>NW_028238309.1:31454984-34229150 GCF_041429995.1 Eschscholzia californica | reverse complement strand
AGCTACTCTGATTCAACAGAGGGGCAAAGATAAAGCTGATCTTGAGGCTTCTCGTAGGAACATTTTTTAACTGGCCGAGTTGAACCGTCGGAGGACAATAGCAACTTTGTAAGGTGGAGATGAGTTCTTGGCGATCCTGAGGCAGCAACGTAAGTCCAGATTTCAAGTTGCCTGGGAGGCGGCTCGTCGCTTTTATGCTCCCAAGGGGTGTCTTGTCTTTCCAAGAAACGGCTGGCATGGGGAAGAAACGGCGGGCATGGGGGAAGGTGAATCTGAATGACGTATGGTATTTAATGAACGATTTGACGGGCTGAGTGGTTGTCAGGCATGCCTGACAACACGGAAGGGCATTTCCGGAAGTGAAATGTGTGATTTCACGGTTTTCTGACGGTAACGGCGACTAGGGGGCCATATGGGTATTTTTGCTAATTTAGGGGGCCAGGCGGGAAGCTGGTCACAAAGTTGGGGGCCATTAGGAAAATAACCCAAATGTTTTCAACCGTGGGATCAGGACGGGAGCATTTTAGTCCGAGATCGAGCATGTGACTCGCACGCCCCTCACATAACAGCTATTTGACGGGAACATTGATTTTGGAAGCTAACGCCTAAACAAAAAATGTTTTCAGGGGTGTAGTCTTAACATAACTAAATAAATAGGGGTCATATACTTAAAGAAAAAAAAAACCTTTTTAAAATATAGATATTGATCCTATTTGTTTAGTGCTATCATTATTTTAAGGTACATTGCATATATATTACAAATCGTTATTTTAGTTTTCATTGTAATTTTTCGATCATTAATCTCACCTATAGAACTTATTTTGCTCTCAACCCAAATATTTACATATGATTCAAGTTATTATTTTTCTGACCAAAATATCTACTTGATTTATAGACATCAATCACCTTTAGGATAAATAAATCACAGCAATCAAAAATTCAAAACCCGTCACCGCATCAAAATCTGACTCATGTGTCGGACCACCATGGATATTTGAGTTTATAAACGTTAATGGTTGTTTATAACTATTATTAGATTTTGATTAAGCTAATTTTTATGTGAAAAATATGTGTATAATAAGGAGAATAATTATCTTCACATAGTCACTTGGTTAGACATACCCAAAATATTTAAACAAGGTGAATAATAGTAAAATATTTGGTTAATTTTTCTTGAAATTCAACATGATTAATTATTATTAAGATTTGTTGTTAGCTACACTAAACAACAATAGTACATAATGTCATCAACACGACCCACCACCACTAGCTCCACTACAAACAACCACCACCACCACCACCACCACCACCACATTTTTAAAATATTTTTAAGTATCAAATATATCCATTGGGTGGTATATTTGTGACAGACACCACTGGAAGAGAGAAATATGGTTCAACTGCCATAGGGCCATGACTTCATGTCTCATCACTTCACCACAATTATTAACATCTTTCCTATGCAACTTGATGATGAAGACGGCTTTCGACTACCTTTTCGACCTCGATAACTCGTCCCATTTAACACTTTAACTTTATCATTTTCGTGTCCGATAACGCTGTAATATTTTAGCTTCTTTTATAGATTGCTAACCTTGTTTCATCGGAATCCGGTTGTGCTAGCAAGTTGAGAAGCCATTGAAGAGAGAATGATACGTTTAATTCTAGACTACCATGTTCGGTGAGAACCCAAGGAAACAAGAGGGAGAAAGGGGAGTCCTTTATATAGAGGTGAAATGAATTCAAGTTGGACCTGAGGTGTGACAATTGTGAGAGATGAGGTCCTTAAAGCTTAAGTGGGGATTACTTGAGGGTACAATTTTCATGTACATGGAGAACCACAAATTAAGTTTAGAAAAATGCTATTTGGCCCGAAAAAAGGGTCGACCACAAACTGAAAGCTTCCGGGGTCAGCCCCTATTATGTTATTTATTGAGACATAATTTCATTTTATTCTAATAGAAAGTTAGATTGATAATCTCAATTTATTAATAAATAGATCTTATACTCTAGTTTATTTAAAGAAATAAAATATTTGATGATCCATTGATGTCCTTTTATCCAATTTTAGGAGTTTTGGCGACAGTTTTCTTAGCGTCATCGTTAACAAAGATCCGAACGCGATTACAACAGTGAGCGCTATCCACGACATCATCTTTCGATATTATAACGCCTGTTAATTCTGGATGACTTCTCTCTATGATGGCTTTTGCTTGGACTCCTGGCATTCCAACTACTTCTGGAAAATACGTCGCAACTGCATTACCAATCAATTAATCAGTAACATTCAACATCTAGTTTTCCGAGTAAAGAGATGTATACGTTACCACTGAATGGAGTAAACTCTTCAAAAAAGAAATCTGAGATTAGCCATTAGAGATTTATATCAAAAGAAATTAAACTTTTGCAGATATCAAATTTGTACCATAATTTACTTTGTCGAATCACATAACTTAGTTACTAGACTTGAATCATGGAGACGGTAGTATGATCGGTGAAATATTATATTTAGGGACCCTTATATTTATCCATCAAGTCATTGTGAAGATGATTGCTTTCACATATTACACAAACAATGTATTAATTTCCCGAAGAAGTGGGTCAAACCTAGTCTATTGCCTTTAATTGCTGGCCATGAAAAATGAGTTGAATTTAGACCGTTCATTCCAGCATGGATTTTTCGTTTTATTATAACAATAGAGGAACTAAAACTAACATAAGACATCTAAATAGGAAATTCTGAGAGCTTACCAGCACATCCAACACTTTCGCATGGAGGGTAAACCATCTTTGCTTATTTTTCTTTCTTATCTTCTTCTAATGAGATTGTTGAATGGTGTTATTCTCTTGTTTGTGGGTTTTTATAGAACACTATCAACATTATATATAACATTCAAATCTATAAAAATAAAGAAATATTTCTTGGACGATCTCAAAGTAATGATTACAGAACAAAAAAAGTATCAATAAAGATTTCTTAATTAATAATGTATATTTTCACCTGATTGAGTTACTAATTATTTATTCTCTTGTCCGTGGGTTTTTATAGCAGTAGTATCAACATTCTAGATAACATTCGAATCTATAATAAGAATGAAATATTTCTTGGAAGATCTCAAAGTAATGATTATAGAACAAAAAATCAATAAAGATTTCTTAATTAATAATGTATATTTTCACCTGATTGAGTTACTGCTTATACTGAGTCTAATAATTCTAGTAAAATAAAATTAATTTATTTCTTAATAAATAAGATAATCCTTTGTCCAATACAAATCTCTAAAATTACTTTATTTTTTTGTTTGACATGGCTATTTTAGTAGATATATATCACTAGTTATTCTAGAGATTTTGGAAAATATTTTTTTTAGTTTATGTATTAAAAATGTTTAGACCATAATAGATATCTTAAGAAACATAGTGTTCTTCGCTTGAGGTCTCTAAGATTCACTAGCCCCCAAATAAATTTTGCACGGAAAAGAATAAATACGAAAAAAAAAACTCTCTAAAATTTCATGTGGCACTCAAAATATTTAAAATTGGGTGTTAGCCCTAGCATGTATCTAATATCATACTTCCTAACGAAATAATATCATCATAAAAAGGGTTAATTCCATTGGCCCCCTAAAGATGACCAACTGAGTAAAATGGCCCCCTAAAGATGACCAGCTTCAAATTTGGCCCCCTTTTTCGTTTTTCCGTCTATTGCTCCGTTAGAGGTTAGAGACATGTTACTTTCTTGTCAAATTCACCCCTCTAACCATTTCTTCTTTGTCAGGTTAAACTTTTTAGGTCCTAACTCCCAAAGCTAATTAATACTTGTCAAAAAATCACCTAGACTACCATTTTTCTTATATTTTCTCTCTCTAACTTCACTCTAGTCTTCCATGACTCTTAACTCACAAAGAAAGGAAATATCTTACTTTCTCTCTCTAACTTCTCTATCTCTAACTTTAGATAAGAAATTCTAGGAGGTCAAGTTAATTTTCCATCATTTATGGTTCCCATAGGCCATAGCATTTGCTGGATCTTAAAGTTGATGATTCAATTAAGGTATAAATTTGAAAACTGGGGTAGTGGGTTTCAGATGGATGATTTTGAATTTAACTCTCTCAATAATTTAACTAGGACTCAGAGACTCATTCGTGTTTAATTCTATAAGAACTTTATGTTGCCGTAGCTAAAGAGAAGAACTCGGCCAGTAATGTTCATAAGTTAACAGACTAAGGAATGACTAAAGAAGAATGTATTACAGAACTTCCACTCAATATTCATATATAAGCGAAAATATGATTGGCTTAACAGAGAATTATAAAATCATCATGAATCACGATGCATATCCGAAGATTGAATTTGGTACTTGTATGCTAACATTATTATGTATCTGTTTAGTGATTAAGCTTGAAATTTGTAGCAAACAAAAGAAGATCATGATCTTTGATCTGGTTCAAGTTGCACTCTCAATTCGAAGATTTTAGAGAGAAAAAGTGAAAATTTATTGCTCTTTGATTTTCATTATCAAATAATAAGTGTACACACCTTCAACACTAAATATGCAATCTTAATCCATAATATCATCTTCTTATGGTTCAAATTTAAGATGTCGACCAACCGCAACCGCATATGCTCCTTGGTCTGCTCAAAGTCCACTATAAGTCAAAAATTTTTTTCAGACTTCATAGTCAAATCCATTTCCTAAATGACCTTACACATTCTCTCTCTTGCTATCCAATTTAGGATTATCAAAGGTAAATAAATGTGATATATGTTTCTCATTTTCTTACAATTTCACCAAAATAAGTAGAGGGAAAATGAGAGAGGATAAAAGAAAGAGAGCACTAAAAGTGAAGGCAGACCAAAATTAACAACCAAAAAAAAAATCCAAATGCAAGATGTAAAGAACCATTCTAAAGCTTTTGGTGGTTTTAATGGAGGTTTTGGAGTTTTAATAGAAATTGGTTAAAATGAAGAGAGATAAAAGTTTAGTAGAAATTTAAAGAGTTGATGTGAAGCTGGAGAGAGAGAAGAAAAAAAAATGAAAAAAGCAAATTGATTTGACATGTTATAAAGAGTCTTGAGATTCCAAATATTTTGAGCTAACATAGGTAGGGGTATTAATGGAAAGAAAATGCCACCTCACTAACGTCTAACGGAGCAATAGACGGAAAAATGAAAAAGGGGGCCATTTTGGTGAGTTGGTCATCTTTATGGGGCCAAAATGGAATTAACAGTCATAAAAATATGAAATGAAATAAGATACAATAAATCATTGGAAATGCCTAAATAGCAAGGTCAACCCATAATCGAGATGAAATCTCTTCGATTCTACATTGTACAAATTGAGAGAGGGAAAAACTTAAAAGATGTCTCAGGTAAAGGATTAATAGTTCAAAGAAGAGATTAGCGTTCTAATCAAATTCGTGTATATGTCCATTCTGCAAGTAATATTGTGAATTCTTTACATCAACCAGATTTCACAAAGACAGGTCTGAAAAATTTCAGAAAGAGGACAAAAGACAACAAACGTTCCAAAATGACAAAAGATGTAACAAGACTATACTACCCGATTGTAATTTGGGTGCTTATGGGTCCTGACTTGTCCGGCCCATACAAAAAACATGCTAGGTCAACACGGGTTTTATCCCTGTTAGACCATTATTCTGAACACGGCGTGCTAGGCCCAATCCAGCAGAAGCCTAGGTTGGGCAAACCCCGGTCCGATCCATTTTTTGTTTTTCTTTTCATTATTTATTGAAATCCCTATGAAGGATTTATATTCTTAAATTTTACTCCATACTAGGTATGACCCGTGACTTCGGCACGATTATTTAGATAGACAGATTTAAAAGCTCAAAATTATTTTAATTTAAGACGAAAAAAAATTGTTCTTTACACGTGATAGTGTATGGCTTACTTAAGCTCATCAAAACTAAAGAATATAGATAGAGAAATTAAAGTAACTATAAAGATTACTGTTAGTGGTGGGAAATGAAATAAATCTGTGAATTTCTATTTTCGTAAACATATTATTTATAAGTTGTTCGTTATAGAACTAAAATATGTCAATTTACTTATCACAGGGCTGATCTGTCCATGTCAAGGGCGTTTTCTGCAGAGCTGGTTTCTTCAGGCCGACCTCCTAGTTAGGGGAATGTGTGGTAGACCATCAGAGGTTTAGCTGTCCTGCTACCTTAAGCCGAGATGTTCCAAGAGACTTCTGGTCTGATCTTTGACTCTTCAGACGTTAGTCAACGTCTGGACATTTTATGCATCATCACCCAGCTCCTTGTTCCTTGTTCCATGCTTCTGATCGTCAGTTCCCAATGAGGGAAAAACCTGCAAAGGGTTCGGAAACCCCTCCGACGCTCAAGACATTCATGGTGCTATTTGCAGTAAACGAATGGATATTGACCGATCCTTTTGGGGGCGAGTTGGGGAACTCTGAGTGATTTTGTGATCTTTTCGGGTGGAGAGATCGTGTCGTGAGAAGGACGACGTGGGGGGCCTTTTATAGGCGAAGTTAGGCCGACTGTGATTTGTGGCGGTGGTGAGGCGATGGCTGTCAAACCGTAAGGGAAGTTACATCTTTTGCGTATTTAGGGTTTCTCTTCGAGTCTATCCCGGATATTTGATAAGTGAAAGTTCCTAAGTTCAAGGATACTTTCGTAGATATCTTGCCGGAGTGATAGACTCTAAAGGAGAAGTTTCCTCCTTTAGATACGTGGAGTTCGATCGGGCTTAAACACTTCAAGATGTATGGCCGACTGAGATCTTTCTAGAAAGTTCAGGATTGAGTCATTAGGTCGCGCAGCGCTGTTATCTCCCCAATTCTGGGTTTAAGATATGGGCCAAACCCGTAGAGAACCCCCTTATTCCTTTTGAGATCCCAGGGCTGATCTGTTCATGTCAAGTGCGTTTTGTAGAGAGCTGGTTTCTTCTGGACGACCTCCCAGTTAGAGGAATGTATGATGTACCATCAGGTGTTTAGCTGTCCTGCTGCCTTAAGCCGAGTCGATCCAAGAGACTTCAGGTCTGATCTTAACTCTTCAGGCGTTAGTCAACGTCTGGACATTTTATGTATCATTATGATTCCCATCACTCCTTAGTTGAAATTAAAGAGACTAAGGAGTAGAAGTAACTCGTGTGGATTTTTTATTTGAAGGTTTGAAGTCGTGGGTATTACCTGTCCCAGAGTTGTATCGCGAAGCTCTTTGGGTCTTACCTAGACCAGGGCTGTCTTGTGAACCTCCCAAGAAAATGAGGCTCGGTGTAATTGAGCTCGACCAAAGTGAGTTTCCTCGCTTGTTTGATAGAAAGAGCAAGAGGGATGCTAAACAATACAATCTGTCTTTTTGTCGATATTCCAGAGATGGTTGATATCTACTAAGCGGATATCTTCTTTGATTAAGTGTCGTCTTTGCCAGAGCTGAACCGGTTGTATTTTGTTTTGATGTGTGGTTTGCTTTTCCAAGACACGTTCATCTTTTGCTAGAGCAATCAATTTCTTTTCCATTCGTGATTTGGTGATGTCATAGACTTCATTTTCTGATTGCGTATTTTCGACGCTGATCTTTTGGGTTACTCCACGCGGTAACCTGTTTCATCATGCGCAGACGCGTGGAGTGTCGCGTCTGGTGGATGAAACACGTCTCCTCAAAACCTGCTGAAATTTCATTGGTAACCGCTGTTCTTGAGCCGTTCACGTCTCCCAGTCATTATTCCGCTGACTGTCTTTCGAGGTGTGTTTGGTCCTTGCTTTTAATGATCCTTCTTCATGCCTCAAGGGGTTCTCTAGCTATAAACAGCCTGCTTTGGCCTTCCAATTTTTCACCATTAAAAGTTTTGAAAGTCGACTGGAGAGATTTTACCCTTCTTATGTTGCTCTACCATTTCCTCCTCTCTTCAAGGATCCGAGATGAGGCCTCTGTTCGTTTATACCAGGTGCCTGGGTTGGGGAATGCTTCTTCATAACGACCGTGATAAAAGTCGAGTTTCTTCATAACGGTCGTGATAACCTCCCGCGCCGTTTTGGTTGAGCCCGCAGGAGGGTAAGGATTACCAATACTTCATCCAACTTAGGTGTTCAGGACATGGTGATGATGCCAAGAGGGTTCTTTTGTCCTTGGTTATCTTCTGGCCTTGACTGCATTTTTGGAAAGGGGTACCTGGTAGCCTTTTATTTCCTTTCCAGCGGGGACATGTGATTGCTTTTGTGGCTCACGTTTCTTTGTTTTTTTCTTTGCCCTTAACCTTCCATTTGTGGGTTCGGGTTTCCCTCTTCTTTTTTGTAATTTCTTCTGTAATAGACCTAAGTGCATGTTGTGTCTTTTGGTGTCATATGTTGTAATTTCTTCTGTAATAGATCCTTCTTATGAATTAATAAAGATTTGTTCTTTTCCTTTATACTTTTGCGCGGCATCTTATTTTCCACGTTCAAGTCTGTCGGTGTTCCATTTCTTAATTGTGACAGCTTGCCGCGACTCTTCGTCGATCATGCCCCATTATTGCGGCTTTTCAGCCTTATAAATAAGTATGAAGATACGAAGGACTCCTACATGTTCCATCACGAGGGTGTAACCCGTGCCCGTGGGGCACGGACAGTTCTTTTATATGCATTATAGACCAAGTACATTGTGGATGATTATAAGTTACAGTTGAATGAATGTTTCGGTATTTATTCGTCATATCACTTCACAGTTTACTACACTGATAGGTAAATCTAATAAGGACTTACTATTAAAAGAGGTCGCAGGTCTTCCTCAGAAAAATATCTCATGTTCATCCAAATATCGCGTTTAAGGTACCTGAATAACATCACAGAAATTAGTAACATATAACATCACACTGTCAATGTAGAACCATCATAGTGAAAGATCTTAACAACACGTAAAGTAATAATATTGCAATGAGAGCATGTAACCATATCATTACCCAGAAAGTGAGTTGATGTACGACTCTGACACAACATACTTTATCTAAAAAGGTATTGCAATGGGAGCATGTAACTATAACCTATCTTAGCCGGTAAAGAATCAAGTGTGACTGTCATCTACTTGTTCCATGTAAGTAGCGAGAAAATAGTCCTAAAAACTAATACTTTTAATAAAGACAAAATAACATACGAATTTGTAGGAATATAGATGATCCAGTCTAAGGATGCTCACTACAATAATACTCATTTGGTACAACACGTAAACAGAAGTAGTAAAATTCACATAAACATTTAAATATGACAATAAAATCAATGACATTTGTAAAAATACTTACAGATAAAAGAATGAGCTCAGAACCCGACTAGATGTCGTCTTTACAGTACACCATTGTTGCCAATTAAAAGGAACGATTGAGCAATATCCAATTTGAATAGTTATGGACACAATAAAATAAATTCAGAATATATCTAATTCGTAAAATTACCAAATTTTAGACTAAGAAAAGTACTGACCTCTTAAAAATGTTCCTTTGGTGTGATTTGGAACATGGAGAAGTAAAAGGTTGACCTCTTCCAAATCGCATAATGACGTCAATGTCTACAGCATGAACGAATACAAAGGTCACGATAGCTAACTCACAAAAAATAACAAAAGTGGAATCTATATAAATTTAGGAATAACCTGACGCAAACATGTTTGTTTCAATTGTGCTTGATGCGCAATAAGTGTCTGCTGCAATGTATTCTAAACCTTAATGATGTAAATGTATTATCTAGATTGTCATAATAGTTAGATTAGAGCCATAAATAGATTAAAATAAAATAGTTTCCTTTCACATAATAAAACTTCACATACATAGTTGTTGATGGTAACAAAAAATATTTAAACTACAAAAACAATCATCAAAGTTTGTTCCTTTCTACAAAAGTATGATTGTTTTGTAGTTTCTATATGAAATGTGCATTCATTTGCAGATATCATCTATTCTATACAAAAAGTATCACAAAATACATAGAGTTGGAAGACTTTAGCCAAAGTAGTTTTCAATCAAAATAGGTATGTAAGCTCTTCGAATTACTCTTAAGAAAGTAATTGTATCTACACGCACCCGTGACGACCAGTGAGAAGCATGCACAACAATCTGAAAAGTTATATCATTGCAATAGTTAGGATGACATAAAGATAGATTTTAAGGTCTTTAAAATAATAAGCAATATACACTTACTGTGTTTCGATGCTTCCATTCTCCCCATATATATCTTTTATTTCGCCTCTCAAAGTCTTGTACTTGTTGATCCCAACTCTATTAGTGAAAAAGAAAGTTAAATAGTTAATACTTGTTGAATTTGGGTACAATGAAAAAAAGAAGAAGTAAATATCATGAAAGATTACCTATAGCTATAATAAAACCTCAGGGTACACAATATTCGTAGTTGAGTTTTCTGAGGTTTCCGGTAATAAAACATGTAATCTATTTGAAGCAGTGCATCTTGACAATGCTACGTATAGTTGGCCATGGCTAAAAACTGGACTCCGCAGATCAACTCCAACAAACTTAACAGATTGTCCTTGAGATTTGTTAATTGTCATTGCATAAGCCAATCGAATTAGAAATTGTCTTCTTGTCATCCGAACAGGAACGTCTACAGACGATGTTGTAAGAGATATTCGAGGCAAGAAAACTAAATCTCCAGATTTATCTCCGGTAATAATTTGAGCTTCAATTATGCGTGGAGCACATCGAACCACAATCAACCTAGTTCCGTTGCAAAGACCATCTTTTGGAGCAAGATTTCTTCGTGACATTATTGGACAACCAACTTTTAGTTGAAGCTTGAAGGGAGGTAATCCTGGAGGATCGAGAGAGTTTAAATACTCATTGGGATAATTACCTCCTCCAAACCTATTTTCTTCTCCCTCTTCAACTAATTTATCAGCGGCTAAATAGACAATAGCCTCTCCTGGAAATATTTTTAATGCCTCCAAATTAATAAAGTCTACATCATCATTACGGGGAGATAAAATAGCTCTCTCTGTCAAGTACTTTGGAGATGATGTACCTAATATATTCAATCCAGGATAGGTTGAACACAATAACTCAGGTAGATTCTTACACCTGTGAATAAGTGGTAGTTGAACAATTTCACACGGGTTTGTTCCAATCTAAAAAAAATATAACTATGTCAACCATTTGAAAGTTTGTAATAACACATAATTTATTAAAATAATGAATTGTTTGTTGGAAGAAGTAAGGAAGTACCTCAACCAAGAATTTTGCAAAATCAACATTTCCTGGCTCTGAATCAGCTAACCTCATGTTAAGACTCAATGTCAGGACAACAATAATCAACCAAAGTGGTGAACGTTTTAGTGAAGCGCCGACTATTTGTTCACGAACTCCTTTTGGTATTACAGGCAAGATTTGCCTAAAGTCACCGCCTAGAACAACTGTAATACCACCAAATGGGTTTTTGTTATCACAAATATCCTGAAGTGTTCGATCAACTGCTTCCACACAAAATCTATGTTACATAGGTACTTCATCCCATATAATTAGCTTAATTTCCCTAAATAACTCAGCATGGATAGACTGCTTACGGAACCCACATATCGAATTATCTAAAATATCTAAGGGAATACAAAATGTTGAATGTGCAGTTCGACCTCCCACTAATAACAACGAAGCAATTCCAGATGAAACAACACTTATAACAATATGACCCATACTACGACATTTGGTTGCAATCGTGTTGTATAAAAATGTTTTTCCAGTACCAGCACCTCCACTTAAAAAAAACACACTTCCCTTATTTTTGGTGACTGAATTTAAAATGACCCTATAAGCAGAAGATTGTTCAGCATTTAAACGATCGACGTTAACTTGTACATCTACTGTCTGACATTCATGTTGAATCATTCTATGCTCTAGTAATAATCTATTCCCAGGTTGATCATTCCAATTTTCAGTTGAAAGAGGCATAGGTTTGAAATGAGTTAAATCTTTGCCAGACTGTTGAAGTAGTTTATTTATAAGACATAAACCATAATCTGTGACTTGATTCTCGGACGGTGTCGTGATTCCAAATACTGTACGCAACTTGTGCGCCAGGTCATCACAAATATTAAGTGAAAACTGATTCCACAAATCATCTGGATTTGAAGGGAAACAATGCAAGAGAATAACAACGAACAGTTTTCTTAATTGATACAAAGTTTTCATTTTTATAGCTTCCTCTAAACACGGTACCCATTCGCCATTATCTTCTAAAAGGCCTCGAGAAATACATGCTAATTTAAATGTTTCACATAAAACACCATTTACTGTACGCAAACATTCAAATAATTGAGGACCTCTTATAATAGTCAACAATAATCTCAAATAAAACCTTTCACCACAATTTGGACTCGCAAAATACATTCTACCGATTGCAAATCCTTTTTTTCTAGAAGTTCATAAATGTTGTGGTTTATTCCAGACAAAGTGTTCTGGAAATTCTTGATAAGTGAATGCACGTGCATCTTCATTTAAAACACAACATTTAAAGAAGGCCAATAAAGTTGACGTTTGTTGTTCTGCTCTTGTTAAAATTGTTTCCCTCGAATCATCAGGGTTAAAAAGAACACGGTGCATACCTGGTAAATGAACTGCCAATCGCACAACTGTTGGGTTCTCCTCATGCAAAGTGTGGCCAAATATGCGCCAAGATGCTTCTGGTGGTCCGATGTATCGTGCATCCAGATATTGTTGAATCTCATATACTTTTCCCAACACAAAAGTAGCACGATCATATCCTTTGAAGATGTACTTATGGATATATTTTACGCAACGCAAACCCGCACAAACTTCAACGTTAATATGACAGTTGAACAACTTGGAAAGGTAAGCATTGTAAGGTACAATATCTCTATTATCGACAGGATGCCCTTTCACGGTATACACTTTACCAGTATCGCGACGACGATAGATTGGATAACCATCCACGTCTACTGTTGTCGACTCTGTAAACACTCGTGGAAACCTTTTAGTACACCTTCCGTCTTCCATGCAAATAGCATGTTTGTCCCGAGTACCACATGGCCCATGCACCATACAACTCTTCACAGTTTCAAAAAGTAGAGGATCTTCTTTAGGATCTGGAAATTCTGCTGAAACCAACCTATCAATTTGATCAACAGTACGTACCTTGTCGGATTGTTGAAAGAAAATTAATGCATGCATATGAGGCAACCCACGTTTTTGGAATTCAATGGTAAAAACATGGCCAACTGTTTGACCTAAGATTCCATCTTTTTCAATCAACTTCATCAAATGTCTTCTTTTTAACTCGAACATGCGTGCAACTAAATCAGGCCTATCAAGGGAAGTCTGATTAGGCAGCAGAGCTGACGTGATTTCTGGCCAATGAGGATTCGCAGTCATTGTGATGAACAAATCAGGATGCTTGTTATAACGTGTGATGGCTAATGAATCCTGATAAAGTTCAAACATCATTCTTGGACTACCAGTAAATGAAGAAGGTAATATAAAACATTGACCAACTTGATGTGGTTCCAATCCAGATTCCTCAATATCAGTGAGACCCTTGTAAAGTTCTGCACGAAGTTGGCTTGGTTTAGCGGATAATATGTCAATCGATTTTGCTCTGTCGCAGCCCAAGCATCTACTAAAAACTCTTGAAATAATTTCCCCCCCCTTCAAAATTGTTGTATACTCGGTTGGTCTATTGAAACATCTGTAACTATACCACTGCATTTGAGTTAATCGACTTGTTGATGATTTATTGTTTATGACATCCCACTGAGTTAACATGGGATTCCATCCAAGCTCGCCATACGGGAACAATAAAACATAATGTAATGGAAGATAAGCTGGATGACATTCATTTATTTTCATCAACCCATTGCCCCCTTTTAGGTGGATAACAATATCTCTCATTCCACTTTTTTCAGTACAATCCCCTAGCAAGATGACAACAATTTCATCTGTTGATGGCAAATTATAACGACGTCTATTTGTTGACGAATTATAATGCAAGTAGGCTGGTAAGTTTTCCTTGGATGCATTTGATTGCATTAAAATTTCATAGGCCCGAAGATATATTCTTACAAACTTGTTATTTTGAAGCAAAACATCTTGGATTACTTTGAGAACATCTACTTCAAGACGTCGATCCCGACGTTTGCGACAATCGATTGCAGTATTTTGGTTAAATATGTAAAGTTGGGCGTAGGAAGCCTGCATTTCTAACTCAGGTATTAAAGAACATGTACGATGTCGTAGCTCACCGTGTATAGTGAATGACTTTGGCCCCCTACCATTTAACACCCTTGGCTCCATTGTTGACCCCAGACTTGTAAATGCGTTTGATGCGTTATACTCTCTAATGAATTTTCTAAAGTGTTTTGAGTATGCATCATTGCCATCGTATAAGTTTTTGAGTGCTTCAGGAGGTTCGATAAGTAAAGGTAATTTTATTTTTCCTTGCAAACAACATGTCCCAAACAAAGGTCTTATGTTAGATGATTTTGTTAATTTTTCATCTTTCCAATACAACGCTTTGCAAAAGGGACACAAAACATCCATTTGACCCAAGAAATGACGTTCTTCATATACATGTACAACTGGAAGCATTTTTAAATTACTGACTTCAGTAGGACCTGGTCGTACAATGTTATGTGTAGTTGAAGATGCCCCTTGCTCAAAAATTGAATGTTGGCAACTTGTATCCACTTCATTAAGAACATCATGTACAGGAGAACGGGTGAGTGATCTTGTTATGACACTTTCAAAGTCGAAATCTAAGTTCCTTAGTTGAAGATCAGAATGTATGTCCAAACAATCAAGATGTGGAAGTCTACTTTGGGTAGTAGCCTTTGGTAAAGCGAGTTGAGCAGCGGGTACCTGATTTTGAATGCCCAGGTGAGGGTCGTTTGCCGAATACGTCTCACTTTGTGGAAGATCTATTCCAGTGGATGTTATAAAGGGAAAGTGTATTGGTGTAAATTGTATTCCGTGAATCTGCTGCAATTTCTCCCTTTCCCTTCGTAATCGTTGGGCAAGTGCATATTTTGATATGACATTTGTGTCAATGTTTAAGGAAACCTTAATTAGTAAAGATTAAACATTTAATTATTCTTCATAGAGGCAAAAACGACGGAAGAAACCATGAACATTAACAAAAGTAAATAAGTGAAACATATAATCCATATGGTCATACATGTACCTCAGATGATATTGTTATAGCCTTTCATTTGTCTAAATTTTTAGTTTTTTCTTTTACATATGATTCTTAAGGTGCAATATTTTTTTTGTTTTTATCTAAATGGTTTATCGTCTCGACAGAGTTAGTTGGCTATTTAGGGAAAGAAACCTCCACATTTGGTATGATGACAAAAATGTATGTTGTGCTCACAACTGGATCAACGTAAATGTTTATCGTCTACCTCAGGTGTTATCGCCGTAGACTTTTTGTGAATGCATTGTAATTTCTCCCTTTCCCTTCGTAATCGTTGAGCAAGTGTACGTTGTGATATGACAGTTGTGTCAATGTTTAAGGAAACCTTTCGTAGTAAAGAATAAACATCAGTGAAACTCTTCATAGAAGCAAAAACAACCTAAGAAACCATTAACATTAACCCATATATATACCTCAGATGATATTGCTACAGCCTTTCCTTTGTGTATGTTTTTAGTCTTTTCTTTTACATATGATTCTTGAGGTGCAATATTTTCTTTGTTCTTTTGTAAAGGTTGATCGTCTCGACGGAGATAGTTGGCTATTTAAGAGAAGAAACCTCCACGTTTAGTATGATAATTAAAATTGATATTGTGCTCACAACTGAATCAATTTAAATGCTTGAAAGTCTACCTCGGATGCTATCGTCGCATACTTCCCCTTGTCTATATAAGTTGCATTTTCTGTGATGTTTCTCGGCTATTCAAATAATGAAATGTCCATATTAAGTATAGAAAATAAAAATCTATATAATAAAAATTAAATGGCTCAGATACCAAACCTCCGTATTGTGGATTGTGACCTGCACTCCCCTTGTAGTTAACAATCGAATCTGTACAAAATTCTCATAAGATTGTGATATATATATAGTAGCATTGTACAAAAATTCTTATAATATTGAGATTGGTTAATTACAACTGTTATAAACCTCTATTACCATTTCATCCAAGTGGGAGTCAACCTATTTAAGAGAAAAAATATATATTTTTTAGTACCAACAAACAAACAAAATTGTGAAAATCAATTATACTAAAACATATATTGTACCTGTCCGTATATTGAGAGATTTGGCTCCGAGTCTTTAAAAAGACCATAGTAATTTCTCTTCCTTTGTCTCTCAGCCATGTTAAGAGATCTATTGTCAAAAGAATAATAAGATCTTCTATATGTTAATAATAAGATCTTCTATATGTTAATGTAACTTCTTAACCCACAAAAAACTCTATACACAGACATTAATTTATAGGCAAAGTTTCAAATCAACTATGTAACAATTTTAGGATCAAATGGAGTTCGTTAATCACACTGTTTTTCACTATAAGTTTCAAAGCAACATTGACAGAAACTCAAACCGCAAAAAAACAAAAGACTAATAAAACAATGTAAACTCAAATTCAACTCTCTCCCAGAATAAAATACAGTTGTTTAAATGCCAAACATGAAGGTGCCCATGAATTAAATTCATAGATCAAATCCATAGTCAAATTAGTGAAATTCATCATCAATAAGGCAACAAATATTCAATTTCGAGAGAGCGAAAAAGGTTTTGTGTGCGTGTGTGAGAGAGGGTCGAACAGCTACCGGTTGTGCGAGAGAGATCGCCTAACACACAAAAATTCACCAAAACTGTAAAGAGAAAAACGAAAAAGAATCATCTAACTGTAGAGAGAGAGAAGTGACAACGTTAAAGATTAAGAGACAAGCAATTAGACTAAATTGTTGATACAAACAGAAAAAGATCGAAAACCAAGATTCTTCATCTATCCGAGAGATTGTTCTAAAGAAAAATCTTGAAATTCTTTTCAATTGGATTAAAATTTGGAAGTTCGACAAAAAAATGCTCTGTTCCATAACATAAGTGAAAACATGTTCGAAATGCAGAACCCATAATAGAGGAGACGTTAAAGCTATGGCTCACTCTGCAAAGGAACTTCAAAATCATCAAATACATTCCGTCAACTGATTATATAAGCGTCAAGAAGTACGTATATGTCGATGTTAGAGCTCGAAGATATGGTTTCGGTATTGGAAGTTCTAATAGAAATTACTGAAAGAAATGGATAAACAATACATAATCACATTTAGAGCACTAGCGATACTACTTATTATAATGGAATAATATTTTCCAATAGAGCACTGGCGATACTACTTATTATAATGGAACAGTATTTTCTAATAGAGCACTGGCGATACTACTTATTCTAATAGAAGATCTAATAGAAGTTACTAATAGAAGCCATGGCGATACTACTTATTATAATGTTTGAATTTGACACCTTGGGCAATTTTAATAATGGAACTTGACCTAGAAACTCAACTACTGTTCTTCCAAAGTTGGATCCAAATAACGATAAGAACACTGTTATGCATGGGGTTTGGGTATTCGAACAATAAGTTCTAGAGAGAGGAGCTGCCAAATAAAATCAAATAAGAACAATGATAATATGATCAAAATATAACCTAAAAACTATATACTGTGAAACTCATATTTAACCTTAAGAATTTAATTTAACACAAACAATTATGAAAACTAACAAAACAATTCAACTTAACAAAAACAACTTTAAAAAAAAAATTAGCCAAAATTACCTGGAACTACTACCTTGAAAACCCTACATCAAGAAAGAGAGATACCTGCGACAATTGCAATAAACGACGAAGTTGGAGCGAACTTTAATAGACAAAGAATTCAAGAATATGAAGTTTTTCTTATGAGAGGATTGATGAGATACTAATATCCTTATTTATTCATCTTCTCACAAAGATGCTCATTAAGCATTTTTTTTTCTTCTAAACATTTAGCTAAGCATTTTTTTTCTTCTAAACATTTAGCGAAGCATTTTTTTTTCTAATTCAATGTCACATACAGTTTATATGAATCTAAAAACTACTCAAATGCTTTACAAAAAGTCTAGAGAGTTTGCTGGATGTCGTTATGATTTGACTCCGAATCGTACAAAATTAGATTCAAATAATGTATTCTTACAAACTAAATTCAAGTAACATGATTTGACTCTAAAAACTACTCAATGATTTTCAAGTGTTATTTAAGAAACAAAATCAGATTCAAATAATGAGGGCGAACTTTGCTTTCGATGCCGTTATGATTTGACTCTGAAATCGTCAACTTTTCGGCCGCATTTTTGCTCCCACTTTCAAGTGAGGATCTATAGCAGATTTCGGTTTTTAAAGGCCAAGGATGTGCATTTTTCTTTTTTGGAGAACATTGTAAATTGACAACAAAAGTAGAAAAAAAGAGTCGTGTTGTGCTAAGGTTTAAAGTAGAATGCTTTAATGGTTACACCCACTTCTGCAAATTTTAATCACAATGCAATCCGAAGATAAAACAGTATATTACTAAGAAGAAAGATAATGTAATTAATATACTATAAATTTGGTGATATGACCTTACTTTGATTCTTGGCTAAATGCTCAACAAAACTCATACTTGGAACAAAACTCTAGATGAAGACGAGAAGGCGGAACTGGCCAATTTTTTGAGAGCACAGCGCCACGTCATTGCGTTCGGGACTGACGAAGTACCTGGGATAGACCCTGGGATCATCACTCATAAATTAAACATCAGAGAAGGAAGCAAGTCGGTGAAGCAAAAGAAAAGGAATGTTTCATTAGACAATCAGGCAGAAATAGCCGAGCAGGTCGAAAAACTCTTAGCGTCGGGAGTAACACAATAAAAAACATGCTCATTAGGGACAGACGCTTTTTGCATGTGCCCCCTATAAATGCACATCTGGGACAGTCTTATAGGCATCTGCCCCTAAAATCTATGTATCTGGGGCAGTTTAACACTAAGTTAGTTTTGGAACAACTCATAAAAAAAAGTGTTATTAGGGTCAGATTTTCCTAAACCCGAGAACTAAGGAAAATCCCCGTCCCCAATTCGAGAATTTTGCGGGAAAATTCCCTCTAAATTTTTTGGCAAAAATCTCAGGTCCCACGATCAAGAGGAACCTTAATCGATTTCATTCCATCATCTCACGAGTTCAAGTTAGTTAATGAAATTTAGGGTTCTTCATTATCACATTTGAACACCTTTGAGTTGCAATCTTTAGTTCTAAGTTCACAAATCCAGGTTAGTTTCTACTATCTTCCATCAATTTGACCTTCTAATTACAGGTTTAGAACTCTAATTTTGGACAACTCAATCAATTTTAGGGCTCCATCATCATCTTCAAGGCATAGACTTCAATTCCAAGCTTTGGCTGCTATTATAGTACAAATTCAGGTTGGTTCCATCACTCTTCCATCAATTTTTACCTTCTGACAGCAGGTTTAGAACTCTGATTTGATGTTCAATCAATTGTAGGGTTAGTTACATCAATTTAAATAAGTTTTTTGCCTTAAATTAGGTTATATATATATATATATATATATATATTGTCTTTTGAGTTTGATTGAACTTGTTATTTTCTTCTCTTGTCATTTGCTTCATACCATAATGGTTTGAAGATGCTCATCAAGTGTTTGATCAAATGTCTGTGAAGAATGATTGATGGGCAGAAATGAAATGCATAACTCGTAACACCTCTTTTGTTATAGGCATCTGATATCGTTTTGATTCCACCTGGTAGTGACAATTCTAAACCATGATTAGATATGTTAATTGTTAAATATAATATATCATAAAATACTTGTTCTCTCTAAAATTTATAATTCGTGGAAAGACTTGTTTTATTTCATATTAATCGATATTTTGGGTAGAGGGGTGTGGATCTCTGTGCCCCCTCAGTATTGACTGAATATTTCTATTTTCTTCCTAGATTAAATCTAATAATACGAACGGGTCGAACCTTTGACCTTTTGGATCTTCTTGTTTTAATTCAATGTAAAACAACCTTTTCCTCTACAAGTAGTTGTTCCAAAAAATGCTTCTTTTATGATTTTATCCATACCTCAAGAATATCTCCAATGTTGACAATAAAGCATTTGACAGAGGTTTAATAGGAACCCATTTTCCATCCTTAAGAACTTGTAGTCCTTCAACTTAATGAAGTTGAAGGAGAATAGTTAGAGCAACTGAATTAGAGTGTGGTTTGACTTTTGAGGCCATTACTAGGTCAGGCTGAGGACAAGGTGGATAATAATTCACTCTCATACTCTTCACTCCATCTTCAAATAACTCTTCTATCACCTTTGTTTCGATTTGTAAAGCTTCCGACATTACTTTTATAGGAGTCATAGGTAGACTTTTCAATTCGAATGAATAGCTTTCTAATGTGTCCCTGCCAAATGGTAGAGAACCTTCTTTAGAAAAAATCATTTTCAATAATAAATATAGACGGCTAAACCGAAAAAAATCGCTTTGGTTCTATTAATTCACAATTTCAATCAACAGTTAGGACCATCTTTGATTGGACTATATATAGTTAGCTGTTAGGGATACAATTTTTTATCCTTTTTGAACCAAAACTATGATAGAGATGGAGGATAAGGGATAAGGGTACCTGAAAAGAAGAGGGAGCTTTGGAAATAAGTGAGGTTTCCTTCCATGGATGGCCAAGACTAATTCTTTGGTCGTGCGTTTTTTTTTTTGAAATTGGTAGTGTGATTTCATTGAACCTGACTGCTATTGTTTTTTGTTCTTTAAATGTAGTTTCTAGCATAATGACTTTTATTACTAATAATAGATACCAGAAACTTCGTAAATTCCTTGTAAATTTGTGGATTGTTTATCATGAGATGCTGCCATTAGTCATGAATTTTAGCGAGTGAAGCTAATTGTGCAACTAATGTTACAGTTTTGTAAGGTTCCATAGTTGTGCATAACTACAATATTGTATAAAATTTAAGAGTTAATTCCTATATAGCCCCCTACTTTGTGACCAGCTTCAAATATGGCCCCCAAATTTCTCTAAATTCAAATATGACCCGCTATTTTTAAGTTAATGCCCTAACTACCCTTACTTTAAATCCTTTTTCAGAATTAAAAATAAAAATAAAATCTTAATTCCACCTCATTTCCCTCTCAACCACACATCTCTCTTCATGTCAACTCTCTGCCTCTCTCCACATCACCTCTCTTTCCAACTCACCTCTCTCTCTCTCCAACTCACCTCTCTCTCTCCCCAACTCACATTCATCTTCTCCGATTGAAGTCGCCGGGCGGAAAATTTTCCGGTACGCGACCTCAAAAAAAAAATTTCTCTCATGTCTCTCTCGTGAACAGACCAAGTCTGGTCTGTTCACAGCTCCGACGAAGGGAAACCCCCTTCGCCGGATTTTTAGAGAGAGAGAGATGAGAGAAAAAAAAAATTATTTTTTGGGGAGGTCGCCGGCTAAAAAAATTTCCGGCCGACAACTTCAATCGGAGAATATGAAGGTGAGTTGGAGAGAGAGGTGAGTTAGAAAGAGAGGTGATGTGGAGAGAGAGAGAGAATTGACATGGAGAGAGATGTGGGTGGAGAGGGAAATGAGGTGGAATTAAGATTTTATTTTTATTTTTAATTTTGAAAAAGGATTTAAAGGAAGGATGGTTAGGACAATTACATCAAAAAAGGGGGCCATATTTGAATTTACAGAATTTTGGGGGCCATATTTGAAGCTGGTCACAAAGTAGGGGGCCATATAGGAGTTAACTCAAAATTTAACTATAAGTGAAGGTTAATTTTCTCCAAGACAAAAAACAAAGGAGAAAAACTAAAGGAAAGAAGTGCGCCATCCCAGCTATGTTTTGTCTTGACATGTGGTTTGTTCTCCCAAGTCACGTCTCGTCTTCTGCTTAAGTAATTAATCTCTTCTCCATAGATGATCTTTATGACGTCACAAATCTGATCTTCTGGTCACGCGTTTTCGGCGTTGATCTTTTTAGGTTACTGCGTATTACAGCTACCGTGGACGTGTGGTTCCTTATGAGTGGGGGACGATCGCTCTTCCTAAAGCTCTTGAATCGTTTTGCCATCTGCCGAGTAACGTGAACCATCGATGACCCTAGTCGATGGTTAAAGGGTATGTTATTGTTTCCTAACGCCGACTGATTATCTCCACGCGTCCTTCTCCTACTAGCCTGGTGCGCGTTAGCTCGAACTCCTCCTCCTACCGCTGATTTCTCTGGCAAAAATCGTTTCACAAGTCAGATGACTCAAGAAGACATCGACACTCTTCGAGCTAGTCACGCGATTCCGGCTACTGTCGAGCTTCTTCTTCCCTCGCCTGAGGACAGGATTTGTCTTACTCGTGTTGGTGTTTACGTGGTCTTCTTCAACCTGGGGTTGGTGGTTCCTTTCCCGCTCTTTCTTGTTAAACTGCTGAACCATTATGGGCTTTAACTCTTCCAACTGAGCCCCAATGTCTTGATGACTATCATGGCGTTTTTCTTCCTCTGCCTTCATCAAGGTGAGAACGCGAGCTTCTATGCTTTTGATAAGATTTTTTCCGTTAAGTCCAGTGACCGGTGCTAGCATTATTTTTCTTCTCGTTTCGGTCCATTCTTCTCTGCTCCGAATATCCCTAAGGTTTATAAGGATAAATTCCTTTTTGTTCGTCCCTCCCTTTCATCCGAGGACTATGGTTTTGCTGTTCGTGTACCTGGTTCTTCCAACGTACGCCCAAAAATCATCCCTGATGAGGGAGACATTAAATGTTTTGAAACTTTTACCGCTCTGGATAGGGGGAGAGAGGGTTTCATTCCTGAAGGCGTCGCCGTTCTACAGGCTCTTTATCACAACAGACGCTCCCTTCTCTTCCTGGTGAGTTTTGGTTGGAGATGTTTCTTCTTTTTATTTTTGGTATTCCTTTGTGTGTCTGATCTTCTTACCCTTCTTCTTCTTTTTAGCTTTCCTGGGAAAACGGGCTAAGGCTGAAGATATTCCATCTTCTTCTGGTGTCAAAAAATCTCGTACCAAATCTTTGGTCAGTCGGAGTTCAGCCGGCGTTGTTATTAGGGAACCTGTCGGTTCAGCTTCTCCTTCGATCCCTGCTAGTTCCTCTCCTCCTGTTCCTTTCTTGATTGGTCATGGGGTTGTGGCCTCCAAGACTAGAGCGAGTATTCATTTCTCAACTGATAAAGGGAAAACTTCGCCGGACCTGAGTTTAACGGCGAGAATGTCCAACTGGCCCAAAAATCTTTCTCGTCGCATGGTTTCTTTGATCGACGATATTAACCTTCACTTCCAAAATGAGGTATTTCTATTCCTGGTTTTTTGTTTTCTATTTCTCTTCCCTTTTCTGATTTTTTTTTTGCGTTTTCCTTCTTTTTAGAGTTATCAGGTTAGCCATGATGTTGCATCCCAATTATCCTCGATCGGGCGTTTGGAGTCCCAGCTTGCGAAAGCTGAGAAAGATGCTTTGTCCTATAAAGTCGAGGCTGAAATCTTATCTAATGATGTGAGGATAATCTCTACCGAGCGGGATTCGTGGAAGTTGGAGGCGGAGCAATCTAGGGCCAACGCTGAACTTCAGTCTTCTCAATCTGATGCTTGCGTTACCATTCTGGAGAAAAGACTTCAGGCTCTCTAAGAGAAAGAAGCTACTCTGATTCAACAGAGGGGCAAAGATAAAGCTGATCTTGAGGCTTCTCGTAGGAACATTTTTGAACTGGCCGAGTTGAACCGTCGGAGGACAATAGCAACTTTGTAAGGTGGAGATGAGTTCTTGGCGATCCTGAGGCAGCAACGTAAGTCCAGATTTCAAGTTGTCTGGGAGGCGGCTCGTCGCTTTTATGCTCCCAAGGGGTGTCTTGTCTTTCCAAGAAACGGCTGGCATGGGGAAGAAAAGGCGGGCATGGGGGAAGGTGAATCTGAATGACGTATGGTATTTAATGAACGATTTGACGGGCTGAGTGGTTGTCAGGCATGCCTGACAACACGGAAGGGCATTTCCGGAAGTGAAATGTGTGATTTCACGGTTTTCTGACGGTAACGGCGACTAGGGGGCCATATGGGTATTTTTGCTAATTTAGGGGGCCAGGCGGGAAGCTGGTCACAAAGTTGGTGGCCATTAGGGAAATAACCCAAATGTTTTCAACCGTGGGATCAGGACGGGAGCATTTTGGTCCGAGATCGAGCATGTGACTCGCACGCCCCTCACATAACAGCTATTTGACGGGAAAATTGATTTTGGAAGCTAACGCCTAAACAAAAAATGTTTTCAGGGGTGTAGTCTTAACATAACTAAATAAATAGGGGTCATATACTTAAAGAAAAAAAAAACCTTTTTAAATTATAGATATTGATCCTATTTGTTTAGTGCTATCATTATTTTAAGGTACATTGCATATATATTACAAATCGTTATTTTAGTTTTCATTGTAATTTTTCGATCATTAATCTCACCTATAGAACTTATTTTGCTCTCAACCCAAATATTTACATATGATTCAAGTGATTATTTTTATGACCGAAATATCTACTTGATTTATAGACGTCAATCACCTTTAGGATAAATAAATCACAACAATCAAAAATTCAAAACCCGTCACCACATCAAAATCTGACTCATGTGTCGGACCACCATGGATATTTGAGTTTATAAACGTTAATGGTTGTTTATAACTATTAGTAGATTTTGGTTAAGCTAATTTTTATATGAAAAATATGTGTATAATAAGGAGAATAATTATCCTCACATAGTTACTTGGTTAGAAATACCCAAAATATTTAAACAAGGTGAATAATAGTAAAATATTTGGTTAATTTTTCTTGAAATTCAACATGATTAATTAGTATTAAGATTTGTTGTTAGCTACACTAAACAACAATAGTACATAATGTCATCAACACCACCCACCACCACTAGCTCCACTACAAACAACCACCACCACCACCACCACCACATTTTTAAAATATTTTTAAGTATCAAATATATCCATTGGGTGGTATATTTGTGACAGACACCACTGGAAGAGAGAAATATGGTTCAACTGCCATAGTGCCATGACTTCATGTCTCATCACTTCACAACAATTATTAACATCTTTCCTATGCAACTTGATGATGAAGACGGCTTTCGACTACCTTTTCGACCTCGATAACTCGTCCCATTTAACACTTTAACTTTATCATTTTCGTGTCCGATAACGCTGTAATATTTTAGCTTCTTTTATAGATTGCTAACCTTGTTTCATCGGAATCCGGTTGTGCTAGCAAGTTTAGAAGCCATTGAAGAGAGAATGATACGTTTAATTCTAGACTACCATGTTCGGTGAGAACCCAAGGAAACAAGAGGGACAAAGGGGAGTCCTTTATATAGAGGTGAAATGAATTCAAGTTGGACCTGAGGTGTGACAATTGTGAGAGATGAGGTCCTTAAAGCTTAAGTGGGGATTACTTGAGGGTACAATTTTCATGTACATGGAGAACCACAAATTAAGTTTAGAAAAATGCTATTTGGCCCGAAAAAAGGGTCGACCACAAACTGAAAGCATCCGGGGTCAGCCCCTATTATGTTATTTATTGAGACATAATTTCATTTTATTCTAATAGAAAGTTAGATTGATAATCTCAATTTATTAATAAATAGATCTTATACTCTAGTTTATTTAAAGAAATAAAATATTTGATGATCCATTGATGTCCTTTTATCCAATTTTAGGAGTTTTGGCGACAGTTTTCTTAGCGTCATCGTTAACAAAGATCCGAACGCGATTACAACAGTGAGCGCTATCCACGACATCATCTTTCGATATTATAACGCCTGTTAATTCTGGATGACTTCTCTCTATGATGGCTTTTGCTTGGACTCCTGGCATTCCAACTACTTCTGGAAAATACGTCGCAACTGCATTACCAATCAATTAATCAGTAACATTCAACATCTAGTTTTCCGAGTAAAGAGATGTATACGTTACCACTGAATGGAGTAAACTCTTCAAAAAAGAAATCTGAGATTAGCCATTAGAGATTTATATCAAAAGAAATTAAACTTTTGCAGATATCAAATTTGTACCATAATTTACTTTGTCGAATCACATAACTTAGTTACTAGACTTGAATCATGGAGACGGTAGTATGATCGGTGAAATATTATATTTAGGGACCCTTATATTTATCCATCAAGTCATTGTGAAGATGATTGCTTTCACATATTACACAAACAATGTATTAATTTCCCGAAGAAGTGGGTCAAACCTAGTCTATTGCCTTTAATTGCTGGCCATGAAAAATGAGTTGAATTTAGACCGTTCATTCCAGCATGGATTTTTCGTTTTATTATAACAATAGAGGAACTAAAACTAACATAAGACATCTAAATAGGAAATTCTGAGAGCTTACCAGCACATCCAACACTTTCGCATGGAGGGTAAACCATCTTTGCTTATTTTTCTTTCTTATCTTCTTCTAATGAGATTGTTGAATGGTGTTATTCTCTTGTTTGTGGGTTTTTATAGAACACTATCAACATTATATATAACATTCAAATCTATAAAAATAAAGAAATATTTCTTGGACGATCTCAAAGTAATGATTATAGAACAAAAAAAGTATCAATAAAGATTTCTTAATTAATAATGTATATTTTCACCTGATTGAGTTACTAATTATTTATTCTCTTGTCCGTGGGTTTTTATAGCAGTAGTATCAACATTCTAGATAACATTCGAATCTATAATAAGAATGAAATATTTCTTGGACGATCTCAAAGTAATGATTATAGAACAAAAAATCAATAAAGATTTCTTAATTAATAATGTATATTTTTACCTGATTGAGTTACTGCTTATACTGAGTCTAATAATTCTAGTAAAATAAAATTAATTTATTTCTTAATAAATAAGATAATCCTTTGTCCAATACAAATCTCTAAAATTACTTTATTTTTTTGTTTGACATGGCTATTTTAGTAGATATATATCATTAGTTATTCTAGAGATTTTGGAAAATATTTTTTTTAGTTTATGTATTAAAAATGTTTAGACCATAATAGATATCTTAAGAAACATAGTGTTCTTCGCTTGAGGTCTCTAAGATTCACTAGCCTCCAAATAAATTTTGCACGGAAAAGAATAAATACGAAAAAAAAACTCTCTAAAATTTCATGTGGCACTCAAAATATTTAAAATTGGGTGTTAGCCCTAGCATGTATCTAATATCATACTTCCTAACGAAATAATATCATCATAAAAAGGGTTAATTCCATTGGCCCCCTAAAGATGACCAACTGAGTAAAATGGCCCCCTAAAGATGACCAGCTTCAAATTTGGCCCCCTTTTTCGTTTTTCCGTCTATTACTCCGTTAGAGGTTAGAGACATGTTACTTTCTTGTCAAATTCACCCCTCTAACCATTTCTTCTTTGTCAGGTTAAACTTTTTAGGTCCTAACTCCCAAAGCTAATTAATACTTGTCAAAAAATCACCTAGACTACCATTTTTCTTATATTTTCTCTCTCTAACTTCACTCTAGTCTTCCATGACTCTTAACTCACAAAGAAAGGAAATATCTTACTTTCTCTCTCTAACTTCTCTATCTCTAACTTTAGATAAGAAATTCTAGGAGGTCAAGTTAATTTTCCATCATTTATGGTTCCCATAGGCCATAGCATTTGCTGGATCTTAAAGTTGATGATTCAATTAAGGTATAAATTTGAAAACTGGGGTAGTGGGTTTCAGATGGATGATTTTGAATTTAACTCTCTCAATAATTTAACTAGGACTCAGAGACTCATTCGTGTTTAATTCTATAAGAACTTTATGTTGCCGTAGCTAAAGAGAAGAACTCGGCCAGTAATGTTCATAAGTTAACAGACTAAGGAATGACTAAAGAAGAATGTATTACAGAACTTCCACTCAATATTCATATATAAGAGAAAATATTATTGGCTTAACAGATAATTATAAAATCATCATGAATCACGATGCATATCCGAAGATTGTATTACAGAACTTCCACTCAATATGCATATCAGAGACTTATGTATCTGTTTAGTGATTAAGCTTGAAATTTGTAGCAAACAAAAGAAGATCATGATCTTTGATCTGGTTCAAGTTGCACTCTCAATTCGAAGATTTTAGAGAGAAAAAGTGAAAATTTATTGCTCTTTGATTTTCATTATCAAATAATAAGTGTACACACCTTCAACACTAAATATGCAATCTTAATCCATAATATCATCTTCTTATGGTTCAAATTTAAGATGTCGACCAACCGCAACCGCATATGCTCCTTGGTCTGCTCAAAGTCCACTATAAGTCAAAATTTTTTTTCAGACTTCATAGTCAAATCCATTTCCTAAATGACCTTACACATTCTCTCTCTTGATATCCAATTTAGGATTATCAAAGGTAAATAAATGTGATATATGTTTCTCATTTTCTTACAATTTCACCAAAATAAGTAGAGGGAAAATGAGAGAGGATAAAAGAAAGAGAGCACTAAAAGTGAAGGCAGACCAAAATTAACAACCAAAAAAAAAATCCAAATGCAAGATGTAAAGAACCATTCTAAAGCTTTTGGTGGTTTTAATGGAGGTTTTGGAGTTTTAATAGAAATTGGTTAAAATGAAGAGAGATAAAAGTTTAGTAGAAATTTAAAGAGTTGATGTGAAGCTGGAGAGAGAGAAGAAAAAAAAATGAAAAAAGCAAATTGATTTGACATGTTATAAAGAGTCTTGAGATTCCAAATATTTTGAGCTAACATAGGTAGGGGTATTAATGGAAAGAAAATGCCACCTCACTAACGTCTAACGGAGCAATAGACGGAAAAATGAAAAAGGGGGCCATTTTGGTGAGTTGGTCATCTTTATGGGGCCAAAATGGAATTAACAGTCATAAAAATATGAAATGAAATAAGATACAATAAATCATTGGAAATGCCTAAATAGCAAGGTCAACCATAATCGAGATGAAATCTCTTCGATTCTACATTGTACAAATTGAGAGAGGGAAAAACTTAAAAGATGTCTCAGGTAAAGGATTAATAGTTCAAAGAAGAGATTAGCGTTCTAATCAAATTCGTGTATCTGTCCATTCTGCAAGTAATATTGTGAATTCTTTACATCAACCAGATTTCACAAAGACAGGTCTGAAAAATTTCAGAAAGAGGACAAAAGACAACAAACGTTCCAAAATGACAAAAGATGTAACAAGACTATACTACCCGATTGTAATTTGGGTGGTTATGGGTCCTGACTTGTCCGGCCCATACAAAAAACATGCTAGGTCAACACGGGTTTTATCCTTGTTAGACCTTTATTCTGAACACGGCGTGCTAGGCCCAATCCAGCAGAAGCCTAGGTTGGGCAAACCCCGGTCCGATCCATTTTTTGTTTTTCTTTTCATTATTTATTGAAATCCCTATGAAGGATTTATATTCTTAAATTTTACTCCATACTAGGTATGACCCGTGACTTCGGCACGATTATTTAGATAGACAGATTTAAAAGCTCAAAATTATTTTAATTTAAGACGAAAAAAAAATTGTTCTTTACACGTGATAGTGTATGGCTTACTTAAGCTCATCAAAACTAAAGAATATAGATAGAGAAATTAAAGTAACTATAAAGATTACTGTTAGTGGTGGGAAATGAAATATATCTGTGAATTTCTATTTTCGTAAACATATTATTTATAAGTTGTTCGTTATAGAACTAAAATATGTGAATTTACTTATCACAGGGCTGATCTGTCCATGTCAAGGGCGTTTTGTGCAGAGCTGGTTTCTTCAGGCCGACCTCCCAGTTAGGGGAATGTGTGGTAGACCATCAGAGGTTTAGCTGTCCTGCTACCTTAAGCCGAGATGTTCCAAGAGACTTCTGGTCTGATCTTTGACTCTTCAGACGTTAGTCAACGTCTGGACATTTTATGCATCATCACCCAGCTCCTTGTTCCTTGTTCCTTGTTCCATGCTTCTGATCGTCAGTTCCCAATGAGGGAAAAACCTGCAAAGGGTTCGGAAACCCCTCCGACGCTCAAGACATTCATGGTGCTCTTTGCAGTAAAAGAATGGATATTGACCGATCCTTTTGGGGGCGAGTTGGGGAACTCTGAGTGATTTTGTGATCTTTTCGGGTGGAGAGATCGTGTCTTGAGAAGGACGACGTGGGGGGCCTTTTATAGGCGAAGTTAGGCCGACTGTGATTTGTGGCGGTGGTGAGGCGATGGCTGTCAAACCGTAAGGGAAGTTACCTCTTTTGCGTATTTAGGGTTTCTCTTCGAGTCTATCCCGGATATTTGATAAGTGAAAGTTCCTAAGTTCAAGGATACTTTCGTAGATATCTTGCCAGAGTGATAGACTCTAAAGGAGAAGTTTCCTCCTTTAGATACGTGGAGTTCGATCGGGCTTAAACACTTCAAGATGTGTGGCCGACTGAGATCTTTCTAGAAAGTTCAGGATTGAGTCATTAGGTCGCGCAGCGCTGTTATCTCCCCAATTCTGGGTTTAAGATATGGGCCAAACCCGTAGAGAACCCCCTTATTCCTTTTGAGATCCCAGGGCTGATCTGTTCATGTCAAGTGCGTTTTGTAGAGAGCTGGTTTCTTCTGGACGACCTCCCAGTTAGAGGAATGTATGATGGACCATCAGGTGTTTAGCTGTCCTGCTGCCTTAGGCCGAGTCGATCCAAGAGACTTCAGGTCTGATCTTAACTCTTCAGGCGTTAGTCAACGTCTGGACATTTTATGTATCATTATGATTCCCATCACTCCTTAGTTGAAATTAAAGAGACTAAGGAGTAGAAGTAACTCGTGTGGATTTTTTATTTGAAGGTTTGAAGTCGTGGGTATTACCTGTCCCAGAGTTGCATCGCGAAGCTCTTTGGGTCTTACCTAGACCAGGGTTGTCTTGTGAACCTCCCAAGAAAATGAGGCTCGGTGTAATTGAGCTCGACCAAAGTGAGTTTCCTCGCTTGTTTGATAGAAAGAGCAAGAGGGATGCTAAACAATACAATCTGTCTTTTTGTTGATATTCCAGAGATGGTTGATATCTACTAAGCGGATATCTTCTTTGATTAAGTGTCGTCTTTGCCAGAGCTGAACCGGTTGTATTTTGTTTTGACGTGTGGTTTGCTTTTCCAAGACACGTTCATCTTTTGCTAGAGCAATCAATTTCTTTTCCATTCGTGATTTGGTGATGTCATAGACTTCATTTTCTGATCGCGTATTTCCGACGCTGATCTTTTGGGTTACTCCACGCGGTAACCTGTTTCATCATGCGCAGACGCGTGGAGTGTCGCGTCTGGTGGATGAAACACGTCTCCTCAAAACCTGCTGAAATTTCATTGGTAACCGCTGTTCTTGAGCCGTTCACGTCTCCCAGTCATTATTCCGCTGACTGTCTTTCGAGGTGTATTTGGTCCTTGCTTTTAATGATCCTTCTTCATGCCTCAAGGGGTTCTCTAGCTATAAACAGCCTGCTTTGGCCTTCCAATTTTTCACCATTAAAAGTTTTGAAAGTCGACTTGAGAGATTTTACCCTTCTGATGTTGCTCTACCATTTCCTCCTCTCTTCAAGGATCCGAGATGAGGCCTCTGTTCGTTTATACCAGGTGCCTGGGTTGGGGAATGCTTCTTCATAACGACCGTGATAAAAGTCGAGTTTCTTCATAACGGTCGTGATAACCTCCCGCGCCGTTTTGGTTGAGCCCGCAGGAGGGTAAGGATTACCAATACTTCCTCCAACTTAGGTGTTCAGGACATGGTGATGATGCCAAGAGGGTTCTTTTGTCCTTGGTTATCTTCTGGCCTTGACTGCATTTTTGGAAAGGGGTACCTGGTAGCCTTTTATTTCCTTTCCAGCGGGGACATGTGATTGCTTTTGTGGCTCACGTTTCTTTGTTTTTTTCTTTGCCCTTAACCTTCCATTTGTGGGTTCGGGTTTCCCTCTTCTTTTTTGTAATTTCTTCTGTAATAGACCTAAGTGCATGTTGTGTCTTTTGGTGTCATTTGTTGTAATTTCTTCTGTAATAGATCCTTCTTATGAATTAATAAAGATTTGTTCTTTTCCTTTATACTTTTGCGCGGGATCTTATTTTCCACGTTCAAGTCTGTCGGTGTTCCATTTCTTAATTGTGACAGCTTGCCGCGACTCTTCGTCGATCATGCCCCATTATTGCGGCTTTTCAGCCTTATAAATAAGTATGAAGATACGAAGGACTCCTACATGTTCCATCACGAGGGTGTAACCCGTGCCCGTGGGGCACGGACAGTTCTTTTATATGCATTATAGACCAAGTACATTGTGGATGATTATAAGTTACAGTTGAATGAATGTTTCGGTATTTATTCGTCATATCACTTCACAGTTTACTACACTGATAGGTAAATCTAATAAGGACTTACTATTAAAAGAGGTCGCAGGTCTTCTTCAGAAAAATATCTCATGTTCATCCAAATATCGCGTTTAAGGTACCTGAATAACATCACAGAAATTAGTAACATATAACATCACACTGTCAATGTAGAACCATCATAGTGAAAGATCTTAACAACACGTAAAGTAATAATATTGCAATGAGAGCATGTAACCATATCATTACCCAGAAAGTGAGTTGATGTACGACTCTGACACAACATACTTTATCTAAAAAGGTATTGCAATGGGAGCATGTAACTATAACCTATCTTAGCCGGTAAAGAATCAAGTGTGACTGTTATCTACTTGTTCCATGTAAGTAGCGAGAAAATAGTCCTAAAAACTAATACTTTTAATAAAGACACAATAACATACGAATTTGTAGGAATATAGATGATCCAGTCTAAGGATGCTCACTACAATAATACTCATTTGGTACAACACGTAAACAGAAGTAGTAAAATTCACATAAACATTTAAATATGACAATAAAATCAATGGCATTTGTAAAAATACTTACAGATAAAAGAATGAGCTCAGAACCCGACTAGATGTCGTCTTTACGGTACACCATTGTTGCCAATTAAAAGGAACGATTGAGCAATATCCAATTTGAATAGTTATGGACACAATAAAATAAATTCAGAATATATCTAATTAGTAAAATTACCAAATTTTAGACTAAGAAAAGTACTGACCTCTTAAAAATGTTCCTTTGGTGTGATTTGGAACATGGAGAAGTAAAAGGTTGACCTCTTCCAAATCGCATAATGACGTCAATGTCTACAGCATGAACGAATACAAAGGTCACGATAGCTAACTCACAAAAAATAACAAAAGTGGAATCTATATAAATTTAGGAATAACCTGACGCAAACATGTTTGTTTCAATTGTGCTTGATGCGCAATAAGTGTCTGCTGCAATGTATTCTAAACCTTAATGATGTAAATGTATTATCTAGATTGTCATAATAGTTAGATTAGAGCCATAAATAGATTAAAATAAAATAGTTTCCTTTCACATAATAAAACTTCACATACATAGTTGTTGATGGTAACAAAAAATATTTAAACTACAAAAACAATCATCAAAGTTTGTTCCTTTCTACAAAAGTATGATTGTTTTGTAGTTTCTATATGAAATGTGCATTCATTTGCAGATATCATCTATTCTATACAAAAAGTATCAAAAAATACATAGAGTTGGAAGACTTTAGCCAAAGTAGTTTTCAATCAAAATAGGTATGTAAGCTCTTCGAATTACTCTTAAGAAAGTAATTGTATCTACACGCACCCGTGACGACCAGTGTGAAGCATGCACAACAATCTGAAAAGTTATATCATTGCAATAGTTAGGATGACATAAAGATAGATTTTAAGGTCTTTAAAATAATAAGCAATATACACTTACTGTGTTTCGATGCTTCCATTCTCCCCATATATATCTTTTATTTCGCCTCTCAAAGTCTTGTACTTGTTGATCCCAACTCTATTAGTGAAAAAGAAAGTTAAATAGTTAATACTTGTTGAATTTGGGTACAATGAAAAAAAGAAGAAGTAAATATCATGAAAGATTACCTATAGCTATAATAAAACCTCAGGGTACACAATATTCGTAGTTGAGTTTTCTGAGGTTTCCGGTAATAAAACATGTAATCTATTTGAAGCAGTGCATCTTGACAATGCTACGTATAGTTGGCCATGGCTAAAAACTGGACTCCGCAGATCAACTCCAACAAACTTAACAGATTGTCCTTGAGATTTGTTAATTGTCATTGCATAAGCCAATCGAATTAGAAATTGTCTTCTTGTCATCCGAACAGGAACGTCTACAGACGATGTTGTAAGAGATATTCGAGGCAAGAAAACTAAATCTCCAGATTTATCTCCGGTAATAATTTGAGCTTCAATTATGCGTGGAGCACATCGAACCACAATCAACCTAGTTCCGTTGCAAAGACCATCTTTTGGAGCAAGATTTCTTCGTGACATTATTGGACAACCAACTTTTAGTTGAAGCTTGAAGGGAGGTAATCCTGGAGGATCGAGAGAGTTTAAATACTCATTGGGATAATTACCTCCTCCAAACCTATTTTCTTCTCCCTCTTCAACTAATTTATCAGCGGCTAAATAGACAATAGCCTCTCCTGGAAATATTTTTAATGCCTCCAAATTAATAAAGTCTACATCATCATTACGGGGAGATAAAATAGCTCTCTCTGTCAAGTACTTTGGAGATGATGTACCTAATATATTCAATCCAGGATAGGTTGAACACAATAACTCAGGTAGATTCTTACACCTGTGAATAAGTGGTAGTTGAACAATTTCACACGGGTTTGTTCCAATCTAAAAAAAATATAACTATGTCAACCATTTGAAAGTTTGTAATAACACATAATTTATTAAAATAATGAATTGTTTGTTGGAAGAAGTAAGGAAGTACCTCAACCAAGAATTTTGCAAAATCAACATTTCCTGGCTCTGAATCAGCTAACCTCATGTTAAGACTCAATGTCAGGACAACAATAATCAACCAAAGTGGTGAACGTTTTAGTGAAGCGCCGACTATTTGTTCACGAACTCCTTTTGGTATTACAGGCAAGATTTGCCTAAAGTCACCGCCTAGAACAACTGTAATACCACCAAATGGGTTTTTGTTATCACAAATATCCTGAAGTGTTCGATCAACTGCTTCCACACAAAATCTATGTTACATAGGTACTTCATCCCATATAATTAGCTTAGTTTCCCTAAATAACTCAGCATGGATAGACTGCTTACGGAACCCACATATCGAATTATCTAAAATATCTAAGGGAATACAAAATGTTGAATGTGCAGTTCGACCTCCCACTAATAACAACGAAGCAATTCCAGATGAAACAACACTTATAACAATATGACCCATACTACGACATTTGGTTGCAATCGAGTTGTATAAAAATGTTTTTCCAGTACCAGCACCTCCACTTAAAAAAAACACACTTCCCTTATTTTTGGTGACTGAATTTAAAATGACCCTATAAGCAGAAGATTGTTCAGCATTTAAACGATCGACGTTAACTTGTACATCTACTGTCTGACATTCATGTTGAATCATTCTATGCTCTAGTAATAATCTATTCCCAGGTTGATCATTCCAATTTTCAGTTGAAAGAGGCATAGGTTTGAAATGAGTTAAATCTTTGCCAGACTGTTGAAGTAGTTTATTTATAAGATATAAACCATAATCTGTGACTTGATTCTCGGACGGTGTCGTGATTCCAAATACTGTACGCAACTTGTGCACCAGGTCATCACAAATATTAAGTGAAAACTGATTCCACAAATCATCTGGATTTGAAGGGAAACAATGCAAGAGAATAACAACGAACAGTTTTCTTAATTGATACCCAGTTTTCATTTTTATAGCTTCCTCTAAACACGGTACCCATTCGCCATTATCTTCTAAAAGGCCTCGAGAAATACATGCTAATTTAAATGTTTCACATAAAACACCATTTACTGTACGCAAACATTCAAATAATTGAGGACCTCTTATAATAGTCAACAATAATCTCAAATAAAACCTTTCACCACAATTTGGACTCGCAAAATACATTCTACCGATTGCAAATCCTTTTTTTCTAGAAGTTCATAAATGTTGTGGTTTATTCCAGACAAAGTGTTCTGGAAAATCTTGATAAGTGAATGCACGTGCATCTTCATTTAAAACACAACATTTAAAGAAGGCCAATAAAGTTGATGTTTGTTGTTCTGCTCTTGTTAAAATTGTTTCCCTCGAATCATCAGGGTTAAAAAGAACACGGTGCATACCTGGTAAATGAACTGCCAATCGCACAACTGTTGGGTTCTCCTCATGCAAAGTGTGGCCAAATATGCGCCAAGATGCTTCTGGTGGTCCGATGTATCGTGCATCCAGATATTGTTGAATCTCATATACTTTTCCCAACACAAAAGTAGCACGATCATATCCTTTGAAGATGTACTTATGGATATATTTTACGCAACGCAAACCCGCACAAACTTCAACGTTAATATGACAGTTGAACAACTTGGAAAGGTAAGCATTGTAAGGTACAATATCTCTATTATCGACAGGATGCCCTTTCACGGTATACACTTTACCAGTATCGCGACGACGATAGATTGGATAACCATCCACGTCTACTGTTGTCGACTCTGTAAACACTCGTGGAAACCTTTTAGTACACCTTCCGTCTTCCATGCAAATAGCATGTTTGTCCCGAGTACCACATGGCCCATGCACCATACAACTCTTCACAGTTTCAAAAAGTAGAGGATCTTCTTTAGGATCTGGAAATTCTGCTGAAACCAACCTATCAATTTGATCAACAATACGTACCTTGTCGGATTGTTGAAAGAAAATTAATGCATGCATATGAGGCAACCCACGTTTTTGGAATTCAATGGTAAAAACATGGCCAACTGTTTGACCTAAGATTCCATTTTTTTCAATCAACTTCATCAAATGTCTTCTTTTTAACTCGAACATGCGTGCAACTAAATCAGGCCTATCAAGGGAAGTCTGATTAGGCAGCAGAGCTGACGTGATTTCTGGCCAATGAGGATTCGCAGTCATTGTGATGAACAAATCAGGATGCTTGTTATAACGTGTGATGGCTAATGAATCCTGATAAAGTTCAAACATCATTCTTGGACTACCAGTAAATGAAGAAGGTAATATAAAACGTTGACCAACTTGATGTGGTTCCAATCCAGATTCCTCAATATCAGTGAGACCCTTGTAAAGTTCTGCACGAAGTTGGCTTGGTTTAGCGGATAATATGTCAATCGATTTTGCTCTGTCGCAGCCCAAGCATCTACTAAAAACTCTTGAAATAATTTCCCCCCCCTTCAAAATTGTTGTATACTCGGTTGGTCTATTGAAACATTTGTAACTATACCACTGCATTTGAGTTAATCGACTTGTTGATGATTTATTGTTTATGACATCCCACTGAGTTAACATGGGATTCCATCCAAGCTCGCCATACGGGAACAATAAAACATAATGTAATGGAAGATAAGCTGGATGACATTCATTTATTTTCATCAACCCATTGCCCCCTTTTAGGTGGATAACAATATCTCTCATTCCACTTTTTTCAGTACAATCCCCTAGCAAGATGACAACAATTTCATCTGTTGATGGCAAATTATAACGACGTCTATTTGTTGACGAATTATAATGCAAGTAGGCTGGTAAGTTTTCCTTGGATGCATTTGATTGCATTAAAATTTCATAGGCCCGAAGATATATTCTTACAAACTTGTTATTTTGAAGCAAAACATCTTGGATTACTTTGAAAACATCTACTTCAAGACGTCGATCCCGACGTTTGCGACAATCGATTGCAGTATTTTGGTTAAATATGTAAAGTTGGGCGTAGGAAGCCTGCATTTCTAACTCAGGTATTAAAGAACATGTACGATGTCGTAGGTCACCGTGTATAGTGAATGACTTTGGCCCCCTACCATTTAACACCCTTGGCTCCATTGTTGACCCCAGACTTGTAAATGCGTTTGATGCGTTATACTCTCTAATGAATTTTCTAAAGTGTTTTGAGTATGCATCATTGCCATCGTATAAGTTTTTGAGTGCTTCAGGAGGTTCGATAAGTAAAGGTAATTTTATTTTTCCTTGCAAACAACATGTCCCAAACAAAGGTCTTATGTTAGATGATTTTGTTAATTTTTCATCTTTCCAATACAACGCTTTGCAAAAGGGACACAAAACATCCATTTGACCCAAGAAATGACGTTCTTCATATACATGTACAACTGGAAGCATTTTTAAATTACTGACTTCAGTAGGACCTGGTCGTACAATGTTATGTGTAGTTGAAGATGCCCCTTGCTCAAAAATTGAATGTTGGCAACTTGTATCCACTTCATTAAGAACATCATGTACAGGAGAACGGGTGAGTGATCTTGTTATGACACTTTCAAAGTCGAAATCTAAGTTCCTTAGTTGAAGATCAGAATGTATGTCCAAACAATCAAGATGTGGAAGTCTACTTTGGGTAGTAGCCTTTGGTAAAGCGAGTTGAGCAGCGGGTACCTGATTTTGAATGCCCAGGTGAGGGTCGTTTGCCGAATACGTCTCACTTTGTGGAAGATCTATTCCAGTGGATGTTATAAAGGGAAAGTGTATTGGTGTAAATTGTATTCCGTGAATCTGCTGCAATTTCTCCCTTTCCCTTCGTAATCGTTGGGCAAGTGCATATTTTGATATGACATTTGTGTCAATGTTTAAGGAAACCTTAATTAGTAAAGATTAAACATTTAATTATTCTTCATAGAGGCAAAAACGACGGAAGAAACCATGAACATTAACAAAAGTAAATAAGTGAAACATATAACCCAAAGAGATAGATACATCATGATTGAACCCAAAGAGATAGATACATCATGATTGAACCCAAATTACAGCAAAATTTAGAACCCATGAATGATGTTAACCAAAGAAACCTAATTAGTTTAGAAGAAACCTAATTACCAAAAAAACCCAAACTTCTACTACAAACCAAGGGGATTTCAGAGAAATAAGTTGGTACAAAGAAGTAGATACATCATGATTGAGAGAAAACTTTGGAGAAGAAAAGCATATGGAAAAATATTGCTTCCCCTTTCATTTGAATGGTCTGTAAACTGAGCCACCAAAACAAAAATCCTAGATTGAGACTGAAAAATCTATATAGAGAGAGAGAGAGATAAAGAGATACCTTCTTCCAGAAGAGATACCAACCAAGAAGTTGAGAGAAGGAGAGGTTGAACCCCACAACTTCTCTGCCAGAAAGATGAGGGAGTGAGAGATCGTGAAGATGATAGAGAGTGTGTTTGGGCGGGAATGAGCGGGAATGTGTGTTTGGGATGGGGAAGGTTGAAAAGAAAAGCATCTATTAAACTTAATCTGAACCGTCCAAGACACTTTGTAAGGATAAATCCTAGCCACTAAGTGAGGAGGGTATATTCTAAAAAGATACCCTCCTCTTTTATTATATAGATGACTCTCCTAATGATTAGCGGAACTCTCCTTGGTAGCGACGTGAGGGTTGCCTTTTACATGGTTCTGAATGAGGAAGATTTCTCTATCGAACACTTCTGCATGGAGGTTGCTTGTGAAGGTTTTGTTGATGTTCTTCGTCTTTAAGATCTGCTAAACGAAGATCATCTGCTTACTTTAAGTTTATCCAGGCCTCTCTATCCTCTAGTCTACTCTCTGACCGGCACCACAAGCATCTCTGAACCGGCTTTCTTCTCTGTGGTTGGGTTTCTGGTTCGTAGTCGTGGGTGCGGCCGTCTTCTAGCTGTTATGGTCAGAATTTCGGTGGACATTGGCAATCCTCTCTCTTCCCCTTCTGATGCTTAGAAGCTCTGTATCTTGTTTTTTCTTTCACATATGTAAGCAAACAGCTAATATAATTAGTCCTATACTTACTAATGCAACTTCCTGAACTTACTACTGATGATGCATAAAATGTCCAGACGTTGACTAACGTCTGAAGAGTCAAAGATCAGACCAGAAGTCTCTTGGAACAGCTCGGCTTAAGGCAGCAGGACAGCTAAAGCCCTGATGGTCCACCATACATTCCCTTAACTAGGAGGTCGGCCGGAAGAAACCAGCTCTGCGCAAAACGCCCTCGGCATGGACAGATCAGCCATGCGATCCTTAAAGGAATAAGGGGGTCTTCACAGGTTCGGCCCATATCTAACACCTTGAACTGGGGAGATATCAGCATTGCGCAACCTAATGACCTAATCCCGGACTTTCTAGAGAGATCTCAGTCGGCCACACATCTTGAAGTGTTTAAGCCCGATTGGACTCGACATATCTAAAGGAGGAAACTTCTCCTTTAGAGTCTATCACTCCGGCAAGATATCAACGAAGTATCCTTGAACTTAGGAACTTTCACTTATAAAAGATCCGGGATAGACTCGAAGAGAAACAGTAGATACGCAAAAGAGGTAACTTCTATTACGGTTTGACGGCCACCGCCTCACCACCGCCACTAATCATAGTCGGCCTAACTTCCCCTAAAAAAGGCCCCCACATCGTCCTTCACAGGACACGCTCTCTTCCCCAAAAAAAAACACGATCTCTTCGTACCAGAAGGATCACCCCCCAAAAACAGAGTTATCACAACTCGCGCCCCAAAAGGACCAATCAACATTCATTCTTTTATTACAAAGATCACCTAGACTGTCTTTAGCGTCGGAGGGGTTTCCGAACTCTTTGCAGGTTTTCCCCCCTCGGGAACAGACGAACATGAGCAAGGAGCAGGGAGCCAGAGCAGAGAAGCAGAGCTGAACAGAGGAATCTCTCCTCTCGTAACAGAATATACCATCATAACGGAGGCCATCATGCATCAACTCCCTTTTCCATACTGATTTAACCGGGAGCAAATTTTCGACATCAGCAATTGGCGCTAGAACGAGGGGGATCTCTGCAGCAAATCATCACATTCGGTAACCCGAATCCTATTCAATACTTTTTCAGAACTAACCACTCTCTATAAAGATCTATCAGGAAAACATAATGTCGGGACTGGAAGAGGTCACCAATCCAGAGGCGGAGCCACCTCTTCCGGAAAAATAAACGCTCGGAACCGATGTGCTGGCAGAAGAAAAAGTCTAAGAAGAAGAGGAAAGAACAACAGACCTTACCGTACCCATACAGATTGGAGAAAAGGCCACAGAAGTGACTTATGTCGGGAGTACTCTAGATGAAGACGAGAAGGCGGAACTGGCCAATTTTTTGAGAGCACAGCGCCACGTCATTGCGTTCGGGACTGACGAAGTACCTGGGATAGACCCTGGGATCATCACTCATAAATTAAACATCAGAGAAGGAAGCAAGTCGGTGAAGCAAAAGAAAAGGAATGTTTCATTAGACAATCAGGCAGAAATAGCCGAGCAGGTCGAAAAACTCTTAGCGTCGGGAGTAACACTATAAAAAACATGCTCATTAGGGACAGACGCTTTTTGCATCTGCCCCCTATAAATGCACATCTGGGACAGTCTTATAGGCATCTGCCCCTAAAATCTATGTATCTGGGGCAGTTTAACACTAAGTTAGTTTTGGAACAACTCATAAAAAAAAGTGTTAGGGTCAGATTTTCCTAAACCCGAGAACTAAGGAAAATCCCCGTCCCCAATTCGAGAATTTTGCGGGAAAATTCCCTCTAAATTTTTTGGCAAAAATCTCAGGTCCCACGATCAAGAGGAACCTTAATCGATTTCATTCCATCATCTCACGAGTTCAAGTTAGTTAATGAAATTTAGGGTTCTTCATTATCACATTTGAACACCTTTGAGTTGCAAGCTTTAGTTCTAAGTTCACAAATCCAGGTTAGTTTCTACTATCTTCCATCAATTTGACCTTCTAATTACAGGTTTAGAACTCTAATTTTGGACAACTCAATCAATTTTAGGGCTCCATCATCATCTTCAAGGCATAGACTTCAATTCCAAGCTTTGGCTGCTATTATAATACAAATTCAGGTTGGTTCCATCACTCTTCCATCAATTTTTACCTTCTGACAGCAGGTTTAGAACTCTGATTTGATGTTCAATCAATTGTAGGGTTAGTTACATCAATTTAAATAAGTTATTTGCCTTAAATTAGGTTATATATATATATTGTCTTTTGAGTTTGATTGAACTTGTTATTTTCTTCTCTTGTCATTTGCTTCATACCATAATGGTTTGAAGATGCTCATCAAGTGTTTGATTAAATGTCTGTGAAGAATGATTGATGGGCAGAAATGAAATGCATAACTCCTAACACCTCTTTTGTTATAGGCATCTGATATCGTTTTGATTCCACCAGGTAGTGACAATTCTAAACCATGATTAGATATGTTAATTGTTAAATATAATATATCATAAAATACTTGTTTTCTCTAAAATTTATAATTCGTGGAAAGACTTGTTTTATTTCATATTAATCGATATTTTGGGTAGAGGGGTGTGGATCTCTGTGCCCCCTCAGTATTGACTGAATATTTCTATTTTCTTCCTAGATTAAATCTAATAATACGAACGGGTCGAACCTTTGACCTTTTGGATCTTCTTGTTTTAATTCAATGTAAAACAACCTTTTCCTCTACAAGTAGTTGTTCCAAAAAATGCTTCTTTTATGATTTTATCCATACCTCAAGAATATCTCCAATGTTGACAATAAAGCATTTGACAGAGGTTTAATAGGAACCCATTTTCCATCCTTAAGAACTTGTAGTCCTTCAACTTAATGAAGTTGAAGGAGAATAGTTAGAGCAACTGAATTAGAGTGTGGTTTGACTTTTGAGGCCATTACTAGGTCAGGCTGAGGACAAGGTGGATAATAATTCACTCTCATACTCTTCACTCCATCTTCAAATAACTCTTCTATCACCTTTGTTTCGATTTGTAAAGCTTCCGACATTACTTTTATAGGAGTCATAGGTAGACTTTTCAATTCGAATGAATAGCTTTCTAATGTGTCCCTGCCAAATGGTAGAGAACCTTCTTTAGAAAAAATCATTTTCAACAATAAATATAGACGGCTAAACCGAAAAAAATCGCTTTGGTCCTATTAATTCACAATTTAAATCAACAGTTAGGACCATCTTTGATTGGACTATATATAGTTAGCTGTTAGGGATACAATTTTTTATCCTTTTTGAACCAAAACTATGATAGAGATGGAGGATAAGGGATAAGGGTACCTGAAAAGAAGAGGGAGCTTTGGAAATAAGTGAGGTTTCCTTCCATGGATGGCCAAGACTAATTCTTTGGTCGTGCGTTTTTTTTTTTTTGAAATTGGTAGTGTGATTTCATTGAACCTGACTGCTATTGTTTTTTGTTCTTTAAATGTAGTTTCTAGCATAATGACTTTTATTACTAATAATAGATACCAGAAACTTCGTAAATTCCTTGTAAATTTGTGGATTGTTTATCATGAGATGCTGCCATTAGTCATGAATTTTAGCGAGTGAAGCTAATTGTGCAACTAATGTTACAGTTTTGTAAGGTTCCATAGTTGTGCATAACTACAATATTGTATAAAATTTAAGAGTTAATTCCTATATAGCCCCCTACTTTGTGACCAGCTTTAAATATGGCCCCCAAATTTCTCTAAATTCAAATATGACCCGCTATTTTTAAGTTAATGCCCTAACTACCCTTACTTTAAATCCTTTTTCAAAATTAAAAATAAAAATAAAATCTTAATTCCACCTCATTTCCCTCTCAACCACACATCTCTCTTCATGTCAACTCTCTGCCTCTCTCCACATCACCTCTCTTTCCAACTCACCTCTCTCTCTCTCCAACTCACCTCTCTCTCTCCCCAACTCACATTCATCTTCTCCGATTGAAGTCGCCGGGCGGAAAATTTTCAGGTCCGCGACCTCAAAAAAAAGAAATTTCTCTCATGTCTCTCTCGTGAACAGACCAAGTCTGGTCTGTTCACAGCTCCGACGAAGGAAAACGCCCTTCGCCGGATTTTTAGAGAGAGAGATGAGAGAAAAAAAAAATCTTATTTTTTGGGGAGGTCGCCGGCTAAAAAAATTTCCGGCCGGCAACTTCAATCGGAGAATATGAAGGTGAGTTGGAGAGAGAGGTGAGTTAGAAAGAGAGGTGATGTGGAGAGAGAGAGAGAGAATTGACATGGAGAGAGATGTGGGTGGAGAGGGAAATGAGGTGGAATTAAGATTTTATTTTTATTTTTAATTTTGAAAAAGGATTTAAAGGAAGGATGGTTAGGACAATTACATCAAAAAAGGGGGCCATATTTGAATTTACAGAATTTTGGGGGCCATATTTGAAGCTGGTCACAAAGTAGGGGGCCATATAGGAGTTAACTCAAAATTTAACTATAAGTGAAGGTTAATTTTCTCCAAGACAAAAAACAAAGGAGAAAAAGTAAAGGAAAGAAGTGCGCCATCCCAGCTATGTTTTGTCTTGACATGTGGTTTGTTCTCCCAAGTCACGTCTCGTCTTCTGCTTAAGTAATTAATCTCTTCTCCATACGTGATCTTTATGACGTCACAAATCTGATCTTCTGGTCACGCGTTTTCGGCGTTGATCTTTTTAGGTTACTGCGTATTACAGCTACCGTGGACGCGTGGTTCCTTATGAGTGGGGGACGATCGCTCTTCCTAAAGCTCTTGAATCGTTTTGCCATCTGCCGAGTAACGTGAACCATCGATGACCCTAGTCGATGGTTAAAGGGTATGTTATTGTTTCCTAACGCCGATTGATTATCTCCACGCGTCCTTCTCCTACTAGCCTGGTGCGCGTTAGCTCGAACTCCTCCTCCTACCGCTGATTTCTCTGGCAAAAATCGTTTCACAAGTCGGATGACTCAAGAAGACATCGACACTCTTCGAGCTAGTCACGCGATTCCGGCTACTGTCGAGCTTCTTCTTCCCTCGCCTGAGGACAGGATTTGTCTTACTCGTGTTGGTGTTTACGAGGTCTTCTTCAACCTGGGGTTGGTGGTTCCTTTCCCGCTCTTTCTTGTTAAACTGCTGAACCATTATGGGCTTTAACTCTTCCAACTGAGCCCCAATGTCTTGATGACTATCATGGCGTTTTTCTTCCTCTGCCTTCATCAAGGTGAGAACGCGAGCTTCTATGCTTTTGATAAGATTTTTTCCGTTAAGTCCAGTGACCGGTGCTAGCATTATTTTTCTTCTCGTTTCGGTCCATTCTTCTCTGCTCCGAATATCCCTAAGGTTTATAAGGATAAATTCCTTTTTGTTCGTCCCTCCCTTTCATCCGAGGACTATGGTTTTGCTGTTCGTGTACCTGGTTCTTCCAACGTACGCCCAAAAATCATCCCTGATGAGGAAGACATTAAATGTTTTGAAACTTTAACCGCTCTGGATAGGGGGAGAGAGGGTTTCATTCCTGAAGGCGTCGCCGTTCCACAGGCTATTTATCACAACAGACGCTCCCTTCTCTTCCTGGTGAGTTTTGGTTGGAGATGTTTCTTCTTTTTATTTTTGGTATTCCTTTGTGTGTCTGATCTTCTTACCCTTCTTCTTCTTTTTAGCTTTCCTGGGAAAACGGGCTAAGGCTGAAGATATTCCATCTTCTTCTGGTGTCAACAAATCTCGTACCAAATCTTTGGTCAGTCGGAGTTCAGCCGGCGTTGTTATTAGGGAACCTGTCGGTTCAGCTTCTCCTTCGATCCCTGCTAGTTCCTCTCCTCTTGTTCCTTTCTTGATTGGTCATGGGGTTGTGGCCTCCAAGACTAGAGCGAGTATTCATTTCTCAACTGATAAAGGGAAAACTTCGCCGGACCTGAGTTTAACGGCGAGAATGTCCAACTGGCCCAAAAATCTTTCTCGTCGCATGGTTTCTTTGATCGACGATATTTACCTTCACTTCCAAAATGAGGTATTTCTATTCCTGGTTTTTTGTTTTCTATTTCTCTTCCCTTTTCTGATTTTTTTTTTGCGTTTTCCTTCTTTTTAGAGTTATCAGGTTAGCCATGATGTTGCATCCCAATTATCCTCGATCGGGCGTTTGGAGTCCCAGCTTGCGAAAGCTGAGAAAGATGCTTTGTCCTATAAAGTCGAGGCTGAAATCTTATCTAATGATGTGAGGATAATCTCTACCGAGCGGGATTCGTAGAAGTTGGAGGCGGAGCAATCTAGGGCCAACGCTGAACTTTAGTCTTCTCAATCTGATGCTCGCGTTACCATTCTGGAGAAAAGACTTCAGGCTCTCTAAGAGAAAGAAGCTACTCTGATTCAACAGAGGGGAAAAGATAAAGCTGATCTTGAGGCTTCTCGTAGGAACATTTTTGAACTGGCCGAGTTGAACCGTCGGAGGACAATAGCAACTTTGTAAGGTGGAGATGAGTTCTTGGCGATCCTGAGGGAGCAACGTAAGTCCAGATTTCAAGTTGTCTGGGAGGCGGCTCGTCGCTTTTATGCTCCCAAGGGGTGTCTTGTCTTTCCAGGAAACGGCTGGCATGGGGAAGAAATGGCGGGCATGGGGGAAGGTGAATCTGAATGACGTATGGTATTTAATGAACGATTTGACGGGCTGAGTGGTTGTCAGGCATGCCTGACAACACGGAAGGGCATTTCCGGAAGTGAAATGTGTGATTTCACGGTTTTCTGACGGTAACGGCGACTAGGGGGCCATATGGGTATTTTTGCTAATTTAGGGGGCCAGGCGGGAAGCTGGTCACAAAGTTGGGGGCCATTAGGGAAATAACCCAAATGTTTTCAACCGTGGGATCAGGACGGAAGCATTTTGGTCCGAGATCGAGCATGTGACTCGCACGCCCCTCACATAACAGCTATTTGACGGGAAAATTGATTTTGGAAGCTAACGCCTAAACAAAAAATGTTTTCAGGGGTGTAGTCTTAACATAACTAAATAAATAGGGGTCATATACTTAAAGAAAAAAAAACCTTTTTAAAATATAGATATTGATCCTATTTGTTTAGTGCTATCATTATTTTAAGGTACATTGCATATATATTACAAATCGTTATTTTAGTTTTCATTGTAATTTTTCGATCATTAATCTCACCTATAGAACTTATTTTGCTCTCAACCCAAATATTTACATATGATTCAAGTGATTATTTTTATGACCGAAATATCTACTTGATTTATAGACGTCAATCACCTTTAGGATAAATAAATCACAACAATAAAAAATTCAAAACCCGTCACCACATCAAAATCTGACTCATGTGTCGGACCACCATGGATATTTGAGTTTATAAACGTTAATGGTTGTTTATAACTATTATTAGATTTTGATTAAGCTAATTTTTATATGAAAAATATGTGTATAATAAGGAGAATAATTATCCTCACATAGTCACTTGGTTAGACATACCCAAAATATTTAAACAAGGTGAATAATAGTAAAATATTTGGTTAATTTTTCTTGAAATTCAACATGATTAATTATTATTAAGATTTGTTGTTAGCTACACTAAACAACAATAGTACATAATGTCATCAACACCACCCACCACCACTAGCTCCACTACAAACAACCACCACCACCACCACCACATTTTTAAAATATTTTTAAGTATCAAATATATCCATTGGGTGGTATATTTGTGACAGACACCACTGGAAGAGAGAAATATGGTTCAACTGCCATAGTGCCATGACTTCATGTCTCATCACTTCACCACAATTATTAACATCTTTCCTATGCAACTTGATGATGAAGACGGCTTTCGACTACCTTTTCGACCTCGATAACTCGTCCCATTTAACACTTTAACTTAATCATTTTCGTGTCCGATAACGCTGTAATATTTTAGCTTCTTTTATAGATTGCTAACCTTGTTTCATCAGAATCCGGTTGTGCTAGCAAGTTGAGAAGCCATTGAAGAGAGAATGATACGTTTAATTCTAGACTACCATGTTCGGTGAGAACCCAAGGAAACAAGAGGGAGAAAGGGGAGTCCTTTATATAGAGGTGAAATGAATTCAAGTTGGACCTGAGGTGTGACAATTGTGAGAGATGAGGTCCTTAAAGCTTAAGTGGGGATTACTTCAGGGTACAATTTTCATGTACATGGAGAACCACAAATTAAGTTTAGAAAAATGCTATTTGGCCCGAAAAAAGGGTCGACCACAAACTGAAAGCTTCCGGGGTCAGCCCCTATTATGTTATTTATTGAGACATAATTTCATTTTATTCTAATAGAAAGTTAGATTGATAATCTCAATTTATTAATAAATAGATCTTATACTCTAGTTTATTTAAAGAAATAAAATATTTGATGATCCATTGATGTCCTTTTATCCAATTTTAGGAGTTTTGGCGACAGTTTTCTTAGCGTCATCGTTAACAAAGATCCGAACGCGATTACAACAGTGAGCGCTATCCAAGACATCATCTTTCGATATTATAACGCCTGTTAATTCTGGATGACTTCTCTCTATGATGGCTTTTGCTTGGACTCCTGGCATTCCAACTACTTCTGGAAAATAATGCGCAACTGCATTACCAATCAATTAATCAGTAACATTCAACATCTAGTTTTTCGAGTAAAGAGATGTATACGTTACCACTGAATGGAGTAAACTCTTCAAAAAAGAAATCTGAGATTAGCCATTAGAGATTTATATCAAAAGAAATTAAACTTTTGCAGATATCAAATTTGTACCATAATTTACTTTGTCGAATCACATAACTTAGTTACTAGACTTGAATCATGGAGACGGTAGTATGATCGGTGAAATATTATATTTAGGGACCCTTATATTTATCCATCAAGTCATTGTGAAGATGATTGCTTTCACATATTACACAAACAATGTATTAATTTCCCGAAGAAGTGGGTCAAACCTAGTCTATTGCCTTTAATTGCTGGCCATGAAAAATGAGTTGAATTTAGACCGTTCATTCCAGCATGGATTTTTCGTTTTATTATAACAATAGAGGAACTAAAACTAACATAAGACATCTAAATAGGAAATTCTGAGAGCTTACCAGCACATCCAACACTTTGGCATGGAGGGTAAACCATCTTTGCTTATTTTTCTTTCTTATCTTCTTCTAATGAGATTGTTGAATGGTGTTATTCTCTTGTTTGTGGGTTTTTATAGAACACTATCAACATTATATATAACATTCAAATCTATAAAAATAAAGAAATATTTCTTGGACGATCTCAAAGTAATTATTATAGAACAAAAAAAGTATCAATAAAGATTTCTTAATTAATAATGTATATTTTCACCTGATTGAGTTACTAATTATTTATTCTCTTGTCCGTGGGTTTTTATAGCAGTAGTATCAACATTCTAGATAACATTCGAATCTATAATAAGAATGAAATATTTCTTGGACGATCTCAAAGTAATGATTATAGAACGAAAAATCAATAAAGATTTCTTAATTAATAATGTATATTTTCACCTGATTGAGTTACTGCTTATACTGAGTCTAATAATTCTAGTAAAATAAAATTAATTTATTTCTTAATAAATAAGATAATCCTTTGTCCAATACAAATCTCTAAAATTACTTTATTTTTTTGTTTGACATGGCTATTTTAGTAGATATATATCACTAGTTATTCTAGAGATTTTGGAAAATATTTTTTTTAGTTTATGTATTAAAAATGTTTAGACCATAATAGATATCTTAAGAAACATAGTGTTCTTCGCTTGAGGTCTCTAAGATTCACTAGCCTCCAAATAAATTTTGCACGGAAAAGAATAAATACGAAAAAAAAAACTCTCTAAAATTTCATGTGGCACTCAAAATATTTAAAATTGGGTGTTAGCCCTAGCATGTATCTAATATCATACTTCCTAACGAAATAATATCATCATAAAAAGGGTTAATTCCATTGGCCCCCTAAAGATGACCAACTGAGTAAAATGGCCCCCTAAAGATGACCAGCTTCAAATTTGGCCCCCTTTTTCGTTTTTCCGTCTATTGCTCCGTTAGAGGTTAGAGACATGTTACTTTCTTGTCAAATTCACCCCTCTAACCATTTCTTCTTTGTCAGGTTAAACTTTTTAGGTCCTAACTCCCAAAGCTAATTAATACTTGTCAAAAAATCACCTAGACTACCATTTTTCTTATATTTTCTCTCTCTAACTTCACTCTAGTCTTCCATGACTCTTAACTCACAAAGAAAGGAAATATCTTACTTTCTCTCTCTAACTTCTCTATCTCTAACTTTAGATAAGAAATTCTAGGAGGTCAAGTTAATTTTCCATCATTTATGGTTCCCATAGGCCATAGCATTTGCTGGATATTAAAGTTGATGATTCAATTAAGGTATAAATTTGAAAACTGGGGTAGTGGGTTTCAGATGGATGATTTTGAATTTAACTCTCTCAATAATTTAACTAGGACTCAGAGACTCATTCGTGTTTAATTCTATAAGAACTTTATGTTGCCGTAGCTAAAGAGAAGAACTCGGCCAGTAATGTTCATAAGTTAACAGACTAAGGAATGACTAAAGAAGAATGTATTACAGAACTTCCACTCAATATTCATATATAAGCGAAAATATGATTGGCTTAACAGATAATTATAAAATCATCATGAATCACGATGCATATCCGAAGATTGAATTTGGTACTTGTATGCTAACATTATTATGTATCTGTTTAGTGATTAAGCTTGAAATTTGTAGCAAACAAAAGAAGATCATGATCTTTGATCTGGTTCAAGTTGCACTCTCAATTCGAAGATTTTAGAGAGAAAAAGTGAAAATTTATTGCTCTTTGATTTTCATTATCAAATAATAAGTGTACACACCTTCAACACTAAATATGCAATCTTAATCCATAATATCATCTTCTTATGGTTCAAATTTAAGATGTCGACCAACCGCAACCGCATATGCTCCTTGGTCTGCTCAAAGTCCACTATAAGTCAAAATTTTTTTTCAGACTTCATAGTCAAATCCATTTCCTAAATGACCTTACACATTCTCTCTCTTGATATCCAATTTAGGATTATCAAAGGTAAATAAATGTGATATATGTTTCTCATTTTCTTACAATTTCACCAAAATAAGTAGAGGGAAAATGAGAGAGGATAAAAGAAAGAGAGCACTAAAAGTGAAGGCAGACCAAAATTAACAACCAAAAAAAAATCCAAATGCAAGATGTAAAGAACCATTCTAAAGCTTTTGGTGGTTTTAATGGAGGTTTTGGAGTTTTAATAGAAATTGGTTAAAATGAAGAGAGATAAAAGTTTAGTAGAAATTTAAAGAGTTGATGTGAAGCTGGAGAGAGAGAAGAAAAAAAATGAAAAAAGCAAATTGATTTGACATGTTATAAAGAGTCTTGAGATTCCAAATATTTTGAGCTAACATAGGTAGGGGTATTAATGGAAAGAAAATGCCACCTCACTAACGTCTAACGGAGCAATAGACGGAAAAATGAAAAAGGGGGCCATTTTGGTGAGTTGGTCATCTTTATGGGGCCAAAATGGAATTAACAGTCATAAAAATATGAAATGAAATAAGATACAATAAATCATTGGAAATGCCTAAATAGCAAGGTCAACCCATAATCGAGATGAAATCTCTTCGATTCTACATTGTACAAATTGAGAGAGGGAAAAACTTAAAAGATGTCTCAGGTAAAGGATTAATAGTTCAAAGAAGAGATTAGCGTTCTAATCAAATTCGTGTATCTGTCCATTCTGCAAGTAATATTGTGAATTCTTTACATCAACCAGATTTCACAAAGACAGGTCTGAAAAATTTCAGAAAGAGGACAAAAGACAACAAACGTTCCAAAATGACAAAAGATGTAACAAGACTATACTACCCGATTGTAATTTGGGTGCTTATGGGTCCTGACTTGTCCGGCCCATACAAAAAACATGCTAGGTCAACACGGGTTTTATCCCTATTAGACCTTTATTCTGAACACGGCGTGCTAGGCCCAATCCAGCAGAAGCCTAGGTTGGGCAAACCCCAGTCCGATCCATTTTTTGTTTTTCTATTCATTATTTATTGAAATCCCTATGAAGGATTTATATTCTTAAATTTTACTCCATACTAGGTATGACCCGTGACTTCGGCACGATTATTTAGATAGACAGATTTAAAAGCTCAAAATTATTTTAATTTAAGACGAAAAAAAAATTGTTCTTTACACGTGATAGTGTATGGCTTACTTAAGCTCATCAAAACTAAAGAATATAGATAGAGAAATTAAAGTAACTATAAAGATTACTGTTAGTGGTGGGAAATGAAATATATCTGTGAATTTCTATTTTCGTAAACATATTATTTATAAGTTGTTCGTTATAGAACTAAAATATGTCAATTTACTTATCACAGGGCTGATCTGTCCATGTCAAGGGCGTTTTGTGCAGAGCTGGTTTCTTCAGGCCGACCTCCCAGTTAGGGGAATGTGTGGTAGACCATCAGAGGTTTAGCTGTCCTGCTACCTTAAGCCGAGATGTTCCAAGAGACTTCTGGTCTGATCTTTGACTCTTCAGACGTTAGTCAACGTCTGGACATTTTATGCATCATCACCCAGCTCCTTGTTCCTTGTTCCATGCTTCTGATCGTCAGTTCCCAATGAGGGAAAAACCTGCAAAGGGTTCGGAAACCCCTCCGACGCTCAAGACATTCATGGTGCTCTTTGCAGTAAAAGAATGGATATTGACCGATCCTTTTGGGGGCGAGTTGGGGAACTCTGAGTGATTTTGTGATCTTTTCGGGTGGAGAGATCGTGTCCTGAGAAGGACGACGTGGGGGGCCTTTTATAGGCGAAGTTAGGCCGACTGTGATTTGTGGCGGTGGTGAGGCGATGGCTGTCAAACCGTAAGGGAAGTTACCTCTTTTGCGTATTTAGGGTTTCTCTTCGAGTCTATCCCGGATATTTGATAAGTGAAAGTTTCTAAGTTCAAGGATACTTTCGTAGATATCTTGCCAGAGTGATAGACTCTAAAGGAGAAGTTTCCTCCTTTAGATACGTGGAGTTCGATCGGGCTTAAACACTTCAAGATGTGTGGCCGACTGAGATCTTTCTAGAAAGTTCAGGATTGAGTCATTAGGTCGCGCAGCGCTGTTATCTCCCCAATTCTGGGTTTAAGATATGGGCCAAACCCGTAGAGAACCCCCTTATTCCTTTTGAGATCCCAGGGCTGATCTGTTCATGTCAAGTGCGTTTTGTAGAGAGCTGGTTTCTTCTGGACGACCTCCCAGTTAGAGGAATGTATGATGGACCATCAGGTGTTTAGCTGTCCTGCTGCCTTAAGTCGAGTCGATCCAAGAGACTTCAGGTCTGATCTTAACTCTTCAGGCGTTAGTCAACGTCTGGACATTTTATGTATCATTATGATTCCCATCACTCCTTAGTTGAAATTAAAGAGACTAAGGAGTAGAAGTAACTCGTGTGGATTTTTTATTTGAAGGTTTGAAGTCGTGGGTATTACCTGTCCCAGAGTTGTATCGCGAAGCTCTTTGGGTCTTACCTAGACCAGGGCTGTCTTGTGAACCTCCCAAGAAAATGAGGCTCGGTGTAATTGAGCTCGACCAAAGTGAGTTTCCTCGCTTGTTTGATAGAAAGAGCAAGAGGGATGCTAAACAATACAATCTGTCTTTTTGTTGATATTCCAGAGATGGTTGATATCTACTAAGCGGATATCTTCTTTGATTAAGTGTCGTCTTTGCCAGAGCTGAACCGGTTGTATTTTGTTTTGACGTGTGGTTTGCTTTTCCAAGACACGTTCATCTTTTGCTAGAGCAATCAATTTCTTTTCCATTCGTGATTTGGTGATGTCATAGACTTCATTTTCTGATCGCGTATTTCCGACGCTGATCTTTTGGGTTACTCCACGCGGTAACCTGTTTCATCATGCGCAGACGCGTGGAGTGTCGCGTCTGGTGGATGAAACACGTCTCCTCAAAACCTGCTGAAATTTCATTGGTAACCGCTGTTCTTGAGCCGTTCACGTCTCCCAGTCATTATTCCGCTGACTGTCTTTCGAGGTGTGTTTGGTCCTTGCTTTTAATGATCCTTCTTCATGCCTCAAGGGGTTCTCTAGCTATAAACAGCCTGCTTTGGCCTTCCAATTTTTCACCATTAAAAGTTTTGAAAGTCGACTGGAGAGATTTTACCCTTCTGATGTTGCTCTACCATTTCCTCCTCTCTTCAAGGATCCGAGATGAGGCCTCTGTTCGTTTATACCAGGTGCCTGGGTTGGGGAATGCTTCTTCATAACGACCGTGATAAAAGTCGAGTTTCTTCATAACGGTCGTGATAACCTCCCGCGCCGTTTTGGTTGAGCCCGCAGGAGGGTAAGGATTACCAATACTTCCTCCAACTTAGGTGTTCAGGACATGGTGATGATGCCAAGAGGGTTCTTTTGTCCTTGGTTATCTTCTGGCCTTGACTGCATTTTTGGAAAGGGGTACCTGGTAGCCTTTTATTTCCTTTCCAGCGGGGACATGTGATTGCTTTTGTGGCTCACGTTTCTTTGTTTTTTTCTTTGCCCTTAACCTTCCATTTGTGGGTTCGGGTTTCCCTCTTCTTTTTTGTAATTTCTTCTGTAATAGACCTAAGTGCATGTTGTGTCTTTTGGTGTCATTTGTTGTAATTTCTTCTGTAATAGATCCTTCTTATGAATTAATAAAGATTTGTTCTTTTCCTTTATACTTTTGCGCGGCATCTTATTTTCCACGTTCAAGTCTGTCGGTGTTCCATTTCTTAATTGTGACAGCTTGCCGCGACTCTTCGTCGATCATGCCCCATTATTGCGGCTTTTCAACCTTATAAATAAGTATGAAGATACGAAGGACTCCTACATGTTCCATCACGAGGGTGTAACCCGTGCCCATGGGGCACGGACAGTTCTTTTATATGCATTATAGACCAAGTACATTGTGGATGATTATAAGTTACAGTTGAATGAATGTTTCGGTATTTATTCGTCATATCACTTCACAGTTTACTACACTGATAGGTAAATCTAATAAGGACTTACTATTAAAAGAGGTCGCAGGTCTTCTTCAGAAAAATATCTCATGTTCATCCAAATATCGCGTTTAAGGTACCTGAATAACATCACAGAAATTAGTAACATATAACATCACACTGTCAATGTAGAACCATCATAGTGAAAGATCTTAACAACACGTAAAGTAATAATATTGCAATGAGAGCATGTAACCATATCATTACCCAGAAAGTGAGTTGATGTACGACTCTGACACAACATACTTTATCTAAAAAGGTATTGCAATGGGAGCATGTAACTATAACCTATCTTAGCCGGTAAAGAATCAAGTGTGACTGTCATCTACTTGTTCCATGTAAGTAGCGAGAAAATAGTCCTAAAAACTAATACTTTTAATAAAGACACAATAACATACGAATTTGTAGGAATATAGATGATCCAATCTAAGGATGCTCACTACAATAATACTCATTTGGTACAACACGTAAACAGAAGTAGTAAAATTCACATAAACATTTAAATATGACAATAAAATCAATGGCATTTGTAAAAATACTTACAGATAAAAGAATGAGCTCAGAACCCGACTAGATGTCGTCTTTACGGTACACCATTGTTGCCAATTAAAAGGAACGATTGAGCAATATCCAATTTGAATAGTTATGGACACAATAAAATAAATTCAGAATATATCTAATTAGTAAAATTACCAAATTTTAGACTAAGAAAAGTCCTGACCTCTTAAAAATGTTCCTTTGGTGTGATTTGGAACATGGAGAAGTAAAAGGTTGACCTCTTCCAAATCGCATAATGACGTCAATGTCTACAGCATGAACGAATACAAAGGTCACGATAGCTAACTCACAAAAAATAACAAAAGTGGAATCTATATAAATTTAGGAATAACCTGACGCAAACATGTTTGTTTCAATTGTGCTTGATGCGCAATAAGTGTCTGCTGCAATGTATTCTAAACCTTAATGATGTAAATGTATTATCTAGATTGTCATAATAGTTAGATTAGAGCCATAAATAGATTAAAATAAAATAGTTTCCTTTCACATAATAAAACTTCACATACATAGTTGTTGATGGTAACAAAAAATATTTAAACTACAAAAACAATCATCAAAGTTTGTTCCTTTCTACAAAAGTATGATTGTTTTGTAGTTTCTATATGAAATGTGCATTCATTTGCAGATATCATCTATTCTATACAAAAAGTATCACAAAATACATAGAGTTGGAAGACTTTAGCCAAAGTAGTTTTCAATCAAAATAGGTATGTAAGCTCTTCGAATTACTCTTAAGAAAGTAATTGTATCTACACGCACCCGTGACGACCAGTGTGAAGCATGCACAACAATCTGAAAAGTTATATCATTGCAATAGTTAGGATGACATAAAGATAGATTTTAAGGTCTTTAAAATAATAAGCAATATACACTTACTGTGTTTCGATGCTTCCATTCTCCCCATATATATCTTTTATTTCGCCTCTCAAAGTCTTGTACTTGTTGATCCCAACTCTATTAGTGAAAAAGAAAGTTTTATAGTTAATACTTGTTGAATTTGGGTACAATGAAAAAAAGAAGAAGTAAATATCATGAAAGATTACCTATATCTATAATAAAACCTCAGGGTACACAATATTCGTAGTTGAGTTTTCTGAGGTTTCCGGTAATAAAACATGTAATCTATTTGAAGCCGTGCATCTTGACAATGCTACGTATAGTTGGCCATGGCTAAAAACTGGACTCCGCAGATCAACTCCAACAAACTTAACAGATTGTCCTTGAGATTTGTTAATTGTCATTGCATAAGCCAATCGAATTAGAAATTGTCTTCTTGTCATCCGAACAGGAACGTCTGCAGACGATGTTGTAAGAGATATTCGAGGCAAGAAAACTAAATCTCCAGATTTATCTCCGGTAATAATTTGAGCTTCAATTATGCGTGGAGCACATCGAACCACAATCAACCTAGTTCCGTTGCAAAGACCATCTTTTGGAGCAAGATTTCTTCATGACATTATTGGACAACCAACTTTTAGTTGAAGCTTGAAGGGAGGTAATCCTGGAGGATCGAGAGAGTTTAAATACTCATTGGGATAATTACCTCCTCCAAACCTATTGTCTTCTCCCTCTTCAACTAATTTATCAGCGGCTAAATAGACAATAGCCTCTCCTGGAAATATTTTTAATGCCTCCAAATTAATAAAGTCTACATCATCATTACGGGGAGATAAAATAGCTCTCTCTGTCAAGTACTTTGGAGATGATGTACCTAATATATTCAATCCAGGATAGGTTGAACACAATAACTCAGGTAGATTCTTACACCTGTGAATAAGTGGTAGTTGAACAATTTCACACGGGTTTGTTCCAATCTAAAAAAAAATATAACTATGTCAACCATTTGAAAGTTTGTAATAACACATAATTTATTAAAATAATGAATTGTTTGTTGGAAGAAGTAAGGAAGTACCTCAACCAAGAATTTTGCAAAATCAACATTTCCTGGCTCTGAATCAGCTAACCTCATGTTAAGACTCAATGTCAGGACAACAATAATCAACCAAAGTGGTGAACGTTTTAGTGAAGCGCCGACTATTTGTTCACGAACTCCTTTTGGTATTACAGGCAAGATTTGCCTAAAGTCACCGCCTAGAACAACTGTAATACCACCAAATGGGTTTTTGTTATCACAAATATCCTGAAGTGTTCGATCAACTGCTTCCACACAAAATCTATGTTACATAGGTACTTCATCCCATATAATTAGCTTAGTTTCCCTAAATAACTCAGCATGGATAGACTGCTTACGGAACCCACATATCGAATTATCTAAAATATCTAAGGGAATACAAAATGTTGAATGTCCTCCCACTAATAACAACGAAGCAATTCCAGATGAAGCAACACTTATAACAATATGACCCATACTACGACATTTGGTTGCAATCGTGTTGTATAAAAATGTTTTTCCAGTACCAGCACCTCCACTTAAAAAAAACACACTTCCCTTATTTTTGGTGACTGAATTTAAAATGACCCTATAAGCAGAAGATTGTTCAGCATTTAAACGATCGACGTTAACTTGTACATCTACTGTCTGACATTCATGTTGAATCATTCTATGCTCTAGTAATAATCTATTCCCAGGTTGATCATTCCAATTTTCAGTTGAAAGAGGCATAGGTTTGAAATGAGTTAAATCTTTGCCAGACTGTTGAAGTAGTTTATTTATAAGATATAAACCATAATCTGTGACTTGATTCTCGGACGGTGTCGTGATTCCAAATACTGTACGCAACTTGTGCGCCAGGTCATCACAAATATTAGGTGAAAACTGATTCCACAAATCATCTGGATTTGAAGGGAAACAATGCAAGAGAATAACAACGAACAGTTTTCTTAATTGATACCCAGTTTTCATTTTTATAGCTTCCTCTAAACACGGTACCCATTCGCAATTATCTTCTAAAAGGCCTCGAGAAATACATGCTAATTTAAATGTTTCACATAAAACACCATTTACTGTACGCAAACATTCAAATAATTGAGGACCTCTTATAATAGTCAACAATAATCTCAAATAAAACCTTTCACCACAATTTGGACTCGCAAAATACATTCTACCGATTGCAAATCCTTTTTTTCTAGAAGTTCATAAATGTTGTGGTTTATTCCAGACAAAGTGTTCTGGAAAATCTTGATAAGTGAATGCACGTGCATCTTCATTTAAAACACAACATTTAAAGAAGGCCAATAAAGTTGACGTTTGTTGTTCTGCTCTTGTTAAAATTGTTTCCCTCGAATCATCAGGGTTAAAAAGAACACGGTGCATACCTGGTAAATGAACTGCCAATCGCACAACTGTTGGGTTCTCCTCATGCAAAGTGTGGCCAAATATGCGCCAAGATGCTTCTGGTGGTCCGATGTATCGTGCATCCAGATATTGTTGAATCTCATATACTTTTCCCAACACAAAAGTAGCACGATCATATCCTTTGAAGATGTACTTATGGATATATTTTACGCAACGCAAACCCGCACAAACTTCAACGTTAATATGACAGTTGAACAACTTGGAAAGGTAAGCATTGTAAGGTACAATATCTCTATTATCGACAGGATGCCCTTTCACGGTATACACTTTACCAGTATCGCGACGACGATAGATTGGATAACCATCCACGTCTACTGTTGTCGACTCTGTAAACACTCGTGGAAACCTTTTAGTACACCTTCCGTCTTCCATGCAAATAGCATGTTTGTCCCGAGTACCACATGGCCCATGCACCATACAACTCTTCACAGTTTCAAAAAGTAGAGGATCTTCTTTAGGATCTGGAAATTCTGCTGAAACCAACCTATCAATTTGATCAACAATACGTACCTTGTCGGATTGTTGAAAGAAAATTAATGCATGCATATGAGGCAACCCACGTTTTTGGAATTCAATGGTAAAAACATGGCCAACTGTTTGACCTAAGATTCCATCTTTTTCAATCAACTTCATCAAATGTCTTCTTTTTAACTCGAACATGCGTGCAACTAAATCAGGCCTATCAAGGGAAGTCTGATTAGGCAGCAGAGCTGACGTGATTTCTGGCCAATGAGGATTCGCAGTCATTGTGATGAACAAATCAGGATGCTTGTTATAACGTGTGATGGCTAATGAATCCTGATAAAGTTCAAACATCATTCTTGGACTACCAGTAAATGAAGAAGGTAATATAAAACGTTGACCAACTTGATGTGGTTCCAATCCAGATTCCTCAATATCAGTGAGACCCTTGTAAAGTTCTGCACGAAGTTGGCTTGGTTTAGCGGATAATATGTCAATCGATTTTGCTCTGTCGCAGCCCAAGCATCTACTAAAAACTCTTGAAATAATTTCCCCCCCCTTCAAAATTGTTGTATACTCGTTTGGTCTATTGAAACATCTGTAACTATACCACTGCATTTGAGTTAATCGACTTGTTGATGATTTATTGTTTATGACATCCCACTGAGTTAACATGGGATTCCATCCAAGCTCGCCATACGGGAACAATAAAACATAATGTAATGGAAGATAAGCTGGATGACATTCATTTATTTTCATCAACCCATTGCCCCCTTTTATGTGGATAACAATATCTCTCATTCCACTTTTTTCAGTACAATCCCCTAGCAAGATGACAACAATTTCATCTGTTGATGGCAAATTATAACGACGTCTATTTGTTGACGAATTATAATGCAAGTAGGCTGGTAAGTTTTCCTTGGATGCATTTGATTGCATTAAAATTTCATAGGCCCGAAGATATATTCTTACAAACTTGTTATTTTGAAGCAAAACATCTTGGATTACTTTGAAAACATCTACTTCAAGACGTCGATCCCGACGTTTGCGACAATCGATTGCAGTATTTTGGTTAAATATGTAAAGTTGGGCGTAGGAAGCCTGCATTTCTAACTCAGGTATTAAAGAACATGTACGATGTCGTAGGTCACCGTGTATAGTGAATGACTTTGGCCCCCTACCATTTAACACCCTTGGCTCCATTGTTGACCCCAGACTTGTAAATGCGTTTGATGCGTTATACTCTCTAATGAATTTTCTAAAGTGTTTTGAGTATGCATCATTGCCATCGTATAAGTTTTTGAGTGCTTCAGGAGGTTCGATAAGTAAAGGTAATTTTATTTTTCCTTGCAAACAACATGTCCCAAACAAAGGTCTTATGTTAGATGATTTTGTTAATTTTTCATCTTTCCAATACAACGCTTTGCAAAAGGGACACAAAACATCCATTTGACCCAAGAAATGACGTTCTTCATATACATGTACAACTGGAAGCATTTTTAAATTACTGACTTCAGTAGGACCTGGTCGTACAATGTTATGTGTAGTTGAAGATGCCCCTTGCTCAAAAATTGAATGTTGGCAACTTGTATCCACTTCATTAAGAACATCATGTACAGGAGAACGGGTGAGTGATCTTGTTATGACACTTTCAAAGTCGAAATCTAAGTTCCTTAGTTGAAGATCAGAATGTATGTCCAAACAATCAAGATGTGGAAGTCTACTTTGGGTAGTAGCCTTTGGTAAAGCGAGTTGAGCAGCGGGTACCTGATTTTGAATGCCCAGGTGAGGGTCGTTTGCCGAATACGTCTCACTTTGTGGAAGATCTATTCCAGTGGATGTTATAAAGGGAAAGTGTATTGGTGTAAATTGTATTCCGTGAATCTGCTGCAATTTCTCCCTTTCCCTTCGTAATCGTTGGGCAAGTGCATATTTTGATATGACATTTGTGTCAATGTTTAAGGAAACCTTAATTAGTAAAGATTAAACATTTAATTATTCTTCATAGAGGCAAAAACGACGGAAGAAACCATGAACATTAACAAAAGTAAATAAGTGAAACATATAATCCATATGGTCATACATGTACCTCAGATGATATTGTTATAGCCTTTCATTTGTCTAAATTTTTAGTTTTTTCTTTTACATATGATTCTTAAGGTGCAATATTTTTTTTGTTTTTATCTAAATGGTTTATCGTCTCGACAGAGTTAGTTGGCTATTTAGGGAAAGAAACCTCCACATTTGGTATGATGACAAAAATGTATGTTGTGCTCACAACTGAATCAACGTAAATGTTTATCGTCTACCTCAGGTGTTATCGCCGTAGACTTTTTGTGAATGCATTGTAATTTCTCCCTTTCCCTTCGTAATCGTTGAGCAAGTGTACGTTGTGATATGACATTTGTGTCAATGTTTAAGGAAACCTTTCGTAGTAAAGAATAAACATCAGTGAAACTCTTCATAGAAGCAAAAACAACCTAAGAAACCATTAACATTAACCCATATATATACCTCAGATGATATTGCTACAGCCTTTCCTTTGTGTATGTTTTTAGTCTTTTCTTTTACATATGATTCTTGAGGTGCAATATTTTCTTTGTTCTTTTGTAAAGGTTGATCGTCTCGACGGAGATAGTTGGCTATTTAAGAGAAGAAACCTCCACGTTTAGTATGATAATTAAAATTGATATTGTGCTCACAACTGAATCAATTTAAATGCTTGAAAGTCTACCTCGGATGCTATCGTCGCATACTTCCCCTTGTCTATATAAGTTGCATTTTCTGTGATGTTTCTCGGCTATTCAAATAATGAAATGTCCATATTAAGTATAGAAAATAAAAATCTATATAATAAAAATTAAATGGCTCAGATACCAAACCTCCGTATTGTGGATTGTGACCTGCACTCCCCTTGTAGTTAACAATCGAATCTGTACAAAATTCTCATAAGATTGTGATATATATATAGTAGCATTGTACAAAAATTCTTATAAGATTGAGATTGGTTAATTACAACTGTTATAAACCTCTATTACCATTTCATCCAAGTGGGAGTCAACCTATTTAAGAGAAAAAATATATATTTTTTAGTACCAACAAACAAACAAAATTGTGAAAATCAATTATACTAAAACATATATTGTACCTGTCCGTATATTGAGAGATTTGGCTCCGAGTCTTTAAAAAGACCATAGTAATTTCTCTTCCTTTGTCTCTCAGCCATGTTAAGAGATCTATTGTCAAAAGAATAATAAGATCTTCTATATGTTAATAATAAGATCTTCTATATGTTAATGTAACTTCTTAACCCACAAAAAACTCTATACACAGACATTAATTTATAGGCAAAGTTTCAAATCAACTATGCAACAATTTGAGGATCAAATGGAGTTCGTTAATCACACTGTTTTTCACTATAAGTTTCAAAGCAACATTGACAGAAACTCAAACCGCAAAAAAACAAAAGACTAATAAAACAATGTAAACTCAAATTCAACTCTCTCCCAGAATAAAATACAGTTGTTTAAATGCCAAACATGAAGGTGCCCATGAATTAAATTCATAGATCAAATCCATAGTCAAGTGAAATTCATCATCAATAAGGCAACAAATATTCAATTTCGAGAGAGCGAAAAAGGTTTTGTGTGCGTGTGTGAGAGAGGGTCGAACAGCTACCGGTTGTGCGAGAGAGATCGCCTAACACACAAAAATTCACCAAAACTGTAAAGAGAAAAACGAAAAAGAATCAGCTAACTGTAGAGAGAGAGAAGTGACAACGTTAAAGATTAAGAGACAAACAATTAGACTAAATTGTTGATACAAACAGAAAAAGATCGAAAACCAAGATTCTTCATCTATCCGAGAGATTGTTCTAAAGAAAAATCTTGAAATTCTTTTCAATTGGATTAAAATTTGGAAGTTCGACAAAAAAATGCTCTGTTCCATAACATAAGCGAAAACATGTTCGAAATGCAGAACCCATAATAGAGGAGACGTTAAAGCTATGGCTCACTCTGCAAAGGAACTTCAAAATCATCAAATACATTCCGTCAACTGATTATATAAGCGTCAAGAAGTACGTATATGTCGATGTTAGAGCTCGAAGATATGGTTTCGGTATTGGAAGTTCTAATAGAAATTACTGAAAGAAATGGATAAACAATACATAATCACATCTAGAGCACTGGCGATACTACTTATTATAATGGAACAGTATTTTCTAATAGAGCACTGGCGATACTACTTATTATAATGGAACAGTATTTTCTAATAGAGCACTGGCGATACTACTTATTCTAATAGAAGATCTAATAGAAGTTACTAATAGAAGCCATGGCGATACTACTTATTATAATGTTTGAATTTGACAACTTGGGCAATTTTAATAATGGAACTTGACCTAGAAACTCAACTACTGTTCTTCCAAAGTTGGATCCAAATAACGATAAGAACACTGTTATGCATGGGGTTTGGGTATTCGAACAATAAGTTCTAGAGAGAGGAGCTGCCAAATAAAATCAAATAAGAACAATGATCAAAATATAACCTAAATATGATCAAAATATAACCTAAAAACTATATACTGTGAAACTCATATTTAACCTTAAGAATTTAATTTAACACAAACAATTATGAAAACTAACAAAACAATTCAACTTAACAAAAACAACTTTAAAAAAAAAATTAGCCAAAATTACCTGGAACCCTTGAAAACCCTACATCAAGAAAGAGAGATACCTGCGACAATTGCAATAAACGACGAAGTTGGAGCGAACTTTAATAGACAAAGAATTCAAGAATATGAAGTTTTTCTTATGAGAGGATTGATGAGATACTAATATCCTTATTTATTCATCTTCTCACAAAGATGCTCATTAAGCATTTTTTTTTCTTCTAAACATTTAGCTAAGCATTTTTTTTCTTCTAAACATTTAGCGAAGCATTTTTTTTTTCTAATTCAATGTCACATACAGTTTATATGAATCCAAAAACTACTCAAATGCTTTACAAAAAGTCTAGAGAGTTTGCTGGATGTCGTTATGATTTGACTCCGAATCGTACAAAATTAGATTCAAATAATGTATTCTTACAAACTAAATTCAAGTAACATGATTTGACTCTAAAAACTACTCAATGATTTTCAAGTGTTATTTAAGAAACAAAATCAGATTCAAATAATGAGGGCGAACTTTGCTTTCGATGCCGTTATGATTTGACTCTGAAATCGTCAACTTTTCGGCCGCATTTTTGCTCCCACTTTCAAGTGAGGATCTATAGCAGATTTCGGTTTTTAAAGGCCAAGGATGTGCATTTTTCTTTTTTGGAGAACATTGTAAATTGACAACAAAAGTAGAAAAAAAGAGTCGTGTTGTGCTAAGGTTTAAAGTAGAATGCTTTAATGGTTACACCCACTTCTGCAAATTTTAATCACAATGCAATCCGAAGATAAAACAGTATATTACTAAGAAGAAAGATAATGTAATTAATATACTATAAATTTGGTGATATGACCTTACTTTGATTCTTGGCTAAATGCTCAACAAAACTCATACTTGGAACAAAATAGAAAAGATGTAAATAAAGAAACGTATAAGTAGTAGGAGCCAAACTATGATACTTAATCTGAGTTTTGGAATAACTCAAGGAGGTACTTGAACTCTAAATAGAAGGAGGTACTTGAACTGAGATTTAATTTAAACTAAATGAGGAATGCATCAAATGAAAGCTCACCTTAACATAGAATGCATCAAATGAAAGTTCAAACCTAACCTTGATTCACCTGAAAATGAAAGCACAACAAAGTTATTTTTTATTCAGGAAAAGTTTGAACCCGAATTACAGCAAAAGGGAAGTTCAAACCTAACCGAAATTTTACAGCAAAAGGGAAGTTCAAAAGGGAATTACAGCAAAAGGGAAGTTCAAACCTAACCGAAATTTTTATTCAAGAAAAGTTTGAACCCGAATTTAGAACTCTAGTTACGAAACCAAAAATAAAAATCCAATGAATCCAAAGAGATTTCAGTGAAGTAAGTTGGTACAAAGAGATAGATACATCATGATTGAACCCAAAGAGATAGATACATCATGATTGAACCCAAAGAGATAGATACATCATGATTGAACCCAAATTACAGCAAAATTTAGAACCCATGAATGATGTTAACCAAAGAAACCTAATTAGTTTAGAAGAAACCTAATTACCAAAAAAACCCAAACTTCTACTACAAACCAAGGGGATTTCAGAGAAATAAGTTGGTACAAAGAAGTAGATACATCATGATTGAGAGAAAACTTTGGAGAAGAAAAGCATATGGAAAAATATTGCTTCCCCTTTCATTTGAATGGTCTGTAAACTGAGCCACCAAAACAAAAATCCTAGATTGAGACTGAAAAATCTATATAGAGAGAGAGAGAGAGATAAAGAGATACCTTCTTCCAGAAGAGATACCAACCAAGAAGTTGAGAGAAGGAGAGGTTGAACCCCACAACTTCTCTGCCAGAAAGATGAGGGAGTAAGAGATCGTGAAGATGATAGAGAGTGTGTTTGGGCGGGAATGAGGGGGAATGTGTGTTTGGGATGGGGAAGGTTGAAAAGAAAAGCATCTATTAAACTTAATCTGAACCGTCCAAGACACTTTGTAAGGATAAATCCTAGCCACTAAGTGAGGAGGGTATATTCTAAAAAGATACCCTCCTCTTTTATTATATAGATGACTCTCCTAATGGTTAGCGGAACTCTCCTTGGTAGCGACGTGAGGGTTGCCTTTTACATGGTTCTGAATGAGGAAGATTTCTCTATCGAACACTTCTGCATGGAGGTTGCTTGTGAAGGTTTTGTTGATGTTCTTCGTCTTTAAGATCTGCTAAACGAAGATCATCTGCTTACTTTAAGTTTATCCAGGCCTCTCTATCCTCTAGTCTACTCTCTGACCGGCACCACAAGCACCTCTGAACCGGCTTTCTTCTCTGTGGTTGGGTTTCTGGTTCGTAGTCGTGGGTGCGGCCGTCTTCTAGCTGTTATGGTCAGAATTTCGGTGGACATTGGCAATCCTCTCTCTTCCCCTTCTGATGCTTAGAAGCTCTGTATCTTGTTTTTTCTTTCACATATGTAAGCAAACAGCTAATATAATTAGTCCTATACTTACTAATGCAACTTCCTGAACTTACTACTGATGATGCATAAAATGTCCAGACGTTGACTAACGTCTGAAGAGTCAAAGATCAGACCAGAAGTCTCTTGGAACAGCTCGGCTTAAGGCAGCAGGACAGCTAAAGCCCTGATGGTCCACCATACATTCCCTTAACTAGGAGGTCGGCCGGAAGAAACCAGCTCTGCGCAAAACGCCCTCGGCATGGACAGATCAGCCATGCGATCCTTAAAGGAATAAGGGGGTCTTCACAGGTTCGGCCCATATCTAACACCCTGAACTGGGGAGATATCAGCATTGCGCAACCTAATGACCTAATCCCGGACTTTCTAGAGAGATCTCAGTCGGCCACACATCTTGAAGTGTTTAAGCCCGATTGGACTCGACATATCTAAAGGAGGAAACTTCTCCTTTAGAGTCTATCACTCCGGCAAGATATCAACGAAGTATCCTTGAACTTAGGAACTTTCACTTATAAAAGATCCGGGATAGACTCGAAGAGAAACAGTAGATACGCAAAAGAGGTAACTTCTATTACGGTTTGACGGCCACCGCCTCACCACCGCCACTAATCATAGTCGGCCTAACTTCCCCTAAAAAAGGCCCCCACATCGTCCTTCACAGGACACGCTCTCTTCCCCAAAAAAAAACACGATCTCTTCGTACCAGAAGGATCACCCCCCAAAAACAGAGTTATCACAACTCGCCCCCCAAAAGGACCAATCAACATTCATTCTTTTATTACAAAGATCACCTAGACTGTCTTTAGCGTCGGAGGGGTTTCCGAACTCTTTGCAGGTTTTCCCCCCTCGGGAACAGACGAACATGAGCAAGGAGCAGGGAGCCAGAGCAGAGAAGCAGAGCCGAACAGAGGAATCTCTCCTCTCGTAACAGAATATACCATCATAACGGAGGCCATCATGCATCAACTCCCTTTTCCATACTGATTTAACCGGGAGCAAATTTTCGACATCAGCAATTGGCGCTAGAACGAGGGGGATCTCTGCAGCAAATCATCACATTCGGTAACCCGAATCCTATTCAATACTTTTTCAGAACTAACCACTCTCTATAAAGATCTATCAGGAAAACATAATGTCGGGACTGGAAGAGGTCACCAATCCAGAGGCGGAGCCACCTCTTCCGGAAAAATAAACGCTCGGAACCGATGTGCTGGCAGAAGAAAAAGTCTAAGAAGAAGAGGAAAGAACAACAGACCTTACCGTACCCATACAGATTGGAGAAAAGGCCACAGAAGTGACTTATGTCGGGAGTACTCTAGATGAAGACGAGAAGGCGGAACTGGCCAATTTTTTGAGAGCACAGCGCCACGTCATTGCGTTCGGGACTGACGAAGTACCTGGGATAGACCCTGGGATCATCACTCATAAATTAAACATCAGAGAAGGAAGCAAGTCGGTGAAGCAAAAGAAAAGGAATGTTTCATTAGACAATCAGGCAGAAATAGCCGAGCAGGTCGAAAAACTCTTAGCGTCGGGAGTAACACTATAAAAAACATGCTCATTAGGGACAGACGCTTTTTGCATCTGCCCCCTATAAATGCACATCTGGGACAGTCTTATAGGCATCTGCCCCTAAAATCTATGTATCTGGGGCAGTTTAACACTAAGTTAGTTTTGGAACAACTCATAAAAAAAAGTGTTAGGGTCAGATTTTCCTAAACCCGAGAACTAAGGAAAATCCCCGTCCCCAATTCGAGAATTTTGCGGGAAAATTCCCTCTAAATTTTTTGGCAAAAATCTCAGGTCCCACGATCAAGAGGAACCTTAATCGATTTCATTCCATCATCTCACGAGTTCAAGTTAGTTAATGAAATTTAGGGTTCTTCATTATCACATTTGAACACCTTTGAGTTGCAAGCTTTAGTTCTAAGTTCACAAATCCAGGTTAGTTTCTACTATCTTCCATCAATTTGACCTTCTAATTACAGGTTTAGAACTCTAATTTTGGACAACTCAATCAATTTTAGGGCTCCATCATCATCTTCAAGGCATAGACTTCAATTCCAAGCTTTGGCTGCTATTATAGTACAAATTCAGGTTGGTTCCATCACTCTTCCATCAATTTTTACCTTCTGACAGCAGGTTTAGAACTCTGATTTGATGTTCAATCAATTGTAGGGTTAGTTACATCAATTTAAATAAGTTATTTGCCTTAAATTAGGTTATATATATATATTGTCTTTTGAGTTTGATTGAACTTGTTATTTTCTTCTCTTGTCATTTGCTTCATACCATAATGGTTTGAAGATGCTCATCAAGTGTTTGATTAAATGTCTGTGAAGAATGATTGATGGGCAGAAATGAAATGCATAACTCCTAACACCTCTTTTGTTATAGGCATCTGATATCGTTTTGATTCCACCAGGTAGTGACAATTCTAAACCATGATTAGATATGTTAATTGTTAAATATAATATATCATAAAATACTTGTTTTCTCTAAAATTTATAATTCGTGGAAAGACTTGTTTTATTTCATATTAATCGATATTTTGGGTAGAGGGGTGTGGATCTCTGTGCCCCCTCAGTATTGACTGAATATTTCTATTTTCTTCCTAGATTAAATCTAATAATACGAACGGGTCGAACCTTTGACCTTTTGGATCTTCTTGTTTTAATTCAATGTAAAACAACCTTTTCCTCTACAAGTAGTTGTTCCAAAAAATGCTTCTTTTATGATTTTATCCATACCTCAAGAATATCTCCAATGTTGACAATAAAGCATTTGACAGAGGTTTAATAGGAACCCATTTTCCATCCTTAAGAACTTGTAGTCCTTCAACTTAATGAAGTTGAAGGAGAATAGTTAGAGCAACTGAATTAGAGTGTGGTTTGACTTTTGAGGCCATTACTAGGTCAGGCTGAGGACAAGGTGGATAATAATTCACTCTCATACTCTTCACTCCATCTTCAAATAACTCTTCTATCACCTTTGTTTCGATTTGTAAAGCTTCCGACATTACTTTTATAGGAGTCATAGGTAGACTTTTCAATTCGAATGAATAGCTTTCTAATGTGTCCCTGCCAAATGGTAGAGAACCTTCTTTAGAAAAAATCATTTTCAACAATAAATATAGACGGCTAAACCGAAAAAAATCGCTTTGGTCCTATTAATTCACAATTTAAATCAACAGTTAGGACCATCTTTGATTGGACTATATATAGTTAGCTGTTAGGGATACAATTTTTTATCCTTTTTGAACCAAAACTATGATAGAGATGGAGGATAAGGGATAAGGGTACCTGAAAAGAAGAGGGAGCTTTGGAAATAAGTGAGGTTTCCTTCCATGGATGGCCAAGACTAATTCTTTGGTCGTGCGTTTTTTTTTTAGAAATTGGTAGTGTGATTTCATTGAACCTGACTGCTATTGTTTTTTGTTCTTTAAATGTAGTTTCTAGCATAATGACTTTTATTACTAATAATAGATACCAGAAACTTCGTAAATTCCTTGTAAATTTGTGGATTGTTTATCATGAGATGCTGCCATTAGTCATGAATTTTAGCGAGTGAAGCTAATTGTGCAACTAATGTTACAGTTTTGTAAGGTTCCATAGTTGTGCATAACTACAATATTGTATAAAATTTAAGAGTTAATTCCTATATAGCCCCCTACTTTGTGACCAGCTTTAAATATGGCCCCCAAATTTCTCTAAATTCAAATATGACCCGCTATTTTTAAGTTAATGCCCTAACTACCCTTACTTTAAATCCTTTTTCAAAATTAAAAATAAAAATAAAATCTTAATTCCACCTCATTTCCCTCTCAACCACACATCTCTCTTCATGTCAACTCTCTGCCTCTCTCCACATCACCTCTCTTTCCAACTCACCTCTCTCTCTCTCCAACTCACCTCTCTCTCTCCCCAACTCACATTCATCTTCTCCGATTGAAGTCGCCGGGCGGAAAATTTTCAGGTCCGCGACCTCAAAAAAAAGAAATTTCTCTCATGTCTCTCTCGTGAACAGACCAAGTCTGGTCTGTTCACAGCTCCCGCCGGATTTTTAGAGAGAGAGATGAGAGAAAAAAAAATCTTATTTTTTGGGGAGGTCGCCGGCTAAAAAAATTTCCGGCCGGCAACTTCAATCGGAGAATATGAAGGTGAGTTGGAGAGAGAGGTGAGTTAGAAAGAGAGGTGATGTGGAGAGAGAGAGAGAGAATTGACATGGAGAGAGATGTGGGTGGAGAGGGAAATGAGGTGGAATTAAGATTTTATTTTTATTTTTAATTTTGAAAAAGGATTTAAAGGAAGGATGGTTAGGACAATTACATCAAAAAAGGGGGCCATATTTGAATTTACAGAATTTTGGGGGCCATATTTGAAGTTGGTCACAAAGTAGGGGGCCATATAGGAGTTAACTCAAAATTTAACTATAAGTGAAGGTTAATTTTCTCCAAGACAAAAAACAAAGGAGAAAAAGTAAAGGAAAGAAGTGCGCCATCCCAGCTATGTTTTGTCTTGACATGTGGTTTGTTCTCCCAAGTCACGTCTCGTCTTCTGCTTAAGTAATTAATCTCTTCTCCATACGTGATCTTTATGACGTCACAAATCTGATCTTCTGGTCACGCGTTTTCGGCGTTGATCTTTTTAGGTTACTGCGTATTACAGCTACCGTGGACGCGTGGTTCCTTATGAGTGGGGGACGATCGCTCTTCCTAAAGCTCTTGAATCGTTTTGCCATCTGCCGAGTAACGTGAACCATCGATGACCCTAGTCGATGGTTAAAGGGTATGTTATTGTTTCCTAACGCCGATTGATTATCTCCACGCGTCCTTCTCCTACTAGCCTGGTGCGCGTTAGCTCGAACTCCTCCTCCTACCGCTGATTTCTCTGGCAAAAATCGTTTCACAAGTCGGATGACTCAAGAAGACATCGACACTCTTCGAGCTAGTCACGCGATTCCGGCTACTGTCGAGCTTCTTCTTCCCTCGCCTGAGGACAGGATTTGTCTTACTCGTGTTGGTGTTTACGAGGTCTTCTTCAACCTGGGGTTGGTGGTTCCTTTCCCGCTCTTTCTTGTTAAACTGCTGAACCATTATGGGCTTTAACTCTTCCAACTGAGCCCCAATGTCTTGATGACTATCATGGCGTTTTTCTTCCTCTGCCTTCATCAAGGTGAGAACGCGAGCTTCTATGCTTTTGATAAGATTTTTTCCGTTAAGTCCAGTGACCGGTGCTAGCATTATTTTTCTTCTCGTTTCGGTCCATTCTTCTCTGCTCCGAATATCCCTAAGGTTTATAAGGATAAATTCCTTTTTGTTCGTCCCTCCCTTTCATCCGAGGACTATGGTTTTGCTGTTCGTGTACCTGGTTCTTCCAACGTACGCCCAAAAATCATCCCTGATGAGGAAGACATTAAATGTTTTGAAACTTTAACCGCTCTGGATAGGGGGAGAGAGGGTTTCATTCCTGAAGGCGTCGCCGTTCCACAGGCTATTTATCACAACAGACGCTCCCTTCTCTTCCTGGTGAGTTTTGGTTGGAGATGTTTCTTCTTTTTATTTTTGGTATTCCTTTGTGTGTCTGATCTTCTTACCCTTCTTCTTCTTTTTAGCTTTCCTGGGAAAACGGGCTAAGGCTGAAGATATTCCATCTTCTTCTGGTGTCAAAAAATCTCGTACCAAATCTTTGGTCAGTCGGAGTTCAGCCGGCGTTGTTATTAGGGAACCTGTCGGTTCAGCTTCTCCTTCGATCCCTGCTAGTTCCTCTCCTCTTGTTCCTTTCTTGATTGGTCATGGGGTTGTGGCCTCCAAGACTAGAGCGAGTATTCATTTCTCAACTGATAAAGGGAAAACTTCGCCGGACCTGAGTTTAACGGCGAGAATGTCCAACTGGCCCAAAAATCTTTCTCGTCGCATGGTTTCTTTGATCGACGATATTTACCTTCACTTCCAAAATGAGGTATTTCTATTCCTGGTTTTTTGTTTTCTATTTCTCTTCCCTTTTCTGATTTTTTTTTGCGTTTTCCTTCTTTTTAGAGTTATCAGGTTAGCCATGATGTTGCATCCCAATTATCCTCGATCGGGCGTTTGGAGTCCCAGCTTGCGAAAGCTGAGAAAGATGCTTTGTCCTATAAAGTCGAGGCTGAAATCTTATCTAATGATGTGAGGATAATCTCTACCGAGCGGGATTCATGGAAGTTGGAGGCGGAGCAATCTAGGGCCAACGCTGAACTTTAGTCTTCTCAATCTGATGCTCGCGTTACCATTCTGGAGAAAAGACTTCAGGCTCTCTAAGAGAAAGAAGCTACTCTGATTCAACAGAGGGGAAAAGATAAAGCTGATCTTGAGGCTTCTCGTAGGAACATTTTTGAACTGGCCGAGTTGAACCGTCGGAGGACAATAGCAACTTTGTAAGGTGGAGATGAGTTCTTGGCGATCCTGAGGCAGCAACGTAAGTCCAGATTTTAAGTTGTCTGGGAGGCGGCTCGTCGCTTTTATGCTCCCAAGGGGTGTCTTGTCTTTCCAGGAAACGGCTGGCATGGGGAAGAAACGGCGGGCATGGGGGAAGGTGAATCTTAATGACGTATGGTATTTAATGAACGATTTGACGGGCTGAGTGGTTGTCAGGCATGCCTGACAACACGGAAGGGCATTTCCGGAAGTGAAATGTGTGATTTCACGGTTTTCTGACGGTAACGGCGACTAGGGGGCCATATGGGTATTTTTGCTAATTTAGGGGGCCAGGCGGGAAGCTGGTCACAAAGTTGGGGGCCATTAGGGAAATAACCTAAATGTTTTCAACCGTGGGATCAGGACGGAAGCATTTTGGTCCGAGATCGAGCATGTGACTCGCACGCCCCTCACATAACAGCTATTTGACGGGAAAATTGATTTTGGAAGCTAACGCCTAAACAAAAAATGTTTTCAGGGGTGTAGTCTTAACATAACTAAATAAATAGGGGTCATATACTTAAAGAAAAAAAAACCTTTTTAAAATATAGATATTGATCCTATTTGTTTAGTGCTATCATTATTTTAAGGTACATTGCATATATATTACAAATCGTTATTTTAGTTTTCATTGTAATTTTTCGATCATTAATCTCACCTATAGAACTTATTTTGCTCTCAACCCAAATATTTACATATGATTCAAGTGATTATTTTTATGACCGAAATATCTACTTGATTTATAGACGTCAATCACCTTTAGGATAAATAAATCACAACAATAAAAAATTCAAAACCCGTCACCACATCAAAATCTGACTCATGTGTCGGACCACCATGGATATTTGAGTTTATAAACGTTAATGGTTGTTTATAACTATTATTAGATTTTGATTAAGCTAATTTTTATATGAAAAATATGTGTATAATAAGGAGAATAATTATCCTCACATAGTCACTTGGTTAGACATACCCAAAATATTTAAACAAGGTGAATAATAGTAAAATATTTGGTTAATTTTTCTTGAAATTCAACATGATTAATTATTATTAAGATTTGTTGTTAGCTACACTAAACAACAATAGTACATAATGTCATCAACACCACCCACCACCACTAGCTCCACTACAAACAACCACCACCACCACCACCACATTTTTAAAATATTTTTAAGTATCAAATATATCCATTGGGTGGTATATTTGTGACAGACACCACTGGAAGAGAGAAATATGGTTCAACTGCCATAGTGCCATGACTTCATGTCTCATCACTTCACCACAATTATTAACATCTTTCCTATGCAACTTGATGATGAAGACGGCTTTCGACTACCTTTTCGACTACCTTTTCGACCTCGATAACTCGTCCCATTTAACACTTTAACTTAATCATTTTCGTGTCCGATAACGCTGTAATATTTTAGCTTCTTTTATAGATTGCTAACCTTGTTTCATCAGAATCCGGTTGTGCTAGCAAGTTGAGAAGCCATTGAAGAGAGAATGATACGTTTAATTCTAGACTACCATGTTCGGTGAGAACCCAAGGAAACAAGAGGGAGAAAGGGGAGTCCTTTATATAGAGGTGAAATGAATTCAAGTTGGACCTGAGGTGTGACAATTGTGAGAGATGAGGTCCTTAAAGCTTAAGTGGGGATTACTTCAGGGTACAATTTTCATGTACATGGAGAACCACAAATTAAGTTTAGAAAAATGCTATTTGGCCCGAAAAAAGGGTCGACCACAAACTGAAAGCTTCCGGGGTCAGCCCCTATTATGTTATTTATTGAGACATAATTTCATTTTATTCTAATAGAAAGTTAGATTGATAATCTCAATTTATTAATAAATAGATCTTATACTCTAGTTTATTTAAAGAAATAAAATATTTGATGATCCATTGATGTCCTTTTATCCAATTTTAGGAGTTTTGGCGACAGTTTTCTTAGCGTCATCGTTAACAAAGATCCGAACGCGATTACAACAGTGAGCGCTATCCAAGACATCATCTTTCGATATTATAACGCCTGTTAATTCTGGATGACTTCTCTCTATGATGGCTTTTGCTTGGACTCCTGGCATTCCAACTACTTCTGGAAAATAATGCGCAACTGCATTACCAATCAATTAATCAGTAACATTCAACATCTAGTTTTCCGAGTAAAGAGATGTATCCGTTACCACTGAATGGAGTAAACTCTTCAAAAAAGAAATCTGAGATTAGCCATTAGAGATTTATATCAAAAGAAATTAAACTTTTGCAGATATCAAATTTGTACCATAATTTACTTTGTCGAATCACATAACTTAGTTACTAGACTTGAATCATGGAGACGGTAGTATGATCGGTGAAATATTATATTTAGGGACCCTTATATTTATCCATCAAGTCATTGTGAAGATGATTGCTTTCACATATTACACAAACAATGTATTAATTTCCCGAAGAAGTGGGTCAAACCTAGTCTATTGCCTTTAATTGCTGGCCATGAAAAATGAGTTGAATTTAGACCGTTCATTCCAGCATGGATTTTTCGTTTTATTATAACAATAGAGGAACTAAAACTAACATAAGACATCTAAATAGGAAATTCTGAGAGCTTACCAGCACATCCAACACTTTGGCATGGAGGGTAAACCATCTTTGCTTATTTTTCTTTCTTATCTTCTTCTAATGAGATTGTTGAATGGTGTTATTCTCTTGTTTGTGGGTTTTTATAGAACACTATCAACATTATATATAACATTCAAATCTATAAAAATAAAGAAATATTTCTTGGACGATCTCAAAGTAATTATTATAGAACAAAAAAAGTATCAATAAAGATTTCTTAATTAATAATGTATATTTTCACCTGATTGAGTTACTAATTATTTATTCTCTTGTCCATGGGTTTTTATAGCAGTAGTATCAACATTCTAGATAACATTCGAATCTATAATAAGAATGAAATATTTCTTGGACGATCTCAAAGTAATGATTATAGAACAAAAAATCAATAAAGATTTCTTAATTAATAATGTATATTTTCACCTGATTGAGTTACTGCTTATACTGAGTCTAATAATTCTAGTAAAATAAAATTAATTTATTTCTTAATAAATAAGATAATCCTTTGTCCAATACAAATCTCTAAAATTACTTTATTTTTTTGTTTGACATGGCTATTTTAGTAGATATATATCACTAGTTATTCTAGAGATTTTGGAAAATATTTTTTTTAGTTTATGTATTAAAAATGTTTAGACCATAATAGATATCTTAAGAAACATAGTGTTCTTCGCTTGAGGTCTCTAAGATTCACTAGCCTCCAAATAAATTTTGCACGGAAAAGAATAAATACGAAAAAAAAAACTCTCTAAAATTTCATGTGGCACTCAAAATATTTAAAATTGGGTGTTAGCCCTAGCATGTATCTAATATCATACTTCCTAACGAAATAATATCATCATAAAAAGGGTTAATTCCATTGGCCCCCTAAAGATGACCAACTGAGTAAAATGGCCCCCTAAAGATGACCAGCTTCAAATTTGGCCCCCTTTTTCGTTTTTCCGTCTATTGGTCCGTTAGAGGTTAGAGACATGTTACTTTCTTGTCAAATTCACCCCTCTAACCATTTCTTCTTTGTCAGGTTAAACTTTTTAGGTCCTAACTCCCAAAGCTAATTAATACTTGTCAAAAAATCACCTAGACTACCATTTTTCTTATATTTTCTCTCTCTAACTTCACTCTAGTCTTCCATGACTCTTAACTCACAAAGAAAGGAAATATCTTACTTTCTCTCTCTAACTTCTCTATCTCTAACTTTAGATAAGAAATTCTAGGAGGTCAAGTTAATTTTCCATCATTTATGGTTCCCATAGGCCATAGCATTTGCTGGATATTAAAGTTGATGATTCAATTAAGGTATAAATTTGAAAACTGGGGTAGTGGGTTTCAGATGGATGATTTTGAATTTAACTCTCTCAATAATTTAACTAGGACTCAGAGACTCATTCGTGTTTAATTCTATAAGAACTTTATGTTGCCGTAGCTAAAGAGAAGAACTCGGCCAGTAATGTTCATAAGTTAACAGACTAAGGAATGACTAAAGAAGAATGTATTACAGAACTTCCACTCAATATTCATATATAAGCGAAAATATGATTGGCTTAACAGATAATTATAAAATCATCATGAATCACGATGCATATCCGAAGATTGAATTTGGTACTTGTATGCTAACATTATTATGTATCTGTTTAGTGATTAAGCTTGAAATTTGTAGCAAACAAAAGAAGATCATGATCTTTGATCTGGTTCGAGTTGCACTCTCAATTCGAAGATTTTAGAGAGAAAAAGTGAAAATTTATTGCTCTTTGATTTTCATTATCAAATAATAAGTGTACACACCTTCAACACTAAATATGCAATCTTAATCCATAATATCATCTTCTTATGGTTCAAATTTAAGATGTCGACCAACCGCAACCGCATATGCTCCTTGGCCTGCTCAAAGTCCACTATAAGTCAAAATTTTTTTTCAGACTTCATAGTCAAATCCATTTCCTAAATGACCTTACACATTCTCTCTCTTGATATCCAATTTAGGATTATCAAAGGTAAATAAATGTGATATATGTTTCTCATTTTCTTACAATTTCACCAAAATAAGTAGAGGGAAAATGAGAGAGGATAAAAGAAAGAGAGCACTAAAAGTGAAGGCAGACCAAAATTAACAACCAAAAAAAAATCCAAATGCAAGATGTAAAGAACCATTCTAAAGCTTTTGGTGGTTTTAATGGAGGTTTTGGAGTTTTAATAGAAATTGGTTAAAATGAAGAGAGATAAAAGTTTAGTAGAAATTTAAAGAGTTGATGTGAAGCTGGAGAGAGAGAAGAAAAAAAAATGAAAAAAGCAAATTGATTTGACATGTTATAAAGAGTCTTGAGATTCCAAATATTTTGAGCTAACATAGGTAGGGGTATTAATGGAAAGAAAATGCCACCTCACTAACGTCTAACGGAGCAATAGACGGAAAAATGAAAAAGGGGGCCATTTTGGTGAGTTGGTCATCTTTATGGGGCCAAAATGGAATTAACAGTCATAAAAATATGAAATAAAATAAGATACAATAAATCATTGGAAATGCCTAAATAGCAAGGTCAACCCATAATCGAGATGAAATCTCTTCGATTCTACATTGTACAAATTGAGAGAGGGAAAAACTTAAAAGATGTCTCAGGTAAAGGATTAATAGTTCAAAGAAGAGATTAGCGTTCTAATCAAATTCGTGTATCTGTCCATTCTGCAAGTAATATTGTGAATTCTTTACATCAACCAGATTTCACAAAGACAGGTCTGAAAAATTTCAGAAAGAGGACAAAAGACAACAAACGTTCCAAAATGACAAAAGATGTAACAAGACTATACTACCCGATTGTAATTTGGGTGCTTATGGGTCCTGACTTGTCCGGCCCATACAAAAAACATGCTAGGTCAACACGGGTTTTATCCCTATTAGACCTTTATTCTGAACACGGCGTGCTAGGCCCAATCCAGCAGAAGCCTAGGTTGGGCAAACCCCAGTCCGATCCATTTTTTGTTTTTCTATTCATTATTTATTGAAATCCCTATGAAGGATTTATATTCTTAAATTTTACTCCATACTAGGTATGACCCGTGACTTCGGCACGATTATTTAGATAGACAGATTTAAAAGCTCAAAATTATTTTAATTTAAGACGAAAAAAAAATTGTTCTTTACACGTGATAGTGTATGGCTTACTTAAGCTCATCAAAACTAAAGAATATAGATAGAGAAATTAAAGTAACTATAAAGATTACTGTTAGTGGTGGGAAATGAAATATATCTGTGAATTTCTATTTTCGTAAACATATTATTTATAAGTTGTTCGTTATAGAACTAAAATATGTCAATTTACTTATCACAGGGCTGATCTGTCCATGTCAAGGGCGTTTTGTGCAGAGCTGGTTTCTTCAGGCCGACCTCCCAGTTAGGGGAATGTGTGGTAGACCATCAGAGGTTTAGCTGTCCTGCTACCTTAAGCCGAGATGTTCCAAGAGACTTCTGGTCTGATCTTTGACTCTTCAGACGTTAGTCAACGTCTGGACATTTTATGCATCATCACCCAGCTCCTTGTTCCTTGTTCCTTGTTCCATGCTTCTGATCGTCAGTTCCCAATGAGGGAAAAACCTGCAAAGGGTTCGGAAACCCCTCTGACGCTCAAGACATTCATGGTGCTCTTTGCAGTAAAAGAATGGATATTGACCGATCCTTTTGGGGGCGAGTTGGGGAACTCTGAGTGATTTTGTGATCTTTTCGGGTGGAGAGATCGTGTCCTGAGAAGGACGACGTGGGGGGCCTTTTATAGGCGAAGTTAGGCCGACTGTGATTTGTGGCGGTGGTGAGGCGATGGCTGTCAAACCGTAAGGGAAGTTACCTCTTTTGCGTATTTAGGGTTTCTCTTCGAGTCTATCCCGGATATTTGATAAGTGAAAGTTCCTAAGTTCAAGGATACTTTCGTAGATATCTTGCCAGAGTGATAGACTCTAAAGGAGAAGTTTCCTCCTTTAGATACGTGGAGTTCGATCGGGCTTAAACACTTCAAGATGTGTGGCCGACTGAGATCTTTCTAGAAAGTTCAGGATTGAGTCATTAGGTCGCGCAACGCTGTTATCTCCCCAATTCTGGGTTTAAGATATGGGCCAAACCCGTAGAGAACCCCCTTATTCCTTTTGAGATCCCAGGGCTGATCTGTTCATGTCAAGTGCGTTTTGTAGAGAGCTGGTTTCTTCTGGACGACCTCCCAGTTAGAGGAATGTATGATGGACCATCAGGTGTTTAGCTGTCCTGCTGCCTTAAGTCGAGTCGATCCAAGAGACTTCAGGTCTGATCTTAACTCTTCAGGCGTTAGTCAACGTCTGGACATTTTATGTATCATTATGATTCCCATCACTCCTTAGTTGAAATTAAAGAGACTAAGGAGTAGAAGTAACTCGTGTGGATTTTTTATTTGAAGGTTTGAAGTCGTGGGTATTACCTGTCCCAGAGTTGTATCGCGAAGCTCTTTGGGTCTTACCTAGACCAGGGCTGTCTTGTGAACCTCCCAAGAAAATGAGGCTCGGTGTAATTGAGCTCGACCAAAGTGAGTTTCCTCGCTTGTTTGATAGAAAGAGCAAGAGGGATGCTAAACAATACAATCTGTCTTTTTGTTGATATTCCAGAGATGGTTGATATCTACTAAGCGGATATCTTCTTTGATTAAGTGTCGTCTTTGCCAGAGCTGAACCGGTTGTATTTTGTTTTGACGTGTGGTTTGCTTTTCCAAGACACGTTCATCTTTTGCTAGAGCAATCAATTTCTTTTCCATTCGTGATTTGGTGATGTCATAGACTTCATTTTCTGATCGCGTATTTCCGACGCTGATCTTTTGGGTTACTCCACGCGGTAACCTGTTTCATCATGCGCAGACGCGTGGAGTGTCGCGTCTGGTGGATGAAACACGTCTCCTCAAAACCTGCTGAAATTTCATTGGTAACCGCTGTTCTTGAGCCGTTCACGTCTCCCAGTCATTATTCCGCTGACTGTCTTTCGAGGTGTGTTTGGTCCTTGCTTTTAATGATCCTTCTTCATGCCTCAAGGGGTTCTCTAGCTATAAACAGCCTGCTTTGGCCTTCCAATTTTTCACCATTAAAAGTTTTGAAAGTCGACTGGAGAGATTTTACCCTTCTGATGTTGCTCTACCATTTCCTCCTCTCTTCAAGGATCCGAGATGAGGCCTCTGTTCGTTTATACCAGGTGCCTGGGTTGGGGAATGCTTCTTCATAACGACCGTGATAAAAGTCGAGTTTCTTCATAACGGTCGTGATAACCTCCCGCGCCGTTTTGGTTGAGCCCGCAGGAGGGTAAGGATTACCAATACTTCCTCCAACTTAGGTGTTCAGGACATGGTGATGATGCCAAGAGGGTTCTTTTGTCCTTGGTTATCTTCTGGCCTTGACTGCATTTTTGGAAAGGGGTACCTGGTAGCCTTTTATTTCCTTTCCAGCGGGGACATGTGATTCCTTTTGTGGCTCACGTTTCTTTGTTTTTTTCTTTGCCCTTAACCTTCCATTTGTGGGTTCGGGTTTCCCTCTTCTTTTTTGTAATTTCTTCTGTAATAGACCTAAGTGCATGTTGTGTCTTTTGGTGTCATTTGTTGTAATTTCTTCTGTAATAGATCCTTCTTATGAATTAATAAAGATTTGTTCTTTTCCTTTATACTTTTGCGCGGCATCTTATTTTCCACGTTCAAGTCTGTCGGTGTTCCATTTCTTAATTGTGACAGCTTGCCGCGACTCTTCGTCGATCATGCCCCATTATTGCGGCTTTTCAACCTTATAAATAAGTATGAAGATACGAAGGACTCCTACATGTTCCATCACGAGGGTGTAACCCGTGCCCGTGGGGCACGGACAGTTCTTTTATATGCATTATAGACCAAGTACATTGTGGATGATTATAAGTTACAGTTGAATGAATGTTTCGGTATTTATTCGTCATATCACTTCACAGTTTACTACACTGATAGGTAAATCTAATAAGGACTTACTATTAAAAGAGGTCGCAGGTCTTCTTCAGAAAAATATCTCATGTTCATCCAAATATCGCGTTTAAGGTACCTGAATAACATCACAGAAATTAGTAACATATAACATCACACTGTCAATGTAGAACCATCATAGTGAAAGATCTTAACAACACGTAAAGTAATAATATTGCAATGAGAGCATGTAACCATATCATTACCCAGAAAGTGAGTTGATGTACGACTCTGACACAACATACTTTATCTAAAAAGGTATTGCAATGGGAGCATGTAACTATAACCTATCTTAGCCGGTAAAGAATCAAGTGTGACTGTCATCTACTTGTTCCATGTAAGTAGCGAGAAAATAGTCCTAAAAACTAATACTTTTAATAAAGACACAATAACATACGAATTTGTAGGAATATAGATGATCCAATCTAAGGATGCTCACTACAATAATACTCATTTGGTACAACACGTAAACAGAAGTAGTAAAATTCACATAAACATTTAAATATGACAATAAAATCAATGGCATTTGTAAAAATACTTACAGATAAAAGAATGAGCTCAGAACCCGACTAGATGTCGTCTTTACGGTACACCATTGTTGCCAATTAAAAGGAACGATTGAGCAATATCCAATTTGAATAGTTATGGACACAATAAAATAAATTCAGAATATATCTAATTAGTAAAATTACCAAATTTTAGACTAATAAAAGTACTGACCTCTTAAAAATGTTCCTTTGGTGTGATTTGGAACATGGAGAAGTAAAAGGTTGACCTCTTCCAAATCGCATAATGACGTCAATGTCTACAGCATGAACGAATACAAAGGTCACGATAGCTAACTCACAAAAAATAACAAAAGTGGAATCTATATAAATTTAGGAATAACCTGACGCAAACATGTTTGTTTCAATTGTGCTTGATGCGCAATAAGTGTCTGCTGCAATGTATTCTAAACCTTAATGATGTAAATGTATTATCTAGATTGTCATAATAGTTAGATTAGAGCCATAAATAGATTAAAATAAAATAGTTTCCTTTCACATAATAAAACTTCACATACATAGTTGTTGATGGTAACAAAAAATATTTAAACTACAAAAACAATCATCAAAGTTTGTTCCTTTCTACAAAAGTATGATTGTTTTGTAGTTTCTATATGAAATGTGCATTCATTTGCAGATATCATCTATTTATTCTATACAAAAAGTATCACAAAATACATAGAGTTGGAAGACTTTAGCCAAAGTAGTTTTCAATCAAAATAGGTATGTAAGCTCTTCGAATTACTCTTAAGAAAGTAATTGTATCTACACGCACCCGTGACGACCAGTGTGAAGCATGCACAACAATCTGAAAAGTTATATCATTGCAATAGTTAGGATGACATAAAGATAGATTTTAAGGTCTTTAAAATAATAAGCAATATACACTTACTGTGTTTCGATGCTTCCATTCTCCCCATATATATCTTTTATTTCGCCTCTCAAAGTCTTGTACTTGTTGATCCCAACTCTATTAGTGAAAAAGAAAGTTAAATAGTTAATACTTGTTGAATTTGGGTACAATGAAAAAAAGAAGAAGTAAATATCATGAAAGATTACCTATAGCTATAATAAAACCTCAGGGTACACAATATTCGTAGTTGAGTTTTCTGAGGTTTCCGGTAATAAAACATGTAATCTATTTGAAGCCGTGCATCTTGACAATGCTACGTATAGTTGGCCATGGCTAAAAACTGGACTCCGCAGATCAACTCCAACAAACTTAACAGATTGTCCTTGAGATTTGTTAATTGTCATTGCATAAGCCAATCGAATTAGAAATTGTCTTCTTGTCATCCGAACAGGAACGTCTGCAGACGATGTTGTAAGAGATATTCGAGGCAAGAAAACTAAATCTCCAGATTTATCTCCGGTAATAATTTGAGCTTCAATTATGCGTGGAGCACATCGAACCACAATCAACCTAGTTCCGTTGCAAAGACCATCTTTTGGAGCAAGATTTCTTCATGACATTATTGGACAACCAACTTTTAGTTGAAGCTTGAAGGGAGGTAATCCTGGAGGATCGAGAGAGTTTAAATACTCATTGGGATAATTACCTCCTCCAAACCTATTGTCTTCTCCCTCTTCAACTAATTTATCAGCGGCTAAATAGACAATAGCCTCTCCTGGAAATATTTTTAATGCCTCCAAATTAATAAAGTCTACATCATCATTACGGGGAGATAAAATAGCTCTCTCTGTCAAGTACTTTGGAGATGATGTACCTAATATATTCAATCCAGGATAGGTTGAACACAATAACTCAGGTAGATTCTTACACCTGTGAATAAGTGGTAGTTGAACAATTTCACACGGGTTTGTTCCAATCTAAAAAAAAATATAACTATGTCAACCATTTGAAAGTTTGTAATAACACATAATTTATTAAAATAATGAATTGTTTGTTGGAAGAAGTAAGGAAGTACCTCAACCAAGAATTTTGCAAAATCAACATTTCCTGGCTCTGAATCAGCTAACCTCATGTTAAGACTCAATGTCAGGACAACAATAATCAACCAAAGTGGTGAACGTTTTAGTGAAGCGCCGACTATTTGTTCACGAACTCCTTTTGGTATTACAGGCAAGATTTGCCTAAAGTCACCGCCTAGAACAACTGTAATACCACCAAATGGGTTTTTGTTATCACAAATATCCTGAAGTGTTCGATCAACTGCTTCCACACAAAATCTATGTTACATAGGTACTTCATCCCATATAATTAGCTTAGTTTCCCTAAATAACTCAGCATGGATAGACTGCTTACGGAACCCACATATCGAATTATCTAAAATATCTAAGGGAATACAAAATGTTGAATGTCCTCCCACTAATAACAACGAAGCAATTCCAGATGAAGCAACACTTATAACAATATGACCCATACTACGACATTTGGTTGCAATCGTGTTGTATAAAAATGTTTTTCCAGTACCAGCACCTCCACTTAAAAAAAACACACTTCCCTTATTTTTGGTGACTGAATTTAAAATGACCCTATAAGCAGAAGATTGTTCAGCATTTAAACGATCGACGTTAACTTGTACATCTACTGTCTGACATTCATGTTGAATCATTCTATGCTCTAGTAATAATCTATTCCCAGGTTGATCATTCCAATTTTCAGTTGAAAGAGGCATAGGTTTGAAATGAGTTAAATCTTTGCCAGACTGTTGAAGTAGTTTATTTATAAGATATAAACCATAATCTGTGACTTGATTCTCGGACGGTGTCGTGATTCCAAATACTGTACGCAACTTGTGCGCCAGGTCATCACAAATATTAAGTGAAAACTGATTCCACAAATCATCTGAATTTGAAGGGAAACAATGCAAGAGAATAACAACGAACAGTTTTCTTAATTGATACCCAGTTTTCATTTTTATAGCTTCCTCTAAACACGGTACCCATTCGCCATTATCTTCTAAAAGGCCTCGAGAAATACATGCTAATTTAAATGTTTCACATAAAACACCATTTACTGTACGCAAACATTCAAATAATTGAGGACCTCTTATAATAGTCAACAATAATCTCAAATAAAACCTTTCACCACAATTTGGACTCGCAAAATACATTCTACCGATTGCAAATCCTTTTTTTCTAGAAGTTCATAAATGTTGTGGTTTATTCCAGACAAAGTGTTCTGGAAATTCTTGATAAGTGAATGCACGTGCATCTTCATTTAAAACACAACATTTAAAGAAGGCCAATAAAGTTGACGTTTGTTGTTCTGCTCTTGTTAAAATTGTTTCCCTCGAATCATCAGGGTTAAAAAGAACACGGTGCATACCTGGTAAATGAACTGCCAATCGCACAACTGTTGGGTTCTCCTCATGCAAAGTGTGGCCAAATATGCGCCAAGATGCTTCTGGTGGTCCGATGTATCGTGCATCCAGATATTGTTGAATCTCATATACTTTTCCCAACACAAAAGTAGCACGATCATATCCTTTGAAGATGTACTTATGGATATATTTTACGCAACGCAAACCCGCACAAACTTCAACGTTAATATGACAGTTGAACAACTTGGAAAGGTAAGCATTGTAAGGTACAATATCTCTATTATCGACAGGATGCCCTTTCACGGTATACACTTTACCAGTATCGCGACGACGATAGATTGGATAACCATCCACGTCTACTGTTGTCGACTCTGTAAACACTCGTGGAAACCTTTTAGTACACCTTCCGTCTTCCATGCAAATAGCATGTTTGTCCCGAGTACCACATGGCCCATGCACCATACAACTCTTCACAGTTTCAAAAAGTAGAGGATCTTCTTTAGGATCTGGAAATTCTGCTGAAACCAACCTATCAATTTGATCAACAATACGTACCTTGTCGGATTGTTGAAAGAAAATTAATGCATGCATATGAGGCAACCCACGTTTTTGGAATTCAATGGTAAAAACATGGCCAACTGTTTGACCTAAGATTCCATCTTTTTCAATCAACTTCATCAAATGTCTTCTTTTTAACTCGAACATGCGTGCAACTAAATCAGGCCTATCAAGGGAAGTCTGATTAGGCAGCAGAGCTGACGTGATTTCTGGCCAATGAGGATTCGCAGTCATTGTAATGAACAAATCAGGATGCTTGTTATAACGTGTGATGGCTAATGAATCCTGATAAAGTTCAAACATCATTCTTGGACTACCAGTAAATGAAGAAGGTAATATAAAACGTTGACCAACTTGATGTGGTTCCAATCCAGATTCCTCAATATCAGTGAGACCCTTGTAAAGTTCTGCACGAAGTTGGCTTGGTTTAGCGGATAATATGTCAATCGATTTTGCTCTGTCGCAGCCCAAGCATCTACTAAAAACTCTTGAAATAATTTCCCCCCCCTTCAAAATTGTTGTATACTCGGTTGGTCTATTGAAACATCTGTAACTATACCACTGCATTTGAGTTAATCGACTTGTTGATGATTTATTGTTTATGACATCCCACTGAGTTAACATGGGATTCCATCCAAGCTCGCCATACGGGAACAATAAAACATAATGTAAGGAAGATAAGTTGGATGACATTCATTTATTTTCATCAACCCATTGCCCCCTTTTAGGTGGATAACAATATCTCTCATTCCACTTTTTTCAGTACAATCCCCTAGCAAGATGACAAGAATTTCATCTGTTGATGGCAAATTATAACGACGTCTATTTGTTGACGAATTATAATGCAAGTAGGCTGGTAAGTTTTCCTTGGATGCATTTGATTGCATTAAAATTTCATAGGCCCGAAGATATATTCTTACAAACTTGTTATTTTGAAGCAAAACATCTTGGATTACTTTGAGAACATCTACTTCAAGACGTCGATCCCGACGTTTGCGACAATCGATTGCAGTATTTTGGTTAAATATGTAAAGTTGGGCGTAGGAAGCCTGCATTTCTAACTCAGGTATTAAAGAACATGTACGATGTCGTAGCTCACCGTGTATAGTGAATGACTTTGGCCCCCTACCATTTAACACCCTTGGCTCCATTGTTGACCCCAGACTTGTAAATGCGTTTGATGCGTTATACTCTCTAATGAATTTTCTAAAGTGTTTTGAGTATGCATCATTGCCATCGTATAAGTTTTTGAGTGCTTCAGGAGGTTCGATAAGTAAAGGTAATTTTATTTTTCCTTGCAAACAACCTGTCCCAAACAAAGGTCTTATGTTAGATGATTTTGTTAATTTTTCATCTTTCCAATACAACGCTTTGCAAAAGGGACACAAAACATCCATTTGACCCAAGAAATGACGTTCTTCATATACATGTACAACTGGAAGCATTTTTAAATTACTGACTTCAGTAGGACCTGGTCGTACAATGTTATGTGTAGTTGAAGATGCCCCTTGCTCAAAAATTGAATGTTGGCAACTTGTATCCACTTCATTAAGAACATCATGTACAGGAGAACGGGTGAGTGATCTTGTTATGACACTTTCAAAGTCGAAATCTAAGTTCCTTAGTTGAAGATCAGAATGTATGTCCAAACAATCAAGATGTGGAAGTCTATATAATAAAAATTAAATGGCTCAGATACCAAACCTCCGTATTGTGGATTGTGACCTGCACTCCCCTTGTAGTTAACAATCGAATCTGTACAAAATTCTCATAAGATTGTGATATATATATAGTAGCATTGTACAAAAATTCTTATAAGATTGAGATTGGTTAATTACAACTGTTATAAACCTCTATTACCATTTCATCCAAGTGGGAGTCAACCTATTTAAGAGAAAAAATATATATTTTTTAGTACCAACAAACAAACAAAATTGTGAAAATCAATTATACTAAAACATATATTGTACCTGTCCGTATATTGAGAGATTTGGCTCCGAGTCTTTAAAAAGACCATAGTAATTTCTCTTCCTTTGTCTCTCAGCCATGTTAAGAGATCTATTGTCAAAAGAATAATAAGATCTTCTATATGTTAATAATAAGATCTTCTATATGTTAATGTAACTTCTTAACCCACAAAAAACTCTATACACAGACATTAATTTATAGGCAAAGTTTCGAATCAACTATGCAACAATTTTAGGATCAAATGGAGTTCGTTAATCACACTGTTTTTCACTATAAGTTTCAAAGCAACATTGACAGAAACTCAAACCGCAAAAAAACAAAAGACTAATAAAACAATGTAAACTCAAATTCAACTCTCTCCCAGAATAAAATACAGTTGTTTAAATGCCAAACATGAAGGTGCCCATGAATTAAATTCATAGATCAAATCCATAGTCAAATTAGTGAAATTCATCATCAATAAGGCAACAAATATTCAATTTCGAGAGAGCGAAAAAGGTTTTGTGTGCGTGTGTGAGAGAGGGTCGAACAGCTACCGGTTGTGCGAGAGAGATCGCCTAACACACAAAAATTCACCAAAACTGTAAAGAGAAAAACGAAAAAGAATCATCTAACTGTAGAGAGAGAGAAGTAACAACGTTAAAGATTAAGAGACAAAACAATTAGACTAAATTGTTGATACAAACAGAAAAAGATCGAAAACCAAGATTCTTCATCTATCCGAGAGATTGTTCTAAAGAAAAATCTTGAAATTCTTTTCAATTGGATTAAAATTTGGAAGTTCGACAAAAAAATGCTCTGTTCCATAACATAAGCGAAAACATGTTCGAAATGCAGAACCCATAATAGAGGAGACGTTAAAGCTATGGCTCACTCTGCAAAGGAACTTCAAAATCATCAAATACATTCCGTCAACTGATTATATAAGCGTCAAGAAGTACGTATATGTCGATGTTAGAGCTCGAAGATATGGTTTCGGTATTGGAAGTTCTAATAGAAATTACTGAAAGAAATGGATAAACAATACATAATCACATTTAGAGCACTAGCGATACTACTTATTAAAATGGAATAGTATTTTCTAATAGAGCACTGGCGATACTACTTATTATAATGGAACAGTATTTTCTAATAGAGCACTGGCGATACTACTTATTCTAATAGAAGATCTAATAGAAGTTACTAATAGAAGCCATGGCGATACTACTTATTATAATGTTTGAATTTGACACCTTGGGCAATTTTAATAATGGAACTTGACCTAGAAACTCAACTACTGTTCTTCCAAAGTTGGATTCAAATAACGATAAGAACACTGTTATGCATGGGGTTTGGGTATTCGAACAATAAGTTCTAGAGAGAGGAGCTGCCAAATAAAATCAAATAAGAACAATGATCAAAATATAACCTAAATATGATCAAAATATAACCTAAAAACTATATACTGTGAAACTCATATTTAACCTTAAGAATTTAATTTAACACAAACAATTATGAAAACTAACAAAACAATTCAACTTAACAAAAACAACTTTAAAAAAAAAGTTAGCCAAAATTACCTGGAACTACTACCTTGAAAACCCTACATCAAGAAAGAGAGATACCTGCGACAATTGCAATAAACGACGAAGTTGGAGCGAACTTTAATAGACAAAGAATTCAAGAATATGAAGTTTTTCTTATGAGAGGATTGATGAGATACTAATATCCTTATTTATTCATCTTCTCACAAAGATGCTCATTAAGCATTTTTTTTTTCTTCTAAACATTTAGCTAAGCATTTTTTTTCTTCTAAACATTTAGCGAAGCATTTTTTTTTCTAATTCAATGTCACATACAGTTTATATGAATCTAAAAACTACTCAAATGCTTTACAAAAAGTCTAGAGAGTTTGCTGGATGTCGTTATGATTTGACTCCGAATCGTACAAAATTAGATTCAAATAATGTATTCTTACAAACTAAATTCAAGTAACATGATTTGACTCTAAAAACTACTCAATGATTTTCAAGTGTTATTTAAGAAACAAAATCAGATTCAAATAATGAGGGCGAACTTTGCTTTCGATGCCGTTATGATTTGACTCTGAAATCGTCAACTTTTCGGCCGCATTTTTGCTCCCACTTTCAAGTGAGGATCTATAGCAGATTTCGGTTTTTAAAGGCCAAGGATGTGCATTTTTCTTTTTTGGAGAACATTGTAAATTGACAACAAAAGTAGAAAAAAAGAGTCGTGTTGTGCTAAGGTTTAAAGTAGAATACTTTAATGGTTACACCCACTTCTGCAAATTTTAATCACAATGCAATCCGAAGATAAAACAGTATATTACTAAGAAGAAAGATAATGTAATTAATATACTATAAATTTGGTGATATGACCTTACTTTGATTCTTGGCTAAATGCTCAACAAAACTCATACTTGGAACAAAATAGAAAAGATGTAAATAAAGAAACGTATAAGTAGTAGGAGCCAAACTATGATACTTAATCTGAGTTTTGGAATAACTCAAGGAGGTACTTGAACTCTAAATAGAAGGAGGTACTTGAACTGAGATTTAATTTAAACTAAATGAGGAATGCATCAAATGAAAGCTCACCTTAACATAGAATGCATCAAATGAAAGTTCAAACCTAACCTTGATTCACCTGAAAATGAAAGCACAACAAAGTTATTTTTTATTCAGGAAAAGTTTGAACCCGAATTACAGCAAAAGGGAAGTTCAAACCTAACCGAAATTTTACAGCAAAAGGGAAGTTCAAAAGGGAATTACAGCAAAAGGGAAGTTCAAACCTAACCGAAATTTTTATTCAAGAAAAGTTTGAACCCGAATTTAGAACTCTAGTTACGAAACCAAAAATAAAAATCCAATGAATCCAAAGAGATTTCAGTGAAGTAAGTTGGTACAAAGAGATAGATACATCATGATTGAACCCAAAAAGATAGATACATCATGATTGAACCCAAAGAGATAGATACATCATGATTGAACCCAAAGAGATAGATACATCATGATTGAACCCCAATTACAGCAAAATTTAGAACCCATGAATGATGTTAACCAAAGAAACCTAATTAGTTTAGAAGAAACCTAATTACCAAAAAAACCCAAACTTCTACTACAAACCAAGGGGATTTCAGAGAAATAAGTTGGTACAAAGAAGTAGATACATCATGATTGAGAGAAAACTTTGGAGAAGAAAAGCATATGGAAAAATATTGCTTCCCCTTTCATTTGAATGGTCTGTAAACTGAGCCACCAAAACAAAAATCCTAGATTGAGACTGAAAAATCTATATATAGAGAGAGAGAGAGATAAAGAGATACCTTCTTCCAGAAGAGATACCAACCAAGAAGTTGGGAGAAGGAGAGGTTGAACCCCACAACTTCTCTGCCAGAAAGATGAGGGAGTGAGAGATCGTGAAGATGATAGAGAGTGTGTTTGGGCGGGAATGAGCGGGAATGTGTGTTTGGGATGGGGAAGGTTGAAAAGAAAAGCATCTATTAAACTTAATCTGAACCGTCCAAGACACTTTGTAAGGATAAATCCTAGCCACTAAGTGAGGAGGGTATATTCTAAAAAGATACCCTCCTCTTTTATTATATAGATGACTCTCCTAATGGTTAGCGGAACTCTCCTTGGTAGCGACGTGAGGGTTGCCTTTTACATGGTTCTGAATGAGGAAGATTTCTCTATCGAACACTTCTGCATGGAGGTTGTTTGTGAAGGTTTTGTTGATGTTCTTCGTCTTTAAGATCTGCTAAACGAAGATCATCTGCTTACTTTAAGTTTATCCAGGCCTCTCTATCCTCTAGTCTACTCTCTGACCGGCACCACAAGCACCTCTGAACCGGCTTTCTTCTCTGTGGTTGGGTTTCTGGTTCGTAGTCGTGGGTGCGGCCGTCTTCTAGCTGTTATGGTCAGAATTTCGGTGGACATTGGCAATCCTCTCTCTTCCCCTTCTGATGCTTAGAAGCTCTGTATCTTGTTTTTTCTTTCACATATGTAAGCAAACAGCTAATATAATTAGTCCTATACTTACTAATGCAACTTCCTGAACTTACTACTGATGATGCATAAAATGTCCAGACGTTGACTAACGTCTGAAGAGTCAAAGATCAGACCAGAAGTCTCTTGGAACAGCTCGGCTTAAGGCAGCAGGACAGCTAAACCCCTGATGGTCCACCATACATTCCCTTAACTAGGAGGTCAGCCGGAAGAAACCAGCTCTGCGCAAAACGCCCTCGGCATGGACAGATCAGCCATGCGATCCTTAAAGGAATAAGGGGGTCTTCACAGGTTCGGCCCATATCTAACACCCTGAACTGGGGAGATATCAGCATTGCGCAACCTAATGACCTAATCCCGGACTTTCTAGAGAGATCTCAGTCGGCCACACATCTTGAAGTGTTTAAGCCCGATTGGACTCCACATATCTAAAGGAGGAAACTTCTCCTTTAGAGTCTATCACTCCGGCAAGATATCAACGAAGTATCCTTGAACTTAGGAACTTTCACTTATAAAAGATCCGGGATAGACTCGAAGAGAAACCCTAGATACGCAAAAGAGGTAACTTCTATTACGGTTTGACGGCCACCGCCTCACCACCGCCACTAATCATAGTCGGCCTAACTTCCCCTAAAAAAGGCCCCCACATCGTCCTTCACAGGACACGCTCTCTTCCCCAAAAAAAACACGATCTCTTCGTACCAGAAGGATCACCCCCCAAAAACAGAGTTATCACAACTCGCCCCCCAAAAGGATCAATCAACATTCATTCTTTTATTACAAAGATCACCTAGACTGTCTTTAGCGTCGGAGGGGTTTCCGAACTCTTTGCAGGTTTTCCCCCCTCGGGAACAGACGAACATGAGCAAGGAGCAAGGAGCAGGGAGCCAGAGCAGAGAAGCAGAGCAGAGAAGCAGAGCAGAGAAGCAGAGCTGAACAGAGGAATCTCTCCTCTCGTAAGAGAATATACCATCATAACGGAGGCCATCATGCATCAACTCCCTTTTCCATATTGATTTAACCGGGAGCAAATTTTCGACATCAGCAATTGGCGCTAGAACGAGGGGGATCTCTGCAGCAAATCATCACATTCGGTAACCCGAATCTTATTCAATACTTTTTCAGAACTAACCACTCTCTATAAAGATCTATCAGGAAAACATAATGTCGGGACTGGAAGAGGTCACCAATCCAGAGGCGGAGCCACCTCTTCCGGAAAAATAAACGCTCGGAACCGATGTGCTGGCAGAAGAAAAAGTCTAAGAAGAAGAGGAAAGAACAACAGACCTTACCGTACCCATACAGATTGGAGAAAAGGCCACAGAAGTGACTTATGTCGGGAGTACTCTAGATGAAGACGAGAAGGCGGAACTGGCCAATTTTTTGAGAGCACAGCGCCACGTCATTGCGTTCGGGACTGACGAAGTACCTGGGATAGACCCTGGGATCATCACTCATAAATTAAACATCAGAGAAGGAAGCAAGTCGGTGAAGCAAAAGAAAAGGAATGTTTCATTAGACAATCAGGCAGAAATAGCCGAGCAGGTCGAAAAACTCTTAGCGTCGGGAGTAACACTATAAAAAACATGCTCATTAGGGACAGACGCTTTTTGCATCTGCCCCCTATAAATGCACATCTGGGACAGTCTTATAGGCATCTGCCCCTAAAATCTATGTATCTGGGGCAGTTTAACACTAAGTTAGTTTTGGAACAACTCATAAAAAAAAGTGTTATTAGGGTCAGATTTTCCTAAACCCGAGAACTAAGGAAAATCCCCGTCCCCAATTCGAGAATTTTGCGGGAAAATTCCCTCTAAATTTTTTGGCAAAAATCTCAGGTCCCACGATCAAGAGGAACCTTAATCGATTTCATTCCATCATCTCACGAGTTCAAGTTAGTTAATGAAATTTAGGGTTCTTCATTATCACATTTGAACACCTTTGAGTTGCAAGCTTTAGTTCTAAGTTCACAAATCCAGGTTAGTTTCTACTATCTTCCATCAATTTGACCTTCTAATTACAGGTTTAGAACTCTAATTTTGGACAACTCAATCAATTTTAGGGCTCCATCATCATCTTCAAGGCATAGACTTCAATTCCAAGCTTTGGCTGCTATTATAGTACAAATTCAGGTTGGTTCCATCACTCTTCCATCAATTTTTACCTTCTGACAGCAGGTTTAGAACTCTGATTTGATGTTCAATCAATTGTAGGGTTAGTTACATCAATTTAAATAAGTTATTTGCCTTAAATTAGGTTATATATATATATATTGTCTTTTGAGTTTGATTGAACTTGTTATTTTCTTCTCTTGTCATTTGCTTCATACCATAATGGTTTGAAGATGCTCATCAAGTGTTTGATTAAATGTCTGTGAAGAATGATTGATGGGCAGAAATGAAATGCATAACTCCTAACACCTCTTTTGTTATAGGCATCTGATATCGTTTTGATTCCACCTGGTAGTGACAATTCTAAACCATGATTAGATATGTTAATTGTTAAATATAATATATCATAAAATACTTGTTTTCTCTAAAATTTATAATTCGTGGAAAGACTTGTTTTATTTCATATTAATCGATATTTTGGGTAGAGGGGTGTGGATCTCTGTGCCCCCTCAGTATTGACTGAATATTTTTATTTTCTTCCTAGATTAAATCTAATAATACGAACGGGTCGAACCTTTGACCTTTTGGATCTTCTTGTTTTAATTCAATGTAAAACAACCTTTTCCTCTACAAGTAGTTGTTCCAAAAAATGCTTCTTTTATGATTTTATCCATACCTCAAGAATATCTCCAATGTTGACAATAAAGCATTTGACAGAGGTTTAATAGGAACCCATTTTCCATCCTTAAGAACTTGTAGTCCTTCAACTTAATGAAGTTGAAGGAGAATAGTTAGAGCAACTGAATTAGAGTGTGGTTTGACTTTTGAGGCCATTACTAGGTCAGGCTAAGGACAAGGTGGATAATAATTCACTCTCATACTCTTCACTCCATCTTCAAATAACTCTTCTATCACCTTTGTTTCGATTTGTAAAGCTTCCGACATTACTTTTATAGGAGTCATAGGTAGACTTTTCAATTCGAATGAATAGCTTTCTAATGTGTCCCTGTCAAATGGTAGAGAACCTTCTTTAGAAAAAATCATTTTCAACAATAAATATAGACGGCTAAACCGAAAAAAATCGCTTTGGTCCTATTAATTCACAATTTAAATCAACAGTTAGGACCATCTTTGATTGGACTATATATAGTTAGCTGTTAGGGATACAATTTTTTATCCTTTTTGAACCAAAACTATGATAGAGATGGAGGATAAGGGATAAGGGTACCTGAAAAGAAGAGGGAGCTTTGGAAATAAGTGAGGTTTCCTTCCATGGATGGCCAAGACTAATTCTTTGGTCGTGCGTTTTTTTTTTTAGAAATTGGTAGTGTGATTTCATTGAACCTGACTGCTATTGTTTTTTGTTCTTTAAATGTAGTTTCTAGCATAATGACTTTTATTACTAATAATAGATACCAGAAACTTCAAAATTCCTTGTAAATTTGTGGATTGTTTATCATGAGATGCTGCCATTAGTCATGAATTTTAGCGAGTGAAGCTAATTGTGCAACTAATGTTACAGTTTTGTAAGGTTCCATAGTTGTGCATAACTACAATATTGTATAAAATTTAAGAGTTAATTCCTATATAGCCCCCTACTTTGTGACCAGCTTTAAATATGGCCCCCAAATTTCTCTAAATTCAAATATGACCCGCTATTTTTAAGTTAATGCCCTAACTACCCTTACTTTAAATCCTTTTTCAAAATTAAAAATAAAAATAAAATCTTAATTCCACCTCATTTCCCTCTCAACCACACATCTCTCTTCATGTCAACTCTCTGCCTCTCTCCACATCACCTCTCTTTCCAACTCACCTCTCTCTCTCTCCAACTCACCTCTCTCTCTCTCCCCAACTCACATTCATCTTCTCCGATTGAAGTCGCCGGGCGGAAAATTTTCAGGTCCGCGACCTCAAAAAAAAGAAATTTCTCTCATGTCTCTCTCGTGAACAGACCAAGTCTGGTCTGTTCACAGCTCCGACGAAGGGAAACCCCCTTCGCCGGATTTTTAGAGAGAGAGATGAGAGAAAAAAAAAAACTTATTTTTTTGGGAGGTCGCCGGCTAAAAAAATTTCTGGCCGGCAACTTCAATCGGAGAATATGAAGGTGAGTTGGAGAGAGAGGTGAGTTAGAAAGAGAGGTGATGTGGAGAGAGAGAGAGAGAATTGACATGGAGAGAGATGTGGGTGGAGAGGGAAATGAGGTGGAATTAAGATTTTATTTTTATTTTTAATTTTGAAAAAGGATTTAAAGGAAGGATGGTTAGGACAATTACATCAAAAAAGGGGGCCATATTTGAATTTACAGAATTTTGGGGGCCATATTTGAAGCTGGTCACAAAGTAGGGGGCCATATAGGAGTTAACTCAAAATTTAACTATAAGTGAAGGTTAATTTTCTCCAAGACAAAAAACAAAGGAGAAAAAGTAAAGGAAAGAAGTGCGCCATCCCAGCTATGTTTTGTCTTGACATGTGGTTTGTTCTCCCAAGTCACGTCTCGTCTTCTGCTTAAGTAATTAATCTCTTCTCCATACGTGATCTTTATGACGTCACAAATCTGACCTTCTGGTCACGCGTTTTCGGCGTTGATCTTTTTAGGTTACTGCGTATTACAGCTACCGTGGACGCGTGGTTCCTTATGAGTGGGGGACGATCGCTCTTCCTAAAGCTCTTGAATCGTTTTGCCATCTGCCGAGTAACGTGAACCATCGATGACCCTAGTCGATGGTTAAAGGGTATGTTATTGTTTCCTAACGCCGACTGATTATCTCCACGCGTCCTTCTCCTACTAGCCTGGTGCGCGTTAGCTCGAACTCCTCCTCCTACCGCTGATTTCTCTGGCAAAAATCGTTTCACAAGTCGGATGACTCAAGAAGACATCGACACTCTTCGAGCTAGTCACGCGATTCCGGCTACTGTCGAGCTTCTTCTTCCCTCGCCTGAGGACAGGATTTGTCTTACTCGTGTTGGTGTTTACGAGGTCTTCTTCAACCTGGGGTTGGTGGTTCCTTTCCCGCTCTTTCTTGTTAAACTGCTGAACCATTATGGGCTTTAACTCTTCCAACTGAGCCCCAATGTCTTGATGACTATCATGGCGTTTTTCTTCCTCTGCCTTCATCAAGGTGAGAACGCGAGCTTCTATGCTTTTGATAAGATTTTTTCCGTTAAGTCCAGTGACCGGTGCTAGCATTATTTTTCTTCTCGTTTCGGTCCATTCTTCTCTGCTCCGAATATCCCTAAGGTTTATAAGGATAAATTCCTTTTTGTTCGTCCCTCCCTTTCATCCGAGGACTATGGTTTTGCTGTTCGTGTACCTGGTTCTTCCAACGTACGCCCAAAAATCATCCCTGATGAGGAAGACATTAAATGTTTTGAAACTTTAACCGCTCTGGATAGGGGGAGAGAGGGTTTCATTCCTGAAGGCGTCGCCGTTCTACAGGCTATTTATCACAACAGACGCTCCCTTCTCTTCCTGGTGAGTTTTGGTTGGAGATGTTTCTTCTTTTTATTTTTGGTATTCCTTTGTGTGTCTGATCTTCTTACCCTTCTTCTTCTTTTTAGCTTTCCTAGGAAAACGGGCTAAGGCTGAAGATATTCCATCTTCTTCTGGTGTCAAAAAATCTCGTACCAAATCTTTGGTCAGTCGGAGTTCAGCCGGCGTTGTTATTAGGGAACCTGTCGGTTCAGCTTCTCCTTCGATCCCTGCTAGTTCCTCTCCTCTTGTTCCTTTCTTGATTGGTCATGGGGTTGTGGCCTCCAAGACTAGAGCGAGTATTCATTTCTCAACTGATAAAGGGAAAACTTCGCCGGACCTGAGTTTAACGGCGAGAATGTCCAACTGGCCCAAAAATCTTTCTCGTCGCATGGTTTCTTTGATCGACGATATTTACCTTCACTTCCAAAATGAGGTATTTCTATTCCTGGTTTTTTGTTTTCTATTTCTCTTCCCTTTTCTGATTTTTTTTTTTTTGCGTTTTCCTTCTTTTTAGAGTTATCAGGTTAGCCATGATGTTGCATCCCAATTATCCTCGATCGGGCGTTTGGAGTCCCAGCTTGCGAAAGCTGAGAAAGATGCTTTGTCCTATAAAGTCGAGGCTGAAATCTTATCTAATGATGTGAGGATAATCTTTACCGAGCGGGATTCGTGGAAGTTGGAGGCGGAGCAATCTAGGGCCAACGCTGAACTTCAGTCTTCTCAATCTGATGCTCGCGTTACCATTCTGGAGAAAAGACTTCAGGCTCTCTAAGAGAAAGAAGCTACTCTGATTCAACAGAGGGGAAAAGATAAAGCTGATCTTGAGGCTTCTCGTAGGAACATTTTTGAACTGGCCGAGTTGAACCGTCGGAGGACAATAGCAACTTTGTAAGGTGGAGATGAGTTCTTGGCGATCCTGAGGCAGCAACGTAAGTCCAGATTTCAAGTTGTCTGGGAGGTGGCTCGTCGCTTTTATGCTCCCAAGGGGTGTCTTGTCTTTCCAGGAAACGGCTGGCATGGGGAAGAAACGGCGGGCATGGGGGAAGGTGAATCTGAATGACGTATGGTATTTAATGAACGATTTGACGGGCTGAGTGGTTGTCAGGCATGCCTGACAACACAGAAGGGCATTTCCGGAAGTGAAATGTGTGATTTCACGGTTTTCTGACGGTAACGGCGACTAGGGGGCCATATGGGTATTTTTGCTAATTTAGGGGGCCAGGCGGGAAGCTGGTCACAAAGTTGGGGGCCATTAGGGAAATAACCCAAATGTTTTCAACCGTGGGATCAGGACGGGAGCATTTTGGTCCGAGATCGAGCATGTGACTCGCACGCCCCTCACATAACAGCTATTTGACGGGAAAATTGATTTTGGAAGCTAACGCCTAAACAAAAAATGTTTTCAGGGGTGTAGTCTTAACATAACTAAATAAATAGGGGTCATATACTTAAAGAAAAAAAAACCTTTTTAAAATATAGATATTGATCCTATTTGTTTAGTGCTATCATTATTTTAAGGTACATTGCATATATATTACAAATCGTTATTTTAGTTTTCATTGTAATTTTTCGATCATTAATCTCACCTATAGAACTTATTTTGCTCTCAACCCAAATATTTACATATGATTCAAGTGATTATTTTTATGACCGAAATATCTACTTGATTTATAGACGTCAATCACCTTTAGGATAAATAAATCACAACAATAAAAAATTCAAAACCCGTCACCACATCAAAATCTTACTCATGTGTCGGACCACCATGGATATTTGAGTTTATAAACGTTAATGGTTGTTTATAACTATTATTAGATTTTGATTAAGCTAATTTTTATATGAAAAATATGTGTATAATAAGGAGAATAATTATCCTCACATAGTCACTTGGTTAGACATACCCAAAATATTTAAACAAGGTGAATAATAGTAAAATATTTGGTTAATTTTTCTTGAAATTCAACATGATTAATTATTATTAAGATTTGTTGTTAGCTACACTAAACAACAATAGTACATAATGTCATCAACACCACCCACCACCACTAGCTCCACTACAAACAACCACCACCACCACCACCACATTTTTAAAATATTTTTAAGTATCAAATATATCCATTGGGTGGTATATTTGTGACAGACACCACTGGAAGAGAGAAATATGGTTCAACTGCCATAGTGCCATGACTTCATGTCTCATCACTTCACCACAATTATTAACATCTTTCCTATGCAACTTGATGATGAAGACGGCTTTCGACTACCTTTTCGACCTCGATAACTCGTCCCATTTAACACTTTAACTTTATCATTTTCGTGTCCGATAACGCTGTAATATTTTAGCTTCTTTTATAGATTGCTAACCTTGTTTCATCGGAATCCGGTTGTGCTAGCAAGTTGAGAAGCCATTGAAGAGAGAATGATACGTTTAATTCTAGACTACCATGTTCGGTGAGAACCCAAGGAAACAAGAGGGAGAAAGGGGAGTCCTTTATATAGAGGTGAAATGAATTCAAGTTGGACCTGAGGTGTGACAATTGTGAGAGATGAGGTCCTTAAAGCTTAAGTGGGGATTACTTCAGGGTACAATTTTCATGTACATGGAGAACCACAAATTAAGTTTAGAAAAATGCTATTTGGCCCGAAAAAAGGGTCGACCACAAACTGAAAGCTTCCGGGGTCAGCCCCTATTATGTTATTTATTGAGACATAATTTCATTTTATTCTAATAGAAAGTTAGATTGATAATCTCAATTTATTAATAAATAGATCTTATACTCTAGTTTATTTAAAGAAATAAAATATTTGATGATCCATTGATGTCCTTTTATCCAGTTTTAGGAGTTTTGGCGACAGTTTTCTTAGCGTCATCGTTAACAAAGATCCGAACGCGATTACAACAGTGAGCGCTATCCAAGAATCATCTTTCGATATTATAACGCCTGTTAATTCTGGATGACTTCTCTCTATGATGGCTTTTGCTTGGACTCCTGGCATTCCAACTACTTCTGGAAAATAATGCGCAACTGCATTACCAATCAATTAATCAGTAACATTCAACATCTAGTTTTCCGAGTACAGAGATGTATACGTTACCACTGAATGGAGTAAACTCTTCAAGAAAGAAATCTGAGATTAGCCATTAGAGATTTATATCAAAAGAAATTAAACTTTTGCAGATATCAAATTTGTACCATAATTTACTTTGTCGAATCACATAACTTAGTTACTAGACTTGAATCATGGAGACGGTAGTATGATCGGTGAAATATTATATTTAGGGACCCTTATATTTATCCATCAAGTCATTGTGAAGATGATTGCTTTCACATATTACACAAACAATGTATTAATTTTCGAAGAAGTGGGTCAAACCTAGTCTATTGCCTTTAATTGCTGGCCATGAAAAATGAGTTGAATTTAGACCGTTCATTCCAGCATGGATTTTTCGTTTTATTATAACAATAGAGGAACTAAAACTAACATAAGACATTTAAATAGGAAATTCTGAGAGCTTACCAGCACATCCAACACTTTCGCATGGAGGGTAAACCATCTTTGCTTATTTTTCTTTCTTATCTTCTTCTAATGAGATTGTTGAATGGTGTTATTCTCTTGTTTGTGGGTTTTTATAGAATACTATCAACATTATATATAACATTCAAATCTATAAAAATAAAGAAATATTTCTTGGACGATCTCAAAGTAATGATTATAGAACAAAAAAAGTATCAATAAAGATTTCTTAATTAATAATGTATATTTTCACCTGATTGAGTTACTAATTATTTATTCTCTTGTCCGTGGGTTTTTATAGCAGTAGTATCAACATTCTAGATAACATTCGAATCTATAATAAGAATGAAATATTTCTTGGACGATCTCAAAGTAATGATTATAGAACAAAAAATCAATAAAGATTTCTTAATTAATAATGTATATTTTCACCTGATTGAGTTACTGCTTATACTGAGTCTAATAATTCTAGTAAAATAAAATTAATTTATTTCTTAATAAATAAGATAATCCTTTGTCCAATACAAATCTCTAAAATTACTTTATGTTTTTGTTTGACATGGCTATTTTAGTAGATATATATCACTAGTTATTCTAGAGATTTTGGAAAATATCTTTTTTAGTTTATGTATTAAAAATGTTTAGACCATAATAGATATCTTAAGAAACATAGTGTTCTTCGCTTGAGGTCTCTAAGATTCACTAGCCTCCAATTAAATTTTGCACGGAAAAGAATAAATACGAAAAAAAAACTCTCTAAAATTTCATGTGGCACTCAAAATATTTAAAATTGGGTGTTAGCCCTAGCATGTATCTAATATCATACTTCCTAACGAAATAATATCATCATAAAAAGGGTTAATTCCATTGGCCCCCTAAAGATGACCAACTGAGTAAAATGGCCCCCTAAAGATGACCAGCTTCAAATTTATATATATATAAATTTGTGACTTGATTCTCGGACGGTGTCGTGATTCCAAATACTGTACGCAACTTGTGCGCCAGGTCATCACAAATATTAAGTGAAAACTGATTCCACAAATGATCTGGATTTGAAGGGAAACAATGCAAGAGAATAACAACGAACAGTTTTCTTAATTGATACCCAGTTTTCATTTTTATAGCTTCCTCTAAACACTGTACCCATTCGCCATTATCTTCTAAAAGGCCTCGAGAAATACATGCTAATTTAAATGTTTCACATAAAACACCATTTACTGTACGCAAACATTCAAATAATTGAGGACCTCTTATAATAGTCAACAATAATCTCAAATAAAACCTTTCACCACAATTTGGACTCGCAAAATACATTCTACCGATTGCAAATCCTTTTTTTCTAAAAGTTCATAAATGTTGTGGTTTATTCCAGACAAAGTGTTCTGGAAATTCTTGATAAGTGAATGCACGTGCATCTTCATTTAAAACACAACATTTAAAGAAGGCCAATAAAGTTGACGTTTGTTGTTCTGCTCTTGTTAAAATTGTTTCCCTCGAATCATCAGGGTTAAAAAGAACACGGTGCATACCTGGTAAATGAACTGCCAATCGCACAACTGTTGGGTTCTCCTCATGCAAAGTGTGGCCAAATATGCGCCAAGATGCTTCTGGTGGTCCGATGTATCGTGCATCCAGATATTGTTGAATCTCATATACTTTTCCCAACACAAAAGTAGCACGATCATATCCTTTGAAGATGTACTTATGGATATATTTTACGCAACGCAAACCCGCACAAACTTCAACGTTAATATGACAGTTGAACAACTTGGAAAGGTAAGCATTGTAAGGTACAATATCTCTATTATCGACAGGATGCCCTTTCACGGTATACACTTTACCAGTATCGCGACGACGATAGATTGGATAACCATCCACGTCTACTGTTGTCGACTCTGTAAACACTCGTGGAAACCTTTTAGTACACCTTCCGTCTTCCATGCAAATAGCATGTTTGTCCCGAGTACCACATGGCCCATGCACCATACAACTCTTCACAGTTTCAAAAAGTAGAGGATCTTCTTTAGGATCTGGAAATTCTGCTGAAACCAACCTATCAATTTGATCAACAGTACGTACCTTGTCGGATTGTTGAAAGAAAATTAATGCATGCATATGAGGCAACCCACGTTTTTGGAATTCAATGGTAAAAACATGGCCAACTGTTTGACCTAAGATTCCATCTTTTTCAATCAACTTCATCAAATGTCTTCTTTTTAACTCGAACATGCGTGCAACTAAATCAGGCCTATCAAGGGAAGTCTGATTAGGCAGCAGAGCTGACGTGATTTCTGGCCAATGAGGATTCGCAGTCATTGTGATGAACAAATCAGGATGCTTGTTATAACGTGTGATGGCTAATGAATCCTGATAAAGTTCAAACATCATTCTTGGACTACCAGTAAATGAAGAAGGTAATATAAAACGTTGACCAACTTGATGTGGTTCCAATCCAGATTCCTCAATATCAGTGAGACCCTTGTAAAGTTCTGCACGAAGTTGGCTTGGTTTAGCGGATAATATGTCAATCGATTTTGCTCTGTCGCAGCCCAAGCATCTACTAAAAACTCTTGAAATAATTTCCCCCCCCTTCAAAATTGTTGTATACTCGGTTGGTCTATTGAAACATCTGTAACTATACCACTGCATTTGAGTTAATCGACTTGTTGATGATTTATTGTTTATGACATCCCACTGAGTTAAGATGGGATTCCATCCAAGCTCGCCATACGGGAACAATAAAACATAATGTAATGGAAGATAAGCTGGATGACATTCATTTATTTTCATCAACCCATTGCCCCCTTTTAGGTGGATAACAATATCTCTCATTCCACTTTTTTCAGTACAATCCCCTAGCAAGATGACAACAATTTCATCTGTTGATGGCAAATTATAACGACGTCTATTTGTTGACGAATTATAATGCAAGTAGGCTGGTAAGTTTTCCTTGGATGCATTTGATTGCATTAAAATTTCATAGGCCCGAAGATATATTCTTACAAACTTGTTATTTTGAAGCAAAACATCTTGGATTACTTTGAGAACATCTACTTCAAGACGTCGATCCCGACATTTGCGACAATCGATTGCAGTATTTTGGTTAAATATGTAAAGTTGGGCGTAGGAAGCCTGCATTTCTAACTCAGGTATTAAAGAACATGTACGATGTCGTAGCTCACCGTGTATAGTGAATGACTTTGGCCCCCTACCATTTAACACCCTTGGCTCCATTGTTGACCCCAGACTTGTAAATGCGTTTGATGCGTTATACTCTCTAATGAATTTTCTAAAGTGTTTTGAGTATGCATCATTGCCATCGTATAAGTTTTTGAGTGCTTCAGGAGGTTCGATAAGTAAAGGTAATTTTATTTTTCCTTGCAAACAACATGTCCCAAACAAAGGTCTTATGTTAGATGATTTTGTTAATTTTTCATCTTTCCAATACAACGCTTTGCAAAAGGGACACAAAACATCCATTTGACCCAAGAAATGACGTTCTTCATATACATGTACAACTGGAAGCATTTTTAAATTACTGACTTCAGTAGGACCTGGTCGTAAAATGTTATGTGTAGTTGAAGATGCCCCTTGCTCAAAAATTGAATGTTGGCAACTTGTATCCACTTCATTAAGAACATCATGTACAGGAGAACGGGTGAGTGATCTTGTTATGACACTTTCAAAGTCGAAATCTAAGTTCCTTAGTTGAAGATCAGAATGTATGTCCAAACAATCAAGATGTGGAAGTCTACTTTGGGTAGTAGCCTTTGGTAAAGCGAGTTGAGCAGCGGGTACCTGATTTTGAATGCCCAGGTGAGGGTCGTTTGCCGAATACGTCTCACTTTGTGGAAGATCTATTCCAGTGGATGTTATAAAGGGAAAGTGTATTGGTGTAAATTGTATTCCGTGAATCCGCTGCAATTTCTCCCTTTTCCTTCGTAATCGTTGGGTAAGTGCATATTTTGATATGACATTTGTGTCAATGTTTAAGGAAACCTTAATTAGTAAAGATTAAACATTTAATTATTCTTCATAGAGGCAAAAACGACGGAAGAAACCATGAACATTAACAAAAGTAAATAAGTGAAACATATAACCCATATGGTCATACATGTACCTCAGATGATATTGTTATAGCCTTTCATTTGTCTAAATTTTTAGTTTTTTCTTTTACATATGATTCTTAAGGTGCAATATTTTTTTTGTTTTTATCTAAAAGGTTTATCGTCTCGACAGAGTTAGTTGGCTATTTAGGGAAAGAAACCTCCACATTTGGTATGATGACAAAAATGTATGTTGTGCTCACAACTGAATCAACGTAAATGTTTATCGTCTACCTCAGGTGTTATCGCCGTAGACTTTTTGTGAATGCATTGTAATTTCTCCCTTTCCCTTCGTAATCGTTGAGCAAGTGTACGTTGCGATATGACATTTGTGTCAATGTTTAAGGAAACCTTTCGTAGTAAAGAATAAACATCAGTGAAACTCTTCATAGAAGCAAAAACAACCTAAGAAACCATTAACATTAACCCATATATATACCTCAGATGATATTGCTACAGCCTTTCCTTTGTGTATGTTTTTAGTCTTTTCTTTTACATATGATTCTTGAGGTGCAATATTTTCTTTGTTCTTTTGTAAAGGTTGATCGTCTCGACGGAGATAGTTGGCTATTTAAGAGAAGAAACCTCCACGTTTAGTATGATAATTAAAATTGATATTGTGCTCACAACTGAATCAATCTAAATGCTTGAAAGTCTACCTCGGATGCTATCGTCGCATACTTCCCCTTGTCTATATAAGTTGCATTTTCTGTGATGTTTCTCGGCTATTCAAATAATGAAATGTCCATATTAAGTATAGAAAATAAAAATCTATATAATAAAAATTAAATGGCTCAGATACCAAACCTCCGTATTGTGGATTGTGACCTGCACTCCCCTTGTAGTTAACAATCGAATCTGTACAAAATTCTCATAAGATTGTGATATATATATAGTAGCATTGTACAAAAATTCTTATAAGATTGAGATTGGTTAATTACAACTGTTATAACCAATATTACCATTTCATCCAAGTGGGAGTCAACCTATTTAAGAGAAAAAATATATATTTTTTAGTACCAACAAACAAACAAAATTGTGAAAATCAATTATACTAAAACATATATTGTACCTGTCCGTATATTGAGAGATTTGGCTCCGAGTCTTTAAAAAGACCATAGTAATTTCTCTTCCTTTGTCTCTCAGCCATGTTAAGAGATCTATTGTCAAAAGAATAATAAGATCTTCTATATGTTAATAATAAGATCTTATATATGTTAATGTAACTTCTTAACCCACAAAAAACTCTATACACAGACATTAATTTATAGGCAAAGTTTCAAATCGACTATGCAACAATTTTAGGATCAAATGGAGTTCGTTAATCACACTGTTTTTCACTATAAGTTTCAAAGCAACATTGACAGAAACTCAAACCGCAAAAACACAAAAGACTAATAAAACAATGTAAACTCAAATTCAACTCTCTCCCAGAATAAAATACAGTTGTTTAAATGCCAAACATGAAGGTGCCCATGAATTAAATTCATAGATCAAATCCATAGTCAAATTAGTAAAATTCATCATCAATAAGGCAACAAATATTCAATTTCGAGAGAGCGAAAAAGGTTTTGTGTGCGTGTGTGAGAGAGGGTCGAACAGCTACCGGTTGTGCGAGAGAGATCGCCTAACACACAAAAATTCACCAAAACTGTAAAGAGAAAAACGAAAAAGAATCATCTAACTGTAGAGAGAGAGAAGTGACAACGTTAAAGATTAAGAGACAAACAATTAGACTAAATTGTTGATACAAACAGAAAAAGATCGAAAACCAAGATTCTTCATCTATCCGAGAGATTGTTCTAAAGAAAAATCTTGAAATTCTTTTCAATTGGATTAAAATTTGGAAGTTCGACAAAAAAATGCTCTGTTCCATAACATAAGCGAAAACTTGTTCGAAATGCAGAACCCATAATAGAGGAGACGTTAAAGCTATGGCTCACTCTGCAAAGGAACTTCAAAATCATCAAATACATTCCGTCAACTGATTATATAAGCGTCAAGAAGTACGTATATGTCGATGTTAGAGCTCGAAGATATGGTTTCGGTATTGGAAGTTCTAATAGAAATTACTGAAAGAAATGGATAAACAATACATAATCACATTTAGAGCACTAGCGATACTACTTATTATAATGGAACAGTATTTTCTAATAGAGCACTGGCGATACTACATATTCTAATAGAAGATCTAATAGAAGTTACTAACAGAAGCCATGGCGATACTACTTATTATAATGTTTGAATTTGACAACTTGGGCAATTTTAATAATGGAACTTGACCTAGAAACTCAACTACTGTTCTTCCAAAGTTGGATCCAAATAACGATAAGAACACTGTTATGCATGGGGTTTGGGTATTCGAACAATAAGTTCTAGAGAGAGGAGCTGCCAAATAAAATCAAATAAGAACAATGATCAAAATATAACCTAAATATGATCAAAATATAACCTAAAAACTATATACTGTGAAACTCATATTTAACCTTAAGAATTTAATTTAACACAAACAATTATGAAAACTAACAAAACAATTCAACTTAACAAAAACAACTTTAAAAAAAAAGTTAGCCAAAATTACCTGGAACTACTACCTTGAAAACCCTACATCAAGAAAGAGAGATACCTGCGACAATTGCAATAAACGACGAAGTTGGAGCGAACTTTAATAGACAAAGAATTCAAGAATATGAAGTTTTTCTTATGAGAGGATTGATGAGATACTAATATCCTTATTTATTCATCTTCTCACAAAGATGCTCATTAAGCATTTTTTTTTTCTTCTAAACATTTAGCTAAGCATTTTTTTTCTTCTAAACATTTAGCGAAGCATTTTTTTTTTCTAATTCAATGTCACATACAGTTTATATGAATCTAAAAACTACTCAAATGCTTTACAAAAAGTCTAGAGAGTTTGCTGGATGTCGTTATGATTTGACTCCGAATCGTACAAAATTAGATTCAAATAATGTATTCTTACAAACTAAATTCAAGTAACATGATTTGACTCTAAAAACTACTCAATGATTTTCAAGTGTTATTTAAGAAACAAAATCAGATTCAAATAATGAGGGCGAACTTTGCTTTCGATGCCGTTATGATTTGACTCTGAAATCGTCAACTTTTCGGCCGCATTTTTGCTCTCACTTTCAAGTGAGGATCTATAGCAGATTTCGGTTTTTAAAGGCCAAGGATGTGCATTTTTCTTTTTTGGAGAACATTGTAAATTGACAACAAAAGTAGAAAAAAAGAGTCGTGTTGTGCTAAGGTTTAAAGTAGAATGCTTTAATGGTTACACCTACTTCTGCAAATTTTAATCACAATGCAATCCGAAGATAAAACAGTATATTACTAAGAAGAAAGATAATGTAATTAATATACTATAAATTTGGTGATATGACCTTACTTTGATTCTTGGCTAAATGCTCAACAAAACTCATACTTGGAACAAAATAGAAAAGATGTAAATAAAGAAACGTATAAGTAGTAGGAGCCAAACTATGATACTTAATCTGAGTTTTGGAATAGCTCAAGGAGGTACTTGAACTCTAAATAGAAGGAGGTACTTGAACTGAGATTTAATTTAAACTAAATGAGGAATGCATCAAATGAAAGCTCACCTTAACATAGAATGCATCAAATGAAAGTTCAAACCTAACCTTGATTCACCTGAAAATGAAAGCACAACAAAGTTATTTTTTATTCAGGAAAAGTTTGAACCCGAATTACAGCAAAAGGGAAGTTCAAACCTAACCGAAATTTTACAGCAAAAGGGAAGTTCAAAAGGGAATTACAGCAAAAGGGAAGTTCATGATTGAACCCAAAGAGATAGATACATCATGATTGAACCCAAAGAGATAGATACATCATGATTGAACCCAAAGAGATAGATACATCATGATTGAACCCAAAGAGATAGATACATCATGATTGAACCGAAATTACAGCAAAATTTAGAACCCATGAATGATGTTAACCAAAGAAACCTAATTAGTTTAGAAGAAACCTAATTACCAAAAAAAACCCAAACTTCTACTACAAACCAAGGTGATTTCAGAGAAATATGTTGGTACAAAGAAGTAGATACATCATGATTGAGAGAAAACTTTGGAGAAGAAAAGCATATGGAAAAATATTGCTTCCCCTTTCATTTGAATGGTCTGTAAACTGAGCCACCAAAACAAAAATCCTAGATTGAGACTGAAAAATCTATATAGAGAGAGAGGGAGAGATAAAGAGATACCTTCTTCCAGAAGAGATACCAACCAAGAAGTTGAGAGAAGGAGAGGTTGAACCCCACAACTTCTCTGCCAGAAAGATGAGGGAGTGAGAGATCGTGAAGATGAGAGAGAGTGTGTTTGGGCGGGAATGAGCGGGAATGTGTGTTTGGGATGGGGAAGGTTGAAAAGAAAAGCATCTATTAAACTTAATCTGAACCGTCCAAGACACTTTGTAAGGATAAATCCTAGCCACTAAGTGAAGAGGGTATATTCTAAAAAGATACCCTCCTCTTTTATTATATAGATGACTCTCCTAATGGTTAGCGGAACTCTCCTTGGTAGCGACGTGAGGGTTGTTTTTTACATGGTTCTGAATGAGGAAGATTTCTCTATCGAACACTTCTGCATGGAGGTTGCTTGTGAAGGTTTTGTTGATGTTCTTCGTCTTTAAGATCTGCTAAACGAAGATCATCTGCTTACTTTAAGTTTATCCAGGCCTCTCTATCCTCTAGTCTACTCTCTGACCGGCACCTCAAGCACCTCTGAACCGGCTTTCTTCTCTGTGGTTGGGTTTCTGGTTCGTAGTCGTGGGTGCGGCCGTCTTCTAGCTGTTATTGTCAGAATTTCGGTGGACATTGGCAATCCTCTCTCTTCCCCTTCTGATGCTTAGAAGCTCTGTATCTTGTTTTTTTTTTCACATATGTAAGCAAACAGCTAATATAATTAGTCCTATACTTACTAATGCAACTTCCTGAACTTACTACTGATGATGCATAAAATGTCCAGACGTTGACTAACGTCTGAAGAGTCAAAGATCAGACCAGAAGTCTTTTGGAACAGCTCGGCTTAAGGCAGCAGGACAGCTAAACCCCTGATGGTCCACCACACATTCCCATAACTAGGAGGTCGGCCGGAAGAAACCAGCTCTGCGCAAAACGCCCTCGGCATGGACAGATCAGCCATGCGATCCTTAAAGGAATAAGGGGGTCTTCACAGGTTCGGCCCATATCTAACACCCTGAACTGGGGAGATATCAGCATTGTGCAATCTAATGACCTAATCCCGGACTTTCTAGAGAGATCTCAGTCGGCCACACATCTTGAAGTGTTTAAGCCCGATTGGACTCCACATATCTAAAGGAGGAAACTTCTCCTTTAGAGTCTATCACTCCGGCAAGATATCAACAAAGTATCCTTGAACTTAGGAACTTTCACTTATAAAAGATCCGGGATAGACTCGAAGAGAAACCCTAGATACGCAAAAGAGGTAACTTCTATTACGGTTTGAAGGCCACCGCCTCACCACCGCCATTAATCATAGTCGGCCTAACTTCCCCTAAAAAAGGCCCCCACATCGTCCTTCACAGGACACGCTCTCTTCCCCAAAAAAAACACGATCTCTTCGTACCAGAAGGATCACCCCCCAAAAACAGAGTTATCACAACTCGCCCCCCAAAAAGACCAATCAACATTCATTCTTTTATTACAAAGATCACCTAGACTGTCTTTAGCGTCGGAGGGGTTTCCGAACTCTTTGCAGGTTTTCCCCCCTCGGGAACAGACGAACATGAGCAAGGAGCAGGGAGCCAGAGCAGAGAAGCAGAGCAGAGAAGCAGAGCTGAACAGAGGAATCTCTCCTCTCGTAACAGAATATACCATCATAACGGAAGCCATCATGCATCAACTCTCTTTTCCATACTGATTTAACGGGAGCAAATTTTCGACATCAGCAATTGGCGCTAGAACGAGGGGGATCTCTCCAGCGAATCATCACATTCGGTAACCCGAATCCTATTCAATACTTTTTCAGAACTAACCACTCTCTATAAAGATCTATCAGGAAAATATAATGTCGGGACAGGAAGAGGTCACCAATCCAGAGGCGGAGCCACCTCTTCCGGAAAAATAAACGCTCGGAACCGATGTGCTGGCAGAAGAAAAAGTCTAAGGAGAAGAGGAAAGAACAACAGACCTTACCGTACCCATACAGATTGGAGAAAAGGCCACAGAAGTGACTTATGTCGGGAGTACTCTAGATGAAGACGAGAAGGCGGAACTGGCCAATTTTTTGAGAGCACAGCGCCACGTCATTGCGTTCGGGACTGACGAAGTACCTGGGATAGACCCTGGGATCATCACTCATAAATTAAACATCAGAGAAGGAAGCAAGTCGGTGAAGCAAAAGAAAAGGAATGTTTCATTAGACAATCAGGCAGAAATAGCCGAGCAGGTCGAAAAACTCTTAGCGTCGGGAGTAACACTATAAAAAACATGCTCATTAGGGACAGACGCTTTTTGCATCTGCCCCCTATAAATGCACATCTGGGACAGTCTTATAGGCATCTGCCCCTAAAATTTATGTATCTGGGGCAGTTTAACACTAAGTTAGTTTTGGAACAACTCATAAAAAAATGTGTTATTAGGGTCAGATTTTCCTAAACCCGAGAACTAAGGAAAATCCCCGTCCCCAATTCGAGAATTTTGCGGGAAAATTCCCTCTAAATTTTTTGGCAAAAATCTCAGGTCCCACGATCAAGAGGAACCTTAATCGATTTCATTCCATCATCTCACGAGTTCAAGTTCGTTAATGAAATTTAGGGTTCTTCATTATCACATTTGAACACCTTTGAGTTGCAATCTTTAGTTCTAAGCTCACAAATCCAGGTTAGTTTCTACTATCTTCCATCAATTTGACCTTCTAATTACAGGTTTAGAACTCTAATTTTGGACAACTCAATCAATTTTAGGGCTCCATCATCATCTTCAAGGCATAGACTTCAATTCCAAGCTTTGGCTGCTATTATAGTACAAATTCAGGTTGGTTCCATCACTCTTCCATCAATTTTTACCTTCTGACAGCAGGTTTAGAACTCTGATTTGATGTTCAATCAATTGTAGGGTTAGTTACATCAATTTAAATAAGTTATTTAAATATATATATATATATATATATATATATATATATATTGTCTTTTGAGTTTGATTGAACTTGTTATTTTCTTCTCTTGTCATTTGCTTCATACCATAATGGTTTGAAGATGCTCATCAAGTGTTTGATTAAATGTCTGTGAAGAATGATTGATGGGCAGAAATGAAATGCACAACTCTTAACACCTCTTTTGTTATAGGCATCTGATATCGTTTTGATTCCACCTGGTAGTGACAATTCGAAACCATGATTAGATATGTTAATTGTTAAATATAATATATCATAAAATACTTGTTTTCTCTAAAATTTATAATTCGTGGAAAGACTTGTTTTATTTCATATTAATCGATATTTTGGGTAGAGGGGTGTGGATCTCTGTGCCCCCTCAGTATTGACTGAATATTTCTATTTTCTTCCTATATTAAATCTAATAATACGAACGGGTCGAACCTTTGACCTTTTGGATCTTCTTGTTTTAATTTAATGTAAAACAACCTTTTCCTCTACAAGTAGTTGTTCCAAAAAATGCTTCTTTTATGATTTTATCCATACCTCAAGAATATCTCCAATGTTGACAATAAAGCATTTGACAGAGGTTTAATAGGAACCCATTTTCCATCCTTAAGAACTTGTAGTCCTTCAACTTAATGAAGTTGAAGGAGAATAGTTAGAGCAACTGAATTAGAGTGTGGTTTGACTTTTGAGGCCATTACTAGGTCAGGCTGAGGACAAGGTGGATAATAATTCACTCTCATACTCTTCACTCCATCTTCAAATAACTCTTCTATCACCTTTGTTTCGATTTGTAAAGCTTCCGACATTACTTTTATAGGAGTCATAGGTAGACTTTTCAATTCGAATGAATAGCTTTCTAATGTGTCCCTGCCAAATGGTAGAGAACCTTCTTTAGAAAAAATCATTTCCAACAATAAATATAGACGGCTAAACCGAAAAAAATCGCTTTGGTCCTATTAATTCACAATTTAAATCAACAGTTAGGACCATCTTTGATTGGACTATATATAGTTAGCTGTTAGGGATACAATTTTTTTTTCCTTTTTGAACCAAAACTATGATAGAGATGGAGGATAAGGGATAAGGGTACCTGAAAAGAAGAGGGAGCTTTGGAAATAAGTGAGGTTTCCTTCCATGGATGGTCAAGACTAATTCTTTGGTCGTGCGTTTTTTTTTGAAATTGGTAGTGTGATTTCATTGAACCTGACTGCTATTGTTTTTTGTTCTTTAAATGTAGTTTCTAGCATAATGACTTTTATTACTAATAATAGATACCAGAAACTTCGTAAATTCCTTGTAAATTTGTGGATTGTTTATCATGAGATGCTGCCATTAGTCATGAATTTTAGCGAGTGAAGCTAATTGTGCAACTAATGTTACAGTTTTGTAAGGTTCCATAGTTGTGCATAAGCTACTTTGTGATCAGCTTCAAATATGGCCCCCAAATTTCTGTAAATTCAAATATGACCCGCTATTTTTAAGTTAATGCCCTAACTACCCTTACTTTAAATCCTTTTTCAAAATTAAAAATAAAAATAAAATCTTAATTCCACCTCATTTCCCTCTCAACCACACATCTCTCTTCATGTCAACTCTCTCCCTCTCTCCACATCACCTCTCTTTCCAACTCACCTCTCTCTCTCTCCAACTCACCTCTCTCTCTCCCCAACTCACATTCATCTTCTCCCATTGAAGTCGCCGGGCGGAAAATTTTCCGGTCCGCGACCTCAAAAAAAAAAATTTCTCTCATGTCTCTCTCGTGAACAGACCAAGTCTGGTCTGTTCACAGCTCCGACGAAGGGAAACCCCCTTCGCCGGATTTTTAGAGAGAGAGAGATGAGAGAAAAAAAAACTTATTTTTTGGGGAGGTCGCCGGCTAAAAAAATTTCCGGCCGGCAACTTCAATCGGAGAATATGAAGGTGAGTTGGAGAGAGAGGTGAGTTAGAAAGAGAGGTGATGTGGAGAGAGAGAGAGAGAATTGACATGGAGAGAGATGTGGGTGGAGAGGGAAATGAGGTGGAATTAAGATTTTATTTTTATTTTTAATTTTGAAAAAGGATTTAAAGGAAGGATGGTTAGGACAATTACATCAAAAAAGGGGGCCATATTTGAATTTACAGAATTTTGGGGGCCATATTTGAAGCTGGTCACAAAGTAGGGGGCCATATAGGAGTTAACTCAAAATTTAACTATAAGTGAAGGTTAATTTTCTCCAAGACAAAAAACAAAGGAGAAAAAGTAAAGGAAAGAAGTGCGCCATCCCAGCTATGTTTTGTCTTGACATGTGGTTTGTTCTCCCAAGTCACGTCTCGTCTTCTGCTTAAGTAATTAATCTCTTCTCCATACGTGATCTTTATGACGTCACAAATCTGATCTTCTGGTCACGCGTTTTCGGCGTTGATCTTTTTAGGTTACTGCGTATTACAGCTACCGTGGACGCGTGGTTCCTTATGAGTGGGGGACGATCGCTCTTCCTAAAGCTCTTGAATCGTTTTGCCATCTGCCGAGTAACGTGAACCATCGATGACCCTAGTCGATGGTTAAAGGGTATGTTATTGTTTCCTAACGCCGACTGATTATCTCCACGCGTCCTTCTCCTACTAGCCTGGTGCGCGTTAGCTCGAACTCCTCCTCCTACCGCTGATTTCTCTGGCAAAAATCGTTTCACAAGTCGGATGACTCAAGAAGACATCGACACTCTTCGAGCTAGTCACGCGATTCCTGCTACTGTCGAGCTTCTTCTTCCCTCGCCTGAGGACAGGATTTGTCTTACTCGTGTTGGTGTTTACGAGGTCTTCTTCAACCTGGGGTTGGTGGTTCCTTTCCCGCTCTTTCTTGTTAAACTGCTGAACCATTATGGGCTTTAACTCTTCCAACTGAGCCCCAATGTCTTGATGACTATCATGGCGTTTTTCTTCCTCTGCCTTCATCAAGGTGAGAACGCGAGCTTCTATGCTTTTGATAAGATTTTTTCCGTTAAGTCCAATGACCGGTGCTAGCATTATTTTTCTTCTCGTTTCGGTCCATTCTTCTCTGCTCCGAATATCCCTAAGGTTTATAAGGATAAATTCCTTTTTGTTCGTCCCTCCCTTTCATCCGAGGACTATGGTTTTGCTGTTCGTGTACCTGGTTCTTCCAACGTACGCCCAAAAATCATCCCTGATGAGGGAGACATTAAATGTTTTGAAACTTTAACCGCTCTGGATAGGGGGAGAGAGGGTTTCATTCCTGAAGGCGTCGCCGTTCTACATGCTCTTTATCACCACAGAAGCTCCCTTCTCTTCCTGGTGAGTTTTGGTTAGAGATGTTTCTTCTTTTTATTTTTGGTATTCCTTTGTGTGTCTGATCTTCTTACCCTTCTTCTTCTTTTTAGCTTTCCTGGGAAAACGGGCTAAGGCTGAAGATATTCCATCTTCTTCTGGTGTCAAAAAATCTCGTACCAAATCTTTGGTCAGTCGGAGTTCAGCCGGCGTTGTTATTAGGGAACCTGTCGGTTCAGCTTCTCCTTCGATCCCTGCTAGTTCCTCTCCTCCTGTTCCTTTCTTGATTGGTCATGGGGTTGTGGCCTCCAAGACTAGAGCGAGTATTCATTTCTCAACTGATAAAGGGAAAACTTCGCCGGACCTGAGTTTAACGGCGAGAATGTCCAACTGGCCCAAAAATCTTTCTCGTCGCATGGTTTATTTGATCGACGATATTTACCTTCACTTCCAAAATGAGGTATTTCTATTCCTGGTTTTTTGTTTTCTATTTCTCTTCCCTTTTTTGATTTTTTTTTTGCGTTTTCCTTCTTTTTAGAGTTATCAGGTTAGCCATGATGTTGCATCCCAATCATCCTCGATCGGGCGTTTGGAGTCCCAGCTTGCGAAAGCTGAGAAAGATGCTTTGTCCTATAAAGTCGAGGCTGAAATCTTATCTAATGATGTGAGGATAATCTCTACCGAGCGGGATTCGTGGAAGTTGGAGGCGGAGCAATCTAGGGCCAACGCTGAACTTCAGTCTTCTCAATCTGATGCTCGCGTTACCATTCTGGAGAAAAGACTTCAGGCTCTCTAAGAGAAAGAAGCTACTCTGATTCAACAGAGGGGCAAAGATAAAGCTGATCTTGAGGCTTCTCGTAGGAACATTTTTGAACTGGCCGAGTTTAACCGTCGGAGGACAATAGCAACTTTGTAAGGTGGAGATGAGTTCTTGGCGATCCTGAGGCAGCAACGTAAGTCCAGATTTCAAGTTGCCTGGGAGGCGGCTCGTCGCTTTCATGCTCCCAAGGGTGTCTTGTCTTTCCAAGAAACGGCTGGCATGGGGAAGAAACGGCGGGCATGGGGGAAGGTGAATCTGAATGACGTATGGTATTTAATGAACGATTTGACGGGCTGAGTGGTTGTCAGGCATGCCTGACAACACGGAAGGGCATTTCCGGAAGTGAAATGTGTGATTTCACGGTTTTCTGACGGTAACGGCGACTAGGGGGCCATATGGGTATTTTTGCTAATTTAGGGGGCCAGGCGGGAAGCTGGTCACAAAGTTGGGGGCCATTAGGGAAATAACCCAAATGTTTTCAACCGTGGGATCAGGACGGGAGCATTTTGGTCCGAGATCGAGCATGTGACTCGCACGCCCCTTACATAACAGCTCTTTGACGGGAAAATTGATTTTGGAAGCTAACGCCTAAACAAAAAATGTTTTCAGGGGTGTAGTCTTAACATAACTAAATAAATAGGGGTCATATACTTAAAGAAAGAAAAAACCTTTTTAAAATATAGATATTGATCCTATTTGTTTAGTGCTATCATTATTTTAAGGTACATTGCATATATATTACAAATCGTTATTTTAGTTTTCATTGTAATTTTTCGATCATTAATCTCACCTATAGAACTTATTTTGCTCTCAACCCAAATATTTACATATGATTCAAGTTATTATTTTTCTGACCAAAATATCTACTTGATTTATAGACATCAATCACCTTTAGGATAAATAAATCACAACAATCAAAAATTCAAAACCCGTCACCGCATCAAAATCTGACTCATGTGTCGGACCACCATGGATATTTGAGTTTATAAACGTTAATGGTTGTTTATAACTATTATTAGATTTGGATTAAGCTAATTTTTATATGAAAAATATGTGTATAATAAGGAGAATAATTATCCTCACATAGTCACTTGGTTAGACATACCCAAAATATTTAAACAAGGTGAATAATAGTAAAATATTTGGTTAATTTTTCTTGAAATTCAACATGATTAATTATTATTAAGATTTGTTGTTAGCTACACTAAACAACAATAGTACATAATGTCATCAACACCACCCACCACCACTAGCTCCACTACAAACAACCACCACCACCACCACATTTTTAAAATATTTTTAAGTATCAAATATATCCATTGGGTTGTATATTTGTGACAGACACCACTGGAAGAGAGAAATATGGTTGTTGGAAGAAGTAAGGAAGTATGTCAACCATTTGAAAGTTTGTAATAACACATAATTTAATAACACATAATTTATTAAAATAATGAATTGTTTGTTGGAAGAAGTAAGGAAGTACCTCAACCAAGAATTTTGCAAAATCAACATTTCCTGGCTCTGAATCAGCTAACCTCATGTTAAGACTCAATGTCAGGACAACAATAATCAACCAAAGTGGTGAACGTTTTAGTGAAGCGCCGACTATTTGTTCACGAACTCCTTTTGGTATTACAGGCAAGATTTGCCTAAAGTCACCGCCTAGAACAACAGTAATACCACCAAATGGGTTTTTGTTATCACAAATATCCTGAAGTGTTCGATCAACTGCTTCCACACAAAATCTATGTTACATATGTACTTCATCCCATATAATTAGCTTAGTTTCCCTAAATAACTCAGCATGGATAGACTGCTTATGGAACCTGTAGGGATTTACACCCTTCTACTAGTGTTTATAGCAGAAATATGACATCTAATGTCTACACTAGTATTCCCAGGATCACATGCAAAACTAGTAATTAATCTAATGGAGATAGTAGATTACCTTAATCGCTTTTCCCTCGAACTAGTTGAATTGATTGAAGAAGACCAAGAGCTTCAAGTGTAGCTCCTCTACTTGGGACACGAGCAATCAATTTGATCTCCCACCTTGTTGTATAGCTAGCACAACAATGGTGGTTGGAAAAGAAGAACACCTTCTTTTTGACTAGATTGATAGTAATGGGAATTAGCTCACTTTCTCCTCTCTACTTGATGTGGTAGAGTAAGAAAGCTTAGAGAGAAATTCCACCACCTTATTCTCTAACCTAAGAGTGTTTATATATAACCCTAATAAGAATCCACCTCCTTTTAGGTTTCTTAAAACACCCTTTAGAATAAGATTTAGGGAAATAGTCGAAAATAGCAACTATTGGTATTTTCTCAATTCCCTAAGGAGGAGGTGCCCAAACACCACTAAAATTGGCAGATATAATGTTTATTATATCAGCAACTAACCCTCCAAAATTCAGCCCAATCCGAGTCCTAGAAGTACCCGAACCGGTCTAGGCCCAAAAACCCTGTTTTTGGCCTTTTTGTACTATCTTTGCCTAATTCCTTTTTAGGCCTATGAGATATGTTTATGGGACACTCCCATGATTATATCTCACTCCCACTAGTGATATCCTATATCAATTTGTCACTCTTACGTGTAACCCGTTGTAGGATCCGATCGAAGTTAGCCGCGAATTACTTCGTAATTCGACGATCGTAGTTGGTCTCTAGCTACAACTCTACGATCCCTAAATCAATCGGACTTGATGATCTTCCACATCAATTATCCTATCCGACAAATTGTTCGCATTGTCACCTTGGTCGAAGGACATCTCCTTCAACTTCTTCAGACTCCCACTTGGACTTAGAACAAGTGCAATGCCTCGATTCCCGTGTCAATTTAGTATCCCATCTGATACGTTACGTCATTCAGACTTTCTTGATATCCGAGTACAACTGTAAAAGACAAACGATTAACTTTAATCCGTTTGAGCGCGGCCACGCATTTTCAGTTGCTACTCATCAAGTGGCCTTGAGACACTTTGTACCTAATGTGATTAGGGTGACACAATCTATTTTTGCGCTCCCACTTAACTTCATGTCTATCCTGTCCTTCCCAGTATCCGTCTTTATAACCTCCTTTTACGGCGCGGCGTTTAACGGAACCAAAGTGGGGCATTCCTTACATAAGATGAGTGGAGCACTCATGTTTTGAGGAATCTCTCCAATTGTCTTTATGAGAAGTATTGACGTTCATCACGAGTGATGTACTTCTCATTTGAGGGTTATCCAGTGTATAAACCTTTTACACACCCACGTAGTCGAATAGAATATACTATTCATATAGCCCATGAAACTGCGCTATCCCATCGACTCCCGTGCTAGTCTTCGTGAGTCATTGTTGTCCATGCAATGACCTGGACCAGGGATTTTTGATAATAAATATTCCAAGTTCACTTAATAGGGTTTCATTCATCAGATCACGTATCTGACAAACCTATTCGGAACGTTTTATTATCGATGGACTGTCGTTTAAACACTAAACCAAGTTTAGACGACTGGTAAAATAATACTTATTATTTCTGATAACGAGAGTTGTAAATCTGAGCCTCTTCCGTAAAACTCCTTTTACCCACTCAGTTTTACTTGTCGAGGTTTAAAATTATACCTCATGCCTTAGACTGTGTATGAATCTCATACTATGTCTAAGGTGACAGTTTAGTTTGACTACCGTGGTAGTCGGTTTTAAACTTTGCTTATTATCAATTAATTTGAAGATTACTATCTTCAACCTTGATAATATCTAGTAATCTTTACTAGAGTTAAGGCCTTTAATTCTTTGTGTTGTATTTGCAACAGTTCCCGGCTTAAAACACTTTTAGCCTACTTTCCTTCCATGTCTGGAAGTTTGCTACGATGACATGTTCAACTTTGTACTACTTCATCCTTTAGCCTTCTAGGATGTACTAAGTAGTGTTTCGGTTTTCCAATCCGAATTCGGATGTTTAAATGCTAATCATGTCCAACATGATTGACTTTATGTTTTCGAACATAAATGTCTCTCTCATGCGTGCTAGCTCATCGGTGTCTTTTAGACTCCGAGTTTTGCAACGGCCTCTGTCATGAGTTTTTGGGTCGAAATTCTTTTAGACTTTCCGAGTCTTAGATTTTCTGTTTCGGATCTCAAGCATCTCAGCATACTGAGTCTCTCTAATCCTATCATCCTTTTGATCTATGCTTATAGATCTTCAGATGCCCAAAATGGCATTTTATCCTTTTGTGTGTGGTCCTTTATTGAGTCAGTTCGTTACTGTTATACAACACCTTATGTCGTACTCAATCTTTTGTATGTACTCTGCATACGGACCCGGAAGGTTTGTTTACTCCCACTTACCTTCTTGAAACTCGTGATTCAAGATTTTCTTCATTCTCGAGGAATCAAATTTCTCTGATTGCCTTTTGAATCGAAGATTCTAACTCTTGCGTGCTTTTAATCCTTCGATAGATTTCTGAAGCATGCTTGTGGACATAACTTGATTGGAAGAATCTTTATTCTTCTTGTCTCGTTTCGGAAAACACGAATGTTTCCATCCTTCTCAGTTTTCTATTTTGGAAAACCAATTTAGGTCTTTTGTTGACTTAAATTATCAAGCTTCATGTCTTGACGAGATATGGATTCCACGATGATTTTGGGTTCTAGCCAAAATCTAGAGTCAGTTTCCGTTTCTGCGCAGGTCTTTTATCTCTTCAGAAATAACCTTTATTTTCTGTGTCTTTGAGATTTGACCTTTTAGGGCTTTTGAACAACAATTTGGAATTTTCTCAATTACTTCAAGATATTCCTTTAGAGACACTTTCACTTGTTTTGAGAGTTCTCCGGCGAATGACATTCGCTTTTGTGCGGTGGGTTTATAAGATCATGTCTTTAACCTTTCCTTTTCCGAGGAGCCGCAGTTTGTTGCTTTTGGTCGACTTTAATCGTCTTATACAAGTTTCATGATTGTTCTTCATGACCCTCCATGATTTTTCTCATGATCGAATTAAATCGACTTGTACTTTTCTCCCACTTATTCTTGTAATAATTAGTGTTTTTCTCCCAGACGACCAGGTGTGCTAATTATTAGAAGAATACTATCATGAGCAACAAACACTTTGTTCTCTTGATTGGTTGTGGAAGAAGCCCAAATTTCTTTCAAAAGAAATTGCGTCAGATATTAGCTAGTTTTTGTAATGCTTTTACAAGCTTAGCTGTTAGACGGAATTTTGGTAGTTTTGTGAGAAGCTATGTCTAGACTAAATGGATTTTGGAGGATAGAGTTTGATTCGTGTTCTTCATCTTAATCCTTTTGGACACTCCAAATATGGATAGGTTAGAAGTACGTTTGAAGATCAATCTCTGTTTTTGACTCAAGGCTTTCTTTCTTGTCAGTTTGATTCATGTTTTGGTTATAGTGGACTTGTTGTCCTCATCCCTTTCCGATTGGGATGAACCTATCTTATAGGTTTTTGACCAATTTTAGAATCTTTTGGTATAGTTTGTTAAATTTAGCACTTATTAACATCTCAATTTAGAAATAAAGTTCTTTATTGATTCTCCATAATACTTAGTACAGAGATGATGTTAAAAAACTAGAAAACGATTAATCTAGAATAGTGCCTAAAGTAGACTTCGATCCCTTTCAGCATCCTTAGCAGTCGAGGCTTCTGCTCCCTCTTGGATCTTGTCTTCCTTAGCCAAATACTCAGTTCCCAGCTGCGCCTGTACATTCACAATGAAAGGGCAATTTTAGGTATCATATACCAAGGTTTGGGAATTTTCAGTATTTGATAAGTTAACTGTTTATACCTGAATTGGAAGCTACTGTTCCATTCTTTTTGTCCTCCAAGAACTTAGGGCAGTTTCTTTTCCAGTGGCTTATGCTACTGCAGTAGAAACATCTTGACGTAGATTGAATACCTTTGTTTTGAGGTTTAGCAATACGTTTGCCTTTTCCTTTTAACGCGGGTTTCTTCTTCTGCCTCTTGTTCTCTTGAGCCACAAGAATCTTATTCTTTGGCTCCAAGTCCGTTGTTAGTCGTTCTGCTGCCTGAAGCATTGCATCAAGTTCCTCTAAAGGCTTGTTCCATCCATTCATCGCATATTCCATCTTAAATAGATTGAACCCTTCATGAAGTGAATAGAGGATCATGTCATTAGCCGCCGATTGGCTAACAGGAGAACCCAGCTCTTCTAGTTTAGCAAAGAGTTCTATCATTTGCCGAACATGAGGACCTACTGGTTTTCCTTTCTCGAGGCGCAGACGCAATAATTTACTGGTTGCATCAAACTTCTCCACTCTCGCTTTGCTTCGGATTGAATCCTCAGTTTTCGGAGTGATGGAGGGGACTTCCATGTTCAGAGGTTTCTCGTTAAGAGTAGCCTCCATGGCTGATAACAACCGAGAAGTCATTGATTCTGGTTCTGCCCTCTTTTGATCATCCTCTTGATGCTCTGTTTCTTTAGCAGTCAGAAAATCCAATTTTGAAAATGGATAGTCTGAGACATTTAGCTTGTTTTTAAACTCTCCATCCAATATTTGAAGTATCTCCCGATTCCTTCCTTCATGGATGTTTTCGTTTAACACCTTCCTTAGGTGCGTTCCAAGGTCGAACATGTTTCCTTGTGTCATCTTTAAAACTACATAAAGTAATGCCAAAGTTTTAAAACTCGTTATCGTTTTTGAAAAACATTAGTTTTCCCACATTATTCAATATAAAATCGTCCCCGATTGAATAAGTGATTCCAAGACCCAGTTCTTCGAAGTAAAGCGGACGAAGGCCCTACCCTTTGACTCCGTCCTTCCGGGTGAGCGAACTACTTCACTGATCATACCTTATGACTCTTGGTTGATAGATTTGATTAATGAATGACTAATCTATCCTTTTGCCTCGAGTATCCAAGACTCTCTTGCTGATCTCGTTGAGTAGAACCATTTAGACGTGTAGGCCTCTTCTATAGACCTACCCGCATTGTCCCAAGGTAGAGGAGGTACTCTGCGAAGGCCGACCCACCTTCCTCGAACAAGGGCGCAACGAGTGTCTTAATCTGGATAGGCGATTACTCAAGATTACTTTTGGGGACTTTTACGCTAGTCTGGCGTTTGTTATAGTGAACTATTTAGCCTAACTAACATCCACTACATAAAGCGTAAATAAGTAAGTAAATGCGCGCGAGAAAGTAAATCAAGCAGACATGGATCCTAGTATGGCCCCTAACCTAGAAGATCTAATCTCCCTTGGTTTTCTTCTTGTTTCGCCTTTTGGTTCGTCTTGGATCGCCATCTTTGAACCTCCATTGATTTCTCCCACTCGCCTTTGGATTTCATCCTCGAGTTTCTTCAATGGGCTCATAGACCCTAAACTCTAATTACAAGACTCTAACGATTCGCAGATCGTATAAACTTGAAATTAAAATTAATTACAAAGCATGCACCCATCCGTGCTTGAAATAAGAATAAGGAAATAAATCTATGGCCATACTAGTTTCCCGCATTCACATCACATGCAATCACATAATATATCAAGGCTAAGAATTATATATGCATGATTATCTTGGGAGATACTTTTGTTGACATCACATGTCACATTGCGGACCTTAAGTCTAAATTCGAAGAATTCAACTAATGGTGCTTTCCGGTTTTATGTTTTATGATTAAAATCATCTTTTAGAAAAACTCCGTTTTGGGCTCGAGAAAGCCCGGGTCAATTTCGGAAAAAATATTGGTTCGATTCTTAATGATTTCATAAATCAATTTAAAGAGAAATCCGTTTTGGGCTCTTGGATGGGCCGGATTGATTTTGGAATTATTTGGTTGGAATCGGAAAATAATTTTTGGCAAAAACTCCCACTCGAATGATGGTCCCTTTTCGTGGTCCGAAAAGCCTCGAAAAAGCCCGGGACAAGTCCTAGACAAGTCCCGGCCCAAGCCCAAAAAGGGCTCGGACAAGGTCCGGACATAGCACGGCCCATAGGGCCGGCATGTCCTGGCCGAGGCCTATCAAGGCCTGGTCTCGTCCTGGCCGGAGCCAGGACGCTAGTCCATGTACCAGACGCGTTCTAGACGTGTCTGGTACTGGACCGGACCAGCACTAGGTGTCTCGGACTAGTCCGAGACACCCAGAACCTCCCAGACGCGTCTCCAAGACGCGTCTGGTCGAGTGCTCTGGACGCGTCCTAGACGCGTCCAGGAAGCTCCTTCGCAGCTGCTGGTCGCGTCTTAGACGCGACCTGGACGCGTCTTCAAGACGCGTCCAGAAGCTTCTGTCGCAGCTGCTGGTCGCGTCTTCAAGACGCGTCCAGAGGACGCATCCAGGAGCTTCTGGTCCGGCCAGGAAGCTTCCTGGCCGGACACTAGGGTTTTACAAAACCCTGTTTCCAAAAAAAATTTTTTTTTTTTTTTTTTTTTCTTATGCAACTTTAAGTTGCTATTTTCCAATTTTTTAAACTTTTCTTAAAATTTTGAAATTCCTTTTAGAACACTTCTAAAATTTTTCAAAACTTTTAGAAACTTTTTAAATTTTTCCAAATTTGTTTTGAGAGTTTCCCAAACTCAAAACTACTCTTTTTAGAACACTTCTAAAATTCCAAATCTTTGTTTTTCAAAAGTTTCCAAAATTTAAAAAACAACTCTTAATCAAACCAATTTTGGATCAAAATCTAGGTTTTTGAAATTTTTCAAAGAACAATTTTGAAATCAATTTGAAAAATCTTTGAATCCAATTCATAATTAATCAAATTTTATGTTTAAAACCTTTTTAAATATAACTATCAACATAATCAAGCATGGATTAGTTTGAAATTCAATGAAATTGAGTCTTTTAAAACACTTTTAATCATCAATTTGATTCTCAATTTGAAAATTTAGTCAATCCTATCAAATTATGAGTTTAAAATACTTTTAAAAACATCTTTTAAAATACTTTTATAAACTCAATTTTCAAACTATTAAGCATATTAATTAGTTCGATTCTTAGCAAAAACTAGTTAATGGCAAGAGGCTCTGACGCCACTGTAGGGATTTACACTCTTATACTAGTGTTTATAGCGGAAATAAGACATCTAATGTCTACACTAGTATCCCCAGGATCACATGCAAAACTAGTAATTAATCTAATAGAGATAGTAGATTACCTTAATCGCTTTTCCCTCGAACTAGTTGAATTGATTGAAGAAGACCAAGAGCTTCAAGTGTAGCTCCTCTACTTGGGACACGAGCAATCAATTTGATCTCCCACCTTGTTGTATAGCTAGCACACCAATGGTGGTTGGAAAAGAAGAACACCTTCTTTTTGACTAGATTGATAGTAATGGGAATTAGCTCACTTTCTCCTCTCTACTTGATGTGGTAGAGTAAGAAAGCTTAGAGAGAAATTCCACCACCTTATTCTCTGCCCTAAGAGTGTTTATATAGAACCCTAATAAGAATCCACCTCCTTTTAGGTTTCCTAAAACACCCTTTAGAATAAGATTTAGGGAAATAGTCGAAAATAGCAACTATTGGTATTTTCTCAATTCCCTAAGGAGGAGGTGCCCAAACACCACGAAAATTGGCATATATAATGTTTATTATATCAGAAACTAACCCTCCAAAATTCAGCCCAATCCGAGTCCTAGAAGTACCCGAACCGGTCTAGGCCCAAAAACCCTGTTTTTGGCCTTTTTGTACTATCTTTGCCTAATTCCTTTTTAGGCCTATGAGATATGTTTATGGGACACTCCCATGATTATATCTTACTCCCACTAGTCATATCCTAGATCAATTTGTCACTCTTACGTGTAACCCGTTGTAGGATCCGATCGAAGTTAGCCGCGAATTACTTCGTAATTCGACGATCGTAGTTGGTCTCTAGCTACAACTCTACGATCCCTAAATCAATCGGACTTGATGATCTTCCACATCAATTATCCTATCCGACAAATTGTTCGCATTGTCACCTTGGTCGAAGGACATCTCCTTCAACTCCTTCAGAACCCACATATCGAATTATCTAAAATATCTAAGGGAATACAAAATGTTGAATGTGCAGTTCGACCTCCCACTAATAACAACGAAGCAATTCCAGATGAAGCAACACTTATAACAATATGACCCATACTACGACATTTGGTTGCAATCGTGTTGTATAAAAATGTTTTTCCAGTACCAGCACCTCCACTTAAAAAAAACACACTTCCCTTATTGTTGGTGACTGAATTTAAAATGACCCTATAAGCAGAAGATTGTTCAGCATTTAAACGATCGACGTTAACTTGTACATCTACTGTCTGACATTCATGTTGAATCATTCTATGCTCTAGTAATAATCTATTCCCAGGTTGATCATTCCAATTTTCAGTTGAAAGAGGCATAGGTTTGAAATGAGTTAAATCTTTGCCAGACTGTTGAAGTAGTTTATTTATAAGATATAAACCATAGTCTGTGACTTGATTCTCGGACGGTGTCGTGATTCCAAATACTGTACGCAACTTGTGCGCCAGGTCATCACAAATATTAAGTGAAAACTGATTCCACAAATGATCTGGATTTGAAGGGAAACAATGCAAGAGAATAACAACGAACAGTTTTCTTAATTGATACCCAGTTTTCATTTTTATAGCTTCCTCTAAACACTGTACCCATTCGCCATTATCTTCTAAAAGGCCTCGAGAAATACATGCTAATTTAAATGTTTCACATAAAACACCATTTACTGTACGCAAACATTCAAATAATTGAGGACCTCTTATAATAGTCAACAATAATCTCAAATAAAATCTTTCACCACAATTTGGACTCGCAAAATACATTCTACCGATTGCAAATCCTTTTTTTCTAGAAGTTCATAAATGTTGTGGTTTATTCCAGACAAAGTGTTCTGGAAATTCTTGATAAGTGAATGCACGTGCATCTTCATTTAAAACACAACATTTAAAGAAGGCCAATAAAGTTGACGTTTGTTGTTCTGCTCTTGTTAAAATTGTTTCCCTCGAATCATCAGGGTTAAAAAGAACACGGTGCATACCTGGTAAATGAACTGCCAATCGCACAACTGTTGGGTTCTCCTCATGCAAAGTGTGGCCAAATATGCGCCAAGCTGCTTCTGGTGGTCCGATGTATCGTGCATCCAGATATTGTTGAATCTCATATACTTTTCCCAACACAAAAGTAGCACGATCATATCCTTTGAAGATGTACTTATGGATATATTTTACGCAACGCAAACCCGCACAAACTTCAACGTTAATATGACAGTTGAACAACTTGGAAAGGTAAGCATTGTAAGGTACAATATCTCTATTATCGACAGGATGCCCTTTCACGGTATACACTTTACCAGTATCGCGACGACGATAGATTGGATAACCATCCACGTCTACTGTGATGCCCTCGGATGCTATCGTCGCATACTTCCCCTTGTCTATATAAGTTGCATTTTCTGTGATGTTTCTCGGCTATTCAAATAATGAAATGTCCATATTAAGTATAGAAATAAAAATCTATATAATAAAAATTAAATGGCTCAGATACCAAACCTCCGTATTGTGGATTGTGACCTGCACTCCCCTTGTAGTTAACAATCGAATCTGTACAAAATTCTCATAAGATTGTGATATATATATAGTAGCATTGTACCAAAATTCTTATAAGATTGAGATTGGTTAATTACAACTGTTATAAACCTCTATTACCATTTCATCCAAGTGGGAGTCAACCTATTTAAGAGAAAAAATATATATTTTTTAGTACCAACAAACAAACAAAATTGTGAAAATCAATTATACTAAAACATATATTGTACCTGTCCGTATATTGAGAGATTTGGCTCCGAGTCTTTAAAAAGACCATAGTAATTTCTCTTCCTTTGTCTCTCAGCCATGTTAAGAGATCTATTGTCAAAAGAATAATAAGATCTTCTATATGTTAATAATAAGATCTTCTATATGTTAATGTAACTTCTTAACCCACAAAAAACTCTATACACAGACATTAATTTATAGGCAAAGTTTCGAATCAACTATGCAACAATTTTAGGATCAAATGGAGTTCGTTAATCACACTGTTTTTCACTATAAGTTTCAAAGCAACATTGACAGAAACTCAAACCGCAAAAAAACAAAAGACTAATAAAACAATGTAAACTCAAATTCAACTCTCTCCCAGAATAAAAGACAGTTGTTTAAATGCCAAACATGAAGGTGCCCATGAATTAAATTCATAGATCAAATCCATAGTCAAATTAGTGAAATTCATCATCAATAAGGCAACAAATATTCAATTTCGAGAGAGCGAAAAAGGTTTTGTGTGCGTGTGTGAGAGAGGGTCGAACAGCTACCGGTTGTGCGAGAGAGATCGCCTAACACACAAAAATTCACCAAAACTGTAAAGAGAAAAACGAAAAAGAATCATCTAACTGTAGAGAGAGAGAAGTGATAACGTTAAAGATTAAGAGACAAACAATTAGACTAAATTGTTGATACAAACAGAAAAAGATCGAAAACCAAGATTCTTCATCTATCCGAGAGATTGTTCTAAAGAAAAATCTTGAAATTCTTTTCAATTGGATTAAAATTTGGAAGTTCGACAAAAAAATGCTCTGTTCCATAACATAAGCGAAAACATGTTCGAAATGCAGAACCCATAATAGAGGAGACGTTAAAGCTATGGCTCACTCTGCAAAGGAACTTCAAAATCATCAAATACATTCCGTCAACTGATTATATAAGCGTCAAGAAGTACGTATATGTCGATGTTAGAGCTCGAAGATATGGTTTCGGTATTGGAAGTTCTAATAGAAATTACTGAAAGAAATGGATAAACAATACATAATCACATCTAGAGCACTGGCGATACTACTTATTATAATGGAACAGTATTTTCTAATAGAGCACTGGCGATACTACTTATTATAATGGAACAGTATTTTCTAATAGAGCACTGGCGATACTACTTATTCTAATAGAAGATCTAATAGAAGTTACTAATAGAAGCCATGGCGATACTACTTATTATAATGTTTGAATTTGACAACTTGGGCAATTTTAATAATGGAACTTGACCTAGAAACTCAACTACTGTTCTTCCAAAGTTGGATCCAAATAACGATAAGAACACTGTTATGCATGGGGTTTGGGTATTCGAACAATATGTTCTAGAGAGAGGAGCTGCCAAATAAAATCAAATAAGAACAATGATCAAAATATAACCTAAATATGATCAAAATATAACCTAAAAACTATATACTGTGAAACTCATATTTAACCTTAAGAATTTAATTTAACACAAACAATTATGAAAACTAACAAAACAATTCAACTTAACAAAAACAACTTTAAAAAAAAATTAGCCAAAATTACCTGGAACTACTACCTTGAAAACCCTACATCAAGAAAGAGAGATACCTGCGACAATTGCAATAAACGACGAAGTTGGAGCGAACTTTAATAGACAAAGAATTCAAGAATATGAAGTTTTTCTTATGAGAGGATTGATGAGATACTAATATCCTTATTTATTCATCTTCTCACAAAGATGCTCATTAAGCATTTTTTTTTCTTCTAAACATTTAGCTAAGCATTTTTTTTCTTCTAAACATTTAGCGAAGCATTTTTTTTCTAATTCAATGTCACATACAGTTTATATGAATCTAAAAACTACTCAAATGCTTTACAAAAAGTCTAGAGAGTTTGCTGGATGTCGTTATGATTTGACTCCGAATCGTACAAAATGAGATTCAAATAATGTATTCTTACAAACTAAATTCAAGTAACATGATTTGACTCTAAAAACTACTCAATGATTTTCAAGTGTTATTTAAGAAACAAAATCAGATTCAAATAATGAGGGCGAACTTTGCTTTCGATGCCGTTATGATTTGACTCTGAAATCGTCAACTTTTCGGCCGCATTTTTGCTCCCACTTTCAAGTGAGGATCTATAGCAGATTTCGGTTTTTAAAGGCCAAGGATGTGCATTTTTCTTTTTTGGAGAACATTGTAAATTGACAACAAAAGTAGAAAAAAAGAGTCGTGTTGTGCTAAGGTTTAAAGTAGAATTCTTTAATGGTTACACCCACTTCTGCAAATTTTAATCACAATGCAATCCGAAGATAAAACAGTATATTACTAAGAAGAAAGATAATGTAATTAATATACTATAAATTTGGTGATATGACCTTACTTTGATTCTTGGCTAAATGCTCAACAAAACTCATACTTGGAACAAAATAGAAAAGATGTAAATAAAGAAACGTATAAGTAGTAGGAGCCAAACTATGATACATAATCTGAGTTTTGGAATAGCTCAAGGAGGTACTTGAACTCTAAATAGAGGGAGGTACTTGAACTGAGATTTAATTTAAACTAAATGAGGAATGCATCAAATGAAAGCTCACCTTAACAAAGAATGCATCAAATGAAAGTTCAAACCTAACCTTGATTCACCTGAAAATGAAAGCACAACAAAGTTATTTTTTATTCAGGAAAAGTTTGAACCCGAATTACAGCAAAAGGGAAGTTCAAACCTAACCGAAATTTTACAGCAAAAGGGAAGTTCAAAAGGGAATTACAGCAAAAGGGAAGTTCAAAAGAGATAGATACATCATGATTGAACCCAAAGAGATAGATACATCATGATTGAACCCAAATTACAGCAAAATTTAGAACCCATGAATGATGTTAACCAAAGAAACCTAATTAGTTTAGAAGAAACCTAATTACCAAAAAAAACCCAAACTTCTACTACAAACCAAGGTGATTTGAGAGAAATAAGTTGGTACAAAGAAGTAGATACATCATGATTGAGAGAAAACTTTGGAGAAGAAAAGCATATGGAAAAATATTGCTTCCCCTTTCATTTGAATGGTCTGTAAACTGAGCCACCAAAACAAAAATCCTAGATTGAGACTGAAAAATCTATATAGAGAGAGAGGGAGAGATAAAGAGATACCTTCTTCCAGAAGAGATACCAACCAAGAAGTTGAGAGAAGGAGAGGTTGAACCCCACAACTTCTCTGCCAGAAAGATGAGGGAGTGAGAGATCGTGAAGATGAGAGAGAGTGTGTTTGGGCGGGAATGAGCGGGAATGTGTGTTTGGGATGGGGAAGGTTGAAAAGAAAAGCATCTATTAAACTTAATCTGAACCGTCCAAGACACTTTGTAAGGATAAATCCTAGCCACTAAGTGAGGAGGGTATATTCTAAAAAGATACCCTCCTCTTTTATTATATAGATGACTCTCCTAATGGTTAGCGGAACTCTCCTTGGTAGCGACGTGAGGGTTGCCTTTTACATGGTTCTGAATGAGGAAGATTTCTCTATCGAACACTTCTGCATGGAGTTTGCTTGTGAAGGTTTTGTTGATGTTCTTCGTCCTTAAGATCTGCTAAACGAAGATCATCTGCTTACTTTAAGTTTATCCAGGCCTCTCTATCCTCTAGTCTACTCTCTGACCGGCACCACAAGCACCTCTGAACCGGCTTTCTTCTCTGTGGTTGGGTTTCTGGTTCGTAGTCGTGGGTGCGGCCGTCTTCTAGATGTTATGGTCAGAATTTCGGTGGACATTGGCAATCCTCTCTCTTCCCCTTCTGATGCTTAGAAGCTCTGTATCTTGTTTTTTCTTTCATATATGTAAGCAAACAGCTAATATAATTAGTCCTATACTTACTAATGCAACTTCCTGAACTTACGTCTGAAGAGTCAAAGATCAGACCAGAAGTCTCTTGGAACAGCTCGGCTTAAGGCAGCAGGACAGCTAAACCCCTGATGGTCCACCACACATTCCCTTAACTGGGAGGTCGGCCGGAAGAAACCAGCTCTGCGCAAAACGCCCTCGGCATGGACAGATCAGTCATGCGATCCCTAAAGGAATAAGGGGGTCTTCACAGGTTCGGCCCATATCTAACACCCTGAACTGGGGAGATATCAGCATTGCGCAACCTAATGACCTAATCCCGGACTTTCTAGAGAGATCTCAGTCGGCCACACATCTTGAAGTGTTTAAGCCCGATTGGACTCCACATATCTAAAGGAGGAAACTTCTCCTTTAGAGTCTATCACTCCGGCAAGATATCAACGAAGTATCCTTGAACTTAGGAACTTTCACTTATAAAAGATCCGGGATAGACTCGAAGAGAACCCCTAGATACGCAAAAGAGGTAACTTCTATTACGGTTTGACGGCCACCGCCTCACCACCGCCACTAATCATAGTCGTCCTAACTTCCCCTAAAAAAGGCCCCCACATCGTCCTTCACAGGACACGCTCTCTTCCCCAAAAAAAACACGATCTCTTCGTACCAAAAGGATCACCCCCCAAAAACAGAGTTATCACAACTCGCCCCCCAAAAGGATCAATCAACATTCATTCTTTTATTACAAAGATCACCTAGACTGTCTTTAGCGTCGGAGGGGTTTCCGAACTCTTTGCAGGTTTTTCCCCCTCGGGAACAGACGAACATGAGCAAGGAGCAGGGAGCCAGAGCAGAGCAGAGAAGCAGAGCTGAACAGAGGAATCTCTCCTCTCGTAACAGAATATACCATCATAACGGAGGCCATCATGCATCAACTCCTTTTTCCATACTGATTTAACCGGGAGCAAATTTTCGACATCAGCAATTGGCGCTAGAACGAGGGGGATCTCTCCAGCAAATCATCACATTCGGTAACCCGAATCCTATTCAATACTTTTTCAGAACTAACCACTCTCTATAAAGATCTATCAGGAAAACATAATGTCGGGACTGGAAGAGGTCACCAATCCCAGAGGCGGAGCCACCTCTTCCGGAAAAATAAACGCTCGGAACCAATGTGCTGGCAGAAGAAAAAGTCTAAGAAGAAGAGGAAAGAACAACAGACCTTACCGTACCCGTACAGATTGGAGAAAAGGCCACCGAAGTGACTTATGTCGAGAGTACTCTAGATGAAGACGAGAAGGCGGAACTGGCCAATTTTTTGAGAGCACAACGCCACGTCATTGCGTTCGGGACTGACGAAGTACCTGGGATAGACCCTGGGATCATCACTCATAAATTAAACATCAGAGAAGGAAGCAAGTCGGTGAAGCAAAAGAAAAGGAATGTTTCATTAGACAATCAGGCAGAAATAGCCGAGCAGGTCGAAAAACTCTTAGCGTCGGGAGTAACACTATAAAAAACATGCTCATTAGGGACAGACGCTTTTTGCATTTGCCCCCTATAAATGCACATCTGGGACAGTCTTATAGGCATCTGCCCCTAAAATCTATGTATCTGGGGCAGTTTAACACTAAGTTAGTTTTGGAACAACTCATAAAAAAATGTGTTATTAGGGTCAGATTTTCCTAAACCCGAGAACTAAGGAAAATCCCCGTCCCCAATTCGAGAATTTTGCGGGAAAATTCCCTCTAAATTTTTTGGCAAAAATCTCAGGTCCCACGATCAAGAGGAACCTTAATCGATTTCATTCCATCATCTCACGAGTTCAAGTTAGTTAATGAAATTTAGGGTTCTTCATTATCACATTTGAACACCTTTGAGTTGCAATCTTTAGTTCTAAGCTCACAAATCCAGGTTAGTTTCTACTATCTTCCATCAATTTGACCTTCTATTTACAGGTTTAGAACTCTAATTTTGGACAACTCAATCAATTTTAGGGCTCCATCATCATCTTCAAGGCATAGACTTCAATTCCAAGCTTTGGCTGCTATTATAGTACAAATTCAGGTTGGTTCCGTCACTCTTCCATCAATTTTTACCTTCTGACAGCAGGTTTAGAACTCTGATTTGATGTTCAATCAATTGTAGGGTTAGTTACATCAATTTAAATAAGTTATTTGCCTTAAATTAGGTTATATATATATATATATTGTCTTTTGAGTTTGATTGAACTTGTTATTTTCTTCTCTTGTCATTTGCTTCATACCATAATGGTTTGAAGATGCTCATCAAGTGTTTGATTAAATGTATGTGAAGAATGATTGATGGGCAGAAATGAAATGCATAACTCCTAACACCTCTTTTGTTATAGGCATCTGATATCGTTTTGATTCCACCTGGTAGTGACAATTCTAAACCATGATTAGATATGTTAATTGTTAAATATAATATATCATAAAATACTTGTTTTCTCTAAAATTTATAATTCGTGGAAAGACTTGTTTTATTTCATATTAATCGATATTTTGGGTAGAGGGGTGTGGATCTCTGTGCCCCCTCAGTATTGACTGAATATTTCTATTTTATTCCTATATTAAATCTAATAATACGAACGGGTCGAACCTTTGACCTTTTGGATCTTCTTGTTTTAATTCAATGTAAAACAACCTTTTCCTCTACAAGTAATTCTTCCAAAAAATGCTTCTTTTATGATTTTATCCATACCTCAAGAATATCTCCAATGTTGACAATAAAGCATTTGACAGAGGTTTAATAGGAACCCATTTTCCATCTTTAAGAACTTGTAGTCCTTCAACTTAATGAAGTTGAAGGAGAATAGTTAGAGCAACTGAATTAGAGTGTGGTTTGACTTTTGAGGCCATTACTAGGTCAGGCTGAGGACAAGGTGGATAATAATTCACTCTCATACTCTTCACTCCATCTTCAAATAACTCTTCTATCACCTTTGTTTCGATTTGTAAAGCTTCCGACATTACTTTTATAGGAGTCATAGGTAGACTTTTCAATTCGAATGAATAGCTTTCTAATGTGTCCCTGCCAAATGGTAGAGAACCTTCTTTAGAAAAAATCATTTTCAACAATAAATATAGACGGCTAAACCGAAAAAAATCGCCTTGGTCCTATTAATCCACAATTTAAATCAACAGTTAGGACCATCTTTGATTGGACTATATATAGTTAGCTGTTAGGGATACAATTTTTTTTCCTTTTTGAACCAAAACTATGATAGAGATGGAGGATAAGGGATAAGGGTACCTGAAAAGAAGAGGGAGCTTTGGAAATAAGTGAGGTTTCCTTCCATGGATGGCCAAGACTAATTCTTTGGTCGTGCGTTTTTTTTTTTTGAAATTGGCAGTGTGATTTCATTGAACCTGACTGCTATTGTTTTTTGTTCTTTACATGTAGTTTCTAGCATAATGACTTTTATTACTAATAATAGATACCAGAAACTTCGTAAATTCCTTGTAAATTTGTGGATTGTTTACCATGAGATGCTGCCATTAGTCATGAATTTTAGCGAGTGAAGCTAATTGTGCAACTAATGTTACAGTTTTGTAAGGTTCCATAGTTGTGCATAACTACAATATTGTATAAAATTTATGAGTTAATTCCTATATAGCCCCCTACTTTGTGACCAGCTTCAAATATGGCCCCCAAATTTTTGTAAATTCAAATATGGCCCGCTATTTTTAAGTTAATGCCCTAACTACCCTTACTTTAAATCCTTTTTCAAAATTAAAAATAAAAATAAAATTTTAATTCCACCTCATTTCCCTCTCAACCACACATCTCTCTTCATGCCAACTCTCTCCCTCTCTCCACATCACCTCTCTTTCCAACTCACCTCTCTCTCTCACCAACTCACCTCTCTCTCTCCCCAACTCACATTCATCTTCTCCGCTTGAAGTCGCCGGGCGGAAAATTTTCCGGTCCGCGACCTCAAAAAAACAAATTTTTCTCATGTTTCTCTAGTGAACAGACCAAGTCTGGTCTGTTCACAGCTCCGACGAAGGGAAACCCCCTTCGCCGGATTTTTAGAGAGAGAGAGATGAGAGAAAAAAAAAACTTATTTTTTGGGGAGGTCGCCGGCTAAAAAAATTTCCGGCCGGCAACTTCAATCGGAGAATATGAAGGTGAGTTGGAGAGAGGGGTGAGTTAGAGAGAGAGAGAGGTGAGTTAGAAAGAGAGGTGATGTGGAGAGAGAGAGAGAGAGAGAATTGACATGGAGAGAGATGTGGGTGGAGAGGGAAATGAGGTGGAATTAAGATTTTATTTTTATTTTTAATTTTGAAAAAGGATTTAAAGGAAGGATAGTTAGGACAACTACATCAAAAAAGGGGGCCATATTTGAATTTACAGAATTTTGGGGGCCATATTTGAAGCTGGTCACAAAGTAGGGGGCCATATAGGAGTTAACTCAAAATTTAACTATAAGTGAAGGTTAATTTTCTCCAAGACCAAAAACAAAGGAGAAAAAGTAAAGGAAAGGAGTGCGCCAAAACTGTTATAGAAACAGTTTTCTTTGTTGTAAATTGTTTAAAAATTGAGTTATAAGTAGTAAACATATAAATCTTTGACAAAAAGATACAGTATAACTATTTCCTTTTCATCTAAATTTATTTTCTTTTCATCCAAATTTAATATTGATACTTCATGAAATCTTCGTTCTTTTGTTATTCATATTTGCTATACTATATCAATTTGTAAGAGGGACGAATCTCTAGAATCTTTGATTCAACTTTTTTCTATTAGATATTTATAGTTGAGTAGTGATATACATATAGATATAGTAGGAAGTAGAGGGATGGGTTTAGCTACAATATTTTTCATGAATTGTAAGTATTTTCATGGGAAGTTTGGGTTCTTTGTTGAGATATAATATAATCATCAATTAACTCGATATATACTTGGGGAGTTTTTTGAGGAGAGAGAACGTCCGGGATGCAACTCTCCTTTTTACTCCGACAACCCTAAACTTCAACCATAGTGGTTTGAATCCAGAGAACTTTGTAGTCATACTATTTGGCATCCTCATAAATCCCCCTTCTTAAAGTAGGCATCAATAATTTCCCCAATCGATGACTAGGGTTCCAACATCAACAATAGTGGTTTGAAGGTCAACATGTTCATATTAGGTTTAAATCTACCAGGTAGAGTCACAGTTAGAACCACCACAATATTTGGGCATATCTTGCTAGCTCTTCCCATACCATCTAAGAAAAGGTAGGGTATACCTCCCATCACTCCAGGAGCCGATTGCATGCAACAGGGGTGGTTCAAATCGATGAATCCCCAATTTATAAATAGTAATGAACCTTCATCTGAGAGCAAGATTGAACATTTGCAAAGGAAACCCTAAGTTCAACGACAGACTCATCTAACAGGGAAGTCTACTACTCTTATCCTCTCTCTGTTATATATTTTACCTCTTAATTGTCTATTCACTACTATTGTTTCTGCCTTCTTCCTTTACATTTCAAGTTCCTTCCTGTTAATTTCTTTAGGTCTCAGAGTCACTTAGATTGTTGTGTTCGGCTGGTTTGTCCACCTGTTTGCAGCCCTTCTGTCTATTTTTCTCTAACTACCTTACTGTCTTTCTTTTACTTTTGGTTGTTTTTACTGTTCTACTTTCCTTTTCCTTTCCCCTTTAGTTAATTAGCTACTGCCTTAACTGATATGCAATTTCGATTTCAATTTCCTGCGAGTTATTTTTTATGGGTCTCGGAGTCTGTTAGATTGTTGTTTCGGTTCTAGTAGTCTTACTGGTTTATTTTCTTGATATGTGCTGTAGCTTCTTAGAATCCATAGTTTTGGGGTTTTCAGTTCTACTGCTTTTAGGTTGGATCTATAGTTAATCCATGCTTTAGTCCCAGGCTACTTTTCTCTCCTTAGTTTCCGTCGAGTTCTTCTTACCATTTTAGTTGGTCGCGGCTTTGGGGAATAAAGAAAAATCTCCGGAGAATAAAGACTTAGTCAATCTTGATTGACTAAAGGAACACATTTATTTTTTGACCCAAAACTTTACTAAGTTGTCTCTTACCCCCTAATCTTCATCTTCTTCCTCTCACCTCAACCTTACCAGCCACCATATTCATCCTTATCTTTCTCTTCCTCCTCCTCCGGTTTTGTACTTTCTTCTTCTTATGTCTTTCTCTACTTTTCCCTTTTTTTCTCTCTCTAAAAATCTGAGTTAAAGAAGATGATGATGTGGGAACCCTTCATCATCTACCATTTCCATTTAAAGAAGACGATCTTCCTTGCAGCAGGGCTAGGTTTTCTTCACGTCAATCCCTCAAGTCGGTAAACAACTCAATTTTTGTGTTTTCACTCTGATTCAAGGTTAGTAGTGATTGGGTACTTATGGTATCAAATTTACCTTTGTGCCAAAGTTTAACTTGATTGATGATGAATCATCGAGATGTCAGACATAGCTAATTTGAATCCAAAACTAGTAAGGGGGTAGGACCAAAAATCCATCATAGATCTACCATGGCATAGGTTTAAGATCTATGTTGGAATATAAAAATATTAAAGGCCAAATAATTATACTTCCTAGGTCTCAACAGTAAAGGCGTTTGTGGTGTATTTGTATGTTCTTAACAGGCTCCTAGCTCATACTCTTTTCCCCTCTTTAATAACTTAACAGATTTACATATCTGGTATAATGATAACATATAGAAGAGCCTTAATTGACTTAATAGATATGCTGCCTGCCCTCTTGAAGGGAGAGAGATAGGATGAGAAATATGAAGATGAAAATGGTTGTAGGAATTTGTGGGGTTGAGGTGGGGGAAGATGAAGGTTAGGGGGTCAAAGACAACTTGGTAAATATTTGGGTCAAAAAGTAAATATGTCCCCAAGTCAAAATTGCTTTATTCCCTAGAGATTTTTTTTTATTCCCCAAAGCCGCAGCCTTTTAGTTTTGTTTATTATTGCATGTTTTAGTTATTTCTTTCTTGGTTCTATCGGTGCTTTGCTTAGGGTCTCTTGCTTGTAGTAGCTCTTTCTATTTGGTTTTTCAGATTCCCTCTCCTTTATTGTTTTAGCTGAACTCATGGAGATCTCTGTTATGGCCTGGAATGTTCGAGGGTGTAATAATTTTGCTAATCGCAAACATCTCCACCGCCTCATCAAGGAACATAACCCGGACATCATCTTCCTATCCGAAACCAAATGCATGAGCACGAACCTAGGAAATATTCTGAATCTCAACAATATTTATGACAAGCATGTCATTGACCTGGTAAACAAAGCGGGGGTCTGGCTCTCTTCTGGGCCCCTAATTATGCTATCGACATTAAATACGAAGACAATAACATGATTCATGTTAAAATGACCCAGACGGAGACTGGTAAATACTTTTACCTCACGGGCTTCTATGGATGCCCTTATAAGAATAATAAAATGAAGCCCTGGGATACCCTTGCTCACCTTACCCCCGAGAACAACATACCTTGGCTAGTCATAGGTGACCTCAATTGCATCCATGACCAATCGGAGAAGTCGGGAGGCAAGCCGGCTCACCTCCCAACTCTCCTGCATAATAAACAAACCATCAACAATTTAGGTCTGCATGATTTAGGTTATATTGGTTATCCGTATACTTGGACTAACAGGCAGTTTGCAGGAAACCTCATTGAAGAGAGACTTGACAGAGCCATTGCCAACTACAATTGGCTCACCACTTATCCCCATTCTAAGCTCTCCCATCTCTCTACCCTTGGATCTGATCATAATCCTATCCTCCTCACTACCAAGCAGTCCTCTTCTCTGGGGCGTAAACCCTTCAAATTCATTCCTACTTGGATGTCTCATCCCAAATGTGCCAGTTTCATCAAATCTAATTGGATCACCATTCCTAACCCTATTCAATCCAAACTTAACTCCCTCGCCATTAAACTCTCCAAATGGAATAAAGAGGTTTTCGGTAATCTGGATAATAATATTAAGCATCTCACTCATAAACTCCAATCGATTAAAAACGTAGATGCTTTCAAAGAAACTTATACCCAGATCGAAACCCTCCTACTCCAGCAAGAGAGTCTGTGGAAGGAAAAGTCGAGAATAGCCAATATTAACCTTGGAGATAGAAATACCCAATACTTCCATGCCAAAGCTACTACGAGAAATCGTAAGAATAAAATCCTTTCCATCAAAAGGGAAGATAATACGTGGTCTAATGATGAAGCGGAGATATCAACTATTTTTTCCACTCACATCCAGAATATCTCCTCGACTGCTGGCTCCACTATGTCCCCTAATATCACAGATTGTTTCTACCCTCAGATTTCTTACGCTCAGAATGAGTCTCTCACTGTGATCCCTCTTATCGAGGAGATCCGAACCGCCACTTTCTCTCTTAAACCGGGGGCGGCCCCTGGTCTTGACGGTTTCCCCCCTCTTTTTTACCAATCCAATTGGGACACTGTCAAGGAGGACATTATGCTGATGATATCCTCCTTCTTCCACAACTCGACTCTGCCTGCGATGTCTAATCACACGCACATTTGCCTTCTCCCTAAGTCCAAAACCCCTCAATCGCCTGCTGGCTACCGTCCGATTAGCTTGCTTAATACCACTTACAAAATCATTACCAAAATCCTAGCCAATAGACTTAAACCAATCCTCGCTGACATTATCTCTCATTTCCAGGGAGCCTATGTGCCGGGTAGGCAAATCACTGATAATATTATCATCAGTCAAGAACTCATTCACTCTTACAAAAAAGTCACAGGAGGCAAAAACTACTTTGGTCTTAAACTAGACATGTCGAAGGCTTTTGACAGAATTGAATGGAGTTATCTGGAAAATGTTATGACGTTAATGGGGTTTTCACATTCTTGGATCAAACTCATTAACAAATGCATTTGTACCGGTTCCATGGCTGTTCTCATCAACGGGCGACCTGGGCTAATTTTTTATGTTAGTCGGGGTATCCGGCAGGGCGATCCGCTCTCTCCTTTCTTGTTTGCTATCGCTATGGAAGGGCTTAGCCGTTTATTAGAGAAGAATAATAATAATTCCTCTTTTATCGGCTTTCCCATTCTGATTTCTGACTTCTCTATTAAACACCTCCTATTCGCGGATGACTGTATCATTTTTGGGCAGAACTCCCTTGATAACATCTACAATCTTAAGCTTATTCTAAAAAAGTTTAGTGAAGCCTCTGGTTAAATGATCAATTACGCTAAATCTAACATTTTCGTCTCCAAAAATTCTCACCCCAAGTTCAAACGTATGATCATTCGAGAACTTAAGGTCCATCAATCTTCCGCAGGTGATAAATATATGGGCACCAATCTATTCATGGATCGTAATAAAAAACAGGCCTTTCAACCTCTCCTTACCTGATGTGGCGTTAAAATGCCACATTTGGATCACTTAACTTCGATGAGTTAGTTCGTTTCGGGTTTTATTTCTAACTATTTATGTGTTATTCTTGGTAGGTAACCTTATTTGGAGTTTGACGCTTCATTCGGAATAAAACGGAACATTTATCACATTTTCATCTCATGTGGAAGAGACCAGAAGGAAAGAGCATCAGGGGTATTTTTGTTATTTTGATAAAATCAGGGGTTAGATGGAAAGTGGAGTCAATGGTGAGTCCGCCGGCGAAAACGGAAGTTGAATCGGAGTTCGGACGGAAAAGTTACGGAGGAAAGAAGTCGAAGGACATTTTTATCTTTTCTGAAAATTAGAAGAAGTAGAAACAATTATTCAGGCACCCCTTGGTTACATAATGGAGCCCATATCCAAGGCCCAAGAGTTGAAAGAAAAGAGACAAATGAAGAAACTTGTAGGCACCCCCACCTAATGACTTAATATTTTGGAGAGTTAGGCTTTGGGGCTGCCTTTAGAAAAAGAAAAAAAAAAAAACATAAGGCTGGTTTGTCATCTTCTTGAATTAAAAATTAGGGTTTAGAGGAGGAGAGAGAGAGAGAAGCCGGCCAAGGCTTTGGCCGGCGGCGGTACAGAGAGAAGTCGGGACAGCAAGAGGAAGCTCGGGAATCACTCGGGACAGAGGCTTGTAGCAACTCGGGTTCTCCATTGGAGCAGCTCGGGACGAGAGGCACAACCGAACAGCAGCAACAGCAACTCGGGTTCTCCATTGGAGCAGCTCGGGACGAGAAGGTGGAAGGAAGGAGAGCTCGGGAATAGCAGATTTCTTGGCCGGAAATCCTTACTCTCGGTCGGATTTGTTTGTTGTATTTCCGGCCATAATTTTGGCCGGAAATCATAGGGCTTTCACTTGGAATTCTGTTGTCTTGCTTCTCTTGATCTTTGATTTGGTTTTGGTGTTGATTTGATAGAGAGAGAAAGCTTGGTTTAAAGCTTTCATTGTGGATTTGGTTTGAGAGGAAGATGACACTCTATTAAGGGGAAGTCAAGTTCTGCTGAGAGGACACCTATTATACACTGTTAAGGGGACCCCTGCATTCTGTTACAGGGAGATCGACAGCACTTGAACACTTATATTTCCCATCGATCTTAGTCTCGCGCCTCATTGGAATAGGGAGATTCTCACCTTAACTCGTGTCTTTCTTTGTTTTATTCCCGTTTATTAATTGTATCGCCATGTCTAGCTAGCTTTGTAGTCGGATACTCGTGAAACACGTTTTGATGTGACAAAGAGTTTTATTGCTTTTAATGATAAAATCTTCCGGGTTTTTAGACCGTTCATGGACTGGAATCTGAGTTAAACCAAGAGTTCGTTGACCAATCCAAGTAAATTGGTGAAGTTAACTAACTTTTCATGCTTATAGATTATTAGTACTAGTCACTATCAATTCTGTGGATCGAAGTATCCCTCTCTTTCCATTCTTACTCGACTCTTCCCGAATCTCTCTCACCTCTCACTTTTAGATTAGATCGTTTTATTTGTTTATTTCTCATAAATCAATCAAAATCCCAATTATCATCCTTTCATTTTAGTCTGAGTTAGTGGTTGACACCTAGACCGGTGGGCTAGACTTTCTCGATATTCTTATTACCTTCCTATCTTCGTGGATCGATCCCGGTCTTACCGGGTTATTACTTGACGCCCGTATACTTGCGGGTGGCGACCTTTTAGGGTAACCTTTTAGGCCCATCAAGTTTTTGGCGCCGCTGCCGGGGATAGGTTTAGTAGTTTGGATATTGTTTGTTTTGTTCATTAGTTTAGTGTTATTTGTTAACTTAGACGTTTTTGTTTATTTTCATAGTTTCTGACTCTTTCTTGTTTTCAGGAACTACTTTAAGAAAAAAAAAAAAGCCAAAAAGAGAAATAGGAGCGAAGGAAAAGAAAGAAATCGAAGGAAAAACGAAACGAGAGGAGCATCCGCTAGTATCGTATTCTATCTCTTTCTTTCTTACTTGTGTGTGATTGGTTGGATAAGTTTTGATTTGCATTGATAGCTTGTTTGTCATTTCCTTGAGCATTGTGAGATCATGGCACGTTATTCTAACGGTTGGCCATTTCATGTTGATGATGACCTTGATCTGAGGAGTTCCATCACTACCCGACCTGGTATGACCCTTGGGGAATACCAACAGATGAGTAGAAACGAGTCTGACCGAACTGGTATGACCTTCGGGGAATACCAACAGATGAGTAGAAACGAGTCTGACCGAACTGGTATGACATTTGGGGATTATCAACGAATGTCTAGAAACGGTCCGATTAGTGAGTGGAGTAGACCAGAACCTGATCTATCTCATATGACATTAGGAGAATACCGACAAATGTATAGAGATGGTCAGATTAGTGATGGACATGGTCTGACACCAAATATGTATGAGAGACCTTATAGTCCACACTATTTTGAGACCAATGATTTTAGAGACAGGTATGATCCTAATATGTACAATGAGAGTTATGATCAAGAGTCGTCATTGAATTACACTAGTGAGCCTTATTATGAGGAGACTCTTGAAGAGTCCACGATTCGTCTTAGAGAGATGATGTCACAATTTGCGACTCAAACGAAGCAGGAGATTGAGTCATTGACTCAACAGGTAAAGATGCTTAAGTCACAGTTATTCGTCGACGAGGAAGGGGTTTCACCACCCCAAACTCAAGAGGGTACTAGGTACGATGACGAGGGTAATACGTCTAACCCTAGTACTAAGTTAAATGTCGATGAATTTACTGATAGTACCTTAGAGCCTGAACGGTCTGATGACCTTGTCGTCTTGTTTCCTCCACCAGTGTCGTCTCACCATGATAGGACTACATTAGACGTTGATGTTCAGGGTGATGGCTCTACGAGCAAGTTTGAGGATGACACGATTATGAACTATCCGATTTTTGACACTTGTAAGGAGTCAGTCTTAGATGCAATGCTAGGAAGGCCTGATATTATAACTGACTGCGAGGCTCCAGATGCCTTTGAGGATGTTGATGACGTAGTAGTTAGAGACATGTTGGATAGTTCGTCAGACTATTTACCTAAGGAAACCATGGACCTTGACTTGGTCCCCGAGCCTACTGCCTTACCCTTAGAGTCTAGTTCGACTTTCCACATGATCTCAAACTCGGTTGTTGATCCCTTTTGGGACATTTCAGACGTCTTTCCAAAGACGTCTATCGACATAGTGGATATTCTGTCCACTAAGCTTCCAGATGATTTTTTGCCTTCGACTGATATTTTGACTCTTCACATGTATGTCGATCCTTTTGATGATTTCTTTGTTGTCGTTCCTTCTGTTTATACCTACTTAGTGGACTGTGCACCCACTAAGTTTGGGGATGGCTTATTTTCTTCTATCGTCTCATGTGCACTTCGTATTCTTTATCTTTTTGTGAGACGATTAGCACCTGCATATAGCTTTCTTTGGGTTGACCCCCAAAATTTCCGTCTCTTATTGTATGATCTTTGACTGATTGAGATGGGTCTTGATGTTTGTGGGTATCATCTCTGGAAACCCTCCACGAGACAGAACTCGTGCTCTTGCGAAAGCAAGAGAATCAACGGCTAATTGCATAGCTCAATGCAATCGTGTGTACCCGCGTTAGTGGTCATTTTTATGGTCATGATCTTATGTGTTTCATTTTAATATTGCTTGTTGATCATAGGAGCATTCTTACTTGTTTTGCTTCTGAGGCATGGTTTGTTCCAAGTTTGGGGATGACGACGAGCTCGACATCAACTTGGAACCTGTTCATACACGAGTCTCGGTAGTAGTATCTCTTATCTCCTCCGGCTATGGTAATATCTTTCCATTCTTCTCTTTAAATTAATATGTCTTATCTTTTGGTGAGTATATGGTTGAAACATTGAGGACAATGTTAGTTTTAAGTTTGAGGATGGGGTATGACTTTTAGCCATGACCATGGGATTTCAAAAGACAAGAGGGTTCAATAATTCGACCAAATTTGAAAAATTTTGGGTAGATTTGATGTGACTTTAGTGGTATGCTTAAGTATGTTGATGCATGTGTTTCAGTTTTTGTGAATGTTATGCATGTTCTTAGTCTTTTTCATGAATGTCGAGTCCTTTAGCGTTTGTTGTCTGATCATGTGAGTAGCATCCTAAGGAAGAAGAAACATTTCTGAGGGACCTATACTAGTCATTAGTGGAGACTTAAACCCATGTGAGATATCTGAGCCTTTATATTGTTTTCGAGTGTACTCTTCTGCGCTAACTCTGAGTAGAATGAAGAGCTACTCAACCTCGCAACTTTTAAAAGAGCTTAGACGATCTCATGAGCTCAACTTTCTTAGCCACTAGGAGTGACATCAGGATAGCGACCTTACTCTTGTAGTCCATGAAACCCAATAATAGTGTCAACTTTAGGGAAACGGATACTCCACCACCTATTCATCATCTTACTCCCGAGAATGAAGGCATGATAGTTATAGAAAGAAGAATGTGAAAGCAAAGTGTGAATGAAGAAAAAAAAAAGTTGTTTGTTGAGAATACTAATGTTAGTATTTGTTTTGTTATGAAAAAAAAAGAGGAAAAAAAAGTGAAAAGAAAAAAAAAAAGATTGAGTTTACTTGTTATTTTGTTTGTGTTGAGAAATAATGTATTCAAAGCAGAAAACTAAGTTCAGAAGTTGTTTGAGCGTTCGTCTTATTGAAGGAGTCGACATTCTCGGGATCTCATCACTTCCATTTCATTACTTGTATCCGTTGACCTTTAGGAAGCATTGTTAGAGGGTATAGTGGGTGAGAAGGGTGAGTGAACTTCCCCATTCCATTTTAGTGGTTATTTCTATTCTTTAGAGATCATTTCGTTCTAAAACTTGTTATCCTCATTTGTTTTGTATGTGTTGAGTTTCTCTTTATTCCATGCTCACACATTAGAGTGAACCGTATTATCTATTTTTGAGTGATTTCATGTTTAACAGTGTATGACCGTGAGGCTAAAGTCGAGGCGAAATGTACTAAGATAGGAATCGAGGTTTTGTGACTTTGAACTTAGATGATGCTCATTATGATTGGACACTCACATTTTCGGATGAGACTACTAGTGAGGAGACTTTTAGCATATATATGCGTTTATCGATTTTGATTCGTTTGTTTAGCATGCTTGAGTGTGTCATTAGTTGTCATTATCTTATTTACATCGATGTTGAACTCTTTTGTGTCTTTGGAATCTTGAATTTTGTGGGTATATTCACTGGAAACCCTCACGAGACGACACTCGTCCACTAGGGGTAACCTAGGGGTTTAACGGCTTGTTGCATACGCTAAATGTAACCGGGATTCCTCCGAAAGTGAGTTAGGATTTTACTTTAAGTTTGTTTGCTCGAGGACTAGCAAATTCTAAGTTTGGGGATGTTTTGATGTGGCGTTAAAATGCCACATTTGGATCACTTAACTTCGATGAGTTAGTTCGTTTCGGGTTTTATTTCTAACTATTTATGTGTTTTTCTTGGTAGGTAACCTTATTTGGAGTTTGACGCTTCATTCGGAATAAAACGGAACATTTATCACATTTTCATCTCATGTGGAAGAGACCGGAAGGAAAGAGCATCAGGGGTATTTTTGTTATTTTGATAAAATCAGGGGTTAGATGGAAAGTGGAGTCAATGGTGAGTCCGCCGGCGAAAACGGAAGTTGAATCGGAGTTCGGACGGAAAAGTTACGGAGGAAAGAAGTCGAAGGACATTTTTATCTTTTCTGAAAATTAGAAGAAGTAGAAACAATTATTCAGGCACCCCTTGGTTACATAATGGAGCCCATATCCAAGGCCCAAGAGTTGAAAGAAAAGAGACAAATGAAGAAACTTGTAGGCACCCCCACCTAATGACTTAATATTTTGGAGAGTTAGGCTTTGGGGCTGCCTTTAGAAAAAGAAAAAAAAAGAAACATAAGGCTGGTTGGTCATCTTCTTGAATTAAAAATTAGGGTTTAGAGGAGGAGAAAGAGAGAGAGAAGCCGGCCAAGGCTTTGGCCGGCGGCGGTACAGAGAGAAGTCGGGACAGCAAGAGGAAGCTCGGGAATCACTCGGGACAGAGGCTTGTAGCAACTCGGGTTCTCCATTGGAGCAGCTCGGGACGAGAGGCACAACCGAACAGCAGCAACAGCAACTCGGGTTCTCCATTGGAGCAGCTCGGGACGAGAAGGTGGAAGGAAGGAGAGCTCGGGAATAGCAGATTTCTTGGCCGGAAATCCTTACTCTCGGTCGGATTTGTTTGTTGTATTTCCGGCCATAATTTTGGCCGGAAATCATAGGGCTTTCACTTGGAATTCTGTTGTCTTGCTTCTCTTGATCTTTGATTTGGTTTTGGTGTTGATTTGATAGAGAGAGAAAGCTTGGTTTAAAGCTTTCATGGTGGATTTAGTTTGAGAGGAAGAAGATGACACTCTGTTAAGGGGAAGTCAAGTTCTGCTGAGAGGACACCTATTATACACTGTTAAGGGGACCCCTGCATTCTGTTACAGGGAGATCGACAGCACTTGAACACTTATATTTCCCATCGATCTTAGTCTCGCGCCTCATTGGAATAGGGAGATTCTCACCTTAACTCGTGTCTTTCTTTGTTTTATTCCCGTTTATTAATTGTATCGCCATGTCTAGCTAGCTTTGTAGTCGGATACTCGTGAAACACGTTTTGATGTGACGAAGAGTTTTATTGCTTTTAATGATAAAATCTTCCGGGTTTTTAGACCGTTCATGGACTGGAATCTGAGTTAAACCAAGAGTTCGTTGACCAATCCAAGTAAATTGGTGAAGTTAACTAACTTTTCATGCTTATAGATTATTAGTACTAGTCACTATCAATTCTGTGGATCGAAGTATCCCTCTCGTTCCATTCTTACTCGACTCTTCCCGAATCTCTCTCACCTCTCACTTTTAGATTAGATCGTTTTATTTGTTTATTTCTCATAAATCAATCAAAATCCCAATTATCATCCTTTCATTTTAGTCTGAGTTAGTGGTTGACACCTCACCGGTGGGCTAGACTTTCTCGATATTCTTATTACCTTCCTATCTTCGTGGATCGATCCCGGTCTTACCGGGTTATTACTTGACGCCCGTATACTTGCGGGTGGCGACCTTTTAGGGTAACCTTTTAGGCCCATCATTACCCAAATCAAGAACAAACTTGCCAAATGGCAAACTCATCTCCTCTCGCAAGCTGGCCGCTCGGTAGTACTCTCTACTATCGCAGCAGCTGTTCCCCGATACCAAATGCAGTGCTTTGCCCTTCCCAAAGGCATTTGCAACAACATTGAGTCCCTCCAAAGGACTTTCTGGTGGGAAAAATCTAAAACATTCCATACCATCAACTGGCTAGCCATCTGCAAACCTCGTAAACTGGGCGGACTCGGATTTCGTCTCCCTAATTTCGACAACCAAGCCTTCCTCCGCAAAATTAACTGGCGCCTCATTAACAACCCGCAAGCTATTTGGGTTAAAGTTCTCAAAGGGAAATACTTCCATAACTCCCATAAACCCAAACCTCCCAAAAACAACAATTCTTGGCTCTGGAAATCCATCTTGAAACAATATATTCATATCGAGAGTCTAATCTTCTGGGACATTAATAGAGGTGAGCACATTAATATTTGGCAGAACTACTGGATACCCAATCATCCTCCCCCTATATATAACCATAATGGATCTACGATGGAAAAGGTCTCTCAACTTATTACGAACGGTACGTGGAATATAAATGTGATTAACAATTGTTTTAATAGTGATATTTGTAGTTCAATTCTCAGTATCAACATTCTACCAAACCAGGAGGACAAAGCAATTTGGATACTGACAAAATCTGGTAACTTCTCACTCAAATCTATGTATAACTATTTAAGAACAGGTAATGCAAATCCTATGCAAGGCCAGATAGACTGGTTTTTTATCTCGAACATGAATACACTCCCTCGCATAAAACTATTTTTATGGAAATGTTATACAAATAGCTTACCTGTGAAAGCTAAAATTGGTAAATTTATTGGAAATACATACTTTTGTGTTAACTGTAACGAAGACGAAACTCTAGACCATGTTATGCTGCACTGCACGTTCGCTAAAGCCATTAGGTTTCACTATCGGGTTCGGACAGATCAGATCACAACTATAATACATTGGATACAACAGTGGAAAACTCTTGAGGAAGAAATTACCAACCTATATGCCAAAATTCTTTGGTTTATTTGGAAAGCGAGATGTGAAAATTGTTTTTCGACGACTAAGCAAAACCCTTTGCAAATGATAGAGAGGATAAACAATACCTCAACTACTCCACTCAAGATTGAGTCAGTTATTAATAATAAATGCTGGGAAAAAACCAAGGATCAAAAATGGAGACTTCCATCGACACCATATTTGAAAATCAACGTCGACGCCTCTTTCACTAACATCAATGAACTAGCTGGAATTGGATGTATTATCCGAGACGCAGATGCAAACTACATCATAGCTGCAGCTGATTCAGTGCGAGGTCAGAACGCGGAAGAATGCGAAAGTATTGCCATTCTATCCAGTCTTTTATGGGTTATCCAACTGCAAATCTCTCATGTTCATTTAGAAAGCGATAATCAAGCTTTAATCCTCTTCCTCAACGACAATAGTGTAGGGATTCACTGGCAATCCAAAAGAGTCATACAACAGATTATAGATCTCAAAGACAAATTCACAGGACTCATCTTCTCCCACGTTCCTAGAGAATGCAATTCGCAGGCGGACGCTTTCGCTAAATGGGGTCGTAAATATTGTCAAAAGAAAATTTGGAATGTTGTTCCCTCTTTTATTTCCGCTTATATTTAGTTTTTGTGTTTGAGACGGTTTCCTTTAATGATAGTTTGCTTCATCAAAAAAAAAAACTCGTTATATACTTTTTTGATAAATGAAGTGTTTGCACATCTTATATAAAGACAATCTTGTCCTTGCTATAACATATATGCCACTTCCTTGTTATCGAATCAATTTTTAAATTGTATATTTAATCCGTAAAAAATCAAATTATTCGGCCAGAATAAACGTGTTAAAAAACTGTTATATTTTTATGTTACAGTTTCATACATCACATTCTATTTGTTTCTCTTCTTGCAGGGTATCGTAGGATATATTTGTGATTGGAAACGTGAGTCTAGTTGTTTTTGCTTGTTAATAGTTATAGAGTCTAGTTGGTTGTACTATGCTTTTGCTAAAGGTTTTTTCATGAATTTCGAGTCTTGAATTTTTCTGTGCACTAGCCATGTGAGTATTAGATAGGTGAAGAGTAGACTTTTCTAAGAGAACTTAATCGATCATTAGTGGAGACTTAACCCAGGTGAGATTCTAAGCCTTTCTTTTTGTTTTGAGTGATCTCTTCTGAGCTAATTCTGAGTAGAATGAAGAGCTACTCAACCTCGCAATATTCCTTAGAACTCTGTTGATCTCTTGAGTTAAAAGTTTACAACCACTAGGGATGTCATAAGGAATGCAAACCTTCTCTTGTAGTCTGAGAAACTTGAAAACAGTGTCAACTATAGGAAGATAGGAACTTCATCATTTAGAATCCTGGGAATAAGGCATGAAGCAAAGTGAATAGAATTTTACCCAAGGAAAGAATAATGTGAAGAAAGTATGTTATGTATTTTGAGTTTTATTACCAGAGTCAGTATCAAAAAAGAAAAAGAAAAAAAAAAATAAAAGAAAGTGTTTGTGTAGTTTTGTTCGAGTGTTTATCCCTTGAAGTAGTTCTTGAAGTTTTGAAGACGTTGAGTTCTCAGGTGTTCTAGTCACATCATCAGTAGTGTCTATCGACCTTTAGGAAGCATTGTTAGATAGTAGATCAGGTGAGAAGAGTTGGTTAGCTTCCCTATTCCATATTAGTGGTTGTTTCCTTCTTTGAGATCAGTCGTCCACAGAATTTTAGTCCGTCTTTTTCATGTGTTGAGTTTTCCTTCATATTCATACCAACACATAGAGTGAACCATTCTTGAGTGACTTTGATTTTTGAGTGTGTGACCGTGAGGCAGTAGTCGAGGCGAAATGTATTGAGAAAGTAATCGAGGTCTTGTCTTTTCAGAACCGAAATGATACTCATATTGGCTGGTCACGCGCACTTCGAGTTTTGATTACAAGTGAAAAGATTTTTAGCGTTTGTGTGGTTCGATTAATTTGGATTTCATTTCTATTAACTTTCGAAAATCTACCGGATGAACATTTTTAGTCCACATCATATTTAGACCCTTTGGCATTTTTGATTTTTGAATTTTGTGGGTATATTCACTGCAAACCCTCACGAGACAAAACTCGTCCTCTTGGGTAACCTAGAGGCTTAACGGCTTGTTGCACGTGCTAAGTGCAATCGTGGGTCCTTACGAAAGTGGTGAAATGGGTTTAGTTTTATTTTTCTGTTTTGCTCGAGGACTAGCAAAATCTAAGTTTGGGGATGTTTGATGAGTTATGAAAATGCCTCATTTCAATCTCTTAATTCGAGCTAGTTAGTCCATATCGAGCCGTTACTCTGATGAACTGCTTGATTTTCTTTCTCAGGTGTCTTTTCCGGAGTTTAGTGTGAAAAACAGGCGAAATCGAGAGAAATTGATGTTAGGGGCATTTTGGTCATTTGGTGACAAGGGTAGCATGGTAAGTTTGGATAATGTTGATGCTCGGATGAGAAGAGGGGTCCATGACGAGTCCGTTGGCGAAAACGGGAGTCAAATCGGAGTTCGGACGAGCAAATTAGCCAAAGTCAAAGTTGGAGTCAAATTTGGATGACCAAATCACTTAAATACACGTGGCGTGCAATCTAAAGTAGGATGGAATTTTCGGTACACAGTTGGGTGTAGATGGGACAAATTTCGGGATTTCTCCAAGCGGCTGCTAGCATGCATCTCAGCGCAAGATAAGTTTGTGGCCTTGACAGATCTAGCGGTCAGCTCCATATCAGGGGCACGTGGGACCATCCGATGATCTGTTGTAACATCTTCCACATGGCTGCGTCACTCCTATAGCCAGCTGCACTTAACCAACGGCCTTCCTTATCTCCTCTCTGGTTTTGCAACTACAATTAGAAATTAGGGTTGAGAGGAGAGTAGATAGAGAGAGAAAAAGAAGGGGTTGCCGGCCAAAACTCCGGCCAAAGTTTTGGCCGACATGGCTGAAACAGAGGAGAGTTTAGACGGGAACAACAAGGGGACATTGAGCTGCTCGGTTCTTCAAGGGTTTCCGGTAGGGGACGACTTGGTGAAACTCGGGACAGCAAGGAAACCTCCCCGGAAGAAGCAGCTCGGGCTTCATTGAATCAGCTGTGGTAGACCTACAACTCGGTCGGGACAGCAGCATCTCAAGCAAACGATAAGATTCAGCCTTCACAGCAGCTCGATTAAGCAACTAGAACACGAACAGTAGACCAGCAGAACACGGTTCTTCAGCAGCTCGGGATCTTGGACAGCAGCTCGGGATCTTGGACAGCAGCTCAAGATCTTGGACAGCAGCTCGGGGTTTCTTTGCAGCAGCTCGGGGTTTCATTTGCAACATAGTGATCAGCAACGGGCAACTCGGGACGGAACAGTAACTATTGGGTCGGGCTTTCACTTTTCTTGGCCGGACTTTTGATCTCTTGGCCGAGATCTTCAAGGGTTATTCCGACCATTCCTTTGGTCGGAAAACCTAGGGTTTTACTAGGGAATTTGTTGTCTCCATCTCTTTGGGTTTGCCTTGTGTTTGGTTGTGATTTTCTTGCTTTTTTGGTGCTTAAATTTTAGAGAGAGGAAGCTTCAAGCAAGCTTTCATGGTGGTTTAGTGTTAAGAGGAAGAAAAAGACATATCTGCTAAGGGGCATCCTGGTTTTACTAAGGGGACACCAAATCTGCATTGTTGAGGGGAAATCAGGACATCGCTAGGGGGAGATCGGCAGCACTTAATGAACCATTCATTCCGTCAATCCTAGCCTCGCACCATCATCGAAATAGGGAAATTTTCACCTTAACTCATGTATTTCTTTATTTTATTCTCGTTTATTATGTGCTCCACCATGTCTAGCTAGCTTTTGTAGTCGGATACTCGTGATACATGTTTTGATGTGACAAAAGTTTTATTGTTTTTAATGATAAAATCTTCTGGATTTTTAGACCGTTCATGGACTGGAATCTGAGTTAAACTAAGAGTTTGTTGACCAATCCAAGTAAATGGGTGAAGTTAACTAACTTTTCATGCTTATAGATCATTAGTACTTGTCACTATCGATTTTGTGGATCGAAGTATCCCCCTAACTTTATTCTTGCTCGACCCTTTTTCCCGACTCTCTCTCACCTCCCCTGTATATAATTTAGTTTACTTTTCGTTATTTCTTATAAATCACTCCAAAACCCAAATTATCATCTTTTATTTTAATCTGAGTTCAGTGACACCTAGACCGGTGGGCTAGACTTTCTCGATATTCGTATTACCTTCCTATCTTCGTGGATCGATCCCGGTCGTACCAGGTTATTACTTGACGCCCGTATACTTGCGGGTGGAGACCTTTTAGGGTAACCTTCTGCAAAACGAGAGAGAGAGAGGAAACAGAGAGACCCGAGAGAAAGGGATTGAAGGAGTTAGTTTGTTAGGATCCAGGAGAGAGAAAGATCTGGGTTAATGAAGAAGAGATTCGATGGAAAGGGAAATCAAAACATAAACAAAGGAGATTTGGGTTGGTTTTCTTTTTCTATAAAAAGAGAAGAGCTCGGCTGAAGAGGGGGAGGAGAGTTAATAGAACAGAACAGAGAGGGAGAAAAGATCACGGGTTTTGGAGATAAATCTAGAGAGAGAATCCGAGAGAGAGATTGAGGAGAGAAACAGAACCGAGATCATCTGTAGTTTCAAACTCTTCTTATGGATTTCTTCGCTTTCTGAGAGAGAGAGAGATTACAGAGAGAGTGAGAGATTGTAGAGAGAGAGAAACAGAAAGAAATTCATAATGATTTCAAGTTTATAAAGTTATATATTTTTAATGATTTCATTACTATAATTCCATTATTTTTGGTTATATTAGATAGAAAGATAGAAAGGAATAGTTATAGTAGAGAGAGAGAGAAATTACAGAAAGTTAGAGAGAGAAAGAAAGTTGAAGAAGATGAGAAAATAGTTTTCTCAAGGAGAATCCATTTCCGGGAAGACGAGAAAATCGTTTTCCCAGAGGGTGCGTTTGGCAGAATCCTTGGAAAAACAGAACGAAATCACTTCCTTAGGCTCTGTTTGGTGGGAAAATCGTAGAAAAGTTAAGTTTCTTTCTTCTTTTTCTTATACTAATTCAAATATTTATCGTTTCTAGCATGAGTAGCTAAATCTTTTCTATCTAGGGTTTTGGATGAAGTCATAATAATTATTTTCTCGATAAATTTATTAAAGTTTTTACTATTTTAAACATAAAATCTTCCGGGTTTTTAGACCGTTCATGGACTAAAACCTGAGTTATATAAAGAACTCTCTAATTAGATCAAAATTAAATTGTCGTTAGAGTTGCTAGGAAGACGGATTCGAAAACCCTAGGTTCCTTTTTTCTGAATACCGACTTATTTCTTTATTTATTTTTGAGTTTTATATTTTATTTTTATTTTACCACCATCAAACCATTTTTAAATCTCAATAGTTTTAAGGTTAGAATTTAGTTTAACTTAGTCTCTGAACGAACCGGTCTTACCGGCACTATTACTTGACGCCCGTATACTTGCGGGTGGAGACCTTTTAGGGTAACCTTTTAGGCCCATCAACTACCACGGTCTAGAAGACCCAGGATTATTCATCAATAACTATGTTGCAATGATGAGTTTATGCACAACTAACCGAAACATATGGTTAGTGGCCTTCGCCACTATCCTGAAAGGACCAGCTCAGGCATGGTACCAAGCACTATCCCCGGGTTCTATCAAGTCTTTCGATCAGCTCGCCCAAGCTTTCTGCCAGGCCTTTCGAGGAAGTACCAACATCAAAAGAGGAACCGACGAGCTGTTCAATGTGGTACAAGGAAAGAGCGAAACTCGGGCAAGTTACTGGCAGAGATTTCGCAATCTTATGGTACAGGTCTCCGACTTGGAATCTGACGTGGCTTTTGCCGCCTTACTGAGAGGCCTCAGACAGGATGACATAATCAGAGATATCTCGGGGAGAAAGCCAGACACCCTTGCAGAAGTGATCAAAAGGCTGCAACAGTTTATTAGAAGAGATGAAAACTATTTGCGGATGAAGGAAGTGGCTAATGTCCCATACGAGAACGAACCTCCCCGAAAGGAGGAACGTGACGAAGTCAGACCGCCAGGGACCGAGAACGAGGCACGAGGCCGGCCAAGAGCTGACTTCGCTACCTATACGCCACTGATAGTGAAAGGCAGGGCTGAGCTACCTAAACCCAACGATGACTGATGAGTACGTAAAGTACTCCATTTTTGGGGTTTATTTTACCGTCTTTACTTGTTAATTTTGGTGGAACTAAAAAGTTATGTGATTTTGCATGAAACTCCTAATAATATAGTGGAGTGATTAATTACAAGAAGTTAGGTGAATACATCGAACTAGATATGTGATTTGGTGCATGAAGGTTGAATTCAGTAAAGAAAAAGTCGTTAAATTGGTGTGTGTTTCGCAAGAAGGTAAATTTTAGAGGCTAAACATGGAATAGGGAAGAAGTTTTGGATTGGAACCTCAACTAATTAAAACCCATTGTTATTGTCCACGTGAATGCATAAATCACCAATGAGTTATTCTCAAGGCAACCTGGAATATTACTCTAGGCGTCATATTCCAAACAGCTGGGGTCAATATCGTTGGGCATTTCAACCCTCTCCTATCTTATAATTGGCATATCTTGTTTGTACTTTTCTTATAGAAATTTGATATTCATGCTGTATCACAGAAATATTTTGTCTATGAACTATTATATTGGACAAAAACATTTAGGGTGCTTCTAAAGGCACTAAGCCAAAAGACTGTTAGCATCCATCTCTATTATCATCAGGCCCAACTGCTCCTTTCTCTGTTAGCACCGTACAACTATATAGGCACCGGTCCAAATGAGTTAGCCCTAAAGCCTCCATCCGTTTATCACAACATCAGACGAAATCTACTGGACGAACTAGACCAGTCCGAAACCTAAGAGTACCTAATGGATCAGCTGATCCGGGACCTAACAGGATCAAACGGATCAGCTGATCCGAGACCAAACATCAGCTGTGTTACTATGCTTATTTGCTGGCATGAATACTCTGATTCTTAACAGAGTAAAAAAGAAACTGTACATTCAGCAAATTTCTGGGACTGAAAAAGTAAACAGGCTTCTTTAGCAATTAGCATGTTCAACAATCAAAGAAATAAGTCCATCTTCATCTACGAAAGAACCATCTCTACTTGCTGATACTGATGATGACGATGATGAATCTCGTGAATCCATTCTTAGATCGATTAGCTTAAGGACAATTTAGAAGAAACAAAATCAATAATAGAATTCAATGTTTAAATTTGAATTAAATTTGATTCAATTTAGTATTGATAGAGTATATCCACTCGAAATATACCCACGATATTCTACCGAATCAATATATTGCATAGTATATTCTTTCATATACTAGAATCGAGTGGATATACTCTATCAAGTATGAGTATCAGTTGCTGGAGTTTGTGGATTTTCTATTCCATTATAAAAGTTTTCAAACCCTAGAGTTTCAAAATACATTAAGAAATAGTTATCGGTTGGATTACAAAACTTAGTGGGTGGTGGGGTTCATTACGAAGGTAGAGAGAGAAAGTAAAAAGAGAGAGAGAGATGAGATGAGATACCTTCTAGTGAGTTGCTCTTTGAGCAACCAAATTTCCGGATGCTAACAGCCTTTTGGCCCGGTGCCTTTAGAAGCACCCAAACATTTATACTATGAATCTATGATTTATACGGCCGAATATGGTACATAACATTCTTCACGTACTGTTCGGTTAATCTCAACACAGATGTGTTTTTCGTTTTTTTTTTGGTAGATTAGCCGAAAGAAGAAATCAGATGGACCCAATTACGGTTGCATTGTATGTTGATATGCATTTTGAAGGTTGTACGCAGAAAGTTAAAAAAATCTATAATACGAAAAAATCTACGTCTCCTATATAAGTGTATGATTTTAATATGCACAAATTACTTGATCTGTTGTTTTGTGACCCTATTTTAGGAATTTCATCCGCCTTCATATTTTGATGTTCTTTCCATTTATGAGAAAATTTCTAATAGCATTGACTGGTTCTAACTCAGTGTTTAAAGTGGAAAGAAAAAGTGGGATCCAAAAACTCAGAAAAGGAAAAGAACGGCGGGGATAAGAAATTGAGATATAAAGCTGATAAAGAAAAAAATGTTGAGAAGCAAAACAAATTTTGTTCTCGGTCTTAATAAGTCTTTCACATACTGCAGTCTATATTTTATGAAGTTCTTTCTTTGATGTGTTTCATGTTCTCTTTTAGTTTTCTATATATGTTTGTCTGATTTTAATGTTGAATTTGATCATACTTTTTGAGGAATTCTAATACAATAATGAATGTAGTGTAATTGTTTTGACCAAAAAAGGGTGTTTGAGTTACATATCATCTTCCCCATACAAACTCCATGTATTCTTGACTTTGTTGTTAAGTTTGATCCACTCCAATTATTTTATCATGTGTTATCATTTCTCTATGGGCTATTCAAATATACTTTACAATCATTCAATCTAATTTCCATCTGATATCAACCTTCTGCTGAAATTAAAATCATTTTTCACTCAAACTTTTTAAAAGTAACTAGCTTTCTACCACGCCTTATGGGCGCGGTATATCCCGCTGGCTAATGCCATTATTAGTAAATTGTGTTGGAATATGCAGCGTGTTTGTGCATCCGCTACAGTTTAACACATTTTGTTAAAGGCTGCAAGTTCCGGTTGAGCATACACTCAAACGTGCATGTATGGGTGGGAAAAAGGCCCGCGAGTCAGGATCCGCCCACGAACCATCCGAGCCCGATTTGTCCGTTGGCGCCCGGTGTCTGAGACGGACACTACCTGCTGATGTCGAAAAATTGGCCTCCCGTTAAATCACCATGAAAAAGGGAGTTGATGCATGACATCCTCCGTTATGATGGTATATTCTGTTGTGAGAGGAGAGATTCCTCTGTTCAGCCTCGTTCTCTGCTCTAGTCCAGCTCCTCGCACCTTGCTCCAGTTCTTCGCTCCTTGCTCCTTGCTTCTTGTTTGTCTGTTCCCGAGGGGGAAAACCTGTAAAGGGTTCGAAAACCGCTCTGACGCTCAAGACAGTCAGAGTGCTCTTTGCAGTAAAAGAATGAATATTGATCGATCCTTTTAGGGGGCGAGTTTTGAAAACTCTGAATATTGGGTGATCTTTTCGGGGTGAAGAGATCGTGTCCCGTGAAGGACGATGTGGGGGGCCTTTTATAGGCGAAGTTAGGCCGACTGTAATAAGTGGCAGTGGTGAGGCGGTTGCCGTCAAACCGTAAGGGAAGTTTCCTCTTTAGCGTATCTAGGGTTTCTCATTGAGTGTATCCCGGATCTTTGATAAGCCGAAGTTCTTAAGTTCAAGGATACTTTGTATATATCTTGCCCGAGTGATAGACTCTAAAGGAGAAATTTCCACCTTTAGATACTTGGAGTTCAATCGGGCTTAAATACTTCAAGATATGCGGCCGACTGAGATCTTTCTAGAAAGTTCAGGATTAAGTCTTTAGGTCGCGCAACGCTGATATCACCCCAGTTCTGGGCGTAAGATATGGGGCGAACCTGTAGAGACCCCTTTTTTTCCTTCAGAGACCCTAGGGCTGAGCTATCCATATCAAGGGCGTTTTGGGTAGAGCTGATTTCTTCCGGCCGACCTCCCAGTTAGGGGAAAATGTGGTGGACCATCAGGTATTTAGTTGTCCTGCTGCCTTAAGCCGAGTCGATCCAAGAGACTTCAGGTCTTATCTTGACTCTTCAGACGTTAGTCAACATCTGAACATTTTGTGCATCACCATGAATCCTGCATCTCCTTAGTTGAAAGTAAAGAGACTAAGGAGTAGAAGTAACTCATGTGATTTTATTTGAAGACCTGAAGTCGAGAGTAATACCTGTCCCAGAGCTGTTTCGTGAAACTTTTTGGGTCTTACCTGGACCAGGCCTGTTTCATGGGGCTTGGTCTCTTTGTTCATATTTCAGGGCTAATTGGTATCATCTAAGTGGCGATCCTTTCTCATGAAGCATTCTTTTTGCTAGAGCCATCCCAGCTATGTTTTGTCTAGACATGTGGTTTGTTCTCCCAAGTCACGTCTCGTCTTCTGCTTAAGTAATTAATCTCTTCTCCATACGTGATCTTTATGACGTCACAAATCTGATCTTCTGGTCACGCGTTTTCGGCGTTGATCTTTTTAGGTTACTGCGTATTACAGCCACCGTGGACGCGTGGTTCCTTATGAGTGGGGGACGATCGCTCTTCCTAAAGCTCTTGAATCGTTTTACCATCTGCCGAGTAACGTGAACCATCGATGACCCTAGTCGATGGTTAAAGGGTATGTTATTGTTTCCTAACGCCGACTGATTATCTCCACGCGTCCTTCTCCTACTAGCCTGGTGCGCGTTAGCTCGAACTCCTCCTCCTACCGCTAATTTCTCTGGAAAAAATCGTTTCACAAGTCGGATGACTCAAGAAGACATCGACACTCTTCGAGCTAGTCACGCGATTCCGGCTACTGTCGAGCTTCTTCTTCCCTCGCCTGAGGACAGGATTTGTCTTACTCGTGTTGGTGTTTACGAGGTCTTCTTCAACCTGGGGTTGGTGGTTCCTTTCCCGCTCTTTCTTGTTAAACTGCTGAACCATTATGGGCTTTAACTCTTCCAACTGAGCCCCAATGTCTTGATGACTATCATGGCGTTTTTCTTCCTCTGCCTTCATCAAGGTGAGAACGCGAGCTTCTATGCTTTTGATAAGATTTTTTCCGTTAAGTCCAGTGACCGGTGCTAGCATTATTTTTCTTCTCGTTTCGGTCCATTCTTCTCTGCTCTGAATATCCCTAAGGTTTATAAGGATAAATTCCTTTTTGTTCGTCCCTCCCTTTCATCCGAGGACTATGGTTTTGCTGTTCGTGTACCTGGTTCTTCCAACGTACGCCCAAAAATCATCCCTGATGAGGGAGACATTAAATGTTTTGAAACTTTAACCGCTCTGGATAGGGGGAGAGAGGGTTTCATTCCTGAAGGCGTCGCCGTTCTACAGGCTCTTTATCACAACAGACGCTCCCTTCTCTTCCTGGTGAGTTTTGGTTGGAGATGTTTCTTCTTTTTATTTTTGGTATTCCTTTGTGTGTCTGATCTTCTTACCCTTCTTCTTCTTTTTAGCTTTCCTGGGAAAACGGGCTAAGGCTGAAGATATTCCATCTTCTTCTGGTGTCAAAAAATCTCGTACCAAATCTTTGGTCAGTCGGAGTTCAGCCGGCGTTGTTATTAGGGAACCTGTCGGTTCAGCTTCTCCTTCGATCCCTGCTAGTTCCTCTCCTCCTGTTCCTTTCTTGATTGGTCATGGGGTTGTGGCCTCCAAGACTAGAGCGAGTATTCATTTCTCAACTGATAAAGGGAAAACCTGCTGAAATTTCATTGGTAACCGCTGTTCTTGAGCCGTTCACGTCTCCCAGTCATTATTCCGCTGACTGTCTTTCGAGGTGTGTTTGGTCCTTGCTTTTAATGATCCTTCTTCATGCCTCAAGGGGTTCTCTAGCTATAAATAGCCTGCTTTGGCCTTCCAATTTTTTACCATTAAAAGTTTTGAAAGTCGACTGGAGAGATTTTACCCTTCTGATGTTGCTCTACCATTTCCTCCTTCTCTCTTCAAGGATCCGAGATGAGGTCTCTGTTCGTTTATACCAGGTGCCTGGGTTGGGGAATGCTTCTTCATAACGACCGTGATAAAAGTCGAGTTTCTTCATAACGGTCGTGATAACCTCCCGCGCCGTTTTGGTTGAGCCCGCAGGAGGGTAAGGATTACCAATACTTCCTCCAGCTTAGGTGTTCAGGACATGGTGATGATGCCAAGAGGGTTCTTTTGTCCTTGGTTATCTTCTGGCCTTGACTGCATTTTTGGAAAGGGGTACCTGGTAGCCTTTTATTTCCTTTCCAGCGGGGACATGTGATTGCTTTTGTGGCTCACGTTTCTTTGTTTTTTTCTTTGCCCTTAACCTTCCATTTGTGGGTTCGGGTTTCCCTCTTCTTTTTTGTAATTTCTTCTGTAATAGACCTAAGTGCATGTTGTGTCTTTTGGTGTCATTTGTTGTAATTTCTTCTGTAATAGATCCTTCTTATGAATTAATAAAGATTTGTTCTTTTCCTTTATACTTTTGCGCGGCATCTTATTTTCCACGTTCAAGTATGTCGGTGTTCCATTTCTTAATTGTGACAGCTTGCCGCGACTCTTCGTCGATCATGCCCCATTATTGCGGCTTTTCAGCCTTATAAATAAGTATGAAGATACGAAGGACTCCTACATGTTCCATCACGAGGGTGTAACCCGTGCCCGTGGGGCACGGACAGTTCTTTCATATGCATTATAGACCAAGTACATTGTGGATGATTATAAGTTACAGTTGAATGAATGTTTCGGTATTTATTCGTCATATCACTTCACAGTTTACTACACTGATAGGTAAATCTAATAAGGACTTACTATTAAAAGAGGTTGCAGGTCTTCTTCAGAAAAATATCTCATGTTCATCCAAATATCGCGTTTAAGGTACCTGAATAACATCACAGAAATTAGTAACATATAACATCACACTGTCAATGTAGAACCATCATAGTGAAAGATCTTAACAACACGTAAAGTAATAATATTGCAATGAGAGCATGTAACCATATCATTACCCAGAAAGTGAGTTGATGTACGACTCTGACACAACATACTTTATCTAAAAAGGTATTGCAATGGGAGCATGTAACTATAACCTATCTTAGCCGGTAAAGAATCAAGTGTTACTGTCATCTACTTGTTCCATGTAAGTAGCGAGAAAATAGTCCTAAAAACTAATACTTTTAATAAAGACACAATAACATACGAATTTGTAGGAATATAGATGATCCAGTCTAAGGATGCTCACTACAATAATACTCATTTGGTACAACACGTAAACAGAAGTAGTAAAATTACATAAACATTTAAATATGACAATAAAATCAATGACATTTGTAAAAATACTTACAGATAAAAGAATGAGCTCAGAACCCGATTAGATGTCGTCTTTACGGTACACCATTGTTGCCAATTAAAAGGAACGATTGAGCAATATCCAATTTGAATAGTTATGGACACAATAAAATAAATTCAGAATATATCTAATTAGTAAAATTACCAAATTTTAGACTAAGAAAAGTACTGACCTCTTAAAAATGTTCCTTTGGTGTGATTTGGAACATGGAGAAGTAAAAGGTTGACCTCTTCCAAATCGCATAATGACGTCAATGTCTACAGCATGAACGAATACAAAGGTCACGATAGCTAACTCACAAAAAATAACAAAAGTGGAATCTATATAAATTTAGGAATAACCTGACGCAAACATGTTTGTTTCAATTGTGCTTGATGCGCAATAAGTGTCTGCTGCAATGTATTCTAAACCTTAATGATGTAAATGTATTATCTAGATTGTCATAATAGTTAGATTAGAGCCATAAATAGATTAAAATAAAATAGTTTCCTTTCACATAATAAAACTTCACATACATAGTTGTTGATGGTAACAAAAAATATTTAAACTACAAAAACAATCATCAAAGTTTGTTCCTTTCTATAAAAGTATGATTGTGTTGTAGTTTCTATATGAAATGTGCATTCATTTGCAGATATCATCTATTCTATACAAAAAGTATCACAAAATACATAGAGTTGGAAGACTTTAGCCAAAGTAGTTTTCAATCAAAATAGGTATGTAAGCTCTTCGAATTACTCTTAAGAAATGTAATTGTATCTACACGCACCCGTGACGACCAGTGAGAAGCATGCACAACAATCTGAAAAGTTATATCATTGCAATAGTTAGGATGACATAATGATAGATTTTAAGGTCTTTAAAATTATAAGCAATATACACTTACTGTGTTTCGATGCTTCCATTCTCCCCATATATATCTTTTATTTCGCCTCTCAAAGTCTTGTACTTGTTGATCCCAACTCTATTAGTGAAAAAGAAAGTTAAATAGTTAATACTTGTTGAATTTGGGTACAATGAAGAAAAGAAGAAGTAAATATCATGAAAGATTACCTATAGCTATAATAAAACCTCAGGGTACACAATATTCGTAGTTGAGTTTTCTAAGGTTTCCGGTAATAAAACATGTAATCTATTTGAAGCAGTGCATCTTGACAATGCTACGTATAGTTGGCCATGGCTAAAAACTGGACTCCGCAGATCAACTCCAACAAACTTAACAGATTGTCCTTGAGATTTGTTAATTGTCATTGCATAAGCCAATCGAATTGGAAATTGTCTTCTTGTCATCCGAACAGGAACGTCTACAGACGATGTTGTAAGAGATATTCGAGGCAAGAAAACTAAATCTCCAGATTTATCTCCGGTAATAATTTGAGCTTCAATTATGCGTGGAGCACATCGAACCACAATCAACCTAGTTCCGTTGCAAAGACCATCTTTTGGAGCAGGATTTCTTCATGACATTATTGGACAACCAACTTTTAGTTGAAGCTTGAAGGGAGGTAATCCTGGAGGATCGAGAGAGTTTAAATACTCATTGGGATAATTACCTCCTCCACACCTATTGTCTTCTCCCTCTTCAACTAATTTATCAGCGGCTAAATAGACAATAGCCTCTCCTAGAAATATTTTTAATGCCTCCAAATTAATAAAGTCTACATCATCATTACGGGGAGATAAAATAGCTCTCTCTGTCAAGTACTTTGGAGATGATGTACCTAATATATTCAATCCAGGATAGGTTGAACACAATAACTCAGGTAGATTCTTACACCTGTGAATAAGTGGTAGTTGAACAATTTCACACGGGTTTGTTCCAATCTAAAAAAATATAAGTTTGTAATAACACATAATTTATTAAAATAATGAATTGTTTGTTGGAAGAAGTAAGGAAGTACCTCAACCAAGAATTTTGCAAAATCAACATTTCCTGGCTCTGAATCAGCTAACCTCATGTTAAGACTCAATGTCAGGACAACAATAATCAACCAAAGTGGTGAACGTTTTAGTGAAGCGCCGACTATTTGTTCACGAACTCCTTTTGGTATTACAGGCAAGATTTGCATAAAGTCACCGCCTAGAACAACAGTAATACCACCAAATGGGTTTTTGTTATCACAAATATCCTGAAGTGTTCGATCAACTGCTTCCGCACAAAATCTATGTTACATAGGTACTTCATCCCATATAATTAGCTTAGTTTCCCTAAATAACTCAGCATGGATAGACTGCTTACGGAACCCACATATCGAATTATCTAAAATATCTAAGGGAATACAAAATGTTGAATGTGCAGTTCGACGTCCCACTAATAACAACGAAGCAATTCCAGATGAAGCAACACTTATAACAATATGACCCATACTACGACATTTGGTTGCAATCGTGTTGTATAAAAATGTTTTTCCAGTACCAGCACCTCCACTTAAAAAAAACACACTTCCCTTATTGTTGGTGACTGAATTTAAAATGACCCTATAAGCAGAAGATTGTTCAGCATTTAAACGATCGACGTTAACTTGTACATCTACTGTCTGACATTCATGTTGAATCATTCTATGCTCTAGTAATAATCTATTCCCAGGTTGATCATTCCAATTTTCAGTTGAAAGAGGCATAGGTTTGAAATGAGTTAAATCTTTGCCAGACTGTTGAAGTAGTTTATTTATAAGATATAAACCATAGTCTGTGACTTGATTCTCGGACGGTGTCGTGATTCCAAATACTGTACGCAACTTGTGCGCCAGGTCATCACAAATATTAAGTGAAAACTGATTCCACAAATGATCTGGATTTGAAGGGAAACAATGCAAGAGAATAACAACGAACAGTTTTCTTAATTGATACCCAGTTTTCATTTTTATAGCTTCCTCTAAACACTGTACCCATTCGCCATTATCTTCTAAAAGGCCTCGAGAAATACATGCTAATTTAAATGTTTCACATAAAACACCATTTACTGTACGCAAACATTCAAATAATTGAGGACCTCTTATAATAGTCAACAATAATCTCAAATAAAACCTTTCACCACAATTTGGACTCGCAAAATACATTCTACCGATTGCAAATCCTTTTTTTCTAGAAGTTCATAAATGTTGTGGTTTATTCCAGACAAAGTGTTCTGGAAATTCTTGATAAGTGAATGCACGTGCATCTTCATTTAAAACACAACATTTAAAGAAGGCCAATAAAGTTGACGTTTGTTGTTCTGCTCTTGTTAAAGTTGTTTCCCTCGAATCATCAGGGTTAAAAAGAACACGGTGCATACCTGGTAAATGAACTGCCAATCGCACAACTGTAGGGTTCTCCTCATGCAAAGTGTGGCCAAATATGCGCCAAGCTGCTTCTGGTGGTCCGATGTATCGTGCATCCAGATATTGTTGAATCTCATATACTTTTCCCAACACAAAAGTAGCACGATCATATCCTTTGAAGATGTACTTATGGATATATTTTACGCAACGCAAACCCGCACAAACTTCAACGTTAATATGACAGTTGAACAACTTGGAAAGGTAAGCATTGTAAGGTACAATAGCTCTATTATCGACAGGATGCCCTTTCACGGTATACACTTTACCAGTATCGCGACGACGATAGATTGGATAACCATCCACGTCTACTGTTGTCGACTCTGTAAACACTCGTGGAAACCTTTTAGTACACCTTCCGTCTTCCATGCAAATAGCATGTTTGTCCCGAGTACCACATGGCCCATGCACCATACAACTCTTCACAGTTTCAAAAAGTAGAGGATCTTCTTTAGGATCTGGAAATTCTGCTGAAACCAACCTATCAATTTGATCAATGATGCACCCGAAAAGGTTACACACCCAAGCGGAGGTATCAAGTAGTAATCCGGCAAAGCCGGGATCGATCCAAGGATAGGAAGGTAGTTTGGATATCGAAGGGTCTTGTCCCTCAGTCTAGATATTTCAAGCTAACTTAGACTAAAAAGAAAATTCCCTCTAAATTTTTTGGCAAAAATCTCAGGTCCCACGATCAAGAGGAACCTTAATCGATTTCATTCCATCATCTCACGAGTTCAAGTTAGTTAATGAAATTTAGGGTTCTTCATTATCACATTTGAACACCTTTGAGTTGCAATCTTTAGTTCTAAGCTCACAAATCCAGGTTAGTTTCTACTATCTTCCATCAATTTGACCTTCTAATTACAGGTTTAGAACTCTAATTTTGGACAACTCAATCAATTTTAGGGCTCCATCATCATCTTCAAGGCATAGACTTCAATTCCAAGCTTTGGCTGCTATTATAATACAAATTCAGGTTGGTTCCATCACTCTTCCATCAATTTTTACCTTCTGACAGCAGGTTTAGAACTCTGTTTGATGTTCAATAAATTGTAGGGTTAGTTACATCAATTTAAATAAGTTATTTGCCTTAAATTAGGTTATATATATATATATATATATATATATATATATATATATATATATATATATATTATCTTTTGAGTTTGATTGAACTTGTTATTTTCTTCTCTTGTCATTTGCTTCATACCATAATGGTTTGAAGATGCTCATCAAGTGTTTGATTAAATGTCTGTGAAGAATGATTGATGGGCAGAAATGAAATGCATAACTCCTAACACCTCTTTTGTTATAGGCATCTGATATCGTTTTGATTCCACCTGGTAGTGACAATTCTAAACCATGATTAGATATGTTAATTGTTAAATATAATATATCATAAAATACTTGTTTTCTCTAAAATTTATAATTCGTGGAAAGACTTGTTTTATTTCATATTAATCGATATTTTGGGTAGAGGGGTGTGGATCTCTGTGCCCCCTCAGTATTGACTGAATATTTCTATTTTCTTCCTATATTAAATCTAATAATACGAACGGGTCGAACCTTTGACCTTTTGGATCTTCTTGTTTTAATTCAATGTAAAACAACCTTTTCCTCTACAAGTAGTTGTTCCAAAAAATGCTTCTTTTATGATTTTATCCATACCTCAAGAATATCTCCAACGTTGACAATAAAGCATTTGACAGAGGTTTAATAGGAACCCATTTTCCATCTTTAAGAACTTGTAGTCCTTCAACTTAATGAAGTTGAAGGAGAATAGTTAGAGCAACTGAATTAGAGTGTGGTTTGACTTTTGAGGCCATTACTAGGTCAGGCTGAGGACAAGGTGGATAATAATTCACTCTCATACTCTTCACTCCATCTTCATATAATTCTTCTATCACCTTTGTTTCGATTTGTAAAGCTTCCGACATTACTTTTATAAGAGTCATAGGTAGACTTTTCAATTCGAATGAATAGCTTTCTAATGTGTCCCTGCCAAATGGTAGAGAACCTTCTTTAGAAAAAATCATTTTCAACAATAAATATAGACGGCTAAACCGAAAAAAATCGCCTTGGTCCTATTAATCCACAATTTAAATCAACAGTTAGGACCATCTTTGATTGGACTATATATAGTTAGCTGTTAGGGATACAATTTTTTTTCCTTTTTGAACCAAAACTATGATAGAGATGGAGGATAAGGGATAAGGGTACCTGAAAAGAAGAGAGAGCTTTGGAAATAAGTGAGGTTTCCTTCCACGGATGGCCAAGACTAATTCTTTGGTCGTGCCTTTTTTTTTTGAAATTGGCAGTGTGATTTCATTGAACCTGACTGCTATTGTTTTTTGTTCTTTAAATGTAGTTTCTAGCATAATGACTTTTATTACTAATAATAGATACCAGAAACTTCGTAAATTCCTTGTAAATTTGTGGATTGTTTACCATGAGATGCTGCCATTAGTCATGAATTTTAGCGAGTGAAGCTAATTGTGCAACTAATGTTACAGTTTTGTAAGGTTCCATAGTTGTGCATAACTACAATATTGTATAAAATTTAAGAGTTAATTCCTATATAGCCCCCTACTTTGTGACCAGCTTCAAATATGGCCCCCAAATTTTTGTAAATTCAAATATGGCCCGCTATTTTTAAGTTAATGCCCTAACTACCCTTACTTTAAATCCTTTTTCAAAATTAAAAATAAAAATAAAATCTTAATTCCACCTCATTTCCCTCTCAACCACACATCTCTCTTCATGCCAACTCTCTCCCTCTCTCCACATCACCTCTCTTTCCAACTCACCTCTCTCTCTCTCCAACTCACCTCTCTCTCTCCCCAACTCACATTCATCTTCTCCGATTGAAGTCGCCGGGCGGAAAATTTTCTGGTCCGCGACCTCAAAAAAAAAATTTCTCTCATGTCTCTCTTGTGAACAGACCAAGTCTGGTCTGTTCACAGCTCCGACGAAGGGAAACCCCCTTCGCCGGATTTTTAGAGAGAGAGATGAGAGAAAAAAAAACTTATTTTTTGGGGAGGTCGCCGGCTAAAAAAATTTCCGGCCGGCAACTTCAATCGGAGAATATGAAGGTGAGTTGGAGAGAGGGGTGAGTTAGAGAGAGAGAGAGGTGAGTTAGAAAGAGAGGTGATGTGGAGAGAGATGTGGGTGGAGAGGGAAATGAGGTGGAATAAAGATTATATTTTTATTTTTAATTTTGAAAAAGGATTTAAAGGAAGGATAGTTAGGACAATTACATCAAAAAAAGGGGCCATATTTGAATTTACAGAATTTTGGGGGCCATATTTGAAGCTGGTCACAAAGTAGGGGGCCATATAGGAGTTAACTCAAAATTTAACTATAAGTGAAGGTTAATTTTCTCCAAGACCAAAAACAAAGGAGAAAAAGTAAAGGAAAGGAGTGCGCCAAAACTGTTATAGAAACAATTTTCTTTGTTGTAAATTGTTTAAAAATTGAGTTATAAGGAGTAAACATATAAATCTTTGACAAAAAGATACAGTATAACTATTTCCTTTTCATCTAAATTTATTTTCTTTTCATCCAAATTTAATATTGATACCTCATGAAATCTTCGTTCTTTTGTTATTCATATTTGCTATACTATATCAATTTGTAAGAGGGACGAATCTCTAGAATCTTTGATTCAACTTTTTTCTATTAGATATTTATAGTTGAGTAGTGATATACATATAGATATAGTAGGAAGTAGAGGGATGGGTTTAGCTACAATATTTTTCATGAATTGTAAGTATTGTCATGGGAAGTTTGGGTTCTTTGTTGAGATATAATATAATCATCAATTAACTCGATATATACTTGGGGAGTTTTTTGAGGAGAGAGAACGTTCGGGATGCAACTCTCCTTTTTACTCCGACAACCCTAAACTTCAACCATAGTGGTTTGAATCCAGAGAACTTTGTAGTCATACTATCTGGCATCCTCATAAATCCCCCTTCTTAAAGTAGGCATCAATAATTTCCCCAATCGATGACTAGGGTTCCAACATCAACAATAGTGGTTTGAAGGTCAACATGTTCATATTAGGTTTAAATCTACCAGGTAGAGTCACAGTTAGAACCACCACAATATTTGGGCATATCTTGCTAGCTCTTCCCATACCATCTAAGAAAAGGTAGGGTATACCTCCCATCACTCCAGGAGCCGATTGCATGCAACAGGGGTGGTTCAAATCGATGAATCCCCAATTTATAAATAGTAATGAACCTTCATCTGAGAGCAAGATTGAACATTTGCAAAGGAAACCCTAAGTTCAACGACAGACTCATCTAACAGGGAAGTCTACTACTCTTATCCTCTCTCTGTTTTATATTTTACCTCTTAATTGTCTATTCACTACTATTGTTTCTGCCTTCTTCCTTTACATTTCAAGTTCCTTCCTGTTAATTTCTTTAGGTCTCAGAGTCACTTAGATTGTTGTGTTCGGCTGGTTTGTCCACCTGTTTGCAGCCCTTCTGTCTATTTTTCTCTAACTACCTTACTGTCTTTCTTTTACTTTTGGTTGTTTTTACTGTTCTACTTTCCTTTTCCTTTCCCCTTTAGTTAATTAGCTACTGCCTTAACTGATATGCAATTTCGATTTCAATTTCCTGCGAGTTATTTTTTATGGGTCTCGGAGTCTCTTAGATTGTTGTTTCGGTTCTAGTAGTCTTACTGGTTTATTTTCTTGATATGTGCTGTAGCTTCTTCGAATCCATAGTTTTGGGGTTTTCAGTTCTACTGCTTTTAGGTTGGATCTATAGTTAATCCATGCTTTAGTCCTAGGCTACTTTTCTCTCCTTAGTTTCTGTCGAGTTCTTCTTACCATTTTAGTTTTGTTTATTATTGCATGTTTTAGTTATTTCTTTCTTGGTTCTGTCGGTGCTTTGCTTAGGGTCTCTTGCTTGTAGTAGCTCTTTCTATTTAGTTTTTCAGATTCCCTCTCCTTTATTGTTGGGTTATTTCCCTAATGGCCCCCTACTTTGTGACCAGCTTCCCGCCTGGCCCCCTACTTTACAAGAAATACCCATATGGCCCCCTAAAACCGTTAACTTTAACTTTCCGTCACCCTCTCTCCTCCATCTCTTTTTCTCTCTCTGCCATGTCACGCCCACTCATCTGTTCGGCCACCTCATCACCTTCTCCGGCAGAGGTCGCCGGCCGGCCAAATTTCCGGCCGGCGACCTTCAAACTAAAAAAAAAAAAAAAATTTTTTTTTTTTTTTTTTTTCTCTCTTCCTCTCTCTCTCTCTAAAATTACTTCGGCGAAGGTCTCCCTTCGCCGGAGTGGTCTGTTCTTGAAGAACAGATCTCGGTCTGTTCTTCAAGAACAGACCTGGTCTGTTCATTGAAGAACAGACCTGGTCTGTTCATTGAAGAACAGACCTGGTCTGTTCATTGAAGAACAGACCAAGGTCTGTTCAGTGAAGAACAGACCTGGGTCTGTTCTTCAATGAACAGACCGAGATCTGTTCTTCAAGAACAGACCTTGGTCTGTTCATTGAAGAACAGACCACTCCGGCGAAGGGAGACCTTCGCCGGAGTAATTTTAGAGAGAGAGAGAGGAAGAGAGAAAAAAAAATTTTTTTTTTTTTTTTTTAGTTTGAAGGTCGCCGGCCGGAAATTTGGCCGGCCGGCGACCTCTGCCGGAGAAGGTGATGAGGTGGCCGAACAGATGAGTTGGCGTGACATGGCAGAGAGAGAAAAAGAGATGGAGGAGAGAGAGTGACGGAAAGTTAAAGTTAACGGTTTTAGGGGGCCATATGGGTATTTCTTGTAAAGTAGGGGGCCAGGCGGGAAGCTGGTCACAAAGTAGGGGGCCATTAGGGAAATAACCCTTTTTTGTTTTAGCTGAACTCATGGAGATCTCTGTTATGGCCTGGAATGTTCGAGGCTGTAATAATTTTGCTAATCGCAAACATCTCCACCGCCTCATCAAGGAACATAACCCGGACATCATCTTCCTATCCGAAACCAAATGCATGAGCACGAACCTAGGAAATATTCTGAATCTCAACAATATTTATGACAAGCATGTCATTGACCCGGTAAACAAAGCGGGGGTCTGGCTCTCTTCTGGGCCCCTAATTATGATATCGACATTAAATACGAAGACAATAACATGATTAATGTTAAAATGACCCAGACTGGTAATTACTTTTACCTCACGGGCTTCTATGGATGCCCTTATAAGAATAATAAAATGAAGCCCTGGGATACCCTTGCTCACCTTACCCCCGAGAACAACATACCTTGGCTAGTCATAGGTGACCTCAATTGCATCCATGACCAATCGGAGAAGTCGGGAGGCAAGCCGGCTCACATCCCAACTCTCCTGCATAATAAACAAACCATCAACAATTTAGGTCTGCATGATTTAGGTTATATTGGTTATCCGTATACTTGGACTAACAGGCAGTTTGCAGGAAACCTCATTGAAGAGAGACTTGACAGAGCCATTGCCAACTACAATTGGCTCACCACTTATCCCCATTCTAAGCTCTCCCATCTCTCTACCCTTGGATCTGATCATAATCCTATCCTCCTCACTACCAAGCAGTCCTCTTCTCTGGGGCGTAAACCCTTCAAATTCATTCGTACTTGGATGTCTCATCCCAAATGTGCCAGTTTCATCAAATCTAATTGGATCACCATTCCTAACCCTATTCAATCCAAACTTAACTCCCTGGCCATTAAACTCTCCAAATGGAATAAAGAGGGTTTCGGTAATCTGGATAATAATATTAAGCATCTCACTCATAAACTCCAATCGATTAAAAACGCAGATGCTTTCAAAGAAACTTATACCCAGATCGAAACCCTCCTACTCCAGCAAGAGAGTCTGTGGAAGGAAAAGTCGAGAATAGCCAATATTAACCTTGGAGATAGAAATACCCAATACTTCCATGCAAAAGCTACTACCAGAAATCGTAAGAATAAAATCCTTTCCATCAAAAGGGAAGATAATACGTGGTCTAATGATGAAGCGGAGATATCAACTATTTTTTCCACTCACATCCAGAATATCTCCTCGACTGTTGGCTCCACTATGCCCCCTAATATCACAGATTGTTTCTACCCTCAGATTTCTTACGCTCAGAATGAGTCTCTCACTGTGATCCCTCTTATCGAGGAGATCCAAACCGCCACTTTCTCTCTTAAACCGGGGGCGGCCCCTGGTCTTGACGGTTTCCCCCCTCTTTTGACAGAATTGAATGGAGTTATCTGGAAAATGTTATGACGTTAATGGGGTTTTCACATTCTTGGATCAAACTCATTAACAAATGCATTTGTACCGGTTCGATGGCTGTTCTCATCAACGGGCGACCTGGGCTAATTTTTGATGTTAGTCGGGGTATCCGGCAGGGCGATCCGCTCTCTCCTTTCTTGTTTGCTATCGCTATGGAAGGGCTTAGCCGTTTATTAGAGAAGAATAATAATAATTCCTCTTTTATCGGCTTTCCCATTCTGATTTCTGACTTCTCTATTAAACACCTCCTATTCGCGGATGACTGTATCATTTTTGGGCAGAACTCCCTTGATAACATCTACAATCTTAAGCTTATTCTAAAAAAGTTTAGTGAAGCCTCTGGTCAAATGATCAATTACGCTAAATCTAACATTTTCGTCTTAAAAAATTCTCACCCCAAGTTCAAACGTATGATCATTCGAGAACTTAAGGTCCATCAATCTTCCGCAGGTGATAAATATCTGGGCACCAATCTATTCATGGATCGTAATAAAAAACAGGCCTTTCAACCTCTCCTTACCCAAATCAAGAACAAACTTGCCAAATGGCAACCTCATCTCCTCTCGCAAGCTGGCCGCTCAGTAGTACTCTCTACTATCGCAGCAGCTGTTCCCCGATACCAAATGCAGTGCTTTGCCCTTCCCAAAGGCATTTGCAACAACATTGAGTCCATCCAAAGGACTTTCTAGTGGGAAAAATCTAAAACATTCCATACCATCAACTGGCTAGCCATCTGCAAACCTCGTAAACTGGGCGGACTCGGATTTCGTCTCCCTAATTTCGACAACCAAGCCTTCCTCCGCAAAATTAACTGGCGCCTCATTAACAACCCGCACGCTATTTGGGTTAAAGTTCTTAAAGGGAAATACTTCCATAACTCCCATAAACCCAAATCTCCCAAAAACAACAATTCTTGGCTCTGGAAATCCATCTTGAAACAATATAATCATATCGAGAGTCTAATCTTCTGGGACATTAATAGAGGTGAGCACATTAATATTTGGCAGAACTACTGGATACCCAATCATCCTCCCCCTATATATAACCATAATGGATCTACGATGGAAAAGGTCTCTCAACTTATTACGAACGGTACGTGGAATATAAATGTGATTAACAATTGTTTTAATAGTGATATTTGTAGTTCAATTCTCAGTATCAACATTCTACCAAACCAGGAGGACAAAGCAATTTGGACACTGACAAAATCTGGTAACTTCTCACTCAAATCTATGTATAACTATTTAAGAACAGGTAATGCAAATCCTATGCAAGGCCAGATAGACTGGTTTTTTATCTCGAACATGAATACACTCCCTCGCATAAAACTATTTTTATGGAAATGTTGTACAAATAGCTTACCTGTGAAAGCTAAAATTGGTAAATTTATTGGAAATACATACTCTTGTGTTAACTGTAACGAAGACGAAACTCTAGACCATGTTATGCTTCACTGCACGTTCGCTAAAGCCATTAGGTTTCTCTATCGGGTTCGGACAGATCAGATCACAACTATAATACATTGGATACAACAGTGGAAAACTCTTGAGGAAGAAATTACCAACCTATATGCCAAAATTCTTTGGTTTATTTGGAAAGCGAGATGTGAAAATTGTTTTTCGACGACTAAGCAAAACCCTTTGCAAATGATAGAGAGGATAAACAATACCTCGACTACTCCACTCAAGATTGAGTCAGTTATTAATAATAAATGCTGGGAAAAAACCAAGGACAAAAAATGGAGACCTCCATCGACACCATATTTGAAAATCAACGTCGACGCCTCTTTCACTAACATCAATGAACTAGCTGGAATTGGATGTATTATCCGAGACGCAGATGCAAACTACATCATAGCTGCAGCTGATTCAGTGCGAGGTCAGAACGCGGAAGAATGCGAAAGTATTGCCATTCTATCCAGTCTTTTATGGGCTATCCAACTGCAAATCTCTCATGTTCATTTAGAAAGCGATAATCAAGCTTTAATCCTCTTCCTGAACGGCAATAGTGTAGGGATTCACTGGCAATCCAAAAGAGTCATACAACAGATTATAGATCTCAAAGACAAATTCACAGGACTCATCTTCTCCCACGTTCCTAGAGAATGCATTTCGCAGGCGGACGCTCTCGCTAAATGGGGTCGTAAATATTGTCAAAAGAAAATTTGGAATGTTGTTCCCTCTTTTATTTCCGCTTATATTTAGTTTTTGTGTTTGAGACGGTTTCCTTTAATGATAGTTTGCTTCATCAAAAAAAAAAACTCGTTATATACTTTTTTGATAAATGAAGTGTTTGCACATCTTATATAAAGACAATCTTGTCCTTGTTATAACATATATGCCACCTCCTTGTTATCGAATCAATTTTTAAATTGTATATTTAATCCGTAAAAAATCAAATTATTCGGCCAGAATAAACGTGTTAAAAAACTGTTATATTTTTATGTTACAGTTTCATACATCACATTCTATTTGTTTCTCTTCTTGCAGGGTATCGTAGGATATATTTGTGATTGGAAACGTGAGTCTAGTTGTTTTTGCTTGTTAATAGTTATAGAGTCTAGTTGGTTGTACTATGCTTTTGCTAAAGGTTTTTTCATGAATTTCGAGTCTTGAATTTTTCTGTGCACTAGCCATGTGAGTATTAGATAGGTGAAGAGTAGACTTTTCTAAGAGAACTTAATCGATCATTAGTGGAGACTTAACCCAGGTGAGATTCTGAGCCTTTCTTTTTGTTTTGAGTGATCTCTTCTGAGCTAATTCTGAGTAGAATGAAGAGCTACTCAACCTCGCATTATTCCTTAGAACTCAGTTGATCTCTTGAGTTAAAAGTTTACAACCACTAGGGATGTCATAAGGAATGCAAACCTTCTCTTGTAGTCTGAGAAACTTGAAAACAGTGTCAACTATAGGAAGATAGGAACTTCATCATTAGAATCCTGGGAATAAGGCATGAAGCAAAGTGAATAGAATTTTACCCAAGGAAAGAATAATGTGAAGAAAGTATGTTATGTATTTTGAGTTTTATTACCAGAGTCTGTAGCAAAAAAAAAAAAAAAAAGAAGAAAGTGTTTGTGTAGTTTTGTTCGAGTGTTTATCCCTTGAAGTAGTTCTTGAAGTTTTGAAGACGTTGAGTTCTCAGGTGTTCTAGTCACATCATCAGTAGTGTCTATCGACCTCTAGGAAGCATTGTTAGATAGTAGATCAGGTGAGAAGAGTTGGTTAGCTTCCCCATTCCATATTAGTGGTTGTTTCCTTCTTTGAGATCAGTCGTCCACAGAATTTTAGTCCGTCTTTTTCATGTGTTGAGTTTTCCTTCATATTCATACCAACACATAGAGTGAACCATTCTTGAGTGACTTTGATTTTTGAGTGTGTGACCGTGAGGCAGTAGTCGAGGCGAAATGTATTGAGAAAGTAATCGAGTTCTTGTCTTTTCAGAACCGAAATGATACTCATATTGGCTGGTCACGTGCACTTCGAGTTTTGATTACAAGTGAAAAGATTTTTAGCGTTTGTGTGGTTCGATTAATTTGGATTTCATTTCTATTAACTTTCGAAAATCTACCGGATGAACATTTTTAGTCCACATCATATTTAGACCCTTTGGCATTTTTGATTTTTGAATTTTGTTGGTATATTCACTGCAAACCCTCACGAGACAAAACTCGTCCTCTTGGGTAACCTAGAGGCTTAACGGCTTGTTGCACGTGCTAAGTGCAATCGTGGGTCCTTACGAAACTGGTGAAATGGGTTTAGTTTTATTTTTCTGTTTTGCTCGAGGACTAGCAAAATCTAAGTTTGGGGATGTTTGATGAGTTATGAAAATGCCTCATTTCAATCTCTTAATTCGAGCTAGTTAGTCCATATCGAGCCGTTACTCTGATGAACTGCTTGATTTTCTTTCTCAGGTGTCTTTTCCGGAGTTTAGTGTGAAAAACAGGCGAAATCGAGAGAAATTGATGTTAGGGGCATTTTGGTCATTTGGTGACAAGGGTAGCATGGTAAGTTTGGATAATGTTGATGCTCGGATGAGAAGAGGGGTCCATGACGAGTCCGTTGGCGAAAACGAAGGTCAAATCGGAGTTCGGACGAGCAAATTAGCCAAAGTCAAAGTTGGAGTCAAATTTGGATGACCAAATCACTTAAATACACGTGGCGTGCAATCTAACGTAGGGTGGAATTTTCGGTACACAGTTGGGCGTAGATGGGACAAATTTCGGGATTTCTCCAAGCGATTGCTAGCATGCATCTCAACGCAAGATAAGTTTGTGGCCTTGACAGATCTAGCGGTCAGCTCCATATCAGGGGCACGTGGGACCATCCGATGATATGTTGTAACATCTTCCACACGGCTGCGTCACTCCTATAGCCAGCTGCACTTAACCAACGGCCTTCCTTATCTCCTCTCTGGTTTTGCAACTACAATTAGAAATTAGGGTTGAGAGGAGAGTAGATAGAGAGAGAAAAAGAAGGGGTTGCCGGCCAAAACTCCGGCCAAAGTTTTGGCCGGCACGGCTGAAACAGAGGAGAGTTCAGACAAGAACAACAAGGTGACATTGAGCTGCTCGGTTCTTCAAGGGTTTCCGGTAGGGGACGACTTGGTGAAACTCGGGACAGCAAGGAAACCTCGCCGGAAGAAGCAGCTCGGGCTTCATTGAATCAGCTGTGGTAGACCTACAACTCGGTCGGGACAGCAGCATCTCAAGCAAACGATAAGATTCAGCCTTCACAGCAGCTCGAGTAAGCAACTAGAACACGAGCAGTAGACCAGCAGAACACGGTTCTTCAGCAGCTCGGGATCTTGGACAGCAGCTCGGGATCTTGGACAGCAGCTCAAGATCTTGGACAGCAGCTCGGGGTTTCTTTGCAGCAGCTCGGGGTTTCATTTGCAACATAGTGATCAGCAACGGGCAACTCGGGACGGAACAGTAACTATTGGGCCGGGCTTTCACTTTTCTTGGCCGGACTTTTGATCTCTTGGCCGAGATCTTCAAGGGTTATTCCGGCCATTCCTTTGGTCGGAAAACCTAGGGTTTTACTAGGGAATTTGTTGTCTCCATCTCTTTGGGTTTGCCTTGTGTTTGGTTGTGATTTTCTTGCTTTTTTGGTGCTTAAATTTTAGAGAGATGAAGCTTCAAGCAAGCTTTCATGGTGGTTTAGTGTTAAGAGGAAGAAAAAGACATATCTGCTAAGGGGCACCCTAGTTTTACTAAGGGGACACCAAATCTGCATTGTTGAGGGGAAATCAGGACATCGCTAGGGGGAGATCGGTAGCACTTAATGAACCATTCATTCCGTCAATCCTAGCCTCGCAACATCATCAAAATAGGGAAATTTTCACCTTAACTCACGTATTTCTTTATTTTATTCTCGTTTATTATGTGCTCCACCATGTCTAGCTAGCTTTTGTAGTCGGATACTCGTGATACATGTTTTGATGTGACAAAAGTTTTATTGTTTTTAATGATAAAATCTTCTGGATTTTTAGACCGTTCATGGACTGGAATCTGAGTTAAACCAAGAGTTTGTTGACCAATCCAAGTAAATGGGTGAAGTTAACTAACTTTTCATGCTTATAGATCATTAGTACTAGTCACTATCGATTTTGTGGATCGAAGTATCCCCCTCACTTTAATCTTGCTCGACCCTTTTTCCCGACTCTCTCTCACCTCCCTTGTATATAATTTAGTTTACTTTTCGTTATTTACTATAAATCACTCCAAAACCCAAATTATCATCTTTTATTTTAGTCTGAGTTCAGTGACACCTAGACCGGTGGGCTAGACTTTCTCGATATTCGTATTACCTTCCTATCTTCGTGGATCGATCCCGGTCTTACCGGGTTATTACTTGACGCCCGTATACTTGCGGGTGGAGACCTTTTAGGGTAACCTTCTGCAAAACGAGAGAGAGAGAGGAAACAGAGAGACCCGAGAGAAAGGGATTGAAGGAGTTAGTTTGTTAGGATCCAGGAGAGAGAAAGATCTGGGTTAATGAAGAAGAGATTCGATGGAAAGGGAAATCAAAACAGAAACAAAGGAGATTTGGGTTGGTTTTCTTTTTCTATAAAAAGAGAAGAGCTCGGCTGAAGAGGGGGAGGAGAGTTAATAGAACAGAACAGAGAGGGAGAAAAGATCACGGGTTTTGGAGATAAATCTAGAGAGAGAAACCGAGAGAGAGATTGAGGAGAGAAACAGAACCGAGATCATCTGTAGTTTCAAACTCTTCTTATGAATTTCTTCGCTTTCTGAGAGGGAGAGAGATTACAGAGAGAGTGAGAGATTGTAGAGAGAGAGAAACAGAAAGAAATTCATAATGATTTCAAGTTTATAAAGTTATATATTTTTAATGATTTCATTACTATAATTCCATTATTTTTGGTTATATTAGATAGAAAGATAGAAAGGAATAGTTATAGTAGAGAGAGAGAGAAATTACAGAAAGTTAGAGAGAGAAAGAAAGTTGAAGAAGATGAGAAAATAGTTTTCTCAAGGAGAATCCATTTCCGGGAAGACGAGAAAATCGTTTTCCCAGAGGGTGCGTTTGGCAGAATCCTTGGAAAAACAGAACGAAATCACTTCCTTAGGCTCTGTTTGGTGGGAAAATCGTAGAAAAGTTAAGTTTCTTTCTTCTTTTTCTTATACTAATTCAAATATTTACCGTTTCTAGCATGAGTAGCTAAATCTTTTCTATCTAGTGTTTTAGATGAAGTCATAATAATTATTTTCTCGATAAATTTATTAAAGTTTTTACTATTTTAACGATAAAATCTTCCGGGTTTTTAGACCGTTCATGGACTAAAACCTGAGTTATATAAAGAACTCTCTAATTAGATCAAAATTAAATTGTCGTTAGAGTTGCTAGGAAGACGGATTCGAAAACCCTAGGTTCCTTTTTTCTGAATACCGACTTATTTCTTTATTTATTTTTGAGTTTTATATTTTATTTTTATTTTACCACCATCAAACCATTTTTAAATCTCAATAGTTTTAAGGTTAGAATTTAGTTTAACTTAGTCTCTGAACGAACCGGTCTTACCGGAACTATTACTTGACGCCCGTATACTTGCGGGTGGAGACCTTTTAGGGTAACCTTTTAGGCCCATCAACTACCACGGTCTAGAAGACCCAGGATTATTCATCAATAACTATGTTGCGATGATGAGTTTATGCACAACTAACCGAAACATATGGTTAGTGGCCTTCGCCACTATCCTGAAAGGACCAGCTCAGGCATGGTACCAAGCACTATCCCCGGGTTCTATCAAGTCTTTCGATCAGCTCGCCCAAGCTTTCTTCCAGGTCTTTCGAGGAAGCACCAACATCAAAAGAGGAACCGACGAGCAGTTCAATGTGGTACAAGGAAAGAGCGAAACTCGGGCAAGTTACTGGCAGATATTTCGCAATCTTATGGTACAGGTCTCCGACTTGGAATCTGACGTGGCTTTTGCCGCCTTACTGAGAGGCCTCAGACAGGATGACATAATCAGAGATATCTCGGGGAGAAAGCCAGACACCCTTGCAGAAGTGATCAAAAGGCTGCAACAGTTTATTAGAAGAGATGAAAACTATTTGCGGATGAAGGAAGTGGCTAATGTCCCATACGAGAACGAACCTCCCCGAAAGAAGGAACGTGACGAAGTCAGACCGCCAGGGACCGAGAACGAGGCACGAGGCCGGCCAAGAGCTGACTTCGCTACCTACACGCCACTGATAGTGAAAGGCAGGGCTGAGCTACCTAAAGCCAACGATGACTGATGAGTACGTAAAGTACTCCATTTTTGGGGTTTATTTTACCGTCTTTACTTGTTAATTTTGGTGGAACTAAAAAGTTATGTGATTTTGCATGAAACTCCTAATAATATAGTGGAGTGATTAATTACAAGAAGTTAGGTGAATACATCGAACTAGTTTTGGATTGGAACCTCAACTAATTAAAACCCATTGTTACTGTCCACGTGAATGCATAAATCACCAATGTGTTATTCTCAAGGAAACCTGGAATATTACTCTAGGTGTCATATTCTAAACAGCTGGGGTCAATATCGTTGGGCGTTTCAACCCTCTCCTATGTTATAATTGGCATATCTTGTTTGTACTTTTCTTATAGAAATTTGATATTCATGCTGTATCACAGAAATATTTTGTCTATGAACTATTATATTGGACAAAAACATTTAGGGTTCTTCTAAAGGCACCAAGCCAAAAGACTCTTAGCATCCATCTCTATTATCATCAGGCCCAACTGCTCCTTTCTCTGTTAGCACCGTACAACTATATAGGCACCGGTCCAAATGAGTTAGCCCTAAAGCCTCCATCCGTTTATCACAACGTCAGACGAAATCTACTGGACGAACTAGACCACTCCGGAACCTAAGAGTACCTAACAGATCAGCTGATCCGGGACCTAACAGGATCAAACGGATCAGCTGATCCGAAACCAAACGTCAGCTGTGTTACTATGCTTATTTGCTGGCATGAATACTCTGATTCTTAACAGAGTAAAAAAAAACTGTACATTCAGCAAATTTCTGGGACTGAAAAAGTAAACAGGCTTCTTTAGCAATTAGCATGTTCAACATTCAAAGAAATAAGTCCATCTTCATCTACGAAAGAACCATCTCAACTTGTTGATACTGATGATGACGATGATGAATCTCGTGAATCCATTCTTAGATCGATTAGCTTGAGGACAATTTAGAAGAAACAAAATCAATAATAGAATTCAATGTTTAAATTTGAATTAAATTTGATTCAATTTAGTATTGATAGAGTATATCCACTCGAAATATACCCACGATATTCTACCGAATCAATATATTGCATAGTATATTCTTTCATATACTAGAATCGAGTGGATATACTCTATCAAGTATGAGTATCGGTTGCTGGAGTTTGTGGATTTTCTATTCCATTATAAAAGTTTTCAAACCCTAGAGTTTCAAAATACATTAAGAAATAGTTATCGGTTGGATTACAAAACTTACTGGGTGGTGGGGTTGAATACGAAGGTAGAGAAAGAAAGTAAAAAGAGAGAGAGAGATGAGATGAGATACCTTCTAGTGAGTTGCTCTTTGAGCAACCAAATTTCCGGATGCTAACAGCCTTTTGGCCCGGTGCCTTTAGAAGCACCCAAACATTTATACTATGAATCTATGATTTATACGGCCGAATACGGTACATAACATTCTTCACGTACTGTTCGGTTAATCTCAACACAGATGTGTTTTTCGTTTTTTTTTGGTAGATTAGCCGAAAGAAGAAATCAGATGGACCCAATTACGGTTGCATCGTATGTTGATATGCATTTTGATGGTTGTACGCAGAAAGTTAAAAAATCTATAATACGAAAAAATCTACGTCTCCTATATAAGTGTATGATTTTAATATGCACAAATTACTTGATCTGTTGGTTTGTGTCCCTATTTTAGGAATTTCATCCGCCTTCATATTTTGATGTTCTTTTCATTTATGAGAAAATTTCTAATAGCATTGACTGGTTCTAACTCAGTGTTTAAAGTGGAAAGAAAAAGTGGGATCCAAAAACTCAGAAAAGGAAAAGAACGGCGGGGATAAGAAATTGAGATATAAAGCTGATAAAGAAAAAAATGTTGAGAAGCAAAACAAATTTTGTTCTCGGTCCTAATAAGTCTTTCACATACTACAGTCTATATTTTATGAAGTTCTTTCTTTGATGTGTTTCATGTTCTCTTTTAGTTTTCTATATATGTTTGTCTGATTTTAATGTTGAATTTGATCATACTTTTTGAGGAATTCTAATACAATAATGAATGTAGTGTAATTGTTTTGACCAAAAAAGGGTGTTTGAGTTACATATCATCTTCCCCATACAAACTCCATGTATTCTTGACTTTGTTGTTAAGTTTGATCCACTCTAATTATTTTATCATGTGTTATCATTTCTCTATGGGCTATTCAAATATACTTTACAATCATTCAATCTAATTTCCATCTGATATCAATCTTCTACCGAAATTAAAATCATTTTTCACTCAAACTTTTAAAAAGTAACTAGCTTTCTACCACGCCTTATGGGCGCGGTATATCCCGCTGGCTAATGCCATTATTAGTAAATTGTGTTGGAATATGCAGCGTGTTTGTGCATCCGCTACAGTTTAACACATTTTGTTAAAGGATGCAAGTTCCGGTTGAGCATACACTCAAACGTGCATGTATGGGTGGGAAAAAGGCCCCCGAATCAAGATCCGCCCACGAACCATCCGAGCCCGATTTGTCCGTTGGCGCCCGGTGTCTGAGACGGACACTACCTGCTGATGTCGAAAAATTGGCCTCCCGTTAAATCACCATGAAAAAGGGAGTTGATGCATGACATCCTCCGTTATGATGGTATATTCTGTTGTGAGAGGAGAGATTCCTCTGTTCAGCCTCGTTCTCTGCTCTAGTCCAGCTCCTCGCACCTTGCTCCAGTTCTTCGCTCCTTGCTTCTTGTTTGTCTGTTCCCGAGGGGGAAAACCTGTAAAGGGTTCGAAAACCGCTCCGACGCTCAAGACAGTCAGAGTGCTCTTTGCAGTAAAAGAATGAATATTGATCGATCCTTTTAGGGGGCGAGTTATGAAAACTCTGAATATTGGGTGATCTTTTCGGGGTGAAGAGATCGTGTCCCGTGAAGGACGATGTGGGGGGCCTTTTATAGGCGAAGTTAGGCCGACTGTAATAAGTGGCAGTGGTGAGGCGGTTGCCGTCAAACCGTAAGGGAAGTTTCCTCTTTAGCGTATCTAGGGTTTCTCTTTGAGTGTATCCCGGATCTTTGATAAGCCGAAGTTCCTAAGTTCAAGGATACTTTGTATATATCTTGCCGGAGTGATAGACTCTAAAGGAGAAATTTCCTCCTTTAGATACTTGGAGTTCAATCGGGCTTAAATACTTCAAGATATGCGGCCGACTGAGATCTTTCTAGAAAGTTCAGGATTAAGTCTTTAGGTCGCGCAACGCTGATATCACCCCAGTTCTGGGCGTAAGATATGGGGCGAACCTGTAGAGACCCCCTTTTTTCCTTTGGAGACCCTAGGGCTGAGCTATCCATATCAAGGGCGTTTTGGGTAGAGCTGATTTCTTCCGGCCGACCTCCCAGTTAGGGGAAAATGTGGTGGACCATCAGTTATTTAGTTGTCCTGCTGCCTTAAGCCGAGTCGATCCAAGAGACTTCAGGTCTTATCTTGACTCTTCAGACGTTAGTCAACATCTGAACATTTTGTGCATCATCATGAATCCTGCATCTCCTAAGTTGAAAGTAAAGAGACTACGGAGTAGAAGTAACTCATGTGATTTTATTTGAAGACCTGAAGTCGAGAGTAATACCTGTCCCAGAGCTGTTTCGTGAAACTTTTTGGGTCTTACCTGGACCGGGCCTGTTTCATGGCGCTTGGTCTCTTTGTTCATATTTCAGGGCTAATTGGTATCATCAAAGTGGTGATCCTTTCTCATGAAGCGTTGTTTTTGCTAGAGCCATCCCAGCTATGTTTTGTCTTGACATGTGGTTTGTTCTCCCAAGTCACGTCTCGTCTTCTGCTTAAGTAATTAATCTCTTCTCCATACGTGATCTTTATGACGTCACAAATCTGATCTCCTGGTCACGCGTTTTCGGCATTGATCTTTTTAGGTTACTGCGTATTACAGCTACCGTGGACGCGTGGTTCTTTATGAGTGGGGGACGATCGCTCTTCCTAAAGCTCTTGAATCGTTTTGCCATCTGCCGAGTAACGTGAACCATCGATGACCCTAGTCGATGGTTAAAGGGTATGTTATTGTTTCCTAACGCCGACTGATTATCTCCACGCGTCCTTCTCCTACTAGCCTGGTGCGCGTTAGCTCGAACTCCTCCTCCTACCGCTGATTTCTCTGGCCAAAATCGTTTCACAAGTCGGATGACTCAAGAAGACATCGACACTCTTCGAGCTAGTCACGCGATTCCGGCTACTGTCGAGCTTCTTCTTCCCTCGCCTGAGGACAGGATTTGTCTTACTCGTGTTGGTGTTTACGAGGTCTTCTTCAACCTGGGGTTGGTGGTTCCTTTCCCGCTCTTTCTTGTTAAACTGCTGAACCATTATGGGCTTTAACTCTTCCAACTGAGCCCCAATGTCTTGATGACTATCATGGCGTTTTTCTTCCTCTGCCTTCATCAAGGTGAGAACGCGAGCTTCTATGCTTTTGATAAGATTTTTTCCGTTAAGTCCAGTGACCGGTGCTAGCATTATTTTTCTTCTCGTTTCGGTCCATTCTTCTCTGCTCCGAATATCCCTAAGGTTTATAAGGATAAATTCCTTTTTGTTCGTCCCTCCCTTTCATCCGAGGACTATGGTTTTGCTGTTCGTGTACCTGGTTCTTCCAACGTACGCCCAAAAATCATCCCTGATGAGGGAGACATTAAATGTTTTGAAACTTTAACCGCTCTGGATAGGGGGAGAGAGGGTTTCATTCCTGAAGGCATCGCCGTTCTACAGGCTCTTTATCACAACAGACGCTCCCTTCTCTTCCTGGTGAGTTTTGGTTGGAGATGTTTCTTCTTTTTATTTTTGGTATTCCTTTGTGTGTCTGATCTGCTTACCCTTCTTCTTCTTTTTAGCTTTCCTGGGAAAACGGGCTAAGGCTGAAGATATTCCATCTTCTTCTGGTGTCAAAAAATCTCGTACCAAATCTTTGGTCAGTCGGAGTTCAGCCGGCATTGTTATTAGGGAACCTGTCGGTTCAGCTTCTCCTTCGATCCCTGCTAGTTCCTCTCCTCCTGTTCCTTTCTTGATTGGTCATGGGGTTGTGGCCTCCAAGACTAGAGCGAGTATTCATTTCTCAACTGATAAAGGGAAAACTTCGCCGGACCTGAGTTTAACGGCGAGAATGTCCAACTGGCCCAAAAATCTTTCTCGTCGCATGGTTTCTTTGATCGACGATATTTACCTTCACTTCCAAAATGAGGTATTTCTATTCCTGGTTTTTTGTTTTCGATTTCCCTTCCCTTTTCTGATTTTTTTTTTGCGTTTTCCTTTTTTTTAGAGTTATCAGGTTAGCCATGATGTTGCATCCCAATTATCCTCGATCGGGCGTTTGGAGTCCCAGCTTGCGAAAGCTGAGAAAGATGCTTTGTCCTATAAAGCCGAGGCTGAAATCTTATCTAATGATGTGAGGATAATCTCTACCGAGCGGGATTCGTGGAAGTTGGAGGCGGAGCAATCTAGGGCCAACGCTGAACTTCAGTCTTCTCAATCTGATGCTCGCGTTACCATTCTGGAGAAAAGACTTCAGGCTCTCCAAGAGAAAGAAGCTACTCTGATTCAACAGAGGGGCAAAGATAAAGCTGATCTTGAGGCTTCTCGTAGGAACATTTTTGAACTGGCCGAGTTGAACCGTCAGAGGACAATAGCAACTTTGTAAGGTGGAGATGAGTTCTTGGCGATCCTGAGGCAGCAACGTAAGTCCAGATTTCAAGTTGCCTGGGAGGCGGCTCGTCGCTTTTATGCTCCCAAGGAAACTACTCCCCTGCGTCATCTCTATAAGGACTAAGTCACTTTGTCTGTCAACGATGTTGTTGCCGATCGAGGGATGGAGGAGGACTTCCCTTTCAGTGATGACGAGTGGGACCTGGAGGCTACCACCTCTGTGATTCACGTGTGCGACGACTCCGACGAGGGTTTTACTTTCTCTGCTCCTGGTCCCGATGATGGTCTCGGTCCTGTTCTCTCCGATGACGAGTCGTAGTTGTTTTTCTTTTGTTTTTTCCAGATATTTTTCTTACTTGTTTGAGTTGTGGTTCTGCAACAATGGAATGGTGCGACTTTAATGGTTTGATTTGCTTTGTGTCCTGTTGCTGCACATATGAGAGTCTACCATGCCCTAAGCTTACTATTCCCATCTGCATAGTAGAAAACAAGTTAGCCCTGCGTAAAAAAATTTGAATGGTGTTTTGAGTTTTTGGCTCTGCCCCTGATCGTCTCTACCAGGGCTGTTTCGTTGGCTTGGGCACAACTAGTTTAGCTAAGACTTCTCCTTAGACCCCTGGTCGTTGCTTTCGCTACCGGGGCTGGTTTTATTGGCTTGAGCACAACTAGTTTAGCTAGGACTTCTCCTTGGACCCCTGGTCGCTGCTTTCGCTACCAGGGCTGGTTTCGTTGGCTTGAGCACAACTAGTTTAGGTAGGACTTCTCCTTGGACCTCTGGTCGTAGCTTTCGCTACCAGAGTTGGTTTCGTCGGCTTGAGCTCGACTAGTTTAACTAGGACTTCTCCTTAGACTTCTGGTCGTAGCTTTCACTACCAGATCTGTTTTCGTCGGCTTGAGCTCGACTAGTTTAACTAGAACTTCTCCTTAGACCTCTAGTCGTAGCTTTCGCTACTAGAGCTAGTTTCGTTGGCTTGAGCACAACTAGTTTTCGCCGGGACTCCTCCCGTACCTCTGGTCGTAGCTTGGGCTACCAGAGCTATTTTGTCTGCTTCTCCTGACAAGCTTCGCAAGGACTTCTCCTTATTCCCCCGGTCAACTTTGCTAGGGTTGTAGTTTAACCAGGACTTCTCCATGGGATCCTTAGTGGGGACCACGTTTTACTCGAGTAAAGATTTTAAGGTTAACTAGGACTTCTCCTTTCGAGGCCTCGGGTCGTAGCCGTGGCTATCGGAGCTAGCCCATTTGCCAGCTTGAGCCGATCAGTTTGACTAAGACTTCTCCTTGGGACCTTGGTGAAGGGTCGGTTTTACTCGAGTAAAGTTTCAGTTTAGCTAGGTCTGCTCCTTAGGGCCCTCGGTCGTTGCCGTGGCTACCAAGGCTGTCCTGTCCCTGGTCGTGGCTTTCGCTAGCAGGGCTGTCTTTAAATTAGGGTCCTTGGTCGCTGCTTTCGCTATCAAGGCTACCTTTTGGGTCCCCTAGTCGTAGCTTTCGCTATCAGGGCTACCTTTTGGGTCCCCTGGTCGTAGCTTTCGCTATCAGGGCTACCTGCTCAGTTAGAGCGAGTTTAACTAGGATTCCTCCTTGTTTAACGCCTTTTGCCAAAATATTTTGTTTTATTAGATAAAATATGTAGCTAGTAGCGCTACTTCTTTTGCCTAATGGCTAAAATATTTTATTTTATTAGGTAAAATATGTAGCTAGTAGTGCTACCTCTTTTGCCTATTGGTTGAAGTATTTTATTTTATTAGGTAAAATATGTAGCTAGTAGTGCTACTTTCCTCGCCTAATGGCCCTTATTTGTAAGATAATTGAGGTGAGGTTGGGGGTGAAACTGACCTTAGTGGCGTTACTTCTACATGTCCACAATACGGCTGGAGTCAGCGATTTCTCCGGCGTTCGCGAGGGTGGGAACCACTGCCTGACGTTGACAATGCCGAGCTGAAACCGCATAACATTCTCTGGCGGCCACCTGATCTCCCTTCACTGTGCCCACATGGTCCGTTCCTGGAATCGGGAATTTCATAGCTAGGTTGTTCAATGAGGTTATAGCCCGAATTTCTTTTAAGAAATTCCTTCCCAGGATAATGTTGTATGCATGTAGTTTGTCGATGATTACAAACTCTAGCATCAACACTATGCTGGTCGTTCCTTCCCCAATAAGTATGGGCAAGGTAAATTTTCCCCCAGTTCGTACTCGGTCTTTGCCAAAACCTATTAAGTAGTGTTCATAAGTTTCGGGGTGGTGCTTTCTCACCTGAAGTTTCTGGATGCCCCCTATTTTCCAAAACTCTGGCATCATCCCGGCTTATGACTTTTGTGGAACTCCTTGTGTCGATTAGGATGCGCCATATTTTCCAATTAGCGACTCGTGTTGTTATCACCAAGGGGTCTGTGTGGGGCGTGATTACTCCTTTTAAGTCATCGTCAGTGAAGATCACAAGGGGTGAAACCTCGTCGCGTATTGCCATGATCTCGTGATTCTTCCGGCGTCGCTTGTGTCCCCCTGTCTTCCCCACGGTTGTCCCACCAACTATGACGTTGACACTTTCTTCGCTCATGGATTCGTACTCCGTTCCTTCCTCCGCGAATTCTTTCACTACGGTCTCTGGTATACTGCTAAGCTCCTTTGCCAGTGCTGACAAATGTCTGATTGTTGCCTCAGTGAGTGTCGTCCTTCGGGGCGCTTGGCTACTAGTCTGGCCTCCTTGGCTTAAGTCAACGATCTTCTTGTTGGCGGGCATTCCGAAAGTGGGGCCTCTCAGTTCATCGACTTCTTAGGAACTCTTCTCGAGCAGGGATTTCAGCGTCGTTTCCGCGATGTCTAGGTCCCTTTGGAGCTTTGTTATTTTCTCCTCCTGCCTCTTTCTTTCTACCTTCAATCGCTCGAGGGTTGCTGAGAGCATTATGAGATATAGGGACCTTTCCGGGTCTTCGCCGGGTGTTCGGTCTTCTGTTAGCATGCTTGCTTGAGGATTTCAGGAGAAATAATTAGTTCTGTTAAAGGTATTGAATGAGGTTCGGGTTACCGAATCTAATGATTTGCTGGACAGATCCCCTCCTTCTAGCGCCAAATGCTAATGTTGAAAATTGGCCACCCGTTAAATCAACATAAAAAAGGGAGTTGATGCATGACAACCTCCGTTATGATGGTATATTCTGTTGTGAGAGGAGATATTCCTCTATTCAGCTCTGGTTCTCTGCTCTGCTGCTCTGGTCCAGCTCCTCGCTCCTTGCTCCAGTTCCACGCTCCTTGCTCCTTGCTCCTTGCTTCTTGTTCGCCTGTTCCTGATGATGGAAAACCTGCAAAGGGTTCGAAAACCGCTCCGATGCTCAAGATAGTCAGGGTGCTCTTTGCAGTAAAAGAATGAATATTGATCGATCCTTTTGGGGGGCGAGTTATGGAAACTCTGATTATTGGGTGATCTTTTCGGGGTGAAGAGATCGTGTCCCGTGAAGGACGATTTGGGGGGCCTTTTATAGGCGAAGTTAGGCCGGCTGTAATTAGTGTCGGTAGTGAGGCGGTTGCCGTCAAACCGTAAGGGAAAGTTCCTCTTTAGCGTATCTAGGGTTTCTCTTTGAGTCTATCCCGGATCTTTGATAAACGAAAGTTCCCAAGTTCAAGGATACTTTGTATATATTTTTTTGGAGTGATAGTAAAGGAGAAGTTTCCTCCTTTAGATACGTGGAGTTCAATCGGGCTTACACACTTCAAGATATGCGGCCGACTGAGATCTTTCTAGAATGTTCGGGATTAAGTCTTTAGGTCGAACATCGCTGATATCTCCCCAGTTCTGGGCGTAAGATATGGGTCGAACCTGTGGAGACCCCCTTTTTCCTTTTGGGATCCCAGGGCTGATCTATCCATGTCAAGGGAGTTTCGTGCAGAGCTGGTTTCTTCCCACTGACCTCCCAGTTAGGGGAAAATGTGGTGGACCATTAGGTATTTAGTTGTCATGCTGCCTTAAGCCGAGTCGATCCAAGAGACTTCAGGTCTGATCTTGACTCTTTAGACGCTAGTCAACGTCTGGCATTTTGTGCATCATCACTACCCATTCGAACTGCCAAGTTTAGGTAGACGAGCACTGGCAAAAGGCTCTAACCAGCCTTCTGTCTGAGGCTGACCGATAAGCCCGACCTGTTGATACTTTCGACTTTCTTTGACAAATTTCAATTGTATTTGTACATACATAATGATCAATTAATAGGGTTAGCATTTAGATTGCGCACCTACATCTATGTGCCGGGTAAGAATAAGATTCTCACGTTTCATATTTATAAAGCTTTGCATCTCTTTAATCTAAAAGAGTTTACAATGTAGGACTATATATGTTATTATGAAGGGATTTATACCCTTATACTAGTGTTTATAGCGGATAACGACAGCTAATGTCTAACACTAGTATCCCCAAGATCAGCATGCAAAACTAGTATCCCCAAGAGCGCGGCCACGCATTTTCAGTTGTCACTCATTAAGTGGCCTTGAGACACTTTTGACCTAATGTGATTAGGATGACACAATCCATTCTTGCGCTCCCACTTAACTTCATGTCTCTCCTGTCCTTCCAAGTATCTGTCTTTATAACCTCCTTTTACGGCGCGGTGTTTGACGGAACCAAAGTCGGACATTCCTTACATAAGATGAGTGGAGCACTCATGTTTTGAGGAATCTCTCCAATCTTGTCTTTTGAGAAGTATTTGACGTTCATCAAGAGTGATGTACTTCTCATTAGAGGGTTATCAAGTGTATAAACCTTTTAAACACCCACGTAGTCGAATCGAATACACTATTCCTGTAGCCCCTGAAACTGCGTTATCCCATCGACTCCCGTACTAATCTTCACGAGTCATTGTTGTCCATGCAATGACCTGGACTAGGGATTTGATAATAAATATTCCAAGTTCACTTAATAGGGTTTCATTCATCAGATCACGTATCTGACAAACCTATTCAAAATGTTTTATCATCAATGGACTGTCCTTTAAACACTAAACCAAATTTAGACGACTTGTGAAATAACTCTATTATTTCTGATAACGAGAGTTGTAAATCTGAGCCTCTTCCGTAAAACTCTTTTTACCCACTCAGCTTTACTTGTCGAGGTTTATTCCAAATTTACCTCATGCCTTAGACTGTGTATGAATCTCATAATATGTCTTAGGTGACAGTTTAGTTTGATTACCGTGGTAGTCAGTTTTAAACTTTGCTTATTATCAATTAATTTGAAGATTGATATCTTCAACCTTGATAATATCTAGTAACCTTTACTAGAGTTAAGGCTTTTAATTTCTTATGTAGAATTTACAACGGTTACGGCTTAAACAATTTTAAGCCTACTTTCCTTCCATGTCTGGAAGTTTGCTACGATGACAATTTGTACTACTTTCATCCTTTAGCCTTCTGGGATGTTTCAGTAGTAATTCGGGTTTCCAATCCGAATTGGATGTCTAAATGCTCTTCATATTCAACATGACTTGACTTTATGTTTTCAAACATAAATGTCTCTCTCATGCGTGCTTGCTCATCGGTGTCTTTTCAAACTCCGATTTGGCAACGCTCTTTATCATGAGTTTTGGGTCGAGATTCTTTTAGACTTTTCCGAGTCTTAAATTTTCTGTTTCGGATCTCAAGCATCTCAGCGTACTGAGTCTCTCTAATCCTATCATCTTTTTGATCTATGCTTATAGATCTTCAGATGCCTAAAATGGCATTTCATCCTTGTGTGTGGTCCTTTTATTGAGTCAGTGTGTTCACTGTTACACAACATCTTATGTCGTACTCAATCTTTTGTATGTACTTTGCATACGGACCCGGAAGGTTTGTTTCACCCACTTACCTTCTTGAAACTCGTGATTCAAGATTTTTCTTCATTCCTCAGGAATCAAATTTCTTTGATTGCCTCTTTGAATCGAAGATTCTAACTCTTGCGTGCTTTTAATCCGTTAATGGATTTCTGAAGCATGCCTATGGACATAACTTGATTGGAAGAATCTTATTCTTCTTGTCTAGTTTCGGGAAACATGAATGTTTCCATCCTTCTCAGTTTTCTACTTTGGAAAACCAATTTAGGTCTCCCGTTGACTTAAATTATCAAGCTTCATGTCTTGACGAGATATCGATTCCATGATGATTTTGGCTTCTAGCCAAAATCTAGAGTCAGTTTCTGTTTCTGCGCAGATCTTTTATCTCTTCAGAAATAACCTTTATTTTTTGAGTCTTTGAGATTTTACTTTTGACCTTTTAGGTCTTTTGAACAACAATTTGGAATTTTCTCAACTACTTTGAGATATTCCTCTAGAGACACTTTCACTTGCTTTGAGAGTTCTCCTGCGAATGACATTCGCTTTTGTGCGGTGGGTTTATAAGATTATATCTTTAATCTTTCCTTATCGGAGGAGCCGCAGTTTGTTGCTTTTGGTTGAATTTAATCGTCTTTTACAAGTTCCATGATTGTTCTTCATGACTCTTCATGATTTTTCTCACGATCGAATTAAATCGACTTGTACTTTTCTCCCACTTATTCTTGTAATACTTAGTGCTTTTCTCCCAGACTACTAGGTGTGCTAATTACTAGAAGAATACTATCATGAGCAACAAACACTTTGTTCTCTTGATTGGTTGTGGAAGAAGCCCAAATTTCTTTCAAAAAGAAATTGCGTTAGACTTGTAGCTAATTTTGTAACATTGTTACAAGCTTAGCTGTTAGACGAACTTTGGTAAGTGTGAAAACAATCGTTTCTAGAATATATCCCAAAAATATTCGGAAGACTGGCTTAAACCCATCATGAATCATGCATAGCAATGTTCGATTACTCCCACTGAATCCACCATCCCTCAGATGTGTTCCATGTAGCGAGTTGGGAAACGGTTTCTCAACTCCTTTGATGGTTATCAAGTATTTGACTCAAGTTTTTACCACTCCAATCTAATCGGATGACTTAAACTCTCTTGTCAAAAATGATTCTTTACTTCGGTTTGTACTTTGTTTGAACCTTTCAAACATTCCGACTTGTAATTTATGATTTGTACGTTTCCATACTTCATGAAGTTGTCAGAGTACGTATTGAAGTTTCTCTTGTTAGCTTCTGCAAGTAAAGTTATAGGTCTGCATAACAATGTATGAGTCCTAATAGATTACTAGTCTCTATGCCTTTTGAAAAGGGTGACTATGTCAATTTAGTCCTTAAGACCTAATTGACAATGCTGAAGTTAATGAGTTTGAATCTCTTGATATATGCCATTATCAATGTTAACCTTTAGTTAATTTACCACTAGTTTAAAACATCAGATGTTTCTAGAAGAACAAAATAATCACTATTAAGTTCTAAGCTAGGTAGTGTCTAAAAGAAGACTTTGATCCCTTTCAGCATCCCTAGCATTACTGCTTCTGCTCCCTCTTGGATCTTTACTTCTTTTTGGTCAAGTATGTAATTCCCTTAAGCTCCCACTGAGCCGCTCATTTGGTCTTAAATACATGATGAAGGAATTCTATGATACTTGTTTAACTTTGTTAACAAGGATACTGGAACCGGAATACATAATTCCATTCCTTTTGTCCTCCAGGTGCTAAGGGTAGTTTCCTCTTAAATGGTCTAGCCATTGTTTAGAAACATTCACAGTAATGAGGAATATTCTTAATCATATACTCAGCAACTGTTTGCTTTTTCTTTGATCAAATGTTTTTTCTCACTTTACTAACCCTTTGCCCTTTTGAATCTCAAGAACTCTTTCTTAGATTCCTTCCATTGAATCTCAAGAACTGTTTCTTAGAGTCGATGTTCCCGTGTGTTTTACTTAGTTATTGATAACAATCTGAGTGACTCATCTAAGGTCTTATCTATCTTTGTTCAATCGATATTGAATTAGATGATAGATGAATTCTGTTGTCTTCCATTAGGATGACATTCAGATTGCCTTGGAGGTCTCCTACCTCTACATTTGTGACTTCTGTGGAACCTCTTCCTCAGTTTGTCTTAATGATCGTGCTAGCATCCATTAGTCTTCCAAAGATAATGTTATATGATTGCTTGCAAATGGCTTTTGACCTTATCTAGTATGAGTCAACATTAGGATTGGGTATTCTAGACGCTTTCCTTTTGAATCTGAGAACTATTCTCGGATTTATTCTTCCATTCTAGGAAGTAGATCAGCACCTCCCTTAGGTGTGATTTAATGTTGAAACCGTTTTCATGTGTCATCTTAAAACTACATAAAAGAAATGGCAAAGTTTTGAAACTCGTTATCGTTTTGAAAAACTTAGTTTTCCCACATTATTCAATAAGAATCGTCCCCCGATTGAATAAGTGATTCCAAGATCCCAGTTCTTCGGAGTAAAGCGGACGAAGGCCCTACCCTTTAACTTCGTCGTTCCGGGTAAATGAACTACTTCACTGATCATACCTTATGACTCTTGGTTGATAGATTTCATTAATGAATGACTAATCTATCCTTTTGCCTCGAGTATCCAAGACTCTCTTGCTGATCTCGTTGAGTAGAACCATTTAGACGTGTAGGCCTCTTCTATAGACCTACCCGCATTGTCCCAAGGTAGATGAGGTACTCGGCGTAGGCCGACCCACCTTCCTCGAACAAGGGCGCAACGAGTGTCTTAATCTGGATAGGCGATTACTCAAGATTACGTTTTGGGGACTTTTACGCGAGTCTGGCGTTTGTTATAGTGAACTATTTAGCCTAACTAACATCCACGACATAAAGCGTAAATAAGTAAGTAAATGCGCGCGAGAAAATAAATCAAGCAGACATGGATCCTAGTATGGCCCCTAACCTTGAAGATCTAATTCCCTTTTGGTTTGCTTCTTGTTTCGCCTTTTGGTTCGTCTAGATCTCCATCTTTAAACCTCCATTGATTTCTCCCACTCGCCTTTGGATTCCTTCCTTGAGTTTCTTCAATTGACTCATAGACCCTAAACTCTAATTACAAGACTTTAACGATTCGCAAATCGTATAAACTTGAAGTTAAAATTAATTACAAATATGCACCCATCCGTGCTTAAAACAAGAATATAGAAACAAATCTATGGCCATACTAGCTTCCCACATTCACATCACATGCATTCATGTAATATAATAAGGAATTATATATGCATGATTATCTTGGGAGACACTTTTGTCGACATCACATGTCACATTACGAACCTTAAGTCCAAATTCGAAGATTTCGATTAATGGTCCGTTCCGGTTTTATGTTTTATGATTTCTAAAATCAACTTTAAGAAAAACTCCGTTTCGGATTTTGAAAGCCCAGGTCAATTTCGAAAAAATATTGGTTCGATTCTTAATGATTTCATAAATCAATTTAAAGAGAAATCTGTTTTGGCCTTCTGGATGGCCCGGATTAGTTTTGGAATTATTTGGTTGGAATTGGAAGAAAATTTGGCAAAAACTCCCACTCGAATGAGGGTCCCTTTTCGTGGTCCGAAAAGCCTCGAAAAAGCACGGGACACGTCCCGACCCAAGCCCACAAAAGGGCTTGGACAAGGTCTGGACATAGCACGGGCTATAGGGCTTGGAAAATTTGGTCTTAGACGCGTCTGGTGCTGGACCGGACCAGCAGTAGGTGTCTCGAACCTAGTCCGAGACACCCAGAACCTCCCAGACGCGTCTCCAAGACGTGTCTGGTCGAGAGCTCTGGACGCATCCTAGACGTGTCCAGGAAGCTACCAGTACAGCTTCTGGTCGCGTCTTAAGACGCGTCCAGATTCTTCCATCGCAGCTGGTGGTCGGCTCCTAGACTCGACCTGGACGCATCTCCAAGACGCGTCCCAGCTGCTCTGGACGCGTCCTAGACGAACAACTCGTCTCCGATAAGCAACAGCTCGGGTAAGTCAAGAGGCAGTAAGAATCACTCGGGAATCATTCAGGAAGTAGCTCGGCCAACAACTTCAGCTCGGGACAGCAACCCTTTTGGCTAGATTTCTCCTTCTCTGGCCGGGATCTTCAGGGCTTCTCCGGCATCTTTCGTGGCCGGAAATCACAGGGTTTTACTCCTCATCTGATTGTTTAGCTATTCATGTGGTTTAATTTTGCTTGTGGTTGAAACTTCTAGAGAGAGAAAGCTAGGTTAAGCTTTCATGGTGGTTTTCTGTTGAGATGAAGAAGATGATACTGACGGATAAGGGGAGGTCAAGTTCGGCTGAGAGGACATATATTGTATTCTGTTAAAGGGACTCCTGCATTCTTTTATAGGGAGATCGAAAACACTTCAACACCTATTTCCCGTCGATCTTAGTCTCACGCCTCATCGGAATAGGGAGATTTTCACCTTAACTCATGTCATTCTTTATTTTCTTCCCGTTTATTATTTGTTCCACCATGTCTAGCTAGTTTTTGTATTTGGATACTCGTGAAACATGTTTTGATGTCATAAATGAGTTTTATTACTTTTAATCATAAAATCTTCCGGTTTTTTAGACCGTTCATGGACTGGAATCTGAGTTAAACCAAGAGTTCGTTGAGCAATCCAAGTAAATGGGTGAAGTTAACTAACTTTTCATGCTTATAGATCATTAGTACTAGTCACTATCGATTTTGTGGATCGACGTATCGCTCTCATTCGATTCTTGCTCGACTCTTCCCGAATTTCTCACCTTTAGTTTAGTTAGCCTTATTTGTTTATTTATTTGAAATCAATCCAAAAACCCAACTTATTATCTTTTCGTTTTTAGTCTCAGTTAGTGACTGACACTTAAACCGGTGGGTTAGACTTTCTCGATATTCGTATTACCTTCCTATCTTCATGGATTGATCCCTGTCTTACCGGGTTATTACTTGACGCCCGTATACTTGCGGGTGGAGACCTATTTAGGAAACTTTTTAGGCCCATCAAGTTTTTGGCGCCGCTGCCGGGGATAGGTTTAGTAGTTTGGATATTGTTTGTTCGTTTTGTTCATTAGTTTAGTCTTATTTGTTAACTTAAACGTTTTTGTTTATTTTCGTAGTTTCTGACTCTTTCTTGTTTTCTGGAACTACTTTAAGGAAAAAAAAGCCGAAAAAAAAAATTAGGAGCGAAGGAAAAGAAAATAGTCAAAAAGCTAATCAAAAGGAAGAACGAAGCGAGAGGAACATTCGCTAGTATCGTATTCTATCTCTTTCTTTCTTACTTATGTGTGATTGGTTAAATAGTTGCATTTATAGCTTGTGTGTTGTTCCTTGAACATTGTGAGATCATGGCATGTTATTCTGACGGTTGGCCATTACATGTTGATGATGATGACCTTGATCTGAGGAGTTCCATCACTACTCGACCTGGTATGACATTTGGGGATTATCAACGAATGTCTAGAAACGGTCCGATTAGTGAGTGGAGTAGACAAGAACCTGATCGATCTCGTGTAACATTAGGAGAATACCGACAAATGTATAGAGATGGTCAGATTAGTGATGGATATGGTCTGACACCAAATATGTATGAGAGACCTTATAGTCCACACTATTTTGAGACCAATGATTTTAGAGGCAGGTATGATCCTAATATGTACGATGGAGTTGTGATCAAGAGTCTTCATTTAATTACACTAGTGAGCCTTATTATCAGGAGACTCTTGAAGAGTCCACGAGTCGTCTTAGAGAGATTATGTCACAATTTGCAACTCAAACGGAGCAGAAGATTGAGTCTTTAAGACATCATGTAAAGATGCTTAAGTCACAGTTATTCGCCGACGAGGAAGGGGTTTCACCACCCCAAACTCAAGTGGGTACTAGGTACGATTACGAGGGTAATACGTCTAACCCTAGTACTAAGTTAAATGTCGATGAATTTACTGATAGTACGTTAGAGCCTGAACGGTCTGATGACCTTGTTGTCTTGCTTCCTCCACCTATGTTGTCTCACCATGACAGGACTCCACCAGACTTTGATGTTCAGGGTGATGGCTCTACGAGCAAGTTTGAGGATGACACGATTATGAACTATCTGATTTTTGACACTTGTAAGGAGTCAGCCTTAGATGGAATGCTAGGAAGGCCTGATATTATAGCTGACTGTGAGGCTCCAGATGTCTTTGAGGATATTGATGTCGTAGTAGTTAGAGACATGTTGGGTAGTTTGTCAGACTATTTACCTAAGAAACCATGGACCTTGACTTGGTCCCCGAGCCTATTGCCTTAGAGTCTAGTTCGATTTTCCACATGATCTCAAACTCGGTTGTTGATCCCTTTTGGGACATTTCAGACGTCTTTCCAAAGACGTCTATGGACATAGTGGATATTCTGTCCACTAAGCTTCCAGATGATTTTTTGCCTTCAACTGATATTTTGACCCTTCACGTGTATGTCGATCCTTTTGATGATTTCTTTGTTGTCGTTCCTTCTATTTATGCCTACTTAGTGGACTGTGCACCCACTAAGTTTGGGGATGGCTTGTTTTCTTTTATCGTCTCATGTGCACTTCATATTCTTTATCTTTTTGTGAGACGATTAGCACCGGCATATAGCATTCCTTGGGTTGACCCCCAAAATTTCCATCTCTTATTTTATGATCTTTGACTGATTGAGATGGGTCTTGATGTTTGTGGGTATCATATCTGGAAACCCTCCACGAGACAGAACTCGTGTTCTAGCGAAAGCAAGAGAATCAACGTCTAATTGCATAGCTTAATGCAATCGTGTTTACCCGCGTTAGTGGTCATTTTATATGGTCATGATCATATTTGCTTTATTCTCACATTTCTTGTTGATCATAGGAGCATTTCTTTCTTATTTTACTTCTGAGACGTGGTTTGTTCCAAGTTTGGGGATGGCGACGAGCTCAACATCAACTTGGAACCTGTTCATACGCGAGTCTCGGTAGTATTATCTTTTATCTCCTCCGGCTATGGTAATATCTTTCCATTCTTCTCTTCAAATTAATATGTCTTATCTTTTGGTGAGGATATGGTTGAAACATTGAGGACAATGTTAGTTTTAAGTTTGGGATGGGGTATGACTTTTAGCCATGACCATGGAGTTTCAAAAGACAAGAGGGTTCGATAAATTCGACCAAATTTGAAAATTTTTTTGGGTAGATTTGATATGACTTTAGTGGTATGCTTAAGTATGTTGATGCATGTGTTTCAATTTTGGTGAATGTTATGCATGTTCTTAGTCTTTTTCATGAATGTCAAGTCCTTTAGCGTTTGTTGTCTGATCATGTGAGTAGCATCATAAGGAAGAAGAAACATTTCTGAGTGACCTAGAATAGTCATTAGTGGAGACTTAAACCCATGTGAGATATCTGAGCCTTTTTATTGTTTTCGAGTACTCTTCTGCGCCAACTCTAAGTAGAATGAAGAGCTACTCAACCTCGCAACTTTTAAAAGAGCTTAGACGATCTCATGAGTTCAACTTTCTTAGCCACTAGGATTGACACCAGGATAGCGACCTCAATCTTGTAGTCCTTGAAACCCGATAATAGTGTCAACTTTAGGTAGACGGATACTCCACCATTTATTCATCATCTTACTCCCGAGAATGAAGTCGAGGCGAAATGTACTAAGATAGGAATCGAGGATTTGCAACTTTGGACTTAGATGATGCTCATTATGGTTGGACACTTACATTTTAGGATGAAACTACTAGTGAGGAAACTTTTAGCATTTATATGCGTTTATCGATCTTGATTCGCTGGTTTAGCATGCTTGAGTGTGTCATTAATTGTCATTACCTTATTTACATCGATGTTGAACTCTTTTATGTCTTTGGAATCTTGAATTTTGTGGGTATATTCTCTGGAAACCCTCACGAGACGACACTCGCCCACTAGGGGTAACCTAGGGGTTTAACGGCTTATTGCATACGCTAAATGCAATCGGGATTCCTCCGAAAGTGAGTTAGGGTTTTACTTTAAGTTTGTTTGCTCGAGGACTAGCAAATTCTAAGTTTGGGGATGTTTGATGTGGCGTTAAAATGCCACATTTGGATCACTTAACTTCGATGAGTTAGTTCGTTTCGGGTTTTATTTCTAATTATTTATAAGTTTTTCTTGGTAGGTACTTTATGTGGAGTTTGACGCTTCATTCGGAATAAAACGAAACATTTATCACATTTTCATCTAATGTGGAAGAGACCGGAAGGAAAAAGCACCAGGGGTATTTTGGTCATTTTGAGAAAATGGACTCCTGCATTCTTTTATATTATGTTAAAGGGACTCCTGCATTCTTTTATAGGGAGATCGACAACACTTCAACACCTATATTTGCCGTCGATCTTAGTCTCACACCTCATCGGAATAGGGAGATTTTCGCCTTAACTCATGTCATTCTTTATTTTCTTCCCGTTTATTATTTGTTCCACCATGTCTAGCTAGTTTTTGTATTTGGATACTCGTGAAACATGTTTTGATGTGATAAATGAATTTTATTGCTTTTAATGATAAAATCTCCCGGGTTTTTAGACCGTTCATGGATTGGAATCTGAGTTAAACCAAGAGTTCGTTGACCAATCCAAGTAAATGTGTGAAGTTAACTAACTTTTCATGCTTATAGATCATTAGTACTAGTCACTATCGATTTTATGGATCGAAGTATCCCTCTCATTCGATTCTTGCTCGACTCTTCCCGAATTTCTCACCTTTAGTTTAGTTAGCCTTATTTGTTTATTTATTTGAAATCAATCCAAAAACCCTACTTATTATCTTTTCGTTTTTAGTCTGAGTTAGTGGCTGACACTTAAACCGGTGGGTTAGACTTTCTCGATATCCGTATTACCTTCCTATCTTCGTGGATCGATCCCGGTCTTACCGGATTATTACTTGACGCCCGTATACTTGCGGGTGGAGACCTATTTAGAAAAAATTTTAGGCCCATCAAGATTTTGTCCCAAAGCTCATTTTCCCGTCAACCAGTCGTTATGTGAAGGGCGTGCAAGTCACATGCTTGATCTCGGAAATGCTTCCTGACGAAATAATATCATCATAAAAATATGAAATGAAATAAGATACAATAACTCAATGGAAATGCCTAAATAGCAAGGTCAACCCATAATCGAGATGAAATCTCTTTGATTCTACATTGTACAAATTGAGAGAGGGAAAAACTTAAAAGATGTCTCAGGTAAAGGATTAATAGTTCAAAGAAGAGATTGGCGTTCTAATCAAATTCGTGTATCTGTCCATTCTGCAAGTAATATTGTGAATTCTTCACATGCAACCAGATTTCACAAAGACAAGTCTGAAAAATTTCAGTACGAGGAGAAAAGACAACAAACGTTCCAAAATGAATAAAGATGTAACAAGACTATACTACCCGATTGTAATTTGGGTGCTTATGGGTCCCGACTTGTTCGGCCCATACAAAAAACATGCTAGGTCAACACGGGTTTTATCCCTGTTAGACCTTTATTCTGAACACGACGTGGTAGGCCCAATCCAGCAGAAGCCTAGGTTGGGCAAAACCCGGTCCGATCCATTTTTTGGTTTTCTTTTCCTTATTTATTGAAATCCCTATGAAGGATTTATATTCTTAAATTATACTCCATACTAGGTGTTACCCGTGACTTCGGCACAATGATATTTACGCGACTCATTATTTAGATAGACGGATTTAAGAGCTCAAAATTATTTTAATTTAAGACGAAAAAAAATTGTTCTTTACACGTGATAGTATGGCTTACTTAAGTCCATCAAAACTAAAGAATATAGATAGAGAAATTAAAGTAACTATAAAGATTACAGTTAGTGGCGGGAAATGAAATATATCTGTGAATTTCTATTTTCGTTTACAGATTATTCTTAAGTTGTTCGTTATAGAACTAAAATATGTCACTTTACCTATCTAGGTACTAAAAGAGAAAGCTAAAAGATGTCAAAAAAATCGAGTAGACCCAAAACAAGAACCTGGCAAATTAGAGAAAACAAGTCTCAATTAGTAACAATTGAGTTGATTTATATCCCATCATAATCTATGGGATACACCTCCCCAAAAGCATGAGTTAGAATCTTCTCCATGATCATAAAAATTAAATCTATATTTGTCTAATAATTTTGATACAATAAAAAAAGAAAAAAAATTATCGATCTTGCAGATTTTAGATTTGGGCTTTCGGAGTGATAGAGCTTAGTTAGAAGGTTAAAGAAATTAAAATATAAGTTAGTGTTAAGTAGGAAATGTAACAATGGCGAAGAAATTTATACTTGGGGAAGCTGCGGGAATGTGATACATAGAGAAAATGAAAGAGCAAAAACATTAGTAACAGAAATTGCGCACATGCTACCATTGTTAGGATTTGTTGTTTTAGGTGATGTTAAACCTCCAGATTACTTTTTTTAGTGTAATTGGGATTTTTTTGTTGAGAGTCTGTAATTGGGGATTAGGACATTGTAAAATTGTGCACATGGGTGTCTTTGAGAACAAGAAAACTCAAAATGGATATGACACAAGAATAGGGTAATATTACAACAAAGCGGAAAAAGAACAAAACTTAATTAAATACCAAAGATAAAACATTACTTGGTACACGAGAATGCATAAAAAAATAGTGGATTTGGGTTTCTTTCTTTTAGAATCGTGAATTTAGACAAAATCAATAACTATCAATTTTGTTCTTCACCAAATCAAATAGTAAAACAAATTGTGATTTCTAAGAATTACACCAAAATTGTTATTACTGAAAATCGCATTTTTTCGCCAAAACACATGTGGCAAGCTTTTTGTTTTGAATATAAGGAAGTAGTTTTTTGTTAAATTGTGTTATAGATCGAGTCCAAAAAGTGTGTAAAGGAAGTTATTTTGAAAGGAATAATTGAGTCAGCACGTGTTGTTGTTGTACCAAAACCACCACCGACCATGCCCACGACCACCAAAAACCACCACCCATCATGCCCACGACCACCAAAAAGCCACCACCCACCCTGACCAGCATCACCTTCTGTCCCTCTCTAAACTCCATTAATGTATCTATCTTCCTCTATCTATCACTCTCAGGTTTCTTGGTTGCAAAGAAAACTGGAACAAAATTAATATATCCTTTCAAAAACCTAGAGTTAAATCCCTAACCCCCAAAAACAGTAGAGATAAGTTAGATCCATTCAAAATCCTAAAACAAAAACCCTAAACCCAAAAAGAGTAGAGATAAGATCACAAGATTAGTTTTATTCAAAACCCTGAAACAAAAACCACAAAGACATAGGTTAAGTTTGTTCAAAACTTTGGAAGAGAACAAAAACCGTATGATAGTTAAATCCGCTCAAAACCCTAACAAAGAAAACCTTGAACAAGAGATGTTCATTCAAAACTATACACCAAACACTAAAAATAAGGACTAAGACAAATCCCAAGGTAGAGGATGAGCAACATTTGGAATTTAAACTCTCTGATATATTAAAATTTAACATAAAGTACATGACTTTTATGTTAAATATTGTTAGCCTAACTTTGAAATTGTAATCCCAATCTCAGTTAAAACCAAGAAATACAGGGATAACCAGAAACAACATGAGCTTCTGACAACTTGATCTTCAGAGATATCAGTGAGCGGTCGATTTGGTCTTTTATGTCTCTCCTCAAGAAAATGATCATATATGTTGATTCCATAAAAATGTGTACAAGTCAAGCTAAATAGATAACTAATGCTTTCTCTCCCATTTTCCTTCACGACGTCCATATCGTTTTCTCCTTTCTACCAACTGCCTTGACTTGTTATTACCCCTGGATTCGTCGGGCCTCTGAGTAGATCCAAAAACCCCCACCTTGTCCATCAAAGGCTGATGCAGAATCCGAATCACCAAAACTACCCGTATCACCTGAATCTCTACTGCCCTCGAAGTTATCTTCATAACTTCCCACACCCTCTTCTTGTTCGAAAAAACGGGTTGAGTCGGATCAGCGGAATATAAAGTTTTCCCCCTTCGTGTTAGTTACAAGGATAATATGAAGAATATGTGAGATAAATAAACAAAGAACTGAAAGTAAATAAGACAACAATTTTTAACGTGGAAAACCTCCTCAATATGAAAAGTAAAAACCACGGGACTCGTAGTCCAACCAAATCAACTATAATAAGCAAAGTAGTTACAGACTACGTCCACCCGAGACTCAAACCCTTCTCAAAAGAATCAATCTCAAACACGAAGAAACAAGAAGAAACCTCACAAGCAAGAACAAAGCAGCCCAGAAATATTCAGTCTAAAACGACCTTAAATTCACCAGGATAACGACCGCCAATCAACGATCCCACCGTACAAATACTAGATGAACAAGTTAAGAACACTTCTGCCAAATTTTAGCTTAACTAGAGAATAACTCACTGTCGGATTTTTTGAACGACGAAGACTGTGCGTGCTAAAACAGATCAGCCCCACTCTTCTCAACAACCTTCTTCACTCCCCTTCTTCTCTTGTGCGTTTCTAATTCTGCAACATAACTTCTAATTAAGATTAAGAAAGTATCTATATACTTCCCCTTTGATGATACATAAAATGTCCAGACGTTGACTAACGTCTGAAGAGTCAAGATCTTGGATCGACTCGGTTTAAGGCAGTAGGACAGCTAAACACCTGATAGTCCACCATACATTCCCCTAACTGAGAGGTCGGTAAGAAGAAACCAACTCTGCGCAAAACGCCCTTGACATAAACAGATCAGCCCTGGGATCTCAAAAGGAATAAGGGGGACTCCACGGGTTCGGCCCATATCTTACGCCCAGAATTGGGGAGATATCAGTGCTGCGCGACCTAATGACTTAATCCCGAACTTTCTAAAAAGATTTCAGAATTGGGGAGATATCCGGCAGCCACCCCTTTGCCGGGAAATACAAGAGTCTGAGAAACCGAAAAAGCCTCCGAAAAGCCGAGACAGCCAAGAGGGCTGTCGCAACCGAGGAAAGGAAAGAAGCGCTCAAAGCATACGCGAGAAGGCTCTTCTCGCTCGGCGACGCCTATACTCCCGAGACCCTAACTTTACAGTCGGGCGACCAGATGTACGTGGAGAGCATTTTGAATGAACAAGGCGTACTGAATCCGAACCGACCCTACATCTCCAAGAAAGCTGGGATAGGCGAGGGGTACGTGGTCGACCCCACTATCTGCGATGTACTCATACATCATGTCGCGAAACTAAAAAGAGAAAGAGAGAAAGATAAGCTCTGGGGAAAAACAATAATCCGGTAGCCACCCCTTTGCCTGGAAATACTGGAGTCCGAGAAACCGAAAAACTTCAAATGTCCCACGCTGGAACACTACCGCGGTCTAAAAAACCCAGGATTATTCATCAATAACTATGTTGCGATGATGAGTTTATGCACAACTAACCGAAACATATGGTGCGTGGTCTTCGCCACTATCCTGAAAGGACCAGCTCAGGCATGGTACCAAGCACTATCCCCGAGTTCTATCAAGTCTTTCGATCAGCTCGCCCAGGCTTTCTGCGAGGCTTTTCGAAGAAGCACCAACATCAAAAGAGGAACCGACGAGTTGTTCAATGTGGTACAAGGAAAGAGCGAAACTCGGGCGAGTTATTGTCAGAGATTTCGCAATCTTATGGTACAGGTCCCTGACCTGGAATCAGACGTTGCTTTTGCCGCCTTACTGAAAGGCCTCAGACATGATGACATAATCAGAGATATCTCGGGGAGAAAGCCAGACACCCTTGTAGAACTGATAGAAAGGTTGCAATAGTTTATTAGAAGAGAGGAAAACTATCTGCGGATGAAGGAAGTGGAAAATATCCCATACGAGAACGAACCTCCCTAAAAGAAGGAACGTGACGAAGTCAGACCGCTCAGGAACCGAGAACGAGGCAGGAGGCCAAGAGCTGACTTCGCTACTTATACGCCACTGATGAAAGAAAGGGAGGAAATTTTACAGGTATTAATAGCGAAATGCAGGGCTAAGCTACCTAAAGCCAACGATGACCGAGAGGAGTTCGGGCCCAGAGATATGACCTCATGGTGTGCCTTCCACAGAGGCTATGGCCACAAGACCGACATTGTTGGCACATCAAAAATCTTATCGAAAAGATGGTAAGAAAGGGAGAGCTGGACAAATACATCCAGAAAGAACAGCGACCCAATGAGTACAGAAACAAAAGGCCAGTAAACAGGGCAGGAATTGGATTGGAAACGGGAACTAACGAGCAGGGCCCAACTTTAAAAAAAGCAAACAAAGGTCTGGAGGAACCCAACAGAGTAATGGGAAATATCAAGACCATAGTATGATGACCAACCCTCGGTGGAGCAACTAAGGTGGAACAGCGCAGACACGCCAACGAGGCAAAGAATCCGCCAGTCCTGCTAATCAAACCGACCGTAGAAAGACCACGCATCGTTTTCACTGATGATCTGGTCGAGGTAACAACTCCGCACTCAGATCCGTTAGTAATAACAGCTGTGGTGGCCAACTGGAGGGTGGGACGCATCCTGGTCGATACAGGAAGCTCTACGGAAGTCACGAGTTGGACATGCTTCCAAAAACTCGGGGTAAGTTAGCACCACCTCAAATCATATAAATCTTGCTTGACAGGGTTTGGCGACAACCAGGTTGAAACTGATGGAATCGCAACCCTACTAGTACTAATCGGCGAAGGAGAATCAAAAGGTAGCCAGGGAGTGCTATCTTATTTCCGCCCAGGGCTGCGAGGAAGAAGTGATCAATCCGGCCACCGTTGGGGGAGATAATGTATTCTACGGTGACCCCACAACAGACATGCGAAGCAAAGAAAATCAGGTCACCACTACCCTTAATCCACTTTCCCTTTAAATAAAGCCATTAGGCAAGAGAAGTAGCGCTACTAGCTACATATTTTATCTAATAAAATAAAACATTTTCAGCAAAAGATGCTATAAAAGGAGGAGTCCTGGTTAAACTCGCTCTGATTGAGCAGGTAGCCCTAATAGCGAAAGCTACGACCAGGGGACCCAAACGTAGCCCTGATAGCGGAAGCCACAACCAGGGGACTTAAAAGGAAGCCTTGGTAGCGAAAGCAACGACCAAGGGTCCTGATTTAGAAACAACCTTGCTGGCGAGAGCCACGACCAGGGACAGGATAGCTTTGGCAGCTATGGCAACGACCGAGGGCCTCAAAGAGCAGTCTTGGTTAAACTGAACTTTGCTCGCGTAAAACTGACCCTTCACCAAGGTCCCAAGGAGAAGTCCTAGTCAAACTGATCGCCTCAAGCCGGCAAATGAGGTAGCTCTAGTAGCTACGGTTGCGACCCGAGGCCTCGCAAGGAGAAGTCCTAATTAAACTTAAACTCTTTACTCGAGTAAAACGTGGTCCCCACTGAAGATCACCATGGAGAAGTTCTAGTTAAGTTACAGCCATGCGAAGGTGACCGGGGGTATATGGAGAAGTCCTTGCGAAAATAATCATGCTTAGGCTGAGGAAACAACCCTGGAAGCTAAGACAACGACCAGGGGCATTGGAGGAGTCTCGGCGAAAACTAGTCGAGCTCAAGGAGACGAAACTAACTCTGATAGCAAAAGCCACGACCAGAGGTATAACGAAAAGTTCTAGCTAAACTAGTTGTTCTCAAGCCAACGAAACCAGCTCCGGTAGCGAAAGCCACGACCAGAGGTCTATGGAAAAGTCCTAGTTAAAACTAGTTGCGCTCAAGCCAACGAAATCATCTCTAGTAACGAAAGCCACGACCAGAGTGTAACATCCCGTGTTTCTAAAGGTTGGTTTAGGGACTATTTGACATTTAGGTCAAATCAAAAGAGGGACTAAATCAGCAAAGAGTTCAATTTTGGGGTATTTTGCAGTCAAGACAAAACCAGGGACCGAAACTGAATTTCGCCTATTTGGGGGAAAAATCAGAATCGACCTTCTTCTATACTCAAATCGTTCTCAAAGCTATGGCTGCCTTTGGGAGAGAAATTTTTGAGAAATTGATGAAGAATGATAAGGATTTGAAGAGGGATAATTATGATGTGGTTATGGAAGCTATAAGGTTGTCAACAATGGAGGTTTAAGGTAAAGAATTCATACTCTCTCTAGATCCAATTTTCTGTATTTTGAGTTTTAATGGAATTTCAAATTCGAGATTATAAGAATTTGAGAGGAAGTGATACAATTTATGGAAAGTAAACCAAAGACAACCTAATCAAGGTAAGAAATTATGGTTGTGATGATTTAACTGATTGTTCTTAAATTCTAGGGTTTAAGGTTTATGAAATTTGGGGATTTTACTTTAATATGTATTGATGGTGAAATTAGTATTGAATTTAGTTAAGTTGGAGAGTATTCAACTCATACATGAAGGATTGAAGAGTTGATTTAACTAGGGTTTGAAGAAAAACAAAAATTTGACTTATTTCGACTACTATAATGCTGGTACTATTTTAGTGTTTTACCTAGTCATAGAGGTTTCAAAAGCTTATAGAGGCTTTCACTAACTTGTAACTTGTCTCGAGAAAATTCCGAAAAGGTATGGTACAAGTCGTTTCGTTATCGGATGACAGAGTTACGACTATTTTCACGAACAACGCGCTATTCAGCAAACCTGAAAGCTGCCTACTGTTTTACTATTTTCGCTGGTCATCGAGATATCGGATTCTGTTTGAGTCTTCATAAATATTGTAGTATGTCTCATGAAGATTCCATAAAGGTATAGTACGAGTTTATTGGAGGTCAGATGAGGGAAATGTGAGCATTCGAACACGCAGCGTACGGTTAGTCAAACTGATGCACTGCTGCGTATATTTTGTGGTTTTCGGAGATGTTTTAGTTGGAATTAGAGGATACCACGTTAGAGAAAAACATCATAAATGATATAATATTTCTAACGACTAAAGATTTGATTGAAACCGATCAAAGATAAGAGAGTTGTGATTGTTATAGTGTGTAAAGTGTTGTTAGGGATATCTGTGGTGCTGTTGTGTGTGTGTAACTTTCGAGGGTGGTTCACTCGGAGTTTGGCGTAGACATTTAGAACCAAATGTTAAGTACATAAGTGCCGGTCAAACGGTGTATGAGTGGACTTGATTGGATATGTCTGTGGAAGCTAGATCAATCGAATTCGGTGATATTCAAAGTCGTCCGAAGTTCGCGAATATAATTTTATGTTTTAAGTTTTCTTTACGTTATTGCTTTGTTGTGCGAAGGTTCGCGAGTATAAGAACCTAATGTTTCTATTCGGTTTTGGTAATTCTTCCTTATCCCAGAGTATGTGATGTGTCCAAAAAGGTACACCCGCAAGTATACGGGCGGTAAGTAATAAAAACTCGGTAAAACCGGAATCGAATCCTCATGGACTAAGTATAATCTATTCTAAAACTTGTATCTATGGAAATTTCTTTTTAAGATTGTTTGTAAAGTGAAATAACTAAAACAGAAATAATAAAAAATTGATAATCGGGAAACTTATGAGAAGAGGGAATCTAGGGTTTCAGGATCCACTTTAGCAAGTATGACATCTAACTTATGCAATTCAAATCTTCTTTTTATATAACTCAAGGAAGAATAACTAACCTCGGATGATTTTTACTTTTCAGAACACTTACTTTAAAACTTTCAATTCCGATACGTAAAATTACGGGTACTCTAACTATTAAGTATCAAACATAAGCATGAATCATTAAAGACCTAGTGTCTAAATATGATACATCAAACATAAGTATAACTTATGAAAGGGGTTATCGTAAAAGAGACGCGAAGGAATCAAAGTATTAAGTACTTAAAAGAGATTAAGTCAGAAAATCACATAAAACTAAAGCTTAACCTTGACCCTAGATCGGAAAAGTTAGTTACACATGATTGATGAGAGTGTTATAATGATTAAAGAGAAGGAAAAGAATAACATTAAAGAAAGGAAAAGAATTGGAGAGAAAACACCTTTTTTCACTTTTTTTCCTTCTGCGCAAACAAACAGAACCTTAGGAAAATTATTTTCTCATCTTCCCGGAAACGATTTCCAGGTGAGAAAATAATTCTCCTTCCCTGGTTTTTCTCTTCCTTCTCTGTTTTCTCTTTATTTCTCTTTCCAAACTTCTCTCTTTCTCTCTCTAAACAACACAGGAGCCCTGCCTTTATCTTTATAACCGAATATATGAAGAAAGAAGAAGAAGATGATGATAATGGAGTTTATTATTTTGATTCAATCTTTCTTTCTCTCTTTACAATATCTTTCTCTCTCTCAACTCTTTCTATCTAACTTTCTCTCTCTCACAAAGAGAATAATTTAGAAGAAGAAGAAGAAGCAAAAAAACAGAAACTCTCAAACTTTCTCTCTCTCTAGCTCGGGTTTGATCGTCAGAGCCGTGCGGTGCCCAGTGCGGGCAGGGCGCCCGCACTGGGCCCCGCAATGTAGAGGGCCCACAAAACTTAATTAAGGGTAGCTTTTGGAATTGTTAATTAAGGGTAGTTGTTAACTATGACTACATTTGGCTATTTGGGGATGTGTTGACTGTTTCCCAACACGGTAACTTCCTTAAATCTCTCTCTCACCGTTAAGCAATGTGGACGAGGGGCCCCACATCACTTTTCCACTTTCTATGTATGTACTGATATATTTCTTTTATTCTCTCCTTTAATATTGAGTTTGTGTTTTAGTACATTTCATTGTTTTTCTCTTTATTTTTATTTTTTTGAGCACTATTTTGATTTCTCTCTTGTTATCATTAACTTTTTCTATTTTTAATTTATCTTTACCTAAATTCCTAAACTATTTCTTATAAATTAAAGAAGAAATTTAAATTTGATGCAATGGTTCTAATAGTTTTTTGATTTCTCCCATCTACAAAATTTTATATGGAGATTACAAATTACATAGAAAAAAAATCAAGTTTTAATATAGGATATTTAAATTTTTTTTGTAGTTCATATCTATGACACCAAAAAACACAAATGTGGAAATTTGAAGAGGATGGAAAAGTAAAAAGAAGAAAAAAATGATTCAAGCACAAATATGATCAATTATTTAAATTTTTTTTGTTATTCTGATTTTAAAATATTTTTTAAGTTTGATTATACAAGGGGAAGGGCCCCAAATAAATTTTGCACCGGGCCCCTGAATTCTCAGGCACGGCCCTGATTAATGGAGCCTTGGATAGATGATCCTTCTCCGCTCGGTTTCTTCATCTTATATAGCTTGATTGAGTCGGCTTCCCTCTCTTTCTTTCCTTTTCTTCATCTTTGATCGAGTCGGTTGACAATATTATAGAAGTCGGCCATCGATTTCCTTTTTTGTGGAAGCTCTCGGTTTTAGAAACAGGAAGAAGAAGAAGAAGATGATGATGACGTCAGATGACGTCATCCAAGGCGGTTGGCAGTTAGGTTTTCTGTTCCCGTGCTTCGCGGCTGGACGGGAAGGAGTACAACTCAGGTCTTTGGATGTGTCCACGTTACTTGATTAAGTCGCGTCCGTTAGATTACTCCGGGTCTCTGTAATTGCTCCGTGTACTTCTGGAGAAACCGACAGTAGCCCACGCATTCCCTGATCCATACGATTTCCTCCTGGATGCGCGCCACGTGTCCTTCTTGACTTTTAGTCCACCAATTTTGACCCGAACTTTGACTCGCTATATTTTATTCATCCGGACTCCGATTTGACTTTCGTTTTCGCCTACGGGTTCGTCTTGGACTCTACTTTCCATCCGAGCACTAATCTTGACCATGAAATCAGAATCAACAAATGACCAAAATACCCCTAGTCTGCATTTCTCCGACTTTTATCCGTTTTGCACACATAACTCTTAAAAAGGTACCTGAGTAGAAAAAGAGGTAATTCATGAGAGTAACTTGCCCTAGATAGACTAACTTATCAAAATTAAGAGACTAAGATGGGACATTTTATGTCTCATCAAACATCCCCAAACTTAGATTTTGCTAGTCCTCGAGCAAAACAGAAAAATAAAACTAAACCTAATTTACCACTTTCGTAGGGAATCACGATTGCACTTAGCACGTGCAACAAGCCGTTAAACCCCTAGGTTTCCCCTAATGGACGAGTGTGGTCTCGTGAGGGTTTGCAGTGAATCTACCCACAAAATTCAACATTTCAAAAATCAAGAAGGGTGTAAAAATACATGATCCCGACTTTGTTTATCCAAGAGATTTTTGAAGGTTAATAGAAATGCAATCTAAATCAATCAAACCATCCAAAAGCTAAAAAACCACTCACTAGTAATCAAGACTCTAAGTGCACGTGACCAACCATTGTGAATATCATTTCGGTTCTGAACAGACAAGACCTCGATTACCGTCTTAATACATTTCGCCTCGACTGCTGCCTCACGGTCATACACTCAAAAATTCAAATCACTCAGAATTGGTTCACTCAATGTGTGAGTATGAGTATGAAAGAAAACTCAACACATTACAAAAGTTGGACTAGAATTTTTTTATGAATGACTGATCTCATAGAAAGGAAACAACCACTAATACGGGATGGGGAAGCTAACCTACTCTTCTCACCTGATCTACTTTCTAACCGTGTTTTCTAGAGGTCAATAGACACTAAAGATGAACTAGAACTCCTGAGAACTCGACTTCTTCAAATCTTCAAGAACTTTTTTTCAAGGGATAAATACTTAAACCAAGCAAACACTTTTCCCTTCTTTTTCTTTCTTCAAGGGATAACCATTTTTTTTCTTTTTCCCCTTTTTTTTCTCTTTTTCAAGGGCTAGTCACTTCAAGAACTCTTTTTTCTTTTCCCTTTTTTTTTCACTTTGACTTAACCTTGATTTTGATTTGATTTTGATTTTGACTTGATTACTTCCTCCTTGAGTTCAATTCTCTTTATTTTCACTTTCATGCCTTATTCTCAGGATTCTAACTGGTAGATGGAGTTCCTATTTTCCTCTAGTTGACACAGTTATCAAGTTTCTCAGACTACAAGAGAAAGGTTCGCATTCCTGATGACACCCCTAGTGGTTGTGAAATTTAAACCCAGGAGATCATCTGAGTTCTTTTTAGTATTGCGAGGTTGAGTAGCTCTTCATTCTACTCGAAATTAATGCAGAAGAGATCACTCAAAGGCTAAAAGAAAGGCTCAGATTCTCACACGGGTTAAGTCTCCACTAATGATTAATCCGGTTTTCTCAGAAGTGTCTACTCTTCACCTATCTAAGACTCACATGACTGGTGCACACACAATTTCAAGACTCAACTTTCATGAACAAACCCTTAGCAAGCAGACAGTCTAACCAACTTAGACTTTATAACTATTAACAAGCAAAAATAACTAGATTCACAAATCTAGAAAATAAAAAATTTGACTCTTTTTAATTTTTGAAATGAAGGACGAAAAGTCAATCCCCATCCCCAAACTTAAACCGAACATTGTCCTCAACGTTCTAAAGACTATGCAAAAATAAGGGAATGAGGGAAAGATATTACCAGGTTTGGATGTCCTATATTTGGGTTGCCTCCCAAAAAGCGCTAAGTTTAACGTCTTCAGCCAGACCATGGTGACTCAAAGAAAAGAAAAATTACTATAGACCTACTGGATTCTGGTTTAGTGACTCCCCATAAAATAGTAATCGGAAAATTTAAGGGTCAACCCAGAATGTGAAATATCCAATGAGGTCTAGTCTCACGTCTATGTAATGATATAACAGTTTAAGTGAGACTCTCATAGTGAATGAGCGATCCCCAAACTTAGATGATGCTACGATCATTAAGTTTGGCAATACACTAAAGATGACTGTCATTGGATAAAATGGATCCTCATAAACTTGAGAAATGGATTGAGAGATCGTGTTGGAATTGACAGGTATTTCCATAGGAGGGACACGAATTTCCGAAAGACATGGTGCAAAACAATCTAAGAGAGTTTCAGGTTCACCTAGACCCACACTCAAACTAGGAGGTTTTAAAGTAGGTTCATCAGGATGTTGCATTGAAATTTCCTCCAAGATAGGTCCAAGATCCTTAATTTCTGACTTAGGTATGGATATGGACAAACCTTCTAAAATTTCTTTCATTATTGGGTCATCAGTGTCCTTAAAGAACTCTAAAGTTTCACCTAAGTCTAGTGAGTCATCACTCTCATTTAAGATTTTAGCAAGCCACAATTCATCATCTTCATCTTCTGCTAGACTTTCATTATGACTTAAAGGGATATCACCATGACCAGGATGAGAAGAACTCTCAATGTCAGTATCCTCCGTCTGTGAGACTTCGGTTCCAACTTTGGTGTTATCAAGAGAAATGTCTTCCTCGTACATCGACTCTTCATCATCCAAATTAATTGGGTATGTCACATGATTTCTAATTATAGTCTCTCTAATCAACTCTTTTTCCTCCTTTAGAATGGGTGAACATTCCGTCATTTGGTGCAGAGTGGGACTTGAAACACTATAATTATTATCACATTGTGTGGCATACACTATATTGTCATGACATTCCTCATCAATTGTATTCCAGTCTTGTGAATTTCTATCCGTCATTTCCCTAAATTCTATTTGATTATACTCTTGGGGTTCTTTTATGTATTGATTATACTCTATTGTGCCTTGAGAAAGAACTCTACCACTCTGTTCTAGTAAAATATGGGATGACGATTTCGAAATCAGTAAGTCATTTTCATAATGTGGCGAGGAACTTAATTCACTATATGCCCTACTTGCGAAGTATGCATTTGCGAAATGAGTAAACTCTTCTGTGCTCTTAGCCAACTCCATATTGGTCCTAGCTAAATCCTTAAGACTTTGTTGTAATGAAAGTGAAATATGGGATGAATTACCATTGGTTAGCTCAAATTCCTGATGAGGTGACTGACACATACACGGATCACTAAACTCTTGACTATACTGCATGTGTGAATAATTATTGGGATACTCAAACTGTGGTCTGCAACCTCCTTGAGGTTGATAATAATCCCAATAATTTTCAACCCCGTAGACATCAGTCATCGGACTCTCAAAATAATTTTGATTGCTAAAACGTTGATAATTATTGACATCTCTTGACTGAGGGACACAACCTTGTTGCGATTGATGATAATTCCAATGATTACCAACGTTATGACTTTCATAACAGGATCGATCAAAATTATTTTGACTTGTGATATCTGCTCCACATGACGATTCTAACCGTGAGAGTCCTTCCCGCAACTCTACTACTGTCAATCTCTCTTCCAATTCTCTCAAGCAATCTGGATAGAACCCTTCCATTAATGATTTACTTTTATTTTATTTTATTTTTTTATTTTTTGAAAACCAAGGATTCACTACGAAGATCCTAAGGAAACAAGCACAATCAAGCTGACTCCACCAAGCAACCTAAACAGAATCTAGCAACAAGTTATTAGACGTAGGTTTAGTGAATGGCTTGTCAGATTTGCCTAGTAATCTAGACAGCTCCTACTTCGCCACAATACTTGAACTTTGATTGTTATAAAGGTTACTCGATCAGAGTAGTCAGTAAACAATTCTCCAGGAAGACAGCCAACGATGAACGTTGTGATAGCCGTCTTCCTTCGGCAAACGTTTCCTCTTCTCGAGGCGGCCTTTTTGACAAGAATTTCTCACACTTTCCTCTGAGAATGCGTAGATAAAAATCGAGTTCCCGAGTTGTTTATGAAGGTCTTATGAGCTCGATACCCTAGGGTCACTGTCTAAATCAGATTTTAATTATTAACGAAGCTTAGGATCGTGAATGTTGTTTCCTAAATGGGCAAGAGAACGATGATGAAATCCGAACTCCTATCTTGTAACTGGGTTTGTGCCCTTACTAGAATGCTTACACTAAACAGTTCGGCAAAACAATGAGGCAAACAAATTCACACAATTACCCACTTACAGGAGATTCGTGGGTGATCAGAAAAATTACCTCCCTTAAGTGATTCCGTTTCCTTTTTTTTTGTTATATATGTATTAAAAAAATTCCTTTTGAGTCCTTCTTCTTGTTGCACCTCCTCTTTTGATCCTTAGTGTTCTGCAAAAATAAATTCAGAAGCAAGTCAAAGAATTCAAAAAGTAAAAATTACTGAAAATAGAAACAAGAGTAGAACAAATTGATATTAGTCCCCGGCAGCGGCGCCAAAAACTTGATGTGTCCAAAAAGGTACACCCGCAAATATACGGGCGTCAAGTAATAAAAACTCGGTAAAACCGGAATCGAATCCTCAGGGACTAAGTATAATCTATTCTAAAACTTGTATCCATGGCAATTTCCTTTTAAGATTGTTTTTAAAGTGAAATAACTGAAACAGAAATAATAAAAAATTGATAATCGGGAAACTTATGAGAAGAGGGAATCTAGTGTTTCAGGATCCACTTTAGCAAGTATGACATCTAACTTATGCAATTCAAATCTTCTTTTTATATAACTCAAGGAAGAATAACTAACCTCGGATGATTTTTACTTTTCAGAACACTTACTTTAAAACTTTCAATTCCGATACGTAAAATTACGGGTACTCTAACTATTAGGTATCAAACATAAGCATGAATCATTAAAGACCTAGTGTCTAAATATGATACATCAAACATAAGTATAACTAATGAAAGGGGTTATCGTAAAAGAGACGCGAAGAAATCAAAGTATTAAGTACTTAAAAGAGATTAAGTCAGAAAATCACATAAAACTAAAGCTTAACCTTGACCCTAGATCGGAAAAGTTAGTTACACATGATTGATGAGAGTGTTATAATGATTAAAGAGAAGGAAAAGAATAACATTAAAGAAAGGAAAAGAATTGGAGAGAAAACACCTTTTTTCGCTTTTTTTCCTTCTGCGCAGCCAAACAGAACCTTAGGGAAAATTATTTTCTCATCTTCCCGGAAACGATTTCCAGGTGAGAAAATAATTTTCCTTCCCTGGTTTTTCTCTTCCTTCTCTGTTTTCTCTTTATTTCTCTTTCCAAACTTCTCTCTTTCTCTCTCTAAACAACACAGGAGCCCTTTCTTTATCTTTATAACCGAATATATGAAGAAAGAAGAAGAAGAAGATGATAATGGAGTTTATTATTTTGATTCAATCTTTCTTTCTCTCTCTACAATATCTTTCTCTCTCTCAACTCCTTCTATCTAACTTTCTCTCTCTCATAAAGAGAATAATTTAGAAGAAGAAGAAGAAGCAAAGAAACAGAAACTCTCAAACTTTCTCTCTCTCTTTAGCTCGGGTTTGATCGTTAATGGAGCCTTGGAGAGATGATCCTTCTCCTCTCGGTTTCTTCATCTTATATAGCTTGATTGAGTCGGCTTCCCTCTCCTTCTTTCCTTTTCTTCATCTTTGATCGAGTCGGTTGACAATATTATAGAAGTCGGCCATCGATTTCCTTTTTGTGGAAGCTCTCGGTTTTAGAAACAGGAAGGAGAAGAAGAAGATGATGATGACGTCAGCTGACGTCATCCAAGGCGGTTGGCAGTTAGGTTTTCTGTTCCCGTGCTTCGCGGCTGGACGGGAAGGAGTACAACAATTTCTACTAAACCTTTATCTCTCTTCATTTTAACCAATTTCCATTAAAACTCCAAAACCTCCATTAAAACCACCAAAAGCTTTAGAATGTTTCTTTACATTTTGCATTTGGATTTTTTTTTTTGTTAATTTTGGTCTGCCGTCACTCTTAGTGCTCTCTTTCTTTTATCCTCTCTCATTTTCCCTCTACTTATTTTGGTGAAATTGTAAAAAAATGAGAAACATATATTACATTTGTTACCTTGGATAATCCTAAATTGGATTTCAAGAGAGAGAATGTGTAAGGTCATTTAGGAGATGGATTTGACTATGAAGTCTGAAAAAAAAAATTTGGACTTATAGTGGACTTTGAGCATACCAAGGAGCATATGTGGTTGCAGGTGGTCGACATCTTAAATTCGAACCAATAGAAGATGATATTATGGATTAAGATTGCATATTCGTGTTGAAGGTTTGTACACTTATTAATTGATAATGAAAATCAAAGAGTAATAAACTTTCACTTTCTCTTTGCTAAAATCTTTGAATTGAGAGTGCAACTTGTACTAGATTAAAGATCAAAGATCATGATCTTTTTTTTGTTTGCTACGGATTATAAGCTTAATCACTAAACAGATAGATAATAATTTTAGCATACAAGTACCAAATTCAATCTTCAGATAGGCATCGTGATTCATGATGATTTTATAATTATCTGTTAAGCTAATCATATTTTCGCTTATATATGAATATTGAGTGGAAGTTCTGTAATACATTCCTCTTTAGTCATTCCTTAGTCTGTTAACTTATGAACATTACTGGCCGAGTTCTTCTCTTTAGCTACGGCAACATAAAGTTCTTATAGAATTAAACACGAATGAGTCTCTGAGTCCTTGTTAAATTATTGAGAGAGTTAAATTCAAAATTATTGAGAGAGTTGAACCATATTTCTCTCTTCCAGTGGTGCCTGTCACAAATATACCACCCAATGGATATATTTGATACTTAAAAATATTTTAAAAATGTGGTGGTGGTGGTGGTTGTTTGTAGTGGAACTAGTGGTCGTGGGTGGTGTTGATGACATTATGTAGTATTGTTGTTTAGTGTAGCTAACAACAAATCTTAATAATAATTAATCATGTTGAATTTCAAGAAAAATTAACTAAATATTTTACAATTATTCACCTTGTTTAAATATTTTGAGTATGTCTAACCAAGTGACTATGTGAGGATAATTATTCTCCTTATTATACACATATTTTTTCATATAAAAATCAGCTTAATCAAAATATAATAATAGTTATAAAAAACCATTAACGTTTATAAACTCAAATGTCCATGGTGGTCCGACACATGAGTCAGATTTTGATGCGGTGACGGGTTTTGAATTTTTGATTGCTGTGATTTATTTATCCTAAAGGTGATTGATGTCTATAAATCAAGTAGATACTTTGGTCAGAAAAATAATAACTTGAATCATATGTAAATATTTGGGTTGAGAGCAAAATAAGTTCTATAAGTGAGATTAATGATTGAAAAATTACAATGAAAACTAAAATAACGATTTGTAATATATATGCAATGTACCTTAAAATAGTGATAGCACTAAACAAATAGGATCAATATCTATATTATAAAAAGGTTTTTTTTTTCTTTAAGTATATGACCCCTATTTATTTAGTTATGTTAAGACTACACCCCTAAAAACATTTTTTGTTTAGGCGTTAGCTTCCAAAATCAATTTTCCCGTCAAATAGCTGTTATGTGCGGGGCGTGCGAGTCACATGCTCGATCTCGGACCAAAATGCTCCCGTCCCGATCCCACGGTTAAAAACATTTGGGTTATTTCCCTAATGGCCCCCAACTTTGTGACCAGCTTCCCGCCTGGCCCCCTAAATTAGCAAAAATACCCATATGGCCCCTTAGTCGCCGTTACCGTCAGAAAACCGTGAACACATTTCACTTCCGGAAATGCCCTTCCGTGTTGTCAGGCGTGCCTGACAACCACTCAGCCCGTCAAATCGTTCATTAAATACCATACGTCATTCAGATTCACCTTCCCCCATGCCCGCCGTTTCTTCCCCATGCCAGCCGTTTCTTGGAAAGACAAGACACCCCTTCGCCTTCACCTACCCACCCAGATTACAGATTCTTCTTCTCCTGGTTCATTCTCTCTCTGACTCTTTTCTCTCTAACTCTTCTCTCTCTAAAACTCTGCTTCAAAAACTCTGCTTCATTCACCATAGTTTATCCTTCTTCTTCTCATCTGATTTTCCCCAAAATTCTTCCATGGACGACAAATATGAACCCCTTTATCCAATAGAAGATCTGATCGATGTTCAGGTTCACTATGGTGGTTATTTTCCTGATGACACCGATTGGAACCATATTCACTACACACAGTACATTGGTGGAGATGTAGTTATATTTCAAGACATTGATGTCCCTCTGGCGAAGGAGTGGATGCTCTTGAAGTTCCTTGACGCCGCATGCAAAGGGTTTAAGTTGCCACAGGGAACGCTTGGGCTTAGTTTGTGGGCAATTGTTCAAAGCAAGTCCTTTCTTGGTATCGTCTTAGACGATGAAACATTGAACTTGTGCGTTCTGAATGCTAGAACTTCGAGAAGGGGCGGTGGATATCTCCATTTTTTCCTTGTTGTCGAACATCCAGAAGTCCCCCCTCCCCCCCACCACCATCTCTGTACCTTGAATGGCATGGTGAATGGCAGAACCCCCCTAAAATGAAGAGGTTTAAGTCGAAGGGTGGGCATGGGCTGAGGGAAAGAATTTCCACAAAAGGGTTAAGGTTTCTGGAAGAACAGAGGAAGGGCAAAAGGATAATGTTGACTAGAGGAGCAGTAAAAGAAGACCTAATAACCAGATTTGGAGTCCCGAGGATCCTGGTAATGGACAACGGACCGCAGTTCAACAATGATGCCATGAAGGACTTCCTCACGGAGTATGGGATTAAGCCGGCCTACGTGAGCCCCGCACACCCCGCACACCCCGCCGGAAATGGACAAGTAGAGGTAACCAACAAAACTGTAGTTAAGTACATTAAAACCAAATGCTATAAAAACAAAAATTGGGTAGACAAACTCCCCGACGTACTGTAGACATTCCGTATCACACCGCGAAGAGCCACGGGGAAGACGCCTTTTCGAATGGTATACGGCATGGACGTCATGCTACCCCTAGAAATAGGCAAACCGAGTCTAAGAGTAAGACACTTCGATCCCGAAACCAATGAGCAACTAATGTTAGAACACTTAGACCTAGTGAACGAAGTCCGAGACCGAGCGGAGCTGCGAAATCTTGCTTTCGAAGACACCATGACCAAACAGCACAGGTCCCACATGAAGATAAGAAAGTTTGACGTCGGAGACATAGTGTGGAGAAACTCTAAATTCACCCAAAAGCCTTTAGCAGCCAAACTCTTTCCCACATGGGAAGGCCCTTATAAGATAGTAGCGGTTGTAAGACCTGACACCTATAGGTTAGGGAATACGTCAGGGCACGTCCTTACACACCCCTGGAACGCGGAGCACCTCAAATTCGCCTTTCAGAAGAAAGACACCGATATATCCTAGAATACCGAAAGATGGACCAGACTCAAGAAGATGAAGCATAGATCTACTTGTATGGTACTATGTTAAGTAAGGAAGTTATAGGGAATTTTGGCCATGTTCAGCGAACTTATAAACTTTTGCTAGTATAAAACTTTCTGTTTTAGAACCCAAAGGAGGAGTCCTAGCTAAAACTCATCTCACTCTGAATCGAGCAGGTAGCCTTGACAGCGAGAGCCACAACCAGGGGACCTAAAGGTTGTAGGGTTATGGGTGTATCTAATACACTATCTAGTTTTCTAAGCGAAATCTCAACATCTAATATGTTAACACTAGTTTCCAGGATCGTTGTATACATGAACTAAACAATGAACTAGAATAGGGAAAAATACCTTTTCGCGTTTTTCCCTCGAACCATTCCAATTCGTGTGTGAAAATCGAGGGCTCCAATTGTCGCTCCTCTACTTGAGAAACCGAGATGGTTAACTTGATCTCCCTTCATTAATGTCTGCTAGGACTTCAATGGAAGGTTGAGAAGAACCTTTCTTCTTGACTAGATTCTAGAGAAAACTCACTTTTCTCTTTCTTGCTTTTTCTCTGTTAAAAAGCTCTCACAAACTTATGAGTTTTGTCTCTTTAGATGTGTATAGAATTATGTCTAAGGAGGTCTATTTAGAGGGATCATAGAGAAGGTATTTGACCCAAACTAGGATTCCTAAAATATCTCCTTCAAGACATATCTAATAGTGTCCCATATGAAACCCTAAAAGGGGTTTATGTGTGGCCGGCCACATAAAGCCTCTATGGGCTTTATGGCCGGCCCACTTAGGGGTTCCAACCGGCCATGTGCTGGCCGGCCCCTCCTTAAGGTCAACCATCATATGACCGACCCCTTTAGGGCACCCAGGGCTCCCTTTTTAGCCCGGGGTTATGTACACTTGTCCGGACTCCTCCGAACTCTATTTGGCCTCAAATAATGGATCCAATCTACTTATTTGCCACTCTTTATCTAGTCAACTCTCTCCGATCAAGTTACCACTCTTATGTGTAACCTGTTGTAGGATCCGGTCTATATTAGTTGCGAATCACCGAATTGATTCGACGATCTTAGTTGGCTTCTAGCAAAGCACTACGACCCCTAATTGGACCAGACTGGATGACCTTCATCTTTATCCTAACTGACAAATTGATCGCATTTCCATCTTGGTCGAAGGACACTCCTTCGGAAGGACATCTCCTTCAGAAAAAACGGATATATCCTTTAGTCTCCCACTTGTCCTTAGAACAAGTGCAATGCTTGATTCGCATGTCACTTCGTATCTCATCTGATTCGTCATATCTTTTTTCAGACTTTTTTGATCTGGAGAATAACTGCCAAGCTAATGATTAACTTTTAATCCATTAGAGTACAGCTGTACAGTTTCAGTTTCTTCTCCTCAAGTGGCCCGGAGATACTTTTTCTTAACCTAGTTAGGAGGACATAATCCACTCTTGTACTCCCACTTAACTTCATATCTATCATGTCTTCCCCAGCAATCCGCCTTTATAACCTCCTTTTACGGCGCGGCGTTTGACGGTGCCAAAGTTCGACATTCCTTATAGAAAATGAGTGGAGTACTCATGTTTAAGGAATCTCTCCAATCTTTCCCATGAGTGTTCATGACGTTTTTCAACTCCTTGAAGAACTCTCATGTTTGGGTTAATCCAGTTTATATTCCCCAATCATACACCCATGTAATTGACTTGAATATTATATTCCCATGGCCCATGAAACAGCGCCATCATATGAGAGCTTTGTTAATTCTTTTATGTCTGATAAAACAACTACAATCTTTGAGGATGTTAAACCAGCATTGAACTCAAAGGAGTTGAGACGAAGGTCAATGGAAGAAAGTAGCTCAGGAGATGGTTTGGATGTAAGGATGCAGCAACTAGGTGATAGGAAGGGCTGGTCTAGTTCTAAATCGAAACCTAGGAAGTACAGCTGCTTTAATTGTAAGAAGGAGGGGAACTTCAAGAATAATTGACCTGAGCTTAGGAAGAAGCCAGATGAGGCAGCAGTCTTCGAAGAAGATGATGTTAGTGTCTTGGAAATCATTAAAGAATGTGACGAAGATATGGCAGTAGTCTTCGAAGAAGATGATGTTGTACATTCCATATATGTCCTCATAAGGAATGGTTTTCCACTTACACAACCAGTAATGGCGGTAAGGTGTTAATTGGAAACGACGCTCCTTGTAAGTGTTGGGTTTTGGGGATCGAATAACCATTGTACGTATCTAATACTAACAATCATCTAACTAGTGTTGAGACACCCGAGTAAATAGGGGATTGAATTTTTAGTCCTTATTTCAAAAATTCAAAAGTGTTCAAAATTTTTAATTTTTGGATTGAAAATACGAGTCTAGTTGTTTTTGCTTGTTAATAGTTATAGAGTCTAGTTGGTCGTACTATGCTTTTGCTGAAAGTTCTTCCACGAATTTCGAGTCTTGAAGTTGTCTGTGCACTAGCCATGTGAGTGTTAGATAGGTGAAGAGTTGACTTCTCTGAGAGAACTTAATCGATCATTAGTGGAGACTTAACCTATGTGAGATTCTGAGCCTTTTCCTTTGTTTTCAGTGATCTCTTCTGTGATAACTCCGAGTAGAATGAAGAGCTACTCAACCTCGCAATATTTATTAGAACTCAGTTGATCTCTTGAGTTCAAATTTTACAACCACTAGGGATGTCATCAGGAAGTAAACCCTTCTCTTGTAGTCTGAGAAACTTGAAAACAATGTCAACTAGAGGAAAATAGATATCATCCATCATTTAGAACTCTGAGAATTAAGGCATGAAGCAAAATAAAGAGAATTTTACCCAAGGAAAGAATAATGTGAAGAAAGTACGTTATGTATTTTGAGTTTTATTACCAGAGTCAGTTGCAAAAAAAAAAAAATGTTTGTTTAACTGTTTATCCCTTGAAGTAGTTCTTGAAGATATGAAGACGTCGAGTTCTCAGAAGTTCTAGTCACATCATCATTATAGTCTATTATCTTCTAGGAAGCATTGTTAGATAGTTGATCAGGTGAGAAGAGTTGGTTAGCTTCCCCATTCCGTATTAGTGGTTGTTTCCTTCCTATGAAATCAGTCGTTCATAAAGAAATTTAGTCCATCTTTTGTAATGCGTTGAGTTTTCTTTCATACTCATACTCGCACATTGAGTGAGCCATTTCTGAGTGACTTTAATTTTTGAGTGTATGACCGTGAGATAGCAGTCGAGTCGAAATGTATCGAGACGGTAATCAAGGTCTTGTCTTTTCAGAACTGAAATGATACTCATATTGGCTGGTCACGTGCACTTCGAGTCTTGATTACTAATGAAGAGATTTTTAACATTTGTATGGGTTTGGTCGATTTGGATTTCATTTCTATTAACTTTCGAAAATCTACCGGATAAACATTTTTAGTCCATGTCATATTTAACCCTTTTGGAATTTTGAGATATTTGTGGGTATATTCACTGCAAACCTTCACGAGACAAAACTCGTCCTCTAGGGCAAACCTAGAGGTTTAACGGCTTGTTGCACGTGCTAAGTGCAATCGTGATACCCTACGAAAGTGGTGAAGTGGGTTTAGTTTTATTCTCTGTTTTGCTCGAGGACTAGCAAAATTTAAGTTTGGGGATGTCTGATGAGACATGAAAATGTCCCATCTGAATCTCTTAACTCGGGTTATTTAGTCAATTTCGAGCAGTTACTCTGATAAATCATGTGTTTCTCTTTTCCAGGGGTCTTTTACGGAGTTCGGCATGAAAAATGGTTAAAAGCGGGAGAAAGACGCAGAAAAGGGCATTTTGGTCATTTGGAGATGAGGGTAGTCTGGTTATGTTGTCAATGTTGTCACTCCGATGAAATATAGAGTCTAAGACTAACCCTACGGCGAAAACGGGAGTCGAATCGGAGTTCGGATGAGAAAAAATAGAGAAGGTCAAAGTTCAAGTCAAAATCGAGTCAACATGAATCTTTCAGAGACACGTGGCGGAGACGGGAACGTTAGTATGAAAATTTCGGTATGCTGGTGGGCGTGAGAGGGACATTTTCAGGATAGTCTCTAGGTGTTGATCTCGTGTACTGCGTAGCAGGATATTACGATGCTCCCTCACCAAGATACGAAATCTAACGTGTGGTTGTTCTCCATGCACATGCCTCTCATGCTTTTAAAATGCTTCCTACTACACTACATCACTCCTACTCTCCTATCACAACGTGCATGGGTTGGCACCAGATTTGTTACCCATTTTCTCTCCATTCTCTATCTTTAGTAAACACAAATAAAAAGGGAAGGAAAGAAAATCAAGAAGGAGATAAGACAGGGGTGGCCCTGGGCCAAAGCGAACAAAGTGTCGCTTCGGGCCACCGAATTTTAGGGGCCACCGATACATTAATTTCTGTTAGAAATATATAAGAAATCCAACTCTCTAAGAAAATTATAAGGGCCCCATTTGAAAAATATTAAGTAAAAAGGGCCACCAAATTCGATGATCTTTAAATGAATGGCGGGCCCAACAGTTTGTTTGATTTATGAGAAAGTAGAGTAGAAAGTGTTGATTCAAAAACTGGTGGAGACAAATGATGATTACGAGAAGCTTAACCCATTTAAAAAATGTTTGGTAAAAAGGACCACCAAGACATTAGGTTTCAAGCTCCACAATTACGAGAAGCTTTAGAAGAATTGGTGAAGACAAGTGATGATTCAAAAACAGTTTATGATGCCGAAAATATATTAAAACAAGACTTTGAAAATTTTGAATTCCTTTTGAGCATGGTTATTTGGCATAATATATTGTTTACGGTAAACTCTGTTAGCAAAACACTTCAAACTGAAAATATAGATATTGAAGTTGCATTAGAGAAATTGAATGGACTCATTTGTTATCTTGAAGCCTATAGAGAAGTGAGATTTGAAGAAGGCATGGTTGAAGCTAAAGAGATTGCCATTAAAATGGGAGTTGAAACAACATTTCGGGAAAAACGTATTATTCGAAGAAAGAAACAGTTTGATGAGAATGTGTGTGAAGATCCATCAATGTCACCTAAAGAAGCATTTAGAGTTAATTATTACATATACATATTAAATCGAACTCTTTCTTCATTTAAGAGCAGATTCGAGCAAACTATAAATACGAAGAAATATCTAATTTTCTGTTTGAGTTAAAAAAGATAAACTCCCAAGATGATGGTGATTTGAGATATTCATGTGTTCGCCTTGAAACCTTTTTCAAGCATAATGAGTCATATGACATAGACAGACTAGACTTATTTTCTGAACTGGAAGTGTTGAAGCGTCTTTACCAAATGAGATCAAAAGACCAACTGAAGTGCTAGATTTTTGTAAAGATATGAAAGGTTGTTAACCGAACACATGGGTTTCTTATAGAATTATGTTAACGATACCAGTTATTGTTGCCTCTGGAGAAACAAGTTTTTATAAGTTGAAGTTGATTAAGTCTTATATTCGATTTACTATGTCAGATTAAAGGTTAAATGGGTTAGCTACATTATCTATTGAGAAGAATATGGTTGATAGTCTTGATTATTCGACGGTTATTAGTGACTTTGCATCAAAAAATTTAAGAAGAACAAAATTTCAGTGATTGTAATTGTCAAAAAAATTATTTTGTTATATAAATATGAGAAAATATTTTGCAGTACTTATTGTTTTCATGTAAATACATTTATACGTTTTACAATTTGATAGAAAGGGCCACATTTTCTGACCTCGCTTCGGGCCACCGAAAAGTCAGGGCCGCCCCTGAGATAAGAGATTGAGTTTTGGCTGAGGTATTTCTAGAGAGAAGATTATTTCCTGATTCATAGAGATTTTCTTCTCTCTACTCGGTTAGAAACAAAAATCAGACATAGGTTCTTCTTTATATGGGTTAAGAGATATATAAGATTATTTCTAGAGAGAGAGAGATTCAGTTGATATTTTATGTGAAGGAAGTTAGCTTCTCTGCTTTGTTAGTTATATGGGGAAATTTTGAAATAGAAAAGAAAGCAATGGAGGGATTTAGAGAGAACTGAAGATTTCAAATGGGTGAATATATTTTCTTAGAAAGAGAGAGCTTTCTCTGTTATGGAAGATGAAGATTATCAGATACAACAAAGAAGGAAAGAGAGATTCGATTCATTTCTATTATTGAAGCTGGAGATTTCATTGAGAGATTGATGGAACAAGATTGAAATCTACAGAGAGATAAATCAAGAAACAGAAATATTAAAGAGATGGTTCTTCTCGGCTTAGTTTGATTTTATCCGATGATGAAAGATTCTTTACTATCATAGAAGAGGATTGGAGGTTGATGAAAAGATATTTTTCTGGAACTATAGAGATTTGGCTGGAAAATGAGAACAAAATGAAAGAAATAAAGAAAGATATCGATTTTAAAGAGGGGCTGGTTTTCAATGCAAAAAAAAAAGAGGGGCTGGTTCTTCTTCTTTTTTATATGTATAACTGAAACAGAGAGGGGATATCTCATCTTTGGGGATCAAATCCTCTTTGAAGCTCAATTAAACAGAAATATTAGAGAGAGAAGGGGAGAGAGAGTTCCGAATTGTATTTTTATTCCTCTTTTCTAAATCAGAGAATCATCTATCTTCTTTTCTTCTTCTTGTGTAGTTCTTTTTGTGAGAGAGAGTACTAACAGAGTAGAAATTGAGAAACACAAACAGAGAGTGAGAGTGATTTGTATATAGAGAGAGAGGATTGTAATTTAATTCTTTATATAATACAATCTTCAATTTCAATTTCTATGTGTTAGCTGATTCAAATTGAAATAGAAACAAAGAGAGAAACAGTAGAGAGATAGGGAGATTTTGTTGGAGAAGAAGACCGCGTTTGGTCAAGAAGTGTTGCTGGAAAATCATTTTCCATTGACGCTGGAAAATTATTTTCTCCAGAGAAGCGTTTGGCTGCGAGACAGGAAATCGGCAAAAAGGAGTTTAGTTGTTCTTCCCTTTCTTCTCTTATTTGTCATAATTGTTTTGATCATGAATAGCTAAATCTCTCATCTAGGATTTTACGATGAAACTCATTTTTGATCTTTTAGAGATATATCTTTGATTGATTATTCTTTATTATGCTTCATAGTTTAATTTGTTTTAGTTTGTTAAATAGTTTTTCTATTCATTATCTATACTTTTAGGTTTGATACATCATGCTTAGGTTAAATCCTTTGATGGTGTATACTTATCACTTGATAGATAATAGTTTAGAGGTTTGTTTTTCAAAATAAATACAATTACATTGTTATGATTTATCGGTTTTAACAAAAGCATCCCCCGGAATTAGGTTAGTTCATTACCCGAAATTCTGAGTTATAGGAAAAGAGAATTAATCATTTTAAGTATTTATTCCAAAAAGTGATTTTATAGAGTGGATTCCAAAATCCTAGACTTCTCCCCATTTGAGTTTACCTTTTTAATCGTTTTCATATTTTTATTGTATTTTAAAACCACAAAACCAATTTTCAAAGAAAAACCGAGTTACTTCCAAGTCTTAGAATAGGTTTCACTTAGTCTCTGAGGAACGAACCGGTCTTACCAGAACTATTACTTGACGCCCGTATACTTGCGGGTGGTGACCTATTTAGGGTAACCTTTTAGGCCCATCAGCCAGGACTCGCGCGAAGGAGATCGTCAGTATATTATGGACAAACATAATAACCGGATTTGGAGCCCCGAGGGTCCTGGTAATGGACAACGGACCGCAGTTCAACAATGACACCATGAAGGACTTCCTCACGGAGTATGGGATTAAGCTGGCCTACGTGAGCCCCGCACACCCCGCCGGAAACGGACAAGTAGAGGTAACAAACAAAACTGTAGTTAAGTACATTAAATCCAAATGCTATAAAAACAAAAATTGGGTAGAGAAACTACCCGACGTACTGTAGACATACCGTATCACACCGCGAAGAGCCACGGGGAAGACGCCTTTTGGAATGGTATACGGCATGGACGTCGTGCTACCCCTAGAAATAGGCAAACCGAGTCTAAGAGTAAGACATTTCGATCCCGAAACCAATGAGCAACTAATGTTAGAACACTTAGACCTAGTGAACGAAGTCCGAGACCGAGCGGAGCTGCGAAATCTTGCTTTCGAAGACACCATGACCAAACAGCACAGGTCCCACATGAAGATAAGAAAGTTTGACGTCGGAGACATAGTGTGGAGAAACTCTAAATTCACCCAAAAGCCTTTAGCAGCCAAACTCTTTCCCACATGGGAAGGCCCTTATAAGATAGTAGCGGTTGTAAGACCTGACACCTATAGGTTAGGGAATACGTCAGGGCACGTCCTTACACACCCCTGGAATGCGGAGCACCTCAAATTCGCCTTTCAGAAGAAAGACACCGATATATCCTAGAATACCGAAAGATGGACCAGACTCAAGAAGATGAAGCATAGATCTACTTGTATGGTACTATGTTAAGTAAGGAAGTTATAGGGAATTTTGGCCATGTTCAGCGAACTTATAAACTTTTGCTAGTATAAAACTTTCTGTTTTAGAACCCAAAGGAGGAGTCCTAGCTAAAACTCATCTCGCTCTGAATCGAGCAGGTAGCCTTGACAGCGAGAGCCACAACCAGGGGACCTAAAGGTTGTAGGGTTATGGGTGTATCTAATACACTATCTAGTTTTCTAAGCGAAATCTCAACATCTAATATGTTAACACTAGTTTCCAGGATCGTTGTATACATGAACTAAACAATGAACTAGAATAGGGATAAATACCTTTTCGCGTTTTTCCCTCGAACCATTCCAATTCGCGTGTGAAAATCGAGGGCTCCAATTGTCGCTCCTCTACTTGAGAAACCGAGATGGTTAACTTGATCTCCCTTCATTAATGTCTGCTAGGACTTCAATGGAAGGTTGAGAAGAACCTTTCTTCTTGACTAGATTCTAGAGAAAACTCACTTTTCTCTTTCTTGCTTTTTCTCTGTTAAAAAGCTCTCACAAACTTATGAGTTTTGTCTCTTTAGTTGTGTATAGAATTATGTTTAAGGAGGTCTATTTAGAGGGATCATAGAGAAGGTATTTGACCCAAACTAGGATTCCTACAATATCTCCTTCAAGACATATCTAATAGTGTCCCATATGAAACCCTAAAAGGTGTTTATGTGTGGCCGGGCACATAAAGCCTCTATGGGCTTTATGGCCGGCCCACTTAGGGGTTCCAACCGGCCATGTGCTGGCCGACCCCTCCCTAAATTAAGTAATCCAAGAAAAGCAATACGAAATAAAGAACAATGACAAAGAACACGAAATATTTATGATGAGCCATGAAAATGACTCATCTGAATCTCTTAACTCGGGTTGGTTAGTCCACAAAGGACTAGAATACCCTCGGACTTCTTTCTTCCACAACTTCTCCGTCCGAACTCGGAATTGACTTCCGTTTTCACCGTTGGGCTCGTCTTTGACTCCTCTTCTCATATGATTTGCTTGAAGTCTTTTTCTCTCATTTTGGGCACATGAAATGATAGTGATAATTCGCCATCTTTATTCTGAATTCCATGTTTAGCTCCAAATATGGTACCTAAACAAGAAAAACACATAAAATATTATTGATAACACTCGATAAAGACTAATTTGTCTAAGTTAGGCTCTCCAAATGTGACATTTTCGTGTCACATCAAGATCCCCAAACTTAAACTTTGCTAGTCCTCGAGCAAATAAAACAAAATAAAAGCCTAACTCACTTTCGGAGGCATCCCGGTTGCATTTAGCGTATGCAACAAGCCTTTAAACCTCTAGGTTACCCCTAGAGGACGAGTATTGTCTCGTGAGGGTTTCCATAGATGACACCCACAAACATCGAGTTTCAAATACACAAGGGTCCAACAACCACATCATATATAAGCATGGTTCATATAGTAAAGGGTTTAAGCATGTCAAAACATAATGAATCAAGTAAATAAGTTCTTGTAAAAGCTAAAGGCCCCTTCACTAATGATCTTACTCTAAAATGCAAGTGTTACACCACAATGAGCAACATCTATGTTCCGAAGTCACAACGCCTTGATTCCTAGTTTAGTACATTTCGCCTCGACTTCGGCCTCACGGGCATACACTCCAAATATGAAATCGCTCAAGAATGGTTCGCTCGTATGTGTGAGTGTGATCACTAACATGGACTCAACACATAAAAAGGGGTGAGGACAACATTTTGGAACGAATGATCTTCGAAAAGGAATTAGCCACTAAATAGAGTGGGGAAGCTCACTCGCCCTTCTCACCCATTCTACCCTCTAAGAATGCCTTCTAAAGGTTAACGGATACTAGAGATGGATGACGATGGAGGATTCCGAGAATGTCGAACTCTTCATGATAGAACCTCTTAAGCACTTCCACATTCGTTTCTTGCTTCGAATACTTATTCATGAACATACACACAAACACACATATATACAATCACATCACTCACACAAAAGAGCTAACATGCTCAAACATAACATAAACAACTTTATTCATCATTCTTTTTTTCTTTTTGTCTTTCTTTCTTTCTTTTTTTTTCACTTTTTTTTGTTTTTCTTTTTTTTCATATCACTTTTTTTTTCATAACACAAAATCACATAAAACAAACATAACTCACAATACTATATTCTTGCAATCAAATTTTTTCATTTCATACTTGCTTTTGACATTCTTCATTCTTTTCTTCTCATGTCTTCATTCTCGGGATGTAAGATGATGGAGTATCCGCCTTCCTCTAGTTGACACTCTTATTGGGTTTCATGGAATACAAGGGCAAGGTTAATTCGCTATCCTAATGTCACTCCTAGTGGCTAAGAAAGTTGAGCACACGAGATCAAATGAGCTCTTTTAATAGTTACGAGGTTGAGTAGCTCTTCATTCTACTCGGAGTTAGCGCAGAAGAGTACACTCGAAGGACAATTTAGGGTTTGAGCTCTCACATGGGTTAAGTCCTCCACTAATGACTACTCTAGGTTTCTTAGAGATGTTTCTTCTTCACTAAGATGTTACTCCCATAGTATAACACAAACACTCAAAGAATCGACTTTCATGCAAATACCATTAGCAATCACAAAACCCATCAACTCGACACATATGCATCAACATTCTTAAAACTATCACTACAATCACATGCAAATCTACTCAAAATGTTCAAAATTTTTCAAATTTTAGCTAATTTGAACCCTTTTGTCTTTGAAACCCATGGTCATGCATTGGTTATGGTCATATCCCGCATCCCCAAACTTAAAACTAACATTGTCCTCAATGTTCAAAGCATACACTCACCAAATGATAAAGAGGCACATCAATTTAAAGAGAAGAGTGGAGAGATATTACCATAACCGAAGGAGATAAAAGATGATACTACCAAGACTCATTTATAACGAGGTTCCAAGTTGATGCCTAGCTCACGCCATCCCCAAACTTGGAACAAACCACGCCTTAGAAGTAAAACAAGTAAGAAATGCTCCTAAAATATCCAAAAATATAATGAGAATGAAGCACAAAAGAAGACATGACCATATAAAGTCTACCACTAACGCGGGTATAGACGATTGCATCGAGCTATGCAATTAGCCTTTGATTCTCTTGTTTTCACACAAGAGCACGAGTTATGTCTCGCGGAGGGTTTCCAGAGATGCTACCCACAAACATCAAAAGCCATCTTAATCGGCTAACGATCATATAGTAAAAGCCGGAAGATTTGGGGGTCAACCCAAAGAAAGCTATATTCAAAAACTAAAAGTCTCACAAGAATATTAAACGCAAGAAGTGCAAGTGAGACTAAAAGCGAAAAGAAGCCATCCCCAAACTTAGTGGATGCACGGTCCACTAAGTGCGCATAAATGCTAGGGGCGACGACTAAAAAGTCATCAAAAGGGTCGACATATAAGTGAAGTGAGAGGAGGTCAGTCGAAGGCAAGAAGTCATCCTCAAGCTTAGTGGATAGAATATCCACTAAGTCCCTAGACATGCTAGGAAAGGCGTCTGAAGTGTCCCAAAAGGGGTCAACAATCGAGTCTGAGATCATGTGGAAGGTCGAACTAGATTCTAAGGGTAAGGCAATAGGCTCGGGGACCAAGTCAAGGTCCATAATTTCCTTAGGTAAATAATCCAACAAGCTATCCGCTATCTCTTCAACTGCTATGTTATCGACACCCTTAAAGGCATCTGGAGCCTCAAAGTTGGTTGCAACACCTTCACTTCTACATAACTCATCCAAGTAATCACAAGTGCTAAAAATTGGAAAGTTCAACATCGTGTGATCCCCAAACTTGCTCATAGAGCTATCATCCTGAACATCAAAATCTAGTGTAGGTCGATCATGGTGAGATAACAATGGTCGAGGGACTGAGCAACAAGGGTCATCGGTCAATTCCATCTCAAAAGGTCTATCAGGAGCTTCTTCGACATTTAACTTAAGACTAGAGTTAGGTGTATTACCCTCACCATCATTCATAGTCTCTTCTTGAGTTTGGGGTGCGCAAACCCCTTCCTCGTCGATGATAGGCTCTGACTCAAGTCTATCAACAATGTTGAGAAGCCGTTCCGTGATCTCTTTTATATCTCGATTGAATCTAGTTTGGTACTCTAAAATTGCTTGAAGAGTATCTTCAGACATCTCCTCATAATAAGGCACATGAGTATAACTAGACGAAGACTCTCGTGGAACACGGATCATGGGACAATACTCGGTCAAATGGTCTAAGCTCCCACAAATAGCACAAACCAGGCAAATGGTCTCCATGGTCCTTTCTTCACTACCCTCATGTAGATATCTAGACTCGACTCTTTGAGTGGAATTATCGAGTCGGGAATTGTCATCACTAAATGAACCGTTCATATATGCTTGTCGATAGTCACGAAGACTTCGACGTGGTCGATCAATACTAATGGAACTACGGTTATCATCAAATGACAAATCCATACATGAAGGTGTGGTCATCCCAAATTCTTGTCGATAGTCTCGAAGACTCTTACGGGGTTGATTACCCTCATGCTCATAATCCCTAACACCATATTCATGACGAGTCTCACCGACTCCATACATCCGTCGATATTCACCCATGGTCATCCTAGGTCGGTCAGACTCAACTCGCCTATTCCTATCACTAGTCGGACCATTCCTATGTAAGTTTGAGTAGTCCTGATGACTTGTAGATGGTCGACTAGTGTTGGAAAGAGTTCGCATAAGGTCATTCTCATCAAATGACCAACTTGCCATGATCTCACAATATTCAAGGATACTGACACACAATCGCAAAAAGAAGGAACAAACACTTATAGACTAAACAATCACACACAAGTAAAAAGGATGAGATAGAATGTGATACTATCGAGTGCTCCTCTCGTTTCGTTCGCCTTTCTTCTTAAGCTTCTCGATTCCTTCCTTTTCCTTCGCCTTTATGTCACTTTTGGCTCTTTTCTATAAAACGGTACCTAAAAAAAATGAAATTAAGAAAGTACAAAATAAAATAAAGACGTCTGAGGAGCAAATAACACTAAACTAATGAACAAAACAACTAACGTTATCCAAACTACTAAACCTATCCCCGGCAGCGGCGCCAAAAACTTGATGCACCCGGAAAGGTTGCACACCCAAGCGGAGGTATCAAGTAGTAACCGGTAAAACCGGAGTCGATCCAAGGATAGGAAGGTGATTTGGATATCGAAGGGTCTTGTCCCTCGGTCTAGGTATCACTAGCTAATTTAGACTAAAAAGGAAAGGAAACAAAGATGAATAAGGGGTTTTGATTGAAAGAATAACAAAAAGAATAAAGCGAGTAAAACTAACTAAACAATAAATGTAAATGGGCAAGAGAGATTCGAGAGAAGAGTCGGAGGAACAAGAGTCGGGAGACGGTAAGAGTTGATTCGGGTAAAAGTTAATTGAGACGGTTACTTCGATCCACAAGATCGACAATGACAAATACTATGTATCTATTCACATGAAAGTGTAATTAACTTCACCCACATTGACAATTCTAAGCATCATGTGTCTAACTAAGCATAACCGATCAAACGTCACTAAGCATCGACTATCAAACTTACACACACCATCTAATGAATTGAGAATGAACAAGTATGACACTAATAAGCATAATACGTCAAACTAAGTATAATCGATCAAACGTCACTAAGCATCGATTATCAAACTAAGTACGCATTATCAAAGTTCGTGTCAATAGACGATTACGATCAAGGCTTCTAGTTTATAAAACTAGACGAAGACAATTAAACTCACATGTAAACAAATAATAAGTCAATCATCACATTCAAATCATGCTTCAAGAGTATCCGAATACGAGAGTTCATGTATCGAAATCCGGGAATCTATAATGATAATCTACAACTATGTATTGTCCGATTTAATGTGTCAAATACAATCGATGTTCGACTCCTAAGGTGGTGTCTATAAGTACTACGTATATCCGGAGATCATACCTAGTCAAACAAACGCCTAATTCGGTTAATCCCGAGTCATATCAAATGAACATCAACTCATAATCAAAACATCAAATCATATTAAACATAATCACGAATTCATCACATTTCATCTCATATATTCGACACACTTGATTTAGCTAACATGGTGATTGAATAATAAATGAAAAAAAATGATAAGAGAAATCCCCCTTTTTCGATGTGGCTCGAGGCTAGGTTCGTCGAGAAAAATGAGTCTCTAAGTGTAGTCGATCTCCCCGTAGCGATTTTCTGGATTTCCCTTTAATAGTGCACTTTGGGTGTCCCCGAGCAAAAATCAGATTTCCCCATAGCGACCATTATCATCTTCTCCATTTAGAACACAAACTCCATTATTGCTTCATCAAGCTTTCTCTCTCTAAAGATTTCTTACCCAAAATCAAATCAAACTACATGGGAAGATAGATCAAGACATGGGGAGTAAAAGCCCTATGGTTTCGAATCAAGAAAGTTGTCGAAAAGTCTAGAAAAATCCGATCAAAGTTTGAGACATTTCCGGCCAAACCCTAGATCCGGCCAAATAGCTCAAATCCGGCAAGAGGGGAGTGTCCCTTGCTGTCCCACGCGTCCCTAATGCAGTCCCGTGCACTGTCGTCGCTGCTGTGTAGCTCCTGTCGCTGCTGACCGGCTGCCGTTGCTGCTGAGCTGAGCTGCTGTCGCTGATTGCTGTCCGGCGAGCTGCACCGACCGTCCCTAATGCAGTCCCGTGCACTGTTGCAGCATCTCCCGAGCAGCTCGAGCAGCTGCCGTGCAGCCCGAGCTGCTGCTGGCCAAGGCTAGGCCGGCCTTGAGTTTGGCCGGCCTCGCTTTGGCCGGCACTCCTCCTTCTCTTTCCTCTCTTTTTCTCTCTCTCAAGCTCTTGAACCTTGAACTTTAGTGATGGAGAAGCTTCAAAAGCTTAGCCTCTTCCTCCCCCTCTTGGTTGTTCAAGCTAGAAGATCCAATGAAGAAGAAGATGAATAGTGACCCTTTGACCCCTTACTCTAACTTGAGTCAAAACCCTAGACTTAGTCAAACTTGACTAAGTCTTTAGACCACAAATGGGTGCCTATAAAATCTCTACCCAATTCTTCTTCTCTTAATATTTCTTGGGCTTGGACTTGGTTTTGGGCTTTGATTTAGAAACCAAGAGAGTGCCTCCATCCTTGTCTCTACATCTTCAAATTCTTACAAAGGACTAGAATACCCTCGGACTTCTTTCTTCCACAACTTCTCTGTCCGAACTCGGAATTGACTTCCGTTTTCACCGTTGGGCTCGTCTTTGACTCCTCTTCTCATATGATTTGCTTGAAGTCTTTTTCTCTCATTTTGGGCACATGAAATGATAGTGATAATTCGCCATCTTTATTCCGAATTCCATGTTTAGCTCCAAATATGGTACCTAAACAAGAAAAACACATAAAATATTATTGATAACACTCGATAAAGACTAATTTGTCTAAGTTAGGCTCTCCAAATGTGACATTTTCGTGTCACATCAAGATCCCCAAACTTAAACTTTGCTAGTCCTCGAGCAAATAAAACAAAATAAAAGCCTAACTCACTTTCGGAGGCATCCCGGTTGCATTTAGCGTATGCAACAAGCCTTTAAACCTCTAGGTTACCCCTAGAGGACGAGTATTGTCTCGTGAGGGTTTCCATAGATGACACCCACAAACATCGAGTTTCAAATACACAAGGGTCCAACAACCACATCATATATAAGCATGGTTCATATAGTAAAGGGTTTAAGCATGTCAAAACATAATGAATCAAGTAAATAAGTTTTTGTAAAAGCTAAAGGCCCCTTCACTAATGATCTTACTCTAAAATGTAAGTGTTACACCACAATGAGCAACATCTATGTTCCGAAGTCACAACGCCTTGATTCCTAGTTTAGTACATTTCGCCTCGACTTCGGCCTCACGGGCATACACTCCAAATATGAAATCGCTCAAGAATGGTTCGCTCGTATGTGTGAGTGTGATCACTAACATGGACTCAACACATAAAAAGGGGTGAGGATAACATTTTGGAACGAATGATCTTCGAAAAGGAATTAGCCACTAAATAGAGTGGGGAAGCTCACTCGCCCTTCTCACCCATTCTACCCTCTAAGAATGCCTTCTAAAGGTTAACGGATACTAGAGATGGATGACGATGGAGGATTTCCGAGAATGTCGAACTCTTCATGATAGAACCTCTTAAGCACTTCCACATTCGTTTCTTGCTTCGAATACTTATTCATGAACATACACACAAACACACATATATACAATCACATCACTCACACAAAAGAGCTAACATGCTCAAACATAACATAAACAACTTTATTCATCATTCTTTTTTTCTTTTTGTCTTTCTTTCTTTCTTTTTTTTTTCACTTTTTTTTGTTTTTCTTTTTTTTCATATCACTTTTTTTTTCATAACACAAAATCACATAAAACAAACATAACTCACAATACTATATTCTTGCAATCAACTTTTTTCATTTCATACTTGCTTTTGACATTCTTCATTCTTTTCTTCTCATGTCTTCATTCTCGGGATGTAAGATGATGGAGTATCCGCCTTCCTCTAGTTGACACTCTTATTGGGTTTCATGGACTACAAGGGCAAGGTTAATTCGCTATCCTAATGTCACTCCTAGTGGCTAAGAAAGTTGAGCACACGAGATCAAATGAGCTCTTTTAATAGTTACGAGGTTGAGTAGCTCTTCATTCTACTCGGAGTTAGCGCAGAAGAGTACACTCGAAGGACAATTTAGGCTTTGAGCTCTCACATGGGTTAAGTCCTCCACTAATGACTACTCTAGGTTTCTTAGAGATGTTTCTTCTTCACTAAGATGTTACTCCCATAGTATAACACAAACACTCAAAGAATCGACTTTCATGCAAATACCATTAGCAATCACAAAACCCATCAACTCGACACATATGCATCAACATTCTTAAAACTATCACTACAATCACATGCAAATCTACTCAAAATGTTCAAAATTTTTCAAATTTTAGCTAATTTGAACCCTTTTGTCTTTGAAACCCATGGTCATGCATTGGTTATGGTCATATCCCGCATCCCCAAACTTAAAACTAACATTGTCCTCAATGTTCAAAGCATACACTCACCAAATGATAAAGAGGCACATCAATTTAAAGAGAAGAGTGGAGAGATATTACCATAACCGAAGGAGATAAAAGATGATACTACCAAGACTCATGTATAACGAGGTTCCAAGTTGATGCCTAGCTCACGCCATCCCCAAACTTGGAACAAACCACGCCTTAGAAGTAAAACAAGTAAGAAATGCTCCTAAAATATCCAAAAATATAATGAGAATGAAGCACAAAAGAAGACATGACCATATAAAGTCTACCACTAACGCGGGTATAGACGATTGCATCGAGCTATGCAATTAGCCTTTGATTCTCTTGTTTTCACACAAGAGCACGAGTTATGTCTCGCGGAGGGTTTCCAGAGATGCTACCCACAAACATCAAAAGCCATCTTAATCGGCTAACGATCATATAGTAAAAGCCGGAAGATTTGGGGGTCAACCCAAAGAAAGCTATATACAAAAACTAAAAGTCTCACAAGAATATTAAACGCAAGAAGTGCAAGTGAGACTAAAAGAGAAAAGAAGCCATCCCCAAACTTAGTGGATGCACGGTCCACTAAGTGCGCATAAATGCTAGGGGCGACGACTAAAAAGTCATCAAAAGGGTCGACATATAAGTGAAGTGAGAGGAGGTCAGTCGAAGGCAAGAAGTCATCCTCAAGCTTAGTGGATAGAATATCCACTAAGTCCCTAGACATGCTAGGAAAGGCGTCTAAAGTGTCCCAAAAGGGGTCAACAATCGAGTCTGAGATTATGTGGAAGGTCGAACTAGATTCTAAGGGTAAGGCAATAGGCTCGGGGACCAAGTCAAGGTCCATAATTTCCTTAGGTAAATAATCCAACAAGCTATCCGCTATCTCTTCAACTGCTATGTTATCGACACCCTTAAAGGCATCTGGAGCCTCAAAGTTGGTTGCAACACCTTCACTTCTACATAACTCATCCAAGTAATCACAAGTGCTAAAAATTGGAAAGTTCAACATCGTGTGATCCCCAAACTTGCTCATAGAGCTATCATCCTGAACATCAAAATCTAGTGTAGGTCGATCATGGTGAGATAACAATGGTCGAGGGACTGAGCAACAAGGGTCATCGGTCAATTCCATCTCAAAAGGTCTATCAGGAGCTTCTTCGACATTTAACTTAAGACTAGAGTTAGGTGTATTACCCTCACCATCATTCATAGTCTCTTCTTGAGTTTGGGGTGCGCAAACCCCTTCCTCGTCGATGATAGGCTCTGACTCAAGTCTATCAACAATGTTGAGAAGCCGTTCCGTGATCTCTTTTATATCTCGATTGAATCTAGTTTGGTACTCTAAAATTGCTTGAAGAGTATCTTCAGACATCTCCTCATAATAAGGCACATGAGTATAACTAGACGAAGACTCTCGTGGAACACGGATCATGGGACAATACTCGGTCAAATGGTCTAAGCTCCCACAAATAGCACAAACCAGGCAAATGGTCTCCATGGTCCTTTCTTCACTACCCTCATGTAGATATCTAGACTCGACTCTTTGAGTGGAATTATCGAGTCGGGAATTGTCATCACTAAATGAACCGTTCATATATGCTTGTCGATAGTCACGAAGACTTCGACGTGGTCGATCAATACTAATGGAACTACGGTTATCATCAAATGACAAATCCATACATGAAGGTGTGGTCATCCCAAATTCTTGTCGATAGTCTCGAAGACTCTTACGGGGTTGATTACCCTCATGCTCATAATCCCTAACACCATATTCATGACGAGTCTCACCGACTCCATACATCCGTCGATATTCACCCATGGTCATCCTAGGTCGGTCAGACTCAACTCGCCTATTCCTATCACTAGTCGGACCATTCCTATGTAAGTTTGAGTAGTCCTGATGACTTGTAGATGGTCGACTAGTGTTGGAAAGAGTTCGCATAAGGTCATTCTCATCAAATGACCAACTTGCCATGATCTCACAATATTCAAGGATACTGACACACAATCGCAAAAAGAAGGAACAAACACTTATAGACTAAACAATCACACACAAGTAAAAAGGATGAGATAGAATGTGATACTATCGAGTGCTCCTCTCGTTTCGTTCGCCTTTCTTCTTAAGCTTCTCGATTCCTTCCTTTTCCTTCGCCTTTATGTCACTTTTGGCTCTTTTCTATAAAACGGTACCTAAAAAAAATGAAATTAAGAAAGTACAAAATAAAATAAAGACGTCTGAGGAGCAAATAACACTAAACTAATGAACAAAACAACTAACGTTATCCAAACTACTAAACCTATCCCCGGCAGCGGCGCCAAAAACTTGATGCACCCGGAAAGGTTGCACACCCAAGCGGAGCTATCAAGTAGTAACCGGTAAAACCGGAGTCGATCCAAGGATAGGAAGGTGATTTGGATATCGAAGGGTCTTGTCCCTCGGTCTAGGTATCACTAGCTAACTTAGACTAAAAAGGAAAGGAAACAAAGATGAATAAGGGGTTTTGATTGAAAGAATAACAAAAAGAATAAAGCGAGTAAAACTAACTAAACAATAAATGTAAATGGGCAAGAGAGATTCGAGAGAAGAGTCGGAGGAACAAGAGTCGGGAGACGGTAAGAGTTGATTCGGGTAAAAGTTAATTGAGACGGTTACTTCGATCCACAAGATCGACAATGACAAATACTATGTATCTATTCACATGAAAGTGTAATTAACTTCACCCACATTGACAATTCTAAGCATCATGTGTCTAACTAAGCATAACCGATCAAACGTCACTAAGCATCGACTATCAAACTTACACACACCATCTAATGAATTGAGAATGAACAAGTATGACACTAATAAGCATAATACGTCAAACTAAGTATAATCGATCAAACGTCACTAAGCATCGATTATCAAACTAAGTACGCATTATCAAAGTTCGTGTCAATAGACGATTACGATCAAGGCTTCTAGTTTATAAAACTAGACGAAGACAATTAAACTCACATGTAAACAAATAATAAGTCAATCATCACATTCAAATCATGCTTCAAGAGTATCCGAATACGAGAGTTCATGTATCGAAATCTGGGAATCTATAATGATAATCTACAACTATGTATTGTCCGATTTAATGTGTCAAATACAATCGATGTTCGACTCCTAAGGTGGTGTCTATAAGTACTACGTATATCCGGAGATCATACCTAGTCAAACAAACGCCTAATTCGGTTAATCCCGAGTCATATCAAATGAACATCAACTCATAATCAAAACATCAAATCATATTAAACATAATCACGAATTCATCACATTTCATCTCATATATTCGACACACTTGATTTAGCTAACATGGTGATTGAATAATAAATGAAAAGAAATGATAAGAGAAATCCCCCTTTTTCGATGTGGCTCGAGGCTAGGTTCGTCGAGAAAAATGAGTCTCTAAGTGTAGTCGATCTCCCCGTAGCGATTTTCTGGATTTCCCTTTAATAGTGCACTTTGGGTGTCCCCGAGCAAAAATCAGATTTCCCCATAGCGACCACCATCATCTTCTCCATTTAGAACACAAACTCCATTATTGCTTCATCAAGCTTTCTCTCTCTAAAGATTTCTTACCCAAAATCAAATCAAACTACATGGGAAGATAGATCAAGACATGGGGAGTAAAAGCCCTATGGTTTCGAATCAAGAAAGTTGTCGAAAAGTCTAGAAAAATCCGATCAAAGTTTGAGACATTTCCGGCCAAACCCTAGATCCGGCCAAATAGCTCAAATCCGGCAAGAGGGGAGTGTCCCTTGCTGTCCCTAATGCAGTCCCGTGCCCTGTCGTCGCTGTTGTGTAGCTCCTGTCGCTGCTGACCGGCTGCCGTTGCTGCTGAGCCGAGCTGCTGTCGCTGATTGCTGTCCGGCGAGCTGCACCGACCGTCCCTAATGCAGTCCCGTGCACTGTTGCAGCATCTCCCGAGCAGCTCGAGCTGCTGCCGTGCAGCCCGAGCTGCTGCTGGCCAAGGCTAGGCCGGCCTTGAGTTTGGCCGGCCTAGCTTTGGCCGGCACTCCTCCTTCTCTTTCCTCTCTTTTTCTCTCTCTCAAGCTCTTGAACCTTGAACTTTAGTGATGGAGAAGCTTCAAAAGCTTAGCCTCTTCCTCCCCCTCTTTGTTGTTCAAGCTAGAAGATCCAATGAAGAAGAAGATGAATAGTGACCCTTTGACCCCTTACTCTAACTTGAGTCAAAACCCTAGACTTAGGTGGTGTTTGTTTTTTTTTAATGTCTGAATCTGAATTAGCTGAATCTGAATTGCCTGAACTGAATTGGCTGAATCTGAATTGACTAAATTAATTTAGAAGTCAGATGTTTGTTTTTTAAATCTGAATTGATAAGTCTGAATTGTTATTTTGACATTTATGCCCTTGTTAAATGTTTTTGAAAAATAAACCCTAAAGCCCAATTTCTCCCCCCTATGGGCCTACCTTATAAACCAATGACCAAACCCTAAATTCTTTCTCCTCTTTTTATTTCATCTCTGCCGTCTCTCCCTACAACAAGCCTTCTCTCTCCAACAAGAAACGTCCGGCAGTGGAGGCATAATGGAGGTCCGGCCATGAAGTCCGGCGAGGTTCAAACTCTCTCAATCTTTCTCTCTCTGTGATTCACTTTCTCCCTCTTTCCGAGACCCTCTTTCTCTCTTTGAAACCCTCTCTCTCTCTGAAATCTTTTTTCTCTCTCTATCCCTCTCTCCGATTCACTTTCTCGACAGATCTGGTGGTTCATGATTCTAGTGGTGACGATTAGGGTTGTGGTGGCGGTCTAGTTCCTGTTCTGGTAGTGGTGGGATTTGTACCTGTGATGTTGGTGGTAGTTCGGGCAGTTGGTGGTGGTGGCGGTTTTAGTTGGCTGTGGTGGTGGTGGTGGTAGTTTCGGTGGGTGGTGGTGGTGGTAGTCTCGGTGGGTGGTGGTGGTGGCGGCGGTTTCAGTGGGATGTGGTAGTTTCAGTGGTAGTATCGGTGGTGGTGGTCTCTGTGGTGGAGGTGGTGGTGGTGGTGGTGGTGGTCTCTGTGGTGGAGGTGGTGGTGGTGGTGGTAGTGGTTTCGGTGGTGGTTCATGTGGTGGTTTTGTTGGTGGTTTTGTTGGTGGTTTTGGTGGTGGTTTTGTTGGTGGTTTTGGTGGTGGTTTTGGTTCTAAATAAAATAATGGTAGAATATTTTGAAAACATATGGGGGCATAAATGCCATTTAACTCTTTTCAGCCATGGACTTTTGTTTTCAGACTTCTTTTGAAGTCTGAAAAATATGGATTACTTTTCAGCCGATTCAGAAAATAATCCAATTCAGATAACATTTCAGATTTTCTTAAATGAAGAAAACAAACATCTGAAATCTGAATTGATTCCAATTCAGATTTCAGATCTGAAAATTTGAAAAAACAAACAGCACCTTAGTCAAACTTGACTAAGTCTTTAGACCACAAATGGGTGCCTATAAAATCTCTACCCAATTCTTCTTCTCTTAATATTTCTTGGGCTTGGACTTGGTTTTGGGCTTTGATTTAGAAACCAAGAGAGTGCCTCCATCCTTGTCTCTACATCTTCAAATTCTTACAAAGGACTAGAATACCCTCGGACTTCTTTCTTCCACAACTTCTCCGTCCGAACTCGGAATTGACTTCCGTTTTCACCGTTGGGCTCGTCTTTGACTCCTCTTCTCATATGATTTGCTTGAAGTCTTTTTCTCTCATTTTGGGCACATGAAATGATAGTGATAATTCGCCATCTTTATTCCGAATTCCATGTTTAGCTCCAAATATGGTACCTAAACAAGAAAAACACATAAAATATTATTGATAACACTCGATAAAGACTAATTAGTCTAAGTTAGGCTCTCCAAATGTGACATTTTCGTGTCACATCAAAAGAATGTGCACATGACACATTCCGAATAAGAGTTGACCCTCCTGAAAGCTAAGTGACATTTGCAAGCCTTAGAAATCCCTCAAAGGATTGAAGCATGCAAGTAGGAGTAGGAATCTTTGATTCAGCAAAGAAATCAAGAGTTGGTTCCTTTGGGAATGAAGATAAATCTTGAATTCAGAAAGTTCAAGAAGGTTAGTGGAAGTGACCCAATTTTCTTAGGTCCGGTATGTAGACGACAAAGATTGAGAACAACATTCTGATGTTGAAAATAGTATAGAACTGACTCAATAAAAGGACCACACACATAGGTGAAAGGCTTTTTTGCATCAAAAGATCTATGGAAATAGATCGAGAAGATGAGAAGACTTATTCAAGAAAAGTCTTGAAAAGTCCAATTTGAAAGACACTAATCAAATCTAGGGATGATAACCAGCAAAATCCGCATAGATTAGATCGACTAACAAAACTGTCAACTTAGACTAAGTAAGAAAGTCATACTAGGGTCATAAGCATTAAGCTTTCCTGAAAAGCTTAGATTGGGTAACTTGAGGGTGGAAGGAGTTACACGGGAAGGCTCAAGATTTACAAACTCTTATTATCTGAAATAATTTAATTATTTCGTCGTTAAATCGTGGTTTAGTATTTAACCGACAGTCCAAAAAAAGTGAAGCATTCCAAGTAGGATTATCAAATATGTGTCAACCAGAGGGGTTTGAGATTCTCGGGAAAGAAGACCAGGTATGTTTGTTGAAAAAGTCCTTGTACCACAGGAAACTATTGAATGGTTCTTATGTGTATCTACTTCTATATGTGGATGTCATGCTGATAGCTTGCAAGGATATATCAGAAATCCAGATGTTAAAGGATCAGTTAAAAGGTGAGTTTGAGATGAAAGACCTGGGTGCCTCAAGGAAGATATTGGGTATGTAGATACGGAGAAACAAATCTGCTGGGAAACTATTCTTGTCTCAAAAAATGTACATCGAGAAGGTGTTGGAACGATGGTATGGCTGAGGCAAAACCTGTCAGTACTCCAATTGAGGCACACTTCAAGCTTTCAGGGGAACTGTCACCAACAACTGATGACGAGGCGGAGTACATGTCTTGGGTGCCTTATGCAAATGTAGTAGGTAGCTTTATGGTTGCTATGGTGTGCACAAGGCCTGATATTTCAAATGTTTTTAGTGTAGTAAGCAGATACATGGGCTGACCTGTGAGAGATCATTGGCAGGCTGTGAAATGGATACTGCGGTATCTGGGAGGAACTGCAGAGCTTGGGCTGGTTTATGACAGAAGGGTCAGGTTCGGTAGTTGGATTTGCAGATTCGGATTTTTGGGGGGATCGTGATAGGAAGAGGTCATTGACGGGCTATACGTTCACACTCTGCGGGAGTGTCATTAGTTGGAGAACAGTGATGCAGTCGGTAGTAGCTCTGTCTACAACAGAAGCTGAGTACATGGCAGCAACAGAGGCGGTGAAGGAGGCAATATGATGAGTGGTTTAGTTCGGGATTTGGGCCAGAAGTAGGAGATGACAGAGGTCGACTGCGACAACCAGAGTACTATTCATGACCAAAAATCAAATGTAACACGAGAAAACTAAACACATTGACATCAGGTATCACTTTATCAAGGACGTGATTGAAAAGGGAAGATCACGATCAAGAAGGTTTCTACGGCAGATAATCCAGTGGATATGTTGACCAAGGCAGCTACAACATTTAAGTTTAAGCATTGCTTAGACTTGATTAGAATTCTAGATGTTGAGCCCTAGCAGGGCTGAAGCGACGACGACTCAGAGGCGCTGAGCTATGATGGTGGAAGATTTAAGTCAAGAGGAGCTTATTCAATTCAAGGTGGAGAATTTTTAGAAGTGACTCGAATATGGATTGGTATCAAACCTGGTTTACGACCCGCCAACCCGCTTACAAGGAAATGGTATGCGAAGCCGAAACCGAAGATTACCTAGTGGGCTTAATAACTACGCGGACCCGCTGGTGATAACGACAATAGTAGCCAATTGGAGGGTAGGGCGCATCCTAGTCGACACAGGAAGCTCGACTGAAGTCATGAGCCGAACATGCTTCCAAAAACTCGGGGTAAGTCTTCACCATCTCAAATCATATAAGTCTTACCTGACAGGGTTTAGCGACAATCAAGTCGAAATCGATTGGACACCATCGCTACCCGTACTGATAGGAGAACGAAAAATGAAGAAAGCAATAATGTTAAATTTCGCCATAGTCGACAAGATGCTTGCCTACAACATCATACTGGGCAGGAATTTCCCGAGAGAGTCAGGGGAGATAATCTCTATGAACCACCTCATGACTTCAAGAATCTCATAGAAACGGTCAGAGGGAATAAAGAAGTCGATGAAGAATGTTACCATATCTCCGCCCAGGGCTGCAAAGAGGAAACAACTAACCCGGCCACCATCGGAGGAGATAAAGTGTTCTACGAAGATTCCGCGGCGGACATGGAGGACTAAAAAGCAAGAACCACGTAGCTTACCATCGCTTCTGATTTCCTGTTAGTTATTTTGCGAATAAAGTCGTTAAGCGAGAGAAGTAGCGCTACAAGCTACATATTTTATTAATAAACAAAATATTTTAGCAAAAGAGCGTCGCTATAAAAGGAGGAGTCCTGGCTAAACTCACTTTGCTTCGGCAAAACTGACAGCTCTGGTAGCCATGACGACGACCAGAGGCCCCAAGGAGGAGTCCTAGTTAAACTCACTTTGCTTCTGCAAAACAGGTAGCTCTAGTAGCTAAGGCGGTGACCAGAAGCCTCAAGGAGCAGTCCTAGTTAAACTGAAACTTTACTCGAGTAAACCTGACCCTTCACCAAGGTCCCAAGGAGACGTCCTAGTTAAACTGAACGTGCTCAAGACAGCAAATTAGGCAGCTCTGGTAGCTTAATTAGGCAACGACCAGAAACCTTATAAGTGAAAGTCCTAGTTAAACTCACTTTACTCGAGTGAAACGCGGTCCCCACTGAGGATCCCAAGGAGAAGTCTTAGTTAACCTACAACCTTGGCAAAGGTAACCGAGAGTATAAGGATAAGTTCTTGCAAAACTAGTCATGCTTAGGTTGACAAAACAACCCTCGTAGCGAAAGCAACGACCGGGGGTAAGGGAGGAGTCCTGGTGAAACTAGTTGCGCTCAAGCCAACGAAACCAGCGCTGGTAGCGAAAGCGACGAACAGGGGCCTAAGGAGAAGTCCTAGCTAAACTAGTTGCGCTCAAGCCAACGAAACCAGCCCTAGTAGCGAAAGCGACGACCAGGGGCTAAGGAGAAGTCCTAGCAAAACTTGTTGCGCTCAAGCCAACAAAACCAACCCTAATAATGAAAACAACGACCAGGGGTTTAAGGAGAAGTCCTAGATAAACTAGTTGTGCTCTTGCTAACGAAACCAGCCCTGATAGTGAAAGCAACAACCAGGAGTCCAAGGAGAAGTCCTAGCTAAACTGGTTGAGTTCAAGCCAACGAAAAACAGCCTTGGGAGCAGCAGCCATGATCAGGGGCAAAGTTCATACCCAAAAATCATTCTAAGCTATGCAGTTATGCTTATTTGGGTTCTATTTCGCAGAGGGATTTAGTAAGCCTAGGTCATGTTAAAATAAGTCTAAATTATTATTTTTGCAGGAGCGATCATTCGGAGCATGCGTGTTAAGTTTAAGGAAAATGCATTAGTAAGTGCTGGATTAATTACATTGACTGCTTGTTTTGTGCATACGTGTATATTATATATATATATATATATATATATATATATATATATAAAACCCTCAAAAGAAGTCGAGGGCAAGGAAAAAACCAAAGAACGTGAACGGCTAGAAGAGCAGTCATATAATTCGGTTAGAGAATAGCAGAGAAGTTACCAGGTACCCCTTTCCCGAAGAGTTGCCAAGCCAAGAAGACAACCGAGGAAAAAATAACCCTCGTATCGTAATCATCTTGCCCTGAGCACCCCAGTTGGAGGCAACACTGGTTACTCTACTTCCTTATGAAATCTACCAAAATGGGACATGGGGTTACCACGACCATTATGGAGAAGTCCACCCTTTACAACGGTGATTATGGAGAAACATCCTTCAAGCAGGTAACTAGTATGAAATAAAAAAGAGGCCTCATCTCGAATCCTCGGTAGAAACAGGAGATAAGGAAAAAAGAGTTGGAAAATAGCGTGAAAGGAAGGATACTTTTGATCAACTTTTGGTGATGAGGAGTTAAAGAACCAAAGTAGGTTATTTATACTGGAAAGAAATAACCAAGAGACTTCTTGAAAACAGATAAAGGCTCATTAAGGCGAAGACCAAACACATCTCTGGAACGTTAAAGGAATAATGACCAAGGGATACACATAGCTTAAGATCAATCAGGTTTGAAGGGATATCAACGGGTTTCAAGGAGACGCGTCAACTCTCCCACTAACAAGGCAACACGTGTCCATGCATGCTGAAATGATTGTCGCGTACAACAACCCAAAAGATCAGCGTCGAAAACACGTGATCAGAAGATCAAATACGTGACGTCTCAGAATCACGCATGGAAAAGAAATTAATTGCTTGAGCAGAAGTCGAAACGTGTCTCGGGAGAAGAAACCACGCATCCATTGGTCCAAGGAAAACACAACTTTAATCAGTTATAGCGACTACAGCCTCAGAGAAAAGAGGTTTTACCATCAGCAGTCTCTGCCAGCTCGGTACAAATCAGCTCAGGAATATGCAGCTCTGGAAAACCAAAAGAAAGACCAAGCTTCACGAAACCGCTCTGGTCCAGGTAAAATCCTTGTCTTCAGGGTCTTCAATGTTTAAAACACACGAGTTACTTCTACTCTTTAGTCTCATTACTTTCGACAAAGGAGTGGCGGGACTCGTGATGATGCACAAAATGTCCAGACGTTGACTAACGTCTGAAGAGTCAAGATCAGACCTGAAGTCTACTGGGTCAACCCGGCTTAAGGTAGCAGGACAGCTGAGCCTCTAATGGTCCACCGAATATTCCCCTAACTGGAAGGTCGGCCAGAAGAAACCAGCCCTGCAAAACGCCCTTGGCATGGACAGATCAGCCCTAGGGTCTTCAAAAAAGTAAGGGGGTCCGCACAGATTCGGCCTGTGTCTTACGCCTCGAACTGGGGAGGCAAACCTACCGACTTAATCCCGAGACTTCCAGAAAGATCTCAGTCGGCTACACATCTTGAAGTGTTTAAACTAGTTTGGACTCCACGTACCTAAAGGAGGAAACTTCTCCTTTAGAATCTATCACATCAGCAAGATATCTACGAAGAATCCTTGAACTTAGGAACTTCCACTTATCAAAGATCCAAGATAGACTCTAAGAGAAACTCTAGATATTGAAGAGAGAAAACTTTTCTTTCGGTTTGACAGCAACCGCCACTAATCACAGTCGGCCTAATATCGCCTATAAAAGGCCCCCCATATCGCCCTTCACAATACACGATCTCTTTACCCCAAAAAAGATCACAAGAAACTCAGAGTTCTCATAACTCGCCCCCCAAAATGATCAATTAATATTCATTGTTTTACTACAAAGAGCACCCTGACTGGCTTGAGCGTCGGAGCGGTTTTAACCCTTTGCAGGTTTTCCCCCTCGGGAACAGACGAACAGGAGCAAGAGCAAGGAGCATGAGCAAGGAGCAGGAGCGAGGAGCTGGAATAAAGAGAAGCAAAGCTGGAAGCAGGAACACTAGGTTGAATAACACCCAACATAACGGAAGAATCATGGATAACGGAGGCTTTCTTCCATAAACTCCCTTTTCATGTTGATTTAACGGAAGGGCAATTTTTGACATCAACAGTAGGACTGTATGACGCGTCTCGTAGAGTGGCCGAAGCTCGATCTCTACGGCAATATGACCGGTTATGAGGTATGTCGCTGAGTAAGGCCGCCCTGGTGAGCTCTGCCTTGAGGATATATTGGTATGTACCGTAAATAGAATGGGATGCATATCTAAGCAAAGGGTTGACCATATATCTCATAGAAGCAAATCATGTGGGTGGTGGAGCATGAGTCTGACAGTAATTCTCTAATAGGCAGTAGGAGACATAAAGTAAACAACCTCCATCGTAGGAGCGATAAAGTAGACAACCTCCTCAATAAAGTAGGAAACCATCTTCATAGAGTAGTTGTTAGGAGAGAGAAAGTGGATGCATGGTTGCTTCCTCAAGGTAAGTCTTGTCTTCTCTGTGAACCTGGGGGAAAACCGTAATGTTACTTGTATGAGAGAGAAAGTAAGTTATAAGTTGATTGTATGAGACTCAGATGTCCAGTAGTATTCTTTCCTTAATCATTTTATAATGTCTCGGGGTTGACTGTCAACTGGCGGTGAGTTGTCGTCTTCAATGCGGTAGCGCATGGAGCTATTACCATAGATACAGATATTATAACCTTTTATCGGGTATATTCCTGATACCGCCATCTTGAATGACACTAACATCTCTTCAGCAGATATATGGAGGGCGGTCTACTTAGGAGGCGCTTTTCGACCTCTTTATCCAGGGCTGGACTTTCTGTCAAAGTCGCTGGCATATTTTTTGTTGCTTCGGGTAGCCTAAGATGGATTGGACGAGCTCATTAGCCATTTAGTTCATGGGCTTGGCAATCCTGTAGGCCCATTAATCGTGAATTTTTAGGGGCGCTCTTGATAACGGATTTTGGCCCATAAAATCAGGAGACAAAGGGAAATTATAAAGTTAACAAGGAGTCGATTTACAAGAAGTTGCAAGGGAAAATAAAATCTAGTTTGGGTTCAAGCTTGGCAGAATACGTAAGTGCACCAATACGCCACCTAACTTTTGGCGATAAGAGCAGAGGTCTACACTGGACTTTCCTAGTGTACGATGTCTATCTTCAAGGGTGGACGTTGTACAACTCCATGTTGTTTGATAGACAGTTGACAAAGAATTTCTTGGAGAATGCTATGAAATATGCAGAGCACATCAAGAAGGCGAAGGCGATGTAAGATACGGGCTTCACTAGTCATGGTAAGAAAGCAAAGTTTCTACCAATTCTCGGTGAACCAAATGATTAAGAACAATGATAAAAGTAAGTGTTATGTCCTTAACATTATAGTATATGCACAAAAAAAACTGAAAAGTTCTATTTATTTTGAATTTTTTCTTTTAACATTCTTCTATGTTTCTGGAACAAAAATGAAAAGGGTATAACATTAAATTATTTGTCTTTGACAACCCTGATTGTGGATTGTTTGTCATTATTCGAATAGAAGAGATTATTACCAAGCAAAGAAATTGAAATAAGACTGGTAAAAACTAGCTCAAAGAAAATGGGCAGAATTGACTTACTTAATCTTAGAGGTTAATCAAATTCAATGGAGAGTGGAGCTATAGTGTGTGGGAGTAATTATCTTTCTTGTCAGCAAAACTGATAATATTATGGTTTCTTGGTGTGAGAATGCTTGAGTATGGAAAACGTAGATAGAGGTTAGATGCTACCTAAGCGGGAGTAAATTTGATTTTGCTTAGATAAAAAAGAAGTTTGTAAAAAATATTTTGATGTGTGTTTTACATTGTCAATATCAGGGGGGAATCGGTCCTGGTCGGGTCGGTCGTGTTCATGTCGTTCGTCAGGTCGGGTCGGTCCCGCTTTTAAACTCTCGGGTATCAGGCGGTCGAGTATCGGGTTTTCACCAAACTTTTAAAATATCTCGGTCGAAATGACCAAAATATTTTATTTCGATGGTACCGAAATTTCTATCGAAACTAAACTTTAATCAAGTTTCTCTTAACAATGTTGTGTCAAGGGCACTCCGCACTTGGACAACAATATATGTATATATTTATATTATACACTTCAAATACTTTAAAAATATATCTATATATACACATATGTTATACATGTATAAATAAATACATACAAGCAAACATACATATAATGTGCATAGGTATTATTGTATAAATGGATGACATTATTAAGCGGGTTTTGTCGGGTAAAGATTATCGGACGGGCTCGGACAGGATGACGGATAGCACTTCAAAACCCGTACCTGACCGGTTAATTTCATCGAGTCGGTTGGGCTAAACCCACCCTCGGGTTGTGCTCCATCCAATAGCTTCTTCCTGTGTTCTCTCATCTCGTTCATAACCTTTCTTCAAATGGGGCTCTAATATTGTAGTGATAGAAAGAACCTGAGACTTTTTAATATTTTATTGAAGCTTTCATAAAGTTGAGAAGAAGTAGCTCTATATCTATTAACATAGAGAATTGAAGTATAAACCTAGGAAAGTAATAATCGTATCTAGGACATAAGTGAATATGTCGTTAACCTTCACGTGACACGTGCGAACATTTAAAGAATATTGACTGCAAATAATAAATTGTTGTCATCCAGTGAATCTTGTTTGTTGCATTTAATTTAGTTCACAATATTTAAAACTTGTTAAAAACAAATATGTATTTGCTGTTGCAGATTCATGCCTTGCAATTGGAAACCAAATTCAGTTGTAAGTAAGATAAACGTGTTTGTAACATAAATACCTTTATTTTAAAAAAAAAAAAAAAATCATAAATACCTCTTTCAAGGGAAAGATGAGTCTGATCATGTTTTCAGATTTAGGGATTCGAAAAAATGAGACACGTAGGATCCACCCATCTTGATGGTCCCTAAAGGGTAACTCTAAAAGGTTTCAACCGACAAGTATACGGGCTTCACAGTTCGTCATTTGCAACCCACTTTCATTTAGTCGTCGATGAGTACAACTCTTCTGAACCTAGTATAGTGATCTCTTCTTCTACGTTAACATTAACACTTGAGGTCTTCCATGTTTGATGGCAGGTTGCACAAAGAAGATAATGTTGGCCAGATAAAGGATTGGTGGAGAATGGATATCTGGCTGAGCCTCCTTTTTCGATGTAGCACGAGGATAGAATTAATGGCATAGATAGGTAATTTGGTGCAGCAGATTTCCCCGTAGCAAAATGTTGGAGTTATATTGGCAGTTGAGATGTTAGCTCCATCTACAAAAAAATGGTTTCCCATAACCTAAATATCATCTTCTTCCTCTCAACAGAAGTCCACCACGAAAGCTTCACCCAAATTTTCTCTCTCTCTAAAAAGTTTGCACCAAATAACACGAAAAACACAAAGGAAACAAGCCAAGAACATTCCTAACAAAAACCCTAGAGTGGTCCGGCCAAAAAAGATCCCGCGAAAAATATGCCATTCCCGAGTCGGTAGCAAGCGTCCCGAGCTGTTGATCTCGTGGTGCCTTGCTTCCTGTAGTGGTGAGTTCTTGATCCCGTGCCATTCTCTGCCGATTTTCTCGAGCCGACTTAAGCTTGACGACAATGGATTTACTTTCACTATCTCTCCAACAAAAAGAAACCCAAAAGGATCTCCTAGATCTTATCTTGGATTATTCAATCCTACCAACTATGGGGATTGCACAAATCATATCTTTGTTGTTGAATTTTACACTGTTCAACATTTCGAATTAGGGGATATTAATAAAACTCATATGGCGGTTGACATCAATGGGTTGAAATGAAGCGCATCTGCTTAAGCTTCATATCTGAGTGATGATTCAACTGAATGAAACCTTGCACAACCCTGAAAACCGATCTTCCACAGTACAACCTTCATCTTGCGAGAATTACTAGTAGACATAGAAGGCTTGTTCACTGATATTTGCTAAAAACATATCACAAAGCATAGAATTGAACAAACAAGTATAGATCTCGATCTCTTTCGTTTAGTTTCTGAGTTCTAGATGACAACTTGGAATATCTGAGGGGTGCACATTTAGAATCCGAACCGACCAAACCAATCCGATCCAAATAGATTTGAGCGGTTTGGACACCGATCCAATGGTTATCCGGATTGGTTTGGATACTAAAATATAAAAACCGAGTGGTTTGGTTCGGTCTATGGATCTATTTGACGGATACCGAAGAAACCGAACCAAACCATTTATTGTTACTTTCTATATATTATATATGTGAGAATATATGATTCAATTGTTTATCATTTTTCTTCTCTTCCTCGAATGTTGATAAACTGTCCAATTAATCACGTACATGTAAACTTAAGGGTTTGTGAGATAATACTATTTCTTAGCACGTTCTAAGTATAATTGTAGCTAGTTTTAAAGTTGAAAATTCGAAAGTTTGTTCTTGGAAAATTTTGACCTTTGGTTCGGTTAAATAACCAAACCAAACCGTTCATGCATAGTTTGGTTCGGTAGCCGAACCAAACTATGAACGGATTGGTTCGGATTGAAATGTAGAATAACCGAACTCTTTGGATTGGACTACGGATAGGCTCAAAAAGTCGGTTATCCAACCGATGTTCACCCCTATAATCTGAACACCACTACTGGCAATTGATTCGAAACTAGGGTTTAAAGAACAAAACCTTCTTATTCCCTCTCTCTCTATTTTTGTTCCTTACTCATTCAGAAAATAATACGTCCATCGATCATGGAAACACTTAACTATAGGGTTAGATTAATTAAAATATTATAGCTCATAAAATCAAGAATTGAGTTTGTTGTGTCATGGTATTGAGGCCACTATCTTGAAAGGGATTTCAAAACAACCTTAGTGCAAATTGTATAACTCTGGTCACCCCCGAAGGATTTAGCGCAACTACCATCTCCACTGCACTGAAGAAGAAAATATTAGAGATGCATAAATTCGGCTCTATACTTAGTAGAAGATGAATCTCTCTTAGTGTTGTGTATATCGATTCTCTCTTTACTCTTATTTATAGACCTAGCAAACCCTTTAAGGGTTTCCCAGAAACGTGGTTGTGAGATTTGAGGGAATGTCAATTGTTCTCTAAGAAAACAATTACCCGAGATATATAAAAACTGCTATCAAGATAAGGTTTTACCTTTTACTAAATTCTCCCAAACTCCCAAACCCGACCTGACCTCACCTGATTTGGTTAGACCGACCATCCTCTAAAGTAGGACCATGGGGCGTAAAGGCTTTGAAAGCCATTAACCAAACAGTTACCTCCCATGGTTTGTCGACAAATCTTCTTAGTAACAGCAGGGCCATGCCTGAGAATTTAGAGGCCCGTGCGAATTTTGAATTTGGCCATTTGAAGAATAAAAATATCACAAACAAAAATCGAACAAGGTATAATTCCTTTGTAAAAGACATTGTTTCTTTGTTCAAGGTATAGGTTAAAATCTAGTGACTAGTTTATGAATATGGATCTTTTGTATTATGATTTTCAATATATTTACATGTTTTCGAAAAAAATTTACACTTTTTAGATTTCTATATTTGAAAAGCACTTCAAAGGACGAAAGAAATTTATCCAAAATAACAAAACAATTAAAAAACGTGCAACGGAGCAGAAACAAAGAATAATTTAGCAATAGTACTAATGTCAACAACAGGAAGAGAAAAAATGAATTTGCAGCCTTTGTGGATCGAACCCGAGCCACTCACGTGGATTCCCACATGCCTTACCACCAAAGATCAAAGACATCTTGTGTTAAAGTATGTATCCGTGTACATATATATATATAAGTAACTTCGTCAGACCATTATCGAAAGTAGGCCCTTAGTGGTTGGGGGGCCAATGCGGGCGCCCTGCCCGCACGCCCCCAAGCACGGCCCTGAGTAAGAGCATCTCCAACCGTCCTCCATAACGCCATTATGTAGCGTTATGCAGGGGTTGGGGAAACCCCAACCCTGGAGATCACTATTAATCTCCAGGGCTGTGAACAATGACCAACTATATATGGCTGTTCACTTTTCATCCCACTACTTTAGTGGGGTAGGTGGGCCCCCAATATTGATTTTATATTTGATCCTTTTTCAAATTGTGTTTCCTTTTTAGTCTCTTTATTCATTTTAACATTTATATCTGGTCCTCATAAAACATTTTTGTTTGGTCCCCATAAAACAATAAAATATAGTAATGGTCTTAATTTGTAATTTAAATCTTATAATTCTAATTACTATTTTACTAAAATTAATTGTTATCTTATTTTATTTGAAAAATGAGTATTGAAAATGAGTCAATGACAGAAATGAAATTCGGTGTGATGAATGGTGATTTTGGTGGGAATTTTAGAGCGTTGCCTTTGGGTTTAACAATTTTAAAAACATCAAAACATTTAATGAAGATTTCTTTTTCGTGTTTTTTTTAGTGTTAACCATTGGGGATGCTCTAAGAGTTTGTCTCGTTTGCTATTTTAGTAGATTTGTCCCAAATTGTTCTCTTGGTTAAATCGGTGTTTCCAAATCAATCCTCTTCACTTTAGGAATCCTAGTTTGCTATCATTTCTCCTTGTCTCTCTATGTTATCAAATACAAAATTAACAAAACAAAACGAGGTTGATTGTTGTTATTTTATCAATTTCCTTGTCCTTTTTTTCTAGTATGGAGGATGAATTTAAGGTGCTGTTCTAAGTCAAACTTGAGACTAAACTCATCTTCAAACACCATCAAAAGTTGAAACAAACAACCATTCTTCTACCTACCCACGACTCCCTTTTCCATCTCTCGTTCTCTCTCCTCAATGGCCCTTCTGGTCAAACTTCCATCTTCAAATCCTCAGATATAAACAAACATCACAATCTTCCTAACTTGTTCAAATCCTCCAAGCCTTAGGTATCGAACAACCATTTCCATCTCTCATCAAAATCTTCTCTCTCAACCAGCACCGCCCAAAAGATGTCCCTTCGAACAACAACCATCTCCACCAATGAAACAACAAACTTAAAACTACATCAGCAACAAGATTATGATGTTGTTAATGATCAAACACAGAATAAACCTTCTAATCTTCCTCTAGGTGTCATAACCCAAACCCTAACAAACACTGCAAACTAAGCCAACCTTCTTCCAACAGGAACTGTCTTAGTTTTTCAGCTTCTAACTCCAATCTTCACCAATAATGGCATCTGTGACTCGACTACTCGTCTCATGACACAAATGTTGATGTTCTCACTTGCTGTTTCTGTTAGTATTTTTTAATCCTAATGACTAATGTGGACTAATATATGTATTAATTACATAATACATGTTATTTCACTTAAGGGTCCCAAAATGTGATCTAATTAATTTATACATTATGGACCATAAAATATCAGTTTGAAGTGTGGGGAGCGTATTAGCAATATGTCATGTGTAGAGCCCTCAAAAGTAATTATCAAAGAATAATGAGCTCTTTAATAATTACTTGGGTAACTGCTAGTAACTACCTAGGCAGTTCCCGTATTATACAGGGCAAATCCCTAAACCAGAGAAGAGAGACGTGATTTTCCCAACTCCCATATTTGAGAAATCAGAAACAACGTCCATTCTCAAGGTTTAGAAGATTTTGTCCAAATCTTAAGGGTAACACTAAAATCTCAAGTATCTTCAAGCTATGGATTCGGGTAAGTAACTAAAACCTTTTACATCTCTTTAATTCATCAAATAGGGATCTTGGTTTAATTTCATTATTTGTGTTTTGTTATTTATATGCATAAGTAATGAATTTTTCCATCTTGTGGTATCAGAGCCACTGTTTGTATGAATTTTGAGATGATTTTATGTGTTCTGTTCACCATGTTTGTGATGTTTAAATTATTTCGTAAGAAAATATTTTGCTTTTAGATTATCCCTAAATCTGTTAGTTTCTGCAAATAGTTGGGAGATTTAAGGAATATCAGTAACTACCTTTATTTTATTATAATAATAAAGATCTTGAATGCTATCTGATTCGGTTGGTTAGGGAGGAATAATAGTGATGCAGTTATTTCCCCCCTCTTCCTCTCCCCTAATCTCTCTGTTTGAATATTTGGGTAGTTGAGAGATATTTGGGTAGATGATATCTTGTAAATTCTCTGTTGGATTATCTTCTTAGGTTTCTGTTGGGAGAGATAAAATATAAGTAGTTATTATTTCCTTAATTTCCTCTCCCATCAATAATATTAATTGGTTAACAGATATTTTTGGCAGATTACACCATAACCAATTTTAAGTTTTATTTCTCTGATTAAGTTCTTTACAGAGAAAATATTGGTTAGTATAATTTTATTTTATTTAAGATTCTGTCAACTATTTTGAGTTCAAATTTTTTGGGTCAGAGAAATATTGATTAGGTTTTAATTTCTCCATTCCATAATCTCTCTTATTCGGTTGTTTAGAGAGATAATTGGGTATCAATTAATTCCTCCTAACATTTTTCACTAAATCAAATTTGTTTAGAGAAATTTTGATACCTTTACAATTGCTTTAGATACTGGAGGTATTAAACGTTATCATACATATATATCGGACAATACATAAAGTAGTTTCTAGTGTGGACGCCCATAGCAATTACCGAGGATGCCTAGAGGAACTAGGGTGCATATAGTATTTGGTTCGGTGCCTATAGCAACAGGGGTGTATATAGCGTTGTTGGGTGCCAATAGCACTGGTTGGGTGCCTATAGCATTCGCAGGGTGCCTATAGCAAAAACGTGTTTTGCGGACTTATCCCACTAGTTAGGTGCCTATAGCAATTGTAGGGTGCCTATAGTTTTTTGGGGGCGCCTGTAACACCTGGTGCTGATCGTTTCGGGTGCCTTTAGTAGTTAGTTTGGGTGCTCGTAACAGAAATTTTGGATGCATACAACATCATATTTGAGCACTTGTAGACCTCTAATTACTCATTTTGGAGTAATGTATGTATCTCACATCAATGCACTTGTTTTATTTGTAATGCATGAATTGTGAGTTATTGTTGAGTGCCTTAATTGGGTGTTTGAAGGCACCACAACATGTTTCTACTACTAAATAATGCACATATTATTTTTGGGGTCCGTGGGTATATAGACCAAAATAATATTCAAAAAAGGTTTATGATTCAATCTTCCCAAAACATGGATATCTAGTCCTTTTACATTATGGACATAATAACCCATTCTTTATGAGAGAACTACCGTCCATGTCCCTCCTACAAAAATCACGGGATTTTTAATTTTCAAGGGTGAATTTGGAATGTTTCTAATGTGGGCGTGATTTAGGGGATTTAAAGCAATTAACGTATAAATCCGAAATTTATTTATCTCTATCTTCTAACCGTTTTGGAAAGCAAATCTATTTCCAAATCAATTCACAACAAATCGTAACCAAATCAATTCTCTCTCTCTTTACAGATTTGGAAACCAAATCAATTTTTTCTCTCTTACTATGTAAATTTTTTTCGATTCAAATCAATTTTCTCTTACTTAACTTTCAGATTTGGAAATAGTATATTTTCTAGGATCAATTTAGCGTGATTTGGGGGTTAATATACAAAACATATATATCACTTTCTCTCACTTAACTTTCAGTTTTGGAAATAGTATATTTTTCTGGGAACATTAAAGCAACATATGTTTTCGTTTTTACTCATACATAAATACACATAGAATACAAATTATGAAACAAATACGTAAATTATGTATTATTTATGACGAGAAACCGTCATTTGTCAAGTATACAACATAATTTATCAAATGTATGTGGGTCTTGTTCAATAAATTACACATAATTTCTTTTACATTCATCCTTTACATTCTGTTACAAAAAAAAAGTACAAAATCTTCTTTGGTTCAAAAATGGTGCCCATCCATGTACTCTCCATTAGTTTCGTTGACTCACTTTGATTTGATGATTCTCTTTGAAATTTCATCTGGTATATCAAATCTACACACATAAATACACATACATTAAAGAAAAAAAATTATATATTGTATTATAAACTACATGTACAGTTTCGTAAATTATATACAATGATAGTCAAATTTTGACAACATTTGAAGGTTTTGAGTAGTTTGGTAAACTTATCAAGGCTACTGTTGTGGGTGAAAAGTACACGTAATGGTAAATAAATAATACATAATTTATGTGCACTTATACATAAATTATACACATAATGGTAAGAACATGAAGATATACGTAAATTATATATAAATTATTGCAAAGTACACGAGATTTGATAGTAAAGCGAAGTATTTCTACTAATGAAATGAGTATTGCTTTGGTGTTAAAGTACGGGTAATGTTCTATAAATTACCCATAATTTACTATGAATTGTGGTAATTTACGATACAATACATGTACTGTAAATTCTGTTATGAGTAACCGTACGAAAGAACAAATGTTTCATAAATCCGTACGGATTGAAAACCAGATCTGAAGAAAAAAAATATGAGAATATCATTAAGCTTAAACTACAAATCTAAAGATATCTGCTATGATGATTGATTGCAATAATGTCAACCTCGAGTTGAAGGATGAAACACCAAGATAAAAAACATAAATAAAATTTTAAGAGAGAGAAAGAAAATAAACATCAAACATTCGATTGATGATTGATAATCTGATCTCACGAAATATCAGAAACAACAGAAGATTAAACATAGATCTAAAGAAATAAGATATTATCACTGGATGCAAACATAACATACTAACTTTGAAGGAATCATTGAATAAGGAATAAACATAAAGATCTTAAGCAGTTATGAAAATTTTAGAGAGAGAAAATAAACATCATACATTCGAAGTTAATGAATTAGTAAACAGATCTTATAGATATGTATCATAAATCTGATACGTTTTATAATAAAGCGAAATAATTAGGGTTTTAGTTATAAGAAGAAATATTAGATATTAACAATGGTGTTTATAAAGATTTCGAAAGTATTAAACCTGATAAATGATGAATTTGGACAGCAATATAATGTAGAAGAAGAAGATTTTCTGAGTTTAATGGAGGTTTGTCAACTAAATCGGTTTTAGAGAGATCAAATAAAGAGTTTCCGTTACTGAAAATAATGAAGATATCCTTACTTTGAATAGAAACATGATTGGAGAGAAATATGGAAGATAATAATGAAGATATCCTTACTTTGAATAGAAACATGATTGGAGAGAAATATGGTAGATAAATATGGAAAAAGATATGCATATATTTCGAAGATAAATCAGTTATAAAATATGGAATGCTTAAATTAGGGATTATGATATAATATTTATTCTAGAGATTTGTGTTTTCTCTCTAGATGAGACCAAATGGACTAGATATCCATTTATATTATTTTTTTGGTTTTAAAACCCTTTATAGGATTAGAGAGGATTATATCTACTATTAGGACCCGTTTTTTGGACTATAAACCCAAAAATTCTTATTTTTGGTTTATCGTTAATTATGGTAATTTGACGATGATTTCATGCATATGTGTACTTTGGATTATCAACCTTTAGTGGATATAATATCTATGTTGATATATGCTTAATAAGTAATAAGAAACATGATTAAGTGATTATATGTCAATAATCATTAAACATAAGGTTAGGCTATTGATTAATCTTGCACAAAATATTATGATTTTAATTTTTGTCAAGAACTTAGATGGTTATTGCATTAATTATGGGATTGAACTGACATGTCGCCAAAGTGACCTCTGTCGGGTAAAATACCATAGTTGGTGTAGATAAACATGTCTTGGTCCATGTGAAGTGATCGGCCCAAAGGAAGGTTACTTTGACAGGTCTAAGGGAAGCCTTAAATTGCCTTATGACTAAGATATGTGATATATTTAGGTGTCATGCGAGTATTGTGTCGGTCCAAAGAAAGGCACAACACTTGGCAGATCTTGTATCAATATCAGAGAGTATCACTAGTAAGTTATTATCTCTGTCCAAAGACTAGGTAGTAATGTTACACTTGATATCTTGAAATGGGCCCACAAATTGCAATATTTGGTTAATTGCTAATTTTTATGCATGATTTTATTGAACTCTAATATGAGCATGTGTGTTTTATTGTCTTTTGTATTTAGTATCATCTATATCTGCCAACATAAACAACATTCCGGTGCTTAACGGCATTAACTTTAAGAAACGGAAGAAGCACGTGATGACTGTGCTTGGTTGCATGGATCTTGACATTGCTCTTAGGATGGATCGCCCAATGCCTCTGTCCAGCTTAAGTACTACTGAACAGAAGGTTGCTATGGAAAAATGGGAGAGATCTGATCGGATGAGCCTGATGATCATGCAAAACTCAATTCCAGACTCGATAAGCAGTGGACTGACTAAGGCGAGTGCTAAGGAGTTCCTCAAGCAACTCTCTAATCGCTTTTCAGCGAGTGGGAAAGTGGAGACAAGCACTGCATTATCTAAGCTTGTCACCATGCGGTATAATGGTAAGGGGAACATACGGGAGTACATTATGAATATGTCTAACCTGGTGACCAAACTCAGGGAACTAAGACTTGTATTCTCTGAAGACATACTTGTTCATTTGGTCCTCATATCTCTTCCTGTTCAGTATAACACACTTAAGATCTCCTATAATTCTCAAAAGGAGAAGTGGAGCTTGAATGAGCTCATTGCACATTGTGTTCAGAAAGAAGATAAGATTAACCAGGAAAAGACAGAAAGTGCTCACCTAGCATCAACTTCAGGAGTAAAAAGACTGGATAAGCAAAAGAAGGATAAAGGTATAGCAAACACAATAACTTCACAAGTCAAAGGCAAAAGAAATTTGGATTCAAGGCATTCCTGTTTCTTTTGCAAAAGGACTGGTATCGTGAAGAAAATGTGTTATGAATACGCCGCTTGGCGTGCTAAGAAAGGTTTGCCTCCACTATTAAAAGCCGATTGATGGCGAAAGATACATCTTTGTGGGTTGTAGAACAACCTTGCAGTGGAAGCAATCGGTGTTTGTTTTATTTGTTGTTCAATTATGTACTGATTGTTATTTGAATTTAGAAGAAACTTTTCATGTACCGTCATTCAGACGGAACTAATTTCTATTTCCTTTTGGACAAATTTGGTTTTAATTGTTCAATTGAAATAGATCATTTAGTGTTTCTCTAAATTCTAATATTGTGGATTATAGTACTTAAATTGATTAAAGATATATAATCAAACACCATAAAGGCGAATGTGGAGTCAGGAAAAGATATTTGGGGTTCATTCCCTTAGGTATCGTGGAATGACAAACATTGTCTTGTCTGCTTCAATAATGACTCATGGCATTAGGAATACCTTTACTGGAAGCAGTTTGATCGCTCAAACAACCCTTCTTTTTAATCAAGAAACTCATGTTCGTCAAGGATGTTAATTACAGTGGGAGTAATCAAAGTAAAGAGATTGTGTTTGAAGATGAGTATGCAAATATTCGTCTTAAAGTCACGACTGACAATAACTAAATTTTTTTTGGATACAATTATTGTTCAACCTGTGAATTAAAGTATTTAATCAGATACAACCATGTTGGTTAATCCCACATTTAGTGAACAACCTTTTCTCGTACTAGTTAATAAAGAACCTCTAAAAGAAATAGAGGAATAGCTAGAGAGATTATGGTTAACATTAACGACCTTGAATTAAGAAACCACTTAGGAGATCCACTATGACTTTGTTGTCTATCTTAATGAGCACAATTATGACTTAAGGTTTGAAGTATTTAACTTCTCCTAGTGAAGTCAAAATGAGCTCAAAAATTTGATGAATGGATTGAGGTCATGAAAGGAGAGTTGAAGTCTATGGACGACATTAATATTAGGATCTTGTCGAGTTACCTCTAGGGTGAGATCAATTGGTAGTAAATGAATTTACGAAACCAAAAAGACTCAAAAGGTAACATCGAAAGATATAAAGCACGTCTAGTCGTCAATGACTTTACTCATAAGGGAGGATTAAACTTCGAAGAGGTATTCTCGCCTGACTTTACGAAGTATTCTTTAAGTCAAATAAATTGTACCAAAATTTTGATGAGGTCATTCCTTTTTCGGTTCTATGAGGAAAATATCATCGATCAGTGCATATATCTCAAGATCAGTGGGAGTGGATTTATGATCCTAGAACTATATGTAGGTGTGGTTCTACTAGCAAACACTGATATAGGATTGTAGCATTAGACCAAGGGTTTTTTCTCAAGCGAATTTAAAATGAAAGACCTTGGAAATGCTTCTTATGTTTTGGGTATCCAGATAGACCAAGATCACCCTAAGGACACTCTTGGTCTTTCCCAAAAGGCCTATATCGTAAATTTCTCTATGGCATCCAGAAATATTCGCTAGGAGATACGTTAGTGAATAATGATGGCAAGTTTAGTTTGCTCCAACTTGTGAAGTTCGATCTTGAGTAAGAAACTGAGACAATCCCAAACTCGTATGTGGTTGGAAGTCTCATGCATGCACAAGTTTGTACATGTTTGGATTTGACACTTGTTGAAGGAATGTTGGGTAGATATCCAAGTAACCCAAGGCTAGACCGTTGAAAGGTCATCCAACGGGTTATGTGATAACTTCAAAAGAGCGAAAGATTAAATGTTCACTTTTGAGGAGAACCGATCATAGAGAGATCATGGGTTGATCTGATACGGATTTGCTGGATATCTTTATCATAAGAAATCCAGATCAGGTTACATTTTTGTGGTGGTTGGAAGGGTTAATTATTGGAAAGTGTAAAACAATCCCTATGACCTTCTCGACCATGAAAGCAGAGTTCTTAACATGCTTTCAAGCATCAATCATGCAATTTGGCTTTGAAATTTTGTCTTTAAGTTAGAATGTGGTCGGATACGTAAAACGACCAATGAGGATCTAACATGACGATTAGGCAGCTGAGTTGTACTTAAATAACAACAAAAGCTCTTCAAAGTCCAAATACATTGGTATGCAGTACCTTGCGGTAAAAGGTAACGTTCAGAGTCTTTTGGTATCCATTGAGCACATTGACACAAACTCCAATATGGTGAACCACTCACTAAAGATTTACCGCCTAAAGTTTTTCAGCAAGTATGTGGTTTATATCGGGATTCTAGGATCCCATTGATTAGTGGGAGTTTGTTGTCTTAATTTTTGTTTTTGGATCCATTTGGTTGTGCTCATTGGAAATGTTTGATTTCTTGTATTGACCTTACGTAATTTCAGAAACTATGTATTATTTTTGGTACTCTGAACATAAGGATATCAACTTTCTATTGAGGACATCATTGGGAGAAAGTTGGACTCTGTGGAGTCACTGGATTAGTTGGAAATAGACATGTTTTAGATCACAATTGCATGCAATTTCCATGCTACACATCCACACTTGATCTATGTTGTTAATTGCGTTAGTAATGTGACCATTAAAGGTTTAGTCATGAACTAATGCGACGAACGCCGTTTTGATCCCTTGCTAATGTGATTAATGAACCAGATTGTACGTGATATTTGAAGTCGTGAAATAACAATTTTTGTGCACACTAAGGTTTTTTGTATTATGTAATTCAAGAAACATATAAAGCCCAAGTGGGAGATTGTTAGTATTTTTTAATACTAATGACTAATGTGGACTAATATATGTATTAATTACATAATACATGTTATTTCACTTAAGGGTCCCAAAATGTGATCTAATTAATTTATACATTATGGACCATAAAATATCAGTTTGAAGTGTGGGGAGCGTATTAGCAATATGTCATGTGTAGAGCCCTCAAAAGTAATTATCAAAGAATAATGGGCTCTTTAATAATTACTTGGGTAACTGCTAGTAACTACCTAGGCAGTTCCCGTATTATACAGGGCAAATCCCTAAACCAGAGAAGAGAGACGTGATTTTCCCAACTCCCATTTTTGAGAAATTAGAAACAACGTCCATTCTCAAGGTTTAGAAGATTTTGTCCAAATCTTAAGGGTAACACTAAAATCTCAAGTATCTTCAAGCTATGGATTCGGGTAAGTAACTAAAACCTTTTACATCTCTTTAATTCATCAAATAGGGATTTTGGTTTAATTTCATTATTTGTGTTTTGTTATTTATATGCATAAGTAATGAATTTTTCCATCTTGTTTTCTTGCTTCTTTTACTGACACTTATAAATCACCTGAAGGTAGAATTTATCATGGTTTTGCTACCTTTAGAGGAATCTGGTTATTCAATTGCGACGTGACACAAGGTACTAATTCTTTCCCACAACTAACAAAGTATAAGCTTAAATTTGTAGATGGTGTTCATGCTGTTCTTTCAGTGCTGGTTTTTGTATCAATTACTTTGCGAGATAATAATGTAGTAAGATGCTTTAACCCACAACCAAGACATGGAACTCAAGAATTCCTGAACATAATTCCAATGGGTGTTGGACTTATCAGCAGTGTATTGTTTATGGCATTTCCAACAAAACGTCACGGTATCGGTTATCCAATTAGCTCTAGGAAGTGATTATTTTGCCATCTTCATCTGCAATATTTTCTGCAACTATAAGGGTGGTGGAAATCTTGTGAAGTGGGTTATCCTCTTTTTCGTTGGATGATTCTAAAGAAAAAGATATATATATATATATATATCTTTTTCTTTAGAATATTTACTTGTATTGATCTTGTATTTTTATTGACAATATGATTTCAAATTATTTTTTCATTTATGTAAGGCTTTGATGATGTCAAAATTCGTTCTTGCTCTATCATTTAAGATGAGAGACCACTTCATTGAACTCGTAAACCTCACTGATGTTGAAGCCAGTTAGAGTGTTCTTGCAGTAAAAGTAATGAATATTGAGTGATATGAGTTCAAACATTGGACCTTTAATGGCAACTGCTCTGGATACCATATATTTGTGATTGTTTGTGACTTATTCGAGACAAGTTCATTACTTTTTGTAAGCTTTTTTATCCGATTGCATAGAGCGGCTGAGATGAATCAGTTGAAATTCACCGTATTGTATTGAAACTACTATTTCGTAGTCTTGAGATATTAGGATTCTTTTTTGGGAACATCTGTATAGTTGATATATGTTGCTAATGTCAAAATTTTTGTTTTTAGAATTAGTCAGAATGATGAGACTGCGATGTTGAATCCCGTTATGTTCCTCTCAATCTGGGAACGAATATGCGAGGAACTCGGAAACCTCTCTTACGCTCAAGATCCTTATCGACTAGGATCTTTGATAGTATTTGTGATTAAGTGGGTAAGCATTAGGGATTAAGTCGGTAAGCATTAGGCACGCTTCTACACCTCCCCCTGCCCCCCCCCCCCCCTATGTTTCGGGACTGAGGTACCGGCCTTGCTTAAGGGGACCCTTTATGACAAAAGAAAGTAATCCAAGAAAAGCAATAGGAAATAAAGAACAATCACACAGAACACTAGAGATTTACGTGGTTCGATTGGTGAGGACTACTCCACGGCGACAAGAGCGCGATGATTTCCACTATGATAAGCAAACAAGTTACACAAGATATTCGTGAGAATTCGACACACATACTTCCGAGGGTTTTAGTTTTTATAGCCACTAAAACCCTAATCACACCGCCTCGCCCACTCTTTCTTTCTAAATCAGAAATACACATGGATACGCTAACACTAATAACCGACATAAGCTTTGCTCCGCATTCTAGCTCCGTCTCGGAGTTCAGTTCTGCCTCGGACCCGTTGCTTCGCATACCAACTCCGCCTCGGTGACCATTGCCTCGTAAGAGGGTCGTAAACCGGGTTAGATATCAAACCTATATTCAAGAGACTTTGATCAACAACTCTCCACCTTGACTTGAATATGCTCCTCTTGACTTAAATCTGTCACAATCATAGCTCAACACCTCTAAGCCATAGTCGCTCTAGCCTGTCAGGGTTGCCCTCCAAAAGGGCTCAACATCTGGAAATCCCAGTCAAGTCTAAGCAATGCTTAAACTTGAAAGTTATAACTGCCTTAGTCAACATCTCTGTTGGATTATCTGCCATAGACACCTTATTCATCGTGGTCTTCCCTTCCTCAATCACGTCCTTGATAAAGTGATACCTAACATCAAGGTGTTTAGATCTCTCGTGGTACATTTGATTTTTGGTCAAATGAATAGCACTTTGGTTGTCATAGTAGACTTCCATCACCTCCTGCTTCAGGCCAAAATCACCAACTAAACCACGCCATATTGCCTCCTCCGCTGCCTCTGTTGCTGCCATGTACTCAGCTTCCGTTGTAGACAGGGCTACTACCAACTATAGCACTACTCTCCAAGTTATGGCACTCCCGAAGAGTGTGAATGTATAGCCTGTCAACGATCTCTTCCTATTAAGATCTCCTGAAAAATCTGAATCCACAAATCCAACTACCGAACCAGAAGTGTCAGCCCTTCTATCGGAAACAAGACCAATGTCTGTAGTTCCTCTCAGATACCTCAATATCCATTTCACAGCCTGCCAATGAGCTCTCTTAGGTCTGTCCATGTATCTATTGACTACACTAAGCTGCCCATGTATCTGCTGACTACATTAATAGCGTGTGAAATATCCGGCCTTGTGCACACCCTAGCATATATAATGCTACCTACTTCACTTGCATAAGACACCCGAGACATGTACTCTGTGTTTTCATAAATTGTCAGTGACAATTCATACGAAATTCGAAGTGTGCTACCAATGGAGTATCAACAGCTTTGCCTCAGTCATACCAAAACGTTCCAACACCTTCTCGATAAGACAAGAACAATTTCGCAGCAGATCTGTCTCTCGTATCTCCATACCCAATATCTTTCTTGAGACACCCCACGTCTTTCATCTCAAACTTTCCCTTTAACTGATCCTTTAACATGTGAAGTTTCACATGTAAGACATAAAAACTATCTAATAAATTCATGTGATAAACACAATATCATATTTCCTTTTATCATAACCGTTTTGACCATAAAGGTATCAAAACGCTTATACCACTAGTAGGAGATTGTTTCAATCCATACAAGGATTTCTTAAGCAAACAAACCTGATCTTTTTTTTCAGCGAATCTCAAACCCCTCTAGTTGACGTATATAGATTTGTTCCTCCCACTCACCATCTAAGAACGTAGTCTTAACATCAAGTTGCTCCAATTTCATATCATGCAAAGCAACCATAGTAAGTAATACTCCAATCGAGCTATGTTTAACAACAGGAGAAAAGACCTCATGGAAGTCAATTCCTTCTCGTTGTGTAAATCCTTTGGCTACTAACCGTGCTTTGTATCGTGCATCCTCCACTCCGGGGATTCCTTCCTTCTTTTTGAAAATCCATTTGCTACCAACAATCTTTTGAGAATCTCAAACATCATATGTTTAACACTAGATAACCAGGATCACATACATGAATTAATAATGAACTTGAAACTGAAAGAAGAATACCTAGATTCGATTTCCCACGAACTAGATCCCAATGCCTTTATCACGAAGAAGATGAGAGCTCTAATTGTTGCTCCTCTACTTGAGACACCCGAGTAAGTGACTTGATCTCCTTTCTTTGAAGTCAGCTAGGACTCTATTGAAGGTTGACAAGAAGAACCATTCTTCTTTTGACTAATTAGATAGATTGGGAGCTTTTTCTCTAAACCCCTCTCTCGACACTTAGTTGTGTAAGAGAGAGAGGCAGTTTTCTCTTAAGAAAAATCCACAACTTTTCTATTTTCTAATGGCCCTTATATAGAAAAACCTAATAGGAGTTTCACTCAAATTAGGATTCAATAAGAGTCCCAGAAAGATAATACCCCGAATTACCAAGAATGCCCTTTCAGTGTAATTAGGGTTTCCCCTTAAGTTTGGCCTGCCAGATTAACCCACTATGGGCTTTACCTGACCTGCCCACTTACCTTGATTGGCCATCACATGGCCGGTCCCTTAAGCCTTTTTCCGGGCACCCTTTTCGAGCCCGGTTCTTTCTATCTTTGTTCTAATCACCATTCGATTTGTTGTAGCCTATTTAGGTGGATCATATCCATCTACAGGCAAGCTCCCACTAGTCAACTCTCTCCGATCAAGCCACCACTCTTTGGTGTAACCTGTCGTAGGATCCGGTCTATGTTAGCTGCAAACTCACCGAAGTGACCCGACGATCGTAAGCTTCTTCTAGCTAAGCATTACTCCCTAGTTGGACCGGGACTAGATGATCTTCCGGATAAAGTCATCGTTATCCTAATTGACAAATTAAGTGCGTTGTCATCTTGGTTGAAGGACACTCCTTCGGGGGGACATCTCCTTCAGACCTTTAGGACAAGTGCAATGCTCGATTCCCATGTCACTTTATATCTCATATGATACGTCATACCTTTCAGACTTTCTTGATCTGGAGAGTGGAGAACAACTGTCAAACCAAATGATTAACTATTAATCCATTTGAGTACGGCTGCATATTTTCAGTTGTTTCTCTTCAAGTGGCTCGGAGACACTTATCCTAACCTAGTTAGGAGGACATAATCCAGTCTTGTACTCTCACTTAACTTCATGTCTATCATGTCTCACCCGGAAATCCGCTTTTATAACCTCTTTTTACGGCACTTCGTTTAGCGGTACAAAAGTTTGACATTCCTTACATAAGATGTGTGGAGCACTCATGTTTAAGGAATTTCTCCAATCTTGCCTATGAGAGTTCATGACGTTTTGCATCAATTTTAAGAACTCTCACGTTGGGTTATCCAGTGTATATTCCCAATCATACACCCATGTATTTGACTTGAATACCATATTCCTATAGCCCATGAAACTGCGCTATCAGTCAATCTCACATGCTAGTCTTCGTAAGTCATTGTTGTCCATGCAATGACATGGATTAAGGACTTAATAATGAATCTATTTTAAGTTCATTTAGTAGGGTTTCATTATACCAGATCACGTATCTGATAAATCTACTTGGAATTCTTCATTATTTTGGACTGTCGTTTAAACAACTAAACCATAATTTAACGACAAAATAATAAACTTATTTCTTATAATAAGAGTTGGTAAAATTGAGCCTTCCCGTATAACTCCTTAGACCCTTAACTTATCAGTTTAAGCTTTTTCTGTAAAGCTTCATGCCTATGACCCTAGTATGACTTTCATACATAGTCTAAGGTGACAATATAGTTAGTAGATCTAATCTATGTGGATTTTGCTGGTTATCATCCCGATGATAATCTTTAGTTTCCCAATACTAAATTAAAGCTTCTCAAGCTTTGACTACTTTCTTTTATTTGTAAAGTTTGCAACAGTTTTCGCCAAGAACCCTTCCAGCTTATTGTTCTTCCAAGTCAAGATTGTCATCTTATTCTGGAAGTTTGCAACATATGACTTTTCAACCTTTTATTTTCCTTCTGAGAATTTATTACAAATTCTTCTCAAGAACATTGTGCGATCCAGATCAGCTTATCTAGATTTGATTAGTGACGACCATAGATACTCTAAGTATTTTGAGACGTCGAGGCGAATGCTAATCATGTCCAACATGACCAATCTTATGCCTTAAGCATAACCATCTTTCTCATGCGTGCTTGCTCATCGGAATCGTTCGGATGCTGAATCTTCGCAAGATGTGTTCCATGAGACTTCGAGTGAAATACTTTACTTGAGTTTTTCTCATTTAGACTTTTCAAGACTTTTTCTTGAACGAGTCTTATCATCTTCTCGATCTATCTCTATAGATCTTTGATGCCCAAAAAAATTTCACCTTTGTGTGTAGTCATTCTATTGAGTCAGATCTAAACTCTTACCAAAATCAGAATGTTGTTCTCAATCTCTAGTATATGGTCTACATACTAGACCAAAGAAAACTGGGTCACTCCCACTAACCTTCTTGAACTTCATGAATTCAAGATTTTTCTTCTTTCCTAAAGAAACCAACTCTTGATTACTTTACAGGATCGAAGATTCCAACTCCTTGCCCGCTTCAATCCTTTGATCGATTTCTGAAGCTTGCAATTATCACCAACCTATTAAGAAGTGTTAACTTCCTCCAGGATGTGTCACACACACATTCTTTTGCTAGAGATTGATCAGTATGGTCTTTAAGCCTTGTGACATGAGAGATGGTCTTTTCGTGGTCTATACCATAAAATTTAGTGATCTTCTTTCCTAGTCTTACTCTAGAAAGCACCAATGTTTCCATCCTTGTCTGTTTTTCACTTTGAAAAACCTATTTGTACTTAAGAGGAACAATTCCTTAAAGCAAATAGATCAAGTTCCAAACTTGATTCCAGACATGAATTCCATTCTGATCTTATGGCTCCAAGCCATATTTCGAAGCGATTCCGTCATAACTTTTGTGTAGGTGGCCCATTTTCTTCTTCAACAGGTTTTTAATCTTGTGAGACAGATCTTTGGGCCTTTAAGGTCTATAAGGGGTTTGAACAACTTTCAGAAGCTCTCAACTCCTTGAGGGTTCTCTTGCAAATCTAATTTGACTTATGCGGGAGGTTCTCCGAGATCTCCTATCTCTACCTCTCATTCCATGTCTATCGACTATTAATAGACAGGAACCACAATTTCTGACATTCGTATATCACTGTTATTTCAAGCAAGACACCATCATGAGCAACAATCACCTGTTCTATGATTGTTTCTGGAAGAACCCCAAGTATTTCTTTATCCCATAAAGAAATATTTTGTCTAATATGAAAACTTGGTTCTCGGAAACCATTTACGTCAGTTTCATATCTCTAGATCTTAAGAAAAGACCTCTTTGGAACCATTCCCAACCCCTTACTCTTATGGTGTCTTTTCATCGTATCAGCGGAATGTAGTTAGGTAGGAAGAATGATCGTGTTTGAGAATATATCCGAGAAAGTGTTTGGCAGATTGGCCTATACCCATCATTGATCGACTTATGTCTAACATGTTCGATTACTTCCATTGGACTCATCACCCATATGATGTGTTTGTTGGAGCCAGGTGAGAAACTATTTCTCAACTTCTTTGATGATCATCAAATTATTTACTTATATATTCACCATCTCGATCTAATCGAATGACTTATATTTTCGCTCAAGTGGATTCTGGTTAACTCTAGTTAGTGTATTAATAGTTTTACATCCATCCGTATGTATGATAACTATTAGATCACTAGTCATATCTTCCTTTTTAAAAGGTGACTTTGTCGAATAGTCTTCTTGAACAATATTCACATCTGTCGTATTATTCTAAATCATTAGACTTGGAAGACCATACCTTTGGATCTTCCTCATGTGTCTTATGTCAATTGGACGCAATGACAAAACTTGAGTTGACCGGTTTAAATCCTTCGATTATAGCCTATAGTATCATTGTCGATGTTTCTAGTTTTCTTAGAGCCCCTTTTGTTAATTTAGCACTGGTTTAAAACATTAGATATTTCTAGAAGAACATAATAACACCCTATTAAGTTCTAAGCTAGATCAATGTCTAAAAGAAGACTTCGATCCAATTCAGCATCCTTAACAACACTTGGTTCTGCTCCCTCTTTGATTCTTTCTCCTTTTAGTCAAGTACGTAATTCCCTTGAGCTCCCACTGAGTTGCTCATCAGGTCTTAAACACCTGATGAAGGAAGTCTACCATACTTGCTATATTAACTTTGTTAACAAAGATGCAAGAGCCAGACTTCTCAATTCAATTTCTTTTGTCTTCCTGGTACTTAAGGTAGTTTCCTTTAATGGCCTAGCCATTACTTTGAAAACATTTACACTTACTCATTGTCCCTTTGAATCATAAGAACTCTTCTTATATTCCTTTTATTGCTGAATCTTAAGAACTTATTTTTTAGATTCAACGTTCCTCAATGTTCTTTTCAGTTGTCTTCACAAACTGAGGGACTTATCCATGATTTTATCCTATCTTTGTTCAATCTGTATTGAACCGGTGAAGGATAATATCTTTACTCATTGCTTGAAGAAGAGAAAATGCGGAACCTTTGGATTTTTTCTTTCTTAAGACGACTTTCTTAGAGGTACTGAACCTCTCCATTCACGACATCTAGAGGAACTCTTCTTTTATTCATCGAATGGTTGTGTATGCATCCATATTAATCTCTATGAAAGAGAAAAACTTAATGGATGTTCACAAAAGACTTTTCGGATAATCACATCCTGCTTTTATCTTCTGTCATTGAGGTAGCAATGAACATTAGGAATAGGATATTCTCGTTCGAATTCGAGAGCGTTTCTAGAAATCTACTCTAATCAAGAAAATAACTTTCGTTTAATTCCTTCTCAAGGAATGAACGAAGGTTGGAAAACTATATCCTAACAATCATATATATATTATTCATTAAAAGAAAAAGCAAAATCCTAAAACTTATTATCAAAGCAAAAAAACCGTTTTTGCCACATTAATCAATATAAACCGTCCGCAGTTGAATAATGCGTTCTAATACCCCATTTGTTCAACGTTAAGTGTACTAGGGCACTGCCCTCAACCCTGTCGTCCTGGGCGAGTAACACTTTACTGGTCATACTCCTATGAGTCTTGGTTGATGAATAACACGTTTATGTGTTCAATTCATCCTTTGCCTCGAACTCCAAAACCCTTTTACTTACTCGTTGAGAATAACCATTCAGACATGTAAACCTCTTCATAGGTCTACCCATATTATCCCGAGGTAAAAGATGGCACCCTGCGGAGGCAGACCCACCATTAATGAACAAGGGCTCAACAGGTGTCTTAATCTGGGTAGGCTTTTACTCAATATTCTTTTTGGGGACTTTTACGTTTTTATCTTGGATGCATTACTGTGAACTCTGACGTAATCATCCATGATGTAAAATGCAAATTAGTAAATGCGCGCGAGAAATAAATCAAGCTGAATTGATCCTATATGGCCTTAACCTAAAGATCTAATCTTCATAGGTATCTTCTTGTTTCGCCTTAGCTCGCATGGATCTCTATCCTCGAACCTCTATTGATTTCTCCACTCGAACCACGATCTCATCCTTTGGTTCTTCAATGGACACTTCTATTGCCAAATTGAAGGAGTTGAAGGAGATGTCCTTCGACCAAGGTGACAATGCGAACAATTTGTCGGATAGGATAATTGATGTGGAAGATCATCAAGTCCGATTGATTTAGGGATCGTAGAGTTGTAGCTAGAGACCAACTACGATCGTCGAATTACGAAGTAATTCGCGGCTAACTTCGATCGGATCCTACAACGGGTTACACATAAGAGTGACAAATTGATCTAGGATATGACTAGTGGGAGTGAGATATAATCATGGGAGTGTCCCATAAACATATCTCATAGGCCTAAAAAGGAATTAGGCAAAGATAGTACAAAAAGGCCAAAAACAGGGTTTTTGGGCCTAGACCGGTTCGGGTACTTCTAGGACTCGGATTGGGCTGAATTTTGGAGGGTTAGTTGCTGATATAATAAACATTATATATGCCAATTTTCGTGGTGTTTGGGCACCTCCTCCTTAGGGAATTGAGAAAATACCAATAGTTGCTATTTTCGACTATTTCCCTAAATCTTATTCTAAAGGGTGTTTTAGGAAACCTAAAAGGAGGTGGATTCTTATTAGGGTTCTATATAAACACTCTTAGGGCAGAGAATAAGGTGTGGAATTTCTCTCTAAGCTTTCTTACTCTACCACATCAAGTAGAGAGGAGAAAGTGAGCTAATTCCCATTAACTATCTATCTAGTCAAGAAGAAAGGAGTTCTTCTTCCAACCACCATTGGTGTGCTAGCTATACAACAAGGTGGGAGATCAAATTGATTGCTCGTGTCCCAAGTAGAGGAGCTACACTTGAAGCTCTTGATCTTCTCATAAGCAATTGGAAAGGTTCGAGGGAAAACTAGCGAATAAGGTATTTATCTTTCTAGTTTTAATTAATGATTATCATAGGTTTATGCATGTGATCCTGGGAATACTAGTGTAGACATTAGATGTCTTAATTCCGCTATAAACACTAGTAGAAGGGTATAAAACCCAACACAAATGGGCTCTAAATCCACTTTCAAAAAAATTCGGACCAATGGCGTGTTTTGGTTTTACCCTTAATGATTTCCAATATAAATTTTAGGAAGAACTCCATTTGGACCCTCCGATGGCCCGGGAGAATTTCTGAAAAATTAGGGTGAAACCGGGAGAAAAATCCAAAAAAAGACCAAAAAACTCCCACTCTGGTCAAGGTCAAACTCAAAATATCCGAGTCATCCTCTTGGTCAAAGTCTATTGACTAAGTCTCAGGTAAGCCTAAGACTAATCTCAACATGGGCTGGACATAGCCAGGACCAAAGACGGCATGTTCTAAACGTATCGAGTCCCTTGGTCCATACGCCTCTTAGCCGTAGGTAGGACGCATCCTTATGTCCTAGACGCGTCTTGACCAAGACTGTGTCTTTGGCCATCTCGGACATGAAGTCCGAGATGCCATAGACACACCTTGACGCTGGAAAAATCATCTATCAAGGTTAACATGTATCTACCCCCACCATGTGAGCTAACCCGGGAGGAACCCCAAAGATCTGAATGGATGTAATCCACAATTCCTTTGATATTATGAATCACCGTACTGAACTTTACTCGACATTGCTTCTCGAAGACGCAATGTTCACAAAATTCCAGTTTTTCAACCTTCTGTCCACAGAGTAAACCCTGCTTGCTCAGTATAGCCATCGCTCTTTCGCTCATATGCCCTAACCGCATATGCCATAGCTTGGTAGTCTCAACCTCCTTGTCTGATGATGACACCGCTATAGATCTGGTAAATGTGTTACCCTGTAGTACTTACAACCATTATCATCTAGATTTCCCAAAAAGATTAAATTTCCTTCAAGTCTGGAACATGTTTGATGTTTGTTATAGTCCTCACAGCACTATCGTGCATCTTGATCTGAATAGTACAAATTCCAACCACCTTACAAGGATCTTTGTTTCCCATGCTGCTTTAACATAAAAGAATCAACAAATCTTTTATATGAAGGTGGCAGGGACGCAAGAAAAAGTACTGCCTTATCTTCATCTTCAAGTTTGACATCGATATTTGCCCAATCCAAGAATACTCGGGTGATTTCATCCATATGGTCTTTAAAAGATTCCCCTTCTAACATCTATAAACTAAATAGTTTCTTCTTTAGATACAAACGATTAGTTAGAGATTTTGTCATATACTTTTCCTCCAGCTTACTCCATAGCCCATCGGTTGTAGTTTCCGTCGCTACTTCACGCAAGACCCTATTGCTCAAACACAACAAAATCTGTCCATGAGCTCTCTCCATGAGATCTTCCTTCTCTTCTTCTGATAAAGAGTCAGCGAGTGCATCCTTCTCATTCAACGTTTTCAGCAAACCCTGTTGAACTGCTCACATCTTAATCTTTCAAAGATTAAAATTATTACTTCCATTGAACTCTCTATCTCGTATTTCGCCATTATGAAAACCTCAAAACCCGAGCTCTGATACCAGTTTGTTATGACAAAAGCAAGTAATTAATGAAAATCAATAGAAAATAAAGAAGAATCACAAAGAACACAAGAGATTTACGTGGTTCGGTTGGTGAGACCTACTCCACGGCTACAACGGCGCGTTAATTTCAACTATGATAAGCAAACAAGTTACACAAGTGATTCGCTAGAATTTGACACAAATATCTCCTAGGGTTTTAGTTTACATAGCCACTAGATACCTAATTCCACCGCCGCACATACTCTCTCTTTCTAAATTCGAAATACACATGGATACGCTAACAATAATAACCGACATAAGTTTTGCTCCGCATTCCAGCTTTGTCTCGGAGTTTAGCTCTGCCTCAGAGCCCTGCTTCGCATACCGGCTCTGCCTCGGTAATCATCTCTCTCTTATCTATCTAATTTCTCCCCAATTTCTTCTCTAAAGTCTGTCCTTCTCCCATTTCTTTTCTACAATCTATTTCTCTCTAATTTCTTCTCTAAAATTCATCTTTGTCTCATTTCTCTTCTAAATCTCTTTTCTCTCATCTTCTCAAGCAATAAAAAATGGCCATCACTTTTGGGATTATTTTTTAGTACATTTGGAGCAAATCTTGAACATCAACATGGAGGCACATGGAGTTATGGATTTGGATCTATTTTTGTGATTTGTTTTCCATTTATTTTGATATAAGCCGTGAATATTTTTTTACAGTCACATGTAGCTAATTTCTTTATGTACAGTATATGATGAAACCCATATCTACTCTTTATGTTTTTTATTAATTAAATCTTTCCTTGTGCTTTAATGTCTATTAATTGTCTGTCTATATAGATTTGATTTTGTTTTCATTATTCATGCTTCGTAGTTTGATATTTCATGCTGATGCTAAATTGTTTGATGGAGTACGCTTATTACTTCATGATAAATAGTAAGAGATCATACTGTTTATAAAGAAGGTGATTAGAACTTCGTGATTGTAAAATAGTTTTCTTAAAAATAACTTCTGAAATTTGAATAGTTCATTATTTTAAATCCGAGTTATAACAAAAGAGATTTAGTTAGTTACTTGCATGTTTTAGAAAGTGAAATTATGTGGTGGATTTCTAAACCTTAGACTTTCTCTCACCTTGATTTCTTCTTTACTTTATTATTTTTTTTCTCCCTTATTAAAATCATAGAAAAAAATCAATCTTTACGAAAGGGGTTAGTTTAAGGTTTGAAGCAAATTCAACTTGTCCTCTTGGATCGACCTCGGTTTTCTGGAGTATATTATAAATTCACACTCATATATTTGTGGGTATAACCCGTTTTGGGTCCGTCAAGCTTCTGATTTTTTTTATTTATTGAACGTAATCAGCTGATGATTTTTTTTGGATCATCACAAGTCCCTCCACTCTTTAGTCAAACGAAGAGAAACTAAGTAGTGGAAGAGCTTATAGTCTATCGTTCGATTTTTAGAAATATCTTATGTAGAGATTAAGATAATGCATAATAAACATTTAATTTGAGTAAATAAACCTTCAAGTTTAGGATATACCTGAACCAGAGGTGTTTCGTGAATCCCGATTATATTTCTGTAAGGTGAAATATTTTCAGCAGCACTGCCTTCTAGGGGCGTTTACGTGTTCTTTCACACATGAAAGGTTTGCCTTTGACTTTTTGAACAACTAACTCCGTCCTTTGCCTTTTGATTTTCTAACATCAGGTAGCCTGATCTTCTGATCACGCGTTTTCTTTATTCCCTTTCTGGTAACTGGTCACGAAATCCGCTTTTCTCACATGTTGGACACGTGTTCATTTCTCGTTGATTTGAAACCCTCATTGTTTGTAATAACATTAATTGCTTGTCTGACTGAGTCAGAGATTGAATGTGATTTCTTTATGCGCATCGATTGTTTTGCCAATTTTTAAGGCGTTTCTTCATTTATTCGTCATGTTTAACGTTTTTGCCTTTCCAATCTCCACCTAAAAATAGCTTACTTGATTTTTTTATTTTATTTATGGGAAACTTTTTCCAAGTTGTTCTTCTTCTGGAGTTTATTTATTTAAATGTTTTGATTTCATCAAGTCGGTGATGAGACCTATACTTGAATTTGATCTTGGAGTTTTTACTTGTTCATTGTTCCATTCAAGGAGGTTGTGCTAAGTAGAGTGCCACCCAAGGAATTGGTGCTAACGTTGGGAGTTTCTGATTTTCTTCGTCGATGTTAGCGAGAGGGGCGATACTTTCGGCGAATTTTACTATCAATCAGGAACGATTGAAGGATTGAGGATCACTCGTTGGGTTTAACCCTCTTCTTGTCATGCTTTCGCCGTTGGGCATGAGAATAGCAAAGTATTTTTCCCAGGATATCTTGTTTTTTCTTTAAAATGTTGTTCTTCCTTACATGTGGCTCAACTTCCTTTTTGGGTTAACCTCTCCCTTCTGCCATTCTTGTTCTTTGCTTCATTATTTGGAAGGAATTGAAGACGACTAGTTCCGAGTCCATCTCTTTCTGAAAATTTGTTGGACGTGTTTCCCTTTAATAGGTCGAAATAAATGCTTCCGATAGATTTGTTGTAATTCTTCTATAATAGATATTTGACTTAACGAATAAAGCATTCTTGTATTTTTCTATCCTCGTGTTTTGAATCATGTTTGTCTAATTGCCCAAGGCTACTTTGCGGCCATGCGTTGTATTTTCTTGGAAACAGAGGCTTACTATCAACTTCAGACGTTTCTCATTAAATTGACAACTATTGTTTTCTTAGAATTACGATCTTCTACCACATATTTTGTCCTTACGGCACAACGCCTCTTCGTAAAGCTTTTCAATCATTATTGCAGATCTTCATAGTTTCTTTCTTTGTATATTGTTTCTTCGATGGCAAGTTTCATCTTCATTCTTTCTGCTTATCGTCTTTAGACATTCTACTTCTCTCAAAGCCTTTGGCTAGTATTCCTAATCACTACCATGGAGGCTTCGCCTTATGCACAAAGTCACCAAGAATAGCCTAATAGCATTCCCAAGGAGGAACTTACAACCCTCCGTAATGATTTTTCTATTTCCGAAGGATTTGAACTTTTTCGTCCTTCTTAAGAGCATAGGATATTTTGTACCTCTGCTCGATGCATTTTTATTTACTAGGCCTTCTTGAAGGCAGGTGATTTTTTTCCTTTCCTATTTTATCTGTGGAAGTTATGAATCACTATGGGTGAGTGCCTTTGCAGTTGAATCCCAATGCCTTTTCGATCATGATGACATTCTTTCTTCTTTGTAGAGATTTGGATATCAAACCAATCTCTATGCTTTTAATCGACTATACTAATTGAAGTCTGATAGGGCTAATTCTTCATGGCATAACTTCACAGCCAGATGGAATGCTTTCATTGATACTTCTCTCGTTTAGAAAAATTACGAAGGCAAATGCTTCTTCATTCGTTACAAAGATGTTGAGAAGGATTTTGGGCTGCTTTCTCGTTATTATGTCATTGATGTGGAAAATCTTTCTGAATTTTCTTGTTAACAGGATGATTAACAATGCTTAGCGATGATCGGTTATGAAATGATAATTCCTTTGCGTTATTTGGATCATGATGCCCTGGCCAAGAAAAATATCATCCCGGTGGTTCCAAATATTCCATTTTTCTTCTTTCATGTTTCTTAATCTGTCATAGAGTGATCTCACTGTTTAATTATTGTAGCTTTCTGATGATCCAAAAAATGGTCATCAGTTGACTATAGTCAATAAGTCAAGAAAGGACCAAGAGGTCAATGGGTCAATCCTTGTCAAGTCACTAAGGAAGTTGAATTAGAAATTGGTCCACCACGCAAGCCCAGAATTTGGGGGTCGTACGATTTTCCTAGGCGCTCAAGCCCTGCTTTGGCTCAAATACAACTAGCTCTGCCCTGGGGTTTCTCAGAACACAAGGAGGGTTCGCACAATGGCCGATCTAGGATTTATGATGAGGGTATGCTAAACTTTCAGGAGATATGATCAATTTTGTTAAAGTCCTGATATCAATTTAGAAGTTCCTTCGCACATACAATCAACAAGTCCTAACATGGTGAAACATAAATACTGAATAATCAGATTAGAAGTCAGATAATTTTACGATAATTGTACATAACATTCACAACAAGAATCAAATTTTTTTTAAAAGGGTTGTTCCATTAAACAAATACATTAAGACCTATTCGTTAAGGTTATAAAACGAAGGCTCTGAATAAAGTTAACATTAGAAAGTTAAGTTAAACAGTTATTTAAGGGACTAAAAGAGAAGAAGCCATCAAGTGAGGGAGTGAGTTCGCGTTCCTTGGACAGTAGGTTACGTTTATTTCTTTCGCCAACATCCGTACACGTAAGCCTTTTATCTCTTGTTATTGTCTCCACGAGGTGTGATAATCGCCGTCAGATAATAGGATTATCATAGTTACGTAATCCCCTTCTAACTCAGAAAGAGTATAAACACTATAAAAAAAACGCCAAATAGACACACGTTTTTATGTGTGTCCTTAATATTTTTGTAATAAGGAGAATTTCGTAATGTTTGTCCCTAATAAAAATACGATAGGGACAAATTAATCCTTTTTACGGACAACTTTATAGAATAATATGAGCAAAAAATAATGGTGTAAAATATCAGCTCCAAAAGGGGGGAAAATAAATTCGTATGTTTCCTTCTTTATTCCCCTTTATCTCTCTCCACTTTTCCCTCTCCATCATGATTTGTTCTACTTATTCTAATGCTTGTAGTTCTTCACCTTCTTCGTTCTCTCTTTCCTGCTTCCGAGTTATATCCACTGTAATTTGTTCATCTTCTTCTAAGGTTTTGCTAAGGGCATCACAGTTTTGGTTTGCCTCTTTTGCACCACTGATGTGACACGAAAATGTCACATTTGGAGAACGTAACTAAGCTTAATTAGTTCGTTTCGAGTAGTATAAATAATATTTTACGTGTTTTTCATGTTAGGTACCTATTTTGGAGTTAAGCGTGTTATTCGAAATAAAACGAAGTATTAATCGCTATCATTTCATGTGCCCAAAACGAGAGAAAAGGATAGTAAGCAACTAAGAGAAAAAACAACTTGGAGAGAGGGGGAGGGGAAGGCTAGGGTTTTGGGAGGTTCTTGGTGTTCTTGAATGAGCTTGAGAGAGAAAAAAAAAGAGAAGGAAAAAGAAGGTCACAACTAAGCTCGGTCGGCCGGCACTCAAGGCCGGCCAAGCTTGGTCGGTGATTCAAAGAGTTCGGGTAAGGCAGCAGCATGGGAACAGCTAGCAGGTAGGTCGGGGCGATTGGATCTGGCCGGTCCTTGAAGAACGAACAGCAGCTGCCGGTACGGGTTGAAGCTTCAAGGGACAGCTGCTCGGGTGCAAGGAGCAGCCTTCATCACCAGCTCGGGACCGGCATTGGAGAGCTCAGCTGGAAGCTATCTTGCTCGGGACGAAGCTCACAAGCACGGGACAGTCGCACGTGGCTCGGACAGTGGCTCCTTTGGCCGAATTTTATGGTTTAGGCCGGATTTCTTCACTTTCTTTAGCCAGGATTTTAAGAACTTTCCGACCATTATTTCGACCGGAAAACTTAGGGCTTTTACTCCCCATGTTCTTGGCTAGCTACCCATGTGGTTTGATTTGGTTTTGGGCTAGAAATTGTAGAGAGAGAAAGCTAGGGTTTAGCTTTAATGGAGGTTGAGTCTTAAATGGAGAAGATGATGATGGTCGCTATGGGGAACCCAGGAATTTGCTAAGGGGAGATCGGCTGCAACTAAAGACTTATATTTTTCGACGATCTTAGCCTCGAACCACATCGAAAAAAGGGGATTCTCTCATCATTTTCTTTGCATTTATTGTTCATTTATTATTTTAGCTAACTTTTGTATTCGGATACTCGTGAAACATGATTTGAATGCGATGAATGACTTTTGATTTGTTTACTTGTGAGTTTAATTGACTTCATCTGGTTTTATTAATTAGAAGCCTTGATGTTAATCGTCTATTGATACAAAGATTGATAATGTGTACTTAGTTTGATGATCAATGCTTATTAACCTTTGATCGATTATACTTAGTTTGACGTATTATACTTATTAGTGTCACACTTGTTCATTTTCAATTCATTTGGTAGTGTGTGTAAGTTTGATAGTCGATGCTTAGTGACGTTTGATTGATTATGCTTAGTGAACACACGATGCTTAGGATTGTCAATGTGGGTGAAGTTAATAACACTTTCATGTGAGTAGATTATTAGTATATGTCACCTTCAATCTTGTGGATCGAAGTATCCCTCTCAATCGACTTTTGCCCGAATCGACTCTTACCCGTCTCCCGACTCTTGTTCCTCCGACACTTCTCTCGAATCTCTCTCGCCCGTTTTACTTTGTTTATTTGATCGGTTTAGTATTGCTTATTTTTCTTGTTTTGTTACTCATTCAATATAAAACCCCCATTTACCTTCCTTCCTTTCCTTTTTAGTTTAAGTTAGCATTTGATACCTAGATTGGTGGATAAGACCCTTCGATATCTGAATTACCCTCATATCCTTGGATCGACTACGGTTTTACCGGTTATTACTTGACTTTAATATGCTCCTTTTGACTTAAATCTACCACCATCATAGCTCAACGCTTCTGAGCCATCATCGCCCCATCCCTGTCGTCAATCATGTCTTTGATAAAGTGATACCTGACGTCAATGTATTTAATTTTCTCGCGATACATTTGATTTTTGGTCAAATGAATCGCACTCTGGTTGTCGCAGTAGACTTCCGTCACCTCCTCTTTCATATGAGAACGCGGTCTTCGATCTTCAGTAGGATTTTAGTCCTCAAAGACAGATCTATGAGCCTTTGAGGCCTACAGGGGTTTGAACAACTTTGAAGACATTTTCGAACATTTCAAAAAATTTCCAGTGAGATTCCTTTAATTGCTAAAGAATTTTCGTGTTGCTCATATCGAATATTTTCGATATTTATGAAAAACTTTGAGTACATTCACGAACTATTCGAGAATTTCCTAATGAGATACCCTTAATTGCTTAAAAAGTTCCCTTGTTGCTCATATGAAATCTTTTCGATATTTATGAACCCTTTGGAAGAATTCACAAACAATTCGAGAATTTTCTAGTGAAATACCCTTAATTTCTTAAAGCGTCCTCTTGTTGCTACTATCGAACATTTTCGATATTTATTAACAACTTTGAAGACATTCGCGAACTATTCTGTAACATCCCAAGATTTTAAGTTAGATAAGGGACCCTTTTGAAGTCAGGCCAAGCTAAACACAGGGACTAAATCTGCAATCGGGTCAGAATTAAGTGTATTTTGCAATCAGTACAAGGACAGGGACTAAAGATGAAATTAGGTTGTTTAGGGGTAAATCAGAATCGAATACCTTCTTTCAGCCGAGTTCGGGGCTAGGGTTGGAGTTTCGCGGGTGAAGAAAAAAATTCGATCACGAGGGATTAGGGTGAAATTTTGGTGGGATTGATCTTCAAGTTTAAATTTGTGAAATCAAAAGATAGGTTGATGGGATTGTTGGGTTTTGATTTTCGTTTCTCTCTCTAGACTTTTCAGGAGATTTCTTTTGAGTTAGCTTTAATGGAGATTGACCTTGCATGTGTAGGAATTGGTGAAATTGGGGGTGAGAACCAACAAGAAAAGAGTAATCAAGACTATCATCGATCAATTCAAGGTAAGTTAACAAAATTCTTATGATAAATTTGAGTTATATGGATTTTAGGGTTAAAGGGTTAGAGAATTGGGGAATTTCTGTTTTTAAGGTTTGAATGGGTGAGAATTCCATGTCTTGTATAGGTTTATCATTATGTAATTGTAATGGTTGAACCTAGAGATGAAATGAGTCGAAATTGAGCAGTTTTCATAGGCTGCATGCTGTAACAGCGTACTGTTTGGGTCCGTACGATAACATAGAGAGATCAAAAGCTTTTAGAGTCTTCTACAAACTTGTATCTTGTCTTGAGACGATTCCAGAATGGTATGGTAATAGTCGTTTCGAGTTCGTATGAGGGAGTTATGGTCGTTTGAGTGAGCAGTGCATGTTCGGGGGACTGTGTAATACAGTCTGTTGACGGTCATTTCTGTGATAAGTGAGTATCCGGATGAAGTTATACAAAAGAGATGAGTTGTAGCTTGGGATGTTAGCTTTCCGAATTGGTATGGTACATGTCGTTTCGAGTTCGTATGAGTGAGTTATGGTGGTTATAGTGCACAGCATGTGGTTAGGAAAGCCAGATTCGCTGATGTTTGTATTTTTGCTATTTCGAGGACTGTACTCTATAAATTTGATCGAGACACTACGTAGTGAAATGTGGGAAATTGAATTAGCTTTCCATATATTTATGGTATGACCGAAACCGATCAGAGTTAAAATGAGAATGAAGCTAAGACGTGATAGAGTCACTCAGGTTCTCCCGTCGTTAATGCGAGTCAAGTCTTATTTGTATTTCTTTTTCTTATGGTTCTTTTGGAGTTATTTGTGTTATGTTAAGATTCTTCTCGAATAATCTAAGGTTTACCTTTGTCTAGGGTGTCGGAAGGAAAGCCAAAATGAGTTGGGGGCGAGATGCTCGAAGCAAAGCGGATGAGGACGGAGTCCTGAATCGCTAGGTAGGGGATACCTCTTGTTTTCTTTTATACTAATTATCTAGATTCATGCTAGAAGTAGGAGATATGCATTCATCATTATATGTAGATGGTAAGTGATCATATATGCATGATTTAAACCCTTGATTTCAATGAAAATAGTATCGTTGAACTGGATTATTGATTATTGATGGGTTAACGATTTAGACTCTGATTTCAATGGAACTGTTATCGTGAACTTTCTTTATTGATGTGATGGTTTATATATGAAAAATATCTTACGAATGACTTCTAAAGAAATGGTTTTCTAAACGGATTGTATATCGATGTTTTGAAAACGTACCGATTTCGTATGTTGTATGTGATTGGTGAAGTGGACTGAGACGAGTCATGAGGGTCTTGGCAGTTGTAGTGCTCCACTCTCTGGCCAGGATTCTTGTTTAGGTTGGACTCTCGGGGCTCGGGGATTTGCTATCCTTGACCGCTCGATTGAACTGTAAGCCTAATTGTTCTTACCCTCGGGGCTCAGAGGCTGTACACCTCGGACCGCCCGACTAGTTTGGTGATTGGGATCCCTCTGCACGTTATGATATGACTCTTGGTTGTGCCACTTCTGTGTGTCATAAGATAAGTAATGTTTTTAAAAGCCTATCCCAGTCGAGGGCGTAATGGGTGAGTTCCGAATCTGCTGAGATTGTGGGTGAAGGATGTTTTCACAAGAAAAGAGTATTATTTCGGCTGTTGACACAATAAATATTTTTCTAAAACCAAAAGAAATAGTTGCATGCTAGGGTACCGATGAGAATATGCTTTTCGTCCCAACACGAATACTGGAGGGACGACCTGACTATTCGACTTCGGTGAAGCTAAAACGTATCTAGTTAATCTAAGTGTATATATTTATCACGAGGTTAGCTTTTCAATGACTGTGGAGTCGCCTAGTGGGAGAGGGGCTTACCTACCTAGGGGTAAGCCACTTTCTCGAGAGAATTTGAGTACCTTGGTTAGTGCCGGTATGGGACGGTACTAGCCAAAGTACTATAGAATTCTCTGGGTAACTCCCTGTTAATTGAGAGGCATACCAAGGGTGGGCAGTTAAGTTTGCTATCGTATGCTAGTATTAGGATTGATATAGATTTATATGTGTGCATGTTTTACTCGAGAGAAGGTTTATAGCAGTTTTGTTTTGGGACTCCTCTACCAGTTTAACTCGTGTCGGTGAGTTACCGATCCCCTACCAGTTCTTAGTGTGCAGGTTCTTAGTTAGAATCATCTGCAGTGGCAGGGTTAGCAGATGGATTGCAGTGGTTGTGGCGGGGTGCCACTTTGGTGTTATCTCTTTTCACTTTTGTTTTCTTTAGCTTCAAGTTATATTTTATTTCACGAAGAACCATATAACATATATATGTATCACATAAGTTGTATAAGGATGTATTGATATGTGCAGGATGAGTTAAGTGAGTTCTGGTGGTTCGGTTTTGAACCAGAGTCTGTTAGTTTCATTTTAGCTTCCGTTGTGTTTGTGTATGCGAATGTATGGTTTGCATGACAAGTTCTACAGGTACGACCGGTTCGATTTACAGAGGAGGTGGTGCCGGATTTTTGGCTCGTCTGTGAATTGTCGGGTCGTGGTCGTGCCTAGTTATGGGGCACGGGGCGTCACAAGTGGTATCAGAGCATGAGTTCTGGTGACCGATAAGTTGTGTGAAGTGTAGAGCTGAGGTTGCTCTAAACTTTAGGGAAAGATAAAAAAATGGCCAAGACTAGGTGTCTAAAAGCTTCAAGATTAAAAAAATTGCCAAGAGTAATATATGTTATATATATATGGATTTTTTTCGGTTTTAGGTACTTATTTTGTTTTACTCGCAAACGGAAGAACCAATGGGTGTGTGGTGATCGCGATTTATTTCTTTCAAAGTGGGTTAATACGTGGTTGGAGTCTTAGAGATGGCTAGGATTCGTCAGAAAGACATACTCGGGGTGAGTTGGATGATAGTTACCAATGGTGAAGGAAAGTTGGGTATCGAGGCAATAAAGATAACGGAAATAAAAATGGGTAACACTTGGTCATAAGAGTTGGGAGGAAGATCAAGATGATGCTAGTGTCTACGGAGTTTTCTTACCCAAAACCAGTAAGACTGGGAAGGCAGTCAGGGTTGACTTGAGAATTAGTGGGGAACTTTTGGTTGGGCAAATCGCATTTGGGTCGTGGAAGGACAAAATACAGACAAGGTGGAGCGTAGCTATTCTCTATGTTAAGTATTGTTGGTGAGTGTAGTTTCGACTATAGAGAGATTGAAACCTAAAAGAAGACGTATCAGTCACAGGTGCAAATATTACCAGATCACGCCCAAATTCATTGAGCAGTGGGCAACAAGTAAATTATTGATCATTTGTACTCATAGATTAAAAGGCAAGCAAGGATAGTGAGAACTTGGACGGGCAGATACAAATATATGACAGTTTAGAGTAAAAGGGAGACAACGGGTACAGAGTGAAAGGAAGACTGGAAAAGAGGTTTGAGACAGATACCATCATCAGACTGCATGGAGTGCCGTCATCAATAGTTTCAGATCGTGATCTTCGGTTTACATCAACATTGTGAGAGCTCTTCCAGGGGCTCTAGGAACGGAATGACACCTAATTACCAGTTTCATACTTTCATCCTCAGACAGAGGGGCAGTCAGAAAGGACCATTCAGATCCCAGAAGACATGCTTCGAGCATGTGTATTTGATTTTGGAGGTTCTTGGGGAGATCATTTATCCTTAGCAGAATTTGTCTATAATAAGAGTATAGATGCACTATTGGTATGGCACTATTCAAGCTTATACGGGTGACTATGTAAATCCCCCGTGTATTGGATAGAAATGGGAGATAAAGCATTTTTGGGACCAGACTTCATCCCAGTGACAGTTGATAAGGTTAAGTTAATCAAGGAAGAATGCTGCTAGCCCCGAGTAGACAAAAGAGTGATGCCAACAAACGACGACGACTATTAGAATTTGGTGTCAATGGCATGTTTTGGCGCCGCTGCCGGGGATTTTTTTTTAGGGATTGTTTCTAAATTTTGAATTGATTTTTAAACTAGTTAGGTTTAGGAATTTATTTGCTTTCTAAAAAGAAAAAAAAAATCACAAAAATATTTTATTTCCAACTTTTTTTTTAGGAACTTTCTAAATTCTACTTTTTTGTTATTGTTTCAGATTTAGCAAGAAAAAAAAAAAGAAGAAGCCTCGGATTCGAACACTTAAGGGAATAGCGGTCCGGGTCGTCTGCAAAGGTCATCGCTCGTCTAGAACGGGAGGTAATTTTTCTGATCACCCACGAATCTCCTGTAAGTGGGTAATTGTGTGAATTTGTTTGCCTCATTGTTTTGCCGAACTGTTTAGTGTAAGCATTCTAGTAAGGGCACAAACCCAGTTACAAGATAGGAGTTCGGATTTCATCACCGTTCTCTTTCCCATTTAGAAAACAACATTCACGATCCTAAGCCTCGTTAATAATTAAAATCTGATTTAGACAGTGACCCTAGGGTATCGAGCTCATAGGATCTTCATAAACAACTCGGGAACTTGATTGTTATCTAGGCATTCTCAGAGGAAAGTATGTGAGCAATTCTTGTCAAAAAGGCCGCCTCGAGAAGAAGAAACGTTGCCAAAGGAAGACGGCTATCACAACGTTCATCGTTGGCTGTCTTCCTGGAGAATTGTTTACCGACTACTCTGATCGAGTAACCTTTGTAACAGTCAAAGTTCAAGTGTTGTGGCGAAATAGGAGCTGTCCAGATTACTAGGCAAATCTGACAAGCCATTCACCAAATCTACATCTAATAACTTGTTGCTAGATTCTGTTTAGGTTGCTTGGTTGAGTCAGCTTGATTGTGATTTTCCTTCTTCCTAGGGTCTTCGTAGTTCCTTTCGTCCGTGTTAGTTTATGCCACCTAAACCTCGTGATCACCTAGGTCGTTTCATTAAAAGAGATCAAGGAAGTGGAGTAGTTGAAGAAATGGGTGAGAACATAGATCAACGTAAGATTGAGAATGCTCCGCTAACCCTAAGAGAGTACATGTACCCCACAAGGACTAGTCGTCCGTCGTGTATTCAGTTACCTGTCTCCACAGCTCATTTTGAGCTAAAACCGGTTATGATCCAAATGTTGCCTATTTTTTGTGGTGCGGAAAATGAGAACCCCTATCACCATATTAGGGAATTTGAGGAGATTTGTTCAACCATGAAATATAGAGATATGTCTGAGGATGAGTTAAAGCTGAGGTTGTTCCCTTTCTCTTTGAAAGAGAAAGCTAAATCTTGGTTGCACGCTTTGCAACCCAAGTCGATCAGTCGTTGGGAGGAGTTAACTACAACTTTTCTTCAAAAGTTCTTCCCGAAACACATAACCGCTACCATTAGGCAAAATCTTGCAGGTTTTGTGCAGCAAGATGGAGAGTCCCTTAGTAGTTACGTAAAGAGGTTTAACGATCTCCTCTTACAATGCCCTCACCATGGTTTTGAGAAAATACGATTAGTCCAGATTCTCTATGATGGACTAGATTATCAAACTAAAACCTTGGTTGAGTCATTCTGTAATGGTGGATTCGTGAATAAAACAGCAGAAGAGGCAATGGAATACCTCTACGATGTGGCAGAAAAATCTCACCAATGGGAACCCTTTAAAGAGCCTAGGAGGACTGTAGCTAACAAGGGGGGGCATATACCATATAGAATCCCATCCAGCTTTTGTTGATTTAGCAAAAAGAGTAGAGGTCGTTGAGATAGGTAAACAAAAATCTTCTGTCGAGTCTAGGGGCACACCAAATCCGGGTATGAGTGTAGGAAATGAACCAGTAAGTTACCCATGTTCGGTTTGTGGAGATCCTACACACACGGGTAACCGATGCACCTTATTCTTTAGTGGGCATGAACAAGCCAATGCTCTTTATCAGAACCAAAGGTATGAGAACAAACAAAGGTTTGATCCATTCTCTAACACCTACAACCCGGGGTGGAGAAAGCATCCTAATTTCTCATGGTCCAACGGACAAACTCATATCACTCAATCTGAGAATATTCTTACTCCTCCCGGTTTTCCTAAAGAACCAACTGTGCAAAACCCTCCTATTCAACAAAAGTTGTTGTCTTTAAAGGAATCTCTATCATTACTCGCCCAGAGTAATGCTCGGTTCCAAGAAGAAACAACTCAGATGATGAACTCCCAAGCTCAGTCCATTCAAAAATTAGAAGCACAAATAGGTCAATTGGCAAATACACTAAGTGCGAGGGAACCAGGTAAATTCCCTAGCCAACCTCAACCAAACCCAAAAGGTAATCTAGAAAAACAGCCAATGGGACAGGCTAATGCTGTAACCACCCTTAGAAGTGGTAGGGTAGTTGACAATAAGGTAGGAGTACCTGAAGATAGTGAACCAGATCCTGAAATCCTCCTTGCCAACCAACATCCCTAGGGGAGAACCTGAGAAGGCCTCTGAGCCTGAGAACCCACCTGTGGTACCTGAGACTCATGTCCCTAAAGCCCCGTATCCTCAACGACTGGTAGAGTCAAAGAAGAAGTCTCAGTTTGAGGAAATAATGGAATTATTCAAACAGGTTAGCATTAACATTCCATTACTAGATGCAATTAAACAAGTCCCAGCTTACGCTAAATTTCTAAAAGATTTATGCACTAGGAAGCGTAAGATGAATATGCATAAGAAAGTTTTCCTCACTGAGAAGGTTAGTTCAATCATTCAAGATAATATCCCACCAAAGTACAAGGACCCAGGAAGCCCTACACTACCTTGCACCATAGGAAATTTTAAAGTAGAACGTGCTTTACTGGATCTAGGTGCTAGCGTCAACATTCTTCCTTACTCCGTGTATTTACAGTTGGGATTAGGAGAGATCAAACCAACTTCTATGGTTCTTCAGTTAGCAGATCGCTCTACTAGACACCCACGTGGCGTTGTTGAGGATGTCCTGATTAAGGTTGGGGAATTCATATTCCCTGTTGACTTCATTATCCTAGACACGTAACCTGTCCATAATTCTAATAGTCAAATCCCAGTGATACTAGGTCGACCATTTTTAGCTACATCAAATGCTGTCATATATTGTAGAAGTGGTCTTCTAAGGTTGTCATTTGGAAATATGACAGTAGAGATGAACATTTTTAATGCTGGACTTCACCCTGATGATGAAAACGAGTTTAATGAGTTGAACTTGATAGACTTATTAGTTCAGGATGCACTACCGACCACTCTGGTGAGGGACCCATTAGAGACTCTGTTAGAGTTGTTGGGTTTAGATATTGATGATGAGGGTAGTAGTAATGAGATAGATATTGCACTATAGTCAGAGCCAAGTGCTTGGCCAGCCACAGAGACATCACTTAAGTCTATTGCTAATTCTGAGATGACACTCGAGCCACTTCTAGAGGAACCAAGAGTTGAGTCTGTAGTATCTCATCTGCCTAAATCTTCTGCTCCACTTACCCATGATATTAGGTTGGAACAAAATGAATGGGAAGATGAACTATGGCTAAGGGAAATGAGTGACGACTCACTCGATGTAGGTGAACCCCTAAAGTTCTTTAAGGACACAGATGACCCGATAATGAGAGAAATTTTAGAAGGTCTGTCCGAATCTTTACCTGAGTTGAAACCTAAGGAGCATGGACCCAACGTAGTGGCTAGTTCGATGGAAAAGCCCAATGCTCCCATCTTAGAAACTCCCAGTTTGAGTATAGATCCAAGTGTTATGAAGAGTCCTATAGGTTGTTTTGCAAACTTAGTGATTTTACAATCATCTACGTTTGGGGATGGCATCTTCACCCTGAAAGACTTTCTTGTGTTGTCATACTATCTCATAGAGGAGAATCTAGACCTCACTGGTAATTTTGTATTCTGGGTTGATCCTCAAGTTTTTCGATTATTATTTTATGGAGAGTCAGTAACCCCTCATCCAGTAGGTTTTCATTAGCTTTTCTTCGAAATCCTCATCGTCTGGCTGAAGACGTTAAACCTAGCGCTTTTTGGGAGGCAACCCAAATATAGGACATTCGAATCTGGTAATATCTTTCCCTCATTTCATTATTTTTTCATAGTCTTCAGAACATTGAGGACAATGTTCGGTTTAAGTTTGGGGATGGGGATAGAATTTTGGTCCTTCGTTTCAAAAATTAAAAAGGGTCAAATTTTAAAATTTTCTAGATTAGTGAATCTAGTTATTTTTGCTTGTTAATAGTTATAAAGTCTAGTTGGTTAGACTGCCTGCTTGCTAAGGGTTTGTTCATGAAAGTTGAGTCTTGAAATTGTGTGTGCACCAGCCATGTGAGTGTTAGATAGGTGAAGAGTAGACACTTCTGTGAGAACCTGATTAATCATTAGTGGAGACTTAACCCGTGTGAGATTCTGGGCCTTTCTTTTAACCTTTTAGTGATCTCTTCTGCATTAATTCCGAGTAGAACGAAGAGCTACTCAACCTTGCAATACTAAAAAGAACTCAGATGATCTCCTGAGTTTGAATTTCACAACCACTAGGGGTGTCATCAGGAATGCAAACCTTTCTCTTGTAGTTTGAGAAACTTGATAACTGTGTCAACTAGAGGAAAATATGAACTTCATCTACCAGTTAGAATCCTCAGAATAAGGCATAAAAGTGAAAATAAAGAGAATTGAACTCAAGGAGAAAGTAATCAAAATCAAATCAAAATCAAGGTCAAGTCAAAGTGGAAAAAAAATAGAAAGAAAAAAAAAAAGAAAAAAAAAAATTGGCTATCCCTTGAAGAAAGAAAAAGAAAGGAAAAGTGTTTGTTTGATTTAAGTATTTATCCCTTGAAAAAGTTCCTGAAGATTTGAAGAAGTCGAGTTCTCAGGAACTCTAGTTCATCCTTAGTGTCTATTGACCTCTAGAAAACATGGTTAGAAAGTAGATCAGGTGAGAAGAGTAGGTTAGCTTCCCCATCCCGTATTAGTGGTTGTTTCCTTTCTATGAGAGATCAGTCGTTCGTAAAAAAATTCTAGTCCAGCTTTTGTAATGTGTTGAGTTTTCTATCATACTCATACTCACACATTGAGTGAACCAATTCTGAGTGATTTGAGTTTTTGAGTGTATGACCGTGAGGCAACAGTCGAGGCGAAATGTATTAAGATGGTAATCGAGGTTTTGTCTGTTCAGAACCGAAATGATATTCACAATGGCTGGTCACGTGCACTTAGAGTCTTGATTACTAGTGAATGAATTTTTAGCTTTTGGATGGTTTGATTGATTTAGATTGCATTTCTATTAACTTTCAAAAATCTCTTGGATAAACAAGTCCGGATCATGTATTTTTACACCCTTCTTGATTTTTGTAATGTTGAATTTTGTGGGTAGATTCACTGCAAACCCTCACGAGACAACACTCGTCCTCTAGGGGAAACCTAGGGGTTTAACGGCTTGTTGCACGTGCTAAGTGCAATCGTGATTCCCTACGAAAGTGGTGAATTAGGTTTAGTTTTATTTTTCTGTTTTGCTCGAGGACTAGCAAAATCTAAGTTTGGGGATGTTTGATGAGACATGAAAATGTCCCATCTTAGTCTCTTAATTTGGATGAGTTAGTCTATCTAGGGCAAGTTACTCTCATGAATTACCTCTTTTTCTACTCAGGTACCTTTTTCAGAGTTATGTGTGCAAAACAGATAAAAGTAGGAGAAATGCAGACTAGGGGTATTTTGGTCATTTTGTGATTCTGATTTCATGATCATTATTAGTGCTCGGACGGAAAGTAGAGTCCATGAAGAACTCGTAGGCGTAAACGGAAGTCAAATCGGAGTCTGGATGAATAAAATAGAGCGAGTCAAAGTTCGGGTCAAATCTGGTGGACTAAGAGTCATGAAGGACACGTGGCGCGCATCCAGGAAGTTAAATCGGATGGACCGGAAAGAGAGCGGGCTACATTCTGTCAAGCTAGGAGTATACTAAGCTATATCCGGCTATCATCTTCTTCCTCCTTCTTCTCCTTCCTATTTCTAAAAATTAAAACCAAAGCTTATAACCGAGACCGACTCGATGAGAGAAAATAGAAAGACAACCAACTAGAAGAGAAAAGGAAGAAGCCGACTCAATCTAACCTATAAAAGGAGTAGAAAACCGAGAGGAGAAAATATCTCTCATTCCACCATTAATAACCGAGCTAGAGAGAGAAAGTTTGAAGGAGAGTTCTGTTCTTATTCTTCTTCTTCTTCTGATTCTTCATCTAAGTGAGAGAGAGAAAGTTAGATAGAAAGAGTTAAGAGAGAGATAGATACTGTAGAGAGAGAAAGATTGAATAATAAAATAAACTCCATTGATCTCATCTTTTCTTCTTCTTTCTCCATTGTTACTGTTAGAGAGAGAGAGAGCTCATGTGTTCATTAAAGAAAGAAAGAGATAAGATAGAAAGAGAAAGAAAGAGAAAACAGAGAAGGAAAGAAAAAAAACCAGAGAAGGAAAATTATTTTCTCACCTGGAAATCGTTTCCGGGAAGATGAGAAAATAATTTTCCCTAAGGTTTTGTTTGGCTGCGCAGAAGGAAAAAAAGCGAAAAAAGGTGTTTTCTCTCCAATTCTTTTTCTCTTATCATTAATTCAACCATGTCTTTGATATTCATGGGTTTCTAACTCTCCCACTAGGATAAAGGATGAAACCCTAACATGAATATTTGAATTTTAATGTCATATTTATTTTATTATCTCTTGTTAATGTGCGTTAATGTTTTACAATTAACCGTACTTCGGTTAACCTAAGAACTAACAACTTGGTTCCTAATTACAAGAAGTTATTTATCGTTTTATTTTCCGAAAATTGAAGATTGAATTCTAACAATTTTTGAGTTATCAAAGAGGGATAATAATTTGAATTAGATATTAGATTTGAATATGATTGTTAGTGGTGAATTCCAATATCCTAGATTTACCAACTTATAGATTTTCATCACAACTTAAATTTGTTTTCTAATTTTCAATTTTTAGTTTCTCAAATTATTCACAAAATCAACTATTTTCTTTCCTAGTTTATTAGTTAGTTTTAGGTTTAGACTATAATTCCAAACAAATCTTCGTGGGATCGACCTCGTAATTCTTGTCATATTTACATACGGTTCGTACACTTGCGAGTTTTAATTTGATCTAATTAGCCTAGTATTTAGGTTCACTAGATTTCACATCAGCATGTGTATGTAAAGGTGCCACTAATGAAAAGAGTAAAGAGATTTGGACTTCAGGGCAAGCTAACGCCGAGACTCGTTCGTCCTTTTACTATTCTTGAGAGAGGGGGTGTAGTAGCATATCGAGTATGTTTTCCACCAAGGTTAGTGAAAGCTCAGAATATATTTCAAGTCTCAGAACTAAGGAAGTATCAACTAGACTCATCTAATGTGATTAGCGGGGACGAGTTAGAGATTGATGAAGATGCGACCTACGAGGTTCTGTCAATCATGATTTGAGACAAACAGCTAAAGATACTAGGGAACAAGGAAATTCCGTTGGTGAGAGTTGTATGGAGGCACAACACCATCGAAGAATCAACATGAGAGAAGGTAACAGAAATGCGAGAACATCCAGAATTCTTCACGGATCAACGTAGGGGTCTAGTTTAATTTCGACAATGAAATTCCTGTAAGTGCGGAGGATTATAACAACTCGGGTTTTCAAAGAGAAAATGAAATGAATAAGTTCATAAGTATTACATCAAGATAATCTCTTCGAGGAGCTGTCAATACAGTTAAAAGGTGATGATTGTAGTGTGGAGTGATAAACAAGACTTGTGTGATTTATTTGTGAATGGAAAGAAAATGAAGCACTAAAGTGATCTTGAGCAGAAAAAAAACGAGTTGATCCAAATTTCGAGGACGAAATTTCCTTTAAGGGGGGAAGATTGTAACATCCAAAGATTTTAAGTTAGATAAGGGACCCTTTTGAAGTCAGGCCAAGTTAAAAACAGGGACTAAATCTGCAATCAGGTCAGAATTAGGGGTATTTTGCAATCAGTACAAGGACAGGGACTAAAGATGAAATTCGGTTGTTTAAGGGAAAATCAGAACAAAATACCTTCTTTCAGCCGAGTTCAGGAGCAGGGTTGGAGTTTCGTGGGTGAAGAAAAAAATTCGATCACGAGGGATTAGGGTGAAATTTTGGTGGGATTGACCTTCAAGTTTAAATTTGTGAAATCAAAAAATAGGTTGATGGGATTGTTGGGTTTTGATTTTCGTTTCTCTCTCTAGACTTTTCAGGAGATTTCTTTTGAGTTAGCTTTAATGGAGATTAACCTTGCATGTGTAGGAATTGGTGAAATTGGGGGTGAGAACCAACAAGAAAAGAGTAATCAAGACTATCATCGATCATATCAAGGTAAGTTAACAAAATTCTTATGATAAATTTGAGTTATATAGATTTTAGGGTTAAAAGGTTAGAGAATTGGGGAATTTCTGTTTTTAAGGTTTGAATGGATGAGAATTCCATGTCTTGTATAGGTTTATCATTATGTAATTGTAATGGTTGAACCTAGAGATGAAATGAGTCGAAATTGAGCAGTTTTCATAGGCTGCATACTGTAACAGCGTACTGTTTGGGTCCGTACGACAACATAGAGAGATCAAAAGCTTTTAGAGTCTTCTACAAACTTGTAGCTCGTCTTGAGACGATTCCAGAATGGTATGGTAATAGTCGTTTCGAGTTCGTATGAGGGAGTTATGGTCGTTTGAGTGAGCAGTGCATGTTCGGGGGACTGTGTAATACAGTCTGTTGACGGGCATTTCTGTGATAAGTGAGTATCCGGATGAAGTTACACAAAAGAGATGAGTTGTAGCTTGGGATGTTAGCTTTCCGAATTGGTATGGTACATGTCGTTTCGAGTTCGGATGAGTGAGTTATGGTGGTTATAGTGCACAACATGCGGTTAGGAAAGTCAGATTCGCTGATGTTTGTATTTTTGCTATTTCGAGGACTGTACTCTATAAATTTGACCGAGACACTACGTAGTGAAATGTGGGAAATTGAATTAGCTTTCCATCTATTTATGGTATGACCGAAACCGATCAGAGTTAAAATGGGAATGAAGCCAAGACGTGATAGAGTCACTCAGGTTCTCCCGACGTTAATGCGAGTCAAGTCTTATTTGTATTTCTTTTTCTTATGGTTCTTTCGGAGTTATTTGTGTTATGTTAAGATTCTTCTCGAAGAATCTAAGGTTTATCTTTGTCTAGGGTGTCGGAAGGAAAGCCGAAATGAGTTGGGGGCGAGATGCTCGAAGCAAAGCGGATGAGGACGGAGTCCTGAATCGCTAGGTAGGGGATACCTCTTGTTTTCTTTTATACTAATTATCTAGATTCATGCTAGAAGTAGGAGATATGCATTCATCATTATATGTAGATGGTAAGTGATCATATATGCATGATTTAAACCCTTGATTTCAATGAAAATAGTATAGTTGAACTGGATTATTGATTATTGATGGGTTAACGATTTAGACTCTGATTTCAATGGAACTGTTATCGTGAACTTTATTTATTGATGTGATGGTTTATATATGAAAAATATCTTACGAATGATTTCTAAAGAAATGGTTTTCTAAACGGATTGTATATCGATGTTTTGAAAACGTACCGATTTCGTATGTTGTATGTGATTAGTGAAGTGGACTGAGACGAGTCATGAGAGTCTTGGCAGTTGTAGTGCTCCACTCTCTGGCCAGGATTCTCGTTTAGGTTGGACTCTCGGGGATTTGCTACCCTTGACCGCTCGATTGGACTATAAGCCTATTTGTTCTTACTCTTGGGGCTCAGAGGTTGTACACCTCGGACCGCCCGACTGGTTTGGTGTTTGGGATCCCTCTGCACGTTATGATATGACTCTTGGTTGTGCCACTTCTGTGTGTTATAAGATAAGTAATGTTTTAAAAAGCCTATCTCAGTCGAGGGCGAGTTCCGAATCTGCTGAGATTGTGGGTGAAGGATGTTTTCACAAGAAAAGAGTATTATTTTGGCTGTTGACACAACAAATGTTTTTCTAAAACCAGAAGAAATAGTTGCATGCTAGGGTACCGATGAGAATATGCTTTTCGCCCCAACACGAATACTGGATGGACGACCTGACTATTCGACTTCGGTGAAGCTAAAACGTATCTAGTTAAGCTAGGTGTATATATTTATCACGAGGTTAGCTTTTCAATGACTGTGAAGTCGCCTAGTGGGAGAGGGGCTTACCTACCTAGGGGTAAGCCACTTTCTCGAGAGAATTTGAGTACCTTCGTTAGTGTCGGTATGGGACGGTACTAGCCAAAGTACTATAGAATTCTCTGGGTAACTCCTTGTTAATTGAGAGGCATACCAAGGGTGGGCAGTTAAGTCTGCTATCGTCTGCTAGTATTAAGATTGATATAGATTTATATGTGTGCATGTTTTGGGACTCCTCTACCAGTTTAACTCGTGTTGGTGAGTTACTGACCCCCTACCAGTTCTTAGTGTGCAGGTTCTTAGTTAGAATCATCTGCAGTGGCAGGGTTAGCAGATGAATTGCAGTGGTTGTGGCGGGGTGCCACTTTGGTGTTATCTCTTTTCACTTTGGTTTTCTTTAGCTTCAAGTTACATTTTAGTTCACGAAGAACAATATAACATATATATGTATCACATAAGTTGTATAAGGATGTATGGATTTGTGCAGGATGAGTTAAGTGAGTTTTGGTAGTTCGGTTTTGAACCAGAGTTTGTTAGTTTAATTTCAGTTTCATTTTAGCTTCCGTTGTGTTTGTGTATACGAATGTATGGTTTGCATGACAGGTTCTACAAGTACGACCGGTTTGATTTACAGAGGAGGTGCTGTCGGATTTTCGGCTCGTCTGTGAATTGCCGGGGCGTGGTCGTGCCTAGTTATGGGGCACGGGGCATCACATATTCGAGAATTTTCTAGTGAGATACTTTTAATTGTTAAAGAGTCTTCTTGTTGCTCGCTCATATCGAATTTTTCGATTTTTAGATTTCTCCCACTTCTTTTCTTAAAAAATAACTTTTATTTCAAATAAGACACTGACATGAGAAACAACTGCCTTGTTCTCTGAACGGTTGTAGAAGAATCCCCAATATATTTTATGGTTATCCCACGAAGAAATATTTGTCTGATATGCAAACTTAGTTCTCGTAAACTATTTACAGTAACTTCTTATCTTCCGACATTAAGAAAAGACATCTTTGGAACCATTCCAAACCCATACTCTTATGGTGTCTTTTAGCTTTAAGACCGAATGTGGTTAAGTAGGAAAATGATTGTTTTGAGAATATGCCCCAAAAGTGTTAAGTAGACTAGCCTAAACCTATCTTCGATCGAATCATGTCTAACAATGTTCTATTTCTCCCACTAGACTCAATATCGATATGATGTGTTCTTTGGAGTAAGTTGAAAACCTATTTCTCAACTCCTTTTGATGGTTATCAATTTCTTGATTTAAATATTCACCATTACGATCTGATCGGATGGCTTACATTTTTGTCAAGATGATTCCTTACTTCATTTTGTGTTTATTTTAACTTTTCAAACAATTCTTACTTGTAGTTCATGACTAGTACATTTCCATACTTTTTGAAGCTATCTGTGCAAGTGGCGAAGTAATTCAAGTTAACTCTAGCCAGTGTATTAATAGTTCTGTATACATCGTATGTATGAGTTTTGTTGATTCACTAGTCATTTCTCCCTGCTTAACAAAAGTGACTTGTCATTTGCTCCTTATGACAATATTCACATGTGTCATATGATTATAAATCAATCGTATATTTGAGTCCATACGTTTGGATCTTCTTCATGTGTCTTATGTCAATTTGACACAATGAAATACAAGAGTTGCTCGGGTTGAGTCTTTTGATTGTAATCCTTAATATCATTGTTAACGATTTTAGTTCTGATAAAACCTATTTTGCCAATTTGGTATTGATTTAGAACACAATAACGATTACTCAGTTCAAATCAATATCAGTGTTTAAAGGAAGATTGCAAGAACTCATAGTGTATGCAACGTTTGTTTTTTTATAGGAGTTTTTTTCTTGTGTTTGGTCAAGCACCAGATTCACTTGAGCTCGTACTAAGCTTCGCATTCTTTATGAAACATCAACGAAAGGAGTCAATGGTATTTGTCAAATTAACTTTGTTAACAAAGATATATGAACTTGAATTCACAATTATCTTCTCTTTGTCCTTCAGGTATTTAGGGTAGCTTCAATTTAATGACCCAGACATTACTTTAGAATCGTTTACAATCATGAGAAACAGTCTTGGTCATGAAGTCGGAAACTGTTTTGCCTTCCTCTTTGTCCAAGTGTTTTGCCTTTCTATATTGACCCTTTGTCCTTATGAATCATAAAAACTTTTCTTATATTCGTTTGCATTTGTGTATCTTAAAAACTTGTTTCTTAGATTCGGCGTTTCTCAGTGTTCTTCTTAGTTGTTCAAAATGAGTAACTTGTCCAAGGTTTTATCCATCTTTGTTCAATCTGTATTGAACTATTTAAGGATAATATCTGTTGTCATTCACTGATAATGAGAATATCCGAGGTGCTCTATATATTTTAATAGACTAATCATATCGAAAATATGAAAACTTATCTATTTTTCTTTCTCAAGATGACTTTCAGAATTTGTCTTAGAGATCTCGTATCTCTCCATTCACGACTTCAATATAAACTCTTTCTTTGGTCGTCGAATGGTTGTGTATGCCTTCATTTCATTAATCTCTTCGGAAAAAAAAATTGTGGATGCTCACATATGACTTTCGGACTTGTCTTCGAGATCTCGTATCTCTCTATTCACGACTTCTACGGGAACAGTTCCTGTAGTTGTAGAATGGTTGTGTATGCATTGATTTTAGTAATCTCTTTCGAAAAAGAGAATTATAAGGATGCTCACAAAAGACTCATTTTGACCTTTTTCAGACAGTCATGTCCTTCTTTTATCCTCGAAGTTGAGGTAGCAGTGAACATTGGGATTGGGGTGTTCTCTTACATTTTCTTTGTTTTGAATCAGAAAACGATTCTTGGATTCTTTTTCCAATCAAGGAAATTTAGTTTCGCTCAGTTTCTTCTCAAGGATCGAACGAAGGTTGGAAAACAACTTTCTACTAGACATATATACAATACATTAAAAGAAAAACAATATCCTAAAACTTATTGTCATAGCAAAATGAGTTTTTCCCCGCAGTATCTAATGAAAACCGTACCTGGTTGAATAATGTGATTCTAATACCTCAATTCTTCGAGGTTAAGCGAACTAAGACCCTGCCCTCGACCCCCAACGTCCTGGGTGAGTAAACTTTTTACTGGTCATACTATTATGACTTTTGGTTGATGAATCACACGTTAATGTGTTAGATTCATCCTTTGCCTCGATATCTAAAACCCTTTTACTAATTCGTTGAGAAAAACCATTTAGACGGATAGACATCTGTCATAGGTCTGCTCATATTGTCCCGAGGTAAAAGATGGCACCCTGCGAAGGCAGCCCCACCATCAATGAACAAGGTCGCAATAGGTGTCTTCGTCTGGGTAAGCTTTAGTCAAAATTCTTTTTAGGGACTTTTACGGTTTTGTCATACATGCATTATTATGAACTCAAATATAACCATCCACGACATAAAACGTAAATAAATAAGAAAACGCTTGCGAGAAAATAAAACAAGCACATAAGATCCTAGTATGGCCCCTAGTCTAAGAGATCTAATCTTCTTAGGATACTTCTTCTTTCGCCTTTAGTTCGTCTGGATCTTCATACTCGAACCTTTATTGATTTTCCCCACTCGAACCATGATTTCATCCTTCAATTCTTCAATGGACTCTATAAACCCTAAACTCAAATTATAAGACTCAACGATACGCAGATCGTATAAATTTTGAGATTAAAATTAATTAATTACATCGTGCACACATTCTTGCTTAAAAACAAGAATATAAGAAATTTTATGGCCATACTAGTTTCTGCACTCACATTCATACATACACAATAATATGACATTCATAATATAATAAAGCATGCATGATATATAATATTCGTCTCTACGGGTTAAGTCTAGGTTTGCTATAAAGAACTCTAGAAAAGATAAGACTCAGTATCCTATTGTGAGTGGGTTTCCCAGATGGGATTGCTCTCCCATCTGGGACTCTTCTCATGTGGTCGGCTAAGTGATTCACCCGAAACGTTGCACACCCAAGCGGAGGTATCAAGTAGTAACTGGTAAAACCGGAGTCGATCCAAGGATAGGAAGGGGATTAGGATAACGAAGGAGTCTCGTTCGCCGGTCTAGATATTAAAAGCTAACTTAGATAAAAGGAGAGAAACAAGGATAAATGGGGGTTATGAAATTGAATAAGAAACAAAAGAAAACAAATAAAACTTACTAAACAATCACAGTAAACGGGCGAGAGAGATTCGAGAGAAGAGTCGGAGGAACTAGAGTCGGGAGGCAACAAGTAATTTAGAGAGGTGTCGAACCGAGAATCCGATAATGATAAACCTACGACTACGTGTAGTCCGATCTAATGTTTCAAGGTATAATCGATGTTCGACTCCTAAAGTAGATGTCTCTAAGTACTACGTATATCCGGAGATCATACTTAGTCAAACAAACGTCTAAATCGGTTGATCCCGAGTCAACGAAAGTGTTGTCTAGTCGCCTAACTATGTGAAGTGCATGAAAAGACACGTGAAAATATGACTTAGACTACGATCGAAATTGAATACTTTGTTTCGCCTATTAACTATGTGAAATGCTTGACAAGACACATAAAAATACGATGGAAACGATAATCGAAATAAATAAACATCAATATATAATCAAAACATCAAATCATATTAAACGTAATCACAAATTCATCACATTTCATCTCATATAACCGACACACTACAGTTGGCTAAACATGGTGAATCAATAAGAAATGGAAAGAAAATGATGAGAGAATCCCCCTTCTTCGATGTGGTTCGAGGCTAAGATCGTCGAAAAATATGAGATTTTAGTTGCAGCCGATCTCCCCTTAACAATTTTCTGGGTTCCCCTTAGCGACCACCATCATCTTCTCCATTTAGAACACGACCTCCATTAAAGCTAACCCTAGCTTTCTCCCTCTAGGAATTTTAGCCCAAAACCAAAATCAAACACATAGGAAGCTAGCCAAGGACATGAGAAGTAAAAGTCCTAAGGTTTCTGACTAAGAAAGTGGTCGGAAACCCTGGAAAGTTTGGCCAAAGAAGCTTTAAAATTCCGGTTAAAAACACTAAATCCGAGCCAGATGCATCCCATGGAAGCTTCCCGTGAAGCATTTCCCTTGCTGCTGCTCGCGTCGGCCTGCTACTGTTCGTTTGCTGTCCATCCCGAGCTGCGGGAGTGCTCCGCAGCCGCGCTCCGTGTTGTCCGTGTTGTTGGTTGTCCCGGCCGAGCAGAATCCGAGCTGCTAACAGCTCCCGTGAAAGCTTCCATGGCTGTCTTTCCCGTGTTCTAGTAGTGTCGGCCTTGCTTGACCGGCCTAGCTTGGCCGACCAAGCTAAGTCCGGCTACTCCTTCCTCTTGCTCTTTTTCCCTCTCTTTCAAACCTTCAAACTCAAGAACTTCAAACCCTCAAGTTCTAGCCTCCGTCTCTCTCTTCCTTCGTTGCTTAGTTGTTGAAGAAGAAGATGAATAGTGTCTAGATTAGACTACTAAAACCCTAGGGTCCCTTAACTTAGTTAATTCATTTAGACTTTGTTGACTTGGATCCATAAAGAGAGGGTGCTCATAAAATCTTCCTTGTCATTCTTCTTTGGGCTCTTGGGCTTTGATTTAGACACCAGAGGGTGCCTCCATCCTTATCTCTACATCTTCAAATTCTCACAAAGGACTAAAATACCCTCAGACTTCTTTCTTCCATAACTTCCCCGTCCGAACTCGGAATTGACTTCCGTTTTCACTGTCGGACTCGTCATTGCCTACACTTGTAGTTTGATTTGCTTGAAATCTTTTTCTCTCGTTTTAGGCACATGAAATGATAGTGATAATTCGTTCCCTTTATTTTGATTTACATGTTTATCTCCAAATATAATACCTAACAAGAAAAGTAAATAAAATATTATTGATAACACTCGTAAAGGACTAATTAGTCTAAGTTGGGCTTTCCAAATGTGACATTTTCGTGTCACATCAAGATCCCCAAACTTAAACTTTGCTAGTCCTCGAGCAAATAAAACAAAATAAAACCTAACTCACTTTCGGAGGCATCCCGGTTGCATTTAGCGTATGCAACAAGCCTTTAAACCCCTAGGTTACCCCTAGAGGACGAGTCTTGTCTCGTGAGGGTTTCCATAGATTACACCCACAAACATCAAAGTTTCAAATACATCAGGGTCCAACAATCAATTCATAGATAAGCATGGTTCATATAGTAAAGGGTTTAAGCATGTCAATGTATAATGAATCAAGTAAATAAGTTCTTGTAAAAGCTAAAGACCTCTTAACTAATGATCTTACCCTAGAGTGCAAGTGTCATACCATAATGAGCAACATCTATGTTTCGAAGTCACAAAACTTTGATTCCTAAGTTAGTACATTTCGCCTCGACTTCGGCCTCACGGACATACTCTCCAAATATTAAATCACTCAATAATGGTTCGCTCGTATGTGTGAGTGTGATCACTAACATGGACTCAACACATAAAAAGGGGTGAGTACAACATTTTCGAACGAATGATCTTCGAAAAGGAAATTAGCCACTAAATAAAGTGGGGAAGCTCACTCGCCCTTCTCACTCATTCTACCCTCTAAGAATGCTTTCAAAGGTTAACGGATACTAGAGATGGAATAATGATAGTAGATTCCCGAGAATGTCGACCTCTTCATGATAGAACCTCTCAAGCACTTCCACATTTCTTTCTTGCTCGAATACATATTCATGAACACGAACACAAACAAATATATACAATAACATCACTCACACAAAAGAGCCAACATGCTCAAATATAGACATAAATCACTTTATTTTCTTCTTTCTTTTTTGCTTTCTCTCTTTTTTTTCTATTTTTCATCATTTTTTTTCTCTGTTTTTTTCTCTAACACAAAATCACATAAAACAACCATAACTCACACAATACTATATTCTTGCAATCAACTTTTTTTCATTACATACTTGCTTTTGACATTCTTCATTCTTTTCTTCTCATGTCTTCATTTTCGGGGTATAAGATGAAGAATGGTGATGGAGTATCCGCCTCCATCTAGTTGGCAATCTCATTGGGTTTCATGGACTACAAGGGCAAGGTTAATTCGCTATCCTAATGTTACTCCTAGTGACTAAGGAAGTTGAGCACACAAGATCAAATGAGCTCTTTTAATAGTTACGAGGTTGAGTAGCTCTTCATTCTACTCGGAGTTAGCGCTGAAGAGTACACTCGAAGGACAATTTAGGCTTTGAGCTCTCACATGGGTTAAGTCTCCACTAATGACTACTTTAGGTCTCTTAGAGATGTTTCTTCTTCACTAAGATGTCAGTCTTATGGTACAACACATACACTAAAAGACTCGACTTTCATGCATAGGTCACTAGCAATCACAAAACTCATCAACTCAATACGTATGCATCAACATTCTTAAAACTATCACTACATTCACATGCAAATCTACTCAAAATGTTCAAATTTTTCAAATTTTGGCTAATTTGAACCCTTTTGTCCTTGAAACCCATGGTCAGGCATTGGTTATGGTCACATCCCCGCATCCCCAAACTTAAAACTAACATTGTCCTCAATGTTCTAAGTATACACTCACCAAATGATTAAGAGGCATATCAGTTTAAAGAGAAGGGTGGAGAGATATTACCATAACCGAAGGAGATAAAAGATGATACTACCAAGGATCATGTATAAATAAGTTCCAAGTTGACGTCAAGCTCACATCATCCCCAAACTTGGAACAAACCACGCCTTTGAAGTAAGACACGTAAAAAAAATGATCCTAAAATATCCATAACATAATGAGAATGAAGCACATAAAAGACATGACCATATAAAGTCTACCACTAACGCGGGTATACACGATTGCATTGAGTTATGCAATTAGCCTCTCTTGTTTCGATCCTACTTTGGAAAGCTCCAACGCATCTGCGAAGACAATCGTAGGGGCGGGCCAATAGTGCATCGCTTTAGGTATCGTTGGCTCAGGGGGGTGGAACTCGCCCCTTTCCAACGCTGCTATTGTAAACGCAAAGGAGGGGTTCCGGATGATGGGAATAACAAAGCAGATACCTCCCCCTTGCTCCCACGGTCCGCTTACTGAGGAATAGAAAGGGAGGACCCGGGGCAAGAGCTTGTTGGGTTGGGGTATAGAGCCGTAAGCGCGGTGGGAGCCCCACTATCTTTTTAAACAGATAGTTCACAGTGCTCATTCTATAGATACTGGAAAAGCCAACTCATGTTTCCACTCCATTTTCATTACGAAGATGTATCTCACATAAGAGCACGAGTTATGTCTCGCGGAGGGTTTCCAGAGATGCTAGCCACAAACATCAAAGACCATCTTAATCGGCTAACGATCATATAGTAAAAGTCGGAAGATTTGGGGGTCAACCCAAAGAAAGTTATATACAAATGCTAAAAGTCTCACAATAATATCGAAGCAAATAAGTGCATGTGAGACGAAAAGCAAGAAAAAAAAGGCCATCCCCAAACTTAGTGGATGCACGATCCAATAAGTCAGCATGAATGCTAGGGGCGGCGACTAAGAAGTCGTCAAAAGGATCGACATATAAGTGAAGTGAGAGGAAGCTAGTCGAAGGCAAGAAGTCAAACTCAAGCTTAGTAGATAAAACATCCAGTAAGTCTCTAGACATGCTAGGGAAGACGTCTGAAGTGTCGCAAAAGGGGTCAACAACCGAGTCTAAGATTATGTGGAAGGTCGAACTAGACTCTAAGGGTAAGGCAATAGGCTCGGGGACCAAGTCAAGGTCCGTGATTTCCTTAGGTAAATAATCCAATAAGTTATCCACTATCTCTGTAACTACTATGTTATCGACATCCTTAAAGGGATCTGGAGCCTCAAAGTTTGTTGCAACACCTTCACTTCTAAATAACTCATCCAAGTAATCACAAGTGCAAAAAATGGGAAAGTTCAACATCGTGTGATCCCCAAACTTGCTCATAGAGCTATCATCCTGAACATCAAAGTTTGGTGTAGTCTGATCATGGTGAGATGACAATGGTCGAGGGAGTGCGCAATAAGGTTCATTGGTCAGTTCATGCTCTAAGGGTCTATCAGGAGCTTCTTCGACATTTAACTTAAGACTAGAGTTAGTTGTATTACCCTCACCATCATTCATAGTCTCCTCTTGATTTTGGGGTGCTCAAACCCCTTCCTCGTCGATGATAGGCTCCGACTCAATTCTATCAACAATATTGAGAATCCATTTCGTGATCTGTTTTATATCTCGATTGAATTTAGTTTGATACTCTAAAAATGCTTGGAGAGTATCTTCAGACATCTCCTCGTAATAAGGCACATGAGTATAACTAGACGACGCGGAACACGGATCATGGGACAATACTCGGTCAAATGGTCTAAGCTCGCACAAATAGCACAAACCGGGCTAATGGTCTCCATGGTCCTTTCTTCACTACCTTCATGTAGATACCTAGACTCGACTCTTTGAGTAGAATTATCGAGTCGGGAATTGTCATCACTACATGAACCGTTTATATATGCTTGTTGATAGTCACGGAGACTTCGACATGGTCGATCAATACTCATAGAAATACGGTCCTCATCAAATGAAAAATTCATATATGAAGTTGTGGTCATCCCAAATGCTTGTCGATAGTCTCTATGACTCTTACGCGTTTGATTACTCTCATGCTCATAATCTCTAAGACCATATTCATCACGAGTCTGACCGACTCCATACATCCGTCGATATTCACCCATGGTCATCCTAGGTCCGTCAGGCTCAACTCGCCTATTCCTATCACTAGTCGAAACATTCCTATATAAATTTGAGTAGTCCTGATGACTTGTAGATGGTCGACTAGTGTTGGAAATCGTTAGAATAATGTCATCCTCATCATCATCAAATGGCAAAGGTTCCATGGTCTCACAATATTCAAGGATGCAAACACACAATCGCGAAATGGGAACAAACACTTATAGACTAAACAATCACACACAAGTAAAAAAGGATGAGATAGAATAAGATACTATCGAGTGTTCCTTTCAATTCGTTCGCCTTTCCGCTTAGCTCCTTGATTCCTTCCTTTTCCTTCGCCTTTATGTCACTTTTGGCTCTTTTCTTAGAACGATACCTAAGAAAATGAAATTAAGAAAGTACAAAATAAAATAAAGACATCTAAGAAGCAAATAACACTAAACTAATGAACAGAACAAACAAACGATACCCTAACTACTAAACCTATCCCCGACATCGGCGCCAAAAAACTTGATGCACTCTAAAAGTTGCACACCCAAACGAAGGTATCAAGTAGTAACGGTAAAACCGGAGTCCATCCAAGGATAGGAAGGTGATTAGGATAACGAAGAAGTCTCGTTCACTGATCTAGATATTAAAAGCTAACTTAGACTAAAAACGAGAGAATCAAGGATAAATGGGGGTTATGAAATTGAATAAGAAACAAAAGAAAACAAATAAAACTAACTAAATAATCAAAGTAAACGGGCGAGAGAGATTCGAGAGAAGAGTCGGAGGAACTAGAGTCGGGAGGCAACAAGTAAGTGAGAGAGGTGTCGAACCGAGATCCGATAATGATAAACCTACGACTACGTGTAGTCCGATCTAATGTTTCAAGGTAAAATCGATGTTCGACTCCTAAAGTAGATGTCTATAAGTACTACGTATATCCGGAGATCATACTTAGTCAAACAAACTTCTTAATCGGTTGATCCCGAGTCAACGAAAGTGTTGTCTAGTCGCCTAACTATGTTGAAGTGCATGACAAGACACATGAAAATATGACTTAGACTACGATCGAAATCGAATACTTCGTTTCGCCTATTAACTATATGAAATGCTTGACAAGACACATGAAAATACGATGGAAATGATAATCAAAATAAATAAACATCAATTTATAATCAAAACATCAAATCATATTAAACTTAATCACAAATTCATCTCATATAATCGACACACTAAAGTTAGCTAAACATGGTGAATGAATAAGAAATGGAAAGAAAATGATGAGAGAATCCCCCTTTTTTGATGTGGTTCGTGGCTAAGATCATCAGAAAATATGAGTTTTTAGTTGCCGCCAATCTCCCCTTAGAAATTTTCTGAGTTCCCCATAGCGACCACCATCATCTTCTCTATTTAGAACACAACCTCCATTAAAGCTAACCCTAGCTTTCTTCCTCTAGGAATTTTAGCCCAAAACCAAAATCAAACACATAGGAAGCTAGCCAAGGACATGAGAAGTAAAAGCCCTAAGGTTTCCGACCAAGAAAGTGTTCGGAAACCATGGAAAAGTTCGGCCAAAGAAGCTTCAAAATCCGGCCAAAACCACTAGATCCGAGCCGGATGCATCCCGTGGAAGCTTTCCGTGAAGCGTGTCCCCTGCTGTTGCTCGCACCGGCCGGTGCAAGCTGCTGCTCGCGTCAGCCTGCTGCTGTTCGTTTGTTGTCCATCCCGAGCTGCGGGAGTGCTCCCTTGCGTGCAGATCCGAGCTGTAGATGCATCCGCTGCCGCGTCCTGTGTTGTCCGTGCTGTTGGCTGTCCCGACCGAGCAGAACTTGAGCTGGTAACAGCTCCCGTGAAAGCTTCCATGGTTGCCTTTCCCGTGTTCTTGTAGTGACGGCTTTGCTTGCCCGGCCTAGCTTGGCCGGCCAAGCTAAGGTCGGCTACTCCTTCCTCTTGCTCTTTTTCCCTTTCTTTCAAACCTTCAAACTCAAGAACATCATACCCTCAAGTTCTAGCCTCCTTTCTCACTCTTCCTTCCTTGCTTAGTTGTTGAAGAAGAAGATGAATAGTGTCTAGATTAGACTACTAAAACCCTAGGGTCCCTTGACTTAGTCAATTCATTTAGACTTTGTTGACTTGAATCCATAAAGAGAGGGTGCTCATAAAATCTTCCTTGTCATTCTTCTTTGGGCTCTTGGGCTTTGATTAAGAAACCAAGAGGGTGCCTCCATCCTTATCTCTACATCTTCAAATTTTCACAAAGGACTAAAATACCCTCGAACTTCTTTCTTCCATAACTTCTGCGTCCGAACTCAGAATTGACTTCCGTTTTCACTATCAGACTCGTCAATGCCTCCACTTGTAGTTTGATTTGCTTCAAATCTTTTTCTCTTGTTTTGGGCACATGAAATGATAGTGACAATTCGTTCCCTTTATTCCGATTTACATGATTATCTCCAAATATGATACCTAACAAGAAAAGTATATAAAATATTATTGATAACACTCGTAAAGGACTAATTAGTCTAAGTTAGGCTCTCCAAATGTGACATTTTCGTGTCGCATCACTAGGGAAACTTCTTTAGTGGGCTGGGTCTGGCCACCCACTTCATATGGTCGGCCATAACATGGCCCGACACATCTCTTATGATTTGGGCCCCCTTTCGGTGCCCGACTCTTCCTGTCTTTGTCCGGACCCAATCCAAACCTTTTATGCTTATCAAATTGGATTTAATCCATCCTTTTGCCTTGTTTTCTCTATTCAACTCTCTCCGATCAAGCCACCACTCTTTGGTGTAACCCGTTGTAGGATCCGGTTGATATTAGTCGCGAATCATCGAAGTGATCCGACGATCGTAGTTGGCTTTTAGCTAAGCATTATGACCCGTAATTCGACCGGACTAGATGGTCTTCTAGATAAAGTCATCATAATCCTATTTGAAAAATTGAATGCATTGTCATCTTGGTCGAAGGACACTCCTTCAAAAGAAAGTCTCCTTCAGACCTAAAGGACATATCCTGCAGCCATAAGATTAGAAATGAAATCCAAGCCTTATCAAGTTTAGATATTGATAGATTCCACCAATGGTATAAACCGTAATGGATGTTAATGGGTTTTCTACGAGAAAATAGGAAAAGGTGGGAACATAAGAATCACACTAGAAAATGAAGGTCGAAACCACCTTCCTTAATGAAATAATGGAAGAGGATTGGTGGGCGACACAGTCCGAAAGGTCATTGACTCCAAAGGCTAGGGAAGGTGTAAGCTTCAGAGATCCATTAAGCAAGTAGGAGCTAAAATCTTCGATTTGACAACTGAATGTTGAACCTAGTTGAGAACAACAATGCAATGTTAAACCCTGTTGAGAACTAAATCAATGAAAGACCGCATCAAGGTGAAATACTTTTGGGCATCAACAATCTATAAGGATAAATCAGGATGAGAATAAGACTAAATCAAGAAACTTACAAACATAGGATTTTTTAAAGGTTTAATTTAAAAGATTCTTGAAGAGTAAGTCTACCCAAGTCTCATGGGACAAAGCTCAGCAAGACTAAGAGTCCGACAGACCTTGATGTACACGCATGAGAAAGATGCTTATGCTTTGGACATAAGATCAGTCATGGGACAATATCAAATCCAAATAAGATACTGTGGACCGCATTTAAAGAACATCCTAAGTTACTTAGGAAGAATAAAGATTAGTTCTTGGTACCAAGCGGGGAAGCAAAATGGTTGTATAAAGTCATACGTCGCAAACTTCTGGACATGGAAAATCAGTTTGCTTGAAAGAAGCTCGAGGTTGGGTATTGTTACAAACTCTTCATATAAAAGTAAATTAATTAAAGCTTTAGAAGCATTAATTCTAGTATGAAGATGTTGGGTTATGGAGTCTCCTAGTGTTGGTAGCAGAATCTCAGATATCTAATATGTCTAACACTAGTATACCCAGGATCTCATGCATAAGCTAATAATGAACTAAGAGTTAGAAATTACCTTAATCGCTAGTTTTCCCTTGAACCTTTCCGGTCGCTTTTGAGAAGACCAAGAGCTCCAATTATAGCTCCTTTACTTTGGACACCAAGGAATGACCTTGATCTACTACCTTGTTGCTAGCTAAAACACCAATGGTGGTTAGATGAAAAACACCTTCTTCTTTGGCAAGTTAGATAGTTGGAAATTATCTCTCTTTCTTTCTCTACTTGATGTTATAGAGATTGAAAGCTAGAGTACATCCCTAATTAGGTTTCCCAAAAAGTCCCTTTTGAATAAGATTAGGGAAATAATCGGAAACAGAAACTAGTCTCTATTTCCTTCCTTCCTTGCCTTGGGCCCGCCAAGATACGCCCTAAAAGGGCAGATCTGGCTAGTCCCCTAAGGCTGGTCGGCCAAGAAAGACCGACCCCTATAATGGGCCAAAAAACCCATTTTAGGTGCCCGACCCAAATAACCCTTATTCGACCCTTTTGTACTATCGTAGTTGGTTTCTAGCTAAACGTTACGACCCCTAAATCATCCAGACTTGATGATCTTCTTCATCAATTGTCCTATCTGACAAAATGCTCGCATTGCATCTTTGGTCGAAGGACATCTCCTTTAGAAGATACTAGAGATTATCATAGATAACTGAAGGAAGCGCTAATTGATCAAAGAAATAAATAGCAGAGTTTACACATATTGGAGCCGTTTAACTAAACTATCATCGAAGACCGAGTATGAAAGGTCATACAAGGTTCTAAGGCATTAGGTTTATTTGAGAATCACCTAGACTCGTAAATTGAGTGCGTAAAGGATTATTCGTGAGAAAACTCAAATTTACAAACTCTTGTTATCAAAAATAAAAGTGTAATTTCGTCGTTAAAATTTTGATTTAGTATTTAAACAACAGTCTAGAGATAATGAAATGTCCAAAATAGGTTTATTACATGCGTGATCTGATAAATGAAACCCTATTAAGTGAACTTGGAATTATATCGTTATACGCTACCTAGTCCCGCTCATTAAATGAATAATAATGAGTTGTGAAGAATAGCATGTGAGATTGATTAATAGCATTTTTTAATATGCTAGGGGAATAGGAGTATTCAAGACATCCATTGTGACGCCCCGTGTCCCAAAACAAACACGACCACGCCCCGACAATTCACAAACGAGACCAAAAATCCGACAGGGTCTCCTCTGTAAATCGAACTGGTCGCACCTGTAAAACCTGTCATGCAAACCATACATTCGCATATACAAGAAATAAACTATCGAGCGGAAGCTAAACAAGTGCAACTCAGTTTCGGGTCGAAACCCAAAACACAAAATTACAAAATCCTCATAAAACTCTGATACAACTTATAAAAAACTCTAAGTGTTACGTATATACATATTCGAGTTCAGTTCTGCAATTACTACATAACTTTAAATAACGGAAAACCAATAAACGACAACCAAAGAAAACGACGCAACGCCACTAGCCTCACCGGACAAGATCACCGGCTGGAATACACACGCCGCCTCGAGGCTACTACAAGCACCTCCACACTGACAACTGGTAGGGGGTCAGAATACTAACCGACACGAGTTATTCTGGTAGAAGACCAATCCAAAACCCATCACATTTTCAAAAGTTCATTTAATAAGTTCTAAACATCATGACAAAACGATTTATCAAACCAGTTACTATATATATTATAGATAAAACGTTTTCCTTACATCTATCAATCAATAGCACTGATTAGCTGCCCACCCATGGTGCGCTCCCAATTAAAAGAGAGTACCTCAGGAGAATCTAGAGTGCGTTAGATAGTACCAGCCAATCTAGGCACTAGCTAATGCAGTCACATCTTCTCGAGGAAGACTTACCCCTAGCCGGTAAGTCCCTCTCCCACCAAGGGACTCCACGATCATTGAAGAGTTTACCTCATGATACATATATACCTTAAGTACCTATATACGTTTTTGATCACCGAGTTCGAATGAGAGAGCCGTCCCCCAATTACCATGGAAGGACCTGAACCTCATTCTCTTCGGTACCTTGTCATGCATCTAATGCAATCTTTCAAAATCAGTCACATTGATATCTCAAAACCAATATTCATATTCGATTCATTATCTTTTCAAACACGGAAGTAGAACAACCAAGAGCCATATAGCACCCAAAGCAGAGGGATTCTCAATCAATGTCACCTCCTAGGCGAGCGGTTAGGTGTACGTCCCTGAGCCTCGAGCTGGAGGCATGAGCCCTAATGTAGAGCAAGTGAAGTACTCTACTCCCACGGGTCTCATGACTAGTGTCGCCTACCTCACCAGTCTCACATGGGTCACACCCATGTCCACATGTCATCCTACCCTCAATGGCTACGTGCCCGTAGGTTGACATAATCCGCAGTCGGGTACATACAAGAAAATCCCAAGTAGTTCGCAATCATGGTAAAACAGTTCAAAAACATTTCTCATATCGCAACAAAACAGTTCAAGCATATTTCTCATCATCACGTAAAATCGAGTTTCATGCTACCTAAACTCTGACTATAATGGCTCATATACAACTGTAAGACCTAGCATATTTCATTATCAATAAAACCATGCTGGGAAAAGGATTCAGAACCCCTACCTCAGTCCTTGAATCACCAAAGACCTCCCGCCTACCAGACGAGCTTATTCCTCCTCATTCGCATACCCTGGGATAAGGAAGAATAACAAAAACCGAATAGAGATATTAGGTTCTTATACTAAGAGCCTCCGTACAACAAAAGAATAGATAAAAGAAAACAACGAAAACTTAAAACATATAAGAAATCCGTAAAATTTGGAAGACTTCCACTATAACTGAATTCGATCAATCTAACTTCCATAGACATATCCAATTAAGGTCACTCGTACATCGTTTGAACGGTACTTCTGTCCTTAACATGTGGTTACTAAATTTCTTCACCAAATTCAGATTGAATCATCATATAAATGAGCAAAATACCTCAGATGTTTCCTAATAATATACTGTTCACTATAACAATCACAGCTCTCTCATCGTTGATCGGTTTCAATCCATTCTCTAGTCGTCGGAAAGGTTATTTCATTTATAATGTTTTATTCTCAGGTGGATTCTCCTAATTTCAATTAGAACATCTCCGAAAACCACAAAATGTACGCAGCAGTGCATTAGTTTCATTGGTCGTACACTGCGTGTTCTAACAGTCATATTTTCTTCATCCGAACTCCAAATAACATGTATCATACCATTTCTAAAAGATGACATCTTAAGATATGACTTTCGTGTTTTGGGAAAGTCCATTCAGATACTCTATAAGGCCCAGATTGTTTAATAACAGACAACAGCAAATCAGAAATATCTAAGTGCGTAGTACTCGCTAAAACAACCATAACTCTCTCGTCGGAGATCGAAACCTACAACTTAGTTGAAGACTCTAAAAGCTTCTGAGCTCTCTATGATTAGCTAAACCACTAAAACAGTACCAGCAGTATAGTTGTCGAAATATGTCAAAATTCTATTTTTCTTCAAGCCCTAACTACATCAACACCTCAATTTCAATGAATTCGAGTTATAATAGCTTCCATTTGATAAATCACATCTAAATCTTTCCTTAATTCGTCGAAATCTTCATGTTTGAAATGTAAACCTCCATTAATACCCACACTTAGTATATTAGATAGAGAAACAGAAGTTTCTTAAAGAAACTATAACAAAACCAAGATGACAACTCTTCATAACACTTACCATCAAAGAAAATCGAAGTACCCTTTGAAATCCACTAGAAATTCTTCCTTTACTTCGAATTTCTCTTGAAGAAGACCTAGTCGGTCGAACAGAGAAGATGAGAAAGAAACCTGATAAGTATTTTGTTCTTATCTTAACTCTGTCGAAATTACACTTCAGTCCCTGGTTCTGGCAGGATCGCAAAATACCCCCCAAATTTGGACTGGTTGCTGATTTAGTCCCTCTTTTGATTTGACCCAAATATCAAATAGTCCCTCCACTAACATTAAAAACTTGGGATATTACATCAACTACAATGTTCTATGATTGGGAATATACACTGGATAACCCACAATGAGAGTACTTCAAAGTGTTGAATGTCAAAACTTTCATTAACAAGATTAGAGAGACTCCTCAAAACATGACTGATCCACTCATCATATGTAAAGAATTTCAAGCTTTTGTTCCGTTAGACGCCCCACCGCATAAGGAGGTTATAAAGACATATACTGAGCGGGACATGATACACATGAAGTTGAGTGGGAGTGCGATAATGGATTATGTCCTCCTAATTGAGTTAGGACTGGTATCATCGGGTCACTTGATGAGTAATAACTAGAAAAATGCATGGGCATGCTAAAATGGATAAATAGTTAATAGTTTGGTTGACAGTTGAACTCGAGATCAAGAAAGTCTTAAAGGGATGACATATTAGATGAGATACGAAGATACATTGGAATTGAGGATTGCACTTGTTATAACTACTCGTGGGAGATTGAAAGAGATGTCTTTCAATCAAGATGACAATGCGCTCACTTTGGCGGATAACACAAATAATAAAAAAAATCATCAAGGTAAGGGATCGTAATATTTAGCTAGAAATTAACTACGATCAATGAATCGCTCGGATGATTTGTGGCTAACTTCGACCGGATCCTACAACGGGTTACACTAAAGACTGACTATTTGATCGGAATATATGACTAAAGGGATTAGGAATATCAAGGTATGGAATAGATGCCTAAATATGCCCAAAAGGGTCCGACAACTGGGTCGGACAAAGATATCATGGGTCGGGCTAAGTGTGTAAACCAAAAGACGGTTGGGCTTAAGGCTCGACCCAAGGGCCAGTCATAGCATAGCCGACCACATGAGATGGGCCGGCCAGGCCGAGTCCTTTAGGGGGCTAATATAGCGGGCCACAATTCAAGGGAAATTCCAGATGCGATAAACTTCCTATCTGAATATCCCCACTCGAAATTATATTATGAGTCTTTCTGTTTTTTGGGGTCTTTTAAGAAAATTATATAAGGACCTCTTTAGAACTTTAAGTGTGGATTTTTTAAAGAGTATATTTATCTCCGCCATATTAAGTAAAAGAAACAAATGAAAGAAAATATACCAACTAGGCTCATCAGACCACAAGGCTCGTAGACTAACCTCAGTCTTATCGAGATATTAGTTGACACCCGCACACTTCGGGTGGAGACCTTTTAGGAAACCTTTTAGGCTCATCAGACCACAAGGCATCAACTAGTCGTAGGGACAAATCTTTGCGAGTTAGTTTTAACGCTTTATGCAAAATTGTCCTCATTTTCTTTTTGGACACTTCCACCCGCCCTCTTGTTTTAGGATGATGAGGGGTGGCTACTTTATTTGTAATTCCATATGTCTGCATCTAAGGTTTTAACAATCAAGATAGGATGATGAGGGGTGGCCCATAAAGTCAATACCCTAAAAAATTAAATAACTCAAAAATCAAGATTGGGTTAAGGGGAACATGTCTCTACGGGTCATGCATCTTAGTCTTTGGCATCTATCACATGCTTTGCAAAATTGATATGCATCCTTCAAAATTGAAGGCCAACAAAAACCACATTGCAAGATCTTAAATACGTTTTTCTTACCAGAAAAGTGACCTCCATATGCCTCGAATGACAAAAATTAAGTAATCCTTTTTTTGACATTCTGGGACACATCGTCTGCTAATCTAGCCAGTTCGATTCTCAAATAGCAACACGTTATCCCAAATCAAGATTCGTACCTCGATAAAGAATTTTTTCTTGTCATGAACGCTCCACTGAGAATGCACATGTCCTACAACAAAATAGTTTGTAATATCTGCATACCAAGGACTATGTGAACCTAAAGAGACCTCAAACAGCTACTCAGCGGGAAGTGTCTCCGTCATGAGTATAGATTCTATTGTGTTATGGTTAGCAAGCCTAGACAAGTGATCAGCTACCACATTCTCAAACCCGTTCTTATCTTTTATCTTTAAATCGAATTGTACTCTTGCAGAAGAAGAATCTATCTAATCAATCGTGGCTTAGCATCTTTCTTGGATAAAAGATGTTTGACAGCAACATGGTTTGTGTATACAATAACTTTAAATCCTATCAAGTATGACCTAACTTGTGTAATGCGAAAATAACTGATAACAACTCTTCCTCCGTGGTGGACTAGTTGAGTTGTGACTCAGTAAGAGTTTTACTCGCATAATAGATGACACAATGTAGCTTATCTTTTTTCTGGCCTAATATCGCACCAATGGCATAGTCAATGACATCACACATCACCTCGAATGGTAAAGACCATGTGGGTGGTTCAATAATCGGTGTCGTGGTTAGCAAGGAGATACTTGTGTCAACTTTAGGGAGACGGATACTCCACCATCCATTCATCATACTACTCCAGAGAATGAAGGCATAACAACTAAAGAACGGAGAATGTGTAAGCAAAGTGTGAAAGAAGAAAAATGGGGAATACTAGTATTTGTACTTGTGTTGTGTGAATGAAAAAGAAAAGATCGAAATAGAAAAAAAGTTTGTTTATGTGTTATTCTGTGTTTGTGTGTAAGTACATGTGAACTTTTGTGTGTTTGTGTATATGTGTATGTGTATGTGTAAGTGTTGTGAAAAATAAAGTGTTCAAAGCAAAAAATCTAAGTTTAGAAATTATTTGAGTGTTCTTTTTGAAGGATTTATCCGTTCGGTCTGAAGGAGATGTCCTTCCGAAGGAGTGTCCTTCGACCAAGGTGGCAATGCGATCAATTTGTCAGTTAGGATAACGATGACCACACGTAAAGATCATCCAGTCCGGTCCAATTAGGGGTCGTAATGCTTTGCTAGAAGCCAACTACGATCAGCGGATCAAGGAGTTGATTCGCGGCTAACATAGACCGGATCCTACAACGGGTTACACATAAGAGTGGTAACTTGATCGGAGAGATTTGACTAGACGGGAACTGGCTAAAGTTGGATGGGATTCAACTGGAAAGGCCGAAAGGGTCCGAATGGAGATTCGGGACAAGATAGAGAAAGGCTCTTTGGGCCGGCCATGAGATGGCCGACCAGAGTAAGTGGGCCGGCCACATAAGGCCCATGGTGGGCTGCCCTGGCCGGCCACACTTAAGGGGATTATCAAAATACCCCAAAAAGGGTATTTTGGTAATTATCTTTTCTGTGACCCAGAAAATAGAAAACCTAATCTGAATGAGATTCTAATTAGGGTTTGTCTATATATTGGGTCAGTTGAGAACAGAAAAGGTGTGGATTTTTCTCTAAGGAAAAATATACAGCTCTCTCTCTCTCTCTCTGAACATACAGCTATTGGAGAGAGAGGAATATAGAGAGAAAGTTCCCATTCTATCAATCTAGTCAAGAAGAAGAGTTCTTCTCAACCTTCTACTAAGTCCTAGCAGTCTGAAAGGAAGGGAGATCAAGTCTATTCACTCGGTGTCTCAAGTAGAGGAGCTACAGTTGGAGCTCTCGATCTTTGCATGTGATTGGAATGGTTCGAGGGAAAAACGCGTTAAGGTATTTATCCCTCTCTAGTTCATTGATTAGTTTATGCATATAGGTCCTGGGCAATCTAGTGTTAAACATGAGATGTTTGAGATTCCGCTTACAACACTAGTTAGTGTATAGGATACACAAAACCCTACAGTGGCATCACGAGCCGGTTGCATGAAACTATCTCTGACTAGTCGAATTAGATTCGAGCTTGATTGATTAGATGATTTTATGTTTAAATAGGGATTTAGACATGAAATTGATTAGTTTAAATTAGATTTAGACTTAATCGGATAGAAAATTGAAAGAGTTTCAATGGGAAGACTTTAAAATTTGGTGTTTTTGAAAAGAGTTTTCAAAATAGAATTTTAAAGATCATGGTTTTTTGAAAAGAGTTTTCAAATTGCTGGTTTTTGGATGAAGAATTCATCAAAAACAGCAAAAAGTTGGAATTTTTTCGAAAATTGGGAGAAAACAGGGTGTTGTCCAGGAGACCGGACTGACCAGGACGCGTCCCAGTCCTTCCCGGACTGGGAATCCGAGAGCGTCTCGGATTAGGACGCGTCCGAGCTATTCTCGGACAGAAGACGCGTCCGAGAGCGTCTCGGACTGGGAGTCCGATAGCGTCTCGGACAGGGATCCCGAAGGATCCGCGTCAGGCACCTGAGGTCGCGTCTTCCAGACGCGACCACCGAGAAGTCCGGACGCGTCTCGGATTGAGAATCCGGACGCGACCGGGACTGTTTCTACCAGAACGCGTCTGGGACGCGTCTGCGAAACCAGGAACCGTCTCGGACTGGGAGTCCGAGATGGATGGGCTTGGGCAGAGCGTCTGGGACGCGTCTGCAGGGCTAGGAAGCGTCTGGCCTAGGGCCAGGACGCGACCACCCGAGGGACACGGCACGGTCTGGAACGTGCCAATCCGGGTCCGACCTTGGTTCGGACCTTGACCGAGACTTGACTAGGTCTAGTCAAAGGGTCCCTTGACCAAGTTTGACTTAAGTCTTTGGAGTCAGACTCGGGTCTTTTAGGCCTTGACTTAAGTGGGAGGTTTCTATTTTCTTCCGCCAACTTTGACCATATTTTTTCCGAAAGCGACCCGGGCCAACCAAAGCCTGAATCGGAGTTTTTCCAAAACGATTTCAAAATCTTTTAGGATAAAACCAGAACGAGCCATTAGTCAGAATTATGAGATAATTAGACTTAAGGCACGTTAAACATAGAGATGTCAGTAGTATCTCCCGAAAAGCTATCTAGAACATAGCAAACCTAGATTCGACCTGAGTAAGCGAATCTCATACATACTTGGGTGTTTTATGAATGTTATATTATTATGTATGTATGGATGTGAATGCGGGTTCTAGTATGGCCATAGAATCGTTCTATCTTGTTTTTAAGCACGGATGGGTGCCCGATGTAATTTATTTAATTTCAAGTTTTATACGATCTGCGAATCGTTGAGTCTTGTAATTAGAGTTTAAGGGTACAATTGAGTCCATTGAAGAGCCAAAGGATGAGATCGTGGTTCGAGTGGGAGAATTCAATGGGTTCGAGGTTGGAGATCCAGGCGAACTGAGGTTAAACAAGCAAAGAACCTAAGAAGATTAGATCTTTTAGGTTAGGGGCCATACTAGGATCATATCTGCTTGATTTATTTTCTCGCGCGCATTTACTTATTTACGTTTTGTGTGGTGTATGATTATGTTAGAGTTCACAGTAATGCATGCAAACAAAAACGTAAGAGTCCCCAAAAGGAATTTTGAGTAATGCCTACCCAGATTAAGACACCTGTTGCGCCCTTATTCATCGATGGTGGGTCATGCCAAAGCAGGGTGCCATCTTTTACCTCGGGACAATACGGGTAGACCTATGAAGAGGTCTACATGTCTTAATGGTTATACTCAACGAGTCAGCAAAAGGGTTTTGGATTTCGAGGCAAAAGGATGAATTGAACACATAAGTGTTATTCATCAACCAAGAGTCATATGAGATATGATCAGTAAGGAGTTACTCACCCAGGAGGGTGAAGTTAAGGGCAGTGCCAAAGTACGCTTAACTTCACAGGAATGAGATCTTGGAATCATATTATTCAAAAGGGGACGGTTTTTCACTGAATAATATGGCAAAAACTGTTTTTGCAATGATAATAAGTTTTAGGATTTTGTTTTATTTTCTTTTAAAAGTAGAGGATATATGACTATTAGAAAAGAGTTTTCCTACCTTCGTTCATTCCTTCAGAAGGAATTAAACGAAAATTATTTTCATGATTGGAAAGGAATCCGAGAAGCGTTCTCGAATTCGAAATAAAGAAAACGTCCGAGAATATATCATTCCTAATGTTCATTGGTTTTTCAGACGACTGAGGATATGATTATCCAAAGTCTTTTGTGAACATCCATAAAATTCTTCTCTCACGTAAAGATTAATGATATGGATGCATACACAACCATTCGACAACTAAAGGAAGAGTTCCACTAGAAGTCGTGAATGGAGAGGATGGTGCCTCTAAGAAAGTCGTCTTGAAAAGAACATTGAGGAAAAGTGAATCTAAGAAACGTTCTTAAGATTCAGCTACCGAAAGAATATAAGAAGAGTTCTTATGATTCAAAAGGTTAAAGGGTCGTTGTAAAAGTTTGGCTAGGCCATTCAAGGAAACTACCCGGAGTACCTGGAAGAGAAAAGAAAAGGAATTATGAATTCCGATTCTTGTATCTTTGTTAACTAAGTTAGTTTAGCAAGTTTTGTAGATTCCCTTTGTGGGAATTACATGCTTGACTAAAAGAAGAAAGGATCCAAGAGGGAGCAGAAGCAAGAGTTGCTAAGGATGCTGAAAGGGATCAAAGTCTTCTTTTAGACACTAATCTAGGTAGAACTTAATAAGAGTTATTATGTTCTTCTAGAAACATCAGATGTTTTAAAATAGTGCTAAATTAACGGAAGGTTTTTAGAGAACCGAGAGCATTAACAATGATACGATAGGCTATAATCAAAGGATTCGGAGAGGTCAACTCATGTTTTGTCATTGGTCAAATTGACATAAAACACATGAAGATGATCCAATGGTATGGATTTCTAAGTCTAATGATTTTGAATCATACGACACATGTGAATTTTGTTCAACGTGGCCATTTGACAAAGTCACCTTTTAGAAAGGGAGAAAGGACTAGTAAACTAATAGTTTTTGTACATACGGATGTACGTAAAACTATTGGTACACTAACTAGAGTCAACCTGAATCCACTTGACGAAAATATAAGTCATTTGATTGGATCGAGATGATGAATATTTAAATCAGAAATTTGATGACCATCAAAAGAAGTTGAGAAATAGTTTCTCACCTTGCTCCACAAACACATCATATGGATGATGAGTCTAGTGGGAGTAATCGAACATGTGAGACATGAGTCGATATGTGATGGGTTAAGGCCAATCTTCCGAACACTTTCTAGGATATATTCTCAAACATGGTCGTTCTTCCTAGCTAACCATATTCCGTCAAAAGCTGAAAAGACACCATAAGAGTATGGGTTTGGAAGGGTTCCAAAAGTGGTCTTATCTGAAGGTCTATAGATATGAAACGTAAACGGTTTCCGAGAACCAAGTTTGCATATCAAGAAAGAATATTTATTTTCAACAAAAAAAAAAAAAAAAGAATATTTATTTATGGGATAAATAAATATTGGGGATTCTTCCACAAGCAATCAGAGAACAAGGTGGTTGTTGCTCGTGGTGGTGTCTTCCTTGAAATAAGAGTTATTTCAAGAAGACAAGTGGGAGAAATATTAGATATCGAAGAAATTCGATCTGAGCAACAAACTGACACCGTTGTACCGATGTCAGAAGTCGCGATTCCTAACTATTCTGAGCCGATAGAAAAGGAAAGAGAGGATGAGATGGTAGATCTCGGAGATCCTCCCGCGCAGAGCGAATGTGATTCGCAGGAGAACTCTCAAGGAGTTGAGAGCGTCTCAAAGTTGTTCAAACCCCTTATAGACCTTGAAAGCTCATAAATCCGTCTCAGAGGATGGAGATCCGGCTGAAGAAGAAAATGAGCTAGCTGTGACGGAATCGCTCCGAAACATGGCTTGGAGCTATATGATCAGAATGGTATCCATGTCTGAAATCAAGTTTGGAACTTGGTCTATTTTGCTTAAAAGAAGGGTTCCTGTTAAGTCCAAATAGATTTTTCAAAGTGAAAAACAGACAAGGAGGGAAACATTGGTGTTTCCCAGAGCATGACCATAATGATCTATTACTAGCAAAGGAATGTGTACATGACACATTCAGGAGGAAGTTAACTCTTCCAAAGCTAGTAAGAATGCAAGCTTCAAAATCCATCAAGGGATTAAAGCGAGCAAGTAGGAGTTGAAATCTTCGATTCAGCAAAGAATACAAGAGTTGTTTTCTTTGGGAATGAAGAGAAATCTTGAATTTAAGAAGTTCAAGAAGGTTAGTGGGAGTGACCCAGTTTTCTTTGGTCCGGTATGTAGACGACTAACTAGAGATTGAGAACAACATTCTGATGTTGAAAACAGTTTAGAACTGACTCAATAAAAGGACCACATAAAGGTGAAATGCTTTTGGGCACCAAAGATTTATGGAGATAGATCGAGAAGGTGATAAGACTTGTTCAAGAAAAGGTCTTGAAAAGTCCAATGTGAAACACTCAAAAACGGAGTATTTCTACACAAGTCTCATGGCACTAAGCTTAGCAAGATTTAGAATCTGAAGGATTCTAATGAGCAAGCACGCATGAGAAAGATGGTTATGCAAAAGGCATAAGATCGGTCATGTGGGACATGATTAGCATTCACCTCGACGTCACAAAATACTTGGAGTATTTATGGTCGTCACCAATCAAATCCAGATAAGCTGATCTGGATCACACAATGTACTTGAGAAGAACTTGTGAGATCTCGGTATGAAAATAAAAGGTTGAAAAGTCATATGTTGCAAACTTCCAGAATAAGATGACAATCTTGACTTGGAAGAACAGTGAGCTGGAAGGGTTCCAGACAGAGACTGTTGCAAACTTTACAAATAAAAGAGAATAGTTAAAACTTGGGAAATTTTAATTCGGTATGGCGATACTGAAGATTATCATCGGATGATAACAAGCAAAATCCATATAGATTTGATCTATTAACTAAACTGTCACCTTGACTAAGTATGGTGGTAATACTAAGGTCATAGGCATTAAGCTTTCCTGAAAAGCTTAGACTAGTAAACTTGGGGGTGTAAGGAGTTACACGGGAAGGCTCAAGATTTACAAACTCTTATTATCAGAAATAAGTTAATTATTTCGTCGTTAAATAATGGTTTAGTGTTTAATGACGGTCCAAAATAATGAAGAATTCCAGGTAGGTTTATCAGATACGTGATCTGGTAAATGGAACCCTACTAAGTGAACGTGGAATAGATTCATTATAGAGTCCCTAGTCCAGGTCATTGCGTGGACAACAATGACTTAAGAAGACTAGCATGGGAATTGACTGATAGCGCAGTTCCATGGGCTATAGGAATATGGTATTTAAGTCAATTACATGGATGTAGATTGGGGAATCTACATTGGATTAACCCAAAGATGAGAGTTTTTTCAAGGAGTTGAAAAAGGCGTCACAAACTCTCATAGGCAAGATTGGAGAGATTCCGTAAACATGAGTGCTCCACTCATCTTATGTAAGGAATGTCGAACTTTGGTACTGTCAAACGCCGCGCCGTAAAAGGAGGTTATAAAGGCAGCATACTGGGGGAGACAGGATAGACATGAAGTTAAGTGGGAGTACAAGACTGGATGATGTCCTCCTATTAAGTTAGGAATAAGTATCTCCGGGCCACTTGAGGAGAAGCAACTGGAAAATGTGTGGCCACATTCAAATGGATTAAGAGTTAATCATTTGAATTGACAGTTGTTCTCTGGATCAAGAAAGTCTGAACGGTGTGACGTATCAGATGAGATACTAAGCGACATGGGAATCGAGCATTGCACTTGTTCTAAGTACAAGTGGGAGACTGAAGGATTTATCCGTTCGGTCTGAAGGAGATGTCCTTCCGAAGGAGTGTCCTTCGACCAAGGTGGCAATGCGATCAATTTGTCAGTTAGGATAACGATGACCACACGTAAAGATCATCCAGTCCGGTCCAATTAGGGGTCGTAATGCTTTGCTAGAAGCCAACTACGATCAGCGGATCAAGGAGTTGATTCGCGGCTAACATAGACCGGATCCTACAACGGGTTACACATAAGAGTGGTAACTTGATCGGAGAGATTTGACTAGACGGGAACTGGCTAAAGTTGGATGGGATTCAACTGGAAAGGCCGAAAGGGTCCGAATGGAGATTCGGGACAAGATAGAAGGAAGGCTCTTTGGGCCGGCCATGAGATGGCCGACCAGAGTAAGTGGGCCGGCCACATAAGGCCCATGGTGGGCTGCCCTGGCCGGCCACACTTAAGGGGATTATCAAAATACCCCAAAAAGGGTATTTTGGTAATTATCTTTTCTGTGACCCAGAAAATAGAAAACCTAATCTGAATGAGATTCTAATTAGGGTTTGTCTATATATTGGGTCAGTTGAGAACAGAAAAGGTGTGGATTTTTCTCTAAGGAAAAATATACAGCTCTCTCTCTCTCTGAATATACAGCTATTGGAGAGAGAGGAATATAGAGAGAAAGTTCCCATTCTATCAATCTAGTCAAGAAGAAGAGTTCTTCTCAACCTTCTACTAAGTCTTAGCAGTCTGAAAGGAAGGGAGATCAAGTCTATTCACTCGGTGTCTCAAGTAGAGGAGCTACAGTTGGAGCTCTCAATCTTTGCATGCGATTGGAATGGTTCGAGGGAAAAACGCGTTAAGGTATTTATCCCTCTCTAGTTCATTGATTAGTTTATGCATATAGGTCCTGGGCAATCTAGTGTTAAACATGAGATGTTTGAGATTCCGCTTACAACACTAGTTAGTGTATAGGATACACAAAACCCTACACTTTTCAATGAATACGTCGACATTCTCAGGATCTCATCATCTTACATTATCATTTGACTTTTATGTAGCGTTGTTAGAGGGTAGAGTGCGAGAGAAGGGTGAGTGATCTTCCCCACTCCATTTTAGTGGTGATTTCCATTCATAAGAGATCATGTCGTTCCAAACTTGTTATCCTCATTCATTTTTGCATGTGTTGAGTCCTATTTTATTTCATGCTCACACATGAGAGTAAACCACCATTTTTCATTTTTGAGTGATTTCATGTTTGAGAGTGTATAACCGTGAGATTAAAGTCGACGCCAAATGTACTAAGAAAGGAATCAAGACTTTGGACATAAGCGATGCTCGTTATGGTCTGACATTTGAAATATAATACGAAACTACTAGTGGTGAGACTTTTAGCATAATTGATCTTAATTCATCTGCTTAGCATGCTTAAGTTTCTCATTGTTGATCATTACCTTATTTACATCATTTGTTGAGCTCTTTTGTGTCTATGGAATCTCGAATTTTATGGGTGTATTCAACGCAAACCCTCACGAGACAACCTCTAGGGGTAACCTAGGGGTTTAACAACTTGTTGTATATGCTAAATGCAACCGAGTTGCCTCCGAAAGTGAGTTAGGTTTTTGTCTTCCTTCAGTTGCTCAAGGACTAGCAAAGTTTAAGTTTGGAGATGTGGATGTGATAACGAAAATGTCACATTTGTTTCGTTTAACTTAGACAAGTTAATCTATTTTGTGGTTTTATTCTAATAAGATGATCGATTTTTCTTGATTAGGTGCTTTCTATAGAGTTGAACCTAAAAAAACGGGCAAAAACGAATGAGAGACGCACAAAGGGTATTTTGGTTATTTTCTACTAGAGGTATCCCAATTTTCATCGACTCAGTGGTCAAATGAAAAGTAGGTCTAAACATGAACCAGGAGGTGAAATCAGAAGTTAAATCAAAGTTTAGACGAGAAAGTTATCAATGGGAGAAGATCAAGTCAAGCATATAGCTCAGATGCATTTAGATTTGCAAGCTAGCAGATCTGACGGTAGGACTACCAGTTTTCTGTGCCCCGCGACACTCAATAATGTGCACCCTCAGCTGCGATCCAGATGTACACAGAATACCGCCTTCAGTGCTCCTACCCATGACCAACGACTCACCATAATGTTTTTTTTTTCTATTTTCCAACAAAAAACCCTACCCGCTAAGACAGAAAGGCGAGGGGAAAGGAGGGAACTCTTTGGGGTACTTGCGGAGAACGAAAAACCAGGAAACGATGAAGACTTCACAAGATTTGTGGCAGGAGGTTGCTTCTTCTCGAGGGGATTTCTTCATCTTACCACTAGGGTATGTTTGGGAGATCGAACACAAGAGTGAACAAGGGTGTGTTTGGCTGCCGGAGTGGAAACGAAATCCAACTTAGGAAAAGCCATTTTCTTCTAATTCATTTCTTGTTTTTGCATGTTTGCTACTTTTTCTTCTTATTCAAGTACTGCAATACCATATGAGATTGTTTGAAGTTATTCTTATCAACTTAATTGTGATTTGTAGTTTTTCAAATTTTAAAACCTTGTGTGATATTTGATTTTCATTAGAGACTCGATGTCACTTGTATATGGCATCCTTTAGCTAGATATCATCACGAGATATACACAAGTATTTAGGTTACCTACCTTAGAGTGAAGAATAGCTCGTATCTGAGATTTGGACCAAAGTGAACACACATTATTGCTTCAAGATGGATTCCTAAAATCCTCCACCCGTCTAACCCTTCGGAAGACCGTAGATTCTTTATCCTTGGTCGCATCTTGAATAGCCTAGTTCTTTACTTGTCAGGTTGTTTGTTCCTTTTCTTCCATTTGTCACCTTTTCATATCAAAATCCCCGTTACTTTTTCCATTGTAACTTTTTAGTCCGTTCTACCCATTTTAGCTCGTATCTTAGTTGCACTTGTTGCACCATGACTGGCTTGAGCATCGGAGCGGTTTTCAAACCCTTTTCAGGTTTCCCCCCTCGGGATCAGACGAACAGGAGCAAGAACCAGGAGCAAAGAACAAGGAGCGAGGAGCAGGAGAAGTAGAGAACCAAAATTGAAAGCAGATTCAACCGCTAGAGTCTGACCTGACTTAACAAAACAATCAACTTAACGGAGGTTGTCATGCATCAACTCCTTGTTTCATGCTGATAAAATAGAAAGTCATTTTTTGACATCAACATTGGGGAGGCTGAATTAAACAACAAAATCTTATTTACCTAAAGAGGTTAACTAAGAAATAAAACTTGAAAACAAGCAAAAAGAAAAATTATATCATCAATGTCAGGAGATAACCATTATAAGTAGGGGATGAATCAACTAAGACATTAAGTTCCAAATGTACAAATATTTGCAAGAATACAACAGGATCGTATAACTGGGCAAGGGGGGCCATATTCTGTACGGTGCAACATTATATGGACAGAGAGCCTCCTCGTTTATAGTACACAAGCGTATTACTCATAGGATTTGCATTTCCTGTGCATATATATTTTTCTGGTACACTAGTCACGTAATGATTTTTCACTAAGCAACTTGATGAGTACAATAGTAGTATACCGATTTCGTTCGTGTTGAATCCTTCCAATTGATGTTCCAGCAATAAAAGACGATATAGAAGTGAAAAAGTCCCGCTCCAACCTGCATAGACAAAGTGAAGAAATCTTCTACTAAAACATATAAAACAGTAAGTAATAAATAAAATAATTTGAAGTATGTTTCACCGGAGAGAAACCTTGCATAGATGTTCCCAAATACTTCTTCGGGAAAAATTTCTCTATTACTTCTGGAAAATATTTGAAAGGAAAATAAGAATACGTAATCGTATATTACGGGTATTCCAATTAACACCATAGCATAGTGCGTACCTACGTGAGTGATTCTTTGTTTGACTGAGAAGAAATTTTTTTCGCTAACCACTATAGGAGAAAGAAAATAATAAACAAGTGTTTGAAAAGTTAGGACTTTCAAGATGAGGGAAGCTCTGTATGTATAGGACAGGAAACTCTTTAAATACATTAGATGAAGTGTCAAATAGACAAAACTTGGAATGGTTGCAGATATTCCGTTACTGAAAACTTACTGTTTTAGTGATTTGGATGAAGAATATTCATCATCTTCATCTAATGTATTTGCGGCAATGAAATATTCATCTTCTTTAATAAGATTACTTTTTACAAAAGGAATATCCATCTCCTTTAAATGATAGCATTGAAGACAAAGGCAATCAATATAAGAAACATTAAAAGTACTCACCAGGAAAAAAAAATTGAACAGAAAACTTTAAGATCTTTGGAAGTATAAATGAAAAGGAACTGAAACAAAACAATGGGCAGGAGCGTAAAACATCACCAAATTTTTAGAAAAATATGGTGCCACTGAAAAATTTTTGAGAGAGGAAGAAGGTCAATTTAAATCTTTTAGAGGGAGAAAGGGGAAGAAAATTTTCCCAGATTTAAGCGGAAAAATGGGAAAGTTTAGGGTTTATGCAAGATTGGCATCTCATGAATGGATATGAATTTAATGTTTAAGTTGTCTTCAGTTAGAAATAGAAGAAGCTTGGGGATGTCCCGTCCAAGGGCAAGAGGGGAAGAAAAATAAGTGTACAGACTCTGACATCTGGACCTGTTTTGAATTTTTTTTGGGTCTGGGTTGGGTCCTTATTACTCCCTCAAATTTTGGACCTCCAACTCATTTTTCCTTATAAGTAAACACCTAATCTATAATAGTGATATGAATTTGTGATTATCACAATACCTGTAGTGATTCAATAATTCTAAATTGAAAAATGGCGACACAGAAATAAGAATGTTTACTTTAACAAGAATTTCAATGACCTATTCTTCATCTTATATAGGTTTAAAAGGTTGCAAGTACACATAAGTTATATCATATAGAGTTCGATAATTTATGATAAATATAAAAGAATCCATAGTTGAAATTATAACACCTATATGTTTATGTATTTGATTTTGTAAAAATGGATGAAATATATGCTTTCGAAATCTTGATCAGATGTAGTTCTAAATCTTTCAAAGTGGATAATGTGATGAGTTCAGCTAGGAATTCTATCAAACACTTATTGTGTCAACTGTTTGACTTATTACAAGCATACAGTAGCTAACCAGGAAATACGCATGTTTGTCCCAGTCAGTACACACATATTGTCTTAATCAGTAATATGATCATTAGTTTGGCCCTTATCATATTGATGTTTTGCATTAGAGATATATTATAAATACATAATATATATATATATATATATATATATATATATATATATATATACATACATATATATATGTGTGTGTGTGATTGAGTGTGAGTGATTGAAAATGAAAGTGTACAAGAAGTGTAACTAAAGTAAATGAAAAAGGAAGTGCCTACAGAATATATTAGGTGCCTCAAACTTTTCTTAAGTAACTCTTTTTCTCTCTTGGTTAACAAAATTACTTAGCCTGTATATACTCGAGTCACTGTAATAACCACAGGTTGATTTTAATAGAATTGAGTTTCAACTCTTTGAATCTCATCTAATTGATTATGGTATATGATAAAAACTAATTCTCTTTCTCTACCTGAAGCATTTCATCTTCTTCTTTGGTTTTGTTTTTAGTTTTCCTCTAAAATCAGAGTAAGTGAATCTTCTTCGTCAAACTTTCTTATTGACATTAATGGAGTCTGAATATCATCATCGTCTCCAGGGTCGGCCCTGACTTTGTGGTGGCCCGAAGCGAAGTCTAAAAATGAGGCCCCTTATATTACCATAAAATCGAAATTCACTTTAAGTCCTCGTGAACCTAGGCCGACCTTAGCCCCTTGTACTAGAAGAATTATTAAAATGAGATATCTCCAATAAAGATGGTCATTTAAATTTATCTAGAATAAAATGAAGTTTATCTAACTTAAATTCTCGGCATCCATTGATGAGAAAAACATAATTTGTTTGTAAAGAGGAATACTATTTGGAAGGGTTGAAAATCCTAGTGTTTTTGCAACTCCCATTTGATATATAACTCAACAGAAGGAAATATGATGGAACCATACAAAAACAATACTTAAGTTAATTGTATTTTAAAAATATAACGGAATAAAAACTATGACAACTTTAATATATAATAACAATAACGATAATGAACATTAACGAAATAAATGACGAAGTCAAAAAGAAAAATTATAAAAGAGAAAAAGGAAAAGTAACTAAAAACAGTAAAACTATGTATCTACTAAAAACTTATATTTTTTTATTCCGATTACAGAAATGAATATTGTTATAACATTACTATAGACATTCTATCTTAACAAAAAAAAAAACTATAGACATTCTGATAAAAGTACATAGAGATCTATTAAAGTATCGTGAAACAAATAGGGTAGCTCATATCCTAGCAAAATCCGCTTATGCTACTGTTTTAAATGAAATTACGAATATGAATCAAATTCCAAATTCTGTGGTAATTCAGTTAGAGACATATTATTTCAATATGGATTCAAATTCAAGTATTTTTTTTTTTAGATGAAGGAAATTCAAGTAGTTAATAAATTAAGATATTAACCTCTTTCATAAATTCTCTAAAAAAAAGATGGCTCTCAACTCTCAACAAATAAAAAAACTTCTTTCATAACTTTAAAAAAATAAAAAATATAGAGTGGTGGAGATTGGGATGGGGGTAGATTAGTGACCTAGATTTAAGTGATAGATAGGAAGTAGAGATGGAGAGGAGCCCGGAGAGATACACAATCACAACTTGTTAGCAGACACGTGTCAACATTCACAAGGTTAGATATTTTTTGAAAAAAAATTGGTGGGGACCCTTTTTGAAAAGATATAAAAGCAAGGTTGCTGCATGTTGATTGTGGGTGCTCTCATGCAGTAGTTACGAGATGGGCCAGGTTAAGAACAATTAATTGGTAGAAGTGGTTACAGGCACTTTTGTAAATATGTGGCCCCTAAAAATTTGTGGCCCAAAGCGAGCAATAAAATTTGTGGCCCAAAGCGAAACATTGCTCGCTTTGGGCCAGGGCCGGCTCTGATCGTCTCCAAGTTTTAATTCAAATACGAATATATTTTTTTTTTTTTTTTTGTTGAAAGGGACAATTACAAGCACCGGACTAGACATTAAGATCGATCAACAAGTTCTCCTTCGACTGCCAAGTACAACTGACCCCTCGAGTTCTTGCCCACTTTGCTAGAGCGTCCGCAAGCTTATTGGTTTGGCGTGGGCAGTGTTGGAATTGAATGTTGTCGAAGTGGCGGAAGCACTCTTTGATATTCTTCATGTGATGGGTTGATTGCCAGTTGAGAGAGTGCTTTTCATCTTTAAGGTGTTGGATGAGATTGTTGTTGTCACTCATGATGAGAATGTGTTGGAGCTGGAGATCAGTCGCCCATTGAATTGCGTTCAGGATCGCTAAGCATTCACATTCCTCCGCCGTCTGTCCTCGCACGGGTTCAGCTTTTGCCGTCATGAAATCTCCGGCCGTGTCATGAATAATGCAACCAATGCCCGCCATCTCAGATAGTTTGATGAAAGAGGCATCCACTTGTATTTTGACCAGATGATTGCTTTGATGTTCCCGACCCGCGGTGATGATTCCACTAGTGGAGATTTGCTTTTCCTGTAGGCTGGTTGAGTAACATAGAATCTGCCTGATCACTTGTTGTGGTGTGTGAGCCTTCCGACCAAAACTTTTATCGCATCTCGCCTTCCAGATGAACCACATGATTTTGGCGTGGATCTCTATAGTCGACTCGTCCCAATGTTGCCATGTCATGATCCACTCGTAAGCCGAGGTCACTGCATCCGCGCGAATGTTGAAAAAGAACCAAATAGATCGCGCAAAGGTGCAGTGGAGGAGCAAGTGAGTCAAAGATTCCCGCTCCTCACAGAATTCACAATTAAAGCTATTGCCGATATATTTTCCGATTTTGTCCTTGACAGGTAAACTGTTAGTGCAACACTTCCAGAGGAATAGTTTGATTCTCGGGATTGTTTTGATGGTCCAGATGAAGGACCAGTCAATCGTACTGCTTGCTTCATTTTCGTTGCTCAGAAAATTGTACATGGATTTGACTGTGAAATTTCCAGAGTTGGTGAGAGACCATATCATCGTATCCTCTGCCCCGACGTGCAGATTAATACTAAGGATGGCATTACTTATGTCATTATTAAAATATTGATGAATTAGATTCGTATCCCACTTGTTATCGGTAATCAGCTGGTTCACCGTATGGAAAGGACAATTGTTTAGGTTTGGGGTAGGTGGTTTGTGGTTGGGAATCCAGAAGTCCTCCCAAATGTTGATATTGGTGCCGTGGTTGACATCCCAAAAGATAAGGTTGGTAGTTTTGCTAATTGGGATAGCTAGAGATTTCCACACCCAGGAATGGTGAAGCTTCGGGGTAGACGGTTTGGTAGACTTGGAAAAGTATTTGGCTTTTAGGAGTTGGGCCCAGGGCGCATGAGGAGTTTTGAGTAGGCGCCATCCCAGTTTACAGAGAAAAGCTTCGTTGTCAATGAGAGGTTGTCGAAGGCCAAGGCCGCCCAACTTCCGAGACCGGCAGATGGCAGCCCACTTGATGGTGTGGATGGATTTAGATTTTCCCCACCAGAATGACCGTTGAATGGTCTCTATGCGAGAGCTTATGCCTTTTGGGATGGCAAAGCATTGCATCTGATATCGGGGAACCGCCGCAGAGATAGTCGAGATGACCACCGTGCGACCCGCTTGAGAGAGGAGATTGGTTTGCCACTTAGAAAGTTTATGGTTAATTTGATCAATGAGGGACTCGAAGGCTTGTTTTTTTTTGGCTCCAATGAACAGTTTGGTGCCTAAGTACTTGTCCAGGGAGGAGGCTTGGTGCACTTTGAGGGATTTAGTGAGCATCCGTTTGAACTTTGGGTGAGTGTTTTTCGAAAAGAAGATGGTGGATTTATTGTAGTTTATGATCTGGCCCGATTCTGACCCGAAAAGAGTGAGTATGTTGATGAGATTAGTAATATTATCAAGGGTGTTCCGCCCAAAAATGATACAATCATCAGCGAAGAGAAGATGTTTAATGGTGAAAGAGGAGCGAGGGATATTGAATCCAGTGAACCTGTGGGGGGAGTCCGAGGAGTCTAACAATCTACTGAGGCCTTCCATGGCCAGGGCAAAAAGGAAAGGGGAGAGCGGGTCACCCTGTCTTAATCCTCTAGAGACATTGAAGGTGGGGCCAGGCCTACCATTGATGAGCACAGCCAAGGACGAGGAGGAAATGCAAGAATGAATCATTTTGATCCAATGGTTGTCGAAGCCTAAGCTATCCATGATCTCCTCGAGATACTGCCATTCGACCCGATCAAAGGCTTTAGACATATCCAGTTTTAGGCCAAAGAAACTTTTTGAACCTTTCTTGTTTTTGAACGAGTGGGCTATCTCTTGGCTCATGATGATATTGTCGGTGATTTGGCGACCTGGGACATAGGCCGCTTGAAAGGGAGAGATGATATCTGGAAGAGTGAATTTCAGACGGTTTGCCAGGATTTTGGTGATTATTTTATAGGTGGTGTTAAGAAGGCTGATGGGGCGATAATCGGTCGTGGATTGTGGGTTCTTGGTTTTAGGGATAAGGCAGATATGGGTGTGATTCGTGGACGGAGGGATGATGCCTGTTTGGAAGAAAGACCTCACCATCTGGCCTATATCCCTGTTCACAGTGTCCCAGTTGGACTGGTAGAAGAAGGGGGGGTAGCCGTCCGGACCTGGAGCTGCCTCGGGTTTAAGAGAAAAGGAAGCTTTGCGAATTTCCTCATCGCAGGGAGTCGCTAAAAGAATATAGTTCTGATTAGGTGTGATCTGATGGGAGAATAGCTGTTTAATGGTACCTGTGGATAGAGTGGGGCTGGAAGCTGAGATGTTGCTGAGGTTGGTAGTGAAAATGTCATAAATCTCTTTGGTGTCAGAGCTCCAGGTGTTATCCTCCCTTTTGATAGAAGTGATAGTGTTTTTCCGATTTCTGGTGATGGCTTTAGCATGAAAGAATTTGGTGTTTCGGTCACCAAGCTGGATATGGGCCACTCTGGATTTTTCTTTCCATATACTTTCCTGAAGATTATAGACTTCTTCCAGCTGGGACATGAGGAGATGAAGGGTATCCGGGTCACAAGTGGTTTGGATGGATGTGGTGAGCTGCCTTATTTGTTGGTCCACATGCCCAAAAACTGCCTTATTCCAATGAGATAACTTGATTGCTAGGTGGTTTAGTTTATATTGAATATGATTGGGGTTTTCTATCCAGTTTTCCAGAATGAATTTTTTGCATTCAGGGTGTGACATCCAAGTTCTGATAAATTTGAAGGGCTTTGATCCAGAAGGGTAAGGGGGGTTGGTGGACAGAGTAATGGGCAGGTGATCCGATCCCACTCCCGGTAGATGTTTAATGCGGGAGTGGGGGAAGGAGGACAACCACGACAAATTAGCTAGGGCTCTGTCTAGACGCTCCTGGATAAGATTACCGTGGAATTGCCTGTTGGACCAGGTATAAGGAGTGCCACTGTAGCCTAGGTCTTGGAGTCCTAATTCCTGAGTGATGGAGAGAATTTGTTTAGCTTTGGAGGGGAGGGGTTTAGGGGAGCCACTCTTATCTGCCGGGTTCATAATAGTATTCAGGTCTCCAATGACGAGCCAGGGGGTTGGTGGGCTAGGGTTAAATTGTCTAAGGAGGTCCCAAGGACCGAGTTTATCCTTGTTATATGGGCAACCATAAAAGCAAGTTATGAGCACATCCATTCCCTTCTCATCGATTTTCAAGGAAATGTGAATCATATTTTGGTTGGCGTGGAGCACAGTGAGATCAAAGTTTGGATTCCAAAAAAGAGCCAGACCCCCTCCTTTATTGATAGGTTCTATAGTGAATTGCTTGTAAAGGCCGTGTAGGTTGAGAAGTCTGTTGATGTTGGTATTCATACATTTAGTCTCCGAGAGGAAGACTAAATCAGGTTTGTTTTCTTTGATCAGGGTCCAGAGGTGTTTACGATTGAGGAAATTACCACACCCCCTCACATTCCAAGCAAGCATGGAAAGAGGCAACGTATGGTAGGGAACAATGTCAGGAGCCGAGAGGGAAGTCAGATGGGTCAAGGGGTCGGTTCTAAGAGAGTCCATCCGGAAAGGCCCGAGAGCTGGCCACCCGAGACCGAGAAGGAAGAGAAAGGAAAACCGAAAAAGCGCACGACAAAACAAAAACAGAAAGCAAATAATAACAACTACTACCAGAACAAGGGCAAAGACAAAAAGGCCTCACACACCAGAGGCGCCCCTAAGAGAGCCCAGGACTATGTGGCCCTACCCAAGTCTAAAGGCACCACAAAGAACCTAGGCCCCGACAGACCCACAAAACTAAACTAAAAGTGCTGGTTCACCCGCAAGAGACTACAAAAGGTGGTAACGAACCCCACACTAATCACCCAAGGGGATAGCTCTTGCCAGTGAGCCAGTACCAACACAAACCAACAACAAAAAATAACGACAAAGGACAAAACAACCTGCACGAAAAGACCAACAAAAGAAAACTAAACAAAGACATGGTAGACTAATCCAGTGGTTCACGGGCTCCCGCCTCTCCTTGAGTAGTGATTACAGATAGGCTTTGATAGAGCATATTAGATTCATCCAAGAGGGCTTGGGCTTCACTGTCATTCACTAGACGAGCTCGAAGTGGTGGGGAGTGGGTTGATACGTCCGAGGAGCTAATGGACAGGTGGGAAGAGGTGGTTCGGGCTCTCTTACCCGTGGTTGAGATTCGCAGATTAACATGGTTCATGGGCTGGACCGGGGATGAGGGTGGGGCTCGAAGGATAGGTTCATCAGGTGTAGGGTTGTGGGGGTCCTCCTCCATATCCTCCATAGGTTCATAACTAGAATCGTCTTCATCGTCCGAGGGTTGACTTGGTGCAAATTCAGGGCAGTGGTTGGCTGGATGTTCGATAATCCTACATAATTGACAAATGGCACCCGGAAACTTTTGGTAACTAACATTGATAGAGCATTCACTATCCGCGAACAAGAAGTTAATGACTGCAAGTAATGGCGTTCGGACATCGTACATGAAATGAACTTTTATCACTTTGTTGTTTATGAATCCCAGGCTTCTAGGAGTGATCTCGATTATCTTCCCCATTCTCTCGAATATCACATCCAGGTCCTCCTTATTTTGGATGGCAAGGGGGAGCTTGTAAAGTGTACATCTCATTGGTTCATAGAAAAGATCATCGACCTCTTCGTTGAGTGGGAGCTCCACTTGTTTAAGAACCAGCAGCCGACCTCTCATGATCCAGGGACGACCAGCATTGATGGTGTTAAGCACGAAGAGGCTTTTTGGTTTGATTAGGAAGGTGTTGCTATGTCCCTCAATAGTGGAATAGTGGCAATCCCTAAAGAAAACAGTGAGGGGGTAGAGCATCCGACGGATTTGAGCAAGAGATGCCTCTACTGGGCAGCACCACCTTGCTACAAAACCCTCATTTGTCTCTTGGAGTTCATGGTTTATTGATGGCTTTTGGTATCGAAGGGAGAGGTGTCCTCTGGGGGAGATTGCAAAGTGGGTAGCCATGAGATGATTAGGAGTGAAGAAAGGTAGAGGGTGGAAGATGAAAAGGGGTTCGGCTGGCAGAGAAGGTACAGAGAGGAGTTTGAGGAGATTAGTATGAACACTGAGGTGAGAAAGGAAGTTAGAGGGGATGGTATATATAGTGCTAACAGTGAAGAACCCTAGGACGAAAGACGGCCAATAATCACCTTGCATGCTCAAGGATTGGTTGGAGCCCAACCACCGAGTAGTCTACTCGTCGGACAAGACGAGTGACATGCCGGAATGACACAAGAAACAGAGAAGAGAGAGAGAAAACGAAGCAAACAAATGAAATCGACTCAAAAACAGAACACTATAAGAGAGAGAAGGAGAGAGGAAGCCGGAAAGTCAAAGAAGGTGAAGGGGTTAAGTATGACGCACCTTGAATGCTTGCTTACGCGTGCTGGTGTTGTTCTCGAGCTTGCCGTCAGCTGCCTTGAATGCAATCACGACATGATACTCCACCAACGAGCTTGAATGTCTTGGGGGGTGGAAAACCTTGCATGCAGAGGTTAATGATACCCCTGGTGGTTGAGCCTAAAACTATTGGGTGGAAGTTTAATCGTTAGCTGAGATGGAGTAAGGATCTAGTGGAGTGATTAATGAAGGATTTAGGGGTTATTATGAGTGTTTCTTGGATTGAGTAGAAGGATAGCTGGACTGGTAATGGCTTAGGGTTTGCAAGAGGGAAGCTAGTGCGGCTGGGAGTGAAAAGGGGAGAAGAGGGCTGACGTCACACCAGACCTTCTCTCTCCTCAAAAAACTCAACATTCAAATACGAATATATTGATATCGAGTATTCTAGCTTTGTTTTCTGAGAAATTAGAAGAAGCTAATTATTTGTTATGGAAAGACCAATGAGAGACTATACTTTTGAGTACAGACCTTCTAGGCTATGTGGATGGTTCGATTCCAATACCAAATAAGTTCGCCAAATGAAGAAGGGTCACAAATTTTGAATCCTTCGTACATCACTTGTAGGAAGGTAGAGAGTTTCGCGAAGTGTTGCAAGAAATCTACTTAGACTAGCTCAATACCTCATTTGTTCTAGGTCTAACTACAGCCAGAGAAATCTGGAAGTTCTTAGAAATGATGTATATTGAAGAATACGAAGCCAAGATCTCTGCTCTAGGAGAGCAACTTCAAAATACAAAAAGGGAGAATCATTAGTAAGTGATTATTTGAGGAAAATAAAAACACATTAGTAGATGCTTCCATGGGCATGTGCCCCCACAACCCAAATGCGGACTGCCTTTATCATCATCTACAAGTGCTCCCAACCCATGTTTAATCAGCCTTGCTAAAAAAAAAACAAATTTAATATTTAAGCCCAACATACAAAGGTTATATGTATACACAGCTACCACAAGTTTATTTATTACTTCTTTATAACCAATCTTTTTCTCACTTGAGAAGTTACATATTTGCAACCAATTTTACATATCTGAAGCAACATCTGTCTTTAACTTGGTCATAGTTGGTTCTTTGTACCAACAATATAAAGTGGGTAGAAGATAAAAATTGCGAGAGTAATCTTTTGCCAACGATATAGATAATGATCAGAAGAAATAAAAGGAGAGTAAAATCGAGAGGGATCGATTGAGGGAGAAATTGTTCAGTTGAAGATAAAGATCGTCGAATTAAGGTAGAAAACGAGAAAGGGACAAAGAGAGAGGTACGAAGAAGACCGGTTTGTAGAGAGCCCCTTTGCACATGCAGCAAAGAAATTGAGAGATACCCTCTTTCTCGCTCTTCATCTCTCTATATATTTTTGTCGCCGATCGAAGAAATCCTCTGTCGACGACATTCTTTCATTTTTATTTTTTCGTGTTGCGTGTACACGTATGCATGTAACTAAAAATTCAATGATTTTTCTAATGAGTTTGTTATTAATGAGTAGGTTGTTTTATATATATAACTTTTCGACATACAACTTTGTTTATTTACTGTCACTAAGACGTTCCCCACGGCAAAAAATTCTTTGCCTCTCCACTGGTGAGAAAATTCATGAAAAAGAGTTATGTCGAACAACCTTGAAATGCATAGGAAAAGAGTTTATGCAAGTTGTTGTTGATACTCGCCACAAAGAGTCAAAAATAAATTTTCCTAAATTAACAACTTGAATCATTCACCACAAAGGCCAAGGTGTAGATAATACAAATGATTCAACTTATTATGTAAAAGGACTCCATCAAGACAACAATATCAGTCACAGTATAAACACCACAACTCAAATCAAATGAGTTCGAGATCAGCTAGAAACTATCAAACAAATCAGCAAAGGAACTACTCAAATTATGAACAACATAGCTCAAATAGACAACATCAAAATATCCAAAATATTCCCTTAAGCCCGCTGATTTATGAAAAAAAATATCCAAAATAGACAAATACAATCTGGAGAATGGCAATTGAATTTAATTTTACAAGATTCCTTGCCGCATATGCAGGAAATGGAGTCAGTTAGCTTCAAAGTGTCGTTTCAAATATGCACTAGATGAAACAAACAAATCTGACAATATAATAACAGCAATAATACAAACAGTTACAATCCTTCAAAGAACAAACCAAACCAAAACAAAGTTTGCTGGTCTTCATCTCTATGAAGAAGGAGAAACTTCAAACTCAAATAAAGAGGAAAACCTTATTGAGGAGAGGACTTATGAATCTCAATATGGTACTTTCAAGAGGATTGTGAATTCAAGGGAGCTCATATGGTTTCTGAAATTCATACGTCAACAGACTCCAAGGTGTGGCTTGCAGATACTGGAGCTTACGCCACGTGGAAAATGATCAAAATTCAGTACAAATCAAAGAACTCACTCTGGATCTAACTCAGTTATGGTAGGAAAACGTACATGCTTTCCCATCTCAGACTCAAGTGATACAAAACTTATCACTCCTCTTCGTAATGTTGACCTTAAGAATGTGTTTGTTGTGCCTTTTATACATCAAAAGAAACTTACTCTCTATTTATAAGTTTATTAGAGATAATCAGTGTTTGGTTAAATTCTCTCCTTGGAAGTACAAAATCTTACATATTTGGTCTGATAAAGTTTTAAATGAAGGACAAGTAGTCAATGATTTCTATTCTATCACCTTTGAAGTGGATAATTCCACATCTCATGAAGCTTACATGACTCAGATTACTGCATCACCTTCTATTTGGCACAACAGATTAGGTCATCCTTCTGACTTAATCTTAGATTTTTCTAATTAGGAATAAATCTATTTCTTTGGAATTCAAACCACAGAAAAGTATCTGTCATTTTTGCCAACTTGAAAAGAGCAAGTGTCTTCCTTTTTCAAATTCAGCAAGTTATATAAGAAGTTCCTTTATACCTTATTCACTCAGACAATTGGGGTCCAACTCCCATTCATACTAAGAAAGGTGAAAGGTACTGTATTTTATTCCTTGATGATTGCAGTACACAGTTATTGATCTACCTCTAAATAATAGATTTATTTTGTTTAAAAATTTTTAAAGTTGCTTCTGAAAATTATTCCATACCACCATCACGTATTTTCAAAGTGATGGCGCTCTAGAATTGGCAAAGGGAGATTTCAAGGGTTTTCTAGACAAATGTGGTATCTCATTGAAAAACTCATGTCCCTATACACCACAAAGGAATGGAAGAGATGAAAGAAGAAATAGGCAAACTAAAGACATTGGTAATGCACTTGTTTTTCAATCTCATCTGCCTAAAGAATACTGGTTTGATGCTTATTCTGTTGCAACCTTCATTAGTAACACATTGCCTATCAAGATACTAAATTGCAAATCCCCTTATGTAATGTTGTTTTTCAAAGAGCGTGATTATTCATTCTTGAAAGTATTTGACTGCCTATGCTATCCTCATTAATTAAGGACACACTAGACCTCAAAAACTTAGTCCAAAGTCCTCTATGTATGTGTCTTCTTGGGTTATAACACTCATCACAAAGATTATAAACGCCTTGATATCTCTCTAGGCATGTTGTTTTTTTATGAGGAAGTATTTCCTTTTTCCTCTATTACCTTAACATCTGCCGCCGCTTATTCTTCTTCTCATAACCTTCTTCTATCTGATAGTATTGATATTGGATCACCAATTGCATCTTTGTCTTCTCATGCACCTGCAACATCACCATCTAGTTCACTTAGTTCAGTTCCAAATAATATTTATCAGGCCAACTCACCATATGAGAACAAGGCTAAAAGATGGAATTGTAAAAACCTAAGAGGTTACGTAATCATATTGCATATTGTAACAACTATCATCCTCTTTCTCGGTGCTTTTCGTGTTTTATTAGAACATATTCCAGAACTAACCGCAGCAGACCCAAAATGGTGTAACGTCATGCTTGAAGAATAGTAGGAACTACTAAAGAACAACAGTAGGTCTTTAGTACCAAGTACTTCTTCAATAAACAGTTTGGCTATAAATGGGTTTCTAAGGTGAAGTATAAGGATGATGGTACAGTGGACAGATACAAAGCAAGATTGGTTGCCAAAGGATTTCATCAGAAGGATGGTCTAGACTATTCAGAAACCTTTAGTCATGTTGTTAAGGCACCCATAATAAGGATTATTCTCAATTTAATTGTTTCTAATAAGTGGGTTACATTGGAACTTGATGCCTCCAATGTTTTCCTTCATGGCATTTTAAAGGAAGGGGTCTTTACGTCACAACCACCTGGTTTTGTTGATGTTGTTTGCCCTTCATATGTACGTAAACTCCATAAGAGTCTCTATGGCCTTAAACAAGCTCGAAGGGCTTGGTTTAACAGATTTGGCTCTTTTAGTAGATCGTCAAACTTGAGACTTATCTTCTGATCATGGTGAAAGCGGCGTGCCTTCTTCGAGGCAATTTGATTACCTTTTATATACTTCTTTGACCGACTGGTTATAGGCGGTGTTGATGGGGCGGCTGAGATCCACCTTATTGTATTGAAAATTATATTCGTACTCTGAAAATATCAGGATTCCCCTTTGGGATTATCCTGGATCTTTGATATTTAGAAATTACCTTGTTTAAGGATACTAAGTGTTTAGGATAAATCGTGTTTCCTAGGGCTAGCTTTTATTGGACCCAAAGTTGGTCAAGGTACTGCTACTGGACAAGTCGTAGAGGGACAACCAGAGGCAAAGGATAAAATACGAGGTACGTTGTTGCTTAGTCTGGCTTTTATGGAAGCTTTAACAATTTATGGGTTGGTCGTGGCATTAACACTTTTATTTGTGAATGCTTTTGTGAACTTGTAGATTATTAGGAGAAGTTTCTGCTGATGTCAAAAAATGGCTTTCCGTTAGATCAGCATGAAATAGGGAGTTGATGGATGATAGCCTCCGTTATGTGTGGTTGTTCTGCTAAGTCGAGTATTGTTCTGCTCAGTGCCTCCACTTCCTGCTCTGCTTTCTGGTCTGCTTACTGCTCCGCTTCCTGCTACGCTTCCTGTTCTACTCCTTGCTCCCTGCTCCTACTATTGGGATTTACACCCTTATACTAATGTCAGTGGCGGAAATAAGACATCTAATGTCTACATTATTAGTATTCCCAAGATCACATGCATAAGCCCATAATAATACTAAGCAAAACTAGAAGATGAATACCTTATTCGCTAGTTTTTCCCTCGAACCTTTCCAATTTCTTTTGAAATGACCAAGAGCTTCAAACGTAGCTCCTCTACTTGGGACAAGAGCAATCAACTTGATCTCCCACCTTGTTGTTAGCTAGCACACCAATGGTGTTTGGAATAAGAACACCTTTTTTCTTTGACAAGATAGATAGTAATGGGAATTAGCTCACTTTCTCCTCTCTACTTGATGTGGTAGAGGAAGAAAACTTAGAGAGAAATTCCACACCTTATTCTCTGCCCTAAGAGTGTTTATATAGAACCCTAGTAAGAGTCCACCTCCTTTTATGTTTCCTAAAACACGCTTTAGAATAAGATTTGGAAATTGTCGAAAATAACAACTATTGATATTTTCTCAATTCCCTATGGAGATGAAGTCTAAACCCAGCCAAAAATGGCAGATTTAATTTTCATAACATAAGGAAACGTCCCTCCAAAAATCAGCCCAATCCGAGCCCTAAAAGTGCCCGAATCGGTTTAGGCCCGAAACCTCGTTTTTGGGCTTTTTGTACTATCTTTGCCTAATTTCTCTTTAGGCCTATGAGATATATTTATGGGACTCTCCTATTATTATATCTCCCACTAGTCATATCCTAGATCAAATTGACACTCTTATGTGTAACCCGTTGTAGGATCCGATCGAAGTTAGCCGCGAATTACTTCGTAATTCGACGATCGTAGTTGATCTCTAGCTAAAACTCTACGATCCCTAAATCAATTGGACTTGATGATCTTCTACATCAATTGTCCTATCCGACAAATTATTCGCATTGTCACCTTGGTCGAAGGACATCTCCTTCAACTCCTTCACCTACTCCTTGCTTCTGCTCCTCGTTCCTAGTTCCTGTTCATTTGCTCCCAAGGGGGGAAAACCTGCAAAGGGTTCGAAAATAGCTCCGACGATCAACCTAGTCAGGGTACTCTTTGCAGTAAAAGAATGAATATTGATTGATTCTTTTGGGGGGCGAGTTGTGGGAACAAATGAACCTATCTGTTATGGCTCTCCCCTTATCATTACTTCTACTCCTTGCTTCTGTAATAGACTTAACTGAGTAATGAATCTATCTGTTATGGCTCTCCCCTTATCATTTGTTATCTTCAGACTAATGGCCACCTTTTCGTGGGGGAGCAATGATTCGTCTCCCTTACTTACTGCTTTGCCAATATTTTTCGATTGAACTTGCTGCTCGTTCTGTCTTCCCACGACCCAGGCCTATAAATATGGCTCGAATGGGCGTATTATTTTATCCATTCCTTCATGGCCAGTTTGTCTATCCAGGGGTTTCTCCCTCGTGATAACCTTATAATTAGTCTTCGCTTGACACTTCTTGCTCCTGGATTTTACATCCGTCGCTGTCACATTGTTGTTGAAGGCGAAGGTCCGATCAGGGTTTTCCGATTCATCGGCTTGTCGGTCTTTGAGAATCTAGAGGCCATTCTATTCGGCGAGCCCTTTTGCCCCCCTGCAACTCTCCCAAAGAGGGGTGTTGGACGACGGCCGGCGAGTGCCCTTTGAAGTGGTGGGATACCTGGTTCGCTTGTTAGACGGTAGTCTGGTGGAAGTGATTATACGGACCTCTATAGAATTAATTCCTTCTGATGTAATCTCCCTGTCTTTTTCTCCTGTTTCTTCTTCTCCTGTTTCTTCTTCTTCGTCTAACATGTAAATAATTGATGATGGGTGTTTCTTGGCGCTTTTCCTTTTGATTCTGTTTTTATCTGCACAAACTCAAACATGGAATAGTTACTTGTTTAAATCCCTAGTCTTACTAATGCATTCCTAATCTCGCTACGCATGCTCGCCCCTGCAAAAACCAAAGAAAGTTATACTTAATCTATCATGCTCTAATCTATTTCCTTCTGCAAAATAAAACCCAAATTAGCATAACTCCGAGAATCACAGTGATTTTCGAGTCTGGTTTTGCCCCTGATCATGGCTATCGCTCTCAAAGATGTCTTTTATTAGTCTGGTCTCAATCAATTTAGCTAGAATTTCTCCTTGGACCCCTGTTCGTTGCTTTCGCTACCAGGGCTGGTTTCGTTGGCTCGAGCACAACTAGTTTGGCTATGACTTCTCCTTAGACCTCTGGTCGTAGCATGGCTACCAGAGATAGTTTCGTGGGCTTGAGCTCGACTAGTTTGCTAGGACTTCTCCTCAAACCTCTAGTCGTAGCTTGGGCTACCAGAGCTAGTTTCGTTGGCTTCAGCACAACTAGTTTTCGCCGGGACTCCTCCCGTACCCCTGGTCGTAGCTTGGGCTACCAGGGTTGATTTTGTCTGCTTCTGCATGACTAGCTTCGCAAGAACTTCTCCTTATACCCCCGGTCACCTTTGCCAGGGTTTTAGGTTAACTAGGACTTCTCCTTACGACCCTCAATGGGGATCGCGTTTCAGTCGAGTAAAGTCTTCTGGTAACTAGGACTGCTCCTTGCCAGGTTCTCTGGTCGTTGCCTTAGCTACCAGAGCTACCTAATTTTGCCGGCTTGAGCACGGTCTGTTTTAACTAGGACTCCTCCTTGGGACCTTGGTGAGGGGTCCTTTTACTCAAATGAAGTTTCAGTTTGACTAGGACTGCTCCTTAGGGCCTCTGGTCGTCGACGTGGCTATCAGAGCTATCCTGTCCCTGGTTGTGGCTTTCGCCAGCAAGGTTGTTTTTATATTAGGGCCCTTGGTCGTTGCTTTACCAAGGCTACCTTTGGGTCCCCTGGTCGTCGCTTTCGCTATCAGGGATACTTGTTCGGCTAGAGCGAGATGAGCTTAACTAAGACTCCTCCTTTGTAGTACCGCCTTTTTGATAAAACTTTTTGTTTATTAGTAAAATATGTAGCTGGTAGCGCTACTTCTTCTACCTAACGGCTTTTATTCTGCAATAATAAAAAGGGGAAAGATTGATGGTAACCTATGTGGTCATCAGTTCAGTCTTGTATGTCTGTTGTGGGGTCTCCATAGAAGACCTTATCTCCTCCCACGGTGGCCGGGTTGGTGGTTTCCTCTTCGCAGCCCTGAGCAGAGATTAAGTAGCATTCCCTGGCTATTTCTTGATTCTCTCTGACCGTTCCTATGAGATTTGTTCCCAGGATTGGGAATTTCATCATGAGGTGGTTCATGGAGATTATTTCCCCTGGCTCTCTCAGGAAGTTCCTGCCTAGTATAATGTTGTAGGCATGCATCTGGTCGACTATAGCGAAGTTTAGCATTATCACTTTCTTTGTTTCTCCTTCTCCTATCAACACGGGTAGTAATGTTGTCCCATCGGTTTCGACCTGATTATCGCAGAACCCTGTCAAACAAGACTTATGTGATCTAAGATAATGTGGACTTACCCCGAGTTTTTGAAAGCACGTTCGGCTCATGACTTCGATCGAACTTCCTGTGTCGACTAGGATGCGTCCTACCCTCCAATTGGCGACTACCGTTGTTATCACCAACGGGTCAGAGTGTGGGGTTATTACTCCTACTAAGTCGTCGTCAGTGAAGACGATAGGCGGTGTCTCCACGGTAGGTATTATGAACAGAACTGGCTGATTTTTTGCCTCATTTACGTATCTCCGTAGTTCTCCCTTCGTGACTCCGCCGAAAGTTGGTCCTCCTGAGATAGTATTGATATTTCCCATGACTCCGGAGGGCTCATATGAGCTTTTAGTGGCGTTTTTTATGGTCGGGCTTCGCTCGTCGGGATTTAGCCCGAAACCAATTCCAGCTCTGCTTGTTGGCCCCTTATTCTTATATTCGGAGGATCGCTGCTCCTTCCGGATGAATTTATCCAGCTCGCCTTCCCTCACCATTTCTTCAATGAGATTCTTGAGGTGTCGATAGTCGTCGGTTTTGTGACCGTAACCTCGGTAGAAGGCACACCATGCGGTCATGTCTCTGAGCCCGGACTCGTCCTTATCGTCGTTAGGTCTAGGAAGTTCTACTTTTCCCTTGCCACGAGTATCTGTAGAATCTCCTCCCTGCTATTGACCAATGGAGTGTAAGTGGCGAAATCAGATCTGGGTCTTCTATTTCGTTCTCGCTTTTGTGAGGCCTGGCTTCTTCTCGCTTCCGGATCGGCTCGCTTTCATATGGGATGTTTGCCACCTCCTTCATCCGCTGGTAGTTTTCTTCTTTCTTGATGAGTTGTTGCACCCTCTCTATTAACTCAGCCAGGGTGTCTGGTTCTTTTCCGAAGATGTCCCTGATGACGTCATCTTGTCGGAGACCTCTCAGCAGAGCTGCGAAAGCGACTTTTGGTTCCAGATCAGGGACTCGCACCATGAGGTTGCGGAATCTTTGCAAATAAGTTGCCAAGGTCTCTCTTCTCCCTTGGACTACATTGAATAGCCCGTCCGTCTTTCTCTTGATTGTAGTGCTTCCTCGAAAGGCATCGCAAAAGACCTGGGCGAGTTGTCCGAAAGACTTGATTGAGCCCGAGGCCAGTGCTTGATACCATGCTTGGGTTGGGCCTTTCAGGATTGTAGCGAAGACTACACACCATACGTTCTGGTTGGTCGTATACAGGTTCATTACTGAGTGCAATTGTTGACAAACACTACTGGATCCTCCAACCCGTGGTAGTGATCCAGTGTTGGACATTTGAAGTTTTTTGGCTTCTCAGATTCCAAGATTTCTTGACAGAGGAGAGGTTGATGGATAACTACTTGTCCTCGCAGCTTTTCTTTCTCCCTTTCTCCCGTCAGCTATCCTATCTAATGTATGAGTATCTCGCAAACGGTTGGGTCGTCCATGCATCCTTCACCAATTCCCTTCTTTTTAGGGATGTATGGTTGGTTGTGATATAATGCTCCGTACCGTTCCAGGATGTTCTCCAGACGCATCTGATCTCCCGGTTGTAATGTCAGATCTCTGGAAGAGAATGCGTTGCCTGGCGAGAAGAGTTTTCGTGCATATTTCTCGAATACTTCTTCTCTCTTCTCTAGTGTCGTAGCGTTTCTAGCCGTTTCTGCCTGACGAAGCTTCTCCTCCAATTGTCTCGCCTTCTCATCTCTCCGGAGGTAGTCAGCTTTGACCTGGGCTAGCTCGGTCATGAGCTCGTCTGTGCTGCGGAGTCTGTGTGGCAATCCGTGTGGGGTGTGCTCCTCCGAAGACATATTTGCCTAAAGGGGCTCAAAGAAATAGTTAGTCTACAAAGTTTTGAGTAGGGTTCGGGTTATCGAAGTGATGATTTTGTTGGAGATCCCCTCCTTCTAGCGCCAAATGCTGATGTCAAAAAATGGCTTTCCGTTAGATCAGCATGAAATAGGGAGTTGATGCATGACAGCCTGCATTATGTGTGGTTGTTCTGCTAAGCCGAGTATTGTTCTGCTCAGTGCCTCCACTTCCTGCTCTGCTTACTGCTCGGGTTCCTGCTACGCTTTCTGTTCTGCTCCTTGTTAATTCCCTGCTCCTACTCCTTGCTCCTTGCTTCTGCTCCTGTTCCTGTTCGTCTGCTCCCAAGGGGGGAAAACCTGCAAAGGGTTCGAAAATCGCTCCGACGCTTAAGCCAGTCAGGGTCCTCTTTGTAGTAAAAGAATGAATATTGATTGATCCTTTTGGGGGCGAGTTGTGGGAACTCTGAGTTTTGGGTGATCTTTTTAGGTTAAGAGATCGTGTCCTTTGAAGGACGATGTACGGGGCCTTTTATAGGCGATGTTAGGCCGACTTTGATTAGTGGTGGTGAGTCGGTTGCCGTCAGACCAAAGAAAAAGTTTCCTCTCTCGAGTATCTAGGGTTTCTCTTAGAGTCTATCTCGGATCTTTGATAAGTGAAAGTTCCTAAATTCAAGGATTCTTCATAGATATCTTGCCGATGTGATTGATCCTAGAGGAGAAGTTTCCTCCTTCAGTTATGTGGAGTCCAAGCAGACTTAAACACTTCGAGATGTGTGGCCGACTGAGATCCTTCTGGAAGGTTCGGGCTTAAGTCGATAGATCGCCGAGCGCTGCTGCCTTCCCAGTTCTGGGCGTCAGACATTGGTCGGATCTGTTTGGACCCCCCTTACTCCTCTGAAGACCCCAGGGCTGGTCTGTCCATGCCAAAGGCGTTTGCAGGGTTGGTCTCTTCTGGCCAACCTCCCAGTTAGGGGAATGTTTGGTGACCATCAAGGGCTCAGCGATTCAGCTACCTTAAGCCGGGTTGACCCAGTAAACTTCAGGTCTGATCTTGACTCTTCAGACGTTAGTCAACGTCTTGACATTTTTATGCATCATTAGTTTCCTCCTTAGGGGACTCTTGAAGCCCAAGTTTGATAAATATTTAAGATCTTCACTGATATCTCTGGAAGGAATTGGGATTAAGTCGGTTATCATAGGCACGTTTACCCTCATGTTTCGAGATTAAGGTATCAGCCCCACTTACGTGGACCCCCTATTCTTCTGGTAAATCCCATGGCAGACCTGGTTGTATTTGAGTCGATGCATGGCTTAGGCACCTAAGGCCATAGTATCGACCCCGTAATTGTGGGCGCGAGTGGCAAACCTCTTTCGGACTCAACCTCTCTGTTGACTTGACATGGGTTGACCCATCAGACTTTTGGTCTTTCTTGACTTACTAATTGTAGTAAACTGGTTACCATTTTTTGGATCATCACCTCGCACCCCCTGTATTAATGGAAGAATTAATACATGAAATTTTAGGTTTTGAGAGTGATGAAAGATTTTAGGTATTCTTTTAATCAACTTTACTAATATTGACTCAGTGGTGAGTGTGAGTGAAATTCGACTCCGTCGAAACAAATTGGCCAAGTCAACCTGAATGGGGCTGTGGTAGGTACATATGGTGAGCGGTGAGCCTATACGACAAAATATCCCTGAGAACTATCTATTTTCTGCAGGCGCCTTCTTTTCTTTTCTTTTTTATAGGCACGACCTACGAGGCCATTCATTTATTTTCGTCCGGACCAGAAATATCCAACAATCGAGTTTCGTTGCAGCGAAAAAAGATTCATCTCTCTGCCGAAGAAATTATTGGTACAGTTTTCGAACCCTAACCATTATCATCTTTTTAACTGATAACTCTAAACTCAAACCTGTCGGGAATTCTAATCTGTAATTTGTTCATTACTAATTTTTACTCTTTCCTGAGCTTCCATGATGGATTATATTACTAATATTTGTTAGAAAATTAACCCTAGAACTACATAGGTAAACGTTCATTAGTGATTTTAGCTAGAGAGAGAATATGCTTGGCGGTCTGTATGGAGATTTGCCTCCTCCTTCTTCCGCACCTTCTGCCGATGAGGAAAAAGGCAGTGGTAGTAACTCGGCTGTGTGGTCTAGCAGTGCGAAAATGGCACCGGCAGCTTTACGAAAACCTTCATCTCTTTTCGCACCATCTCAAACGGTGTTGAAATCACAAGTGAAACCCAAAACCCTAAATACATCATCACAGACGAAGCCTGTTAGTTTGGTTACGGCATCGTTGCACGATGAGGGTATAAGAAGCCCTTTAATTCAACAACAGCCTGCACTGGTTGGTGTTACCTCTACTGTAATGGAGGAGTACGATCCAGCAAGACCTAATGATTATGAAGAGTATCGGAGGGAGAAAAAGAGACGTGCTATGGAAGCTGAGATGAAGAGGGAGCTTGAAAAGAGACGACAAGAAGAAGAGGAGAGAGAAAGGGAGAAAGAACAAAGGGAAAGAGAAGCAGCAGAGAGAGAAAAAGAGAGGGGTTCGAATGAATCAAGACCATCATCATTGAATATTTCTGGTGAAGAAGCTTGGAAGCGGAGAGCAGCATTGAGTGGAGCAAATGTGGGTGGATCTGCACCTAGATCACCGTCTCCTCCCTCTAATACGGATGGGTTTAGCATCGGAAAATCTGGGTCTGTTGGGTTAGGTGTTGGTGCAGGTGGGCAGATGACTGCTGCACAGAGAATGATGGCGAAGATGGGATGGAAACAAGGTCAAGGGCTTGGTAAACAGGAACAGGGGATAACTACTCCATTGATGGCCAAGAAGACAGATAGACGAGCTGGGGTGATTGTGAATGCTAGTGAACCTAAATCTGAGAAGAAGCCAAAGAGTGTTAACATCAACGGTCCACCTACTCGTGTTCTCCTTCTTCGGAATATGGTACGAATAATACCTTCTCTAATTTATTTTCTGTACTATTATCTAGCAATTTAAGAGGAAAGCTCAGTAGGTAGCAAGAGAACCAAAAAGAAATGAATTAAGCTCTTTAATCTTTATATACCCAAAAGAAACGAAATGAACAGAAATTCTTTCCTTTAATGTAATACGTTTTTGTGAATTGCGCTATACATGTTCTGTGGATGTAGTTTTAGTCGGTGTTCTAGAGCTTTGTGGTGTCTGTCATATGTGTTCCTTTTTACTCGTAGTAGTGGTAAATATATAGTACTTAGTGAAAGCATAAAATTACCTCCGCAGATATATATTGAAAATGTTTTGAACTATTGGCTGATGATAGTAGGTTACAAGAAATTGTGTTAACAATTCATATTAAAAGAAGCATAAAATATGCGATTCTTGCTGATTTTTCTTCAACTTTCTTATATGAACCGAACCCCCTTTGGGAAGAACCATATGGAATAAGTAAATATAAGTTACGTATGGTTAAGATAGATTTAAACCTTGGTCCAGATGCAAACAGACAGTGTTCAATGAGAAGATGAAGGAATTACATGAGGGAATAAATAGACTTGGTAGACGCGAGTAAGCGGATAACCTTTCACAGGGCAGAGTTTCACATTGAAGGAAATGAGAATGGAACTAGAAAAACATCTTAGACTTACGGATAAGTATGATGTAGAAATCGAGGGTGTAGTGGATGGAGTCAAGAGACAGGGAAGGAGATAGAAACACTTGCCATTTTTGCAAAATAATCAACTGTAGAGCTAGGACAATTCGCCTATCACATTTCAAATAACAAAGAATAGACAATGGGGCAATTATACATAGGGAAGGATTGGGATGGGATCTCAATCTTAGAAGACATTTAAGCGATTAAGGTTCCAATTCTAATGGAGCTTTTACATATACCAGATCTAAAGGAAATCTTGGAGGACAATGACAAGAAAGTATGGAGAGATGCTGTCTTGACGATGAGAAAGAACTGTCAAGAATGAAATCAAACGACTTAATCAAGATGGGGAGGATACACCTTTCCACCTTGATAATAAAATTTGGAAGAAACCAATCCCACTGTGATATAAATTGTGTCCATATGTGGTGCCCCTAGCAGTAGTGGACGGATTCTGTTTAGATTTACTTTATTTCTCTTGGTTAGTTGGTTAATCTACGAGTAAAAAGGAACACATTTGACACATTGGATGGATTCTGTTTAGATTGAAGGTAAGAACTCTAAATTTGAGGTATATGCAGGGAAGTAACATTAGAAATAGGTATACGTCATGATATAGTAATAAATAATAATTTTTTTCCACATAAACCTGACTCGCCAAGTAACTCGGCTTGGCTCTTCGCCGAGTTCGAGTTTACAGCATAGATTTTATGCACATTCTTAGGCGAGGTTTCAGTTTTATAGATGATATCATGCTCACTCATAAATGAAAGTAAAATAGTAAAAGTGCTTTATAAGAGTTCGATTAAGTCTAAGACAACATACCTTTTTACTTCGAGCTAGTATGAACCAAGTACGCATCACTGAGAGCTAATTTAACAATGGGAGCTGCTTTGATATCGAGGAACCCATTATCAGTTTATTGAGTATTGACTACGTCACTACAAGACTCTACATTGCTCGATCGAGTATTTCTTCTAAATGTGATCGTGAGTCGGCCAATTACCTTTTCATTCAATGCAAGGAAACTTACGAAGTTTTGGTCCCACTTCTTGGATTGTTTAAACTGTTTGTGGTGCTTCGTTGCTACACCCAAGACGTCCTCATGCAGTTGGGATTGATTGAGGTTCCTAAGAGGGGAAGGCAGCTGTGCGACCTCATTACACATGCAATCATTTGGTGCATTTAGAAGAGAAGGCACCATGCTGTATTTAAATATAGGCATATGGAGTATTCTTCAGTAAGCTATATGGCATGAGAACCCTATATTACTGGAGTCGGGGTAAACCATGGACGGAAGGTTCTTGTCTAGATTTTATTTACTGTTGGGAGACAATGTAATGAACAATGTTTCCTTATTACTATCGTCAATGCACCAAAATCTTGTTTCTCTGCTTTAGCACTTCTCTTCATTTTGTCTTGTTCGTATATTCTAAGGGATTCTAGTAAAACATTTATTCTCCATTAAACAAATAGAAAATAGTAAAATAGCAACTTTTCAGCTTTCGATTGGATAACTCTCCTCTTCTAGGGTCGTATATCTCAATGCTATGTTAAGCTTCAATTAGGTTTCTTGGTATACGCCGTCATACTGGGGAATAGTTGCTTTTCTTGTGGTTTATGGTTGCTTCTGTTGAAAGTTTGTTCTACCTGTTAACAATTTTATTTAACCTAAATTAATAAGGATGAAAAATGGCAGCATATATTTTCTTGAGTAGTGGATTTTCTCAATTATGTCTTCTTACTGGAACTTTTAAGTCTCCCTAATGTACATTAACATTATTCTGTTTCACTCATAATTTCTGTTACTACTTTTTATGAAAGGTGGGACCTGGAGAAGTGGATGATGAGCTGGAAGATGAGGTAGCATCGGAGTGTGCTAAGTATGGAACAGTTACTCGTGTCCTGATTTTTGAAATCACGGAACCAGATTTCCCTGCAATTGAGGCAGTCAGGATTTTTGTGCAGTTTGAAAGATCAGAAGAAACTACAAAAGCGCTTGTTGATCTTGATGGTCGTTTCTTTGGTGGCAGAGTTGTCCGTGCAACATTCTACGAGGAAGACAGGTTCGGAAAGAATGAGTTGGCTCCGGCACCTGGAGAAATTCCAGGTTACACTTGAAAGACAAACTTAAACGCAAGATAATAGTAAGTATATTTCTCTCTTCGGTAATTTGGCCAAACTCCCTACGCCATTTCTTTGTCAAAAGGGGCGTCAAATCTTTTTCTTTAGGCATCTGTCTGTAAGGTTTGACTTGTCTTATAAAGGAAAACCGATTTCCTGTTCTTTTTAAACGAGGAAGTCTGTTTTTATCATTGGCTATTCCCAACTTTCTCTGAACACCTGGAGAAGTCCAATTAACTTTGTCCCCGTCTCACAGGTCATACCAAGTACATGCTTGAATATCGGTGGTATCAATTTGTTGGAGCAGGAATTCATCCTATCGTTTTCATGTGGTGGTGAGTTAACATAAATTGTTTGGAGGCTGCTTGATATCGAGGTACACCACTCTGATCCTGACATCGTTCTGAAGAAATTGCAATTCAAGAACTCCACTGAAATTTCAAAAACATTTCATCAAAACAATGCTGGCTAAAGTAGAACTAAACAGTTAATGTTGTGTTTTGTTAAAACTTTATTTCAGTGTTTTCCCCTGATAGAAAAAAGAACTATTTTCGGACTTTGTTTTATCACTTAATTGGAATGGGCACTGGATGTAGTGAAGTATTTTTCTTTGTTGTCTAATTTTTTTTCACATTATGTGGAAGGGATAACCTGACTATTTTCATTTACTTTCATTTCCACGGTAGACCTAGGGTTTTGTTCATACTCTGTCCTGGCGGGTGCTATCAAACAGAAGGGTTTTCTATTCGTCTTTTCCCATAGAAATCTTGGGATTGATACAGTCAGTGGAAAATTTTGGATTTTGACTTGTTAAAAGTAGAAGTAATATTTATCAACTATATTATAATTTGGTGCTTGTGAACAATTATGATGTGAATAGTCAGCTATGAGTATCTACTTTTTATTTTGTCTCGTTTCGTATTAGATAGTTAGAAATGGCACGACAATGGGGCATGTCAGTGGAATAAAGAGCTGGGTCAATTAGACTTAACTGAGGGGTAACTTTAATTTAAGTCTAAATGTTTACTTGATTGCATGTTTGCCCCTTAATCTCGTTCTCTTGCTTCTTTTCTTTCTCTCTCCAAACCATTCTCTATCTCTCCCCCTCTAGCTCTATCTCCCTTTTTGTGATCTACTCTGATCACAGGTTCAATTCAAGGTTGAAGTGAAATCTATCATTTATTAATTCATAAATGATTAGAGTTAAGGTGTATAAATTAAAATGAAGTTTAGAACGAGTTTTCATACCCCTACGATAGTCATAAAAACTCTATATAGCTGTTAGGGTCTTCATATAGTCTTTAGGATCTAAAATGTCTTAGTTGATCATAGTTCCAATTTTTAATTCGTATATTTATTTGTAATGTATCGTCGGGTTACATTTTAAATGTAACGATTTTTGGAGTCCATGCAAAGAAAGAAGAACGAAAGAACTAGAAACCAATTGAGTTAATTTGTAAGGTTGGGTAGTATAGTTAATTAACTTTGTAGTATTGTAATTAATCTTACATCTGAACATTTAATCATGATTAAAAATATTAATTGGTTAAGGAAGAGATGAAGCAATGTTCCTTTTTGGTTTATTTTTCATGGATATTAGAAGAAAGTCGGTGAACATCGATGAAGATTTGTATCGTTATAAAACATGTCATGTCGGTAACTTGGTATCAACAATAATATCAATGGTAGGCTCCCTACTTGTGATATCATGAACCAAATGAAAGCGCAGTATTATAGCATGACAACGACAGAAGGAATGTCAGATGAAAAATCATCTTTAGAGTGAAGTGGCGAAAGGCTAAAGTTGTTAAGCCTTTGAAAGCTGAAAGACAACTAACTTCCGCTGCTCCGACCAACTCTTACCTCTACTTGTATACTATTAGAAATAAATGACATGTGTTGTTCGTTCAACTAAGGTCGATATGTCCGAGTGGTTAAGGAGACAGACTTGAAATCTGTTGGGCTTCGCCCGCGCAGGTTCGAACCCTGCTGTCGACGCATTTTTTGCATCACCATCCATTGATTCCGCTCGCCACCTCTGCACTACTTCCGAACTCAACAGCCATCATTTTTTCCTCCTTCAGATCTCTCTTTCTCCGTCTGTCTCGGATCTCTATCTCATTCCGACTGAAACTACATGGATTTCATTCTGAGAGAGCGAGAAAGAGATCCGAGTGAGGTGATTAGAGGAGAGGACCTGAAAATATATCAAATATAGTTGAAAATGATAGTTTGCATGCAACTCTTGCTGGCGTCAAGAGAATGGCTGTGGGGGCACGGGTGGAAACAAAATAATTTGCCCAAGATCTTCCGCTCAAAATTTTGTACCCTGAAAAATATTTTTGTTTCTTAAAACAATTAAAGTCTGCTCTACCATTACATGGAATAATAATCGAAATTTGATCAAACTAAGAGGATCAAATTGACTTTTAGGGAATTGTTATTTAAGATGGTTTTCAGGCTCAAGATCAGTTGTCCGTATACTCTTTTGTATTTTAAAACCAATCACATGAAAGACAAATAATAGTACGGTTAAAAATCTCACAGTAATATTCTCAAACAAAATTTTGATTTCCAGAATTCAAATAGAGAACTGTCTAAACCTCAAAGCAGATGCTGTAAAATCAGCTCTCACACTCAGTTTTTGATCAAGCATTGCATGCAATGGCTTGTCAAGTTCGCCTTAACCGATCCGACATTACCCTAACATAGATCTGTTAAATAACTGCAGTGATCCAAATCCAACAGGCATTTGTTGCTTGTTCCTTCATACTTTGAAATTAAAGTAAAATGGCTTGAAGAGACCAAGAAGTGCTTCACCTAACAAAATTGCACAAACTCATCCCAGATGAACATATTATTGGACTTGATTACAGTCCCTGTAACTTTACTTCAAAAATGGTTTCTTCTTAGACCTTTTAGATGATCCATTAGAAGAATAGGTTCTGAGCTTCTCCAGGATCCTTCGCTCGCTCACACGTAACACCAGAGAATGATATAATTTCCTATTTTTAACTGGAGATGACTTTTCAAGTGTTTCTATATCTTCAATGATCAAGTTCGTACTGTAAGAGCTTTCCCGAAAATCTGCGATTGACACAAGAGCATCACGAACCTTTTGCGTCAGCAACAAATCCTTGCCCATTTCGGGCGATTTCTTTGCAACTCTTTTCTTATTATTTTCTAACAAAAGAATGCTTATTGCTTTGTTTATATCCTCAACAACGGTTTGTACTTTATGGTTCAACTTATCATAAGTCTTCTCAGATAAGGAGATGATGTAGATTAGAATCAGAAGCTCGAGTTGAGGCTCCCCATCTGATGAAATTTCAAAATATTCGGAGTTTCCGCTGATACAACCCACACATCCTAATCTCCTCCATAATGACAGCCTTGCTCTACTTTGTCGTCCAGAGAGTAGCGATGAACTCCACTTAAGTACTAGCTTCAGATCAATATTCACAATGTCGAAACCGTTATCGAGCTCTGTAAATCCGTATCTATGAAGCAATGCTGCATTTCCCATGGTGCCATAAGTATTGTACACCTAGAAAGAGACATATAAACTGTAAGCAAACAGAAATGTGCTATTCGTATTATCTGTTTCATACAGAAATTAGAGAAGGAATCCAGAACTTATACACCAATCTAAAGAGTATAAACACAATGGCTACTCTACTAATCAACACTAGACCTACTTCTTTTAATCGACCGGAAATTGGGAACAAATAACTGATACTACCATTATATTGATCTGGATTCTGGCAGCAACGAAGATGTTGAGATTGCTCAACTGACAATACTACACTATGGAGGATGAACTCTGTAAAGCAAATGATAGCTTTATGACGTTCTTATGCAAGAGGGACGACATCACATAAGGTTTCCTACTTTCAGAAGCTCTCTAATTTTCTATTGATTCTCTTCATATAATACAACAAAAAATGATTTTATTGTTCACTTTGTTTCCCTTTGCTGCCAAGCAAAATCCGAAATACTTTCAGAAAGATCTGATCATTTAAATATGTTATGGGTGTTCGCTTTTCTTCACGGTTAGTTAATGGTCCACCAAATTGTTCTAGAATTTGCATCACTAATTGATGCAAATTTTGCCACTATCCATTGGATTTAAAACCTAAAGTAAACTCAAAACATTAATTTTAGCTAATAGGTGGTGCAAATCAAGATCTTGTCATTTGATACTTCAATTAGTATTTCCTAATTAATTGGTTTGGCCAGTCTCGTGACTCTCGTTTTTGATGTTGAAATTCGATTCAGCAAAAGCAAGTCATGTCTACCAATAAAACATGCCAATGAACTTTAAGTTCAACTTTCCAAGTTATAAAAAAAACCAAAACCATTTAAAGAAGATAGTAAAATAAAAAAAATCAATTTAAAGACAACAAGAAGATGATATTCAAGAAAAAGGAGTTAAAAAGATCAGACACATGTTTTACCTCATTCCCAGCTTTCACACTCTTAACAACTATCATTTCTAGGGTTGTTGGATCATCTTCTGATGAACCATTTATATTAAAGTCAACATCTTCAACTGTTGAGCTATCATAAGAACCGTCATGATCGTCATCCTGGATGTCCTCAACATCGCTGCCTCCATCTGAGTCGGAATCAGAAGAACGGGTGAAATGAACATTCTCAGCTCCCGTTTTGTGATTGAAGCTGAACGAAATGGAATGGAATCAGAAGAAAGAGTGAAAAGAGAATATATATATATATATATATATATATATATATATATATATATCATGTTAGGTTGTTTAAGCCTCTCTCTCAAGGGGTAGTAGGCTATTATATTCTACCTTCACCTCAACCTAAAGTTCAACTTACAGGTCTGCCAAGGGAACCATCCCGTATCCATGATATTCGTCTATCTCAAAGGATCGTGAAGAAACTAGACTTTTGGCAGCAAAGTATTGTTCAACACCAAAACTCTTTTGGTCATGGTCCAATTGCCCTGAAGCTAGTAAAGGCAGTATGTTCTCTTTCCAGTCCTCATAAATAAGAGTCTTGTCTTCTTTAATTGTCTGCCTAGCCATGTAACGAAACAGACAAACAGCTTAGAATAACGATTCACAATAAAAAATAAAAAGAATAAAAGAAAAAGCTAAATACGTGCATGCAAGACCAAACAATGTGACGGAATTTGTAAGAGCCCTTTCCTGAATTTGAATCTTTACAAACTTTCATAGTAATATCCAAGACCAATAATATAGAGCTTAGTATAATGATTCACAAGTCGCATGAGTATAAATATTGCTAAGATCTTCAGAGGTAGTACCTACTGCAAGGGATTCAACCTTTAATAAATAACCCGTCCATCTGACCAATTTACATTGGTTTAGTAGTTGCATAATCTAGCTTCATTGTTTCGGTGAAGCATAAACAACTCTTATGCAGTATTAACACGAGGAATGCTATCACCACTAAGAGTTTGACTCAAAATTTCACTCAATACATCGATGACACAATTTGTACTATTGATTTTAAATCATTAAGATTTTCCAACAGTGGACATAGAGATGTCACATCAAGTTCCAAGTCAAATCAAATGTACCGATTGAGTGATCAATGCATCGAGTGAGAGCTACGAGTCAAACTCTAAGTGATTGTAGCATTTTTTTTTATACTAGAAATGCATTAAAAAGACCTAAACCCTACAACAAAGTCTCACTCAATATATTGATGACACAATCTGTACTTCTGAAAATCATTACCCAGAAGAGTTTTGGTGTTTACCAATCACTTCGAGTTTGAAATCAAAGGTTCAGATTATGTCATCAATGTATCGAATGAGACTTTGGTGTGGGTGGTTAAAATACATTTCTGGTATGAGAAAATGCTACAATCACGTAAAGTTTGACTCAAAGTCTCACTTAATACATTAATAACACAATTTATACTTTTGATTTTAAATTATTAAGATTTTCCAAAAACAATATGTGGGCATCGAAAAATATTACAATCACATAAAGTTTGTCAATGACTCTCACTCATTACATTGATAACACAATTTGTACCTTTGATGTTAATTAATAAGGATTTTCCAAAATCAATATGTGGACATGGAGATGTCACATCAATTTTTGGGTTAAATCAAAAGTACTAATTGTGCCATCAATGCATAGAGTAAGATTTCTGAGTCAAACTCTAAGTGATTGTAGCATTTTCCCCGTAATAGAAATGCATTTAAACCAACTAAACTCTACATCAAAGTCTCGCTTAATATATTGATAACACAATCTGTACTTTTTATTTGAAATCATTACCCACAGAGTTTTGGTGTTGGCCAATCACTAAGAGTTAAAACCAAAGGTGGAGATTACTTTATCAATGTATCGAGTGAGGCTTTGGTGTGGATCGTTGAAATGCATTTCTAGTATCGGAAAATGCTACAATTACGTAAAGTTTAACTGAAAGTCTCACTCAATACATTGATAACACAATCTGTGCCTTTAATTTGAAATCATTAAGATTTTCTAAAAACAATATGTGGACATGGAAGTGCCACATCAGCTTCTGCGTCAAATCAAAGGTACTAATTGTGTCATCAATGCATTTAGTAAGATCTTCGCGTCAAACTCTAAGTGATTGTAGCATTTACCAATAATAAAAATACATTTGAACCACCCTCACCAACACCAAAGTCTCACTCAATACGTTGATGAAACAATTTGTACCTTTGATTTTAAATCATTACGACTTTCCAAAATCTGTAGGTAGACAATATATCACGTCAGCTTGTTAGTTAAATCAAAGGTGTTGATTGTCTCATCAATGCATTAAGTGAGAGCTTTGAAGCAAAATTTAAGTGATTGTAGCATTCTTCAACACTAGATATGCATTTATACCACCCGTTCCCAATACCAAACCTTGCACCATCACCCCCAATACCGAACCAAGTAAGAGCATGCACAGGTAAGTATTTTCAACTATAATAAAGAGTTATTATTTCTCCAAAACAACTAAATTAAATGTAACCCTTAATTTAGTTTTGATACCTTGTGAAGTTCAGTACCAGATAAAAGCTCATCTACTTCATCCAAAGTCCAAACCAGAGGAACACATTCTCTCTCTGGTAACAACTGAAGATACCCTGCCCAATTTGACGCTTCACCTAAACTTATCTCATACATTAAAGCTACTGAAAGCCCTAATGATCCACCCAATTTAAATTCTTCAATCAATTCAGTAGCTGCCGATGTTTTTATAGTTAAACATGCATTTTTTGGTATAGTTGCAACAAGATCTCCTTCGTTTAAATCAAAAGTTGCTTTCACTGAAATCCCTCCTTCATCTTCTATAAATTCTAATCCATCACTCCATTCAATTCCTTGAGATTTCATCCATCTCTTAAATGCTCTTAATCGCCTAATAAAGAAAAGAGGAAAATTGAAAGATTTATAAATCATACCCAAGTTATAAAAATTGCATAGAATTATAATAATGCTTGAATTTCAAACAAAGATATTAGAAGAAGTTGAAACAATTTTAAGAACCAGCTCATTACAGAAACTTTGATGGGTTTGAATTCGTAATTTTTGTTGTGGTGGCGAGAAAGTGAAGTTAGGGCAATCTCACGTAAATGTAGTAAAATTTGGACACAAATAGATTTCAAATTAACAAAGAAAGGAATTGCTAGTAAATGAAGTATTATAAGGTCAGTGCTTTGAGAAAACAAAAATATTTTCAGGTAAAGCAAGACCATTTAGGTGGAAAAATTTTATTTCCCCGAAATATTTTTCTAATCTTCTTCTTCCTCTTCCTACCACCTCCACCACTAGCCAGAAACTGGTGGTGGTCGTCCACCACCACCATTCCCGATTATCTTTCTCACTTACTTTTTTTCTCTCCCCTGACTCCTCTCTCTCTCCTGGCCTCTTATTCTCTCTCTCTCTCTCACTCTCTCGCTTTCTCTCTCTCCCTTTCAAATCTCTCTCGCTAGTTTCCTTCTCCAGCAAGAATCCCCGCCGAACTACACTTGGAGTTCCAATCTTCCACAAAAGGAGCATTCGTTTTAGTTCGACGGAAGCAAAATAAAGTATGATTTCTGCTTCAACTAACTCATTACATATTTGTGCATGCGATCTTAGAATAGTTAGTGTTAGACGTCTGAGATTCCTCTTAGAACACTTGGATACGGACCTAGGGTAAACCCCAACAACTTCGATTTTTTAATGCCCTCTAAATCGAACACTTTTAAATTTATATCCTAATTTATAGCTTTGTTAAAATAAAAAAATTTTGTCACATGTCTACCTTCCAAGCTGGTAAAGGAGATTTAATACTTGCTTTAATTCAAACCTCATGTTATGATAAAGGAACGAAACTAACAAACCACAATTATCAACTATGGTTCAATGACATTGGTGATGCCATCATCACATCTTTGAAGTTGTTCGCTCTCTTCACATTCAAGCAAATAATCCCCTTGTTTTTTCGAGGAAAATGCGTTTTTAGAGTAGCTTATGTTATTAACAAAATTCCACCCCAATACTAAAGGGATTGTCTCCTCATTAGAAGCTTCTGATTTTTCTCACGTTCGTGTATATGATTGCTTATGTTATGTCGTAACACATTCATGAAAACGACCATCTTCGCCATCAAGGCTTGGTCCCTTAGCTCTATGCCTCTCTATCTCTCTCTCTAACCTATCAATTTCTACAGATGCACAGTAAAGTTAGCTTGTAAATGGGTGCTTATTGAAATGAATACTGCATTAGCCGTAGCCGGATTCAAGGCAAACCCGATGGGCTATCCATGCACCCGCCAAAGAGGCCCCCCCTTAGGCTACCCGAGTCGCCCGATTGAAACCCACCTGGGTCCTGCGTTACTAGGTAGCTCCTTTCCACCTTCCACGTAACCCCTCTCCATTTCCCTTCTTCCACAAATACTTCTTCTCTGCAAAACCTCTCTACAAGATCCAATCTTCCGAAATGTTTTTCAGGTTTTCCAAGAAGTATTTCTTCCTTTCACTGACGAATTCACAGTCCTTCTCATTTCAAACAAGGTAAAAGCAATAACCTCCTATTTCTTAGGTTCCAACTTAAATTTGATGACCATTTTGATCAACTAGTGAATTAAAATTTGAACTTCCCTCTTATTTGCAGTTGCCAAATAACTTAAGCATACATTTTCAATTTCAAGGTTTAATGTCTTCTGGAGGGAGTGACTCGATATCCTTTGGTTCGATGTATTTGGGGAAAGCCTTATTCTTCATTGTTATGTTCACACCCAAATGCCAATTTGTCTCTGATGCAGTTAGAGAGAAAAGATCACAAAAATTCTTTGGTACTTAATTGGGTTGGTATGTGTTATGGTGGGTTGTACGTATGCAGCTATATAGAAGGTTTTGTCAAGCTACTGGATAAGGTGGAACTGTTCAAACTTCAAAGACCTGAGGTGAGTTTTAATTACTTGTTAAAATTTTGATTTCTTTGTTGAACTAAGATTATTAAAAAAAAAATCAAATTAGGGTAACGAAACTTACTTACAGAAAATCAGATCAATAGATCATACCTCATCTCTATCTTCTTCCCTTTCTGGTTCATTTCTCCGTATTTCTTCACCATTTCGTCTCACTTTTTCAGCAAATATCTTCACTTCTTCAACAGATCTGTTATAGTAGAAAAGATTATCAAATTTTTAGGGTTTTAGTTTAAAGGGGAAGAAGTGAGGAGTGGGTTAAATCTTGGTGAATCTTCACGGCTGATATGAAAATTTAGGGTTATTAGGGTTTTGTTTAGGGGACACTTTTGTTTTGTTTCTAAAAGCTATAATAGGGTTTGCGCCAAATGCCCAAAATCACGTGGGCAATGAAAACAAAATTCTGCACAGAACAGAAATGGGTTGCAAACACTGAAAAGTTTTAGGGTCTGTTTGATACGTGAGAAAATTATGTGAGAAAATTGATTTTCTGTACAGAAAGTCGTTTTCTGTTGGAAAAAAAGTTAGAAATAGGTTCAAATTTTTCTCACAAAAACATGGGAAAAGAGATTTCCCGCCCTTACCAAAACGCGCTCTTTCTCCTCCCATCAGAGAGAGACACCAACCCTTTCTAATCTGTTACTTTCTTTCTCTCTGCCTATATCACAGTATCTTTGTATGTAGCATCTAATCTCCAATCTTCAATTGGGTAGACGCTAAAAAAAAAAAAAAAATTAGGGTTCTAAAGGATTTTAACAGTAATATCTGAATTGGATTGGTGTTTTTTATTGAAATTCTATACTAGATTTTCTTTTCTAGTTCAGTAATGGAGTAGAAGATTCTAGCCATCTTACTACTAATTATAGAGTAAGATCTGGTTTGATTTGTACTACACATCCGCTGTTCCTATAGTTCTCGGGTTGTTTTAGAAAGAGAAAGATGGTTCTGGTTGATTCATTGAGTCTACCAAGGGCTTTGAAAGCTACGAAATGACAATGGTGCTAAGCTTGGATTCATGTGGGAACATCAACATTATAATCATACATAAACGCTAACCCCATTTCTAATAATAGATGAAAAAAAAACATCTAGAGAGAGGATAAGGGTTTATACCAGTGCTTCTTGTAACCCTAATAACTGTTATAAACCCATTCGATTCCTCAAATTCATATTGAAGCAAAGACTAATTTGATTCTTGTAACCCTCAACATCGTTATAGACCTATTTGATTCCTGTAACTCAAATTGAAGCAAAAATCAATTTGGTTCTTGTAACCCTAATTGAAGGATCGACTATGGAGGTACTAGAAGTTTTGGTCGATTTTCGTGAAGAGGATTTGGGAATTTCTGAAGGCGCCCAATGTCATTACTTTTGGCGCCGCTATAATTGTAAAAAGGAGCCTGAAATACTAATGTTGGGCGCCTTTAGAAATTCCTCCTCATGTTTTCTCCTTCCATGTTTTCTCATTACTTTTGGTGCCGCTATAATCAGAATCAATTAATGATGGACCACAAAGGATGAAATGTTTTGGGCATCAAAGGGCTATGAGAATAGATCAAAAAATGATAGGACTACGATAAGAAAACTTGGGGTTCATAAAAGTCCAAATACGAAAGACTCTAAAAGAGAAATTTGACCGAAACTCATGGTGCATAGCTCGGCAAGACTCAGAGTCGGGGACCCTGATGAGCAAGCACACATGAGGAATATTGTTATGCTATAAGCATAAAATCGGTCATCTAGGACATGATCTAGCATTTGCCCAAGACATCTCGAATACTGGAGTATCAAGAGGTGTTAACATCTGAACTCAGATAAAACAATCTGAAATCACACTGACATCCTAAATGGCTGGTAAAATTGCTAAGATGAGTTAGAGTGGAGAAAGTTGAACATGTCAATGCAAACTCCAGACATGGAAGGAAAGTAGGTTGAAAGTGTTTCTAGTCGGGAACTGTTGCAGACTCTACAAAACGAAAGAATAGAAGCCTTAAATCTAGTAAAGCATTACTAGAGCTTAATTAGGTGATTCGGCTCACATGCAATCTCCTTAGCCCAAATCGTACCCAACTGTATCCCGAAATTCACTTAATTAGGTGATTCGGCTCACATGCCATCGTTTCACCAATTTGTTGGATATAACAATTGGTGAAGATGATCATCAAAGTCTTACTTGAAAACAAGAATGAAATATAAATCAAAGGAATCGGTCTTCGATCAAGTTGATAACAAGCAAGGTTTAATCAGACTACATCAGTAGTCAACTAAACTATCACCTAAGATAAAAGTATGAGTGTCATACATAAGTCTACGACATAAGGTATAATCTGAGAACAAACTTGACTAGTAAATTGAGTGTGTAAAAGGGATTTTACAGAAGAGACTCAAATATACAAACTCTCGTTATTAGAAATAAATTAGTTATTTTACAATCGTCTAAATTTGGTTTAGTATTTAAACGACCGTCCACGGATAATAAAACATTGCAAATAGGTTTGTCAGATACGTGATCTGATAAATAAAACTCTATTAGGTGAACTTGGAATATTTAATTATCATTTTCCTAGTCCAGGTCATTGCATAGACAACAATGACTTAGGAAGACTAGCACGTGAGGTCGACGAGATAGCACTGTTTCATGGGCTATAAAAATAGGAGTATTTGAATCGACTACGTGAGTGTACATTGGATAACCCTCAAATGGGTGCATCAATCGTGATGAACGTCAAAACGCTTCTCATTAACAAGATTGAAGAAATTCCTCAAAACATGAGTACTACACTCATCTTATGTAAGGAATGCCCGACTTTGGTTACGCCAAACGCCGCTCCATAAAAGGAGGTTATAAAAGCGGATACTAGAAAAGACATGATAGACATGAAGCTGAGTGGGAACACAAGAATGGATTGTGTCATCCTAATTACATTAGGAAAAAGTGTCTCAAGGCCGCTTGATGAGTAGCAACTGAAAATGCGTGGTCGCGCTCAAATAGATTAAAAGTTAATCATTTTTCTTTGACAGTTGTACTCGGTATCAAGAAAGTCTGAAAGATGTGACGTATCAGATGGGATACAAATTGACATGGGAATCGAGCATTGCACTTGTTCTAAGCACAAGTGGGAGTCTCAAGGAGATGTTCTTCGACAAAAGATGCAATGCGAGCAATTTTTCGGATAGGACAATTGATGAAGAAGATCATCAAGTCCCGGACGATTTAGGAGTTGTAGTGTTTAGCTAGAAACTAACTATGATCGCCGAATAACGAAGTAATTCGCGGCTAACTTCGACCGGATCTTACATCAGGTTACACATAAGAATGTCTATTTGATCGATGATATGACTTGTGGGATGAGACATATAATCATGGGAGAGTCACATAAACATGTCTCATAGGCCTAATAGAAGTTTAGGCAAAGGTATCACAAAAGACCCAAAAGAAGGGTATTTGGTCGGACACCAAATGAGGGCATTTGGGGCCCAAAATGGCACGGCCAAGCTTGGCCTTGTGTCCCTATAGGGGCCGGCCAGATCTTCCCAAGATGGGCTTGATATGGCCGGCCAATAATAAGGAATTAGGAAAATAAAAACTAGTTTCTATTTTCGACTATTTCCTTAATTTTATCCAAAAGGGACTTTTAGGAACCTTATTAGGGTTGGACTCTAACTAGGGTTCTATATAATGTCTCTTAGGGACTTTAATAAGGTGTGGAATTTCTCAAGAAGCTTTCTTACTCTACAACATCAAGTAGAGAGAGAAAGTGAGCTAATTCCCAAGCTATCTAACTAGTAAAAAAAAGAGTTCTTCTTAATTAAACCACCATTGGAGTTTCTAGCTAGCTACAATGTGGGAGAGCAAATTAATCATTCGGGTGTCTTGAGTAGATGAGCAACATGCAGGGCTCTTGGTCTTCGCATTCGATTGAAAAAGTTCGAAGAAAACTAGCGATTAAGGTAATCCTAAACTCTTAATTAAATATTTAGCTTATGCATGATGATCTTAGGACCACACTAGTGTTACACATGAGATGCCCGAGATTCCGCTTAGAACACTAGGAAGGCACCACAACCCAACACTAACGACATGGTTTTTCCACCCTGTCCTTTGGGAAAAGGGCCTACCAAATTGTTTCCCCATTGTGCAAAAGGACAAGAGCTGACAATCGGTGTCTGGTCGATCGGATGTTCTCTGTAATCGTTAACGTACTTTTGACAGAGCTCGCAATATATCGTACATTTGATGTAGTCTTTTAGCATCTTTGGGTAGTAGTACCCGAGTAATGTCAGCTGTCTTTGTAACATTATGGGGTCAGCATGATTCCCTGCGGGGCCCTCGTGCATTTCCTTCATTACGTACATTTGTTCATCTTCTACCAACCAACATCGTCGGGGGTGTATAAAAGACTTTATGTAGAGGAGGTCTCTCAGCATAACGTACATCAAAGCGTTGCGCTTGATTCTTGTTGCCTCGTTGGAATGAAAGTTAAGAGAATCAGATGAGAAACTTTCATGTCTCATCACTGGTCATCGGAGAAGAAGAATCGAGAAGAAGAAGAAGAAGGAAAAACCCCCCGAAATAAATTTCTGTATTTTTTAAAGGGTTTTTTAGTATGTGACCCCCATTTATTTAGCTATATTAGGACTACACCCCTAAAAACATTTTTGTTTAGGCGTTAACCCTCAAACCTATTTTCCTGTCAAATAACCGTTATGTGGGGGCGTGCGAGTCACATGCTCGATCTCAGACCAAAATACCCCCGTCCTAATCCCACGGCTAGAAACTTTTATAGTATATGACCCCCATGGCTATATTAGGACTACACCTTCGGCCAAAATACCGGTTGTAACTTCACAACCACCTATTTCTTAAGTATCTTCTTCATCTTAGCCATCAACTTCACAACCTGCAATACATAGGGAAGGTTATTTAACCTATTTTGGGAGGAAACCAACTAGACCTATTGGTCAGGTGTTTAGGCCATCCAAGAACATGATGGATTTGTAAACATTATGGGTTTTATACATGGGTTTTTTATGGCATGACAGGAACCGGTCGACTAACACTTGCTTTTACTTCCCAAGATATCCAAAGATTTTCAAGTGAAGGTGAATGACATGTCCTAAGTTTGGGTTTTATAGAGGATGCGTTATGACCGTTGGAGGGGGTGAAGGGCAATCTGGGAATGATGTTCCAACAACTACAAAAAGGGGGGATTAGATCAAGACCCTTCATCACGTTAGTTTCCTTCCAAAGTAGGTTAGACAATCTACTTTATGTACTGCAGGTTGTGAAGTTGATGGCTTAGAGGAAGAAGATACTTGAGAAATAGGTGGTTGTGAAGCTCCAAGTGGTATTTTGGTCGGTGGGATAGTCCTAATATAGTTAAATAAATGGGGGTCGTGTACTAAAAATCTTTTTAACCGTGAGATTAGGACAGTGTTATTTTGGTCCGAGATCGAACATGTGACTCGCACGCTCCTCACATAACGACTATTTGACGGAAAAATAGACTTTGAGGGTTAACACCTAAATGAAAATGTTTTTGGGGTTGTAGTCCAAATATAGCTAAATAAATGGGAGTCATATACTAAAAACCCCTTTTTTAAAAGAGATAATGAGTTTTAGTGGGCAAGGTTATTTTGGGAATGAAAAATAAATGACCTTATTGATGATTATCAATATTACTTCAAACTCTACCTATTATTACACATAAAATTTTGGTAACTTCTGCTTAATAGAAAAAAATCTAAGTTTTTTTTGTTATTATGATAATTTTTTCAACCAAAAAGTCATTTTCTTAACCAAATTACGTAAAGACATACACAATAGGGGCAATTATTTGATTTCGTTTTGTAATAAGTTTTGGACTTGAAAGCTTGAAGATGAATTATTTAATCTCTTTTTGTGTGTATGAGGATGATGATATCGGGGAGGATTGTTTTTTTGTTTTTGTTTTTGGTGTGTAAGACGTTGATGATGATGATGATCAATAAAGGGTTGTTGTTGACAAATTTGATGTTAATCTTGTTAAAATTTGTACGAAATTAGATAAGTGTATAGGACAGTTATATATATAGTACATTTAGTTATTTAAAATATGTAACAAAATGTCCTATACTTTCTTCTCAAAAAGTGTAAAAAATTAGAAAAGCGTATAGGACATAATCATATGTACAATACATGACATTTGACTATGTATTGTACATAACAAAACGTCATTTACTTTCTTCCAGAAAGTGTAATAAATTTGAAAAGTGTATAGGACATAACTATATGTTCAGTATATTTAATTATGTACAATACATAACAAAACTTCCTGAGTCGTTTAATTATATGTTCAGTATATTTAATTATGTACAATACATAACAAAAAGTGTGTAGGACATAATTATATGTTCAGCATATTTAATTATGTACAATACATAACAAAAAGTATATAGGAAAATTTATTATGACTGTTGATAGGTCATGAAAATGTCCCATCTGAGTCGTTTAATTTAGGCAAGTTAGTCTGTTTTAAGTCTTTACTGTAATAATATGGTTGGTTTTCTTGATTAGGTGTTTTTTTGCAGAGTTAGGGATGCAAAACGGTTAAAATGATACACGAAGGATATTTTGGTCATTTGGAGTCACATATATTCTGGTAAATCGGCCAAGGCTAGTACATGGGTGAAAATTAGGGTCCGCGATGGACTCGTAGGTGAAATCGAAAGTTAAATCGGAGCCCCGAGGAGCAAATAAGCCGAAGTCAAAGTTGGGGTCTGACCAGGTCAACATTCGGGATACAGTTGGGTACGGTTACGGCTAGAGAGATGGCATGTGATGACATGGCGCACTTAGAAGACTGGAACATCTTAGTTTTGTGGGTAGTAGTTGTAGCAAATGTCGCGCTCCTTTGATTTTCCATTGAGAGTTATCAGCTTCTCTACGAAGCGAATCACCTAATTAAGCTCGGCAAGACTGAAAGATAAATCACCTAATTAAGCTCTAGTATCCCTTGACTCCTAACCAATAGTAGAGTTGGTTTTCGTCTCTGCGCAGGTCTATGCTCTTATCTTTTATTAGTAAGATTTCAATCTTCTTAGCGTGTTAGATAAGTAGTAATGACCTTCAAGGCTTATGACAAACGAGATACTCTCAACACTTGAGATATCTTCTTTTGAGTAACTTTCAACTACTTGATAGTTCTCTGACGAATCTCCATTCGTCTTGCGAGGTAGGTGTTTGTCCTTTTCCTCCCACTGTTCTATAACAGTTTTGTTGCTCTTGGTCAAAGCATTCGACTTTTCCTCACACTTATCCTACGTAAGTAATTATTCCTTTCGGAACTAATTATTAAGAGGATACCATCACGAGCACAAACACTTTGTTCTCTTGATTGGTTGTGTGAAACCCAAATTTCTATTCGAAGAAATTGCGTCAGATTTGCTAATTTATGTCTTTTAATCATTATACATGGCCCTTTTAGCCTTTAGACGGATTTCGGTTATGTGTGGGAAGCTGTGTCTAGATATAGTGTTTAACAGAGGACAGAGCTTGATTCGTACTCTTCAATTTATATCCTTTTGGACGTTCCAACTCGGATAGGTTATAAGCGATGATCAACTTCCGTATTTGACTCGAAACTTTCTTTCTTGTTAATTTGATTCTTCGCATCTCATGCTTTCTTGGTTATGTAGGAAACACATTCCACATCTCTTTGTCATTGGGATGATCCCCTTGTATGAGTCACATCCTTATGTGTCTCTTTTACAAGTATAACCAAGTTTAAAATCTTTTCGGTATATGTTGTTAATTTAGCACTTTTAAGACATCTCAATTAAGAACTAAATTCTTTTATTGATTCTCCGTAATACTTAGTATAGAGATGATGTCTAACTAGAAAAACAAATTAATCTAGACTAGTGCCTAAAGAAGATTCTGATCCCTTTCAGTATCCTTAGCAGTTTTGGATTCTGTTCCCTCTTGGATCTCTTCTCCTTTATCCAATTACTTAGTTCCCAACTCCTCTTGTACATTCACAATGATAGGGCACTAGGTATCTCATACCAATTGGGAAATTTTCAGTATTTCATAAATTAATCGCCAATACCTGCAGCGGAAACAACTATTCCATTCTTCTTGTCCTCCAGAAACTTAGGGCAGTTTCTCTTCCAATGACTCTCGTCGTCACAATAGAAACATTTTGTATTAGAAGGTGGACTTTTGTCCTTGGATTTGACAGTTCGTTTGCCTTTTCCTTTGGATACAGTTTTCTTCTTCTGCTTTCCACTCTTCTTAAACCCTTTCTCCTTTTGAATCATGAGAACATCCTTCTTATGATCCACTATTGCTACATCATGTTTGGCCCTCTGAAGCGTCGTATGAAGTTCCTACAGTGTCTTGTCCCATCCGTTCATGTTGTAGTTCACCTTCAATTGATTGAACCCACTATGGAAGGAGTGAAGGATAGTACGCTTGTTGGCTATAAGGAAAACCCAGCTTAGCCAACTTACTAATGAGCCTGATCATTTGACGAACTTGAGGCCCTACTGGTTTTCCTTTTTCGAGGCTCATGTCTAGTAACGTCCTGGAGGTTTCAAACCTCTCCAATCTCGATGGCTTTAGGAGCATTTCCCTAAGTTGTCTAATCATGGAGTAGACATCCATGTCTATGAACAGCTCCTGTAGAGTGGGTTCCATGGTTTCCAACATCAGGCATGTTATCAGTTCTGCCCTTCTCCGAATATTCTTTTCATGGTCCTTTTATTCAAGGGTCGAAGTAGCATCCAATATTGGAATTGGAGTATCTAGCACATTCAGCTTGCCTTCCATCCTGAGAACTATTCTTAGGTTCCTCTCCCATTCAAGGAAGTTGTGCTCATTCAGTTTCTCTTTGTCGAAAAGTGAGCGAAAGTTGAAGTTCTCCTATGTCATCTAAACCTACATGAAAGAATCGCAAAGTTTTAATCTCGATATCGTTTTTCGGAAAAATTCAGTTTTCCCACATTATTCATTAAAATCGTCCCTAATCGAATAACTTGATTCCAAGATCCCAGTAATCCAAAGTTAAGCGGACTAGGGCCCTGCCCTCAACTTCGTCGTCCTAGGTGAGCGAACTACTTCACTGATTATGCTCTTATGACTTTTAGTTGATAGATTGCATTAATGAATGTCAAATCTATCCTTTTGCCTCGAGTATCCAGAATTCTTCTGTTGATCTCGTTGAGAAAAATCATTTAGACGTGTACTAAGCTCGAAAAATCGAAAATCGGGACTAGTCGGCAGACCCGGGCCTAGCGACTAGTGGGACTAATTTAAAGCGAAATACTGATATGATAGTTAGAAATCAAATTTCAAATAAACCTAATAAAAGTAGTTCATATTCATAGTCATACAATCCATAGTCAGAATTCATCATAATGCCGAATGAAAGCAAAAGAAAACGACGCTAAATAACTCAATCTAAAGTTGCAAAGTGCGACCCATCCACTTCAATATCAGCATCGCTATCTTCATCAACAAGTTCCATCGGAGGACGTGATGTAGGAGTAGTTGAAGAACTAGAAGCCATTTGACTTCTCGTTCTTCGTCGTTCAACACTCGTAACTCCTTGTGCCTCCGAACATCTTCCCATCTAAGATCATCGCCCCTATTGACGAAATCTTGTAGTTCTTCATCAGTTGGAATAATCCATTCATCATTTTCTTCTACCTCTCTCAAAATAACTGGATCAATTGAATCATCTCTTGTCGGTCCACACACATTGTTTCTAGCTATATTTCGAATCTTCAACTTCATATTGTATTGGATGTAGACAACATCATTCAATTTACTTTGCATCAAGCAATTCCTCTTCTTTGAATGCACCTGAAAAAAAAAAAAAATACAAGTATAATTAAAGAAGTATTTAACTTATTACTTAACGGGTAAAAATAAGATGGATTAAAGTGTAACTTACATGATCAAATGCACTCCAATTGCGCTCACATGGTGAAGCACTACATGTCTGACTTAAAACTCTTTTAGCAAATGCTTGAAGGTAAGGTAGTCCCTTTCCATATTGTGTCCACCATTTATCTACATTTCGTCACAAACGAAAACAACCATAAGATCGCCACAAAAGTGAATAAATGTAACACTTTAAAAAAACTTACGCGGTAAATATTTGTTGATTCCTTTCCTCGCAAACTCATGTCCCAACGATCCAGTTGCACTCCTATAGTGAAACATCTCATTATTCATTTCCTCCAAAGCATGCTCATCAGACACCAATTTACTCATTGCAAAAAAAACTTGATTCATAACCGCATCAGTCTCAACCACTTCCCAACCCTTTCCGTAGTAAATCGAGGGATTCAAATAATAACCAGCTGCATGTAAAGGATGATGAAATTGATCCGTCCATCGGTTATAAATAATTTCCCAAACTTTGGCTCGTGTCATGTTGTCACTGCCAAGGTTCTTCTTAATTTGGTCCTTGGCTATAACCATTGCTTCATATATGTATCCCATATTTGGTTTCTCTTCAGTGTCCACCAATCTTACCACATCAACTAGTGGAGCCAACACTTGACACGCGAATTGCACATTATCCCAAAAGCTATTTTTAGCCACTATCCTTGCACATCTATTACCATCAGCCTTTTTAACAAAATCGGATTGTGTCCATTGATCTGACACAAACAACATTTGTAAATGACCCCTGTTCTTATGAATACTTTTGATTGTGTAGAAAGCAGTAGCAAATCTAGTCACGCAAGATCGGTGTAACTCTTTCCCACCAGTAAACCTCCTCATCAAGTTTAAAACTCTACCATGGTTATAGATGTACGTTGTAACGACTTTAGACTCACTTAAAGCACTCTTGATCTTCGGCAATTTATCACCAATATCTTGCAACATTAAGTTGACACAATGTGCCGCACAAGGAGTCCAAAACATATTAGGATGTTGTTCCATTAAGATCTTGCCTGCAGCCTTAAAATTTGAACCGTTGTCGGTAATAAACTACATAACAAAAAAAAAAGTAATTAGTTTAGTAATTGATGTAAGGAGAATGCAAAAATAAATGAAAATTAACATATATACCTGAACAACATTCTCCTCGCCTACATCTTCAATAACTTCATTGATCATGCCTACAATGAGATTTGCATCCTTAATGTATTCAGATGCATCGATAGACTTTAGAAAAACTGTTCCTTGCTCACAACTAACTAAGAAGTTAATCAAGCATCTTCCTTTTCCATCAGTCCAAAAATCAGACATTATAGAACATCCATAAGACTTCCAGTGTGGTCGAAAGGATTCAATGAAGTCATCTGTTTCTTTCAAAATATCCTTAAACAAGGTTGTTCTCACATGGTAGGGAGATGGTGCTGGCAACCCTCTTCCATACTCACCAACAGAATTTAAAAATTTTTGGAAACTTTCACCTTCACAAGCATTGAAAGGTAATCCTTTCTCGATTGCCCAACGAGCATAATCCTTCCAAGCTCGGTGCTTTAATCCAATTTTAATCGGATTATTCTGCTCCAATGTACTTTGCTTCATTTTTTTGTAGTCCGGACTAAAGACAGTATCCAAAGGACCTCTAACATTACTTGATCGCTTCAGACTTCTTCCACTAGAACCACCAACTACCTCAGGTTGCTTAGATTTAGTTCTTTCATCTTCAATCTCTTGACACTCAATGTCTTCTTCTTCAATATCGCCACTTACCAAAAGATCATGATCTTGAATTATACTACTAACGCTAGCCTTCTCCAATCTTTTCTTTGTTACCTCAGTCATGATGTTTTGAACTGCTTTCTTTATCTCTTCAGTAACCTTGCCACATCCCTTCACATTCCCTTTTCTATGAGCAAGATGCTCTTTCAATCTATAAATGTCTCCGGACATCTTCTTGTTACATAGTTTGCACCAAACTAAATTCAAATTATTAGCATCCCGACATTCTCCCCATTCCCATGCCATATCTCCCGATTTCCTTACCAAAGCAGGAGCACTCGAAGCACCAGAACCAATAGAATCCATCGATGGAAACTATGAAAAATACCTAAATAACAAAAAGAAACAAAAAGAGCAAAACAATAAAGAATATCAACCAATTATAGAAGTTACTAGTTAGAGAACAAAATTAGTCAATAAACTTATATTATATCAAGTTATCAATTATAGACATGATTTATACATTAGAAATACAAACCTACAAAGAAAATCAACTAATTATAGAAGTTAGAGAACAAAATTAGTTCATAAACCATAAACATTATAAAGAATATCAACTAACTATAGAAGTTAGAGAGCAATTCAACCCATAAACATATATTATATCAAATATAGAAGTTAGAGAACAAAATTAGTCCATAAACCCTAAACCCTATCAAGAATATCAACTAACTATAAAAGTTAGAGAGCAAAATCAACCTATAAACCTATATTATATCATTTATAAACATGATTCAACCATTAGATACACAACACAACTAATTATATATGTTAGAGAGCAAAAAAAATAGAGAACTAAAGATGAAAAACAAGTATTAAGTTGTTTAGAGAGAGAAAAAGAAGAAAAACTATTTCTAGAGAGGGAAACTTACTTGGATGGAGGTTGTGGAGCTTCAAATCTTTGCAAGAAATAGTAGAGAGAGGGGGGGGGGGGGCGGCTGGTTTAGGTAAGAACTTAAACCCAAGTGAAAAACTTAGGTTTTTAAAAAAAAAGAAAAAAACGAACCTGCTGTTCTGGCCGAGTTAGTCGGCGCCTAGCCGACTCGGCCCTAGTCGGCTTCCAGGCGCCGGCTAACTCGGCTTCTGAAAGCGACTAGGACTCCGAGTCCTAGTCGATCGGCAGCAAGCCGATTACCGTGTAAGCGGCGCCTAGTCGCCGGCTAGGCGCCGCTTTTTAAAGCATAGGACGTGTAGACCCTTGCCATGAGTCTATCCGCATTGTCGCAAGATAAAGGAGGCACTTTGCGAAGGCCGACCCACTATCCATGATCAAGGTCGTAAAGGATGTCTTAGTCTGGGTAGGCATTATTCTCAAAATTACTTTTAGAGACTTTTACGCTTAGTCTGGTATGTGATATAGTGAACTATTTAGCCAACTAACATCCACGACATAATGCGTAAATAAATAAGTAAAATGCGCGCGAGAAAATAAATCAAGCACATATGGATCCTAGTATGGACCCTAGTCCTAAAAGATCTAATCTTCTTAGGATTTCTTCTTGTTTCGCCTTTTGGTTCACCAAGATCGCCATCTTTGAACCACCATTGATTTCTCCCACTCGAATTAGGATCTCCATCCTTGAGTTTCTTCAATGGACTCATAGACCCTAAACTCTAATTACAATACTCAAACGATTCGCAGATCGTATAAACTTGAAATTAAAATTATTAAATTGCACCCATCCATGCTTAAAACAAGAATGAAAGAAATAACTTTCTATGGCCATACTAGTTCCCGCATTCACATCACATGCATTAATATAATATTTCAAGGCTAACAATTATATATGCATGATCATCCGGGAGATACTTTTGTCGACATCTCTATGTCACATTACGCTCCTTAAGTCTAAATTCGAAGAATTCGACTAATGGTGCGTTCCGATTTTATCTTTTACTAGGGCATATCCCGTGCCCTAGGGCACGGGCACTTGTATCAATCAAATGTCACGAAATTTAATTGAGAGAGAGATTTTTATTAGTTATTATTTTTTTGTATTACTTTTTTTGTTTCTTTTCTCTTAAATTAGTTATTATTCTATTAAGAGAGAGAGATTTCAGTTTCTTTTTAACCCTTGAAATTTATTTTGTTTCTTTATTTCTTAAATTAGTTATTTTATTTCTAAGAAGGAAAGGATTAATGCTTTTTAAATAGGTAACTTTATTTCTACGAAGGACTATATTTTAAATTTTGAGAAGGGCTTCTAGACAATATCCTTTATTAAAAAAGCTCAGTCATCATTTTCCCTTCTGTTTTATTATATAGATGATTCCTAAAATCAAGTTCAAGAAAAACTCCGTTTGGGCTTTTGAAGAGCCCGGGTCAATTTCGGAAAAATATGGTTTCACTCTTAATGATTTTCAAAATCAATTTTAAGAAACCCCCGTTTCGAGCCTTCGGGTGGACCTAAACAATTTCGGTAATATTTGGGTGGGACCGAGAGAAAAGTTTACACTTTCGTCAGAAGAACTCTCACTCGGGTCAAGACCCGTAAAACTTCGGTCCATGGTCCTAAGTCAAATTCGAAATAGCGCGGTACAACCATGTCAAGGCCCAAGACCTTAAGGTCAAGGCCCAGTCATGATGGTCCGGCCCAAAAGAGAATCAGGTGGTGCATAGGTCCGACCCATGCTCGGTTCGACTCAAGGCCGAGAGCTTTGGGTCGGGAGCTTTGGGTCGTGCCCAACACGCTCTGGCCGAGACCAGACGCGTCTAGACGCATCTCGGTCTCGGACTAGGCTTAGGACGCGTCTGGCCTATGGCCGAGCCTTTGGGATGTCTCGGACCAAGTTCGAGACTCCCTAGGCCGCCCCAGACGCATCCCAGACCATCTCGGTCCTAGATCGAGATGCCTAGGGCATCCCAGACGCGTCTAGTGGTAATCCATGCATCTCGGGTCAAGTCTGAGACGCCTCGGAACTCCAAGGGATGCGTCCTAGACGCGCCCAAATCATGGGCATGCGCAACCAGGAAGCTTCCTGATCGCGTAATGGAAGCTTCCTGGTCGCGTCCTCGCCGCAGGCCAGCATCTTCTCAAGTTTAGAAACTTCTAAAACTTCCAAATTTTTTTTTCTTTTGCTTCCAAAGCTGTTGTCACCTCTTGTTTAGAAACTTCGAAAAACCCAAAAACTTGTCGTTTTTCAACAATTTCTAAAATCAATGAAGAACAATTCTTTTGAAAACAATTTTCAATATCGAAATCAATCAAAAATCGAATCTTTTGAAACTCTTTTCAATCATCAACTTTGAAAATCAATTTGAAAACTTTTAAATCATATTCAAAATCATCAAATTGAAGCCTAAAACACTTTTAGACATAACTATGTATTTAATCAATCATGGATTAGTCCGAAACTTAACAAAAATTAGCTATTTGCAAGAGGCTCTGACGCCACTGTTGCGTTGTGGTGTCTTCCCAGTGTTCTAAGCGGAATCTCAGACATGTCATGTCTAACACTAGTATGGGCCCAAGATCATCATGCATAAGCTAATAATTAACTAAGAGTTTAGGATTATCTTAATCGCTAGTTTTCCCTTGAACTTTTTCAATCGAATGCGAAGACCAAGAACCCCACGTGTTGCTCCTCTACTCAAGACACTCGAATGATCAATTTGTTATCCCACCTTGTAGCTAGCTAGAACTCTAATTGTGGTTTGATTAAGAATAACTCCTTTATTTTAACTAGTTAGATAGCTTGGGAATTAGCTTGCTTTCTCTCTCTACTTGATGTTGTAGAGTAAGAAAGCTTCTTGAGAAATTTCATACCTTATTCAAGTCCCTAAGAGACATTATATAGAACTCTAGTTAGAGTCCAACTCTAATAATGTTTTCTAAAAGTCCCTTTTGAATAAGATTAAGGAAATAGTCGAGTTTCTATTTTCCTAATTCCTTATTATTGGTCGGCCATATCAAACCCACCTAGGGCAGATCTGGACGACCCCTATAGGACCACACGGCCAAGCTTGGTTGTGCCCTTTGGGCCCCAAATCCCCTCATTTGGTACCCGGTCCAAATACCCTTATTTTGGGCATTTTGTGCTATCTTTGCCTAAACTTTTTTTAGTGTTATAAGACATGTTTCGGGACTCTCCCATGATTATATGTCTCATCCCACTAATCATTTCATCCGATCAAATAGACATTCTTATATGTAACCCGATGTAGGATCCGGTCGAAGTTAGCCGCGAATTACTTCGTAATTCGACAATCATAGTTGGTTTCTAGCTAAACACTACGATCACTAAATCATCCGGGACTTGATGATCTTCTTCATTAATTGTGCTATCCGAAAAATTACTTGCATTGCATCATTGGTCGAAAGACATCTCCTTCAGTTAATAATCGTGGATTACTTCACCAAATGGATCGAGGTCGCAATGCTGATACGACCCAGAACGGAAGCCATCATAAGAGTCCTTTGGAACCAGATATTTACCCGGTTCGAATTCTCGAGAATCCTGGTCATGGGCAACGGACCTCTGCTCAACAATACTCGTCGAAGATCTATCCTTTCATTCCTGAAGTGGACTCCGTTTCTACAAATCCAGCAAAACCAAGTCAGATAAGCATAATATTATTATATCTATTTGTTTATGTAAATATATATATATATATATATATATATCAAGTTTGTTTAGGTAGAAGAGTTGGTGGAGTAGTTAATCAAATAACCTAAGGTGTAAGGTTTGACTCCTGTGAGTTACACCATTTTTTTTGAATAATTTTTTCCTTTAAAAGGGGCACTAAAAGAACAAATGTAGACATCAAATAACAAAATCCAATTAAAGTTAAAATGTTAAACATGTTACACATTCCCTAATTAATACGGAGTTTAAAAGACAAAACCATTTAAAGTAGTTAACTACTCATAGAAGTCTAAAAGACACCTAAATAAAAGAAGAACAAAAATTAAATTAAATTAATATTCTTATAATTTTTTTTCTTTTCTTTTTTTTTTCTCTTCAAACTTCAATCTCTCATTTCTATTTTTATTTTCTATAAGGGCTTATTGCACAATTACATAGAGGAAAACTTCTTTTTTCTTTAATTTTTCTTTGTTTTCTATATTTTGTTTATGTTTAGATTCTTATTATTACCTCTAGTAAGTTAAAATTATTATGTTGATTAGTATATACTTGTGTTATTATCGCATTAGATTGTTAAGACTCCTATTTACGCGGCTCCGAGAAAAGAAAGAAAAAGAAATTAGATCGAGATTTGGTTAATCACAATCAGGAACTATAGATCAATCGGTGCTTCTAAAGGAACTAGGTCAAATGGCTGTAAGCGGACGACTCTATAAGCACCGGGCCCAACAACTATTTTCTCTATTGGCGTCGACCAATCTATAAGCACCTAACCCTAACGAGACTTAACCCTAATGAGATTCTCAACCCTCATTAGCAATGAAGTTATTATCCGAATTTGTGTTTTGAAATAGGGTTTTTTCCAACTTTAACAGAGCAATCATTATTTTCACGAAAAAGGTTAAACCAGAGAGTTAGACGAGGATTCTAATGCTAGATGTTATCTTAAAGCAGCGAAAGTTAGAGGATAAACATTTAAAGATATGCAAAACTTCACCATGTTGAGGTAGAGAAGCCTGCATTCAATTAAGAAGACTCTGCAGCACTTGAAACATTTCTAATTCCACTTTTTTTTTACCAATCTGGATACATCTAATTTGAGGTAGACTGAACTAGGCATTTAAGAAAACTGCTAAAGTTTTGGAGAATCTGGGTTTTGGGGGTGGGTGGAGATATGAGGAAGAAGAGAAAGATTTGAGGCATCAAACCAAGGTCAAAAGTCTGGAAACATGTCTCCCTCTTCTCTCTTCTGCCTTTGTATCTTTTATCTGATCTTAATCATTTGAGTGTGAAATTACCAGACAAAAAAGGGTCGGAGGAGCCCTAGTTCGCTCTACATGACGAGTGCTTATAGAGAGATTGGGTCAATGATCGATGACCCGAGTCTTGAAAAACCCCGCCTGCTTATTATGGGTGTTGCTTTTAACAACACTCTAGATCAGTTCGTTAAGAAAAACAAGCTGAGACTAATAACTCATATGAAGCGTGTTTTTTTTTTTTTGATGAAGAGCATATGAAGCGTGTTGATAAATTATTTTTTTAACTTAAGTGTAAGGGGGCCCGTCGATATGTAGAACTAGGGCCCCCAAAATTCAGGGTCGGTACTGACTAAGTCGGAGGCCCCTTTACTTCCTTTGTTGTTGGCTTCCTGGGATGCCTTTTGACCCTGGGGCTCAAAGTAAGGCTCTACCCGCTTTGGCCCCTGGATCGGTCCTAATTGTACCGTCACTCCAATCATCACCGAAATAAGAATTTAATTAAAATAATATACTTCCATGAGGAAAACAAGTTTAGAATAAAAAAGATGTTACCACTTTATAACATTTTGACTTTTTTTTTGTTGAAGATAAAAACATTATAACATTTTGACTTATTGGTAACTATTTTGTTAATGGAATATTTTATAGGTAATGCCTAAAGTTGTTAGAGGCAATCTTGATAAAGGTAATTCCTAGTTTGATTAAACGCAATGGAAAATGAGTCATTAGGTAGTAAATAATTTCAAAATAGCTAAAAAAGCCCTAATCTTTTACTATTAGGGCTTTCCTACCAAAATATTAAGGCTAATTAGAAGTTAGGTTTAAAATAATTTCATTAATTATTATTCAGGTCAAAAGTTTAAAAGAATTTTATCAATATTCCATTAATACCCTTAGGTCTATTTTGCTCTCTCTCTCTACCTCATGACTGCAACTCGACGGGAGAAATAGGGCACAGATTTTCGATTTTGATTGGGGAGAAGACGAAAAGAAGAAGATGATTTGAAGTTGCTTCCATCACTGATTCATATTTAGTTCTAGTTCTTCTTCTTATCTTGGTTTTCTTTTTATACAAAGAATTAGGGTTTTTCATCTTGCGGAAGTTTTAGTATTCGTCCCGTGATTTGTTCATCAACTATTCGATTTCGTTTCCTCAGTTCATCGTCTTCATCTTCTTCACTGTAAGTTAGTTTTCTTCATCTTTAACCTAGTTGTATTTATATAATAGATTGTTATTTATCTTTTGATTTGTTTCCTCTGTTTATATTCCTATACTTGATGAATCTTCAAACCTATATATGTTTGTTTTGTTTATGTATTATAGATTGCTTTATGTTTAGTGTTTTGATTTTTTTTCATACATTTGTTTGTTGGTTCTGACGATTATCAATTTCTAATGAATTTTGTTCTGCAAATTGTGTTTGCACAATCTGGGTAGAACTGCAACTCGTGTTTGCACAATTGAGTAGAACATTGCTTTTGTATTTGCAGCATTGTTAACAGATTTGTTTTGATGTTCAGGAAATGGAATTAGTTGAGTCATCTAGTGCTTCATCTTGTTTTACTCAAGCTGATTCTTCATCGAAGTTGTTCCAACATCCTCTCCGGTCTGAATCTTGGGGATCTGTGTTTACTGAAGTTGGTCAGAAGTTTGAAGGAGGTGCTGATCAATTTAGGTTTGCATTGAATAGATATTGCATCAAATTTGGTTTTGGGTATAGAATGAAGGGGAACCATGCTCATAGGGTAGTACGTAGCAGTATGTCCGGTTGAGGGTTGTGGGTGGAAGGTTCATGGTTGTTCAAGGTTTGGTATTTCATCGTTATTTTATTTGAAGAAATATGTTCCTGAGCACACTTGTGGTGGGGGGTTTACTGATATAAACAAACCAGCAGTTCATTCTCGTGTTGTATCTAATTTGATAGAAAGTGAAGTAAAGGTTGATCCGAAAAAGAAAAACAAGGCTATTATTACTACTTTCCAATCAGATTATGGTATTAAAATCCCGTATTATATTGCTTATAATGCAAAGAAAAAAGCACTTGATTCTGCATTTGGTGATGAGGAATCTGGATATGCTAAACTTGATTGGTATACGAAGTCCATTATGAAGTGGAATCCTGGTAGTTATGTGCAGCTACAACTTGATATGGACACTTATCAGTTTGAAAGGGTTTTTATAGCATACGAGGCTTGTATTCATGGCTTTAAGTACTGCAGGCCTGTTATTTGGATTGATGGGACGCATCTTAAATCCAAATATAAGGGGACTTTGCTAACAGCTTGTGCAAAGAATGGCAATGAAGGTATGATTTGTAAGTTAATGAATTTGTTTAACAAGTCTTCTAGTTGCAATTATTTATTTAACTACGTTTTCTTTTTCAGGATTTTTTACTATTGCTTTAGCTGTTGTTAGTGTTGAAAACAATTCAAATTGGAATTGGTTTTTGGAGAATTTGGCTCGTGTTGTTGATAGAAGTCGTACATATACTTTCTTATCTGATCGTCACCCGAGTATTATCAAAGGAGTTAGTGATCTTTTTCCAGATGCCCACCATAGTTATTGCGTGTGGCATATTAGGAACAACTTAGTTAATGCAATTGGTTATGGTGCTCAAAGAGCAGATTACATTGAGTCTTTGTTATATCGGGCTGCTCGTGCGTTGACTAAGGATGAATTTATCATTCATTTTAAAGAGATGGAGTTAGTAGGTGGTAGACGTTTGACGGATTTCTTTAAGAATTGCCCATTTGAAAAATGGGCAAACTCTTATTTTGTCGGTAAAAGGTATGGTGAGGTTTGTTCATCTTTATGTGAGAGTTATAATTCCTGGATTAGAGAGGAAAGGGGTATGTCGATAGTTCTAATGTTAGAAACCATTCGTGTACGAATGATGGAAATGATGCAAACAAGACTTGAACTAGCTGGAAAATGGACTAGTTTGTTGTGTCCGGAGATAGATAAAATCATAAGACAAAGGCGTAAGTTCGGCTCTACATGGAAGGTTGTAAAATCATCGAAATTTGTATATGAGATCTTTTCAACACCAAGCCAGTTAGTTGATTTGAGTTCGTTCTACTGTTCATGTTTGAAATGGCAAGTAGAATGCCTCCCATGTGAGCATGCTATTATAGCTATCAAGTATGATGGACGACCTATGGATACATTTGTTGAACAATATTTTACGACCGAGAGCTTCAAGAAAACTTATGAACACGCCATTATCCCCATTCCAAACAGTGATGAACCCAAGGAGTTTACAACAAATGAGACGATAATCAATCCACCATCAAATAAGAGACCACCTGGTAGGCCAAGGAGTGTGAGAATTAAGAGTGCTGGAGCAGCCAAGTTTAAGAAGAAGAGAAAATGTGGACGTTGTGGCAAGTTATCGCATCACAACAAAAGAACGTGTGCAACAATATTGAATTAAGATTTATTTTGACATTCATTTCTTTATTGTTACTCTATGTAAAGGATTATTTGACATTTCAATATGATATGTTTGTTTTGGTTAAATGTATGAAAATGTATTGTGTTGCAGGTAGTTCTAGGTATACATTTTAGGTTACTGTGTTGCAGGCCTGATGGGAACAATTTGATATGCAACCGTTTGTTTGCATCTGTGTGAAATGCAACCATTTGTTTGCATCTGTGTGAAATGCAACCATTTGTTTGCATCTGTGTGAAATGCAACCATTTGTTTGCATCTGTGTGAAATGCAACTATTTGTTTGCATCGATATGTCCATACAAGCCAGTGCCTTCAAAGAGTTTTCTCCAAATAAATTTAATGAAAATGTTGTTTGCATTTTGTTTGTTTATTGCAAGCAGTCATTAAACAAAAGATAAATTATGGGGGTTCGGGGGCGAAGCCCCCGATTTTTTGAAAAACATTCATTATACATTTAATATATATGTTATTGTTCACATTGTATAAGATTCATAGATGAATAACTTAACTTCATGCTATGCTAATCTGGGATTGACCTGAGTGTAACATTAGCTTTTGAAAAACATTCATTTGCATTGAGATTTAAACAAACATATTACCTAATTATATTAAACCCTGATGTTCAAACACTCCCATCATCTTTTAAACAAAATTAAGAAAATCAAATTGTACCATATCAATATTCAAATGTTAATCAATAATGCAGAGTTTTAATCTTCACTAATTGCTCCTGAAACCCAAGGTTTGTTTGCAGAATCACTCAAGATTGAAACTGCAATTTCAGCTCTCTTTCTGGATGCCATCTTATCCATATCTTCAGGCCATTCTACATTAGACTCTGGGAATTCACCTCTTTTGAATCTTTCAACATATAGAAGCACATACATTCCACAATCAACCCTACATTACATGATAAATTAATTAACATTCATAATTTTTATGGCAAACATAATGAAATAAAAATCAATAAGTTTATACTTACGAATTTTGCTGTTTTGGGCATTTTACTTTTGTGATCTTTTCATTTTTTTTGAGGGGTTTATCTGTCAATTCTAGTTCATTGATTTTGTCCACCAAAGCATTAATGAATAACTTTGCATCCTTCGAACATCGTGCAGTTGTCTTTGGTGTGTTCTTCATAGAATCATAATGAAACCATTTTTGATGCATTCTGTCGAAAGCAACAAGGTGCCAATGGAACCCTTCATTACTTCCATCTGCAGAACTTGTGTTGAATGGAAATAAAAACCAAGGACTACTCTTTCTATAACCTTCTTTCAGCTTCTTGTTTACCAACTCTTCAATTGTGCCTTTGGAAGCATTAAATTTCATCAATGTCTACAAATATAATGTGGTTCATCTAATTAGAAAACTAAACTAAAACAAATACAAATTAGTAATGATTTAAATAACTTACCCATATAGTTGAACTGAAAACAGTTGTGAATTTGTTGAATTTCAGTTTATGTAAAATATACCAATCTATTATTTGACTGTCAACAAACTGATTCATAAGTAGTGCTTCAATGTATTCTCCAAGGATGATTATGTTTGTATTCCTGTTCCATGCAATTGAACTACAAAACATATACAATGTAATTAGTTCAAAAATAGATTGCAACCCACTGTTTGCATTTACTTATTGCAACTCATTGTTTGCAGACCAGAGTATGCAACTAACTGTTTGCATGGCAGTGTATGCAACTAACTGTTTGCATGGCATTTGTTGCAAATCAATGTTTGCATAAAGTAAATGTGTTGCAACTCACAGAATTAAAAATAAATTTTGAAGTAAATTTGTCATTACCTTTTGTTTGCCAATGCATAGAATTCTTTAACTATATTCATTTCTTCTTTGTTGATAAGGTTCCAAATTTCCGAAGTATCCCACTTAGCAAATGCATCATTATCTCTCACAACAGTTAGAGTTTTCGAAGTATCTTCAGTTACTTCTACCTTCTCAATTGCAGAACCCCTTGTTATGTTGCATTTTACTTTTAACTTCTTTGACTTGGATTCTTTCTTCTCAGATGTATCAAAGTCCGAAGTTTCATCCTTTTCTTTCCTTTTTAGGTTAGTCTTTGTACCAACCTCCTGATTTTGTTTTTCTGAACTTACTTGATCTCCATCATTCAAACCCTTCATGTTGATGGTACCTTTTGACTTTGAAGCTACTTTTTTTTCAGTACTTTTTGACTTTGTAGCTGACTTCATCTTTGACATGTTCTCATCAACTTCTTCACTGCACTTTGTTTGTTTTGCAGCTTTCAATTGCTCATTTTCTTTGATAAGAATCAAATTTGATTCTCTTATGCAGTACAGTTCTTCTTTCAACTTATCTATTTCTTCATCTTTAAACTTCAAAGCTCTTTTCTTTTCTTCACAATCAGCTTCAAGTTTCCTTACTTTTTCTTCAAGATGCTTCGAATACAAATCATCAGCATTTGAAATAGTTAATATTCCACCAGCAATCAACTCTTCTTCACTTTCAGAGAGTGGAAACATAAAATTATCTGAAACCTGAAATTGAACAGTATGTTTAAACATATGAAAACATCATATGCAACTAACAGTATGTTGTTTGCACCACTGTGTTATACAAACAATTGTTTGCATAACACATGTTTGCAAACACATGGTTGCATCAGACATGTTTGCAAACACATGGTTGCATAAGACATGTCTGCAAACACATGGTTGCATAAATAAAATGACTACAGTATGCAAATAAAAATTTAGGAGAATATTATAACATACCTGGTTCTCTGATATTTCTTCTAATGTTTGAAGAAAATCAAGCTTCATGTGATCCAGACTCCATCTCAGAATTCGAGGACATTTGTCCTTCTTTTGATGGATTCTTCTATAGAGGTTCGTATGCTCACAAAACCAAAACTGCATAAAGTTAAAAGTAGAATAGTTGTTATACAGTTCAGACTAAGTAATCAAATTACACGAAGTTAATAAATCACACAAATAATTGATTTTACCGGAAGTAGAAGAAGACATCCTGATGCCTTTGATGGTTTATCAACATTTTCTTCAATTGATTTCATCATGTATTTGTGAATCACAGTAGGCCATGAAATAGATTTGATGTTTTCAATTGACCTGACTAAATTTGTGAATGACATTTGAATTGTTGTTCCAGCTTGTGTCGCGAAAAGGAATGATGAAGCTAAATGCATTATCATCAATTTAACAAGATCATCTGTATGCTCATTTTTTTCTTCAATGAACTTTTCAACAACAGTTTCTATAAACGCTGTAGAAACCTTATGAGCTTTTTCTCCAAAGTAAGTTCTAACAAATTCTTCTTCTTTTATCCCTTCAAAGGGAGAAACAGCAACACCTTCCTTTGGCAAACCCAATAGGATAGCCACATCATCTATTTTAAATTCCATTTCAACATCTCCAAAAACAAATTTTCCCCGCTCTACTGAATATCTACTGACCAATTCATATATGATAGAGATTGGTCTTTCGTAATTTGTTTTCTCTATTTCATCATTGTAAAAAGCTTGGAATAATCCCCCGAAAGGTGATTCTGATAAAGCTTTTACTTGGTTTAAACTTAATTTCTCATATATTTTTTGCATGAAAACTGCACCATTCTTCATAGTGCTTCTATAACATGTTGTATCATATTTTTTCTTCAATACCTTGTTGCTGTCTTTTATGACTATTTGTTTTTTTTCTTCACCCTTTTTTAGCCATTTCTGCACACATAAAGAGAAACTATTAATGAAAATACTATTTGCACAAGTAGAATTTCCATATGAGCTAATGCAAATAGTGTTTGCATACCCCAGTTGCATATCTACTAGTGCAACTAGGGTGTGCATACCCTACATACCAAAACCATTATCAAATAACATTTGGTATGTAAACCCTAGTTGCATATCTACTAGTGCAACTAGGGTTTGCACACCCTACATACCAAAACCAATATCAAATAACATTTGGTATGTAAACCCCAGTTGCAAATCTACCAGTGCAACTAGGGTTTGCACACCCTACATACCAAAACCAGTATCAAATAACATTTGGTATGTAAACCCTAGTTGCAGATCTACCAGTGCAACTAGGGTTTGCACACCCTACATACCAAAACCAGTATCAAATAACATTTGGTATGTAAACCCCAGTTGCAAATCTACCAGTGCAACTAGGGTTTGCACACCCTACATACCAAAACCAGTATCAAATAACATTTGGTATGTAAACCCCAGTTGCAGATCTACCAGTGCAACTAGGGTTTGCACACCCTACATACCAAAACCAATATCAAATAACATTTGGTATGTAAACCCCAGTTGCAAATCTACCAGTGCAACTAGGGTTTGCATACCCTACATACAAAAACCAATATCAAATAACATTTGGTATATAAACCCCAGTTGCAAATCTACCAGTGCAACTAGGGTTTGCACACCCTACATACAAAAACCAGTATCAAATAACATTTGGTATGTAAACCCCAGTTGCAGATCTACCAGTGCAACTAGGGTGTGCATACCCTACATACCAAAACCAGTATCAAATAACATTTGGTATGTAAACCCTAGTTGCAGATCTATAACTGAAACTAGAGTTTGCATATTCAATTTAACACCATAACAAGTAAGAGAAAAATCATGTTATCAGAATCCATTAAACAACCACGAACAACAAAAAAATATGTTTAACAAACCAAATGCTTCTGTAAAATTTGACTGATTTACAAACCCAAAAATTTCGAAAAAATCCAGAAGTCGAAGAAGATGAAGTATATTTTTAGTGAAAAAAATCTTGAGAAATGGAAGATTTAGTGAATTTATACTTACTTTAGTATTGATCAAGTATATTTTAGTGAAATCGAATGGATTTGAAACCCTAGAAGTCGAAGAAGATGAAGCGTCGTGAAGTCAGCGTCTCTGCTATTCGCGAGGGAATAAAGAGTTTTGATTTTTTTATTTCCGAGAAATCTTTATATAGGTGGGATACGGGGCGTCATTTTTTAATTTGTTGAGGGTGGAGAGGAGAATTTACTGTTTCGGGACAGCTGCGGGATTTTTTTGACCTTTTTAATTATTTCCAAATGTTTCAAACCTTTTCAACTATTTTTCATTTTTTTTTTGACCTAAATAGTTATTATCCCTAAACGCAATGTGTATTTTGGAGCCAATACCTCATTCATTGTTTAACCTAATGGAGTCAATTGCCATAAGGTCGTCAGACGACGACCTTAATTTTTTTTTTCTTCTTTTTGCTTCTTCCTTCTTCTTCTTCTTGCTTCTTTTTCAACTTCTCTCTACCATCTATCTCGTATCCCCGACGAAGGGGAGGAGCCCCTTCACCGGGAATGTCTGGTTTCCAAAAGAATCAGACCTGATTTGGTGTGGCAACGAAACCAGACGAGATCATCGCCGGTTGAATAGAAGAAGAAGAGAGAAGAAGGCAGAATAAGAGAGATTTTTTTTTGTTTCTCTTAAGTTAAGGTCGCCGACCAGAAACCATCGTCGGTTGCTCGACGACCTTTGCCGGAGAAGGAGATGACATTGCTTCTAACTAAATTTAGTCAACTTGATTTGACTAAGTCTTGGAGGCAAAACATATTGTCTTTAACAACTTTAGACATTGTCTACAAAATTACCCTTTGTTAAATATGTTTTTATAACTTTTATCATATTAAACTAGAAAGACATTAGTACTCTACAAAGCATTCCTTTACTCTTACTTATCAAAACACACCTTTTTTTTTTTGTTGAACTATCAAAACACACCTTAGGTACCAGACAAAAGAAAATTATTTCATATATTTAGTTTAATAACTGGGAACCACATAAATGTTGATTTATTTTCTTGTAGGTGAGATGAGATAGAGGAAGGATAATGTTCAGTGATTGCCTTATCACAAACTAGCCACTAAAATAAGTCCACGTGTCAACTAGAAACCTCTTCCCTTGTTACTCTTTCTTGGTTGTGTATTTAGAGAGAGAAGCTGCACACTGGTCAGGTGTTGAGAGAGAAAGAGAAATGGCAGGGTCTGTAGTGATGTCTTCCTTGAGTTTGAAACCTTCTCCATTTCAAGAGAAATCAGCAAAAATTATTAGAGGCCTTCCTTCACTCACAAGGTCATCTACTTCCTTCAGAGTCCAGGCTAGTGGAGTCAAGAAGATCAAAACTGACACACCTTATGGTTGGTTCTTTTTTATGCACTTATCCATTTGTAAATATTGTTGTTACTTAACCAATTTGTGCATCTCTCAACAAAAAAAAAAAAACTAATTTGTGCGTAACTTCACCTATATATTACTACTAAAAAAACAATTTGCGCATAACCTATGTATTACTACTAAAAAAACTCTGGCTTGAATTTTGGAGCGGAACGCAAGTCGATGGTCGGCTCTAATGGATAAATCCATGTGGAGGGAGAAACAAAATGACCAATTGGAGCTGGCCAAATTATCATTCGGCATGTGGTCCGCCGCTCCATACAAATGCTGATTTTATACTACAAATTTTAGGATCAACAAATATGCTTCATTATATTAAATATATTATGTCCTTACAACTAACATATATGTAGAACAATGTTATATAAAGGTTAATTTAAGTTTGGAATTCAATTATATATAGGAACTGGTGGTGGCATGAACTTGAGGGACGGTGTTGATGCATCCGGAAGAAAGCCAAAGGTTGGTTCGCCTCCTGCTCTAATTCATATCTTTTTGTTCAATATCCGTTCGTATTTCTTAAGGCAGTTTGGTTACAAAGCGTAAACTAGAAAACAAGAGCAATAGATATTCTGTATTCTATTTAGAATTTGATATTCAATATGAGTTCCGACGCAACAAGTACATGAGGCAAGGTCAATGAGCTCAAGAGAACCAAAAAGTTCTTTTATCATTTCCTTGACCTAATTAAATCGAAAACTTGGTCATCGAGCATTACCTTTTTGTTATTTTAATTGACTAAAACTATTTACATATTTTGACATTAATCGATTGATACAGGGAAAGGGTGTATACCAATATACAGACAAATATGGGGCTAATGTGGATGGATACAGGTAAAATTATCCCTCAATAATTCAGTAACATTGAGAAGTATTTAAACCTTTTTTTGATAAAACATTAGTACAAATGGAACCCTATATGGCATTAACAAACTATTATAACAGCTTAAAAGAAACAATATTATGAAAATCTAGAACAGATTGACATTTAATAATAATTTCTTTAATCTATTTCCAATAAACCATTATAGTGGTACAATATTGTAACTGTTTGTTTACGAATACTATAACATAAACATCTACAGACAAATGTTTTCGATTTCAAAAGACGTTAGAAAAGCACAAAACATATTGTTATAAAAACCATAATAACACTTCCAATAAATTTTCTTTTATCGAGAGAAAGAAATTGTTACTAAGGTTTGATATATAGTCTGTTTTTGGATTTTTTTTCTTCCTTTGAGACCTAAAGCCATGTATATTTTAATTTGCAGTCCAATCTACAACCGAGATGAATGGTCTCCAAGTGGTGATGTTTACGTTGGTGGTAAGAAACTCAAACTCTAATACTTCTACTACGTGAGACATATATAATGTAGACGTGTAGTCCTAACCATAGAATACGACCAATTACATTTGTCTTACACTATAGGGGTGTAAAGATATATTCTTTTACGACCCTCCTGTCCGATATATCTGAGCCGATAAACCCTTTCAAGCATCCTTGTTAACCCTCCACCCACCAATTCACGTTCTGTCTAATACACCATGTCATCTGGTATTATAACACGACGACTGACTTGACCATTTCTGGGTCCTTTGATGGCTCTCTACAGTAGGACAACCTTGTGTTTTAGTGGTATATTTTTCTGAAACAGAGAATTGTGAAAAATGTTGCAGGTACAACAGGATTGTTAATATGGGCAGTCACTCTAGGTGGAATTTTACTTGGAGGAGCTCTCCTTGTTTATAACACTAGTGCTTTGTCTCAGTAGAGTCATTCTTCTCTCCATTCCTATATAATCACTCAAGTGTGTCTTCTTTATGTCTGTTTTTAACAGAACTAAATATAATTCTAGCAGCACCTGTCAATACTCTACTTTATTTACTTGAAAACTTTCATCAATTAATTACTTATGTTATGAAATGATATGTGTTGTTAGATTGTCCAGTATACATCTGTCTGTATGTTTCAGATCATTAGAGTTTGTTTCCAATTAGCTATGGGGTGATACAATAGCTTACAGATGCAATGATCAGTAGTTGGTTTTACATAATGGCCATTGACACTAGGAAGGAGACATGACTCAGACTATCAGAATTTTCATGTCATTGCTTAGACACTTGCTTCAAACTATATACATGTTCAACCAATTGCATACCATGTGCCCATTATTTGGGGCAAGGTTTCCTTTTTACTGATCTACATTGATTTTCTCTTCTTGCTCACCCTTTAAGAATGCAATAATAACATTCACTTTTTTTTTTTTTGTTGAACTAAATAATAACATTCACTTGATGATTAAACAATATAATTATGGATAGAAACCCCATTAAAAAGGCCAAAACTATTTACAGAGCTACTTTGGCTCTTTAGAGAGTCCAAAAGTTGGAATCTTTTCACTTTCTTTGTAAATAAGGTTTTGTTCTTTACAGAGCACATAAGGACTAAAATTAAATGTTAGTAAGGATCAAACTGAAAAAATATATATATTGATTATAGAGTAGAAGATAGTTTATCCCCTTCATTCCTAAACCCCACCACCAACACCTTCCACCATCCCGACAATCACCACCACAACTGTGAACAATCTACTAGAAACACTAGTAATGGAAGAAACTAACAATGAGGAAGCTACATTAATGGAGTAGTTTGGTTGTGAAGAAGCTTCACTAATTGAAGAGTTTGATATAGAAGAACTCAACCACAACTCTTCACTGGACTCATATAACAACATTGTAAGTGAAGACATAACTTTAGAGGTAAGATAAACTAATTTGTGGTGATTATTCCAAAAAATAACTTAGATTTGTAGGCAGCATCTTTTATAACTTTTACGAACGATCCAAATTTTCGGTGAAATAATGCATAGAACGATGAGCATATTCGGTGACATTTTTACCAAAAAAATTCGGTGAAAACCAACAAAAACTATAAGAAAAATTTGGCAACAAAAAAAAATGGATTTTCGGCAGAAACCACCGAATTTATATCGAAATTTTCGGCCAGAACCAACAAAAAATATGGCAACAAAATCTCATCTTCTTCTATGACAATATTTCTTTGAAAAGTAGTACATAAAGAGCTAAAGAGAAATCTACTTCCACGAGTATATATTATTCAAGATAAATCTACAATAAGTTTTCTTTAAAAACTACCTAAAGAAGCCTTGAAAGCCTAACCCAACAAGATAAAAGTTGAAAGAATGGCTTTAAGAGTTTTTTGAGGGAAGAGATGGTTTTAGATGGAGGGAAGAACTTATTTATAAAATAGGGGTCTAATTCTAAATACCTAATAAGTTGTGATAAAGTCAAACTCTCTGTAAATAGCAAAAAGTGTATCTACAAATAGCCAGCTCTCTAAATAGTTCTTAATAGCTCTGTAAATAGCAGCGACCATTAAAAACAAGTCTTAGCTTGTGTTTGTTTTTTATTTTTCAGATCTGAAATTTGTCCAACTCAGATTACAGATGTTTGGATTTTTATTTAAGCAAATTTGAAAAGTTAGTTGAATTGGGTAATTGTCTGAATGGGCTGAAAAAGAGGCCACTTATTTTAGACTTCAAAACAAATCTGAAATGTAAGCCCAATTTCTGAAATGAGTCAAATGACGTTTGTGCCCCTATGTTTTAGAAAAAAGTTCCCTCTTATTCAGATTTCTACCACCCCTAGCACGCCACCGCCACCAAAGACCACATTACCACCACTGGGGCCTGAGCACTACCACTACCACCACCACCAGGAGCCGAGCTCCACCGCAAATCAGCCTCTCGGTACCACAATCTAAACAACCACCACTACCACTACAACCTAGTAATACTCTTGGTAGAAGTCGAATCTGACGAAAACTTTAGTAAGATCTATGAACCCTAAAATCTTAAATAAAAAGGTCTTAACCCTCGCCGAATTTTGGCGAAGGTCGTGTTGTTCGAAACCCTCGACGGATCTAGCAAAGGGTTTAACTTTCTGATCTTCGACAAAGAGAGAGAGAAATAGAGCAAGAGAGATTATGATCTTCGAAAGAGGGAGAGAGCTTTTATTCTTCAATTGCTTCACATATTCTTTGAGAGAGAGATAACTTTTGATCTTCTTCTTAGAGAGAGATACCATCTGAACTTCGAAGGAGAGAGAGAGAGACACCTTCTGATCTTCGAGAGAGATAGTTAGAAAAAACAACCGTTGGGGATGGGGAGAGTGATCGACAACCATTGAAGAGAGAGAGAGAGAAGGAAAGATAAGAGACTAAGTGAAATAGTAATTAATTTTCTTTGGTTAAAAAAGATTAATAAGGGTTGTTTGGTAAAAAAGATTAATAAGGGTATAATAGTCAATTTTTCAATTCAGACTTAATGATTCAGATTTAAAAAAAAAAAAACTTATATAATAATTCAGTCAATTCAGATTCATCCAATTCAGTTCAGTCAATTTAGCTTCAGCAAATTCGGATTCAGACAAAAAAAAAACAAACACCACCTTATAGAGGCAATTCTTTTTTTTATTATTTTTATGAAATTATAGAGGAAATTCTAATTATAGGAGCAAATGGATCATAATAGTCAACATCTCTTTATGTGAAAACACTTTGATACTTTAGTTAGTGTGTTGTTTTTTGCAGTTTTAAAGGATGAATTCAAAGTCTCAGTTTAGAACTGGACATCCCCCCTGTCACGCGGGTGACCCGGGTTCAGTCCCTGGCAGCGACGCCAAAAACTTGATGGGCCTAAAAGGTTACCCTAAAAGGTCTCCACCCGCAAGTATACGGGCGTCAAGTAATAGTTCCGGTAAGACCGGTTCGTTCCTCAGAGACTAAGTTAAACTAAATTCTAACCTTAAAACTATTGAGATTTAAAAATGGTTTGATGGTGGTAAAATAAAAATAAAATATAAAACTCAAAAATAAATAAAGAAATAAGTCGGTATTCGGAAAAAGGGAACCTAGGGTTTTCGAATCCGTCTTCCTAACAATTCTAACGACAATTTAATTTTGATCTAATTAAAGAGTTCTTTATATAACTCAGGTTTTAGTCCATGAACGGTCTAAAAACCCGGAAGATTTTATCGTTAAAATAGTAGAAACTTTAATAAATTTATCGAGAAAATAATTATTATGACTTCATCTAAAACCCTAGATAGAAAAGATTTAGCTACTCATGCTAGAAACGATAAATATTTGAATTAGTATAAGAAAAAGAAGAAAGAAACTTAACTTTTCTTCGATTTTCCCACCAAACAGAGCCTAAGGAAGTGATTTCCTTCTGATTTTCCGAGAAATCTGCCAAACGCACCCTCTGGGAAAATGATTTTCTCGTCTTCCCAGAAATGGATTTCCTCTGGGAAATTTATTTTCTCATCTTCTTCAACTTTCTTTCTCTCTCTAACCTCCTGTTTCTTTCTTTCTCTCTACTTATAACTCTCTGTCTCTCTTTATCTTTATCTGTTCTATCTCTCTCTCACCAAGAAAACAGAATATAAAAGGAAAATCGAAAACAAAATAAAAGTAATCGTTCATTACAACCGAGTCTCTCTCTACAATATCTCTCTGTCTCTCTCTCTAACTTTCTCTCTTCCTCTGTAATCTCTCTCTCTCACTCACTAAGAAACTAAGATTACAAAGAGAGAAGCAAAAATCAAAAATTAAGAAAAACTCAAAAACGATGAGCTCTCGGTTATAACTCTTTCTCCTCTGTTCTTTTCTCTAAAATCGTGATATCCCCCTCCCTTCAGCCGATAGCTCTTCTTTATAGACTTTAGTTGCCCCAGCCAATCTCTCTTGTTTCTGTTTTGATTCGAATTCAATCGAATCTCTCGGTTTAATCGGTTTCTCTCTCTATCTCTCTCCCGGGTCTCTCTCTTTCTGTTTTGATTCTCAAATTTTATCTCTCAAAGAATCGACCTCATCATCTCTATTTTAATTGCCCACGAGAGAAAGAAGAGGTGAGAATCTACATCTCCTTCCGAGATCCATCTCTCTCGGTTTTCTCTCTCTACATCTTTAACAATTCTTGAAGAAACCGGGAGAGAGCCAAATTCAAATTTGCATGGTTGTTAGGTGAGCCTGATCCCGTGCGACGCAGCCTATTGGAGCATGTACGACAGTGATCTTTGGATCGCGAGATCAAATCTGACGAACACCTGCCGTTGGATGAAAAATTCCGTGTACAAGAGCACCCAAGTAACACAAATCGCAATGCACCGAATCAAAGCCTATAACTCATCCCGAAAACACCTGAGAGACCCACCAAGCTTCCCGACACTATACCACGAACTCCTGGTACCGTCAGATCGCGTTATGTCCTCCTGATAGATATGCGCCACGTGGCTCTAGGTGTTTTGGTCAAATGATTTTGACCCCAATCTTTGACTTCACCTAAATTGCTCGTCCGGACCCCGATTCGACTTCCGTTTTCGCCACTGGGTTCGTCTCGGACTCTTCTTTTTATCTGAGTACTAAAAATTCCAGAACACCATAACCTCCAAATGACCAAAATGCCTTCAGGTATGTCTTTCTCTCGATCTTATCCGTCTTTCACACTGAACTCCGTAAAAGACACCTGGACAAAAGAAACAAGTAATTTGTGAGAGTAACTGCTCGAAATGGACTAACTAACCCGAGTTAAGAGATTCAGATGGGACATTTTCATGTCTCATCACCGACCTTCCATGTCGGGACTCAGGTGACAAGGTTTTGTCAAATCCACCTCCCTAACGACTTTAGTGAGGGTTGTCTGATGAGACATGAAAATGTCTCATTTGAATCTCTTAACTCGGGTTAGTTAGTCCAGTTCGAGCGGTTACTCTGATGATTTGTTTGATTTTCTTTCTCAGGTCTCATATACGGAGTTCGATGCGAAAACATCGTGATAAAGACATACTTGAGGGGCATTTTGGTCATTTTAATGACAAGGGTATTCTGGTCAATGTTAGTGCTCATGTGAAAGGAAAGTCCATGACGAGTCCGTAGACGAAAACAGAAGTCGAATCAGAGTCCGAACGAGAAAGATAGAGCGAGTCAAAGTTTGGTTCCAAATCCGTTGACCAATGGTTAACACAGATGTTGTAGCAACACTTGGCGCGAATCTAAGGAGGGAATTCAAATTTCGGTATACTGTCGGGACGTACAAGAGGGCACTAGGGCGTGTTTCGGGATCAGACTCGGCTCTGATTTAATACATTTAGCGCAGCGATACTTGGATGCTACCAACACGATCCGGTGAACCATACTGCAACACGTCTTCATTGACTCGATCCAGCGGTCTCTTTCACGGTGAATCATGCTGCCACGGTGCTCTACGCTACACCGAATCACTCGCCCTTAACGCCAGCAACACGGGTCCTCTCTGGTTTTAGAGAGAGAAAGGAAGGTTTTATTTCCTTCTCTCTTTCAAACCGAGAATGGAAAGAAGGAAAGAAACAGAGAGGGAGGTGGATTGGTGATAGAAAATCGAGAGAGAGAAGGAAATAAATCGAGATACAAAAGGAAAAAGGAAGATTGGGCGAGATGTTTTTGGTTCTTATAAAAGAAGAAGATAGAGAAATAAGGGTGGCATCTCGGGTTAAACAGAAACGAAAGTAGAGAGAGAGAGAGAGAGGATAAAAACAGGAGAGGGAGAAGGATTAAGGAGACGGTTGAGAGGAGGAGATCGGTTTTAGAATAGAAAAAATATAGAAGGAAGAGTTTTAAAAAAAAAGTACAGTAAAGAGAGAAAGAGACCCGAGAGCTTCATCATCTTATTTCTTTGTTTTCCTTTTATCTCTTTGGTTGTAGTTTCTCTATTTGTGAGAGATCAAAAGATTACAGAGAGATAGAGAGTTTACAGAGAAGAGAGCTATTGTAGAGAGAGAGAGAGAGAGAAACAGAAATTCGGTTTTAAAGAAATTAATTTGATTTTTCTTGATATTTGATTTCTCTTGTTGTTTTCTACTTCTTAGTGAGAGAGAGGGAGATTAAAGAGAAAGAGAGAGAGAGATTACAGAAAGAGTGAGAAAGAAACAGAAAGAAAGAAGGTTGAAGAAGATGAGAAAATAGGTGAGAAAATAATTTTCTCATAGGGAAAATATTTCCGGGAAGAAGAGAAAATCGTTTTCCCAGAGGGTGCGTTTGGCAGAACAGTGGAAAATCAGAAGGAAATCACTTCCCTAAGGCTCTGTTTGGCTGGAAAATCAGTAAGAAATCCAACTTTTTCTACTTTTCTCCCATCATTTATTTAGTTAAACTTCCATCTATCATCATGAGAAACTAATTTTCCTATCTAGGGTTTTAGATGAAGTCGTAATAATTATATTCTCGATAAATTTATTAAAGTTTTTATTATTTTAACGATAAAATCTTCCAGGTTTTTAGACCGTTCATGGACTAAAACCTGAGTTATATAAAGAACTCTCTAATTAGATCAAAATTAAATTGTCGTTAGAATTAATTATATGGATGGATTCGAAAAATCCTAGGTTCCCTTTATCGGAATATTAACTTTAGTATTTTAATTATTGTTTATCTTTTTAATTATTTGAAGAAAAATATTATCAATCAAACCACTTTTTGAAGACCTAATAGTTTTAAGATTAGAATTGAAATTTGACTTAGTCTCTGAAGAACGAAACCGGTCTTACCGGAATTTTACAACTTGACACCCATGCACTTGCGGGTGTAGACCTAAAATCTAAAATCTGATTTAGACATTAGCCCTTAAGATTTCGAGCTCATAGGATCTTTGACACAATTCAGGGACTTAATTTTTATTTGGGCATTCCTAAAGGGAAAGTTCATTCAACTCTTTATAAGGTCGCCTCGAGAAGAGGAAACGTTACCAGGTAGGACGGCTATCACAACGTTTATCGTTGGTCGTCTCCAAGAGTTGTTTGATCGTAGTACTTGGACGGAGTAACACTCATAAACATTATAGTTCAAGCTTTGTTACAAAGTAGGAGCTGTCTATATTTTTAGGGTAAATCTGACAAACCTGTCTGTCGTCTAGATTTTGTTTAGGTTGCTTGGTGGAGTCAGACTGATTGTGTTTGCTTTCCTCTAGGGTCTTCGTAGTGATTCATCGGTTTTCGATTTAAAAAAAAAAAAAATTTGAGAATATCCTTGGTCATTGGGCTCTAGTTTTTGCCCGATAGATATCGTGATAAGAGAGGTCGTTTCATTAGTAGAGAAACTCATATAAGTAATCTTCTAGCCAATCTCTCTTTGAGTGACACTATGGGTGAAAATCTGAACCAAGCCAGGAATGGAAATCCACCTATGACACTCAGGGATTACATGAACCCTACTAGAACATGTCAACCATCATGCATACAGTTACCCCACTCCACGGCTCACTTTGAGTTAAAGCCGAGCATTATCCAAATGCTCCCACTCTTTCGTGGAGTTGAGAACGAGAATCCCTACCACCATGTTAGGGATTTTGAAGAAATCTGTGGGACTATAAGATTCCCCAATATGTCTGATGAAATAGTGAAGCTTAGGTTGTTCCCTTTCTCTTTGAGAGAGAAAGCAAAATCTTGGTTGTATGCCTTACAACCTCATTCAATCACCACATGGGAAGAATTAACCAGTTTATTCCTTCTGAAATTCTTTCCCAAGCACAAAACCACCCCTTTAAGTCAAAGTCTTAATAATTTTGCGCAACAAGAAGGAGAATCTCTCTACAAATATCTTGAGAGATTTAAAGAACTGGAACTACAGTGTCCACACCATGGTTACGATAAGAGCAGACTAGTCCAGATTCTCTATGACGGACTAGACTATCCCACTACATCCATGGTAGAGTCATTCTGTGGTGGCGGATTTACTTATAAATCCGTCGATGACTGCATGACATTTTTAGAAGATTTAGTTGAGAAATCCCATCAATGGGAAACTTCTAGAGGACCTCCTACTAGGGCAAACCCTACTCCGAATAAATGCGGCATCTATAGAGTTGATGACTCCGAACTTAAACTCGCCGCCATGACGAGAAGGATAGAAGCCCTAGAGCTTGGTCAGCCTAAAGCAGTTAGGGAGGATCCCACTCAGGTCATGAGTGTTGGAAATGAATCCATCTCTTATCCGTGCTCCGTCTGTGGAGACCCATCACATACAGGGAATAAGTGTACCCTATTCTTTGTTTCTGACGAAAAAGAGCAAGCTAACGCTCTTTATCTAAACTCTAGGCAAGATTACCGTCAGAAATACGATCCTTATTCGAACACTTATAATCCGGGTTGGAGAAATCACCCCAATTTTTCTTGGTCAAAGGGTCAAAAGCAGGGTCAGGTTAGTAGTTCAATGAACCCTCCTGGGTTTAATGCTCCTAGGAATCCTTATGTTCAAAACCAGAGTCAACCTAATACCCAAAATACTCCTCAGGGATCTTTAGAGGAGACCATGCTTAAATTTATGCAACAAACCTCCCAAGCTATATCTAGTCTAGAAACCAAACTAGAAGCCCTTAGGCAAAGAGATCAGGGTGTGTTTCCTAGTCAACCAGAGCTAAACCCGAAGGGTAAACAGTCGATGGACCAGGCCAATGCAATAACCACCCTTAGAAGTGGTAGGGTAATAGACAATAAGGTAGGAGTTCCCGAAGATAGTGAACCAAACTCTGAACAACCCACCTTACCAACTAGTATCCCTAGTAAAGAGCCTGAGAAGGCTTCTGAGTCTGAAAACCCACCCATTGTACCTGAGCCATATGTTCCTAGAGCACCATATCCTCAGCGTTTGGTAGAACTAAAGAAGAAGACTCAGTTTGAGGAGATAATGGAAATGTTCAAACAGGTTAGTATTAACATTCCATTATTAGATGTTATTAAACAAATCCCAGCTTACGCTAAGTTCCTTAAAGACCTATGTACTAGGAAGCGTAAGATGAATGTGCATAAGAAAGTCTTCTTGACTAATCAAGTCAGCTCTATTCTCCAGCAAACCCTTCCAGCTAAGTATAAAGACCCAGGAAGCCCTACCTTACCGTGCACCATAGGGGAACATGAGATCGAACGGGCATTGTTAGATCTAGGTGCCAGTGTTAACCTACTTCTTTACTCGGTTTACTTACAGTTAGGTTTAGGAGAAATAAAACCCACTTCTATAGTTCTCCAGTTGGCAGATCGGTCTGTTAGGCGACCACGTGGGATAGTGGAAGATGTTTTGATAAAAGTTGGTGAATTCATCTTTCCGGTAGATTTCATCATCTTAGATACTGAACCAGTTAGTGATACCCAAAACCAAATTCTCGTCATTTTAGGACGACCATTCTTAGCTACATCTGATGCTGTCATATACTGTAGGAGTGGACTTTTAAGATTGTCTTTTGGAAACATGACTGCAGAGATGAACATCTTTAAGGCTGGACTTTTCCCTGATGATGTTAATGAGTTTAATGAGATGAACCTAATAGATATGTTCGTTCAGGATCCTTTACCTAAGACTTTATCCGAGGATCCTTTAGAAACACTGTTGGCTCATTTTGGCTTAGACTTTGATGAGGAGGGAAGTATCAATGAGGTAAACTCTTTGTTGGATTCTACCCCATTACTGGATACTAATAAGTGGAAAGCGAAAGCTGAACCCCTCATTTTGTCCGAGCCAATTGACTCGCCAACTGTAGAGACAAGTCAACTATCATCCACCGGTGAGTCCAGTGCCCCTTCTATCCCAGAGTTGCTACCATCCACGGAGAAACCACCTTCCTTAGAATTGAAACCCTTGCCTGACAACTTAAAGTATTCGTTTCTAGGCCCATCTGAAACTTTACCTGTTATTATCGCTTCTGAGTTAGAAAAAGAACATGAAGGTCAATTGCTAGATGTCCTTAGAAACCACAAAGAGGCTTTAGGGTGGTCAATAGCTGATTTAAAGGGTATAAGTCCTTCTGTTTGCATGCACCATATCTACCTAGAGGAAGATGCTAAACCGTCAAGGGAAATGCAACGTAGACTTAACCCTCACATGAAGGAAGTTGTTAGAGCAGAAGTACTGAAATTGTTAGGTGCGGGTATCATATACCCTATTTCAGATAGTACTTGGGTCAGCCCTGTTCAAACTGTACCCAAGAAATCAGGCACTACTGTAGTCAAGAACGAGTCAAATGAGTTAATACCCACCAGGATGACCACTGGGTGGCGTGTTTGTGTTGACTACAGGAAATTGAACACGGTCACGAGGAAAGACCATCTTCCTCTTCCTTTCATTGATCAAATGCTAGAAAGACTAGCTGGGCATAGCTACTATTGTTTCTTAGATGGCTATTCTGGCTATAATCAGATTCCGATAGCCCCTGAGGACCAAGAGAAAACCACTTTCACTTGTCCAGTTGGAACTTATGCTTATCGTCGGATGCCTTTTGGGTTGTGTAATGCACCCGCTACATTTCAACGATGTATGATGAGCATATTTTTAGATATGGTAGAGAGGTTTCTTGAGGTCTTTATGGATGGTTTTTCAGTCTTTGGTTCATCATTCGATCAGTGTCTGCATCACCTCACACTTGTGTTGGTTCGATGCAAAGAGAAGAACCTAGTTCTCAATTGGGAGAAATGTCATTTTATGGTTCGCTCGGGAATAGTCTTAGGGCATGTCATTTCTGAAAAGGGCATTGAAGTAGATAAGGCTAAAGTAGAGTTGATAAAAAGCCTTCCAGTCCCTAAAACGGTTAAAGATATTCGATCGTTTTTAGGACATGCTGGATTTTATCGACGGTTTATTAAAGATTTCAGCAAGATATCTAGACCTTTTTGTAATCTTTTGGCAAAAGAGAACAAGTTTGTCTTCGATGAGCCTTGTTTAGAAGCCTTTGAGAAACTCAAACTTATGCTTACTTCCGCCCCTATTGTCCAACCTCCCAACTGGAGTACTCCATTTGAGATCATGTGCGATGCATCTGATTATGCCATTGGAGTCGTGTTAGGTCAACGTGAGAATAAACTTCTTCACGTTATATACTATGCCAGTAAGACGTTGAACGATGCACAGCTAAACTACTCTACCACTGAAAAGGAGTTGTTAGCTGTAGTGTATGCCCTAGAGAAGTTTAGATCATATCTTGTGGATTCTAAGGTCATCATATTCTCTGATCATGCTGCATTAAAATATCTCCTTTCTAAAAAGGATGCAAAACCTAGGCTGATTAGATGGATACTACTGCTACAAGAATTTGACATAGAAATTCGGGACAAAAAGGGTTCCGAGAATTTAGTACCAGACCACTTGTCTAGACTTGTAGTCGAGTCTGTAGAAGACAAGTTACCCATGAGAGAGAGCTTTCCTGATGAGCAACTTTTTAGTATCTCCCAATTACCTTGGTTTGCTGATATAGTGAACTATCTTGCTACTGGTCAAATGCCCAAACACTGGACCAAGCAAGATCGTGATAAATTTCTATCTGAGGTAAAACGGTTCTTCTGTGACGATCCATACTTGTTCAAGTATTGTCCCGATCAGATCATTAGGAGGTGTATTCCTGATAGTGAACAGTCCAAAATCATTTCCTTTTGTCATGATCATGCATGTGGAGGGCATTTTAGTAGTAAGAAGACGGCCGCAAAAATTCTACAATGTGGTTTTTACTGGCCGTCTATCTTTAAGGACACCCATGCATATTGTTTGGCATGTGAACGATGCCAGAAGTTGGGAAGCATTTCACGTAGAAACATGATGCCCCTTAATCCTATATTGGTAGTTGAGGTCTTCGATGTGTGGGGCATCGATTTCATGGGTCCCTTCCCAAATTCATTTGGAAATCTGTACATCCTAGTGGCAGTTGACTATGTGTCAAAGTGGATAGAGGCGGTTGCTTCCAAAACGAATGATCACAAAGTTGTGATCAATTTCTTAAAGGAAAACATATTTTCACGTTTTGGTACACCGCGGGCAATCATTAGTGACGGGGGAACACACTTTTGTAATAGGCAGTTTGAGCTTTTAATGAAAAAATATGGTATTACCCATAAAGTGTCTATCCCATATCATCCACAGACTAGTGGTCAAGTCGAGGTATCGAATAGGGAGATTAAACGCATTCTGGAGAAAACGGTTAACACCAATAGGAAGGATTGGTCTTTACGACTAACCGATGCACTATGGGCCTATCGTACTGCGTTTAAGACCCCTATTGGAATGTCTCCATATAGACTAGTGTATGGCAGAGCATGTCACCTACCTGTTGAGTTAGAGCATAGAGCATATTGGGCTATCAAGCAATTGAATTTTTCGCTTGACAAGGCAGGTAGAGAGAGAAAGTTGCAACTCAGTGAGTTGGAGGAGTTGAGAAATGATGCATATGAGAGTGCTAGGTTGTATAAGCATAAAATGAAAATGTTTCATGATAAAAATATTTTAAGAAAAACATTTTCACCGGGTCAGAAAGTTTTATTATACAACATACGTTTGCATTTATTTCCTGGGAAACTTCGTTCTAGATGGTCAGGACCTTTCACGGTCAAGTTTGTTTATCCTTATGGTGCGGTCGACATTGAAGACAAAAATGGAAGTGTGTTCAAAGTGAATGGACAAGGGCTAAAACCATTTTTAGAGATGTTGAACGATACAGAGGATGTTTCTATCGAAGATCCTGTCTATCCAGACTGATCCGCTATGATCAGTTTCGTCTGGCTGAAGACGTTAAACTTAGCGCTTTCTGGGAGGCAACCCATGCATAGGACTTCCGAATCTGGTAACATCTTTCCTTACATCCTATTATTTTTTGCGTATTCTTCAGAACATTGAGGACAATGTTCGGTTTAAGTTTGGGGATAGGGGATTGAATTTTTAGTCCTTATTTCAAAAATTCAAAAGGGTTCAAAATTTTTAATTTTTGGATTGAAAATGTGAGTCTAGTTGTTTTTTGCTTGTTAATAGTTATAGAGTCTAGTTTGTCAGACTATCCGTTTGCTAAAGGTTTTTCCATGAATTTCGAGTCTTGAAGTTGTCTGTGCACTAGCCATGTGAGTGTTAGATAGGTGAAGGGTTGACTTTTCTAAGAGAACTTAATTGATCATTAGTGGAGACTTAACCTATGTGAGATTCTGAGCCTTATCTGTTGTTTTGAGTGATCTCTTCTGAGCTAATTCCGAGTAGAGAGAAGAGCTACTCAACCTCGCAATATTCATTAGAACTCGTTTGATCTCTCGAGTTCAAATTTTACAACCACTAGGGATGTCATCAGGAAGTAAACCCGTCTCTTGTAGTCTGAGAAACTTGAAAGCAATGTCAACTAGAGGAAAATAGATCCCATCCATCATTAAGAACCCTGAGAATAAGACATGAAGCAAAGAGGAGAAAATTGTACCCAAGGAAATTGTTGAGAAAGTAAGATGTGTATTTTGAGTTGTATTATCAAAAAAAAATAAAAATGTTTGTTTAGTTTTGTTTAAGTGTTTATCCCTTGAAGTAATTCTTGAAGACGTTGAGTTCTCAGGAGTTCTAGTCACGTCATCATTATAGTTTATTGACCTCTAGGAAGCATTGTTGGATAGTTGATCAGGTGAGAAGAGTTGGTTAACTTCCCTATTCCGTATTAGTGGTTGTTTCCTTTCTATGAGATTAGTCGTTTACCAAAAATTTAGTTCGTCTTTTGTAATGTGTTGAGTTTTTCTTCATGCTCATACTCGCACATTGAGTGAAACATTTCTGAGTGACTTGAATTTTTGAGTGTATGACCGTGAGGCAGTAGTCGAGGCGAAATGTATTGAGAAGGTAATCGAGGTCTTGTCTGTTTGGAACCGAAATGATACTCATATTGGCTGGTCATGTGCACTTTAGGTCTTGATTACTAGTGAAGGGATTTTTAGCATTTGTATGGTTTGGTCAACTTTGATTTCATTTCTATTAACTTTCGAAAGTTTACCGGATAAACATTTTTAGTCCATATCATATTTAGACCCTTCTGCATTTTTGAAATTTTTGAATTTTGTGGGTATATTCACTGCAAACCCTCACGAGACAAAACTCGTCCTTTAGGGTAACCTAGAGGTTTAACGGCTTGTTGCACGTGCTAAGTGCAATCGTGATTCCCTACGAAAGTGGTGAACTGGGCTTGGTTTTATTATTCTGTTTTGCTCGAGGACTAGCAAAATCTAAGTTTGGGGATGTTTGATGAGACATGAAAATGTCTCATTTGAATCTCTTAACTCAGGTTAGTTAGTCCAGTTCGAGCGGTTACTCTGATGATTTGTTTGATTTTCTTTCTCAGGTCTCATTTACGGAGTTCGATGCGAAAACATCGTGATAAAGACATACTTGACGGGCATTTTGGTCATTTTAATGACAAGGGTATTCTGGTCAATGTTAGTGCTCATGTGAAAGGAAAGTCCATGACGAGTCCGTAGACGATAACAGAAGTCGAATCAGAGTCCGAACGAGAAAGATAGAGCGAGTCAAAGTTTGGTTCCAAATCCGTTGACCAATGGTTAACACAGATGTTGTAGCAACACTTGGCGCGAATCTAAGGAGGGAATTCAAATTTCGATATACTGTCGGGACGTACAGGAGGGCACTAGGGCGTGTTTTGGGATCAGACTCGGCTCTGATTTAATACATTTAGCGCAACGATACTTGGATGCTACCAACACGATCCGGTGAACCATACTGCGACACGTCTTCACTGACTCGATCCAGCGGTCTCTTTCACGGTGAATCATGCTGCCACGGTGCTCTACGCTACATCGAATCACTCGCCCTTAACGCCAGCAACACGGGTCCTCTCTGGTTTTAGAGAGAGAAAGGAAGGTTTTATTTCCTTCTCTCTTTCAAACCGAGAATGGAAAGAAGGAAAGAAACAGAGAGGGAGGTGGATTGGTGATAGAAAATCGAGAGAGAGAAGGAAATAAATCGAGATACAAAAGGAAAGAGGAAGATTGGGCGAGATGTTTTTGGTTCTTATAAAAGAAGAAGATAGAGAAACAAGGGTGGCATCTCGGGTTAAACAGAAACGAAAGTAGAGAGAGAGAGAGGATAAAAACAGGAGAGGGAGAAGGATTAAGGAGACGGTTGAGAGGAGGAGATCGGTTTTAGAATAGAAAAAACAGAGAAGGAAGATTTTTTTAAAAAAAGTACAGTAGAGAGAGAAAGAGACCCGAGAGCTTCATCATCTTATTTCTTTGTTTTCCTTTTATCTCTTTGGTTGTAGTTTCTCTATTTGTGAGAGATCAAAAGATTACAGAGAGATAGAGAGTTTACAGAGAAGAGAGCTATTGTAGAGAGAGAGAAACAGAAATTCGGTTTTAAAGAAATTAATTTGATTTTTCTTGATATTTGATTTCTGTTGTTGTTTTCTACTTCATAGTGAGACAGGGAGATTAAAGAGAAAGAGAGAGAGAGATTACAGAAAGAGTGAGAAAGAAACAGAAAGAAAGAAGGTTGAAGAAGATGAGAAAATAGGTGAGAAAATAATTTTCTCATAGGGAAAATATTTCTGGGAAGACGAGAAAATCGTTTTCCCAGAGGGTGCGTTTGGCAGAACAGTGGAAAATTAGAAGGAAATCACTTCCCTAAGGCTCTGTTTGGCTGGAAAATCAGTAAGAAATCCAACTTTTTCTACTTTTCTCCCATCATTTATTTAGTTAAACTTCCATCTATCATCATGAGAAACTAATTTTCCTATCTAGGATTTTAGATGAAGTCGTAATAATTATATTCTCGATAAATTTATTAAAGTTTTTATTATTTTAACGATAAAATCTTTCAGGTTTTTAGACCGTTCATGGACTAAAACCTGAGTTATATAAAGAACTCTCTAATTAGATCAAAATTAAGTTGTCGTTAGAATTAATTATATGGATGGATTCGAAAAATCCTAGGTTCCCTTTATCTGAATATTAACTTTAGTATTTTAATTATTGTTTATCTTTTTAATTATTTGAAGAAAAATATTATCAATCAAACCACTTTTTGAAGACCTAATAGTTTTAAGATTAGAATTGAAATTTGACTTAGTCTCTGAGGAACGAAACCGTTCTTACCGGAATTTTACAACTTGACACCCGTGCACTTGCGGTCTATAAAATAGGGGTCTAATTCTAAATACCTAATAAGTTGTGATAAAATCAAACTCTCTGTAAATAGCAAAAAGTGTATCTACAAATAGCCAGCTCTCTAAATAGTTCGTAATAGCTGTGTAAATAGCAGCGACCATTAAAAACAAGTCTTAGCTTGTGTTTGTTTTTTATTTTTCAGATCTGAAATCTGTCCAATTCAGATTGCAGATGTTTGGTTTTTTATTTAAGCAAATCTGAAAAGTTAACTGAATTGGATAATTGTCTGAATGGCTGAAAAATAGGCCACTTATTTTAGACTTCAAAACAAATCTGAAATGTAAGCCCAATTTCTAAAATGAGTCAAATGACGCTTGTGCCCCTGTATTTTAGAAAAAAATTCTCTCATATTCAGATTTCTACCACCCCTAGCACGCCATTGCCACCAAAGACCACATTACCACAACTGAGGCCAGGCACTACCACCACCAACAACAAGACCCGCTCACCACCACCATCAGTAGCCGAGCTCCACCGCAAATCAGCCTCTCATTACCACAATCTAAGCAACCACCACTACCACTACAACCCAGCAAATAAATACTCTTGGTAGAAGTCGAATTTGACGAAAACATTCGCATGATCTATGAACCCTAGAATCTTAGTAAAAAAGGTCTTAACCCTCGCCGGATTTGGCGATGGTCGTCTTGTTCGAAACCCTCGACAGATCTAGCAAAGGGTTTAACTTTCTGATTTTCGACAGAGAGAGAGAGAGAGAGAGAGAAAGAGAGAGAGAGAGAGAGATAGAGAGATCGAGCAGGAGAGATTATGATCTTTGAAAGAGGGATAGAGCTTCTGACCTTCCATTGCTTATGATATTCTTCGAGAGAGAGATAACTTTTGATCTTCTTCTTAGAGAGAGATACCATCTGAACTTCGAGGGAGAGATAGACACCTTCTGATCTTCGAGAGAGATAGATAGAAAAAGCAATCGTTGGGGATGGGGAGAGGGACCGACAACCATTGAAGAGGGAGAGAGAGAAGGAAAAAGAAGAGACTAAGTGAAATAGTAATTAATTTTCTTTGGTTAAAAAAGATTAATAAGGGTTGTTTGGTAAAAACGATTAATAAGGGTATAATAGTCAAATTTTCGATTCAGACTTAATGATTTAGATTTTTAAAACAAAAATTCAACTTATAAAATAATTCAGTCAATTTAGCTTCAACAAATTCGGATTTAGACGCAAAAAGAAATACAAACAAACACCACTTTATAGAGGCAATTCTTTTTTTTATTATTTTTATGAAATTATAGAAGAAATTCTAATTATAGGAGCAAATGGATCATAATAGTCAACATCTCTTTATGTGAAAACACTTTGATACTTGAGTTAATGTGTTGTTTTTTTTCAGTTTTAAAGAATGAATTCAAAGTCTCAGTTTAGAACTAGACCTATTTCCTTTTTATGGCAAATCTGATACGGTTATATAGGCTTGGATCTCAGTTTCGAGACCCAGAATAAAGCTCGTGCCATATGTAGCGATCTCAGTTTCTTCTCATTTTTTTTAAGCCAAGTAGGATTCAGGGCTCCTAAGAGACTCATGCCGACCTTCCATGTCGGGACTCAGGTGACAAGGTTTTGTCAGATCCACCTCCCTAACGGCTTTAGTGAGGGTCTGTATTTCAATTAGTCGTCGACTTCTTGACTTGGTCAAAGCTTATCTAATTTTGGCCCAACAATCACAATATCAGACAAAAATGGTATTACTCCTTTTTTAATCCATTTTGTTCTTTCTCCTAAGTTTCTTAATATCGGGCAAATTAACCTATTTTTAAATCCTTTTTGTTATTTCTTGTAAGTGACTTAATATCGATAATAAATACACAAATCGTTAATAATTTGTGTTCTCACTAGGTTGCATTTATATTAGATATGTCATGTGTTGGCAGCGCCAAAGTAAAATGCACTTACAAGAAATTGCACTCCAAATAAGTATTGGACACCGAAAATGAACAAAGGATTATGATGAGCAAATATGATTCATCTCATCAAAAAAAAAAAGTCAAAGGTGGATAGATTAGGGATCCATTTTCCCTTGAAATATCAATAAAAAAAAAATCTATGGGTAAAAGTGTAAAACCAATTATTAGAGACCCTATAGGGAGTTGTGTGGTATTTACTCTAGGGAGGATATTTTCGGAAATCCAAAAGTTTCATTCCTATTCTGTTCAAAACGCTTCTCTGAAACCCTATACCCTAGTTTTGTTTGTATAAGTACCGAGGTATAGAGAGGGAAAGGGAGGTATAGAGAGAGATTCGAGGGAGGTATAGAGAGAGAGAGAGAGAGAGAGAGAGAGAGAGAGACTGTGATGGAGGGTAGTTTGGTACAAGCCCTTTTCTCTTCTTCAATGTTGTAATGTTGGATCTTTCATCTTCTGATGAATATATTCTTTACAATTCCATTTGGTGAAGAGGAAAGGGCATTACCAAATCACCCTTCCCAACTTCAAAATAAGTATCACACTTCCGAACTAGGATGGTTCACAACTGATCTTTTGATTTTTCATCTTCATTTACATCTTTTGAATCCATTTTTATAGTTTTAATTAAGATTTGAAATGTCTTCTGATCATGACAACTATATTATCTCAGCGGATTTCTGTGAGATTATATTTTATCATATCTATTATATGATTGTTACACATATGAAGGTTCTCTTTTCTTATACTTTTGCAAAAAAAAAAAAAACAAGATCTTTCAGAAGTCAGAAATTTGAAATCTGTAGTCTCTGTATTCAATTTTTTTGTGGGATAGTCGTAGGAGATGATGTCAGGAAGGACGCCAGTGCGTGTTTGGTTGCAGTGTGTTAGACCTAGTGGTGCCCAGTCCCTACAGGCCCGAACGGTCAAAAACCGTTTTCTTTTAGATTGGAACGGAAATGTAAGTTTTTTTATTTTTATGAAATAGATAAAAAGGAAATTTAAGTTTTTTTTTTGATGAAGGGAAGGAAATTTAAGTTAGTACTAGAAATTGAATAAAAAAATTTTTCCAACAAAATAATTCCTAAATGATTTATTTTTGTAAATATTTAAAATTTTTTTTTTCTTAAACTTGTTAACTTATTTATGTAAATTATCCTTTATTAATTATCTTTCCAACAAAATCATTTCTAAAGATTCATTTCTATAAAATCTTTCTTTAACTTAAATCTATAAATCATCTTCTGTTAATTATTTTCAAAAAGTAATTTTTAAAGGGATTTTTTTGAGCTTTCTCCTTCGTCGCTAATTGGTAATTGTGTTTACCCCCTCAATGATGGATAATTAAGTTTATTGACAAAAACAAAAATGACTACCAAGAGCAATTATTATTTAATATGATTCTTGGTAGAGATTTCCCATTACTTTATTAGTTGATTTAGTTGGGAATATGATTAGTAAAAATTGATTTTGTTTATATATTAATTAATTTATGATTTTATTATCACAGGCGAAACAGTTAACAATTAGTTTTAAGGCGTAAGATCAAAAAGCCCTTTCTAAAATCACTTCCAAAGAACCTTTTCAAAAATCTTTTCTAAACATATTTATATAAAACATATCCTATTAACTATTCTCAAAATCTTTCAAAAAACAATCATTTCTAAACTAGAGAATAAATTAGATTTTGTTATAAATATTAGATTTATGGTGGATGACCACCACCAATTGTAACTCCCACCACCATAGGTTTTCCACCATCAAGTTGTATTCAAGCTCCATTATTGTGTGCCTATTGGATGTGTAACTCATCTAGCTAAATGCCTATATAAAGAGGTTACTTGCTAATGAAGAAGATGGATCAAACCAATGTATCATAGTACTCAATATTACCAATGTACCAAAGTAGAGAAATTCTCTACAAACATATGAATGCAATTCTAGTTCTTCCCTCCTTTATTTTTTACAATACGTTATCAGCACGAATTGCTCTATGATCAAAGGGAAGAAGAAATTTTCCACTTATTGATCAAGATACAAACAAATGAAACATGGGTAAGTTTGGTCAATTGTAATTGGTATATCAAAAGGTATTTGCACATTTCTTTGTTGAATTTTTAAGCTTATTATTCTTATTTATCTCTAACCATTGATTTTGTGATTGTTGAGACATGGTGAATCATATCAAAATGATATTAGAGTTACATAGTTGATAATGAAAAATGGTTGGTATTTCAAACTAATATGAATGTAGAGCTATTCTATGGTAAGGTCAAGGTAAGTTATGCTTCAAAAAAAAAAAAAAAAAAAAATTGGTATTACCCTCGTAACTAATGTTTAGTTTTTATGAATATATCATAAGTGCATATTTTGATTTATTAAAGAAGATTTCTCCAAAGAGGAAACTTAACCACCTAAATTTGATTAAGATCAAATTGAAGCATATATTATATATGAGATAATCAAACCTGAAGTTTGGTGTGTCTGAAACAAGTCTTCAAATCTCAAAATTTCTACAAGAGAAATCTCATATAACATTTCACCCTTCAAATCAAATCTCGTAGTATAAAATTTCTACGAGATGATAATAAATCAAATCTCTAAAGGGTGAAATTATATACCACTATAAGTTGGTTAATTATCACAAAAAAAAAAAGAAAAGATAAACTCTTGCAAAACAAAATTTGTTTGCTCATTCCTGAAGAATGAGAAACATTGATGTTTTAGTATTGAAAATATTCATTGATTCTTAAGAGATTACAACTGAATTTGTGGTAAGAAAATACTACAGAAATTCAGAATATCTATTCAAGTGGTGGTAATATCTTGTTTTAGGTGATAAATTGTAAATTCTTGAAAAAATAGAATTTGTTGAATATCCGCTTTCATATTACACCTGAAGTTGTAATAACCAAAGAGAAAGTGATGATGGATTTAATAAATAAAATAAAATAAAATCACATGAAGATGATATATCTCACATGTAATTAATCACACCCGAAGTTGTGATATTATAACAAATTGCTCACACCTGAAGCTGTGATCATATAGTAATTTTTGTCTAACGGAAAATATGATATGAAAATAAAAATCAAATTTGCCTAAAGCAATTGATTTTTCTTTCGTCTTTGTCACATCCTTGAAGTATGTGCTCATAAATAAGACGGAAATCTATCGACATTAGGGGGAGGAAGTCCTATATTCAATGTCGTAAAATACTTGAAAATGATCGAGTTTCTCTCATTTGGATACAATATAAGGAAAACTTGCTACCTCGAGATATTAATATTTTTCAGAGCTTAATATGCTTATATCCAGATAATGGTAATGGAAAATGATCAAAGTTGATCAAAGTGACATATACTCTTTGACACTGAAGGAATAATTTTTCCTCCTGAAGAGGCTATCAAATTCGAAATGAATGTGATTCAAATTCCTAATAAAATCCCCTGAAGAGGATATGTGTAAAAAGAGACACCGACCTTTTACAAAGGCACATATATGAGATCGCTGAACTATGTATGCTGTGAAAATTTGAAAAATCAAATAAATCATTTCAGACGATGTATTTCTGAATATAGTAGCTACTGGGAGCATATTGATCCGGAATTACTCTAAGTAATAGTGGTCAACTTTTGACGAGATACTTCATTACTTGTGGATTTTCTTACAAAATAATTAAGTCTTTAGATATTAGGTCGAATCACCAATTAAGAATTAGCCTGAAGGTAATAAAGTAGACATGTGTAAGAAATGTCCTTTAGTCTATAAAGGAGTTGGCGTCCACTTATAAAATTTCAATATGAATTACAAATCTCCGAATTATATTATGAAGTATTTATAAATCCTATTGTGACTCCTGAAGAGTTTATCAAAGTTTGACAGTAGAGTATTGAAAAAGATTATTCGAGTAAAGAAAATCTTGAAAATGAACATATTCTGAAATACTAAACGACTATAAGCTTCAAAGCAACTCATATTGTCTTAACTTAACATATGTCATGAAAATTCAGGTTTTGAAGTACCTAATATAGTACAGACATTACATTATGTATGTTGTAATGTGGTTTTAGAAAACAACCATCATTCATATATAAAATGTCAATCGCGTTGTACTCTTTTTCCTTCGTCAAGGTTTTGTCCCATCGGGTTTTCCTTGTCAAGGTTTTAACGAGGCAACTATGCGTTGAAAATTGTTATAATTTGTTTAAAAGTTGTAGTCTTTTTTTTCCTTCGTTCAGGTTTTGTCCCGTTGGATTTTCCTGACAAGGTTTTGGCGAGACAACTAGTCATCGAATGATGAGTTTAACACCTATTATGTTTGTGAGGTGGATTGTGCATGAAATTTATAACGCACATTGAAATGTGATTAGTACATTGATTTCACAAAATATTATAATTATCTTATCGATGTATATGACAAATATGAATCACTAGAAAGTGAGTTCAACTGAAATCGCTAAAGGATTTAACAAGCTTCAATCTAAAGTATGCATAAACTTTAAAGCATTATATGAATGCAACTTGAAATGTCAAATGCTACTTATTATATTTATGTGTTTATATACCAAAAGGAAGCTGACCATAACAAGTTGAACAATGTCCTCAACCTTCATGAGGGGGAGCAAGTTTATGAAAACACTGCAATATTTTCACACTGTACTCTTTTTCCTTCGTTAAGATTTTTTTTCCCACGGGGTTTTTCTTAACAAGGTTTTAATGAGGCAGATTATGTGTACATAAAAGATGTACATAAACAAAGAATTTGTACTCTTTTTCCTTCACTATGGTTTTGTCCCATTGGGTTTTCCTAGTAAGGTTTTAATGAGACAATTTCTGATGTGGTGGACATCCAGGGGGAGTGTTATAAATATTAAATTTATGGTGGATGACCACCACCAATTGTAACTCCCACCACCATAGGTTTTCCACCATTAAGTTGTATTCAAGCTCCATTATTGTGTGCCTATTGGATGTGTAACTCATCTAACTAAATGCCTATATAAAGAGATTACTTGCTAATGAAGAAGATGGATCAAACCAATGTATCATAGTACTCAATATACCAATGTACCAAAGTAGAGAAATTCTCTACAAACATATGAATACAATTCTAGTTCTTCTTGTCTACAATCTCTTGGTTAATATATTTCCATTATCTTTCTTCTTCCCTCCTTTATTTTTCACAACAGATTTATATTTTTTGATTTAAATTTTGTTATTTTAGAATTTTTTTTTTTTAAAGTCCATCCTACGTCTCAAATTAAGAGATTTATTTTCTCTTTTGGTTTGTCTCAAAATAAAAGACTCATTTCCTCTTTTATCATAAAATCCATCAAATTTTTAACATTACCTTTTATCTCTATATTACATATTTGTGATCAAACGTTTATTCTTCGTAACAATCTAATTTGGAAGAAAAAATACCATCCCCGGGCTGGGCCAGGGCGTAGCCAACTTGGGTTGAGGTCCGGGTCGGGACTATTCCAACTCGGGTGGGCTACGCCTGACTTGCAACTCGGCCTTTTAAACATCATTAGTTGACCTAAATCTACCCGCTTTGGTGCACCCAAATTGTCAACCGACCAAGGATTCAAGTAAATTTGCCCCTCCCCCTTTCTTTTTTGGAATTTAACTTGATTGAAAGCCAAAAGACAAATGAAATACAATATGAAATTAAAACAAAGCAAAGTGCCCCAAAACTACATTAGAGGAACGAAATACACTAAACACATTTGTTAGGTACCCAATGCAGAATGTGCTAAAGAGTGAGCTATGGAATTGTCTCCACGCAGGATCCAGCTATATTCCACTTGTTGTTGCGTCGCCACGTGATGGGTACCTAACAAATGCTCTCCAACCCTAGTTCAGACACCATTTCACAACCGAACAAGAAGGCTTTTGCTTCACATTCTAGTGATGAGGATGAGTGAATTCTTTTGGATCTTTGATCTACCACTTCGCCTCTCCTATTTCTGATTATCACCCCTACTACTGCTCCCTGATGTGAGAATGCATCATCAAAATTCACCTTCAACATGTTCCCTGAAGGAGGTACCCAACCTTCGTTACTGCTCTGAAGCTCTTGAGCATCTTCGCCGACATTCGACATTTTGTTCTTAGCTTGTATCACTGTGGCTGATACTGATCGACTTCTGGCGGAAGTGTGCTTCATTTCGACCTAGCCAGAAGAACTAGAGAAGGTAAAGATAAAATGTCACTTTCTTTTTATCCTTATTTCCAAGTTCTAGCAGGGATCTTACCATTTTTCTGGGTTTGTTTCTAGGCTGAGGGGTTCATGATTTTGGGCTGCGACCATAGATCTGAAAATCTTGGGCATCTGCTGAATAAATGCTTTACTGATTCATCTTCCTGTTGGCACAGAATGCATCTTGTGGGTATGTTTCGTTTCCCTCGAGATATTTTCTCCAACACAGGTAATCCTTCCATATAAATAGGATTACCTTTGCTTTAATATGGTTCAGATTCCATAGCTTCATCCATGGAAAGTTTGCCTCTACTCTCGGATGTTATGATGCGGAATGACTTCTCTGTAGAATGATTTAGCTGTAAATCTTCCTTGTGGTTGAGGGATCGAGATTAGTTTGTCTATAGGCATTGCTTCTGATAGATGTATGTTTAGTATAGCCCTTGTTGAATCTTGTTCAAATAGATTCTGTATCAATATTATTTTCCAGCTTTTTGTATGTTAATTTATTAGATCCATAACCCAAAAGATGTTGGTTGGGAACCTTGATTTAACCCGAGGAGTAAAATTTTGAATGTCAGGCACCCAAGGGCCATGAAGGATTTTAATGGAAGATCCATCTCCCACTTGCAAGCAACATTGCTTCCGCAGATCTTCTCTGATTTCCAGTAAGGAGGACCGTAGAGCCGAAGAATTTGATTTTTTTTGTTCCATTCCAGAAGCTATCTGTGTTGTAGTACTTAGCTTTAATAATACGTGCCCATGATTTTAGTCAATTAATAAATAGAATTACATGGCACATTTTATTTTAGTCGGTGTTTTGGGAAATAAGCAAAGTTTCCGGGGCAATAAGTTTTGATTGGAAACAAATTTGTTTTGTTTCCTCCAAACATCACCCTTTCAGTTTTATTCTTTCTTCTTCTCCTCTCACCTCAACTAGAACTCCAACGACCTCCACCAGAATTCGGCGACTTCCACCATTAATGTTGCCGATCACCATCAACAAAGTTCTTTCTTTTTTCTTCTTTCTTCTCTCTCTTTTCTTCCCTCTCTCCTCTCTCCTCTTATCCTTCGTCCCTCTCTAGGTGGAGCCAAATATTAGTTAAGAGACGGGCTGAAAACTAGAAGTAATAAAGAAATAATCTCAAAAAATGGTGTGCCCGGGCTCGAACTCGTGACCACCACGATTTGAAGCTAATATTTTACAGCTTTTACCACTCAACTAAAGATCTTCATGTGAATATAAGTACCACTTACCTTTATTATCCTAATCTCAACCGGGCTGTAGCCCGGCGGAGCCCACTAGTGGCTCCGCCTCTGCTCTCTCACGAAAGTTTCGGCAAAGGGGATCTCCCTTCGCCGAAAACTCTTCTGGATCTGGTTCTTCCAGATCCAGACGAAGGGTCCGGCGAAGGAAAAATCCCTTCGCCGGAACTGTATTAAAGAAAGAAAGAGAAGAAGGGAGAGAAAGAGTGAGAGGCAGATAGAGGAGAGAGGAGAAGAGAGGGAGAGAGAAAGAGAGAAATTCCGGCCGGCACCTTCATTCCGGTCGGAAATGGAGAAGAGAGAAGAAAGAGAGGGAGTGTTTGGTTTGAATTTTTTTTAGTTTTTCACCGTCTTCCCCGGAAATTTTCTGCTTTCCCCAAAACGGTGGCTTTTATTTTTAACTCATTGTAATTTGCTCTCTGCTTTTGAAACAACCAAAAAGACTTGGTCAATCAAGATTGAGTTACTGGACACATTTTATTTTTAACTCATTGTAATTTGCTCTCTAGTTTTCGTCTTCACATATCTCTATCAACAAATTTTTCGGCCACCACCTCTTGTCTTTCTCTATTATGTTTCCTTGTCTTCCACTACCACTGTAATTGAACTAAAAAACATGAGCACTTTTTCTTTGCTAAGAAAAACGTTTTGTTGTTTTCCTTAAACTTTTATATCTAGGGTGAGCAACACAAAAAAAGCTTTAGGTTGTGTCTTTTTTTTTTTTTCAGATCTGAAATTTGAAATTTTGTTTGAATTAGCTTGGCATCTGAATAGGCTGAATAAACCCACTCATTTCAGACTTTAAAACAAGTCTGAAATGAAAGACCAACCTCTGAAATAATACAAATGACGAGTGTACCCTTAAAAAATTGAAAATATTTTTTTCTTTCATCTTTTTTACACCACCAGTCACATCCAGAACCACCACCGACCAGAACCATCGACAACCAGAACCACCACGACTAGAAATTATAGCACCACCACCATAAATTACACCACTGACACAAATTGCACCACCATTAACACAAATTACAACACCACGAATTACACCATCACCATAAATTACAACACCTCCACCACAAGAGCACAAAATTCATGTGATTCGCAACCTAATATTAGGGATTTCATATTTTTCTTCAAAAGCAGAAACTCATCTGGTCGCAACGAAGAACTTCTCTGTGTAACCTTTTCTTTTCAGATCCATCTAACCAAAACATCCCACACAACCACCACTGCAGTAAAGATCCTTGTGAACACTCCAGATCTATGAATCGACGGTCATCTTGTTTGAAACCCTCGCCGGATCCGGTGAGGGTTTAGCTTTACCCTAATCTTTGGTGTAGAAAGAGAGAGCATGTGTGAGAGAGAGAGAGGAAAGTGAACAAGTTTTAGAGATATGCCTAATCTTCCTTTCTAGAGAGAGAGAAAAGGAAAAAGAGAAAGAAGCAGCAGTTAGGGAAGAGACGAGCAAGTGAGATAGCTAGATGAAGTAAACCAGGTTTTCCCCTTAAATATCAATGAGGGCTAAAATGTCTCTAATGTTAATTCAGACCTAGTAATTCAGATCTTGGAAAACAAACATTCAACTCGTTAGTTAATTTGACCAATTCAGATTCAGCTAATTTAGTTCAGCCAATTCAAATTCAGCTAATTCAGTTAAACTAATTTAGATTCAACTAATTCAGGTTCAGACAAAAATAAAAAAGCAAACACAACCTTAGTAACATTAATTATTTCAATAAATTGCTTTAACCTTCTTAAACAAACCACAAAGTAATATACCAGAAATTACATAATCTTTTTCTTATCACCCATTTTTAATGAAGAACCTTTCTTCATCTTATGTTTTTTTTGCTGTATCTTCCTATTTTCTTGTTTCTTCACTGTATTATGCGAATGACTCTTTGTCCAAACCATTTTGAGAAATCTCATGTATTTACATGAAGGACTCTGTAAGGTGTTTGGAAGCTAATGCATACTAAATACTTAACATATATGAGAACAAATTATTAATCAAGTGTACTCGACATAATAAAAAAATATTTAAAGTTACACAATCGAAGTGGTGTATGTAAGTGAACTTCTCTGCCCTTTTCTCTTCAATTTGTTTACGCAAAAAAGTCAATTATAGATCTATTTACAAATGAACTAAAGCAAAAATCTTTTAGTTGATCAACTGTTATGTTGATCCAATCCTCTTGAAAACACCACACAAAATCACTATAGAATTACACACAAAGAGTTAAGTTACATGAGAAAAGTTATATTTTTTTGAAAATAAAGTAATTGCTCATTACCTTCTATGATAATCAGACCAATCTTTCATAATTATATTTTTCTGTCAACAGTTTGAAGATTCCTCACTTGAATACCTTTGGTATTTTCCATCTTCAATTGGTGGATCCTCAAAATTCATCATCATCATCTAAGTCTTGATCAATCAACACCATCTCTTACTTTTCAGTCATTGTTTTTTCAGTGAAGATTCAATTGGTTTTTTTAATTTCCTTGCCCTTTTGTCATAACAAGAAGAGGGTCTTTTCTAGATGTTTTCTCTTTGGATGCTCCTTGATAGGCCTAAAATAAGTCTACTCCCGCAAGTGTACGGGATCAAGTTATAGTAATTCTAGTAAGTCCGGAAATTGTTCCTAGGGATAAGTAATTTCACCTAAATCTTAAATCAACACCCCTTTTCATAATTTTCATTTGGTTTTTAGAAAATAATAAAAATAACAAACCAAAGATAAAATGAATAAGATGAGAAAGAAAAATCTAGGATTTTTTATTCCACCACATAAATCGACTATCTAAAACATGCATTCAATTAACAAATTCCTTTTTTCATATATAACTCAAAATCCAACATAATAAACTATTTAGATTTCGGAAGGTATTCTTTATTAACACATTTCAAAAATCAAGTATTTCTAATTGATTATCATATAAAAGCTATATTCCTTGACAATCATTCATCATCTAAAAAGCATATCCCATCTAATAACTTAACAAAAACATGAAATGTCTAATTATGAAGCATGAACAATGAAAAGACCATAAAATCTATATGAAATGACAATTAATAGGCATTGAAGCTCAATAGAAGGATTTATTACGAGTTAATTCCTATATGGCCCCCTACTTTGCGACCAACTCCCTTTATGGCCCCTTTTTTTTCGTAAATTCAAATATGGCCCCCTATTTTCAAGATAATGTCATTACTACCCTTTCTTAATTCTAAATTTAAAACATTAAAAAAATTTATTTCCACCTCACCTCTCTCTCTCTCCACCTCATATCTCTCTACAACTCACCCCTCTCTCTCTCTCCAATTCACCTCTTTCTCTCTAACTCAACTCTCGCTCTCTCCAACTCACCTCTCTCTTCTCCGGCAAGGTCGCCGGCCAGAAAATTTTCCGCCCGGCGACCTTCAAACATAAAAAAAATTCTCTCTCCTCTCTCTAAAATTTTTTTAAAAAAAGAAACTCTCCACTCTCTCTCTAAATTTTTTTTTAAAAAAAAAACTCTCCACTCTCTCTCTCTAAAAACTCCGGCGAAGGGGGTTTCCCTTCGCCGGAGTTTTTAGAGAGAGAGAGAGAGTGGAGAGATTTCTTAAAAAAAAATTTAGAGAGATAGAGGAGAGAGAAATTTTTTTTTTATGTTTGAAGGTCGCCGGCCGGAAAATTTTTCGACCGGCGACCTTGCTGGAGAAGAAAGAGGTGAGTTGGAGAGAGAGAGAGAGAGGTGAGTTGGAGAGAGAGAGAGAGGTGAATTGGAGAGAGAGAGAGGGGTGAGGTGTAGGGAGAGATGAGGTGGAGAGAGAGAGGGGTGAGGTGGAAATAACTTTTATTTAATGTTCTAAATTTAGAATTAAGAAGGGTAGTAATGACATTTACTTGAAAATAGGGGTCATATTTGAATTTATGAAAGAAAGGGGACATAAAGGAAGCTGGTCACAAAGCAGGGGGCCATATAGGAATTAACTCATTTATTAATCAATAACATATTTCAAAATTAGCCCAAGTATGGATTCCCTCTACAACCCTAGATATAAGATTAACTACTCATTAAATTTAGAGACATATACATTGATATAATAAAATACATGGAAACAAATGAGACAAAGAAAAGAAACCACCCAATTCCTTGCTCCAATGGTTCCCAAGTATGATCCAAATTATGGTCTAAATCCAATTAATAGTACGCTGAGAGGGTTGTTGAAGTCTACCAAATAAGTGGTATTGAATGGTTATTTATATGGTTAGGGTTTTTAGTTGGGCTTAATGGTAGAAAAAGGGAATGTAAGGTCATTTTAGGACTTTCTAGGGTTAAAAGAGCACAAATCCCTAGCGGTTAGGGTTTGGAAAAAGATTTCGGATGCTAACATGCTTCACGGGTAGTGAAATAAGGTGCGGCAACAACCCAGCGTCCGTTGGATGAAGATTCACAGAAGTGTAAGGCCCAGATTGCGCCATGCGTGTAGGAGTAACCAACTGAACTGCTTCGGGTAACAAAGAAACATAAATGAAGGACCAGACGCTCAACAACCGTCATATCTTGAAAACGCGGAAGCCTACGGACGAGATTAATACGTGGGATTTGAGACTACGCTAATACGATGCACCGGGAACACTGGATCATACTCTTAGGGTTCATTTCGATGCTCAACGCGAATACGGAAATTAGATGTAACAACCTTAGTTGTACGACACGTGTCTCGGGTAATACCGCCTGCCAGAAAATCTCCCGAAAGTATCCCACTTATTCAAATGTTGTTGACCCATCTTTGACTTTACATAATTCCCTCGTTCAGACTCTGATTTGACTTCCGTTTTGTCCTACGGTCTCGTCTTGGACTCTACTTTTCACCCATTTGACCAATTAACCAAAATGTCCTCGACTCCAAATGACCAAAATACCCTTCATGTATATTTTTTTCATTTTTAACCGTTTTCACACCCAACTCTCCAAAAGACACCTAATCAAGAAAACCAACCATTTTATTATAATAAAGACTCGAAACTAACTTACTCGGCTAAATTAAACGACTAGATGGGACATTTTCATGACCCATCACTCCTTAACCTTCTTTTTTATGGATCCTTTAACAATTTTCTTTTTCATTTCAGCAAGTGTTTCAATTTTTTACTTTAGTTCCCTCGTTAATTCCTCCCATGTTCTTTTTGTTTTTGACTTCTTGATGCACCCGAAAAGGTTACACACCCAAGCGGAGGTATCAAGTAGTAATCCGGCAAAGCCGGGATCGATCCAAGGATAGGAAGGTAGTTTGGATATCGAAGGGTCTTGTCCCTCGGTCTAGATATTTCAAGCTAACTTAGACTAAAAAGGAAAGGAAACAAAGATAAATGGGGGTTTGATCGAATAAAGTGATAAGAGAATAAAGCAAACAAGTAAAATAAACTAAACTAAACAATAAAAGTAAACGGGCGAGAGAGATTCGAGAGAAGAGTTAGAGGAACAAGAGTCGGGAGACGGTAAGAGTTGATTCGGGTAAAAGTTAATTGAGACGGATACTTCGATCCACAAGATCGACAATGACAAATACTATGTATCTATTCGCATGAAAGTGTAATTAACTTCACCCACATTGACAATCCTAAGCATCATGTGTCTAACTAAGCATAACCGATCAAACGTAACTAAGCATTGACTATCAAACTTAAACACACTATCTAATGAATTGAAAATGAACAAGAATGACACTAATAAGCATAATATGTCAAATTAAGTATAATCGATCTAACATCACTAAGTATCGATTATCAAACTAAGTACACATTATCAAACTTCGTGTCAATTAGACGATTAAGATCGAGGCTTCTAGTTTATAAAACTAGACGAAGACAATTAAACTCACATGTAAACAAATAACAAACCAATCATCACATTCGAATCATGCTTCAAGGATATCCGAATACGAGAGTTCATGTATCAAAATCCGGGAATCTATAATGATAAATCTACGACTATGTATTGTCCGATTTAATGTATCAAAATACAACCGATGTTCGACTCCTAAGGTGATGTCTATAAGTACTACGTATATCCGGAGATCATACTTAGTCAAACAAACGTCCTAAATACGTTAATCCCGAGTCGTCGAAAGTGTCGTCTAGTCGCCTAACTATGTGAAGTACATGACAAGACACATGAAATTATGATCAAAACGACAATCGAATAAAATGAACATCAACTCATAATCAAAACATCAAATCATATTAAACATAATCACGAATTCATCACATTTCATCTCATATATTCGACACACTTGATTTAGCTAACATGGTGATTGAATAATAAATGAAAAGAAGATGATGAGAAATCCCCCTTTTTCGATGAGGTTCGAGACTAGGTTCGTCGAGAAAAATGAGTCTCTAAGTGTAGTCGATCTCCCCGTAGCAATTTTCTAGATTTCCCTTTAATAGTGAACTTTGGGTGTCCCCGAGTAAAAATCAGATTTCCCCATAGCACTCATCATCATCTTCTCCATCTCAAGAACATCCACCATTAAAGCTTCATCAAGCTTTCTCTCTCTAGAGATTTTTCACCCAAAATCAAATCAAACTACATGAGAAGATAGATCAAGACATGGGGAGTAAAAGCCCTATGGTTTCGAATCAAAAATGTTGCCGGAAACCCTCGAAAAATCCGGTCAAAGAAACCCTAGTTCCGGCCAACCCTAGATCCGGCCATGTGCAACCATGCTGTGCACTATCCGAGCAATCCGAGCTGTTTCCATGCTAGTCCGAGCCCGTTCCGACCGTCCCGAGACATGAAGACACGTCCCGTGAGCTAGCAATGAAGTTCCCGTGCACAGCAACTTCACCCCGTGCCTTGCAGCCGCGTCTTCTTGAAGAAACCCGAGCAGGAGGCCGTCCGAGCTGCTGCTGGATGCGTCTGCAGCAGCTCCCGTGAAGAACAACAGCTCCTGTGGAACGTGCTGCTGCTCCTTCCCGGCCGTGCAGCTGCACTTCCCGTGCCAGCGCGACTTAGGAGCTGCTGTTCCCGTGACTTGTCCGGCCAAGCTTTGGCCGGCCTTGGTGATGGCCGACCTAGCTTGGCCGGCACCTTCTCTCTTTCCCTCTTGCTCTTTCAAAACCCTCTCTTTCAAGCTCTCTCTCTAGCAACCAAGAACACCAACCCTAAAATCCTTGCCTCCTCTTTCCTCCCCAAACTTGTGTATTCTAAGAATGAAGAAGAAAATGAATAGTGTCTTGGCCTTCTCTTTTGACTCAAACCCTAGCTTAGTCAAGACTTGACTTTGACTCAAACTTGAGTCCATAAAGAGGGTGCCTCCAAAATCTCTTCCTTCTTTCATCTTTTTTGGGCTTGGGTTTTGTTCCTTCATATCTAGGCTCTTGGGTTTTAGACTTGGGCTTTAATCTTCACTTGGATATCAAGGGGGGTGCCTTCATAGAATCTTTGTTTTAAGACCGAACCTCGACTTCTTTCTTTCACAACTTTCCCGTCCGAACTCGGAATGGACTTTCGTTTCCACCGTTGGACTCGTCTTTGACTCCTCTTCTCATTTGATTTGCTTGAAGTCTTTTTCTCTCGTTTTGGGCACATGAAATGATAGTGATAATTCGCTCCCTTTATTCCGAATTAAGTTCTTTATTCCAAATATGGTACCTAAAGAAGAAAAACACATAAAATATTATTGATAATACTCGAAAATGACTAATTAGTCTAAGTTAGGCTCTCCAAATGTGACATTTTCGTGTCACATCACTTCTTCCTTATTTGTTGATAATCTTCTGCGCTGCTTTCCTTATTTGCTTTCATCTTTTCATTTTGTTTTGCCATTCCATCACTTATGTCCCTAACTACATGTAGAATTTCTTTGCTTACATCTTTCAGATCTACCGTATTATCTCGTGTGCAAGAATCTTGGCCGTTTAAATCAGTACTCTATTTTTACATCCAGTCTTTTTAGGGAAGTTTTATTGGGCCACCCGTTCTTGTTTAAAGGGCCCCTCTTTGTGGATACGATACGTGTCCACCGAATTCACAAGAGAATATTCGGTAAGAACCCACCAAATGCACAAGAGATTATTCAGTACGAGTCCACCGAAATTCACTCAAGTAGTCTATTTTTGTAAATGTGATGGACTCGTACCGAATTCACAAGAAGGGCCTTTATACCAAGAATGGGGCCTACAAAACTTAACCTTTTTTAAGTCACATATAACATATGTGAACTGCTCCATTAACACAAAAGAGGGATAACAACTAACAGTTCATCATCAAGATTGGCCGAGCCAAATGCCATTCTTGTGAAGAAACCGCATTAATCTAATAACACTTCTGCTAGTCTAATGAACTGCCTTTTCATCACCATTGATAGCTTTGATTATGTTGTTAGAGTCTCCTTCCAGTATTAGAGTTCCAAAATTTAGGTCTTTGGCCATTGCTAGAGCATGAAATTCCGCCAATGCGTCCTCTTCATCTATTGTTTTGCAGCGAATATGGATGATTTTCTTGCAATACGATTAGCACGAGAATCGTGAAAGACGATTCCTATTGCTGCCTCCTCTGTAATTTTAGTAAATGAAACATCAAAATTGCACTTGATTTTGTGTTTGGTGGTGGGGAAATCTATTTCTTTAATGGAAGAATAAGGTTCATGCTGTACTGGAGATCTAATGTGGTTAAGTTGAGCTGAAGCTAGACTTTGTGTTCCAGTGATAAATCTGGAATATAGATGGTTTCTTTTTTTGGTATAGCACTTCACATCTGATTTTCCAGATTACCCGCCAAGTAGTTAGGATGTAGATCAAGGAGTTGTAATATTCCTTATCCAGAGACATCAATACAAAGAGCGAAGGGTAAGGCAAAGCATACATTCCTTGAAAAAGGCCATTCAAAAAATATGTGATGCGAGTGATTAGTTTGAATATTATGTGACCCACATAGTCTAAATTCTAGATTTATGAACCTTGAGAGGACTTCAGTTGTTGGAAGCGAATTATTGGACAATATCAAGAGGAAGAGTTGAATTCTTGGAGTGCATTCAAGTTTCCATAACTTAGATCAGAAATCTGTCACTTGCAATTCAGGTTGTTAATGTCTAGTGAAGATATTATACATGGATTTCACAGTATACACTCCTGACTTGGTTGGGTTCCAATGGATTTGGTCTTCACTTGTATTATTTAAGGGGATAATGGTGATTTTATATACTATATCCTCTGAGAATAGTTAATCTAGCAATTCAAGATTCCATTCATGGGTAGTAGTTGTTGGATTGGTTTCTATAAACTAAACTTAACAGTGTGGAGACGGTTACCGACAACAGGAAGTTACTCATGGTAGTGTTTTTTAGCTAAGTCAGACCGAAATCTGATGTGAGGTTTTTATTGACTCGAGTCAGATAATCAGATTTCATAATGTTTGGTTTTATCTGCCTCGTCTAAATGGCTGATTTGGGATGATTTTAGATCCATTTGATTCAGACAATTGAAACCTGAAACTAAGAAAAAGAAGAACGAACTGGTCCTAAAAACTGAAACTACTACCCAATAAAACCCTAGTTCTGTTTGATTATCTGATTAGATGAACATGAGACAACGATGTACAGAAATGCAAAATGAAAACCCTAAATTAGTAATAACAAATCAAAATGAGTGTGTTTACGTAGGCTTACCAGAGAAACCCGCGAGAAAGCTTACCAGAGATGACCAGTTCGTTCTTCTTATTCCCTGATGATGGAATCGAGCAAAACCCTAGTTCTGTCAAGATTCGAGCATAACCCTTTTAGAATCAAGCAAATGAAACTAAGAAAAAGAAGACCTAAAACCTGAGAACTAATACCTAATAAAAACCCTACAATTTTACTAGGTTTTACTAGTTATGTTAATCGATTTTGAGTGGATGAACTTACCTGATGATGCCTGGGGTTGGAATCGAGTGAAGAAGAGGTATTTCTCGAGTGATTTTGAACTGCTGAAATCGATTTTAGAGAATAGCATCAAGTTTTGCCCTAGCTATTGGAGGAAGAGGGAATGGAGGGAGTGAAATCCCGTGTTTTGCTTTTGAGTTGAAAATGGACTCAACTCAAAAGGCTTAAAACTTGAGGGACCAATTTGTAAAATATGTAAAACTACCCTCTTCACTCTGCCAACTCAGGATGCTATGCCCGGTTGGACTGCCAACTCGGCTTGCCGGGATTCGGCCGGAAAACCGCCGGGCATAGCATCATTTTTGGAAGAAAAATCGACCAGAGAGAGAAAGAGCCCTGACCTTCCTGACCGAGAGGTATCCGATTATCCGAGAGAGACAGAGCCTTGATCGAGAGGAAATTTGTTCATCATCTCTCTCTCTAATCTCTAATTTCTCTATCATCTCGTTCTTCCCTCTCACTTTCTCTAACAATTATTAGGGTTTAAAGTGAAGATTCAAACTGATATTTATGGTTCTTTATCTTCTCTCTTATTAACAAAAACAAAATCAACTAATCAAGTGATTCAAAACTTTGTTATCTACCATCTAGGTAAGTGATATTTCTTCCCTCTTCTTTTTGATTCTTTCTAAAGCTTCTAATACTTCAATATCTATTGTTTTGGGCATTTAGGTTACTGGTTTTGATATTAGGGTTTCCCTTTTCTATTCATTGACAGTCCAAATACTTCTAAAATCCTTTTTCTCTTAGGGTTTATTATGGTTGGGAAATTGCTGAGCATAGTTGTGGGGGTTGATTTTTCTTAGATTTGAGTAGAAATTAGTTTCAAAACTTAATGTAGTAGGTTCAAACACAAAGAATGAGAATAAACTCTATTTGTTTAGTGCATCATCTTCAAATACAATTTTTTGATTACATATACATTGTATAGTAATTTTGGGCTAGCTAGGTATGAGTAGAAATCCTGGCTTCGCCCTTGCGGGCGGGCCTCAAAATACTTGTTTACCTTGTTCAGTGACCCTTGTTGTTTAGTGTGAGGAAGAAGAAGAAGAAGAAGCAGCAGCATCAATCATGGCTGCTACGAGGGGCAAGACGAGCAGTTTCTCTCCCAACCGACCGATTTCACGTATTTCTCAGACGCCTGGAACAAAGCATGGACCCAATGGAGCCATCTTTGTCTCCTCTGGAATCCCTGACCTTGACAGTAACTACAACTCTCTCTCTCCCTCTCTCTACCCAACTATAAGAAAATCTACTATCATTATTTCTGTTTATAATTTTCTTTAATTAGACCTTAATTTGTAATATGAAGAGATTCTAGGAGGTGGGTTTCCTTTAGGAAGCTTAGTAATGGTGATGGAAGATCCAGAAGCACCTCATCATCTACTTTTGTTGAGAAATTTCATGTCTCAAGGACTTGTTCATAATCAACCTCTTCTTTATGCCAGTCCTTCTAAAGATCCAAGAGCTTTTCTGGGTACTTTACCAACTCCCATTTTATCCAAAGATGACAAAGGTCGAAGTACTGACTCTGAACAGGTGGTCTCTCTTTCTCCATCTATCTCTAGGTTCATTGGCTATTTGGGAAGAATTTGAATGTCTTACTTAGGGTTTTCTTTGAGTTTCAGGACAAGGGTTTGAGGATTGCTTGGCAGTACAAGAAGTATCTTGGGGATAATCCTGATAATCACCGAAGTAAGATTCTTTGGGGACTAAAAGACCCAATCTTTGCCTTTTGAATGAATATAACAATGTTTGTTCAATCCTGATAATCACCGAAGTAAGATTCTTTGGGGACTAAAAGACCCAATCTTTGCCTTTTGAATGAATATAACAATGTTTGTTCAATTCTGAGTCGGATTTAACTAAAGAGCATTAGAATTTCAAGCTACCTAGATTTGTTTAAGTTGAGTTACTTTCTTTTCTTTACTTCTAAATGAGGCATCTTTAAGATATCTACGAATTGCGGATGAGTTGAGACGTAGAACCGTAGAGGTCTTGATCACTAGAAACTCTTTCAAACTTGAGAATTTTATTCTTGATATAGCTTATTAATGCCTCGATCTTGAATTTTGCCTTTCTACACTATGCGGACTGTCTCTTAATGCGGTTTATTGTTCGATTAGAAGTTTTACTCTTCTATAACGTTTTTCAGGAACTGACATTTAGTTATTCGACGGGAAAAATTGTGGAGGCTTATGGGTATATGTTGAATGGGAGGTTAGGTCGAAGGAAAGACCTCCAACTGAAGTTTGTCACTTTGATCAAATACCATCGTAAAATATTGGGTGGGCGAGACTAACTCCCCCTTTGTGCACCAACAAAAAGTGTTAGTTTTTTATTGGAGTGATCCACCCTCGCTCTTGATCAAACCAATTAAAAGTTTCGAAAGAACGGATTTGAAGAGAGACAGTCTGTTGAAGGTCCTTTTGTTCTACTAGCAGTCCACAAGTTAATAGCTTCTGCTGGTCAATATATGGGTCTGTGACTTTGTGTATCCCATAGAACTTGCTTTTCGACTCTTCAAACAAGATCTGTGCGGTTTAGGAAATCGTAGGAGTTGCTTTATATTTTCTGTTTACTCCTAGTTATAGAATTTATTTAATACCACTCTCACACAAGTTGGAAAAGGAGCATTCTTTATGCATGAATTGACTCATGTCGACAATAAATGTGACAACAAAATGATTTGGAAGATCAGTCATCTCTTTTGCCAAGATGAGATTCATAATAATTCACACCAATTATTTATTGTGGCATAAATTATACTTATTCAGCACTTACAAGTTAAATACAAAGTTAGTTTTGTCAAAACTGTACAAGTTGTTTTAAGCTGATCTTTATGTATTCGAATTGCTTAGAGAGGTAAAATTGTTTACTTCTTAAATATAATGCTTGTTATATATATATATATATAAAGAATTAGAACATGGATTACCTAGTGGGTAAATGGAGCTATAAGTCACTTGTTTTTCTTGTATTCAGATCCAACAGAGTATTCTAACGACTTTGATTTGCGGAAGCCCCTTGAGAGGCACATACTCAGTTCACAGCGTACTGAATGTTTTAGCATTCAGGATTCTTCAAATCTAGCAGATTTTCGTGATCGTTGTTCGTCATTTTTGGCTCAATTCCCAAGGTTTGTCCTTCTAACTTGCTGCTTAGATAGGAAATATAAGGTACGCTTAATAAGCATAATTGCAATTTATTGTTTGGAAAGTAAAATGACGCATGATCACATTGAAGTAATTGATGGTCCTTGAGTACTATGAGAGTAACACACTTTTTACTGACTATCTAATTTTGGTACTCCTTACTAGTTACTTCCTCAGTATATTTATGTGTTGGGTACTTGCATGCTCATGTCAAACATCAATTGCTCTCGTTTGGTACGCTTAATAAGCATAATTGCAATTTATTGTTTGGAAAATAAAATGACGCATGATCACATTGAAGTAATTGATGGTCCTTGAGTACTATGAGAGTAACACACTTTTTACTGACTATATAATTTTGGTACTCCTTACTAGTTACTTCCTCAGTATATTTATGTGTTGGGTACTTGCATGCTCATGTCAAACATCAATTGCTCTCGTTTGGCACTCGTAGTCACTTTAATTTTATAATGTGACGTTTTATATGTATATCTTGTATATACCTGCACATGCACACTATTGTTAAGTATTATAAATGATAAATCCCATACATATATATATATATATATATATATATATATATATATATATATATATATTACAATATAACACGTATGCGGATGTGATTGTGTTGGTCTGTCTCCACTAACAAATCGGTACCTAGTAGGCTAGTACCAGTATCAGTTACCATTTCAATTTTCATGCATTTTCCCTATGCTAATTGGTACATACCATATGGTTGGTATTTAAGTTTTGTTGCTTGACACAATTTTGTATGACTTCGGAGTACCCGCTAGATGCTTTTTTTTTGAAACTTTGAATTATTATTTATAAAAGATGGAGTTTTGTACAAAATGAGAGGGAACAAGATACATAACAGGGTACGAAGAAACTAGGTACTAGTAGGCTATATGTTACATCATAATGGTCTCCCTGTTAGTAATGAAATCTAGGTATGTTTTGTCCTTTGCCCATCCTATGTTTCTGCTCCAATGAAACAATTGTGCCAGGATGTCCTCCACCTTGAGTAAGCTATTCGGGTCCTTGAAAATTTTGTATTCTACAGGTGGATAGGCGACTTGAAACTTAGTTTCATTTAATCCATTTAGAAGTTACAATACTATTTATTCACAAAATGCTCGAAATTTTCAGCTTGAAATTGTGTCACTAGTTTGCCCACTAGTCACTAATTCTAACATTGTTGTTCACTGTAATGCTCCCAGCAATCAGTTTGTCTCTTCGCAAACTTTCTGTAATATTCCACTTAAAAACTGGAGTTGTTTCAATTATTCCACTACTGCTTTTGAAATTCCGTAGTGACCACCAGCTTGTAACTTATTAGGATGCTGACATTGTTATTCCATATAGCTCATAAGATTTAAAACCAGCAATGGATCAAATCTTGGCTTGATTGATATGTCTTTGAGATTCCTTGAAGTATTTCTACCTCTGGTTTTTATATTATTGAAATCATGTGTACACCTTTCACAAATTAGTACCCTGGTTATTTCAAATATGTCGGTTGGTGATTACAAATATAACTCGTATTTTAGTAATCATTTGCACGTGCAGAACACCATTACCTCCACTTCTCTTTATTAAGCTGTCAACGGTTTTCATTTACAGGAATGATGGTGCTTATCCCGGTCGAATTGCCATACAATCATTCTGTGCTCCACAATGTGGATACTCTGAGATGGTTAGTCCCTATTACACTATTAAGTTCTCCTGTTTGCATTTAATCCCAATCAATTGGTTAACTTGCTTTACAAGTCCGAAAATTTCTTAAATGATATTGCATATGAGCTGGGATTCTAGAATCTCCATCTGCCTAGTGGGGCTAACGTTTTTCTGTTTAGAAACTGCGCATTAAGTTATTCCCCAATTACCTAGTAGCGGGAGCTTGAAAAATATATTACCCTTAACTTCATTTATTTGTCAAAAACATGAAAGTCGTTGGATAATTCCTTTTAAGCAGAAATAAGGGCAGGAACGTCTTACTTAGCTTTTATGAAATTCACGAGTATAATTCTTATTATCATTTTGTTTAGGAATGGGATATGCTATCCTTCATCAGATCTCTGAAAAGCATGGTACGATCTTCAAATGCAGTTGCTGTGATAACTTTTCCGCCTTCGCTACTTTCACCATCGTTCTCTAAGAGATGGCAGCACATGGCAGACACCTTGCTCTCTGTTCGAGCAATCCCTGGTAATTTTCAGCCTTAAAATTGATGCCAGCATTAATAACTTCAAAACTTCTTTATATGAGTTCATTATTATAATCTATTCGAAACAGACGAGGACAAAGAGCTTGCAAAACTCCTCACCGGGTATCAGGATATGGTTGGCTTTCTTCATGTTCATAAAGTAGCCCAGACCAATACACAGGTACTCATGAAATTTCTATATAGAAATGGTTAGTGATCTTAAATAGAGATTCATTTGCCGCCATCGAAAATCCATTATTAGATGCAAGCAAGTGAAAGTTGATAAACCTGTACGGAAGGCACTTACTCACTTTCAGATTATATTGCTGTTTCGGTAATTTTACATGGGAACCCATTTTGGGTTTGGCTTCGATTTGTAATTTGTTAAATATGAATCTAGTATTGATTGTTTAGCCTTTCTTACTTGTTCATTTACTTGGCAGGTTCCTGTAATTCTTGAAGCAAATACGTTCTCAATAAAGCTTCATCGTCGAAGATCTTTGGTGTTAGAGAGACTAAATCAAGCTCCAGTTGATGGTTCAAGTGGTAGTTCGTATGGTGGTTCTTCTGGTAGTTGTTCTGGTTCCTCTAAACCTTCTGTCCTCGATTTCTAGTTCTCAATATCAAAATTTTAAGGGAGAAGTTGGCAAACAAAGATCAAATGCTTATTGACGGCAAGTCTTTTCCCCTTGTTCATTACAAGGTATAGCCAGTACAGACAAATGGTGGCAGAAGATCATCATTCGTTTAGATATTAGGTTAATATTATGGTCAAAGAGATTGCGCTCAAAGATTTCTATCAAATTTTGTGGGTTTCGACCAATTTTTGTACTTACATTTTTGAATAGTTGTTTAGATTTGTTAATTTATGGCCTGGTTAGAGTGTTAGTTTCTTCACTTGATCACTTTGTTCAGTAACTGTTCTGATCTTGTTTAAGAGGTATAATATTGATCAAAATTAATTAGAATTGATCATAGATGACTGAGTGAACATAAAAAATAAACGAAATTGATAGCACTTTTAATCATCATTTTTAATCTGCTTGTTCAGTTAAACCAAGAGCTATTTTATTCTCTTCTCTTAGATTATAAAAATGACTTTGACCTCTAGTTTTATATCATACACCCTAATAGAAAAAATAAGGGCTCCTATTTATTTTTGGAGATTAATAAAGGCCAAGGGCTCCTATTTTTTGGAGATTAATAAAGGCCAATACGAACTAATTCCGTGGAGGTTGGGAGGTTGGAGTAGCGTGGTAGTGTGTGTACCCTAGTAGTTTTGGAGGCGTATGTGCTAGAAACTGTAATTCAATCAACAACTTGAAAAGTTGCGCCAGCACAACTTCAAAACATACGCCTCTAAAACGACTAACAAGATAAAACCCGGACGGGGTATAATAGAAACTCAACAAATGGGACATCAAGAAGTTCTTTAGATTTCTGCTGCAGAGAAGGCTCTAACATCACATTGTCTATGCATGTTTAATAGAATTAGAACCCTAAAAGGGAAAAAAAGAACCGTGATTCATGAATTTACTTAGAAAATGTGATTACATGCTAATAACAACAAAGTTCTTTACCTGAGTATAAAACCATTTCTTGGCAGAGAATCATTTCCAAGAATACCAGTTCTCTACCTCTCTCTCTCTCTTCTATAGACCTATTGATAAACTGCAGCAAGAATTTCGTTTCTCTTTACTTGAATTCTTGAAGCAACTCATTGTGTGAGCAACTTCGAGTCACAAGCTACTATTTTTACCCTACCAACGTTCTCCTGACAGTCTTCGTTCTTGAACAAGGCATCCTGTAAGATGAAGGTCCATACATTGTCACAAAACCTGTATGTATGCAGATGTCCCTGTAAAATAGAAAGACAGTACGCGAAAAATTAGAGAGTTAGCTTCAATCTGACAAAATTTGCGAAGGGTTAGACAGAGAGAACTGCTCATTTGATCTGCTTCAATCTAGAACGTTTGAGCTTGTCTTCTTCAATATAATATAAGCAAATGTGGAGGCAAATAAATAACCATAATCTAGTGTCTCCAGTTGAATTTCTTTTCTCTGGTGAGTGGAAAGAATTATCTGATAGGGAAATATCTTGGCCTACATAGGTGCACAGACCAATAACTTCTAGTAATCACATCCTGGGAATTTATGTAAATCTGAATTAAACTTGCCACCGAAGACAACCCACCATCTCAAAGACATTGCCCGAGAGTTCTCTAATATGTCTAGTGAGACAGTGAAACTTTTATGGTTTTGTAGTTGCAACGTCTAAACTCTAACCAGATTTACCCCATATAGATACTTAGCAAGAAAAAACAGTATTGCTTGGCAACTGTCAATTTTAACGAGAAATAGCCAAATTATTTTAGATGTATACACATGTTCACTGTCTTCAGATACTAGCACATGAACCTTTTGGGATCTTATTACATGGAAGTATATTGTTGTATACTTGTATATACATAATCCACAATGACTGACTGAAGTATAATGTTTCAAGCCTTAAGAGAAGTACCGACGAAAAGCAACTCCAACCAATACTATTGTACACTAAATAGACTAGAAATTTTTTTTTTCATGTAAGCTTATCCTTCCAAATTGTGGTGACCTTCTTTATATCAAGAAATTTTGAGAAAATAACAGCCAGTGAATAGAAATGGTCGTTATTACCATTGTGAACCTAATGCCCTAAGTGGGATACTTTACAATCTCAATTGGAATTTTGGAGTGAAAGCAACTTTACAGGGAAATCAATCATTTTCTCTAGTAAAATGGCCTCCTAATGCTTTCAGGACAGTGGCCGAGCGCCAAAATTTGAAACACATCTCAAGTGGAGGCTCACCTCCACACTACCCACACAGCTACAGACTGTGGTAAGGAAATAGAGAAAATTGGGCAAATTTTCTTTCGTAAAATATGATTCATCGTTCTTTCACGCTTCAACTCCTTATATAATGTCTGCTGGCACAAATCAAAAGTTCGAGTTCCGGAGTTTTGCATTGGAGAAGTTCCCAAAGGTGAGTTTCTCTATATGACAAACCAAGCTAAAGATTATTTTTTTTTAGGTTTTGCATTGGGGATGCTCAGCTAGTCAGAGCTTTGCCTCCAAGAATCCAGAAACTCTAACCTATATAAAACTCAACATAGGAATACAAAAAAGCTCACCTTGATGGTAACTTTGCTCTTAACTTGGGTTTCCAGAGCCTCTGTCATTGACTGATAAAATTCACAAAAAAATAGACCTAAATATTATGAAACATTTTAATTCAAGAACAAATAATTCAAGAACAAATAATTTAAGAAATTGAAAATTACCTTATCAAATTGGATAAGAACTTGAATCGCAAGGTCAGGACTGAGAGTTGAATTAGAAACCATCTCATCTAGGGTTTCTGTTAAACACATACCAATAGTCGACCTCCTGTAAAGCTCAAAAGTCGCCATTCCGGAATCTTGATATGTTTGATAAAACTGAAAACGGAACCCTAATTGTTAAATAAAACGAAACCCTAATTGTTAAATAAAATCATATCTACAAAGTTTTAATGTAAATCAGAAGAAATTGAATACAAATCGATGATAAAGAGAAGAAAGAGGAGAAGGAATTTTCAAAAATTTTACCGATCAGAGAGAAAGCGAGCGAGAGTTGAAGCTTTTATATGGTCGGGGAAAGAGAGAAAGAGGGTTTTATAGCTAAAATTGTAGGCGGTGGATGCACTTGTCTGTTTTCAGATCTACCGTATTATCTCGTGTGCAAGAATCTTGGCCGTTTAAATCAGTACTCTATTTTTACATCCAGTCTTTTTAGGGAAGTTTTATTGGGCCACCCGTTCTTGTTTAAAGGGCCCCTCTTTGTGGATACGATACGTGTCCACCGAATTCACAAGAGAATATTCGGTAAGAACCCACCAAATGCACAAGAGATTATTCAGTACGAGTCCACCGAAATTCACTCAAGTAGTCTATTTTTGTAAATGTGATGGACTCGTACCGAATTCACAAGAAGGGCCTTTATACCAAGAATGGGGCCTACAAAACTTAACCTTTTTTAAGTCACATATAACATATGTGAACTGCTCCATTAACACAAAAGAGGGATAACAACTAACAGTTCATCATCAAGATTGGCCTAGCCAAATGCCATTCTTGTGAAGAAACCGCATTAATCTAATAACACTTCTGCTAGTCTAATGAACTGCCTTTTCATCACCATTGATAGCTTTGATTATGTTGTTAGAGTCTCCTTCCAGTATTAGAGTTCCAAAATTTAGGTCTTTGGCCATTGCTAGAGCATGAAATTCCGCCAATGCGTCCTCTTCATCTATTGTTTTGCAGCGAATATGGATGATTTTCTTGCAATACGATTAGCACGAGAATCGTGAAAGACGATTCCTATTGCTGCCTCCTCTGTAATTTTAGTAAATGAAACATCAAAATTGCACTTGATTTTGTGTTTGGTGGTGGGGAAATCTATTTCTTTAATGGTAGAATAAGGTTCATGCTGTACTGGAGATCTAATGTGGTTAAGTTGAGCTGAAGCTAGACTTTGTGTTCCAGTGATAAATCTGGAATATAGATGGTTTCTTTTTTTGGTATAGCACTTCACATCTGATTTTCCAGATTACCCGCCAAGTAGTTAGGATGTAGATCAAGGAGTTGTAATATTCCTTATCCAGAGACATCAATACATAGAGCGAAGGGTAAGGCAAAGCATACATTCCTTGAAAAAGGCCATTCAAAAAATATGTGATGCGAGTGATTAGTTTGAATATTATGTGACCCACATAGTCTAAATTCTAGATTTATGAACCTTGAGAGGACTTCAGTTGTTGGAAGCGAATTATTGGACAATATCAAGAGGAAGAGTTGAATTCTTGGAGTGCATTCAAGTTTCCATAACTTAGATCAGAAATCTGTCACTTGCAATTCAGGTTGTTAATGTCTAGTGAAGATATTATACATGGATTTCACAGTATACACTCCTGACTTGGTTGGGTTCCAATGGATTTGGTCTTCACTTGTATTATTTAAGGGGATAATGGTGATTTTATATACTATATCCTCTGAGAATAGTTAATCTAGCAATTCAAGATTCCATTCATGGGTAGTAGTTGTTGGATTGGTTTCTATAAACTAAACTTAACAGTGTGGAGACGGTTACCGACAACAGGAAGTTACTCATGGTAGTGTTTTTTAGCTAAGTCAGACCGAAATCTGATGTGAGGTTTTTATTGACTCGAGTCAGATAATCAGATTTCATAATGTTTGGTTTTATCTGCCTCGTCTAAATGGCTGATTTGGGATGATTTTAGATCCATTTGATTCAGACAATTGAAACCTGAAACTAAGAAAAAGAAGAACGAACTGGTCCTAAAAACTGAAACTACTACCCAATAAAACCCTAGTTCTGTTTGATTATCTGATTAGATGAACATGAGACAACGATGTACAGAAATGCAAAATGAAAACCCTAAATTAGTAATAACAAATCAAAATGAGTGTGTTTACGTAGGCTTACCAGAGAAACCCGCGAGAAAGCTTACCAGAGATGACCAGTTCGTTCTTCTTATTCCCTGATGATGGAATCGAGCAAAACCCTAGTTCTGTCAAGATTCGAGCATAACCCTTTTAGAATCAAGCAAATGAAACTAAGAAAAAGAAGACCTAAAACCTGAGAACTAATACCTAATAAAAACCCTACAATTTTACTAGGTTTTACTAGTTATGTTAATCGATTTTGAGTGGATGAACTTACCTGATGATGCCTGGGGTTGGAATCGAGTGAAGAAGAGGTATTTCTCGAGTGATTTTGAACTGCTGAAATCGATTTTAGAGAATAGCATCAAGTTTTGCCCTAGCTATTGGAGGAAGAGGGAATGAGTGAAATCCCGTGTTTTGCTTTTGAGTTGAAAATGGACTCAACTCAAAAGGCTTAAAACTTGAGGGACCAATTTGTAAAATATGTAAAACTACCCTCTTCACTCTGCCAACTCAGGATGCTATGCCCGGTTGGACTGCCAACTCGGCTCGCTGGGATTCGGCCGGAAAACCGCCGGGCATAGCATCATTTTTGGAAGAAAAATCGACCAGAGAGAGAAAGAGCCCTGACCTTCCTGACCGAGAGGTATCCGATTATCCGAGAGAGACAGAGCCTTGATCGAGAGGAAGTTTGTTCATCATCTCTCTCTCTAATCTCTAATTTCTCTATCATCTCGTTCTTCCCTCTCACTTTCTCTAACAATTATTAGGGTTTAAAGTGAAGATTCAAACTGATATTTATGGTTCTTTATCTTCTCTCTTATTAACAAAAACAAAATCAACTAATCAAGTGATTCAAAACTTTGTTATCTACCATCTAGGTAAGTGATATTTCTTCCCTCTTCTTTTTGATTCTTTCTAAAGCTTCTAATACTTCAATATCTATTGTTTTGGGCATTTAGGTTACTGGTTTTGATATTAGGGTTTCCCTTTTCTATTCATTGACAGTCCAAATACTTCTAAAATCCTTTTTCTCTTAGGGTTTATTATGGTTGGGAAATTGCTGAGCATAGTTGTGGGGGTTGATTTTTCTTAGATTTGAGTAGAAATTAGTTTCAAAACTTAATGTAGTAGGTTCAAACACAAAGAATGAGAATAAACTCTATTTGTTTAGTGCATCATCTTCAAATACAATTTTTTGATTACATATACATTGTATAGTAATTTTGGGCTAGCTAGGTATGAGTAGAAATCCTGGCTTCGCCCTTGCGGGCGGGCCTCAAAATACTTGTTTACCTTGTTCAGTGACCCTTGTTGTTTAGTGTGAGGAAGAAGAAGAAGAAGCAGCAGCATCAATCATGGCTGCTACGAGGGGCAAGACGAGCAGTTTCTCTCCCAACCGACCGATTTCACGTATTTCTCAGACGTAAAAAAAATGTGTTCTGAACACTTGAACAATGAAGCAAAAAAATGATGAAGCAAATGAGAAAACAAAATGAAATCATCAAAAAAAATAATTGAGCAAAAGTGTTCCGACCTTTTCAACGCAACTTTTAGTGAGGGAGATGAAATTGTTTTGTAGAGGTAATTTTAAGGGACCGGGAGGGTTTTGGGCATTGAAGATTTAGAAATTTAAGATTTGTGTAACGCAAATCTTGATTATGATTGGAAATTGAGAATATATGGCCGTTGAGAAACCATGAATTCAGCGTTGAGATATAGGTTTCTCAGGAATTCAGCATGGATGAGAGAGGAGTAAGGAACAAATTGTTATGCTAAGAGCCTAAGACTGCTCATTGCCATATTAATTCGAAGAAATTAATTGATACATTATTGATGAAATTAAAATTAAATGGGCATAAATTAAAATTGAACGGTTGTTAATCTTAAAATATATACTGAATCTCACTTAATTGGACCAAAGCAAGAAACCGTTGTTATGCTAAGAGCCAAAGAGTGCATGCTGCCATATTAATTGGAAGAAATTAAATGCTATATTATTGCTAAAAATAAAATTAAATGCTATATTATTGCTAAAAATAAAATTAAATAGACATAATGAACCAACCGTTGATATGTATTGAATCCAACGATTTGTATGCTTTGCTTTTCTGAATCTCACTTAATTGGACCAAAGCAAGAAACCGTTGTTATGCTAAGAGCCAAAGAGTGCATGGTGCCATATTAATTGGAAGAAATTAAATGCTATATTATTGCTAAAAATAAAATTAAATAGACATAATGAACCAACCGTTGATATGTATTGAATCCAACGATTTGTATGCTTTTCTTTCTTAATCTTCAAATACATACACGGTGGAGATTTAACACGGGATAACGAACGGCCGGATTTATCTCTGGGTTTGTCTTTGATTTGTCCAAAACTTTGTCCCAGTCAGCACTCTTCATTCTATTTTATATAATAGATGTTTGTGCTGGTAGATACGTCAATGGAAGCATTGGGAGAACGCCATTGTGCAAAATAACTATGATACACAGAAAGGTAGTGGTTGTCGACTGTTCAGGTTATGTGGTATTCTTTAAGAAACCTTTTTTTAGCCCCTACTTTCTATTGTTTGAAGTTATGGTAATATCTGGTTATTGTATGTGTAGTTCTGGGCAAGGTAACACATGTTCGTCAACATGATTTTATCAAGGACCATTTTGTTGGTTTTGGGAAGAGAACGGCTGTACTAGGTTGGTTGGTAAGTCATTGTATTATTCACTTCTAAAATGTAAAGGTCGCTCCCTGCGACTATATAGAAATGATTGAGGAAGGATTTCCTCTTTCAAATTGTTCTTATTTGAATTTTGCTTCCATAATTCATATTCTGATGCAGCCTTATGTCTTTGCAGCATTCTTTCTTTAAGCAATTTTATGCATCTGTGACGAAATCAGATTATGTCACCCTGCGCTTGGGTTTCATAATGGTAAGTTGTGACTGAACACACATATCGTTAAGCATTTTAGATGATTTATGAATTTTGTCCTTGTTTCTGTTGTGGCATTCCTTTCAGTCATCTTTTTATTGTACATTGTTGTAGACCCATTGCAGGAGTAACCCAAAGTTTAACTTTCACAAGTACATGATACGCGCTCTTGAAGCTGATTTCAAAAAGTCGTCGGCATAAGGTAAAGAATGTTTCAGCTATTTCCAAGTACGAAACTCATTCACCAATCTTTATTTTATTCTTTTTTATTATTTTTAGGGAAAAAGGAGCAAGTCTTTTTTACTACTTTTGTATTTTAGCAGAAAAAAGAAGACATGAATAACCACAATCTTTGATTCTAATGAAACCATTAACTTCCTAATTAAGTTTTTATTAATTTCATCTGCAGCTGGTACCTCTGGGTATTTGTAGTCCTTTTCTTGTTGCTGAATGTAGAAGGTACGTGCATTTCTGTTTCAGCTCACCAGAGAAAATACTCGGGACGTCTTTAGCTTTTACTGCAAGATGCTTTCTTGTTTAATAAATATGCTTTGTTTGCCTTATTTCAAGGATTAGTACATGCTTATCCTCAGAGGTGTTTCAAATAAAACAAACTATTTGTCGCAGCTTCAAATTTCCATAGTGAAGTCTTAAAATTTTATTATAAAGTGTCCACTAAAATATTTAGAATGAAACTTTAACTCAACTAGAAAGAGATGCTTTCAGATTTTGAAGTCTCAGATGCAATCTCGTTTAGATTATGTTTTTCATTGCCTACCTCAATTTATTCTGTGTCATAGCCTGATTGTCAAATTCTTCCTTCTCGAGCTAGGATAAGTCCATGAATGTAAAAGAAAGCTGTATTTCATTTCCTGTGCAGGTTGGCATACATATTTCTGGATAGCATTTATCCCCCTCTTTGTAAGCATGCTTAACCTCTGAATCACTCTTTAAACATTTGCTATTGATACCAATGTATGCACGCCTCTTAGTATGACTCGGCAGAAGCTTTAGATGAACTATGAAGTTTCACTAGGAGAGCAGTGAAAAAAAGCATAAATAAGATTAAAGAAGCATAATATGCATCAATGGTTTATTAGTACTGATAAAGCAGAAATTAAGACAGTCCTAATGGACTAAGAGTTATTCACAACATACGCACCTCTGTCCTTTAAGGTAAAATTCGTCATACTCCTGTTTAACTCTAAAGAATTCTAGTTTCACCCAAATTAGTCGACTTTTATAAATGACATCTTAAACACGAAAATAAATTAGTAAATCTAGCTTACTTGGTTGGTAATATTATATTCGAAGAGCCTGTCGTCTACCTCAGCTTCTCCCACTTGACATAGATTCTGGAACCATTCATTCCTTCAAAAGCAACACCGAACCTAGGCTGTAAGCTTTGTTACGTCGAAGCACAAAAAATCCAGAGATGCAACAATCGAAATAAGCAATCTTACAGGAACAAGAAAGGTTTACAGTCGTAAAACCTATTGCACGGCAAACAATTGCGCGATGATATTCACTATTATGAAGAACAAGATGGCAGAGATATTACCCATAGTCTAGCACTCTGCACCTCCACTATCTCCCCAAAATAAAAGAACAGAATAATTCTACTTACATTGATAACTGTCCTTTATAAGACTAAGGCAACCATGACTTATATAGGCCGGGCCAAAAATTTGACCAAATGTTCTTCAGGTGGCACTTCAGATTTGATATCGACTTGTATGGAAGACATTTTCAGCAACATATCTTTCTCTTCTTAAAAGAGGTGCAAATGTTTATCATAGATTGGTGACTATTGTTGTATTTTATCTAAACTACACAGCTCCTACTTGCGGTGGGAACGAAGTTGGAGCATGTTATTATTCAATTGGCTCATGAGGTTGCTGAGAAACATGTAGCAATAGAAGGCGATTTGGTTGTTCAGCCCTCAGATGACCATTTCTGGTTCAATCGACCGCGTATTATCCTCTACTTGATTCATTTCATCCTTTTCCAGAATGCTTTTGAGATTGCATTTTTCTTCTGGATATGGGTAAGTGACTGACTACTATGTAAATGACCGCTCTCGTCTCTATCTTGTACAAGTACTTAAAATGACTGAAAATCTGATACCCAAACTAAACACAGGTCCAATACGGGTTTGACTCCTGCATCATGGGAAAAGTCCGCTATATCATTCCAAGACTTGTTATCGGGTAGAAGATAAATCTTTTTGTATCTTCACAAATCCTTCTGATAGAGTTAGGGTGGTCTCTAGTGTATTCAACCAAATGGCATGCAAAATATAAGACTGATTTTTCTTTGCATTTTTCCTCAGGGTCTTCATCCAGGTACTCTGCAGTTACAGTACACTACCACTTTATGCGATTGTCACGCAAGTAAGTTGCAGTTTTTTTTTTCCCATGAGTACTGTTTGTGTATGGCATTTCTCAGTTTTGAAACTAAATATTTTGTTAATCTTCTATTACCATAAAGATGGGAAGTTCATTTAAGAAGGCTATATTCGAAGAACACGTACAAGAAGGGTTGGTCGGGTGGGCTCAAAAGGCAAGGAAGAAAGCTACTAATGGCTCAACGTCACATGGAGGTTCTACCCACCACATTCAGTTGGGTAAGGTGAAGCAAACACAACCCCTTATGAAGGACGAAGACAACATTGTGCAGATTGAGCCCTCAACTCACTGAAGATTAACAAGTAAGATATCATCCACAAGCGAGGGGGAAAGCATTTTCCTCCCATATATATTTGAATGGTATTTTTCCTATACATGTCATCTTTATTTATTTTTTCAATCATACAGAATATGTTGTGAATGGCACGAATGTCGTAAAAAGTATTGTAGGGTAGAGTGAAGAGGGTTAAGTTATATACTTGTGTATGTGATAGATCGGTGTTTGATTTTTGTTGTGCTGCAGAACTTGTGTTAAAGTTTATATACCAAATGATTCTTGTGGAGAGTAGATATCATTATTCTTCACTCTTTAGGTACATTGGTAACAAAAATTCTATTCCTCCCTTGAGAACCTCCCGCCCCAGGCCGTCTGGCTGACACTAAACTATTCCACATATCGTCTAACTATGGTTTTTGGTACTTGATTCGTACCTCTTCCTCTCTTTCTTCTTCCCATCTCTTTCTTGTCGGTAGAATCATCAATGTACATGACCAGTAAGAGAATGTGAAACTCAGATTATATGAGAGGTATAGAGAGACTTTCAGAGTTTATAATAGTGAGCATGTATGTATATGAGAGGTATAGAGAGACTTTCAGAGTTTATAATAGTGAGCTCAACAAACATAAAACTAGTAACAATGAGAAACACATTTGATGTTCCAAACTCTTCCATAATTCCCTGCTGTTTGTGCGGCCAAACACATTAAGAGTTGAGCGTAGGCTTTTGGTTCCCTCCGGACACAAAATAAGCCGACACTCCATAAGTATGTGGAAGTTTGACTTCTACTACAAAAGTTTCAAAAAGTTTGGTTTTGGTATAGGAAGAGCAACATCTGGTATAGACAGTGCGTTAGAAAGGTCAATTTATATATTTGCTCTTCCTTTACCAAATTAACTTAAGAAGAGCATTTTAAAGATCATTTTATAAATAATGCTATAAAATATAAGGACTTGAATAAAAATTAACAATAAATCTAATACTCTACTCACTTGTAGTTTTGTCTCACATAAACAACCCAACTCTAAGAGCAAGTTCAATGGGGAGCGGTCTCGGGCCCTTAATTCAAATTAAGGGCCCGGGACACCCCATCCTCCCCATTGGACTGCAACCGGTCCCGGGCGGAGGGCTGAGGGAAATAAGGGTCGGCCCCTTATTAGGGGCCGGCCCGTAGCTCCCCAAGGGACCGTTGGGGCTCTCCAACGGTCACATTGGGAAGCAATCCAACGGTGGGATTATTTTTTTTTCTTTTTTTTTTTTTGTAAAAGCAAAATAAAAATAACTCATTAATTTAAAAACTTAAAAATTCATTAAAAAACTTAAAAAAATTAAACTTAAAATAATCCAACACATTAATTCAAAAACTTAAAGAACTTAAACTTAAAAGATTTATTCGTTGTCGTTAGTTCTCGTATTCCACACGTGTTTAATATGGTTGTTGGAAGGGTAAAAAAGAGATAAATTCAAAATTCAAATTTAAGGGCCCGAGACCGCTCCCCATTGGAGCTAATTTTGAGGGTCTGAGCCCGGGCCCTTAAATTTGAATGAAAAGGTGAATTAAGGGCCCTGGGACCGCTTCCCATTGGACTTGCTCTAATATCGATCACTACTATCATCATCGCCATTAATATTAAAGAACTTGCAAATACATAAGTTTACTATCACTATAGTCTTAGTTACAAGCTTTTAATGGTGCTTTAAGATCTCATGGATGGAGAGCCACCATTAACGAAGAAGGAGTACTATAGTCTTAGTTACAAGCTTTTAATGGTGCTTCAAGATCTCATGGATGGAGAACCACCATGAATGAAGAAGGAGGCAACCTACATCAAGAAAGAAAAGCCCTTTGACTTAAACGAAAACATTGACTTAAATGAAAACATTGACTTAAACGAGGGCATCAAAACAGAGACATATATAATGAAGATAATATGTCCCAAGTAGAGAAAAATCCTTTTTTGTCTTCCTCTATGGTTGAACAAACATTTTTAGGGTTTTAGGTCGTTTTTGTTCTAGTAAACTATATTCGATTAGGTTGAGTCAAAAAGACAACAAATTTCGGTCGGCTCGGCTAAAATTTGTCTATTTCTTTATTCGCTCTGGATGAAATTTGTTTAACTTTTCAGTGGTTCTGGATGAAAATTTTCACTATTTTCATTCATGAATTTTTATTCATGTTGAGCGGAACTTCTTCAAAAATTACTGTAATCAGTGTTAAAACCCTAAAAATCTATGGAGAAATAAAGCAATAACAAGAGATATGAACCCTTCTATGGAGATGAGTGTTGTGTTAGTCATCTAAGATTTAGGGTTTCCATCTCTATCTCTCTTTGATCGAACAACATCTCTGTCTCTCTCTTTGATCGAACATCAACTCTATCTCTTTCTTTGATCGAACAACATCTCTATCTCACTTTTTGATCGAACAACGTCTATATCCCTCTCTTTGATCGGACAGAGTTTTAAGGGTTTCCCTCACTTTAATCGAACAACGTTTTAGAGGTTTCTCTCTCTTTGATCTTACAGAGTTTTAGGGGAGGGACCAAGATTTTATTTTGAGATATTTTGGAAAATAGTGTTATATCTCTCCCTATCCTAAAAAGAATGTTATCCCAATCTAATGCACTGCCTTTATTAAACATTACTCTTCCTATACCAAAAACCAAAAGTTTTAGGTTATCCTGAAGATGATCAACTTACCGAAATGGGCCCTTAAAAAGATTATTAGTTTCTATTTGGGGCATTTATGATTACCTCCTCACCACTAATGTCCAATTAGGGAAACTCTTATTTTTATTTGGAAATTAGTACAATCTCTTTTTTTTACTTAAACGTACAAACATGGCCTTATTCTTATTGTTTTTCTATCTTTTTCTCTTCGATCTCTCATATCTCTTCGCTGATGTTCTGCCAACAATCTTCATTTCTTAACTTATCTTTTTTCTCTTGTATCTATTTTTTCTCTCATATCCATTTATTTCTACTTAACTGACATCGTTTATCTAACATTTAATATTAATAAACCACAATAATTCGACAAATAAAAAAATCGTAAAAGTCTAAGCAAAAATTTTAACATCTCAATTATTCTTTGTTTTAAGTTTAAACTTGATGATACATAAAATGGTCAACCGTTGACCGTCGTCAAGAAGTCAAGAATAGACGAGAAGCCCAACGGGTCAACCCGTCTCAAATCAACAAGACCGCTAGACCCAAAGAGATTCGCCACCTAAGCCCATAGCTGGGAGATCGCTCGACCAAATCATCTAAGGAGCTTCAGCTCAGTTCTGCCTAAAAAACACAATCAGGTCTGCCTTGGGATTTGCAAGAAGTATAGGGGGTCCACGTAAGCAGGGTTGATGCCTTACACCCTGAACATGAGAAGGCAAAAGCACACCGCACGCTCACTACAAAAATATGGAGTTGTTGTGACGGCCGGAAGCCGTCAAAACGAAAACGATAACCGTCACAAAGAGCTTATTGTGAGGGCTTCCGTCTGTCACAAAGAAAAATAAAGTCGTTACAATAACTGTCGTCGCTAACATATCTTATGACGGCTCCGACTCCATGTTATGGTAAGCGCTTACTGACTTCATCCGAATCTTCCAAAGGATCTCAATTGGCTACAATCTTAAGTGTTTAATTAACTTGGGCTTCAAGAGTCTCAAAGGAGGAAACATCTCCTAGAGATCTATCAACTCGGCAGGATATCTATGAAATATCTTTGAATAGAGGAACTTTTAATTACCCTAGATACGAGATAAACTCAAAAGGAAATCCTAACTACGAACAGTAGTCTCAATCCCGAATGGTGGATAAAAACCGCTTCATCCACACCATCTATCACAATCGGTCCTAAGCAGCCTATAAAAAGGCATCACATCTGAAGGGTTTTGTATGTATCTAATCCATACTAATCATCTAACTAGTGTTGTAAGCGGAATCTCAAACATCATATGTTTAACACTAATTATCCAGGATCATATGCATGAACTAATAATGAACTAGAAACTGAAAGAAGAATACCTGGATTCGCTTTCTGATGAACTGGATTCCATTAACTTTATCCCGAAGAAGATGAGAGCTTCATATGTAGCTCCTCTACTTGAGACACCCGAGTAAATAACTTGATCTCCCTTCTTTGTTGTCTGCTAGAACTCCATTGAAGGTTGAGAAGAAGAACCATTCTTCTTTTGACTCCATAGATAGATTGGGAGCTTTTTCTCTAAAACCCTCTCTCTCCAATTAGTTGTATATTGAGAGAGATGAAGTCTTCTCATGAGAAAAATCCACACCTTTTCTGTTCTCATAACTGGTCCTTACATAGGCATTACCTTAGTAGAGTCCTACTCAAATAAGGAATGGTAAAAGTCCTTCAGAAAAAATAAGCACAAGTTATAGTTTAATCTAACTGAAACTCCTAATTAGGGATAAAACCCTAATTAGGGTTTCCTCATGCTATGGCCAGCCAGACTATCCCTTAATGGGCTTAGGTTGTCCGACCTATACGCCTTAAGTGGCCGGCCAGGGATCTCCCTCTAAGGGAATCCCTCGGTTGCCCTTAAAAGTGGGTTTTGCCCTTTTTCGGGCTTCCATTTCGAGCCCAATTCTTTTCTATCTTTTGAGCACTATCAGACTGGATCATATCCATCTATAGGCAAGCTCCCACGAGTCAATTCTCTCCGATCAAGCTACCACTCTTTGTTGTAACCCGTTGTAGGATTCGGTCTATGTTAGTCATGGATTACCGAAGTGATCCGACGATCGTAAGCAGCTTCTAGCTAAGCATTACGATCCCTAATTGGACCGGACTAGATGATCTTCCGGATAAAGTCATTGTCATCCTAACTGACAAATTGTACGCATTGCCACCTTGGTCGAAGGACACTCTTTCAGAAGGACATCACCTTCAGACTGAAGGACTATATCCTTCAGTCTCCCACTTGTAATTAGAACAAGTGTAATGCTCGATTCCCATGTCACTTTGCATCTCATATGATACATCATATCTTTTCAGACTTTCTTGATCTAGAGAACAACTGCAAAGCTAATGATTAACTATTAATTCATTAGGGTACGGTCGTACATTTTCAATTGCTTCTCCTCAAGTGGCCCGGAGATACTAATCCTAACCTTGTTAGGAGGACATAATCCAGTCTTGTACTCCCACTTAACTTCATGTCTATCATGTCATTCCCGGTAATCCGCTTTTATAACCTCCTTCTACGGCGCGGCGTTTGGCGGTACCAAAGTTTGACACTCCTTACATAAGATGAGTGGAACACTCATGTTTAAGGAATCTCTCCAATCTTACCTATGAGAGTGATGAGACATGAAAATGTCCCATCTGAATCTCTTAACTCGGGTTAGTTAGTTCAGTTCGAACCGTTATTATGATGAATTGTTTGTTTCTCTCTCCCCAGGTGTCTTTTATAGAATTGAACGGGAAAAACGGATAAAATCAGGATAAAGACACACTTGAGGGCATTTTGGTCATTTGGAGGTCAAGGTATTCTGAAAATTTTAGTACTCGGATGAAAAGTAGAGTCGATGATGAGTTCGTAGACGAAAACGGAAGTCAAATCAGAGTCCGGATGCGAAAACTAGAGCGGGTCAAAATCTGAGTTAAATCAGTTGACTAAAAGTCAACATATATTGATTAATGACACGTGGCGCGCAAGATGTAAGTAGAACGATGGCAGGGGCGAGACTGTGGTACACTGTTGGGACGCATTGGATGGCGCTCGGGATTTATTTTGAGATATGATTCGGTGCTTGACTAACCCCATACTTCAGTGCTCCCCGCTTTACTTCCGTGAAATCTGCTGCAACATGTTTCTCAGATCTCATCTGACGGTCACGGTTACTGATGCGCTCACGAACTCAATAGCTCGTGCTCCAGCGAATCATGTGCTTCATCCACAGCAAATCAGTGTATCTTATCCCATATTTATGGGAATCCATTATCTCCCTCTTTCTCTGTTCGGTTATCACAGAGAGGGAAGTATCTCCTTCTTTATTTATGGGAATCCATTACTTCCCATATTTATATTTAAACAGAGAAATAAGGGAGCAATGGATGGAGGTGAGAAGATTTTCGAACATTGAAAGAGATGGAAAGAAAGAGAAATAACAGTTGAAGATTTCTTAGAAGATGGAAAGAGAGAGTGATGGATTATAGGAAGGGAAGGAATCGATGGGATTTGAGAGGATATATTCAGAGATTAGCTGGAGATTTTTACTAAGGAGATTTAGAGAGATAATCTCTCGGCTAAACCGAGATGGATAAAAGACAATTTAGAGAGAGAGACTAATGAAAGAGAATTTTTATCTTCAAATAGAAAGAGAAATCCAAGAGAAATCGATATTTAGAGAAGGGAGAGAAATTAAAATGGAAATAGGAAGAGATGTTGGCTGGTTTCATTTAGAATATTTTTAGAGAGAGATTTCGTTCTTCTCTATTTAAAAACCGAGAGAAATTAAGAGAGGGAATTAAAGAGCTGGAAAGGGATTGAGAAGATCGGTTGGATGATTTTAAAGAGAAAGTGAGATTCGATTTTATTTGTTGTTCTTAGAAGGTATAAAACAGAGAGAGAACGGAGGGTTAAGGATCATCTCATCTTTTGGGCAGTAAAACAGAGAGCAACGGAACTTCATTTTTTTCTCCTTCTCTGGGCTTCAATGTTTGATTTTTAGAGAGAATGAGAAGAATATGAAACTGCTGGAACAAAGGCTTCTCTGTTTTTATTTTTATTTTCCAGAGAGTTTATCTTCACTTTGCTGTTTAATGAGAAAGATAGAGAGAAATTGAGAGAGTTGTCAGGAACTTGATTTTGTGATTCTTTGGAAAACAGAGAGAAATTATTGTAGTGAGAAACATGATTTTCAATCAATTCTTCATCTTACATTATTTTGTCTTCTATTTATTTGGTGTTTCTGGATTGAAAAAGAAATAAGAAGAGAGAAACAATAGAGAGAAAGAAAGAGAAATTTTCTTAGGAAGAAGAAGACCGCGTTTGGTTGCAACCATTGCTGGAAAATAATTTTCTCACGTTGCAGAAAAACTATTTTCCTTAGGGGACTGTTTGGCGGCCAGAGGAAAAACATTTTTCAAGAAAAGTTGAGTTCTTTCTTTTCCCTCTTATCATTCATACTTATTAGTTTTATCTCTTCAATCATGCGTAACTAATCTCCCAATCTAGGAATTTCGATGAAGTTTTGACATATGATTTTGACAATTTTTTCATGGCTTAATATCTTAAAAGCTTTAATCGTTATAATATTAAATTCTTAGACTTGGTATAGGAAGATTTCTTCATTAGCTATGCTTTTGATTTGATGGTTCATGTTTAGGTTAAGTCCTTTAATGAGTCATGCTTATAGATTGATAGTTAATAGTTGCGACTTTGGTATTTGAAAACTTAGAGTTTAGACTTTAGTCTTATTCGGCTTTAACTAGAATACTTTTCGGGGTTTGGTACATTCGGTTACCAAAACTTGAGTGATAAAAAGATATGCATGATTAGATTATCCTTGATAAATGTTAAGATGGATTCTGAAATCCTAGATTTCTCTCCCATTGATCATCTTAGTGTGATTATTTGTTTTCGTTATTTTCTTTGAGTACTTTATTTGTATCACCAAAACCAATTTCCAAACAAAAACCGTGTTACTTCTAAGTCTTAGAATAGGTTTCACTTAGTCCCTGCGGATCGACCCGGTCTTACCGGAACTATTACTTGACGCCCGTATACTTGCGGGTGGTGACATTTTTAGGAAACTTTCTAGGCCCATCAGAGAGTTCATGACGTATTTCAATACTCATTGAAGAACTCTCATGTTGGGTTATCCAATGTATATTCCCAATCATACACCCATGTAATTGACTCGAATTCCCAATTCGCATAGCCCATGAAACTGCGCTATCAGTCAATCTCACATGCTAGTCTTCGTAAGTCATTGTTGTCCATTCAATGACCTGGACTACGGACTTAATAATGAATCTATTCCAAATTCACTTGGTAGGGTTTCATTTACCAGATCACGTATCTGATAATCCTACTTGGAATGCTTCACTATTTTTTGGAATGTCGGTTAAATACTAAACCACGATTTAACGACGAAATAATTATTTCAGATAATAAGAGTTTGTAAATCTTGAGCCTCCCAGTGTAACTTCTTACACCCTCAAGTTTACTAGTCTAAGCTTTTCAGGAAAGCTTAATGCTTATGACCCTAGTATGACTTTCGTACTTAGTCTAACGTGACAGTTTAGTTAGTAGATCTAGTCTATGCGGATTTTGCTGGTTCTCATCCCTATGATAATCTTTAGTATTTTAATACTAAATTAAAGCTTCTTAAGCTTTAACTACTTTCTTTTATCTGTAAAGTTTGCAACAGTCTTTGCCTAAAACCCTTCCAGCTTGCTGTTTTTCCAAGTCAAGATTGTCATCTTATTCTGGAAGTTTGCAACATATGACTTTTCAACCGTTTTATTTTCCTATCGTGAATAAGTTTTTCTCAAAAACTTTAAGCAATCCAGATTATCTTTTCTGAATTTGATTGGTGACGACCATAAATACTTCAAGTACTTGGAGACGTCGAGGCGAATGCTAATCATGTCCAACATGACCGATTTTATGCCTTGAGCATAACCATCTTTCTCATGTGTGCTTGCTCATCAGAATCTTTCAGATGTTGAATCTTGCTAAGTTGTATGCCATGAGACTTGGGTAGAAATGCTCTAGTTGAGACTTTTCTTAAATAAGTCTTATCATCTTCTCGATCTATTCCTATGGATCTTTGATGTCCAAAGGCCTTTTACCTTTGTGTGTGGTCCTTTCTGATGAAAGAGATTCCATTAACTTTATCCTGAAGAAGATGAGAGCTTCATATGCAGCTCCTCTACTTGAGACACCCGAGTAAATAATTTGATCTCCCTTCTTTGTTGTCTGCTAGAACCCCATTGAAGGTTGAGAAGAAGAACCATTCTTCTTTTGACTCCATAGATAGATTGAGAGTTATTTCTCTAAAACCCTCTCTCTCCAATTAGTTGTATATTGTGAGAGAGATAAAGTTTTCTCCTGAGAAACATCCACACCTTTTCTTTTCTCATAACTGGTCCTTACATAGGCATTACCTTAGTAGAGTCCTACTCAAATGTCCCTCAAAAAAGATAAGCACAAGTTAGAGTTTAATCTAACTGAAACTCCTAATTAGGGATAAAATCCTATTTAGGCTTTCGTAATGCTATGGCGGCCAGACTAGCCTTTAATGGGCTTAGTCTGTCTGGCCCATACCCCTTAAGTGGCAGGCCAGGGATCTCCCTCTGAGGGAATCCCTTGGTTGCCCTTAAAAGTGGGTTTTGTCCTTTTTCGGGTTTCCCTTTCGAGCCCGATTCTTTTCTATCTTTTGAGCACTATCAAACTGGATCATATCCATCTATAGGCAAGCTCCCACGAGTCAACTTTCTTTGATCAAGCTACCACTCTTTGGTGTAACCCGTTGTAGGATCCGGTCTATGTTAGCCGTAGATTACCGAAGTGATCCGACGATCGTAAGCGGCTTCTAGCTAAGCATTACGATCCCTAATTGGACCGCACTAGATAATCTTCTGGATAAAGTCATCGTCATCCTAATTGAAAAATTGTACGCATTGCCACCTTGGTCGAAGGACACTCCTTCATAAGGACATCTTCTTCAGACCGAAGGACTATATCCTTCAACATCACCTTCACCAAGGTAAGCTCATTACGTTCCACAACGATCACTCAATAATCATTCTTTAACTGCAAAAGGGCAATCTGACTGTCTTGACTGTCAAAAAGGTTTCTGAACTCTTTGCAGGTTTTCCCCCAGGTTTCCAAGAGCAAGGAGCGGGAATTAAGAGGAGAAGTATTGTTCATCAAAATGGAGCATCAATCAAACAGACGATCCAACATCAAGGTCTCTATATCATGGCTGATAACCGGAATTGACATTTTTTTACATCAGCAAAACTGATGTTTCCAAGTGGAACCAATTTCGAAGAACTTTTGATATTTGTTGTTCTTTCTAATTATAAATCGTGTACATTCAAAGAATGCAAATAAAACTTTAAATGATGAACCGAACGAACAATGAAATTTTTAGAAGAGAAATTATTAATTGAACTTACAAATTAGATAGGAATTCACGGGGAGATAGAAATTACAATGTTACGTTACCGATAGGGATTTGAGACGAAGAGAAAGAAAAAATAATAATGTTGTTTTTGTACATTAGTCGTGAGGGGGTAATGCTAAATTCCCCTTATTATTTTGGCCCTTTTTTGATATTTTCTTTCAGACAATTTTAACTATTGACTATTCTTTTCCTTTTTTTACTCTTCTTTCCACTCTTCCTTATATTCTTTGTCACCTTCTTCTTTGATTGTAGACGGTCGTCCGATCACCGACGGATGACCATAGAAGCAAAAAAAACTTGTTCTTCTTCCTCTTTCTACTTTTCTCTCTTTTTCACTCCTTTTTTCTTTCAATCTCTTTCTTCACCACCTGGTTTCTCTATCCCTCCTCCTCTCCTTGTTTCTCCACCTCTTTTTCTAAGGGCCCCACCGAGGTTGCAAGTTTGATCAATTTAGACTCTATCGGGGTTACTTCAAACTAAAACCCTAACAGGGTTTCAATCAATTGAACCTAAAATGTAATGGGACTTCATTCGATTAGCAAAACCCATTGATGTTTCCATTTGAGAAATCCAGTTGGGGTTTCAGTTTGTGAAAGCCCATTTAGTTTCTCGAGCTGAAACTTTAACATGTTTCTAGAGAGAGAGAGAGAGATAAATCGCGATAGAGATACCAAGTGGGAAGGTGAAAGATATAGAGAGAGAGTGGGAAAGAAAGAGAGAGAGTGTGAGAGACATAGAGACAGAGAGAGAATAAGAAGATGACAAAGAAAAAGAAGAAGAAGAAGTAGAGAAAAGGAGAATGGAGAGATGGTGTTGGGTAGAAGGAGAAAAGACGAAGAAAAAAGAATTTTTTTAATGGTCGCCGACTGGTGATTGACCGTTCATCAACGACCGTCGCCAACAATAAAGAAAGTGACAATAGATAGGGAGAGGGAAAGTTTTGAAGAGAAGTGTCCAAAAGGAAAACAAAATCCAACAATTAAGGTCGACTAGTGAATAAAATAAAGAAAAGAAAAGTTGGTCATCATTTGGGTTCATTCTGGTGAATTTGTCATCTTATGGGGGCCATAATGGAATTAACCCAAAACCTTCTCAAAAAAACGTTGAGGTATATGGCTAAACCATATTAGCACAATAGGCGCAATTAGGGTTGGGAAAACGGTTCGGAAACCCGAGACCCAACCCTAACCGTATGGTCTGTGAGGACCCGTTGCCCGAACCGTCTGGTTTGGGTTAAAGCGGTCGGGACTCGGGTAGGGCCTTCTACCCGAGTCCCGACCCGTTATACCCGTCCGAGAATTGCCCGAAAGCCCGCTCGATAAGGGTCCGTTGGATTCAATGATCCAACAACTGAGAATCCTTATTTCCCTATCATACTTAGGGTTAATCTATATAAACTTGTTTTTACTGCATCTTTTTTACATACTAGGGTTTCTTAGAGTTTCAGAGAGAAAAAGGGAGTTTATTTTACAGAGAGATATTATTTTATAGAGAGAGAATGAGAGGGAGAAAAACTGTGTGGAGATCTTAATTAACCTTCTAGGTTGTTTTAGAGTTTAACCTTCTAGGGTTTTTTAAAATCCCGACTTTTGCTTTGTGAAGAATCCTTGCTTGCTTTCAATAATTCAATGTTTAGATGAAGATCAAAATGAGTTCTTAAGGGTAACAGAAAAACGTTAAGGAGACTACCCCTTGCTTTCTCTAGATCTAGATGAAAATTATTAATGAATCAGATCTATATTTGTACATGAAGATTTTTTTTCTTCAAATGAACCAGATTTAGATTAATTGCAAAGAAATACTCTCTATTTCAAGAAATATCTGTGATTTATTTTTATGAAGGATCAAATTTCAACTATTATTTCTGATGAATCAGATCTGTTTATTTTTTGATATGAGTTATATTTTGTAACAGATCTGTACCTGGTGAATCAGATATGGAATTATCTCATGGTGATGATGTAAATTTATCTGAAATAGATCTAAATGTTGTAAGTCAGTTATATTATATAATTTATATGTTGTATTAATTTTTTTTCTTACACACTTTCTTTTTTGTTTGCAGATGAAAGTTGGGACTTGAAGATTTGGAGAATTCAAATTTTTTTGTTATTTAATTTTTTGGTTTTCTATAAAAAAATTTATGCATTTGGTAGTAAATTTCTTTTGATTGATTTTTTTTTTTGTTTAATGGATGAAAATTAAGTAATTTTTGAGTTTATAGACCAAAAATAGGGTCCTAATAGGAGATATAGTCCTCTATAATCCTAAAAAGGATTTCAAAACCTAAATAATAATTTAAATGGATATCTAGTCTTTTTGGTCTCATCTAGAGAGAAAACACAAATCCATATAATACATATTAAAGATTTAATGTCTATATTAACCTTCTTTAATATCAAAACGTGATTTACATTCTAAACTGTTAAAGATATTTTTTCCATTTTTATCTCAACTTTCTCTCTCCAATCACGTTTGAATTGTAACTAACTACTATGTTGATAATATTCCGTAACTGAAATCCGGTAACTTTCCATCTCTCTCTCTAAAAACGAAATCTTCATTAAACATAAATTAAACTCACCACCAGCTGTTAAGAATTTCATTGTTTAATATTCAATCAAGAGCTTTCATCAAAACCTCCATTGTTATTTAGGTTTTATACTGTTTATCTCTTTATTCTAGCCATTGTTATTCAGGTTTAAAATCTTATCTTTATTGCTTTATAGGTTAAAGATTCATATAATCGTTGAAAACATCAAATCTTGATTTAGGTCTTTCTTTTCTTGTTTTCCATTTCAACAACTTTCAATCTGTTTTGATGTAATCTTAACTACCTTCGAATGGAAGATTTATATTTTCTCTCTCTAAAACTTTCATAATTCTTTAAGATCTTTGATGTTTATTTCTTATTTAATGATTTGTTCAATGTTAGTATGTTATTTCTCCTTCCAATGTTCATTGTATATTTCTTCAGATCTACGTTAAATCCTCTTCTTTTTTTGTTTTTTTGCAGATCAGAATCATCTGTCCGTACAGTTCTTGATCTTTGTGATTATCCACACTTATTCCTATAACAGAATATAAAGTACAGGTACTTTATGATAACTTTCCATGTTTTCTGATAAAATTTGCTAATAATATCTTGATGTTTATCCTTTTTTATTCTTGTAACAGAATAAAAATTACAGTTACGTTACGATAAATTACCATACTTTCTGATACAATTTGCATACATTTCACGTAAGATGATAGTATTAATGATCAAAGGTTCGTAAAGTATGAAAAATTTATCCAACATTACACGTCCTTTTTTTACCAGAACAGTGGTCATGACAAGCATATAAAACTTCTCTTAACCTAATAAACAATTGTACTTTTCCATACATTATACATAATTTATTAATCTGTACCTGCTATTTAACTTTCTCTCATTTGTTTTTTTATTAAATGTTTCATTATTAATGTATGTAAATTTGATTATAATTTTTTTTAACTAATACATACGTTTTTTTTTCTTGTAGTAAACCAGGACTGATGGAATTTCTTACAGAATCATCACATAAACTATAGAAGTATAAATTACGATGAAGAAGATTGTTTCTATGATCCTGTTTGGACAACGGAGTCTTACGTGAAGACTTACAAGGAACATATAAACCCTGCCCCTAACTTCGATGAACCATGTACATTTAATGAAGAGTCAAAAACACTACCATGTTTGATTCGCCGTAAACCTGGAAGACCAAAGACAGTAAGGATCGAGAGCTCGGGCAACATTTTGACGGAGTTTGTTTTTAAGTTACCTAGTCTACTATGTTCTTTTCATTTACAATAAAACACAGATTATTGTTCAATAAAATTTCCTTGCAGTCGTACAAAGGTTGTGTTATTTACTATACAATATACATAATTTATGATAAATCACATGCTTTATAACAAAAAACATGATTTCAGATTTACATTTCCTAACAAGTTACTATAATTTATGGTACATTATGGATAATCTAAGTATTCAATGGTACATAATGGATTCAATGGTACATTTCCTAACATGAGATAAAAAACAAGTAATTTATGTCAGAAAATAATTTAAGTATTCAATGGTACATAATGGATGACACACACGCATATGATAATTTACGTTGTATACATGACAAATGATGGTTTCCTCGTCATAAATAACACATAATTTACGAACTTGTTTCATAATTTGTATTCGATGTGTGTTTATGTATGAGTAAAAAATGAAAGTTAAGTGAGAGAAAGTTGATATATATGTTTTGAATATTAACCCCCAAATCACGCTAATTGATCTCAGAAAATATACTCTTTCCAAATCTGAAAATTAAGTGAGAGAAAGTGATATATAGATTTGGTTTCCAAATCTGAAAGGATGAGAGAAAAAATCTGTTTTGGAAAATATCCGTTTTCCAAATCTGTTTCGAAAAATCTTTTTTGGAAAATATCCTTGATCTGTTACTTCCTATTAAATCTTTTCAGTTTGTAACCTAAATATCTTCCCCAAATCACGCCTCCTGGTTTGGGAAACTTTCCGGATTCATTCCGAAATTTAAAAACCCCGGATTTTTTAGACGAGGGACATGGAGGGTATTTATCAATAAAGTATGAGTTATTTATGCCCTTATTAAGGACTAAATGTCCATATTTTGGGAAGATTGGTCTATATACCTATTATGAAAATGATTTTGGTCTATATACCCATGGACTCTCGAAAATTAAGTGGTTTAATATATACTTTTTTTAATTCTTCGAGCCCGCGAACCGGCCGCCCGCCTCCGCCATAACCCGAGCAAGCTCGCGGACAGAAACGGGTCGCAGACACTTTGAATGTCAAATTAGTCTGGCCCGATCAGCCCGGCGGTCAATGGTGGCTTGAACTTCCTGTGCCCGTGTCCGTCAAAAATATGTTCGCGGGGGCCAGTGCCCGACCGAATCCCAGCTCTTCCCTCAATACCCTTTTATAGACTTTCTAAAATAATAAACTTGAAACCAATTTTTAGTGGGGTACTCTAGAATCTTCCGGTTCCACTCTAAAGAAATCACATGACTTTTATGCAGTTGTGTATTTCTTTTTCCATATGCTTCTTCTGGTGTGGTTTGAGCGATTTCAGGTTTTAAACTGGTTGTCTTGGTTGAGTTGTGTTATGGTAGAGGCTCACCTGTTGACAGGAATTTTTCTTTCAAGCAATAGTGGGTAAGTTCTTGGTTTGGCTGGAAAACTGTTAGTTTCGAGAAGATATACGTAGCGACTTTTATTACAGTCGTGAAAGTTACAAGCTGGAGGATGTGCTGAGAGTTATACTTTTTTTTAGTTTGTAATTCTGATGTTGTAACATTGCTTTTCTTTTTGTAAACTTTAATCTGTTAATAATACGATGTTTACAGATTAAAAAAAATTAATCTTTTGTGCCAATATTTTATCTCTTTACTCGTTATCCTCTACTTCCTGAAATCCTCGTCTAATTTATGGGCTTTCTCAACAAGTTTGTAGTTCGTCCGACGAGTCTCATCTCTCCAACTATTGTGATCACATATGATAATTATTAATTTCAATTTATTTGCCCCCCAAATTTGTTATTAACTGATCGTTTTGGTCCATGATTTAGATTCCAAGACCTCAACAATTTTTATTTTTCCAATTTTATTCTTATGACATTTCTATAAATTTTTTTATCCACCTCACTACTCGCTCATCTCTTCACTTCATCTCTCAATATCCTCCACCTCACCTTTTATTCTTTAATTTGAGGTCACCGACAAGAGGTTGTTCCCTGACAGACCCTTTACCGGCGGCCGATGGACCCTCTGTTGATGACCTTCACATAAAAAAATTCAAACTCCTTTATTTTACCACCAATACCATCATCTTTTCAATTTCTCGTCAACAACCCTTAGCTAAAGTAGTAAGATGTTTAGTCTTCCGCCTTAGAGGTCAAGGGTTCGAGGCTCACTGACAATTTAAAAAAAAAAATCTTTTTATCTCTCTTTTCTTTACCCCAAACCATAAATGAAGAAGATGAATATTTTCGGGATTCCCCGAACCCTAGACGGAGTTCTGGTGTCGGGAACCCCCGAACATGACGAAGGGATTCCAAAAGCTAGATCTTTGTTTTGGAAGGGTGAGTATGAATATGAAAATGATCGTGGTTGATAAAGAAGATGAAGATAGATTGTTGAAAAGAAGATGAAAATGGTGGTGGTTGAAAAATAAGATAAAGAATTAAAGATAGTGGTGTTGTTGATGAGAAGACGAAGATAGTGGTGGTGCAAGGTGGTGATGAACACGAAAAGTTATATATATTTTATAAGGTTAGTCTGATGCAAGAATTAATTTTAGACACTCAGAGTGTCACATAGAATTTATAGAGGTTACTTATGAGGTATTTCTGATTGTCCAACTCATTAGTTTTAAACTTAAACTAATAGAAATAAATTATTTATATATCTCTAAAATATCTAAATATTTTTTCTTCTGCAAAGCTTATCATGTCACCCCAAATTCAAGCGTCTTATCATGAGATCTCCCAAAGTGAAATATGCTACCACCTCGGAGAAATACCTTGGAGCTCAACTTTTTATAGGAGCTCAAAAACAACTGTATTTAAAGATATAGTTCAGCAAATTAAATCCAAATTAGAGAAATGGAGTAACTCTTTCATTTCTCAAGCAGGGCGCGTTGTAGTCATTTCAGCGGTTGCAGCAGCCGTACCCCGATACCAAATGAAATGCTTCGCCATACCCAAAGGCATAAGCAAAAGCATTAAGACTATTCAAAGGTCTTTCTGGTAGGATAAGTCTAAAGCTATTTGCACAAAATCGTGGGACACCATCTGCACTCCCAAAAAGTTAGGAGGTCTGGGAATTCACAAACCGGAGATAGACAACACTGCACTGTTAAGCAAACTAGCATGGAGAGTCAAATCTGAACCTAATGTGATGTGGGTCAAATTTCTTAAAGCCAAATACTACCCACACAGGGAAACTCCGGGACCGGCCAAAGCCTCACACTCTTGGAACTGGAAAACTATCAGCAAACATTTTAGTGTGAATCATGATCTAACTACATGGGAAGTTCATAATGGAGAAGACATTGACATATGGAAAGATAACTGGATCCCTGAAAATCAAATCCCTGATCACAAGAATAACACCTCGGATTACACCAAAGTATCAAATCTCATTGACAACAACAAATGGAATGAAGAAAAACTCAATTCCACCTTTGAAGAAGCTACGGTCAACTTAATCAAATCTAATCCGCTTATCAATAATGGAAAAGATCAAAGAAAATGGACGGTTACTAAATCTGGGAATTTCACGGTTAAATCTATGTACAATTACCTTAATAATAGTCTTAACACCCCTCTCTCGAACAACTATGACTGGAATTTTATTTGGCATATCCTCACTGTACCTCGCATTCAACTATTCCTGTGGAAAATTTGCACCAAAGCACTACCAGTGAGAAATAAAATAGGAAAATATATTGATAACAATGTTAACTGCCCGAACTGTGATGATATTGAAACTATTGAGCATGCCTTGCTACATTGCTCTCTAGCTAGAAATATTTGGTTCCATTTTAATATCATTGCAGGAAACATCAACTCAATCACGGAGTGGATCTTCTCCTGGCAGACAACACCAAATCAAAACAAAACTTCGAACAACATTCACTTTGCAACGATCTTATGGATTATCTGGAAAACGCGATGTGACCACTGCTTTCAATATGAAATCAACAAACTAGAAACAGTAAGAAATATGATCATTACATTTCCTGAACTCAAGAATATAACTAAACTTACTAACCAAAAACATCAAACCAAATGGCAGCATCCTCCTCCTAACTGCCTTAAAATAAATGTTGATGCATCTTATATTAATAACCAATCAATTGTTGGTCTTAGTCTCATTGTCCACAACTCAGAATCGAGGTTTATAGCTGCTCACACCTCTATAGTTAGATGTAGAACAAGCGAAGAAAGTGAAGCGATAGCAGTCCATAATAGCCTCATATGGGATGAATCTCAAAACTACCATAATATCATTATTGAAAGTGACAATCTAAATATTATCAATAACATATCAGATAAATCTCATGAAATACAGTGGCAATCAAAAATGCATATTAAAAAAATCCATGAAATGAAACACAGGTTTGAAACAGTGCGCTTCCATTACACCAACAGGAATCTCAACGTTCAAGCCGACAAATTAGCCAAATGGACGAGAAAAAAAAATTCACCCAAGACTTGGCGCAATGTTCCGTATATTATTATTAGGTTTTACTGTAATAATATGTTACTCTCTTGTAATGGCTCTTAAATTTATATAAATCTGAAAGTTCAACAAAAAAAAAAAAAAAAAAAAAAAAAGCTTATCATGTCACATCAGTCAACTGAACAACTTTAGAAATTTACATTTGACATGCACAAAATAAGAGGATTTCTATTTTGTCACTTCAAAATGAGAATCTTAATAAACGTTAGGACGAAAGACAGTTTTGCAGTGGAGATGATCTAACCCTTCAACCGAGATAAGTTTTAGGGTGTTTTAAGTTAAACAACTTCTCAACCCTTCATTTTCTAAAGGCTGAGATATAAAAGAAGCAAAAAGAAAATGAATTTATATGTGTGCCCTGCTAAAGGGTGGGCAAACATAGCACCATCATTTTTTTTGGGTTATTTCCCTAATGGCCCCCTACTTTGTGACCAGCTTCCCGCCTGGCCCCCTACTTTACAATAAATACCCATATGGCCCCCTTCCGTTATAACACCGTCACTCTCTCTCCTCCATCATGTTTTCTCTCTCTGCCAAGTCACGCCACATCATCTATTACGCCACCTCATCACCTTCTCCGACAGAGGTCGCCGGCCAGCCAAATTTCCGGCCGGCGACCTTCAATTTTTTCTCTCTCTCTTTAAAAAATAATTTTTTTTTTATTTCTTCTCACATCTCTCTCTCTCTCTCTAAACTCCGGCGAAGGGGGTTTCCCTTCGCCGGAGCTGTTCGTGATGAACAGACCTGGTCTGTTCATCACGAACACCAGATCTGTTCGTGATCAACAGACCAGGTCTGTTCATCACGAACAGCTCCGGCGAAGGGAAACCCCCTTCGCCGGAGTTTAGAGAGAGAGAGATGTGAGAGGAAATTTAAAAAAAAAATATATTTTTTTTTTAGAGAGAGAGAGAAAAAAATTGAAGGTCGCCGGCTGGAAATTTGGCCTGCCGGCGACCTCTGCAGGAGAAGGTGATGAGGTGGCGTAACAGATGATGTGGCGTGAGTTGGCAGAGAGAGAAAACATGATGGAGGAGAGAGAGTGACGGTGTTATAACGGAAGGGGGCCATATGGGTATTTCTTGTAAAGTAGGGGGCCAGGCGGGAAGCTGGTCACAAAGTAGGGGGCCAGGCGGGAAGCTGGTCACAAAGTAGGGGGCCATTAGGGAAATAATCTTTTTTTTTTTTGGAAGTCGACTACGATCTACGTATGTCGTTACATTTGGCATTGATACATCAAAGATGTGATACGTCAATAACTGCCCACTCAAACTGAAACAGGAACCGGGCCTATAGCCCAACATGACAATGGCCTTAAGCCCAACTACATTATTTACACCCTAATAATCTCAAATCAAATAACCAAAGATTCCACCTTCTCTAGTGATTCGAACCTGAGACCTCCAGGGATTTCTGGAGTTTATGTCAACACCTTGGAACCACTTGGGCTACCAACTGTTGACTCACCATCGTTTTTTTAAATATGCAGCATGAGTCACGCCAGGGTGGGTGGTTGTGCATTACAAATGATAATTAAATGGTGTAATTTCTTTTCACGCCCCAATTGCCTCTGAATTTTGTTCCTAAAGGTGCGCCAATAACAATAACTAGGGCGCTTATAGAACCAACCTTAAATCTTCTTACTTCAGTTGAAAGTAGTAGTACTATATAAAAAGGGAAGGAGCTTTCCTTCCAAATCAATCATCCAACTCTTAGAGCAGCTCCAACGTGCATAGGGCTGGGGCTCCCAATTTGAATTTGGGAGCCCCAGCCCCCAGCCTCACCACTCCAACCCGGGAGCCCAGGGGCTGGGCTCCCGGTGGGGCTGGGAGTCCGGGCTGGGGGCTCCCAGCCCCAATAATCTTCCCGTTGGGAACTCCCAATGGCTAGTTGGGAGCTCCCAACGGGAATATTGGGGTGGATCCCCTTTAAAAGGGGATCCACCCCAATTTTTTTCATATGCTCCTTCTCTCTCTCTATTTTATCTCTCTCTCTATCTATTTCATATTTTCATCTCCTCTCTCTCTATCTATTTCATATTTTCATCTCCTCTCTCTCTATTAATTTTTTTTTCAATGGATCCAAATGCCAATTTACATAATTTAGGCTATGTGGAAATGTTGAACTCCGATTTCAATTATGTCGATGAAGTTAATTTATCCAATGATGGGTTCGAAGAAAGGGTCGAAGAAAGTCTTGATTGTAATGAAACACCAATGTCGTCGGTTTCTAATAAGCGTTATACTAATGATGATGATATTTTGCTCGTTCATGCTTATTTGCATATTGCCACCGATGCGATTATTGGTAATGATCAAAGAGGGGGTACTTTTTGGAGCAAAATTACCGAACACTTCAACGAACGTACAAATCAAAATCGTGTACCAAAAGGTCTTAAATGTCGTTGGGGCGAAATTAACAAGCAATGCGCGAAGTTTTGTGGGTATTTGGCATTGTTGCAAAGGAACCCAAAAAGCGGAGAAAATGATAATGATCGGGTAATTACTCTTATTTTACATTTTGACAACATTATGATTTATTTTTAACACATATTTGAAATTTTAAAATTTTATTTTTGTAGATAAAATCCGCAAAGGCGATGTTTAAACAAAACGGCAACAAAGATTTTAGGTTCGAACATTGTTATACAATTTTGAAAGACCATCCCAAATGGTCATTAAATTTATCTCAATCTTCGTCACACAAAAGAAAAAATTCTTTTGACCAAGACGAAGGATCTCCCTCAATAACCCAACAAAGACCACTTGGAAGAAAAGCAAGCAAGGAGGCTAGAGATAAATCCAAAGGTAGTGAAATTTCCGCGGTGCTTGAATTTTGGAAAGAGAAAATGGAGAAACAAGATAGTAGAGATATACTTATCAATGAAGCCATTATTTCGCAAAAAGAAAATCGACTACTTCAAAACAAACAATTAGAAATGAAAGAAAAAGAATTAGCCATTGAAGAAAAAAAAGTAGACGCTAAAGTGTGGCAAATGGGGATAGACTTGGCGGGCAAAGATACTTCGAACATGACTCCCGAACAACTTGCTCTTCATAGGATGTTGATCTCAAATTGGCAAAAGAAAAATCTATGAATTTTAGTTGATTTGATTATGTATGACTTTGTTTTTTGTTTTGATTATGTTTGAATTTTAGTTGTTTTGGTTATGTATGAATTTTAGTTGTTTTTTATTAAACCCGGAATTTATGTATTTTTTTTAAATAGCACTTCATTGATTGAAAACCAAATACATAATCGAAATACATAATAACTCCCTACAAACACATAATCGAAATACATAATAACTCCCTACAAACACATAATCGAAATACATAATAACTCCCTACAAACACATAATCGAAATACATAATAACTCCCTACAAACACATAATCGAAATACATAATAACTCCCTACAAACACATAATCGAAATACATAATAACGGAAATAGTTCCGTTTAGTCGTTGCGATCTTTAGTATTCCACACGTGTTGTACAAGATCTGCCCTTAATCGTGTATGCAAATCTTTGCTTGTCACTCGACCAAGACGATTAAACATTTCTTCATTTCCCCCAACAACCACTTCTTCTGGAATACTTCCGTCAAAATCATTAGTCGCATTAGGTCCTTCATCTTCGATTATCATGTTATGCAATATAATACATGCCTTCATGATATCACCTAGTGTTTCTACATCCCAAAGACGTGCCGGTTCTCGGATGATAGCAAATCGAGCTTGCAATACACCAAAGGCTCGTTCAACATCTTTTCTTACCGATTCTTGACGTCTCGTAAAATATTGTTCTTGTGGAGTAAACAATTTTTGTATGCTTTTAACAAAACAACCCCATTGTGGATATATCCCATCAGCGAGATAATAACCCGTATCATAATGCTTACCATTAATCTCAAAATTAACAGTTGGAGCCTTACCTGTGGCAATTGCATCGAACACCGGAGAACGCTCCAACACATTGATGTCATTCAATGATCCAGGCAACCCAAAAAATGCATGCCAAATCCAAAGATCCGACGATGCAACAGCTTCTAGTATGACTGTTGGATTGTGGCAATGGCCAGTATACGGTCCGTGCCATGAGGTCGGACAATTTTTCCATCGCCAATGCATACAATCTATACTACCGAGCATTCCAGGAAATCCTTGCTTTTCACCAAGTGTTAAAAGCCTACAAATATCAGATTCATTAGGAGACCTTAAGTAACGAGGACCAAACACATTGACGATCGTTGATACAAATTGTCGTAGTGAATCGATTGTAGTCGTCTTTCCAAGTCGAAGGTATTCGTCAATTGCATCTGCTGGTGTGGCATAAGCAAGCATTCTCATAGCCGCAGTTATCTTTTGATGTGGCGATAAACCCATTTTGCCGAAGGCGTCTGGCTCTTGTGCAAAATAGTGATTATGAGCAACCAACGTATTGAGGATGTGAAGAAATAAATCACGACTCATGCGATATCGATTTCGGAATGTAGCAGCATCATAAATTGGATTCTCAACAAAATAGTCACGCATCAGTCGTTCATGACCATCTTTCCTGTTACGATTTATCGTACGATGACCCGGAACAGAACCAACATGACGGGAACGTGGTCGTTGATCCCTTTCCCTTTCCTGTAACTCTGATAGATACAATCCAAATAAAAATTCATCTTCTTCCCTATCTTCCAACTCTTGTTGAATGATCATATTTGTTAACTCAAAATTATCATTCATTGAAGGGAGAGAGAAGATGGAAAGAATGTAGAAGGAAAATGTAGAGAATATAGAAACAAGATGTAGAAAACTTAATGGATAAGTGATTGTATTTATAGGTGAACAAAAAGTAAAAAAAAATCGAAATTCAAATTCCCCCCAAATTTTTTGGAAAATTCGAAATTCAAATTCCCCCCAAAATTTTAAAATTTGAAATTCAAATTCCCCCCAAAATTTTAAAATTTGAAATTCAAATTCCCCCCCATTTTTTAAAAAATTTGAAATTTAATATATTAGAGCCAAAATTTAAAACACAACCCTCACACACATACACCACACATGTGCATATTTTGGATTTGGGAGCCCCTCTTGGGAGCCCAACGTTGGAGTTGCTCTAAGCCCCGGGCTCCCAAAATTCAGGGGCTCCCAAAATTGGGAGCCCGAGCCCCACATTGGAGTTGCTCTTAATCCCTAAAACTCCAACTTCTCCTCACTCTTTGGTATTCCCCGATCGTCCTCAGCTTCCTTCTTCTTCTTCTTCTTCTTCTTCTTCGGAGTTTCAGGTCGAATTTCTCTTGTTCAATCTTTCTTCACTTTCTCTCTCTAAAAAGATTCTTCATTTTTTTGTCTTTACAACTCTTTAACTTGTTGTACTTGGCATCTCAAAGATAATTAGACATCCCAATAACATTCCATTTTCTAATAATCATCTCAAAACCTAACTTTTTTTAGTTGCTCCATTTGAAAAAGCTCACAATTCAATTAATTGGTTGTATAAGAGACACATAGTTTACACAATTTTGTCTATGTACTTATGCACATAAAGTGTTTGATAATTTGTCTAGTAGAAATCTACCACATTACTAAAAATATTTCTCTTTATTAGTTTTGACTTTTTTTACTTAGTTTATGTAATTTGTACTTTCTAGATTTCTTTTTGGAAACTGGCTCAATTAATTGCTCATGGTATGTAGGAGAATAACTATTTCGAAATCTCATTTGTGAACCATTTTAAATTTTTAATTGGAAAATTAACAATGCTTTTAGATTTTAGTTTTGCAAGTAGTTGATGCATCTTAAGTAAAAGATAAGTTCATAGTAACTTCTTTACAAAAGAATATACTAACTTCAAGTTGGTGGTTAGTCCCCCTCAACTTGAAATCCTGGTTCCGCCCCTGGTCTTGCTTACAATGGATTTTCCATACTATGGGTTTTCCGTGAACAATCGAGTGAAATAGTGTGTTTAAACTTCAGTTTGCGGATCTAAATAAAAAAAAAAGTATTTACACATTCACAAAATATACTTACTTATATGATGTTCTTGATGGGTTGCCCACATTGCAAAAAGACGTATTATACCTAGATTGCTTTCCCTGAATTTTTTCAGTGAATTGTGTTCATATAATCAATAATTCCCCTAATGTTTCTTCAATCAGAAAGTTATATAATCAAAATTTCCGAAATTTGACACAGCTTATTTTCTGAATTTCCTTTTCTTTTCTAATTTTTTAACAATGCTACTGATTTGATTAATACAAAAATAAAATTAATTCTGGAAATGTTAATGTTTTATTTTTGTTTTCAGTGAAAGGTTGCTACGAGAGATAAGTAGAGAAAGATTAAAAAGAGATGGCTTCCATTGATGCTGCTTCTGCCACCAAACTGCTTCTTCCGCAGCAACAACAGTTCTCACCTAGGCGGTTAAACTTAGCCAGTCATCAGCAAACTCGCTGCTCATATGCGTCCAAACCACTCACTTCCTTTGCTTCAATTTCACATCGAGGTTAGTAGAGTTCATATACGATTGCTTTATTTTTTCTTTTATATAGTTTCTTTAACCCTCAGTTTCTTATTAGATTCCATGAAGTTCAACTCCAACGTATGGAAGGAAGATGATCGTTCATCTTTCGCCAAAACAGCTGCAGTTCGACATCTGGTCGGATCCCTCACCAAAGCAGAGGGGCATCGCTTTGCTATCGTAAGTATTTCTACCTCAACTTTCACCTCCAAGGCTCCAACCCCTAAATCTACTTAAGAGAATCTCTTCTTCGTACATGCCATGTAGAAGCTTATTTTGGACATGTTCTTTAGTGATTTTTCATTTTCTTTTAATGCTCGAAAGCTGATGTTCTTAAAGTTCCATTATTTTATAAGGAAATCAAGTTCAAAATTTCCCTGTTACTATATATCATCTAATACCGTTTTTCTACAGAAAAGTACTTGGATTTTCATGTCTTAATTTTTGAATTACCTTTCCATTTTATCATTTGGTTGAAGCGACTCATCCACTTTATTGAGATAGTATTACAGTTTCAAATTAAAAATCACATAAGATGATATTTAGTCTTGTGGTTTCTTCCTTCTTGGTATCCTAATTGTAATTTATTCGTGTGTTAGGTTGTGGCAAGGTTTAACAAGGTCATTACAAGGTTACTACTGGAGGGAGCATTGGATGCCTTCAAGAGATACTCAGTTAAAGATGAAAACATTGATGTATGTTAGCTCTCTAAAACTGAACATGGTTTAGTGTATCTACTCTTACTGAGCTTTCAAGAGTTTGATGCATCATGTGTTACGGAAAGCAAGTTTTTTTTTTCTTCTTTGACGCGGTTGCTTCAAGCTTGTAGAGATTTCTTGCATTACCATGATAAATTGTCTTCACTTACTTTCTTCAGGTTGTCTGGGTTCCTGGAAGCTTTGAAATTCCTTTGGTTGCAGAAAGACTTGGAAAATTAGGAAAATATCAAGCAATTATATGTATTGGAGCTGTGGTATAACTCCTCTTCACAAACATCTTTCCTTTAATGTTAGTTTTTGAACCTCCTAGAGTCCCTGCACAACCCAAACTCATATTGTTAGTTGTTGCTATTGCTTGGTAACATGTTTGCCATCCATCAGTTACAACAAGCACCTGGCAATGCAATTTCATGGCATCTTCTTTGCCACCAATTCTCTTCTAATTAACAATAAACTTTACTTGTTGGATTCCATGTATTTTTATTACCAATTAATAGTTTTTCTAGCGGAATATTAGACAAGAAAAGATACTGCGTTAGCTCTCACTGTATCAGCCAAACTTCCGACCAGTTTACTTTTGGAACTTATAAGAAACACTATGAACTATCCCATCTCAGATTTAATCATTGTTATATAGTGAAGTATTGATGGTTTAATGTAGGCCATTTTTTAGTTGGTCGGTTGATTTCATGCTTGCTGCCGCAGTGCCGCTGTTCTAACAAATAACTATTTTTTATCTGTAGGTAAGGGGTGATACTTCTCACTATGACGCTGTTGCTAATTCAGTTGCATCGGGGGTACTATCTGCAGGCTTAAATTCAGGTTGGTCTCTCTCTCTCACTCTCGTACTTAACTCGGTTCAATTCCAGTTTGCTCTGTATAATTCTCTTCAACATGTCCTTTCCACTTTCCAGTTCTAGTTTAAGAGTTTGGTTGCACTAGTGTGTTGAACTCAATGGAAACTGTATGTTCTTCGGTGTCTGACATTATAATGTCCCATAGTCAGACTGCATTCATCTAATGGGGCCGAAATGCTTTAGTGTCTGTAGCTAGCATACCATAAAGAAAAAAACACAATTGGTATATGAAGTGGGAAAATAATGGGGTTCTATAACTAGTGTAGCATAGTCTATTTAAAATGTTCTGCACAACCAGTATTCTCACTTACCATGTAAAGTTGGTTTCCGCCTGGAGAAGTGCATCCCTTAACACTACTAAAAGCTCGCTTAGTTGATACTCAGAGAGTTGGAGTTGTTGGATGTGCTGCTTGAAAGAAACTACGGATGTAGTTTTGTGATTGCATACGCTGAAACTATCATCTAGTTGGGAACCTTAGGTTCATTTTCCAGTTTATCTCTCTTATTTATTTGGATACTTTTAAGAACAAAATTTACTGGAATATGAAAAATAAATTAAAGCAAGTCTGTTGTTCATTTTTCAGGAGTGCCATGCGTCTTTGGTGTTCTGACAACTGAAGACATGGATCAGGTAATTTTACAACTTTTTTGTAATATTTGGGTTCTCCAATGCAAGGCTGCCGGGATAAAAATGTGGCTCCGATGGAGTCTAAAATTAGTGGGGCAAGGCGACATAGGAAGGAGGCCCACATTATATATACTTATATATTATTGAATGTCTTTTCTTTGAATACCAAATACGGAAGGATACTATGGTCAGTCGAAGATGCGTTAGATCTAAGATACATCGCGTCCAAAATATAAAATAGAGGGGTTTAGAGTTGTGGCGGAACCTCAGTGCTGGTTTGACAAAAGTCTAATTGGCTTAGACTTTTCTAGAAAGTCAGCTCGGCTAGTCCAGGTTGAAAATTGTTAATAAAAAGGCCATATACTTCTTCGTCATTCAATTTTTCTGATGAGTCCAACTTTTTTAACATGTCTGACTCATCTCTTTCCATATGAAGGCAACTCTTATTCTGTAATCATTATGTGTAGGCTTTGAATCGAGCTGGTGGTAAAGTTGGAAACAAAGGAGCTGAAGCTGCACTGACTGCTGTAAGTCGATTCTAATACTTCATGTACCAGGAGGCATCATGATGTCTTCTCTCTATCCTTTAGTATAACAGTAGTATGAATTTACAATGCTTGTAGTTAGTGATCCGGTTTTATGTAATTTTGATGCAGATTGAAATGGCATCATTGTTTGAACATCATCTCAAGGAGTAGTTCCGGCTCACCAATATTCCATTGATACATTCAAAAGCGGTGTCGCATTTTCTCTTTTACTTTTTTGTTGTTATTTATGTTTGTTGAGGGAACATTTTGAAGTTTAAGTTAACCATATAGAGTTCGATTTATTGCAGACTTAGCTGCAATGGTTTTCACCCTTCTCTTTGTAATAAAAGTCTATGTAGATTTTGTTTACACGTTTTCTCATTTGTCGCTTGTTGTTATTGAATAAAATTCAGAGAATAATTGCGTGGTCATTGTTAGTCTATACATCTTCCTACTAGATAGTTTCTATGGACAATTTTCATTGTTTCTATAGTCAAACCAGATGCCAAAAAGGTTAACATAAGAAATCAGTTGGTATTATAAAATGGTAATGCTTTTGTACAACCAATACTCTGGTTATGGTGTTTCAGTTTGGAACTTGTCCACTTCTCTCAGTAAAGGTGTAAACAATAGACTATAGGACCTAACAAGCTCCTTGATATGCCTTAAGATATCCTGACAAATAGAAAATTCTGGTATATGAATTTAAATCCAGCAAGTTCATTGATTTGTAATAGATCTTTTGTTTATGTTAGTGTGTGTGAGATTGTTAGACATGTAGTCCCACATGGGGTTAAAGCTAGAATGTCACTCTCTTGTAGTCTAAATAAAGGCCTCATTGTGTAAGTTTAGATAATCAATATTGTCTCCATATTATTTTACACATTGAGGCCTTTGTATAGGCTACATAAGAGAGTGACATTCCACCTCTAACCCATGTGAGACTATATGCTAACAATCTCTAACATGTGGAAAAAATATGGAGAAAGTGTTAATTGAGTATCTAAATTTATTCACATTGAGGCCTTTATATAGGTTAAATAAGAGAGTGACACTTCATCTCTAACCCATATGGGACTACATGTCTAACAATTTCTCACATACACTATCACTTTTCCTCAAACTAATGTACTTATCAGGACATTGCTAAGCAGATTTGCTACCATAAATACCTTACACATTACTATATTATCTAAAAACAAACATTAAAATGCAGAACAACTTTTGTTATTTACTTGTACTTCATTGTGATTTGATTTCCTCCATAATACTCCCCCTCAAACTAATGATACTTGCAAGTATGGAAGACCACGAGTTAGTGTAGACGTCGCCTTGATAACGTTTGAATTTCTTTCGCTACAAATGTTGTTGTTGCTTTGATGTGTTTGTTCTGTTGCTTGAGAGAAAGATGATATAGAAACTTGGTAGTTTTGCCCACTTGGGCTTGAAAAGGAGAGAAGCATTGATAGCTAGTCCTGCTTGGGTTTGAGAAAGAGATAAAAGCTTATAGACCCACTTGGGCTCGAGAAAGAGAGAAAGGCTTACACATTGAGGCCTTTATATAGGCTACATAAGAGAGCGACATTCCACCTCTAACCCATGTGGGACTATATGTCTAACAATCTCTCACACACTCTAACAGTTTATAATCTATGTCAATATCTATCTTTTGTGGAGTTAATCTTAACAGAAAAAGATAAATAGAAATCTGATAACTATCAGTCCGAGTACTTCCTTTATCGAAATTTAGTAGAATAGAAATAAGTATTCTAAGATACTGCTTTTATTGAATATCAAAAATTCCAAAATACACTTCAATCGAAGTGGCAAAAATAATACATATCTTTGATCAGGTGTGTAAGATGATACATATGAAATGCATGTCTATGCAGGTGTTCCTCTGGCACACTCACGATCCCCCGTTGCTTTCTCGGGCCTCAGATATTTTGTATATGTTAAGAGTGCATAATCACAAATCATCACATTAAGAACCTTCTCCTAGAAGACTAAACAAGTAATTTTCTCTTTTTTTTTTGTTGAAGAACAAGTAATTTTCTCTGGGTTCATGGAAGAAATCACTTTATGATGAATGGCCTTAGGCCAAGTACTACTACAATTATACCATCCTATATTGACATAGGTTATAAACACAAGATCTATTACAATGAATTATATCATCCGATATTCAATAAACTTATCAGATTCAAATTCGTAAACCAAAATTTTTTATGTGTCAGATATCTTATCAAGGAGCTTTTCAGATCTAATAGTATCTTGCTTACACCTTTACTAAGAGAAGTGGATACGTTCCAAACTGAAAGACAGTAGCAGCGGCAAAACATTTCCATTTTATAATACATAGGTAAAAGCAAATATGGAGATTTATAGGTGATAAGAACCCAGTTATCTATAATTTGAACCGGGACGGGATATTTTGGTCACAAAAATTTCATCCTAACAGAACAGTAACGGAAAATGTTATCTGAATGGGGTATAAGCTCAATTCCAATAGTTGAGGGGTTAAAAACTTATTTTCATAACTATTGTCAGAAGGGAAAAACGAATAATAGTTCTCTCACTCTCTATCTCTATTGCTCTAAAACCCTATAGATTTTCAACCTGTTGTTCAGAAAAACGAGATTCACAATATTCCTCAACGTCAATTCTCTTCTGTTTCAGGTATTTGATTCTTCAAATCTCCAACTTATCTCTCTCTCTAAACTCTTTCTTTCTCCATTAATGAAATCTTTAAAACCCTAGGTTCTAGAAACCACCCTAAGAAACAAATAGTTTACATAATTTTGTTTCTTTTGTTACACATTCTACTTTTATTTGTTCATCACCCTAAGGTAGGCAGTAAAATGGCTTCCTTCATCTAGTTTGGCCATGAAAACAACATACACTAAAAACTGTTGGAATTTGTTATCATTTAGCAAGTTTTGTTATTTCAAAGCATTATATGTCGTGTTTCCATTTCATATGACAGGTGACGAGGGTATCGCAGCACTTCTGATCGTCGAGTCAATCCTTCGGTGTTAGGAACTATATATATATACATTTAAGTACTATTTGCATACGCCTTGGATAGCCCACACATAGGATATAATGTACTCTTCGTACAGTAGGTTTTTCCATACTACGAGTTTTCCGTGGGCAATCAAGTCAAAAATAGTGTATTTGAACTTGAGTTTGTGGAATTAAACATACAAAGTATTCATGCCACATTTAAAGAACGTCTCACTTAACTCGCTTGACGGGATTCTTGGTGCCGTAGGCGTGTGGCATGCCTACACTGTATTTTACTGAAATTTCTCAATGGATCGCATCAAAATATGTGCAATTCATATACGGTTCCTGCATCATTTGGTTGCCAATCGGAGGATGGTCAAATTGTCAGTGTTGATGGTCAGGATATTCACGTCCACGGTCCTTCGGATAGAGAAACCGTTCTTGCCTCCTTGTATAAACAATACCCTGACATGATTGTTGTAGATTTTACCATCCCTGATGCTGTCAATGGTATTGCTTCTTATATAAACATGTAGTATATTATATAATGTACTTGAACTCCAAACTTGAGCGTAGTTCCCTCTCTTATTCATAGCCTTCACCATCCATTATTTTACAAGTTCACACCAACTACAATACTCACCTACTCGATGTTAGATCTATAAAGAATACATTTCCGACTACAAATATTCACTTAATCGGGATCTTCTAGTTGGAAGAGGGTGATGGTTTCACCAGTTCTTAGTATGAATTGGAAACTACATTTTAAGTAATTGCGTTTATGAAGAGGCATGGAACCTCTATGGATCGTCACATGAGATTCTAAATTGCCCACCTAGTGCTTACTTTGGCAAGGTAATATTGTCGTATCCTTGGAGACATTTTGACATTGTAAATTGTTCAAAACCTGTGCAGGACGAATAACGTCTTACGGGAGAGACTGTCTAATACATTAGTTGGTCATTTGTATCTTATATACAATGATTAAGGTGCTGAGTTTTATTTGTTGTCTTCCGTTCTTTTTAAGTACTCTTTGATTTTAGGTAATGCGGATCTATATAGCAAAGTTGGAGTTCCCTTTGTGATGGGAACTACTGGCGGAGACAGAGATAAGTTGTACAAGACCGTGGAGGAATCAAAAGTATATGCTGTGATCTCTCCATAGATGGGAAAGCAGGTAGTTGAACCTTGGCCTTTCTCTCATTCAACCGAAATGTCTTCTTTGTTCTGTTTTCATGATTTTGCATAACATGTGCTATATATTGGGCTGGTAGGTTGTTGCGTTCATTGCAGCCATGGAGATCATGGCAGAGCAATTTCCTGGAGCTTTCTCGGGCTATTCTTTACAGGTAGGTTGTTTTAAGGGTATCTTTCTCATTTTCCCGTTTTCCCTGCCTTCTTTGGTACCGTCAACCCATTTTACGTCTTGTCTTAGCATGCCCATAATCGTGAAGCACGATGCACAAATTTGCCAAAACAGGAACTTATGTTCAACTCAGGTTTCCTGATCATTAACAAGACTGATTCATCGATATTCGTTAATGAGTAGATAGTTTTCTATGGACACTAAAAAGCTACATGTATGCTACTATTCAGGACATGCATTTCATATGTATCATCTTACATCACCTGATCAAACGTACGTAATTCTTTTACCACTTCGACTGAAGTGTATTGTACTCCCTCCGTCCCAAATTAAGAGTCCCATTTTAAAAACGTAACTTTTTTTCACAACTTTTACTTTTCCATTTTTACCCACATTAATTTTTAACATGTTTTCTAGAATTAAAAAGAATTAGTACTATATATAAGATTAGTTTCCATAAACACAAATTATTCTCATCTCTTTCTAAAAGATTACCAAAATACGAATTGTTTTAATTAAGTAATAAATACGTTATATATTGTCAACACGGGTATAATTGGAAAATCTATGGATTTTATATGATAAAAGAGGAATGAGACTCTTAATTTGGGACAGACGAAAAAGGAATACGGGACTCTTAATTGGGACAGAGGGAGTAATAATTTTGGATATTCAATAAAAGCAGCATCTTATATTGGTGCAGGGTATCGTTCGAGTTTCAGCATAATGTTTGTGGGAGGTCAATCTATGCTGAGGGTACTATTGATGCTACCATTTTCCTGGCAAAGAAGGTCGGTAACTCCTCTGTGCCATCTCGTTGTCCCGGGATGGTGTTCTAATGAAATTTCTTAGTTTTATTTGGTTTTCCTGAGCAGGTGAAGTCCAAGGAGGAAAAGCGCATATATAACATGATTGACGTCTTGGGGGAGGGTAACATGCGATGATTATACATTCAGTAGTGCTCGCATGTTCTATTTGTTGTAACAGTTCATTTGATTTTGAGGAGGTACAAGGCATTTTTGCAGTTAGGGCTATGGTTTGATCAAAAATGTACGACGATGTCATATGTTTTTCGTGTAGGAGAATCATATTATCCACTTTATGAGGTCACATTATAACCACTCCTCTCTTTACTCGGGAAATTCTTTTGTTTTGATATGATGTCTATTCATCTTTTGCTTCTTAAGTGTATTCAGGTAGTTTTTTCTTTCCTAAATATCCAATAGTACTGCCGTGGACTATCGTCTGTGTCAGTCTATCGTACTCCACTCAAAAGGAGGTCGTACCTTTTTGTTTAGTTTTTATACATTGTGTACAAGTTTGCAAGACCGCAAATGATCATGGAAGGAGATTGCGTTGTGCTTATGTTCTTTCTATACCTAATGCAGGAAAGAGTTGTCCTATAAGAGTATTATTGTTCTATAAAGGGTTAATTTCAATTTGGCCTTCGATTTGTGACTGATTGGAAAATATGGCCTCAGTATTTGTGTAAAGTCAAATTTGGCCTTTCTTATGAATTTGCACCGGGATCGATAAACCTTTTGAATCTTATTAACCGAGTCAAAATACTGGATAACGAACCAACGAACAGAGTTTGGTTAGTGCTTTTTCAAACCGTTACCAAACCACTCATGGTTTGGTTAGTGCTTTTTCAAACCGTTACCAAACCACTCAGAGTTTGGTTCGGTTACTAACCAAACCATCATAAGCGGTTTGGATACCACTGGATACCAAATCATCTATAAAAATAATTTGTTCTCCATGAAAATCGGCAAATCGAATAGCTTTCTTCATACATTGACATATAAAATAAAGACAACACTGCTTAAAAACCAAGAGAAACAATCAAATTAATATAATACATCGAAAAAACATTTGAAACATTGAAGACATGTGCAGGCCACCGACCGAAATATTTTATAGTAGCTAGTAACATTATATTGTAGTAGTGTTGTTGTTTTGTATGGGTAGAACTTGATGAAACATATGTATTTGTATGAAATTATAGAGATATGTAGATACATTTTAGAAAAAATAATGTATATAATTATATATATATATATATATATATATATATATATTATTAATTTAACTTGACTGGTTCGGTTTGGTTTTAATGGTTCTTAAAAATTACATCCACTTACCGAACCAAGCCAGTTGGTTTATAGAAATCGACAACCGTACCAAACCACTCGGTGTTTGGTTTGGTTTAAAAACCGACTGGACCGGTTTGGATAGGTTTGGTTTGATTGGTTCGGTCTATTTTTTCACACCCCTAGCCTTTTTGGCTATGTTGGTCTAAGAATCCACACTCAGTTCTTCTTCTTGTACCATTGTTGTAATAAGCAGTGTAATTTCATCTAGTAAGAAAAGAGAACTTCATAGAAATGCTAATAACTTCAATTATTGTGTGTTTTAATAGAACAACCTCTTATATTTTGATTAGGAAGATATCAAATCTCAAAATATGAACATCTTAAAGGAATAATCCCCCGGCCCCAAAACAAAAAAAAATGCAAATAAATATAACTTGATAGAGAACATATTGTCGTTCACACTGAGCAATTTTCAACCTATTTCTATTTTACGTATGCAACTAGAAAGTTAACAGCGTGCAGTTTCCAAGCTGACGTTTTCTTCTTTATCAGAAGAACATTGATTATCTGCCGCCGGCTTCTCAGATGTTCTATGAAAGCAAACCAGGAATTCTGTGTTTCCCTCGGCACCCTTTAGGGGAGACTCAATCCAACCTTTGCTGGAGAACCCAAAATTCTCAACACCCGCAATTATTCTCTCAAGAACCTACAACATGAAGGAAGGTTGGATTTGAATATGTAAAATATATGGAGGTTATCGTTACGTTTTTTCGTTAAAGAGAAAAGGTAAAGCAAAAGATGAACACTTCTCTTGAGCTGTTTCAAAACTGATATAAGAACAGGAGAATACAAACCTCTTTGTGGACTAGAGGATCTCTAACTATAGCGCCGCTCCCCACCTACAAAAGCAAACAAACAAAATATATAAGGGCGTAGGGGTAAGAATAAAATTACAAAAATTTTAGGAAGTTTATGAATACTTAGCGTCTGCCGTCTAGTCTAAGCTTTGATATCTCCTACAAGTGCAGGACTCCTCTAACTACATTAGTCTAGAAAATGGCTCGGCCTTAAAGTATATAAGCTCCTAAAGCATGTAACTTTTACAGAAAAGGAAATGCGGGAGTTGGTAGACTGTACATGTTTCCTCCTTCTTATCGCAAACTCAGCCAAGTTATACTCAACCAGTACTTGATTGCCACTATGAAATTATACAGGATGTTCTATAAGGTATATTTATACGTCTCTTTTGCATAATCTTCTTTCTTGTAGAGCATCAACTTCACAAACAACCATGATTTGGTTAAATAATAGGGTTAACCTCGAAAAACTGTCGGACTTTATGGTTGCAAACTTGTAAGCTCGACAAAGAAAACAAAGGAAAATTTAACAAAATAACATTCATATGAAAGGAGATTAACGCAAAACAAGAATTATGAACGATGAAGGAATTTCAGCAAAATTACACACCTGGGATTTGCGAGCTTCAAATTGAGGTTTAACGAGCGTAACTAATGTGGCTTCATCTTTCATGACTTTGATGACGGCAGGCATCACCTTTATTAACAAAAGAATTAAAACCTGAATTACTAATAAACTTGGCAACGAGCAAGAAATGAGGCAAAATTACGAGATGACATTGCAGCATACTATACATTTACTTTCAACACTGCAGTCATGTCACACTACATCAAAGTATACCAGGAGTATGGAGATAAATGAAAGGTCCAATGTCACCAAGTCCACTTTCTGTGGGAGTTCAGAAAGATATCTCAAATTTGTCCTCTCTATGACAGAGACACGTTCATCTCGACGGATTATATCCGCCACCTGGTAAAGAAAAGGTTGTCTGTTATATAAATTTATAATAACTACAAAAAGACGACCAAATATTTTGTACAACAACCAGAAGATGGCAAAGACGAAATTAGATCTAGAGTTGCAAAGATATGAAACGTCTGAAACTAGGAAGAGCTTAGAGCATACAATGTAAAACGACACTATGCAAATAAATAGATAGCAATATAAGGTTATATTTATATTACTTAATCAAGTTTCAACTCCATTTTTCAATTATTTTAAGTTACCACGCGAAACTAAAAAAAGTTGCAGCTAACTGTAGTATAAGATTTATGTGCTCAGGTATGGTCCAGTAGACATCCTTCTGCATTTATTGACTTCCAGATTTAGTGTTTGAAAAAGGTAATCGCACTCCGTTAATTCTGGACGGACCCCTCGTACTGGCATCAGTACAGCTAAACCCAACATGTGAGAGGTTGTGAGTCTACCTCCATGAAACACAACTCCAAGTTGAAAAAACCACACTTTTATCCTTTTTTTTTTTTTCTTTTTACACATTTTAAAAGAATCTTTAAAATGAAATCTCATAGCACGAGATGTAAAATACCTGTCCATATCCTACATCAACTCCATAAACAAATGATGCTCCATATTGAAGCAAGCAATCAGTAAATCCTCCAGTTGACAACCCTGAATCTAGAGCTACTTTTCCAGCGACATCAACACTTAGTTGTTCAATAGCTGCTTCCAACTTGTATCCTTCCCTGGTTTAGAAGCATGAATCAGGTAATATGCATGACTTCCCAGGTTTGTCACAGAAGCAATATGAAAAATTTGAGCTGCTAAACTAGTAGATTCTGAAGAGTCATCACCTACATACATATTTCGGGATTTCAGCGTTTATCTCAACAACTGCTTTATCAGATACAGGTGTTCCAGCCTTGTTTACAACTCTTCCATCGACAATTACTTTGCCTGAAATTGGGTTTGGGTTAGAAGGCCCACAATAATTAACAGGAACAAATTTCCAGTATTGGTGCATCAATAGGTTATGCAATAATAAAATGACTCGAAAGCTCACCGGTGTCTGTACATTTAGAGCAACATATACCTCTTGAATGCACGGACCTTAGGATTTATAAAATCTCACATGAATCCTTTTTCCTCCTTACGAAAACAGATAAAAAGGGAAGCAACTTGCAGGTCGAGAGGGGACACAACTCACCCGTAGAATCCACGACTGTATATAGGTTCGACTGTATTGCTGAAACCGTTCAAGACAAACTTCATCTAGTCTCTTTCTCCTGAAACATAGAAGATGTGTACGATGATAAGTAAAAAATGTAAAGTACCACTTCCAAGCTCGTAAAGGTTGCCTTCAGCTTACTGCAATATCATGACTAAAAAATTTTGAGCTGAAGTGAAAAAAGTTGTAACTGATCAATGATTTCGAGGAAGATTAAGCATGCCGTTTATTGTTTTCCGGATAAAAAATAGACCAAGCTAACTTTGTCAAATTTTCTATTAGCTTGCATACAAAGTTTTCCTTCTTGAGTAATAACTTGGAGTTATTTCATAAACAAAAACTAATAATTCCACCCAAAAAACTCAGTTTGCTTAGACCTACTTATAGAGACCATATAGAAATAATCCAAGGGTTGTTAGTTCATTCACAGAAGCAATCACATGATTCTACAACTCTACAAAGATACAGTGAAAAATTTAAGAATGGAGGATTCAGAATGATGTGATCTTTTCATAAACAAACCTACACTATGAAGAGAGTCACTCGGGCTAACCCTAGACTCGGGAACTCGGTGGGACAATTTCACGCGGGCATATAGGCAGGAACAAGGGTTATATAAGATAAGTTAGGTTTCTATACATAAAGAGTAAGATTGAAACGTCGAGAACTCTTTACATTGAGTGGCCTGATCCAAAATCATGGCTTTTCCTCTGATCTTAATATGCTAAGCTTTTGCTCTTTAATTTCAACTTAAATTTGAACTATTTAAGAACAAATTTTAACAAGTCTTAGGGCATACGTTAGAACAGGCTATTGATGTATAATTCTCAAGTTTTCGTATACTTACAAAATAGACATAAAGGAAGCATTTTCTTTTCATAAACTGGTAAAAAGTAACCAACTTGTAATACAACAAAACCAAATGTAGCTGAAGGTTAACAACCCTAATTGGCAAATAGTATAAGTTGAAGAACAAAAAAGAAGAGATTTTGGACCCTAATTATGACAAATGAAAAAAAAAACCTACTTCTTTTGAAGCTGAGCTTTCCCAAACTTGGAAACAGCATAAGTTCTAACTGGAAACCGAATATGGGTATTGTACCACTTGCCTGAGAAATTCATAACAAAACTAATCAATCAAAATATGTTAACAAAATACATGTAAAGTGTAAAGTTAGATAGATAGAGAGAGAGAGAGAGAGAGAGAGAGAGAGAGAGAGGAATTACTGGGTAGAGTTGAAGTTGTTGGTGATTTGGAGAAGAAAGAAAATGTTGCAGCAGCAGCAGCAGAAGAAGACCGGGATAGGGGAAGCTTTAGAAGCTCCATCGCCATTCTTTTCTTCTACTCTCTCTCTCTCTCTCTCTCTATCTCTCTCTCTCTCTCTCTAGATTACTGCGTTTAACCCATCCTTTAGTCGAAGAAAGCTAAAGACACATTTGGGATTCGCTCTTAACATTCGTTATTGGGGGAAATTCGTACACATAAGTTAAGCATTCAAATCTTTCTCATATAGTTTTACAGATACAAACTAATGCACCTCCTTTTAGAATTATGTTCTACCACTTGAACGGAAAAAAAAATGCTAAGAGGCAACTTATAGTTATGACAAAAAGAAAGCTAAGTTATTATAACATCGTAAAATACCTAAAAAGATGAATTGTAGTCAAAATGGAACAAAACCAAAACCGACAGTTCCTTAGTGCCGTTGTGATATATTTAAACGCCTATTTACCATGAGTTCAACCAAAGTGGATTTGGGTATGTTCATAGCTACAAAAGATTTCAGTCGTAGGTTTAGTAGAGTACATTGCTACAAATTGAGAAAACCTAATTTACAATATGAGAGAAATTTCTGTTACTGAACAGAAACCCACTATTTCCAAAATCAGATCACCCAAAATGAATTCAAAGGAAGTGGGTTTAATGTGGTATATAGCTACATATCGATATAGTAAGAGAAAGATACAAATTGATGTAGTAAAAGGGACGGATAGGAAGTTAACCTTGAGGAAGATACAAATAGACTTAGGGTATACGATACAAATCAACTGTAGATCTTACGGAGATCAAATCGACTTCGAGAGAGGAAGAGGGAACCTGCATAAGAGAGATAACTTCGAGAGAGGCTCCTGTATAAAAATAAATCGAATTGATTTTTCACACCAAAATTCATAGTCAAGTATAAAAATTATAACTCTTTAATTATTTTAACTTCGATAAAATACCTGAAAATACGAACTGAATCTATACCCGAAACGTGAGTAGAACGAACTGAATCTATACCCGAAACAAATGGTTTTTGTAGCACATATTCCAATCTGAATCCCTCGAATCAATCAGGCCTCCTCCCTCTGTACTTATGGATTCTGCGCAAGAACGAGGTATCTGAGGAGAAGAATTTGATTCTGTTTTCATTCTAATACCAGGTTCCTCGGAAACAAATTCAGGACATATAGGAGCACTATCAACATATGAATCATCACCAACATTCATATCAAGTTTATGATTGAAATCTGAACAAAATTGATTAGTACCAGAGACACCAATTTCTTCCTCTTCATCTGATAGCCATCTGCAGCAATCCAACTCATCATCGAAAATGCGACTAATGAGCCCTTCTCTCCAAGATATCCTTGTCTGGGACTGTGATGAGTTCCCAAAGCTAGAACCCGATATCCCCAAACCTCTCTTTGTTTTATGAAGTTCAGTTCGGTCACTGAGATTGGAAGGTGAAGTTGATAAATTGAACTGGAAACTCAATTCAGGCAAGGGCAAAACATCAGCTGGATCCCACCTTGGCGATCTGCTCCGAGGGAATAAACTTGCATTAGGTAAAACTTCTGCCTTTGTATGAAGTTCGCATTGATCATCAATTGCACTCCTCATCCAAGAAAACCTCAAGCGTCTACCTGAGCTTGAGTCTGATTCAGGTGTACAAATTGCATTATGACTACCCAAAGAACCCATGGATAGTGGAGAATTCTCGTTGATAAAATCGTAACGATGTCCTCTATCTTCTTTTAACATGGAAACCTTGCTTCGAGACATAGTAGAAACAGAAGAAGATGGGGAGAAACAAGAACCCAAATTATCATCGGGTCTGTTTCGTAAAGGTGGTGGTGAAGCACCAACAACCCTCCTATTTTGACAGCTAGGTTCACTGTAATTGCAATCATCAGAAAGAAATCCATGAGCAGAGGAAGGTGACGAAAGATAATGGAAATAGCTAGGGCTTATTGATCTCCTAAGTTCAGGAGGTGACCCATTTTGAGGGATATCCCTCTGATCTTCCTCCTCTTTGCAAGGGGACAAGAGCCAACACATTGAAGCTTTGCTAGGGGTGGAGAGCAAAGAAGTATTGAGAAAATTTCCATCATCATCATCATCAGAACCTTTATTAGAAACCCTAGCTTTTGATGACAATCCTAAGTCTTCTCCTACTGTGAGTACCCCTCTTGGCCTACATTTTCTCTTGTCAGTGATACCAGAAAGAACATGACCAGCACCAAAGCAAGAAGCTGTAGTTGAAGCCATTGATGACCCACATTGTATCTCTGGTGAAATTGAGGCCTGAACTGGAGGTGTTGTTATTGGGGTAGTGGTGGTGATGGTTTTATCTATTGAATCCTCTCCCATGGATTCTTTCCCAGGTGTAATTTGTAAAACAGAAGATCCACAAGCCAATTTATTTGTAGCAGTGATATTCATTTCATGATCAAAACCTAAACAATCAGAGAAAGCACTATTATTAAACAGAAAAAAAATTATTTACAAAATCAGATATCCGAAAATGAATTGAAAGGAAGTGGGTTTAGTGTGGTAAATAGCTACAAATAAATGTTTCAAGAAAAAGATACAAATTGATGTAGTAAAAGAGATGGAGAAGAAGCTTGCCTTGAGGAAGATATATACAAATAGGCTTACGGTATACGATACAAATCAAGTGGTAGATCTTACGTATATCAAATCGACTTTGAGAGGGGAAGAGAGAATCTGCATGAGACCAAAAACAGATAACCCAAAATGATTTCACACCAAGCCACACATGCCGGAAAGCTTAAATCAAAATTCATAGTGAAATCACATAAAAAATTATAATTCTTAAAGAATTTGACCCTAAACACTTCACTTGCAATCTGTGGTAACAACAATACTGATTTCGCAACATTTGAGCTTTGGAAAGAACATAAGAAAAGTGGTACTAAAAGCAAAACCCCACCTTGAACTTAAACTTATTACTAACACAGTTAAATGAGGGAGACAGTATCAGTACAAAGTTCTCAAACTTCAGCTAAATATCTGCACATCCAACTTGAAGAATTTAATTAGCAAAAAAACCCTAAATCAGGTTTGGATTTCTCTTACATAAAAACCCCTAAATCGGGTTTGGATTAAAATCACCGTAAATAATCATCATCAATCACAGAGATAGAGATAGAGATAGAGAGACAAATCAAAAACCCTAAATCACTTACATAAACACAGAGATAGAAAGAAAGAGAGGTTTTGATTTCTCTCTCTATATTGAGATAGAGAGAGAAATCAAAACCCTAAATCACTTACATAAACACAGAGATAGAAAGAAAGAAAGGTATTGACTTCTCTCTCTAGATTGAGATAGAGAGAGAAATCAAAACCCTAAATCGCCATGAATAATCATCATCGTCAACCTAAATAAAATCCCTAACTCGATTTAGAGATACCTGCTATGAGAGAGAGGGAGAGAGAGACGTATACCTGCTATGAGAGAGATAGATGGGGTTGAGTGGAGATGAGCAGAGAGAAGACTTTTCAAAACGAAAATGGAAGATGAGCGAGGGAGCCAGAGAATATCGTGAGAAAGAAGACTTTTCAAAAAGAAAATGGAAGATGAGCGAGGAGAGGTCGATAGTGGGGGTGGGAATCGGTCCGGACCGGTCGGTATCGGACTCTAACTTCATCGAACCGGTCGACTCGGACATAAACTTTTGGTGACCACCTATTTACTCGGGCGGACTCGGACGGTCACTCTCAAGAATTCTTTGTCCATTGACCGTCCAAGACCGTTTATTTTACCGGTCCAGTCGGACACCGGACGGTCTCGGTCCGGACTTTCCAATAAATGTACTTAATTCAGAACTTTATTTTTATTACCACAAACAAAATTACTTACAAATGACGATGTTTAGCCAAGAAATCAAAAGTAAATATAAAAAAGAAAAAAACAGTCGATCATCATTTGACAAGATATAATTAAGTCATGCACTAATATTTGGTCTTCTAGAGGACTATATGACTATAGCCAACGATCATCATATATTCATATGTCTATAAAATTCAACGGCCAACTTCTAAAAATGAGGACAGTTTGGTCGGTCAACCTATTCGGTCACTCGTACCGGTCGGTTAGCGGTCGGTCCTTCGACATAGAATTTTGACCGTGACCGTCCGTCAATTCTTTCGGGCCTGTCGGACACTGACCGTTATGACCATCGGGTGTCCATGGACACTTTTTATCTCGGTCGAACGGGTCGGATAGCGGTCTTCCGGATCTTTTTCCCACCCCTAGTCGATACTCACAGTTTCTATGCGAGAAAGATGAGGGAGGGAGAGACCGTGAAGAAGAGAGAGTGAAAGACAGAGGCGAATGGTAAGGGGAGCTAAGGATTGTTGTTGGGGAACTATTATGGTTGGGGAGCTGCCAAGATTAGCAAAGGGAGATGCAAGTTTTGAGTTATTATTTTAAAGACCTTCTAAGATTCAAATCGTAAAATACCTAAAAAGAGAGAGAGAGAGAGAGAGACATTGTAGATTTCTAGAGAGAGAAAGTGAAGACGGCTCCTCTTAGGAGAACGTAGATCGAAGTCTTCTCCTCCTCCCCTTTTGCGCCTTTTTAAGAAGAAAGGAAGGAAGGAAGTCGATTTCTTTTAGGACTACTTATTAATACAACAACAATAAGGTTGATTAATTAAAAAAATACTACTCACTAAACTTCTTCAAAGTCATCTCTTTTACCCATAAATTCACGCGATCCGATTCATTAAACTCCTAACCCTATTACTAATTTCACCCATCTCTCTCTCTCTCTCTCTCACCTCCTAAACTTCTTAACCCACTTATGATTAATAGAGTGTGATCATACAAGCACCAAAAATGTAGACAGACTAGGTATAACCCGTGCCGGAGGCACGGACGATTCCATTAAGCACTATATACTTATGAAATCACTGACCACCTATTATCGGAACACCTTTTGTCTCCAAAAATTAGATTTACTTTTTTTTGTTGAAATGACCAAGTTAGATCTGTTATTAAAAAATTTGGTATCTTCTAAATAGATATGAATCATACTAAATGTTTGAAAATATAAATCTCTAAAGGAAACTATATAATAAAAAATATTTTAAAATCTACTGAACTTACAATCGATGGCAGATGTTTTTCAATTTACAAGAATAATTTGTAACAAAATTATTATGTCCTCGAGCCCAAACTGCTTTTTGAATTAATCTACAATACGACAGAGTATATAGTAAAGATCAATAGAAACATTATTATTTTAACGGCATGAAACGAAATAGGTACGAGGAAAACCCTAGGATAACGAAAAAGGAAAACCCTAGGATAAAGAAAATTTGTTCTTTCAGATCTATTCACGTTAGTCTTGAGAAGTTGTTGCTCGTATGCTATTATCTCCCTGAAAATGAGCTCCCTAGTTCCTCCTTTGTCACCATCCTCCTTTCAAACTTAAATCCTAGTTTTGTGCTTAGTTGGCAAGATGGTTCCCTCTCCACCGTGGTGAGCCCGTCGAAGTAAGGATCAACCAATGTCTGTCATGAACAATATAGGTAAAGAACATTAAGATTGGATGCATCGACGTCACAAAGGAAGTATATAAATTAAATTAACAACTACCATTATTTAAAAAGTACAATAATTTGCATCTGCGTAAGATAAAAGTGACCACGAAGGTCATGATTTGTCGATGAGAAGTAAATTGAAAAGATGGGTTACAACTTATGAGTTAATACAACAGTTCATTTTAAGACCCAACGTAAGTTCTGATAGGGCACTGAATTTTAACCAAGCTCAAATTCATTGCAAGCTCCATATTAAAAAATTAATAAAAAATACAACCTAATCAATATGAAAATATATGACCAACATTCTTTGTTGAAATAATCCGAACCTATATGCATGGTTGTACAATAAATACCAATTCAACAGTTGTCCGATCGTTGGAATCAAGTGCTAAGAGATGTTCCAACAGTTTGATGGTCAAAGAATCAACATTTGGGAACTTTTGCGCGAAAGAACGAAGCTTCTTCTTTCTCATGCTAGTTAGGTATCTCATTTCTCATTGCCTTCTCATTTTTAACCCTAAGCCACATAAAAACATAATATTGATGCCATGATTTTCTCTATACGAAAAGCATAGCTCAAACAATAAGATGTCTTAAAAGAATTTATGACGAATGTGTCGTATCCGAGAAAGAGTATCTAATGAAGGTGTACCAAATAAGTAGACCATCAAATCCAACTGTTGGACGACATTTTGCCAAAAAAACAATGGTTTCCCTGTCAATACTTCAGCAAAGATGCCACCTATACTCCAACTATCGATTGATGGGGTATAAACACTTCAAACATGAGTTGAGTTTTGTTAACTATTAATCGTTCTAAATACACGAGCATATTGGCACGTTATAATGAGCTGATGCAAATTTAATTAAAAACATTTTTTGTTGAAAAGTAATAAAAATTTAGAGCCCCAATGGAACATTACCTTAGAATAGAATGATCCATACAGCTCCAGATCTATAGACCCCCTAAAATAAAGAAAAAACATAATCAGATGTTGATCCACACACGGGTATGAGGTTTCAGTGAAACGTCACCCAATATAGAAAAACATCAAATTAAAGAGGAAGTTGAAATAAACTTCTGTGAAATAAAGAAAAAGGTTTAACGTAACTGACATACTTCAAAAGAAATTTTAGTTATATTACTGCAGTCTGCAGATACATCAATGTCATTGGAACATTTCGATGAAACACATTTGTTGCATCAAGAATCTTAAACATCAGATGCAAGCCATCACATTAACCGATCACAAGGAACAACAATTGTCATTCACACATTTCAGATTTACAGCTAATATACTTTTAGTGAAATGGATCATTCAAGTGATAAAGTAAGAAAATTATTCAACTTCAATTGTATGCATAGGTAAAATCAGGTAAGAAAGCAAAAATAACCATTTTTATGCAAAGGAAGAATGAAGTAAGAACATCATAAGTTAACTTGGGCAACTATAATGTCAGAGAAGTGAGAACTTCAACAATGAAAACGAATAAGAAAGTAAAGAATTGCATAAAATATTTCACTGCACATTACTAACTTAGTAGTAAAATATAAAACTTGAAAAGTCTTACATACTAACCTTGTTATTCACTGTTCTAACATATCCTGCATCACGAGTGCAAATTGAAAATGAATGAGAGATAGATGGAGAGAAATAGTTCAAAAATGAGAAATTCAATTTCATTCCGTAATTTCAACAAAAGGTTCCGTAGCAAAGTTAAACGCCACGATAAGACTTGATAAGATTCAATCATAAAGAGCAACCCCAATGAAGAACAAAATATTAGTGAATATATATCACAATGAAAAGGAGAAGAAAAAACAATAAAACAAATTCATTCAGGCATTACATCAAACACCTCAAACTCGCAAATGAAGATTGACCCAAGATGCACTCTTTTTCATCTTCCTCCTATTTTTCCTGAAACACAATTCAAAGGGGAAAAAATTCATATAACTTCCACAAAAAATAATATTAACTTCCTAATCTGGACTTCAATAATATGAAACCAAAATCAACATCTACAATCTAAACTTTTGAACTAAAACCAAATTTTACTTATGTAATTTACTTCTACGAGAAAGGCGCAAAACTGGATAAGACGGCTGCGATCCATCCCGTTCCTCAATAGAGAGAAAACATCGTAAAATCGGGTCTAGGGACCCAATTTTCAGGCCATTTTCCTTTTACTTATTTTCTCTTTCTTTTGCAATCTTCAAATAGAAACTTAGATAGCAAACGAATGGCAATTTAAATATCTAATCACAATTTAAATAACTTCTCATTTGGAATTCAATCAATAATCTAAAACAACTCCAAAAGATTTCAAATAAATCAAAAAAATATTTCGAGTGAATAGAGATGTTAAAGCTAACATATTAGTAACTCACTCAGATGCCCTTAAGTTCTCAATAACAACAATCATATCTCCTGCCTAAAACAAATAAAGAAGGAAAATAATAAGAAAGTTATGGTTATAGTAGAAAATGAAACAGAAAAACAATAAGAAGGATTAGGATTGGACACGGGAAGAAATCAACAGTGAGTCTCGCCATTTGTTCTTCTTTCTACTGAAAGAGTTATGGAAACAGAAAAATGGTTAAAACCTTCATCAACTTAATGAAATTCATCATCAATTAATTCCTTCACCAATAAGACAACACAAACGGGAATGATAAAATTAAGAGAGAGTGTGTGTCTAGAAAAAACCTGGAAAGACGAAGATGATGAGGATTAATTAGAGCAACCGAATGTTGAGAATGTAGGAGTTGAAGAGGTGTGTTAGGGTTTTGCCATTGAAGGGATTAGGGATGGAACAAGTCTAGAAAATGGAGGAGTAGAAGAGGATTAATTAGAACAACAGAAAGTTGAAGATGCAGGAGTAGAAGAGGTGTGTTAGGGTTTTGGCATTGAAGGGACGGAGCAAAACGTTACTATCCATATAAACCCCCATTTATTCACGTCATTAATAATAAACCAATGGTTGTGTGACGTATCAAGGAAGAGACGTGTTCTTTTTTTTCTCTCAATCTCAAGATAAATGGGAGGCTGAGATTTATCACGGGATAGAAGGACGGATGGATTTACACATTGGTTTGTCCCAGTCAGCAACACCTTCTGAATATGGGAGGCTAGAGTATAGCCCGTGCCTCCGACACGGTAGCTTTTATATATCGCCACTTCATCCAAATCGAATTATAAGAAATGCAACACCTTCTAAAGTGACGAAATTATACCAGAAATCAAATGAGTTACAATGCTTTCTTTAAATAAAACCAGCAAAACAATAATTGCAAAAGTTGTCTCATAATTGTGATGTTTCATAAGTAGTGACAGTTGGAGTCGATGGCGGAGGTAATGCTGGAAGGCAGAGCAGAACAACTTCCTATATTCAGGACAGAGTGCTGAAGACCACGAAGAATACAAATGTGAAGTAAAGAAACACAAAGAAGAATAAACAATAATTGCGTCTAATTTTCCATATTCGGACAATATGGCTTACCTATAGTTGATAGAACATTATAAGCTGCCAAAAATATCGATAGATGTGGAAGAGAAACTAAAATTCAAGATATAAAATAATAAGTAGAGATCATGTATGAATAGTATACCTGCTCACAACAGGCTTCAAGTCTTCAGAGAGCTAATCTTTCATCGCCTCGTGAAGCAACAAAACTCTCAGCCTACAAATTCAAATAACCTACATACCACTGGAATCACATTCCCCAATAGCTGCACGATAAATCGTGTACAAAATTAAAATCCCAATTAATCAACCACAAGCCATTTCAACCTTATCATAGATTTCAACCTTATTACTAGGCAACATATGTAAGAGGCTGGAATCACATTTCAACCTTGTAAATAAGCTAAGAATTAATGACCACCACTCCATTAGGACCATGAAATATCTTCTCCACTTATTCATACACCATACCTAAATCAGAACAAACAAAAATCAAGTTGAGTTTTTGGTTTTCAAACTAAAAATGAAAACTTCTCATCAAAAAAAAAAAAAAAAACTAAAAATGAAAACGATTCCGAAAGAACCCAACTTCACCAATGGCATAGTGATTTATCATCGACTTTCATTTATACAGTTATAACTTCTGATATGAGTCCATATTTGTTTGAACCGACGTCAAAAATCACTTAAACTTCCATATAACGATAAAGATCAACCAATGACAGTTGGACTATTAGATAGTAGGGATGAAATACCACATTGATACCAACCTTTCTAACTGAGTATTGTTAGTTTACCCTAAGAAATACTCTTAAAAAGTTTTCATCGTTTGGTGTCCACAAACATATGAAGTAAGTAACCGCTTTTTATGGATCAGTAAAAAGATAGTGGGACCACCAACATCCTGGACAAGAATTGAGTTAACTTGGTTTATGACTTAGGTACTCTTTAGGAGTTTAAGCTATCACTGTTGTAATAGAAAAAACAATTGTTGTAACAGGTTTTTCGTCGAACTGATAATGTTGTAGGAAATTATTTCGAACATATAACGTGTCAATTGGTCAGAAGTTTTGTTATGATATTTTTACTTAGCGGTAATTATGACAATTATAATAATCAGATGGCAAACATACATGGCTTATATGAATCAGAAAACTATACGGAGCTTTAAGATACCAAATTCATCCTTATTACTAATCACTTAAGCTAATGCATTTTACATTTAAAGATAGAAATAATTTCACTAAGCACATTGCAGAAACAGTATCAGGAAAATGTATCATAGATGTTAGAAGATACTCACTGCTAAGAACTTGGATTCTCATGTTCCTGAAAGAGTTGAATCCAACTCCTGCACAAGAAGGCATGGTATACTTATTACTTAAAGAGTTATAAAGCTGTCATTAAAGTTTTAGAAATACCAGATACAAGTAATGAGAGAAAGATAGAGAAATTGTTGTCAACTTATCAAGTAAAGTTTCAATCTTTTATAGTATTTGTTTTCTGTAATAGGTCTTAATGACTGAGAAATCCAGGGCAGTCAGATATGCGATAACAAAAGAATGGTACCAATACATACGTAAAATAACTAAGAACTTCCCCCTGCCAATTGACACCATGAAATTGTAGACCTCCACCGTCTCAACAAAAAAAAAATCCATGGTTAGCTGCACTATTCATGGGGTGTATATGATATTTGAACTACCACTTAAAATCTATCTTTATCAGTAATCTATTGAAACCCAAATTCAAACATAAAAGAATAGTAGTCGTACAAAAACTAATGATCCAAAATCTAGAATCAGCTACAACGATGGGAGCGGACCTAAATCTATTGGAAATCTAGATTTAGATTGTAATCTAATTATATCGATTTAGATTTAAACATCAAACAACTATATAATACCTGTCGGTCACCTTGATTCAACTGTACCCTAATATCAAAAGAATGGAGTAATCACCTTGATTCGAAACTTGATGTCAATCCAAAACCCAGACCCTTTTTATAAAAATGGGAGCAAATCTAAATCCATTATAACCCAGATTAAGTATTAGATTATAATCTAAAATCGATTTCGGTTAAACATCAAATAAACCTCAATACAAATGTACCCTGAAATCAGAAGCATGAAGAGAGAGAGATTGTTACCAACGTTTAATCAGAAGGGAGAGAGGGAACTGAGAAGAATTGAGAGGGAACAACATCAGCAAGAAGAATTCTTACTAATGTATCTTTGAATAAGACTCCAAATTGATGCACCTTCATGTCTCTACTTCTTCACTCGTTAAACCAATATCTTTCTTCACCTTATACTCCTTCAAACAATTTTCAACATCTTTAGACCAGGCAATTTAAACATCAAATAAACCTCAACTCTATAATACCTATCCTCACCTCGATTCAACTGTACCCTGAAATCAAAAGCATGAAGAATGAGATTATTAGTTGAATCGGATCCCTAAATCGACTTAAACATTAAAACTTAATGAAAACTTGATTTCAGTCCAAAATCCAGAATCTACTGAAAAAATGGAGCAAATCTAAAACTAATTTCGATTAAACATCAGATAAACCTCAACACAAATGTCCCCTGAAATCAGAAGCATCTAGAGAGAGATTGTTACTTGAATTAGAACCCTAAAATAAAATCTGAAAAAAAAGAAACACAGAGAGATGAAATCATGATCCTCATCACCTTAAAGCCAGAAAATTAGATAACCTTCTGTTGAAGCAAATAATTCAAATGCAACCACTCTTAATGAATTAGTAGAAACACATAGAGTTAACTGAAATCAAAGGCACGACTTTAGGATTACTGGGAGAGGGAGAGAACCGTGCTGAGGGAAATCGATTGAGAGAGATTTTTTTAACAGAGAGAAGTTATTTATTAGGTCATTCTCAAGAGGTACAGAAACATCGATTTGAAGAGAAGTTATCTTTGATTTCAAGAGACAGAGAAATATCGATTGAGAGAGTTGAAAATCCATTCGACGTTGGTAACGGAAGCAATGTGGACGGAGCAGATTTTTTTCTTTGGGCAGGTGATAAGTCAAACGGTGAAGATGCTAGAAGGAAGAAAACAAACGGCCACGATTTAATGAGTGGGTGAACATAATCTGTATAATAAAAAAGATCTAAAGGTAGATGGTAGCGCTGATGTAGATCTAAAGGTGGATGATAGCGCTGACGTGGGACGGACGGCTGGATTTATCCAGGGGTTTGTCCCAGTCAGCACTTTTCAACTTGTTTTATTATATAGATTTTGGTGAGAAAATAAAATCAAGGGTTAAGATTTTCTCTAAATCTTATATGGAAATCTAGAGAGATTTATCCCTCAAATCAAATTGGTTGATTTCGGGTTCTCTGCTTTGACTTTTGGTGTCTCTGATTAATCACAATTTAGTAAAAAAAAATACTAGTAAAACTAATAGGTTTGCTTTTAATTCTCAATATCTACCTCTTACTTTTTTTTTTGTTGAGGAAACACAAAGCAAACACACAAACAAAAAACAGAAAAGCAGTTACAACTTCAAGTCACTCCTCATGCTTTCCATCGAGTGCCACGTTCGACCAACCCTTTGTTTCCTCCCCCACTTTGCTAAGGCATCAGCTAAAATGTTTGTCTTTCTCGGGCTATAGTGGAATTGTATATGTTCGAAGTGTGTACAGAGGGCTCTGATATGTTCCATGTGATGTAGAGACTGCCAGTTGATGGTCTTGTTGCTATCACTGATATGGTTGATCAGATTGTTATTATCGCTTTCGATGATGAGGTGAGAGATGGTAAGTTCCTGAGCCCATTGAACTGCCTTCAGTATCGCCAAGCTTTCGCATTCCTCCGCCGTCTGTCCCCTAATTGATTCTGCTTTAGCTATAATGAAGTCTCCCTTATCATCGTGAATAATGCAACCGATACCTGCCGGGTCTGTGTATTTGCTGAAGGATGCATCGACATTTATTTTGAGGAAGGATTTTGGTGGTGGCCGCCATATCGGAGGGTAGGCCTCTCGTTTAGGAATATGATCGTCCTGGACATTAGTAATATAACATTGAATCTCCCTTATCACTTGCTTGGGCATACTGTCAGTTTTTCCAAAACATTTATCACATCTTGCTTTCCAGATAAACCACATAATTTTGGCGAGGAGCGCCATGGTATGATCGTCCAGGGAAGGCCAAGACTTAATCCACTCCAGCACTGATGCTAGGCCTTCAGTTCTAACGTTGAAATGGAACCACACTGATCTCGCAAAGTTGCAGTGAAGAAGAACATGTGCCAACGTTTCCCGTTCCTCGCAGAACGTACATTGATAATTGTTACCGATGTATTTACCGATTTTGTCTTTAACTGGAAGACTAGTAGTGCAGCACTTCCAAAGAAAGAGTTTAATTCTTGGAATCGTTCTAATGTTCCAGATAAAAGACCAATCGATAGTATCATCTTCTCGATTGCCTGTACTCAGAAACTGGTACATGGATTTAATAGTGAAATTACCTGAGTTAGTCAGCATCCAAACCATAGTATCCTCCGCCGACTGGTGAAGATTAATACTAAGGATAGCCCTGCAAGTGTCCTCATTAAAGTAAAGCTGAAGCAAAGTCTCGTTCCATGAGTTGTTTGAAATCAAGTGGTCCACCGTGTGGAAGGGACAGTTATTTAAGTTAGGTATAGGAGGTTTATGATTAGGAATCCAGAAGTCATCCCAAATACTAACTTTATTGCCTTTGTTGACATCCCAAAAGATGAGATTGGAGGTTTTACTGAGAGGTTCCGCCAGCGATTTCTAAACCCAAGAGTGGTTTTGTTTAGGAGAAGAGGGTTTGGCAGATTTAGGGAAATATTTGGCTTGAAGAAGGCGGGCCCAAGGCGCGTTGGGAAATTTGAGGAGTCGCCACCCCAGTTTACATAGGAAAGCTTCGTTGTCAAGAAGAGGATTCCGAAGGCCGAGGCCTCCTAGTTTGCGAGGACGACAAATGGCTGCCCAATTGATAGTGTGAATGGATTTCTTTTTTCCCCACCAGAACGACCGTTGAATGGTCTCTATGCTATTTAGTACTATTTACTTCAACAATCTTTAATACTTTATTTCTTTTCATAATAATAATAATAATAATATATTTTTATTTTCTACACCTCCTTATTAATTACCTTCTTCTCAATTATACCCACAGATCATATTCTCTCACTCTCTTTCTCTCTCTTCCCTTTTTCTTCTTTCTCTCTCTATATATACATATATATGTAGTAAAACTAAAAACAAGCATAAAGATTATTAGCCTTCACAGTCAATATCAAAGATCGGATCTTCTTAACAGGTATATATATGTAACCTTCATTTTCTTTCTTTCTTTTTCTGTCTCTTCTTCTTTTTAATTCTTTTCTTCCTATGATGATCATCATCATCATCATCACTTTATCTTCATAATTACAGCTTCTGCCATTGTTGATTGTTGTTGTTGTTGTTGTTGTTATGTCCTTCCCTAATCCCACCCTCCTATAAGTACTTCTCTCTCTCTCTCTTGATCCCTAGTTTCCATCTCTATATTTTTCATTTCATTTGAGATTCAAGATTAAAAAAAAAAAAATTCTACACTTTTTTCAGTGTAAGAAACTATTGTCACTTCATGTAAGCAGGGCTAGGGTTTGTTTATTCTTCTTTTTGCATTTCATACTCTAATGATCTATGCATATGTAACCCTAATATATACATATATGGATACAAAATGATGAATTTTCCTTGACTGCTATTAGCTAATCATCTCCTTGTCTTTTTTTTTTTCCTTGTTGTGCAAAAGGACTAGTTGAATTTGAAACCTAATATTTGGGGTCTAATAAATATTCAATGGCATCCTCATCAAACTCACCATGTGCTGCCTGCAAGTTTCTTCGTCGTAAATGCCAGCCTGAATGCGTTTTCACCCCGTATTTCCCTCCTGATCAGCCCCAAAAATTCGCAGACGTTCATAAGGTTTTCGGTGCAAGCAATGTCACTAAAAATTACATGAACTCCAACCTCATCAAAGAGAAGACGCCGTTAATTCCCTTGCTTACGAAGCCGATATGCGTCTCCGTGATCCTGTTTATTGTTGTGTTGGTGTTATATCTGTCCTACAACATCAGCTTCGCCAACTACAGATGGATCTCACTTGTGCTAAATCTGAACTCTCTAAGTACCAAAACGTCGGACTAAGAGCATCTCCAATGGGACACTCAATCTCTAACACTTTGAGTGCCACACATGACTTTTTGGAGTTTTTGTTAAAAAACCATCTCCAATGGAACACTTTGTTAGACACTCTAACATGAGGTGGACACATTTATTATAGAGTGTTTAGAGAGAGAAACTCTAAAATGAGAGTGCCTACTTAAGACTCTCTAAGTGTTGCTTTTTAATTCTAACCAATAAAAATTTTTGCTTTTCAACTACTTTTTATTCTATTGGATTGAAGAGGGACATGTGTATTAAAGTATAGAGACTTTAGAGATCTCCATTGGAGACCAATAAAACTTAGAGTGTCTCTATATTGACATTTAGGAAAGAGAATCTCTATTGACACTTGACAACTAGGACTTTTAGAGTGTTTGATAGAGTGTCCCATTGGAGATGCTCTAACCGGAGATGGACTCTTTGCAGCTGCCGCTCCTCAGATGGGTATTGGACTATTAACTGGAAGAGATCACCATATCCATCATCATCATCATCAGTTCTTTTCTAGGGATCCACAACAAGCACTTAGGAGCTTTGATGCTAATGGTGGTTATGATGCTACTGGTCTTGTTGCTGCCATGAATGTCAACTCTACTATTAGTCCTTTAGCTCAGTTTCAGCAGCCAAGAACCGCCGGCGGTGATGATCGTATGGGTCCTTCTTAGGGTTACTTCTCATTTGAGTGATCTACTCATAACCCAGATCTCTTTCAGGTATACATACATCTTTTGTCAACATTTATCATTATATTATATCATTTTGATTGCTTATATCTTTCGTTTAAGAAAAAAAATATATTAATATGATTATGTTATTATACTGGTAAAATAATTGTGCTAGGGTTTCATCTTCTTCTTCTTCTTCTTCTTCTTCTTCTTCTTCTTGTTCTTCTAAAATTAATAATTAAATCACACTAGTACCTAGAATCATATTTATCTTTCAACAACAAAAAAAAATCATATATATATATATATATATATATATATATATATATATATATATATATATGTGACCCAATTTAGATCTTATTATTATTTCTTTATAAAAATGTTTTTTTAATAGGAAAACAGATCCATATTTTATATATGATTGTTCTTCCATAAAATAGAATAAAGCTAGGGCAAATTTTGTAGAAATTTTATTCCTTAACCTAATGAAGATGTTTGAAGGTTATTTTTGGTGAGTCTTGTATCAATATCAAAATATGCTTAGTGAAAATTATCCTATTTTTGGGATATAGTACCACTGAATAATTAGGTCAGAGTTTTAGAACTATATACTAACTTTTAACCTATACTAGTTTATATCAATACATATTTGAATTTCAATTGGAGCTTTCCAAGTTCTAAGTAAAATGGTGGTGATAAAAATGCAGTCTGGCGGTCTAGATTCGGTTGTGTGATGGGGGAGTGACCTAGTTCTGATTGTTCTGAAATAGAGAGATAGATATATAGGTAGGTATCTAGGTATATATATATATATATATATGTAGAGAGAGAAAGAGAGAACATTATTAATATGAAAGTATGAAGTGAAGAAATATGAGCAATTAAGGTGAAAAGAAGGATGATGAAAGTCAAAACAACACCAATTTCATTAATCATAATCATCTAAACAGAAACCTGTCTGACTTTTCTTGATTGACTAACTAACTTACCCTATACATATTGGGAGGTCACATCTTTGACCCATAAAACGTCCATCATTGTCATCACTCATCATCATTATGTAGTAAATCTCAAACATCACTTCCCACTTTGATTTGACTACCTTATACTTCCTCAAATCTTGTGTACGCTACTAACTTAATGCCTTTCTTCTTAATGTAATATGCTCATTTCATTTAAGAACAAAGGAAAAGTTTATTTTTATTGAAGTGATAGTTTGCAAGTATAATTGGACTCTAATACTAACAAAATTATACATATTGTTTGTCAGATTACTGTTCGAAAGGAGGAAGGATAACTAAAGGCAGATCGGGAGCGTGTTTCTCTATCTTTCTAATCTTTCTTAGTTTCTTTTGCATTTTGGGTAAAAACCCCGTTGCAGAATAGAGGTTATTCTTATCATACAAATTTAATGGGGTCGTTTATGTCTATCATTTATATTACTTATTTCCTCCTCATCAAGTTGAACCTCTTATATATGCATTACAGTGAACAATTGTAGTAATCCAAAGTTAATTACTCCCTCCATGAGCATGGATAAATATAAACTTCTTTTCAATTTATAAGTCATTTCACTCTTATGACACAAGTTTGTTTTCTTATTCTTTTATTGTGTTAATTTTCATTTGTTCCCTTTAGAGAGCTTGCTCCTCTAACTATTAAATTTGTCAAGTTAAAAATAAAAAAATATAAATTTTGGTTTTATGTATTTTTATAGTTGTACCAATTGAATTTTAGCGCGAAAAGAGTGAATAAAAGAAACATAAGAGTGGGAGAAAGAGAGAGAACTCTATGTAGCTCATAAGGGTCAATTCAGAAGATCTTACTTACATGAAGTTAATCGAAATTGCGTGTGGGGCGTTCAAATTGTCGGATGGAGAAATTATGGTAGATGTCGGTACTTTTGTTCAGAGTAAGGGGTTTATAGTGTGCTTTCTAACGACTCTGATGCGAAAACAGTGTCGATGCCATATTAAAAGTAATGACTTTTTGAGTCCATGTCAAAACATAAAAAATAGATCTTAGTAAAGTTTTAGAAATATTTAATAAAAAATACTCCCTCCGTCCCATATTCAATGACCTAATTTCTATTTTGAGTTGTCCCATTTTAGTGTCTCGTTTCTAAAAATAAAGAAATGAACTTTTCACTCTTTCCAACAATGCCCATTACTATAAATTTAATGACAACTTTATTTAAAAGTAGATTCAACTTTTTCATTGTAAATTACAAAAGCTAATGAGATTACAATTGGAAAAACCATGTTATTTTTTACAATCAAACTCCAATTAATGATGTTCCCTTAAAAACTTATGTTTTCAAAATAGGTCATTCTTTTTGGGACTGAGGGAGTACATCTTAGTAAAAAATAGATCTTAACTTAAAGGTAGACAAATTACGATGGACAAAGAAAATAAAATATTTTGGAACGAGCAGCCGAGACAAATAGGCAAAAAATAGGGAAGAGATTTAAACAAATGGAATAAGCAAAAGAACAATGACATTTTCTCTACTTTTGTATATGAGAACCAACCTAAATGAATATAGAAACAAAGTTGACATTAGTCGGGAGGTTTAAATTCCTCAACAAATAAAGAAATTAACTGAAAGGATTTGAAACTAAGACCTCTTATGCGTCATCTAAACCAGAAATCACCAAGCTACCATTTTTTTAATGTTAAATTAAATAATATATGTACATAAAAATATATTCATAATTTGTTTTTGTTACTGGTACTATTAAAGAAAAATAAGGAGCAGGGGGGAACGACTGCCCCCCCCCCCCCCTCAATTCACGTACCACGGGCGAATCAGGAAAAGATACAGGGACAAATACAAACACGAGAATAGATACAGACATTGAAAAACTTATGAAAAGGGCAAAGCGAAGAATCGTGGCCATTCAGAACACATACAGATATGAAAATAATAAATGAAAGGAGCCAAATGAGAAACGGAGAATTAGGGGCAAATATGAACAAATATAGACATGGGACCATCTTACGGAAGGGACATTTGACAACAGAAACTGATATGGGAACAATAGATGAAGGGGACCAAATAGAAAACGAATACATTCATGGAGAGTTGTACTTAGAGATATGACGGATGTTCCCTGATATTGCGATTGGCACCTAAATGTCAGTTAATACTGAAGAAGAGAAAAATGAAGAAAGGATTATCGACCCAGGGGTGATGTTGATCCTGAAGACAATTTTCATAGTGCTAGTTCCTTGGATGATGAAATAGAATCTGACTCAAATGGATATGACCCAAGATTTAAAGAGTTTTGGAATTTAGTTGATGAGACTGATAATGTGTACAGAGATAAAGAAGCATAAGCAGAACGTGAACCAGATCAACCTCTCGGAGTTGGAATGATGTGGCTAACTCATGAAGAAGTAAAAACATTCACCCTATCTTATGTCATCTCAATGCATTAACAAGTTAAGAATGAAATTATTTTGACATGTAAATAGATAGGTAAATGTGATGGCAAATAAACTAGCCAAAACTCACTAGGAAAACATATCCTACTCGTGTTGGTGCCTATGAAAACTCATGAAATTGAGAGAATTTAGTAACTGAAAACTTTTATCGAATGGAAGTTTCTTCCTTAAAAGCATAAAGAAAACGCGATGCTATTGCATAAGACGACTTTTAGTTGTTTCAAAAGCAACAATTTTGTCTCTCCAATGTAATGTAAAGCGCCATCCCCATCGATTCTAATAACCGAACATGAAACCCGCTTAAAGTTTCACCCCCTTAAACGTTGTTTGCATTACAAAGTCAACACATTCCTCAAATGATGTTTTAGTTTTCCCTAATACCTACAATATAATGTCATTACCATCACCAAATGTAAACATTTGTATCATCATTTTTGTTTTAGAAAAAATGATCGGAAACATAGTATAAATAGAGATCTAATATATTACATAAGCTATAGATAAAAAAAAACATTAATTAACTTTTATTTGAAGAAGAAATTGAAGAGAAAATAACTCTGTTTTTTAGAAGGAAAATACTCATCCTAACTAGGAGAGTATTCAGGTGTTTAGGGCGACGACGAATTGTTCTGACCATTTCCGGGGGGCAATTAGGGGAATAACATAAAGGTCTGATTTACAAACGAAGGGAGGTAAAAAATAGAAAATTTTGTAAAAGAGACCTACTTCAAAATTTCCTTCTATAAAATTGGACCCTAAATCCAGGGACGGATCCATGGGGGTGCGAGGGGGTGCGGCCGCACCCCATGGATCCTCCCGAAAAATAATAACAGTGGTAGTAAATATATTTTTTTTATATAGGTATATATAAATTTATATATTTATCTAATGATGTATGATATTGACACAAAGAAGCACTTGGCATGGTGGTTAGGTTATGAGTTAGATTTTGGCTATGAGTGTGAGGTCGTGGGATCTAATCCCTCCATAAGCAATTTAAGTATTTTTTTCTAATAGATATATTTGTATATTATTATTAGCATTTTTAAGTATTTTATGTTTGAATTCATTCGATCCGAGTATCTTTATTGATATTCAACTTCAAGAACCAAAAACTCGTTTCAAGAGTACCGAGTTGTTATGTTGTATTACATGTTTGAGTCTATCTAGAAGATTTTCCATTTTCGACAAAATTAAGTTGATGCGTCTTGTTCAATTTTATCCGTCAGCTTTCATTAGTCTTGACACTTTGCCACTTAGTTCTCAGCTTGATAATTACATTTACGGTACGAAGAAGAATGATGATTTTCTAAATTTGGATGAGATTGGAGTTTTTGCTAGAATATTGGTGGAAACTAAGAGAAATAAAATATATCATTTAGTTTATTTGCTTATCACTTTAGCACTAATTTTGCCGGCTGCGCCTGCCTTTAGTGAAAGAGTTTTTTTGAAGCTAGTTAAAATGCGTTTAAGAAACAAGATGAGTGATTCTTGGTTGAATAAAAGTTTAGTAGTCTTTATTGAAAATGAATTTTTAGTAAAATTGGGAATGAGTCCATTATCAGAACATTTCAAAACATGAGCTCTCGTAGAGGTTAATGTGTTTGTAATTGTTGATGTATTAATATAATTAATGAATACAAGTATTTTGTTTGCAAAAAAAAAATAGTTATATAACTCCGCACCCCCTAAGTAAAAATCCTGGATCCGTCCCTGCCTAAATCTTCTTTGAATTTGTTTTTAGACCCAAAACCCATGGCCCTACCTGAAACTCCCCCACTCACCACGACAAATTAAACCCCCAACAGTTGCTCCTTTGTTTGCTTGTATTTTACCATATAATATCGGTTTGCTTTTTTTTTTTGTCATTTTCTTTTTAGTTTTGAAGAAAAGACAAAAAGGATTTCAAATGAAAGAGAGAGAATGACAAGATTGTAATGATGACGCAGTAGAGCAATGATGGCATATCCTTAAATGCCACCCCCCTTCCATCTCGTCTGTACTACTATTACTACTATCCTCCTTTCCCCTCGCTTCATCTACGTATAATCCATCAATCATCCCTCTTTTACTCTCATTTTCTATCTATTTTGCCCGGGAGATAGGTAAATTTATTGAAAACAAAAACTAATTGCACCTTCTGCGATAACGAGGAAACAATCCTACGTGTTCTCATGCACTGTGACTATGTTCGTACTATTTGGTTCCACTTTAATGTGATAACGGATAATATTAGTAACATATGTGACAGTGGCGAGGCCACATAGGGGCCTATGAGGGTATGGGCCCCCACAGGCCTAATTTTGACATCCCTTTATGATTACACCAACACTTAAGGCCATCTACCATAAGCTTAAACAACCTTCTTGAAACTCAAGCTAGTCCACAAAACAAATGCATGTCTATCCAACTAACCACAAATTTACTTATTATTTTTTGACAACCAGCCTCTTATGTCACTAAGAAGTTACAAGTGTGCCACCAATTTTACGAATCGAGAGCAACATTTATCTTGAATTTTGTCAATTTCAATTATTCTGATCAATAACAAAAAAAAGTAAATAGATATTGAACGATTGTGGGGGAAAATCTTTGCAAGTGATACAGATAATGATCAAAAATAAATAAATGAGAGTAAAATCGAGAGGGATGGATGGAGGTGGGAATTGTCGGATTAAAGATAGAGATAATTGGATTAAAGAAAAAACGAGAGAGGTTCTGAGAGAGAGGGGAGACGAAGAAGACACGTTTGTAGGTTTCCTCATTCTCACTCTTCATCTCTCTATACCTCTCTGCCGCGACCGAGGAAACCCCCTGTCGACGACATTTTTTATTATTACTAGGTTTCCTCCCCGTCCTACGGACGGGGAAGATCCCTCTTGGCTAACGCCTTTGAAGAAGAGAAAAATAAATTTAAATTACAACATAAATTACATTAACTTCCCTTAATTTGTAAATCATATTCCGAAATCGATAGTGGAGAGATAACCGTGTGTTTAAAGAGAAGAGAGGGAAAACCGTATTTATGGAAGAAATATCACTGACAGAAAAGATTTGATAAAAAAAATTGGGAGCTTTAATTTCAATTTTAAGTAAAATAGTTAGGAGAGAAATTAAGAAGATATTGGAGAGTGGGTTAGTTATTTAGATCTCTCCCACACGATTTTCTACTATAAATTGGTAGTTTCTAAGATGTAATCCGTGGGAGAAAAAAATAGGGAGAGAAATACGTGAGTAGTTATTCTAACCAATTTTTGACTGATTTACATAGATACCCTTCTTTTTTAAGTGTATTTACATAAAAAGATTTTATATTATCCGTCGGATGTGTTCCCAACTAAATCTCTAAAATAAAATGGACGGCTAGACTTACCCCTGGATAACCGACTGATCTGTTTTAATATAATATGTTTTAATATAATAGATATTTTTTATATTGTGAGTACAAGTAACATATGTGTACAAAAAAATTCCATGATTTTTCTTATGAGTCCCTTATAAATGAGCGGGTTTGTTTGCATAAATATAACTTTCCGTTTCACTTTTAACCCTGTGTTAGAATATTTTTTTTGACAATAATTTTATTTATTTATTCCATGATAGGTATAGTATTTTTAATCACATCAAAGAACGATTAATTGGCTTAGAGACTAGTTTTATCTAGAATTTCATAAAACATATAGAGAGGACAGTATTTCGGTCTAAATTCAACTTACATCTGGTATTGATATATGAAAAATCTCGGTGTGATTTTTATATGGTTGGAAAGGTCTCTTTGTCTACTTTCTAGCAGTTCAAACGGTTTGTTAATACGAGTTCCGAGTGAAGAGTTACGATAGTTTTCGTACAAGGTGTCAGAACAGTGTCTACTGAACGTCGGTTTATATTAAAATTGAATCTGGCGTAGATATATAACGAATCTAAGTGTGATTTTTATATGGTTGTAAAGGTCTCTTCGTCTACTTTCTAGCAGTTCAAACGGTTTGTTAATACGAGTCCCGAGTGAAGAGTTACGATAGTTTTCGTACAAGGTGTCAGAACAGTGTCTACTGCACGTCGGTTTATATTAAAATTGAATCTAGTATAGATATATAATGAATCTAAGTGTGATTCTTATATGGTTGGAAAGGTCTGTTTGTCTACTTTTTAGTAGTTCATTGACCCGATTTTCGAGTGAGAAGTTATGATTGTTTTCGTACAAGGTGTCAGAACAGTCTCCCATGGACGAATTTGTTGAGATAATTCACATGGTTTCTGTTCTTTAGGGAATGTATCTCCTAGGTAGATACCTTCTAGTGGTGAGTCTATGTTTGTTAATTATTATTTTTATTTGCTTGTTTGAGATTGCGATCCACGTGAGGATCTACAATGAGCATCATCCCTTCTGACTTGTCATGTGTTGTTGACTTGAATTGTTTGGTGAGCTTTTTTGTAATTCTTGATAAGAGTCAATGTTTGTTGTGTATTGGTCTGAGATATCTGAACGAGAGTTTGATGATTGTGTCTTTCGACATAATGTGTTTGTCGACGTACATGTCAAGTTTGTGGCTATAAAGGTTTACCTTAGTTAAAGACATAATATTTTCTATCTGCTGAAAAAAAAAAGGAAAGATCGTTGTATTATCAGGGTTAGTATTAGATTAAAATACGAGAACCAAAAAACCTAATAATTAATCAAAGGACATAAATTATTAGTTTCGAGAGGGATTGGACAAATCTGATATATTATGTTAGTATTCACCGTTAAATTTCAGATAATGTCAATAATGAATATGAATGCAATGCTTCCTTGATTGGGGATTGAGCTTGCCTACCCGAGACTTAGGTTTGAGGAAATCTACTGCAGTTGGGTTTTAACCCAGCTATTTTGTTTTTCAGGTATTGATTGTGCACTCATGGTAGGTGTTGCTCGTGGATCCAGCTTGAAGGTCTCAAATCTTCGATTTCAAGGCGGTTAGCTTGAGATTTGGGATTTGGGGCGCTACAGATATGGAAGAAGACCAGGTAACTTTATTCGCCAAAATTTTATGGTCTATATGGAAAGTAAGATGTGAAAAAACTTTTGCCTCGAAAGAAATCTCCTATGCAGATAATCAACAATATTAAAGGAACGACGACAAGCATAAAGAGAGAGAAAAAAGAAAAACAAGAGCACAAGATGAAGGAATGGATCCCCCCACAAATCCCTTACACCAAAATCAATGTTGATGCTTCTTTCACAACCATAATTGAACCAGCAGACATTGGATGTATTATGTACGATGAACAAGCAACTTTCATAGTGGCATTAGCAGATACTATTCGAGGTCAAAACTCTGAAGAATGCAAATGTCAGGCGATCCTACAAGCTCTTACATGGGCAAACCACCTCAAACTGCGACACATACAAATAGAGAGCGATAACCAGAATTTAATCAGACATCTCAACAATCACTCCTCAGCAATTCAATGGCAATCAGGCAAACACATGAACGAAATCTATGAGCTCCAAAAAAGCTTCGAAGGTCTTATATTCTCATATGCCCCGAGACAAGCAAACAAGGAAGCAGACAAATTAGTGAAATGGGGAAGGAAAAACCAATGTTGTCGATCTTGGCACTCAGTGCAAGATCTTGTTTCTTCTTTTTTGTTTTAGTTTCTGTACTCCCTCAACAACAAAAAAAAATCTATTTTGCTCGGGAGGGGCTAAAGACCCCCGCTCAAAGTGCTGTAGGCACCCGGGTTGTACATGTAACATCTCACAATTTGTGTTTTGATCGGGGGCCTACAACAATTTGGCCGGGTGCTTTTAGCCGCACCCCTTTTTGCCAACGGTACTTTTTTTTTATTCGATCCATTTTACAAGGCAAATTTCTATAACAAAACTTCCAAAAAAAATAGCGGAATAAACTCTCTCTCTCCCTATATATGAAAAGTCTTAACTTTGTCGAAGGTAATGTACTTTGTCTCCAACGAAAATCGTCGGTCGCGAATTCAGCCGGTAACTTTTAGCCTGTGACCTAACCTAAAATAAAAAAAATTATCTCTTCTTCTGTCTTCTACTATTGATCTTCTTCGTCTTGCTTCTTCTTCTTCTCTTTAGTCTTTACTCTCTCTCTCTCTCTCTCTCTTCTGTCTCCGGCAAAGGGGAGGATCTCCTTTGTCGGAGACAAAGGAGAGAGAGAGAGAGAGAAAAGAGTAGAAGAGAGAAGAATAAGGAAGAGGAAGCGGAAGAAGAAGAAGATAAAGAAACTGCCACATGACGGCTTGACATCGTTAGGTCAAATTTTGATTTAGGAATTGTCTCCTAATCACACATCGTCTTTGACCAAACTGGAGGTCTCCTTTAGCGAGATTATCTTTAACAACTTTGGACATATCTTATAAAATCTCCAACATCCATTACGATTCAACTTAAATGAATGTCACGTAGAGTGAAATTTTTTGACAGTTCCAAAGAAAATAACATTTGCATGTTATATTTTTTATGTTTTTGCTATTATGAGTGAGAGACTTTTAAGTAAATGTTTATCGTTTCTAAATCACTGTGGTAGAAATCTTTTATAATAAAACAGCTCAGTCGGTTATGAGAGGTATACGTCTGACCGTCCATTTTTATTGGAAGTTTCATAAAGATCACATTCGACGGTTCATATAAATCATGTTCATTTAAATTAACTCAAAATATAAGGATATTAGTGTAAATCGACCAAAATCGGTTAGGATATCCCTACAATAACTATATTTCTCTCCCTACCCACGATTTTCTCTCATGATTAACAACTTATTTATGAGTCGGTTAATCCCTTCCTTATTTTCTCTCCCTTATCTTCTTTATTTTCTTTCCAAAATCGACATGTCTTTATTACTAATAGTTCTCTGTTTATTCAATCTCCAAAAGATTTTTCTTAAGAATTTTGATTTAAATGTGAATCGGAATTAAATGTCATCTCCTACGTTAGCCAAGAGGGATCTGTTGCGTTTGCAGGGCGCGACACAAACCTAGTTAGTTGTAATAGCTCGTCATTCCCATGGTATGGTGCGAGTTTTTACTCTCTAAGTTTTACTTTTTTAAAACCGAATTTTTGTTTTTAGTTGAAACAAAATATCCCTTCTTCGTTATTAACGAGAGATAGATAACGTTTTTTCCTAACAATAAACGTTTTTTCCGACCTAATCAGTATAGACAGAAAGTGATTTACGAGGCGATAATAAATTAACTTTTCTTAAGACATTTTACACCCTGTAGTGGTACCACTAGTTAGGTGTATGTCTCCCATTATTCAACGATTTTCTTTCAGGGTCGTGATGGTACCTCAAATTTCTGAAAGCGGGATTACCAATATGAACTCTTTGACTTCTCTTGACTTGACATTCTTAACTCCTCACATGATTTCTTCATAACTTCTGACTTGGTTTCGAGATAACTATTAACCTTGACTATGTTTTGAGATAACTCCTTATGTGATTTTGTATAGGCACCGTAGGATGCTCTAGACTTCAATATCTAAATTCAATAAAACGCTCTTGATTCTAGATACACTAGAACATTCTTGATTCTAAATTCTGGACATATTAAGAAAATCTTGATTCTAGATTTTAGTCATACTGGAATACTTTGATTCGTATTTTAGACAAACTAGAATATTTTGATTTCATCTCCTGATTAAGGCATATATTCCAAACATACATGAAATGTTTGATGTACTCAAAAGAAAAAGAGAGATTGAATGAAATGAGAAACCGAGTGGTCTTGAGTCCTCTTTAAAACTTTCCAATGGGTGGATTTCAAATCGGTGCATATGTTGGCTACCCTAAAGAGTTTAGGTGGCTGTTGGCAGTCATTTTACTTTGTGGGCATAAAAAAAAAGTAGACTGCGTTCAGGTGCGTTGGATATGAGGCAAAACACGCAAGGAATGTCATTCATTGGATTAAGCTAAAATCATGAAATAATCCCAACAAGGGAATGCATCTTGGTCGTTAGATAGAGTTGTTCCCAGAGATACCCCATGCAGCATGCATTATAATTTGGTCTTCAATTTTCATTTATTGCCCAACTTAATAATATTCGGTTAACTTCAATTGTTTTTCGTCCACTTCAAACTTGGATATTTCATTGGTCCGGGATTGAATATGAGTGATCATTGACTCTAAACTTAGAAGCTCGACAAAACACATGCAATGGAGTGCCTTTTTAACGGAGAAATGATAGAGTGACTTAGAATTTGGTACTTAGAGGATAACATATTTCCTCATTTGGAAAGAAAAGCGGTCTCCACCGTAGTCAAACTTTGAAAAAACCTTGTCTTTTAGTGAATTCTACGTCATTATGTCATCCTCTAAGTTATCCTCTAAATCATTCTAGCATCTCCCTTTTTAACGTGAGGGTTATCCTATTGTTCCAAAACAACATAATCCTGACTCAAATTAGTGGAGTAAGAAAGTCAAACATTAAATGAGAAAATACCAAAAAGCACGAGATTTCAGATGTATGAAAAAATGTTTGATCTCTCGTTCAAACCAAATATGATTTGTTTTTGGTCTTTTACTTAGAAATTTGTAAGCTTAAAACAACCACAAACAATTTTTTTTTTTTTTTTTTTGGAAGCACATAAATCCATAAATATCAAAGGTCTGAATACAAAAAGTAAAGGACCAAAGAAGAAATTAACATAAGTGCAGGACTACAAACTAAACCATCTAAAGTGGTGGAGTAGCCAAGAGATGTGCCAGCTGGTTTTGTTCTCTAGGGCAATAAATTATCTCTGCATGCGCTTGGAAGAATAACACGCGTGTTTCCTCAATCATATCCATCAATCGCCATGGAGCCTCATCCAGGCCATTGGATAGAAATCCAAGGATGGATTTGCAATCACTCTCTATTATAAAACCTAGAATCCCTAGTTGTTGTCCCATTTGCAACCCTAGCCGGACAGCTCTTAGCTCACTGTGAATGGGGATTTGGGGATGAACTCTTGTCTATTTGATGCAAGAATCTCGCCTCTGGAGTTTCTTGCAATGGCCGCCGCTGACCCTCTCTCCAGAGTAAAACTCCTGTCAACATTGATCTTTATTCTCCCTTCATTCGGTGGAATCCAAAGTGATATCTGCAAAACTGATGAGGGATTGTTATCAACTATAAAGGAAGGAATATACCTGAGGTTTTGGGTGGCCGATCTGTAGATCCGAGAAAGATTTGGTTGTTTTCCATTGAAGTGAAGATCGTTCCTTCCCGACCACCATTCCCAAAGGAGATAAGTATATATATACCAATTTTTATTTCCTCTTTCTCCTTGGTTTAGCATGTTCTTTAAATTGATGATGGGATCTGTAGATAATTGCTTCTGAAAATCTGAATCTGTATACTCAATGAGTTGTTTGAATTTTGGACAAGTTCCAAATAAATGTTGAATAGTTTCTGTACCATCATGACACATGAGACACTCTTGGCTGTTAATATACATTCTTTTTCCTATATTACTTAAAACTGCTATTCCATCATGAAGTACCCTCCAAATAAACATTTGAATCTTAGGGCTCATGTCTTTTTTTCCCCATAGTTTCATCCAAGGAAAGTCACTGATATTAGTAGGAAGAGTGGGTTGAATGTGAATAGAAGCATAAAAGGATTTAGGAGAGAATTTGCCCGAGGGGTGAGGACACCAAACCAGTTTATCAGGTATAATAATTGATGGTATTTGGATATTTATAATTGCATTGGCAGTAACATGATAAAAAAAATGGTGGATCAAAGTAATATTCCAACTGTTATTTGATGTGTCAATAAGGTCAGACACCCAATAGATGTTAGAAGGTAAAGATAAGATAGAAATTGGAGTATTGTCTTGAATGTTTGGTACCCAGGGATCAAGTTGTATCCTGATATTTGATCCATCCCCTACTGACCAGAGTACATGTTGTCGAAAGAATGGTCTGATCTTGATAATAGATTGCCACAATGTAGATTTTGGGCTAGAATTATTTGTACTCCAGAAATTGTTTTGATTAAAATACTTACCTTTTAAAAGTTTGACCCATGTTGCTGTTGAATTTGTTATAATAGGCCATATAATCTTTGCTAGAAGAGAGTCATTGACTTGTTCTAGGGTTCTGATTCCTAGACCCCCTTGTTGCTTTGGGCTCGATATGATTCCCCAATTTATGAAGTGAATTCTTCTTTCTTCTATGCCATGTCCCCACCAAAATGCTCGTTCTTTCTGTTCAAGTTTATCAATGGTATGCTTTGGTATTTTTTGCAAGCTGAAAGGATAAGTACAGTATGAATTGAGGACAGACTTGATCAAAACAGTTCTGCCTGCTTGAGTGACCATTTTCCCTTTCCATCCTGATAGCATATTGTCGAATTTTTCAAGAAGCCAATTATAACTGTGTATTCTGTTTCCAGGTTTTCTTATAAGAGAGCCCAAGTATTTGGCATATTCATCCATAGTAGGAGTATGAAGATCTTGGGTGAAACGATTCCGGATATCCAAAGGAACATGAGAACCAAAGTAGATTGCTGATTTCTCCAGGTTGATCATCTGTCCAGAAAAGTTAGAGTAAACAGCAATGATCTTTTCGATGCCTAATAAGTTTTTATCCGTGGCATTCCCAAAGAGGATCAGATCATCAGCAAATAATAAGTAGGAGATGCGAGGGCAGTTTTTATTTATTTTATACCCTGTAAATGTATCTCGAGACTCATATAATGAAATCAGAAGGGAGAGGGACTGGACCATGAGAATGAAAAGGTAGGGTGATAAGGGGCACCCTTGCCTTAGGCCACGACTAGCCTCAAAATCACCATATAGGCCTCCATTAATTTGAATGTTGAAGGAGGTCGTAGTGACACAATGCATGATTAAGCTCAAAATAGGGCCACGGATACCTGTAGCCGATAAAATCGTCTCTAAAAACGACCAATCGACGCGATCATAAGCCTTGGCCATATCCATTTTAAGGGCGAACCCCCCTTTTTTTGCCTGAGAAATATGCATAGAATGGAGCAGCTCTTGTGTGATCAAAATATTATCTAAAATTTGTCTATCAGGGACAAAAGCGTTTTGGTTCCAACTAATGCAATTTTCTAAAAAAGGACGGATTCGGTTTGCTATGATTTTAGTGATGAACTTGTAAACCGTGTTACATAAAGCAATCGGCCGAAAATCAGTGGCAGTAGTGGGAGATTTTACCTTGGGGATGAGGGCCAGTGTGGTTTTATTGAGATTGGGGTCAAAGGTACATGTGATGAAAACCTGTTGGATGAACTCTATCAGTGCTGCTCCCACCACTTCCCAGTTGTGTTGGTAGAAGTGGCAAGGTAGGCCATCGGGTCCCGGGCTCTTTGACGACCCCATACTCATAACCACCTCCTTTATTTCCTCCTCTGTGGGAACGCAAGATATACTGCCTAGTGCTTCGGCTGGTACGGCTTGATGTGCTTGTAAGATTTCTAGGGGCAGGGCCCCACTGGTTCCGAGGAGAACAAGTTCTGAAAATGAGCAACCAATTCCAATGCATTGTCCTTATCTTCTTTTAAAATATCTCCTGACGAGTTTTTTAGTTGACTGATTCTATTTTTCTGTCTTCTTTGAGTCATGGAGAGATGGAAGGCTTTTGTATTACGGTCTCCGTTCTGAGCCCATCTCTGTCTTGATCTCTGTTCTGCTTTAATCCTTTGTATTTCTTCCAAATGCAATATCTGTTCCTGCAAATCAGATTCAATGTCAAGGGTATCCACTGTGGGCAAACATTCTTGAATATCTAACAGTCTCTTCCTAAGGATCTTTAGTCTGTTTTGGAGGATCCCAAAAGCCCTTTTACTCCAGACACGGAGGGATGATTTAACCTTGACAACTCTGTCATGAAAGGAATCATTTGTCGTTTCCCAGACATTCTTAAAGGTCTCACTAAAGTCAGAGTGTTGAGTCCAATGAATTTCGTATCTGGCAATAGTGTCAAGGGTCTTATCTCGCGATTCTAGGCGCAAGAGAATAGGGGCATGGTCACTATTATACCTCGGAAGGTGGAAAAGACCCGCATTAGGGAAGTTAAGAAGCCAAGGGGCATTGCAAATCGCCCGATCAAGTCTCTCCCTAGTTAGATGATGGTGTGCTCTACTGTTGGTCCAAGTGTAACCTGGACCATTGAAACCAAGGTCCAAGAGTCCAGTATTGTTCATTAAGGATTTAAATTGGTCAAGAAAAGGAATGGTACCAGAGCCACCCTAATTATCAGAGTGGGATCCAATCGTATTAAAATCTCCAATGCAACCGATAGGAACATTGACATTTTGAATACGACTGGCAAGTTCCCTCCAAAAATTAGGTCTGTCACTAAGACGGGGAGGGCCATAAATGCAAAATAAGTCCCACGTGCAAGATGAGACATCGGTAATAGTAACATGAATTAAGTTCTTGGAATGAAAATTAACATGAACATTAATATTATCAGTCCAGTAGAGTAATAAACCACCACTGCTACCGGCAGAGGGAACAATAAATTTTTTATTTAAACCTAGATAATTAAAAGAAGGCATAGAGGTAATAGAAGTAAGATGAGTTTCAGAGAGGAAAACAAGGTCAGGGGTAGTGGAATTGAGGAACGATTTTAAAGTAGACTTTGTCGGGTCGTTCCTGAGACCCCGACAGTTCCATGCTAGATAACTCATTGCTCCATCGGCATTGGGGTTGCCGTGACCCGTGTGATTTGATTTTCCTCAGAGAGATGGATGGCCGATCTCTTAGAGTGTCTTTTCCGAGTGTCCGATGTCATATCAGAGGACTCTGTAGTAGATGTGAATTGATGACCTTGTAAATTTTTGTTGACCCTAAAATCTGTAACATCAAGTACCGTAGAAACAGATTGATGATAATTTCCCATCCAATTACTTGGACCAGCCGTATCTGAACAAATGAATTTAGCTTTTTTGGCCTGCGTTAAAACTGTTAGTAATTCACCAAGATTATTTGTATTAGGAGGAATTGATTCAGGTATAGTAGTTTCGGGGCCAGGTCCCAAGATACCCTGACTATTATCCAGAAGAGAGAATGATCCGTGTTCCTTTGCCACTCCTCTAGCCGCAAATGGAACTCGGAAAGACTCCTTATATCTAGGGGATTGGACCTTAGCCACTAGAGCATGATGTTGAGGGTCAGAACTTAACTTAAGTTAGTCCGTAAATTGAAGGACGAACAGACAGAACTTAATTGAGTGTCCAAAAATCTCGGGTTTATTTAATATAACTAAAGCTAAATAAGCAAACTTGACTCCTTTGATCCTTCTGACCCCGTTCTTGATCCAATATGGAGACAAGGTATGTTCGTTATACCCTAGCCTCCTCCGTCCCTCGGGACCAACAAGGGGTAGTACAGGAATATTCACCTCTCTTCTATTCTGGTTCATGGTTTCTCGTTTTGATAAATTGAATGTATTTCTTCTTCCTCCAAAATGGGCAAAATGGGTAAATCAGTTTATTCTCGTTTTGATACATATTTACCTTTGGTTTAATATGGTTCAGATTCCATAGCTTCATCCATTGGAAGTTTGCCTCTACTTTTGGGTTGTTGTGATGCAGAATGACTTCTCTGTATATTGATTTAGCTGTAAATCTTCCTTGTGATTGAGCTATCGAGATTAGTTTGTCTATAGAATTGCTTCTGATAGATGTATGTTTAGTATAGCCCTTGCTGAATCTTGTTCAAATAGGTCCTGTATCAATAGTATTTTCAACTTTTTGTTTGTTGATCTATTAGATCCGTAACCCAAAAGATGTTGGCTGGGAAGCTTGATTTAACCCGAGGAGTAAAATTTTGAATGTCAGGCACCTAAGGGTCATGAAGGATTTGAATGGAGGATCCATCTCCCACTTGCTAGCAACATTGCTTCCGCAGATCTTCTCTGATTTCCAATAAGGAGGACTATAGAGCCGAAGAATTTGATTTTTTTGTTTCATTCCAGAAGCTATCTGAGTTGTAGTACTTAGCTTTAATAATACATGCCCATGATTTTAGTCAATTAAATAGAATTAAATGGCACATTTTATTTTTAACTCATTATAATTTGCTCTCTGATTGTGAAAGATCAAAAAAGACTTGGTCAATCAAGATTGAGTTACTAGACATATTTTATTTTTAACTCATTATAATTTGTTATCTAATTTTCGTCTTCACATCTCTCTCAATTAACAAAATTTTCGACCACCCACCTCTTGTCTTTCTCTATTATGTTTCTTTGTCTTCCACCACCACCCTAATTGAACTAAAAAGCATGGGCATTTTTTCTTTGCTAAGAAAAACGTTTTGTTGTTTTCCTTAAACTTTTATACCTTGGGTGAGCAACACAAAAAAAGCTTTAGGTCGTGTATTATTTTTTAGATCTGAAATTTGGAATTGTGCCTAAACTAGCTTGGCATCTGAAAAGGCTAAATAAAACCCACTCCTTTCAGACTTTAAAACAAGTCTGAAATGAAAGTCTAAACCTCTGAAATAATACAAATGACGAGTATACCCCGGAAAAATTGAAAATGTTTTTGCTTTCATCTTTTTACAACACCAGTTACATCCAAACCACCACCGACTAGAACCATCGACGACTAGAACCACCACCAGCACGACCATAAATCATAGCACCACCACCACCACAAATTACACCACTGACACAAATTACACATCCATAATACAAATTACACCCCCATTAACACAAATTACAACAACACCACCACAAATTACACCATCACCACAAATTACACCATCACCATAAACTACAACACCTCCACCACAAGAGCACAAAATTCATGTGATTCGCAACCTAATATTAGGGATTTCATATTTTTCTTCAAAAGCAGAAACTCATCTAGTCTCAACGAAGAACTTCTCTATGTAACCTTTTCTTTTCAGATCCATCTAACCACAACATCCCACACAACCACCACTGTAGTAAAGATCCATGTGAACACTCCAAATCTATGAATCGACGGTCATCTTGTTTGAAACCCTAGTCGGTTTTGGCGAGTGTTTAGCTTTGCCCTAATCTTTGGTGCAGAGATAGAAAGAGAGAGGAGGTGAGAGAGAGAGAGGAAGAAAGTGAACAAGTTTTAGAGATATGCCTAATCTTCGTTTCTAGAGAGAGAGAAAAGGAAAAAGAGAGAGAAGCAGCAGTTAGGGAAGAGACGAGCATGTGAGAGAGCTAGATGAAGTAAACCAGGGTTTTCCCCTTAAAATATCAATGAGTGCTAAAATGTCTAATTTTAATTCAGACCTAGTAATTCGGATCTTGGAAAACAAACATTTAACTCGTTAGTTAATTTAACCAATTCAGATTCAGCTAATTTAGTTCAGCCAATTTAGTTCAGCAAATTCAGTTCAACCAATTTAGAATCAACTAATTTAGGTCCAGACAAAAATAAAAAAGCAAACACAACCTTAGTAACATTAATTATTTCAATAAATTGCTTTAACCTTCTTAAACAAACCACAAAATAAGTATACCAGAAATTACATAATCTTTTTCTTATCACCCATTTTTAATGAAGAACCTTTCTTCATCTTATGTTTTTTTCGATGTATCTTCCTATTTTCTTCTTTCTTCACTGTATTATGAGAATGACTCTTTGTTCAAACCATTTCGAAGTGGTGTATGTAAGTGAACTTCTTCTCAGCCCTTCTGTCTTCAATTTGTATGCAAAAAGTCAACTATAGCCTTATTTACAAATGAATTAAAGCAAAGATCTTCTAGTTGATCAAATCCTCTTGAAAACACCACACAAAATCACTATAGAAATGCACACAGAGTTAAGTTACTTAAGAAAAGTTATATTTTTCTGAAAATAAAGTAATTGCTCATTACCTTCTCTGATAATCAGACCAATCTTTCATAATTGTATTTTTCTGTCAACATTTTAAAGATTCCATTGAAAAATCAATTGGTTTTTTTAGTTTCTTTGCCCTTTTGTCATAAAAATAAGAGGGTCTTTTCTAGATGTTTTGTCTTTGGATGCTCCTTAACCTTCTTTTTTATGGACCCTTTAACAATTTTTTTTTTATTTCAACAAGTGTTTCAATTTTTACATTGATTCCCTCGTCAATTCCTCCCATGTTCTTTTTTTTGCTTTTGACTACTTCTTCTTTAACTTTAACATCACTTTCTGGTTTTTCATCTTCTTCGTTGTTTTCCTCATTTGCTTTGTTCTTTTCATTTTGTTTTGCTATTCCATCACTTATGTCCCTAACTACATCTAGAATTTCTTTTCCCACATCGTTCAAAGGATCTCTTTCTTGCTCCTTACCCTTTTAAGTGTTTTCAGATTCATCTTCTTTCCTTGTATGTTTTTCATCTTATTCTGTCTTTTTCAAAATCCTTATTTTTATCACTATCTGGACTATCTTCGTCATTTTCTCCGCTCCTCTCTCCATCCTTTTCTGTCTTTTTTTTTTTTTTTTTTTTTTTTTTTTTTCAGATTCTGGACTAACTTTGTGTTCTTCTACTATTCTCTTTATCCTCTTATATTGTTTTCATTCTTTCTCTTTGTCTCCGCTATCTTCATCATCTTCTGCTTTTTTTTGTCAAAGTCTTCCTTTTTATCAGTGTGTTGAACCAGAACAATCTTCACTGCTCTCTCCATCACTTTTTGTACTATCTCATCACTGCTTTCTCCATCCTCTTTCATTTCTTCTCCATGATGAACTTCTTTGGGACGTTGTTCTAAAAACGACACCCTTTCTTCAGCAAGTTGATTTCATTATTTTGATCATCCAACATTTTCGTCAGAATTTCAATTGTTGTTTTTCCTGAAGAAGCATTGACTCTTTGCATAGGTAAGCTTTCATTTCTTTTTAATCTCTCTAAAATGATTTAAGAAGACAATAACAGTCTTTCTTAATGGTCTTCAAACTCATCATAAACATGTATTGAATACATAATTGATAACTTGTTAAGGTTCATTCTAAAGTGCAACAAAAAAGCATTAAAAAGGAAAGGCATGTGCAAAAAGTTTCAATCACTTTGCAAGACCTTGCAGCAACCTTGCAGATAGGTCTTGCAGGACCTTGCAACAACCTTGCTAGACCTTGCAAAGATGTTTACAAACAGTTTGAATCAACTTTTTTATAGTGACAAAGCATTAACATTAAAACATAAAAAAAGATCTTACAATTGTGCTCCTTATATTGGCAAGATCAACTTCTTTTAAGGTTGATTGTAAAGAAAAAAGATCTCATCTGGCGACCCGGAGAATTCATGCTTCATTTCCCTCAACCCTTTCACAAAAAATAAATACTACAAAAAGATGACGATTCATGAGAAAACATTTTGTAATGAAAAGAGGCAATAATAAAGTTAAATATGATTAGAAACTTACAAGATAGCAATTGCACATCTGGCTAATAAATTTGAAATTTTTCCACATTTTCACAACTTGTCCATTAACTCTTTGTAAATATTAGTTGCCCAATTGATGTTTTTCATATTTTCAAAATCAAAGGCAAAACTAAGTACATTTTGTGGTAGACTGTACCACTTGCATAAAAAAGTGTCACTAGCATGTATAGAATTAATAGCCTAGCAAAATCTTCATCATAAGTTTGATAATTTTCCTCTGTCTTGGTCTCTAGGTCATACAAACAGTCAGAGATATTTGTTTTGCTTACTTCTCCTGATCAATTGAAATATTTACGTACAAAATCATAACTTTTCGGGTTTTCTCTTGTTAGATTTGTTTTCCATGATTTGGAATTCCAAACAATAGCGTAAAATCATCTGTAGTAAATTTGATCTTTTTGTCTGCTATGTTGAATCCCAAACTATTGAAATCAAAATATTTCAGTACTTTGTCCACTAAAAAACTAGCAATGTTGTCTTTATTGTGCTAGCAGTAATTAAATTCTTGTATATTAGATCAAGCAACACTCCAAATGGCGTCTCCTTCACAAACTCGATTTTTGCTGTAATTGATTCTTAACTTTTAAAATGCATGTAAATAATCCATTTAAACGGGATCTAATTCATATTTTCCGTTCTTTAATCAGAGCTTTACCAACTGACCTCTTTCTTTTATTATTTATTTATTTTTTCTTGACCCATAATGTCCTTCAAAAGAAATTTGGGGATAATCAAAACCAAAACTTACATTTTACACTATTGAGGGCATGCATCATAAAAACACATCATTTGGTGAATCCTACACAAGTTTGCTAACCACCGAGGAGAGAGAGTGTCTCGCGTGACGTCAGCCACTGCGATTCTCCCCCTCCCCTTTCCACCGAAAACCCTAACCCTAAATCCACTACAAACCTCAAATCATCTCCAATCGAAGTTAGTTTCTAGCAATTTCTCTATTTTCCTCCCCTTCACTAGCATCCATAACCAAGGATAAGCAATTATCGCCCAGTTTTATCAATCAAGCAAACCCTAGAAGTAGGTTTCATCACACTTCAGCAGCAGCTTATAACCAGAGCGAAATTACCTTAAATCGGCAGTAATCCTTCCTCAATAACAAGTGAAAGATTACAACTTGCAACTAATCGAAGCAAGAAGTAAGCGTAAGATAGGAAGCTTCAAGTGAAGCGGTTGATCTAAGGAATCCATGGAAAACACACAGCTTGATATTTTCCCCTTAATCGACGATTAAGAAGTCAGTAAAATAGCCAATTGGAGATAGCTGCGGGACTGAATCGATGCTCAAATCGTCAAAAGCAAGGCTTCTTTCAGTAATTCAGGGCAGTCATCTTTACTTTCTTTAGTTGCTTCTTATTATTATAAATCTATTAGTTGATCTTCTGATCTTCTTCTCATGTTAGCACTTGATCTAGTATCCTACTCTCACTACTTTCCTCTCAATTTTTAGTTGGGTGGTATGCTTAAGATCTCACACCCATCTCCATGATTACTCACATCCTCTCGGGTCTTTTCAATACTTAATTTAGTTGTCATACTGCATGTAACTTAATATCTTTATGAGGGTTTGAACTTTAGTAGCTTTGTTCTAGCATGTACTGTTTATCACCCATGTGTGCTGATGAAGATGTTTTGTGGTAATATTACATTATCATAGCCAGGTTTTAGTCTTTTTTGGGTTTTTTTGCCTTTAGCATGGTGGTATCCTCTTTTGTTTGCCAAACTTCACATGGTTCTCTCTTTCTTAGCACTTTATTGCTAGTAATAAGGCTAGTAATCTTGCTTTTTATAGTTAGATTGGTTTCATTGTTTCTTCCTTGAGTCAGACTTTTGTATCTCTTTAGCTTCAATTAAGATTTGTCTTTTTTGAGCTCTGTTAATCTTTCTATATTCGTGTTAGATATAGTTTCTTGCTAGTAGGAGTCTTAGTTTTATCCCATTATCTCTGTGAGTCCCAGTTAGTATTTTGAGTGTCTGCAGAGCCATAACTCCATCTAGTATAAGATAGATAGAGATAGTTTACCTTTCATTTTGCTAGCTCAGTCGCTTTGGACTCTTTTTGTTATGTTCTTGGACTATATTTATTTTGATCTTATTTGGGATGTAACTTGGTTTTATATGTTGTTGCTGTTAATATGATAGTTTATATCAGTCATTTCGAGTAATTCTTATGATGTTTGATTTCTTAGTTTCTTTCGATATGTCGGTTTAGGTAGCCTTTTTTTTCTTTTGAGCGTCAGTTATTAGTTTCCTTTCTTTTAGGCTCTTATAGTTGTTTTGTGACTAGCTAGGTATTATCTTGGTCCTTCTGTCTCTAGGTCTTATCGTGGGGTGCCTTTAGACTGTGGACAGTCGGACTCTACCAGACCGTTTAGACCTTAGGTTGCTACCCTTGCACACTAGTCATGAATAGTCCTTCCATTCTTAGTTGGAATGTGAGGGGAGCTTCTTCCTTCCTCACAAAGAAACACATACTTAACATGATAATGAAAAAACAACCGGATATTATTATCCTCTCAGAAACGAAAAACAAATCCTACAAAATGAACAAAATCATTCCGATCAACAAGAAATATTCGAGTCACTTTGTTGAGCCGATTAATAAAGCTGGAGGCCTTGCTCTCTACTGGAAGCACCATCTCGACCTCACCATTAATCATTCGGACAACAATATGATCCAAGCTGAGTTAAAAGATGCCAGTTGGCCCTCACCAATCACTATCACAGGCTTCTACGGATCCCCCTATCATGATAATAAACTCAAGCCTTGGAAGATGCTGAGTCAACTGAACCAAGACAGAGACAACCCCTGGGTCATCATTGGAGATCTTAATTGTTTCCTTGATCCAAAGGAGAAGAGTGGTGGAACCCATGGTTCCAACTCTCTTGTTCCGAAGATCATAGATATTATCAATAGATTAGGTCTGACTGATTTGGGTTATCAAGGTACTCCCTTCACTTGGAGTAATAAGCAACTAGGGGAGAATTTGATTCAAGAGAGACTGGATAGGGCGATGGCTAATCTTAACTGGCTTAAGCAATTCCAATCCTATGGTGTCACGCACCTGGAGGCGGTTGAATCAGACCATTTGCCTATCCTTCTTGACAACAAGGATCCTAGCCAGGTTAATCCGAAACCCTTCAAGTTTATCAGGACTTGGATGACGCACCCTGACTGCTTCAACTTCATCGCAGACAATTGGAATCGCATCAAGAAGCACCATAACCCTAATAATATCCAATTAGACCTTACTAAGCTTAGCAAGAAGCTTACCAATTGGAATAAGACGGTCTTTGGGAACATTGATAACAATATCAACAGGATCACTAAGAATCTTCAGAATAGTACCTCTAAAGAAGAAGATCACAAACTCCACCTTGCGCTTGAAGAGCTTTATAATCAGCAAGAGAGTTTATGGAAGGAAAAATCGAGAAATAACTTCATCACCTTAGGCGACAAAAACACTAAGTATTTTCACTCGCAAGCGATCCAACGAAATAGAACCAACAAGATTAATGCTATTAAAGACAATAATGGTGATTGGCAGGAAGACTTAAATAGCATTCAAGACACCTTCACTTCCCATCTACTCACCATCAGCACCTCAATTAACCCGGGCACAGATCACGACACTCTCAACCTTTTCAATCCCATTATATCCCAGAACCAGAATAAAGACCTGCTCATAGTGCCAGGAAAAGATGAGATTGAATGGGCTATTCATAATCTCAAAAAAGAAGCAGCTCCAGGCCCTGACGGATACCCCCCTTTCTTCTTCTAATCTAATTGGGACACTGTCAACGCAGATATTTATAACCTGGTTCAGAACTTCTTCAAAACAGCTGAACTGCCACTTGACATCAATCATACCCATATATGTCTCATCCCCAAAACTACGGTTCCTCAAACCCCTGCGGACTATCGCCCTATTAGCCTCCTGAACACCACCTACAAGATCATTACCAAGATAATAGCGGATAGATTCAAACATACCTTAAACCCGATTATCTCCCCATTTCAAGCTGCTTATATCCCTGGTAGACAAATCACAGATAACATTATTATGGGTCAAGAAATAATTCACTCCTTCAAGAAGATGAAAGGTCCCACAGGTTACTTTGGGCTCAAGTTAGATATGTCTAAAGCTTTCGACAGAATAGAATGGAGCTTCCTTACCGACATCATGAGGAAATTAGGCTATGCCGAGCATTGGATCAAGATGATACATACCTGCATTTCCACTTCATCGATGTCAGTTCTGATCAATGGACGTCCAGGTAAAGCCTTCTACCCGTCTAGGGGTATTAGACAAGGAGATCCTCTTTCGCCATTTCTTTTCACTCTGGCTATGGAAGGTTTGAGTCGCAAACTTATGGCGAACAACAATCAAGACAGATTTTTAGGCTTTCCAACTAATCAGGCTGACTTTGAGGTTTCGCATCTTCTTTTTGCCGACGATTGTATTATCTTTGGTAAGAACACGATTGAGAACATCCACAACCTTAAGAAGATTCTTCAGGACTTCTGCAATCATTCTGGGCAAATGATCAATTATGCGAAATCTAACATATTCTACTCCAAAAACTCGCACCCAAAGTTCAAGCGCCTTATTATGAGAGCCCTGAAAGTCAAATTTGCCTCAACCTCGGAGAAGTACCTGGGAGCCCAACTCTTCATAGGAGCACAAAAAAAGAAAGTTTTTAAAGATATCCTCGAGCACATCAAGAATAAACTCAATAAGTGGAACCACTCGTTTTTATCCCAAGTTGGTCGTACTGTGGTCATCTCAGCCATAGCTGCGGCCGTACCCCGATACCAGATGCAGTGCTTTGCTATTCCTAAAGGAATAAGCAAAAGCATCAAGACCGTTCAGCGGAACTTCTGGTGGGGTAAGTCTAAAGGAATTTGCACCAAAGCCTGGTCAGATATATGCAAGCCTAAGAATCAGGGAGGCCTAGGGCTCCATCTCCCAGAACTGGATAATACAGCGTTACTGTCTAAGATGGCGTGGAGACTCAAAACAGAGCTGGAGGCGGTTTGGGTTAAACTCCTTAAAGCCAAGTATTTTCCTCACGCCCAAACCCCGGACCCGGCTAAAGCGCATCACTCATGGAACTAGAAAACTATCAGGAAACATTATAATCAAATGGAAGAATTGACAGAATGGGAAGTGCAATCAGGAAATGACATCAACATATGGACTGATAATTGGATCCCTGGGATCAATAGTACTATTTCGAACAACAACCAATGCGATCTTACCAAAGTCTCTCAGCTTATCTCAAACAACAACTGGAATATGGATATTCTCAGAGAGAATTTTGATGCTACTACTCAGAATCTCATAAGAGCAATACCACTTAACACAGGAGGAAAAGACAAGCTCAAATGGAAGCTTACCAAGTCGGGCAAATTCACTGTAACTTCTATGTACCAGCATCTTAGCTCCAACCATCTTAACACAAATACGAGTAATCAGAACTGGAACTTCATCTGGTCTATCCAAACTATACCGCGTATAAAAATGTTTATATGGAAAATTTGTACCAAAGCTCTGCCTGTTAGAGAAAGAATAGGAAAATACATTGACAACAACATTACTTGTCCTAATTGCACGTATACAGAATCAATTGAGCATGCTCTATTACATTGTGCTTTAGCTAAAAACATATGGCTTCACTACAATATCATCTCTGAAAACATCACTTCTATCTCTGAATGGATATTCTCTTGGGAAGCAGATGATAACGGGTGCTATACCAAAGAGAATATACACTTTGCGCACATATTATGGATCCTTTGGAAAGTGAGATGCGATCATTGTTTTCAACACGAAATCAATGATCTCAATAAAATTATCAGAATGATTGAAAACTTCCCTAAAATCATGAAAAACAAGAGAAAATCAAACAAAAAACTAACGAGAAATGGCAACCTCCGACTCAAAATTTCATAAAAATTAACGTTGATGCATCTTTTATTAACCTAACATCCAATATTGGAATTAGCTTGATTGTTCATAATGCAGAATCTAAATTTATAGCAGCTCAAGTAAAATCTACCAGAGCCAGAAATAGTGAAGAAGGAGAGGCTATGGCGATTTTATTCGGAATTGAATGGGCAATAGAGAACCATCACAAGAATATCATTATAGAAAGCGACAATATCAACCTCATCAAACATCTTCACAACAAATATCACTCTCTTCACTGGCAATCCCTGATGCATATACGGAAAATTCGAGATAGTAAACACGAATTTGAAGCGGTGAAATTCGAGTACACAAAAAGAGAATGCAACTCCAGCGCAGATAAATTAGCGAAATGGGCGAGAAAGAAGGAAGCTAGTAAAATATGGAGGAATGTACCTTGTATGTTAGTCAATAAGTATTGTAATAACTTTGTTATTTAATATATGAATATCTAGTTCAACAAAAAAAAAAAAAAAAAAGTTTGCTAACCACCTTGGAATACCTTGCAACAACCTTCTCTACTTTGCAGCCTTGGAAAACCTAAACTTACATTTTACACTATTAAGGGCAGACATCATATAAACACATCATTTCTTTATCCAAGAAGATTAATATGGTCTTTTTCATTGAAATGCAAAAATTACACAATCGCCACATGTCCCTCAAGCTTATAAAAATTTGATGAATTCCTTTTAACCAAAGCAACACTTTTTTAGGGAGTTTTGGACAAATTTAGGTTTTAAGAAATGTGCGCGTAACTTATCAAGAACGAGGAGATTTGTCTAGCATTGTTTCTATGATATCATTTGAATACGAGGCTGATTTTTTACTTTTATGCAACTAAAATAAGAACCTCAGTTTCAGTTATTTTCAGTTTTCAAAGGTTATGCCTTCAGGAAGAGGCAAATCAAGACAATTCTAATTTGAAGAAGATGAATTCAAACAAATACCCACACCCTAATTCGTATGTATAACTCAAAGAAGGAAGTTCTGGAAGGTGAACGGGTCAAGATCACGATGAAATAAGAAACTAACAACTTTCACCCCACAAAGGAACTTATAAAATCTGTTGGAGTCAAAAAATTGATTACATAAACAAACAACATTATACAGTTCTTTCTTTATGATTGAATTACAATGACAAACGACAGCGATGAACAAGTATGAACTTGATCGAATAAATTGAAATATAATACAATTTTGTCGAAAAGTAAATATGAAAACATATGGTTTATTGGTCTATAGGCATCCACTCTACTAGTAGATCAAGTTCACCAGATTCAACATTCTGAAGCTTAAGTGCTATTTCTTGTTTTACCTTCCCATCCACAATATTAATGATACTATCAGAAATGAGAGCATTATCATGTGATTTTAACCATTTCCCAATCTGCATATTTCCAAACATTCCTGCGTCTCCAAATGCCGTTGCAGAGGTGATTAACGGTTGTATATCGATCTCGGCTTCTCCCATTATGTCATCCGCAGAGAACATATCATGATCAAATACTTGCTGCACGAAGAAAGATGTTTGATTTACATATATGATAGGAAGAAACATTTCATATATTGTAAGCATTTTCATAATCTTATAAAGAAATTTACAACTTGGGCACATCTTAAAATTCTATAATTTTTCGAATTGCTTCGACTACATTTCAACGTTAGCTTTTCTATATTTTAGGAGATAAGGCAATGGTTTCTACTTTCTACACATTCTATGGTCTGAATTTCCATAAAAAAATCAACTTTGTCATCACTTGAAAGAATTCAGCTGGTTTATGAACCCGATATTGTCGAGAAATCATACTAAAATATATACCTTCCAATTAGAAAACATTATATTATATACATCAAGCCCAATCCAAGTTTCGATCAAACTAGAAATGACTTGTACCATCGAAAACATATCTCGTTTTGCTCCACACAGACGAGGGCTTGAGAAACGCTATTAGTTTTGCACTTTTGCTTCTTTGAAATGTTATCACGCTATCATCCACAGTATTGTACGAATGTCTCGGCATCAATCTTTTTCGCCCCACATTAGAACTCTATATCATGTTATGGACAGAACTTTTCTGTCGTTTTGTCAATATGCTAGTTATGAATCAAAAAGACAAAATAGTGCATTTGAGATTTGAAGGGTTTTGATGTCTGGTATATGGTAAACCTACAGATTCCTGCTAATCATAGTAGTTTAACTCTTCTTACTATTCGTCTATCTCCTTCCTCGAAGTTAGTATTCTTGTTTAATATAACGATATGCTAAACATGGATATGTTATGTGAAGCAATTTCTGAGTTAAAATAGAAACCTCATTCAGAGTCTTACTGTAGACTAAAATCTGAAGTCTGAAGTACAGAACGATATTTAAAATGAAGTACAGCATGAGGAAAGGCAAAATTGTCAAGGCTCACCAGTTTTATGGCACCGAAACGCTGAGGAACAGAAAGCACGAGCTCTTCATTCCATATAGGATTCAAGTTGCTCTTTACTACCTTCGTTTGAACTCTCTACATGTAAACAAAAGACGTTAAACTGGATGAATAATTATGATGGTCGAGAGAGAAGAGACAGCATGACAAGGGAGGTCAAAACTATGGTCTGGTGATATAAGCCATGGTGCACATTTGAACAATTGCGAAAACTAACTACTTTCTACAGATACCTACTAGGTATTGTGAATCAAATGGTGTCAATACCACTATGAAATGTGTTCCATTACTATAGCGAAAAACTAACTACTTTCTACAGATACCTACTAGGTATTGTGAATCAAATGGTGTTAATACCACCATAGTTACCAGATTCAGTCATTTGGAGAGCGAACTCCGACCTGGTTCGATCGTACCCTTTTAGAGTGGGTACGCGAATCAGATCGCTAAATCTAGCGTACCCATTTGCAAAAAGAAAAAAAAAAGATGGAAACATGATATTTAGGGTTTACAAAGTGTGAATATTGCTTTAACTTTAGGGTTTACACAGAGATAGATGATTCTGCTGTGAGACTTGAAGATTTGCGTTGATCTTTCGAAGACGATAATGACAATAAATAAGATGATTTAGTTCTTTGATTTGAGTTATTAGACTATCTTTGTTTAGGAGAAGATGATTTAGTTATTTAATTTGAGTTATTAGACTATCGTTGTTCAGGAAAGATGATTAAGTTATTTGATTTGAGTTATTAGAGATTGAGATCTATATTTCACTTGTTTTAAGTTTCACGTCATATATATATATATATATATATAGGGGCTAAGCTAAAAGGCGTGTCGAAAAACGAACTTTGGACAAAGTGCATTTCTTTCTTCAATCATTCATTCGATAGGCCTGATTCCCCGGAGGCAGGACAGGACACATGCAGTTCACTCGGCCTATTGGAATAGAAGGATATATATATACGTATGTGTATATATATTGCATAAATTTTGCGAATAATTATACCCCCTAGCGAATCGGAAACGTCTGGTTAGCTTACCCCGTATCCGTATCCCGTATTCGTACCGGAGCGTATCCCGTTTCTGGTAACTATGAATACCACTATGAATACCACTATGAAATGTGTTCCATTACTATGTATATAAACTGAAACATTCAAAAACATTATGAAGTCTGAGGCCTCAGCATAACTAGTGCAAGTAGAAATTTAGGTAACTGACCTGTTGACCAAGTGTAAGGACGACGTAAGGATCACTTGATAGCATATCTCTGATTGCTAAGTTTGTGCCCTTTATCACTGTCACATTCACTAACCCAATAAATGCTTCCATCCCTTCCTGCTGTAAATTTCAAGTTAGAAAAAAATTGAAGGAAATAATCAGTATGAAACTATCAATAAGAGATTTTAATAGTTTGACTGCTCCAAGATGTAACAACCAAGCATCTTCCGTGTGACTTGCGTGCTTTGAGCAAAGTTCCATATGAGCAATTATATTTCTAGGTATGCAAGTAATATATACAATTAAGTACAGTAGTTATTACGGGCTGCTATTAACCTACACATTAAAAAACCAGCAGACTAATGGTTCGACTCGTATAGTTTCTCCAGTTGGCCTAAGGGACCTTAACACATTAGCCTCCCCACAAGGGTCTCATTTCTATGGCACTGGAAAGCTATCATATTTTCTGGAAGAAAATATGTCCTTGTTAAAAACTATCCATGGAATGTTAATACAGGTAGGTAGCCGCTATCCGCCAGAGATATGGGATTCAGAAACTGTGAGTTGGAAAAAGGTTAAACAACTTACTATATACATATATTTCCACATACTATTCTGTTAAGACAGTAATCAAGAGGAACATATTTGTCTGTGAAAATCGATAAATAATGGAAGTAATAAGGTAGTATATAATTACAGATTTCTTTGATGAATCGGAACTTCGAAAGGTGTCCATTATCTTTCTAGAGAAACTAGACTGGAGGGAGCTTCTTCCACCTCCATTATTCAGTGAAACTATCCGCAAGCTTGGTTTCAGAAAAACTTGAAGCTCGTACTTAGACCTACATTTCAAAAAAGAAAAAAAATTAAGTGACATAAGAACTTTCTATATAGTTTAAACAAGTAAACCTCTTAGAGAGAGAGAGTCAGCAGCCACACAGACCACAAAAAGATGGATACATGCAGGCAGACACACATAATATGTACTTGAGAGATTGTAATTGGATACTTTTCGAGTTTTTAGTTTCAATTTGATTCCCTCATCTTAATTATATACAAAGAAAAACTACCCATAAAGCATTAATAAGGACAATACAAACACCCAGATGATGAAAGAGTCATTCATACAAATCTATTTGGTTTTGCACATAAGACACTCTTCGGTATCAGGTCGTCTACATTATAGATAGTGCACAGTAAGAACTATCCAAATTAAAGTTTCTACAAGAGCGAAGTGCACAGCCTCTCCAACTTCATACAACTCTGAAGTATCTCTCTAACTTTATACGACTCTTAAGTCTCAATAAACAGTAGCTGAATTCATTTCACCTGATGAACTTGGCACGCTGCTCATGAGTTGAATCAGGGCCAGGCTTCGTGACTCCATCAGGTATAAATGCCTCATATATTGAATTAGCACAAGTATTTCCACCAACCTCAATCATGGCATCAATTTCCTCATCAGACCAATCATCTAATGTGACGGATAATATCTGCACATCGCAAAATAGAGTGATCGGGAGACCGACTTATTTAACAAAATGAAGAAACTACGAAACTACAAAAAGACAAAAAGACAGTCTTTTGTCTGTCTCAATCTTGTCCGCAAGGCTTGAACTTCATCAATAGGGTAATCTCGATAACTTTTTTTTTATTAAATATGCGTCCTAATTAGGTCAGTAAAAAAGAAAAACCACCAGGCACAGGTTCGGAAATAAGTGATCACAATGAAGAAAAGCTAGTTATATTAACGAAAGCTCCATCAAAGCTACCTTTGATATATGGGAACCAAGACTTCGGTGCACACCACAGCATTTTAAGCATAGAAATACTCCAATATTTGCTGACCTGGAGAAACAACAGCATATGGTCAGTAGAAATTGGAAAATATAAAACTGTGATCAACAAGATAAATAACGAGGGAGCTGTATCCTGAGGTGGCAAATGAATAATAGATGAATATGAAGAGACCTTCATTGTGATAAATATTGCAGCACAGTTCTTAGAGATTAGAAAGATAAGATAAAGGTTCGGTTAGAAGCTTCGGAAGTGAGGATTGTAGATTCCATAAAAGATACTTCATGGGCTAATAAAATATTTTGGCATAGTTGAAGTATATGACTTTATCCTCGTAATGCCATCTGTTACAACATCTAGTTCTGACTCCAAACCTCCATATATTACAACTCAGAGACTGGACGGGGGATAAGTATTCATGACTTACTAACTTCCTCATCCACATACAAATCTTTGACCAAAAACATGTTCACAGCCACAATATAATACTTCCCATCTTACCCACATTCGCTTTTACCTTAAAATAAGGAAATCCTATTCGGCTCGAAGCTGGCACTGTTAAGAATATTTAACCCCGAGTTAGTGTGATCTCATTGTGCTCAATATCTTCTTTCACTCATTGTCGGCAGTTTTTCAGACACATTATTTCTTATTGATTTTATATATTTACATCCCACATTATGCTTTTTATCTTACGTTTCAATTCTCTCTCACGTGGATAAAGTTTATATGAAATTATAGTGGTCCCCTTCTGATTCTACAATACCTCATTCAAAAGATACATTTGACTAATATATCATACACAAATATAGTAACTTACGCCCATTTAGGATCCGGTGCACCACAATCTGCACAAGTGCGGTTGTCACTTTTAAGCAATAGCTCTTTCAGTCTCCTTGAAGTACCTGTAGGAATGAAGAGAAACAAGTTGATTTTGGCATCAGAAACAGCTTTATATTCTAAAATATGAAGTATATAAAGATCCTTCTTTAAACCACAAGAAGAAAACAAGTGACTAAATCTAAAAGGCAAAAATAAATCCTTGGACTATTAACTAATTATGAGTTTCGGATCCTAACAATCCTAAACTCAAGAGAACTACCATCAGCCTCTATACCAGCGCCTTGTTTCCAAATTTTTTCATAATCAAATCTTCTTCAAACAATAATTCTGAAGCTCTATATAATCTATCAATGATTAACTTGAACCAGGGCAACATTTGATCGTATTCTTGCTCTCTCTTGGTTCGTTTCTGCAGGCATTATTTTTCCTATGGTAGAGATATGCTAGAGTGTAGTGAGATGGATATGTATTTGACCACCTATGAGGCACTTTTAGTAGTAAAAGGAACAGAAGCTCTTGCTTCATATGACAAGGTCACAAGAAGCGTGACATGGTGCTTCATCAAGTCTGCGACATTTCTTTTGACACAGCAAGATAAGAAAATGCCAGTTAGGTCATCTTAAGATCATTTATCCATGAATTGTGTAGATTGTACCATCCACTAAGATGCATACCTAAAAGTTATGCACAGTAAACTTCTATGCATAACAAACAAAGGACATAAGGGCAAGTAATACAGTCATCAAGATTGCTTTTGTGACAGACAAAAAAATACCTTTTCGCTTTTTCTAAATTTCCATTTTGGAGCTGTTGGGTGAGAAACATATTCACTTTTTGTCATAAGCAACTATTCTCATATCGGATTTTAGGAAGCAGCTTTTGGGATAATATTGAAAGCGACTATATTACAAAGTTGATTATCAAGAAAGCAACGTCAGGAATACACTCAAAATCTAATCAGAATACGAACCCAACCTAAGTTTTGAATTATCTTTTTAATAACATTATCATTTCATTTTAGCTAAGTAAATGTAGTTTTCATGCTGAAATTATTCAAATGTAAGAATACAAATGGCCAGTGGATTTCTAAAAAGATTTTACGTACGTACCTGAGGAAGGTTTCCCCGAGCTAGGTGGAAGTCTACTCATTTCCCCACTTACAAGTCACTGAGCATTCGGGAACAAAAACATAATTATCTTCCTATCCTTAAAAAAAGATTTTCTTTTTCAGATAACGACAATCAAATGTTCAAAACTAGAAGAAAATTAATAGTCCACCACCCTTTGGTGTAGTGGTTGGACACTCCCTCTTAAGCCCATGAGGTCATGGGACCGAGAGTCTCGGTGGAAGAAGTTTATCACCAAAATTTATCCTAAGCAATTTAGGCAATAAATAAAGTAGATGTAGGTAGATGGGCTTACAAGCCTCCTAGGATGACCCTCAGGGTCTTTATTTAGGGCCCAAGATGTCTTAATTGGCGGTTATGTGTTTATCTAAATTCATGATGTATCAATGCCATTCATATGTAATGACTCTTGGAGTCCCATCTCAAAGAAAAAAATAAAAATAATGAACTATCCAAATACAGATTATTAAAATCGGATAACATACAGCCAAAAGAACTAGATTTGCTATAAACACCTATATTAAAATCTTCTCAACTAGAATGCAACAAACATTAAGGGTTTCTAGGTTAAGCCATTGAAGGATACCAAATTCCTAGACCTAATTAAAATTCATTCAAGATGAAGTTTCAAAAAGAAAATTCAATCAAGATGAATTAATATAACACCTAATATAGTAATTACTACCGGATATTCATCATTTAATAATCAAACTTTTCTAAATGGGAATGAAATCTTCCAGAAGGTAATGAAACAATAACTATTACATCGTTTAAATGTTTAAGTAAAAATTTCAAAATTGAGAACAGAAATCAGAGATTCGTCTATAAGATATGAAAGATCTGTACTAATCCAATTGGAGATTTATATGTATTTACCAGTCAATCGCTTATCCACTTCCTGGAAATCGTATTTCTTCGATCGAATGAAAATCCAGCTTATGAGAGAGAGAGAGAGCTATTCGTTGTTTTTTGGTGTAATAAAAAGATGTTCATCGTTCTTTTTCATGGGGATTTTCACCTCGTCAAACGAAAGCTCGCCTTTTAAGAGAAAGTCTAAATGAAGATGTCGCAGATAGGCAGATGTCCACGTATAATATGACTTATAAGGGGTTAAAGTGGATTTTGTTTCTTTGGATATTTAGTGTTTGGGTCAAGGATAAGTAACCAGTTTTAGTGTTTGGGTCACATGTTTGTCTGTTATAGGGTCTGAGTCACGGACTAACCATTGACCCCGTTGACTGCTGCCGAAAGTTAACTACCGTCTAAATTCAATGCAAATTACAATTTTATCCTAAAAATTAAATATAATTTACGAAATATCAGACCTTCTTTCCGTTTGGTTGACGGAATAAATCGACGACCCACAGACGATAGGTATGGACAGTCAGATTTAATGATGGAAAATGGGTAGTTTTGTTTATCTCGCGTACACAATTGGGGATTTTGTGAATGTCTAGGGTTTGTGCAATTTGGGAAATCTCGGCTTAGGGTTCTTGCGATTTGAGAATTTTGACTGTGAAGGGTTCGTGTGAAGCTTAAGAGTTATTTCGAAATCATATTGCTAGGGTTTATAAGGCAGTAAGGTAATTGTTCTTCAATGGCTTCTTATTTGACCTAATTTCTGTTTAAATTGCTGAATAATTGTTGAAAGATTTCGAACTTATAAATCTTTCTATTTATTTCCTTTCCATATGAATGATTAACAAGTTATCAATTACTAAGTTAGAGTTAGGCTAATCATTATTTGATTTTTGTTTTGGATTGAGAAAATTTGAGGTTTTCCAACTTTCTCTTTCTAGAAATTTTTAGTGTAGGTTTTTCATTTATTCCATTTTCATATATTTACTTCCATGTTTGAAATTTTGAAACTCTTTGTAATGTTTTTCCATGTTTCAATATCTATTTTCCATTTCTTTATGGGTTGTTTGAAGGGCCCCTTATAAGTGTTAAAGGGGTGTACCTCAAGGCAAATTTGAAAAGGAGTTTGTGAAGGAAGGAGGCGCCTATAACACTTATGGGAGGCCCCTATAAAACTTCCCTTTCTTTATTACTCCCTTCGTCCCATTTTGTTTGTAGTTTTCGGGAATTCAACTTATTAAGGGGACCTTATTTATTCTAGTCAAATAAAGACATTTTCCTAAATTACCCTCATTTAGTTTAGAGTATTTCATTAAATATAACATTGGTAGAAGTGTAGAACCAATTACAATCTTTTATTGGTAATGAAACTAAAGGGTAGTTTTGGAAGTGGAATCATGTTAATATTGAAATGGATGTTATAAGTACTTTGAATGGGTTATTAGTACTTTGCATTGGGTTATTAGTACTTTGAATGGGTTATTGGTACTTGACACTTTTTGTTTGGATTTATTCAACTCTTATTTCAAATGGGTTATTAGTACTTTGAATTCTACTCTTAACAACAATTTCAGTGATATACTAGTAGTTCATAACATATTCATAATCATTTGTTTTGATTTTTCAATACACCTTCAAGCCACATAAATCCTGAGCATGATGGTTTAGTGCATGAAAAAAACTTCCCTCCATAGCTATGAGCTCTGCCACTAGTTCCCATTTTCATTTTCGCATTACATGAATTTCTAACACATCTAGTAAACAAGATAGAATAGTTACTTCGATGGTGATAAGATGAGTTACAACTGTAGCACTTGGGCATCTTTGAGTTGTTGATAAATTCCTCACACAATTCATCCATATGTAGGCCAGGTGTGTGTGCCTGCCTTTTTCCCTCAACAAGGATTGTCGCTTGGTAGTTGCTTCATGTTTGACAATTGCATCTTCCAACCACTCAAAAATCTCACATTTTTCACATATCACAAACTTTTTCCCTTCATTTTCATGTGAATGTGAAACCCCTATATGCATCATACCCTTGCATCCTTGTTTGGAACATGGGCATCCATCCCATGGGTAGTCTCTTGGTTTATGATCATCATCACCACAGTAGTAGCATTTTGAGAATGAAGATAACCCACTACCATCACATGAAGGAAATTGACATTTTAAATAATTTTTTTCTTTAACAAGTGTTCCTTCAAATTACAATAGCATTCTAATACCAGGGCATCATCTGTTGGAGCATTTAAAGTACATCCAACAACAGGAAATTGCAGAATGTGAAGCTTGGTCACACAACTGACACATCTGAAAATTAGATATAAATTAGACATGGGTACATCTGTTTGTGCATAATGTTAGTATTTGGGTCAAAAATGGCAAAAAAACTTACCACTTGGTTGTTTGATTCTATTGGTTATTTCTCTCTTAACTGCAACTTATGTTGATGTTGGTAGACTTCTAAATTGAAGAAAAAAAACACAAAATTGTTGAAATCAATTGGTGAGATTAAGGTATGAATAAGAGGAGAAGAAGAGTATTTAAAAGGAATTGGAAGAAAACGATATGATTTGGAGGTATTCTCGGTCGTTCATTTGGACGATCCAGATCTATTTCAAAAAATGATCAAATGACTTCAACATACGACCGTTAATTCGTTATCGTCACGCTGTTTACGTTTTTGAATTTAGATGGTACTTAACTTTCGTCAACAGTCAAGGGGGTCAATGGTTAGTCTGTGACCCTATAACGGACAAACATGTAAGCCAAACACTAAAGCCAATACTTATCCTTGACCCAAACGCTAAATAATCCTTTTTTTTAGTTAAATCAAAATTTTCATTAGTACGTAACAATGCAATCCAATACATTTTACATTGTTCTGAGTCTTTTGGCTTCGTTGACTACAACATGAGACTTAACATCGTACAATTTAAGAGTGACAAAAATAAATTACAAAATGAAGTTTAAAGGAACACAACTTACAATAACAAAGTGAAAAGACCCGTTTAAAAAAATAAATGAAAAGACCCTAAGGCCATGTTTGGCGCGCGAGAATGGAGTATGAGTGTGGTTTCTGAGAATCGCATTCCCGTAATGCGATTCCCGGGAATCAAATTACGTTAGTTTTATGTTTGGTTAGACCAAGAATAGAAATTTCATTCCTGATAGATTCCTAACTTGGTGTTTGGTTTGTATAGTGATGCACCCGAAAAGGTTGCACACCCAAGCGGAGGTATCAAGTAGTAATCCGGCAAAGCCGGGATCGATCCAAGGATAGGAAGATATTGTGGATATCGAAGGGTCTTATCCCTCTGTCTAGATATTAAAGGCTAACTTAGACTAAAAAGAAGAGAAACAAGGATAAATGGGGGGTTTTGGATGAATAAGTAATAAGAGAAGAAAACAAGTAAAGCTAACTAGATAATCTAACGTAAACGGGCGAGAGAGATTCGAGAGAAGAGTCGGAGGAACAAGAGTCGGGAGACGGTAAAACTCGATTCGGGCAACAAATAAGTGAGAGAGGTGTCGAAGTCCGGGAATCCATAATGATAAACCTACGACTATGTGTAGTCTGATTTAATGTGTCGAAGTACAATCGATGTTCGACTCCTAAAGTAGATGTCTCTAAGTACTACGTATATCCGGAGATCATACTTAGTCAAACAAACGTCTAAATCGGTTAATCCCGAGTCATCGAAAGTGTCGTCTAGTCGCCTAACTATGTGAAGTGCATGACAAGACACATGAAATTATGACTTAGACTACGATCGATATCGAATACTTCGTTTCGTCTATTAACTATGCGAAGTGCTTGACAAGACACATGAAAATACGATCAAAACGATAATCGAATCAAATGAACATCAATTCATAATCAAAACATCAAATCATATTAAACATAATCACAAATTCATCACATTTCATCTCATATAATCGACACACTAAAGTTAGCTAACATGGTGAATAAGTAATAAATGAAAAAAAGATGATGAGAAATCCCCCTTTTTCGATGTGGCTCGAGGCTAGGTTCGTCGAGAAAAATGAGTCTTTAAGTGTAGTCAATCTCCCCGTAGCGATTTTCTGGATTTCCCTTTAATAGTGCACTTTGGGTGTCCCCGAGCAAAAATCAGATTTCCCCATAGCGACCACCATAATCTTCTCCATTTAGAACACAAACTCCATTAAAGCTTCATCAAGCTTTCTCTCTCTAAAGATTTCTTACCCAAAATCAAATCAAACTACAAGGGAAGATAGATCAAGACATGGGGAGTAAAAGCCCTATGGTTTCGAATCAAGAAAGTTGTCGGAAACCCTCAAAAAATCCGGTCAAAGAAACCCTAGTTCCGGCCAACCCTAGATCCGGCCATGTGCACACTGTCGACCCCTTCCATGCGATGTCCGAGCAACCCGAGCACGTTCCCAAGCCAACCGAGCTATGCCTTGAAGGCCCCAGTGTGCAACAGCTGCGTCCTTGGAGCAGCTCGGGCTGCTGTTCCGAGCAGCGGGTCGCGTCCGAGCAAGCTCCTCCGAGCAGCTGCTGCTGTCGCGAGTTTGCTTGCACTGCCGTTCCCGTGCTCCCATATCCGAGCTGCTGTTGCGCGTCCCTGAGTGCTTCCCGAGCAGCCCGAGCTGCTGCCGGCCAAGCTTGGCCGGCCTTGAGCTTGGCCGGCCTTGCTTGGCCGGCACTCCTCCTTCTCCTTCCTCTTTTTTTCTCTCTCTCAAGCTCCTCTTAACTCTCTAAACCCTTGAACTTCCAAACTTGAAACCCTAGATCTCCTCTTTCCCTCCTTTTCTTTCAAAACTTCTGTATTGTTAGAATGAAGAAGAAAATGAATAGTGTCTTGACCCTCCCTTTTTACTCAAACCCTAGACTTAGTCAAGACTTGACTTTGACTCAAACTTGAGTCCATAAAGAGGGTGCCTCCAAAATCTCTTCCTTCTTTCATCTTCTTTGGGCTTGGGTTTTATTCCTTCATATCTAGGCTCTTGGGTTTTAGACTTGGGCTTTAATCTTCACTTGGAAATCAAGGGGGGTGCCTTCATAGAATCTTTGTTTTAAGACCGAACCTCGACTTCTTTCTTCCACAACTTCCCCATCCGAACTCGGAATTGACTTCCGTTTTCATCGTTAGACTCGTCTTTGACTCCTCTTGTCATATGATTTGCTTGAAATCTTTTTCTCTCGTTTTCGGCACATGAAATGATAGTGACAATTCGTTCCCTTTATTCCGGTTTACACGCTTAACTCCAAAATAAGTACCTAACATGAAAAACACATAAAATATTATTGATAACACTCGAAATGACTAATTAGTCTAAGTTAGGCTCTCCAAATGTGACATTTCCGTGTCACATCATATAGGAATAAGAATCCAAACTTTTACAAAAGTCTTATTATATCCTTTACTTAAACTACATAAATTGTAGGTCGACTCTGTTATATATATATTAATTAGTATTATCTATTCAAATTTGTAGATATGGAATAGTAACGTGATACACTAATTTAAGTCGTATTTAAAGATTTGTTTAAAATATATAAAGGTCTCGACTAATTTTGTAAAACATTTCGAAATCGATTTTGAATGAACAAAGAATGAGAGAGAAATAAAAAACTAGAGATATGGAGAGAGAGAGACTTACGTTCGAGCGAGAGAGAGAGACAGAGAGAGAGTGTGTCGTTATGGTGGTGGTTGAAACCCTAAGTTTTTAATTTTTTATTTAAAATGTTAAGAGAATGACGATTTTAATATTAGTCATTCTAATATTTTATCAAGGATTATTTTGTCCAGAAATAATAAATCAAATCATCCTCGGGAATGGTAATCACAAACCCACCCTCTCCCTAGGTTTGCTGATACCCCATTAGGGGGGAATCCCATTCCTTTAGGAATAGAATTCCCCCTGCATTCCTCGAGCCAAACATTAGTCAGGATTATGATTATCAGGAATCACCTTTCATTCCCACACGATTTCCGCGTGCCAAACATAGGCTAAAGGTCACAAAATGAAATGATCAAGAAAATCATAAGATGAGAAGACCCTAACGGTCGTAAAATTTATTAGAGCATCTCCTTCTTTTGGATTATCCGAGATAGACAATAAGTATTTATGGAGTCGAGGCGAGAATAGATTCTCTTTCCTTAAGACATTTTACACCCCCGTAACAGTACCAACAGTTAGGGTGTATGGGTTCGAGATACAACGAATATTTTTCAGAATTTAAGATGATACTTCTATATTCTGAAAGTGGGCGAACCTTCGTAAATAATATAAGCTCTTGGACTGATGAGAATAGATTTTCTAGACACATGAATATTATAACTTCATTCAGATACTTCTCTCATCGGAATTCCAGAGACACCGGAATAATAAATCAGAATTATTTTTCAGACACAGCAGAATAATTCTAAAATCAAAATTATTTTCCAAACACCAGAATACTAATTCCAAGAGTGAAGGGAAGAAGAAAATAGACAAGAATTCACACGAAGACTTCTTTCTTCAAAATTCACTCGGAGACTTCTTTCTTCAGAATTCTGGATATACTAACATATTTCTAAAATCAGAATTATATTTCGGACACACCAGAATACTGATTTTAGAAGAGAAGAGAAGAAGATAATGAAAGAATGAAATGATTTTTGGTTTTTTATATAGGAATTGAATAGGTACATGTAACTTTTGGGGTCAATGGATGTATCCCTTCAAAATGATGGACTCAACTTGAAATAACTGAAAATGTTAAAGCCGGTGCAATCTGGACCGTCAGATTAGACTAAAGAACTCAGGTGGAACGCCTACTGTTGAATTATGATAGAATGATCCCGAAACGTGCCTAATAGATGAAAGAATCAACGGTTAGATTAAAATATTGACTTATCCCACTCGGTGCCCGACGCGGAGCAGACAATGGTCATTGGATCTCACAGATACAACGATTCTGGCCGCATCCCAACATTGTCCCGAAGACATCAATGCGCGACCGTCAGATCTCTTGAAATCCCACGGAGTGAACATGAGCCGTCCAGATCTGGACGTGCTCGCTTTGCTCAAGCGACACCCAAGTTGACTTGTCCAATTTGACGCTTTAGTCTCTATTTTGACTGATATTCGTTCAAACTTTAAACTTGATTTTCTCATTCATCCGCAATCGGATTTGAGTGATTTTTGGCTCAAGTTAAAGAGTTCGACGAGACGAAAGCAATGGCGCATTTTGTTTTTGAGTTTGACAAGTCGGGTCGAGGCAAAATCGGCTCTGATTCCAACAATCCCCCACATGAATGAAAATTCGAGGTTTTACTATGTCATATAGAAACATACTATACTGACTTACTGACACTAGAAGAGCTCATATGCAGAACTTCGCTACATCGGAAGAAGGTAGTGTTTCGACTTTGAACCTTTCCTAGTGACTAACTGCAACGTCTGCAAGGACGACAGTGAACTTTTCGTCTTGAACTGAGTCCCGGGAATTGTAAACCAAAATAGCTATCACACAGTTAATCCCTTACTTACTTAGGTTCTCAGTTGTGTACATTTTGACCCTAAACAATCCTAGTTTCGTGTGTACTTTAGAGAAGTCGGCCTAGACGAACTTCCCATAGAATCGGCATCAATTCACACACATATAGGTTATCCGTGATAAGGTATCCTGTTATACCTCAAGTTAGAATCTAGTTATAAGTTTTCGGATTCATTAAAAGCTTAATGCTTAACCTCTGACTGCTGGCAATAATGTTTTCATCCTAGGAACGGGTAAGAGATAAAAATCTCTTACGGTGTTACTGTCGAGTCAGGATATAACTTCAGTTGCCCTTTGAACGTAAATCGTGGGATCGCCAATCATCTAGGTAAGGTTTCACTATGCCTTTACTCATGTACTTTAGACGTGTTTGCCCCATTCCCCTTGATAATGCAATTTCAACTCTCTTGTTCACCCTTGTTCTATACTGACCCGTTAGGTAACTTAAGATTTATTTATGCATTCCTTGAGAGCAATTGCTTTGCAGTACTAGTCTATTTTGTTTTAATTCTCTGGACTTGTCGTATTAGTGCCTACCCAACAACTATTTAGGTTTATTGCTTGTACTGACTTCAATTACAAATAAATATCTTCCAGGAAGTTCACCTACTTCCTTTGCTTTCTCCAGAGCAATGAATCCATCAACGCCTTTAGAATTACATTGTCGATCCAACTATGCACGTCTACCCTTTGAGGAATTTTGTGATATCGTAGCCCTTAGTGATTTTTCAAATCCACTGTTAGACTTTATATATGAGATTCAAGTGTTTTCAATATATCTTGATTTTTCTTTATTTATGAAATGTACAATCAAATTACATGAGTGTGCTCATATACGTAAGAACTATTTGTTACTCAGATAACTCTTTCTTGAATTTGTTTTAATTTAAGTGTTTATGCTTATCGTTGTCCGTGAGTGGTTATTCTTCCCTCCTCCGTCCAAACATGTACTTTAAATTATCAATTATAAGTAACGATTCAATCTGGAAGAATATTGGGATCAGATTTTCTCAAACTCTTCTTTATTCGTAAGTAATCTCGTTTCTTAGTTTAGGGTTAGAAAGAGAAGTTCTTTCCGTTTGTGTTTTTCCAGATTTGTTGAATGAATTCTTACTTAAAAGTGCACTTCATCACTTATATTCACATACATGATTTTGTCACAGTTTAATGAATATAATTATAGTTCTTAGTTCAGTGAAACCATATAGACGAAACTTTCTTTCTGACTAAATCTAGTTTCTAAGGTACTCCATAATTTTCCTCTTCCTACGTCTTAATGACGTTATATCTTAAGGAGAATTTGGAGACCTTAATGCCATTTATTTCTTTATAACTAACATTTCGGTTCCTTCTCGGTTCCTTCTCGGTTCCTTCTCGGTTCCCCCACATTTCAAGAGAATCTTCTCTTATTCATCAACTTGGATGGAATCTTACAATATTCCATATAGGGTACTTAACAATATCTGCCCCCATAGTTCAATGGTAAATAGTTAATTCTTCTTTTGACAAAATTGTTTTCTTACACAACTCCTTTAGTGTAGCGTTTCTAGTTTTGTTTTATAAAATGATAATTTATGATCATTAGAACATTTGAAATTTAGCATAAGGTGAGTTTCTCTTTAAACTCTTTTCTTAAGTCATATGTCTTAACATATATACTTGCTTGAAAAACTATCATATGTTCACCAAAGTTATCATTTCATATTTTGTCCTTCTTCATCTCTAGATTCTGTTCGCACTCTTGAACCGAAAATCTTATTAAGAGCCTTGAATTTACTATTCAAGTCACGTCTAGACCGAATGACGTAATATTCAACTTTTATGTCTTATCAACCCTAATTCCCTTACCATCCAAGGAGACTAGGTTGCTCATGAGGATTTATGAAGGACCTTTCTGTAAATTATACAGAACTAGGGACATATTTACAAAGAACCGCACTGGACCGTTACAAAGAATATTCTAAAGTACTTGAAAAAGACTAAGGATCACTTCCTGGTATATGGCGGGGAAGATACACTCAAGGTTGTAGGCCATGTGGATGTAAGCTTTCAAACAGATAAAGACGACTTCAAATTGCAGTCCGGTTACATCTTCTGTCTGAATGGAGGAGCAGTGAGTTGGAAGAGTTCCAAGCAGAGCACTTGTAGACTCTACCACTGAAGCAGAATACCTACCAGCTTCGGAAGCAGCAGAGGAAGGATTTTGGATTAAGAAGTTCGTAATAGAACTTGGTGTCGTACCTGGCAGAGAAGAGGGCATAGCTCTTTATTGTGACAACAATGGAGCAATCGCCCAAGCCAAGGAACCCAGAGCACACCATAAGTCCAAACATATCCAAAAGAAGTACCACATGATTAGGGAAATCACAGAGAGAAAAGATGTGGGCATTTGCAAGGTTCATACGGATGACAATGTCGTAGATCCGTTAACTAAACCGTTACCTCAACCCAAACACAACTCACACATGAGGGGCATTGGTATAAAGCGCATTGGAGAATGGCAACAAATGTAATTTAGACTCATAAAAGAGTTTATGTACCTAATTACTTACATTCGATAAATGAAATAAAAGGAATTTTATTTTGTCCTTAAAATCTGGTTTAGTATTTTAAGAGACAACCCATCAATAAAAAAGTACTCCAAGTAGGCTTGTCAGATACATGATCTGAGGAATGAAACCCTACTAAGTGAACTTGGAGTTATTCATTATCAATTCCCTGGTCCAGGTCATTGCATGGATGACAATGATTCATGAAGACTAGCACGGGAGGTCGATGAGATAACGCAGTAGTTTTATGGGCTATAAGAATAGTGTATTCGACTCGACTGTGTGGGTGTGTAATAGGGATTATACGTTGGATAACCCTCAACATGAGAAGTACATAAAAAATGATGAAACTTCAAAGCACTTCTCATAAAGACAAGATTGGAGAGATCCCTCAAAACATGAGTGTTCTGCTCATCTTATGTAAGGAATGACCGACTTTGGTTCCGTTAAACGTCGCGCCGTAAAAGGAGGTTATAAAGGCGGATACTGAGAAGGACAAGATAGACATGAAGCTGAGTGGGAGCGCAAGAATGGATTATGTTCCCCTAATTATATTAGGATACAGTGTCCTCGGGCCACTTGATGAGTAGCAACTGAAAAATGCATGGTCGTGCTCAAATGGATTATAAGTTAATCATTTGTCTTGACAGTTGTACTCGGGATCAAGAAAGTCTGAATGACGTGACGTATTAGATGGGATACTAAGTGACATGGGAATCGAGCATTGAACTTGTTCTAAGTATAAGTGGGATTCTGAAGGAGATGCCCTTCGACCAAGGATGCAATGCGATCAATTTGTCGGATAGGAAAATTGGTGAGAAAGATCATCAAGTCCGGATGATTTAGCGATCGTAGTGTTTAGCTAGAAACCAACTACGATCGTCGAATTACTTTGTAATTCGCGGCTAACTTCGTCTAGATCCTACAACGGGTTACACAAAGAGTGTCAATTTGATCGGAGGAAATGATTAGAGGGATGAGACACATAATCATGGGAGAACCCCATAAATATGTCTCATAGGCCTAAAAGAAGTTTAGGCAAAGATAATGCAAAAAACCCAAAAGAGGGGTTTTGGGCCTAGAACCAAAAGAGACTTTTTGGTCTCGGATTGGGCTGAAAATTGGTGAGACGCTTCCCCTAATGGGGAAGGTTATTTTTGCCAATTTTGGCTTGGTTTCGATGTCCTCTCATCAAGGAATTGAGAAAATAGCAACTAGTTTCTATTTTCAACTATTTCCTTAATCTTAGTCAAAAGGGTCTTTTAGGAAACCAAATCTGATTAGGACTCTTATTGGGGTTCTATATATTGACCCTTAGGGAAGTGAATAAGGTCTGAAATTTCTCTAAGAGCTTTCTTACTCTACAACATCAAGTAGCGAAGAGAAAGTGAGCTAATTCCCAACTATCTATCTAGTCAAAGAAGAAGGTGTTCTTCATCCAACCACCATTGGTGATTAAGCTAGCAACAAGGTGGGAGATCAAGTTGATTGCTACAATTAGAGCTCTTGGTCTTCTCAAAAGCGATTGGAAAGGTTCGAGGGAAAACTAGCGATTAAGGTAATCATCAAACTAATTTTACTTATTTATTATTATTAGCTTATGCATGTGATCCTGGGGATACTAATGTTAGACATATGATATCTGAGATTCCGCTTAGAACATAAGTAGACCAGAAATCCCAACAGTTAAGGGTTTCAATCAGGGTACAATTCGGGCAATCGAAACGATTGCCTATATATTATCCAACCCTTTGACGAATAGGGAGCGTTTCGACGCAGCATTTCCAAAGAAAGATAGAAATATACGGGATAGTTTAATAGTCCATATGAATAGCCAATTAATATTAATTTGATGTTAAGAATGCTGAGCCGAGGCTAAATGATGATACATGGATCCTAAGGTGAATTTTCCAGATTGAGTGAGGGTCCACCGAATTTTGTCTTGCCCATCTTCTTTGATATCCATGGATTTGATGAGGTTACAAGTTTGTCTGTCAAACGTATTTTCTAGGATTTGATAATTCCACCGATTGTTATGAATAAGCTGGGGAACTTTAGTGAGAGTAGAATTGTTAGGATTCGATAGGGGGGAGTTTGGAATCTGGTGGTCATGCCAAATGTTAATTTGAGAACCATTTTTCACTTCCCAAATAGCAAGAGTGTTTATAAGATCATAGTGCTTATGAATGACTTTTCACATCCATGAGTGCCCATGCTTAGCTGGGCCCAAGTTGGAAGTGTGATTATAGTATTTGACTTTAAGAAGTTGAACCCCAATCGCATTGGGTTCAGTTTTAAGGCGCGAGGCTAGCTTGTTGGGGAAAGCTTTGTTATTTAAGTGAGGGTTGTGTATACCAAGGCCACCCAATTTTTTGTGGGAGTCAGATATATGATCATGCTTTGGTGCTTATGCCTTTAGATTTTCCCACAGAAGGAATTCTCTGAAGTTGCAATGCGATAGCAAATGCCTTTGAGAATGGCAAAGCATTGTACCTGGTATGGGAGAACGACCGCAGCTACTACAGAGATAACCACCAAACGACCAACTTGTGAAATAAAGTTGTGATGCCAATTGGAGAGTTTGGTCTGAATTTGATCTAAAATAAATTGGAAGACCTTAGTTGTGTTGTCACCAATGAATAACTGATCTCCAATGTGTTTATCGGAGAGAGAGGCGTTTCTAACTTTAAGGCTCTGCATTATCATGCATTTGAACTTCGCTTGAGAGTTTTTAGAAAAGTAAATGTTTTTTTTTTAAATTTTAATTAATCATCTGGCCAGAGGTGGAGCAGAATATGTGGAGAATCGATTTAAGATTATGAATGTTCTCAAACGAGTTCTTGCCAAAGATGATGCAATCATCTGGAAAGAGGAGATGGTTTATAGTCAAGTATGGGTTAGCCCTGGGAAAACCATGAAAGTTATGGCCTGATTGAGGTGAAAGAAGCATGCTACTAAGATCCATAGAAAGAGTAAAGAGGAGAGGAGAGAGGGGGTCTCATTGCCTGATACCTCGGCTAGGATAAAAGGCAGGCCTCAAACGACCAGTGATGAGGATGACTAAAGAAGAGGTGGGTATGCAAGGCAAAATCATGTTAATCCAGTAAGATGCAAAACCCAACTTAGACTAATATCAGAGAGAAATGACCATTCTATGCGATCAGAAGTCTTCAACATGTCAAGCTTGAGGCCAAATATCCAGTAGCACCCCGAATCTTTTTATAAGCGTGATTATTTCTTGCTTAATGATGATGTTATCCAATATCTGCCTCCCGAGATGTAGGCAGATTGAAAGGGATAACTAATGGAGCTCAACACACATTTGATTAGATCCGCCAGGATTTTAGTGATGATCTTTTAAGTAGTATTAAGAAGAATGATGGATCGAAAATTAGCTGGGGATTAAGGTGCAGGGGATTTGGGAAGGAGACATATATGGGTATGGTTTGTGTTAAGTGTGATGGTAATGTTTTCAAAAAAGTCACAAACCACATTGTAAATGTCTGCTTGCACCGTGTACCAATTGGCTTGAAAGAAGAATGGTGGGTAACCATATGGTCCAGGAGTCGCTTCTTTCTTAAGACAGTGAATATCTTGATCAATTTTGACTTGAGTTGGAATGGCTGATAGGGCATCGTTCTGGCCATTAGAAATAAAGGGGAGGAAAAGATCCGTTATCACTGACGAAGTGTTGGTTTTACTAGAGGTAGTAATACCCTGGAGATGAGTGGTGAATACTTTATGAGTTTCTTACTCCTCTGTCTGCCGGTCGTTGTTGGAATCACGAATGAAGTTGATCTGGTTGCCACGGTTCCGCTTAATAGCCAGAGAGTGGAACTCTTCAAGGCTCTAAGTGAGGGAAATATACTGAGCCTGGTTTGTAGAAGTTTGAAGAGAATCAGTAATAAAATTGATCTGTTTATCAATATTACCAAAGACATCTCTATTCCAGATAATCAAATGTTTACTCAAGTGTCTAAGCTGATATTGTATGTGAGAAGGGTGTTGTGGTCTAGGTCGAGTGGACCACTTGTTAGCAATGAACTCATGGCAGATGAGACATCCAAGTATGAATAAGGGTTATTCTCCAAATGGCCCCCAACTTTGTCACCAGCTTCCTGCCTGACCCCCTACTTTAGCAATAATTCCCGCACCCCCTTTTTCCGTATTTTTAACATTCTGTTACTCTCTCTCCTCCATCTCATTTTCTCTTTCTGCCACATCATTTCAACACGCCACATCATCATCTTCACTGGCAGGGGTCGCCGGCCGGCCAAATTTCCGGCCGGTGACCTTCAAAAGTTTTTATTTTTTTTTCTCTCTAAAAAAATATTTTTTTAAAAAAAATTATCTCCTCTCTCTCTAAACTCCAGCGTAGGGTTCCCTTCGCCGGAGTTTAGAGAGAGAGGAGAGAACTTTTTTAATTTTTTTTAGAGAGAGAGAGAAAAAAAATTTGAAGGTCGCCGGCCGGAAATTTGACCGGCCGGCGACCCCTGCCGGTGAAGATGATGATGTGGCGTGCTGAAATGACGTGGCAGAGAGAGAAAATGAGATAGAGGAGAGAGAGTAACGGAATGTTAAAGTTAACGGAAAAGGGGGTCATACGGGAATTATTGCTAAAGTAGGGGGCTAGGCAGGAAGCTGGTCACAAAGCTGGGGGCCATTTGGGAAATAACCCTATGAATAAATTTCAAAGATTTAAGGGTAGAATGGATATTCTGAGAGTTGGTAAGATAGACGGGATCCAATCTAGACGGTTCATTTTGAACGGTCCAATTAGACCTAGAGCCATTAAATATGAAAAAACAATAATCCCTTCCCCATGCCATGTACTCCTTATTAGAGCAAGTCCAACCTGGGGTTGGAGGGGCTCTAAATTCAAATTTAGAGCCTCTCCCCCGGGTCCAACCCTGGCTGAACGCCCAACTGATTGTCGGGAAGGTCCCCCAACGGTCATGTTGGGGCTTCCAATCCAACCGTTGGATGTGATCCAACGACCAGATTGGGATGTTGGATCACATCCAACGGTCCAAATTTTTTTATTTTTTTAAACAAATATTATTAAAAAAATAAGTATTTTTTTAAAAGATGATTATGACTCATTAATAATTAATAGTTAAAATGCATTAATAATAAAACTTTACATTGATAATCCAACGATCTAAATTACATTTTTAATAATCCAACGACCAAAATCTATTCATTGTCATCGTTAGATCTCGTATTCCACAAGTCTCAACAAGATCTTCCTTCAACCGGGTATAGATTTCCTGGCTTCTTACTCGACCAATATGTTCAAGCAATTCGTCCGGTAAGATTCTCCGCGATGTATCAAACCCATTTCACATCCCTCGACATTGGTCGTAGCATGTGGTCCTTCATCTTCAATAATCATGTTATGCATTATGATACACGCCTTCATGATATCACTCATTGTCTTTACATCCCACCAACGTGACGACCCTCGAATAATTCCCCATCGAGCTTGTTGTACACCAAAAGCTCGTTCAACATCTTTTCGAACCGACTCTTGTCTTTTGGCAAAGTATGCTTATTTCGGGCCACATGGATTAGAAATAGTTTTGACTAAGGTACTCCAATCCCATTAGCAAGATAATAACCCATATCATATTGTGTGCCGTTAATTACGTAATTAATCGGGGGACTCTCACCCATTAACAGTTTATTAAAAACTGGTGAAGGTTCAAGAACATTAATGTCATTGTATGATCCAGGCATCCCAAAAAATGCATGCCATATATGGAGGTCTGACGATGAACTGCTTCTAGGATGATAGTTGGAGCTTTGACATAGCCCGTGTAGTTTCCGTGCCATGCCGCAGGGCATTTACTCAATTCCCAATGCATACAATCAATACTCCCTAGCATTTTAGAAATCCTTGTGATTCACCAAGTGCTAGGAGTCTAGATATATCTAACTCATTCGGATCCCTCAAGTATCTAGGGCTGAAGACATGGATGACTCCTATTACAAATTCTATTGAAGATTCAATGACAGTAGACTTACCAATCCGACAATATTCGTGTTCTGAATCGGCCGGACCTCCATATGCAAGCATCCTCATTACAGCTGTAATTTTTTATGAGGTGACAATCCCATTTGGCCCATTGCATCAATTCTTTCGGTAAATTTGGGGTTGTATTCCACAACGACATTGAGAATACGCAAAAATAAATCACGATTCATCCTGTAGCGTGTGCGAAACATTGTATCATCATATGTTCGAGTTTCATTGAATAGTCCCTCATAATGGTTTCATGACCGAGTTGTCTATTACGATCTATCGTTTGGTGATCCATAACTGAACCAACATGACGAGAACGTTTTCATGTAGCATTCTTTTCCATTTCTTCTAACATTCTGAGGTCATCATCATCCCTTTCTGCAGCCCATTCATCTTCTTCAAGCATCATGTTCAATAACATAATTTTTTTTTTCATTGTAGAGAAAGATAGAGGGTATAGAAAAAATAATATGGAAGATGAAGTACACCAAGTTTGTAGAGAATAAAAGAAGATAGAGTTTGATGTGACTTTGTAGAGAAAGAGAGTTGTATTTATAGAGAAAGAGAGATTGTAGAGAAATTGAATATGGTGGTTGGGTGGACAGAAAAGAGGAAAATTCAAAATTCAAATTCAAATTTAAGGGCCCCAAGAGGGGCTAAGGTTGGAGCTGATTTTTAGGGGTTGAGATGAGGCTGAAAATTTTGGATGGGTAGATTTTAGGGCCTAAGACAGGCTGAGGTTGGACTTACTCTTAACAAGCTGGGTTACCAAGCATCAGGGCCGGCCCTGGGCCTAAAACAGACAAAGCGTCGTTTTGGGCCCCAAAATTTTGGGGCCACATTTAGAAGAATTTTAAGCGGAGGTGCCTTTATCATTTTGGGCCAGGCCTAAAACTTTTTAAAGGTGAAAGGCCACAATAATGTCATTTACCCATCTTGGGGCCCAAAATACATGATTTGAAGTATATGTGGGCCCCAATAAAATCTTTTATACCTTATTAGTCATCACATCTGTTACTATAACCTACTCACATCCCCACACTCCCACCCATCTCTTTGATTGTTTCGGAGTACGTTAAAATGTTTTGCTCTTCCCTCCAAAGTCCAATCCCCATCTCTTCCTCTCTTATATTTTAGAGCATCTCCAATGCAAAAGTCAAAAAAATCTCTATTTGTCCTATTTGTCAAGTTCCAATTGAGATTCTCACTCCTAAGTGTCGAAAATAGAGATCCTCAATTCTTGTATGTCTCCAATGCAACACTCTAAACTCTTTTATTTTACTTACGTGTCATGGTTATTTTTGTAAAAAAATAATTTGTTATTTTGGAAATATACGAAGACTTGATTTCTATTGGTTGAAATTTAAATATTGATGAGTTGGACAATTAGAGATATCTCAAGAGGACACTCTCAAACCATATCTCTATTCCTCTTGAGATGTCTCTATTCCACTCTCGACACATCATCTTCGAGATCTTAGTTGAGTTTTGCATTGGAGACGATTTTTTAAGAAAAACTCAGAAAATCCTATGTGGCACTCCGTGTTTCTAAGATTGAGTTTTGCATTGGAGATGCTCTTAGACTGCTATAACCATATTTATTACCTATTATGCTTACGCATATTAATTGATTTCATTTTTGGCTTCTTTTATAAGTTTATTTGTTACATACTTCTAGTTTTATTATTGTCTTGATTTGTCTTTATCAGATTCATCTTTACTCACAAACATATCATTATTTATTATAAAAGTAAATTTTAATTTGCAAGTATAGAAATAAATTCAAAATAGTTAACACCACAATATCTTCTTATTTAATCTGACGACTCAAATTTATGACAAGGCCATTACTACAAGTATAGATAGTTTGCATTACATGCACAATAATTTTTCCAAAAATTAGTCAATTTAATTTGATTTAATTAATTTCATTGGGTTAGAGGACAACCTATTTTAAAAACCTGTATGTTTAAAAATTATTTTTTTGTTGGACTTTCTCTTTTCCATCTCTCTTGCTCATCTTATCGATTACCATCGCAAACCACGACTGGCCAGTGGCTACCACCACCATCATCTCTCTCTCTCTCTCCCTCCCTCCCTTCCTCATAGAAAAAAACTAGAAGAGCTGAAGAGGGAGATAAAAATTAAAAAGATAGAGAGAAACATTATAATCAGTTGAGTTGCGATGATCGGTGATCGTGGAGAAGATAAAAATGGAGAAAAGAGAGACATTTCTGGTAAAAAAAGCAAAGAAAGTTTAGGGATCCTAAAACGAGTGTCTTTCATTGAATTTTTGAAATAATTTAGATAGAGAACTTATAATACATTTGGTCAAAAATTATTTGAATCGACATCATATATAAAGTTGAAGGGCCACATTTTTTAATCTCGCTTCGGGCCACAAAAATGTCAGGACCGGCTCTGCCAAGCATTACCGAGGTTACTAAGAGGGTGTTTGTTTTTTGCGCTTATTAAGTGATTTTCACTTAATAAGTGCGGGGCGGCAATTTTACGTCGTTTGTTTTTTCACTTAATAGGTGAAAATCACTTGTAAGTGATGCCAAAGTAAGTGCAAAAAAGTAAGCTCCAACTTGGAGTTGAAGGAGATGTCCTTCGACCAAGGTGACAATGCGAACAATTTGTCGGATAGGACAATTGATGTGGAAGATCATCAAGTCCGATTGATTTAGGGATCGTAGAGTTGTAGCTAGAGACCAACTACGATCGTCGAATTACGAAGTAATTCGCGGCTAACTTCGATCGGATCCTACAACGGGTTACACATAAGAGTGACAAATTGATCTAGGATATGACTAGTGGGAGTGAGATATAATCATGGGAGTGTCCCATAAACATATCTCATAGGCCTAAAAAGGAATTAGGCAAAGATAATACAAAAAGGCCAAAAACAGGGTTTTTGGGCCTAGACCGGTTCGGGTACTTCTAGGACTCGGATTGGGCTGAATTTTGGAGGGTTAGTTGCTGATATAATAAAAATTATATCTGCAAATTTTCGTGGTGTTTGGGCACCTCCTCCTTAGGGAATTGAGAAAATACCAATAGTTGCTATTTTCGACTATTTCCCTAAATCTTATTCTAAAGGGTGTTTTAGGAAACCTAAAAGGAGGTGGATTCTTATTAGGGTTCTATATAAACACTCTTAGGGCAGAGAATAAGGTGTGGAATTTCTCTCTAAGCTTTCTTACTCTACCACATCAAGTAGAGAGGAGAAAGTGAGCTAATTCCCATTACTATCAATCTAGTCAAAGAAGAAGGTGTTCTTCTATCCAACCACCATTGGTGTGCTAGCTATACAACAAGGTGGGAGATCAAATTGATTGCCCGTGTCCCAAGTAGAGGAGCTACACTTGAAGCTCTTGGTCTTCTTCAATCAATTCAACTAGTTCGAGGGAAAAGCGATTAAGGTAATCTACTATCTCAATTAGATTAATTACTAGTTTTGCATGTGATCCTGGGAATACTAGTGTAGACATTAGATGTCTTATTTCCGCTATAAACACTAGTAGAAGGGTGTAAATCCCTACAGCGGCGTCAGAGCCTCTTGCCATTAACTAGTTTTTGCTAAGAATCGAACTAATTAATATGCTTAATAGTTTGAAAATTGAGTTAATAAAAGTATTTTAAAAGATGTTTTTAAAAGTATTTTAAACTCATAATTTGATGGGATTCAATAAATTTTCAAATTGAGAATCAAATTGATGATTAAAAGTGTTTTAAAAGACTCAATTTCATTGAATTTCAAACTAATCCATGCTTGATTATGTTGATAGTTATATTTAAAAAGGTTTTAAACATAAAATTTGATTAATTATGAATTGGATTCAAAGATTTTTCAAATTGATTTCAAAATTGTTCTTTGAAAAATTTCAAAAACCTAGATTTTGATCCAAAATTGGTTTGATTAAGAGTTGTTTTTTAAATTTTGGAAACTTTTGAAAAACAAAGATTTGGAATTTTAGAAGTGTTCTAAAAAGAGTAGTTTTGAGTTTGGGAAACTCTCAAAACAAATTTGGAAAAATTTAAGAAGTTTCTAAAAGTTTTGAAAAATTTTAGAAGTGTTCTAAAAGGAATTTCAAAAATTTAAGAAAAGTTTTAAAATTGGAAAATAGCAACTTAAAGTTGCATAAGAAAAAAAAAAAATTTCTTTTTGGAAACTAGGGTTTTGAAAAACCCTAGTGTCCGGCCAGGAAGCTTCCTGGCCGGACCAGAAGCTCCTGGATGCGTCCTCTGGACGCGTCCAGAGCAACTGCTGAGACGCGTCTTGAAGACGCGTCCAGAGCAGCTACTAAGGACGCGTCTAAGACGCGACCAGCAGCTGCGAAGGAGCTTCCTGGACGCGTCCAGAGCACTCGACCAGACGCGTCTTGAAGACGCGTCTGGGAGGTTCTGGGTGTCTCGGACTAGTCCGAGACACCTAGTGCTGGTCCGGTCCAATACCAGACACGTCTAGACATGGACTAGCGTCCTGGCTCCGGCCAGGACGAGATCAGGCCTTGATAGGCCTCGACCAGGACATGCCGGCCCTATGGGCCGTGCTATGTTCGGACCTTGTCCGAGCCCTTTTTGGGCTTGGGCCGGGACTTGTCTAGGACTTGTCCCGGGCTTTTTTCGAGGCTTTTCGGACCACGAAAAGGGACCATCATTCGAGTGGGAGTTTTTGCCAAATTTTTTTTCCGATTCCAACCAAATAATTCCAAAATCAATCCGGGCCATCCAAGAGCCCAAAACGGATTTCTCTTTAAATTGATTTATGAAATCATTAAGAATCGAACCAATATTTTTTCCGAAATTGACCCGGGCTTTCTCGAGCCCAAAACGGAGTTTTTCTAAAAGATGATTTTAATCATAAAACATAAAACCGGAAAGCACCATTAGTTGAATTCTTCGAATTTAGACTTAAGGTCCGTAATGTGACATGTGATGTCAACAAAAGTATCTCCCAAGATAATCATGCATATATAATTCTTAGCCTTGAAATATATTATATGATTGCATGTGATGTGAATGCGGAAACTAGTATGGCCATAGAATTTATTTCTTATTCTTGTTTTGAGCACGGATGGGTGCATGTTTTGTAATAATTTTAATTTCAAGTTTATACGATCTGCGAATCGTTAGAGTCTTGTAATTAGAGTTTAGGGTCTATGAGTCCATTGAAGAAACTCGAGGATGAAATCCAAAGGCGAGTGGGAGAAATCAATGGAGGTTCAAAGATGGCGATCTAAGACGAACCAAAAGGCGAAACAAGAAGAAAACCAAGGGTGATTAGATCTTCTAGGTTAGGGGCCATACTAGGATCCATGTCTGCTTGATTTACTTTCTCGCGCGCATTTACTTACTTATTTACGCTTTATGTCGTGGATGTTAGTTAGGCTAAATAGTTCACTATAACAAACGCCAGACTAGCGTAAAAGTCCCCAAAAGTAATCTTGAGTAATCGCCTATCCAGATTAAGACACTCGTTGCGCCCTTGTTCGAGGAAGGTGGGTCGGCCTTCGCAGAGTACCTCCTCTACCTTGGGACAATGCGGGTAGGTCTATAGAAGAGGCCTACACGTCTAAATGGTTCTACTCAACGAGATCAACAAGAGAGTCTTGGATACTCGAGGCAAAAGGATAGATTAGTCATTCATTAATGAAATCTATTAACCAAGAGTCATAAGGTATGATCAGTGAAGGAATTCACTCACCCGGAACGACGGAGTCAAAGGGTAGGGCCTTCGTCCGCTTTACTTCGAAGAACTGGGGTCTTGGAATCACTTATTCAATCGGGGACGATTTTTATTGAATAATGTGGGAAAACTAATGTTTTTCAAAAACGATAACGAGTTTTAAAATTTTGCCATTTCTTTATGTAGTATTAAGATGACACAAACGATTTCAACATTGAATCACACCTAAGGGAGGTGCTGATCCACTTCCTAGAATGGAAGAATGAATCCGAGAATAATTCTCAGATTCAAAAGGAAGGTCACTAGAATACCCAATCCCAATGTTGACTCATACAAGAGAAGGTCAAAAGCCATTTGCAAGCAATCGTATAACATTCTCTTTGGAAGAATAATGAATGCTAGCATAACCATTAAGACAAACTGAGGAAGAATTTCCCACAGAAGTCATAAATGGAGAGGTACGAGACCTCCAAGGCAATCTGAAAGTCATCCTAACGGAAGACAACCGAATACATCTATCACCCAATTCAATATTGATTGAACAAAGATAGATAAGACCTTAGATGAGTCATTCAGGTTGTTACAAACAAACTGAGCAGAACATACGGGAATATCCAGTCTAAGAAAGGTTCTTGAGATTTGGTACAAAGAATCTAAGAAATAGATTCAAAAGGGCAAAAGGATCAGTCAAGTGAGACAAACATTTGATCAAAGAAAAGCAGCTACCGAGTACATGATCAAGAGTATTTCTCATTACTGTGAATGTTTCTGAACAATGGCTAGACCATTTAAAAGGAAACTACCTTTAGCACCTGGAGGACAAAAGGAATGGAATTATGAATTCCGATTCCGTATCCTTGTTAACAAAGTTAAAAACAAGTATCGTAAAATTCCTTCATCAGGTATTTAAGACCAGATGAGCGGCTCAGTGGGAGCTCAAGGAAATCACATACTTGACTAAAAGAAGTAAAGATCCAAGAGGGAGCAGAAGCAGTAATGCTAGGGATGCTGAAAGGGATCGAAGTCTTCTTTTAGACACTGATCTAGCTTAGAACTTAATAGTGATTATTTTGTTCTTCTAGAAACGTCTGATGTTTTAAACCAGTGATAAAATTAACTGAAGGTTAACATTGATAATGGCTAAAATCAAGAGATTCAAACTCATTAAACTTCAGCATTGTCAATTGGGTCTTAAGGACTAATTGACAAAGTCACCCTTTTCAAAAGGCATAAAGACTAGTAATCTATTAGGACTCATACGGTGTTATGCAGACCTATAAGTTTACTTGCAGAAGCTAACGAGAGAAACTTCAAATACGTACTCTGACAACTTCATGAAGTATGGAAACGTACAAATCATAAAGTATAAGTCAGAATGTTTGAAAGGTTCAAACAAAGTACAAACCGAAGTAAAGAATCACTTTGACAAGATAGTAAAAACTTGAGTCAAACACTTGATAACCATCAAAGGAGTTGAGAAACAGTTTCCCAACTCTGCTCCATGGAACACATCCGACGGATGGTGGATTCAGTGGGAGCAATCGAACATTGCTATGCATAATTCGATCAAAGATGGGTTTAAGCCAGTCTTCCGAATATTTTGGGACATATTCTATAAACGATTGTTTTCACACTTACCAAAATTCCGTCTAAAGCTAAATTTGTAAAAGCATTACAAAACTAGCTAATATCTGACGCAATTTCTTTTTTAAAAAGAAATTTGGGCTTCTTCCATAACCAATCAAGAGAACAAAGTGTTTGTTGCTCATGATAGTATTCTTCTAATAATTAGCACACCTAGTAGTCTGGGAGAAAACACTAATTATTACAAGAATAAGTGGGAGAAAAGTACAAGTCGATTTAATTCGATCATGAGAAAAATCATGGAGGGTCATGAAGAACAATCATGGAACTTGTACAAGTCGATTAAATTCGACCAAGAGCAACAAACTGCGACTCCTTGGAAAAGGAAAGGTTAAAGATATGATCTTATAAACCCACCGCACAAAAGCGAATGTCATTCGCCGGAGAACTCTCAAAACAAGTGAAAGTGTCTCTAAAGGAATATCTCAAAGTAGTTGAGAAAATTCCAAGTTGTTGTTCAAAAGCCCTAAAAGGTCAAATCTCAAAGACACAGAAAATAAAGGTTATTTCTGAAGAGATAAAAGACCTGCGCAGAAACGGAAACTGACTCTAGATTTTGGCTAGAACCCAAAATCATCGTGGAATCCATATCTCGTCAAGACATGAAGCTTGATAATTTAAGTCAACAAAAGACCTAAATTGGTTTTCCAAAATAGAAGACTGAGAAGGATGGAAACATTCGTGTTTCCCGAAACGAGACAAGAAGAATAAAGATCCTTCCAATCAAGTTATGTCCACAAGCATGCTTCAGAAATCTATCGACGGATTAAAAGCACGCAAGAGTTAGAATCTTCGATTCAAAAGGCAATCAGAGAAATTTGATTCCTGGAGAATGAAGAAAATCTTGAATCACGAGTTTCAAGAAGGTAAGTGGGAGTAAACAAACCTTCCGGGTCCGTATGCAGAGTACATACAAAAGATTGAGTACGACATAAGGTGTTGTATAACAGTAACCAACTGACTCAATAAAGGACCACACACAAAAGGATAAAATGCCATTTTGGGCATCTGAAGAATAATAAGCATAGATCAAAAGGATGATAGGATTAGAGAGACTCAGTACGCTGAGATGCTTGAGATCCGAGACAGAAAATCTAAGACTCGGAAAGTCTAAAAGAATTTCGACCCAAAAACTCATGACAGAGGGCGTTGCAAAACTCGGAGTCTAAAAGACACCGATGAGCTAGCACGCATGAGAGAGACATTTATGTTCGAAAACATAAAGTCAATCATGTTGGACATGATTAGCATTTAAACATCCGAATTCGGATTGGAAAACCGAAACACTACTTAGTACATCCTAGAAGGCTAAAGGATGAAGTAGTACAAAGTTGAACATGTCATCGTAGCAAACTTCCAGACATGGAAGGAAAGTAGGCTAAAAGTGTTTTAAGCCGGGAACTGTTGCAAATACTACACAAAGAATTAAAGGCCTTAACTCTAGTAAAGATTACTAGATATTATCAAGGTTGAAGATAGTAATCTTCAAATTAATTGATAATAAGCAAAGTTTAAAACCGACTACCACGGTAGTCAAACTAAACTGTCACCTAAGACATAGTATGAGATTCATACACAGTCTAAGGCATGAGGTATAAATTTTAAACCTCGACAAGTAAAACTGAGTGGGTAAAAGGAGTTTTACGGAAGAGGCTCAGATTTACAACTCTCGTTATCAGAAATAATAAGTATTATTTCACCAGTCGTCTAAACTTGGTTTAGTGTTTAAACGACAGTCCATCGATAATAAAACGTTCCGAATAGGTTTGTCAGATACGTGATCTGATGAATGAAACCCTATTAAGTGAACTTGGAATATTTATTATCAAAAATCCCTGGTCCAGGTCATTGCATGGACAACAATGACTCACGAAGACTAGCACGGGAGTCGATGGGATAGCGCAGTTTCATGGGCTATATGAATAGTATATTCTATTCGACTACGTGGGTGTGTAAAAGGTTTATACACTGGATAACCCTCAAATGAGAAGTACATCATTCGTGATGAACGTCAATACTTCTCATAAAGACAATTGGAGAGATTCCTCAAAACATGAGTGCTCCACTCATCTTATGTAAGGAATGCCCGACTTTGGTTCCGTTAAACGCCGCGCCGTAAAAGGAGGTTATAAAGACGGATACTGGGAAGGACAGGATAGACATGAAGTTAAGTGGGAGCGCAAGAATGGATTGTGTCACCCTAATCACATTAGGTACAAAGTGTCTCAAGGCCACTTGATGAGTAGCAACTGAAAATGCGTGGCCGCGCTCAAACGGATTAAAGTTAATCGTTTGTCTTTTACAGCTGTACTCGGATATCAAGAAAGTCTGAATGACGTGACGTATCAGATGGGATACTAAATTGACACAGGAATCGAGGCATTGCACTTGTTCTAAGTCCAAGTGGGAGTCTGAAGGAGTTGAAGGAGATGTCCTTCGACCAAGGTGACAATGCGAACAATTTGTCGGATAGGACAATTGATGTGGAAGATCATCAAGTCCGATTGATTTAGGGATCGTAGAGTTGTAGCTAGAGACCAACTACGATCGTCGAATTACGAAGTAATTCGCGGCTAACTTCGATCGGATCCTACAACGGGTTACACATAAGAGTGACAAATTGATCTAGGATATGACTAGTGGGAGTGAGATATAATCATGGGAGTGTCCCATAAACATATCTCATAGGCCTAAAAAGGAATTAGGCAAAGATAGTACAAAAAGGCCAAAAACAGGGTTTTTGGGCCTAGACCGGTTCGGGTACTTCTAGGACTCGGATTGGGCTGAATTTTGGAGGGTTAGTTGCTGATATAATAAATATTGTATCTGCCAATTTTCGTGGTGTTTGGGCACCTCCTCCTTAGGAAATTGAGAAAATACCAATAGTTGCTATTTTCGACTATTTCCCTAAATCTTATTCTAAAGGGTGTTTTAGGAAACCTAAAAGGAGGTGGATTCTTATTAGGGTTCTATATAAACACTCTTAGGGCAGAGAATAAGGTGTGGAATTTCTCTCTAAGCTTTCTTACTCTACCACATCAAGTAGAGAGGAGAAAGTGAGCTAATTCCCATTACTATCAATCTAGTCAAAGAAGAAGGTGTTCTTCTATCCAACCACCATTGGTGTGCTAGCTATACAACAAGGTGGGAGATCAAATTGATTGCTCGTGTCCCAAGTAGAGGAGCTACACTTGAAGCTCTTGGTCTTCTTCAATCAATTCAACTAGTTCGAGGGAAAAGCGATTAAGGTAATCTACTATCTCCATTAGATTAATTACTAGTTTTGCATGTGATCCTGGGAATACTAGTGTAGACATTAGATGTCTTATTTCCGCTATAAACACTAGTAGAAGGGTGTAAATCCCTACACTGGTCTCTTGACTTCTGAGAGTGACACGACCTATCTTAGCAAGATAGGTGTTCAGAAAGCCTTGGAACAAACGACGCTGAGCAGCTACCAGGTTTATAGTTGTTGTTTCTTGGACATTATTAATTTATCGACCCGCGTAGTGCTAACATCTCCATTCTTTCTTATAGGCGACGATGAGTGCAAACTATGCACATGAGCATATCGAAGCAGAGAGCAGTTGTCATGCAGAGTCAGAGCGAGAAATGCAGGGGCGTTACGAGGAGCTGGAGGCCAAGTACTCGAAGTTGAAGATCTCGCATAAGAAGTGTGCAGGAATACTTGGCGAGATGGCTGCCAGTACCGTTGTGGTAGTTCGAGGGGAGCTGATGAAGGAGTACATCGCAGAGGAGCACACAGGATGGGACCTCAGGGGGGAGATTGGGCGTTATGTGAGCTTGAAGGACATTGATTGTAGCGTGGAATCTTGCTCTGACTAGGAGAGTTCTTTGAGTCGGGGACTCCATTTCTTTCTTTGCTTGTTTGTCTTTTATTCTGTTTTAGTTGATAAACTTCATGAATGGGTGAGTTTCTCACTACATTCTTGATTTTAAGTGTTTGTGACTTGAACTTAGTGAGACGTTGATTCTCACTTGCTATATTTTGAATGAAGTATTTCGTTTACGCTTATATTGTGCATACAAGTTATGAACGCGTTCTTTGTATAAGCAACTGGGTTGCCTTTTATAAGTCGTGTTGACTTATGTTTTGTAGATGTAGACCATGCTGAACTTGTGTACGTACAAAGACAAGTAGAAGTAAAAAACTTAGGTTTTGGAGTGCACACATAAGTGAACTAATACCCTGGTTGCCTTTATTGAGATAAGTAAAAACTCAGGTTGTCACATGTAAACCTTTTACAAGAAGAAAGGCAATCGGGTTACCGAGTACATGTAAAACAAGTGAGCAATCGGGTTGCCATTTAATCGATGCTTGCAAAGGTGAGTAGAGAAAGAGAGACAATCGGGTTGCCTTGTAGCCGAGTTTCTCATCAATTCACACCTAGTTTTTTGTTATTTTTCATGTGTTTTTATTGCTTCATTTGTTGCTTCTTCACATGTCTGTACGTGCATCGTTGTTTCTTCGTTCGTGCTTGCTTTTTTCCATCTCTGCTTGTTTTGTCAAAGTATCTCCTGAGTGTTCCCCCTAGCCTAAGTGTAGTGCTGAACTTTTGTGTTGGACTTATGTTGTCTTATCCTTCGGCAAGAGGTCTCCCAGTTTTCCTGCGGGGGAATAAATAAGTGATCAATGGCATAACCAATGACCCTCCGACGCTAAAGTCAGTCAAGTGCTTAAAAGAGAAGCGAAAGATGAAATGTTTGGATTTAGAGTGAAAACGACTTCCTATTTCCTATTGACATGTCTTTGAAAGCGTGTAACGCGTACTGGATGGAGATGTTTCTACCTGCACGCTCTTTATCAAGGGGCCATAGTCGGTGGGAGTCCCACCGACTCTCCGATGCTTAAGTCAGTACATGTATGAGAAGAGACCATGAAGAAGTAATAGTAGAATTTAGAAGTGATACAACTTGAGATGGATGACATTCCAACTGTTGTTTATGTCGTGTCCATCTTGTGCTTGAATTTTGTACACGCCTTGTCCTACCACTTTGGTGTTCTGATACGGGCCTTCCCAAGTGGGTGCAAGTTTTCGAGCTCCGATTTTTAGTGTTCTGGAACACTTTTCGAAGTACCCAATCTCTTACCTTGAAGGTTCGAGTTCGTATGTTTTTGTCATAATGACGTGCCACTTTTTGCTGGTAAGCTGCATTTCTAATGGCTGCCATATCACGAATTTCATCGAACGTGTCGAGATTGTGATTAAGTTGTTGCCAGTAACTTTCTTCTACCGTCCACTGGTAACGGGTGGAAGGAAGTTCTGCTTCTGCGAGTATGACGACTTTTGAGCCATAAACGAGTGAAAAAAGAGTTTCTCCTGTTGGAGTTCGAACAATGGTTCTGTATGCCCACAAGACTCCTGGTAGTTCGTCTGCCCAGACATCTTTGGCCTTCTTCAATCTCTTCTTTATTGTGTTCATGATTGTTTTGTTGGAAGACTCAGCTAGTCCATTTTCTTGGGGGTATCTTGGAGTTGAGAAGTTTAGTTTGATCCCCATTCTCTACAGAAATCTTGGTAGTCGAAGCTGATGAATTATGAGCCGTTGTCGGTCACAATTTCCTTTGGAACTCCAAACCTGCAAATGACATTCTTCCAAATAAAACTTTTTACCTCTCTGTCTCGGATTTGATGAAATGCGTCTGCCTCAATTCACTTGGTGAAGTAGTCAGTTACAGCCAACATGTACACTCTTTGTGCAGGTGATCTAGGAAGTTTTCCTACTATGTCCATTCCCCATTTCATGAATGGACAAGGAGATAGTATTGAGTTGAGACGTTCTGGTGGGAGATGAGATGTGGGTGCATAGCTGACACTATCATACTTCTTCACGAAGTCTATGCAATCTGACCTCATAGTGGGCCAATAGTACCCGGCAGTGAGTGCTCTAGTTGTTAGACTGCGCCCTCCTGAATGGTTCCCACATTCACCTGCATGTAATTCAGTGAGAACGTAACTAGCTTCTTTGGGGTAATGCACTTGAGATATGGTCCTAAATATGATCTTTTGAGTAGTTGTCCATCTATGATGGTGTATCTGGCGGCTTGAGCACGAATTCTTCTCGCTTCCACTTTCTCCTCAAGTAGTTCATCATTATGCAAGTACCGAATCAAGGTAGTCATCCAGCTATCGATTTGACCCGAAGCAGCTACCTCTGAGGTAGGATTTTTCCATACTGCTGGCTACTCGAGCAAGACTAGAGGAATGTTTTGAGTTACCTTTGTTTGAATTGAAGAGCAAGGTTGGCGAGAGCATCAACATGTCCATTCTCTGGTCGAGGTATCTGTGTTATGTTCATTTCCTTGAAGGATGCTTGTAATTCTTTCACGTGAGCAAGATATGCAGTCATCTTGGCGTCACGTGCTTGGTAAGTTCCATGTAGCTGGTTCACAATAAGTTGAGAGTCTGATTTAACGTCTAACCTTTAAACTCTCATTTCTTTTGCAAGTGCAAATCCAGCTATAAGTGCTTCGTATTCAACTTCATTGTTTGTTGTCTTGAACGGGCATCGGATAGCACGTTGTATTAAGTCTCCTTCTGGAGAAGTCAGAGCTATTCCCAATCCCACGCTATTCATGTTACTTGAGCGATCTACCGATAGGTTCCATTTTTGCTGGCTCTTTTCGGTTAAGCATAACAATTCTTTTTCTGCCTGCACCGATATGTTAGGTGAAAAATCAACAAGGAAATCAGCTAGTACCTGTGACTTGATGGCGTTGCTCGGTTGCTATGAGATGTCATACTCACTTAACTCTACTGCCCATTTGGTAAGGCATTCCGAGAGTTCAGGTTTATGGAGAATGTTCTTCAGCGGGAACTCTGTAACAACTAATTGAGTGACATTGGAAGTAAGGTCTGAGTTTACGAGCAGCGTGGACCAGTGCAAGCTTCTTTAACTGGCTATAACGCATATCTGCGTCTAGAAGTGACTTGCTCACATAGTATACTGGAAGTTGTTTTTTTATCTTCCTCTCGTACTAGCACGGCGCTTACTGCCATTTCTGCAACAACCAAGTAAACATAAAGTTTCTCACCTTCTTTGGGCTTTGAGAGTAAAGGTGGTGTAGTCAGGTACAATTTCAATTTCTGAAGTGCTTCTTCACATGCTGGAGATCATTCAAAGTTCTTTGACTTGCATAGAGTAGTGAAGAAAAGGTAGCACTTTTTGGAAGATTTTGATATGAAACGGCTAAGTGCAGCAACCCTTCCTGCTAGCTTCTGCACATCTTTTATGAAAGTAGGAGATGGTATATTCACGACTGCTTGTATTTGTTCTGGATTGGCTTCATATCCTCTTTGGGTCACCATGTAACCTAAGAACTTTCCTTAGGAAACACCAAATGAATGTTTAGTAGGATTAAGTTTCATGTTGTACCTTTTGAGGACGTCGAAGGCCTAGCGAAGATGATCTAAATGTTGTTCAGCCTCCAAAGACTTAACTAACATGTCTTTAATATATACTTCCATGGTATCACCTAACATTTCAGCAAACTTTCTGTTGACAAGTCTCTGGTAAGTGGCTCTTGTATTCTTTAACCCAAAGAGCATCACCTTATAGCAGAAGATGCCTCGTTCTGTCACAAAGGTCGTCTTCTCTTGATCTTCAGGATGCATCAAGATTTGGTTGTATCCGGAGTAGGCGTCCATAAAACTCAAAAGTTCATGGCCAGAGGTAACGTCGACCAACATGTCAATATGTGGTAATGGAAAAGAATCTATCACACACGCCTTGTTGAGGTCGGTGAAATCGATGCAGACGCTCCACTTACCGTTCTTCTTTTTTACCACAACTACATTAGGAGCCAGTCGTGATAGTTGACTTAGCGTACTGACCCGATGTCGATCAGCTTCTGGACTTCTTCATTAATAAATTTGTTTCTTTCTGGAGCAAACTTCCTCCTTTTTTGCTTTACAGGAGAAAAACTTGGGTCGACCTGTAATTTGTGAACTATGATTTGAGGATCAATACCTATCATGTCAGCGTGTGATCATACAAAGCAGTCATGGTGATCGACTAGAAATTCCACCAGCTTTTCTCGAAGTGTCGAATTTAGCCCTGAGCCAATTTGCACTTTATGATATGGTAGCTCCGGGTGAATCTGAACTTCGTCCAACTCCTCCATAGTTGGTTTGTCTGGATCACTATGGAGTGGTTGTTCTGTCAATAATTATTATAAAGGAACTTTAGGCGTCTTCAAGGTGTTTTTGTAGCAGTTCCTTGACGTACTTTGTTCGCCTCTAACTTCGCGTACTCCCCATGGAGCAGGGAACCTTACGACTTGGTGAAAGTGTAGGGTTTTGTATGTATCTAATACACATTATCATCTAACTAATGTTGTAAGCGAAATCTCAATCATCATATGATTAACACTAGTTATCCAGGATCATATGCATGAACTAATAATGAACTAGAAACTGAAAGTAGAATACCTGGATTCGCTTTCCGACGAACTAGATTCTAATAACTTTATCGCGAAGAAGATGAGAGCTCCAATTGTCGCTCCTCTACTTGAGACACCCGAGTAAATAACTTGATCTTCCTTCTTTGTATGTCAGCTAGGACTCTATTGAAGGTTGAGAAGAAGAACCATTCTTCTTTTGACTCCACAGATAGATTGGAAGCTTTTTCTCTAAAACCCTCTCTCTCCACTTAGTTGTATATTGTGAGGAGAAACCGTTTTCTCTTGAGAAAAATCCAACCCTTTTTTTGTTCTCTAATGACCCTTATATAGAGAAACCCTAATTAGAATTTGGGTCTAATTAGGTTTCCATAAGAGTCTTAGAAAAGATAAACACGTCAGAACTATTTCTAACTAAAATTAGGGTTTCCCTTAATTAGTGTGTGGCCGGCCACTTAAGCCCACTAATGGGCTCGGCTTGGCCGACCCACCCTACTCTTATGGTCGGTCCTGATCAACTCCCTAATGGGCTTGATCAGGACACCCTATAAGTGGGTTTTCCCACCTTTTCGGGTTCCTCTTTTGAGCCCGATTCTTTCTATCTTTTTGACACTATCAGACTAGATCATATCCATCTATAGGCAAGCTCCCATGAGTCAACTCTATCCGATCAAGCCACCACTCTTTGGTGTAACCTGTTGTAGGATCCGGTCTATGCTAGCCGCGGATTATCGAAGTAATCCGATGATCGTAAGCGCCTTCTAGCTAAGTATTACGATCCCTAATTGGACTGGACTAAATGGTCTTTCGGAAAAAGTCATCGTTATCCTAACTGACAAATTGTACGCATTGCCATCTTGGTCGAAGGACACTCCTTCAGAAGGACATCTCCTTCAGACCGAAGGACTATATCCTTCAGAAAGGTTGATGTGAGGCTCTCATGTTATGGATCCAAGGTCGCCTGAGAATCATATTGTAGGCAGAAGGACTATCAAGTACCCCGAAGGTTGTACTTAGGTTGATTCCACCTGCAAAAATAGGTAAAGAGAGCTCGTCAAGCGTGTACTTCTGCTCGCGACTGAAGCTAATGAGAATGGTAAGTCGGCCACAGATACTCGTCTCCTTCAGTCTCATTCCTCGCAATGCATGTAAAAACAAAACGTTAGTAGATGAACCATTATCAACAAGTATTCTTTTAACAAGAACATTAAAAATAGTAAGTGAGATAACGAGAGCGTCATGATGAGGGTTGACGAGCCCTGATGCTTCACTGTCTGGGAAGCTAAGAACTTGGTCGGTGAAGACAGGTGAAGATGTTTTACATGAGTGAGGGTCTGGATTGGTTGTTACACGTGCGCTTCTTTTGGCGGCTGAATGGCTGACTCCGCTTACTTCTGATCCTCCTGTGATAACAAAACATGTCTTCGTTGGAATCGGTTGCCTGGGTTCTTTTTTATGAACATCTCGTTGGGCTATAGTGTTCTTCCATTTATCTGTCAGTAGGTCAGTAAGGTGACCTCTCTTCAGCAGTTCCGCTACTTCTAGCCGAAGAGAAATACAATTAGCGATCGGATGTCCATGATGAGTGTGGAATTCACACCACTTGGTATTGTCTCTCTTTTCACTAGGAATTTTTGTCTTCGCGAGTCATCTGACTGTATTGCCTACTCCTTTCATTACAACAACTACTTGGACCGATTCAATGTTGAGATTGTATTCTGGAATCTTTGAGCGAACAGGCGTCTGAGTTCTTTCACTTGGTCGTCCAGAAGAGGTGTTTGGGGGTCTCCTGTTATCCCGGGACAGAGGTCCTCTAGATGTTTGATACGGTTCTGCATGTCGACGGTCGTTTCTCCTGTCAGAGTATCTGGAGCGCCTGTCTCTGTTTCTATCTTCATATGAGTATGACCTGTTCCGGTGGACTTCATCTTCTTCCCAAAGAATGTCAACCTATGCTCTTGCGAACACGTCCTCCATAGTGGTGCAATTGAACTTTGTAAGTTCTTTGTAAAATTCTCCATCTGGTAGGAGACCTTTCCTGAAAGCGTCTACAACAGTTTCCTGGTTACAATAAGGAATGGATACCTTCTTTATGTTAAATCTACCCACGTAGTCTCGTAGTGGTTCTCCTCTTCGTTGGTGAACCCCATACAAGCCACTAGAAAGTTTTTCTAACTTTTTGTTGCTGGCGAACTGTTCGACGAAGGTATCTGTCAATTGAGTAAATGATGCAATTGAATTATTTGGGAGGTTCGTGTACCACTGTAAGCCAGGATCGGTCAGACTGGACCCAAAACTTTTGCACATGCACGCTTCACGCAGATCTCTGGGAATAGCTGTTGCGAACATTCCCTGCTTGTAAGATGTAAAGTGATCATCTGGGTCAGAAGTACCATCATACATCTTCATGTTCGGGAAGGAGAATTTCTTTGGTATCTCCACCAGTGCAATAGCGTCTACAAAGGGGGAGTCGACTTAGCTTTAGGGGAAGCTCTTCTTGAAAGGAGTAGGTATTTCCTGGAATAGTTGTAATCAACGCTTCCATTTTCGCCAACTTCTTTGCCATTACCTGTTTTAGAGGAGTACTTGTAAATGTAAACGGTAGTGAATGAATAGACGCATTAACCTGAGTTAATCCATTTGTCATGGGATACATAATAGGTAAAGTATATAGGAGAGAAGAGTAAAGGGGGGCCAGTAGTTGGAAGAGCTTGATGCGTGTGTGGGAAGACACGTAATGGCGTGATAGGAGTAGTGTCAGGAATCGAAGTTGGTCCTCCAACTGTTACAGGAATTTCTTGACTGGAAGGGCCTGCTCCACCTATACTTGTAGAAGATGGTCTAGCATCTGTGGAGGTGCGAATTCTGGAACCCCTTAGAGTCGTCATAGAGAGTTCCGTAATTTTTTCCTCGAGCAACTGGTTCTCTGCTCTGACCAGTTGATTATCTTCTTCTAATGCCTTGACACGTTCAACGTTCTCTCGCATTTGAGCATTAAGTACAACAAGTTGAGAAGAAATGTCGAGTGAAGCAGATGTCATGCTCTCTTCCATTTGGTTGATAATCTTCGCTGTTAGTTGCTGAGGCCCCACGGTGGGCGCCAAACTGTAGACAATGAGAAGTCTACAGGTCATAACTCAGAAGGTTAGAAGCGTGAACGTCTTCTAGAATTCCAAACGTCAAGTTCTTGATTGATGGGCACCAACAACGTGTGGAAGGCACATGCAAAAGAAGGTGAACAGACACGAACAAACCTGTGAAGACTTGGGGGACATCGGGATGGTGCCTGCTTAGGGCCATCCGACGGTCAAGTCTGCAAAATGTGATAAAGGATAATAAATGGAATGTTGAGGATGTAACCGTTGATGTGTAATCAGAGAGTGGCTAGGCTCGTAGAATGGCCGGAGCTCGAGCCTACGGAAGTGAAATGATCAGAGTTGTGAGAGCAGATGTTACCAGTAGCATCGAGCAAGAAGAAAGCTATGACCTCCTTGATGTTTTCTGGAAGCGTCGAGAAGGCTTTGATCTCTTTGACGATCACTGAAAGCGTCGAGCAAGGAGAAGCTTTTACACCCTTGAGGCGTCTAGTAATGTTAACGACCAGAACCAGGTGAACTCGTATGCAAGCGTCTCAAGAACAATCGAAGCATAGAGAGCGAGTGGAGAAAAAGAAGTAGTTGCTCTGCTCTGCTTTTCGATGCCTTGTGAAATGGAAGTGTTCCTTTTTATATAGGTGTGAGGAATGATCGTTGGGAGGAGTAACGGCTGTCCGTTACGGAGTAAATGCGTGGCAGGATACTTGGGATGTGGTGACGTGTACACGAGTTGTACATGCACAATGGTTGTGCATGGCCTCTGGTAATTACTCTGGGTGTACATGTACATGATCTCATATTTATGTGAGACGTTATCATGTTATGCATGTCATCAATCGGTGATATTTGTCTCTGGAGTTACGTTGACCAAGTCTGAGATCTTTGTCATTATGGATATATTTGACATGTAGAGGATATCTTCATTAAGGGATCTCTTACACGTGGTGCGTGGAGATCTAGACGTGTCAAACACCAGACGTGTGGAGATTCAGACGTGTAGAGTTTTGTGCACGTGGAAACTCTTGGCACGTGATTGGGCTTTGACATGAGCTTGGAGGGTCTAGTCGACGAGGGTCCATTAAGAGACTTTTGGGCTGGGCCCGAGAATGTTGCGCTGGGCTTGACGTCTTAATGGGCACTCTAGCGCTGAGGGCCATGGTGTGGATTTTGGTCAAGACAAAAGCTAGAGAGAGAAGAAGACACCTAATAAGGTATCGTTCTCCATAAGTTTTTCTTATTATTTAATTAATTTTTTGTTTGATTGATATGTCTTGTCTCCACCATAGTTTTCTTTAGATTAATTAAGTTATGCCATTAATTACTATAATATTATTTTATTTTTTTTGTTATTCATTAATCATAGTTTTTTTTACATTACCAAAGAGAGAATATATAAACAAGTTCATTTATCATAGTTATTTTACATTATTCATTAATTAATATGGTGGCCAATATATGGACAACCAAATACCTTATGCGGACAACAATTTTATGTGGACAAATGAAAAAAATTAGAAATCTCACATGGACAACCATTTTTAGGGGACATTATTCTAATATATTTCACTTATGTCCCCAAAATTTAGAATTTTTATTTTAAGTCTTCCCTCTCTTTTTCTTCCATAAACCCTAAAACACCTTCTTCTTCGTCTTCATCACCAACAACACCACTAAACTTACAGAGAGAAATTGTGGAGGAGAGAAATTATGGAGGATTGTTGATCATGAGAAAATCAAATTAAATTATTGAAGAATCTTACCGAAGAGAAACTAATTTTCGTTCCAACATAAAACTTGAATTTGATTTTTCATCAAATTGTTAGGTTTTATTTTGAATATGTCCCAAATATAGATTGTTGAAAAAAACCTAGCAGGTTAACCTTAGTCTGTTCATGAACCTCAGATCCCATAGATATGATAACCCTAAAAAGTTTGACAGATGTATCTTACTTCTGTTGAAAGTTTCATAAGAGAGAGGGCGAGGGTAACGAAAGATTCATGAATGTTTTCCTCCGTCTGATCTAAGAATCTATTGTTATCACAAATTCAAGCCTTTGTATTTTTTATATCTCTTTTTTTTAACTTCAAATTGGAATTCATGAAGTAGAAAAAATTGACATCCAAATAAGCCTTTGTATTTTACGAGAACTTTTGTGGGTGGTTATGTGTTAGATATGATTTTTCAAGAAGTTGATCAATAACAGTGCAAAATTCCACTTGAAGCTGTAAATTTTTGTGGAATTGAAGAGAGATTTGCATAATTAGGGGTTTATAAATTTTGTAGTTTTTTATATTAGAAATAACGAAAATAAGATATCTTTTTGCAAAAACTCAATCCTTTGCAAAAATGAAAATAGATTGAAATTTGGAATCTGTTGTTACAAATTTAGTGTTTCTTTTGTTTTTATATGGTTTTGGTGTTCAAATTTAGTGTTTTTCTTCTTCTATCCCCCGTTCATAATAAGAAAGACTTTCTTTATCTCTGTACTTTTAATTCCTGTTAACAAAGAAGTGGGACGATAAAAAAAAAGCTTAAAAATCAAACAATGAAAAAAAACTCAGAATTCTAATTTTCTCATTAGAAAAATAAGTTTGAAGAAGAGAATTTATGAATTCTATTGTGTTACGTTGATGTATTCATGGAATAAAGAGTAAGTTGGCTTGTTTTTGTTTTTAGTCCTCTAATAATTATTGGTTTAGTATTTAAGACTCTATAGTTGTGTCTCCTTATTAAATCTAAGTCAAATAAGTCAAACATAGTTGACTTACACCAGATCCAAAATTGATTGTCCACATAACATATTTGGTTGTCCATATATTGGCCACCATTAATATATATAAACAAGTTCAATTCATTTAAAAATATAATGGTTTTTATGTTATTCCTACATTATTTATTGATAAATATAATCTTTTATGACACAAAAAAAAACACTCAATACAATCTTCCAGTAAAAGATTTCTTTCACTATTAAATACTTCAGTAAAAATCATCTCAAAATTTTATTAAGTCTTTTTGTTTGTTTACTTTGTATGAGAAGAATGTCGAAGCTAAATATTAATCGTAAGATTCTTCTAAGAAATAGACAAAAAGAAATATGCAAATCTTGAAATTGAATCCAGCAATGGAGAAAGATTTCGTCGATTTATGTTTGGAGTCGGTTGCGGTGTTTGGTTACCCTGGAAGTTCTCTAAAAAAAATTGGTCTAACATTATTAAGGAATTGAATAATAACTACAATCAGAATTTTAATCAAAAGACCCTTAAGAATAAGTGGAGTTATCTGAAGAGTGTGTATATGGTCTAGAGACAACTCACACATAAGACTGTTCATGGTTACAACGCTGATCAAAGAACATTCGGTTGGCCTGACGAGATTCGAAAAACTTTAATTAAGGCAAGTAGCATATTTAAGATAAAGTCTAGTTTATTAAGTTTAGTATAACATAAGTAATAATTTAGTTTCTTTCTTTTTGCATGTGCAGAAAGATAAGAGGGTTGCAAAGTTTCAAAGTCAACCTTTAAATCATTTTAAGGAGTTGGAGCAACTCTTTGAGTGTACACTCTCAACTAGAGAAACTGCTTATAGTCCCATTCTATTTGATCAAGATGTGCATGATGATTCATTTAAGGATGACTATGATAAATTCACTTCTAATGATAGTGAATCTTTTGTGGATCTTGACAAAGATGATTATTTTTCAAAAGATAATGATGCTTGTGTGGAAGATTTTATTATTTCACAAAGTCCTACTCTTGAAAGGTCTCAAGGTTCGGGAAAAAGAAAAAGAACAAGTGCGGAGTACAATGAATTAATTGGAATAATGTACTCTCATCTTGAAGGGTCCAAAGCTGATAGAGAAATTTTAACAAAGAAAATCGAACAAGAACTTAAAGAAGATGTAGAAGCCAAAACTTATTCTGTTGATGAATGTCTTAGTGCTCGTTTAGTTCCGCTTAAAATAATCTAAAAGCTAGCTTTCAGCTGATTTGAAGCGCTTTTAAGAAATTGTTTGCGTTTAGATGAAATAAGCTATGGCTTATTTTAAGCCGAAAAAGCCCATCTATCGCAAAAAGCAGAAGCCAAAAATGATTGGCTTCTTGCTTTAAGCTTTTTCGTGAAGCCATTCACGGTGATTTCATCAACCGTGAAAGAGTTTTTTTTTTTTTGAAAACCTTCTTTTTATTCATTCTTTCTACCTCTTCAACTCTTCTCAACAAATTAGGGTTTGGCCAAGGTTTCCCTAATCAACAAGAACTACCAATCTCGAGTTTGTTAAAGCAACATCGATTTGGTGAGAAATAGTTCTTTCTAACTATTACTTGATCAGTTTATATTTTTGTTGAATATGTTAAAGAAACTTGAACTATTTTGTGTGATTTACATTGAAATTTGTACTCTTACTTGATGAGTTTTTGTTTTTGTTGGATTTGAGCAGAGAAATTTGAAGTTTTTATTGTGATTTTGTTGAAATTGTAGTAGAGAAATAATAGTTTGGGAGGTTCATCATATTTTCTCACACTTTCTCTCTCTACAAAATTTCTTTCTAGAGAGATAGTTTCTTTTTTCTTGTTATACCAATGAATTCTTGATTCATGTTAGATAAGAGAAAACTATCTAAAAAAACTAGCTATCTCCAAGTATGTTTAGGGAGAGAACAATATGTTTAAGGCTGAGATTGATTCAAACTTCGTTTTTCTTGTCATACCATGAATTCCTGATTCATGTTAGATGAGATTAAAAAATATATAAGTTTTTTTATTATTCAAATTCATAACTTTAAATCAATTTAGAACCTGTTATCTCTCTAAAAATTTTTGAGAAAGAAAAATTCTCTTATGTTATACAATGATCTAGAGAGAGAACTATCTAAAAAAAACCTAGCAATCTCCAAGTATGTTTAGGTAGAGAATAATATGTTTAAGGCTTAGATTGATTCAAACATTTGAAATTGTTCAAGCTTGAATCCGAGCTAGTTGAACAGTAAATTTTAGGGTACTAAACTGGTGGTCTTAATTGAATTCATGTTCAAGCTAAGCAAGTATGTTTACGGAATTATTAGTCGAACTTTAGGATTTCCAATCATAACAATCTTGTAGATTTATGGATTATTTTTGAAGATAAATACGGATTTTGGATTTTCTTTTGGTTTGGTTCTATGTTTGTACTGCTTGGTTTTCTTTTAAGTTATTTGATATTTTCAATGAAGAATGGCAGGAACTAGCAGTCAAACTCGAGCACATTTGACTTCTGAGTTTCATAAGATATTTGTGGAGTTGTGTGTGGAGGAAGTACAAAAGGGAAATAAACCACATAGTACCTTGAACAAAGAAGGTTATAAGAATTTGTGTCCTAACTTTTTTGCTCGGACCAATAAATCATATGATGAAAAAAAGATAAAGAACCACTGAGATTCAACTAAAGAAAATTGGAAAGTGTGGAATGAGTTGATAAACCACACAGGCTCGGGTTGGGATCCGGTAGCTGGTACATTGACTGCTTCAACGGATTTTTGGAACGATTATATCCAGGTAAAATATTTCGGTAACATGTAATTTAGTGTTTGCTACTATATATACATATTTAAGTATTAATAACCATACAACTGATTTCACCAGAGAAATCCAAAGGCTGCTGACTTCCGTGAGTCCAGATTACAATTTAAGAAAGAGCTTGAATATATTTTGGCGGTACCACTGCAATAGGTGAAATGACATTTGCTCCAAGTTCTAGTGAGACGCCTTCATTCTTTCAGAACTTAACTGAAAAACAAACTAATGATGGACAACCTTCAGTTAATGCTCAAACATACGAAACCCAACATTCTTCTGATGATGACGTTGAAATAGGTGAGCCAAATGAAACTCAACGCAGTAGTAGACAATCAGTTCAAAATAAAAGACGTAGAAGATCATCTGGAGCTTCGAAGATTAGCACTTCCATTGAAAGATTGATAGATGCAGTGGAAAATAGGACAAAAAGTATAGAAAAAGTACATAGTATTAAAGAGTGCATTGAGACTCTGGGGACGATGGCAGATGTAATACCAGCAGGAAGTGAACTTTACTATGCAACTATTGACAGCTTCATGGACAAAAATGTCAGAGAAATTTTTATGTCACTACCTGATGAAGTTCGTTTTGAATGGTTACAGCGAAGGCATCGCCATCATAATTAAATATTAGTACAGTTTAGATTAGATATTTTGATTTTATTAATGAGTTTTTTTGTTGACAATGATAACTGATTTTTATGAGTGGTGAATGTATATCATTTACTTATGAACAATTGATCATTTATGTTATTAGTTATGTCATTTTCTTATGAATAATTTTTATGTCACTACAATTGATAATTTAAATCATTTCTTTTGAAGAACTTCAATGAATTCTGACGAAGAAGATGCCATAAGAATTGCAACTTACAACGTTGCACAATATTATTGTGAGAAGTGTGTTATTAAGAATCCAATTACAAAATCTGCATTAAACGGGAATGCATACGTAAAAGAACTTTTGCATGGGCACCCTCAACCATGTCGTGATTTATTACGTATAGATCAAAATGTTTTCATAAAACTGTATCAAACAATGAGAGAAGAGGGTCTATTGAAGAGCACAAGGTATATATCTATTGAAGAGCAAATGACAAATTTTCTTATGACAATTGGTCATAATGAAAGAATTGCTATGATGTCTGACCGTTTCCAACACTCTGGAGAAACTATCAGCCGACATTTTAATTCTGTATTAAAAGCTATGGCAAAGTTTTCTATTTCGATTATCAAACCTGCAGAAACTAATGCGGTTCCATCACATATCTGCCATAACTCGAAATATTGGCCTTTTTTTAAGGTAATAATTAAATTTAATTTCTGATGAATTGTCTAACTTATAATAGATTTTTTTATGATTACTGTTGTACTTGTAGGATTGTATTGGGGCATTTGATGGCACTCATATAAGTGCTCATATTTCGTTGGCAAGACAAGTACCATTTCGAGGACGTAAAGGTATATGTACTCAAAATGTGCTAGCAGTATGCTCATTTGACATGAAGTTTACTTTCGTACTTGCGGGATGGGAAGGTGCCGCTAATGATTGGAAGATTTTTCTTGAGACAATTAATAATCCATCGATGAATTTTCCACATCCACCTGCAGGTATGTAATAATTATGATTTACTATATCGATATGCTATCATACATACTGTTAGACTGAAAAAAAAGGGCATATAATCTTAGGTAAATATTATGTTGTTGACGCCGGATATCCGAACATGAACGGCTATTTGGCTCCATATCGTGGCGTACGATACCATCTTCCTGATTTTCGTCGTAGTGGTCAAGCGAGAACATGGAAAGAAATATTTAATCATCGTCATTCATCATTAAGGAGTGTTATAGAACGATGCTTCGGTGTATTGAAAGCAAGGTTTCCGATCCTTAAATGTATGCCACCGTACCCGTAGGCAACACAAGTATTAATTGTTGTAGCATGCATGACGGTTCATGTAGCGCCCAGACCTTCAAGTCGGAGAATCAGACGAGTCAGAACGCCGAGCGGATCCAGTGGCTTCATTTGGGATTTTGTCTCGAATACTTATTTTGATTGCTTCAGATAGCTCATTGGACAGTTCTCGAAAAATTATGAATTTTGACTAGTCAGGGGAAAACATTGGACATGGTCTGACTATCGTTTCGTATTCGACAATTTTCTTCAGTATCGAATTTTAGCGGGACCATATAGTTTCTTCATGGTTACTTGTGGGGTCAAAAAGAAAGGAAAAGGCTAAATTGGGGGTCAAGAAAATAATTAATGAGGGTTGAATTAGTGGGTTATATATATGGTGGAATTTGTTTATAAAGTGTATATAAATGAAGGACCTGAAATGGATTAATTTACATGGCTACTTTGTTTGGCGACATGTGGCATCCATTGGCTTTAATTTGGAATCAAACTCACTTTCTCCATTCTTTTTTTTTTTGTTGAAAACTCAAACTCACTTTCTCCATTCAACCAGAGAATAGGAAATTGAAGGCGCCCATAGCACTACCCTTAAGAGAACTTGTGAAACTTCCTTTGCTGAACACGTTACCCATTTCACCTCCACGTGCCACCAACCCACCCTGTTTGAAATCCAATTCCATTCTCTTCATTCCTCATTTGCAAACAGAGAGTTAGAAGGAGCAGTGGCTTTAATGTTTGGAAACAGAAGGTTTCGTATTATGTGAACAACTTTGGTCATTTTCTTCGCATTCGGTAGACGGAATTCAATGAAACATCTTCCAGGTAATCCTATTCGAGTCGGTCTACATATCTATCCGTTTAGAATTTTCAATTTCGTCCGTATTTGGTGGTTATTTGGTTGTTATTTCGATAACTGTATGGTTGGGTATAATTTCATTTGGGATCGAAATTTGGAGCTATTTAGACGATTATTATTCAATTTCTTCGAATGATTTGTGTTCAGAAACATGTTTAGGAGATTGTAGACTATTTCGGGGTGTCCAAATATAGACGGGGTGCTGGCGAATTATTTTAGTGCTCGAATTTCATATTTGGATCAGTTTTATAATGAATTGGAATAAAGATAGTTACCCGAACTTTGTCGTATTTAACATAAATGGATAGGTTGAGTTATGGATTCGTAACATTGGTTTCATTTTATGATTTGACGGTTCTAGATTCATAGTATTTGGTTCATTATATTATTTGTCAGCTTATGGGATATCGGAAATGTAAAATAGAGTTTATGGGAAGTTGGTTGGTTGGTTTGTATGAATTTCAGGTATCCGGCAGAATGTTCCTGTGATCTCTATAGTGCCGATAGGACATTCCTAGTATAGTTTCATTCATTTTATGCATTCTTGCTTTGCAAGAGGAGTCTTGACAGTTATGTAGCTGTCAAATGACCATTTTGTCCTTTTATATTCCAGTGCGACTATTGTACAACTATAGGGAGCTCGAGGAGAGGTGGAGCTTAGTCAAAGACATTATTGGAAGCGCAAGGAGAGGTAGGATACTATGAATCTTACTTGGAGCACGGGTATTCCCCATTTCACCATTATATATATTCAGTTATTATATTCTTTTTATATTTATCTAAATCAAATTATGATACGATATGGGATGACGTGAATGTATGGGGTGTGCTCTATGTTATGGATGTTTCTCTATTCAAAACAAATTAGTTTTTCTGAAAGATAATCACACGGAGGCGGAGTCGCTTGATCTGTGTGATCGTTTTGTGTGAATTGTAAACACGTGGTGGCGGAATCGCTTGAGCTGCGTGTATAACATGGAGGCGGAATCGCTTGATCTGTGTTACGTGTATTGATTGTTTGACGCCGGGCATTGGTTGGTCCCTTTGTTTATATTTCTGTTATGGATTAGCCATGAATTCATGTTAAGGGTTACACTCGGTGCGTGTGGTCAGCCGTTTGGTAACGACCATTCTTGTTTACCCGAAATGGGGTCCGAGAGAGATTGGGAGTTGGGGTATTCCGACCCTTGGAGTGATTAGGGGACTGACCAGTGCCATGTTTGTTTATTTATTCTACTAAGCCACTGGTGAGTGTGGTTTGAATTCTGTAATGACTTGTGTTTGATACTTACAATGTTTCACCGAACTGAAAGAGGGTGTTTACCCAAGTTTTCTTAATAAGAAAATACTTAATCCCTGAAAGTTGAAACTTGTAAAAGCTTGGCTTTAAATAGGGTTTACCCTACCTTGAGACACAAGAACGCTCTTCTCCTTCAGTTGATGGGACTTGTTAGGAGGGCTCTGTTCTTGTAGCTTTGGGAGCCTATCAGATCATTTAATATTACTATAGGTTCATGCATATGGTTGAGTATTCTATTCTTCGAATGGTCAATGAGTTACCTTGCGAGGAAGCGTCAGATCTGACCGGAGATAGGACGCGCCTCAAGACGAGATAATTGTATCGCCGTGGGTATATGGCTCTACTAAGCGACGATACTCTTATAGTCGTCTGGGTAAGTCATGACATATTCTAAGCTATCATTGTTTGGGTGAGATTTACTATTCGATGCGTATTGAGATCACAAGCTAGCCCGATGGGCGATGATGACGAAGGGAGAGTTACGGAAGCTCTTATCGGGGTATTAAGTGGATCCATGTGTATGCAGTAGTCAAACGTTCGATAAGGCGCCGCCTGCCTACGCACTAACAAAGGCCGAACGGTTCTTCCTCACCGAATAGTAGGTGACCCCGACTGAGGGCGTATTCAGTTGTGATCTTGGTAAGCTAGAAGAATTATCTTGCTATATTGCTTTGCTTCGTGTGCATATTGATATTTCTGTATGTATATCTGTATATATGTAACACGTATAACTATTAATGTATTAAAATGTTGATGTGTGTGGTGCGGGTAGGATGTCTAGGTATCCTACTGAGCTGACCTTCGGGTTATCTCATTCCTATTTGTTGTTGTTCAGTTGCAGGTATTGGTGACCCGGAGTGACATAGTTTACTTTGACGGCTCACATTATGTAAGATTATAATTTCTATTATATTTTCAACATAATCACAACGTTAATATTATATATGTATCATCTAGAATAGTTAGGATTGTTCTCTCACTCGTTTGCGATTGTACACATGTAGATAGTATGCACATTATCACTTTTTATTTGATGCTATTGTTATTTAGAAGTTTGTGAGATATGTATGAATGTTTGTATGGTTTTTCAGGTTTGATATGTTCAATTTATAGAGGAGACTCTGTCCAAATTCAGTCTCTTCTGTGAACTATTCATAAACATGAATTCAAGTTGTTTTTCTCTTTATGAAAACTTATTTGGGTTACAAATTTTCCGAGCATATTTTCAAAAGGTTTAAACTATATTTGATTTTCCGCTGTGTTTGTTCTTGATTTATAACCCGTGATGAGAGTTTTGGCTTGGGTTTATATTTGAAACTGGTTTGAGTTAGTATTAGACCGAGTTTCTTTTATAAACTGCCGGGCAAACCGTGATTCGGAACACGGGGCGTCACAGGTCACAACTTGGTAATATCATATATACTGTTAGACTGATACATAAGGGCATATAATCTTAGGTAAATATTATGTTGTTGACGCCGGATATCCGAACATGAACGGTTATTTGGCTCCATATCGTGGCGTACGATACCATCTTCTTGATTTTCGTCGTAGTGGTCAAGCGAGAACACGGAAAGAAATATTTAATCATCGTCATTCATCATTGAGGAGTGTTATAGAACGATGCTTCGGTGTATTGAAAGCAAGGTTTCCGATCCTTAAATGTATGCCACCGTATCAATACGCAACAAAATGGCTACAGATTGGTTAACGCAGGAATATGATAATGATGGAACTGAATTTGATTACGATGATGAAAACGAACACGAAGAAAGCTACGAGGAAATACAACCACAAACAATTAATCAACAACAACAAATGCAAATGGACATTATTCGAGATCAAATTGCTGACACTATTGCTCATGTCAACCAGACAAATGATAATGATGATTAAGTTGTTATGTATTCAATCTTAAACTTTAACAACATTTCTTTTTCAGTTTTTTTGAATTTATTAGCATTCTTATAGTACAACTAGTTTAGTAGATTATAAAATTAATAACATATTTATAATTTGGATTTATGTTTCTTATTTAAATAAAATTTGTTATTAGATAAAATTACATTTAGCTTATTTTTACCAAACGTCTCCCTTCAGCTTTTAAAGATTAAAAGCTTCATTTTATTATGTCGTACCAAACGACAAAAACTGCTTATTTTTAACGATTTTTTTACGGGCTAATAGAAAAGCTCTTAAAATAAGCTACAGGTGTTTCCAAATGACGCCTTAAGATCATAAATGCAATGAAGGTCATACCAGATTTCAATTAGACAAAAAAGTTTATGCTGCTGCTACAATCAAACTTTGTAGAAATACTGAATTGCAAAAGGCTTTCGTAATGCAAGAAGACGTAGATGATAAGGTAGTATTTTTAGAAGAATTAGTGAAACAATCGTAGGGTTGAATTTAAGTTTAATATTTATTTAGTTTTTTTTCTTTAAGTTTTGTTCTAATAAGATTCTTACTACATTTAGTGTCATAAACTAATTTTATCTTTTTCACGGTTTATTTTATATGACATTTAGATTTTCATTTTTATTTCAATGAATGTTTGTGTTGCTTATGATTTATATTTTTTTCTTTGTAGATATATTAAATTTGGTCGACATGGTATCAAATGCGGATATAATTCTACATTTCATTAAAGAAGTTGAAATATTTATTTTTTTACATTATTGTTACTTTCACGTTTCAAACCTAACGAAGTTCGTAGCCACAACGTTCGCCAAATTTACGTGTTTCTTCGCTCACTGGCAAAGCATACATACGAAAACTGTTAGATGGTCCATCGATAGTGATGTATCAGTTATTAGGAATGCATAAAAATGCGTTTATTGAGTTGTCTTCTCATTTAAGATATAAAGGGTTTCTTAGTGATAGTAAACATGTAGATGTTGAAGAAAAACTTCCATGTTCTTAATGACAGTTGGTCATAAAGTAACCAATCGCATGCTTAAACATCGTTTTCAACACTCAGGACAAACTATAAGTAAATGTTTTCATGAAGTGTTGAGGGCTATGCAAGAATTCGCAAAGGAAATGATAATTCTACCAAATTTTGAAAAACCAATGCCACCAGTAAGAACACATAGGCGACTTAGAGAAGGGGAATTCAGAGGAGCTATCGGCGCATTTGATGGCACATTAATCCATGGAGTGATTCCTGTTGAGAAAATAATTCCTTTTAGAGGACGAGGTGGCAAAGAGTGTTTTCAAAATGTGATGGCAGTATGAGATTTTGATATGAAGTTCTTAGTTGTGTTAGCTTGATGGGACGGTGTAGGCCATGACTCTAGGATTTTATCTGAGACTGTGCGTGACCCAGCTTTGAAATTTCCACTGCCCCCTCGAGGTAAAATTTGTTCATTATTTACAATAAGATTTCATTTAGAATTTTAATGTTGATTTTATTTTGTATTTGTTGGTGCAGATAAATATTATTTATGTGACCTTGCTTACACGCACACTAAAGGGTTTATAGTTCCTTATCGCAATCAAAGATATTGGTTGTCGAGTTGAAAATCTGGACTTGCTGTTGGTAAAGAAGAAATATTTAACCGCGCGCATGCCCGGTTAAGAATTGTGGTTGAACGACATTGCAGTTGTAAGTGATAAAAAACAAACGGCGTTGCACTATTAAGTGACTAATATTATGAGCTTTTCTATAAGCCCATAAATAAAAGCGCTTTTTAAAAATATGTCTGAGTCGTTTGGTACGCTACATAAAAAGTGTTTTTATATCTTTAAAAGCTAGGTATGACATTTGGTAAAAAAATGTAATCTTCGTATTGTAGTTATCAAACAATATGCTTATATCATTATGTTAATAAAAAATTTATAAACATTAAATACTAAAATAAAATAATAGAATTTTTTTAATTTTCATAAACACATAAAGATCAAAATTTGAACCTAATGCAGTGGTGATAGTGCTCAATGGTGGTGGACGTGTTATGGTGGTGCTCAATGGTGGCAGAGTTATAGTAGTGATGGTGGTTGTAGAATGGAGGGGGTGTTGGTGGTTAGGGGATAAAGTTGCAACGACGGTAGTGAAATGGGGTTGGTGGAGGTGGTATAGTGTGGTGGTGGAGTGGTAGATTTGTGGCGATGGTGGTGAAGTGGTTGTGGTAGTGGTGGAGTTGCACCGAAAGTGAAGCTACGTCGGAGGTTGTGGAGTTCCGGGGGAGATGGCGAAGCGTTCGGTGATGGTGGTTGAGTGGTGACGAAAGTGGCGGAGTGGTTGTAAAAAAATTTGATGGTTGTAGAATAGTTGTGATGGTGGTGGAGTTGCGGCGAAAGTGCTGGAGTGGTGGTGATGGAGTTACGCCGGAGGTGGTATGGAAGTGGTGGAATGGTGGCATAGGTGGTGGGGTGATTGTCAGAGGTGGTGGAGTGATTGTGGTGGCAGAGGTGGTGGGGTGGTGGTGGATATTTATTGATGGTGACAAAAAAAAAAATTTATTTTATTTTCATAGCTAGCTTTTAATAAGCAGCTATAAAAAAGCCACAAAATTGTGGCTTCTGCTTTTTAGAGAAAATAGACTTTTCTAGCTTAAAATAAGCTACAGCTTTTTTGAACTAAACGCGTAAAGTTTTCAATAAGCGCTTAAAATATGCTAAAAGCTGGCTTTTAGCTTTTTTTAAGCGGAACCAAACGAGGCCTAAGTGCTATTACTTCTCAGTGCTAAAAAATCAAACACCCTCCGAACATTACCGTATATTTTATGACATCTCCTAGGATTGCTAATGTTGAAGTTTCAACGTTCTGAGCGAAGAGTTATTTGATGATTTGCAGTTAGACTCTCTCGGAGATGATTTTGTCTCTATCACCACTCCGTTCCACCGTCTCACGCTTCTCTCTCCTTTGCAAACTCACCAATCACCCTCAGTCTCCTTCCTGTGCTCATCTACGACTATCACCCATTCTCCTTTCATCTATATCAACAACACCCACTTCTTCTACCCCTCAAATTCCTCTGTTTTTACGACAATCCACTTTCTCTGCAACTTCATCAGACCTCAAAGAATGGCACAACTGGGCTAAAAACCTAGCTTTCTCTGTTGGTTCCAAGTTTTCAGACATTGATAATGGCCCAGATGTCACTATTTTGTGCAGAGAACTTCAATGGTTCTTAGAAGATGCAATTGAAGATTATTCCGCAACTTGGGTGTCTTCTGAAAGTGAGAAATTAATAAGATTAAGAGTAAATTTGGAAGAACTTTATCTTTTATGGAAGCAAAGGATTGTGGAAAGGAGGCCTTTTCAGTATATAGTGGGATGTGAACATTGGAAGGATTTGATTTTGTCTGTTCAAGAAGGAGTTTTGATTCCAAGACCTGAGACTGAATTAATTGTGGATTTGGTGGAGAAGGTGGTGTTGGAAGATGGGTGTTTTAGGGAGGGTTTATGGGGGGATCTGGGAACTGGAAGTGGGGCACTTGCTATTGCAATTGCCAGGATTTTAGGCACTCAAGGAAGGGTTATTGCTACAGATTTGAGTCCAATTGCAGCTGCTGTATCTGAGTTCAATGTGAAGAGGTATGATTTGCAGGTTAGTATATACCAGTAACTCTTCAATTTTGTTTCTTATTTTCAATGTTTGCTAATTTATGATTTTTTTATCCTCAAAGTTCGCTAGTTAATGATTTCGATTTAAGTAGTAATCTTCTGGCAATGTTATTTAGTTGAAGGTTACTTAGGGTTTTGTTCAAGTATGCTCGGGGCGGACTCAGCCATTAGTAAGCTAAGTTCACTTCACTATAACACAATTATATAGATTGATCCAGGTCTTTTAATTTTGTCTATTGTTCTTAGTTTCAAAAGCAAGTCATGAGTGCATTATGTTAATCTGAAAACATTTAGTTCAAAGTTCAAGATGTTGAAACTTCAGTACTAGTTATATTATTAATCTTTATAGATAAAACATAAAATAGCATGAAACTTAAAAAAGATAATAGGAGTATACTGGTAAGTTATTGTCTTCTTCATTATCATCGTCAACACGATCATCATACGGAGACCTCAGACGCCTATCATCTAGTCTCACGACAAATCATTTGTATATGTACCCTGGATTAATGTCCTTATAAGGACCGTTCTTATAGATTTTAGTAAAAGATGATTGAAGTCGAAACTGAATGAATATAGACTACTTTATCGGCCCTTCTAGAATTCAACCTATTTCCTTTCACATTGTGGATAAATGGATACGCAGTCCAATTTCTTTTTCAGTGTCTGCTGTTTTTACTTACGAAACCAAGTCATGAGAGCATCCTGTTTGTATGAAAAACATAGTCAATTGATTGGCAAATGGTATCGAAGTCTATGATTACCAAAGTGTTTCAGGTCCAACTGTGGAAGGGGAATATTTTCTTCCAGGTCCCTGATTCTGAAGGGAAAGATTCTTGTGTGTGGGGGTCCTTTATCAACTTATAAGTTTGATTAAAAGCGTCACCTCTTGAACTAGGTTTTTGGGTCAAAAGATGCCAAATGCCTCCCAATAAATGGTATTAGAGTCCAGTTTTACTGAAGTCTTTCAGGTAATCAGGTCAAATAGTGAAAGGGAAAGAATTTTTTCCAGGTCCTAGTATGTAAAAGGAGAACTGGTTGAATACTTGAATTCATGCCACATTGGTCGTGAGAGGAAATGTTGATCAGTTTATAAGTGTGAAGAGAGCCTCACTTCTTGAGCTAGCTTTTGGAGTGAGAGAGGCCCAAGATTACTTGGAGATGCAAAAGGCCCAAGACTACCTAACATAAACATGACGTTGGAGAAGTTCATACTCTCACTGTATATTAACCAATATTACCTAAAATGTTGTACGGTCGGGCCGTGGCATGGGTATGTGGTACATTGATTAGAGAGTATCTGCATTAGTAGTAACTAGTTCATGTACTCGTATTCATCATCACTTTCTTTGGTGTTCTAGTTAGGAAAATGAAGAACCACAGGATGTGATTTTTACATAACAATAAAGCTCAATATGAGGAAGTGAGATAAAGAGTGTCACAGAAAAGTAAGACTTTTTTTGTAACTTCATATTCTACACTCTCAAAATCAAATCAAGCTTTGCTTATATCCTATAGTTGATATGAAGGGTTTCTACGCAAATGAATTATTTTTTATGTTTTAAGAAATCCCTTGCTTTACGAGATGATCACAACAATAAATAAATCTCTTAAGGTTACAAATCAAGCATGTTTTAAGAAATCCCTTGCTTTTCGAGGGGTTAAGATGAATTGGTTGATTGATTTCAACTTTTTTTTGCTTTAAGTAATTGAAGAGGTAGGATCGACATATATTTTACAAGTTATGATGGGTAATCCAACAATCTTAACTCCAAAGAGATTGTTGAAAAGGCATACACGTATCTTTTGGTTTCCGTTTGTTGTTCCCATTTAATATCTTAGTTTCGAAATTATAGGAGAAGTATTCAATTGGTTTACAAATACTTGTAAGGGGAAAACAATATTTTGAAACACTTTGTAGACCATTCTCTATCTATAGTTAGGGCTCATTCGAGACTAAATCTTTTAAGAGTAGAGCTTAGTGTTGCATCACATTACATTTTGTTGAAGCGATTTGCCAATTGTTAATAGACACTTGTAAATGTAATTGGGTGGAACATGAAAAGATAAGTTGGAAAGGTGAGGTGATCAACAAATAACAGTACAAATTTTGGTACAAAAACAGTTAGTAATGAGGAGTTTTGGGATAATGCGAAAAATATAGTGAGGTGATCAACTAATAACAGTACAAATTTTGGTACAAAAACAGTTAGTAATGAGGAGTTTTGGGATAATGCGAAAAATATAGTAAGGCATCATCGCATTTTTCTAACCAACTTCTGTGACGGAGAAGATCAATAGATGGATGAAATTTATGAAAGGGTAGATAGTATGCTTGGTGAAATAAGTATACGAAGAATATAAAACATGTACACTAGTACCTACTACCTAGTACCTTCAAATTGAAAATATTGTGTGCGACAAATGGGAAAATCTGAAATATTCTAATTTTTTATTGTCCGATTTGCTTTAATATTACGATATGATGATCCTCGATCTCTTGCTACATCTGCATTGAGGGGCAAAACAAAGTAGAACCTAAATCAAAACAAAGAAATGATGATGGGAGTTACAGAACTTACTGAAAAAGTATCTGGGAGGAAAACAAATCAAGATTGTTACGTGAATGTTATGTAGTTTTCAGCAAAAAAGTTTCTAATGCCACAATGGGTTCCCAAACTAATGATACATCCACAGATTTTATTGATTGGTGGCTAGCGTATAGCTAAGAATCTTCGGAGTTAGAAGATTTGACAATGAAAGTAACATTGTTTTTGTTATGTTTTATAGTTATAGTTCACATAGTGTTAAGATGTCTATCCGTTGCTTGTATTAGATATTGACTCAATCACTCACTAGCTCATAGAGAAATTGGAGAATATATCCATTTATACACCTTGACAATAAAAATAGGTTTGTAGATTTTTACCAGAGTTGAGAGCTTGGATTAAGTTAATTCCACTATTCTTGTCCAATCACCAATAACCGAGGGTTATAAGAAGGATCCTTATAAGAAGTGGACATTTATCTTGAAACACATACATACTCCCTCCGTCCCAAAATGAATGACCTATTTATAAAACCCAACTTTTTAAGTGAACATCATTAATTAGAGTTGTGAACATCATTAATTAGAGTTTGACTTTCAAAATAACATGGTTTTTCCAATTGTACCCTCATTAAATTTAAAGTAATGGGCATTATTGGAAAGAGCGAAAAGTTCTTTTCTTTATTTTTAGAAATGGGACAACCCACAAAGAAAATTAGGTCATTCATTTTGGGACGGGGGGAGTATATGGTTATGTTACGACACTGAAGGATATGCGCTTGAGGTGACCTGAATAAAATTTCAGTTTCGGTGGAAATTTCGGTCAAACCCAAAATGGGAACTTTTCATAGAAATATTTCGGTTAGTCTGGAAATTTTACAAATCTATGGAAATGATAGAAATGCGGTCTAATTGTATTCAAGATTATCAAACCATAATGAAGCATAAAATTGATGTATATAATGGATTAACAAAATCTATTAGTTTGAGGGGTATTAACAATTACACAGTTACGTCCCGGAGTAAATTGAATAACTTCTTGAAAACAACACCCAAAAGATAACATTTTTGCTGATGATAGTTAATAGTTGACAAACTCTGTTAGTTTGAGAAGGTATAGTCGATTACACAATTATATCAGGAGATAAATCGTTGAAAGAGATTTAAAAAACATTAATAATATAACATAAAAATCATGAGATATCTATGAGAAATGAAGAAGAAAATGACGATGAAAAAGATGAAGGAATAGAAATGTTTTTACTTTTAGTTTCTTCAAATTTTTTGCTAGATTTCCATATTGTCGGTGGAAATTGCCATCATGTCGGTAAAAATTTCCAAACTTCCACCAATTTCGGTCGAAATTTCCATCATGTCGGTGGAAACTATGCAGGAATTAGTTGCAAGTGTGATTTCGTGCACCTAATCTAAACTAGGAAACATTTCGCGCGAAATTATGGGAAATTTCATTTCTTGTTGAGGTCTAAAGGAAATCGATCATGTACCATCTAAAAGAGGAAGTATCTTTGACTTCTATTTTCATTCAATTCATGCATCATAGCTTTTAATCTTGGATCCAAGAGTTTGATTTCTTCAAGTCCCCTCCGAATAGTTTCCTATTCCGATGAAAAGGTCGGGGGATTTTTAGCAATTGACGATGGTGATGGTAATAAAGGTAACGTAAATACGTAATCATGATTTTCTGCTTGCCCATTAACATGTTCCAAATCAGTGAGTATTTACTGCTTCCTTCGTGCCATCTATAAATTTCCTTTTCTTGCAGTGGATATAATAGATCTTCTAGTCGCACAACTCCATGGATTAACTTTTACATAATTTAATGGTTTTTTTTCTCTATAAGTTTGTTTGGGTTTTGTGAATACCAACCGCAGAAGGCGATAGCCAGAATTCAAAGTGAATTTATACATTGTTATGTACATATGTTGCAAATGCTCCTTCAATTTCTCTAGCTACTGCTTGATGTTGTTTGCAGGATAAAGTTGAGATAAGGCAAGGATCTTGGTTTGAACCCTTGGCGGATGTTAAAGGTAAATTTGTGGGCCTCGTGAGTAATCCACCATATATACCAGCTAACCAGATGTGTGGCCTTCAAGCTGAAGTTGGTAAACATGAACCAAAACTTGCTCTAGATGGGGGCGAGAAGGGCTTGGATGATCTTCTTCATCTTTGTGAAGGAGCTGCTTCAATGTTGAAGCCTGGTGGATTTTTTGCCTTTGAGGTACCAATTTCATTTTTCTGGAAAACACATTTACTTTTTTTTTTTCGCTCTATACATAAAGGATTACTAAGTTCCTGTTGAAAAAGAATTCCTGAAAGTATAGGAGCCCATTGACAACCGTGTCACAACTCACAAGTTGCAAGATAACACAAATACAAAAACTAAGAGAGTATAGACAGAAGAGTACACAATGTCATAATTTGTTTAGTCAGTTTGCACTTCGGTATTTGAACGATGAAGAAAACTCAGAACACCTCTTCTTGAATTGTAAAATAGCGCTCCCCCTGTGGGATTATTTCACCTCCTCTCCGAACATCCAATGGTGTAAGCCCGATAGTATTCTCTCGATGGTGAACCAGTGGGAGGGTCTCTGGAGGAAGAATCACAGGAAGATAGCTTGGAGTATGGTGCCGGCAGTGATTATATGGAACATATGGAAGGATAGAAATAACAAGATATTTAAAGAAGAAAACCTTTCGACTAAGGTGGATGTGGAGGATGTAAAAGGAACAATTTTCTGGTGGATTGAAAACGTTATAGCCTTTAGGAATGTTTTTTTTCAGGACGTGGTGATGAATTGGGAGGCTTGGATATGTGAGGAATCTGTTCCTATCACATCTCTCCTCCCCTTCTGACTTCTTTTGTACAGTTTTTTCTCTGTTTAATATATTCATTCAAAGTTCAAAAAAAAAAGTTTGCAATTCGGTGTGAACATATGTATATTAAGTTCTCATAGAATGAAGAGGAAGAGAAGAAAAAAAAAATATTAGAGATGCTTTAACATAAACATTGTGTAAGAAAAACCTTCTCCTTCACAGTAAGTGGTTATGACTCCATGAGTTATATGAGTTGAGTACATTACATTTGGTATCAAATTGATAAGTGATGGTAACTGGACATATTTTATCGTGCGGTTGAAGTTGCTTATCATCAATTCTTTATAAACAACCCTTTGTCAGCAGTTGCTTCTGAGGTGTATTGGTACTATAGCGAAACTGAGATGATTTATGAGTTGATTCACACTGAGAATGATGAACTCTCTGTGTAATCATTCCAACTTGATTTTGGAGCAAGGGGACTTAATTGTGAAATTCATTCATTGAGTAGTATGAGTTCATAATTTTTCAAACCAACCATAAATGTGACATGAGATTTTCTTGCTCTTACATATTTGATATCGTTATATTAGTTCATGTAAAGATTTAAGTTGCACTAAAATGCATCTCCTTTTTCCTAATTTTGCAGACAAATGGAGAAAAACAGTCCAAATTTCTTCAAGATTTCATGAGAACCCATCCTGAGAACTTGTTTAGGGATGTCAAAATAGTTGCTGACTTTGCTGGTATTGATCGATTTGTTACTGGATTCTGCTATTGATGATGCAATTTTTACTGTAAGAATATCACAATTTTGTTGAAGAACAAAAAACAATGAAGGAGAAATGGTTCAACTCCATCACCCCATTATTAAGTAATGAAATCAGATCTTGTTTGGCATGTCGGCCTTTAGTCCCTTGCTGGGAGTGCCTGGAAATGTGGAAAGAAATGGAGGTAGGTATTCAAGACTGCAGTATAAAAAAGGCCGTGGTTTCGGTTTTAAAAATAATCTCTTTCATGTTGGTCGCCACAAAGGGTCGTCGGCATATTGTTATTCTGAACGGACCTTCATTAGAAAAAAAAGAACTTCATGTTCTCCTAAATGTTACCGGATACTCTCCTCCCCTTTGCGTATCGTGTATCGTGGTGGAATGTTTAGTCTTAGTTAACCTAAATTTTTTGTAAATTTATATAAACGCTAGTTGTTGGTTAGTTGACTAAATGAATTTTTTTGATTAACTTGTTAAATTATAAATTTTATGGAGAAAGAATGTTTGAAAGTAGGTGTATCTATTATAAATACATCATAAAGAGCGTATATTGTCTAGGAAAATTGTCCAAAACGTACTGCAATCGGAAATGGCGACCAAAGAAGTATACTCCTACCGTATCCGATACCCACATGGTAGCATACTGAGTACTAGTATCATCTGTACCATGTACCAGAGTGATTAGTGCGCCAGGTAATATTGTTATCTTCGCGACACCACCGACCACAACCCTCCCCATCTTTCGCTCTTATTCTCTTTCTGTTTTAGCCAAGTGGAGGACCCAATTTACCAGAAGAACGAATCTTATTTTGGGGGTTTCCTTTAAACCAAATCGGTGGTTCTCCTGTTGAGTCAAATGTTAGTCAGGTTTGACCTAAGTCAAAAAGTGAACACATTGACCGAAATATGTATGTGGCACCCATCGTTGAAGTCATCAAAGAGGTGAATCCAACATAGCCCTGCCACCTGAGCCCTAACATGGGAGGTCGACATAAGTTTCTTCGACGCTTTCTGCTCTGCTCTAGTGTAGAGATAAGCCAAGAAGAGAAACTAGATCAACCCTGGCAAGAGCTCTGCTCCAAGTCTCGTAACAGTAACGGAAGTATGTGGAAACTAGTTCGGCACCTTATGCCCCGTAATTCCTCGAGGCACGGGAAGGTGGATTCGAGATGAGATTTACCTAACCGAGTCTTAATTTGGTCAGAGGCTTAGAATAGATAAGTCGAAGAGCTCAACCAGTCTGAGTTTTTGAAATAACGTGAACAGAGCTAAATGACGTGGAAGGCTAGAACACGCCACTTTCTACACACGAAACTTTAACTATCAGATGATATGTCAGTGTCACAAGATACACACTCAAGGGATATTATTTCCGACACGTGGCTCTAGTCAAGACCGACGCCTTACAATGTTTATCTCAGTCGAGCATCAAGACCGATCAACCAAACCTATATAAGTATATCAGGTATGCTCTCGCGAGGCATCAAATGTTCAATTCCTGACTCGGACTTTGAATTCATTTCTTAAAACTACAAAAACACCATATTGACTTAAGCATCAAAGTGGTTTCGTTAGAGTTTAAGGATAATATAACTGATTTAGTGGAGAGATCCTAACCGACTATAAGAAAAAAGTAGAATGACACAATTACCCTTATATTTTGAGTACATTTACACGAAGAGGATTTTATACCAACTGTCGTATGTTATCTTTATCAAACTCCCAAAATAAACAGACGGTCAGACTTATACTTCTCATAACCGTCTGACCTGTTTTATTATAGTAGATATTTTCTCAACCTATATATTTCTTGTTAACATTATTAAGTAGGTATATATTACTTGAATTATCACCGTCTAAAATATCACTTTTTTTCACAAAACTCTGTATTCCAGCTTTCTAAGATGCAACCACTTTTTATATAGCACTAGGGTATAGCCCGTGCCCGTAGGGCACGAAAATTTCTATATTTATGTTATACAAAATTATCAAATATTTTGGTCTTATATAAATATTGAAGTAATAAAAATATATTTAAAATAATAACCGAGATTATATTGAGTTGTTTGAAGGGAGAAAAAGAGTTAGAGAATTTGTAGGGAGTGGGTAGTTATTCTAACTTTTACACTTTTATCTTTTAAAAACCCGTTAAAAAGAAGGGTCGTGATTTACAAAAAAAAAAATTGGACGACCGAGATTTATAAATCAAAGTTATGACATGACACCAAACCTAGCTAATTTGTTATATAGATATCAAACGACTTAATTGGAATATTAAAAAATTGTGGCTGATAGAAGAAATTCTTAAAATAAGCTATCTGTACACCCAAATGAGACCTAAAAAGGTCACAAGAAACTCTGAGTTCTCACAACTCGCCCCCAAAAGGATCGATCAATATTCATTCTTTTACTGCAAAGAGCACCCTGACTATGTTTAGCGTCAGAGCTGTTTTGGAACCCTTTGCAGGATTTCCCCCCTTTGGTAATAGACGAACAGGAGAGGGAACAGGAGCAAGGAGCAAGGAACAGGAGTAAGGAGAATGGAGCAAGAAGCAGGAGCAAGGAGCCGGAGCAAGGAGCAGGAGCAAGGAGCGAGGAACAAGAGTAAAGAAGCAGAGAGCCAGAGCTGGAAGCAGGAACACTCTGCGGAATCTAACTTAACATAACAGAATATTCAACCATAACGGAGGCTGTCATGCATTAACCCCCTGTTTCATGCTGATATAACGGAAGACCATTTTTTGACATCAACATTTGGCGCTAGAAAGAGGGGATCTCTCCAGCAAAATAGTCAGTTCGGTAACCCGAACTCTCCTCATTTATTTTTCAGAATAACTTTTTCTTTAAGACCCCCAGGTAATCATGCCCTTAGAGGAACGCACTCCTCGCGGATCCCAGGATACGCCCCTAGAAGACAACACCACCGAGTATCCGGCGACGGAACAACTTTCCTCAGAGGAACCGAGGTTTGAGGCCAAGAGACTTGAGGAAGAAAAAGTCCAAAAAGAAGAAGAGGCGGAGAAAACAAAGGACCTCACCGTACCCCTACAGATTGGGGATAAAACCAAGGAAGTAACCTGTATAGGAAGTACCCTAAACGAAATTGAGAAAGAGGAACTAAACTCCTTCTTGAAAGTGCACCGCCACATTTTCGCCTTCGGAACGGACAAGGTCCCTGGAATAGACCCCGACATCATCATTCACAAACTCAACGTTAGGGAAGGAAGCAAGCCCGTGAAACAAAAGAAAAGAAATGTCGCGCCAGACAAGCAGGCTGAAATCGCAAGACAGGTGGAGAAGCTCCTCGCTTAAGGAGTCATACGGGAGGCGCGATACCCAGAATGGTTGGCCAATGTAGTATTGGTGAAAAAGAAGAACAACACGTCGAGGATGTGCATAGACTTCACTAGTCTAAATAAGACCTGCCAAAAGATAGCTTCCCGCTACCATCCATTGACCAGGTAGTGGATTCCACTGCTGGCCATGAACTGCTTAGTTTTATGGATGCCTTTGCAGGATACCATCAGATAGCCATGCACTAGACCGATCAAGAGCATACTGCCTTCCTGACGGATCGGGGGCTATATTGTTACCAACAGATGGCCTTCGGTCCGCAAAAATCTGATACCTAAGCTCAAAATCGTTTTCGGAAGGCTTTTAGCTTATAATATGAAGCTGAACCCCGAAAAGTGTGCGCATTTGGGGTAACATCAGGAAAGTTTCTCGGGTTCATGGTGAGTCATAGAGGAATAGAAGCTAACCCGGCCAAGATCACATCACTGAGAGACTTGCCCAGCCCAAAGAGTAGAAAGGATGTCCAACGACTAAAAGGAAGGTTGGTCTCCCTCTCTCTCCAGATTCCTAAGCAAGATGGGGGATAAGGTCCTCCCTTTTTTTTAAAGTCCTCCGAAACGTGCCAGACTTCGCATGGACAGCCGAAGCAGAACAGGCATTCCAGAGCTTGAAAACACATTTAATGGGATTACGGATTACCTCTACTGGTCAGCCCTACCCCGGAGATGAGCTTATCGTCTATCTTGCAACCTCAGGGGAAGTAGTTTCAGCAATGGTAATCAAGACGGTAGAAGGGGTGATGCATCTGGTGTATTTCGTTAGCAAGGTATTAAGCGGGGCAGAGCTGAATTATCCAACCGTAAAGAAACTAGCCTACGCACTCATCTTAACAGCTAGGAAGCTGCGTCCCTACTTCCAAGCTCACACGATGGTCGTTCAAATCGACCAACCACTTAGGAATGTACTCCAAAAAATGGATCTGTCAAGACGACTAACCAAGTGGGCAGTAGAGCTAAGAGAATTTGATATCAGGTACGTGCCCCGAACTACACTAAAAGGACAGGCGTTAACGGATTTCATAACAGAGTGCTCAGTCTCGGCGATAGACGTAGGGCCGGAGCAGGTCTGGACTTTATTCGTAGATAGGGCATCAAACAAAGCAATGAAGGGGGACGGAGTTGTCTTGATCAGTCCCGAGGAGGGTAGAACTTTCCAAACAACCACATTCAAGTTCGCCGTAACAAATAACGAGGCCGAATATGAGGCACTACTGGCGGGATAGAGACTGGCCTTAAAAGCCAGAGCTACCAATGTTCAAGTATACAACGACTCCCAACTTGTTGTCAATCATACCAACGGGGACTACGAGGTAAAAGAGACCGACATGATGAAGTATGTAAAGAAAGTCAGGAAAATAATCCGACACTTCACAAAGGTCACCATTACCAGGATCCCCCGGCAAGAGAACACCCTGACCGACGCCCTATCCAAGATGACTAAAGGTCAAACTACCATCCCCGGCGTAATATTTACAAACGCAAAAGTTACCAGAAGACGCCAGCGAAGCTAGGAGGGTCCACAGGAACGCCTCAAGATACACCTTGCTTGGAGGGCTCCTATATCGAAAATCCCTAATCCACTCCTTACGACACTGTTTGGCAAAAGACGAACAAGAGTATGTAATGACAAAAATATATAAAGGGGTTACCAAAAACCACGCGGATCCCAGAACACTACACAGGCAGTTAACCTTGGTTGGACACTACTGGCCAGGGATGTTAAGGGATTGCTTAAAGTGCACCAAGTATTGTGAGCCTTGCCAGCAATATGCCAACGACTATCGGCTACATCCCAACGAACTAACACCAATAGTGAGCCCATGTCCCTTCGCACAATGGGGAATCGACCTGGTAGGTCCCTTTCCGGCAGGAATCGGAGGAAAGAAGATGATATTAGTCATAGTGGACTACATTACCAAATGGGTGGAAGCGGCAGCATTGACCAAAACCCGAATAAAGGAGATTATCAACGCACTCTGGAACAACGTGATAACCCGATTGGGGATCCCAAGAATTCTAGTCATGGATAACGGGCCTCAATTCAACAACGAACCAATGAAGAATTTCCTCACAGAATATGGAATCAAGCCGGCCTACGTCAGCCCGACCCATCTAGCTGGAAACGGTGAAGTCGAGGTAACCGACAAAACTCTCGTAAAATACATTAAGACCAAGTGCCACGATAATGGTAACTGGGTCTACGAACTCCCTGGTGTGTTGTGGACATACCGCATCACACCACGGAGAGCCACGGGGGAGACACCCTTCCGAATGGTATACGACATGGACGTTGTGTTACCCGTCAAAATAGGCAAGCCAAGTCTGAGAGTTAAACATTTCGATCCCGAAACCGATGAGCAGCGGATGTTAGAGCACCTGGACTTGATTGACGAAGTCCGAGACCAGGCAGAACTAAGAAACCTAGCCTTTAAAGACACAATAACGAAGCAGCACAGATCTCATATGAGAATAAGGAAGTTCGATGTAGGAGACATGGTGTGGAGAAATTCCAAATTTACACAAAAACCATCGGCGGTCAAGCTTTTTCTCACATGGGAGGACCATATAAGATAGTAAAAGTAGTGGGACCCGGGACGTACAGACTAGCAAACGTGTCAGGGAAAGTCCTCACACACCTCTGGAATGCGAGCATCTCAAGCCAGCCTTTTAGAAGAAAGCTTAGGACTCCTAAAATTTGCCACACAAAGTACAAACTCTTCTGTACGACATCATAGTAAATGGAAGTATTATTATGAGCTAAGACAAGTCTTAAAGGGCGTAAGGAGAAGTCCTAGCTAAACTAGTCGTGCTCAAGCCGACGAAAATAGCCCTGGTAGCGAGAGCAACGACCAGTGGCCTAAGGAGAAGACCTAGTTAAACTAGTCGTGCTCAAGCCGACGAAAATAGCTCTAGTAGCTAAAGCTACCACCAGAGGCCTCAAGGAGAAGCCCTAGCCAAACTAGTTGCGCTCAAGCCAACGGAAAAAGCCTTGATAGCATAAGCAATGGCCAGGGGCCTAAGGAGAAGTCCTAGCCGAAGGATATATTCCCTCGGTCCGAAGGAATGGTATCCTTCTAAGGGATGTCCTTCGATCAAGATGACAATGCGTACGATTTGGTGAATAAGATCATAATGACCTTATTTGGAAGATTATTAGTCAGGTCGAATTAGGGGTCATAATGCTTAGCTAGAAGCCAACTACGATCGTCGGATAACTTCGGTAATCTGCTGCTAACATAGACCGGAACCTATAAGGGTTACACATAAGAGTGATGGTTTGAACGGAGAGATATTGACTAGATATAAAATGGCAAATAAGTGGATTAGATCCATTATTTGAGGCCAACAGGAGTTTGGAAGAGTCCGGACAAGTGTACATAACCCCGGTCTAAAAAGGGAGCCAGGGGGTGCTCAAAAAGGGGTCAGCTATGTGATGGTCGACCTTAGGAAGGGGTTGGCCAGCACATGGCCGGTTAGACCCCTTGTGTAAAAGATATGTCTTGAAGGATATATTTTAGGAATCCTAATTTGGGTCAAATAATTCTCTATGGTCCCTATAAATAGACCTACTTAAGACATAATTATGGACGGAAATCAAGAGACAATTCAAGAGAGCTTTTAGAGAGAACAACCAAAAGAGAGAAAAGGAGTTTTCTCCATTATGTAGTCATGAAGAAGGTGTTCTTCATCTCAACCTTCAAGAGAGTTCTAGCTAACTCGAAGGAGGGAGCTCAAGTCATACACTCGGTGTCTCGAGTAGAGGAACTACAATTGGAGTTCTTTATCTTCCGAATCTCGTCGGAATTTTTTTCGTGGGAAAGCGATTAAAGGTAATCATCTTTCCATATCTAGTTCATTGATTAGTTCATGTATAATTAGATCCTGGGAGTCTAGTGTTAACATTAGATGTTTGAGATTCCGCAATAAACACTAGAAAAGGTGTGTTAGACACATCCGTAACCCTACAGTGGCATCACGAGCCGGTTAGATGAAACTATCTTTGACTAGACGAATATGATTCGAGCTTAATGACTAGAAAACACCATTAATTAAATAAAGATTTGAACATGAAAATCAGGGGGTTTGATGTAGATTCAATAGCCTAATCCACTAAAACTTTAGTTTTTTGAAAAAGGTTTTCGAAAACTAGTTTTAGGGTTTTGAAATTTAGCAAATAAGGGTCAAAACCTACTGTTTTGATGATGAAAATCATCAAAAACAGTGAAAAACAGCAGCTCAACCATGAAGGAACAGTAGAAAAATCAAGGGACAACAAGAAAATATGAGGAAGATGAAGTCTGTCCCGGGCCGGACTGGCCTGGACGCGTCCCAGTCCGTCTCGGACTGGGACTCTGAGATTGTCTCGGACGCATCCCAAACCGACACAGACTGGGATATCCAGACGCGACCTGCGATATCTTCGGACGCATCTCGGATTAGACCGGCACGGCTCGGAACGTGCCGAGCTGGGTCCGGACCTTGGTTCATCCTTGACTGGTCAAAGGTCCATTGACCGAGTTTGACTAGGGTTTGACTAAGGGTTTGACCAAGGATCGACCAGGGTTTGACCAGGAGTTTGACCAAGGATTTGACCAGGGTTTGACCAGGGTCTGTCCAGGGTTTGACTAAGGGTTTGACCAAGGATCGACCCGGGTTTGACCAGGAGTTTGACCAAGGATTTGACCAGGGTTTGACCAGGGTCTGTCTAGGGTTTTACCAAAGTTGACTTGGGTCCATTTTTGAGTTTGACTCGAAGATTTTGGATCTTGACCCGAGTGGAAGTTTTTCAAACTTTTTCTCCGAATTTCAAACTTATTTTTCCGAAATTGACCCGGGCCATCGGATGACCCAAACGGAGTTTTTCCTAGAATCGATTTTGGAAATCATTAAGGAAGAAACATAACATGTTATAAGTTTGTATTTTACGAAAATAGACTTAGAACTCACATTAGACATAGGAATGTCACAATTTCCCACAATTAGCTATACGAGACATAGCGAACCTAGAAACGAATCTAGGATACATACTTTATCTTATATGATTGTCATATTTCTGAATGTATGTATATTTTATGTGATTACGTAGCTTAGTATACCTTTAGTTAGGTAAACGTTTCTTGTTCCTAAGCACAAGTGAAAGTGGCCGAATAATACTTAGAGTATAGGGTCTTAAGTAGCCATTGACGAATCAAATGATGAGATCATGATTCGAGTGGGAGTACTCAATGGTGGTTCAAGGATAAGAATCCGTACGAACCGTAGGCGAATAAGAAATAACCTAAAAGATGAGATCTTTTAGGGGTAATACTAAAAGATGTAAGAAATCTTTATGCAAACCCACATAAACTTTACGTAATAAATCATAATTGGTTATGCCAGAGTTCACAGTAACGAAACTTGATAAATTACGTAAAAAAATCCCAAAACGAATTTTGAGTAAATGCCTACCCAGATTAAGACACCTGTTGTCCCTTGTTCATTGATGGTAGGTCGGCCTTCGCAGAGTGCCATCTTTTACCTCGAGACAATACGGGTAGATCTATAGCAGAGATCTACATGTCTAAATGGTTATTCTCAACAAGTCAGCAAAATAGTTTTGGATTTCGAGGCAAAAGGACAATTTGACACACAAGTGTGAAATTTTTCAACCAAGAATCATAAGAGTATGATCAGTAAGGAGTTACTCACCCAAGACGATGGATTAAGGGCAGTGCCTTAGTACGCTTAATTCCGGAGGAATGGGATCTGGGAATTATATTATTCTTAGGGGACAACAAATATAGAATAACATAGGCATAAAGGAATTATGCCAGGATAACAAGTTTAAATCACTTCGCGTTTCTTACATGTAGTTTAATTATGACAAACAAAGAATCCTTCAACATCCGCTGGCTACTAGAGAAAGAAAAACTGAACGGAGATAACTTCATTGTATGGGAGAGGAATCTGGAACTCGTTCTCAGATCCGAAAACAAGGCAAGCATTCTAGACACACCACTTCCGATAATCACTGAGGATTCGACTGATGAGAAGATAGATTCGGAAAGAAGTCTCTGAAAGAAGGCTGAACCTGTAACATGCCTTATGTTAGCAACCATGGAACCTACTCTTCAGGATAAGTTCATTCACATGGATGCTTACACCATGATTCGACAACTTAGGAATTTGTTCCAAAAGAAGTCGAGGATGGAAATGTATGAGACTTCAAAGGCAATATTGGATATGCGCCTTAAGAAAGGAAAGCCTGTAGGGGCACATGTTTTCAAAATGATTAGTCATTTTGAGAAACTAGCTCGACTTGGAGTCGACCATGGCCGAGATTTTGCCACAGATATTTTCCTGCATTCACTTCATGATGGGTTCAGTCAGTTTAGAATGCACTACAACATGAATGGATGGAATAAATCTCTGGAAGAACTACACGCTATGCTCCAGACAGCCGAAGAGAATATCACAGTGGTGGAACCTAAGAAAGAAATTCTAATGGTTCAAAAGGAAAAGGGATTTAAAAGGAAGGAAAGCAGAGATTCAAGAAAAAGAAGATGGGAAAATGGAAAGGCAAACAAGTTGCCAAAAACAGAAGTGCCTAATATGATTCCAACTGTTTCTACTGCATTAGCATAGGCCATTGGAAGAGAAACTGTCCCAAATTCCTGGAAGATAAAAAGAACAGAAAGGTGGTTTCCGGTCAAGGTAAAATATATGAAAAGTTGATTCAATTAAATACAATTCCACAAAAGGTATTAGATATTTGAAATTGTTCTTTTCATTATGAATTAGACGACAAAGTGGAAGCTGAGTATTTAATGAGTAAGGAGATGAACCTGTCAAAAGCTAAAAGGAGCAATAGTTCCTGCATAAAGCTAGCAAAGGATCATGGACTCCATATGGATAACTCTAAATTTGTTTTAGTTTTCCTTTTTCCTTTTTTCTTTTTCGAACATTGACTCTGTAATGAGATTATGGAGATAAATAAAATATTCAGTATTTTATGATGTTATTAAAAGATGCCTACTCAACTCTTAAAGAATTATACTAAAGAATCCAATTTAGCTATTCTAATCTAGTCGAACAAATTTGAAAGAACATGGATGAAGCTAAAAGTTGAGTGATCTCGTATCCCTCAACGATAGTTAATCATGGTTCAAACAAATGTACTTGACAAGATCTCAAGAGTCAACTCACTAAAAGCTTATGTTAGACATAAGAAAGTGATATGTGACTGGAATATACTAAATACTTGATTTGATGAAGTCTTGGAGACTAAACCTGAATCAAGTAAGGATCAAATCTGACTAAAAGATTATGATAAGATAATAAGTCTAAAAGTCATAAAGTCTTCCGAAAGAAAAGTCTAAATGCACAAAAGCCATACCACTAAGACCTAGAAAGCTATAGTGAATAAAAGGATTCCATACGAATATGGATTTTAAAAGAGTTCTAAAATGATCTTTTATTCCAAGTCTAAAGACCTTTAGACATAGATTCTTCAAGCAAAGAATAACAGGGTTTTTCCACAAATCAACGAAACACAATTAGATTGTTGCTCTCGATGGTGTCCTATTAAAAAGAAAGCGTTCTTTGATAATCGGACAAGTGGGAGGAAATAAAACATTCGAAAGAAGTTCGAATAAAAAGAGCAACAAATAGGAGTAAAGAGTTACTCGCTATAATGGAAGTAAGGAGTTACTTGCCATAACGAGAGTAAGAAATTACTCACGATGAAACCTCTTAAAGAAACAGAGAAGGTATCTCGATAATTGATCAAAACCCCGAGTGAGTCTTAGCGAAGATTCACAGAAATTATAGCAAAACTACTCCGAGTTTAGACTGAGAGTCTAAAGAGATGAGGTCTAAAAGGACTGGGGGCTCTAACATTCGCAAAGAAATTTGATCGGATTCAATTTCTTAGAATGAATAGTCTTGTTAGACAAAAAGGTAAGTGGGAGTGAAACAAGATCGTTTCAAAGTCCTGTATGTGGAGACATACTGGGATTGAGAAAAACAGTTAGAGAACTGACTCGATGGGACAAGAGACGAGGGTAAATTTATTAGGGCATCACAATCTATGTCAATAGATTAAAGTGATGAAGAGACTCATTTCAAAAGAAGTTTTGAAAGAGATCAAAAACTCTTGGAGAAGAGTTTCCACCCATCTCACATGAGATCTGCCAAGCCAAACTCAGAATTTGGAAATCCTGACAAGCGAAAGCTGAACATGAGAGAAATACTTATGTCAGGAAAACATAAGATCGATCATGGAGATGATTGATGTTTACCCGCACATCTAAAATGTACTTAGAGTACAAAAGATGTCGTCACCCATGAAAGTCAGAGAAAGGACCGAAAGTGCTGAGAGCATTCAAAATTATGTCTCTGAAAACAGAAGTTGAAGAAAGTCATAAAAGCAATCTTCCGTAAGTAAAGATAAGAATCTTTTAGGAAGGGCAAACAAATGAAAAGGAGTTTTCATGATGGGAGTCGTTGCTAACTCTACTAGATAAGAAACCAGAATTAGAACTTGGGAAGTGCTGATTTCAGTTCAAGAAACTGACATTATCATAATAGCTTACGAAGGAGTTCTGAAGCTGATAATAATAAGCGAAGTGAAAAACATAAACTAAACTGTCACCTTGGAACGGACATGGAAGATGAACGGATCTAAGGAATTAGGATTAAGGAAGAAAATCCTAAAAAGACTTGTAAAATTGAGAAACGTAAAAGGGTTTATGCGGTGCTCAATATTTACAAACTCTTGTTATCCGAAATAAACTCAGTTTATTTCGTCGTCTAAATCATGGTTTAGAATTTAGATGACAGTCCAAAATAATGGAGTGTTCCAGGTAGGTTTATTGGATACGTGATCTAATGAAAGAAACCCTACTAGGTGAACATGGAAGCACATCATTATAAGAATCCCTAGTCCAGGTCATTGGTTGGACAACAATGACTTAAGAAGACTAGCATGATTGATTGACGAGATAGCGCTGTTTCTTGGGCTATGGGAATAGGAGTATTCAAAGTCAACTTCATGGGTGTATAAGTTGATACACTGGAAACCCGCCAAGTGAGAGTACTTCGAGAGAAGAAGTCATGAGATGTCATAACTCTCATTTAGCAAATCGGAGAGATTCCTCAAAACATGAGTACTCATTCAGTTTGTGTAAGGAATGTCGAACTTTGGCACTGTTAAACGCCTTGCCGTAAAAGGAGGTTATAAAGGAGGATTGTTGGGGGAGACAGGATAGACATGAAATTGAGTGGGAGTACAAGAATGGAATATGTCTTCCTGAGTAAAATCAAGATAAAAATATCTCCGGGCCACTTGATGAGAAACAACTGGAAAAAGCATGTCATGCTCAAATGAATTAAGAGTTAATCATTTGATTTGACAGTTTGTTCTCTGGATCAAGAAAGTATGATAAGTATGACATATCAGATGAGATATGAAAAGACTTGGGAATCGAGCATTGCACTTGTTCTAAGTACAAGTGGGAGACTGAAGGATATATTCCCTCGGTCCGAAGGAATGGTATCCTTCTAAGGGATGTCCTTCGATCAAGATGACAATGCGTACGATTTGGCGAATAGGATCATAATGGCCTTATTTGGAAGATCATTAGTCTGGTCAAATAGGGGTCGTAATGCTTAGCTAGAAGTCAACTACGATCGTCGGATAACTTCGGTAATCCGCGGCTAACATAGACCGGATCCTACAAGGGTTACACATAAGAGTGATGGTTTGAACAGAGAGATATTGACTAGATATAAAGTGGCAAATAAGTAGATTGGATCCATTATTTGAGACAAAAAGGAGTTCGGAAGAGTCCGGACAAGTGTACATAACACCGGGCTAAAAAAGGAGCCCAGGGGTGCCCATAAAGGGGCCGGCCATGTGATGGCCTACCTTAGAAAGGGGTCGGCCGGCACATGTTCAGTTAGACCCCTTGTGTGGGCCGCCATAAAGCCCATAAAGGCTTATATTGGCCGGCCACACATAAACCCTTTTAGGTTTCATATGGGACACAAAAAGATAAGTCTTGAAGGAGATACTTTAGGAATCCTAGTTTGGGTCAAATACCTTCTCTATGGTTCTTATAAATAGACCTCCATAAGACATAATTATGGACGGAAATCAAGAGACAATTCAAGAGAGCTTTTAGAGAGAAAAGCCAAAAGAGAGAAAAGGAGTTTTCTCGATTATCTAGTCAAGAAGAAGGTGTTCTTCATCTCAACCTTAAAGAGAGTTCCAGCTAACTCGAAGGAGGGAGTTCAAGTCATGCACTCGGTGTCTCGAGTAGAGGAAGTACAATTGGAATTCTTGATCTTCCAAATCTTGTCGGAATTTTGTTAGTGGGAAAGCGATTAAAGGTAATCATCTTTCCATATCTAGTTCATTGATTAGTTCATGTATATATTTAGATCCTGGGAGTCTAGTGTTAACATTAGATGTTTGAGATTCCGCAATAAACACTAGAAAAGGTGTGTTAGACACATCCGTAACACTAAACTGGCCGAAGTAGTTGTGCTCAAGCCGGTGAAAACAGGTAGCTCTAGTAGCCAAAACTACGACCAGAGGTCTCAAGGAGAAGTGGAAAATAAGTAGATTGGATCCATTATTTGAGACCAAAAGGAGTTCGGAAGAGTCCGGACAAGTGTACATAACACAGGGCTAAAAAGGGAGCCCGGGGGTGCCCATAAAGGGGCCGGCCATGTGATGGCCGACCTTAGGAAGGGGTCGGCCAGCACATGGCCAGTTAGACCCCTTGTGTGGGCCGGCCATAAAGCCCATCGAATCTTATATTGGCCGGCCACACATAAACCCTTTTAGGTTTCATATGGGACACAAAAAGATATGTCTTGAAGGAGATATTTTAGGAATCCTAGTTTGGGTCAAATACCTTCTATATGGTCCCTATAAATAGACCTCCATAAGACATAATTATGGACGGAAATCAAGAGACAATTCAAGAGAGCTTTTAGAGAGAAAAGCCAAAAGAGAGAAAAGGAGTTTTCTCGATTATCTAGTCAAGAAGAAGGTGTTCTTCATCTCAACCTTCAAGAGAGTTCTAGCTAACTCGAAGGAGGGAGTTCAAGTCATGCACTCGGTGTCTCGAGTAGAGGAAGTACAATTGGAGTTCTTGATCTTCCGAATCTTGTCGGAATTTTGTTCGTGGGAAAGCGATTAAAGGTAATCATCTTTCCATATCTAGTTCATTGATTAGTACATGTATATAATTAGATCTTGGGAGTCTAGTGTTAACATTAGATGTTTGAGATTCCGCAATAAACACTAGAAAAGGTGTGTTAGACACATCCGTAACACTACACTGGCTAAACTAGTTGTGCTCAAGCCGGTGAAAACAGGTAGCTCTAGTAGCCAAAACTACGACCAGAGGTCTCAAAGAGAAGTCCTAGCTAAACTAGTTGAGCTCAAGCAAACGAAAACAACCCTGGTAGCGAAAGCAACGACCAGGGGGCCTAAGGAGAAGTCCTAGCTAAACTAGTTGAGCTCAAGCCAATGACAATAGCCCTGGTAGCGAAAGCAACGACCAGGGGCCTAAGGAGAAGTCCTAGCAAAACTAGTCGTGCTCAAGCCGACGAAGCAGCCCTGGTAGCTAAGGCAACAATCAAGGGATCTAAAGATAGCCCTAGTAGTTAGGGCTGAAGGGTTTTGTGTATCCTATACACTAACTAGTGTTGTAAGCGGAATCTCAAACATCTCATGTTTAACACTAGATTGCCCAGGATCGACATGCATAAACTAATCAATGAACTAGAGAGGGATAAATACCTTAACGCGTTTTTCCCTCGAACCATTCCAATCGCATGCAAAGATCGAGAGCTCCAACTGTAGCTCCTCTACTTGAGACACCGAGTGAATAGACTTGATCTCCCTTCCTTTCAGACTGCTAGGACTTACTAGAAAGTTGAGAAGAACTCTTCTTCTTGACTAGATTGATAGAACGGGAGCTTTTTCTCTATATTCCTCTCTCTTCAATAGCTGTATATTCAGAGAGAGAGAGAGCTGTATATTTTTCTTAGAGAAAAATCCACACCTTTTCTGTTCTCAACTGACCCAATATATAGACAAACCCTAATTAGAATCTCATTCAGATTAGGTTTTCTATTTCTGGGTCACAGAAAAGATAATTACCAAAATACCCTTTTGGGGGTATTTTGATAATCCCCTTAAGTGTGGCCGGCCAGGGCAGCCCACCATGGGCCTTATATGGCCGGCCCACTTACTCCGGTCGGCCATCTCATGGCCGGCCCAAAGAGCCTTCCTTCTATCTTGTCCCGAATCTCCATTCGGACCTTTTCGGCCTTTCTAGTCGAATCCCCCCAACTTTAGCCAGTTCCCGTCTAGTCAATTCTCTCCGATCAAGCTACCACTCTTATGTGTAACCCGTTGTAGGATCCGGTCTATGTTAGCTGCGAATCAACTCCTTGATCCGACGATCGTAGTTGGCTTCTAGCAAAGCATTACGATCCCTAATTGGACCGGACTGGATGATCTTTACGTGTGGTCATCGTTATCCTAACTGAAAAATTGATCGCATTGCCACCTTGGTCGAAGGACACTCCTTCGGAAGGACATCTCCTTCAGACCGAACGGATAAATCCTTCAGTCTCCCACTTGTACTTAGAACAAGTGCAATGCTCGATTCCCATGTCGCTTAGTATCTCATCTGATACGTCACACTGTTCAGACTTTCTTGATCCGGAGAACAACTGTCAATTCAAATGATTAACTCTTAATCCATTTGAGTGTGGCCACACATTTTCCAGTTGCTTCTCCTCAAGTGGCCCGGAGATACTTATTCCTAACTTAATAGGAGGACATCATCCAGTCTTGTACTCCCACTTAACTTCATGTCTCTCCTGTCTCCCCCAGTATGCTGCCTTTATAACCTCCTTTTACGGCGCGGCGTTTGACAGTACCAAAGTTCGACATTCCTTACATAAGATGAGTGGAGCACTCATGTTTACGAAATCTCTCCAATCTTGCCTATGAGAGTTTGTGACGCCTTTTTCAACTCCTTGAAAAAACTCTCATCTTTGGGTTATCCAGTGTAGATTCCCCAATCTACACCCATGTAATTGACTTAAATACTATATTCCTATAGCCCATGGAACTGCCCTATCAGTCAATTCCCATGCTAGTCTTCTTGAGTCATTGTTGTCCATGCAATGACCTGGACTAGGGACTCAATAATGAATCTATTCCATGTTCACTTAGTAGGGTTCCATTTACCAGATCAAGTATCCGATAAACCTACCAGGAATTCCTCATTATTTTGGACTGTCATTAAACACTAAACCATGATTTAACGACGAAATAACTAACTTATTTCTGATAATAAGAGTTTGTAAATCTTGAGCCTTCCCGTGTAACTCCTTACACCCCCAAGTTTACTAGTCTAAGCTTTTTAGGAAAGCTTAATGCCTATGACCTTAGTATTACCACCATACTTAGTCAAGGTGACAGTTTAGTTAATAGATCAAATCTATATGGATTTTGTTTGTTATCATCCGATGATAATCTCCAGTATCGCTATACTGAATTAAAACTTCCCAAGTTTTAACTATTTTCTTTTATTTGTAAAGTTTGCAACAGTCTCTGCCTGGAACCCTTCCAGCTTACTGTTCTTCCAAGTCAAGATTGTCATCTTATTCTGGAAGTTTGCAACATATGACTTTTCAACCTTTTATTTTCATACCGAGATCTCACAAGTTCTTCTCAAGTACATTGTGTGATCAAGATCAGCTTATCTGGATTTGATTGGTGATGACCATAAATACTCCAAGTATTTTGTGACGTCGAGGCGAATGCTAATCATGTCCCACATGACCGATCTTATGCCTTTTGCATAACCATCTTTCTCATGCATGCTTGCTCATCAGAATCCTTAGATTCTAAATCTTGCTAAGCTGTGTGCCATGAGACTTGGGTAGAAATACTCCATTTGAGTGTTTCACATTGGACTTTTCAAGACCCTTTCTTGAACAAGTCTTATCGCCTTCTCGATCCATCTCCATAGATCTTTGGTGCCCAAAAGCATTTCACCTTTATGTGGTCCTTTTATTGAGTCAGTTCTAAACTATTTTCAACATCAGAATGTTGTTCTCAATCTCTAGTATGTCGTCTACATACCGGACCAAAGAAAACTGGGTCACTCCCACTAACCTTCTTGAACTTCTTAAATTCAAGATTTCTCTTCATTCCCAAAGAAAACAACTCTTGTATTCTTTGCTGAATCGAAGATTTCAACTCCTACTTGCTCGCTTTAATCCCTTGATGGATTTTGAAGCTTGCATTCTCACTAGCTTTAGAAGAATAAACTTCCTCCTGAATGTGTCATGTATACATTCCTTTGCTAGTAATAGATCATTATGGTCATGCTCTGGGAAACACCAATGTTTCCCTCCTTGTCTGTTTTTCACTTTGAAAAACCTATTTGGACTTAACAGGAACCCTTCCTTTAAGCAAAATAGATCAAGTTCTAAACTTGATTTTAGACATGGATTCCATTCTGATCATATGGCTCCAAGCCATGTTTCGGAGTGATTCCGTCACAGCTTCTGTGTAGCTAGCTCATTTTCTTCTTCAGCCGGATCTCCATCCTCTGAGACAGATTTATGAGCTTTCAAGGTCTATAAGGGGTGTGAGCAACTTTGAGACACTCTCAACTCCTTGAGGGTTCTCCTGCGAATCACATTCGCCCTGCGCGGGAGGATCTCCGAGATCTACCATCTCTTCCTCTCTTTCCTTTTCTATCGGCTCAGAATAGTTAGGAATCGCGACTTCTGACATCGGTACAACGGTGTCAGTTTGTTGCTCAGATCGAATTTCTTCGATATCTAATATTTCTCCCACTTGTCTTCTTGAAATAACTCTTATTTCAAGGAAAACACCACCATGAGCAACAACCACCTTGTTCTCTGATTGCTTGTGGAAGAATCCCCAATATTTAATTATCCCATAAATAAATATTCTTTCCTGATACGCAAACTTGGTTCTCAGAAACCATTTACGTTTCTTATCTATAGACCTTCAGAAAAGACCACTTTTGGAACCCTTCCAAACCCATACTCTTATGGTGTCTTTTCAGCTTTTGACGGAATATGGTTAGCTAGGAAGAACGACCGTGTTTGAGAATATATCCTAGAAAGTGTTCGGAAGATTGGCCTTAACCCATCACTGATCGACTCATGTCTCACATCTTCGATTACTCCCACTAGACTCATCATCCATATGATGTGTTTGTGGAGCAAGGTGAGAAACTATTTCTCAACTTCTTTTGATGGTCATCAAATTTCTGATTCAAATATTCATCATCTCGATCCAATCGAATGACTTATATTTTCGTCAAGTGGATTCAGGTTGACTCTAGTTAGTGTACCAATAGTTTTACGTACATCTGTATGTACAAAAACTATTAGTTTACTAGCCCTTTCTCCCCTTTTAAAAGGCGATTTTGTCAAATGGCCACGTTGAACAAAATTCACATGTGTCGTATGATTCAAAATCATTAGACTTAGAAATCCATACCATTGGATCTTCTTCATGTGTTTTATGTCAATTTGACCAATGACAAAACATGAGTTGACCTCTCCGAATCCTTTGATTATAGCCTATCGTATCATTGTTAATGCTCTTGGTTCTTTAAGAACCTTTCATTAATTTAGCACTATTTTAAAACATCTGATGTTTCTAGAAGAACATAATAACTCTTATTAAGTTCTACCTAGATTAGTGTCTAAAAGAAGACTTTGATCCTTTTCAGCATCCTTAGCAACTCTTGCTTCTGCTCCCTCTTGGATCCTCTCTTCTTTCAGTCAAGTATGTTATTTCCACGAAGGGAATCTACAAAACTTGCTAGATTAACTTAATTAACAAAGATACAAGAATCGGAATTCATAATTCCTTTTCTTTCGTCTTCCAGGTACTCAGGGTAGTTTCCTTGAATGGCCTAGCCAAACTTTTACATCGACCCTTTTAACCTTTTGAATCATAAGAACTCTTCTTATATTCTTTCGGTAGCTGAATCTTAAGAACGTTTCTTAGATTCACTTTTCCTCAATGTTTTTTTTCAAGACGACTTTCTTAGAGGCACCATCCTCTCCATTCACGACTTCTAGTGGAACTCTTCCTTTAGTTGTCGAATGGTTGTGCACGCATCCATATCATTAATCCCTACGTTAGAGAAGAATTTTATGGATGTTCACAAAAGACTTTGGATAATCATATCCTCAGTCGTCCGAAGAAACAATGAACATTAGGAATGATATATTCTCGGACGTTTTCTTTATTTCGACTTCGAGAACGCTTCTCGGATTCCTTTCCAATCATGAAAATAATTTTCGTTTAATTCCTTCTAAAGGAATGAACGAAGGTTGGAAAACTATTTTCTAACAGTCATATATTCTCTACTTTTAAAAGAAAATAAAACAAAATCCTAAAACTTATTATCATTGCAAAAACACTTTTTGCCATATTATTCAATGAAAACCGTCCCCTTATGAATAATACGATTCCAAGATCCCATTCCTGTGAAGTTAAGCGTACTTTGGCACTGCCCTTAACTTCACCCTCCTGGGTGAGTAACTCCTTACTGATCATATCTCATATGACTCTTGGTTGATGAATAACACTTATGTGTTCAATTCATCCTTTTGCCTCGAAATCCAAAACCCTTTTGCTGACTCGTTGAGAACAACCATTTAGACATGTAGACCTCTTCATAGGTCTACCCGTATTGTCCCGAGGTAAAAGATGGCACCCTGCTTTGGCATGACCCACCATCGATGAACAAGGGCGCAACAGGTGTCTTAATCTGGGTAGGCATTACTCAAAATTCTTTTTGGGGACTCTTACGTTTTTGTTTGCATGCATTACTGTGAACTCTAACATAATCATACACCACACAAAACGTAAATAAGTAAATGCGCGCGAGAAAATAAATCAAGCAGACATGATCCTAGTATGACCCCTAACCTAAAAGATCTAATCTTCTTAGGTTCTTTGCTTGTTTAGCCTCCGTTCGCCTGGATCTCCATCCTCGAACATCCATTGAATTCTCCCACTCGAACCACGATCTCATCCTTTGGCTCTTCAATGGACTCAATTGTACCCTTAACTCTAATTACAAGACTCAACGATTCGCAGATCGTATAAAACTTGAAATTAAATTAATTACATCGGGCACCCATCCATGCTTAAAAACAAGATAGAAGAATTCTATGGCCATACTAGAACCCGCATTCACATTCATACATACATAATAATATGACACTCATAAAACACCCAAGTATGTATGAGATTCGCTTCCTTATGTCCAATCTAGGTTTGCTATGTTCTAGATAGCTATTCGGGAGATACTACCGACATCTCTATGTCTAACGTGCCTTAAGTCCAACTAATGGCTCGTTTGGTTTTATCCTAAAAGATTTTAAAATCGTTTTGGAAAAACTCCGATTCAGGCTTTGGTTGGCCCGGGTCGCTTTCGGAAAAAATATGGTCAAAGTCGGAAGAAGAAAATAGAAACCTCCCACTTAAGTCAAGGCCCAAAAGACCCGAGTCTAACTCCAAAGACTTAAGTCAAACTTGGTCAAGGGACCCTTTGACTAGACCCAGTCAAGTCAAGGTCAACGTCCGAACCAAGGTCGGACCCGGATTGGCACGTTCCAGACCGTGCCAAGTCCCTCGGGTGGACGCGTCTTGGCCCTAGGCCAGACGCTTCCTAGCCCCGCAGACGCGTCCTAGACGCTCTGCCCAAGCCTATGCTTCTCGAACTCCAAGTCGAGACAGCTTCTGGTCTCACCAGACGCGTCCCAGACGCGTTCTGGAAGAGGTATAGTCCTGGTCGCGTCCGGATTCTCAATCCGAGACGCGTCCGGACTTCTCTGTGGTCGCGTCTGGAAGACGCGACCTCAGGTGCCAGACGCGGATCTCCCGGGGTCCCTGTCCGAGACGCTCTCGGACTCCCAGTCCGAGACGCTCTCGGACGAGTCTTCCTGTCCGAGAAAAACTCGGACGCGTCCTTATCCGAGACGCTCTCGAATTCCCAGTCCGGGAAGGACTGGGACGCGTCCTGAGCGTCCGCGACTGGCCAGACGCGTCCTGGTCAGTCCGGCTCCTGGACAGCACCATCTTCCCATCTAATTTTCGATTTCTTCCATCTTTTTGCTGCTGTTTTTGATGAATTCTTCATCCAAAAACTAGCAATTTGAAAACTCTTTTCAAAAAACCATCCACTTTAAAATTTTCTTTTGAAAACTCTTTTCAAAAACACCAAATTTTAAAGTCCTCCCATTGAAACTCTTTCAATTTTCTATCCGATTAAGTCTAAATCTAATTTAAACTAATCAATTTCATGTCTAAATCCCTATTTAAACATAAAATCATCTAATCAATCAAGCTCGAATCTAATTCGACTAGTCAGAGATAGTTTCATGCAACCGGCACTACAAAAATACGGACTAGTTGTAACGGCTTTAAGCCGTTACAACAAGAGAAAAACCGTTACAAAAAGTGTAGTTGTAACGGCCTGGGGCCGTTACTATTTATGCCTAGGCCGTTACAATAAGTGCCGTGGCAATAAAAAATGTAACGAGCAGAAGCCGTTACAACTAGTTTTATTGTAACGGCTGTGCTCTTTTAAATCGTTATAACTGAGTGCGCGGGAATTGTTGGCGGGAGTCAATTTGTAACGGCCGTGAGGGAGGACCAGCTGTTACAAATAAATAGTTGTAACGGCTTTGAGCCGTTGCAAATGTTGTTTTTAAAAAAAAAAAAACCTGCAGCAAAATCTGAAAACCAGCAGCACTATTTTGCTGCTTTTACTTGCTGTACATTTCCCTGTTTCAAAGTCATAAACATTCAACCCAACCACACAAAACCTTTAAACATTCAACCCAAACACAATATAGAACTTAAGCTACACAAGATGAAAATATATAGAAAAGATGATGAATTAACTAGTAAACTACTTTATAATGTCAATATGTTTCACAAGATGTCGATAGTTGTTTATCTGAGTACAATATCATAAACTAAACTAACGGTTCAGCTCCCTAAATGCATTTCAACTACTTACGAAATAGAGATAACAAGTAGGTACTAGGTGATGATAGATTTCATACGCAATGAGAGTTCAAGCAAAATCTCTAATCGGTGTGGATTCATCATTGCGCAAAACTTTAAAAACCCTGCCAAAACGATGAATATATACACATTAGCGCATTTAACATGACATTAAGAATTCTTCAGAAACAGAGATATCAGTAGAGAATTCTTCAGAAACAACCAATTTAAGCACAAACAAGTAACCAAATTACAATATGATTACAGTTGGTTCTAGTGAGTGGGTAGTGTTAAAAGAGTGATGATGGGGTTAAAAAGCTAGACTTAGTAGTTTACATGCCAAATTCAAATGCAAATGGAATCTTGTTGACATCGGAATCACACAACCTAGACTTAGTAGTTTACATGTCAAATTCAAATGGTCATCAAAGCAAATGTAAGCATAAAACCTGTAGGCATGGAAATGATAATTCATAAAAATACTAAGAAGTACTCTTTCATATACACACTCACTATAAGGGTACGTTTTACACTAAAGAGTTTGCCTTTCTCGATCACATTTTCCCTATGAAATACAACAAAACATAGCATAAAACAGATGCAAAAGTGAAGTAAATTCTAATTTGTTGGTGTTATGACTTAACTGAATTAGAGTGGGTAGTGTTAGTAGAGTGATGATGGGGTTAGAGAGCTAAACTTGCTAGTTTACATGGAAAATTCAGATGCAAATGGAATCTTGTTAACATCGGAATCACACAACCTAGACTTAGTAGTTTACATGCCAAATTCAGATGGTCATCAAAACAAATTCAAAACACAGTACACATATATGGGAAACCATGAAGGAGAGACCAAACCTCCAAAAACATTGATCAAAAAGTTGCATGCTCCTTCAATAGTCCCCGCTTCTGTAATACCAGAAAAGTTGTTTATAAAACTTGCCTAAACCACGCATTCACAAATTAAGGACTACAACAAGATGGTTGAGGAATTGAACAAGATGAAATTGAAGAAGAAAACATGCTTACAGAGTTGTTGTGAAGATTCTGAAGTTGATGGTGGTCGTTGTTGCTGCTGAATGAGTGCCATAAGTGCAGCCATATCTCTTCCTTGTCTCTCTTGTATTTCACGCAGTTCAGCCAATTCCTTTCTCAGCCCGTCATTTTCTTTTCGAAGACCTGAAACACCACCCGAGCTTGAATTTCTAAAACCTGCATCCGTAGGTGAGATAAAGGGCATCATTCGGATTCGCCCACGTGACTCTGGTGGCATATGACTACCGAAAACATCATTTGGACCAGGGGCGTCGACAAACTCGCTCGAGCTCTCGCTTCGTCGCCTCTCCTGATCTTCCTCCATCAGCTCCTGTTAACATTACATGCGCTTGATTACCTATATAAGATTGAGTTCTTACACATTATATGAACAAAATAAAATTTAATTGAGTTTAATTAAAACTTTACAATTATATCTGCTGTCACTTGGTTAACGCAAGTTCCATCCGCTCTTAATCTAGTCTTGTGGAACATACAAAATCGACTAGGTTGAGTGCCATACTTCTTTTTATACTGCAAATATACAAAGTAAATGACAATTATCAATTTCAAACAAAACCAACTGAATTGAACCAAAAATTGTAAAAGAAACTGAAAATTTTTACCGCATGCCCAATTTGGGCCATAGATTGACGCCCTCCAACATAAGGATGTTTTGTCATAGCTTTGTTTTTCTTGTTGGTCTCAGCTACCTTCTGTATATCGGAAGATGGTACATTGTTAGTACCTATGAAGTAAACTCAGTGTAGCTATTAAAGGAAAGACATATTTACCATTACGTCATCCCTACACCAATATCGAATTAAGCCAAACCAATCAGTAGGGTCAACGCCAGGAGGGATATTTGCTCTGCACTCATCTATATTAGGAAGGTGAGGTGTAAAATATTCTCTCTTAACTCTTGCTTTCCAAGTTCTCCATCTTTCTTTGAGTTCCTTCTTAATCCATTTTATAACTTCGTCATTCTCAGGGAAATCAAAATACACCTTTAAGAAAATAACATGGTAAAATAATTATATATGAAATAAATAAAAAAAATACTATACTATAACGAAAATGTAGGAAATATGTGAAGACTGAAGAGAGCAACACTAATTTCCATTCACAGCCGAACTGCACCTAAACAACCAGGGCAAGACATCGCTTCAAGCAGCAAGTAGTTTAACTTGAATGGACTTAGCTGGAACGGAGATATTAAAGAGCTCAATGAGATGTGCTATGAAAAGATAAATCGATGCCCCTGAATTTCAGCAATATTTTCAGTATACTACGATTTAGTACAAACACGGAAAAGCTACCTGGGATTGTCATTGTGTTACAGTAGTATTATACTAAGAAACTGATGCTCTCATAACAGTAACAACTAAACATAGAAGTAGATAAGAAAGACACTGATATCACTGAAAGCTCAATAGTAACACAACCTCGATGCTAAAAGATCCTTATAGACAGAAATAAGGTCAGATCTATAAAGCGGGTGACTGGCATCACAGTTTTATCGTATATTATTTATCTGGAATAATTCACTTAAGAAACATATCTAACAACAATACTCTTACAAGATATCATGAAACCCACCCAATGCTAACCATGTTTCCTGTAAGAAAAACATGAAAACTCGAATGACTTACCAAACATATCTAACAACAATACTCTTACAAGATATATGTATATTACATTATAATTGCAAGGCATTACTTCTTTTGGCGAAATGACCATCATTCCGAAATAAATCCAACTAGATCAACGATTTACCTATATTAAGCAAAAGAGATAATAGGTATGATCACGTAATCATGTTATTAATTTATTATTCACCTCCTATATTCGACTATATTAAACTAGAATTCTTAGTACCGATGCCCTAAGCCCCTAACAAATTAAATGAATATCATCTATTCCATTCACATTGATGTAGCAACACTAATTTCCATTCACATTGATGTGAATGGAAATTAAAGTTCAAACCATCCAAATTGACAGAGACAGAAACTTCCCTCATCTTCACAACCAATATTCCATTTATATTTATTTTCTTTATCAGAGGTTTCGTTATATTTGGACATTTTGAGTTCACTCTCCTAAGTTGTTGGGTTCAAAGTAGCTAGTAAGCTGTTAAGAGTCTTTGTTAAATCAAGTTTTACCACTTAATGTTCGCGTCGTAATCAGACATAGAATTATGACACAATGGCATAGTTGTTTTAAGATATAGGTGATTAACAATGGTATAAATATGTAACAGAGAATGAGAGAAGATGAAATATAAAACTGCAAACTTTCTATTAGCTAAACCAAAGAACTAAGAAGCATAATAGGTCATCTTGTGCTGCTTTATCAAAACTTATCTTTCTTTTTTGTATTGTTTTATCTTTTGAGCCTCATTTTCTTTCTTCATTCTTGCTCTTGTTCAAATAATATTCCGGCCCTCTTCAATGAGTCGCAGCTGAAACTAATCCACAGGTAATTATGTCTCGATCAATCTTACAACTGTGTCGATCAATCTTTCGGCGACTTGCTAGGCCTCTGAACCCATGGAAAAGTCCAACATGTACGAAGTTACATTGGCCTCAACTCTCACAACTCACAACTACAAGCCCACTTAAGTACTGGCTTCTCACCTATAGTCTAGGCTCTAGACGCTACCCCAAGTGATGTGAAACTGTTATATCAATAACCAAATCTTTGGAATTTCTAAACGAGTGACAGTCTTAGGTACTAGACCGACCGACCAACCAAGGTTTCATTTGGGACGATACAACAACATATGATTTGCTCTTTGCACATTAACTCACTCTTCTCATTAAGAGAGCTACTAGTCTGCATAGCAACATATTCCCTAAACTCATTAAAATATACCAATTAACTATAAAGCTCGTGAATAAGAAATTTTCTAACTATCATGGTGAAAAAGGGATTTAGAAAGCACAGCAGGAAATCCGAGAAGACTACTAATTTGTTGATCCCTACTCCCTATTTTTTTGCCCTAATTTCTTTCCAAGTACTCTTTATTGTTCCCAAATGATTGAATGCCCTAATCCCCATTCAGATAATAGTGTTATTATTCCAGATTATGTTATGGAAACACCCCCAAATCAATCTAACCCTAATTTTGTTCAAATTGAAACTTCTTGCAATCAGAAAATACTATATAAGAAATAAGAACTCAGAAAAAGCAAGAAAATGAAGCAAATTAAAGTCCTAGTGAACATGAAGAATAAGGTATAGAGTTGTACCAGAGAAGTTGAAATTCAGGGCTATAATTGATACTCAGCTCGACTGTTGAAATAGAAAAGATCAAAAGTGAATTAGAAAGAGGATGTCGATGAAATATGAAAGTTATAGGAAGATTCATAACATCTATAAAAATTAAAGTAACAACAAATTAGTAGAAAAATAAGAAGAAAGAGTTAGGGTTGAAGTAACAACAAATTAGTAAAAATTAAAGTAACAACAAATTAGAGTTGTACCAGAGAAGTTGAAGATTCATAACATCTAGGACTACAAGTTTTTTGAAGAAACCCTAGATAGGTGGAAAAATAAGAAACAACATAGAAGATAGAGTTAGGGTTTTACCTGGGAATATGCCCTATAGAGTAATGAAAGAAGAAAGAGAAGAAAGAAATCTTTACCAGGATAGAACCCTAACTGCGAGAGAGGGAGACCGAGATTTCGCCTTCACGGTTAGAGAGAGAAGATGAAAGAGTTGAAGGCTAAAACGAAATAGCTACTAATTTAGGTGTTTCGCATTTATAACGGCCCTACGAAAAAAAAGCCGTTATAATAGGCACCTCTTGTAACGGCTAGGGGCCGCTACAACTGTTTTGCCACCAGCGCCAACTCTGCCGCCATTATTTCGGCTTTTGTAACGGCGTTTGGAAAATAAAAGCCGTTACAAAACACTAATTATAGGCGCGGGAAGTGGCGCCAGTTTTTTGTGTTAGTTGTAACGGCTTTACTGGAGAGAGCCGTTATAAAAAGTTCTTATTGTAACGGCTTCCACGGGGGCCGTTACAATAAGTCGTTACGAAAACTCCGGATTTTTGTAGTGCGGCTCGTGATGCCACTGAAGGGTTTTGTGTATCCTATACACTAACTAGTGTTGTAAGCGGAATCTCAAACATCTCATGTTTAACACTAGATTGCCCAGGATCGACATGCATAAACTAATAAATAAACTAGAGAGGGATAAATACCTTAACGCGTTTTTCCCTCGAACCATTCCAATCGCATGCAAAGATCGAGAGCTCCAACTGTAGCTCCTCTACTTGAGACACCGAGTGAATATACTTGATCTCCCTTCCTTTCAGACTGCTAGGACTTACTAGAAGGTTGAGAAGAACTCTTCTTCTTGACTAGATTGATAGAACGGGAGCTTTTTCTCTATATTCCTCTCTCTCCAATAGCTGTATATTCAGAGAGAGAGAGAGAGCTGTATATTTTTCTTAGAGAAAAATCCACACCTTTTCTGTTCTCAACTGACCCAATATATAGACAAACCCTAATTAGAATCTCATTCAGATTAGGTTTTCTATTTCTGGGTCACAGAAAAGATAATTACCAAAATACCCTTTTTGGGGTAAATACCCTTTTTGGGGTATTTTGATAATCCCCTTAAGTGTGGCCGGCCAGGACAGCCCACCATGGGCCTTATATGGCCGGCCCACTTACTCTGGTCGGCCATCTCATGGCCGGCCCAAAGAGCCTTCCTTCTATCTTGTCCCGAATCTCCATTCGGACCTTTTCGGCCTTTCCAGTCGAATCCCATCCAACTTTAGCCAGTTCCCGTCTAGTCAATTCTCTCCGATCAAGCTACCACTCTTATGTGTAACCCGTTGTAGGATCCGGTCTATGTTAGCTGCGAATCAACTCCTTGATCCGACGATCGTAGTTGGCTTCTAGCAAAGCATTACAATCCCTAATTGGACCGGACTGGATGATCTTTACGTGTGGTCATCGTTATCCTAACTGACAAATTGATCGCATTGCCACCTTGGTCGAAGGACACTCCTTCGGAAGGACATCTCCTTCAGACCGAACGGATAAATCCTTTAAAGGCAACGACCAGGGGGTCTAAAGATAGCCTTGGTAGTTAAGGCCACGACCAAGGGCAGAACTCAGATCTGAAAATTAGCCGGAAACAATTACACAGGGCTAATTTGGGCTTTATTTTGCAGAGGGAATTAGTCAGTCAGGTCATGCTAGAATAGGTCTAACCTTTCTTTTGTGCAGGAGCGATCATCTGGAGCATGCGTATTAAGATAGGAGAATTATATTAGTAAGATTAGGGCTAATTAACCATAATGGAAATTTGTCCATGATCTTTTTATACAGAAGCAAACGAAAGAGAGAAAAGCAAAATAAAAGACGGTAACCTTTTATTGTCAAAAGAGGTCTATTACAGAAGAAATTACAAATAAGGACACCGAGACGAGTGTGGGCATCGGGGTCTATTACAGAAGAAATTGCGAAAAAAGATATAAAACCCACAAAAAGAAGAAACGGTACAGGAAGGAAACCGAAAAGCACAGAACAATAAAAGATTGACTGTGCTATCCGGCGAGGAAGAATTGAGAAGCCGTAAAAAACCACCTTCCAAAGAATTGCACAGGAAAGAAGACAACTTGGAGGGAAGATTCTCCTCCATCACCGTCACCTTCTCCTCTGCATCCCAGTTGGATGCAGCACTGGTAACCACGCTTCCTTGTGGAATCTACCAAAATAGCACATAGGGTTACCACGACCATTATGGAAAAATCCACCTTTTACCATGGTCATTATGGAGAATCATCCATCGAACGGGCAACAAATATAAACTCGAACAAGGGTCTCATCTGGAAATTCCAACAGCTGAAGACAAAAATTAGAAAGTTCAGTAAAGCAAGAGAGGAAGACAAGGGTCTAAGTGTTGAAAATAAATCAGGAACTAGAGGTGCCTATTTATAGTCACAGAGGGATCTCCCCAACAAACGAAAATCATTTAGATGGAAGAATAAACGCACCTCGGGAATAAGCAAAGCCATAATGACTAAGAGAAACTCGCAGCTCGAAACGGTCATTCGAAGGAGACATTAGCAGAGCTCGAGGAGACAACGCTGGTTCCTCCACCCGCAAAACACCACGTGTCCACGCATGGCAATGGAGCTGCCATGTGCAGTTGTCCAAAGGATTAGCATCGAAAATGCATGATCAGAAGATCAGATCTGTGATGTCACAAAATCACGCATGGAAAGAAAAGTGATCGCTCTAGTAGAGCCCGAGACGTGTCACGCAAGAAGAGAGACGTGTACCTCGTCTCAGAGAAGACAGCACTAGGGGCAGTCTGGGCGAAAATAGCCTTGCAAAGAAGACCTTATCAGTACTGATTAGAAAGAAGATTTCACAAAGCACCTCGAACGACTCAGTACAAATCAGCTCGGAAATGTGCAGCTCCGGAAAACCAAAAGGAAAGACCAAGCTTCGCAAAACAGCTCTGGTCCAGGTTAACCCTCTGTCCTTAGCGTCTTCAATGATTAAAAGACACGAGTTATTTCTACTCCTCGGTCTCATTACTTTCGACTAAGGAGTGGCGGGACTCATGATGATGCATAAAATGTCCAAACGTTGACTAACGTCTGAAGAGTCGAGATCAGACCTGAAGTCCATCGGGTCAACCCGGCTTAAGGCAACAGGTCAGCTGAACCCTTGACGATCCATCACATATTCTCCTAATTGGGAGGCCGGTTAAAGGAAACTAACCCTGTAACGCCCTTGGCATGAACGGAAGGCAAAATTGAACTAGCAGCCTACCGACTTAATCCCAGAATATCTACAGAGATCTCAGTCGGTTACAGATCTAAGTGTTTAAGCAAGTTTGGACTTCACGCGTCTAAGGGAGGAGACTTCTCTCAAAAGATCTATCATGTCGGCAGGATATCTATGAAAGATCCTTGAATTTAGGAACTTTCATCTATCTTGGATATGAGATAAACACAAAAGGAAAACTTCCCTCCACGGCAATCTTCGCCGCCTCTTAAGCCTATAAAAGGCCCCCAAATCGTCTTTCAAAAGATACGATCTCTGAACCCTAAAAAGGTCACAAAAAACTCTGAGTTCTCACAATTCGTTCTTTTACTGCAAAGAGCATCCTGCCTGTCTTGAGCGTCAGAGGGTTTTCGAACCCTTTGCAGGTTTTCTCCCCTTTGAGATCAGACGAACAGGAGCAAGGAACAGGAGTAAGGAGCAAGGAACAGGAGTAAGGAGTAAGAAGCAGGAGCAAGGAGCAAAGAGCATGAGAGAGGAGCAGGAGTAAAGAAGCAGAAAACCAGAGTTGGAAGTAAGAACACTCTGCGAATCTAACTTAACATAACAAAATATTCGACCATAACAAAAGTTGTCATGCATCAACTCCCTGTTTCATGCTGATATAGCGGAAGGCCATTTTTTGACATCAGCACAAACCTTCTCAGTTTTCTTCCTTGAAAACTAATATCCATCCAATGGTTTCGCTCCATTGATTAAATTATCAAGGTTCCTGATCTTGATGAGAAAGGATTCCATAATCTATTGAGTCCTAGCCAATATTAGAGTTGGTTTCCGTCTCTGCGCAGGTCTATGCTCTTATCTCTTATCAGTAAGACTTTAATCTTCTGAGCTTGTTAGATAAGTAGTAATGACCTTCAGGGCTTTGGAGCAACGTGATACTCTCAACACTAGATATATCTTCTTTAGATTAACTTTCAACTTTTCGATAGTTCTCTAACTAATATCTATTCGTCTTACGAGGTAGGTACTTATTCCTTTTCCTCCCACTGTTCTATAACAGTTTTGTTGCTCTTGGTCGAAGTATTCGACTTTTCCTCCCACTTATCCAACGTAACTAATTATTCGTCTCGGAACTAATTATTAGGAGGATACCATCATGAGCAACAACCACTTTGTTCTCTGATGAGTTGTCTAAAGCCCAAATTTCTTCTAAAGAAATTAAGTCAGATTTGCTAATTTATGCCTTGTAATCTTCGTACATGGCCTTTTAGCTTTTAGACGGATTTCGGTTATGTGTGGGAAGTTGTGCCTAGACTCAAGACCTTCTTTCTTGAGGACAGAGCTTGACTTGTATTCTTTAATTTTATCCTTTTGGACGCTCCAACTTGGATAGGTTAGAAGTGACGATCACTTTTGTTTCTGACTCAAGACCTTCTTTCTTGTCAATTTGATTCTTCGCTTCTCAGTGTTTCTTGGTTATATTCACTATGTTCACATCCTTTTATCATTAGGATGACCTTGTTGTATGAGTCACATCTTAATGTGTCTCTTTTACAGGTATAACCAAGTTTAGAATCTTTTCAGTATATATATTGTTAATTTAGCACCTTTAAGACATCTCAATTAAGAACTAAACTCTTTTATTGATTCTCCATAATACTTAGTACAAAAGATGATGTCTAACTAGAAAAACAAGTCATTCTAGACTAGTTCCTAAAGATGATTCTGATCCCTTTCAGTATCCTTAGCAGTCTTGGCTTCTGCTCTCTCTTGGATATCTTCTTCTTTAGCCAAATACTTAATTCCCGACTATTTCTGTAAATTCACAATGATAGGGCATTAGGTATCTCATACCAAATTAGGATTTTACAGTATTTGATAAATTAACCGGTTACACCTAAAGCGGAAGCTACTGTTCCGTTCTTCGTGTTCTTCAAGAACTTAAGGCAGTTTCTGTTCCAATGACCCTTGCCACCGCACTACAAACATCTAGCATCAGAAGGGGAACCTTTGTTCGTGGATTTAGCATTCTTGCCTTTTCCTTTGAACACGGGTTTTGTCTTCTGCCTTTTGTTCTGTTGAACCACAAGAATCTCATTCTTTGGTTCCACTTATGCTATAAATGGCTCGGCTCCCTGAAGCACTGCACCAAGCTCTTCTAAGGGTTTATTCATCCATTCATGCCGTAGTTCATTCGGACGACCCAGACTCGTCTGGAGAAGTTGGTGCGCGCAACCGTCTCGGACTTGTCCGAGACAGACTCGGTTTCTCTTAGTCGCATCCCAGACGCGACCTGGAAACCGAGTTTTGTACGTTCCGGACTTTAAGTCCCCAACAGTTTCGGCCGGATGGCCGATACGTGCACGCAACTGGTCAAGACGTGCACGCGACTGGCCGAGATGTGCAAGTGACTGGCCGAGACGCGTCCCAGACGCGTCGTGGCCAGATTTTAACAACTTCTAAAAATTACAAACTTCCAAATTTTTTTATTTTTTTCCTTTGCTTCTCAAGTTCCTATTCCAAACTTTTAAAATACTTCTACAAACCCAATTTTAATATTCAAACAACTTCTAAAATCAATGAAAAACAACTCTTTTGAAAAACTTTTCAAAATTGAAATCAATCAAAATCGAATCTTTTGAAACTCTTTTCAATCATCAACTTTGAAATCAACTTGAATAACTTTTAAATCTCATTCTGAACTAAACAAATTGATGGTTAAACTTCTTTTAGACTCATCTATCTTTCTAAACAAGCAAATTTAGTCTGAAACTTAGCCAAAATTAGTTACGTGCAAGAGGCTCTGACACCACTGTTGGGTTATGGTGTCTCCTAGTGTTTAAGTGGAATCTCAGACATCTAATGTTTAACACTAGTATTCCCAGAATCTCATGCATAAGTTAATAATGTAACTAAGTTAGATTAGAGATTACCTTAATTATTATTTTTCCTAGAACCGTTCCTGTTGAATAAGAAGACCAAGAGCTCCAATTGTAGCTCCTATACTTGAGATACTGAGTAATCAACTTGATCTCCCACCTCAAGTTTATCTAGAACTTTAATGGTGGTTAGACGAAGAACACCTTTTTCTTTAGACTAGATAGATAGTTGGGAACTATTCTCTCTTTCTTTCTCTACTTGATGTTTTAGAGTAAGAAATCTCTTTGAAAATTTCCACACCCAAATATCTTCTAATGAGGGCCTTATATAGAATCCCAAAGTTAGAGTCCAACCCTTATTAGGTTTTCTAAAAGACCAAAATAGAAGGAGGTTTAGGGTTTTCAGAAAATAGAAACTAGTTACTATTTTCTTAAACAACTATAGTGGTCGGCCAAGACATGCCCTAAAAGGGCAGATCTGGTCGGCCCACTAATGGCCCTTAAAACCCTTTTAAGTGCCCGAACCAAATACCACTTTACTCGGTCCTTCGTACTATCTTTGCCTTGACCTTCTCTTTTCCTTTTGGACATATTTCCAAATCTAATCCGTGTATATATGTCTCATCCCTCTAGTCATATCTTCTGATCAAGTAGACACTCTTTGGTGTAACTCGATGTAGGATTCAAACAAAGTTAGCCGCGAATTACCTTGTAATCCGACGATTGTAGTCGGTGTCTCGCTAAACACTACGATCCCTAAATCGTCCGGACTTGATGACCTTTTTTATCAATTGTTCTATCCGACAAATTGCTCGCATTGCATCTTTGGTCGAAATACGTCTCCTTCACTAATTGAGAATGCCCGAGGTCTATGTGTCGATTTGCACGTGAGGAGTTAACTCCGTGTATTGGGAATTAAGTTTTTGCTTCTTCACTTGATTTTATGATATCACATATCTGATCTTCTGATCATGCATTTTTAACGTTGATATTTTGGTTAACTTCCCACGGTACCTTTGATGCCATGTGTGGGGTATGAGGTCTCTTCTGATTGGACAAGAACTTGACTCTCGTCAAGTCTCATTAATTCTCCTCTGACTTGGTCGGTCTTTTAGCCGCGATTTGACCTATGGTCATTATGACTTGGTACGTTTTCGAGGCAAATTTATTCCTTCCTTAATGTTTTCTTTTGTCGAGAAGAACCCTTGATGTTCTTCTTCCACAATAAATAGCCTCTTTTGGGTTTGAGTTTTGTTCAAGAATAACTTTTTCTGAATTATTCCTCTCCTCTTGATATTTCTTTTTTACCTCCTAATTTTTGGCGAACTTGCGATGACGCCTTTATTGGAATTTCGACTTGAAGACCCTTTAAGTGATTTTTTCCCGTAATGGTAGTGGTGAAAGGTGGAATTTCCCGTGATGGGAATGGTGACCTAGGATGCCATTTATGGTCTTTCTACCTAGAGGAAGGTGGTTCGGGATGCCGATTGCGGTTCTGCCACCAGGGGAAGGTGGTTCAAGTTCAGTGGATTTTCTCCTCAGTTTCATCTCTTAATGAAGTCTGGTTGGCGGACTTCCTTGGTGCCAGATGATTTGGTGGGACCTTCAGAGGCGTCAGGTCTCTGCAACTTGGATTTTTTCCTGTTTCTTGTCCTTCTTCCTTTCTTGTTTGATAGTTTGCTGGAAAAGTGATTGGATTTTTCCCTTTTGTCTCTTGCAATTTCTTCTGTAATACACATAAGCGAATGCGTCCATTTTCATGTACTTGACTGTAATTTCTTCTGTAATAGATTTCCTTGAGAACGAATAAAGGATTTGTTGGTTGCCTTTAATAACTGATTAATTAACTTGACGGTGCCCCTTCGTTTATCCATGTGGAGGTCCATCTGTTTAATTTTCCTTAATTGCTTCATTAGTCCCTTCGGCGGTAGTGTTTTTTCACTCTGACTTCTTAATCCTCTGGCCCTACAAACTGAATCTGAATCGGGAGATCGGTTCTTTCTTTCTTCGTGGCTTGTTTAGCAGTTCGTGGAACTCTTCCTTAGGGAGACACTGGACTAGCCTTTACATGACCCTTGACGGCCCTGACTGATCCTTTGTCTGTCATCTCTGTATAGAATTCAGAGGTGAAGGTTTCATCAGAGTTCTTCGCCTAGGTGACCCTTTTGTCCACTGGTTCACTCGGTGAAGGGTACCCTAAGCGACTCTCTACCGATGCTTTTTGAGACGATGGGGTATCTTGTTCGTCGAAGAGGGAGTAGTCGGCTTCTGGCTATAGTTGGTCGTGCCTCAGTGAGTTTGTCTAACCCTCTGGTTGTTCTCCCTTCTCCCCCTCTGTCTTCTTATTCTTCGAACATGAAATTATTTTTCGTAATTTTATTGAACAGTTTTTATTGGTGTTGTCTTGGTTGATTCTTTTTTTTCTTTGTTGTTTGATTCCTACATGGGGTTAGCCCTATGGAAAATACGACTTAGTGTTAATGGTGTATGACCTAATCTTACTAATGCGTATGTCCTAACTTACTAAACTTCGAAGAAACTTTTCCCGAAGAGCAAGGCTCTTTATCTATAGCCTAAGCTATTTGAACTCGTCGTATGTTGTGAGGTTACATAGGGTTCCCCCTTAGTTTCTGAGTTTCGCAAAGGACTCCTCCTTGACCCCTGGTCGTTGCTTGAGCTAGCAGGGCTAGTTGCTCGCTTGAGCGAGGCTTTTTTAAGTTTTTACTAGGACTTCTCCTTGACCCCTGGTCGTCGTTTTCGCTAGCAAGGTTGGTTGCTCGCTTGAGCTAGGCTTATTTAACTTTTGAGTAGGACTTCTCCTTGACCCCTGATCGTCACTTTCGCTAGCATGGTTGGTTGCTCGCTTGAGTGAGGCTTATTTAAATTTGACTAGAACTCCTCCTTTATCCGCAGAACTTTTGTATTACGGAATAATTATTCAAATTTGTAAAATCTTCAGACATGTAGATATATGCATAGTCTATTCCCCCCTTATTCAATTTGGAGAATTTCGTGAAGTAATTGAAATGGTGCGGTGATAAAGCACCTGTTTAGATTAAACTAAGCTTTCATATTCGTCAGAATGATAACATTCCTTGATCGAAAGTTGAAAATTACGGAAGAATGGAACAAGGTGAAATCTCTTACTCACTCTAACTTTATCTCTCCAACACTACTTATTAATATGTTGAAATTGTGTTTGGTCAGTTTTTTTCCCTTGTAAAGTAGATATAATGTAATGTTGACACAAATATTTATTAATTGTGACTCTCATGCTGAACTTAGGATGGCATACGTAGTTCATAATTCTCACTGGGAACAATGGATTTCGTGATACATATATGCGGAAGGATACCAGAATGGGGGTAAACAATATCGGGTTGTGGTGATGGTGGGTTGGGGCATTTGAATTCACTACGGTCGTATCCATATCGATCATCTCGTTGTTTGTATCTGGAATATGGTTGTGGTGTTTGGAAGTGATGATGAGAACTTATTGTTAGTCTCTGCAATTTGTTGGTGGTGATAATAGTGGCATGACATTTTGATGGTGGTAGTGATGGTTGTAAACAGGTGGTGGGTGTTCCTCTCGTCGTCGGTGGTGGCGACTGTAGGGAACCTCCATCATGAGTTTAATTGTAAGTGATGGTGATGATAATATGAAGGTGGAAGAAATGGTGAAGGTGATTAGATGATGGAGAGATAAGACAAAAGTTATTATAGAGGAAAAATAAATTGATAAGAGCTGACATGCTTGAGGAACATAAATTTTGGGTAAAGTTGAAAGGGTAAAATAGACTGCGATACAAAGTGTAATTAATGTTTGACGGAAAAATATACAAAAATAGGCCTAGCGGCCTAGGGGACCATTTTTTAAGCTTGTCATATTTAGGGGAGCCAATTGAAACCAATCCGAAAAAGCACCATGTCACCTTTCAAGCCTGTCCTTTTGTGTGTTTATTTTTGTTGAAAGGTCCATTTGTGTGTTTGAAATGGTTTCTGATGTTGTCTCTTGGATTTTGAGAGGGAGGTTTCTTTTTAATTAACAAACTTGTAATGATTTAGTTTTATAAGTTTCTTATTTGGACGGCTGTGCTCTGGTCATCTATAGCCAGTAAACATTAATTATATCGTTAGGTGTCGTTAGGTTTTGCTTGAAATAAGCTACAAGTTCACTTTTAATTTAAGTGCTTATTAAAAATTTAATGTATTTGGTTCAAAAGGCTGCAGCCTATTTTAAGTTAGAGAAGTCTTTTTATCTAAAAAGAATAAGTTATAAGTTGCTTTTAAAAAGAACTCGATTGTAAAAAGAAAAAATAATATTTGTCTCTTTTGTAACTTCATTAACGTTCACCACCACCACAACTACTCTACCACCTCTTCCGCAACTCCACCTCAGCACAACTCCATCACCTCTAATCCATCACTCTATCACCATGCCGCCACAACTATATCATCATCACTATACTTCCACCAACACCACTCTACCAAGATCATTCCACCACCACCACCAGGAGAACAATACCACCAACACCACCTCCATTCCACCACTATCATCACGACTACAACTCCATGTCTTCTTCTGGCTCAACTCCACAACTTGACCTCACTCGCTTGATCACCAACCGATCACCACCACCACTATATTTCCCATCACCACACCACCTATAGATTATTCCACCACCACTATATTTCCCATCACCACACCACCTATAGATTATTCCACCACCACTACAACTCCACCAACAACACTTGCATTCTACACCCACTGCCATTAACAACTACCACTAACCACCACTACTAATGACCACCAATCCCACTACCACGACCATCTTTAAACATTGACCCTTAATTATACATAGATATTAGGACGACACCCCCACCTCCTCAAAACAAAAATATGTGTATCGAGTTGACCTTTATTCTCGACTTTTCTGTCAAATATAAATTAAGTGGGTCGGGTGCCAACCACATGACTCAGTTTCTTATATAATCTAATATATAAAATAGAAGGGAAAAGACTGTCTGGGACAAACATCCCTTCTTAATAAAAGATATTGTCTAGAAGTCCTTAGTATTTACTATGTGATCCTTTTTTATAAAAGTTTTGTAACTTGAAATGGAAGGCACAAAATATTTACCTAAAATTAAAATTTGTTTAATATTTTTTTCTAAAGAAATTGTAGATTCAAATGGAAGGCACAAAATATTTACCTAAAACTAAAGGAATCCATTAGGTGGACAAACAAGTTTCTTATATGGACAAACAATGTGGGTGTAAAAATAATCCATTACTTTTTATAAGGGGACAGAGATGAAATTCCATCACTTATCATCACTCTTGGCAATGGAAAACCATCAGAAAGCACCTTAATAATATTGAACAGTTCACTGCATGGGAAGTTCACAAGGGAGATAAGATTAATATTTGGGAAGATAAGTGGACCCCTCTATCAGCAACCCCCCGTGCATTAATCATCATTCTAACCTTACTAAGGTCTCTCAGCTGATCTCAAATAATGAATGGATCGAGAAATTGCTGAATAACATCTTTGATGAAGCTACCAAGAACCTTATTAAAACTATACCGATTAATGAAGATGATGAAGATCAGAAGAAATGGATCCTTACAGAATCAGGTAAGTTCACGGTTAAATCAATGTATAATCATCTTTGTACTAGTATAACTCCCCAATGCCCCAGTTACCCAATTGGAACTTTATCTGGTCTATCCCTATTGTGCCTAGAATTCAAATTTTCATCTGGAAAATTTGCTCCAAAGCTCTCCCAGTGAGAGCGAGAATAGGTCAATATATTGACAACAATCGGAATTGCCCCAACTACAATGAAATTGAATCTATAGAACATGCTCTTCTACACTGCCCTTTAGCTAGAAATGTGTGGTTCTATTTCAATATCATCTCCATTAATATTACCTCAGTGTCGGACTGGATCTTCTCTTAGGAGAATTCTACGAACAAAGGTAAAACGGAAAGTTACATTCACTATGCTACCATCTTATGGATAATATGGAAAACCAGATGTGACCACTGCTTCCAACATGAAATCAACTCTCTTACTACAATCATAACCATGATTAAAAACTTCCCGAAAACAATTCAACCACCGGAAAACAAGAAATCTATCTCTCTACAAAAATGGCAACCCCTAGAACAGTCCTGCCTAAAAATAAATGTCGATGCTTCCTTTATAAATGTTGAATCTGTATCAGGTACCAGCTTAATTATACATGATTCAAATACAAAATTCATAGAATCCCACGCAACTACTATGAGAAGTCGAATCAGTGAGGAAAGCGAAGCCATAGCTATCCTGAATGGACTGCTATGGGCAGAAGCGAAACAATATAAAGACATCATGATCGAGAGTGACAACACCAATATCATCAATAACATAAAGAATGGCAAGCAAAGAATTCAATGGCAATCCGAAATGTACATCCAAAAAATTTATGAAGTTAAAAAGAGGCTGCAAAAGGTGCAATTCAAACACACGGATCAGGAAATTCAATGCTCCTGCAGACAAGCTAGCGAATAGACCAGGTTAAAGAATAGAACGAAGACTTGGCATAATGTTCCTTGTTTTCTTGTTAATCTATATTGTAAGAATGTTTTAATTACTTAATATAAGAGGTACTGTTTCAACAAAAAAAATAGAGATGAAATTCCATAACCCCGTACACATTACTCCTTGTCTCTCACTCGGTGCTATCTATCTCTCTCTAACCCCATATAAGGGGACCCAATGACCACAATACTCTCACATAACTTTCCCATTGCTCCATCGAACTTTGTATGTACTACCCATTTTAATTTATCTATACAACATATTTTTTTACTTTATTACTATTTGCACATTTTTATTTATGTATTTATTTGATTATTTGTCTCGAACTTTCAAACTTTAATCAATAATGTATTTCACTTAAAATGGATAAGAAGAACACCATCCATCCATTTTACGGTGGCCTTAATGGCACAATACTATATAACATATGGTGCCCAATTATTTTTGTTGTAGGTCTGATTTTAAGATATTTGGGGAGTTGGTAGTTTTCTTTTTAACCAGCATGAAGGCAACCCTAATTCATAAATGTTGATTTACCCTCAAACCTGATTTATGAGTTAAAATAAACAATATATGTAATTTGTTTATCCTTGCAGAAGATTTTTAAGATTTCAACTTTTTAATATGTTACAATATCGATACAGTATCAAATGACGTCACAATATCTCGATGATTGAGATATTTGAGCATTATTAGCACGTAGATCCTTTATGAACCCTAACGATCTTGTAAAGAAAAGGTTAGTGTTGTTGTTTAAAACGCATATTTGGGTATAATATTCGTTTCGATGCGTTTCAAACTGAATTAAATATACATAGTTTTATGATAATTTACAAAAAATATCTTGAAAGATCAAGTTAATCAGATATTGTTGTCAGTTTGCCACTAAAGTACTAAATGATTTATATATTCTTCACATGTTGATATACATTAAAAAAGATGAAATCAAGTGCACATGAATAGTGAAGTCGATTACCTAGATTGTTCTGAAACAAAAAACAACTACCCATATTAATTTGAAACAATGTCTATTATACAAAATTAGATTAGGTACTTCACCTTAATTACATATGATTTTGTTATTTGTTTTATATTTGTTAGTTTTATTCTTATAATTGTAGATGGAGTTATTACGTGGATACAAGGGTTGAGTGTACATAACTTGAGTATTGAGAGATCAAAATTCTTCAATAATTTGAATGATAAATATGTTGTGTTTTTTTTTCAATTTCAAATATGATATTCGACTCATGCATTTCATTTTGACTGAAATTTATCTAATTTGTGCGTTTGCCTTTGGATGATTTTTGAACTCTTAGTCTCTACTATGAACCTATTATCGGTTGAAACAACCTTAAATGACTATTTTACCTCAGGGAAAAAATTCGGGTTGAAACTCTATAAAAACAACTGAATCTTAAAGGGTATTATTATTTTTTCCATAAATAATTAAATATCATTTTACTTGAATTGAATCATCTGAAATATGTGTACGTGTCAAAAGACGAAACAATTAAACTCAATTAGTCCAATAATATTATTCATGCCGAAGGCACGAGTTATAACTAGTAAGTAACAAATCTAAAACTAAGTACTAGACTTTGTATCTAACGATTATATATCTGAGAGTTTCTCTAATCAACCAAACTAATTGGCATTTATTAGGGTGAGCATTTTTTTATATTTTTCCATGGGTAGCCTATCTAATCTATTTGGTAAGACAGACCAAACTCAACTCGGACTTCGGGTAGCCTATTTTTCTTAACATTTTTAGTGTTTTTGGTTTGGGATCGGGTTACTTCAAGTTCATGGACCAATCACTATCTTTGCAAATTATGCAATTTGAGATCTTAGATTCTATCCGGTCAGATTAGGATGAATTTTCCTTCGTAAAAACTATCTTTGAAAACCTATAAAATGGAAGGAAGACGAGGAGATAGAAGAAAGGGAGAATTTGACATACACCCCCACTATTATATGAATATTAGGACTACACCCCCACTTTTTGAAAACTTTTGATATACACCCCCACCTGGACGGAAACCGTCAACTCAGAGTTAAGTTGGGTGTGTGTGAAACACACGCGCCAACCATGACGATTTTACACTTTTGTAGTTGTTGAAATATTTTGAGCGATTTTGACTTACACCCCCACTATTATATGAATTTTTGGACTACACCCCCATTTTTTGAAAAAACAAAATTTTTCAATTTGCCCTCCAACGATCATCTTTTACCTCTTTTCTTATAAACTTATTTATCTTAGACAAGCTAAAAGATCAAAGCGAAAGAACTTATTTATCTTATATGTCAAATAAGATAAATAAGTTCCTCCCATATAAGATAAATAAGTTCTTTCGCTTGATATCCCAAATAGTTCCTCCCATCTTTTCTATAGTTTGATATCTCAAATAGTTCTTTCGCTTTGACCTTTTAGCTTGTCTAAGATAAATAAATTTATAAGACAAAAGGTAAAAGATGATCGTTGGAGGGCAAATTGAAAATTTTTGTTTTTTTTCAAAAAAATGGGGGTGTAGTCCAAAAATTCATATAATAGTGGGGGTGTATGTCAAAATCGCTCAAAATATTTCAACAACTACAAAAGGGTATAATTGTCATGGTTGGCGCGTGTGTTTCGCACACACCCAACTTAACTCTGAGTTGACGGTTTCCGTCCAAGTGGGGGTGTATATCAAAAGTTTTGAAAAAGTGGGGGTGTAGTTCTAATATTCATATAATAGTGGGGGTGTATGTCAAATTCTCCCTAGAAGAAATCGTACCGAGAAAAGTGTAAAGTCAAACTCGGATGTATGCAAAATGTATTTTTCTCGTAAACAAAGGCTCAGAAGGTAATCAATCAAACATCATTTCGATAATCCTTTCTCATTGAAAATTTGATATTCATTTGAAGGGGAGTAAATTGATTTTTGTGATCATCAGATTCCAGGTTCCTTTATATATGAATTGAAAGTAGTTTTCGTTTTTTTTCGAAGCCAGATTCATAATGACTCGACTCAAATATCTCGGAGTGTTTATTTTTGTTGGACTCGTGATGTCTCTCTTGTCTAATATGAGTCATATTTGATCTGTTTGACTTGCACGATTCAAATTAAAAAAATGCGGAAAACTATACCATCTTAGGTATGTGATTACTCTATTGGAGGTGTTTTTTTCCTCCAAAATGTACTCAATTAGTTTGATTGCACGTGAATTACCTTAATTGGTAGTTGACGAAAAAAATCAAAAATAGGGCTCAACCCCCAGACATGTTTTTGTTTTGGGATTGCTGATGTCAAAATTTATCTTCCTAGAATCAGTCATGATGTTTAACTAAAGATCCTCAAAAGAGTGTTCTTGAGAATTTTTATGCTAACTACTTTCATGTCATCATGGAGTTCGAAATAAAATATACATTAGAGATGAAATTTTAACAAAAATTCTAAGCATTTAACTCTGAAACTTGCAAACGTGTCACTTTGCTTTCATCAGGGTCCCTTGATATATAACAGATGGACACAGGTGATATAGTCGTCGGTAAAGGGGTGCTCGGTGAGGTGGCACAGGGCCAACTTTTACCTAGGGGCCCATTCTATGATCCAGTGGCTAAAAAGAAAAATACCCAACTACTATTTACTAGAGTCCATGGGTATATAGACCAAAATCATATTGATAATAGGTTTATAGACCACTCTTCTTAGATTATGGATTTTTGGTCCTTTTACAAAAAGGGCATAAAGTACGTGTAATTTATTTGGTATTACCCAATGTATCCCAAATCAAAAAACCCCGGGATATTTGAATTTCCGAGGGTTTTAGGAAACTTTCCCAAAACCCGTGGGCGTGATTTGAGGAGAATATCTAGAAGCCGAAACAGAAAGCAAATGTGACATTTCATAAAGAGCGTTTCTCTCTCTAAACTTCTCGATTTGGTTTTTCAACCAAATCGTCCGAAGATCTCGTTCATAAACCCTAAAGAGATCGTCTAACCCAGAAAGTTTGCATCCTTTCATCTTCTCCATTCATCTTTTTCATTGAAAAACCTCTTCAGGTGAAAAGGTAAGCTTGTTCATAATACCCTTTTCGTTATGAAATCGATTTAAACCGAAACGTGAGGTTCTTTTCGTTGAAATCGTTATAAATAGTTGTTGCATGTCATTTTAACTTACTATTGAAGAGGATTTGTTGATTTTGGTAAAGATTTCTCTGTAAATAGGAAGTTTCTTTTCGATTTAATGTAGATTCAAAAATATTTAGGGTTTTTTCGTTCGTTCTTATTTTGTGAAAAAGGGTACAAAATCGATTTTTTGGAATGAAACAAAAGATCTTTAGATGTTTTTGAAGATACTCTCGACATTAAAATCTTTAGTTTTACTTGAAAAACCTAAATCTTCTTTCAAAACTTTTATTTCTGTTTCATAATAAGATAACTTTGTGTTAAAAAAAACATATAATTTATGGAAAATGGAACCATTATTTATGATTTAGGGTTTAATGAAATTTTTGATATTGGTTTAGGGTTTAATGAAAATGTTGTTTATTGCAGTTAAAGGTTGAATATGGCACCTAAAGGTAAATCCAAATCGAAAGTTACTGAAGAAACAAGCACATTAAGAAGGAGTCCAATGAAGAGAAAGGCCACTGTTGAAGAAGAAGTTGTTAAGAAGAAATCAAAAACTAAAGAAACATAAGTATCTGAGGTAATGTATTTGGAATATTATATATTTTATTGATATTGTGAAGCTACATTGATAAAGTATATATAATTTATCTTATACGGTTGATCTTTTAACAGTTTATGGTTGTTGTATATACAAATTTGTGATATACTTTAAAATATTCATTCTTTATATAGGATTTTTCATAATGTTAGGTAAAGTATACGTACTTTACATGATTTATGTTATAGTTTACATTTGTGTTTTTTTGTAATATTTTGCAGGCTGGTGGTAGTTCTAAAAGTATGAAGTCGAAGGACAAAGGAAGCTCTAGTAGGTGGGTTGATATAGTTGGGGAACAGAAACTAATACCGGAGCAAAAGACATCGGCACTATTCAGATACACCCTCAGCAAACCAATTGAGTTGATCAATAGCATCCGTTCCTATATGACGGAAGAAATGAAGGAGGAGATAAGCAAAACTCCTTTCAGTCAATTGTTTGATGCTATGGCAGAAGGTACAATATTAAGGGAGAATTACACTAGTCGTCCCACAATTACCATTTTGGATGTTCTTTGTCGATATAAAAAATCGACAAAGAAATTTGTTATTGGGGGTATTGAGATAGAATTCAAACTTGAAGATGTATCTTTGTTGTTGGGAATGCCAATGGAGGGTTCAGAATATGAGGCATTCCCTAAGAAAAATTATCTAGATCCTATGAAGTGTGCGTTCTTGACCAAGTATTTCAAGGAAACACTTGAGGCATCAAGAAACAAAAATATGGGTCTTTCAAGTGCTGTTGTTGGGAATGCACTTCAGAAATGCGTGAGGAACAGTGAACCAGCAATAGAATTTGTTGGTCTTCTTATTATGATGTTTTCGGCGAGCTTCCTGTTTGCCACTTTGGCTGGTTTTACTGTATTGCCAAGCATTTATAAGAACATCCAGTCTAGAAGAGCAATCAACAGGGTGTCATGGCCAAGAGCCGTACACTCATATATGATGGAAACGATCGACAAACATTCAGAAGACCCAACCAAAGCATCTGGTTGCTTGTTACTGTTGCCTGTGAGTAAATTTTTTTCAACCATCTGATATATAAATTGCATATTATTTCATATAAACTATCAATAATTTACATTTATTTTTTGTCCTTAGTTCTGGGTGTGCATGCATACTAATCTGTATTCGAAAAATGCACTGAATGCAACAAGATACCCAAGTTTTTTGAGGTGGTCTGTGGATGGATTTAAAAATGGGATGGAAAAAGATCTAGCTGCAGTGGTACCTGAGGAGGTAATATCAATTTTTTATCCGTACTTTCATTTATTGAAATTTAAAATTCTGAACAAATATGTAATATTTGTTAAAAAAGTATATATAATTTATAATAAATTATATATACTTTCTTACCTTTGTTGAATTCATTTACATAAGACTCTGTTATTTATGTAAATTTATACATACAGGTTTATGAGGATGTTGTGGATGAAGTGAGTGAAGAAGAGAAGGAACTGTTAAAGTTTACTGAGAAGGTAGTCGTGGAAATACCTTTTGAAGAACAGTTGAATAACTTGGAGATGATGGAAGCCCTGAGTAGAGAAGTGAATAAACAAAAAGAAGAATTAAAGAAAAAGGATGAGGAGATTGAAAGTTTGAGAAATGAAGTAACACAACTGAAGTTACTTTTACAGTCTGAACAGAGGGATGAATCATTGTTTCATAATGATTATAATGAAGGAAGTGGTGGAGTTAATGTGGACCAGAATGAGGAGGAAAATAATGATGGGGAGAAAGATAATGTCAATGTTGAGAATATTGATGGAGTACAACCGGATGATAAGGTTCAGGAAGAAGAAAATGTTGAAGAACAACAACAGGAAGGTCAGTAATTATAAATACTTAAACTGAATTTATGTATAATTGGTAGTAAATTATGCATACTTTACAGAAACATTTATAGTCACAGTCCAAAATGATATATACTGTTTTGAAAATTTTATTACAAATGATTTTTTTACACATGATTTATGTTGTCAGATGATGATGGAAACGTGCCATGCACAGCCATTGTGTTGGTGCATAATGAGGAAGAGCAGAATTATAGTTCAACTCCCAATTTTGATTTGGGAATAGATTTCACAAATGCACCCGACTTCACCGACGTTGTTCAAGTTGCAAAAACCTATCAAGATAATGCTGAAACAGAGAGTCTCATAGATGATGACTTTGTCCAGACAACTCCAACCACAGTAAAGAAGAAGAGAACAAAATCAAAAGCTGTTAAGGGGGGATCGGACAAAACAGTTGATCCGGTTGAAACACCAAAACAGAATTCTCTTATTAAGAGAATCAAACAAGCTCCCAGAACAAGGAAACTCACTGAAAAGGCCGAACCAAAAGAAAAGGCCGAGAAAGAAAAAAAAAAGGAGATTGCGAAAAAAGAAGTTGTGAATGTTGAAGAACAAGATAAAAAGGGGAAGGGAGTTTCGATTGATGATGATGAACCACTTAGCAACTGGAAGAAGAGTAAAGTTTGGAAGAAAGTGAAAGACAATGAGAAGGGTCTGCTTGAGGAGTTCAACCAAGGAGTGAAGATGAAGTAATGAATTTGAAGTTTAATACTTGTCTTTGACTATGTTATGAAATGTTATGTTGTTTGTGTTACATTATGATGATTGTAACAAACATAATCTGTTATCTCTAATATAATATAAATATTTTGCTATAAATTCATTTTTTAAACTAACAACAATTAACATGCAGAACAATTGTATGGGAATCAAATCTGACAAGTGATGTTAGAGGAAGAGAGGTGAATTGGCTTATGATGAACTGTGAAACCGATGCTCAGCTTATAAATTGGTGGTCAAAGCATCTATCTTCCAAAGTTTTAAAAGGGGTTGGACAAGTGTTCGTTCTCGCTTCTGAATTATGGGTAAGTTTTAATTACAGAATTCATAATTTCATAATAGAAAAGTTTTTATGTGTATAAATTACATGTTTTGTCAAATAAAAAGGTTAGAATGATAAGAAAAGTATGTATACTTTATTAAGTATATGTGTTTTGTCTGTCGTAAAGTATGAATACTTTACTGGAATGTATTCATATTGATTTATACAGTATGTTGTTTTTATTTGACAGACAATGATAAACTGCAAGTCAGCTCAGTCAAACATAGACCCCCACCTATCAGATCGGTTAATAAATGAGGCTGAAAGAGGGCTTATATCTTATATAGTTGCTCCAATGTGTCATTCAATGAGTACAGATGTCACTAGGGGTATTCATTGGACTTTGTTAGTATTTGATTACTTTGATCAGTCTTGGACCCATTACAACTCGTTGTTCTTTGATATAAAGCTCCGTAAACAATGTGAAGAAAATGCTGCAAGATATGGACAATACATATTAGATGTGCTTCACAAAACAAAATATGTGAGTCCTGAATTTAAGAAAAAATGTAAGATTTCGAAGACGCCGTATGATCATCAACAAGGAGAAAAGTAAGTACATAATATTTCACACTTTTGTGATTACTCTAATGCATACAGATAGTTACATAGTTTATAAATTATTTTGTGGTTTCATATTAATTGTTATATCAATGATTGACAGTGCGGATTGTGGACTATTTGTTATGCTTCATATGGATTTAGTATTTATGAAACATTACAAATGGGCAGTACCGGATGAATACCTTGCAAGAGATTGGATTGAATTAGCTCAGCGTAGAAGAGCGGAAGTGACGTACGAGCTATTGAATGAAACCAGAGATTTGTGGAAAAAAACTTTAATATAGTTTAGATTAAAGTATGGTTTTATGTTTTGAATTTTAAAATAGTTGTAATGAATTATATTTGCCAGTTTGAAGTATAAAATATTTGGATGGGAACTGTAATTTTTAATTAAAATTTCATATTTGTTGAAAAATGTCTGAAATTTATCAAGTTTCTTCCTTTAATTTATGACACAAACATGAGTAACGTGTTGATAAATAACGTGTTATGTACTAAACACGTTAAAAAAATGAAATAAAGTAAGGACAACATGAGGCAAAGTATGAATCTTTATGAATAAATAACAGTCAATTTATGAAACAAAACAATAACTTTTAAACAGAACAAATATGTAAATTTAAAGTCTGTAAAAACTGTAACTAATTTGCACCAAATACATCAATTGTACTGTATTTGGTGTAATTGGTGTTCTTTAATATTAACCACATATGTTAGGCAAGTATAACCTTTTGATAGAGTATAACCTTTTGATAGAGAATAAAGATAGAATAGTGAAACAAAACATAGGAAAAAAAGATTGAATATTTGAAAAAAAGAGTGGATTGAAAGTGTTATGTAACATATTTAAATACATCAAATGTTTACCCTACATGTTTTGCGATTGTGGTATGAAGGTTGCTTACACCTACCACATATCCTTAATTTTCTTGGCATATTTCCCGAGCTCTCGATCCGTACTGTTCTTGGACGACCTGGTCTACGACGAATCAACGGTGGGAGAATTTTGGTAGCTTCATCAAAAATCCTTGGTTCATCAACATTGGATATAGGCATTATATGTTCCTGGTAAGTCTTCACATAAGACTCTGTTGTCCAAATAGGATCGTAAAAACAATCTTGTTGGTCTTCAGACAAGCTTTTAATACACAACATTGCGTGTTCACAAGGAACACCATCAACTTGCCACCTTCTACAAGTACAAGAAATCTCTAGAAGATTAACACAATGAGAAGGTTCTGAGTAAACCTCGAATATAAATGGGGCTGCCTGGGCAATATTACAAGTTGCAGCACTATCATATTTTGCTTTCAACAGATCAGTGATGGTTGGACACAAGAATGTCGTCCATTTTTTAGACAATTCGCGTGCTGTGTTCATTTTGTTCATTATATGAATACGAATTGCCTCCAACATTGCTGTAATTGGTAGTCCACGAGCATGACGAATCTGATTGTTAAAGGATTCTGACAGTTGAGATGATATCGCTGTGTATCTGTATAAAACAAAAGTATGTAAATTTTATTATATTTTATTATAAAATGAAAATTATTTTTATAAAGAATCAATACTGTACATAAAAGATGTAAAACTGTTGTGCAAAGTATATGTAATTTACGTAACAAAGTCAGTACTTTATACGGTTAAGTACATAATGTTCTAAAAAGAACCAATATAGATAATCAAATGAATAGACGGTTTTATCTAATCGTACCTTATACCGGGAAAGAAAGCATCTGCCCAAGAAGAAGGGTCTAAGGATTGTAAAAATGCAGCAACTTTTGAACCACCCATCTGTATCATCTGGTTAATAGTTGCGTGATATTCAGACTCGGGAAGAGCTCTAGCTGCCTTGAAAATTAATGTTTGGAAGAATTTTGATTTTCTAGCTCCATTTGCCAATCTTAAATTCAGATTGTTCCTTAGATGCCAAACACAAAACGAATGGTGTGCTGTCGGAAAAATGTTCTTAACACCGTTGATTATACCGTTGTGACGGTCTGAAATAAGGATATAAGTCTTTTCCATATTCAGAGCATTGCGCAAATGCCTTAGAAACCAGTCCCAATTTTGATCATTCTCAACATCCACCACAGAATATGCTAACGGAAATAGACCTGTAATTTGAAAATATTTGAGTGAAAGTACTCTGTATTTAAATATTTATAAAGGATACCACTGTAAAGTTTCCATAATTTATGGTATATTTAAAGTAATGTACATAAATATAAAGTATGAAAAGCTATAAAAGCATGTGTAGTTTTATGTAAAGTATTAATAATTTACCGTAAATATATAGTAATGTACCCAGAAAAATGGAATATGATGTTGAAAAAAGTGCGTACTTTTTATATTAAGTTAGATAAATTTAAGAATGTTCAGAATCTACCATTGTTACCGTCTTTAGCCACAGCAGCCAGTATGCACCCGTTAAAACGAGTTTTGCAAAAAGTCCCATCGACATATAAAACTGGTCGACAATATTGGAAGCCAACTATACAAGCATGTGGTGCAATGAAAATTCTTTTAAATCTCCGAGACACCTCGTCAACTTCAAGTTGTACTATGCTGTTTGGGTTGGTACGTGAAAAGGCATCAGCATACCATCTAAGTTTTGCATAGGAATCTCCTTCTTGACCAAATGCTTCATTCATTGCTATTTTCTTCCCCTCGTAAGTGTAGTAATATGGAAGTTGGACAGCGTAATCTTTCAAGAAATCTTTCTTCAGACTTGCTGTGGAACGATCTGGACTTCTTGTAACCTCATCTAAAATAAGTTTCCCAACAAATGAACTGTTTATTTTTGGTTTCTTGTTCTTCTTAATGAAATCTTCACAGTCATGTTTCATTTCCATGTCTTTCAAAATAAACATAGATTCGCATTTCAATGGAGCACATCCATGTACACTCCATTTGCAATCTTCAACAGGACATACAGCAGTTACCCGCTTCGAATCATTTTTAATAAATTTAAAATCATGGCCAGTATTTATACTATATTGCCGAAGAGCAAATCGAAAGGCTTTAGCACCCCCCGGGAAATAATTGACCAGGTTCAGTAAACATTTTATCCCAACCATCGGATTTTAGTATCGTCTTCTTGCTTTGTAGTGATGAATCTGCTTGAATCTCCATCTGTTCTGTAAAACATAATATTAAATTATTTGATATTGATTTTATAATTATGGATATTTTTCAATACAGACAAATTATAAAGCTACGTAAATAATTCAAAATGTACAGAACAAATTACGTACTTTGTTCTGTATGTATGATAATAACATTCAATTTCGAAAAAAGTATGCATACTTTGTAGCATGTAAAAATATAATTTATACCTACTACAAATTTATTTACTACACTATGTCAGAAAGTATGTATAATTTGTAACAAATTTTATCTATGTACATGTTATTTACAACATCATATTAGTAAAAAGTATAACTACAGTAACGTAAAGTATACATAATTTATACTACATACAAAGTGTTTTCCTTACGGATCTTAGATGAACTAACTGGAATCTAATACCTATCATTATCTGTAATATCAGTTCAATTTGATCTGAAACAGACATAAAAGATGTGAAACATCTAAATATTTGAATGAAAACATCAGATCTAGATTTCATGGATTCAATAAAAATGAAACAGACAAATCAAATACATGAAAGAACATTTAGTTATAGAAGATTACAGCAAAAATACAGTTTCATATTAAATGATATGAAGAAACAGAAACATTTGATTTTTATCAAATCTTCAATATCAATCGTTAAACTATAAGCCAATATACATAAGATTTTAAACCTGAATAGTTGTGGCTAGAATAAAGATATAATCAGTAAAAACCCTAAATAACAATGGAGGTTGTGATGATAGCTCTTGATTGAATACTAATCAATGGAGTTTTTTACAGCTGGGCGAGAGTTTAATGAATGTTTAATGAAGATTTCATTTTTAGAGAGATAGTGGGAAAGTTTCTGGATTTCGGTTACGGAATTATAGAGAGAGAGTTGTTAGTTACATAAAAAACGTGATTGGAGAGAGAAAGTTGAGATAAATATGGAGAGAAATCTAATACGGTTTAGAATGAAAATCACGATTAGATATTAAAAGAAGGTTAATATAGGTATTACATATATAATAAGTATTATATGGATTTGTGAAATCTTTCTAGATGACACTAAAAAGACCAGATATCTATTATGATTATTATTTAGGTTTTCAAATCCTTTTTAGGATTATAGAGGATTAAATCTCCTATTAGGACCCTATTTTTGGTCTATAGACTCAAAAATTATATTTACTAACCAAACCAGCTGTACACTTTCTTAAAAAAAAATAAGAAAGTAGTTTTGTACGGGTGGGAGTTGTGGGACCGTGGGTAAAGACTAAAAAAGAGGAAAGAGATTTTTTAATTAGTTTCCTCTCTCTCTCTCTCTAACGGTATGATACTAGGCCTTTAAGTTTTTTGGCTACCAGGTTTTTAAGTTTTGCATCTCTAACGGTAGGTACTATTGTTGAACAGTTGAAAGGACATTTGAAAATGTAAAACTTAGGGAATGACAAGCCTATTAAGTAGGCTACAAAGCTTTTAAGTTTTTTGACTTCCACCCTCGAACTCTCTCTCCAATCTAAATTCACCTTTATAAATAAACAATAGTATCTTCTAATTTTCATTTCAAATCTTAAACTTCTAAGTTCAACAAAAAAAAGTCTCAAACTTCTACTTTTTTCACTTCATTTTTTAATTATTGTTTCTTTCTTCTACTACCCAATTACAATCTATACCAAATCTAAATTTGCAAAGTTCACTATATAAAATGCAATGACCGTAGTGTTTTTTGTTGATTTTCTATTTCTTTTTTTTGTTTTTTAGTTCGATATATATTGAGTTTAGACGGATTATCAATTTAATATCATTTTTGCCTATTATTTAATGAGATTTTTTTGTTTTATTTATCGTAGGGCCTCCTTAAAATTTGGCACAGGGGCCTCAAAATCTCAGCCACACCCGTGACAGGTCATTGTCACATCCATCACATTATACGATTGGCTTAAGCTTGGTATGTGTATATATATATATATCTTATTTAATTTCTTCAAAACACTTAATTTGTTCAAAACACTTAAACAATCTTCTTATTTTTTTTCTAGAAGTTGGAAAAAGTCACTTTTACTCACTCTGATAGAAAGTCAAGGGTGTTGCAAAAGTTGTGGAGTCTAATATTTTTCTTGAACTTAGAAGAGAGATTGAGAGAAAATAAACTTTAAACCAACTCACTGTTATAAATAACTCACTGTTTATATGTTACTTAGTACACCTCTTTCTCTAAGTCTTAAATGAGATACTAAAAGTAAGAATATATAAAGGTAGGGTGAAGGTATTATATACAATGGAATGAGAGGATGAGCTGGAGCTAAAGGTGAATTTAGTCACTAGGTGGCAATGCCAAATTGCTTATCCCGTTGAGTCCTCCACCACCTTCTTAGTGCCATGCAAATTGCTTAACTACAAAGAAAATAGAAGCTTCCATGGGTAACCATATGAGAACCTTTTATAACACTAAACACACCCATTAGATAATTATGTGGACAACCATTAATATAACACTCCCCCTTGGATGACCACCATTGGAAATAATTATCTCATTAAAAACATGAGTGGCGCTGGATATGCAAAAATCTGCCTCGTTAAAACCTTGCCAGGAAAACCCATTGGGATAAAAACTGGACGAAGGAAAAAAGAGTATAGAGCGTAGATATCCAGTACTAGTGATGTGAAAATCTCCAAATGATAATATTCTCCCCCTGATGAATATCATATCGTGAAGCGGTGTAGATTTACACAATCTGATTATTCAAGCTTCGCATTCCGATACCTTCTACTAGTTTTCTGAACGTTGTAGTAGGCAGAGACTTTGTAAACAAGTTAGCATAATTCTCACATGATTGTATTTTCTGAATATTAATTTCACCATTTTTCTGTAGATGGTGCGAGAAAAATAACTTTGGTGAAATGTGTTTCGTTCTGTCACCTTTAATATATCCTTCTTTGATTTGGGTAATGCAAGCCGCATTGTCTTCATAAATAATGGTAGGTGACTTTGTAATACTAAGAAGATCACATGAAATTCTAATGTGACTGATAATAGACCTGAGCCATACACATTCTCTGGGAGTTTCATAAAGAGCAATAATCTCTAAGTGGTTAGAGGATGTAGCAGGCATACTTTGTTTACTTGATCGCCATGAGAAAGCTGTACCACCACTAGTAAAAACATAACCTGTTTGTGAAACTCCTTTGTGTGGCTCAGATAGATATCCTGCGTCAGTGTATCATATTACTTGTGAACCATCAGATGAATTCTTTGAATAAAATAAACCCATGTTAGTAGTTCCTCGAAGGTATCGAAGAATATGCTTTACTCCCATCCAATGTCGTTTTGTAGGTGCCGAACTGAACCTGGCTAATAAATTTACTGCAAAAGAAATATCAGGTCTAGTACATTGAGCCAAATATAATAAAGCACCGATTGCACTTAAATATGGTACTTCAGGACCAAGTAGTGCTTCATTATTTTCCTTAGGACGATAAGGATCTTTTTCAGTATCCAAAGATCTGACAACCATTGGAGTACTAAGAGGGTATGCAGTATCCATGCGAAATCTTTTCAAAATCTTTTCTGTATATAAATTTTGATGGACAAGTATGCCACTTTCACTTCTCTCAATTTGTAAGCCAATGCAGAATTTTGTTTTTCCCAGGTCTTTCATCTCAAATTCTTTTTTCAAATATTCCGCAGGTTTTGAGACATCTTCAACTGTCCCAATTAGATTTATATCGTCAACGTATATTGCAATGATAGCGAATCCAGTATATGATTTCTTAATGAACACACATGGACAAATGAGATCATTTATATATCCTTCCTTAGTCAAGTATTCACTAAGGCGATTGTACCACATTCGCCCTGATTGCTTTAAACCATATAAAGCTCTATTAAGTTTTAGTGAATACATGACACGTGGTTTTCCTTCTGGTAGTTTGAATCCTTCAGGAATTTTCATATAAATATCAGTATCTAAATTGCCATATAGATACGCATTAATGACATATAATAGTTGCATGTCAAGTTCTTCTTGAGCCGTCAGGCTGATTAAATATCTAAATGTAATTGCATCCATAACAGGAGAATATGTTTCTTCATAATCTATACCAGGTTTTTGTAGAAAACCTTGTGCCACAAGTCGTGCTTTATAGCGAACGATCTCATTATTTTCATTGCGTTTTCTTACAAAAACCCATTTGAATCCAACTGGGTGTACATCTTTAGGTGTGAGAACCACCGGTCCAAAAACATTACGCTTATTAAGTGACTCGAGTTCTGCCTGAATTGCATCTTTCCATGTTGACCAATCGGGTCTTTGTCGACATTCCTCAATAGAGCGTGGTTCATAATCATCATTTTCTTTCAGAATTAAGGTTGCCACCGCAAAAGAGAATACTTCATCGACAATTGTTTCATTTCGGTCCCACACGTCTTTCGAACATTCATAATTTATAGAGATTTCCTCATTAGTAGTTATCTCTGCCTCATCAAGGGTTTTACCCTCTTCAAGGGGTATTTGTCCGGGAAGTGTTGGTGTTTCATTAATAGTCTCTTCTAGATAACTATTATTTTGTGATTGGTTCTTCCTCTTTCTAGGGATAGTATCTTTAGAACCAATTGGTCGTCCACGTTTCTGGCGTGTCTTAGACGACTCATTTGCTATAGCATTTTCTCCTGGTCCTTCAGGAATATTAATTCGTGCACGAGCATTAGCAGCAGGGATATATGATTCTGTTTATTTGCAATGCCTTGCAAATGTATTATCCTTTCTACTTCTAGCTCAGATTGATTTGTATAAGGATCAAGATGAGATAAACTTTGTGTACTCCAACAAAATTCAATTTGTTTGTTATTCACTGCAGATGAATTTTCTCCCCCTAATGGCGGGAAAATTGTCTCGTCAAAATGACAATCTGCAAATCTTGCAGTAAAAGTATCACCTGTCGTAGGTTCTAGATACTTAATAATAGATGGTGAATCAAAACCAACATATATCCCCAGACGTCGCTGAGGTCCGAATTTTGTCCGTTTTGGAGGTGTAATTGGCATGTGCACCGCACATCAAAAAATACGTAAATGCGCTATGTTTGGTTGATGACCCAAAACAAGTTACAAAGGAGAATGTTGACCATTCGCTGTAGGTCGTAGACGGATCAAAGCAGCAGCATGTAATACTGCAGATCCCCATGCAGAAACTGGCAACTTGGTTTTCATCAACATTAGGTGTGCAATCAGTTGTATATGTTTTATGAATGATTCTGCTAGACCATTCTGTGTATGAACATAAGCTACAGGATGTTCAACATCAATACCAACTGATATACAGTACGCATCAAAAGCCTTTGATGTAAATTCGCCTGCTCCGTCAAGGCGTATGGACTTAATCGGAAAATCGGGGAAATGAGCTCGTAATCTAATAATTTGGGCAAGCAACCTTGCAAATGCATTATTACGAGTAGACAGGAGATTAACATGAGACCATCTAGCAGGGGCGTCTATCAATATCATAAAATATCGAAACGGTCCACATGGTGGGTGAATAGGACCACATATATCTCCTTGGATCCTTTCTAGAAATTGAGGAGATTCGATATGAACTTTTGTATGAGATGGTCTTACAATTAATTTCCCCAATGAGCAAGGTGTACAAGTAAAATCATTGTCTATTAGAATCTTTTGATTCTGTAGTGGGTGTCCCTGAGAATTTTGAATTATTCTACTCATCATGGTAGATCCTGGGTGTCCTAAACGGTCATGCCGAAGTGTCGTCACACTTGGATCATAAAACTTCTGGTTTATGACAACATAAGATTCGACCGTTTTTATCCTTGTAATATACAATCCTGAGGAGAGAGTTGCCAATCTCTCGAGATCATGCTTCTGACCCGAAGCAGTTGATGTAATATATAAATATTTTTCATTATTTTTATCTCTAGTCTCAAGGTGATAACCATTTCGACATATGTCTTTAAAACTTAACAGATTCTTCAAAGATCTGTTTGAATACAATGCATCATCAATGGTTAACTTCGTACCACTTGGTAATATTATGATTGCTCTGCCAGAGCCGTCAATGAGACTAGATGAACCAGCGATAGTAATCGCATTAGCCTTAAATAATTTCAGAGTCAAGAAGTACGTTTTACTTCGAAAGATGGAATTTGTGGTTCCACTGTCTGCCAGACAAATATCTTCATCGTCTCTCAAAATTGTACTTCTAGAATTCATACCTTAATGAACATAAAAGAAAAATAAACATAAGATATTGATAGAAAACATGTAAATTTTATATATTACATCGCTAATAGTCAAAAAGTAAAACATTACATAATTTACAACAACTGAAAATATTATAAAAACACTTCTAAGGTGAGTTACGAATTCGATTAATCATTTCGTCAAACTCATCATCGAGTAATTGATCGAACTCATTACTAGTAAGATTTTCATATCCACTATCATAGATATCCTTTTCTTCGATGGGGTACTGCAACAGCAATGCAGCTCCATTCAGATTAATCCCATAATCTATGACCTTTGACTCGATCCTGACTTCAGTGAGATATATTTGAACATCGTCAGTTAAATAGTCAGATACATCCATTCTGGTGTTACATGAAGAATCATTGATTTCCATATGATTTGTTTCTACATTGGCAGTACGTTTCTTTAAGGATGCCTGATAAAGATCTACTAGATGTTTAGCAGTCCTACACGTTCTTTGCCAGTGCCCTGTCATACCACATTTAAAACAGGGTTGGTTCTTCATTTCAGAAGGTTCATTTACCACCTTCTTTCCTTTATTTTGCAGATTATACGGCTTGTATCTGTTAGCCGAGTTATTTGTCCATCGACCTCGACCGTAGCCACGACCGCGACCTCTAGAACGGTAACCACTTATGTTATCATTATTTTGATCGTCACCACGATCATATTTCTCCGAATTTTTATTGTGGTAGTTGCCACGACCACGACCCTTTTGGTTACATTCCCGTCTTTCAATAGAGACGGATGTGGAATATGTTTCGGAAAAGTTAGTGTATCCAGTTGGACGGACTTCTGTATTTTTCATAATTACTTCCCTATTTTGTTCCGCAACCAAAAGACATGAAATTAAATCCGAATGACATTTAAAATTCATGTTTCTATATTGTTCTTGCAAATTCCAATTAGAAGCATGAAAAGTTGAAAATGTTTTCTCCAACATTTGTTCTTCACTAACAGGAAAACCACAATGTGCCAATTTTGTCGTTATTTTAAACAGAATAGAACTATATTCAGAAACAGTTATATAATCCTGTAGTCTTAGGTGTAGCCAGTCATTTAGGGCCTTAGGAAGGATAATTCTTTTTAAATGATCAAAACGTTTCTTTAAACCAATCCATAGTAATAGAGGGTCTCTCGTATTTAAATATTCCGACTGTAAGTCTTCACATAGATGATGTCGGATAAAATTCAGTGCAGCCGCACGATTCTGAGAAGTTTCGTTGTTACCCTCCGCTATGGTTTTCTTTAGATTCCTTTCTTTTAAATGAGATTCAACATCCAGATCCCAATTAATATAGTTCCTTCCTGATAAGTCAAGAGCTGCAAAATTTATATTAGTTAGATTCGACATTTGAAAAGTATTAATACAACTTACTTTGATCTTCAGATAGCTTTCAAAACCACCCCTCGTCTATGACTGAATTTCTAATTTGCTTGTAGAAACTATCGTGCTGATAACGTCTAATATTTTGCTTGAACTTAGAAAAGAGATTGAGAGAAAATAAACTTTAAACCAACTCACTGTTATAAATAACTCACTGTTTATATGTTACTTAGCACACCTCTTTCTCTAAGTCTTAAATGAGATACTAAAAGTAAGAATATATAAAGGTAGGGTGAAGGTATTATATACAATGGAATGAGAGGATGAGCTGGAGCTAAAGGTGAATTTAGTCACTAGGTGGCAATGCCAAATTGCTTATCCCGTTGAGTCCTCCACCACCTTCTTAGTGCCATGCAAATTGCTTAACTACAAAGAAAATAGAAGCTTCCATGGGTAACCATATGAGCACCTTTTATAACACTAAACACACCCATTAGATAATTATGTGGACAACCATTAATATAACATGGAGAGACTTTTTGACACCTGAATTATAAAAAAAGTGCATTGTCACTCATGTGGGTGGATAAAGTTTATGGCTAGACTGTCATGTAATCACATTATTTATATTGTATTTGGCCCAAATGATCATATTGATATTTTGGTGGCTTTTTAGGCCTAAACAACCATTTTTAAATGTTACCAAGAGAGGGGTGGTATAATTTGCTAAAGACGACAATGTTGAACATAACCTCAATTCGTATTACTAGCTTTTGTATATGTGGGTTGACTGGTTTGGTTATATGTCGTCTTTAATCTTGAATTATATCTTCAAGCCAAATTTAGAAATCATCAGTGCACAACATTTGAGAGAGTGAAAAAAGCTTAGAGGGAGAACGTGCAAATAAACACGTGACACATAAATAGATGATACAACTGTAATTTCCTCAATGGCAATTAAGTAGATAGACTTTTTTTCCTCTTTTTTGTAATTTTACATCTTTACCTTGCACACTGGACCCGCACCTTGTTTAGGGTCTATAAAGGACCTGGGCCTAAATACAAAAAAACCATTGGGACCGATGATGCACAAAATGTCCAGACGTTCACTGACGTCAAGAATAGATCGGAAGTTCAACAGGTCAACCCGTCTTAAGGCAGCATGATTGTTGGACCTTGAACGCTCTGCCATGTACGCCCAGAGCTGGGAGGTTGGTCTGGATCAGCTATGGGGTTTCAACCCTGTTTCGTCTATAACATGATCAGATCAACCTGAAATCTCTAAAGGAATTAGGGGCACCCACGTAAGCTAGGTCGATGCCTCACGCCCTAAACTGGGGAGGCAGAAAAGAGCCGCAAGCTTACCGACTCAATCTCGGAATCTCCCTAAAAGATCTCAGTCGGTTAAAGATCTTAAGTGTTTAAGCAAGCTTGGACTTCAAGAGTCTCAAAGGAAAATAATTATCTCCTAGAAGATCTATCACCTCGGTAGGATACCTATGAAGTATCATGGGAACTTCTAGTTATCCTAGGTACGAGATAAACTCTAAAAGGAAACTCTAACTACGAACAAGAGAAAACTTCCCTAACGGTAGATGGCAACCGCCTCACCAACGCCGCCTATCACAGTCGACCTAATTCAGCCTATAAAAGGACCCCCCCCCCCCGTCGTCTTCCACAAGACATGTTCAATTCACTGAGTAACTCATATTCCCCCCCCCCCCCTCAAAGATTCAATCAATATTCAATCTTTTACTGCAAAGAGCAATCCGACTGTCTTGAGCGTCGAAGCGGTTTCCGAACCCTTTGCAGGTTTTTCCCCCCAGGTTTCGAGGAGCAATGAACTAGGAGCAAGGAGCAGGAGTTAGGAACAGAAAAAAGTATTTATCAACGAAACAGACTATTCGATCATAATGGACGTTGTCATGCATCAAGTCCCGATTTCTTGTTGATTTAACTGAAAGCCACTTTTTGACATCAGCAGGGACTTTGGCCTAATTCCCTTTGTCTTATTGTTTTTTTTAAGTTGAAGAAAATGTCACTTATATAGTTTATTGTGATAAAAAGTCTGGAATGTGTTCGAAATTTTAAAGAGACTTCTTGGATCCCAAAATCGTTTGTGCACATCAGTTATGGAGTAAGTGAACAACACTTGGTTCCTAACAATTTTGGATCGCGTCGAAACCAAACCATTCAATAGCAGTTCAGAAAAATTATCAGCCAAAGCTGAATCGACTAAAGGGTCGACCGACTTAATTCGACATAGTTCAATATGTTTAGATTGAATTTAGTTGATAGATTAAGAAATGAAAATGTCATAACTCTACTCTTTTATATCAAAAGGGGCGACTTTGGCGTTATGAAAAAAATGTTGTTCACTCACGTTGGTGGATGAAGTTTGTGGCCCAAATGGTCATTTAATCAAATTATTTACTCCCTCTGTCCCAAATTAAGAGTCCACTATTCCTTTTTGGGATGTCCCAAATTAAGTGTGCCATTCCTAATATATCATATAAAATCTCTTATTTTTCCATGAATACCCTTTCTTTCATATTTCCATATATGGTGCATTATATTTCGAGTATCATCAATAATTTTGCTATCTTTTCTCACTGCAGTCTGCAACCATCTAGAAAGAGATAGTGTCTTCATGTTTTAAGACCCCCCATACTCTCTCTAGATCTCCTCCAAACTTCAAAACCCATCATCTTACCCAACAATATCAAAATTTAAACCCTTATTTCTTCATCATCAATGGATAAAAAAAGAGTAGATCAAGAAACTAATATAGTTATGAGTTGCGATTGTGGAAGTCCATTATATGATTCATTTGAACTTGTTTCCGTCAGTCATGTAATTGAAAGAAATATGATGAAGATGATGAGTGTACTGACCATTGACCATGAATCGTCTCCGTCTAAGAGGTTTACTAGTCGGGTCTTTATGGTGGTTCCTTCCGATTCGATTATGGTGGCAAATGAAATCGAAGAATTTCCAAACGTGGGTTATTCATCATCATCAGCATCATCATCACTGATTGATCTTTTGCGGAAGAAACTTATGTTAAAGAAGAAAAAGATGTTGATTAAGATGAAAACGAAGATTATGAACCATGTGAGGAGAATAGACAAGATTATGAACCATGTGAGGAGAATAGACAAGATTATGAACCATGGTAGGCAGTGAAATCCAACTATTCAAGAGTTGATGACGGCGGTTTTTTTCTATGGTGGTGACGGTTTTTCGGTGATGACGACAGTTTTCCGGCGACGGTTTCCGGCGACAATGGCGGTTTTCCGGTGACAATGGCGGTTTTCCGGCGAAAGCGACGGGGATTTAAATTAGTTTTTCTTTATTCGGTATTATTTTATGTTTTGTTGACCTTTAGGGTCCGTTTAGTCGTGATCTTTAGGATCCTTTTATCTTTTTCTTTCTTTTTCGTCAGAGTCTAGTCCAAGTTCTCTCACCTCATGAGGTACTTTACATTCGAAGTTCTTAGAATTTACTTATGTAACTCTCATGTCACTGAACAGAGAGGAATTACTTTTGCCATGTAAACCAGTGATTTAATCACTTATGAGTGAAAAGGGTTTCAATGGTTTCAAAAAAAAAAAATTAAGCTAATTAAGGCATTTGACACTTTCCAATACAAAAATTGATTTTTTCAAACAACAAATTCTTTCTTTCAGATTAATATAGTTACGTTAAATAACTAATGGTCAAATTAGATTGATAATCCTTGAATTACTCTAACAAACGTTATCAAATAAGTAAGGGTAAACTTAGAAGCAGAAAAATTATGAAAATAAATTGGATTACCAATATGGGACTCTTAATTTGGGACGGAATGAGTACTATATTATTCTGGCCCAAATGACGAGATTGATATTGTAATGGCTTTTTTTTTTGCCATCACACCAAATCATTTTGGCTTAAACAACCATTTTTTCATGTGTACAAAGAGAAGGGTGTTTCAACAAAAAAAAGGGAGGGTGTCGTATCATTTGCTCAAGACAACAATGTTGAACATAGGCTCAATCGCTATTACTAGGGTTTGTATACGGAGGGCTTTCTTCTTCTCATTTTTTTAGTACCTAATTGCAATAACATCCGAAAAAATATGTTACTGTTGTTCTCATGAAATTTGATATACTTAGATGTTTCTTATTTTACACTTATAGTTGCAATAAGACGTATAAATCACAACGTACACTTCTCGTCTCATATCCATTCTAGTTTGTCAATTCTAAATGATTCTTATTAATAAATTATCTGAAACTATATGATCTTCTAAAATAATACAACCTTCATTTAATAATTCATACAATGTATACAGGGCCGTGCCTGACAATTCAGGGGCCCGGTGCGAAACTTAATCGGGGCCCTTTGTATAGATGTGAGGTAAACAAAATTTACACGCGAAGTGATGACACAAATTTTACCAGTAAATTATTTATTAAAGCTATGATGAATCTAAACTCAATGAATAACAACTTTATATCATTCATCTAACATTTTTTCTAATAAAGTTGTCCTTGATTAGTATAGGTTTTTATTCGAAATTAAGAACGCAAGGGAGAGGGAGAGAGAGACAAATGAGAAAGATTGTATATAGAGTTAGAAATAGAGAATAAAAATAAACAAGATTGCGAGATAGAGTTTTGTGTGAAATATACGAGAATTGGAGAGAGTAAAAAGACCTTCGTGTATTTTATATTACGGAAATATTACAAGAAATTATTGGACTATTAAAATCACACTTGAATTAAACCAATAACATTAAGTGGAACGGACATTTAAAACATTCCCTAGGACGTATGGAGAGTTGGCCTTTATAAAAAAATAGTTAGAAATTGCTTTCTATGGGGTCGAACACATGACCAATTAAGTGACATTCACCAACCTTTCCACTGAGCTACAAACAGCTATTGATTTAGGACTTCGTGTTTATAACTAATGTGAGGAAAGCAGACACTAATGACCCTAAAAAAAATTGGCCCTTTGTGGTGGGGGCCTGTGCGAGCGCACGGCCCGCACCCCCCACCCGGCCCTGAATGTATATTTCAAACATCTATATAATAAGGGAGGAGGGTATCTTTCCTCCTCCTCCCAATGGTCTAGATTTCTTCTCACAACTTATATCAAGTGGTTGAGGTTTAGTTTTTGGAAATTGGAGGGACTAGATCTAATTACATTTCATCCAACGGTAGAGAGGAGAGCATTTAACATCTTTCAAATATACCCTTCACAAACAACCCTCATCTTCCCTCCCAAGATCTTTCTCACGCTCTCTCTGAAGCCCTCCTCTATCCATTTTTTTTTGTGAAAACCTATTGCGCTCCATCATCTCCTCTCAACTTCATCTCAGGCTCTCTCATCTCATGGCAGGTATTCTCTGTCTCTCTCTCTCTCGTTCTCTCTTTCTTTCTCTTTGTTTCTCTATGTCTGCCCGTCTCTCTCGCTCACACACACAAAATGATTGTGGTAGCTTTTAAAATTATTGTGAGGAACAAAACACTGATGGGTAAGTTTTATTTGAACTGTGGTTTAGGTGTTTGAAGTGTTTCACCAAATAAATCATGAATACTTCACCAAATTTTTTTTTTGAATAATATGATTTAATATTAAATGAAGAAAAACAATACAAATGAGGTGTGGGGTGAACCTGGGCCACCATGGTCGCTAAGAATCCACCCCAACTCCCGAGTTGGCTAAGAGGGTGTTACTAGGATGCCCATATTACAACAATTCCAAAAACCAATCCCATGATTCCACCATACTATTGAAAGTGTACGATTTGGCCCACTTGTATGATCTACTCCATTGGTAAATGAGGCATTTAGCCGCGAAGAAGATATGTTCTGCCGACCTTGATTTATCCCTGAACACTCCCTCGTTCCTAGCATTCCAAATAGCCCAAATGGTTGCTTTTGGAATTAAATTGACAATGGCCTTCTTATGCTTACTCCCTTTGATCCCTTTCCAAGCCATCAAAAGGTCCGATATGGATTCGGGGAACGTCCATGAAATCCCCAAGCTAAGTAAAAATTTGTTCCATACTCTCCTCCCTTTGTCACACATCATGAAAATATGTGAGCATGATTCCTCTTCTTTCCCGCATAGCCCACACCTATTAGGAGATATGAATCCCCGTTTCCTCAGGTTGTCCATGGTGGGGATTCTGTCCCAGACGACAGCCCAGAGGAACACACACACTCTCGAAGGAATGTTCCGTTCCCAAACCTCTTCAAAGATAGGGATTGCATCTTTGCCCTCACACGTTAATAAATAACAAGGCTTTCAGCGTCAACCCTTTACTCTCAGAAGACGGATTAGAGATCCAAATCCTTTTGTCTGGCTGATCATTGAGGCTGAAAGACGCAATGTCGTTCATTAAACCTTGAGCCTCCTCCATTTCCTAGTCGTACAGACCTCTCCTAAAGTCCACCTTCCATTGTTTCGATTCTTTGTCAAAGTACTTGCTTACTGTCCCCACCTTCGCCTTGGCAATTAGAGACAGATTTGGGTATGATTCCTTAAGAGTTGAAGTGTTCACCCATATGTCCTCCCAAAACCTCACATTTTTCCCATCCCCTATTTCAAGCTTAGATATTGATTTGAACTTATGCCATCTATTGAAAATTCCTCTCCATACCGACACCCCATATGCCCCTTTAGGTGGTTTAGAAATCCATCCCAACTCATCTTCTCCATACTTTTCTTGAATTATTCGCCTCCACAGATGATCCTTCTCCATGCCGAATCTCCATAGCAATTTAGATAGCAACTCATCGTTCATACTCCTCATGCTCTTAAATCTCAGCCCCCCTTGCGTCACCGGTTTACATAGGGTTTCCCAGGCCACCCAGTGAATCCTCTTCTTGTCATTATCTCCATCCCAAAAGAAATCCTTAAACTTTTTTTCTAACTCATTTCATATTGCTATCGGAGCCGAGAACAAAGATAAGAAGTAAATAGGAAGAGCTGCAAGGACCGACTTAACCAACGTCATCTTCCCCCTCTAGAGAGGAGTCTTGCCTTCCAAGGAGTCAGTCGTCTAGTCACTTTCTCGATGACCGGGTCCCATAATTGTTTGGATCTATATGCATGGCCTAGCGGCAGACCCAGGTACGAGATTGGCAAGGAAGCTTTACCGCATCCGAGGACCGCAACCAGCTCCTCTAACGCCTCGACCTTCCCCAATTCTATGACTTGACATTTCCCAAAATTTACTTTTAGTCCGGACGCCGCTTCAAACCATAACAGCGTATCTTTCAACTTTCGTATTTGCATGATGTCGTCTTTGATAAAAAATAAGGTATCGTCTGCAAATTGAAGATGAGTAATAAGGATCCCATTGTTAGACACCCTGAAGCCCTCGATCCACCCAATCTCTTCCCCTCTTTCGATCAAGAAACTGAGTACTTCAGCCACCAGGAGAAATAACATTGGGGATAATGGGTCTCGTTGCCGAAGACCCCTTTAATTAATTCTAGAATACCTCAGAAGCTGATCCATTGACCAACGCCGAAAACGAGACCGATGATATGCAATTTAATATCCAAACTCTCCATCTATATTTGAAACCCATTTTACTCATTATGTCGTCCAAAAAATCCCAACTAATCTTATCATAATCTTTCTCCAAGTCAACCTTTACCATAATCCCCAATGATTTAGACTTGATCTTGGAGTTCCAGATGTTCATTTGTTATCAGTACGCCGTCGAGGATTTGCCTATCTTTGATAAATGCCCCTTGGTTCGGTGAAATGATTACATCCAAGACAGTCTTAAGCCGATTAGCCAGAACTTTGGAGATGATTTTATAAGGCCCCCCCACCAGACTTATAGATCTATAGTCATTTAAGGATTCAGTCGTGTCCTTTTTAGGAATGAGTACCAAAAATGATTGGTTCAACCTCAAATCTAAACTGTCCGAAAACCAAAAATCCGATATGACTTTCATAAAATCCATCCCTATGATACTCCAACATTTGATATAGAAATTTATGGAAAAGCCATCCGGCCCAGGTGCTTTACCTTTGGCCATACCTTTAATTCCCATCAACACTTCTTACTCCGAGAACGCCTGCTCCAGAAACTCCGCTTGGCTTTCAGAGATCGCAGGCAAATCTAGTGTTCCTAGCCCTGGTCTCCACAAAGCCGGCTCTTTATACAGATTAGCGAAGTGTTCAACTACCCGGTTCTTGATCTGCTTATCCTCCATGATAATCTCCCCCTACCCTCAGGGCCGCTATGCGATTTGATCTCCTTCGACAATTAATAATGCCATGGAAGAACTTAGTGTTCCTGTCCCCTGCTTCCAGCCAATTTACCCTGGACTTTTGTCTAAGGCTAATCTCCTGTAGCGTTAGGATATTCTCCAATTCCAACCTCAACCGCTGCCTGCACGCCAACTCATCCTCATCCAAATTACGGGTCTCTTCCTGTTTATCGAGATTATGGATCTCCTCCTGCAGCCTCTCCATATTCTCCTTCTGCCCTTTGAACTTATCTCTCGACCATTTCTTCGCCTTTCCTTTTCAAGCATTGAGCTTGTTCCACAGAGAGGAGTCCCTTTCCAACTCCTCCCACTACAATTTTACTTGTGGAATAAACTCCTTGTCCATCAGCCAAATCTCTTCCAATCTGAAGGGCGGATTGTCTTTGCTATTGCAGTTTGATTTTAGAAGAATATGAGCATGATCCGATATCGGCTTCGGGAAAATGATCTGTGAGTCTAGAGGGAAACGAACCTCCCACGATTTGTTAATGAGAAACCTATCCAGCCGACTCATCGAGGGGATTGATTGATTATTAGACCAAGTGAAAGCCATTCCATTACTCGGCAAGTCGATAAGCTCGTTCCTACTCACCCACTCATCGAATCTCTTCGTCTTGGAAGTGATGTTTTGCTTATTCCTCTTTTCATGTCCAAATCTGGCAACATTAAAATCCCCCCCAATGCACTAAGGGAGATTCCTCCGGTTTATGACTGAATCTAATTCACACCAAAAAGGTTCCCTACGACTGGATATACACGGGCCATAAACCGACGTAGCCATCCATTCAAACCCATCCGACTCGTTACACATTCTTAAAGAAATAGAGAAACTTCTGACTATTTGATCTGAACAGACAAAAAAGGCAGGATCCCACATACATAAAAGACCCCCCGCCGACCCTGTGGCTGGTAAAGCACAACAATCCACATTACAATTTCCCCATAACCCAAACACTAGTCGATCCTTGACACTATCACACTTCGTTTCTTGTAAGAACACAAAATTAGCTTTCAGCTCTCTCCTGAGCTTCCTGACTACCGCCTTTACTGCTCCTAACCCCCTTATATTCCAACTGAGGAAGTTAATTGTCATAATTAAGACGAGCTACCACCATTGAGCACGATCTAGTTCTCCTTCTTCCTCCATCTTCTGCCCCCCTTATTGTCCATTTGAGCCTTCTAGCCTCCCTCTCTGATTTAGACTTAGCCCCCCCCCCCCCGCCCACCCTTTTCTGTTCGCTGCTCGGTTCTAGGGTTTTCTCTCCCCTGTTAGTGGAAACACCTTCTACACTCGGTGGTTGTATCGCCAAAGCTCCATCTACTCCCACTGCCAATTCCATCTTGGGAAGGTCTTCTTCTCCTGTGTCCTTTGGGTCTAGAGATTCGGTCTCATCTGGACGGATGATAGCCAAGGGTTGAGCCACTAGAACTGACCCGATCTCCCCCTCATCAGGTCCTTCCTTAAGATCCTATCTCCTTGAGTAAGCTTCCCATCTTGTCCCTAGTCCCTGCATGGTCCACATCGAAGCCCAATGACTCGCCTGATGCCAGGAACTCTTCCATTCTCTGGTCCATGCCGGAGTTGATGAGCGCCAGAGGGACTCCCTGCAAGTTGCTACTATTTTGACTGCCTGGTAGAAGTATCTGATTGATTCCACCCGACCACTCTCTAACTGGAAGAATACCCTCTTGATTAAGACTCAGACCCCACCCCCAGCCCTTCTTGAACGAGTCGATTATTGCCTGACCGAACTCTGACAGCTAAAATGATGGTGCCTTTGGAGTCTTGTTGGGTCTTTGATGTTTCTTCCTTTTTTTGTAATAAATTTTGACTCTCTTCTTACCTGGGCCTGATTTCTGAGGGCACCCTCTCCTCCCTCCTTTTTGATGTACTTTAAGATAGTTACTCCCCGCGACTTTTTCCAATTCTCCTCGTCCCTGGTTGGTCTCCGATCGAATGATCACTGGATGTGACAGATTCGGCTCCGGATGTTGACTTGTACCACCTGCCAAGCACGTCTTCTTGGGATTTGACCCCGCCGGGCACTTTCCTTTGCGTGGCTCCTTACCCGATGTCTTATCTTCTGATGGATACAACTCTTTGAATTTCTCCCTGGTGCCTTGGTCTATGTCGTTGTCACCATGCTCATCGATATCCAAATAGAGATTTGACCCCTTGTCCCTGCGAACAGTTTCCGGTAACGCCATTTTTTCCGGCGAGAAAACACTATGTGAAGGAGTTGAAGGAGATGTCCTTCGACCAAGATTGCAATGCGAGAAATTTGTCTGCTAGGACAATTGATGAAGAAGATCATCAAGTCCGATTGATTGAGGGGTCGTAGAGTTTATGCTAGAAACCAACTACGATCGTCGAATTACGAAGTAATTCGCGGCTAACTTCGATCGGATCCTACATCGGGTTACACAAGAGAATGGGTATTTAATCGGATGCTATGACTAGTGGGAGTGTGATATAACATTGGGAATGTCCCATAAACATATCCCTCAGGCCTAAATAGAACTTGGGCAAAGATAGTACAAAAAGCCCAAAAATGGGGTTTTGGGCCTAGACCAATTCAGGAACTTTTAGGACTCGGATTGGGCTGATTTTTGGAGGGTGATGAGTCATGAAAATGCCTCATTTGAATCTCTTAATTTGGGTTAGTTAGTCTATTTCGAGCAGTTACTCTGCTGAATTGTGTATTTCTCTTTCGCAGGTGTTTTTTATGGAGTTCAGTGTGAAAAACAGATAAAATAGAGAGAAAGACGTGTGAGGGTTATTTTGGTCATTTCTTGGTGTTGGTGCTCTAGAAATTTTGGCAAATATTGACACTCGGATGAAACTAGAGTTCAGGACGAGTCTGTGGGTGAAAACGGAGGTTAAATCGGAATCCGGATGAGAGAGGTATCCCAGGTCAAAATTGTGGTCAAAGTTAATTGACTAAATCAGCTCCAGAGACACGTGGTGTGCATCCGAACGTTAGAGTGAAATTTCGGTATTCTGTCGGTCTGTTGGGGAAGGCACTCGGGGTTTTCGTGGAAATATGATACAGTACCCATGCGCGTCTAAGCTTCAGTACTCCTTTGGAGATTTGACGGGCAGCAAAGAGACCGGCTTGGATCGAACGGTCGGTTTATTTCGTTAACTACCCAGCGAAGCACCTAATCATCTCTTTATTGAAAGCCGTTGGAGATTAATTGTTGGTCATCCAACCTAATTGGAAACAGATTTATTTTCCCAAATTTTTGGGAAATCCATTATTCCCATCTTTCCCTCTACTGTTTAAAGAAAGAGAATCTAGAGAAAGAGAGGGATGGAAATAAAGAAAATAGAGAAGGAAATATAGTGAGATTAATGGAAAGAAAAGTTTTACAGAGATTAAGAGAAGATATTCTTCTCTAGAAATTCTAACAAGAAATAGAGAATTGGGATTTGAGTGGAAATATATTCAGTAGAGAGAGATATTTTAAACAGAGAATGAAATTCCATGGAGGTTTGGTTGAAGAGATGATTGATAAGAGATTTCTTCAATCTCTTGAAATAGAAGGAAATATAGAGAGATAAACCAAGATATGAAGAGAAGGAGATATTGTTTAAAACATGAAGTTAGAAGGATTGAAGATGATATTCGGTTGATTCAAAACAGGACCTGGTATATTATTCTCTCTCTAAATTCTTTTCTCTTTTCTCATATATATACACAGATCAGTGTGACAGCAAGGGAGAGAGAGAATTGAGAATAACCAGTAGAGAGAGAAAGTGAGATTGGAGCTGATTCTTGAAAATCCTAGAGAGATTATTCTGGAGAGAGATAGAAGAGAAGATTTCTTGGAGAGATAGCTGGAAATTTATATCTTTGCTATTCTCATAAGAGAAATAAATCAATGAAGGGAGAGGATTAGATTGTTGTTTGACAGAGAAAGGTATATATTCTATTTCTTTATCTCTCTCATTTCGATCTTGGAGAATAGACACAGTAGAGAGAGAAATTCGAGTGAGATATTCTCATGATCAGTAGAACATAGATGGCTCTCAATCAAAGGAGATATCTTATTTACAGTATACAAAGAGGAGATTTGGTAAGAAGATTGTAGAGAGAGAAATGTAAAACAGTGGCTTCTTCTTCTTCTCTCTATATATATATATATATCATCTCTTAAACAGAGAAGGATGCATCTTCTCTTGGGGGCTGAAATCATCAATTAAGCTCTGTTCTTCATCCTTCTCTTAGAGCTTCAAGAAAATTATAGAGAGAGAAAAGAAGGAGAAGAACATAGTATATATTTTATAGGGAGTAAACTGATCTTTGTTTCTTCTCTGGATTTTCTTGGAGTATATATTTTATAGAGAGAAATATCAAAACAGAGTGCTTTCTTTTCTTGTTATTTTATGAGAAGGTAGAGATTGAGATGATAGCACTTTCATGTTGGTTTCATCACACCAACCAATAGAAACACTAATCCCTTGATCTTTGAATCTCATGCTTGTTACAAGATACATGAGTAGGAATAAAGAAAATTAAGATAAAAATATATGTACCTTTCTCCATTGTAGTAGATGGTTTATTTAATCTTTATCTTCAACTTTCTTCTCTTCTTTCAATCTTTAACCTTCTTGCTTCTATATGAGATGGAGTAAAGTAAGTAGAGATGAAGAAGACTCTTTTCTCTTTCTCTTCTCTAGCTCTCTAAGTGATGGACAAGAACTAGACTTTCTAGAGCAAGAGCCCCCAGCCTTCTTTCTCTAAACTCCATCTCTATTTATACAAGTCTCTAATCCATCATAGAGTTTGTATAAGAAGCTACATGGGTGGCAAGTGTCCCTTAATGTGCCACTTGGTGTAGACACAAGACAAGTGTCCTCTTATGTGTCAAACAACAAGCCATTTGGTGTAGACACAAGACAAGTGTCCTCTTATGTGTCAACCAACAAGCCATTAGGTGTAGACACAAGACAAGTGTCTTCTTATGTGTCAAACAACAAGCCATTAGGTGTAGACACAAGACAAGTGTCTTCTTATGTGTCAAACAACAAGCCATTTGGTGTAGACACAAGACAAGTGTCCTCTTATGTGTCAACCAACAAGCCATTAGGTGTAGACACAAGACAAGTGTCCTCTTATGTATCAACCAACAAGCCATTAGGTGTAGACACAAGACAAGTGTCCTCTCAAGCTTATAGATTATCTTGGATTGAGTTTTCTTAAGCCCACTCCTTTATGGGCCTTGATTGTATGGGACATATAGGTATGGGCCTTGTACTTTCTCTATTTTGCATAGAGGACACTTAAAATGTACAAGCCCATCTTACATTCTCCCACTTGGCCGATACAATCTAAGGCAAAACAAAATAGATTTATTTTTAATAAAATTGGTTTTTCGAAAGACTCGATTAAGGGCTTAAGACTAAGAAAACAGACATGCGCGCATTTTTAACAAAACGTCTCAATCCATATCTAGTACATCATAATATCATCAATAAGAAAGTTGTTAATGCGAGTCATGGCGGTTACACGTCTTAAAACGACACGTTTCCTTCCATGTACCACAACACAACAACCCACCTATCATGATCATCATTAGGAGTATAGTTACAAATCTATATACATAACTAGATTTGCTTCAATTCAGCTAGAAATCTTATCAAGACAATTTCTATCTTGCTAAGACTATTCTTGTTGCTTTTCAACTCATTTTCAATTATGTGCATATATGAGTAAACAAGAATTTAGAAACATAGTATCACGAGATCTCAAAAGTGTTTATAGAAACTTTATGCTTATTCAATCCATATCATTATAAGGATTACTAAGACCCATTGTTGCAACATGTTCCTTAAATGTCTTAGTGTTCAAACCCTTAGTTAATGGATCGGCTACCATAAGCATAGTACTAACATGTTCTATAATCACTGTATGTTTCCGAACCTCCTCTTTAACGATAAGATATTTGAGTTCGAGGTGTTTGCTTCCCCTTGAGCTCGAATACTTGTCATTCTTAGAGAAGTATACTGCGGCGTTGTTATCACAATAAATTCTCAACGGCTTGTCTATAGTGTCGACGGTTCCAAGCCCTGAGATAAAATTCCGCAGCCATAAAGCATGAATCGTGGCTTCATAACATGCCACGAACTCAGCCTCCATAGTGCACGACGCATATATGTTTTGCTTAATGCTTCTCCAGGATATGGCTCCACCTGCTAAAAGAAACACATATCCTGAAGTAGACTTTCTGCTATCAGCACATCCAGCAAAATCAGAGTCTGAGTAACCCTTTACTTCCAGTTTATCAGTTCTTCTGAAAATAAGCTTATAATCTTTGGTTCCTTGCAAGTACCGCATCACCCTCTTTGCAGCTTTCCAGTGAGCCATTCCTGGGTTACTTTGGTAACGTCCAAGCATACCCACTATAAAGCTAATATCAGGACGGGTACAAATCTGAGCATACATAAGGCTCCCTACGGCTGAGGCATAAGGAATATTTCCCATTCCTTTCTTTTCAAGATCATTTTGTGGGCATTGCATGAGATTGAATTTATCCCCTTTCATTATTGGTGTTTCGATTGGTGAACACTCTTTCATGCCAAATCTCTCTAGAACTCTTTCGATATACTTCTTCTGAGACAATCCTTGTTTGCGATCTCGGAAAATTTCAATTCCGATAACAAAGTTTGCCTCATCCATGTCTTTCATTTCAAAGTTCATAGAGAGAAATTTCTTGGTGTCATATAATAAACCAAGATCATTAGTGGCAAGAAGAATATCATCCACGTACAAAACCAAATATATGAACTTACTCCCACTAGCCTTCTGGTATATACATTGGTCAACAATGTTATCTTTAAATCCGAAAGCTGTAATGGTATCATTAAACTTAAGGAACCATTGTCGGGAGGCTTGCTTAAGTCCATATATTGATTTATTAAGCTTACACACCATATGTTCCATCCCTGCTTCTGAGTAGCCTTCTGGCTGCTCCATGTAGACCTCTTCATCTAAACTCCCATTCAGAAAAGCTGTTTTGACATCCATTTGATGAAGCTCTAGATCATAATGAACCACCAAAGCCATAATGATTCTAAAGGAGTCCTTTCTAGATACAGGCGAAAATGTATCATGATAATCGATGCCCTCTTTCTGAGTGAAACCCTTTGCAACAAGTCTGGCCTTATATCGTTCAATTTTGCCCTTAGAGTCGAGTTTAGTCTTAAAGACCCATTTACACCCGATTTTCTTACACCCTTCAGGCAATTGAACTAGATCCCAAACATTGTTCTGTTTCATCGATTTCAACTCTTCATTTATTGCATCAATCCACTTAGAAGAATCATCACTTTCAATTGCTTGTGAAAATGAAACTGGGTCTTCTTTACTCGTTCCAATGTCGTATTCAGATTCCTAAAGGTACACCAAATAATCAGGCGAGATAGCAGGCTTTCTTATTCTCTGAGACCTGCGTAGCTCTAATGGATTATGAGGTTGTGGGTCAGTCATTTGTTGTTCAGCATCATCAGTGTGATGACACCCAATAGGAACAACAATCTTCTCAGAGTGTAAGGGAATAGGAACTGCTACCCTTACTTCTTCAATAACCACATTTCGTGGTTCAGGACTCCCACTAGTCTCAAAATCCTCCAGGAATCTAGCATTACCAGTTTCAACAATTCGAGTTGTATGGTTAGGACAATAAAATCTATACCCTTTGGATTTATCAGGGTATCCAATAAAGAATCCACTGACTGTTCTTGAATCCAATTTCTTTTCATTTGGGTTATAAATCCTAGCTTCCGCTGCGCAACCCCAAACATGCAAATGTCTCAAACTGGGTTTCCTTCCAGTCCACAACTCAAATGGAGTTTTCGGAACTGACTTACTAGGAACTCGGTTTAAGACATATACAGCCGTCTTAAGAGCATCTCCCCACATCATAACGGGTAGAGTAGAACTAGATATCATGCTCCTAACCATATCCATTAATGTTCGATTATGTCTTTCAGCAACACCATTCTGCTGCGGCGTTCCAGGCATTGAATATTGTGCACAAATGCCAAGCTTTTCAAGGAGTTTGGCAAATGGACCGGGATGTTGACCCGATTCATCGTATCTGCCATAATATTCACCACCCCTATCCGATCTGATGATTTTCACTTTTCTTTCTAGTTGCCTTTCAACTTCAGTGATAAATACCTCAGCTACACTTACCGCTTGAGATTTATCATGCAACAAATATATGTATCCATAACGTGAAAAATCACCTATAAAGGTGATAAAATATTTCTCTCCACCAATAGAAGAAGTGGAGAAAGGTCCACAAATATCGGTATGAATGATCTCAAGAAGATTTCTGCTTCTTGTGGCTCCTTTCTTGGTGTGTGTTGTTGTTTTTCCTTTTATACAATCAACACATGTCCCAAAATCAGTGAAGTCTAGGTTCGTAAGAATCCCATCCTTCACTAATCTCACCATTCTTTCTTTCGAGACATGTCCCAATCTTTTATGCCACAAGTTAGCAGAATTTTCTTTAATCCTATTACGTTTAATTCCAAAATTAACATTATAATGCAGGGTTAAAAGAGTTTTTGCAAACTGATCATCAAGACTGATTTTATAAAGTTTACCACTTACAATACCAGAACCCACAACCGAAGAGTTTTTAACAAGATCAAAACGCTGGTTACCTAAATTCAAAAAGTACCCCAAAAGATCTAATTGAAACATAGATATCAAATTTCGAGACATCGAAGGAACAAAAAGAGTATCAGCCAAGTCCAAAATGTAACCAGTTTTTAAAACCAAACGATAAGTGCCTATAGCTAAAACTTCAGAAGGGGACTCGTTTCCCATTAAAATAAAACGCTCAGTCGGACTTGGGGTTCTGCTTGTAAGGAATCCCTGCATTATTTTGGAAATATGAATATTAGCGCCAGTATCAATCCACCAAGTATTAGAAGGAACTTCAATAAGATTTGATTCGAAATTTGTTAGAGCTAAAAGCTCACCTTTCTTTTCAAACCAAGCCTTACGTTTTGGACAGTCAGCTAGAAAATGTCCTTTCTTTCTACAGAAATGACATTTCCATTTAACCTTCTTCTGAATATGGCCCTGAGATACTTGAGCAGGTCCATCATACTTTGGTGAATTAATTTTCTTTCCTTTCTTTGGCTTCCATTTATTTTTCTTTACTTCTTGAGAGACCATATGAACTGAAAAACTTTCTTGTTGCTTAAGCCTTGTCTCCTCTTGAACTAACATACTTGAGAGTTCATTTACATTCCATTGTTCTTTCAGTGAATTATAATTCATTTGGAATGTACCATACTGAGGAGGCAAGGAGTTCAAAATAAAGCGAACAATGAAAGGTTCATCCACGTTCATACCAAGTCCTTTCAACTTTGCTGCAATGCTTGTCATTTCTATAATATGCTCTTGCATTCCCTTAGTACCATTAAACTTCATGGTAGTTAGTTGAGCCATTAATGTGCCCGCTAAAGACTTATCAGCAGCACAAAATCTTTCCTCAATTGCCTTGATGAATTCCTTAGCATCATCAATTTGAGGAAGAGAAGACTTTATGTTGCTCGCAATTGTCATTCGCATAAACATTAGGCTTAATCTGTTCGATCTTTCCCAGGCCTCAAACAAGTTCTTTTCATCAACACTTCTAGAGACAGTAAGAGCAGTGGGTTTATCATACAATAATGAGCGATCCAAGTCAAGAACACCTAAGGTGAATCTGACATGTTCACTCCATTCAGAAAAGTTTGAGCTTGTGAGCATGGGAACAGATGCAGCTTGCGAATGAAGTGATATAGGAGCTGAAACTGCAAACATCAACCATCACATTATATTATAAGCAACTAATAAAAATATTAGGATCGATAGCAAATTATCCTATAAACAAAAATGGCACCATCATAATTCATCCTTTGGGACTAAATTAAGACATACGTGCAAACAACACAAGTGATCATCATTAATCATTCATTTATTGTATCATCTAACCACAAAAAGGTTTGTCACCTTTGGGCAACACAAACCAAGTTGGTTAAGTCATACAATACCACACATCGATTAATTATTGTAATTCATCTTTGGACAAATCATAAGACAATAATAATCGACCAATTAATTAATGATGTCATAACATTTCATGCATAAGACTATAATGAACTATAACATATGTGTTTCTCTACTCCATAGATTGCTTTGGCAATCTTTCATAATGGTTAAACACATAATTTATTGTTCACTAAGATCTTATTTATTTAAATAAATCATGAGTCACACTAAATACAAACACTAAGGTATTTAATTAATCACACATACTCATGTTTCTTTAATTATGTATTCATGTGCATAGGAGTAGTAGCAAGTATGTAAGAACTATGACCGTTAATTAGTTCTCACCATGCAACCAATAATTACCAAACATTGGTTTAACCTTATTCATATCTTCACAAATTTTTATTATATTACTTAATTTCAAAGTAATAAAATAATGAACTACTATGACATAACTTGCCTCCACCTTTCTCCATGAAGAAAATAATACATGAATACACATATTAACACTTAATTGCAAATCTCTACAAGCAATTAAGGATCTACCGGAAAACATTTCTCCGATCACCGGAAAACCACTCCGGTCACAGAAAAAATTATAGAGATGTATTTTCCATAAATAACCATAATATACACATGCATGAACTTCTTATACATAATAGTAACTCATGCTTGTATACTAACATCTCTCTAAATAAGATCATATCTAAATCATGCATGCAACTATAAATCTATATAAATAACTACTCTCCTTTCAAGAACAAACATGAGATTCATCAACCATGGGCTCTGATACCACATGATAGCACTTTCATGTTGGTTTCATCACACCAACCAATAGAAACATTAATCCCTTGATCTTTGAATCTCATGCTTGTTACAAGATACATGAGTAGGAATAAAGAAAATTAAGATAAAAATATATGTACCTTTCTCCATTGTAGTAGATGGTTTATTTAATCTTTATCTTCAACTTTCTTCTCTTCTTTCAATCTTTAACCTTCTTGCTTCTATATGAGATGGAGTAAAGTAAGTAGAGATGAAGAAGACTCTTTTCTCTTTCTCTTCTCTAGCTCTCTAAGTGATGGACAAGAACTAGACTTTCTAGAGCAAGAGCCCCTAGCCTTCTTTCTCTAAACTCCATCTCTATTTATACAAGTCTCTAATCCATCATAGAGTTTGTATAAGAAGCTACATGGGTGGCAAGTGTCCCTTAATGTGCCACTTGGTGTAGACACAAGACAAGTGTCCTCTTATGTGTCAAACAACAAGCCATTTGGTGTAGACACAAGACAAGTGTCCTCTTATGTGTCAACCAACAAGCCATTAGGTGTAGACACAAGACAAGTGTCTTCTTATGTGTCAAACAACAAGCCATTTGGTGTAGACAGAAGACAAGTGTCTTCTTATGTGTCAAACAACAAGCCATTTGGTGTAGACACAAGACAAGTGTCCTCTTATGTGTCAACCAACAAGCCATTAGGTGTAGACACAAGACAAGTGTCCTCTTATGTGTCAACCAACAAGTCATTAGGTGTAGACACAAGACAAGTGTCCTCTCAAGCTTATAGATTATCTTGGATTGAGTTTTCTTAAGCCCACTCCTTTATGGGCCTTGATTGTATGGGACATATAGGTACGGGCCTTGTACTTTCTCTATTTTGCATAGAGGACACGTAAAATGTACAAGCCCATCTTACATGAGAGAGGATTGTAAAGAGAGAAAGAGTTGATTCATTGAATTTACAGAGATCACTATAAGAGATAATTCATCATATGTTATTTTTATTTTCCATTTTCTTCATCTTTTTCTTTTCTTTGTGAGAGATAAAAGAGAGTGAAGAGAGTGAACATAGAGAAGAGGGAAGATATTTGTACTATTGATATTTCTTTGTGAGAGAGAATCTCTTCATCAACTATCCATCTCATTCCTCATAATCATGGAAGCTTAACATTGGGTGATATCTACCTTACTTATCTTTTGCTTTTAATTTTTATAATGAGATTCTTTCTGATGAGTTTGATTAGCTAAATCTCTTTATCTATGGTGTTTGATGAAATCCATGTTGTTATTTACTTTTTAGGTGTGATTAAATTCGAGTCAAGTAATCCTTTGGTCGTTCATGTCTAACTTGCGTTATTCTTGATTATTGATTAGTTCCTTCATTATTCATCTTTCTTAAGTTGATATTCCATGCTTAGAATAAAAATGCTTTGATGGATTATACTTCTTAGTTGATGCATAATAATCGAGTAATTAGTATATAGGGAATGATGCATGTATCTTTAGTTTTTATCGTTTTAAGGAAGATATCTTCCGGACTTTAGACCATTCATGTTTTAAAGCCAGTGTAATAAAAGTAACTCGTTGACTCATTAGTTCACCTTTAGAGTTGTTCCGTGGATAGATTCTGAACCCATAAATCATCCCCCCATTTGAGTTCATCTTTTTATTCGTTTTAATATTTTGTTATTTTATCACCAAAAACGATTTCAGAAACAAAACCGTGTAACTTCTAAGTCTTAGAATAGATTGACTTAGTCTCTGAGGAACGAACCGGTCTTATCGAAACTATTACTTGACGCCCGTATACTTGCTGGTGGTGACCTATTTAGGGTAACCTTCTAGGCCCATCAGAGGGATGGTTCCTTATGTTAGGAGAATTAAATATGCCAATTTTGGCTGGGTTTGGACGTCATCTCTTTAGGGAATTGAGAAAATATCAACTAGTTGCTATTTTCGATAATTTTTCTAAATCTTATTCTAAAGGGTGTTTTAGGAAATCTAAAAGGAGGTGAATTCTCATTAGGGTTCTATATAAACACTCTTAGGGCAGAGAATAAGGTGTGGAATTTCTCTCTAAGCTTTCTTACTCTACCACATCAAGTAGAGAGGAGAAAGTGAGCTAATTCCCAAGCTATCTTCTAGTCAAGCAAGAAGAAGGTCTTCTTATTATCAAACCATCATTGGAGTGCTAGAAAGCTTTTAAAGAGGGAGATTAAATACACCGTTCGGTGTCCCAAGTAGAGGAGCTACGTTTTGAAGCTTCTAGTATTCTTTATTCTATTCAACTAGTTCGAAGAGAATATCGTTTAAGGTAATCAACTATCTCCTAATTAGTTAATCTCTAGTTTTGCATGATGATCTGGGGGTTACTAGTGTTAGACATTAGATGTCGTTATCCGCTATAAACACTAGTTAAGGGTAAAATACCCAACACTATGAAGGAGAATCTCCACAGCGTCCCCCTATCCAAGAGGATTAACCTTTCCGGTATTTTTCCGTGATATCTCATCTGATGTAGATTGAGGCAAATGCTAGGACCTTAAACGATTTAGTGTCTTCATCTATCATTAGGAAATCTCCAAATGTTTCTCCTATGTCACGGAAGACCTCCTCATTCCACAAGTTAAACGGAAGCCCAAAAATCTTCAGGTGAACTTTGCACATGGATAGGTTTACCTGGTTACACTCCGGGTGCCAGCGTCGGAAAAACATCCTCTCGTACTAAGACAGTTGGATCTCGCCAAGATCCAGCAGAGGCTTGGTGTCGTGCTTCGTCTTTATCACCGCTCGAACCCTGTGGAATGGAATCAAGGAAACCTCGTCTGTCTTCAAAATTGTCCTGATTTGGTCTTCCACGCTTCCCCAATCATCTATTATGTATGTTGCTTCCACTAGCATCGTGTCTTCCCAGTTGATCGTACCATTCGGAGTAAGCCTGGGTAATTGATGATTTACCGATCTGCTTTTATTGTTAGGTACGGTCTATCGGAAAGCTGAGATGGTTTGCTCTTCAGAAGGGTTGATTTATAGGAGGTTGCTTGATTGCGAGGGTTAGAGGGAAGTCTTATTACCTTACGTGCATTAATGATCTTCACCGGAAAAACTTCTGAGTCTTTGACACATGTCCCCGCTAGTGGGGTTTGCGTCTCTGATTGGTTGCTCCTGTGGCGGGAATGATGAAAGTGGTTGAGGGTGGATTTGAATGACGAAGAAGATAAACCGATGGGTTTATGTAGGGTATCTATCTTGGAGGGAATAGGGATAAACGCACTCCTAATCGAGGATTCCTCTGATCGGTTACCTATAGGCTGCGTGATGATCTGCCGTTTAGAATTGTCCTATATTTAAGAGAGAATGGTAGTGTTCGATCAAGATGATCAGCCATAATCTCCCAATATTTCCCATTGTCACCCGCCGGGAAACATAACGAGTTCCGGGCATTTTCCTTGTCCCCTGTCCGATATACTCTGATGCACGGACCAAAGTTGTTCTCCCTTATCTCCCAAAACCATACTGACCTATTATCCCTACACCTACCTCTCGCCATCTTGTCCTCCCTATCAGAAAACTTGTCGGCTTTTGAACGTACGAAACAGGCTAAGACAAAAACACCTTCCACCTATAAGTTGCATGACCATTCCAAAGAGTTGCCTATCTCTCGAACCCTAGTGAATTTCTGGTTCATCTTCTCGAACCAGAATACCTTTCTCTCCACCTCCACTGAAAACGCTACTACTTCCTCTGTTATCTTATTTGTTTGACCAAAGATGCCACCTCTTTCTTCTCCAGTCTACCTTTTCTTGTTTCCTGGATTTACATTAGATTCGACCTGTTATTAGATTGCAAGATAAGAATTTTTATGCAAATATTTCTTTTATCCAATACCCAAGATAAAAAGAAAAGAAAGAAGAGATAAAAAAATCCTTTAACAAGAGGTAAGTTGAGCATGGTGATCCTTCATTTTACTCTTGTGCCTCATTCTCTCTCGCACTTCACTGATTGGGGAAGTCAAACGGCATTCCGAATGGGCATGTTTTACTTCACCAAATATAGGGACCAACATAGAAATTTCTGTTATTCATCTAAAATCCCCAAATCTAGGTTAAAAAAATCAAATAACTATAAATAAATTGGTTTATACTCACTAAGGTGAAATTCGTGCTCACAGAAAAGCTTGGCCCCAGATTTCTCCCCATTCAAAGACTGAGCACAAAATCGTTGAAAATCAAATTCCATGAATGCTTTCCGTACAACATAAATTTTTTATATAACAAAAATATTTAAGATTATAAACTCAAATAAAAATGTAGTTAACAAAATCAAAGACCCTTAATACATGAACCAGCACAACAATGTAGTTAACAAAATCAAGGACCCTTAATACATGAACTAGCACAACAAGTCATAATAAATCATGAGTCAAGACTCTGGGATTTAGATCATATCCCATTTTTTTTTTTTTTTTGTTGAGGAGATCATATCCCTCGTTGTAATCCTAATTCCCTAAAAGGGACAATATTAATGAAGTTAAGCTTTTATTTCAAAACAAAGAAAAACAAAATCAAAGGTCCAAAATAAGAATTTTCTTAAGGTAGAGAGGTAGTGGAGAATATGACCATAATTATTGGGTCTAGATGAAAATTTCGAGAGATGAAAAATAGTGGAGAAAAAAACTATGCCGTATAGAGTCTGAAGACTGAGCGTCCTTTGCCAATATCCAAAGGACCACTCACTTCCCCCTTCCTTCATTTCTGCTCTCTCTATTTAGCTCCTCTCCATCTGCTGATCCACTCAAACATTAAAACCCTAATCTTGTTCCCCTCTGTGCTATCGGATCCGATCATGGCTCAGTTAGCTTTAACTCAGGTCAGTTTCAATCTCTTTCCGGATGACTTTCCCTTTGTTTTTCAATCTTTTCTGTTTATGTCGATTTTAATTTGACTTTATTGCCTTTTAGTACTAATTTTTCAATTAGTTCTATCTGTTTGTATGAACTAATTTTGGGTTTTGATTTTCTTGTAGGCTACTGCTGTTAATGTTTCAGTTGGAATTGATTCATCTCTCAAGTTATCAGGATTTAAGGTTTTACTTTATTACTCTTAATTCAAAGAATAATCGTTTGTATTTGGTGGTGGATTTTATAGTATTGTATATGTTAAATTCACAATTATGTGATAATCAAATAGATAAATTGAAATAGTTGACATGATAATTTAGGGTAGTTCAGTTGAAGATCCCCTCCATATCTCGACCTACATTCACGAAGAAATTCATTATGTACTAGCTGTTAGATTAGTAAATTAAACTTAAAAAAAATCTCAAATTACTAACTATGAAAGCAATTTCTACTTGATTGCATGGTAGGTGGGACGGGTTAAAAGATTTGGGAAGTAAGAGAAATTAAATTTGAAGATTAGCGAGCTTGTTAGTTTCTAATTTACTCTAGGATTGTTTTTCGAGTTTATAATGATCTCATGCTTAAGTTTTATGGTTTATCGTTTTTCACTTGTTTGGGTCATACTGTGCTTATTAAGTTCCTATTTAGTTCATATCAAAATATTATTTCCGTATTAATTATTGAGTTGTTTTCTGTTGAATCCTACCTCAAAGATGACGTGCCTGTGTACTTTTCAGAGATCCAATTTGAAGTTTCAAGATAAATCATGGGGTTCTGGTTTTGCTATCAACTTGAAGACCAAAAACTACGGGAGATCAGGAAATGGGTACAAGGTTTGCATGTCTGTACAACAAGCTAGTATGCCGAAGGTTGCAGTTTCACCTTTGGAACTAGAGAATGCTAAAGAACCTCCACTCAATCTTCACAAGCCAAAGGAACCTTATACAGCAACCATTGTTTCTGTGGAAAGGATTGTTGGTTCAAAAGCTCCTGGAGAGACTTGCCACATTGTAATTGATCATGGTGGTAATGTCCCGTATTGGGAAGGACAGAGTTATGGTATTATTCCTCCTGTAAGTAATTTTATACTTGTTAGACATGATATAGTCCTAAATAAAATTCCTATGAAATGCCTTATATCAATGAACTTATCTGAGAGGTGTTGAGATTGTTGTTTTTTTTACATTCTTCACTAGTTGACTTAGTTGTTATGATGGTTTTATTAAAAATTTGTCTAACTTCTTTCGTATTTTTTGTAGGGCGAAAACCCTAAGAAACCAGGGAATCCCCACAATGTCCGCCTTTACTCTATTGCATCAACTAGGTATGGTGATTCTTTTGACGGAAAAACAGCTAGTTTATGTGTTCGCCGTGCCGTTTATTATGATCCTGAGACTGGAAAGGAGGACCCATCCAAAAATGGGGTCTGCAGCAACTTTCTTTGCGACTCAAAGCCCGGAGACAAAGTAAAAGTGGCAGGTATAACTTTAAGCATTAAAATTAGGAAAGTTATTATGTCCATCAATGTATCACGTGAAGATAGATATATAATGTGTTATACGAAATAGAATTAGTCAAAGGTATTGTGGATCTATGTATCACGTGAAGATAGATATATAATACGAAATACTTACTACTGACCTAGACGATGGCATCCTTAAACACTATTTGATTAACATACTACTGTAGAGCATGTAACTCAATCAGAATCATTTTATTTGCATCTATACCTCGTGGAAATGCTTGGGCTTCCTTTCTTTAGTTCAAATATATCAAATTAGATGATCTTTGCTAAATGTACCTTTTAATCTAAGTTTGATCTTATGTGACAGGCCCATCTGGTAAGATTATGCTTTTGCCTGAGGATGATCCAAATGCCACCCACATCATGATTGCCACTGGAACTGGTGTAGCCCCTTACAGAGGATATCTCCGACGAATGTTCATGGAATCTGTCCCCAACTATAAGTTTGGTGGTCTGGCTTGGCTCTTCCTTGGAGTAGCCAACTCTGACAGTCTCCTCTACGATGATGAGTTCTCCAGTTACCTCAAAGACTACCCAGACAACTTCCGCTTCGATAGAGCCCTCAGTAGAGAACAGAAGAACAAGAACGGAGGAAAGATGTACGTTCAAGACAAGATCGAAGAATACAGTGACGAGATCTTCAAGCTCTTAGATGGAGGTGCTCACATTTACTTCTGTGGGTTGAAAGGTATGATGCCCGGGATCCAAGATACACTAAAAAGGGTAGCTGAGGAGAGAGGTGAGAGCTGGGAAACAAAACTCTCACAACTCAAGAAGAATAAGCAATGGCATGTAGAGGTCTACTAAAAGCCTAAGTGGTGCATAATGCTGGGACCGGGCAACTTGATTTATCAGAGCTAGTAATGTATTTGCGTTGTTTATTTGATAGCTCTGCTACTTAATTCATCAGCTATTGGAGCCTCATTTGTGATGTTTCTAGTTTTCTGTACTTGTTAGTATTCAGTTTAACTTCAATAGGTTAGTCAATGTGAGATTCCAGGGATTTAATAATGGAAACTTGCATCCCTTGTTTGCTTCTGCTTCTACTTGTCTTCAACTTTTACCACCAGCCTTGATTATTTCACGGAGTGTCTCCGAACGAATCGCAGAAATAAAATGGATTTGCTTCTCCACAATAATATTGAAGAAACTTGATTCACATTCAAGTGATTATATAAGTATTCTGTTTACCTGAGTAGAAGAACGAAGTTGCCATACATTCGTCTTGGGACTGACTGATTTGTTGTTGAAGAGAGTTTTTGTGATATTGAAGAATGTTTAGCACTCTTAAGGTTCATTCTGTTTTGTGGAATTGGCCTTGGAAGTTTCAATTTTTTTTTTGTTGAAAGTTGGAAGTTTCAATTGGGTGGTACATAATGAAAGTTTGGTAGATTTTATGATGGAATTTGACAGGTGGAGATTTAACAGCCAATAGGGTGGTAGCATTTATGTCCACACCATAATCACTTGGTGGAGGAGATGTTGAACCAATGGAGAGAAAATTCATCTGGATCCATCAAAGTCACTACAACTTTAATTCAAAGATAGAAAGCTTTAGACTATGAGAAGAAAAGTGGAAGCCATAACAAGATAGATCTTAGGGGAAAAAAAATCAAGTTAGGAAATGGATAAGATTTAATAAATCATATGGAAACTCACTGTATACCCGATAGGCCAGAATGTTTTTGATGTGGGGGTACAATTAAGTCCAAAGAAATAACAAATTTACCCATAGTTTTTCACTTAAAATATCTCTCCAATCACAATTTTGGAATCTCATATATATAGTATAATTAGTTTATGAAGAATTTAAAGAAAATATCTAAGTTTAATATGTTGCATACTTTTAACTAATTTAAATAAGACGAGAACAGAAAAATAAAAATCAGATTTTGTGTTCTTTTGATGTCACGATTAAGAAAAAAGACGAGAATGTAGCGACTTTAGAAAAATATTTGACTGCTAAAATTTATAGTTTTTGTGTCTTATTTGTTTCCTATTGAGTCGGAATTAGGATTTGAATAAGTGTATGCAGGTGGAGAGAAGTTAATTTTGAATCAAACATAAACAAACAATTAAGAATTAGGGTTTTAAAGTAACTTTATTGGTTTCCACGGTGAATGAGCAGTTAGTATTTTCTTATTTTTAAGGAATGAAAAGATATTTCATCAAAAAAAAAAAAAAAGGAATGAAAAGGTAGTTGGTTTCAGGGGCGGAGCTAGGATTTCGTTCTAGGCAGGGCTGGTTTAAGTAGTTTGCATAATAAAATTATATTCAAAGGCAGCTTCCAAAAGATAGTGTCATTTTTTATGCAATTACAATTGCTAACTACGTTTAATCAATTTACACTACGATAATTTTTTATTTATTTTCCAAAATGAACTTTAGCTTGATTGAGTTATAGTATTCTACACTACAAAAAATCAAGATCCTACTGTGTCTTATATCTTTTTAAGGAGGGGGTGGATTTTATTTCCTTTTTCGGAACAAGAAAACGGCATACACCAGCTAAATACATCTTTATCTCGTACTCTGTGATAAATTGCGTCCACGGAAAATTATATATCAAATGAGATAGGTACACCATGAAGATGAAATAAACACAAATGTCATAAACACACACATAACATACAGCGGTTATCTCATAGACGTGGCTAAAAATTTGGTAAACATATTAAGCTATTATCTACAAAGAAGGAAAATTCTGCCTAAGAGGAAGAGAGAAAGATGAAGTGAAAGAAAGATAAATAAATAAATAAATAAATAAAAGATGCAACAATAACAAAAAAAAAGTAAAATACAAAATAATAAGCATAAAAAGTGGGGGCAAAAATTTTTTTTTGATACATTTGAGTGTCAAAACGACAGTTCGATACGAATTAAGGGCAAAATAAGAATGGCGTTGTAAATTGAGGGCCAAAAACTCATGGTTGTGGGATTTGAACCACTAACCTTCTGTGCGCAAGGCATCTGATTCACCATCCGGGCTACCACTAGCAAGTAATGAAATCTTGGTGCGGAACTATTAGAAGTTAACCCAGGCTATAGCCTGGGTTAGTCTTCACATAGATCCGGCTCTGGTTGGTTTGTTACATGAACGGTAATTAATTTTTTTTCCTTTTGAGACATCGAATACTTTCTACGTTAGTCGTTACAAGACATTGATACATTACGAAGATGTGAGCACGCAGAGGCGTGGGTGAGGGGGTGCCTCAGGTGCGACCGCACCGACCCCCTCACCCCTAGGGACCCCTTTTTAATTATGGTAAGGATGAGTAACAGTTATATAACAAATAATGTAAGATTACTACAAGTTGCCAATGTGGTAGGGATTAGTGTTGAGCGCAACTCACGTCCTACCCACATAAATATTTTAATTTTATCTTTAGGCACTCCACGGTGTTTGGGTCAGACTCCTTTGTACTTGATTAACTTGGTAATTAGTATATCCTTCGGGTAGCTTTTCGATATCATATCAAAACTAATCCCTCAATGTATACACATCTCTTTTAAAACAATCATGAGGTGTCTACTGCACGTAGAAGACCACTTTCTCATGAAATTTGGGTTTCAATCCACTTCATAAATCTTAAATTTAAACAATATAATTGGTTTTGAGAAACATTTTCAAAATCCACGAAAGTATTCAAACAGACAATTATTATAAACACAGTTTTTTCTCGATAGCTTATAGATTTAATATTTTTTTGTTTTGGTATATATAAATATAATATATATATATATATGTTGTAATATTTTGTCTTCCACTACTATAATGTGTAACATCTACACTAATGTGGTCATGTGTAACCTATAACTTAAAGGCACATTCATGTGTATGCATGTAACTCCTTGTGTAAATGCCCATGAATTTCTTTACTTTGTAGAGCCTATAAAAAGGGTTCTAACCCAATGTAATTGACACAACAAATAGTAGAATATTATATTACAATCTTAAGGTACAAATATGGTGTTCTTAGTCTTTAGTTTTCTCTCATCTCTAATCTCTCTACTTTACTTAGCTTTCACAACACGTTATCGGCACGAAGCTCTACTATTTTGTTTTAAGTAGATTAGAGAGTCATAGAAAGTATGCTTCCAAATAGTTTAATTCTTATAGTATACATGTGAATGAAATTTTTTTCCTTCAATTACATCTTTAGGAAAAGTAATTAGATATGAAGGTAGTAATTTTGTTAGACATAGCTATTCTTCATATTAGCATTTGTACCATATATCTTTTTCATGATAGGATTGAAATAGTCTTCATCTAATATTATTGATAAACTCTAACAAACAATTTTTTTTTCTAATGTTGTTCATATTAGTTTTTTTTTTCCTATGTATGCATGATTAAAATTGCTAGTATCAACCATGTCCATATATTTTCCTCATCAAAAAAAAAAAACCATGTCCATATATAGTGATTATTAATAGTATTATGAACATATTGATATCTATGCAACGATGAAGATTTTTAGAAAAAAAAAAAGGAAGAAAATAAACAAGTATTTTTCTTAGACACATTTATCTAACTTGTTTGTTTCTATTGTTTAGATCATGTCGGATAATCTTACAAAGTTGCAATTTCTTGCTCTTGATATTACTGGAAAAAACTTCTTGACATGGATTTTAGAAGCTGAAATTCATCTTGACGCTATGAATCTTGGAAATACCATTATGGTTACAAATGAAACATCCCCACAAGATCGGGCAAAAGCAATGATATTTTCCTTCGTCATCATCTTCATGAAGGTCTGAAAACTGAATACCTAACGGTAAAAGATTCATATGTTTTATGGACGAATCTGAAAGAAAGATATGACCACCAAAATGTTAGGAAAAATAGCCTAATTAACTTGTTCAGGAATATGAAGATAAACGATGCGAAAGTAAAAGTAGAGACACCAAGATTATTTAACGTGGCAAAAAACCCCTCCAAGATAGAAGGTAAAAAACCACGGGACCTAGTCCAGAAATCTTCCACTATAATGATAATAATGGGTTACACAACTCTTCACCAAACCTATGGTGGATAAACTGAACAAAGAAACAAATAAATAAAATCTCTTACTCCTTAGGATTTGAACAAATCCTAGATTCCTAAAGGTTGAAGAAGATAACCACAAACTAAATTGCTTCACAAGATTTATAATTTTATTTTCTTCAAACCAATATTCTTCTCTTTCAATCTCTCTTGAAAGAACCACTTCAGAAATCTCTCTTTCCCTGACTTCTCTTTGATCTGGAAGTTGTTGTGAATAATCTCTTCCCTTTCATTCCCTTTTATAACGATAAATAGGGAGGTTGACCAATAGAAATAGAATTCCTTTTTAGGCTTGAAAAAATAGAAACTTCTATTTTTTCCCCAAACAAGGAATAAGGGAAATCCTATTCCAACTAGGAGTCCTTTTATTATAAGGAGGGACCCCAACAAACTCCCCCTCCCGACTTATGAAGAGGGAGCTACCATCCCCAAACCTGCAACACTGCTACATAGCTCATGTTTGCCTTTGGGTAATGGTTTTGTCATCATATCTGAACCATTGTCGTCGGTATGGATTTTCTCGATCTTCAACACCTTTTCTTCAAGAACATCTTGGATCCACTGGTATCTCACATTTATATGCTTGGACTTGGAATGGAAACTAGAATTCTTACTGAGGTGGATGTCACTCTGACTGTCGCAATGAATAACATAATTATCTTGTTTTATACCAAGTTCTTCTAACAGTCTCTCCATCCATAACATCTCCTTGCAACATTCTGTAATGGCAATATATTCTGCCTCTGTAGTAGATAAAGCTACACACTTTTGTAATTTAGATTGCCATGACACTGCTCCCCCTGAAAATGTAAATAAGTAGCCTGATGTGGACCTTTTAGAGTCTACATCTCCTAACATGTCTGCATCTGTGTAACCGACTAATACTGGCTTATCATTACCAAAACATATACGAGCTTTAGACGTACCTCTAAGATACTTCAGAATCTACTTCACTGCTAACCAATGCTCTTTGCCTGGATTAGCAAGAAATCTGCTTACTACTCCAACTGCAAATGCAATGTCCGGTCTTGTACACACCATTGCATACATCAAGCTTCCTACAGCTGAAGCATAAGGAATTTTCTCTATTTCTTCTTTCTCACTTCTTGTTGATGGACACTGATCACGAGTCAACTTGAAGTGACTGGCTAATGGACAACTCACTGGTTTTGTCCATATTGAACCTTTCTAGAACCTTCTCGATGTATCTTTCTTGTGATAGCCAAAGTTTTCCAGCTTTTCTATCACGAGAGATATGCATGCCAAGAATTTGTTTTGCTGGACCCAAGTCTTTCATATCGAAATACTTGTTTAGTTCCCTCTTTAACCTGCTAATTTTATTACCATCCTGACCAACAATCAACATATCATCAACATAAAGCAGAAGTATAATCAAATCTCCATCAGGAAATTTATGAACGAAAACACAATAATCTGAAGCCGTCCTGTGATACCCTTGATCCTTCATGAATGATTCAAACTTTTTGTACCACTGTTTTGGTGCTTGTTTCAGCCCATATAAACTCTTCTCTAACTTACAAACCAAGTGTTCCTTACCTTTAACTTCAAACCCTGTTGGTTGTTCCATATACACATCCTCCTCCAAGTCACCATGAAGGAAAGCGGTCTTGACATCTAGTTGTTCAATTTCTAAGTTCATACTTGCAGTCAATCCCAATACTAACCGTATAGAGGACATCTTCACCACCGGGGAGAAAATCTCATCAAAATCAATACCCTTCTTCTGCCCAAATCCTTTCACCACTAGGTGTAACATCCCATGTTTTAAGGTTAGTTGAGGGACTATTTGACAATTGGGTCAACGCAAAAGAGGGGCCAAATCAGCAAAGAGGACAATTTAGGGGGTATTTCGCGAACATGCCAAACCTAGGGACCAAACTATAAATTCGACAAATTTAATTGAAGAAATAAAAATCTGATTTCCCTTATCTTCTATGACCGACTGAAGCTAGGGTTTTCAACTTTGGGCAAAAAAATTTCGATACCCATGGAGAATTTCGTATGGGTTTCAAAGGGGAATTGATGTTTTATCAAATTCAAGCTTCCAAGAAGTAATCTAGCATAGTTTTATGGAATTTGTGGTAAAGAATTCATACTCTCTCTCTCTCTCTCTAGATCCAATTTTCTGTATTTTGGGTTTTGATGGATTACTTTGCTTCGAATTTGTAGAAGTTTGTGAAGGATTGATCAAGGAAAAGCTATCCTAACTAGAATTCAATCGAATCAAGGTAAGAAACCAATGAATTAGATGTTTTGATGTCAAAATTCTTAATTCTAGGGTTTAAGGTTTAAGAAAATTGGGGATTTTGATGATTCATGTTGTTTTAGGGTTTATATGATTGGGAATTGATTAATTTTAGTATATGAGCAACTATAGAGAGATTATTTGATATAATTTGTCGATCGATCGATTGCCAACTCGAGGGACTGAATTTAACCTACTGTCCGATCCTTTCTGGGCTTTATATGTTACTTGGATGGACTTTCCCGAAACACGAAAGTCGTAGATTAGGATGTTAGTTTTCCAGAATGGTATGGTACAAGTCTTTTCGGTAATGGACGAAGGAGTTATGACTGTTTTACCGAACAGGGCGTTGTTGAGAAAATTCAGTTTCGTTGTTCGTATTTGGCAAGTTTCGAAGATGACTCACTTGGTTTTTTGGCGAGGACATTTAATAACCAAATGTTAAGGATATAAGTAAGTTTCATAGAGTGTTGATCGACCTTAATTGGACATGGTTGTAAAGTTAGAAGATCAGTTGAATTTCGGGTTAACATGAAGTCTTCCGAAGTTCGCGAATTTACTTTTATGTTTTAAGTTTTCTTTACGTTATTGTCTTTATTATACGAAGGTTCTTAGTATAAGAACCTAACGTTTCTATTCGTTTTTGTTATTCTTCCTTATCACAGAGCATGAGAATGAGGAGGAATAGATCGTCTGGTAGGCGGGAGGTCTTTGGTGATGCAAGGACTGAGGTAGGGGTTCTGAATCCTTTATCCAGCATGGTTTTATAGAGACGAATATGCTAGATTCTATAGTTATATATGCGCCATTATAACTAGAGTTTAGGTAGCATGAAACTCGATTTATGTGATGAACTGAAATATGTTTGAAATGTTTGATGCGATATGAGAAATGTTTTCGAACTGATTTTACGATGATTGTGAACTACTGGGATTTTCTTGTATGTACCCGATAGCGGATTTTGTCAACCTACAGGCATGTAGCCATTGAGGGTAGGATGACATGTGGACACGGTTGTGACCCGTGTGAGACCGGTGAGGTGGGCGACACTAATCATGAGACCTGTGGGAGTTGAGTGCTTCACTTGCTGGCCATTGGTGCTCGTGCTTCCAGCTCGAGGCTCAGGGCCGTACACCCTGACCGCTCGCCTGGGAGGTGACATTGATTGGGAATCCCTCTGCTTTGTGGCGATATGACTCTTGGTTGTTCCACTTCCGTGTTTGGTAAGATAATGAATCGAATATGAATATTGGTTTTGATAAATGAATGAAACTGATTTTAAAAGATCGCATTAGATGCATGACAGGGTACCGAAGAGAATGAAATTCAGGTCCTTCCATGGTAATTGGGGGACGGCTCTCTTATTCGAACTCGGTGATCAGAAAAACTTATTTAGATACTTAAGGTATATATGTATCATGAGGTAAACTCTTTAATGATTGCGGAGTCCCTTAGTGGGAGAGAGGCTTACCGGCTAGGGGTAAGTTTCTTTCTCGAGGAGACGTAGTGCATTAGCTAGTGCCATAAATGGGCTGGTACTATCTAACGCACTCTAGGTTCTCCTGAGGAACTCTCCTCTTATTGGGAGCGCACCATGGGTGGGCTGGTATTCTGACCCCCTACCAGTTGTTAGTCTGCAGGTGCTTGGTTGTAGCCTCGAGGCGAAGTGTGTATTCCAGCCGGTGATCTTGTCTGACGAGGCTAGTGGAGTTTTGTCGTTTTATATAGTTTTTTGTTATTTCCAAGTTATCTATTTATTGCAGAAACCAAACTCTAAAATATATATATATAACACTTAGAGTTGTTTATAGGTTGTATCGTTGTGTAACAGGCTTTTATAGTTCTTTTTGTGGTTCGGCTTTCGACCCGAAACTGAGTTGAGTTTGTTTAGCTTTCGCTTTAGTTTATTTTCTTGTATATGCGAATATATGGTTTGCATGACAGGTTTTACAGGTACGACCGGTTCGATTTACAGAGGAGACTCTGCCGGATTTTTGTCTCGTCTGTGAATTGCCGGGGCGTGGTCGTGTCTATTTTGGGACACGGGGCGTCACACTAGGCGTGCCTTATACCGTGGTTGTGAATTTCTTTCTTCGGTTTTGAGTTTGAAAACCCACTTATTTTTAAGAATTTTCTTATTCTTTGGTTTTTCAACCAACTTAAAAGTGTGGTTCTTATGCAATGATTCAATCTCATCTTGCATAGCTTTTAACCACTCCTTCTTGTGTTCATCATCTATGGCTTCTTCATAACACTGTGGTTCTCCACTATCTGTAACCATCACATACTCGTGTGGAGGATACTTGGTAGATGGTGCTCTCTCTCTAGTCGATCTTCTCAATTCAGCTGGTGGTTCATGTTGAACTTCCATTCCTTGCTCAACATCATTACCCATAGGAACATCTTCATGAGCTTCATCTTCATGATTTTGTTCTTCACCTGCATTATCATGCATAACCTTATAAGAGATATGTGGATCTTGATCAATGAGATCATTACTATGATTCTCATGCTTCTCAACTTTCCCGAAGTCCTCAATAGTTTGATTTTCAAGAAAGACCACATCTCTACTTCTAATAATCTTCTTATCGACTGGATCCCATAACCTGTATCCGAATTTCTCATCTGCATACCCTAAAAAGATGCATTGCTTGGCTTTATCATCAAGCTTTGCTCTTTGATCTTTAGGTATATGCACAAAAGCCCTGCAACCAAACACCCTTAGGTGTCCATAACTGACTTCTTTCCCAGCCCACACTCTCCCAGCTACATCTCCATCTAATGGTGCTGAAGGTGATAAATTAATAAGATAACATGCAGTACGCATTGCTTCACCCCAGAAACTTTTAGGCAACTTAGCTTTTGAGAGCATACATCTGATCCTCTCCACAATAGTGCGATTCATGCGTTCTGCTACACCATTTTGTTGTGGAGTTTTGGGAACTGTCTGTTCATGTCGAATACCATGGGTTTTGTAATACTCTTCAAACGACACGATGTATTCTCCTCCATTGTCAGTGCGAATGCACTTCAATGGTTTTCCTGTCTCCCGTTCTACCATGTTGTGGAAATTCTTGAAAACTGCAAGTACCTGATCTTTGGTCTTTATGGCATATGCCCAAACTTTCCTAGAAGCATCATCTATAAAAGTAACGAAATACGAAGCACCACCAAGTGTTTTGACCTTTAAAGGTCCACAAACGTCAGAATAAACGAGCTCCAAAACACTGGATTTTCTTTCAGATGCATTCCTTTGAAAGGATACTCTATGTTGCTTTCCTACTAAACAATGAGAGCAAGTGTTTAAATTTATACCTTTTACGTTCGGTAAGTCTTGTCGTTTAGCAAGGATTTGAAGTCCTTTCTCGCTCATGTGCCCGAGTCTTCTATGCCAAAGATCAGTGGAAGAATCTTTTTCAACTGCATTCAATTCTCCTTTACACAGTTTTACTTGAGTCTTGTATAAAGTACAACACTTCTTCCCTCTTGCTATCACCATTGACCCTTTTGTGAGCTTCCACTTTCCATCACCAAAGTGACTGTGGTACCCTTCATCATCTAATACTCCGGTAGAGATTAGGTTATATCGAAGATCTGGTATATGCCTTACATTCTTAAGAATCAATGTACTCCCTGTGCTCGTCTCGATTTTCACTTCTCCAATTCCTACGATTTTTGAGAAACCTAAGTTTCCCATCCCTGACTTTGCCAAGGTCACCAGTTCTGTAAGATCTAAAGAAATCCTTACATGGAGTAGCATGATACGAAGCACCTGAGTCAACCAACCATGTTGTTTCTAGTTCTGACTCAGTCATACTTAAGCAAGTCTCTCCACAACCTGAGAGTAAGATAATGTCATCACCTGATGCAACTGCCGCAACATTATCTTGTTTTTCATCATACTTTTTATTTTCCTTATTTGGTTTCCTACAATCACTCTTGTAATGACCCATTTTTCCACAACCAAAACATCTAACTTCTTTCTTTGGTTTTTGATCTCCCCCTTGACTTATCACGGTTATGAGGTTTTCTACTTTTACCTCTCCCCCGTCTTTCTGTAACAAGTGCCTCTGAATGAGACTCGTCTGACGATGATTTCCTTCTTGTTTCTTCATTCAACAAACTACCTGTTACGTGATTCATACGCATTATGCCATCAGGAGCAGAATTGCTAAGAGACACCACCAATGTCTCCCAACTATCTGGTAAAGAATTTAGAAGAAGTAAGGCCTGCAACTCATCATCCAAAACTAACTTCATTGCAGAAAGCTGGTTTACTAGACTTTTCATCTCATTCAAGTGTTGAGCAATTGAGGTTCCTTCTTTATATTGTAATTTTCCTAGCTTTCTGAACAAGTAAGCCTTTTTGGCAGCTGTCTTCTGATCATACAATTCTTCTAATTTCCTCCATAGACTAAAAGCGGAAGTCTCCGTCGATACATGATGAAAAACACTGGGTTCTACCCATTGTCGAATAAATCCAACAACCTTACAATCTAATACCTTTCAGTCTTCTTCATCTATCTTCATCTATCTCACCTGGGTTAAGTCTCCACTAATAATCAATCAAGTTCTCTAAAAAAATTCTACTCTTCACCAATCTAACACTCACATGGCTAGTGCACAGACAACCTCAAGACTTAAAATTCATGGAAAACCCTTTAACAAACGTATAGTCAGACCAACCAGACTCTATAACTATTAATAAGAAAAACAACCAGACTCACCTTTTCAATCCGAAAATTTAAACCTTTTGAATTTTTGAGATAAGGACTTAGCAAAAATTTCAATCCCCTATCCCCAAACTTAAACCGAACATTGTCCTCAATGTTCTGAAGACTATGCAAAAAATTATAGGGTGAAGGGAAAGATATTACCAGATTCCATTGTCCTAAGAGTGGGTTGCCTCCCAGAAAGCGCTAAGTTTGACGTCTTCAGCCAGACGAAATAGATGACTCGAAAAAATAAAAAAATTATACATACTGGATTATGGAAGTGTGACTAACTGTAAACCAATAATCGAAACATCTGTGGGTCCACCCAAAACACAAAATTTTCAGTGAACGATAGTCTCACACTTGAGTAATTTGGTGATAGTGTAAGTGAGGCTATCAAGAAAGTAGGGCAATCCCCAAACTTAGACGACACTGAGGGAGTTAAGTTTGGTACTGCACTAGAGAGAGTACAAACCGGATAGAAAGGGTCTTCATATGGATGGTAGACAAAGGGAACGAGTGTTTCAAAATCTACACATGGTTGTGAGGGACAAAATGCAAAGTAGTTTAGAGGACTATCAACGACACCTGGACTTAAATTGGAGGTCTTTAAAACAGGTACTTCGGGTTCCTTCAATGGAGAAACCCTAATATCAGACTCACACTTTCTAAAAGTCGGTTTAGATAAACCTTTATTTTCTCTCTTATCGGTATGTAATCAGGGTCCTTGAAGAATTCTAGATGTTCACCAAAGTCAAGCGAAACAATGGTCTCATTTAACACATTGATCAACCATGATTCATCGTCTTTAAACGAGTCAGACGACTTCAAATCATCTTCAACTCTAGCAACCACTTCATTTTAGTCTGAAGGGATTTCATATTTGGCACACTGAGAGGATATTTCAATATTGGGCTCCACCGTTCTGAGATTTTGGGCTCAATAACGATGTTTTCGAAAGAACTATAGTCCTCTAAAATTGTATCCTCATAATCATACACAGAGTGTTGTGTATTGTACTCTATATTATCCTGGTAGTCCTCTTCTATAACATTAGTTGTCCTACGGAGTATTTCTTGTATAGTTTTGCAAATATTTTCAGTCTTTTTTTCTAAAATTTGACAAAACTCGAAAGTACTCTTTTGAAGATCACTAACAGTTTGGGCTAATGAAGGTGATGCTATAGATGATGGATCAATAGTTTCAACGTCATCCCATTGATGTTGAGACACGTTTGAAGCATAAGACTCTCCATTACTCCTCCTTAGCATAATAATAGCTTTCTGCAATGAAGATGAAGAGTCAACAATCCCACTGTTATCCCATTGAGGTTGAGACGCGTGTCGAACATAAGACTCTCTATGCATGTAAGATGATCTATCAAGATATCTAAAATGAGACTCATAACCTTCTTGAGGTTGACAATAATCCCAACCGTCATCATTATGCAAATTATAGCTACGTTGACGAACAATATTTTGACCATTTGTTAAGTACCACCATGATAGATTTGAAGAACTTTCGTCCCTTCTGTCATTATGTTGGGACCAAAATCTACCCATCTCTTTTTCAATTTTTTTTCCCGGAACCAAGGTATCACTACGAAGACCCTAGAGGAAAACAAACACAATCAAGCTGACTCCACCAAGCAACCTAAACAAAATCTAGCAGGTTGATTAGTCTTAGATTTAGTCTATGGGTTAGTCAGATTCACCTAAAAGCCTAGACAGCTCCTACTTCGTAACAAAGCTTGAACTATGATTGTTATGAGGGTTACTCCGTCAAAGTACTGCGGTCAAAAAATTCTCCAGGAGACAGCCAACTATGAAAATTGCAACCGTCCTACCTGAGGTAACGTTTCCCCTTCTCGAGGCGACCTTTTTTAAAGAATTGAATGACACTTTCCTTTGAGGAATGCCCAAATAAAAATCGAGTTCCTGAATTGTTTCAAAGATCTTATGAGCTCGATACTTTAGGCACGCAAAACACACACAAGTACCCACTTACAGGGGATTCATGGGTGATCAAGAAAAGTTACCTTTCGTTCAAGACGGGGGACGACCTTTGCAGACAACTCGGGTCACTCTTCCCTCAAGTGTTCGAACCCGAGGCTTCTTTGGTTTCGATTCAATATGCCCTTTAAGTTTAGGGTCAAAACTTAAAAAAAAAAAAGTACTAAAAATTTTAAAGTCTCTCTCTCACCAAATAAATACAAAAAATAAAAACTGTAAATTTCTTCTTTTTGAGGTCCTCCTCCTTGTTGCGCCTCCTCTTCAGCTCCTTAGTGCTCTACACACCAAAAACAAACAAGCAAGTCAAAGTATTAAGAAATTCAAAACTTACCAAAAATTAAAAAATTTCAAGATTAGAACAAATTTAAAACATAATCTCCGGCTGCGGCGCCAAAAACTTGATGGGCCTAAATGGTACACCTAAAAGGTCTCCACCCGCAAGTATACGGGCGTCAAGTAATAAACCCCGATAAGATGGGGATCGATCCTCAGAGAGTAAGTTAAACCTATTCTAAAACTTAGAACTAATACGTTTTCTTTGAAAATTGGTTTTTGGTGATAAAATACTAAAATAACGAAAACAAATAGTAACGGTAAACGGATCAATGGGGGAAAGGATCTAGGGTTTCGAATCCGCCTAATCATGGTAAAATAAAATCTTAATCATCAATGACACTACACATTAGATTTCTCGAATGATGAAAAGTCAACTAATGACATACAACTAATAAGCTTCGACCATAAAAGAATCTAATTTAATGATTATCGATCAAATTGGATGCACAACCATGAAAACTATATCATAATAAGATCGAACTCATATATCACATCAAGGAGTTCTAACTATTACCTATCAACTTTATCAAGTATCAATCATAAAAGAACCTAATGTAATAATGATAGATCAAGTTAGAAGCATAAACGATGAAAGATAAATCACTACGATTATAATAAAAGCTTATTACGACCGTCAAGATGAAAAAGCTATATACAAAACATGAAAGGTTTCATCTAACCTTTGATTAGAGATGGTTAGCTATCCCTGAAAACGAGATTAAAATTAGTAGTATGAGTGATAAGAGAGAAACGTCGAAGAAGGACTAAAATTTTCTCACTGATTTTCCTATGGCAGCCAAATGCTCCCCTGGAGAAAATAATTTTCCAGCAAGAGGGGAAAATTATTTTCCAACAGATCTTCCAAACGCGATCTTCTTCTCCGACAGAGAACTTTCCCTTTCTACTGTTTCTCTGGTTTAAACTTATTTTAATCACTCTCTCTCTTTCTACTTTAGCCGAAAAGACTAAGAGAAAATAATGAAGAAACAATGATAACAATCAAAACTCTTTCTTATTTAACTCTCTGTTACAAATTTCTCTATCTCTCTTTCTCTCTCTATTAATCTCTCTTTCTCTTACAAAAAGAAAGAAAACAGAAGAAAAAGGATTGAAAACAAGTTAATTCCAGTACTCCTTTGCTACAACTTTGAATCTCTGTTAATCTCTCTCTCTCTCTCTGTTCTATTATAGCCGAGCTATCTCTTTCTAATATTTCTGTTCTAGTTGAGCTAAGGAAGAGATGATGCTCCAAAGATGAGATCCCCTTCCCTGATAAAGAGCTCCATGTTTTATAGAGATAGAAGAAGAAAAAAAATCAAAAATTGCAAATCTCAGTAGTTGTCCCTCTCTGTCATATAAGCCTCTCTCTCTAAAATCTGATTTTCCTTTTCTCTGTCAAATCTTCGATCTTTTATGTAAGAGAGAAAATCAAAATCAAATCCTTCATGAATCTCTCCATCAATTACCCATCTCATGCTTGCCAATTCGACAAGATCTCCAGCTAGCCGAAATCTCTCTTCCTTTAGTTTCCTTCTTTGCAAAATTCTCACGGTTTTTTTTCTTTCTCAATCGGTCTCTGTTCCTTCTCTAATAATAGATTTCTTTCCTTGTTAGCTAATACCAGAGGGAGACGAGGATAGATAAGCTCAAAAGCCAAAATCTGGGCACCAACCAATCGTTAATTGCCGAGTCAAAGTGAGGGGTGATTCTGTGTAGCACGTGAGAAATAAGGTGTGACGCAACTCCTCGGATAGAGCCAAGTGTGTGGAAAGCTTCAGCGACGGTCGGATTTCTAAAACATAGATCTGGATGGTGGGCGGTCTTTGGAGTACGAAATAAACTTGCGCTGCAATGCACCAAACCTGCTCAAACTTGTATCCCGATTTTTGTATCGCCCGACCCGATGATTCTTAAAGTATATCGCTCATGCCTATAATTGTTTGATCCTCCATGCTACACTCTTGCCACGTGTCCTTCTTTGTTCTGGTTAACCGATTTTGAAAGTTTGACTTGAGCTAACTCACTCATCCGGACTCCAATTGGACATCTGTTTTCGCGTACGAGTTCGTCTTGGAGTCTTATTTCATCCGAGCATCAAAAATTTCTAAATCACCAGACTACCATAATTCCAAATGACCAAAATTTCCTAGGTGTGTATTTCTCCCAATTTTATTAGTTTTTCGTGCTCAATTCCATAAAAGACACCTGGACAAGAGAAACAAGTATTTTACCAGAGTAACGGCTCGAGATGGACTAAATAACCCAAGTTAAAAGAATCTGATGAGACATTTTCATGTCTCATCAAAACCCCTTTGTAAAAATCAATACGGATGTTTCTTTTACTCTTTTGTCTAATATAGCAGGAATCAGATGCATAGTCTACAATCACCTCAACGAATTCATCACGGCGTTAACGGATACAGCCAAAGCAAGAAAAACGAAAGACTGTGAAGCTAAGGCTATCTTATAAAAAAATAAACTGGGCAGCTAAACAACACATGAATTATGTGCACATCGAAAGTGAGAATCCTATCCTCATATATCACCTCAACAATCTCAGCAGCAACATCCATTGGCAATCTCTAGCACACATGGTGAAGATCCGACAACAAATAACATTTTTCTAAGGAGTCATATTCTCTCATATTTTCAGAAAATACAATACCAAAGCGGACAAGCTAGCTAAATGGGAAAAACGACATCAGAGAACCAAAGAATGGCAGAACTACCCTTACTTTCTTCGTTAATCAGTACTATTTCTGTTTTCTTCGTGTTTCCGTATTCCTTTCTCCTTAGTCAACAAAAAAAAGAGCTAAAAAAATGGATTGGGCTTAGATCTGCTCATTTGAACCTAAATTTAAATAAAACATACTATAAGGGCGAATTTCATTTTTGAACTTTCATATGAATTAGAGTGTTTGCTTTTTCAACACTTACAAGTGCTACCACTTACTAAGTAATCACTCAGTAAGTGATATGTCGTTTGTTTTCCATCACTTTTACGTGCAAGAATTTTATTTTTTTTATTAATAGTAATTGTTATAAAAATGAATAATTATCTGTTTTAGCCTTAAAGTATTTAAATGTTAGCATTTCATACTAATTCATCAAGCTCATGATTTTATTTAAAAATGATCTAAGATTTACGAATACTTTGTGTTGAAAACATATAACGCAAATAATAAAAAATTATGAGGGAGAAAGGAATCACGTTGCATCATAGAGTTTGGATTGGATGGTTCCGCGATTAAGGAAGGAGGAAAGATGAAAAGAATTTAGAAGAAAGACGAGTGATGAAATGAAAGAGTCTTTGTTAAAGTCAGAGATATTTTTTGCATTTATCAGTTATTTAAGGTTTTTTTTTTAATTATATAGGGCATTGTTATATTAGCAGATTTTTACCACTTATACGTAAGTGCAAAAAATAAGCTCCAAATTTGAATTTACTTTCTTACACTTACTTTGCCACCACTTAAAAGGAATTTCATTTATTAAGGGAAAAACAAACAACCTAAAATTGTCAATCTACACTTAATAGATGAAAATTACTTAATAAGTGCAAAAATCAAGCACCCTCTTGTTGTCAGATTGTTATGCCAATTCATGTGAAGAAATTTTTGGATGAAAAAAAAGAGGTTGATTGGGGGAAAATGTGTTCAGAATCACTCATTACCTCAAATGGGTTATAGGTACAAGCCCAAATTCAACTAAAACCAATAACAAGAGCCAGTTCCTTTCTTGTACTTTCTTTCTCTTCCTAATGTTGAATTATTCTTTATTCTTTCTTTTTTCCGTCTTACCCCTCCATACATACAAGATAAATCCTTAGAAACATGTAGGTTTCCTGAAGTTTGCATTTATTTTCAACAACCACTTTTCTTTATCTCCACTTCAACCAAATTTCTATCAATACATTGGAAAATTGAGAACCCCAATGAAAAATCGAGAAGCCCACTTTCCTACATCGTCTTCCATCCATAAACGTATATTTTTTATCTCTTTTCAATCATTTCCAGGTTCAATTCGATTTCTTAGCCTCCTTTTTCTTGTTTGTAAATTCTTCCTTGATGTTCATACTCTCCTCTGCCAGCAAAATGAGTTTTTTTTTTCTTTCTAAACATGAGTTTTCTCTCTCCAAAATTAGTGTTGAACCAATCGGAAAATGATATTTTTGAACCAATATTGAACAAGAAACCACCATAGTTGTAGCACCCCAATCCCGAAACTCAAGCTAGCCGCTTTTGAAATTGAAGATTTGAGACCATCAAACTGGATCCACGAGCAACGCATACCAGGAATGCACAATCAATACCCGAAAAACAAAGTAGTTGGGTCAAAACTCAACCATATAGATTTTCACAAACTTAAGGCTCGGGGTAGGCAAACTCAATCCCCAATCAAGGCAGTATTGCTTTCACATTCATTATTAGCATTATCTTAAATTTCAAATACAAACATTACACCAATGCTTAAAGAAATTAAAGTTGTGATCTTTCATTATTAGGTTTTGAAGGTTTTCTTATTCCAATCCAATACTAACCCTCATACCACAACAATGTTTCCTCTTTTCATTAGATATAAAATATCATACCTTTAACTAAGATAAATCTTCTAAAGACTTCTACAAATCATCAAACGCTCACTCGGGGTTTCAGACCTATATACAACCAACATTGGCTCTTATAAAGAAATATAAACAAGTTCACTAAACATTCCAAGCCAACAAAAAAATGATAAGTCAAAAAAAGGTGATGTTCATACTAGATACTCACATGGATCACAATCTCAAACAAGCTAATTTTTTATTATTATTGTACCGAGATAACCAAAATCAAGACCTTCATGTTTGATGGTCGTAGAAATAGAGACAAAGGAAAACAATAACAATTATAAATAACAAATATAGACTCACCACTGGAAATGGACCTAGGAGATACACTGCCTAAAGAACAGAAAGCAAGTTAATATCTAGATAAATTCGTACATTGGAAAATGTCGTGACACATTTTGCAAAACTAGCATAACTCTTTACTCAAAACTACAACTCATTCACTGTTTGAAGCATTGAAACGTAAACATAAAAATCTTTCAAAACATATAATAAACACACCCAAATTTGTAACCAATTAATATCAGATTTCATTTAAACTATACCAAAATACATTGGAGAATGTTTTGACACCTTGTACAAAAACTATCATAACTCATCATCCAATAACCCGATTAATGCACCATTTAAAGTATTAGAAATTAGACGAGCAAACTTTTCAACCATACAAGATACATACCCAAATTCGCCACCAATCAAGATCAGATTCAATTTAAACTAATACGAAGTACTGACCTTTGTGAATGTGTATGATTTTAGATAAAACTAATATCTAAATAATTTAATCATTCATTATAGAAACTATTTGATCACCAATATTAACCTATCATGGCATAAAGTGAAGGAGCCTAAAAAAGAATTAGGAGATAGGAAATCTACCTCTTTTCGATTCATACGCCCATAAGACTCCAATCTCGTCGGGTTGATTCCACGTTATAGCAGAATAAATCCAAAGTTTTTTCCTTCTTTCGAAAACTCAACGAGTTTAGTTCGCTACTTTGATAAACATTAACTTCTTACAAAACCTAGATATAAATCTCACCATTAGTGATCTCTTTCTCTCTTTACAAAACCCTATCTCTACCTCTTTCCCTCTAACACCACTGCAACCTCATCTCCCAATTATTAACTTTATACCCAAAGTTCTATGGTTTTATAACTACTACTCTATATATATAGGGTTTAATTGACCTGATTTTTGTGCTTTAAAATAAATAAAAGATAGACTTTTATAATTTCACCCATATAAAGAAGTGGGGTGTTACAATAGCTTCTTCGATGCTTCACCTATGTTTGTTTAAGCTTTATATTTTTTTTTAATTTTTAAATTTGTTTTTTTTTAACAATTTTTGTTAGTGCATTTACATTTTGCTTTTGACACAGTGAGACATTTTCCTATTTGCTTTGAAAATAACCATTTTGGTTTAAGCATATTACCATTTCATACAACCATTCCCAAAATTGCTCAGACTAGTTGTTTTATTTTTCACTTCATCCTCTAATGTTCTTCTGTGTACTTTGAAGTTCATTTCCCCGTGTTCACCTTATTCAATGAAAAATGTTTTCTCTCATTCCGAATCAGATTCAAATAAACCTAAAAATGAGTTTTTTGAACCAATATTGAATTATAAACCACCATAGTTCCTTTCACGTTTCAAAATTTGTTTATTTAAGATTTTAATATTATTTTTATATGTTCATCTTATAATTTTCTTTTTGAAAAAAATGTACTTTGTTTTTTTTCACGTTTTATCTCACTAATTTTTTCTTTTGTTGTGACTTTACCTATTTTGAACAAAATGTGTTTTGTTTAAAACATTTTACCATTTGCTATGAAACTAGTCGTGTTGTGATGTATTGCTAAAACACTACATTGGAATCACCTAAGTTACATTGGTTCGCCAATTCTATTATATATTTATAATAAGTGTGTATGTTTTTATTATAGGTATATTTAAAGAGCATTATGGAAGATTAAAGCACAATATAGAAGATTAAAACTTATTTTGGGTGTCAAAATAGGAAACAAAGAATTAAAGGACAAAACATGAATCGAAAAAGAAAGGAGAGAAAATAAAGGGAGAAAGCAAAATTAGGGTCAATTTCTTCATTCAGAGGGAAGAAACTAAGGTTTAGGAGAGAAGCAGGAAAGAGGAACAGTCTGGTAGATCAGGGATGCAACTAGGGCGATGTTCCGCCCAAGGCAAGGACGGCGTCTCGGCCAAGGAAAAGACGCGGTCAGGACAACGCCCCACCTAGAGAAAAAACAACATCCTTTTAAGGTACTAGGATGCGTCTAGGAAGCAACTCGGGCCGGACAGGAATGCGACTAGGGACAATCGCTGTAACTTGGTTGGTTTGGGAACCTTCTTGGTCGGACTTAAGACTCTTCTACGGTTTCTTCCAAGGCGGGTACTAAGGACTCTTGACAAGGAAAGATGAAGAAGACGCAATGCTGGCAAAGGGGGTCTTCTCAGACACACTCTGTAGAATTATTTAATTTCTTGATTGTTTGTAATTACATGAGATTCTACATATTTAGTCGAGCTTAAAAGATGCATTTGTAATAACTATTTATGAATGGTTCATTTGATAAATTTTTATGAAGTCTATTGCTCGTGATTTTGGTATATTGTCTTAACTTAATTTCATTTGATATGTCAAACATCTCTCACAGTTAAATGTTATGCGACGATTTCAGTGACTCGCCTTTAGTCATTATCATCTTTGTTTGACTAGATATGATCTTCAGATATTTGTTTTTTTCTCATCACGAAGCAATTTAATTAGTTTGTTAAAAACAATGTCACCTTAAAACACAAAGGTTGACTGATGAGACATGAAAATGTCCCATCTTAGTCTCTTAAATTGGATGAGTTAGTCTATCTAGGGCAGTTACTCTCATCAATTACTCCTTTTTCTACTCAGGTACCTTTTTCAAAGTTAAGTGTGCAAAACGGATAAAAGTCGGAGAAATGCAGACTGAGGGTATTTTGGTCATTTGTTGATTCTGATTTCAAGGTCAAGATTAGTGTTCGGATAGAAAGTAGAGTCCAATACGAACACGTAGACGAAAACGAAAGTCAAATCGGAGTTCGGATGAGCAAATTATAGCGAGTCAAAGTTCGGGTCAATTTCAATGGACCAAGAGTCAAGAGGGACACATGGCGCGCATCCAGCAAAGTAATCGGAGGGACAAGAAACAAAGTGGGCTACTTTCGGTCAAGCAAAGGGGTACACCGAGCTTTAAATCACCTCGGATGACGTCAGCTGACGTCGTCGTCATCATCTTCTTCTTCCTTATAACCGAGAGCTGCTAAAAAAAACCCGATGGCCGACTTCCTCTTTTCTCAACCGACTGAGATAAAATAGAAAGAGAGGAAGAAAAGGAAAGATAGAAGAAGGAGGAAACCGACTAATTAAAGCTATATAAGGAGAAGAAGCCGAGAGGAGAAATCATCCTCACCATTAAAGCCAAATCTGAGGTTAGAGAGAGAAAGTTTGAAAGTTCGAGTTTCTTTTCTTCTTCTTCTAATTATTCTCTTAGTAAGAAAGAGAAAGTTAGATAGGAAGAGTTGAGAGAGAGAGAGATATTGTAGAGAGAGAAAGATTGAATCAAATGGGTTATTTCCCTAATGGCCCCCTACTTTGTGACCAGCTTCCCGCCTGGCCCTCTACTTTACGAAAAATACCCATATGGCCCCCTTCTGTTATAACACCGTCACTCTCTCTCCTCCATCATGTTTTCTCTCTCTGCCAAGTCACGCCACATCACCTTTTAAGCCACCTCATCATCTTCTCCGGCATGGGTCGCCGGCCGGCGACCTCCAAAAATTTTTTTTCTCTCTCTAAAAAAAAAAATTTTTTTTTTCTCACCTCTCACTCTCTCTCAAAACTCCGGCGAAGGGAAACCCCTTCGCCGGAGTTTAGAGAGAGAGAGGGAGGGAAGAATTAAAAAAAAAAAAAAAAAAAATTTAAAGAGAGAAAAAACTTTGAAGGTCGCCGGCCGGAAATTTGGCCGGCATGCGACCATGCCGGGGAAGATGATGAGGTGGCGTAACAGATGATGTGGCGTGAGTTGGCAGAGAGAGAAAACATGATGGAGGAGAGAGAGTGACGGTGTTATAACGGAAGGGGGCCATATGGGTATTTTTCGTAAAGTAGGGGGCCAGGCGGGAAGCTGGTCACAAAGTAGGGGGCCATTAGGGAAATAACCCATCAAATTAATAACTCTATTATCATCTGCTTCTTCTTCTTTCTTCATCATACTCGGTTATAAATATATAGAGAGTGTTCATAGTTTGTTTAGAGAGAAAAAAAGGAAGTTTAGAAAGAGAAATAAAGAGAAAACAGAGAAGGAAGAGAAAAACCAGGGAAGGAAAATTATTTTCTCACCTGGAAATCGTTTCCGGGAAGACGAGAAAATAATTTTCCCTAAGGTTCTGTTTGGCTGCGCAGAAGGAAAAAAAAGGCGAAAAAAGGTGTTTTCTCTCCGATTCTTTTTCTCTTATCATTAATCCAACCATGTCTTCGATATTCATGGGTTTCTAACTCTCCCACTAGGATAACGGATGAAACCCTAACATAAGTATTTAAATTTTAATATCGTATTTATTTTATTATCTCTTGTTTAATGTGCTTTAATGTTTTGAATTAGCCGTACTTCGGTTAGCCTAAGAAACTAACAACTTGGTTCCTAATTGCATGATATTTTAAGTGAAGTGGGTTATGGGTTTTAGTTAATTACAAAAAGGTTCTTTATCGTTTTATCTTCCGAAAATTGAAGATTGAGTTCTAACAATTTTTGAGTTATAAAAGAGAGATAATAATTTGAATTAGATATTAGATTTGAATATGGTTGTTAGTGGTGAATTCCAATATCCTAGATTTACCAACTCATAGTTTTCCATTACAACTTTATTTTGTTTTCTAAATTTCAATTCTTAGTTTCTAAAATTATCCTCAAAATCAATTATCTACTTTCCTAGTTTATTAATTAATCTTTAGGTTTAGATTATAATTCCAAACAAATCTTCGTGGGATCGACCTCGTAATTCTTGCCATATTTACATACGGTTCGTACACTTGCGAGTTTTAATTTGATCTAATTAGCCTAGTATTTAGGTTCACTGAATTTCACATCAAGTTTTTGGCGCCGCTGCCGGGGATTTGTTTTTAGGGATTGTTTCTAAATTTGGAATTGATTTTTAAACTAGTTAGTTTAGAAAAATTTTTTTCTTCTAAAAAATAAAAAAAAAAACACAAAAATATATTATTTCTTAATATTTTTTTAGGAGCTTTCTAAATTCTGGTTTTTTGTGATTGTTTCAGATTTAGCAAGGAAAAAAAAAAAAGAGAAACTTCGGATTCAAACACTTGAGGAAAGAGTGGTCCGGGTCGTTTGCATAGGTCATCGCCCGTCTAGAACGGGAGGTAATTTTTCTGATCACCCACGAATCTCCTGTAAGTGGGTAATTGTGTGAATTTGTTTGCCTCATTGTTTTGCCGAACTGTTTAGTGTAAGCATTTTAGTAAGGGAGCAAACCCAATTACAAGATAGGAGTTCGGATTTCATCATTGTTCTCTTGCCCATTTAGGAAACAACATTCACGATCCTAAGCCTCGTTAATAATTAAAATCTAATTTAGACAGTGACCCTAGGGTATCGAGCTCATAGGACCTTCATTAACAACTCGGGAACTTGATTGTTTTCTAGGCATTCTCAGAGGAAAGTGTGTGAGCAATTCTTGTCAAAAAGGCCGCCTCGAGAAGAGGAAACGTTTGCCGAAGGAAGACGGTTATCACAACGTTCATTGTTGGCTGTCTTCCTGGAGAATTGTTTACCGACTACTCTGATCGAGTAACCTTTATAACAATCAAAGTTCAAGTGTTGTGGCGAAGTAGGAGCTGTCTAGATTACTAGGCAAATCTGACAAGCCATTCACTAAATCTACGTCTAATAACTTGTTGCTAGATTCTGTTTAGGTTGCTTGGTGGAGTCAGCGTGATTGTGCTTGTTTCCTTAGGATCTTCGTAGTGAATCTTTGGTTTTCGAAAAAAATAAAAATAAAAATAAAAACAAAACAAAAAAAATCATTAATGGAAGGATTCCATCCAGACTGCTTGAGAGAATTGGAAGAGAGATTGACATTAGTAGAGTTGCGGGAAAGACTCTCAAGGTTAGAATCGTCGTATGGAGAAAATATCACAAGTCAAAATAATTTTGATTGATCCCGTTATGATAGTCACAACGTTGATAATCATTGGAATTTTCATCAACCGCAACAAGGTCGTGTCCCTCAGTTAAGAGATGTCAATAATTATCAACGTTTTAGCAATCAAAATTATTTTGAGAGCCCGAAGACTGATGTCTACGGTGTTAAAAATTATTGGGATCATTATCAACCTCAAGGAGGTTGCAGACCACAGTTTGAGTATCCCAATAATTATTCACAAATGCAGTATAATCCAGAGTTTAGTGATCCACATATGTGTCAGCCGCTTCATCAAAATTTTGAGCAAGTCAATGGGTTTTCACCCCAAATTTCATCTTCATTGCAACAAAGTCTTAGGGACTTGGTTAAGAGCACAGAAAAGTTTACTCAGTTTGCAAACGCATACTACGCAAGTAGGGCATCTAGTGAGTCAAGTTCCTCACCACATTATGAAAATGACCTACTGATTTCTAAATCGTCATCCCATATTTTAGTAGAACAGAGTTGTAGAGTTCTTTCTCAAGGCACACTAGAGTATAATCAATACACAGAAGAACCCCAAGAGTATAATCAAATACAATTTAGGGAAATGACGGATAGAAATCCACATGACTGGAATACAATAGATGAAGAATGTCATGACAATATAGTGTATGCCATACAATGTGATAATAATTATAGTATTTCAAGTCCCACTCTGCACCAAATAATGGAATGTTCACCCATTCTAAAGGAGGAAAAAGAGTTGATTAGAGAGACTATAATTTGAAATCATGTGACATACCCAATTATTTTGGATGATGAAGAGTCGATGTACGAGGAAGACATTTCTCTTGATAACACCGAAGTTGGAACCGAAGTCTCACAGACGGAGGATACTGACATTGAGAGTTCTTCTCATCCTAGTCATGGTGATATCCCTTTAAGTCATAATGAAAGTCTAGCAGAAGATGAAGATGATGAATTGTGGCTTGCTAAAATCTTAAATGAGAGTGATGAGTCACTAGACTTAGGTGAAACTTTAGAGTTCTTTAAGGACACTGATGACCCGATAATGAAAGAAATTTTAGAACGTTTGTCTGTATCCATACCTAAATCAGAAATTAAGGATCTTGGACCTAACTTGGAGGAAATTTCAATGCAACATCCCGATGAACCTACTTTAAAACCTCCTAGTTTGAGTGCGGGTCTAGGTGAACCTGAAAATCTCTTAGATTATTTTGCACCATGTCTTTCGGAAACTCGTGTCCCTCCCATGGAAATACTTGTCAATTCTAACACGAACTCTCAATCCATTTCTCAAGTTTATGAGGATCCATTTTATCCAATGTCAGTCATCTTCAGTGTATTGCCAAACTTAGTGATCTTAGCATCATCTAAGTTTGGGGATCGCTCATTCACTCTGAGAGTCTCACTTAAACTGTTATCTCATTACATAGACGTGAGACCAGACCTCATTGGATATTTCACATTCTGGGTCGACCCTCAGATCTTCCGATTACTATTTTACGGGGAGTCACTAAACCAGAATCCAGTAGGTCTATAGTAAATTTTCTTTTCTTTGAGTCACCATGGTCTGGCTGAAGACGTTAAACTTAGCGCTTTTTGGGAGGCAACCCGAATATAGGACATTCGAATCTGGTAATATCTTTCCCTCATTTCATTATTTTTTTCATAGTCTTCAGAACATTGAGGACAATGTTTGGTTTAAGTTTGGGGATGGGGATTGAACTTTCGTCCTTCATTTCAAAAATTAAAAAGGGTCAAATTTTTAATTTTCTAGAATTGTGAATCTAGTTATTTTTGCTTGTTAATAGTTATAAAGTCTAGTTGGTTAGACTGTCTGCTTGCTAAGGGTTTGTTCATGAAAGTTGAGTCTTGAAATTGTGTGTGCACCAGCCATGTGAGTGTTAGATAGGTGAAGAGTAGACACTTCTGAGAGAACCTGATTAATCATTAGTGGAGACTTAACCCGTGTGAGAATCTGAGCCTTTCTTTTAGTCTTTGAATGATCTCTTCTGCATTAATTTCGAGTAGAATGAAGAGCTACTCAACCTCGCAATACAAAAAAGAACTCAGATGATCTCCTGAGTTTAAATTTCACAGCCACTAGGGGTGTCATCAGGAATGCAAACCTTTCTCTTGTAGTCTGAGAAACTTGATAACTGTGTCAACTAGAGGAAAATAGGAACTCCATCTACCAGTTAGAATCCTGGGAATAAGGCATGAAAGTGAAAAAAAAAAAAAAAAGTTCGTGAAGTGATTAGCCCTTGAAAAAGAGAAAAAAAATATAGAAGAGAAAAAAAAAGGGGCGAAAGAAAAAAAAAATTGGCTATCCCTTGAAGAAAGAAAAAGAAGGGAAAAGTGTTTGTTTGATTTAAGTATTTATCCCTTGAAAAAGTTCTTGAAGATTTGAAGAAGTCGAGTTCTTAGGAGTTCTAGTTCATCTTTAGTGTCTATTGACCTCTAGAAAACATGGTTAGAAAGTAGATCAGGTGAGAAGAGTAGGTTAGCTTCCCCATTCCGTATTAGTGGTTGTTTCCTTTCTATGAGATCAGTCGTTCATAAAAAAATTCCTAGTCCAGCTTTTGTAATGTGTTGAGTTTTCTTTCATACTCATACTCACACATTGAGTGAACCAATTCTAAGCGATTTTAATTTTTGAGTGTATGACCGTGAGGCAGCTGTCGAGGCGAAATGTATTAAGACGGTAATCGAGGTCTTGTCTGTTCAGAACCGAAATGATATTCACAATGGTTGGTCACGTGCACTTAGAGTCTTGATTACTAGTGAATGGATTTTTAGTTTTTGGATGGTTTGATTGATTTAGATTGCATTTCTATTAGCCTTCGAAAATCTCTTGGATAAACAAGTCCGGATCATGTATTTTTACACCTTTCTTGATTTTTGAGATGGTGAATTTTGTGGGTAGATTCACTGCAAACCCTCATGAGACAAAACTCGTCATCTAGGGGTAACTTAGGGGTTTAACGGCTTGTTGCACGTGCTAAGTGCAATCGTGATTCCCTACGAAAGTGGTGAATTATGTTTAGTTTTATTTTTCTGTTTTGCTCGAGGACTAGCAAAATCTAAGTTTGGGGATGTTTGATGAGACATGAAAATGTCCCATCTTAGTCTCTTAAATTGGATGAGTTAGTCTATCTAGGGCAGTTACTCTCATCAATTACTCCTTTTTCTACTCAGGTACCTTTTTCAAAGTTAAGTGTGCAAAACGGATAAAAGTCGGAGAAATGCAGACTGAGGGTATTTTGGTCATTTGTTGATTCTGATTTCAAGGTCAAGATTAGTGTTCGGATGGAAAGTAGAGTCCAATACGAACCCGTAGGTGAAAACGGAAGTCAAATCGGAGTTCGGATGAGCAAATTATAGCGAGTCAAAGTTCGGGTCAATTTCAATGGACCAAGAGTCAAGAGGGACACATGGCGCGCATCCAGCAAAGTAATCGGAGGGACAAGAAACAAAGTGGGCTACTTTCGGTCAAGCAAAGGGGTACACCGAGCTTTAAATCACCTCGGATGACGTCAGCTGACGTCATCGTCATCATCTTCTTCTTCCTTATAACCGAGAGCTGCTAAAAAAACCCCGATGGCCGACTTCCTCTTTTCTCAACCCAGGGCCGTGCCTGAGAATTTGGGGGCCCTGTGCAAAAATTTCGTTTGGGCTCTTCGTATCATCAAGATATAAAAAATTATACAAAAAATGATAACGAATTCAAAATAATTTGACTATAAAGATAATTGATCATTTATTCATCAACTCCACAAACAAGTCATCTGCTTCAACATCAAAATGTTCTTCTTTCTTCAAACTAGAGCAATGAATTATTGCTCTAGTAGCTGATATTAAGGCGTTTGCCTAGTTTCATCAAAAACCAATTATAACGACTAAATAACAACAAGAAGAGAAATAAAAATAGAAAAAAATATATTACCTGGTGATATTGATGCAATTATTTCAACTTCAATATAATTTTATAGAATAATGCACTCATAAATAACACACTACCAATACACTAGTAGTAATTTGGAGGAAGACTTTTTTTTGTTCAAAGGGTTTGAAAGAAGACTTGAATAGGTTGATTAAAAATTATTCTCTTCATCAAAAAAAATTAAAAAATTATTGAACCTACAATTTATAGAAAAAATTTAATTAAGAAAGTGATTTCCTTGTTCCACCCGATGTATTGTTGCACCAATACACTACCATATTTTTTAGTATCAAGTAAATAACTTGTAAAGAAAAGAGAGAATAAAGGAAAAGTGAAAAAAAAGACTAGAGAGAGAAAGATTAATAAGAATAGAAATTAGAGAGAGAAGGAGTAATGCATGCTGAGAGTGGGCCCCTATTTACCTTCAATATATGTACCCACAATTCCTTTTTTAATTTGACTTCTTCAAACTTGCTTTATTGTTTTTAATTGGAAACCCTTTAGTATTTTAACAGCTAGAAAGTACTACAGTTGAAAATTTTTGGGCCCCACGTTGTAGTGGGCGCATTGCGGGCGCCCTGCTCGCACTGGGCACCGCACGGGCCTGTCTCAACCGACTGAGATAAAATAGAAAGAGAGGAAGAAAAGGAAAGATAGAAGAAGGAGGAAACCGACTAATTAAAGCTATATAAGGAGAAGAAGCCGAGAGGAGAAATCATCCTCACCATTAAAGCTAAATCCGAGGTTAGAGAGAGAAAGTTTGAAAGTTCGAGTTTCTTTTCTTCTTCTTCTTCTAATTATTCTCTTAGTAAGAAAGAGAAAGTTAGATAGGAAGAGTTGAGAGAGAGAGAGAGATATTGTAGAGAGAGAAAGATTGAATCAAATTAATAACTCCATTATCATCTGCTTCTTCTTCTTTCTTCATCATACTCGGTTATAAATATATAGAGAGTGTTCATAGTTTGTTTAGAGAGAGAAAAAGGAAGTTTAGAAAGAGAAATAAAGAGAAAACAGAGAAGGAAGAGAAAAACCAGGGAAGGAAAATTATTTTCTCACCTGGAAATCGTTTCCGGGAAGACGAGAAAATAATTTTCCCTAAGGTTCTGTTTGGCTGCGCAGAAGGAAAAAAAAGGCGAAAAAAGGTGTTTTCTCTCCGATTCTTTTTCTCTTATCATTAATCCAACCATGTCTTCGATATTCATGGGTTTCTAACTCTCCCACTAGGATAACGGATGAAACCCTAACATAAGTATTTAAATTTTAATATCGTATTTATTTTATTATCTCTTGTTTAATGTGCTTTAATGTTTTGAATTAGCCGTACTTCGGTTAGCCTAAGAAACTAACAACTTGGTTCCTAATTGCATGATATTTTAAGTGAAGTGGGTTATGGATTTTAGTTAATTACAAAAAGGTTCTTTATCGTTTTATCTTCCGAAAATTGAAGATTGAGTTCTAACAATTTTTGAGTTATAAAAGAAAGATAATAATTTGAATTAGATATTAGATTTGAATATGGTTATTAGTGGTGAATTCCAATATCCTAGATTTACCAACTCATAGTTTTCCATTACAACTTTATTTTGTTTTCTAAATTTCAATTCTTAGTTTCTAAAATTATCCTCAAAATCAATTATCTACTTTCCTAGTTTATTAATTAATCTTTAGGTTTAGATTATAATTCCAAACAAATCTTCGTGGGATCGACCTCGTAATTCTTGCCATATTTACATACGGTTCGTACACTTGCGAGTTTTAATTTGATCTAATTAGCCTAATATTTAGGTTCACTAGATTTCACATATTTGAAGGTGCAAAAAACTAGAAAGAACCTAGATCTAAAGATAAGATAAACATATTTGAAGGTGCAAAAAACATATTTGAAACTACAAAAATTAGATAACAACACAAAAAAACATTAAAGTTGCTTAAAACAACCATGTTGAATGTTTCTTCGATGGAGAAAAACATGATTGAAAGAAACTTAACCAAAACGATATATGAAATCAAATGGAGAAGATGAATGAAGAAAAGAGGGAAAAATCGAAACCAAACTCGATGCAGTGTGACAGAAGGTCATAGTGAGATTTTTAGAAAATAAATGGTGTTATAATGGACCAATAAACAAAAAAAAATTAATTGAAATTTAAGATTAATCCTTAAATCATTCTTGGAATTTCTTTTTCATGTAAAGTTCATGGCTCGAAACTATCCCCCCTTATGTTGTAGAAAGCGTTGCCTAGTTGATGAGACATGAAAATGTCCCATCTTAATCTCTTAACTCAGGCTAGTTACTCCATTTCGAGTGGTTACTCTGATGATTTGCTTGTGTTTTCCCTCTCAGGTGTCTTTACGGGTTTAGTGTGAAAAATAGATGAAATCGGGAGAAAGAGATGTTAGGGGTACTATGGTCATTTGCTAAGTCTGGTAATTTTGGTGCTCGAATAAAAAATGGAGTCGAAGACGAACTCAATGGCGAAAATGGAAGTCAAAGCGGAGTCCGGACGAGCAATTTAGGCAAAGTCAAAAGTTCGAGTCAAAAATCAGTCGGACAGAGGTCAACACAAATTCTTCAGTGACACGCGGTACTAATCTAACGGGGTGAAGGGGTAGAATCTGACGACTACCTGAAATCTTCGGGACCATTGTGGGACACTGGTGGGACGCGAGGATTACAATAGGACCCCCTTCAGGAGCTGATTCTATGTGACGCGAAGCTTTATATTATCGTAGTCTCATGTGATCTGAAGGCTGCTGATCTCAGTTCACGGTCACCTATTCATGGACGCGCAACGTGGTTTCTTATCCTGCTCCGCACCACACAGAATCGTTTTCTTCCTTCAATTGCCGCGTGACAGTACGGGATAAGCGCTTCACGTGATTTCTGATTGGGTATTACCCAAACCAAATTCAGATTTCATTCCCTCTTTACCTCTCGTTATCTCCTCCTTATATCTCTATATTATTCCTTCTATATAATACTGTAGAGAGAGAAAGTATTTCTTTCTTTCTTTGCTGCAGAGAATATATAGAGAGATGGAAAGAGGTTACTACAGATTGAATGGGATTGGAGATAGGAAGAGATATTTTTTTATGGGTTTTATAAAGATGGAAAGCTACAACAGATTGAGGATGGATTTTTGGCTAAGAAAGGAAGAGATGGAGTTCAGTTGCTGTTTTTAGAGAAAGAAGATATTTTCTCTCTCTAAAAACTGCAACTAATATAGCTGGAGATACCCCTTCTTTTGGAGAGGAGAGAGCACTCATAGTTAAAAGGAGAACCATTGTGAGGTATCTCGGTATTTGAAGAAAAAAAACACCATCATCATCCAGCTTGAAAGAAGAACTGAAACCACCATTGTTTTGATTTATTTTCTTCTTCTACCTTTGATTTATTTTTGCTCTTTGTGAAAGAGAGTGAGAAAAACAGAGAGAGTGAGATTTATTCATATCTCATCTTCCAGAGAGTGAGTGGAGAGATAGAGAAGGATTGTGTTCATTGCTGGTTTCTTTTTGAATTGGAGAGAGAGAAAAAGTGGTTGTAGAGAGATTGATAGAGAAATTCAATAAAATCAGAAGTTATTATCTTGGTCTTCTACTGTGTTTCTGATTTTTGTGAGAGAAATCAAGAAACAGAGAATTATAGAGAGAGAAAAGGAGTTGGAGAAGACAAGAAAATCAGTGGTAAAATCATTTTCCAACAGAGAAATCGATTCCAAGAAGACGAGAAAATCGACTTCTCTTAGGGTCTGTTTTCCTGGAAAATAGTAAAAACGGAAGGAAAATACTTCCCTTAGGGTCTGTTTGGTTGCAAATCAGCAAGAAAGTTAAGTCTCTTTACTCTCTTACTTATATATGTTTAAATATTTATCTCTTTCCGCATGAATAGCTAATTTTCTTTAGTCTAGGGTTAGATGAAATTATGATTTTGCATGAATACTTACTTAATATCTTAAGAAATTGATAAGCAACTCATATATATTGATTCTTGATAAATAGTTGTAAATTCTTCATTAATTGTAATTCTGAGTTGATTCGTCATATTTAGAGTAACTTCTTTAATGATTAATGCTTCTTAGTTGATGGACAATAATTATATGTTTTAATCTTTCACTACCTATACTTCATACATCTTGATTTGTCATATTTAGGTTAGGTCCTTTAATAACAAATACTTGATAGTTGATAGGCAATAGTTAGAGTCGTAGAAAATCGATTGAGGTGAGTCAAGGAAAAATTGAGATTGAAGTAAATATTTGTGTTTGATTATAACGGATTCGAAACCTTAGGCTTCTCCCCCATTAATCCGTTCACCGTTATCACTTATCTTCGTTATTTTAGTACTTTACTATTTAATCGTCAAAATCAAAATCGAATTTGAAAACCAAGTTAGCTTTAGGTTTAAGAGTGAGTTTGACTTAGTCTCCGCGGATCGATTCTGGTCTTACCGGGTTTACTACTTGACACCCGTATACTTGCGGGTGATGACATATTTAGAAAACTTTCTAGGCCCATCAAGTTTTTGGCGCCGCTGCTGGGGACTAAGTCTGAATTTATCTTATCTTATTTCTATATTTGGGAAGTTCTATTTTTGGTTAGTTTTTATTTTTGGACACTTTGACTTGCTTTTCTATTTTTGGTGTGTAGAACACTAAGGAGCAAAGGAAAAGGCGCAACAAGGAGATGAGCTCAAGAAAAGAAATTTACATTTTATTTTTAGTAACTTCTATTTTTTGGTCAGAGAGAGACTTTAGACTTTCTAGTTTTTATTTTTGTATTTTTTTTAAGTTTTGACCCTAAATTGGAGGGCTTTATAAATTGTAACCGAAAACCAAAACGAAGACTCGGGTTGGAACACTCGCGGAGATAGTGGCCCGGGTCGTCTGCAAGGGTCATTGCCCGTCTTGAACGGGAGGTAATTTCTCTGATCACCCACGAATCTCCTGTCAGTGGGTAATTGTGTGTTTTGTGTGCCTAATTGCTTTGATCGAATTGCTTAGTATAAGCATTCTAGTAAGGGCAATAACCCAATTGAAAGATAGGAGACGGATTTCATCACCACTCGCTTGCCCAAATAGGTAACAACATTCACGATCCTAAACCTCACCTAAAAATGAAAATCTGATTTAGACATTAGCCCATAAGGTTTCGAGCTCATAGGATCTTTGAAACAATTCAAGGACTCGATTTTTATTTGGGCATTCCCAAAAGGAAACTGTCATACAATTCTTTCACGGGTCGCCTCGAGAAGAGGAAACGTTACCCAAGGTAGGGCGGTTATCACAACGTTCATCGTTGGCTGTCTCCAAGAATTGTTTGACCGTATTACTTTGACGGAGTAACCCTCATAAAAGTCATAGTTCAAGCTTTGTAATGAAGTAGGATCTGTCTAGATTTTTAGGGTAAATCTGACAAACCCATTCACTAAATCTAAGTCTAATCTTTTGCTAGATTTTGTTTAGGTTGCTTGGTGGAGTCATCCTGATTGTGTTTGCTTTCCTCAAGGTTCTTCGTAGTGATTCTTTGGTTTCGAAAAAAAAATTTTTGAGAGTATTGGTCATTGGGCTATAGTTCATGCCCGATAGATATCGTGATAAGAGATGTCGTTTCATTAGTAAAGAAACTCATTTAAGTAATCTTTTAGCCAACCTCTCTTTGAGTGACACTATGGGTGAAAATCTAAACCAAGCCAGGAATGGAAATCCACCTATGACACTCAGGGATTACATGAATCCTACTAGAACCTGTCAACCATCATGCATACAGTTACCCCAATGTACAACTCACTTCGAGTTGAAGCCGAGCATTATCCAAATGCTCCCAATCTTTCGTGGGGTTGAGAACGAGAATCCCTACCACCATGTTAGGGATTTTGAAGAAATCTGTGGGACTATGAGATTCCTCAATATGCCTGATGAAATAATGAGACTTAGGTTGTTCCCTTTCTCTTTGAGAGAGAAAGCAAAATCTTGGTTGTATGCCTTACAACCTCATTCCATTACCACATGGGAAGAATTGACCAGTTTGTTCTTTCTGAAATTCTTCCCCAAGCACAAAACCACCTCTTAAAGGCAAAGTCTTAACAATTTTGTGCAACAAGAAGGAGAGTCTCTCTACAAATATCTTGAGAGATTTAAAGAACTGGAACTGTAGTGTCCACACCATGGTTATGAAAAGAGCAGACTAGTCCAGATTCTCTATGACGGACTAGACTATCCCACTACATCCATGATAGACTCATTCTGTGGTGGTGGTTTTACTTATAAATCCGTCGATGATTGCATGGCTTTTCTAGAAGATCTAGCTGAGAAATCCCACTAATGGGAAACTTCTAGAGGACCTCCTACTAGGGCAAATCCTACTCCGAATAAAGGTGGCATCTATAGAGTTGACGAGTCGGAACTCAAACTCGCCGCCATGACGAGGAGGATAGAAGCCCTAGAGCTTGGTCAGCCTAAAGCATTCAGGGAAGATCCCACTCATGTCATGAGTGTGGGAAATGAATCCATATCTTATCTGTGCTCCGTCTGTGGAGACCCATCTCATACAGGGAAAAAGTGTATCATATTCTTTGTTTCTGACGAAAATGAGCATGCTAATGCTCTTTATCAAAACTCTTGGCCAGATAACCGTCAGAATATGATCCTTATTCGAACACTTATAATCCGGGTTTGAGAAATCACCCCAAATTTTCTTGGTCAAAGGGCCAAAATCAGGGTCAGACTAGTAATTCAATGAACCCTCCTGGGTTTAATGCTCCTAGATTTCCTTATGCTCAAAATCAGGGTCAACCTGATACCCAATATACTTCTCAAATTAAGGAATCTTTAGAGGAGACCATGCTTAAATTTATGCAACAGACCACCCAATCTATATCTAGTCTAAAAACCGAGGTAGAAGCCCCTAAGAAGAGATAATGGGGTATGTTTCCCAGTCAACCAGAACCAAACCCGAAGGGTAAACAATCAACGGACTAGGCTAATGCAGTAACCATCCTCAGAAGTGGTAGGTTGATTGACAATAAGGTAAGAGTTCCTGAAGATAGTGAACTAACTCCTGAACCATCCTCCTTACCAACTAGTGTCCCTAGTAAAGAGCCTAAGAAGGCTCCTGAGTTTGAAGACCCACCCATAGTGCTTGAGTCATATGTTCCTAGAGCCTCATATCCTTAGCGTTTAGTAAAGCCAAAGAAGAAGTCTCAGTTCGAGGAGATAATGGAAATGTTTAAACAAGTTAGTATTAATATTCCATTACTATATGCCATTAAACAGGTTCCAGCTTACGCTAAGTTTCTTAAAGACCTATGTACTAGGAAGCGTAAGATGAATGTGCATAAGAAAGTCTTCTTGACTAACTAAGTGAGTTCTATCATCCAACAGAACCTTCCACCTAAATACAAAGACCCAGGAAGTCCTACACTACCCTGCACTATAGGGCACCATAAGATAGAACGAGCTTTGTTAGATCTAGGTGCTAGTGTCAACCTTCTTCCTTATTCTGTGTACCTATAGTTAGGTTTAGGAGAGATAAAACCCACTTCTGTAGTTCTTCAGTTGGCAGATCGGTCTGTCAGGAGACCACGTGGCATAGTAGAGGATGTTCTGATAAAAGTTAATGAATTCATCTTTCCTGTTAATTTCATAATCTTATATACTGAACCAGTTCATGATACCCAGAGTCAAATTCCCGTCATTCTAGGACGACCGTTCTTAGCTACATCAAATGCTGTCATATATTGTAGGAGTGGACTTTTAAGATTGTCTTTCGGAAACATGACTGTAGAGATGAACATCTTCAATGTCGGACTTCACCCAGATGATCCTTTACCTCAAACTCTATCTAATGATCCTTTAGAAACGTTGTTGGCTCATTTTGGCTTAGACTTTGATGAAGAGAGAAGTATCAATGAGGTGAATGCTTTATTGACTTGCCAACATTAAAAACACCTCAATTATCATCCACCAGTGAGTCCAATGTTCCTTCTACCCCAGAGTCACCACAATCCACAGAGAAACCACCTTCTTTAGAGTTGAAACCCTTGCCTGACAACATGAAGTATTCGTTTTTAGGACCATCTGAAACCTTACCGGTCATCATTGCTTCCGAGTTAGAGAAAGAACAGGAAAGTGGACTGTTAGATGTCCTTAGAAACCACAAAGAGACATTAGGGTGGTCAATATGTGATCTAAAGGGTATAAGTCCATCTGTTTGCATGCACCATATCTATCTAGAGGAAGATGTTAAACCGTCAAGGGAAATGCAACGTCGACTAAACCCTCACATGAAGGAGGTCGTTAGAGACGAAGTCCTGAAATTACTAGATGCGGGTATTATATACCCTATTTCAGATAACACTTGGGTCAGTCATGTTCAAACTGTACCCAAGAAATCAGGCATTACTGTAATCAAGAACGAATCTAATGAGTTAATACTCTTCCTTTCATTGATCAGATGCTTGAAAGACTAGCTGGACATAGCTACTATTGTTTCTTAGATGGCTATTCTGGCTATAATCAGATTCCGATAGCCTCTGAAGACCAAGAGAAAACCACTTTTACTTGTCCATTTGGAACTTATGCTTATCGTCGGATGCCTTTTGGGTTGTGTAATGCACCCGCCACTTTTCAAAGATGTATGATGAGCATATTTTCAGATATGGTAGAGAGGTTTCTCGAGGTCTTTATGGATGATTTTTCAGTGTTCGGGTCATAATATGATGAATGCTTGCATCACCTCACACTCGTGTTGGTTCGATGCAAAGAGAAGAACCTAGTTTTCAATTGGGAGAAATGTCACTTTATGGTTCGCTTAGGAATAGTCTTAGGGTATGTCATTTCACAAAAGGGCATTGAAGTAGATAAGGCAAAAGTAGAGTTGATAAAAATCCTTCCAGTCCCTAAAACGGTCAAAGATATTCGATCGTGTTTAGGTCATGCTGGATTTTATCGACGGTTTATTAAAGATTTCAACAAGATGTCTAGACCTCTTTGTAATCTTTTGGCAAAAGAGAACAAATTTGTCTTTGATGGTCCTTGTTTAGAAGCCTTTGAAAAACTTAAGCTTCTGCTTACTTCCGCCCCCATTGTACGACCTCCCAACTGGAGTATTCCATTTGAGATCATGTGCGTTGCATCTGATTATGCAGTTGGAGTCGTGTCAGGTCAACGGGAGAATAAACTTCTTAACGTTATATACTATGCTAGTAAGACGTTGAATGATGCACAGTTAAACTACTCTACCACTGAAAAAGAGTTGTAAGCTGTAGTGTATGCCCTCGAGAAGTTCAGATTATATCTTGTGGGTTCTAAGGTCATAATATTCTCTGATCATGCTGCATTAAAATATCTCCTTTCTAAAAAGGATGCAAAACCTAGACTGATTAGATGGGTATTGCTGCTACAAGAGTTTGATATAGAGATTCAAGACAAAAAGGATTCCGAAAATTTAGTAGCAGACCACTTGTCTAGACTTGTAGTCGAGTCTGTAGAAGACAAGTTACCCATGAGAGGGAGCTTTTCGAATGAGCAACTTTTTAGTGTCTCCCAATTACCTTGGTTTGCTGATATAGTGAACTATCTTGCTACTGGTCAAATGCCCAAACACTGGACCAAGCAAGATTGTGACAAATTTCTAGTCGAGGTAAAACAGTTCTTCTAGGACGATCCATACTTGTTCAAGTATTGTCCCCATCAGATCATTAGGAGATGTGTCCCTGATAATGAACAGTCTAGAATCATTTCCTTTTGTCATGATCATGCATGTGGCGAACATTTTAGTGGTAAAAAGACGACTGCCAAAATTCTACAATGTGGTTTTTACTGGTCGTCTATCTTTAAGGACACCCATGCATATTGTTTGGCGTGTGAACGATGCCAGAAGTTGGAAAGCATTTCACATAGGAACATGATGCCCCTTAATCCTATATTGGTAGTTGAGATTTTCGATGTGTAGGGCATCGATTTCAGGGGTCCCTCCCAAAACTTTTTTGGAAATCTGTACATCCTAGTTGCAATTGACTATGTGTCGAAGTGGATAGAGGCGGTTGCCTGTAAAACGAATGATCCCAAAGTTGTGATCCAGTTTTTAAAAGAAAACATACTTTCACGTTTTGGTACACCGCGGGCAATCATTAGTGACGGGGGAACACATTTTTGTAATAGGCAGTTTGAGCTTTTAATGAAAAAATATGGTATTACCCATAAAGTGTCTACCTCATATCATCCACAGACTAGTGGTCAAGTCGAGGTGTCTAATAGGGAAATCAAACGCATTCTTGAGAAAACGGTTAACACTAATAGGAAGGGTTGGTCTTTACGACTAACCGATGCACTATGGGCTTACCTTACAGCGTTTAAGACCCCTATTGGAATGTCTCCATATAGACTAGTGTATGGCAGAGCATGCCACCTACCCGTTGAGTTCGAGCATAGAGCATATTGGGCTATCAAGCAACTGAATTTTTCACTTGACAAGGCGGGTAGAGAGAGAAAGTTACAACTCAGTGAGTTGGAGGAGTTAAGAAACGATGCATACGAGAGTGCTAGGTTGTATAAGTATAAGATGAAAATGTTACATGATAGAAGTATTTTAAGAAAAACATTTTCACCGGGTCAGAAAGTTCTCTTATATAATACTCATTTGCATTTATTTCCTTGTAAACTCCGTTCTAGATGGACAGGACCTTTCACGGTCAAGTTCGTATATCCTTATGGTGCATTCAATATCGAGGACAAAGATGGTAGTATGTTCAAAGTGAATGGACAACGTTTGAAACCATTTTTAGAGATGTCAAACGACATAGAGGATGTTTTAATTGAAGATCCCGTCTATCGAGACTGATACGTTGTGATCAGTTTCGTCTGGCTGAAGACGTTAAACTTAGCGCTTTCTGGGAGGCAACACATGCATAGGACTTCTACAAATGGTAATATCTTTCCCTCATCCTGTTATTTTTGCATAGTCTTCAGAACATTGAGGACAATGTTCGGTTTATGTTTGGGGATAGGGGATTGAAATTTTTGTCCTTATTTCAAAATCAAAAAGGTTTAAAAATTTTCAAAATTTTTAATTTTTGGATTGAAAAAGTGAGTTTAGTTGTTTTTGCTTGTTAATGGTCATAGAGTCTAGTTGGTTATACTATGCTTTTGCTAAAGGTTTTTCCACGAATTCCGAGTCTTGAAGTTGTCTGTGCACTAGTCATGTGAGTGTTAGACAGGTGAAGAGTTGACTTTTCTGAGAGAACTTAATTGATCATTAGTGGAGAATTAACCTATGTGAGATTCTGAGCCTTTCTTGTTGTTTTGAGTGATATCTTGAAATAGTTCTTGAAGATTTGAAGACGTCGAGTTCTCAAGAGTTCTAGTCACATCATCATTATTGTCTATTGACTCTAGGAAGCATTGTTAGACAGTTGATCAGGTGAGAAGAATTGGTTAGCTTCCCCATTCCGTATTAGTGGTTGTTTCCTTTCTACAAGATCAGTCATCTAGAGAAAATTTTAGTCCGTCTTTTGTAATGTGTCGAGTTTTTCTTCATTCTCATACTCGCACATTGATTGAACTATTTCTGAGTGACTTGAATTTTTAAGTGTATGACCGTGAGGCAACAATCGAGGCGAAATGTATCAAGACGGTAATCGAGGTCTTGTCTGTTCAGAATCGAGATGATACTCATATTGGTTGGTCACGTGCACTTCGGGTCTTGATTGCTAGTGAAGGGATTTTTAGCATTTGTATTATTTGGTTGACTTGGATTTCATTTCTATTAACTTTTGAAAATCTACCGGATAAACATTTTTAGTCTATATCATATTTAGACCCTTCTGGATTTTTTAGATTTTGGAATTTTGTGGGTACATTCACTGCAAACCCTCACGAGACAAAACTCGTCCTCTAGGGCAACCTAGAGGTTTAACGGCTTGTTGCAGGTGCTAAGTGCAATCGTGAGTGCCTAAGAAAGTGGCGAGTTGGGTTTAGTTTTATTTTTTCTCGAGGACTAGCAAAATCTAAGTTTGGGATGTTTGATGAGACACGAAAATGTCCCATATTAATCTCTTAACTCGGGCTAGTTAGTCCATTTCGAGCGGTTACTCTGATGATTTACTTGTTTTTCCTTCTCAGGTGTCTTTACGGGATTTAGTGTGAAAAACAAATGAAATCAGGAGAAAGAGATATTAGGGGTACTATGGTCATTTGCTGAGTTTGGTAATTTTGGCCAATTTTGGTGCTCGGATGAGAAATGGAGTCGAAGACGAACCCAACGGCGAAAACGGAAGTCAAAGCGGAGTCCGGACGAGCAACTTAGGCGAAGTCAAAGTTCGAGTCAAAAATCAGTCGGGCAGAGGTCAACACAAATCCTTCAGTGACACGCGGTACTAATCCAACGGGGTGAAGGGGTAGAATCTGATGGCTATCTGAAATCTTCGGGACAATTGTGGGACACTGATGGGGCGCGAGGATTACAATAGGACCCCCTTCAAGAGTTGATTCCATGTGACGCGAAGCTTTATATTATCGTAGTCTCACGTGATCTGACGGCTGCTGATCTCAGTTCGCGATCACATATTCCTAGACGCGCAACGTGGTTTCTTATCCTGCTCCGCGCCACACAGAATCGTTTTCTTTCTTCAACTGTCGCGTGACAGTAAGGGGTAAGCGCTTCACGTGATTTCTGATTGGGTATTACCCAAACCAAATTCAGATTTCATTCCCTCTTTACCTCTCGTTATCTCCTCCTTATTTCTCTATATTATTCCTTATATAAAACACAGTAGAGAGGGAAAGTATTTATTTCTTTCTTTCTTTGCTGCAAAGAATATAGAGAGAGATGGAAAGAGGTTACTACAGATTGAATGGGATAGGAGATAGGAAGAGATATTTTTTTATGGATTTTACAAAGATGGAAAGCTACAACTGATTGAGGATGGATTTTGGCTAAGAAAGGAAGAGATGGAGTTCAGTTGCTGTTTTTAGAGAGAAAATATATTTTCTCTCTCTAAAAACTGCAACTAATATAGCTGGAGATATCCCTTCTTTTGGAGAGGAGAGAGCACGCATAGTTAAAAGGAGAGAGGGAGAACCATTGTGAGGTATCTCGGTTTTAGAAGAAAAAAAACACCATCATCATCCAGCTTGAAAGAAGAACTGAAACCACCATTGTTTTGATTTATTTTCTTCTTCTACCTTTGATTTATTTTTGCTCTTTGTGAAAGAGAGTGAGAAAAACAGAGAGAGTGAGATTTATTCATCTCTCATCTTCCAGAGAGTGAGTGGAGAGATAGAGAAGGATTATGTTCATTGCTGGTTCCTTTTTGAATTGTAGAGAGAGAGAAAGAGTGGTTGTAGAAAGATTGTAGAGAAATTCAATAAAATCAGAAGTTATTATCTTGGTCTTCTACTGTGTTTCTGATTTTTGTGAGAGAAATCAAGAAACAAAGAATGGTAGAGAGAGAAAAAGAGTTGGAGAAACAAGAAAATCAGTGGGAAAATTATTTTCCAACAGAGAAATCGATTCCAAGAAGACGAGAAAATCGACTTCCCTTAGTGTCTGTTTGGTATGTTTTCCTGGAAAATAGTAAAAACAGAAGGAAAATACTTCCCTTAGGGTCTGTTTGGTTGCAAATCAGCAAGAAAGTTAAATCTCTTTACTCTCTTACTTATATATGTTTAAATATTTATCTCTTTCAGCATGAATAGCTAATTTTCTTTAGTCTAGGGTTAGATGAAATTATGATTTTGCATGAATACATGCTTAATATCTTAAGAAATTGATAAGCAACTCATATATATTGATTCTCGAATAATAGTTATAATTTCTTCGTCAATTGTAATTCTGAGTTGATTCGTCATATTTAGAGTAACTTCTTTAATGATTAATGCTTCTTAGTTGATGGGCGAAAATTATATGTTTTAATCTTTCATTACCTATGCTTCATACATCTTGATTTTATCATATTTAGGTTAGGTCCTTTAATAACAAATACTTGATAGTTGATAGGCAATAGTTAGAGTCGTAGAAAATCGATTGAGGTGAGTCAAGGAAAAATTGAGATTTAAGTAAATATTTGTGTTTGATTATGACGGATTCGAAACCCTAAGCTTCTCCCCCATTAATCCGTTCACCGTTATCACTTATCTTCGTTATTTTAGTACTTTACTATTTAATCGTCAAAATCAAAATCGAATTCGAAAACCAAGTTAGTTTTAGGTTTAAGAGTGAGTTTGACTTAGTCTCTGCGGATCGATTCCGGTCTTACCGGGTTTACTACTTGACACCCGTATACTTGCGGGTGGTGACCTATTTAGGAAACTTTCTAGGCCCATCACTAGTGCTCAAAGTAACCTGAGGGTGGGGCTTCATTTTGGGGGGTTGCCATTGGCAAAAGGGAACACCTTATTTCTCCCAGTGGAAGTGCAAGGCGATATGAAAAGTTAGTCAAAAAACCAAGTCGACCTAACACATCGGAATCAGTTTTTCTGTTTTCGCGTAGCCCTAATTAGGGATGTACTCAAGTAGAGCATACAACGAGTTGCTCGAGCTTGGCTCGACTATTGCTCGTGCTCGACTCGAAGATTAATGAGTACGAGCTTAACACGAGCTCAAAATCGTGCCCGTTTGTATACACGAGTCGAGCTTGATCATTCTTTAGTGTATCCCGAGCTACTCACGAACAACTCATTTAACATACTATCGATTATAGTCTAGTTAATAATTATGTATCTGTATTGAAACTTGATGAAATACCAACCATCAAAAGATTATTGGAATGTGAATCATTAATCACTATTTTTATATGTGGCAAATGATCATTAAAGTATTTTGATAATTCGAGAAGTTGTTTTAGATTGAAGTATTTTGACAAACGAGTTTAAAATGATGCGAGCTCGAGCTTTTTGAAACATATACGATTCGAGCTCGATAAAGTTAATAGTTACTCGACCGAGCTCGAGCTGGAACTTAAGCAAACAATCAAAGACACTAGCCGAGTTTTAACATCTTACTACTCGTATCGGCTCGGCTCGGCTCTGCTCGAGTACACCCCTAGCCCTAATCAATCCAAACAATAGAGAGAGAGAAAGGAAGTGGAAATCAGCTTCTTGCATTTGCTGACTCAATACAACCTAGCTTCCACCCAGTATTTTCCCCTAAAAGTCGTTATTCTCTTTCATTTGCCTAAGAATACAATTGTACTACGTTTTAGCTGCGCACATTTTTCGCGTCTCTTAAAAAAATGGCGTCTCTCAATCTGAATTTGAGGCCCTCATTTAAAGTCCCACTCCCCTCGAAACCTCTTTCTTTTCCTTCAAGATTGGGAAGTATCCAGTGCTCTGCTACCTCCAATACCAAAAGCTACAATATCACTATTCTTCCTGGTGACGGCATTGGTTATGAGGTTGTTCTCAGTCGTCGAAGATGTTCTAACTGGCTTTCAACAAGGTTCACTCTCTCTCCCAAATTCTTATGCTTTCATTAGGAGTGAGCAAAAATCGAACCAATCGGCCGAACCAAACCAAGTCGAACTGGACCGATAAGTTTTTAGGCCGAACCGCTCACTGTGCGACTCGGTTCGGCCGAAAAACCGATCAACCCAAACCGATTTGGTTTGGCTTCGGCTTGGGGTTTCTAGAAACCGCCCAAACCGAACCGACCAAATAAGGAGGGTTTTATCACAATACAATATCCTATACAGGGGTAGAGATTAAAAAATGCTAAAACTTAGGGACTTATTTAAGAAAATTTAAGTATTAGGTATTAAAAAAAAAAGAAAAAAACCCTAGTCTTCAGTCTTCACGAGTCCCCTCTCGTCCAAGCCGTCTTCATCATCAAAACTCAAACACAATCAATTCAAAATCAATTGAACAGGTAATCAAAGTAATTGACTTCCTTTGTGGATATATGTTGGCACTTTTATTTGTGGTTTGGATGAAATATAAGATAAACAAGACATCACATAAGTTCATGTTTAAAGAAGTTAAACCTTTCTTCTCACTGTTACTATCATCCTCACCGTCACTTTCAAATAAGATGCACTTGCAAGTGCCAAAATATTGAAATCATAAGATAAATCAACATGTTGTTTATTATTTTAGCTACATAATTAAGTTACTTGTACAGAAAGCATGAATTTATTGTTTAACTTTACAGTACAAGATATGTTATTTATATATACTAATTATTTTTTTAAGTTTTTTTTGTTGTATAGTTGTATATTCTAAACTTCGGAGGAAATCAATTGTTTATTACTTCATTAGAAATTTAGATACGTATTAACTATTTCTCTATCTCGAACTTTGATCAATTTGATTCGGTATTTATTTTGCCGGTATCTCGGACTTGTTTATTACTTCATTAGGTTTTTATGTTGTCATTACTTTATTATTATTATTATGTTAGTTTTTAATGAAGATTTTTTCTTTTGTGGTTTATGAACAGATGTCTACTCATGACAAAGCCGATGATACAAATGCTCCAAGTAAAGAACAACCAACGAAGGAGGCTGAAACTATTACTGTTGGTAAGAAAAAACCTTCATGACCTAAGTCTAAGGCTTGGGACCACTTTGTCAGAATAGAAGGTAGTAACTTAGCAAAGTGCAAGTATTGTGGGAAACAATATGTTAGTGACACAAAAAGAAATGGAACTTCGAATTTAAATAGCCATATAGACAAGCAATGCGTGGCATTTCCCGGTAGAGTGTCAAAACAATCACATTTGTCTTTTGAGCCTAAGAAAAATGGCGACGAAAAATGTAAGCTCACTGTAACTTCTTTCTGCCAAAAGGCTTGTAGAGAAGCTCTTGCTTGATGTATTATCATAGATGAACAACCATTTAGTTTATGTAGACGGTGAGAAGTTTACGGGTTGGAAGTCAGAAGGTCGGAAGCGGAAACGTCTTCTGGAATTCCAAACGTCGAGTTCTTGATTGATGGGCACCAGCAACGTGTGGAAGAAACCTGCAAAAAAAGGTGAACAAACACAAACAAACCCGTGAAGGCTTGGGGGGACACCGGGATTGTGTTTGCCAAGGGCCCTCCGACGGTCAAGTCAGCAGAGTATTACAATGAATAATAAATGAAAAGTCGAGCATATAACCGTTGACGTGTAATGTGAGAGTGGCTAGGCTCGTAGAATGGCCGGAGCTCGAGACTACGGGAGTGAAGTGATCACAAGTGTGAGAGTAGATGTTACCAGCAGCGTCGAGCAAGAAAGAAGCTGTAACACCCTTGAAGCATCTAGTAGTGTCGACGATCAGAGCAAAATGAACGTGTCAAGTAAAGGGGAGAAAGTGTCTAAGAACCAGGTAACTGGTATGCCAACGTCTCAAGAACAATTGAAGAACAGAGAGCGAGTGGAGAAGAAGAAGTAGTGGTTGCTTTGCTCTGCTTTCGATGATTTGTGAAGTGGAAGTGTTCCTCTTTATATAGGTGTAAAGAATGATCCGTTGAGAGGAGTAAAGCCTGACTGTTACAGAGTAAATGTGTGGCAAGATACCTGGGATGTGGTGACGCGTACACGAGTTGTACATGCACAACGGTTGTGCATGTTCTCTGGTAACTACTCTGAGTGTGCATGTACATGGTTTCATATTTATGTGAGATGTTTGCATGTCATCAATGGGGGGATAATTGTCTCTGGAGTTACGTTGACCAAGTCTGAGACCTATGTCATTATGGGCATCTGTGACATGTAGAGGATCTCTTCGTTAAGTGATCTTTTACACGTGGTGCGTGGAGATCTAGACGTGTCAAGCGCCAAACATGTGGAGATACGGGCGTGTGGAGTTTTGTGCACGTGGAAACTCTTTGCATGTGGTTGGGCTTGACACGAGTTTTAGGGTCCAGTCGACAAGGGCCCATTAAGAGACTTTTGGGCTGGGCCCGAGAGTGTTGCGCTGGGCTTGACGTCTTAATGGGCACTCTAGCGCTGAGGGCCCCGGTGTGGATTTTGGTCAACACAGTTTAGTGGAGAAGGAGGGGTTTAAAGATCTTCAAAAGATTCTAGAGCCTAGGTTTATTATCCCATCTAGGTGGACTGTATGTAGAGATTGTGCCAAACTTTATGAGATAGAGAAAGTTAGTTTAAAGAGCGTTTTGGGTGGTGGTCACCAACGACTTTGTCTCACTACAGACACGTGGTTACAAAATCTTAATTACATGTGTGTCACAGCTCATTATATCACCGATGATTGGAAATTAGAAAAGAAAATCTTAAATTTTTGTCAAGTTATAGATCATAAGGGTGAGACTATTGGCAAGGCAATCGAGGCATGCTTACTAGAATGGAATGTTGAAAAGATTTTAACTGTTACCATTGATAATGCAAGCCCTAATGACACAACTGTTGCATATTTAGGAAAAGTAGTAAATGAGTGGAAATCTTTTATTATGGAGAGTCAATACATCCACATGAGATGTGGGGCACATATCTTGAATTTGATTATTTCTGATGGGCTGAAAGAATATGATGAATCAATTTCTAGGATTCGTGATGTGGTTAAGTATGTTAGATCCTCTCTTGCAAGGGAGTTAAAATTTAGAAAACATTGTGAGCTTGCAAGGATTGAATCGAAAAAAGGATTGAATCTTGATGTTCCTACAAGATGGAACTCTACTTATTTGATGTTAGAGTCAGCATTAATTTTTCAAAGGGGATTTCAAAGAATGGAGGTCGAAGATGGTGTCGGTGTACGTGAGTATTGTGGGAAACATAAGCCTCTTACTGATGTTGATTGGGCACGTGCACGAGTCTTTGTTAAATTTTTAAAAGTTTTTTATGAAGTGACTTTGAATTTTTCTGGCACACTTTATGTTACTTCAAACTACTTCTTATGACAATTGTGCATGATTCGTACTGAAATTAACGATTGGTGTTGCAGCGATGACTCTATTATGGTGGCAATGACAGGTAGTATGAAAAAGAAGTATGCCAAATATTGGGGAAATTACGAGAAGATGAATGTTTATCTCTTTAATGGAGTGATTCGTGATCCAAGATAGAAAGAAGAAGGATTGACTCTATGTTTTGAAATATTATTTGGTGAAGATGAGGCAGTTGAACTTACTAATCGTGTTAAGAGAACTCTAATTCAAATGTATGGGGAATACCAATCAGCCCACTTTGGTGACGAACAACAAACTCAAAGTCAGGATTCAACCGTGAACTCAAATAAAGATGACCAGTACTAATTTTGAAGGATGGGACAAGTTAAGAGCACCTCGAAATAAGAGAAAAAGGGTAAGTGAAAGAAGTGATGGTAAGACTGAACTAGATCGATACTTAATGGAAGAATGTGAGAGTCATGATGATCCCAATGACACTAGCTTTGACATCTTATGCTGGTGGAAGGTAAATTCTTCAAAATACAAAATCTTATCTTACATTGCACGAGATATTTTAGCCATTTTAGTTTCTACTGTAGCAGCTGAACCTGCATTTAGTACCGGTGGTCGTGTACTTGACCAATTTCTTAGTAGTTTGTCTCCTACGACAGTTGAGAAACTTATTTGTGCTCAAAATTGGTTACGTAAAAAACAAAAGCTTGATCTTCAGGAGTATATGGATATGGTGGAAGATATTGACTTAGGTAATTTACTTTAATACGCCTTTCTTTATATTTTTTTGTATGATATGCATTGTATATTAAACTATCTTCCTCATTTATGACTAGAATCTCAATCATGAACACTTTTTGGGATGCTATTTTGTGCAAGAGGATGGTTAATTGTCTACATCAACTTCAACTCGTTGCGGTTCATACATATTTGCAGTAATTGTGTGACTTTTACATAGCTAATTTCTTAGTTAGTCACTTTAAAGTTTAGATTTTGCATTCACAATTCTAGTTTTTTAGTATTTTTGTTTGTAATGGTGGAAAAATACGATGGGTTTTAATTTTAATTGTCGTATATGTAATGGTGGAAAAGTAAGATGGATTCTTAATTTTTATTTTTGGTATATTCAATGAAATGTATAGCATTAGTTTACTATTTTCTCTAAATTGTATTTGGCCAAACCGATCAATCGAACTCAACCGAGCCGAACCAAACCGAGTCGAACCTTGTCGGCCGATCGAATGATCGGCTCGACTTCGGCCGATCGAATGATCGGCTCGACTTCGGCCGATCGAATGATCGACTCGACTTCGGCCGATGATTTAGCCAAACCGCCACTTATTGGTTCGGCTTCGGCTCGAGCCAAAACCGAAAAAAATCGACCGTTGCTCACCCTAGCTTTCATCATCTTACCAGGGTTTTGGTTTTGAAACAACGTCCAACGCATAACAAGAACGACATCCTTGTTAGGTACCTTGATGCATCTAGGAAGCAGCTCGGGCCGGACAAGAACGCGACTAGGACCCGTGGTTGTAACTTGGTCGGGTTTGGTAACCTTCTTGGTCGGACTTAAGACTCTTCTGCGATTTCTTCTACGGTGGGTACTAAGGACTCTGACAAGGAAACATCTAGAAGACACAATGTTGGCGAAGGGGGTATTCTCAGACACTCTCTAGAATTATTTCATTTCTTGTTTGTTAATTGCATGGGTTTCTACATATTTAATCGAAGTTAAGAGATGCATTTGTAATGACTATTTTTTAATGGTTGATTTGATAAATTTATACGAAGTCTATTGCTCGTGATATTGGTATATTGCCTTCTTATTTTCATGTGATATGTCAAACATCTCTCACAGTTAATTGTTAGGCGACGATTTCAGTGACTTGCTGTTAGTCATTATCATGTTTGTTTGACTAGATATGATCTTCAAATATTTATTTTGTTCTTGTCTGGAAGCATATTAGTTCGTTAAAAACAATGTCATCTGAAAACGCAAAGGTTGATGAGAATGAAAAGGAGAAAATAGATCAAACTTCTATTCTTTTATTTTCTTAAAACAATGATCTCAAACTAACGACATAATGTCTATGAATTATCTATATAACAAAGCAGATTAGTTGTGACTAGGACAATCTGACTAGGACAAAAAAGAGAAATAAATTGCCAATTGGATTGGTTTGTGTAGCGCCCCAAATCCCAAATCTCAAGCTAACCGCCTTGAAATCGAAGATTTGAGACCTTCAAACTGGATCCACGAGCAACACCTATCATGAGTGCACAATCAATACCTGAAAAACAAAATAGCTGGGTTAAAACCCAACCGCAGTAGATTTCCTCAAATCTAAGTCTCGGGTAGGCAAGCTCAATCCCCAATCAAGGAAGCATTGCATTCATATTCATTATTGGCATTATTTGAAATTTAACGGTGAATACTAACATAATATATCAGATTTATCCAATCCCCCTCGAAACTAATAATTTATGTCCTTTGATTAATTATTAGGTTTTCCGGTTCTCGTATTTTAATCTAATACTAACCCTGATAATACAACGATCTTTTTTTTTTCAGCAGATAGAAAATATCATGCCTTTAACTAAGGTAAACCTTTATAGCCACAAACTTGACATGTACGTCGACAAACACATTATGTCGAAAGACACAATCATCAAACTCTCGTTCAGGTATCTCAGACCAATACACAACAAACATTAACTCTTATGAAGAATTACAAACAAGCTCACCAAACAATTCAAGTCAACAACACATGACAAGTCAGAAGCGATGATGCTCATAGTAGATCCTCACGTGCATCGCAATCTCAAACAAGCAAATAAAAATAATAATTAACAAACATAGACTCACCACTAGAAGGTATCTACCTAGGAGATACATTGCCTAAAGAACAGAAACCATGTGAATTATCTCAATAAATTCGTCCATCGGAGACTGTTCTGACACCTTGTACGAAAACAATTGTAACTCTTCACTCGGAACTCGGATTAACGAACCGTTTGAACTACTAAAAAGTAGACGAACAGACCTTTACAACCATATAATAATCACACTTAGATTCATTATATATCTACACCAGATTCAATTTTAATATAAACCGACGTGCAGTAGACACTGTTCTGACACCTTGTACGAAAACTATCGTAACTCTTCACTCGGAACTCGTATTAAGAAACCGTTTGAACTACTAGAAAGTAGACAAAGAGACTTTTCCAACCATATAAAAATCATACTTAGATTCGTTATATATCTGCACCAGATTCAATTTTAATGTAAACCGATGTGCAGTAGACACTGTTCTGACACCTTGTACGAAAACTATCGTAACTCTTCACTCGGAACTCGGATTAACAAACCGTTTGAACTACTAGAAAGTAGACAAACAGACCTTTCCAAACATATAAGAATCACACCGAGATTCTTCATATATCATCACCAGATGTAAGTTGAATTTAGACCGAAATACTGTCCTGTCTATATGTTTTATGAAATTCTAGATAAAACTAATCTGTAAGCCATTTAATCGTTATTTCTGTAGGGATTTAAACCCTTATACTAGTATTTATAGCGGAAATAAGACATCTAATGTCTACACTAGTATCCCCAGGATCACATGCAAAACTAGTAATTAATCTAATGGAGATAGTAGATTACCTTAATCGCTTTTCCCTCGAACTAGTTGAATTGATTGAAGAAGACCAAGAGCTTCAAGTGTAGCTCCTCTACTTGGGACACGAGCAATCAATTTGATCTCCCACCTTGTTGTATAGCTAGCACACCAATGGTGGTTGGAAAGAAGAACACCTTCTTCTTTGACTAGATAGATAGTTAATGGGAATTAGCTCACTTTCTCCTCTCTACTTGATGTGGTAGAGTAAGAAAGCTTAGAGAGAAATTCCACACCTTATTCTCTGCCCTAAGAGTGTTTATATAGAACCCTAATAAGAATCCACCTCCTTTTAGGTTTCCTAAAACACCCTTTAGAATAAGATTTAGGGAAATAGTCGAAAATAGCAACAATTGGTATTTTCTCAATTCCCTAAGGAGATGACGTCCAAACACAGCCATAATTGGCAGGTTTAATGTTAATAACATAAGGAAACGTCCCTCCAAAAATCAGCCCAATCCGAGCCCTAAAAGTGCCCGAATCGGCCTAGGCCCAAAAACCCTGTTTTTGGCCTTTTTGTACTATCTTTGCCTAATTCCTTTTTAGGCCTATGAGATATGTTTATGGGACACTCCCATGATTATATCTCACTCCCACTAGTCATATCCTAGATCAATTTGTCACTCTTATGTGTAACCCGTTGTAGGATCCGATCGAAGTTAGCCGCGAATTACTTCGTAATTCGACGATCGTAGTTGGTCTCTAGCTACAACTCTACGATCCTTAAATCAATCGGACTTGATGATCTTCCACATCAATTGTCCTATCCGACAAATTGTTCGCATTGTCACCTTGGTCGAAGGACATCTCCTTCAACTCCTTCAGACTCCCACTTGGACTTAGAACAAGTGCAATGCCTCGATTCCCGTGTCAATTTAGTATCCCATATGATACGTCACGTCATTCAGACTTTCTTGATATCCGAGTACAACTGTAAAAGACAAACGATTAACTTTTAATCCGATTGAGCGCGGCCACGCATTTTCAGTTGCTACTCATCAAGTGCCTTGAGACACTTTGTACCTAATGTGATTAGGGTGACACAATCCATTCTTGCGCTCCCACTTAACTTCATGTCTATCCTGTCCTTCCCAGTATCCGTCTTTATAACCTCCTTTTACGGCGCGGCGTTTGACGGAACCAAAGTCGGGCATTCCTTTCATAAGATGAGTGGAGCACTCATGTTTTGAGGAATCTCTCCAATTGTCTTTATGAGAAGTATTGACGTTCATCACGAGTGATGTACTTCTCATTTGAGGGTTATCCAGTGTATAAACCTTTTACACACCCACGTAGTCGAATAGAATATACTATTCTTATAGCCCATGAAACTGCGCTATCCCATCGACTCCCGTGCTAGTCTTTCTGAGTCATTGTTGTCCATGCAATGACCTGGACCAGGGTTTTTGATAATAAATATTCCAAGTTCACTTAATAGGGTTTCATTCATCAGATCACGTATCTGACAAACCTATTCGGAATGTTTTATCATCAATGGACTGTCGTTTAAACACTAAACCAAATTTAGACGACTTGTGAAATAACTCTATTATTTCTGATAACGAGAGTTGTAAATCTGAGCCTCTTCCGTAAAACTCTTTTTACCCACTCAGTTTTACTTGTCGAGGTTTAAAATTATACCTCATGCCTTAGACTCGTGTATACTATGTCTTAGGTGACAGTTTAGTTTGACTACCGTGGTAGTCGGTTTTAAACTTTGCTTATTATCAATTAATTTGAAGATTGCTATCTTCAACTTTGATAATATCTAGTAATCTTTACTAGAGTTAAGGCCTTTAATTCTTTGTGTAGTATTTGCAACAGTTTCCGGCTTAAACACTTTTAGCCTACTTTCCTTCCATGTCTGAAAGTTTGCTACGATGACATGTTCAATTTTTGTACTACTTCATCCTTTAGCCTTCTAGGATGTACTAAGTAGTGTTTCGGTTTTCCAATCCGAATTCGGATGTTTAAATGTTAATCATGTCCAACATGATTGACTTTATGTTTTCGAACATAAATGTCTCTCTCATGCGTGTTAGCTCATCGGTGTCTTTTCAGACTCCGAGTTTTGCAACGCCCTCTGTCATGAGTTTTTGGGTCGAAATTCTTTTAGACTTTCCGAGTCTTAGATTTTCTGTTTCGGATCTCAAGCATCTCAGCGTACTGAGTCTCTCTAATCCTATCATCCTTTTGATCTATGCTTATAGATCTTCAGATGCCCAAAATGGCATTTTATCCTTTTGTGTGTGGTCCTTTATTGAGTCAGTTCGTTACTGTTATACAACACCTTATGTCGTACTCAATCTTTTGTATGTACTCTGCATACGGACCCGGAAGGTTTGTTTACTCCCACTTACCTTCTTGAAATTTCGTGATTCAAGATTTTCTTCATTCCTCAGGAATCAAACTTCTTTGATTGCCTTTTGAATCGAAGATTCTAACTCTTGCGTGCTTTTAATCCGTCGATAGATTTCTGAAGCATGCTTGTGGACGTAACTTGATTGGAAGAATCTTTATTCTTCTTGTCTCGTTTCGGGAAACATGAATGTTTCCATCTTTCTCAGTTTTCTATTTTGGAAAACCAATTTAGGTCTTCTGTTGACTTAAATTATCAAGCTTCATGTCTTGACGAGATATGGACTCCACGATGATTTTGGCTTCTAGCCAAAATCTAGAGTCAGTTTCCGTTTCTGCGCAGGTCTTTTATCTCTTCAGAAATAACCTTTATTTTCTGTGTCTTTGAGATTTTATTTTGACCTTTTAGGGCTTTTGAACAACAACTTGGAGTTTATCTCAACTACTTTGAGATATACCTTTAGAGACACTTTCACTCGCTTTGAGAGTTCTCCTGCGAATGGCATTCGCTTTTTGTGCGGTAGGTTTACAAGATCATATCTTTAACCTTTCCTTTTCCAAGGAGTCGCAGTTTGTTGCTCTTGGTCGAATTTAATCGTCTTGTACAAGTTTCATGATTGTTCTTCATGACCCTCCATGATTTTTCTCATGATCGAATTAAATCGACTTGTACTTTTCTCCCACTTATTCTTGTAATAATTAGTGTTTTCTCCCAGACTACTAGGTGCGCTAATTATTAGAAGAATACTATCATGAGCAACAAACACTTTGTTCTCTTGATTGGTTATGGAAGAAGCCCAAATTTCTTTCAAAAAGAAATTGCGTCAGATATTAGCTAGTTTTGTAACGCTTTTACAAATTCAGCTTTAGACGGAATTTTGGTAGTTTTGTGAGAGGCTGTGTCTAGACTAATGGATTTGGAGGATAGAGTTTGATTCGTGTTCTTCATCTTAATCCTTTTGGACACTCCAAATATGGATAGGTTAGTACGTTTGAAGATCAATCTCTGTTTCCGACTCAAGGCTTTCTTTCTTGTCAGTTTGATTCATGTTTTGGTTATAGTGGACTTGTTGTCCTCATCCCTTTCCGATCGAGATGAACCTATCTTATAGGTTTTTGACCAAGTTTAGAATCTTTTGGTATAGTTTGTTAAATTTAGCACTTATTAACATCTCAATCTAGAAATAAAGTTCTTTATTGATTCTCCATAATACTTAGTACAGAGATGATGTTAAAAAACTAGAAAAACGATTAATCTAGAATAGTGCCTAAAGTAGACTTCGATCCCTTTCAGCATCCTTAGCAGTCGAGGCTTCTGCTCCCTCTTGGATCTTGTCTTCCTTAGCCAAATACTCAGTTCCCAGCTGCGCCTGTACATTCACAATGATAGGGCAATTTTAGGTATCATATACCAAGGTTTGGGAATTTTACAGTATTTAATAAGTTAACTGTTTATACCTGAATTGGAAGCCACTGTTCCATTCTTCTTGTCCTCCAAGAACTTAGGGCAGTTTCTTTTACAGTGGCCCTTGCCATCACAGTAGAAACATTTGGTGTCAGGAGGAGGGCCTTTGTCTTTAGGTTTGGCAACTCGTTTGCTTTTACCTTTTGACGCGGTTTTCTTCTTCTGTTTTCCACCTTTCTTGAACCCTTTGTCCTTTTGTACCATAAGAACGTCCTTCTTAGTCTCCACTATAGCGACGTCCTTTTCGGCTGTTAGAAGCATAGAATGAAGTTCCTCCAACGTTTTATCCCATCCATTCATGTTGTAGTTCATCTTAAACTGATTAAAACCACTATGGAGGGAGTGAAGGATAGTGTCGGTAGCCGTCTGTTGGCTATAAGGGAAACCTAGTTTGGCCAGCTTGCCCATGAGCCTGATCATTTGACGAACATGAGGCCCAACTGGTTTTCCCTTTTCAAGGCGCATGTCCATAATTGCTTTAGAGGTTTCAAACCTCTCCAATCTCGACTGTTTCTGGAACATTTCCCGAAGTTGTCGGATCATGGAGTAAGCATCCATGTCTATGAACTGCTCTTGCAGAGTCGGTTCCATGGTTGCTAGCATTAAGCAAGTTACAGGCTCTGCCTTTTTCCGCACACTCCTTTCTTCATCTATCTCTTCTTTAGTCGAATTATCATCCAATACAGGAATTGGAGTTTCTAGTACATGTTGCTTTCCTTCCATCCTGAGAACTATTCCCAGGTTCCTTTCCCAGTCAAGGAAGTTGTGCTCATTCAGCTTCTCCTTGTCGAGAAGTGAGTGGAAGTTGAAAATATCTTTTGTCATCTTTGAACTACATAAAAGAAATGGCAAAGTTTTAAAACTCGTTATCGTTTTTGAAAAACTTAGTTTTCCCACATTATTCAATAAAAATCGTCCCCGATTGAATAAGTGATTCCAAGACCCCAGTTCTTCGGAGTAAAGCGGACGAAGGCCCTACCCTTTGACTCCGTCGTTCCGGGTGAGTGAACTACTTCACTGATCATACCTTATGACTCTTGGTTGATAGATTTCATTAATGAATGACTAATCTATCCTTTTGCCTCGAGTATCCAAGACTCTCTTGCTGATCTCGTTGAGTAGAACCATTTAGACGTGTAGGCCTCTTCTATAGACCTACCCGCATTGTCCCAAGGTAGAGGAGGTACTCTGCGAAGGCCGACCCACCTTCCTCGAACAAGGGCGCAACGAGTGTCTTAATCTGGATAGGCGATTACTCAAGATTACGTTTTGGGGACTTTTACGCTAGTCTGGCGTTTGTTATAGTGAACTATTTAGCCTAACTAACATCCACGACATAAAGCGTAAAAAAGTAAGTAAATGCGCGCGAGAAAGTAAATCAAGCAGACATGGATCCTAATATGGCCCCTAACCTAGAAGATCTAATCTCCTTTGGTTTTCTTCTTGTTTCGCCTTTTGGTTCATCTTAGATCGTCATCTTTGAACCTCCATTGATTTCTCCCACTCGACTTTGAATTTCATCCTCAAGTTTCTTCAATAGACTTATAGACCCTTAAACTCTAATTACAAGACTCTAACGATTCGCAGATCGTATAAACTTGAAATTAAAATTAATTACAAAGCATGCACCCATCCGTGCTTAAAACAAGAATAAAGAAATAAATCTATGGCCATACTAGTTTCCCGCATTCACATCACATGCAATCATATAATATATCAAGGCTAAAATTATATATGCATGATTATCTTGGGAGATACTTTTGTTGACATCACATGTCACATTACGGACCTTAAGTCTAAATTCGAAGAATTCAACTAATGGTGCGTTCCGATTTTATCTTTTATGATTTCTAAAATCAACTTTAAGAAAAACTCCGTTTTGGGCTCGAGAAAGCCCGGGTCAATTTCGGGAAAAATATTGGTTCGATTCTTAATGATTTCATAAATCAATTTAAAGAGAAATCCGTTTTGGCCTTTTGGATGGCCCGGATTGATTTTGGAATTATTTGGTTGGAATCGGAAGAAATTTTGGCAAAAACTCCCACTCGAACGATGGTCCCTTTTTGTGGTCCGAAAAGCCTCGAAAAAGCCCGGGACAAGTCCTAGACAAGTCCCGGCCCAAGCCCACAAAAGGGCTCGGACAAGGTCCGGACATAGCACGGCCCATTGGGCCGGCATGTCCTGGTCGAGGCCTATCAAGGCCTGGTCTCGTTCTGGCCGGAGCCAGGACCCTAGTCCATGTACCAGACGCGTCCTAGACGTGTCTGGTGCTGGACCGGACCAGCACTAGGTGTCTCGGACTAGTCCGAGACACCCAGAACCTCCCAGACGCGTCTCTAAGACGCGTCTGGTCGAGAGCTCTGGACGCGCCTCAGACGCGTCCAGGAAGCTACCAGTGCAGCTTCTGGTCGCGTCCTAGACGCTTCCGAGCTACTCTGGACGCGTCTCCAAGACGCGTCCAGATGCTTCCATTACAGCTGGTGGTCGAGTCCTAGACTCGACCTGGACGCGTCTCCAAGACGCGTCCCAGCTGCTCTGGATGCGTCCTTGACGCGACCAGTGGCAATCTGGTTGCAGCTGCTGGACGCGTCTCCTGGACGTGTCTCAGCAGCTGCTCTGGACGCGTCCAGTGGACGCGACCAGCAGCTTCTGTCCGGCCAGGAAGCTTCCTGGCCGGACACTAGGGTTTCCAAAACCCTAGTTTCCAAATTTTTTTTTTTTTTTTTGTGCAAATCTTATTTGCTAACTTCCAATTTAAAACTCTTTCTAAATTTTGAAATCTTTTAGAACACTTCTAAAATTTTACAAAACTTGTAGAAACTTTTAAAATTTTCCAAATTTTGTTTTGAGAGTTTCTTAAAACTCAAAACACTTCTTTTAGAACACTTCTAAATTCCAAATTTTGTTTTTCAAAAGTTTCCAAAACTTAAAAACAACTCTTAATCAAACCAATTTTGGATCAAAGTCTAGGTTTTTGAAATTTTTCAAAGAACAATTTTGAAATCAATTTGAAAAATCTTTGAATCCAATTCAAAATTAATCAAATTTTATGTTTAAAATCATTTTAAACATAACTATCAATTTAAGCATGGATTAGTTTGAAATTCAATCAAATTGAGACTTTTAAAAATACTTTTAACAATTTGATTCTCAATTTGAAATTCATTGAATCCCATTCAATAATATCAAATTGTGAGTTTAAATAATTTTTAAAAACACTTTTAAAATACTTTTATAAACTCAATTTATTAAACTATCAATCATATCCAATGTGAACTAGTTCGATTCTTAGCAAAAACTAGTTAATTGCAAGAGGCTCTGACGCCACTGTAGGAATTTAAACCCTTATACTAGTGTTTATAGCGGAAATAAGACATCTAATGTCTACACTAGTACTCCAGGATCACATGCAAAACTAGTAATTAATCTAATGGAGATAGTAGATTACCTTAATCGCTTTTCTCTCGAACTAGTTGAATTGATTGAAGAATACCAAGAGCTTCAAGTGTAGCTCCTCTACTTGTGACACGAGCAATCAATTTGATCTCCCACCTTGTTGTATAGCTAGCACACCAATGGTGGTTGGAAAGAAGAACACCTTCTTCTTTGACTAGATAGATAGTTAATGGGAATTAGCTCACTTTCTCCTCTCTACTTGATGTGGTAGAGTAAGAAAGCTTAGAGAGAAATTCCACACCTTATTCTCTGCCCTAAGAGTGTTTATATAGAACCCTAATAAGAATCCACCTCCTTTTAGGTTTCCTAAAACACCCTTTAGAATAAGATTTAGGGAAGTAGTCGAAAATAGCAACTATTGGTATTTTCTCAATTCCCTAAGGAGATGACGTCCAAAGCCAGCCAAAATTGGTAGATTTAATGTTCATAACATAAGGAAACGTCCCTCCAAAAATCAGCCCAATCCGAGCCCTAAAAGTGCCCGAATCGGCCTAGGCCCAAAAACCCTGTTTTTGGCCTTTTTGTACTATCTTTGCCTAATTCCTTTTTAGGCCTATGAGATATGTTTATGGGACACTCCCATGATTATATCTCACTCCCACTAGTCATATCCTAGATCAATTTGTCACTCTTATGTGTAACCCGTTGTAGGATCCGATCGAAGTTAGCCGCGAATTACTTCGTAATTCGACGATCGTAGTTGGTCTCTAGCTACAACTCTATGATCCCTAAATCAATTGGACTTGATGATCTTCCACATCAATTGTCCTATCCGACAAATTGTTCGCATTGTCACCTTGGTCGAAGGACATCTCCTTCAACTCCTTCAATTTCATGTGATTAACAATACTATACCTATCATGGAATAAATTGAAAGAGCCTACAAAAATATTAGGAGATAGGAAATCTACCTCTTTTCGCCTTAGATGACTTTAAGACCACAACCATGGCTTGTTCTCTCACTAGAGAACTCTATTTCCATCACTTTTCTTCTTTATTCCTCCTTCCTTCACTAAGGAGCGGCTGCACCCTCTTTCTTTTCTATAGGGTTTCCTCAAAAGTGAAGAGAAATAGGGTTTTTAAACCCACTAGTATTTCATCTAAACAAAACTGATCTAGACTTTTATTATTTCCACCCAATTTGGTATGTCAAGAAAATAGGGGTGTTACAATCTTCCACCCTAAAAAGAGGATTTCGTCCTCGAAATCAAACATACCACAATCACAAACAATATGCAATCAAGTGTAGCAAATGCTAGAACATAAATGTTATACAAGCACAAGAAATACAACACAACTGAAGTCAACTTGTTACACGGTTGAAAAGATTCATACAATACAACTTCCCTTTTGGAGGGGCATAACCAATTTTTGAGGTCCACAAGATAGCTTCACTTAGCATCCGTGTTTGCATCGACTTAAACCTCTCAATAAACCATTGATACCTCCCAAAGAGGGGATCCGTGCAACACGAGCACTTTACATATGAGCAGGAGGCGAGCCAACCTCTAGTTGGTAAACTACTTCTCAAACTAGAAGTATGTGGTCCACAAGAATGAACTTGTGTTTGCATCGATCATCCTGTCGAGCCAACCACCTATGGATTACAACCGTCAATTCATATTAGAACCCAAGCCCCTGGTCCACTAGGTTGTCCAATATCACATTGACAAACCCGTGTTTGCAATCGACCCACATGTCGAGCCAACCAGTCTTAGTTCAATTCATTACTTCTCAAACTAGAAGTATGTGGTCCACATTTGGCAATGTTTATATTTTATGCTTTCATTTTCAGGCGAAACTCTCTGTCTATTATAGTCAACATTTGGCAACCTGTGTCCCTTATGTCGAGATGACTTTAAAATTGATGGAACACTTCGATGTCAGAGTGGAACAAAGTGATAGCAGGGATAGATTTTTGGTTGAAGGTGGTCACAAGTACAAGTAAGTTTCATTTGGTAAAATGACTCAAATCCTTTGTGCAGCCAATAATTAGTCGAAAATAAGAGAATCGAAAAATATTTTATGAGTTAATTACAATTTTGTCTGTCTTATTAGTGGATATTTGTACTTGATGTTTCACTTCTCAATTTAGGGTTCCTGCATAATGACAATATATTTATAGTATTTGACACAAGAGGTTGTTTATAAGCTTCTCAGTTTCGGGTCACATGATATTCATGTTATACTATATTTGGTCACTTGATATGTCATTCCGAGATACAACTGACAAACTAAATTTTATGTTAGGCATTTTGTTGACACATGTTTAGAAATATCATGTATTGTGAGCTCCATTTGTTCGATGAAAATCCTCCATCAATCTAGATTTTGTATTTCCAGGTACTCGCTTAATTTTGCTTTTGGTTATGATGCAAAATAATTTTAGATGGTTAACGTTAGTTTTAATGCAATATATATTCTTTTACTACCTTCAATTTATGTTTGGGGTTTTCTTCAGTGTAAGAGATTATTACAATCTCTATGTCAGTAGTCTTAGTAGGCAATTTATTCAGCAAAACTCCTTTCATTCTTCATCGGTTTGAGTTAAAAAAAAAGGAAAAAAGTTAAGGAAGGCGAATGTAAATGTTAACTATATGTATTATTGATGTTCGCCTTTCTCAATATTTGATTTCTTCATAGAATAAACTCGATCTATTCTTCATCATGGATCTCTCTTGAAATATATGTTCGTTGCTAGCTGCTAAGAATCACAAATGAGTTCATAAGAGTTACAAACATAAATGATCTGCATGAGATAATGTTTGGTGTTATTATGACGAGTAAAAAGGTTCAGTGATGATTCACTGCTTTGAGCTTATATTGTAATAATTTTATTAACCAGAAGCATGAAAAGAAAAATTATGTGAATTTGATGGTTGTTACCTATAAATATTTATTAGTTTTTGATCTTTGATTCTGAAAGTTATTGGTCAATTCAAACTTAAATATCATACTTACGGTCATTGGTTGATATCTTTTAGTGATGTAGTTGGGTTTTGGTTGTTATTTCTTGACACTTCTCGTAATTGAATAGAAGTTGGTAACCGGTAAGGACTATCTCTATACATAGTTTATATTACAAAACACAAATATTGATTTTTAACAATAGACAAATTGATCATTATTTTATTCAAAATTCTTTCTTTTTGATTGCGGCTCAAACTCCAATTCATAACGACCTCATCCGTGCCGAAGGCACGAGTTATGCCTAGTCTATTAAAAACCAGAAACAACCTAGATCTAAAGATAAGAGTAACATATTTGAAGGTCCAAACAACGTATTTGAAACTACAAAAATGAGATATAGAGTTTCAAAAACCAGATTTAAAGATTGACAAACCAAAAAACCATTAGAGTTGCTTAAAACAACTATGTTGATTGTCGCTTTGATGGAGAAAAACAAAACCGAAAGAAACTTAATCAAAACTAAAACATGAAATCAAATGCAGAAAATGAACGAATACAAGAGGGAAAAACCGAAACCAAACTTGATGTACTGAGATATTTATAGAAGGTTATAGTGGGATTTATAGAAAATAAATGGAGTTATAATGGACAAATAAACAAAATGAACCAATTTAGATTTTATTAGGGAAATTTTATAGGGGCCTCCCATAAGTGTTATAGGCGCCTCCTTCCTTCACAAACTCTCTCTTGAATTTGCCTTGAAGGAGGCACCTATAACACTTATACGGGGCACCTCTGAAACTACTTATTTAAGATTAGACCTTAAATCTTTCTTGAATTTTATTTTCCATCTAAAATTCATATCCCGAAACAATTTCTATCCAATCAAGAGTTTGAGGCATACGCTAAACAATTCAAAAAAAAATTCCGTCTAAAATATGTTGTCGAAGGCGTTGGTGGTCAAAGTAACCCGAGGGTGTGACTTCGTTTTGCGGAGCGAATTCCACATGTTCCATTGGCAAAAGGGAGCGGCTTATCTCTCCAGTGGAAGCGCAAGAAGGCCATATGAAAAGTTATTAGTCAACATTCACCAAACAAAATCGACCTAAACACGTTCAAACCCTTTCAACAAAACAAAAAAATTGAAACCAGTTTCTCTCTCTTCGAATAGCCCTAGTCGATTAAAACAGTAGAGAGAGAGAGGAAGGGGTAATCTTCTTCTCTTTCATTTTCCATAGTATACACCTACTACTACTAGGTTTTAGCTGCGCCCATTTGCTTCGCATCTCTGCAAAAATGGCGTCTCTCCATCTGAATTTGAGGCCCTCATTTAAAGTCCCCCTCCCCTCCAAATCTCTTTCTTCTCCTTCAAGATTGGGAAGTATCCAGTGCTATGCTACCTCCAATACCAAAAGCTACAATATCACTCTTCTTCCTGGTGATGGCATTGGTCCTGAGGTTGTCTCAGTTGCCAAAGATGTTCTAACTCTAACTGGCTCTCAACAAGGTTCACTCTCTGTCTCTCCCAAATGCTTATGCTTTCATCATCTTGTCAGGGTTTTGGTTTGTGGATATGTTAGTTAGTAAATTTTGAAGTTTGATTTTCAGTTCAATTTTATATTTTTAGGTATTGATTTTCGGTTTCAAGAAGTGCCTGTTGGTGGAGCTGCTCTTGATTTAACTGGAGTTCCATTGCCAGAAGAAACACTGTCTGTTGCAAAACAATCAGATGCTATTCTTCTTGGAGCCATTGGCGGGTAAGATGTGTTATCTATGTGATGTGGTTGATTTTTACCTGTAGTGTGGATAAGCTGTTAAATCTTGGGTTTTGTTCTTAAATCTTATTAGGTATAAATGGGATAATAATGAAAAACATTTGAAGCCAGAAACTGGGTTGCTTGAGCTAAGGTCTGGTCTTGGAGTATTTGCAAATTTGAGACCTGCCACTGTTTTGCCACAAGTAATTTATTATTCATTTGATATTCATATTCGTTTCATTTACTGTTTCTCGACCTTTTGGCTTATCGAATTGCATAGTTTTGGTAAGTTCATTTGGAGATTATTATACTGTAAAGTGGGTACTTGTGTTGTTCCTAACTTGGTATACTGATATATTGTTGATCTCTCCCTGATACACCAATTGATTCATCCTCGATATATCAATTGATCTATCCTCGATATATCAATTGTTCTATCCTCGATATATCATGTACCGCTCCTTGCCATTATGGAGAAATGTCTGATATAGCTTGTATTACTCCTGGCCTATATGCATTTGCGGTTGGAACGTAGAACTGTTTAAATGGGTGAAGCGAGTACATATGTGTGTGTGTACGTCTTTGTCATCCCGTGGTGTTCTCCACACTCCACAGCTAAGCCTAGTAGGTCGGTTCAAAAAGGTTTCCAAGTTTCATCTCCGGGCATACCAGTGTGGCAGGTTCAATGCCACTAGTACTCTTCCATGTGGCAAAAGTTCAATTCCTTTATTTATTTTTCAGTTTTGTCAGTCTGCTGAAGTAACTCATAAGAAAAGCCACATCAATTGAAACGAATGCTCTTAAACTAGTTGAAATTCTCCTAGTGCTGATATTATTTACAACATCGTAAGACACTAATTTGTAATTATTTCTTGTACCCAAATACCAGCTAATTGACTCTTCAACGTTGAAGAAAGAGGTGGCTGAAGGGGTTGACCTCATGGTTGTAAGGGAGCTTACTGGAGGTTAAGTTGTATACTGTTGCAAAAATACAATTATGGCGCAACAAGGATCCATTCCGTACTGTCTGTTAATACTTGGTCGCTGTTTCTTCTTTTGCAACAGGTATATATTTTGGAAAGCCTAGAGGCTTCAGCAAAAACGAGAAGGGTGAGGAAATTGGTTTTAACACTGAGGTGTATGCCAGCTACGAGGTAGTTAAAACTTTTGCTTCCACACAACCTAAATACCTAAAAATTGATTAAATGTAAGATAAAAAAGACAATTAGTTATTTAGTTACCATACTTCTAGTTGGAATATAGTTGTAGCAATTCGTCTCAGGCTGATGGTAGCACAAGCTGAGCTTGAACTATCCCTTATTCAGTAGTTAACTGAGGGCATGCTTTAGTCAAATGAGCCATGAGACTTTTGGTTTGCCTGAAGCTGCCTAGAAGAGGTTTGCGCCTATGGAGGACTCCACATGCAATGTTTTGGGGTATTTGGATCTCTAGAAACTAAGCAACATTCAAGAACAAAGTGAGCACTTTAAATAGCATTATTTACCTGATTTGGTGAAAGCTTATGCTTGGTTTAGGCGGGAGGGATGGCTTAATTCTTGATTCCATCTGTTTTCATTTTAGCATAGAGCCTGTGATCATTACTATGTGACGTTGTACGGGCTTTTGTGTGTCGGCATGGAGGACTTCTGCCCTTATACCCTTTTCTGTTCTTTATTCTCCCTTTTCTGTTATTTATTCTCCCCTTGCTAATCTTTATCCATCCCTTTGATTTTTTCTGCACTCCTCGCATGAGTTTCTTCCTGAACAGTGAAGAAGCCGAAACCCGATTTTTCTGCTGTTTCTCTTCAGGGTGAATATTGAGTGAAAAGAGTTTCAGGAGCTCAATTAATTTCTCGATTGCTTTCTTTAGAGAAATGTGTCAAATAATTGGTCTATAGCCACAAATTCGCTCCTTGTTCAATGTTAAACCATCAATATACTCATGTAACTTAGTTTCTTTACCAGAGTAACTGAGTACTTACAAGGTTTGTTGTCCTATTGTCACACGCTTCTAGACATCCATGTCAAATTGATGCTTCTCTACAGCCACAAAACTTCCATGTATGCATGCTTACAGTTTATTACTTTCTTACTTTTTATTCAACAATCAACACATACCTTGTGCATCTTTATTTACTATTTGGATTCCCCAGTTCAGATCTTTGCACGAAAAAACTAATTCATGTGAGGCATGCAATCCAGATTGATCGTATTGCTCGCATTGGATTTGAGACTGCTCGAAAGCGGCGATGCAAGCTATGTTCTGTTGACAAAGCAAACGTATTAGAGGTACGTTTGTGTTACTGGAGCTGTTCTCGATTTGAAAGAGTTGAAAAACTTTATTTATTATATGTTATTTGCTTAAATCTGAATTGGATAATAAGTATTAAGAACTAACCTGCTAATCATGTTATTTTTATGGGAGGAACCTTCTAGGTGTAGCTTCCTCCTCTGAATAGCAAAGCCATTTAAATCCTCAGCAGCACTTCTAGGTTTTATAATTTCCTAACCACTTTATGTTTCTGTATTGATGTAGCCCAATCGGGAAACCCGATTGGTCAACATCCATTGAACTGTCAAGTGTCAACCCTAGTTCAACCAACAAACCCTGAGGGGTCTTTTAGTCTTTTACGTATTCTATTTAATTAAGGTAAGGGTTTGGCTTTTGCAATTTTCTTTGTTTTGATATTTTTGAACTCCTTATTTAGTAGTTATGTACTTTCCTAGTGGAATTAGGATTGGGATTTCTATTTGCCTATATAAAGCAAGGAATAAAACTTCGCTTTGGGTGGAAATTTCGGTGGGTCCTAAAGTGGAAACGTTTCGGTCAGTGCGGAAATTTTACAATTTTGCCGAAATGTTAGAAATATGACGCAATTGTGCATAACAAGTCTCTTTAACCAGCATAAAAAGATTTAATCTTCATTTGAACAATAGTTTATTAAGATAGAATTGTACATTACTTCCATTTTGTTAAATAAGACATTAATACCAAAATGATCTCCTACCCCAGTCATCACCGTCTTGGTTTGGACGTACATGAGATTTATTTCCAATAGCGTTGCAATATTCTGCCCATGACATTCGATTTCGAAACCAATTCTGATATTGTTCAATGTATATCATGTATTGCTCTTGACAAATATCACGTAGTGGTCCTGTTAGGGGATATCGATGGTATACAAGAAGACTTGGTTGTTAAGGCATAAACATTGATGGTCGTTCATCATCACTATTGCTCCAAGAAATATGACTCGGGTAGTTATATCCAAATGATGCAGATGAACTATCTGCAATAAATTGTCAATTATAGGGCTAATCTGCAATAGATTCGATTAGTTAGAGGGCTAATCTGCAATAGATTCGGTTAGTTAGAGGGCTAATCTGCAATTATAAGGTTAATCTGCTATAAACTGTCTATAAAAGGGCTAAGCTGCATAAAAGTATGTTAGTTCAGCGATTAAAATTAAACTACACAACAAAATCAGGGGGTTAAAAATAAACCAAACATCCATCTTGACATACCTGTTTAACAACAAAATAAAATCTCCCCTTACAACCCTAATATCCCAAATTCCCAGTCGTCTTCTTCTCTGTGAAGAAAGTTCAACCGAGCCTTCTTCCTCCCTCTTTTTCATGGATGAACGATCTACTTAGTGTGAAGGAAAATCTAGAGAGGGAGGAAGGAGGCTCGGTCGAATTTTCTTCATAGAGAAGAAGACGACTGGGAATTTGGGATATTAGGGTTACAAGGGGAGACTTTATTTTGTTGTTAAACAGGTATATCAAGATGGATGTTTGGTTTATTCTTTAACCCCCTAATTTTATTGTGTCGTTTAATTTTAACCTTTGAAGTAACAAATTTTGTTGCAGATTAGCCCTCTAGTTAATGTTTTATTGCAGATTAGCTTTCTAATTAACAGTTAGCCTATATTAACAGAATTTGTTGCTCATCAACCCTCTAATTATCAGAATATGTTGCAGATTAGCCCTCTAATTGACAATTTTTTTAGATTAATCCTCTAATTAAAAGAATATTTTGCAGATTAGCCCTCTAATTGACAATTTTTGCAGATTGATCCTCTAATTAACATAATATTTTGCAGATCAGCCCTCTAATCGACAATTCCTTGCAGATTGGCCATCTGATTAACAGAATTTTGTGCATATTAGCCCCCCAATTGACAATGTATTGCAGATTAGCCCTCTAACTAACAGAATTTATTGCAGATTACATCTTTTTATGCTTAGTTATGGTTAGAGAAACTTTTTATGCTTAATTATGGTTAGAGACTTGTTATGCACAATTGCATCATATATCTAACATTTCCGCAAATTTGTAAAATTTCCACCCAGAACGAAACGTTTCCACGAAACATTTCCACTTTTGGACTCACCGAAACCGAAGTTTCGTTCCTGGTTGATACACGCATGCATAATGATGCATGGTTGTGTGTTTGTTCTGTGTGCTTGAGGTGCTTCTGAGCATTAGGTTTGAGACGTTTAATGCATTGGAACTTGAGAACGACTGGGGTTGGGAGCTTGAGTGAAAGGACCTGGTTCCTGTATCTGCCACATTGTTGGTTTTGTTTCTCCATCTTTTAGACTTTTGTTCAGAAAATATGAAGTTGAAGGGAAATAATCTCTTCATTAAAAATGTTTGATCTTAATGGGGCACCAAAAGGTGTGGCCTTATTTCTGTCCTTCCTGCTGTGATGATTTCCTCTGTTTAATTGGAAGCGCCAATGATGGTATCCACTGTCTAATTTGGAGAAGCCCAGTCTAGAGCAACAGTTACATTCACCTTTTGGTCTCGTTGTCACTAGGTCCATGATCCATCAAGGATGGGCCCAGATGTTACATTTTATGTAGTCAATTGCCGGGAGATAGTAAGATTAGCATTTATGGTGCTTGGATCGAAATTCGGTTAACGAAGTTACTTTTGTTTTTTAGTTAAATATTCATGTTTATTTGAAAGCAACTTAGGGGTTTCTTGCTCTGGACGTAAGCATAACTTGATGTTGGTAAACTTCCAACTAGATGTCTATTAATATTATGTTGTTAGCCATAGCTTTCTTGAGATCTAAAGTCATCGAAGGAGTGTCTGTGATTGAGAATTGTTTAGTATTGGATCGTAGCCCGGGAAATATTAATTATGTAACTCATTTCATTGATTTCGGCAGGCGTCAATGCTATGGAGGAAGAGAGTGACAATGATTTCCTCTGAATATCCTGATGTTGAGCTTACCCACATGTACGTTGATAATGCAGCCATGCAACTTATCCGTGATCCGAAGCAGGTATTGCATCTTCTTACTTTAAGAGTCTCATAACTTTCTCTTTCCCAATTATTTTGGTTACGAAGTTCCCATTGAGAATTTGAGATTGAGTTAATCACCATAATGAATCTTAGATAGTGTTTCTGATGAAATTGAGATTGAGTTAATCACCATAATGAATCTTAGATTGTGTTTCTGATGAAAACAAACTCATGTTCAAAGCAACCCCCATCAACTCGAGTTACTCGAGATGGCCTCATATGCCCGGCAGGAAGCTCCTGAAGGAAAACTAGTTGTAGTCCTTTATTTACTTTTATGTATTTTAATATTGTTTGTTCTAAGTTTATGAATACAATTAGTTTAGTGAAGAAACTACATGTTGACGCAATACTTCTAAATGAAGTAAAACTTAGTTCGACAAGTGTAAATCGTAGTTCGACAAGTGTAAACCTTCATTGAAGCTTCCCGAAATTTGCTTGCATTAGTTTGTTAGAAAAGGAAGATGTTCCACTGCATTGAAACGATTCCGAAGTGACAGTGAAGAAGCATGTTCCGTGGAAATGTATCAGAACCACACTAATTTTTACGTTTTGAAGTTAATGTTTCTCATCACACTTTTAAGGTAATGACCTCCATGGAAATGAAAGCTATCAAACGCAACCCCATCCCCACTCTCGACTCATGTTTTTCCATCTTACTTTGTTTGAGGCCATCTTTCTTATCAATTCTGAGAATAATTTATGTACATTTTGCATGACACAGTTTGATACTATTGTGACAAACAACATCTTTGGTGATATTCTGTCTGATGAGGCTTCAATGCTGACGGGAAGTATCGGAATGCTTCCATCGGCTTCTCTTGGGGCAACGGTAATTGGCAAATCATAGACCTGCTAAAGTTATCCTTCGGTACTTAGAACTGGAAAAAAATTGTCGAACTCTTTCTTATTCAGTATTTTTTCAGAAAATAAATGCTTTCATATTATTTCGAGGATAACTATAACATATTATCTTTTGTAGGGACCTGGCCTTTTTGAACCTATCCATGGTTCTGCTCCTGATATTGCTGGACAGGTAAGGGTTTAAGTACCACATTTACTTTTTCTCTGACCCTCAATTGGTTGAAAGCATTATGCTGTGAAAAAGTTCAGCTTATTTAGTCTTATTGCTTTATTCCACAGGACAAGGCAAATCCATTAGCAACAGTTCTCAGTGTAGCCATGCTTTTGAGGTATGGACTACAAGAGGAAAATGCTGCGAAGAGAATCGAAAATGCAGTACTGGAGACCCTGAACAAAGGGTTTCGAACGGGTGACATATTCTCATCTGGAAAGGTGCATCAACTGACTTATTCTTCTTGACATGCCTATCCTCTAAATTGCCCGAAACCTATTTAACATGAAAAGGTACAAGTATTGGTATCTGGGACCAGTAAGAGGTATTAGATACGCAACCTGAAAAACCTAGAATGGGTCTATCTATTGACACATTTTATTGCTTAATAATTATTAGGTCATTTGTTGCTAGTTATTGGATGAACCATTCTTGAATTATACAGAAAGGACATCGAAATGAATTCCAATTTTATGGACCTAGTGCAGTTAGGTACAAACATGACCGAAGTCTGATTATCAAACATGCACAAGATAAATACAAAATGCCACATTGTAAATTTGCATTATACCTATAAAACTGACCGAGTATCCGACAAGTCTGATTATTAAATACAAGTACTCGCATCAAACAATAAGCCCAAGTCCATCTAGTCTAGAAAAGAAGCCCAACTAATAACTATGGTTATATACCTTAATTACTTTCAATTTTTTATTTACTTCATTTATTTTACTTGTGTACAAGCTTAGGATAAGAATTAGAAGGTTTCCTAGTTTGTTCAGGTTTTTGTAACATCAGAATTTCTGATTATAAAGTAGTTCTTCTGTGGCGAAGTAAATGTAGTTAGTCATGGAGAAGGCAGGTTTTCCCTTATATAAATCGTGTTCCTTTGTTCAAATTCATTGTGTTTGCTCTTGTTTGGAAGTTGTGAGTTTTATCTCTGTTCCTCGAATATTCTGGTTGAGTAATATTCATTTTCATTGTTAATTGGCTGTAATTGAGGAGTTATAAGATTATTCACAAGTGTGAACCTTATGTAGTTGCTTTAAAAGATGTGTTTATAGAGCCAAAAATTGGTTCAAGAAAACAAGAAGAGAACTGATTGAACATGTCTATCTTGATATTCCTGCACTAAAAATGTAGCCAACTTGGGGTATATATTGGATATATAATTTATTATGATTTGCCAGTTATGAATAATCAGAAAGGTTTGAACTGCTTTAAGGAAAAAAGGTCTTAATGTGAAGCATTGCTTTATATTTGAATCATCCATTTTGGGATAGTATACTCCTGTACAGTTTCTTTTTATGATACATTTGTTCAAAGTAAAAAAAAAATAAAATAAAAGAAGTAATAAAAAACCTCAGGCAGCTGGATGTGAAAATTTCTTTCTGTTCAGAATTTTAGCAATTGTACGGTAGTTCTTGTGGAAGATGTTACTTCAATTTATGGACTATGACTGAAGGATTTCATTTTCTCTTTTCAGAAATTGATAGGTTGCAAACAGATGGGTGAAGAAGTATTGAAGTGTATCGATTCTCAGCAACCCGCATCTGTTACCAGTTGAGATCTTCGTGTTTAGCATTGAGAGCACTTCAAGTACTACTCTTCACTACTAAAACTTAAGAATTTTTGTCGCCCTAATTGCGATGTTGTAGTTGGTTTCTTTTGTCCTTCTGTTTTGATATTAGAATATCTTTGTACAAAAGAGTCAGCCCAACAGGATCATGGATAGCCAATTGGGAACTGCATGGTAACTATTAAGGTTATTAGCTTCGAAGTTACATTCATAATTATGGAATGTGATAATTGACATAAATTGACCATTTGTAGTTGATATTACTCGATAAGAACTGTTCAAGGAGATTTTTTTGGGACTTCGTAGAATGCTCCTCATTGGCGAAGAGTTATTTATAATCTATGTGTCTGCTGTGTCTGTTAGATTCTTAGATCATTTCAAATCCGGATGAATTATCATACTAGAATCACAAACCAATGTTAGCTCCTCGTGGTTGTAAACACTTACAGGCCTGACTTCTAGAATTTTTCTTGTGCAGTATAAGGATCGACTCTTACAGAAGAGCATAATTGGATCAATCTTATGCTCGATTTATGTTTTTTAGAGGCAAGAGATATATCCGCTTTTTGAGGCAAGAGATATATCGGCACAACAGTGCACTAAGGTTGTGTTTGTTCTTTGAATCTTAATTGGCTATATCAAAATTGATGAATCTAAAGTGGCGCGAGTTTCTTAGTTGTAATCTTTGTTTCTGAGAAATATTATATACACTTACCATTTCTACCTGCTACACTCACATCTCCTTTGACTTCAGCAAACATTACCTTAGATGTGTGTCTATGTAACAAGAATGGTGAGTGCATTTAAAATTTCCTTTGTTTTATAGTTTGTATCTTATTTGAAACATCTAGGGAAGTTTAGAGGCGCCTCCCATAAATGTTATATGTGTCTGCGATACTATTGTCATGATTTCAGATCTCAAAATTTAAAAAGCAAATCTCGAAAGTGGGTGGAAATATCAAATATTGAAATTGTGTAATCTTTTTAGTTTTGTCACCGTCTGAATGGATCTCTTTAGCTGTCTTGACAAATGTTAACGAATTGAATCCTTTTCCAGAAAAAGACATCCCATTCTAGTGATCACCAGTCGTTCTTAGAGAATAGAGGGGTCAAAGACGAATCAGTGATATACTAAGGGGAATTTCATATACACCTACCATTTTTACCTGCTACACCCGCATTCCGGCTAACTTGGTCAATTTTTTCATAAAAAAAAACCACACTCCTTGTCGACGGAACATTCCAAAATCAAACAATTGTCTTTATCTAAGATTACATTCAAATTATTGAAGTTTTATATTGATATTTTAAGGCCAGCGCTTTGGGGAAAGCTAAATAGTTTCCGGGTGTGAAATTTTAAAGGGAATATGTAACTTCAACGTAAAAAAAAAAAAAAAAGGTTTTTTTTTTTTTCTAATCTCTCTCTGTAAATTTTTTTTTTTTTTAAACATCTCTCTCCTCTCTCTCTCTAGATCTGGTGAACCAGATCTGGTCTGCGAACAGACCTTTAATGGCCTGTTCGCAGACCTCATGAAGGTCTGCGAACAGGCCATTAAAGGTCTGTTCGCAGACTTTCATAAGGTCTGCGAACAGACCTTATGGAGGTCTGCGAACAGGCCATTAGAGGTCTGTTCGCAGACCTTCATGAGGTCTGCGAACAGACCTAGATCTGGTGAACCAGATCTGGTGAATAGATCTGGTTCACCAGATCTAGAGAGAGAGAGGAGAGATTTTTTTTTTAAATTATTTTTTTAGAGGGAGAGATAAAAAAAAATGTTTGAAGGTCGCCGGCCGAAAAATTTTCCGGCCGGCGACCTTCGACGAAGAAGACGATGAGGTGGAGAGAGAGAAGTGAGGTGGAGAGAGAGAGAGGTGAGGTGGAGAAGCTATTTTGCTTTCCCCATAAATAAAATTGTCAAACAAATTTGACCAATTTTTGACCAAGTCTTCACACCCCGGAAACTATTTAGCTTTCCCCAAAGCGCTGGCCTATTTTAATAGTGAAAATCATGGAAAAGAGAGAAGTTTCACATTATTATTTTGATTCAAAGAAAACTATAAAACCGAATAATCACTCACTAAAAAGCTATAGGAACATAACATGAATCTTCATTTTAAGTTCTTTTAATGAAAGTGGTATTATTCCTGAAAAGATAAAATTTCATAAAGGTAACCTATTGAAAGAAAAAAATTTCATAAAGGTAACCTATTGAAAGAACCAGTGAGACAGATTGCATTATAGGTCGACACCAAACTACCAATATGTAATGTAACATATCTGTTTTATATTACCGATCAACTACTTAGCGAACTTCTCTTCAAATGTTGCTCTCTGTTATTTGTATATAGGACTGTACCGTTACCTTATATTACTCATCAGTTTCACCTTTTCGATAGCTTGATTATAAAATAAGTTTCATTTCATCGTCAAAAACTAGTCAAGGGCATTAAAGAAAGTGATCGTGTTAGGATTAAAATAGGCTTAAGCGTGAGGGTGAATAATGGTCAGTGTATCAGGTAAACATAGGTTTCACCTTTCCGAGTACAACTGTCAAAAAAAAGATTAACTTTTAATCCATTCGAGCACGACCATGCATTTTCATTTGTTACTCATCAAGTGGTCTGGAGATACTTTATCTTAATTTAATTAGAAAGACGTAATCCATTCTTGTACTCCCACTCAGCTTTATGTATGTCCTGTCTTTCCCAGTATCTTCTTTTATAACCTCCTTTTACGGCGCGACGTTTGGCGGGACCAAAGTCGGGCATTCTCTACATAAGATGAGCGGGGCACTTATGTTTTGAGGAATTTCTCCAATCTTGTCAATGAGAGGTGTTTGACGTTCATCACTTTGATGTACTCTCATTTGTGGGTTATCTAGTGTAAACTCCCTATTACACACCCATGTAGTTAACAGATCTGCTACGTTGTCATCCATATGGACTTTGCAAATGACCACATCTTTTCTTTCTGTGATTTCCCTGACCACGTAGTACTTCCTTTGGATATGTTTGGATTCTGGTGTGCTCTAGGTTCCTTGGCTTGGGCGATTGCTCCATTGTTGTCACAATACAAAGCTATTCCCTCTTCTATGCCAGGTACGACACCAAGTTCCATTATGAACTTCTGGAACTCCTTCCTTGGCCGCTTCAGAAGCTGCTAGGTATTCTGCTTCAATGACAGAGTCTGCAACAGTGCTCTGTTTGGAACTCTTCCAGCTCACTGGTCCTTCATTCAGATAGAAGACGTAACCAGACTGTGATATGAAATCGTCCCTAACCGTCTGAGAACTTGCATCCACATGGCCTACGACCTGGAGTATCTCTTCTCCGCCATACACTAAGAAGTGATCCTTAATCCTTCTTAGGTACTTTAGAATATTTTTGGTGACAGTCTAATGCGCTTCTCCTGGATTGGATTAGTAACGACAACACATGCTCAAGGCATATGAGACGTCTGGGCGAGTGCGGATCATGGCGTACATGATTGATCCTATTGCCGAGGCGTAAGGAACACCAATCATGAATGCTAGCTCATCAGGATTCTTAGGACACTGATTCTTGCTTAGCGTGATGCCATGTGAAATGGGAAAAAATCCTCTATTACAGTCTTTCATTTTGAACCTGCCTAGAATCTTATCTACATAAGTTTCTTGACTGAGTCCAATCATCCTTCTCGATCTATCTCTATAGATCATGATACCCAATATGTATTCTGCCTCCCCAAGATCCTTCATTGAAAAACATTTCTGAAGTTAGTCCTTGACTGATTCTAACATCTGAATGTTGTCTCCGGTGATTAAAAATGTCATCGACATAAAGGACCAAGAAAACTAGGTTGCTCCCACTAAACTTCTTGTAAACACAAGATTCTTCTGCATTCAGAGTCGGGGCTCGTCGTCATAGCTTGTTTGTAGGTACTCGACTCATTATCTTCTTAACAGCTTGATGTTTGTTTTCTGAGATAGTTCCTTGTTAGAAGTGACTCGAATATGGATTGGTATCGAACCCGGTTTACGACCCGCCAAACCGAATTTTGGACCCGTTAATATAGCTGATTACTGAGACATGGCTGGTATGCGAAGCAGGGCTCCGAGGCAAAGCTGAACTGCGAAGCTAGGCTTATGTCAGTTATTAGTGTTAGCGTATCCGTGTAATGTCGGTTGTAGAGAGAGAGTCGGTGAGGCGGTGGGATTAGGGTTTAGTGGTTATATAAACTAAACCCTAAGGAGATATCAGTAGCACAATCTCACAAAATCTCTTGTGTAACTTGTTTGCTTATCATAGTGGAAATCATCGCACCGTTGTCGTCGTTGAGTAGGTCTCACCAACCGAATCACGTAAATCTGTGTGTTCTGTTCTTGATTGGTCTTTACTGTTCCTATTGCTTCTGCTTGATTACTCGTATTGATCACATTAAACCTCGATTGGCATAACAAACTGGTATCAGAGCTTAGGTTTTGAGATTTCTGTGATGGCGAAATACGAGATAAAGAAATTCGAAGGAAGTAACGATTTTAATCTTTGGAAGATTAAGATGCGAGCAGATTAGTTCAACAGGGTCTGCTGAAGACGTTGAATGGGAAGGCGGCACTCGATGAATCACTTTCAAAAGTAGAGAAGGAAGATCTCTTGGAGAGAGCTCATGGTCGAATTATACTCCGTTTGAGCAACGAGGTCTTGCGGGAAGTAGCGACGGAAACTACAGCCGATAAGCTATGGAGTAAGCTGAAGACAAGGTATATGACGAAATCTCTAACTAATCTTTTGCATCTAAAGAAGAAATTATTTAGTTTACAGATGTTAGAAGGGGAATCGTTGAAAGACCATATGGATGAACTCATCCGAGTATTCTTAGATTTGGCAAATATAGATGTCAAGTTCGAAGAAGAAGATAAGGCAGTATTATTGCTTGCATCCCTGCCACCATCATATGAAAGCTTTGTTGATTCTTTTAATTCTAGTAAAACAACTACAACTTTTGGGGATGTTAAAGGAACATTGAACTCGAAGGAGTTGAGACGGAGGTCAATGGAAGAAAGCAGCTCAGGAGATGGTTTGGTTGTAAGGGGAAGATCGCAGCATGTGGTCGATGGGAAGGGCCGTCACGGTCTAAATCGAAACCTAAGAAATACAGATGCTTTAATTGTAAGAAAGAAGGACACTTCAAGAAGAATTGTCCTGAGTTTAGGAAGAAGCCAGGTGAGGCAGCAGTCATCGAAGAAGATGATGGTAGTGTCTGGGCAATCATTGAAGAATGTGATGAAGCTATGGTTCTGGCGATCAATGCCTGCTTTGCTTTGTATGATATGGAATTGGAGCAACTTGATGTTAAGATTGCATTCTTACATGGAAAGTTGGAGGAACGAATCTGCTGATGTCAAAAAATGGTTTCCATTAGATCATCATGAAATAGGGAGTTGATGCATGACAGCCTCCGTTATGTATGAATCCTCCGTTATGTTGGGGATCGATTAGCTCTGCGTTCCTGCTTCCAGCTCTGCTTCTCTTTGTTCCAACTCTTGGCTCCTGTTCCTCGCTCCTTACTCCTGTTCCTTGCTCCTTGCTCCAGCTCCTGTTCGTCTGTTCCCAAGGGGGGAAAACTAGCAAAGGGTTCGAAAATCGCTCCGACGCTCAAGCCAGTCAGGGTGCTCTTTGCAGTAAAAGAATGAATATTGATTGATCCTTTTGGGGGGCGAGTTTTTAGAACTCTAAGTTTCTTGTGATCTTTTTTGGGTAAAGAGATCGTGTCCTGTGAAGGACGATGCGGGGGGCCTTTTATTGGCGATGTTAGGCCGACTGTGATTAATGGCGGTGGTGAGGCAGTTGCCGTCAAACCGAAGGGAAAGTTTCATCTCTTGAATATCTAGGGTTTCTCTCAGAGTCTATCCCAGATCTTTGATAAGTGGAAGTTCCTAAGTTCAAGGATTCTCCGTAGATATCTTGCCGGTGTGACAGACTGTAAAAGAAAATTTTCCTCCTTTAGATACTTGGAGTCCAAACTGGTTTAAACACTTCGAGATGTGTAGCCGACTGAGATCTTTCCAGAAGTTTCGGGATTAAGTCGGTAGGTCGCTTGGCGCTGCTGCGTCCCAGCTCTGGGCGTAAGACACTGGCTGAACCTGTGTGGACCCCCCTCACTCATTTGAAGACCACAGAACTGATCTGTCCATGCCAAGGGCGTCTTGCAGGGCTGGTTTCTTTTGGCCGACCTCCCAGTTAGGGGAACATTCGGTGGACCATCAGGAGCTCAGCGGTCCTTCTACCTTAAGCCGGCTTTGTTGACTTTGTTGACTTCAGGTCTAATCTTGACTCTTCAGACGTTAGTCAACGTCTCCAGTTGGCGGATCGTTCTCCAGTTGGCGGATCGTTCTATTAGACGAACACGTGGAATAGTTGAAGATGTTTTAATAAAAGTTGGTGAATTCATCTTTCCTGTAGATTTCATCATCTTGGATACCGACCCAGTTCGTGATACCCAAAGTCAAATTCCCGTCATTTTAGGACGACCATTCTTAGCTACATCTGATGCTGTCATATATTGTAGGAGTGGACTCTTAAAATTGTCTTTTGGAAACATGACTGTAGAGATGAACATCTATAAAGCTGGACTTTTTCCAGATGATGTTGAGGATTTTACCGAGTTGAATCTGATAGATATGTGTTCGTTCAAGATTCTTTACCTGAAACTTTATCCGAGGATCCCTTAGAAACACTGTTGGCTCATTTTGGCTCATTTTGGATTCTACCCCATTACTGGATACTGATAAGTGGAAAGCGAAAGTTGAACCCCTCATTTTGTCAAAGCCAATTGACTCGCCAACTTTAGAGACAAATCAACTATCATCTACCAATGAGTCTAGTGGTCCTTCTATCCCAGAGTTGTCTACATCCACAGAAAAACCACCTTCCTTAGAATTGAAACCCTTGCCTGACAACTTAAAGTACTCGTTTCTAGGCCCATCTGAAACTCTACCTGTCATTATTGCTTAAGAACATGAGAGTAGACTGTTAGATGTCCTTAGAAACCACAAAGAGGCCTTAGGGTGGTCAATTTCAGATTTAAAGGGTATAAGTCCTTCTGTTTGCATGCACCATATCTACTTAGAGGAAGATGCTAAACCGTCAAGGGAAATGCAACGTAGACTTAACCCTCACATGAAGGAGGTAGTTAGAGCTGAAGTCCTAAAATTATTAGGTGCGGGTATCATATACCCTATTTCAGATAGTACTTGGGTCAGTCCTGTTCAAACTGTACCCAAGAAATCAGGCATTACTGTAGTCAAGAACGAAGCAAATGAGTTAATACCCACCAGGATGACCACTGGGTGGCGTGTTTGTGTTGACTACAGGAAATTGAACACGGTCACGAGGAAAGACCATTTTCCTCTTCCTTTCATTGATCAGATGTTAGAGAGACTAGCTGGGCATAGCTACTACTATTTCTTAGATGGCTATTCTGGGTATAATCAGATTCCTATAGCCCCTGAAGACCAAGAGAAAACCACTTTTACCTGGCCATTTGGAACTTATTCTTATCGTCGGATGCCTTTTGGGTTGTGTAATGCACCCGCCACTTTTCAACGATGTATGATGAGCATATTTCAGATATGATAGAGAGGTTTCTCGAGGTCTTTATGGATGATTTTTTAGTCTTTGGCTCATCATTCGATCAATGTCTGCATCACCTCACACTCGTGTTGGTTCGATGCAAAGAGAAGAACTTAGTTCTTAATTGGGAGAAATGTCACTTTATGGTTCGCTCAGGAATAGTCTTAGGGCATGTCATTTCTGAAAAAGGCATTGAAGTAGATAAAGCAAAAGTTGAGTTGATAAAAAGCCTCCCAGTCCCTAAAACGGTCAAAGATATTCGATCGTTCTTAGGACATGCTGGATTTTATCAGCGGTTTATCAAAGATTTCAGCAAGATATCTAGACCTCTTTGTAATCTTTTGGCAAAAGAGAACAAATTTGTCTTTGATGGTCCTTGCTTAGAAGCCTTTGAAAAACTTAAACTTATGCTTACTTCCTCCCCTATTATTCAACCTCCCAACTGGAGTACTCCATTTGAGATCATGTGTGATGCATCTGATATGCCATTGGAGTCGTGTTAGGTCAACGTAAGAATAAACTTCTTCACGTTATATACTATGCCAGTAAGACGTTGAATGATGCACAGCTAAACTACTCTACCACTGAAAAAGAGTTATTAGCTGTAGTGTATGCCTTAGGGAAGTTCAGATCATATCTCGTGGGGTCTAAGGTCATCATATTCTCTGATCATGCTGCATTAAAATATCTCCTTTCTAAAAAGGATGCAAAACCTAGGCTGATTAGATGGATACTGCTGCTACAGGAATTTGACATAGAAATTCGGGACAAAAAGGGGTCCGAAAATTTAGTAGCAGACCACTTGTCTAGACTTGTAGTCGAGTCTGTCAAAGACAAGTTACCCATGAGAGAGAGCTTTTCTGATGAGCAACTCTTTAGTGTCTCCCGATTACCTTGGTTTGCTGATATAGTGAACTATCTTGCTACTGGTCGAATACCCAAACACTGGACCAAGCAAGATCGTGATAAATTTTTATTTGAGGTGAAACGGTTCTTCTGGGATGACCCATACTTATTTAAGTATTGTCCCGACCAGATCATTAGGAGATGTGTTCCTGATGAGGAACAATTGAAAATCATTTCCTTTTGTCATGATCATGCATGTGGAGGGCATTTTAGTAGTAAAAAGACGGCTGCCAAAATTCTACAATGTGGTTTTTACTGGCCGTCTATATTTAAGGATACCCATGCATATTGTTTGGCATGTGAACGATGCCAAAAGTTGGCAAGCATTTCACGTAGGAACATGATGCCCCTTAATCCTATTTTGGTAGTTGAGGTCTTCGATGTGTGGGGCATCGATTTCATGGGTCCCTTCCCAAATTCATTTGGAAATCTGTACATCCTAGTGGCAGTTGACTATGTGTCTAAGTGGATAGAGGCGGTTGCTTGCAAAACGAATGATCACAAAGTTGTGATCACTTTCTTGAAGGAAAACATACTTTCTCGTTTTGGCACACCGCGGGCAATTATTAGTGACGGGGGCACACACTTTTGTAATAGGCAGTTTGAGCTTTTAATGAATAAATATGGTATTACCCATAAGGCGTGTACCCCATATCATCCAGACTAGTGGTCAAGTCGAGGTGTCAAATAGGGAGATTAAACGCATTCTGGAGAAAACGGTTAACACCAATAGGAAGGATTGGTCTTTACGACTAACCGATGCACTATGGGCTTACCGTACAGCATTTAAGACCCCTATTGGAATGTCTCCATATAGACTAGTGTATGGCAGAGCATGCCACTTACCCGTTGAGTTAGAGCACAGAGCATATTGGGCTATCAAGCAATTGAATTTTTCGCTTGACAAGGCGGGTAGAGAGAGAAAGTTGCAACTCAGTGAGTTGGAGGAGTTGAGAAATGATGCAAATGAGAGTGCTAGGTTATATAAACATAAGATGAAAATTTTGCATGATAAAATTATTTTAAGAAAAACATTTTCACCGGGTCAGAAAGTTTTATTATATAACACACTTTTGCATTTATTTCCTGGTAAACTCCGTTCTAGATGGTCAGGACCTTTCACGGTCAAGTTTGTGTATCCTTATGGTGCAGTCGACATTGAAGACAGAAATGGTAGTGTGTCCAAAGTGAATGGACAACGGCTGAAACCATTTTTAGAGATGTTGACCGATACAGAGGACGTTCCTATCGATGATCCTGTCTATCCAAACTGATCCGCTATGATCAGTTTCGTCTGGCTGAAGACGCTAAACTTAGCGCTTTCTGGGAGGCAACCCATGCATAAGACTTCTGAATCTGGTATCATCTTTCCCTAATCCTGTTATTTTTGCATAGTCTTCAGAACATTGAGGACAATGTTCGGTTTAAGTTTGGGGATGGGGATTGAATTTTTAGTCCTTATTTCAAAAAAATTCAAAAGGGTTCAAAATTTTTAATTTTTGGATTGAAATGGTGAGTCTAGTTGTTTTTTGCTTGTTAATAGTTATAGAGTCTAGTTGGTTGTACTATGCTTTTGCTAAAGGTTTTTTCATGAATTTCGAGTCTTGAAGTTGTCTGTGCACTAGCCATGTGAGTATTAGATAGGTGAAGAGTAGACTTTTCTAAGAGAACTTAATCGATCATTAGTGGAGACTTAACCCAGGTGAGATTCTGAGCCTTTCTTTTTGTTTTGAGTGATCTCTTCTGAGCTAATTCTGAGTAGAATGAAGAGCTACTCAACCTCGCAATATTCCTTAGAACTCAGTTGATCTCTTGAGTTCAAATTTTACAACCACTAGGGATGTCATCAGGAATGCAAACCTTCTCTTGTAGTCTGACAAACTTGAAAACAGTGTCAACTATAGGAAGATAGGAACTTCATCATTTAGAACCCTGAGAATAAGGCATGAAGCAAAGTGAATAGAATTTTACCCAAGGAAAGAATAATGTGAAGAAAGTATGTTATGTATTTTGAGTTTTATTACTAGAGTCAGTAGCAAAAAAAAAAAAATGAAAATGAAAGAAAAAAAAGTTTATGTAGTTTTGTTTGAGTGTTTATCCCTTGAAGTAGTTCTTGAAGTTTTAAAGACGTTGAGTTCTCAGGTGTTCTAGTCACATCATCATTAGTGTCTATCGACCTCTAGGAAGCATTGTTAGATAGTAGATCAGGTGAGAAGAGTTGGTTAGCTTCCCCATTCCATATTAGTGGTTGTTTCCTTCTTTGAGATCAGTCGTCCACATAATTTTAGTCCGTCTTTTTCATGTGTTGAGTTTTCCTTCATATTCATACCAACACATACAGTGAACCATTCTTGAGTGACTTTAATTTTTGAGTGTATGACCGTGAGGCAGCAGTCGAGGCGAAATGTATCGAGACGGTAATCTAGGTCTTGTCTTTTCAGAACCGAAATGATACTCATATTGGCTGGTCATGTGCACTTCGAGTCTTGATTACTAGTGAAAAGATTTTTAGCGTTTGTATGGCTCGATTGATTTGGATTTCATTTCTATTAACTTTCGAAAATCTACCGGATGAACATTTTTAGTCCACATCATATTTAGACCCTTTTGCATTTTTGATTTTTGAATTTTGTGGGTATATTCACTGCAAACCCTCACGAGACAAAACTCGTCCTCTTGGGTAGCCAAGAGGTTTAACGGCTTGTTGCACGTGCTAAGTGCAATCGTGTTTCCCTACGAAAGTGGTGAAATGGGATTAGCTTATTTATCTGTTTTGCTCGAGGACTAGCAAAATCTAAGTTTGGGGATGTTTGATGAGACATGGAAATATCCCATCTGAGTCTCTTAATTTAGACGAGTTAGTCTCTCTAGAGCAATTACTCTCACGAATTACTCTCTTTTATGTTCAGGTACCTTTTTACAGAGTTACGCGTGCAAAACGGATAAAGTCGGAAAGAATACAGACTAGGGGCATTTTGGTCATTTGTTGATTCTGACTTCTTGGTCAAGATTAGTGTTCGGATGGAAAGTAGAGTCCAAGACGAGCCCGTAGGCGAAAACGGAAGTCAAATCGGAGTCCGGATCAATAAAATAGAGAAGGTCAAAGTTCGGGTCAAACTTGGTGGACTAAATGACAAGACGGACACATGGCATGCATCCAGGAAACAATCGCACGAACCAGAAGAGACGCGGGCTACATTCGGGTACGGAAGGACGGCATTCGGGGTTTTCTGTGAAACATGATACGGTACTCGGCGCATCCAAGCTTCTGTAGTCCCTTGCATATCCGACGAAGGTTGCGGTTCCCGTGAAGATCAGACGGTGCTCTATGGATTTCTCGGTAGCCCGCGAACCACTGGATCATTTTGCTCCCTCCTCATCAGTACGTGAAAGCTGCTATTATCTTCTCCCATCTCAAATCAAAACATAATTAGAGAGGGAGAGCAAAATCAGAGAAATTTAGAGAGAGAAACCGAGAGAGAGATTGAGGAGATTTAAACAGAAGCATGAGAGATTCGATTCGATTCGATTATTGGGGAGAACAGTCACGGTTAAGAATCGAAACAAGATGAAAGAGAGAGACCCGAGCAGAGAGAGATAGAGCTGGAAATCGGGAAGCCGAGATTGGAGGAAGATGAAACTGAATTGAGAGTCGGTTAGAGGAGATATTCGACTTGTCTTCAGGTCTATAAAAACAAAAAGAAGAAGCAGAGAGAAGGGAGGAGGATTTTAGAGAAAAGAACAGAGGAGAGAGAGATATAACCGAGAGCTCATCGTTTTTGAGTTTTTCTTAATTTCTGATTTTTGCATCTCTTTTTGTAATCTTAGTTTCTTAGTGAGAGAGAGAGATTACAGAGGAAGAGAGAAAGTTAGAGAGAGAGACAGAGAGATATTGTAGAGAGAGAGACTCAAATGTAATGAACAATTACTTTTATTTTGTTTTCGATTTTCCTTTTATATTCTGTTTTCTTGGTGAGAGAGAGATAGAATTGATAAAGATAAAGAGATTACAGAGAGTTATAAGTAGAAAGTAAGAAAGAAACAAGAGGTTAGAGAGAGAAAGAAAGTTGAAGAAGATGAGAAAATAATTTTCTCAGAGAGGAAACTATTTCCGGGAAGACGAGAAAATCGTTTTCCTTAGGGGTGCGTTTGGCAGAATTCTCTAAAAATCAGAAGGAAATCACTTCCTTAGGCTCTGTTTGGTGGGAAAAATCGCAGAAAAGTTAAGTTTCTTTCTTCTTTTTCTTATACTAATTCAAATATTTATCGTTTCTAGCATGAGTAGCTAAATCTTTTCTATCTAGGGTTTTAGATGAAGTCATAATAATTATTCTCTCAATAAATTTATTAAAGTTTTTACTATTTTAACGATAAAATCTTCCGGATTTTTAGACCGTTCATGGACTAAAACCTGAGTTATATAAAGAACTCTCTAATTGGATCAAAATTAAATTGTCGTTAGAATTGTTAGGAAGACGGATTCGAAAACCCTAGGTTCCCTTTTTCTGAATACCGACTTATTTCTTTATTTATTTTTGAGTTTTATATTTTATTTTTATTTTACCACCATCAAACAATTTTTAAATCTCAATAGTTTTAAGGTTAGAATTTAGTTTAACTTGGTCTCTGAGGAACGAACCGGTCTTACCGGGTTATTACTTGACGCCCGTATACTTGCGGGTGGAGGGAAACCTTTTAGGGTAATCTTTTAGGCCCATCAAGTTATTTCTGAAAAACTCGGTAGCTCAATCAGTTTTGTCAAATATAACAACTAACATACATAATTTTGACGACAAATAATTGAGTTCTAACAAACGCATCAAACATCCCCAAGCTTAGATTTTGCTAGTCCTCGAGCAAAACATAAAAATTAAACTATACCTAACTCACTACTTTCGTAGGGATCACGGTTGCATTTAGCCCGTGCAACAAGCCGTTAAACCTCCAGGTTACCCTAGAGGACGAGTTTTGTCTCGTGAGGGTTTCCAGAGAATTTACCCACAAAATTCAAAATTTCAAAATCCAGAAGGGTCCAAATCTAACATGGACTAAAAAATTGTTTATCCGGTAAAATTTTTAAAAGCTAATAGAAATGAAATCCAAGTCAACCAGACCATACAAATGCTAAAAATCTCTTCACTAGTAATCTAGACTCGAAGTGCACGTGACCAGCCAATATGAGCATCATTTCGGTTCCGAAAAGACAAGACCTCGATTACTTTCTCAATACATTTCGCCTCGACTGTTGCCTCACAGTCATACACTCAAAAATTCTAGTCACTCAGAAATGGTTCACTCAATGTGCGAGTATGAGCATGAAGAAAAACTCAACACATTACAAAAGATGGACTAAATTTTTGGTAAACGACTGATCTCATAGAAAGGAAACAACCACTAATACGGAATGGGGAAGCTAACCAACTCTTCTCGCCTGATCTACTATCTAACAGAGCTTCCTAGAGGTTAATAGAAACTAATGATACGGTGAACTAAAACTCCTGAGAACTCGACGTTTTCAAATCTTCAAGAGCCACTTCATCGGATAAACGCTGAAACAAAACTACACAAATACTTTTCTTCTTTGATTTTTTTTTTTTTTAGTACACTGGTACTATACTCAAAATACAAATACTACTTTCTTGACATTATTCTTTCCTTGGTAATATTCTCTTCATTTTGTTTCATGCCTAATTCTCAGGGTTCTAAATGATGGATGAAGTTCCTATCTTCCTCTAGTTGACACTGTTTTCAAGTTTCTCAGACTACAAGAGAAGGGTTTGCATTCCTGAGGACATCCCTAGTGGTTGTAAAATTTGAACTCAAGAGATCAACTGAGCTCTAATGAATATTGCGAGGTTGAGTAGCTCTTCACTCTACTCGGAATTAACTCAGTAGAGATCATTCAAAACAACAAGAAAGGCTCGGAATCTCACATAGGTTAAGTCTCCACTAATGATTGATTAAGCTCCCTCAGAAAAGTCAACTCTTCACCTATCTAACACTCACATGGCCAGTGCACAGACAACTTCAAGACTCGAAATTCGTGGAAACACCTTTATCAAAAGTGTAGTACAACCAACTAGACTCTATAACTATTAACAAGCAAAAAACAACTAGACTCACCTTTTCAATCCAAAATAAAAAAAATTGAAAATTTTTAAACCCTTTTGAATTTTTGAAATAAGGACTTAGCAAAAAATTCAATACCCTATCCCCAAACTTAAACCGAACATTGTCCTCAATGTTCTGGAGACTATGCAAAAATAAAGGGTGAAGGGAAAGATATTACCAGATTCAGATGTCCCATGCATGGGTTGCCTCCCAGAAAGCGCTAAGTTTAACGTCTTCAGCCAGACGTTACAGATGTTTCAACAAACCTTAAGAAACAGTTCCATAAACCAATAGGCGAAACATCTGAGGATCTACCCAAGACACGAAGTGATAAGTGAATGATAGTCTCACACTTTTATAAATATGCAGCAGTGCCTGTGAGACTACCGTGATCAGATAAGAATCCCCAAACTTAGACGACAAAAAGGTCGTTAAGTTTTGTAATGGACTAGAAAAATTATAGTCCTGATAGAAAGGATCTATGTAGTACGGAGAACCTAAGTGGGAGATTTCATAAACTTCCAAACATGACCCTGAGAGACAAGATGTAAGGTGATCTAGAGTATCAAAGACACCTGGATTTAGACTAGAAGTTTCTAAAACATGTAAGTTGGGTTCTTCTAAAGGAATAACCCGGCCACCCGACTCTAAGTCCTCAAAAGTCGGTTTAGATAAACCTTCTATACTCTCTCTTATCCCGATGTAAGCAGGGTCCTTAAAGGCATCTAGATCTTCGCCTAAGTCAAGTGAGCTAACGGTCTCATTCAACAAGTCAAGTAGCCATGACTCATCATCTTTGGTTGTGGAATGACTCTCAAGTTTATCCACAAGAAAATGGGATGAAGGTGTCAACGTCGAAGATAACACAACCTCGACTTTTTGCTCCTCCAAAAGGGGCACAAAAGTCTCTTCAGAATTAACAATGGGCTCATACGATGGTAGTGGTGTCTCTAGGGTTGGCAAAGTACTCGACTCAGACACCAATAATGAGGCAGACTCCGATATGTTATCTAACTCATTAATAATAGCCTCCTCATCTAAGCTCAAAAGGGCTAATAGAGTTCATAAGGGATCTCTCGACTGAGTCGTTGGTAATCCATCTTGAACTAAATAACTCCACCAAGTTCAACCCACTAAACTCATCTATGTCATCCGGATGGAGTCCTGCATTAAAAAATATTCATCTCCACCGTCATATTTCCAAATGACAATCTTAAAAGACCACTTCTACAGTATATGACAGCATTTGATGTAGCTAAAAATGGTCGACCTAAAATGACAGGGATTTGACTCTGGGTATCATGAATAGGTTCAGTATCTAAGATGATGAAATCTACAGGAAAGATAAACTCACCAATTGTTATCAAAACATCCTCTACTATGCCACCTGGTCGTCTGACAGACCGATCTGCCAACTGAAGAACTACATAAGTAGGTTTTATTTCTCCTAAACCTAATTGTAAGTACACAGAGTAAGGAAGAAGGTTGACACTGACACCTAGATCTAACAAAGCTCGCTCGATCTTATGGTCCCCTATAGTGCAAGGTAATGTAGGACTTCCTTGATCTTTGTACTTAGGTGGAAGGTTTTGCTGGATGATAGAACTTACTTGTTGAGTCAAGAAGACCTTCTTATGCACATTCATCTTACGCTTTCTAGTACATAGGTCCTTAAGGAACTTAGCGTAAGCTGGGATCTGTTTAATTGCATCTAGTAATGGAATATTAATGTTGACTTGTTTAAATATTTCCATTATATCCTCGAACTGAGACTTCTTCTTTGGCTCTACGAGACGTTGAGGGTATGGAGCTCTAGGAATGTAAGACTCAGGCACTACAAGTGGTTCCTCGGACTCAGGAGCCTTCTCAGGCTCTTTACTAGGGACAATAGTTGGTAAGGTGGGTTGTTCAGAGTTTAGTTCACTATCTTCGGGAACTCCTACCTTATTGTCAATTACCCTACCACTTCTAAGGGTGGTTACTGCATTGGCCTGGTCCATCGACTGTTTACCCTTCGGGTTTGGTTCTGGTTGACTAGGAAACATACCCTGTTCTCTCTGCCTAAGGGCTTCTCTAAGTTGACCTACCTCGGTTCTTAAACTAGTTACATCCTGGTTGGTCTCGTGTACAGTCTGGTTGGTCTGTTGTATAGCCTGGGCGGTCTGTTGTGCAAACTCTATCTGGGTTTTAGCTAGTTTCTTCATGGTTTTCTCTAAAGACTCATTGTTTTGAGAAGGATATTGGGTACTAGATTGACCCTGATTTTGAGCATATGGATTCCTAAGAGCATTAAACCCAGGAGGGTTCATTGAACTACTAACCTGACCCTGATTTTGACCCTTCGACCAAGAAAAATTGGGGTGATTTCTCCAACCCGGATTATAAGTGTTCGAATAAGGATCATATTTCTGACGGTTATCTTGCCTAGAGTTTAGATAAAGAGCATTAGCTTGCTCTTTTCGTCAGAAACAAAGAATAGGGTACACTTATTCCCTGTATGAGATGGGTCTCCACAGACGGAGCACGGATAAGAGATGGATTCATTTCCAACACTCATGACCTGAGTGGGATCCTCCTTAACTGCTTTAGGCTGACCAAGCTCTAGGGCTTCTATCCTTCTTGTCATGGCAGCGAGTTTAAGTTCCGACTCGTCAACTCTATATATGCCACCTTTATTCGGAGTAGGATTTGCCCTAGTAGGAGGTCCTCTAGAAGTTTCGCATTGGTGGGATTTCTCAGCTAGATCTTCTAGAAACGTCAAGCAGTCATCGACGGATTTATAAGTAAATCCGCCACCACAGAATGACTCTACCATGGATGTAGTGGGATAGTCTAGTCCGTCATAGAGAAATTGGACTAGTCTGCTCTTTTCATAACCATGGTGTGGACACTGTAGTTCCAGTTCTTTAAATCTCTCAAGATATTTGTAGAGAGACTCTCCTTCTTGTTGTACAAAATTATTAAGACTTTGCCTTAAAGAGGTGGTTTTGTGCTTGGGAAAGAATTTCAGAAGGAATAAACTGGTTAATTCTTCCCATGTGGTAATGGAATGAGGTTGTAAGGCATACAACCAAGATTTTGCTTTCTCTCTCAAAGAGAAAGGGAACAACCTAAGTCTCACTATTTCATCAGACATATTGGGAAATCTTATAGTCCCACAGATTTCTTCAAAATCCCTAACATGGTGGTAGGGATTCTCGTTCTCAACTCCACGAAAAAGTGGGAGCATTTGGATAATGCTCGGCTTTAACTCGAAGTGAGCCGTGGAGTGGGGTAACTGTATGCATGATGGTTGACATGTTCTAGTACGGTTCATGTAATCCCTGAGTGTCATAGGTGGATTTCCATCCCTGGCTTGGTTTAGATTTTCACCCATAGTGTCACTCAAAGAGAGATTGACTAAAAGATTACTTAGATGAGTTTTTCTACTAATGAAACGACCTCTCTTATCACGATATCTATCGGGCATAAACTAGAGCCCAATAACCAAGGATATTCTCAACAAAACTTTTTTTTTTTAAATCGAAAACCAAGGAATCACTACGAAGACCCTAGAGGAAAGCAAACACAATCAGTCTGACTCCACCAAGCAACCTAAATAAAATCTAGTCGAAAGACAAGTTGGTCAGATTCACCCTAAAAATCTAGACAGCTCCTACTTCGTTACAAAGCTTGAACTATAATTGTTATGAGGGTTACTCTGTCAAAGTAATACGGTCAAACAATTCTTGGTGACAGCCAACGATGAACGTTGTGATAGCCGTCCAACCTTCGGTAACGTTTCCTCTTCTCGAGGTGACCTTTTAAAGAATTGAGTGACACTTTCTTTTGAGGAATGCCCAAATAAAAATCAAGTCCCTGAATTGTTTCAATGATCCTATGAGCTCGAAACCTTAGGGGCTAATGTCTAAATCAGATTTTAGTTTTTAGGTGAGGTTTAGGATCGTGAATGTTGTTACCTATTTGGGCAAGAGAACGGTGATGAAATCCGTCTCCTATCTTTCAATTGGGTTATTGCCCTTACTAGAATGCCTATACTAAACAATTCGATCAAAGCAATTAGGCACACAAAACACACAATTACCCACTGACAGGGGCTTCATGGGTGATTAGAGAAATTACCTCCCGTTCAAGACGGGCGATGACCCTTGCAGACGACCCGGGCCACTCTCCCGTGAGTGTTCCAACCCGAGGCTTCGTTTGATTTTCGGTTACAATTAAAAAACCCTCTAATTTAGGGTCAAAACGTTTAAACCAAAAATAAAAACTAGAAAGTATAAAAGTCTCTCTCTCACCAAAAATAAAAAATACTAAAAATAAAACTGTAAATTCTTCTTCTTGAGCTCCTCTCCTTCTTGCGCCTTTTCTTTTGCTCCTTAGTGTTCTACACACCAAAAATGGAAAAGCAAGTCAAAGTGTCCAAAAATAAAAACTTACCAAAAATAAAACTTTCTAAATATAGAAATAATATAAGACAAATTCAAACTTAGTCCCCGGCAGCAAAGCCAAAAACTTGATGCGTACTTAAACTAACCTAAATAATAGGCTAAAATAAATTCGTATTTTGTAATAAAATTTCGCAAGTGCACTGGTCTATGTAGTGTAGACCTAGCAAGTACGGGTCGATCCCACGAAGACAAGTTGGAAATCTATCTCAACCTGAAACTAGTAAAATGATAGAGATTTGTTTAGAAAAGAGAACAATATAATGAAAATAATAGTTCAATCGGAAGGAAGCTAATATGAGAAAAATCCTAGAGTTTAGAATCCACCACAAACAATCATAAAAAGATATCTAACCATTAATAATTCTTTATCTATTTTATAACTCAATATTTGGTATACCTCATGCATCCAAATATCGGAAGATATATTGTTTTAAAAGCATATAGTCGTATAAAGGATTAAACTCAATTTAGTTGAACAATGATAACTTAACTATTATCTATCAACCTATAAGCATAAATCATTAAAGATTCACTTCTAAATATGATATATCAAATTGGAAGAATAAATAATGAAAAATGTATCACGATTAGGAACTAATAAGAGTTTAATATTTTTTGTCGTAATAAAGCACATTCAAGAGAATCATTAAGATTGAACATTCTTTTATTCATGTTCATGGCTTCATCTTTCACTCTAGGTGAGGAGTCTAGCACTCCATTACAACAATGAAAGTAATTGAATCAAAGAAAATGAGAAAGAAGTCACCCATATGATGCTCCGATATCGATCTTCATCCACCTTCAAAGTTGTAGTTGATGTCCTCTTTCTGCTGCTAAAAACTCCCCTTATATCCCTTTAGGGTCTGTGTTAGTGAAGGTTTTTGTGAAGCCACGGTTTGACTTGAATTGGTAACTTAATTGGTTTCCCCAAAGAGACACGCCATCATCCAAATCTTACAGCCATGCATGGATTTGTTTCCATTTTACTTGAAAAGGAATTGATCCCCTTCCTTTGATAATACTAGGATATATCCCGTGCCCTAGGGCACGGACACTTCTATCAATCAAATGTCATGAAATTTATTATTATATTTTATTGAGAGAGAGAGAGATTTTTATTAGTTATTATTTTTTTTCTTGTATTATTTTTTTGTTTCTTTTCTCTTAAATTAGTTATTATTTTATTGAGAGGGAGATAGAGAGATTTTAATTTCTTTTTTTAACCCTTGAAATTTATTTTGTTTCTTTTTTTCTTAAATTAGTTATTTTATTTCTAAGAAGGAAAGGATTATTGTTTTTTAAATAGGTAACTTTATTTCTACGAAGGACTATATCTTAAATTTTGAGAAGGACTTCCAGACAATATCTCTTATTAAATAAGGATGTTTGTCCCAGTCATCGTTTTCCCTTCTGTTTTATATAATAGATTTCATGACTTCAGCTATAGGTAACTAAATTGGTATAGGTATGGAAACCAAAGTAAAATTCCATTTAAAGTAATGAGCCTACCAATTACAATGCCAAATTAAAAGCACTTCACGTGGGCTACTGGTGTTGCATATTATGGTAACTAAAGTTTGCCTCTTGTTCACATTAGGTTCATGTTCTTCAGTCTATTGCGTAAAAGACCCTTTGTTGGGCATCTATTACAAAATGATTCCTAAATTAACTTCGGTCGCTCCAAATAAATTCTCTTAGGTACCAAATCAAGCATCAAAATCTCCTAATTGTCAACTTTTTCACATCTTTGGGTTATTTCTGAAAAACTCGGTAGCTCAATCAGTTTTGTCAAATATAACAACTAACATACATAATTTTGACAACAAATAATTGAAATCTAACAAACACATCATCAGGTATCACTTTATCAAGGACGTGATTGAACAAAGGAAGATCGCGATGAAGAAGGTTTCTACGGCAAATAATCCAGTGGATATGCTGACCAAGGAAGTTACAACTTTCAAGTTTAAGCATTGCTTAGACTTGATTGGGATCTCCAGATGTTAGCCCTACCAGGGCTGGAGCGACGATGGCTCAGAGGCGCTGAGCTATGATGGTGGAAGATTTAAGTTAAGAGGAGCATATTCAAGACAAGGTAGAGAATTGTTAGAAGTGACTCGAATATGGATTGGTATCGAACCCAATTTCCGACCCGCCAAGCCAAATTTTGGACCCGTTAGCAGAGCTGATTACTGGGACAGAGCTGGTATGCAAAGCAGGGCTCCGAGGCAGAGCTGGACTCCGAGACAGAGCTGGAATGCGAAGCTAGGCTTATGTCAGTTATTAGTGTTAACGTATCCGTGTAATGTCAGTTGTAGAGAGAGAGTCGGTGAGGCGGTGGGATTAGGGTTTAGTGGCTATATAAACTAAACCCTAAGAAGATATCAGTAGCATAATCTCACGAAATCTCTTGTGTAACTTGTTTACTTATCATAGTGGAAATCATCACGCCGTTGTCGCCGTGGAGTAGGTCTCACCAACCGAACCACGTAAATCTCTGTGTTCTGTTCTTGATTGCTCTTTACTATTCCTATTACTCCTTCTTAATTACTCGTATTGATCACATTAAACCCCTATTGGCATAACATTCCTTGAGCCTTTGAGACCTACGAGGGGCTTGAGCAACATCTGGAGTGTTATCAACTACTTAAGATGTCTCTTGCGAATTTAATTACTTGTGTGGGAGGTTCTTCGAGTTCCCCTAACTCTACCTCATTTTCCTCTTCCATCTGTTGTGGATAGATAGGAGCCGATAAACCTCTTGATATCTCCATATCATTGTTTATGTGTTTCTCATATTGAATTTCATCGATATCTACATTTCTCCCACTTGTGTTCTTGAAAATAAATTCCTTTTCGGGGAAGACATCATCACGATCAACAAACATTTTGTTCTATGTTTCGTTGTAGAAGTAGTAACCCCTTGTCTCTTTTTGGTAGCCCACAAGAGACACTTGTCTGACTTGGGTGAAAGTTTATCTCTTTGTAAACGCTTTACATAAACTTCACATCCCTAGACTTTGAGAAAAGACAACTTTGGAACCTTTCCATTTCATAACTCATATGGCGTCTATTCTACGGCTTTTGAGGGAGCTCGGTTAAGTGTGAAAGCAGTCGTTTCCAGAGTATATCCCCATAACGTATTTGGAAGATTGGCTAAACTCATCACATATCGTACCATGTCTAACAAGGTTCCATTTCTCCTTTCAGAAACACCATTCATCTGGAGTGTTCCAGGCGGAGTGAGTTGGGATACTATTCCGCAACTCCTAAGATGATCATCAAATTCTTGACTCAAATATTCACCACTCCGATCGGATCAGATGGCTTTTATTTTCTTGCCAAGTTGATTCTCTACTTCGTTCTGAAATTGTTTTAACGTTTCAATGGATTCAGACGTATGCCTCACCAAGTATATGTAACCATATCGAGTGAAGTCATCCGTGAACGTTATGAAGTAACTATAGTTACCTCTTGCCGGTATACTCATTGGTCCACATACATCCGTATGTATGATTTCCAATGGTTCTTTGGCTCGTTCTCCTTTTCCTTTAAAGGAAGACCTTGTCATTTTACCCATTAAACATGATTCGCACGTGTCGTATGATTCTAAGTCATATGATCCTAGAAGTCCATTTGCACGAAGCTTCTCCATGCATTTTAGATTAATGTCACCCAAACGACACTGCCAGAGGTAACTTGGGTTTGAATCATCTAATCGTGGCATACTGGTTTCTATGTTAAAGATCTCGTTTTCTATACTTGTCATATAGGGACCATTGTGTAACTTAGCACTGGTATAAAATTTCTTACCTTTATATAAAGAACGACGCTGATTTTTTTATTATAAGGTGATATCCCTCTTTGTCAATACTAAGACAGAGATAATGTTTCCAGAAATAAAAAGTACATAAGAATAATTATGAAGTTCTAAAACTAGACCAGTTTCTAAAGGAAAACTATAGGTTCCCACAACTTTTGCAGCAACCGTTGCTCTATTCGCAACCGTAGGACCAGATCCCTTTTAGACAATTATCTGATTCCCTTAAGCTCATGTGCATCAGAGATGATATGAGCACCACATCCGGTATCAAATAACCATGAGGGGGAATCAACTATATTTGCTAAGTTAACTTCAATAACATAGATACCTTGCTTGGAATCGTGAATTCCTTCCATCTTCCCTTTCTTCCCTCAATCAATAGAAATTCCTTCTTTGATTCAGACATCCCAATGCCATTCTGGATTTCCTTGGAAATCCTGTACTTCCTCAACCCCGATATGTTTCGGGGCATGTCCCTCAATCGTCGGATGATTCTGTGCACATCCATTTTCCTGAATCTCTTTTGAAAAATAGGTTTCATGGTGGCCAACATAAGGCATGTTACGGAAACAGATTTCATACGGATACCTTTGGCCTACTTTTAATCCTCAACCGTTAAGGTCGCAGTTATCTTTGGAATTGGGGTATCTAGTATGCTTTCTTTGTTTGTAGATCTGAGAACTCTTCTCAGTCTCTTCTCCCAATCAAGGAAGTTTTTCATGTTCAATTTGTCTTCATCGAGGATTGAACATAGGTTGAAAAGGCTATCTTTTGCCATTGTAAAACTACATGAAACAAAAAAAGGATTTTGCTAAGTATTACATTTCATATTTTGCAAAAAGGACTCTATTTTGCCACATTATCCAAGAAAACCGTCCCTAGTTGAATAATGCGATTTCGAGACCCCATTTCTTAAGGATTAAGCGGAGGTAACAACTTAGTCAACGGATTTACCACATCTTTTCGTTCAGTGATCTCCCTGATCACGTGGTACTTCCGTTGGATATGCTTGGATTTATGGTGTGCTCTTGGGTCCTTATCTTGGGCAATTGCTCCATTGTTGTCAGAACAGAATGCTATTCCATGCCAGGTACAACACCAAGTTTCGTTACGAACTTCTTGATCCAAAATTCCTTCCTTGTCCACTTCCGAAGCTGCTAGGTATTCTGCTTCAATGGTAGAAAAATGCAACAGTGTTTTGTTTGGAACTCTTCCAGTTCACTACTCCTCCATTTAGACAGAAGACGTAACCAGATCGTGATTTGAAATCATCTCTATCTGTTTCGAAACTTGCATCCATATGACCTTCAACTTGAGTCTTTTTTCCTCGCCGTATAGCAAGAATTGATCCTTAGTCCTTCTCAGGTACTTAAGAATATTCTTGGTGGCAGTCTAGTGTGCCTCTCTTAGATTCGAGTGGTAACGGATACACATGCTCAAGGCATACGAGACGTCTGGACGAGTGCAGATCATTGCGTACATGATTGATCTATTGCCGAAGCATAAGGAATTTCGCTCATGCGTGCTTGCTCATCTGGATTCTTAGGGCAATAGTTCTTGCTTAACACGACGCCAGGTGACATGGGAAGAAATCCTCTCTTGGAGTCTTTCATCTTGAACCCGTCGAGAATCTTATCTATGTAAGTTTCTTGACTAAATCCAATCATCCACTTTGATCTATCTCTATAGATCTTGATACCCAATATGTAATCCGCTTCCCCAAGATCCTTCATTGAAAACACTTCTGAAGCCAGTCTTTAACTGATTCTAACATCAGAATGTCGTTTCTAATGATTAATAGGTCGTCGACATAAAGGACCAAGAAAACTAGGATGCTCCCACTAACCTTCTTGTAAACACAAGATTTTTCTACATTCTTAAGGAAACCAAACTCTTTGATCGCCTCATCAAATCAAAGATTTCAACTCCTGCTTGCTTGTTTTAGTCCATAAATGGATCTCTGAAGTTTTCAAACCTTTCCAGCATTATTGGAGTCTACAAAACCTTCAGGCTGTGTCATGTACTCATCCTCTTCCAGATTTCCGTTGAGGAAGGCAGTTTTGACATCCATTTGCCAAATCTCATAATCGTAATGAGTTGCAATTGCTAGAATGATCCGAATGCATTTAAGCATTGCGATAGGGGAAAAGGTTTCATCATAGTCCATACCATGAATCTTCCTATAACCTTTAGCCGCGAGTCTAGCTTTAAAAACACTAACGTTTCCATCCTTGTCAGTTTTCATCTTGAAAATCCATTTGCATCCGATAGGTTTTACTTCATCGGGCAAATCGACCAAGTTCCATACTTGATTTTCTGACATGGAATCCATTTCTGATCTCATGGCTCTAAGCCATTTTTCAAAGTCGGGTTTCGTCATAGCTTCTTTGTAGGTACTCGACTCATTTTCTTCTAACAGCAGTACATCTATTTTTTGAGATCATTTTTTAAGCCTTTGAGACCTACGAGGGGCTTGAGCAACTATTGGAATGTTCTCAATGTCTTGAGATATTTCCTGCAAATTTAATTCGACTTGTGCGGGAGGTTCCTCGAATTCCTTTAACTTCACCTCTTTATCCTCTTCCACCGCCTCTGAATAGTCAAGAGCGCTAAACTTGATATCTCCATATCTTTGTTTATTTGTTGCTCATATCGAATTTCATCGATATCTATATTTCTCCCACTTGTCTTCTTGGAAATAAATTCCTTTTCACGGAAGACATATCACGAGTAACAAACACTTTATTCTGTGACTGGTTGTAAAACTAGTAACCCCTTGTCACTTTTGGTTAACCCACAAAGAGACCTTTGTCTGACTTGGGTGAAAGTTTATCTCTTTGTAAACGCTTTACATAAACTTCACATCTCCAGATTTTTAGAAAAGACAATTTTAGCACCTTTTCGAACCATACTTCGTTTGGTGTCTTTTCTACAGCTTTTGACGGAGCATGGTTAAGTGTGAAAGCAGTCGTGGGTTAATTTGGTTTTATCCCGTAATTTATGACCAACACACCATTTTGGTTTTTATAGGAGTATAGGTCAAAAACAAAATTTTATTTTTCTGAAAATACTTTTGCATGTCAATATGAAATTAATTCTAAAAACATTTTAATTTTTTGAATTTTTGAGGCCAAATCAAACTGTTAGACACTTATAGAAGCTAAAATGGTGAATTGGTTTCAAATTGGAGGACAAACCAGAATTAACCCTTTTCTCAATTAATAGGTTATTTTGAGAATGGTATATTTTGGGAAAAAAAATGGTCTAAGTGGAAGGTTTTTATTTCGACGGTTATTTTTTCTGTGTTGGTCAATGACAAGGCTAGAAATTTTTCAACTAGAGCACTTCAATAAGAGTCAAACTATAATACGCTAAACTTACGATAACAAACAAAATCATCCAAAAGAAAGTTCAACGGTAATGAAGCTGCTTTTAAGTCTACTGTTATTTTCGGTCTGGTAGTAATAAAATAAAATTTCAAATGTTTTAAACTTTTTTGTATATTGGACTCCAATAGTCATTCTAGGGGGCCATCTATTCTGAGATTACTTTATTTATTGCCTAAATTACATGGGATAAATTCTGGTGATGAACTACTTTTACCGAGACTCGATCTCAAGACTCCATGAACTTAAGAGGGATGTCCAACCGCCACACCAAAAGGTGGTGGACAATATTTTAAGTCTAGATGTGCTTATAATGGTACTCAACACATATTTTTCTTTCGAGCCTGTTTCATAATGAGATCGTAAATATATCCAACTGTTATAGTTTGGCCCATGCATGTGATTAGGTTACAAGTGATTCATATCTTTCATAGACCAATTTTGAGATTGTCATATTGGAAAAATTTGTGTTATGTATAACCAAATTAATTTAAAATAACTAATTTTAAATTGAACTGAATTAAATGTAATAAAACTTGGCATACACATATTGGGCCTAGATGAGATGTTGTGTATAATTAAGAACTAGGTTTGGGTCGGTAGAACTAAAGGTTCACATAGAATCGGGGCCTATGGGGGCACGGGCCTCCGTAGGCCACAATGTAGCTTCAGCCTATACGTTGATGATGTTCGCTGTCAGACAGATATTGTGAACGACCCTTAATATTTGGTCAAATTTTTCTCTTCTCTTTAGATCGCCACCTCCTCTATCAACCATCATCTTTCTCTCTCTATATCCTCTTCCTTCTTTCTCTCTTTTATCCTCTTTTCTCTCTTTCGTCTCTCATCTCTTTACGTCATCCTCCTTCATTCTCATCTGTTTTGGCGGAGAGGACCTCCGACCATAAGAACAGATAGAGAGAAAGAGTGAGAGAGAAAGGGAGAAAGAGACAAGATAAATTGAAGCAGTGGCGGTGGTGGGCGGAAAAGATGAAGAAAAAAAGTCAGATAAAGACGAGATGAGAGAATGGTGGTGGTCGGAGATGGGAGGAGATGATAAAAAAGAAGAAGTTTTGTTGCTCCGAAAAATTTGACAACAACCACAATTTCCGTTTAAACTTTTGTGCCCCACAAAAGTTTGTTGTTTCTCCTAAGCGTAAGCTGAAGAATGAGGTCCAAACTAGAGTGCAGGATCTTCTCAAAACTAAAAATGGTTATTGCAAAGAAAGGATGCATCAAGACCCCAACATCTAGGCTCTAATAGAAAAAAAAAACACCAAAAAATATAATGCAAAAAAGAAATCCATTTTTTGAACACTTTTCAAAATGTTGTCAACATACATAATTATGTCGTTAACACGACAACCATATTTTTTTCCATAATTCCATTGTTATAAATTGTTCACAACATATATAATGGTGTTGTTATAAAATGTTGACAACATGTGTAATAATGTCCTGGCTTGTTATAAATTGTTGAGAACATATAGATTTGCCCTGATTTGTTATCAAAGGTTGACAACATGTATAATTATGTTGTTAACAACATATATAACGCATTAGCCAACATATTATTTGTCTGTTAATGGGCTTGTCAAATACAAAGGATAATATGCAAAACATTTTAATTTTTACAAAAGACAAATCAAAAATTGCTTTAGTCTGAATGTTTCTGTCGAAAGCAAAACAAAAAATGCGGAAACTATTTCTTTCTTCACAAGACAAATCGAAAAATGCTTTAGCCAAAATGTTAGTGTCAGTTTGTGTTTGTGAAGCAAAAGACAAAATGCGAAATATTTTTGCAAAACAATTTTTGAGCAAAAATGAATTTGTTCAGAAATTTACAAAATTGTTGAGAGCAAACTGAGATTTGTTCAGAAATTTTCAAAAATGTGTTTCACGTTGTTTTGGCGGAAATTTCATTTCGGAGGTAAAATTGTACTTTTATAAAATAGGGGTTTTTACAATATTATTCCAGTTTGGGCCTGATTTCCTATTCTCCCCGAGATTTTGGATTTTATAATTATCCTCCATATTGCAAATCAGGCCCAAAACACAATACCAAGTTACCAACACCGTCTTTAATCTCAATAATGTACTTTTCTCTCAAATCTCTTATATGATCTCTTGTTTTTCTTTTGGAAGTCGACTACGATCTACACATGTCGTTACATTTGGCATTGATACATCAAATATGTGATACGCTCAATACCTGCCCACTCAAACTGAAACAAGACCGGGCCCATAGCCCCACAAGACAATGGCCTAAAGCCCAACTACATTATTTACACCCTAATAATCCCAAATCAAATAACCAAAGATTCCACCTTCTCTGAGATTCGAACCTGAGACCTCCAGAATTTTCTGGAGTTTATGTCAACACCTTGGAACCACTTGGGCTACCAACTGTTGACTTATATGATCTCTTATACATAAGGACTCACGTATTATCTACAATATTTAGCTTTAGAAGGTCTCTGATAACATGAGGATTTATCTGATTTGAGATCTCATTTTCTTTTTCTTCCCTATTGGAGCTCTAGTTATTCACTGATGGAGTGTTTGGGTGAAGGTCGGTCAAGTGAGTTTTTTTCTTTGGTTTGTTTCTTAGGGAACTAATAAGAATCCTATAATTTATAATTATTTGATTTTTTAAAATATTTCTTAAAAAGCAGTTGCAGAAGCCGTTTCTTAAATAATTCAATTTTTTTCAAAATAGACATTTTTTCACAAAAATCGTTTTTTGGACAACCATTTGTTTTTTTCTTGAAAAACCTTTTTTCAGGAACCGTTTTTCGAAAAAAAAAACTTTTCCTGCAAACTGTTTTTTAAAATCGTTTTCTTTTTCGAAAATTCTATTTTTCGGAAACCATTATGAGAAAACGATACTGAGAAAATGGTTTCCAAAATAAAAAAATGGTTTTTGGAAAAATGATACAATATTTGATAAAAATAAGTAAAAAAAAAAACTGATATTAGAAATAAAATATACTTTAAAAACAATTATTTTGTAGCAAAAAATGTATCTTAAAGAAATAAATTTTTAAGTTGATGTTACGTTTGAAATTTAATTTTTGGGTTCCTCCAAAAATCTACACCTTAACTCACATTTAGTTAACCCTAATATTAATATAGGATTATAAGCCAAAATAATAATTATAATGGATATTTCAAATTAACCCATCTCCATAGAAAAAACAGATCTCTGTCATTCCTATTCAATCATAATACCCATTATAACCTTTTATATAAGAAAGAATCCGCTTTTGAAAACCAATCCTCAAAATTCTCTTTCTTTTTTTTCTCAGATTTTTTCGATTGATTTCAAACTTACTATTTGTTTCGCAATATACACGTTATTTAGTATCAGTTACGTATATTTCTACAATAAAACACATTCAGTATAGTTAAAGTATGTCTAGATGTCAAAGTTACAGCGTTTTTCTGTTTATTGATTCTTGTTTTGTTTCATAAATAACGTGTTATTTATTGTTAAAGTTTCATATTTTATTTCATTTTTTTTATATCTGTCATACATAACACATTATGTATCAACAATGTTTCTTCCAAAAGGGAAAAGAACTAAAATTCTATTTTCTGGGAAGATTGGGACTTTAATCTCTTTTTAAATTTTATTTTGGGGTTAAAACCCGTGGACCTTTTGAAATTTGATTTTGATAATCCTTAATCCTAACAAGTAGGTAGCGATTTTGATCCAATACAAATTTTGGACTTAGGAATTCTCAAAACTGAAGAGTCCTAGGATTGTTGGTAATCAAATAGATCATGAATTTTGATTCCTACCAAACACCATTTTTAGTAGGAATCTTACCTAAGAATCTTACATCCAAACCCACCAACATGTCTTCATCTATTTACTATATCTATCTCCCCTAGTGCGAAACAACTGAGAACTTGAAACAAAACGAAAAAAAACCATGGTGTTCATGGTTTGGTTTTTGAATATATCACATATGTTGCATTTTTTGAGACATTCATAGTTTTCTTGCATGCTAGAAGGGAAAAACATTTATAATAATTCTTTCAAGTATTTGAAATATCGATTTTCTTTATTTTTGAAACATTTACAGAAAGGTGAATGATTTCTTCATCTTCATCTTTTCCACTATTGCTTCAAGCAATGGACGACATGAAACAACCCATAAACATGATGTTTGTGGCTTGGTTTTCAAGAGTAAATGATGTTGTATATTTTTGAACAACCTTGTCGATTTGTAATTTCCTGGAATATCAAAAAGAAAAAAAATCATTTACGATCATTTGTCGCTGTTACTGAAGTCTTCATCTTTTTTCTTTCTGAAATATTAACTAAATGTGATTTTTTAAGAACCACAAGAAACCGAATCATTTGTGTTTTAGAAATCTTTCCGGTTTATTCTTCATTGGTGTTGCTATAACTCAATCCCGCTCTGTTATCATACTAAACTATAAGTTTTGTTCTTACTATCTATATCTTTCTCAAAAAAGGTAAACAGATGTAGTCAAATATCTTTTTACTCCTCTCTTTAAAAGTTTAGTTATATGTATTTGCCGAACATCAATAAACAAATAAAATTTTGCACTATGTATTTTCTAATTTGTGAAGTGAAAAATGTAATGTATTAAGTGATACGTTCCCTTCATGTGTTAGAACTATACATAATTTGTCATATATAGTACATTTTACTATTGACTTTGTAAATGCACACACATGTAAAAGGTAGATCCTCAATTCTAGTTTTAAAAAGGTTAAGGTCCATAGCTATTGCCCCAAGCAACCACTACCTCAAATTATTTTGGATGTAATAGCCTTTAAGTCATATTATTTTAAGCCATATTGTTTTGAATCTAACAGTCATATTCTAATGACATTATACTGTTTTTTCACCTATTAGACTAAATTATTTTGGACAAAACAACCATCTTAATATAAGGACCATACTTGAGCAAAAAAATATAGTTTCCTGGTACCAACTAATTCAAGCATTTCCTCAACAGAAAAAAACTAATTCAAGCATTTTCCACATGCAGCGGACGTGTAAAACATAATTGTATGAATCATATTCAATAATGCACAGAGCAAATCAGTGTGAAATATATACATACATGAAATTGACAAAACTGTAACTATATAGACCATATTAACCAAAAAGATATAATTTTCTGTTACCAACAAAAATAAATTTGGTAAATGCATTTTTCTATATGCACAGGACAAGTAAATTATTTTCGATTGAGGGAAAAGAAATTCAAAAGGTGAAAGATAAAGTGAGATAAAGTGACAAGTAAAACATGTAAGGGAACCCCTCGCCGAAACATAAATGGTTAAAGAGGGACAAATTTTAGGAGGCAAATCAAACTCTGGACACAATTGACACCAAATCGAACTCCCACGCAAAATTGAGAGTCAAATAGGTCAGATGTGTTAAATTTGTAGTCATCCAACTCAAAACCAATTGGCTATGAGTGGAGAGGACCTATACTTTATATTCTTGATTGCTAGTTACTCATTCTCCTGTGAAACTATTCTCACAAGATGATCACACAGTGAGAGAGACCAAATCATATTAACTCTTTTTCAAATATTAACTAAAAAACTCCTTTAAAAAAAAATACTAACTAGAAGTGATTATTTTAACAACTACCCGAATCTTTGGTGTTTGATGAATCTTCATCTCCCCGTTTAATCTTCAACCATACTATATCCATTATTGGTATGAAGTCAAGATCTCCTAAATTATATGAGGAGAGAAGAATAGGGCAAAAAAGAAGGGATCGTTACTGTCCCGTTTTCCAAAGCTGATGTTGATGTGTCAATAGGGAGTAATATTGATATTCTGTATCCCCGCCTACCAACTAAATACATAGTCATCTAATAGCCGTTGATCATCTTATTCTACTTCTAAAACTACTTGAAAATTAGGATATTTTGCTTGAATGGCTTCCTTCTTGCTGACAGTATTTAGTTGGGTCCACTTTCCTACTCTTAAGTAATTAGGCATTTGGTACATCCTGGTGAAGATAGCATGGGGTATTTGCCACGTCGTCGACCTTGATTGCAATGGCCGGACGGCTTGCTTCCCTGCGATCTCAAATTCTAATTAGGGACTGCCAACTATTCTCACAACTAAGGTGGGACTAACTCTTACATGTCTCACATTGATCGAAACTCTAGACGAATTCATATATATTATTTTTTATCGAAATAAACTAACAAAGTAGTAGGTCACAGTAGTAGGTCAGGGTAAATAGAACAAAAGGTTCAAAAGTCACTTGATTTGTGATCAAATTTGAACTTTAAGATCTTGTGAAGAGTATTTTCATCAAAACAAAAAAAGATCTTGTGTAGAGTTCAAATTGTTTGGAGATAGGTAAAAGAAAGGTTTTTTTTTCTAACATGATATACATAAATTTTTTTCACTTTTAATGAGTTGAAATTTAATCACCTATAGTGACTACATTGATTCCAATGTTTGCTATTTATAACAAAAAGCTATTTATCTCTTAACCTTGATGTTTCTTCTTTCAACAAAAAGAACTAAAAGAAATCTAGAAAATTACGTAAAATCTAATATATCACATAACACACAAATTAGAAGCATCAAGTCAACATAATTGACAATGAGTTGATAGGACCTAGTGATTATATTCTTTTGTTGCTAGATCGTCATTTTCCTTGCGACTAGTCTCACACATCTCCTCACGTGTTTGGCATTTTTTTTGGTGAAACTAAATACCATAAATAAGAAGATCTTACTGGGTTTAGCAATACAACCCTCTAACTAACCAAAGGTTAAAAGGTTAAATAAGGAGATCGTTAACATTAGGGAGTGAACGGGCAATAATAAAGCGAATTGGACCTAGCTCTAGTACAAAGTTAGGTTTGTTATCAAACACCTCAAAGCCAATCGTCAATAAGTGGAGAGAACCTAAACATTATATTTTTGGTTGTTTTATCGTCACTCTGTCATATAAATTATTCTTACCGTTATACCTATTAAACCTACTACTAATACTATGTTTAGCTTTTTGAATCCAACTCCATACCACCTTATAAGTAAGTAAATTTAGATTTTTTTAGATGGAAAATAAATTTAGATCCTACTCCTCACAAAGTGTAACCAGGAACGGAGGAACCCACTTGGAATAGGTAAAATTGTTTCTACCCCTTAATGGTTACTTAAATATAGGATAGGTGGAATCCATGATCATCATGTGAGGTCTTGTTCTTGCTGGCTCAAAAGTGCACATGAAGTTTTAATTAAAAAATTAGGTTATAGTTTATCACATAAAGTAGGAATGGTTTTGTCAGGGTTTCAGTTTTTCGGGTTTTGAGGACCAGGTAATAAATAATGAAATATGGCTTGCTTTCCTTTTTTTTGTTAAGAAATATGGCTTGCTTTCCTAGGTTAGGGTTTTGAGTGAGGTCACAAATGCTTTTTGGGGAAGACCAAGGGCAATTTGGGTTGTTATATAAAAAACAGTGCAACTTTTTTTTGGTTGAAATAAAAAAGAGTGCAATTTGGTTACCACCTCTGGATTAGAGCTATAAATACAAGGGTTAATTCCATTTTGGCCCCTAAAGATGACCAACTTACCAAAATAGCTCTCTAAAGATGACCAACTTCCAATATGGTCTCCTTTTTCATCTTTCCGTCATTTTCACCGTTAAGCTTTAGTGAGCTGGCAATTTACTGCCAGAAATGCCCCTGCTCGTATCTTCCCATATCTTTGACGAGACACAAAAAATCTTTATAGTCCCAAGGTGGTCAAATCAATTAAAACAAAATTTACTTTTCAATTTCTTTATTTTATTTACTCCCTATTTTATATTTCTCTCTACCCACTAACTTCAAAGCCGTGATCTCTTATCTTCTTCTTAAACTATTTCTCTCTCTAAAACTGGAGTAGTCCATCATGATATAGTAAGAGCATACCAAGTTGGAAATCATATGGGTCTCCAGAATCAAGACTAGTAGGAGTAGTACATGATGAGTAATCTCCTATCTCGACTTGTTGTTGCTTCCTACATGCATAATAGATGAAGATTAGAACTTTTACATGTCAAAGCTTAGAGAGACTAACGAGAGTGTGTGTGATTGATTACTTGTCTGGGAGTTTGCCCTTCTCCTTGTAGGGCTTGACAAGAACCCTAGCATCACAAACAAAGTGAGGATTACCCTTAGTTAAGATTAGCTTCACTGGCTCTGGATAGATGAAAGTCACAAACCCAAACATTCTTTTTTGTTGATATGGAATTCTCACATCTTGAACTGGTCCATAAATACTTCACACCAACGACAAAAAAAACACAAACTTTTGTATCAATATTCATGAACAAGATAAAAAAGATTCAAAACCCAAGATTTGAATTCAACAAACCTGAGGTAATTAGAGACATCTTCTTCTCTGAAAGTACTATCAGTAGGGAAAGTTAAGTAAATTTGTCTTGATCCTGGATTCCTCATCATACCTCCAACTCTACTAAATTTGTTATGAACATCTTCTCCTCCTCCTAACATCAAAGCAGCAGCTGCTGCTACAGCAACTCTGTAAAATCAAACATACCCATATCTTAAAAGCAAACAAAATCAATCAAACAAATGAGAAAATGAAGAAAAATGATTGAAATTTGAAATGGGTGTACCTTTGATTTTCATTTTGTTGTTGTTGAAGCAAGAAATTCATACATTTTCCAGCTGAAGTAGGAGAACCAGAGTAAGGAAAAGCAGTAGCTGAAGCCATGAGCTGTGATCTCAATTGTTGTTGGGTTTTCGATGATCGAAGTAGAAACTCTTGTTCCATCGAATCAAGCTTGTAATTGTTGTTACTATTAGGTGATCCAACAACCATACCACCACCAATGGTGGAATCGAAATCATGAAGGAATCTGCAAGTGATGATGGCAAGGAAACAGTTAAAAGAAAGTTTTAGAGAGAGAAATAGTTTAAGAAGAAGATAAGAGATCGACGACTTTGAAGTTAGTGGGTAGAGAGAATTAGAGAAATATAAAATAAGGAGTAAATAAAATAAAGAAATTGAAAAGTAAATTTTGTTTTAATTGATTTGACCACCTTGGGACTATAAAGATTTTTTGTGTCTCATCAAAGATATGGGAAGATACGGGCAAGGGCATTTCTGGCAGTAAATTGCCAGCTCACTAACGCCTAACGGTGAAAATGACGAAAAGATGAAAAAGGGGGCCATATTGAAAGCTGGTCATCTTTAGGGGGCCATTTTGATCAGTTGGTCATCTTTAGGGGGCCAAAATGGAATTAACCCATAGTTGAAAAGATAACTACGTATGTCTCTTGACTCTCGTTACATTTCAACAAAACCCTAAATTTCCATTGGGTTTCCAAAGGTAACCAGGTATGTTTCTTTTCAACAAGAAAAAGATAACTAGGTATGTCTCTTATTACATTTCAACATAAAAAATGCTTTAGAGCAATGGAGGCTTGCAAATGGGATATTTCTATTTTATTTTTGGAGTTTTTAAAATTTTGAGAGTCCTCAATTAGAAGCTCCCAAATCCATATTTAATTTGTTTATTGTGTTGTGATTGCGTGTATATGAGATTTAGTTTTAGTTTTGGACTAAATAATTGTTGACTTCAAACATAAACGTGTCAATAGCTTATTCCTATAAAAAAATACAATTAAATGATAAAAAGTAGCAAATGAAATATGAAGAACTAAAAAGTAAGAACAAATCAAACATAAAATAGAACAGGGTGGTAGATAGCTCACATAGCCTCGAGACAATGAGCCAGCCCCAACCAATGGATTTGGTCTCATGACTCTTTTTCTTGGACAAAGTAAATTAGCATTATTGGCTAGTCTTTCAGGTGCATGAAACTGGCTGCCAGTGCCCTAGCAAAGATAATATAAGCTTCTTCGGTTTTGAAGTAATACTATCTATAACAAAAAGAGGTTTTGAAGTAATACTAAATTAATTAGAAGTCATTTGTTTAACAAAAAGTATACTCATCCCGCCTCTTGGGACTCCTACTTGAACCGCTTGTGAGAGAAACAAGGGTTTCTATCTCCTGTCACATGTTCAGTCACGTGGAGAGAGAAACTCTTATTTCTCTCACATTTAGTTCAAGTGAGAGTCCCAAAAGGCGGGTTGTGTAGCCTTGTTATTTGTTTAAGGCTGAAAGATTTTGTGGGGACAAAGACATCTTTCGAGATATTTAATATATAAAGTTTATAAACAAGTAATATTCCCTTTTTCTTACTTTTTGATTTGTCTTTATTTTTTTGAGGGTCCGCGGGGATATAGACCAAAATAATAATAAAAAAAGGTTTAGGGTCCAATCTTGTTAAAACATGGATATTTAGTCCTTTTACACATTGGACAAAAAAACCTTATAAATCATATAAGATTTACGTTTGTGTCCCTGAAACTAAAAAAGCCGGAAATCTAAATGTTGCCTGTGCGAGAATATTGTGTAACGGACAAAATCCGTGATTTATGGGTTATTAATAGGAGATTCAGATTTTTACCTACCCAACTTTCTCTCTCTTCTTTTAACGTTTTAGGTAAAAACCCTTTTTTACCTAAAACGAAACGGTGAAAAACCCTAAAGAAATCTCTGAATCGCCATCATCGAAAAGCCCAGAAAATCTTGTTGTTCATCAACCTTCTTAATCTTTAAACGTTTCGGTTGAGATTTCCGGTTCAGGTGAAAAGGTATTGATGAAATCCCTCATTGTTTAGTTCCGTCGTTTGTTTTTTGAACCATCGTTACTGTCAGGTGAAAACCCTTATAAATTCGATTTTGCATGTTAAATTTTCATCATAAAAGAAGATAGTTGCATCGTTATGGTAAGATTTTGGTGTGATTGTTAGGGTTTTTTCTGTTCTGATCTATATTTTGAGGTTTAAAAGCTTATTAATACATCATAATATTTGGGATCAGTTTGATAAATTATGCATAATGTTATGTGATGATGAAGAATCGTTTTGATATAATTCAATAAACTTATGATTCTTTCTTTTTTGGGGGCTAGGGTTAGTATTGTGTTTTGGCCGATTTTGTGAGTTTGTAAGGGTTTTGATCTGTTCTTTAAGCTGTTAGGTTTCATAATGTTACTTTTCTTTTGCTTATAATGTATAAATTACACGAAATTTCTTATAAAATGTGTTTTTAGGGTTCTTAAAGAATGAGAACATTTTAATTTTTTGTTGCAGGAGAATTCAATGGCACCAAAGTCAAAAATGGCTCCTAAAGCAACCAAGGATTCTACACCAGTCAGAAGAAGTCCATTAAAAAGGAAAGCATCAGAGGAAGAAGTCGTTCCTGCTAAGAAATCGAAAAACAAAGAAATCTCGCCCAATGTAGAAGGTGAAACTGTTAAAAAGTCGAAAAACAAAACACTTTCTGTCAAAGAGGTATGATTTATGAGAATGTTTTAGTAATTTCTGAAGATTATTTTAATTTATGTTAAAGTATAGATAATTTACATGAAATGTGTTATTCTTACATATAAATTGTTCAAATTTATGTAACAGGTGGGGGCAAGCTCAACAACAAAGAAAGGGAAGGAAAAAAAGAACAATTGTCGTACTGTTGACATAGTTGGGGAGAAAAAGATAATACCAGAGGGAAAGACTTTCAATCCATTCAGATACAGCTTGAGCAAACCGATCGAGTTGATAACAAGCCACCGTCAGTACATGACGGAAGAAATGAAGGAAGAAATTGGCCATACACCTTTCTCAAAGCTATTTGATTCCATGGCAGAGGGATTCATCCTTAGGGAAAACTATAACACTCGTCCAATAAGTGCAATACTAGATATTCTGTGTCGATACAAAAAATTGACAAAAAAATTTATTATTGGTGGGGTTGAGTTAGAGTTTAAACCAGAAGATGTATCCCTATTGCTTGGTATGCCAATGGAGGGTGTAGAATACGATGCTTTTCCAAGGTTTCATGAACAAGATCCCTTCAAGTGTTCATTTCTAATGAAATATTTTGAGGAACCAATAAAAAAGTCAAGTAATAAAAACAAGGGGATTTCAAGTGCTTATGTTGCAATGGCACTACAGAGATGTATTAAAAACCATGAACCAGCAATCGAATTTGTAAGTCTTTTAATCATGTTGTTAGCAGCCAATTTCCTATTTGCAACTTTGGATGGTTTCACTGTTTTGCCAAGCATTTACAAGAACATAATGTCGAGAAGGGCTATCAATAGGGTGTCATGGCCAAGAGCCATACATTCTTTCATGATGGAAACCATTGACAAACATGCTGAAGAACCAACCAAAGCATCTGGTTGTCTGTTACTTTTACCAGTAAGTATGCATACTTTACATGATCTCTGTCAGAATTTATTTAGAGATAATATACTTTACATAAAATTATGTCTTATAATAGTTGTGTGATGTGGAAATTTTACATATTGTTTTATAGTTCTGGATATGCATGCACACATCACTTTATCCTAAGAATCCTTTGAATGCAACAAAATATCCAAGGTTCTTGAGGTGGTCCGTTGATGCTTTTAGTAATGGAATGGAGAGCGATATTGCCGGACTTGAAGAAGATCAGGTATAATTTATATAACACTATTTTATATTTATCATAAAGTATATGTAATGTATATTAATTAAACACTGTTAATTTTACATTATTTGTTTCTGTCTGAATCATGAAATAAATGTTCTTTATAATAATTTTTCTATATTTTACACTAAATAATAAGTTTGTGTATAAAATTTTGGGATGATGATTAATGTTCAAATGCAGGTAATTGTGAGTGTTGATGAAGAAGAAAATGAAGAAGAGCATGGTTTGCGCAAATTTACTGAAAAGGTTGATATTGAATTAACCTATGATCAGAAAATTGATAGAATCTCTAAAGGGTGGAATGAAGTCTAAAGATGTCGAAATAGAGATGTTGAGAAAAGAAATAGCTGAGTTGAAGGAACAAATTAAGTTGAAGGAAAAAGATAATGTGGAGGAATGTGAAGATCAAGTTAATGATGGAAATGATGAAAGTAATTTTGGGTTTGAAAGTAATGTGGGAGATAAAGATGTAGGTCAAGAATATGGAATGGAAGGTGGTGATGAAAATGGTGAAAAAGAAGAAGATAAAAATGTTGAGGGAAATGATGTTGATGATGGTGATAAGCAACAGGAGAGTGAGATTAATAATGATGGTGGCAACAACTTTGGTGAGTCATTTTCTATTAAAATTTATTAAAAATGATGGTATAACACTACGTACAATATGCATAATTACAACAACTATTATGTATCTATATCATAAATTATATGTACTTTATCAGACATTATGGTATGTTTAAATGATATATCTAAATACAAATGTAAAATTATGCATGATTTATCTAAAATTCTTTTTATTATTTGTTCAAAAGCTGATGAAAATGTACCATGCACAGCCATAGTCAAGTATCAAATGGTTGAAGATAGAGTTTATAGTAGCACACCAACATTTTCGCTGGGTATTGATGATAATGATCCAAATGACTTTGCTGGTATAGCAGAACTTGCAAAATCTTACAAAGGAAAAGATGTACAAATAGATGAAGATGATGATTTTGTAGAGCCTTCACCAAAGACAGTAAAGAAGCCAAGGACAAAGTCAAAAGCATCAAAAGGAGTAGGATTGAAACAAGATGATGCTGTTAAAACACCTAAGCAAAATTCTCTTATCAAGAGAGTGAAGGAAGCCCCTAGGACAAGAAAGCATACTGAAAAAGGCAGATCCAAAATTAATGGAAGGTAAGGTTACTAAGAAGAATGCTACAGTGTCGAAAAAGGAGGTCGTGAATGTCGAAACTGTGGAAGATACTAAAGGAAAGAAACCAGCATCAGATGTTGACGAGAAACTCTGCAACTGGAAGAAGAGCAAAGTATGGAAACAAGTTAAAGATGATGAAAAGGGACTGTTGGAAGAGTTTAGCAAAGGAGGAAAAAACACGTAATTGATTTTATATGTATTAAAGATGTTATATTTTGTGAACAATGTTATGTTGTTGAACTATTAGTATTGTGTTTGTAACTGATATTTTGTGAGCTTTATGAAATATTATATTTATGAGTTTTAGAAATATTTCTTTATTGACTAACAATATCCGACATGCAGAACACTTGTTTGGACAAATCAAATCATGAGTGAGATCAGAGGGAGACAGTTGGACCTACTAATGATGAATTGTGAGACAGATGCTCAAATTATAAATTGGTGGGGAAAACATTTATTTTCTGAAGTAATGGTTGGAGCTGGAGAAGTATTCATTCTTGGAGCAGAGTTATGGGTAAGTTTCAGATATTTTCTATTATGTTATGAATATTTTGTTTGTAAAGTATACATAATTTACATAAAATTGTCAGTGAGGTTATATTATGATATGCATAATGTAGGATAAAGTAATCATAATTTACCTCACAACATGACTGCTGCACTAAAACAGTAAACATCTTGGTGCAGATTTATGTGCAAAGTTATGTTCAGACCACAACTTTTAATTTATAGACTGTAAATTATTTAAGATTTACATGAAATATATCATATTGTTTGATGTTTAATTTAATCTTTATATGATAATATGCAAACTTGGTGTGCAAATCTTGAATGGTTATTGTACAGACAATGATAAAATGCAACGCAACCAAAGCAAACATAAACGCACTATTCAAAGATCGGATTTTAAATGAGGTTGATAGAGGGCTGCTGTCGTATGTAGTTGCACCAATGTGTCATGCGATGATTACAGATGTAAGTAGGGGTATCCATTGGACGTTGCTTGTTTTTTATTATTTTGATCAAACTTGGACACACTACAACTCGTTGTTCTTCGACATCAAACTACGTAAAGTTTGCGAAGAAAATGCTAAGAAGTATGCGCAGGAGATACTTGATGTGCTTCATGAAATACAATATGTAAGTCCTGAATTTAAAAAGAAATGTAAGGAGTTGAAAACGCCGTATGATCATCAACAAGGAGAGAAGTAAGTAACAACCTTGTTATATTATTTTACATATTACTATTATACAGCTTGATTTGATGTTACTTATTTCATGGTTTGCAATTTACTATAATTTAAAAATGATGGACAGTGCGGATTGTGGTCCATTTATAATGCTACAAATGGAGTTGTTGTTCATGAAACACTTCAAATGGGGAGTACAAGAAGAATTTCTTAGCGATGATTGGACGGATTTAGCACAACGAAAGAGGGCGCAAGTGACGTACGAGCTTCTGAATGAAACCAAAGATCAGTGGAGAAAGAATTTATAATAGTTGAGTTTTTAATTTTTGGAAGATTGTTCAATTATTGGTCAAATGTAATATCTCGAAGTATTTGAACCCAAAACTCAATTTAATGACAGATTTCTATATGATTATATTATATAAATGTTTGGATTGTAATTTAAATTATAGTAATTTCTGTTTTTGGTAATCCAAACAGCGCAATTTACATAGTGTACTGATATAAACTAAGTAAGATTTATACGGAGGAATTCATGATGTACCATAAATTATTATAATTTATGGGCCAAATTATTGTATGTATGTAAATTAACAGTGATGTTTATACTAAATTATGTATACTTTATAGTAAATTGTGCTAGCATATTGAAACATAATGACACATTTATTATAAACAATGAAATTTTTCCAATTCGTTTGTCATTAATAAGAACCGGAGATACATTGTTTATACGGTAACTGAAGAAATAAAATCAAATATTAACCCTACATGTGGAGCGATTGTGGTAGGCAGGTTGTTTACACCTACCACATATCCTCAATTTCCTGGGAATGTTCTCTGAGCTCTCGATCCGTACTGTTCTTGGCCTACCCGGTCTACGACGAATCAACGGTGGAAATGTTTTTGACTCTTCATCAAATGAACGAGGCTCATCAAAATTTGGGATTGGCATTATATGTTCCTAGTAAGTCTTAACATAAGACTCAGTTGTCCATATAGGATCATAGAAACAATCTTGTTGATCGTCAGCCAAAGTTTTAATGCACAACATGGCGTGCTCACAAGGAACCCCATCTACCTGCCACCTTCTACATGTACAAGTCAGATTTAGAAGATCAACACAATGTGATGGATCAGAATAAACCTCAAATATGAGTGGTGCAGCCTGTGCATAATTCCAAGTAGCTGCACTATCATGTTTAGATTTCAAAAGATCAGTGATGGTTAGACACAAAAACGTAGTCCACTTCTTGGACAATTCACGTGCTACATTCATCTTGTTCATTATATAGGTACGTATTGCATCCAACATTGCTGTAATTGGGAGTACATGAGCATATCTGATCTGATTATTAAAGGACTCCGATAGTTGAGAAGTTATTGCTGTGTACCTGTTTGAACAAAACAAAATAATATAGTTAAATCATGATTTAAAGAATTAAAAAAGGTGTTTACATTAAAATTTAATAAGTCTAAATTACGATGATGTATCTGACATTATACATAATGTCAGATACATTACGATTTCAAAATCCTAAATCATGAAAAATTGTTTAACAAGCATATGTGATTTGCACCAAGGTATTTTGTAAAAATATATTGATCAAACCATGGACCGGGGAAGAATGAATCTGCCCATGATGCAGGGTCTAAGGATTGAAAGAATGCAGCAACTTTAGAACCACCCATCTGTATCATCTGGTTAATAGTATTATTATACTCAGACTCGGGAATAGCTCTAGCTGCCTTGAAAATCAAAGATTGAAAGAACTTAGATTTTCGAGCTCCATTAGCGAGTCTTAAATTGAGATTGTTCCTTAGATGCCAAACACAAAAAGAATGGTTTGCTGTAGGGAAAATTTTCTTAACACCGTTGATAATACCGTTGTGACGGTCTGAAATAAAAGTATATGTTTGCTCCATATCCACAGCATTGCGTAAATGACTTAAAAACCATTCCCAATTAATGTCATTCTCGGCGTCAACAACAGCATAAGCAAAGGGAAACAGACCTGGAGTTTTGAATTATGTTAGATAAATCCATAATACTGTAATGATATATGTCTAAATTACACGTAAAGAATAAGTAATGTATATTGTTTGTATAAACTTTATGCTAAATTATGAAGAGAATATAAAAACTATGAATAATGACAATAAAGTATATAAACTGAAGACATAATATATTGTATTTATGTGAGTTTATGAACTCACCATTGTTTCCATCCTTAGCAACAGCAGCTAGAATGCAACCGTTAAAACGAGTTTTGCAAAATGTTTCATCAACGTATATAATAGGTCTACAATATTTGAATCCAGCCATACAAGCATGTGGTGCTATAAAAATTCTTTGAAATCGACGACTAACATCGTCGATTTCTAATTGGACTATGCTGTTTGGATTTGTACGTGAAAAGGCATCAGCATACCACTTAAGTTTTGCATATGAATCTCCTTCCTTGCCTAATGCTTCGTTCATTGCAACTTTCTTCCCCTCATAAGTGTAGTAATATGGAAGTTGGACGCCGTAGTTTTTCAAGAAATCGTTCTTCAAACTTTTAGTGGAACGATCTGGACTTCTTGTTACATCATCAAGAATAAGTTTACCAACAAAAGAACTGTTGATTTTGGGTTTTTTTATCTTCTTAATGAAATCGGCACAGTCATGTTTCATTTCCATATCTTTCAAAATGAACATCGATTCGCATTTTAATGGTGCCGATCCATGCACTCTCCATTTGCAATCTTCCACAGGACACACAGCAGTAACACGCTTTGTATCATTTTTTATGAATTTGAAATCATGTCCTGTGTTAATACTATATTGCCTAAGAGCACATCGAAATGCTTTGGCACCACCAGGAATGAGCTGTCCTACTTCTGTAAATATCTTATCCCAACCCTCTGATTTTAATTTGATTTGCTTATTTTGATTTGTTGATTCTGCCTGGAAATCCATCTGCAATAACATGTTGAAATATATTAAATACAAATAAATTTTGCATAAAGTATATTTGTGTAAAATAAATCAAATATACATTACAATAAATTATATATAATTTATTCCAAATCAAACATGAGGTGCAACAATAGTGCGAATGTTTTATGTTAATGAAACGAATACTGATTTATATTAAAGCATACGTAATGTTGTATTACAAACAGGTAATTTATAAGCCATAATATATCATTCATTAAAAGCCTGATAAAGTATACATAATTTATCAGAGAAGTATGAAATGGTGTTTACAAGCTAAAAATCATTGAAGTTCTGATGTTTGCATGATTTACAATAATTCATGATACTTTATGATAAATTACAGATACTGATAATTCTGTTACGAGGAACCGTACGGTAACAACACGATTCAATTATCCAATCGGAATGAAAACCGGATCTGAAAAAAAAAAGTACAAATCTCATTAAGCTTAATCTACATATCTAAAGATTATTGAATCTTTCTGTATGAAACGACATTTTTAAGATTCATTAATGAAGAATTACTTCATCAAACCAGCTATCATTCAATAAATTTTTAGAGAGAGAAAGAAAATCCTAATTTCATCTTCATATGAAACAGAAACATTAAATAAGAAGATTGTTTACCTGATTAAAACTTACGGAACTGATTTTGATTAGCTCTAATGAAGTTTTAACAATTTCTTTGCTTTAATGGAAGATGTAGATAGATAATTAACATCTTCATAAACTAAAACAAAATCAAAGAAAGTTATATATTGATGAATGTTTTACCTGATTAAGAATGGTGATTATGATTACTGCAACACAAATGATTATGGAATCAATGAATATACTGCACGGAGTCTGATTTAATGGAGGATTTACGTTCGAATCAGATGAAGGGAGAGAGAAAGAGATAGATGAGTATAAACAATATGATTTCAGTTACAAAACTTGTTGATTATGAGAATATCACGATTGCTTAATATAAAACGTGATTGGAGAGAGAAACAGTGAGATAAAAATGGAAAATATATTAACTGATTTTGAGCTTATAACTGTTTTAGTATTTAAAAAAGTTTAGTCTGGGTATTAAAAAAGTATATTTATTCTAGGGATTTGTGTTTACTCTCTAGATTGAACCAAAAGGACTAGATCTCTTTTTTGATTATTATTTTGGTTTTTATACCCTTTATGGGATTAGAGGGGACTAAATCTCTTATTAGGGTCAGTTTTTAGGGACATATACCCAAAAATACCATTTAATAGTGATGTATTTATGTCCATCAATACTGAGAACATGTTCGTTAACAAATACAATATTTATATAACTTGCTCTATAGGTAATAAATTGAAACAAACGTAGAAAGAAAAACATTTTTTCCTTCACCCTACGACCTCATGTATCTTACAAAATTTTTTAATTTTACAAAGTGAAGAGGGATTATATGTCTTATTAAACAAAAATAGTATTAGGGCGCCGTTTGATTTGCCACTCCCAAACATACCACATTATCAGTCGGGTCATGTTAGACCAAAATTTTCAGGTCATCTTAATTGATTCTTTTAGCATTACATTTAAACTAGGTTTTGCTTCATAATTTGTACTACCTGTCTAAGAGTTAACTTAGAATGTTTACACTGCAAGTCATGTGAAAATCCACTCTTTATATGTAATTATATACATTTTCACCTTGTGTTGAGAGGATGATATCATTTATTAATTGAGGTTGTTGTAATTAAACAATTAACAAGTTGTACTTAAGCTAATGGACTCTCAATTTAGTTGCTTATCTATCGATTTTAATATACTACATGGCTCCGAAAGTGTCGTTCTGCATGCACCATGTTCAAGGCCTTTATGTAATTCTATACTAAGTACTTAAGAAATAATATTTTACTAATGGTAGAATTAAAATACAAACCCTAGAATTAAGGTTATATAAGAGGGTGAGGTATGCTTTTGGACCCCTTTCGCCTTTCCAACACACTAGTTTCTAGTAGTAGTTTTTTGCTTCATTAGTTGGAAATATGTGGTCTTACTCATTATCAATATAGTCTCTATGAATCTTACTTTGTCATTGACTCTGATGCAGGGGCACCCGGCGTGGAGGCTTTTTCCATAGCCAAACCGGGCCATAGGCCATCCGGCTATGAAGAGTAGTTTTAGGAAGTCCCAATTTTAGTATGATTCTTAGAGAATCTAGGTTTAGGAAATTATGTTATTTTAAGTATTTCCAATAATTGGAAAGGTCCAGATTTGAGTCTAGCTATTTAGGAAGTTGCAGTCTTTTAATTATTTAGGAAAGTCTAATTCAAGTCTATCTAGGAAAGTCCAAAATCCTATAAAAGGATGTCTAGTTTGTCCATTATTCTCAGATTGAAGAAAAACCCCTTTGAAGTTTTAATAAAGTTGAGTATTTTAGAGTTATTTAGCCTTTATTTTATCGTTCTTATTTAGTTTATTCATCTTCTTTAATTCCGCTGCGTTTCTACATCAGACTCATTGGGAGAATTTAGAAACACCAAAAAGATAAAACTGTAAAATAACACAATATTGAAAAAAATGGACTCCTAGCTAAGAAGATCGGTTAGAATCATCTAGGTAAATATCCCTAAAAGATAGCATCATTGTTGATATTTAAATATCCCTAAAAGATCTCTTTGGTACATATTAGGTTCAGGATTTACTCAACTTCTAACAGCAGAAAGTTTGCTTCAAAAACCCTAAACCCTATTTTTCTATTATTTACTTTCTCTGGCATTGAAGACAAGAGTTAGAGAGTGGTTGTTGTTTCAAATTGTTTTCTATAATGGAAGCAGATTCGGTTAAGCTTTTTGTGGGAGGAATTTCAAGAGAAACTGAAGAGAATCACTTGATTGATTACTTCAGTAACTATGGGGAGGTTGTTGAATCAACTGTTGTTAAAGATAGAATAACTGGTAATGCTAGAGGATTTGGGTTTGTTCAATTCTCTGAATCATCTTCTGCTCATAATGCTCTTCAAGAAAATAATCACGTTCTTAATGGAAGAATGGTAACATTATCTCTCAATCTTATCTCGCTTGCTTTGTTTGTTTATTTTAGTAGATTTTATTCTTAACCATAGTTTTTTTTTCTTTAATTAAGTCAATGGGTATTGGTATCATTGGTCTAGGGTTTTGATTAATTGTTTTTGTTATGAATCTAATTAGTGATGATTTTTTTAATGTAGAGTTCTATTTAATTTGATTTCTGGGTTTTTTTTTTGCATTATAATCTTTTGATATTCAATATAAATATTGAACTAATTGTGGAATTTATTGATTGGTGGTTTTGAATTTTGGTAAACTGGATTGTGTTTAAACAGATACAAATGAAAAGAGCATATCCGAAAGATGTTAATCGAAGACAGAACGATGATAATAAAGGGTATAATATTAAGAAGATTTTTGTGGGCGGATTGTCTAATAACACAAACCAAGAGGAACTTAAGCAATATTTCGGAGATTTTGGTAACATTACAGATGTTGTTGTAATGTATGATAGTGAAACTCAAAAACCTAAAGGTTTCGGATTTGTCTCTTTCGACACTAAAGAAGCTGTAGATAATGTTATGCAGAGAAATCACTACAAACTGAATGATAAAGTAGTGGAAGTGAAAAGAGCTGTACCTAGAGAAGAGTACAATAATGGACATATTTTTTATAAGAAAAACAGTCAAATTGTTTCTCCAATTAGAGGATCTCCATTCATCAATCATCCTTCATGTGTTTACCCCAACTTCTATCCTAGGGTTGGGTTACCCTTTGGTGGATTTATGCCAGTTTATAGTTATGCATACTGTGGAAACATGTATGGATCTTATGGAGGATACGGAGGATATGGTTATGGTAGTTATTATAATTGTGGCCATTGGAACACATTTCTAGGAAATTCGATTAGTTATGCAGGCAATCATCCTTTTTCTATGCATAATGTTTTATCATCTTGTGAGGTACAGGAGAACAATGGGGCTGTTAATGGAGAAGAGACTAATGGAGAAGACAACCGTAAAATCGATGAATCGAGTTGGTTTTTATTAGTCTATTTTATTAGACTTTTCAGTATTTTCTAATGTAAAGAAAGTACAATTTTTAATGAGTTTCACCGTTTCTCCCACCATCTCAACGATTATAATTCTTATACTTAATTTTTGAGTTATTTTTGCTCATTTTTGCATAATTAGTTTGTGTCAATATGCTCAACAACCTGATACAAATATAGGATTTGAATCATAATTTAGAAATGAACTAACCAAATTCACATGCAAATTTTTGTGACTGGTCATACATGTTAGTGGTGGTAAATATGAAAGTGAAATTATGTGCCCAACCCTTGGATATTTTTCTTTGTTTTTTTTTATGTGGTTTGTTATTTAGCAAATGAAATGTCTATCCCCATGTCAAGAAATTTTAGTATCTGCTGTGTTAAACAATGGTTAGTCCACAAACTTGTCTACATAATATATCCATTGATCATATCTATTTGCCAACAATTTTAGGTAGAGGGGAGGTAAAATGGAAACATAAAATACAACAATTACATTTTTAATTAAATTAATAGACAATATATATGATTCTAGCCAAGTAAGAACTTTCATCTAAGTATTCAAAATATCTTATTACACTTTGAAATTCACATAATTTATTACGTAGTTTTATTGTTAAGCTGTATAATCCTCACTGATATTCAAAACAATAACCCTATAAACAAAACGAAGTGATTAAACAGAAGAAAGATGAACATAACTGATTAAAAAAACATCCAAAATATAGGAAGTTAACATAAGAGGAACACATATTTATATTCCTTGGAACTGAGGGAACGTTGCAGATATGTTGAGGAAGAAGTCCGATTCTTTAGCGAAAATAAATTTCCATACACGTCTTTTCATGAAAGTGTCTGTTCGGGTTAGATTGAAGGTCTTGACAATACCAATACCTTCGCTCTGGTCGCTAAACTAGTGATTGTTCGGGTCCTTCTATCTATTGCGCCCATCAAAGGATGGTCTCTCTATCAACTAGACGTAAACAATGTTTTTCTCCAAGGTGACCTGAGATTAGACCTCTTCACATAAACTGCTCGTCGTGAACCATGAATCTTGGATAAGCTCAAACACATCTCTATGACCTATATAGCCTGTTATATGTATGTTTTATACAGTGACGGAACCAGTGGTGGCATTGTTGCCGGAGCGTGGCCACCAGATTTTAAAATAGATTGTTCAAAGTGTTACAGATAAATTCTATGAGCTAAGATGGTAAAACTTTGTTCCTACATCCCCAAGGTGAAGGATTCAATAATCCCCTTATCGTTTATTTTGTATGATATCTTACCGTTTTTGGTTCCCATAACTTTTCTTATTCTTTAGAGTTCAACCATGATAGTGGTACATATTCAAATTCTTACAAAAACACCAAAACTTTAATATTACATTAAACAAAGCAGCGTTCTGTTTTGATATATTTTGACTTGTTCTTTTATTCTTCAAATCTATATGGAATATGATTACAATGTATTATAAAAAACTTATGACCTTCATTGCTAGTTACTGGTTTCTCTTCTGAAAGATAGAAATGTTGCTTCTCCTCACGAACCACTTAGGTTACTTGGCATTGCTTGTGGGGATTTGATTTTGTTCTCTTGAGTTCTTTGGTGTTGGTGATGCAATAGAAATTGTTCATTTAAAGTTTCACACTCATGGGAAATATGTGAATGTAATTGGATCTTCAACTCAAAAAGATAAAAGAAAATTCACAAAAATGCTTGAGTAAATCTAATTAATTACCATAACTTCTATTTGTTGGAACTGTGATTTCACTACTAAAATGGATTTAGATAATGTATCTTCTCTTTAGTTTGAGACTCATCCCATGAAACAAATTTTTTTTGAAATTTGGTAGTCTATTCCTTCAGGATGGTGAGGTACTTTTGTTTGGGGTTTATTTGAGTAAAACAACAACAAGATGAAAAAAAAAAGAGTGAATATTTGAGAAAAAGTTAATGAATGTTAGGATATTTAAAGTAGTTCTTCCTATTTGTTTTTAGTTTTGAATCTGAATCGTTCTTTACAAAAATTTAACTTCTTGCGTAACTTTTGAAATTTAAAACTATTTAGTACAAACACAAAAAATATAAATATTAGAAAGTCGATTTCTTTCTTACACATTAAGCCAAAACTAGATCATAGAGAGATATCAAATGTATAGAGAGAGGAAAAAAAGTTTATAAGAGAAAATGAAGAGATGGGATTTAGGAAGCCCTTATTACATGACTATCAAAATTATAGTGTAATTTAACCATTAAGCCCAAACATGTTAAGTTCCTCCAACTTAACCACTAAGCTATCATAGGTTTCTTGTTCAAAAATCACGTGTTTATTCACTAGTAAAAACTAAGAGCAAAACTAAGAACCTAGGAACTTCTAAAAAAAGTAGGCCCCTTGTGGTGGGGGCCCTACGTGGGCGCACGGCCCGCATCCCCCATGCCTATATGTAACAAATCATTTTTACAGTTTCTCCCACCATCTCAATGATTATAATTTTTATACTTAATTTTGAGTTATCTTTGCTCATTTTTACAGAATTCGTTTTTGTCAATACATACGCTCAATACAAATATAGAGTTTGAATCATAATTTAGAAATGAATTAACCAAATTCTGATGCAAATCTTTTGTGATTGCTCATACAGTTTAGTGGTGGTAAATATAAAAGTGAAATTATTTGCTAGGCGCCTTGGATATTTTTCTTTGTTGCTTCTTGTATGGTTTTTGTTATTTGCCAAACGAAATGTCCATTCCGGTGTCATGAATTTTTAGTATCAGTTATTTGTTAAACAAGAGTTACTCCACAAACTTCTCTAACACAATTTATCCACCGATCATATCTATTTTCCAACAATTTGAGGTAGAGGCTGAGGTACAGGAAAAGAAATAAAACAATTACATTTTTAATCAAATTAATAGACACTATGATTTTAGCCAAGTAAAAACTTTCATCAAGTATTCATGATATCTTAATACATTTTGAAATTCACATGATTTATTATGTAGTTTTTCTTATCAGCTGTATAATCATCATGGATATTCATAACAATAACCTTGTCAACAAAACGAAGTGATCAAACACAAGAAAGATGAACGTAGTTGATTATAAAAACATTCAAAATATAGGAAGATAACATAAGAGGAAACACATATTTATATTCCTTGGAACCGAGGGAACCTTGCAAATGTCTCGAGGAAGAAGCCCGATCCTTTTTGCAAAGATAAATTTCCATACATACACATATTTTCATGAAATTTTTGTAATTTCTTTTTATCGTAGAACATAATTCTTCTATATCATCCTCGGAAATGGAGAGAAAAAGAAAAAAGATGTTGTGGTCTATTCGGTAGAAATTGGTGCTTGGCCTGTCAGGGACCTATCTAGGCGCCACTTGAGTAATGTTGTTAGGGAAGTCTCTCTGACCAGAACGAGATGAAGGAACAAAGGGCAATGGCACCCCTAGAAGTTTATATTAAATTTTAGAGGCACCACCAGAAGTCCCATGTACACACTTTGTAAAGGTGCCAACAGACTTTCTTACAACCCAACCAAACACTTAAAAGCTCAATTTCACCTGTGAAAGAGTTTACTTTCTTTCCCGTAAGAAAACATTGATTTTCCCATCTTACCTTTTCCCATATATCAAACGAACCCTAAAGTCTAAAACCATGACTTTCAAGTTGCAACCGACCTTTCAGTCTTTCACAACACAGGTTTATTTTTATCGACAGAGATAGCTCTCCTCTTTCTCTATCTAGTTTCTGCCTTGAAGAACCATGAAATTGAGAATTAGGTCACTCGAGTCCAAAGAAACTCCCAAAATCAAAACACCATATCCTTCTTCTCTTCAAGATCTTGAAGACGCAATCGCCGAAAAGATATCAGCTTCATCTGAAAATCTACTTGTTTCTCTTAATCGGACCTCTCCTCACGAATCTCTTCAATCACTCGACATCGCTTCCGGTGATTTGATTTTCTACACTCTTAACCCTAACGGTTTCTCTTCAGGCAATACCCAAATCCAAACTCATCCCCAACAAGAAATTCATCCGATTCGTCCAATTGAAACCACAGAAAAAGGTGAGACTTCAAATTTTTCTTCTAATTCTGGTTTTAATTGTGGAAATATGGAAGAAACCATTATTGTAGGTTCAGTAGAAGGAAACCCTAATGAAAAAACCGTAGAAAAGGGGAAAAGTTCAGTTCCTTCATATAATTATGATTATGTATCTGGAGGAGGAACTGAGGAAACCCTAATCTTACCTCCAGAAGATGAAACTATGGATGATGAAAACATGAAAATTTGAGTTGAGAAAACATCTTCAATTCCTTGTTACTTGAGCAAGGTTTTTGTGATGTACTTAAAGCACATATATGAAAAGATAAATTAAGGATGTTTCAGTAACATATTTTTTTGCAAATAACATTTTTATTTTTGTTTGCTAAAACGATAAAACAAAATAAATAACTAGAAACATGATTTAAATTGCTAGACAACACTCATAAAGATAAATAAATAAAAAGTAAAGGTAAATAGTTAGATAAACAAAACTACTCTCCTGTCCACCAGCTTTTGGTGCAGTGGTTGGGCACCCCTCTTAAACCCATGAGGTCGTGGATCGGGTCTCGGTAGAAGAAGTTTGTTATCAAGATTTATCCTATGTAATTTAGGCTATAAATAATGTAATAACTTGTCGGGCTTTAGACCTCTTTATTGTAGGGCTTTAGGCTTCTTTCGTTCTTGGTTTAAATTAGGCGGTTGTCGTGCTTACTACATCTTCATGATGCATCAATGCCTTGTAACGACTAACGTATATCGTAGTCGAATTCTCAAAAAAAATATACTCTCCTTTTCCTAAAGAGAATTTTCCTCTCTCGTCTGTGGAAGAGAAATATAATGGAAGTGTCACCTACAAGAAGTCTTATTTTCAATAGTTTGACGGAACAACAATCACGAAAAAAAAGGTTGGATTTCAAGTTGCCGAGGGTGTTTTTCGGTTACGAGTAATTTCAAGTTGTCACACAAAATGGCCCAAACCATTTCTTTTTGTATCTCATATTGCTTTGTTATTGTGTACAAATTTAAAATTTACTTCATCAATGATACTAATAGCTTTATGGAAACTATTACAAGAGTAATCTCACTTGAGGTTCTTATATCTTACGATTAGTTTACTTCATCAATGACACTAATAGCTGTTTGTATCTCATCAGTTTCTTCATCCAATTCGGGTTGGACTTCATCCGCAGAGTTGTCTTCTTGTCCAAACTACGACGACTAATCCAGTAGCATAAGCTGCTTCTGATGTTGTTTCAGTGCGTTATGCAGTAGATATCCAAATTCAACATTGGTGGTGACTCACTGTTCCAGTTGCCCAAAGAACTGTGCAATAGATGTAGCTTTACTCCCTGATAAAAAGGTATTAGATTCAAGAACGTCCCTAGTATACAAAAAATGACAATATTAACTATGAAGCCAATGTTTGAACAATTTGGTAGCTATATTGTTTCTCTTCAACCATATTTCAGACTAATTAGATCTATTTCAGACCAATTAAACCTATTTCAGACCATATTTTAAACCAATTAGACTTTATTTCAAAACAATCTCACCAAAATTAAGGCAAATTTTAGCAATTTCATAACTAGAAGCCCATTTCAAACTACTCAATCATATTTCATAATGCAAAGTGAACCAATATGAGCCTATTGCACACCAATTTGAACTAATCTAGGGCAAAATTTATTCACAAATCATCACATTAAAATCTACTGCAAATATGAAGCAAATCCGGACCAATTTTAAGCATCTGTTTTAATACAGGACAAAACCTAAGCAAAATCAGTAATATGTGTTACGAAATTACAACAAAACCATAGCTGAGATGATTTCTGAAATAATAATTTCTGAAATTAGACCAATGATTTGTATATAGAACTTACTTCTCAATATCAGGTGATGTGGCGTTAAAATGCCACATTTAGATCATTTAACTTGGATGAGTTAGTTCATTTCGTGTTTTAATTCTAATTTCTTATGTGTTTTCCTTGGTAGGTAGCTTATTTGGAGTTTGACTCTTAATTCGGAATAAACAGAGCATTTATCACTTTTTCATCTCATGCGGGAACCGTAAGGAAAATAGCACCAGGGGTATTTTGGTCATTTTGGTGAAATCATAGGTTCAATGGAAAGTGGAGTCAATGGTGAGTCCGGCGGTGAAGACGGAAGTCGAATCGGTGGTCGGACGGAAAAGTTATGGAAGAATGAAGCGGATGGTCATTTTGGTCATTTCTGCAAATTAGAAGAAGTAAAGGCAAAGTTAAAGGCACCCCTTGGTTTGTTATGAGAAGCAAAGCCCAGAAGTCTCCAAGCCCAAGAGTTCAAATAAGAATGACAAAGGAGAAATATATAAGCACCCTCTTTATGTACAAGTCAAATTGCCCAAATGTGTGACAAATTGGGGTTGCCTTTAAAAAAAAATAAAAGGGGGAAAATAAAAAGAAAAATCAGGTTTACTTCATCATCTTCTCCATTAGCTAGGGTTTAGAGTTTTTGAGAAAGGGTGAGACAGAGAAGGAAAGGAGGAAGAGGAAGGAGCCGGCCGAGCTTGGCCGGCCAATACACCAGGCCGGCCAGACCTAGGCCGGCATCTCAGCCGAGAAGAACTCGACAGGAACAGCTAAGGAAGCACGGGAACAACAAGCTCGTGCTGCTCTTGCAGCAGGTCGGACCACCATTAAAGCTGTCGGAACAGCAGCTCGAAGAAGTAACAGCTCGGGTTTCATCAACCGCCGCCTGGATACGGAGGGAAACAACTCGTTTCAGACGCTTGGGTGCATAGCTCGGGACAGAGAGCACTTCAACAGCAGCTCTAGCAAGGAGCTTCATTAAGTCGGATCTTGGTGGGAACTTTGCTTTTTATTTGCCGGATTTCTTGAGCTTTCCGGCCATTATTTTGGCCGGAAAGTGTAAGGGTTTTGTTGTGATTATCTTTGCCTTGATTCTCTTGTGTTTGCCTTATGATTTGGACTGAAAATCTTAGAGAGAGAAAGCTTCAAGCAAGCTTTCATGGTGGATTCTGTTTTAAGGAAGAAGAAGGTATTGACTGCTAAAGGGAACCCTGGTTTCACTGAGGGGATACCTAATCTGCACTATTAAGGGGAAATCTGAATATTGCTAGGGGGAGATCAGCAACACTTAATGAACCATTTATTCTGACGATCCTAGCCTCGCGCCATCAACGAAAAAGGGGGATTTTCACCTTAACTTTTTTCTTTCTTTATTTCCTTCTTGTTTATTATTTGTATCGTCATGTCTGGCTAGCTTCTGTAGTCGGATACTCGTGAAACATGTTTAGATGTGACAAATGAGTTTTAATGCTTTTAATGATAAAATCTTCCGGGTTTTTAGACCGTTCATGGACTAGAATCTGAGTTATACAAAGAGTTCGTTGACCAATCCAAGTAAATGGGTGAAGTTAACTAACTTTTCATGCTTATAGATTATTAGTAATAGTCACTATCGATTTTGTGGATCGAAGTATCCTCCTCACTTTATTCTTGCTCGACCATTTTTCCCGAATCACTCTCACCTCTCACTTTTAGATTAGATCGTTTTATTTGTTTATTTATTATAAACCAATCAAAACCCATCATCTGTTCAATTTGGTCTGAGTTAGTGGTTGACACCTAGACCGGTGGGCTAGACTTTCTCGATATCCTTATTACCTTCCTATCTTCGTGGATCGATCCCGGTCTTACCGGGTTATTACTTGACGCTGTATACTTGCGGGTGGAGACCTTTTAGGGTAACCTTTTAGGCCCATCATCAGGAGATCGAGAATGTCGACTGAAACCTTCAAATTTGTTGAGAGAGAGAGAGTTAGACATTGAATGAAGATGTATGATAGGAAGACAAAGAAACAAGAAAACAACCAAACCTTACCTGTCGAGAGGAGAAGACGAATCCCTAGGTGATTTCCGGCAAAAATCTTGCTGGGTTGTTGTCATGGCTTTATAGAAGTCCTTGTTTATAATTACACAGATTATGAGGGACTAGTTTTGAAGTTCATCTTAAAACAAACCGGCTGCCGGGCATAGCATTTAAATATCCCTAAAAGATAGCATCATTGTTGATATTTAAATATCCCTAAAAGATCTCTTTAGTATATATTAGGTTCAGGATTTACTCGACTTCTAACAGCAGAAAGTTTGCTTCAAAAACCCTAAACCCTATTTTTCTATTATTTACATAAATAGTACTTATTAATACCAGGTCCTACAAAAAAAATAAAATTGGTAATTCAATATTTTGTTAAGAATATATTTGTCAATAAATACTGTTCTGGGGGAATGAGAATCACAAATCCACCTCCCCCTGAGTTTGCTATTACCCATTTCTCAGGGAATCACATTCCCGGTCCCACACCATTCTCGCAAGCCAAACAATGATCTCAGGGAATCACATTCCATTTCCACGCCATTCCTGCGCGCCAAACATGGCCTAGCTGTTCACGATAGAGAAGTCGAGATCGAGATATATTCTGATGAAAGAAAGTTATCGTCATGGCTTTATAGAAGTCCTTGTTCATAATTACATAAAATAGGAGGGACTAACTTTGAAGATCATCTTAAAACAAACCGGATGCCGGACATAGCATTTAAATATCCCTAAAAGATAGCATCATTGTTGATATTTAAATATCCCTAAAAGAATCGGAAGGAAGAACGAAACGAGAGGAGCATCCGCTAGTATCGTATTCTATCTCTTTCTTTCTTACTTTTGTGTGATTGGTTGGATAAGTTTTGATTTGCATTGATATCTTGTGGGTTGTTCCTTGAACATTGTGAGATCATGGAACGTTATTCCAACGGTTGGCCATTCCATCTTGATGATGATGATGACCTTAATCTGAGGAGTTCCATCACTACCCGACCTGATATGACCTTAAGAGAATACCAACAGTTGCCTAGAGTTGAGCCTAATCGACATGGTATCACATTCGGAGAGTACCAACAGATGTGTAGAGATGGTCAGATTAGTGATAAATATGGTGCGACACCAAATATGTATGAGAGACCTTATAGTCCACACTATTCTGAGACCAATGATTTTAGAGGCAGGTATGATCCTAGTATGTACGGTGGGAGTTATCATCAAGAGTCTTCATTTAATTACAGTTGTGAGCCTTATTATGAAGAGACTCTTGAAGATAGATCCCAATCAGAGTCTGAGAGTCGTCTTATTGAGATGATCTCACAATTTGTAGAGGCAGATACTCAAATGAGGCAAGAAGTACATCAGACAATTGAGTTATTGACTCAACAGGTAAAGATGCTTAAATCACAGTTATTCGTCGACGAGGAAGGAGTTTCACCACCCCAAACTCAAGAGGGTACTAGGTACGATGACGAGGGTAATACGTCTAACCCTAGTACTAAGTTAAATGTCGATGAATTTACTGATAGTACCTTAGAGTCTGAACGGTCTGATGACCTTGTTGTCTTGTTTCCTCCACCAGTGTCGTCTCACCATGATAGGACTACATTAAACGTTGATGTTCAGGGTGATGGCTCTACGAGCAAGTTTGAGGATGACACGATCACGAACTATCCGATTTTTGACACTTGTAAGGAGTCAATCTTAGATGCAATGCTAGGAAGGCCTGATATTATGACTGACTGCGAGGCTCCAGATGCCTTTGAGGATGTTGATGACATAGTAGTTAGAGACATGTTGGATAGTTTGTCAGACTATTTACCTAAGGAAACTATGGACCTTGACTTGGTCCCCAAGCCTACTGCCGTACCCTTAGAGTCTAGTTCGACTTTCCACATGATCTCAAACTCGGTTGTTGATCCCTTTTGGGACATTTCAGACGTCTTTCCAAAGACGTCTATGGACATAGTGGATATTCTGTCCACTAAGCTTCCAGATGATTTTTTGCTTTCGACTGATATTTTGACCCTTCACGTGTATGTCGATCCTTTTGATGATTTCTTTGTTGTCGTTCCTTCTATTTATGCCTACTTAGTGGACTGTTGTGCACCCACTAAGTTTGGGGATGGCTTGTTTTCTTTTATCGTCTCATGTGCACTTCATATTCTTTATCTTTTTGTGAGACGATTAGCACCTGCATATAGCTTTCTTTGGGTTGACCCCCAAAATTTCTGTCTCTTATTGTATGATCTTTGACTGATTGAGATGGGTCTTGATGTTTGTGGGTATCATCTCTGGAAACCCTCCACGAGACAGAACTCGTGCTCTTGTGAAAGCAAGAGAATCAACGGCTAATTGCATAGCTCAATGCAATCGTGTGTACACGCGTTAGTGGTCATTTTTATGGTCATGATCTTATGTGCTCATTCTCATATTTCTTGTTGATCATAGGAGCATTTCTTATTTGTTTTGCTTCTGAGGCATGGTTTGTTCCAAGTTTGGGGATGGCGACGAGCTCGACATCAACTTGGAACCTGTTCATACACGAGTCTCGGTAGTAGTATATCTTATCTCCTCCGGCTATGGTAATATCTTTCCATTCTTCTCTTTAAATTAATATGTCTTAACTTTTGGTGAGTATATGGTTGAAACATTGAGGACAATGTTAGTTTTAAGTTTGGGGATGGGGTAGGACTTTTAGCCATGGCCATGGGGTTTCAAAAGACAAGAGGGTTCAATAATTCAACCAAATTTGAAAATTTTTGGGTAGATTTGATATGACTTTAGTGGTATGCTTAAGTATGTTTATGCATGTGTTTTAGTTTTGGTGAATGTTATGCATGTTCTTAGTCTTTTTCATGAATGTTAAGTCCTTTAGTGTTAGTTTTCTGATCATATGAGTAGCATCATAAGGAAGAAGAAACATTTCTAAGAGACCTGGAAGAGTCATTAATGGAGACTTAAACCCATGTGAGATATCCGAGCCTTTATATTGTTTTCGAGTGTACTCTTCTGCGCTAACTCTGAGTAGAACGAAGAGCTACTCAACCTCATAACTTTTCAAAGAGCTTAGACGATCTCATGAGCTCAACTTTCTTAGCCACTAGGAGTGACATCAGGATAGCGACCTTACCCTTGTAATCCATGAAACCTGACAATAGTGTCAACTTTAGGGAAACGGATACTCCACCACTCATTCACATACTACTCCCGAGAATGAAGACTTGGAAAGTATAGAAAAAGAATGTGAAACAAAGTGAGAATGAAGAAAAAGTTATTTGTTGAGAATACTAGTGTTAGTATTTGTTTTGTAAAAAAAAAAAAAATGAAAAGAAAAGTGAAAAAAAAATTGAGTTTATTTGTTATTTTGTGTATTGTGAGAAATAAAGTGTTCAAAGCAAAAGCTAAATTTAGAAGTTGTTTGAAGGTTCTTTTTATTGAAGGCGTCGACATTCTCGGGATCTCATCACTTCCATCTGATTACTTGTATCCGTTGACCTTTAGGAAGCATTGTTAGAGGGTATAGTGGGTGAGAAGGGTGAGTGAACTTCCCCATTCCATTTTAGTGGTTATTTCCATTCTTTAGAGATCATTTCGTTCTAAAACTTGTTATCCTCATTTATTTTGTATGTGTTGAGTTTCACTTCATTCCATGCTCACACATTAGAGTGAACCATTATTATCTAGTTTTGAGTGATTTCATGTTTAAGAGTGTATGACCGTGAGGCTAAAGTCGAGGCGAAATGTACTAAGATAGGAATCGAAGTTTTGTGACTTTGAACTTAGATGATGCTCATTATGATTGGACACTTACATTTTAGGATGAGACTACTAGTGAGGAGACTTTTAGCATATATATGCGTTTATCGATTTTGATTCGTTTGTTTAGCATGCTTGAGTGTGTCATTAGTTGTCATTATCTTATTTACATTGATGTTGAACTCTTTTATGTCTTTGAAATCTTGAATTTTCTGAAACCCTCACGAGACGACACTAGTCCACTAGGGGTAACCTAGGGGTTTAACGGCTTGTTGCATACGCTAAATGCAACCGGGATTCCTCCGACAGTGAGTTAGGTTTTACTTTATTGTTTTGTTTTGTTTATTTGCTCGAGGACTAGCAAATTCTAAGTTTGGGGATGTTTGATGTGGCGTTAAAATGCCACATTTAGATCATTTAACTTGGATGAGTTAGTTCATTTCGTGTTTTAATTCTAATTATTTATGTGTTTTCCTTGGTAGGTAGCTTATTTGGAGTTTGACTCTTAATTCGAAATAAACGGAGCATTTATCACTTTTTCATCTCATGCGGGAACCGTAAGGAAAATAGCACCAGGGGTATTTTGGACATTTTGGTGAAATCAGAGGTTCAATGGAAAGTGGAGTCAATCGTGAGTCCGGCGGTGAAGACGGAAGTCGAATCGGTGGTCGGACGGAAAAGTTATGGAAGAATGAAGCGGATGGTCATTTTGGTCATTTCTGCAAATTAGAAGAAGTAAAGGCAAAGTTAAAGGCACCCCTTGGTTTGTTATGAGAAGCAAAGCCCAGAAGTCTCCAAGCCCAAGAGTTCAAATAAGAATGAAATAAGAATGACAAAGGAGAAATATATAGGTACCCTCTTTATGTACAAGTCAAATAGCCCAAATGTGTGACAAATTGAGGTTGCCTTTAAAAAAATATAAAAGGGGGAAAATAAAAAGAAAAATCAGGTTTACTTCATCATCTTCTCCATTAGCTAGGGTCTAGAGTTTTTGAGAAAGGGTGAGACAGAGAAGGAAAGGAGGAGGAGGAAGGAGCCGGCCGAGCTTGGCCGGCCAATACACCAGGCCGGCCAATACACCAGGCCGGCCAGACCTAGGCCGGCATCTCAGCCGAGAAGAACTCGACAGGAACAGCTAAGGAAGCACGGGAACAACAAGCTCGTGCTGCTCTTGCAGCAGGTCAGACCACCATTAAAGCTGTCGGAACAGCAGCTCGAAGAAGTAACAGCTCGGGTTTCATCAACCGCCGCCTGGATACGGAGGGAAACAACTCGTTTCAGACGCTTGGGTGCATAGCTCGGGACAGAGAGCACTTCAACAGCAGCTCTAGCAAGGAGCTTCATTAAGTCGGATCTTGGTGGGAACTTTGCTTTTTATTTGCCGGATTTCTTGAGCTTTCCGGCCATTATTTTGGCCGGAAAGTGTAAGGGTTTTGTTGTGATTATCTTTGCCTTGATTCTCTTGTGTTTGCCTTGTGATTTGGACTGAAAATCTTAGAGAGAGAAAGCTTCAAGCAAGCTTTCATGGTGGATTCTGTTTTAAGGAAGAAGAAGGTATTGACTGCTAAAGGGAACCCTGGTTTCACTGAGGGGATACCTAATCTGCACTATTAAGGGGAAATCTGAATATTGCTAGGGGGAGATCAGCAACACTTAATGAACCATTTATTCTGACGATCCTAGCCTCGCGCCATCAACGAAAAGGGGGATTTTCACCTTAACTTTTGTCTTTCTTTATTTCCTTCTTGTTTATTATTTGTATCGTCATGTCTGGCTAGCTTCTGTAGTCGGATACTCGTGAAACATGTTTAGATGTGACAAATGAGTTTTAATGCTTTTAATGATAAAATCTTCCGGGTTTTTAGACCGTTCATGGACTAGAATCTGAGTTATACAAAGAGTTCGTTGACCAATCCAAGTAAATGGGTGAAGTTAACTAACTTTTCATGCTTATAGATTATTAGTAATAGTCACTATCGATTTTGTGGATCGAAGTATCCTCCTCACTTTATTCTTGCTCGACCATTTTTCCCGAATCACTCTCACCTCTCACTTTTAGATTAGATCGTTTTATTTGTTTATTTATTATAAACCAATCAAAACCCATCATCTGTTCAATTTGGTCTGAGTTAGTGGTTGACACCTAGACCGGTGGGCTAGACTTTCTCGATATCCTTATTACCTTCCTATCTTCGTGGATCGATCCCGGTCTTACCGGGTTATTACTTGACGCCGTATACTTGCGGGTGGAGACCTTTTAGGGTAACCTTTTAGGCCCATCATCAGGAGATCGAGAATGTCGACTGAAACCTTCAAATTTGTTGAGAGAGAGAGAGTTAGACATTGAATGAAGATGTATGATAGGAAGACAAAGAAACAAGAAAACAACCAAACCTTACCTGTCGAGAGGAGAAGACGAATCCCTAGGTGATTTCCGGCAAAAATCTTGCTGGGTTGTTGTCATGGCTTTATAGAAGTCCTTGTTTATAATTACACAGATTATGAGGGACTAGTTTTGAAGTTCATCTTAAAACAAACCGGCTGCCGGGCATAGCATTTAAATATCCCTAAAAGATAGCATCATTGTTGATATTTAAATATCCCTAAAAGATCTCTTTAGTATATATTAGGTTCAGGATTTACTCGACTTCTAACAGCAGAAAGTTTGCTTCAAAAACCCTAAACCCTATTTTTCTATTATTTACATAAATAGTACTTATTAATACCAGGTCCTACAAAAAAAAAAAAATTGGTAATTCAATATTTTGTTAAGAATATATTTGTCAATAAATACTGTTCTGGGGGAATGAGAATCACAAATCCACTTCCCCCTGAGTTTGTTATTACCCATTTCTCAGGGAATCACATTCCTGGTCCCACACCATTCTCGCAAGCCAAACAATGATCTCCGGGAATCACATTCCATTTCCACGCCATTCCCGCGCGCCAAACATGGCCTAGCTGTTCACGATAGAGAAGTCGAGATCGAGATATATTCTGATGAAAGAAAGTTATCGTCATGGCTTTATAGAAGTCCTTGTTCATAATTACATAAAATAGGAGGGACTAACTTTGAAGATCATCTTAAAACAAACTGGCTGCCGGACATAGCATTTAAATATCCCTAAAAGATAGCATCATTGTTGATATTTAAATATCCCTAAAAGATCTCTTTAGTATATATTAGGTTCAGGATTTACTTGACTTCTAACAGCAGAGAGTTTGTTTCAAAAACCCTAAACCCTATTTTTCTATTATTTACTTTCTCTGGCATTGAAGACAAGAGTTAGAGAGTGGTTGTTGTTTCAATTTGTTTTCTATAATGGAAGCAGATTTGGTTAAGCTTGTTGTGGGAGGAATTTCAAGAGAAACTGAAGAGAATCACTTGATTGATTACTTCAGCAACTATGGGGAGGTTGTTGAATCAACTGTTGTTAAAGATAGAATAACTGGTAATGCTAGAGGATTTGGGTTTGTTCTATTCTCTGAACCATCTTCTGCTTATAATGCTCTTTAAGAAAATAATCATGTTCTTAATGGAAGAATGGTAACATTATCTCTCTCAATCTTATCTTCCTTAGCTTTTTTTTTGTTTATTTTAGTAGATTTTATTGTGAATCATAGATTTTTTTTCTTTAATTAAGTCAATGGGTATTGGTATCATTGGTTTAGGGTTTTGATTAATTGGTTTTGTTATGAATCTAATTAGTGATTTTTTTTTTAATTTAGAGTCCTATTTGATTTGATTTTTTGGTTTTTTTTTTTGCATTATAATCTTTTGATATTCAATATAAATATTGAACTAATTGTGGAATTTATTGATTAGGTGTTTTGAATTTTGGTAAATTGGATTGTGTTTAAACAGATTGGGTGTTTATTGATTGGGTGTAACACTATTATTCTTTATTTACAAAATGATTTAATTAGACAAAATAATATCTTAATCTTACTTGCAATAATTGAAGTGAAGTTGTTTGTTTAATTATTCTTTATTTACAAAATGGTGATATTGCATTTGTACTGTTCCTTTATGACACATTCTAGTTCTCAATTTTCTCAATCCCACTATGAACTCTAATATAGTTAATTATGATATTTTGAAACAAACTCTCTGACTTAAATGATTATCAAGAAGAGCAGAGAAGATGTGAAGCTCTTCTTGTTGGAGCTTTTGTGGGTGATAAGGTGCCATATCCAGTGGTAAGAAATCTTCTTATACGGGTTTGGCAACCAAAAGGAGAACTTAAGCTTACCATTCATGGAAAAGGGGCCTACATCATTGAATTGAATTTGGAGGAGGACAGAAAATGAATTCTCACATTGCCACCAATTTACATCCAAAACAAGTTATTCATTGTGCGCCCATGGCGCCTATTCATTGAACAGGACATTGACGAGCTTGATTCTATCCCAATTTGGGTTAATTTCCATGATATCCCAATGATTTTCTGGAACAAAAAAGGTATATCGTTAATTGCAAGTTATTTAGGGCGAATTTTATCGATGGATAGGTATACGACAACTCAATCCCGATTAAATTTTGCTCGAGTTTGTATCGAGGTGAATAAAAACCAAGAATTGGTTGATTGTATCCCAATTAGAGTAAATGACACCAAAGAGATAAATATCAGGGTTGAATACTCATGGAGACCTCCAAAATGTACACTCTGTAGTGCTTTTGGTCATATATCTCGTGTATGCACTTCAACTGTTCGAGGAAAGTCCCATGATGAACCGCTAGAGACTAATGCAACTAAAACAAAAAGTACTGAGAATACTAATGGGGGTACAATAGTACTGCCAATACAAGAACTCGATACCACCATGTTAGATGTCCAGGAAGGAGCATTCGTAGTCCATGATGCAGGCCGAAGGTCTCCAAGTTATGGAGAAGTTGAGATTCTTCGACGAAAGAACACTGAAGAAGGCTTGCAAATGACTATACAGGAGGGTAAACAACAACTCCAAGTGACAGTTACGGGAGATGTTCAAAACTCAGATAATTCGAATAAAGAAAATGGGTGGTCGGTAGTCACTCATAAGAAGGGTAAGAGTGTTGATAGACTCGTGGGTATGAAGAAGAACAACGAGAGTAGGTTGTCAGCTCAGGGTACATCAAATTCAGCAAAACGACAATGTGTGAAAGAATCAAATATGGATGTAATGCAAGATAGTGGGACGATTTATCTCGAGAAACCGACTGTGGGAAATGATATAACCTGCAGTAGGGAGGATACTTCGAGTTGTGGTGACTCGGGGGAAGAACATAGACCGGAGAAGGAGACTAGAGAGGCTACTAGTTTGACACCATGGGTCAATAGTCAGTCTAGGAGAGGGGGTTCGAAAGAATCCAGAGTTGTAGGTTCTCGGTCTACCAGTGAGAGAAAACCAAAAGGCCGTCAACCAGATACAGTTTTAAATGGTTAGTGTCGGATGTTGGAACGTGCGTGGGTTGAACGATGATAGGAAAGTAATGGAAGTACGCGAGCTGATTCGACACCGAAAACTTAGCTTATGTGGGATAGTAGAAACAAAGGTATTGGAAAGAAACATGAGGAGGGTCCAACGAGGTATAAATCCTTTTTGGTCTTATTTTGATAATAATGAAGTAGGGGCGGAGGGTCGGATTTGGCTGACATGGGACCCCAATATTTTGACAGTTCAACATATCCATACTTCTTCACAATTAATTGTGGTTCGAGTTGTCTGGAATGACAAGTTATTTATGTTGGCTATTGTTTACGGACATACCTATTTAGCAGGTAGAGCTCTCTTATGGGCTGAAATTGAAGCATTAGTTACTCAGTTTGAGTTGCCTTGGTTATTCATGGGGGATTATAACTCCATATTGTTCGCGGACGATAAAATAGGAGGTGATGAGGTACGGCCATGCCACTTTGCTGATTTCTTAAACTGCACCCAAAATTCACAGCTACTAGATTGTCCGTATTCGGGTTATCGCTATACTTGGACGAATTCCCAAATAGGGTCCAGAAACATTCTCTCAAAACTCGATAGGTGTCTAATGAATATCGAGTTACTTGATTTATTTCCAGGCGTAAAGGCTACATTTCTCCCGCCAGGTTTGTCAGACCATTCACCTATGGTGGTTTCACTAGAAGAGATAAACCATTTAGGTAAGAGGCCCTTCAAGTTTTATAATTGTTGGTTAGAGGAGCCAGGTTTCGTAGATATGGTCAGTGAAGCATGGACGACACCGGTGCAAGGTAACCCAATGTATCAATTGGTTACTAAACTCAAAGCTTTGAAGAACAGAATCATCCAATGGAGGGGAGCCCGATTCGCAAATATGCCAAATCAGATTGAATCAGCAAAAATACATATGTATGAATGTCAGGAAAGGTTATTTGATGATCCTGTGAACCCAGAACTAAGGAGAACAGAAAGGGACGCAGTTCGATCATATGTTACAAAGTTGTCAACTGAAATGTCTATGAAAAAACAACAGTCCCGCATTAAATGGCTACGTCTAGATGATCAGAATACATCATTCTTTCATAATACAGTAAAGGAACGGAGAGCCCGAAACAATATAGTTATGATACGTGAGGAAGATGGTGTCGAAGTGACTGATTTAGATGTTATCCCCGGAAAATTTGTTGATTATTATACAAAATTGCTGGGCACAGAAGTGCAAAATGACGAAGAAGAGGATATTTTGGCTAGTTTTGACTTCCCACATACTCTTGACACCACTGCAGCTCAGTCCCTTGATAAATTGGTAGATGGGAATGAAATCTTAGCGGCTTTATCAGCAATAGGCTCTGAAAGAGCTCCGGGACCAGACGGTTTCTCTTATCTTTTCTTCAAAATCTGCTGGCCGGTAGTGGGTATTGACTTCACGAGAGCTATTCAGTGTTTCTTTCAATCAGGCCACCTACTCAGACAGGTGAACTCAACCTTAATTACTTTGATCCCAAAAGTACCTAATCCTTCTTCTTTAAGTGATTTCAGGCCGATCTCATGTTGCAACGTCATATATAAGTGCATCACAAAGATTCTGGCAAATCGGTTAAAACTTTATGCTTCCTCCCTAATTAGTGAAAACCAGGCGGCTTTTATATCAGGCAGACTAATCCAAGTTAACATCATGTTGGCTCATGAATTGGTCCGGGACTATGGTAAATCTATGGGTCTAGACAGATGCACGGTAAAGATAGATCTTCGAAAGGCATACGATACAGTGCGGTGGTCTTCTTTGTTTAGAATATTGAAGAAGTTTGGGCTCCCTGATAGATTTATTGGTTGGATAAAAGAATGTGTTTCTACACCACGATTCTCGGTGATGGTAAATAGTTGTGCTCATGGTTACTTCGAGGGGAAGAAAGGGTTAAGGCAAGGCTGCCCTCTATCTCCGTATCTCTTTGTTATGGTTATGGAAGTATTTTCTTTACTCATTCGGATAGAACAACAGGAAGGTAATTTTAAACTCCATCCACGGTGCAGAGATCCTATAGTCACTCACCTTTGCATTGCAGACGACCTTATGGTTTTCATGCGAGGAAATGTGGGCTCAGGTAGAGCTTTACATGATATCCTTAATAAATTATTTAAATGCACCGGTCTCGCGGTGAATGAAGGAAAGAGTTCCATTTTTTGTGCAAGCATGCTAAATGAACAGAAGGAGGAATTACAGGTAGCTCTTGGTTTCCAACTAGGTGAACTCCCCATTAAATATCTCGGACTCCCATTACTCGCTTCAAGGTTATCGTATAAGGATTGTATTCCATTATTAAATCAGATTCAAAAGAGAGTACAATCATGGAAGACTCGCTTTCTCTCTTATGCAGGACGACTTGTATTGCTTAAGTCTGTCTTAGGCAGTATGCTTATTTTCTGGTCGTCAGTGTTTGTACTTCCGAAGCGAGTGTTTAAAGAAATTAATCAGATATTTAATAGGTTTCTCTGGAAGGGCTTGGAGGAGGGTAGTAATAGACCGACCGTTAAATGGCTTGAGGTTTGCTTGCCGAAGGAAGAAGGTGGATTGGGATTGCGTGATATTGAAACCATGAATCAGGCAATGAATCTCCGACATGTGTGGGATATCATCAGTGAGAAGAATACTCTTTGGGTTCGTTGGGTGAAGAAATATTTGATCAGGGGAAAAAAACTTCTGGACTATGGAGATTCCAACTAGTTGTTCGTGGTGTTGGAGACATATTTTGGGCAGCAGAGGTTTGGCTGAAGAGTTAGTCCAGTACCTTATTCATGATGGCCGGAATACCTACTTCAGGAGAGATATTTGGCACCCTTTAGGGTCGCTGGCCGAGTATTTCAAAACGAATCAACGATTTGCTTCCCAACTAAGAGAAGATGCCCGAGTGTCCGATTTTCTTATTAATGGCAATTGGGTAGTTCCTGACCGAGTTAGCCGTGCTTTCCGTGAGGTGTTTAATGAACTGCAGAATATAGATATGGGGGGTTTGGAGCATGACCAGGTAGTATGGAAGGTTACATCTTCAGGTGAATATACAGTAAGGGACACTTATAACGCTATTAGGCGAAGAGGTAATCGACAACCGTGCTCCAAATTAGTTTGGTGTATAGAGGGAGTTCCCAAGCACTCATTTATCGCCTGGATCGCACTTAAGCGAGGTCTGAAAACAAAAAAAAAATTGCGGGGTTGGGGTTTAGAGATGGATGAGCACTGCCCGCTTTGTCATTCTGGAGTGGAGACAGACGAACATCTTATTTTCCAATGTACCTTTTCGATCTTTGTGTGGACAGAACTATTGCTTATGATGGGCATACAACGCAATCACTCAGGTAATTGGGTAGAGGAAATTAATTGGTGTGTAGACACATTTCAGGGTCACTCACTCCTTGGCCGAATGGGAGGACTGGTGTTTACAACATATATTTACTACATATGGAAGGAATGAAATAACAGGGTGTTTAGAGGCGAGGAAAGGTCGAACAGAGAGACCTAAAGGAAGTGATAAGAGCGGTCAAGATTAAAGTGACATCATGGAAACAGAAAGCAACCCAAACGAGCGAGGCATTGCTAATCATGGATCGTTGGAATCTAACACTCCCACTTACCATGAAAATTGCAACTACATGTAAATGGAAGGGTCCTGAACTTGGCCAGATTCTTGTAAATACAGATGGCGCTTTTGATTCGTCATATGGAGGGTTTGGTACTATATTGCGTGATTATAATGGAGATCCGATTGTCGCAGCTGCAGCCATTACAATGAGAGAGTCAGTAATAACTCATGAAATGCATGGAGTCCGGTTAGGGCTCCAATTGACTTTGAAATATGGTAGAACTCGGGTCAAGATAGCAACAGATTCTTTGCTTACTGTTTCTATCCTCACAAACCCAGAGAAACCACCACCGTGGCAGATTAAGAGATTGGTCCGAGAAATCAAATTATTATGGGAGCAATTCGAGGAGTGTTCTATTATGCACGTGTATAGGGAAATAAACCAGGCAGCAGATTACCTCTCAAAAATGAAGCCCGCAAATGGAATGATTGAGATGACCCCAGAAGCAATGCCTGAGGAATTAAAGAAGCTAGTGAGAGATGACCAGAGGGGTGTAATTAGAATTAGGCATACTTAATTTGCTGATTGATATGTTTCTTTAAAAGTTTATTGTTTCATTCGTCATTTTCTGACTCATTAGTTGTGTAAAGGGTCGGGCCCTTCAACCCGTTGACAATTTCAAATAAAAAAAAGATATTTATATATAAATGTTGGGAATAAAGAATAATTAAACAAACAACTTCACTTCAATTATTGCAAGTAAGATTAAGATATTATATTTTTTTTTTCCATTATGTTAATGGAAGACAGAGCGTTGTAGATGATAATAAAGGGTATAACACTAAGAAGATTTTTGTGGGTGAATTTTCGAATAACACACACGAAGAAGAACTTAAGCAATATTTTGGAGATTTTGGTAACATTATAGATGCAGTTGTAATGCATGATAGTGAAGCTCGAAAACCTAGAGGTTTCGAATTTGTCTCTTTCGACACTATACTTGTCAACCACCTTGCTCAGAAAATTGGGTTGCCTAGCATTCCCAATATAACAAATCAGTTTTACAGTTTATAGTTTGTGTCAATATGCTCAACAACCTGATACAAATATAGGATTTGAATCATAGTTTAGAAATGAACTAACCAAATTCACATGCAAATTTTTGTGACTGGTCATACATGTTAGTGGTGGTAAATATAAAAGTGAAATTATGTGCTCAAACCCTTGGATATTTCTTTGTTTTTTTGGTGTGGTTTGTTATTTAGCAAATGAAATGTCCATCCCCATCTCAACAAAAAAAAAAAATATAAAAAATGTCCATCCCCATGTCAAGAAATTTTAGTATATGCTGTGTTAAACAATTGTTAGTCCACAAACTTATCTAAGGTCGTGTTTGGTTTAGCTTAAAATCAACAAATAAGCAGCTTTTAGCTAAATATTAAATACCTATCGATTTATTCGCGTTTGGAGGAAAAAAGCTAAGGCTTTTCAGCCAAAAAGTAGAAGCCACAAATTGTGGCTTCTGCTTTCTACTTTTGCGAGAAGCAGCACACGAGATATTTCTCACGACAAAAGTTAATTTTCTCTTTCTAAGCTTCTCTAACTTTCATCGAAAGGAAAAACTGAAAGTAGAAAGAAGGGATTGAAGTTTTAGGGTTTGGATCATTTTTATCATTTGGATGGGTTGTTTCTTTCAGTTGTTTGAACCAGTTAATTGTCACATCTATTGATTGCAGTGAAGGTTAAAAAATTGTCTGGTTTGTTGCATCAAAGAGAATGACGATAGAGTAAACCATTAGATTAAAAAAGATAGAACTCATCTAAAGATAAAACATATAAAATTGTCTGGTTGGTTGCGTTTATAGTTTACTCCATTGGCAGAACAATCTTTAACCTTTTATAGTACAATTTTCTCAAGGTTTAGTAGTGTTCCTTATTTTTACCAAATGACTTCTGTTAATTTCTATGAATGGAACAATACGTCCCAGAGAATATTGCCAAACGATCAAAATTGCTTTTCTTAATCACTTGAAATTAAGTGCGAAAAAAAAGGTAGCGCCAACAGATTTCGCTTTCCCAAATGAGGCCTAACATAATATATATATTGATCATATCTATTTGTCAACAATTTTAGGTAGAGGCTGATGTAAAATGGAAACAAAAAATACAACAATTACATTTTTAATCAAATTAATAGACAATATATATGATTTTAGCCAAGTAAGAACTTTCATTTAAGTATTCAAAATATCTTATTACAATTCGAAATTCACATAATCTATTACGTAGTTTTATTGTTAAGCTGTATAATCCTCACTGATATTCAAAACAAAAACCCTGTAAACAAAACGAAGTGATCAAACAGAAGAAAGATGAGCATAACTGATTACAAAAACATCCAAAATATAGGAAGATAACATAAGAGGAACACATATTTATATTCCTTGGAACTGAGGGAACCTTGCAGATATATCCAGGAAGAAGCCCGATTCTTTAGCGAAAATACATTTTCACACACGTCTTTTCATGAAAGTGTCTGTTCGGGTTAGATTGAAGGTCTTGACAATATCGATACCTTCGCTCCGGTCGCTAAATTAGTGACTGTTCGGGTCCTTCTATCTATTGCGCCCATCAAAGGATGGACGTAAACAATGTCCTTCTCCAAGGTGACCTGAGATTACACCTCTTCACATTAACTGCTCGTCGTGAACCATGAATCTTAGATAAGCTCAAACACATCTCTATGCCCTATATAGCCTGTTATATGTATGTTTTATAATAGATTGTTCAAAGTGTTACAGATAAATTCTAGGAGGTAAGATGGTAAAAGTTTCTTCCTACATCCCCAAGGTGAAGGATTCAATAATCCCCTTATCATTTATTTTGTATGATATCCTACCATTTGGTTCCCATAACTTTTCTTAATCTTTAGAGTTCAACCATGATAGTAGTACATATTCAAATGACTTTCGGTATAGGAAGAACAACGTTTAGTCAAGGCAGTGCATTAGAAAAGTCAATTTATGTATTTACTCTTCCTTTACCAAATTAGTTTAAGGAGGGCGTTATAAGGATCATTCAATAAATAGTGCTAAAATACAAGGACTTTGATAAAAATTAATAATAAATCTAATATTCTATTCACTTGTAGTTTTCTCTCACATAAACAACCCAACCCTAATATCGTCAGTACTATATACATCACCATTAGTATTAAAAAACTTGCAAAGTTTACTCATCACTATAGTCTTTGTTTCAAGCTTTTAATGATGCCTTAAAATCTCATGGATGAGGAACCACCATTAATGAAGAATAAGGCTACCTACATCAAGAAATAAAAATCCTTTGACTTAAACGAAGACATCGACTTAAACAAAACTATCGACTTAAACGAATATATCAACTTAAACGAAGATATCGGCTCAAACAACGACATATAATGAAGATAATATGTCTCAGGTAAAGAAAAATCATTTTGTTGTCTTCCTCTATTCCTGAACAAATATTTTAGGGTTTAAGGTCGTTTTTGTTTCGTAAAGGATTTTCGGTTGGGTCGATTGAAAAAGACAACAAATTTCGGCCGGGCCGCTGAAAAAAACAATAAATTTCGACCGAGCCGGTTGAAATTGTTCTGTTTTTTCATCCGCTCTGGATGAAATTTGTTTAAATTTTCAGTTGTTCTGGATGAGGAAGAACTCTTATCTTTCGTTCTTTGTATTCTTCATTGCAATATTGATACTTGAAATCTTCAAAAGTCACTTTAATCAGTGTTAAAACCCTAAAAACCGATGGGGAAATCAAGCAATAACAAGAATTACAAACCCCTTTATGGAGATGAGTGTTGTGTTAGTCATCTAAGGTTTAGGTTTCCATCTTTATCCCTCTCTCTCTCTCTTTGATTGAAATTACATTTAGGATTTTTTCTCTCTTTTGGTTGAACAGGTTCTAAGGGTGTTTGTCTCTCTTTTGTCACTTTGGTCGACGAACAGGTTTTTTATCGAACATGATTTTTCTCTCTTCTTTACCTTTTGGTCGAAAATAGTTTGAGGGGAGGGACCAAAGTTTAAAGTTGGGATATTTAAGAAAATAGTGTTTATCTCTCCCTATTCTAAAAAGAATGCTCTCCCTATCTAATGCACTGTTTTTGCTAAAAATTGCTCTTCCTGTACCAAAAACCATTCAAATTCTTACAAAAACACCAAAACTTTAATATTACATTAAACAAAGCAGCGTTCTGTTTCGATATATTCTGATCTGTTCTTTTATTCTTCAAATCTATATGGAATATGATTACAATGTATTATAAAAAAACTTATGCCCTTCATTGCTAGTTACTGGTTCGGAAAGATAGAAATGTTGCTTCTCCTCACGAGTTACTTAGGTTACTTGGCATTGCTTGTGGGGATTTGATTTTGTTCTCTTGAGTTTTTTGGTGTTGGTGATGCAATAGGAATTATTCATTTGAAGTTTCACACTCATGGGAAATATGTGGATGTAATTGGGTCTTCAACTCAAAAAGATAAAAAAAAAAAAAATTCACAAAAATGCTTGAATAAATCTAATTAATTACCATAACTTCTATTTGTTGGAACTGTCATTCCACTACTAAAATGGATTTAGATAATGTACCTTCTCTTTAGTTTGAGGACCCATCCCATGAAACAATTTTTTTGAAATTTGGTAATCTATTCCTTCAGGATGGTGAGGTACTTTTGTTTGGGGTTTATTTGAGTAAAACAATCAAGAAATATAATTACAACAAGATGAAAAAAAGAGTGAATATTTGAGAAAAAGTTAACGAATGGTAGGATATTTAAAGTAGTTCTTCCTGTTTGTTTTTAGTCTTGAATCTGAATCGTTCTTCAAAAAAATTTAAGTTCTTGCATAACTTTTGAAATTTAAAACTATTTAGTACAAACACAAAAAATATAAATATTCTAATATTTAACAATTAACAATCCTCTATTCAATGATACAATACAAAATAATAATTTTCACATGGATATTCATAACACTTTGAAACAAGGGGCGGTAATTATAAAGCCCAAAATGGGAAAGTTAAAGAGAATCAGGCCCAATACTAACAATGAGGGAAAAACCCAGTAGGTAAAAATACAAGTTTACCCTCCAAAATGAAATTTTCCGCCCAAATCAACGTCAAAAAACAATTTTGAACATTTCTGAACAATTCTTGGTTTGCTCTCAACAATTTTGGAAATTTCTGAACAAATCTTAGTTTGTCTCAACAATTTGTAAATTTCTGAACAAATTCGTTTTTGCTTAGACATTGTTTTGCCAAAATATTTCGCATTTTTTTCTTTTGCATTTCACATAGACAAACTGACACAAACATTTTGGCTACAACATTTTTCGATTTGTCTTGTGAAAAATAAATGGTTTCCGCATTTTTTGTTTTACTTTCGACATAAATATTAAGACTAAAGCATTTTTTTATTTGTCCTTTACAAAAATTAAAATGTTATGCATATTATCCTTTGTATTTAACAAATCCGTTAACGAACAAATAATATTTTGACTAATACATTATATATGTTGTTAAGAACATAATTATGTATGACGCCAACATTTTATAATAAGTCGGGACATTTTATAACAACACAATGATATATGCTGTCAACATATAAGGGTAAACATGGAATTATGAAAAAAATATGTTGTCTTGTTAACAACATAATTACATATGTTGTCAACATTTTGAAAAATGTTCAAAAAATGGGTTTTTTTTACATTATTATTTTTGAGTGAGTTTTTGTCCTATTAGGGTCTAGATTTTTGGGTTTTTCACTCATTTTTTATCTATTTTATTATGTAGTTTTTCTGATCAGTTGTATAATCATCAATTCATCATGGATATTCATAACACTTTGAAACTTACATAATTTATTATGTAGTTTTTGTTAAATTTATTTAAATTCAAAATTAATTAGTAGATATACTTTATTGGTTAAGTAATTATAGAGTTAACTTTAGTGGGGTTAATGTACTAGTTAGTGTAGTTAATGTACTAGTAAGTGGGTTAATGTGTTAGTTAGTGGGATGATTTTACTAGTGGTCTTAGTTAGTGCTTGAAGTTTTAGTCTATCTATAGACAAGTCTTTGTAGTTAATTTTAGATCAAATCAAGTCAAGTAATTCAATTCAAGTTAAATATTTTCTTTATTCTTCTATGTTTGTGCAAGTATTTTTTAATTTCCAACATTTGGTATCCGAGCTAGAATTATTTTGTGATTACTAACCGAATTACAAAATGAATGGATCAATCCAACCTCAGCTTCCGCGATTTTGTGGGAAATTTTTTGATCAATGGTGTGTCCAAATGAAAACATTGTTTGGCTTCCAGAAAATTTGGGAAGTTGTCGAATTTGGGTATGTAGAACCAGTTGATCAGGTAGCACATGAAGCTCTCTCTCAGGTCCAAAAAGATAGTTTGAGAGAGAACAGAAAGAAGGATAAGAAGGCATTGTTCTTTCTGTATCAAGCTGTTGATGAGATTATCTTCGAGAAAATCTCAAGAGCTGAAACAGCTAAAGAAGTGTGGGTTTTGTTGCAAAGATCCTACAAGGGTGATGAGAAGGTAAAAAATGTAAGGTTGCAGACTTTACGAGGTGAATTCGAATCTCTTAATATGATTAACTCTGAAAATATTTCTGATTATTTTTCTAGAGTTCTGTCTATTGTTAATCAATTGCGGGTTAATGGTGAAAAGTTAACTGATCTACGTGTTATTGAGAAAATCATGAGATCATTGACAGGTCGTTTTGACTATGTTGTCGCTGCAATTGAGGAAGGAAAAGACCTCTCAACTATGTCAGTTGAAGGTTTGATGAGTTCATTATGTTCTCATGAACATAGGATGAACCAGAGAGTTGCTACAGGGTCTCTAGAACAAGCTTTTCAAAGCAAAGTGAATCTGTTTGAAAAAGGTGGTTCTAGTAGTGAAGCACCTACCGACAAAAAGGCAAAAATCCATGGTAAGAAATCCAAAAAAATTGGAAGGTATGAAAAATCTAAAGTTAGATGTTTTCGTTGTAAAGAATTAGGTCATTATAAGTCAGAATGTAGAGTTTCCAAAAAAATACTCAGAGCATGCTGACTTTGCTGAAGATGATGTAGAAGAGGGAGAAATTCTTTTATTAGCTTCCAGAATAAATGAAGATTCAGATGAGGATTTAGATGATTATTCGGTAGAAAGCGATGAAGATGCAGTTTGGGACTGTCTTGTTAAAGAAGATCATCAAATAAAAATTGATATTGATGATGAGACAGTAGCTTCAGAATCTCAAGTAATTGAGATTCCACCTATTTCTCTGAATATTCATGAAAACTCAAATCCAGAATTATGTCCCAGTTCAACTTGTATTCAAGTTATGTCATCGAGGTTTGATGAATACGTTGTAAGCAATGATAATGATGATTCTGACGAAGATTTTGCAAGTTTTGCAGATTGCAATCCTATCACTTTTAAAGAAGCAGAAAAAAATGTTGTGCAAATTTCAGCTACGGATGATGAAATTCATTCAATTGAGAAAAATGATAATTCGGGGTTAAATTATCTTCTTACAGGAAATAAGCCAATTGGGTTGAAATCGTCTTTCAAAAACAAGTACAAACCAGATGATGGTCAAGTAGACAAATTAATTGTGAAAGAGTATGATCAAGAACCAGATTAATATGCAGTTTTAAATTTAAGAACAAGTGGCTAATATTTTTATTAAGCCATTGAAGGTCCATTTATCTTTCAAGTTGAAGATTATGATGGGCATTATGTCGTTTGAGTTTAAGGGAGGGTGTTAAATTTATTTAAACTCAAAATTAATGAGTAGATATACTTTATTGGTTAAGTAATTATAGAGTTAACTTTAGTGGGGTTAATGTACTAGTTAGTGGAGCTAATGTACTAGTAAGTGGGTTAATGTGCTAGTTAGTGGGATGATTTTACTAGTGGTCTCAGTTAGTGCTTGAAGTTTTAGTCTATAAATAGACAAGTCTTTGTAGGTAATTTTGAAGAATGTTAGAGACCAAAGGATACCCTCACAAGTAGCGCAGCTGAGTTTATATAGAAGCATACATAAGGTTATGAGTTACAAGAATGCCCTTGATTAAGGGACAAAAACAAATAAGAACATTCACACTCTTAACACACACTTAACACTAACATAAACATCATTAACACTTAACTTCCCCCCTCAAGCCGAGCGTCGTGTGACAAGAGAGAGCTTGAACCTTAAGTCATTGAACCTTGAAGAGGAGAGTCCTTTTGTAAATATGTCAGCCACTTGTTCACTACCAGGTAAGAACTTAACCACCAACTTCTTGGTTGCTACTTGTTCTCGAACAAAATGAAAATCAATGGAAGCATGTCGAGTTTTGGAGTGTAGAATAGGATTAACTGCAAGGTAAGTGGCACTTATGTTATCACAGTGAACAATGGGAGGGGCTTGAATCTGAAAACCAAGTTCTTGAAGAAAATTTTTCAACCAAATTACATCTGCACTTGTGTGAGCAACAGCTCTATACTCTGCCTCAGCTGAAGATCTTGCCACTGTTGGTTGTGTTTTGGAAGACCATAGTATCAAATTGGAGCCAAGATACACACAAGAACCAGAAATAGATCTTCTGTCATCTGAAGAGCCTGCCCAATCTGCATCAGAAAATCCCAAGATAGGCATTGATATAGATTTTTGAATGCAAATCCCTTCATTGATGGAGCCTTTGAGGTATCTTAATATTCTCTTTGCTGCAGTTAGATGAATTGAAGAAGGAGAAGACATGAATTTGGACACTTGATTGACAGCATAGCAGATGTCTGGTCGTGTCATAGTGAGGTATTGTAATGCACCAACAAGGCTTCTGAATGGATATGAATCTGACAAAGGCTCTCCATCAAGTTTTGATAGCTTCTTACCAGATAGAACAGGTGTGGAGACTGGTTTGGAGTGTGACATACCAACTTTAGCAAGAGAACATTGATATACTTTGTTTGAGTGAGAGTAATTGATGTTGAATCTCTAGATGCCTCCATTCCTAAAAAGTATTTGAGATCCCCCATATCTGACATATCGAATTTGGACTTCAACCTCTGAATTAATTGATGAAGCTCAAGAGAAGAAGAGCCAGTCACTATAATATCATCCACATAAAGTAATAAAATGGTTAACCCTAGAGATGAATTATAATAGAACATGGAAGGGTCTGAAATTGATTGATGAAAACCTAATTGAAGTAAGAATGAACTGAATTTAAAATGCCAGGCTCGAGGAGCCTGTCTAAGACCATACAGAGCTTTACTTAATTTGCAAACATGATTAGGAAATCTAGGATCAATAAAACCTATGGGTTGATTCATAAAAATAGCTTCAAACAAATCACCATTTAGGAAGGCATTCTTCACATCAAGTTGTCTAACAAACCAAGAACCTGAAATTGCAAGAGATAAGACAGCTCTAATGGTGGCTGGACGCACCACAGCGCTAAATGTTTCGTCGTAGTCTATCCCATGTTGTTGGGAGTATCCTCTAGCTACCAAACGAGCCTTGTATCTTTCAATTTGACCATCAGCCCTCTGTTTTACCCTAAAAATCCATTTACAGTCAACAATGTTCATAGTAGAGTCTTTGGGAACAAGGGTCCATGTTTTATTTTTATGGAGAGCAGACATTTCGTCCTCCATTGCTTGTAGCCAATGTTTATGCTTCGAAGCTTGAAGAAATGTAGTAGGTTCATCAAACTCCGAAGTATTGGCAGTCTTTGAAATAGAGTGAGAAACAGAGCTTAGTAAGACTTTAGGTTTTCGAGTGCCATCCTTAGTTCTAGTAATCATAGGGTGAGTGGATGTCGTTGAAGATGTTTTAGATTGAAGAGATGTTGATGGAGGGTGAAGGATAACTGGAGAAGATGATGTCTGGTTAATTGGAATGGAGTTAGTTGGATAAGACGACGAGTGATTTAGGGCATTGGTGGTGGGCTCAGATAAAGCTGACTGGACTATAGGAGAGGGGTTGGTGTCCAGATGGACGTCAGAGCCAGCAGAGTGGCTGTCGGGTTGAGGTGTAGGTGGAGATTGACCTCCTAGCGGAACCATTAGATTAGAAGGTGGGTGAAGATCACCAATGTGAGGGGAGCGCAAGATTTGATGGGTAGGAGGACAGATAAAGCCTGGGACAGGTGGACCAGTTGGACCGGAGTCTCTGAGTGGGACTGACCAAGTCAGTGAGAGTGGAGGGAAATTAGGGTTTTTAAAAAGGGGAAAGTTCGAATTAGGGTTTTGAAAAAGGGAAAAATTCGAATTAGGGGAAGAAGAAGACGACCGAAAGGGGAACTGAAATTCATCAAAAATTACGTTTCTAGAGATATAGATTCGAGATGAATTGATGTCTAAACAACGATAACCTTTATGATTGATGCTGTAACCTAGAAAAACACAAGGTTTAGATTTGAAATCAAGTTTAGAAGATCGATAAGCTGTGAGGAGTGGAAAACAGAGACAACCAAAAGATCGGAGAAAATTATAGTTTGGTTTCTTGTGAAACAATTTTTCAAATGGTGAGATACCTTTATGAACCGATGAGGGAAGTTGATTAATTGTGAAAATGGCTGTCTGAAAAGCATCTGGCCAAAATTTAAGAGGTGCAGATGACTGATGAAGAAGACAGAGTGTTGTTTCAACTAAGTGGCGAATTTTTCGCTCAGCCACTCCATTCTGTTGGGGAGTGTGGGGACAAGTTCTGCGATGGATAATTCCATTTTGAGTAAGAAAATCAGAGAATTCATTGCTAATGTACTCTCCACCTCCATCAGTTTGAAAAATTTGAACAAACTTAGAGAATTGGTTTTCAACCATTTGTTTGAAGTTTATAAAGTGAGAGAATACTTCTGATTTGTTCTTAAGAAAGTAAATCCAAGCATACCTTGTGTGATCATGAACAAATAATAATACAAAACGATATCCTAGATTGGATAAAGTAGGAGATGGTCCCCAAAGATCAGAATGGATAAGCTCATTAGGAAACTTTGTTTGATGATTAACAGAAAGAAAAGGAAATTGATGGTGTTTACCCAAGACACAACTATCACATTTAAACTTAGTCATTACAGAATTAGATAATGGTAATAACTTTTGATTAACTAAGAACTTAAAATTTGAACTGTTGACATGTGCAAGACGACGATGCCAAACTTCAGAGGAGGTGCGAGAACCAGGTGGAACAGACTGAGCAAAAAAGTTGAGAAAAGGAGTGCAGATGGATGGAGGAGATACTTTGAATAGACCATCAGACATCTTGCCTTCGAGGAGTGTCTTCCCTGTGGGAAGGTCCTGAACCAGAAAACCATGACAATGAAAAATAGCAACACAGTTAAGATCAACAAGAAGTTTAGAGAGAGATAAGATTTTTCTTGAAAGAAGGAACAACTAGAGTATTTTGAAGTATAATATTAGAATAAGGAATAAGATATTTACCAATACCAGTGACAGAGGCTGTGTTTCCATTACCAACCATAACACTTTCAGGAAGAGGAGCATCTGAACGAGAGATTTGAGAAGCTGCATCAGAAGCTATATGAGAAGTAGCACCCGAGTCCACATACCAATGTGGGTCAGCAGTAATGGAATCAATCCCTAAGGCAGCAAAAGACTGATTCAGCTCATTTGTTCGATTGAGAGAATAACATTGACGAGCAGAGTGGCCATACTTGCCACAATATTGACATATAATGGATTGTCTGGAAGGAGGTGGACCAAGAACAGATTGCCTTGAATAACCACCTCTATTGGAGTTTCTTCCACGACCACCTCCTATGTAGGAAGAGCGACCACGATAACCCCTATTGAAATTTTGATTGGGGTTGTAAGAACGAGAATAAGAAGGTGATGGGGATGAAGGTGGTAAAGGTGTTTGAGTAAGAAGAGCTGTGGGGTTAGGTGATGAGGTTGAGATGAATTGAAGTCTGAATTCATGAGTAAGGAGAAGAGAGTGTAGTTCAGAGGATGAGGGAGGGGTGGTTCTAGTAGTGACAGAGGTCACAAAACTTTCATATTCAGGTCCAAGACCAGCAAGAACAATAAGAACTAGCTCATCATCTGCAACAGGATGACCAATGGCTGCTAGTGAATCAGATAAAGTTTTGAGTCGAAGAAGATACTCAGAAACAGAGAGAGAGCCTTTCTTTGAAGTTTGGAGTTGAAGTTTTAAGTTCATAAGTCTAGCAGAGTTAAGAGAAGAGAAGGTTTGTTCAAGTGATTCCCACACAACTTTGGAAGAGGTTAGGCCAAGAACTTGAGCTAAAATAGGTCTGTTAGAGTAGCATTGAGCCAGGAGAGAAGCATTTGGTCTACTCTGTACCACTAGACATACTCAGGATTTGGAATAGAGGAAGAATCAGTGGATGAAGAAGGAAGAGTAGGAGATGGTGGGGGAAGAGAGCCATCCACAAACTTGAAGAGGTCTTGAGAATGAAGGATAGGTAGGAGTTGGCTTTTCCAGAGAAGATAGTTTGAATTATCAAGATGAATGGAAATGAGATTGACAATGTTTGGTTAAGGTAGGAAGAGTAGAGATAGTAGTGGAAGGAACAGGGGAAGAAGGAGTAATAGAGATTGGGTCAGCTGGACTTTCAAGAATGGGTGGGTTAGATTGTTCGATTGGAGTTGCCATGGAAGCAAGAAGAAGAAGAAGAAGACAGAAAGAAAAGGAGAGAGGAAGAAGATGGCACTGAAAACTTTAAGATCTTTTAGCTCTTGATACCATGAAGAATGTTAGAGACCAAAGGATACCCTCACAAGTAGGGCAGCTGAGTTTATATAGAAGCATACATAGGGTTATGAGTTACAAGAATGCCCTTGACCAAGGGACAAAAACAAATAAGAACATTCACACTCTTAACACACACTTAACACTAACATAAAAATCATTAACACTTAACAAATTTTAGATCAAATCAAGTCAAGTAATTCAATTCAAGTTAAATATTTTCTTTATTCTTCTTTGTTGGTGCAAGTATTTTTAAATTTCCAACAGTTTTTATCATAGAACATAATTCTTCTATATCTTCCTTGGAAATGGAGAGAAAAAAAAAATAGTTGTTGTGGCCTATTCGGTAGAGATGGGTGCCTGGCCTGTCAGGGACCTATCTAGGCGCCACTTGAGTCATTTGTTAGGGAAGTCCCTCTGACTTGTTAAACAAGTTGGTCAGCGGCTACGAGGCCGACAGACCCGAGTTGGTCTAGTAGCTAGCATGTCAACTAGCTCCAGTTGACAATTGATACTACTGGTATCTTCTGGCAACTCAACAACCAATCTCTAGCTAGGTTGTGATACCCTTTAAATTACCTTCCTTGGCACGAGATAAGATGTTTCATGAAAAGTTATATTTTGATAATAAGTACTTTTCATATTCTCATCATGTATAAGATAAGGTATTGTCCACATTACATATTGTTTTGAGAAATGGAAAACTAGTTCTATGAGGGTGAGAAGCTGTTCATAAATTAGCCCTCGATTTTAGCCAAAATTGATTTTGTCTATGGGCATATATTGTGGGTTTCCATGATAAAACATGAATCCATGATAGAAAGAATGTATAAAGATAACATGACACATATATTATAGATTCGGTCGTTCTGTAGACCCCCTAAATTTCTGCTTTTGGCGTCTTGCACTTTGGCGCCTTGCACTTTGGCGCCCCTTGGAATCAAATTGCTTACGCACCCAAATAGCACAACCAAGGACCCCTTGGCTTGCGACTCGTTACATGGTCTTAAACACCTAAGTAAGATCAAACTGCACCCCGCACACTCTTACAGTCTTACTCTTATTCTTCCTTCATATTTGAAACCTTGCGAAGTGCTACAAATGACACACACTGCAAAAAAACAATTGAATGTCATCTTTAAGTCACAATGGAAAGGACGGTATGAAATTATTTTTCTTCTTCTTTTCTGGATGCATTTATAAAAAAACAGTGAGGTAGGTCTGAGATCCCTTAAGATCACTGGGATCGACTCTGATTCTCAAAATTGTGGAGTCAGTCCAAGTTGTCTTTGAGTTGCTTTTTAATTCGTAATTTTTCTTTTCTTTTTGTGTGTTTCTTTGACCTGCTTGAGTTTTCTTGAGCTCTGTTATAGCTTTTGTACTTTCTTTTAACACCTGGTTAATATATAGACAAGCCAAACATGCACCTTCTTCTTCTCTTCAAGATCTCAAAGACGCAATTGCTGAAAAGACTTCAACTCCATCTGGGAAGCTACTATTAAATCTTAATCTGAAAGACAGAATTGAAACATGTATGGATCTTACAGAGGATATTGTCATGGTTATGCTGGTAGTTATTGTTATTGAAATACATTTCCAGCAAATTCAATTAGGTATGAAGGCAATCATCCTAGTTATGTGTATTGTAGCGTTGGTGATGCTATGTCATCTTCTGACTTTGAGGAGAGCAATGGGTCTCTTGAAGAAACTAATGGAGAAGAGAACAGTAAAACCGAAGATTCTTGTTGATTTCCATTCGTTTCATGCATTGTTGGAGTCTATTTTATTAGACTTAATTTTATTTCTTTTCTTTATTTTTTTGCTTTTGCTTGATAGTTGTTTTTTGTTTTTTGTTGTTTGATTTCTTTTTTTTTTATTACAATGAAATCTATCAAACTTGTCTTTTGATGTTTAATCTTTCATAACCATTACCAAAAACAAAGTTACCGAGATACACCAAATGATAGTAACACATTCAAATAGCATTTCATGACATGACAAGACCACATTATGGAACTAACCTTGTCTTCATTTCTAGTCTACCATTCAATGTTTGATTTGTCCAAAACACATCTTTGGTAGGGTTTTGGTTAAATTGGTTCCCTAGTAAATCTTGTGTATATTGAGTATCAATAGTATGAAATCCTATGTTTAAATGTATCAATAGAGTTCTTGTAAATAGATAATTTTTGACTACTTTGAATTAAAGAAATTTTATCACCTAGGCTATATATAACAAATCATTTTCACGGTTTTTCCCACCATCTCAATGATTATAATTCTTATACTTAATTTTGAGTTATCTTTGCTCATTTTTACAGAATTCGTTTGTGTCAATATGGTTAACAACTTGATATATACAAATATAGGCTTTCGATCATAATTAAGAAATGAACTAACCAAATTCTCATGCAAATCTTTTGTGATTGCTTATACATTTTAGTGGTGGTAAATGTAAAAGTGAAATTATCTGTTGGGTGCCTTGGGTATCTTTCTTTTTTCCTTTTCGTGGGGTTTGTTTTTTTGCAAACAAAATGTCCATCCCCGTGTGATGGAATTTTGGTATCGGCTATGTGTTAAACAAGAGTTATTCCAAAAAATTGTCTAACATAATATATCCCATTGATCATATCTATTTGCCAATAATTTGAGGCAGAGGGTGAGGTAAAAAGGAAAAACAAAATACAACAATTACATTTTTTTAATCAAATTAATAGACAATATATATGATTTTAGCCAAGTAAAACTTTCACCTAAGTATTGACGATACCTTGTTACACTTTGAAATCCACATAATTTATTACATAGTTTTACTGTTAAGATGTTCCTCATGATATTCCTAGCAATAACCATGTGAACGCAAGAATGTGATCGAATACAAGAAGGATGAACGTAACTGATTACGAAAACATTCAAAATATAGGAAGATAGCATAAGATAAACACATATTTATATTCTTTGGAACTAAGGGAACCTTGCAGATATATCGAGAAAGAAACCGGATCCTTTTGTGAAAATAAATTTCCATACACGTCTTTTCATGAAATTTTTGCAATTTCTTTTTATCATGGAAGGAAATTCTTCTATATCTTCCTCAACAATGGAGAAAAAAAAGAAAAAAACAGTTGTTGTGGCCTATTCGGTAGAAATCAATGCCTAGCCTGTCAGGGAGTTATCGAGTTATCTAGGCGCCACTCGAGCAATGTTGTTAATTGTGAGAGGAGGTTTGGAATTGGGGGATTCAAATTGGAGGCGGTTTTGAAATTAAGTTTCCAAATTGTTGACAATAGGCGGTTTGCTTCTTGAGGCGGTTTTCATGGTTGTAGGCGGTTTGAGTATGGCTTGTGGGGGCAATTAAGTTTCTAAATTGTCGGCTTATAATAATATATAAATAGGGGAGCCAATCAACTAATTAACACCAACACAAGCAACAACTCTTCTTTAGAGAGCTAGAGAGAGAGAGAGCAAGAGTGAGAGAAATTTTTCATAGTTTTTGAGCGGTGTTAAATTTCTCGGTCGTCGAAGATTTAGTATAGAAGGTTATTACTATACGGTACCATCTTGGGACGAACTTGCGGGTTGTGTTAGTCGTCTTCATCTATCCTTCAATAAAGATTTCTTGTTCGCCCGAGGACGTAGGCTTTAAAGCCGAACCTCGTTAAATTCTGTTCGCATATTTGATTTTGGCTTAGCTTTTCGATTAATCTTCATAATCGGATCAATTTCTAGGATAGGTTCGATAGCTTCCGCGATTTTTAGTTATAACAATTGGTACCAGAGCCTTGTTGAGATTGAACGAAGAGAAGATGGGATCGAGAAGTGGTACGGTCAAATCAGGGAAATATGAGATAGAGAAGTTCAATGGGAAAAACGATTTTTCTTATTGGCGGATGCAGATGAAGAATCTGTTAATCTCGCAGAAATTACACAAGACGTTGACGGGAAAGAAACCAGGAGATATGTCAGATGAGGATTGGGAAGAGTTAGATCTCGAAGCACGGGCTACCATTATGTTGTGTCTTGAGAGGGACGTGGCGTTCCTAGTAGACGGAGAAGCAACGGCGGCGGGTGTGTGGTTAAAGCTAGAAAGCAGTTTCATGACGAAAACTTTAACGAATCGGGTCGACTTAAAATCCAAATTATTCACATGTAGAATGGAAGAGGGTTCTTCTATTCAGGAATATGTGAATAGGTTTGACAGGATTATCTCAGATTTGAAGGATATTGATGTTAAGGTTGAGGATGAGGACCAAGCCCTCATATTATTACTTTCATTGCCTAAATCCTATGAGAACCTTGTTCAAACTTTGATGCTTGTTGGTGATAGTCTAAGCATGGAAGAGACGAGAAATTCGTTATTAGCGGATGACCTTCGTAAGGTTGCTACTAGCAGTATGGCGTCGGGTGGAGTAGACAAGGATCAAGCACAAGGGTTGTTTGTAACGAGGGGGAGGAGTAATGAAAGGGGAAAGGGAAAGGGCGGGAAATCTAGGTCCAAATCTAGAGGCTCTTTCAAGAAAACGTGCTTTAGTTGTGGTGAGCTTGGCCACTTTAAAGCGGCTTGTCCAAAGAGAAAGTTGAAGCAAAAGAACGAAGGCTACAAGGAGAAACAAGAGATGCAAGAGGCGGGATATGTGTCAGAAGAGGCGGACGAATGTTTCTCGGTGACAGAGGTGTCTGAGAAGATCTTCGATAAGTGGATGCTTGATTCAGGGGCGTCACACCATATGTGTCCAAATAGGGAGTGGTTTACTACCTATAGGAGTATAGATGGTGGTACAGTTATACTGGGTGATGATAGTATATGTAAAACTGTGGGACTCGGAACAATACGGATCAAGATGCACGATGGAGTGGTGAGAACATTGACGGACGTAAGACACATACCCGATTTGCGGAAAAATCTAATTTCCCTTGGTGTGTTGGAGCGGAACGGCTGTAAGATAATTATAGAGAATGGCTCCATAAAAGTCGTTAAGGGTTCTTTGGTGGTAATGAGAGGTACTCGTTACGGTAATTTATACAAACTTTTGGGGCCAACAATTACTGGAGATGTAGCAGTTGGAATCAGTGGAAGGGATCCAACGGCTAGTACGAGGCTTTGGCATATACGCCTTGGGCATATGTCAGAAAAGGGTCTATCTCTGATGTGCGGGAAAGGCTTGTTGAAGGACATGAAGAAGCCTTGCATGGAGTTTTGTGAGCATTGTGTGTTTGGGAAGGCACACAGGGTGACGTTCTCTTCAAGCAAACACAGGAGCAAAGAGGTATTAGACTACGTACATACCGATGTCTGGGGACCGGCAAAGTTACCTTCCAAGGGTGGTTCCAGGTATTTTGTTACATTCGTTGATGATCATTCGAGATTTGTCTGGCTTTATTTTCTGAAGCATAAGAATGAGGTATTCAACACGTTCATGGTGTGGAAAGCAATGGTTGAGAACAAAACTGGTCGAAAGCTGAAGACGTTAAGGTCGGATAATGGGACCGAGTACACGGATGGGGCATTCAAAGAGTTTTGTAATCAGGAAGGCATTGTGAGGCACTGGACAGTAGTAAACACACCTCAGCAGAATGGAGTCGCAGAGAGATTGAACCGTACACTACTTGAGAAGGCTAGATGTATGCGCTCCAATTCGGGATTAGGCGTAGAATGGTGGGCAGAATCTGTTGCTACAACTTGTTATATTGTGAACAGGTCTCCACATTCTTCTTTAGATGACAGCATACCTTACGAGGTGTGGTCAGGTGAACATGCAGATTACGGGAGACTTAGGGTTTTCGGTTGTACGGCCTATTACCATGTTAAAGGTAACAAACTTGACAATAGAGCAAAGAAGGCAATTTTCTTAGGATATGCTACAGGAGTCAAGGATTATCGGCTATGGTGTACGGAAGACAAGAAGTTTGTAATCAGCAGAGATGTGGTGTTTGATGAGTCTGAAGGGATTTACACCCTTCTACTAGTGTTTATAGCGGAAATAAGACATCTAATGTCTACACTAGTATTCCCAGGATCACATGCAAAACTAGTAGTTAATCTAATGGAGATAGTAGATTACCTCAATCGCTTTTCCCTCGAACTAGTTGAATTGATTGAAGAAGACCAAGAGCTTCAAGTGTAGCTCCTCTACTTGGGACACGAGCAATCAATTTGATCTCCCACCTTGTTGTATAGCTAGCACACCAATGGTGGTTGGATAGAAGAACTCCTTCTTCTTTGACTAGATAGATAGTTAATGGGAATTAGCTCACTTTCTCCTCTCTACTTGATGTGGTAGAGTAAGAAAGCTTAGAGAGAAATTCCACACCTTATTCTCTGCCCTAAGAGTGTTTATATAGAACCCTAATAAGAATCCACCTCCTTTTAGGTTTCCCAAAACACCCTTTAGAATAAGATTTAGGGAAATAGTCGAAAATAGCAACTATTGGTATTTTCTCAATTCCATAAGGAGATGACGTCCAAACCCAGCCAAAATTGGCAGATTTAATGTTCATAACATAAGGAAACGTCCCTCCAAAAATCAGCCCAATCCGAGCCCTAAAAGTGCCCGAATCGGCTAAGGCCCAAAAACCCTGTTTTTGGCCTTTTTGTACTATCTTTGCCTAATTCCTTTTTAGGCCTATGAGATATGTTTATGGGACACTCCCATGATTATATCTCACTCCCACTAATCATATCCTAGATCAATTTGTCACTCTTATGTGTAACCCGTTGTAGGATCCGATCGAAGTTAGCCGCGAATTACTTCGTAATTCGACGATCGTAGTTGGTCTCTAGCTACAACTCTACGATCCCTAAATCAATCGGACTTGATGATCTTCCACATCAATTATCCTATCCGACATATTGCTCGCATTGCCATCTTGGTCGAAGGACATCTCCTTCAACTCCTTCAGACTCCCACTTGGACTTAGAACAAGTGCAATGCCTCGATTCCCGTGTCAATTTAGTATCCCATCTGATACGTCACGTCATTCAGACTTTCTTGATATCCAAGTACAACTGTAAAAGACAAACGATTAACTTTTAATCCGTTTGAGCGCGGCCACGCATTTTCAGTTGCTACTCATCAAGTGGCCTTGAGACACTTTGTACCTAATGTGATTAGGGTGACACAATCCATTCTTGCGCTCCCACTTAACTTCATGTCTATCCTGTCCTTCCCAGTATCCGCCTTTATAACCTCCTTTTACGGCGCGGCGTTTAACGGAACCAAAGTCGGGCATTCCTTACATAAGATGAGTGGAGCACTCATGTTTTGAGGAATCTCTCCAATTGTCTTTATGAGAAGTATTGACGTTCATCACGAGTGATGTACTTCTCATTTGAGGGTTATCCAGTGTATAAACCTTTTACACACCCACGTAGTCGAATAGAATATACCATTCCTATAGCCCATGAAACTGCGCTATCCCATCGACTCCCGTACTAGTCTTCGTGAGTCATTGTTGTCCATGCAATGACCTGGACTAGGGAATTCGATAATAAATATTCCAAGTTCACTTAATAGGGTTTCATTCATCAGATCACGTATCTGACAAACCTATTCGGAACGTTTTATTATCGATGGACTGTCGTTTAAATACTAAACCAAATTTAGACGACTGGTGAAATAACTCTTATTATTTCTGATAACGAGAGTTGTAAATCTGAGCCTCTTCCGTAAAACTCCTTTTACCCACTCAATTTTACTTGTCGAGGTTTAAAATTATACCTCATGCCTTAGACTGTGTATGAATCTCATACTATGTCTTAGGTGACAGTTTAGTTTGACTACCGTGGTAGTCGGTTTTAAACTTTGCTTATTATCAATTAATTTGAAGATTGCTAACTTCAACCTTGATAATATCTAGTAACTTTTACTAGAGTTAAGGCTTTTAATTCTTTATGTAGTATTTGCAACAGTTCCCGGCTTAAAACACTTTTAGCCTACTTTCCTTCCATGTCTGGAAGTTTGCTACGATGACATGTTCAACTTTTGTACTACTTCATCCTTTAGCCTTCTAGGATGTACTAAGTAGTGTTTCGGTTTTCCAATCCGAATTCAGATGTTTAAATGCTAATCATGTCCAACATGATTGACTTTATGTTTTCGAACATAAATGTCTCTCTCATGCGTGCTAGCTCATCGGTGTCTTTTCAGACTCCGAGTTTTGCAACGCCCTCTGTCATGAGTTTTTGGGTCGAAATCTTTTAGACTTTCCGAGTCTTAGATTTTCTGTTTCCGATCTCAAGCATCTCAGCGTACTGAGTCTCTCTAATCCTATCATCCTTTTGATCTATGCTTATAGATCTTCAGATGCCCAAAATGGCATTTTATCCTTTTGTGTGTGGTCCTTTATTGAGTCAGTTCGTTACTGTTATACAACACCTTATGTCGTACTCAATCTTTTGTATGTACTCTGCATACGGACCCGGAAGGTTTGTTTCTCCCACTTACCTTCTTGAAACTCGTGATTCAAGATTTTCTTCATTCCTCAGGAATCAAACTTCTTTGATTGCCTTTTGAATCGAAGATTCTAACTCTTGCGTGCTTTTAATCCGTTGACAGATTTTTGAAGCATGCGTGTGGACATAACTTGATTGGAAGAATCTTTATTCTTCTTGTCTCGTTTCGGGAAACATAAATGTTTCCATCCTTCTCAGTTTTCTATTTTGGAAAACCAATTTAGGTCTTCTGTTGACTTAAATTATCAAGCTTCATGTCTTGACGAGATATGGATTCCACGATGATTTTGGCTTCTAGCCAAAATCTAGAGTCAGTTTCCGTTTCTGCGCAGGTCTTTTATCTCTTCAGAAATAACCTTTATTTTCTGAGTCTTTGAGATTTGACCTTTTAGGGCTTTTGAACAACAATTTGGAATTTTCTCAACTACTTTGAGATATTCCTTTAGAGACACTTTCATTTGTTTTGAGAGTTCTCCGGCGAATGACATTCGCTTTTGTGCGGTGGGTTTATAAGATCATATCTTTAACCTTTCCTTTTCCGAGGAGCCGCAGTTTGTTGCTCTTGGTCGAATTTAATCTTCTTGTACAAGTTTCATGATTGTTCTTCATGACTCTTCATGATTTTTCTCATGATCGAATTAAATCGACTTGTACCTTTTTCTCCCACTTATTCTTGTAATAATTAGTGCTAATTATTAGAAGAATACTATCATGAGCAACAAACACTTTGTTCTCTTGATTGGTTATGGAAGAAGCCCAAATTTCTTTCAAAAAGAAATTGCGTCAGATATTAGCTAGTTTTGTAACGCTTTTACAGATTTAGCTTTAGACGGAATTTTGGTAGTTTTGTGAGAAGCTGTGTCTAGACTAATGGATTTGGAGGATAGAGTTTGATTCGTGTTCTTCATCTTAATCCATTTGGACACTCCAAATATGGATATGTTAGAAGTACGTTTGAAGATCAATCTCTGTTTCCGACTCAAGGCTTTCTTTCTTGTCAGTTTGATTCATGTTTTGGTTATAGTGGACTTGTTGTCCTCATCCCTTTCCGATTGGGATGAACCTATCTTATAGGTTTTGACCAAGTTTTAGAATCTTTTGGTATAGTTTGTTAAATTTAGCACTTATTAACATCTCAATCTAGAAATAAAGTTCTTTATTGATTCTCCGTAATACTTAGTACAGAGATGATGTTAAAAACTAGAAAAACTATTAATCTAGAATAGTGCCTAAAGTAGACTTCGATCCCTTTCAGCATCCTTAGCAGTCGAGGCTTCTGCTCCCTCTTGGATCTTGTCTTCCTTAGCCAAATACTCAGTTCCCAGCTGCGCCTGTACATTCACAATGATAGGGCAATTTCAGGTATCATATACCAAGGTTTGGGAATTTTACAGTATTTGATAAGTTAACTGTTTATACCTGAATTGGAAGCCACTGTTCCATTCTTATTGTCCTCCAAGAACTTAGGGCAGTTTCTTTTCCAGTGGCCCTTGCCATCACAGTAGAAACATATGGTGTCAGGAGGAGGACCTTTGTCTTTAGATTTGGCAACTCGTTTTCCTTTACCTTTTGACGTGGTTTTCTTCTTCTGTTTTCCACCTTTCTTGAACCCTTTGTCCTTTTGTACCATAAGAACGTCCTTCTTAGTCTCCACTATAGCGACGTCTTTTTCGGCTGTTAGAAGCATAGAATGAAGTTCCTCCAACGTTTTATCCCATCCATTCATGTTGTAGTTCATCTTAAACTGATTAAAACCACAATGGAGGGAGTGAAGGATAGTGTCGGTAGCCGTCTGTTGGCTATAAGGGAAACCTAGTTTAGCCAGCTTGCCCATGAGCCTGATCATTTGACGAACATGAGGCCCAACTGGTTTTCCCTTTTCAAGGCGCATGTCCATAATTGCTTTAGAGGTTTCAAACCTCTCCAATCTCGACTGTTTCTGGAACATTTCCCGAAGTTGTCGCATCATGGAGTAAGCATCCATGTCTATGAACTGCTCTTGCAGAGTCGGTTCCATGGTTGCTAACATTAAGCAAGTTACAGGCTCTGCCTTTTTCCGCACACTCCTTTCTTCATCTATCTCTTCTTTAGTCGAATCATCATCCAATACAGGAATTGGAGTTTCTAGTACATGTTGCTTTCCTTCCATACTGAGAACTATTCCCAGGTTCCTCTCCCAGTCAAGGAAGTTGTGCTCATTTAGCTTCTCCTTGTCGAGAAGTGAGCGGAAGTTGAAAATATCTTTTGTCATCTTTGAACTACATAAAAGAAATGGCAAAGTTTTAAAACTCGTTATCGTTTTTGAAAACTTAGTTTTCCCACATTATTCAATAAAAATCGTCCCCGATTGAATAAGTGATTCCAAGACCCCAGTTCTTCGGAGTAAAGCGGACGAAGGCCCTACCCTTTGACTCCGTCGTTCCGGGTGAGTGAACTACTTCACTGATCATACCTTATGACTCTTGGTTGATAGATTTCATTAATGAATGACTAATCTATCCTTTTGCCTCGAGTATCCAAGACTCTCTTGCTGATCTCGTTGAGTAGAACCATTTAGACGTGTAGGCCTCTTCTATAGACCTACCCGCATTGTCCCAAGGTAGAGGAGGTACTCTGCGAAGGCCGACCCACCTTCCTCGAACAAGGGCGCAACGAGTGTCTTAATCTGGATAGGCGATTACTCAAGATTACTTTTGGGGACTTTTACGCTAGTCTGGCGTTTGTTATAGTGAACTATTTAGCCTAACTAACATCCACGACATAAAGCGTAAATAAGTAAGTAAATGCGCGCGAGAAAGTAAATCAAGCAGACATGGATCCTAGTATGGCCCCTAACCTAGAAGATCTAATCTCCTTTGGTTTTCTTCTTGTTTCGCCTTTCGGTTCGTCTTAGATCGCCATCTTTGAACCTCCATTGATTTCTCCCACTCGCCTTTGGATTCTATCCTTGAGTTTTCTTCAATGGACTCATAGACCCTAAACTCTAATTACAAGACTCTAACGATTCGCAGATCGTATAAACTTGAAATTAAAATTAATTACAAAGCATGCACCCATCCGTGCTTAAAACAAGAATAAAGAAATAAATCTATGGCCATACTAGTTTCCCGCATTCACATCACATGCAATCATATAATATATCAAGGCTAAGAATTATATATGCATGATTATCTTGGGAGATACTTTTGTTGACATCACATATCACATTACGGACCTTAAGTTTAAATTCGAAGAATTCAACTAATGGTGCGTTCCGGTTTTATCTTTTATGATTTCTAAAATCATCTTTAAGAAAAACTCCGTTTTGGGCTCGAGAAAGCCCGGGTCAATTTCGGAAAAAATATTGGTTCGATTCTTAATGATTTCATAAATCAATTTAAAGAGAAATCCGTTTTGGGCCCTTGGATGGCCCGGATTGATTTTGGAATTATTTGGTTGGAATCGGAAGAAATTTTGGCAAAAACTCCCACTCGAATGATGGTCCCTTTTCGTGGTCCGAAAAGCCTCGAAAAAGCCCGGGACAAGTCCTAGACAAGTCCCGGCCCAAGCCCAAAAAGGGCTCGGACAAGGTCCGGACATAGCACGGCCCATAGGGCCGGCATGTCCTGGCCGAGGCCTACCAAGGCCTGGTCTCGTCCTGGCCCGGAGCCAGGACGCTAGTCCATGCACCGGACGCGTCCTAGACGTGTCTGGTGCTGGACCGGACCAGCACTAGGTGTCTCGGACTAGTCCGAGACACCCAGAACCTCCCAGACGCGTCTCCAAGACGCGTCTGGTCGAGTGCTCTAGACGCGTCCTAGACGCGTCCAGGAAGCTCCCTCCGCAGCTGCTGGTCGCGTCTCCAAGACGCGTCCTAACAGCTGCTCTGGACGCGTCTTCAAGACGCGTCCAGAAGCTTCTGTCGCAGCTGCTGGTCGCGTCCTAGACGCGTCTCAGCAGCTGCTCTGGACGCGTCCAGAGGGCGCATCCAGGAGCTTCTGGTCCGACCAGGAAGCTTCCTGGCCGACACTAGGGTTTTTCAAAACCCTAGTTTCCAAAAAATTTTTTTTTTTTTGTTGTGCAAATCTTATTTGCTAACTTCCAATTTTAAAACTTTTCTAAATTTTGAAATCTTTTAGAACACTTCTAAAATTTTTACAAAACTTGTAGAAACGTTTAAAATTTCCAAATTTTGTTTTGAGAGTTTCCTAAAACTCAAAACACTTCTTTTAGAACACTTATAAAATTCCAAATTTTTGTTTTTCAAAAGTTTCCAAAACTTAAAAACAACTCTTAATCAAACCAATTTTGGATCAAAGTCTAGGTTTTTTGAAATTTTTCAAAGAACAATTTTGAAATCTATTTGAAAAATTCTTAAATCCCATTCAAAATCAATCAAATTCTTATGTTTAAAACTCTTTTAAACACAACTATCAACTTAATCAAGCATGGATTAGTCCGAAATTCAATCTAATTGAGGTTTTTAAAACACTTTTAATCATCAATTTGATTCTCAATTTGAAATTCATTGAATCCCATTCAATATTATCAAATTGTGAGTTTAAATAATTTTAAAACACTTTTAAAATACTTTTACAAACTCAATTTAACAAACTATCAATCATATCTAATATGAACTAGTTCGATTCTTAGCAAAAACTAGTTCATTGCAAGAGGCTCTGACGCCACTGAAGGGATTTACACCCTTCTACTAGTGTTTATAGCGGAAATAAGACATCTAATGTCTACACTAGTATTCCCAGGATCACATGCAAAACTAGTAGTTAATCTAATGGAGATAGTAGATTACCTTAATCGCTTTTCCCTCGAACTAGTTGAATTGATTGAAGAAGACCAAGAGCTTCAAGTGTAGCTCCTCTACTTGGGACACGAGCAATCAATTTGATCTCCCACCTTGTTGTATAGCTAGCACACCAATGGTGGTTGGATAGAAGAACTCCTTCTTCTTTGACTAGATAGATAGTTAATGGGAATTAGCTCACTTTCTCCTCTCTACTTGATGTGGTAGAGTAAGAAAGCTTAGAGAGAAATTCCACACCTTATTCTCTGCCCTAAGAGTGTTTATATAGAACCCTATTAAGAATCCACCTCCTTTTAGGTTTCCCAAAACACCCTTTAGAATAAGATTTAGGGAAATAGTCGAAAATAGCAACTATTGGTATTTTCTCAATTACCTAAGGAGATTACGTCCAAACCCAGCCAAAATTGGAATATTTAATGTTCATAACATAAGGAAACGTCCCTCCAAAAATCAGCCCAATCCGAGCCCTAAAAGTGCCCGAATCGGCTAAGGCCCAAAAACCCTGTTTTTGGCCTTTTTGTACTATCTTTGCCTAATTCCTTTTTAGGCCTATGAGATATGTTTATGGGACACTCCCATGATTATATCTCACTCCCACTAATCATATCCTAGATCAATTTGTCACTCTTATGTGTAACCCGTTGTAGGATCCGATCGAAGTTAGCCGCGAATTACTTCGTAATTCGACGATCGTAGTTGGTCTCTAGCTACAACTCTACGATCCCTAAATCAATCGGACTTGATGATCTTCCACATCAATTATCCTATCCGACATATTGCTCGCATTGCCATCTTGGTCGAAGGACATCTCCTTCAACTCCTTCAAAGTCATCTATTGTAGCTATGGCGAAAGCTACGGTGCCTAGTTGTGGTGATGTTGGGTCTACTAAAGCTCAAGTAGTGGAAGTAGAAGCCGAAGACCAACGGGTTTCTAGGAATCATGATCAGGTGGAGCATCAGGATAATACTCAGGATGAGGAAATTGATGAACCCGATCATGAGGAGGTTCAAGGGGAAGGTACACAAGTTTTACAACAACAACAGCAGGATGTTTCGGTACACACTAGGCCGAAACGGTTATATAAGCCGGTACAGAGGTTAGGGTCAGACAAACCTCTTAGGCATTACGGGCAGGCAAATCTGGTTGAATATGCACTCTCGGTGGAAGACGACGAGCCGGTCACCTTCAAACAAGCTATTACCGTAGCGGAAAGAGAGAGTTGGTTGGTTGCTATGCAAGAAGAGATGGAGTCTCTTCACAAGAACAAGACATGGGAGGTTGTCCCATTGCCCGAAGGAAAGTCTGTTATTGGTTGTAAATGGGTGTACAAGAAGAAAGAGGATTCTTCCGAAATCAAGGGTACAAGGTATAAGGCAAGACTAGTGGCCAAGGGTTATGCACAGAAAGAAGGGGTCGACTACAATGAGATTTTCTCACCGGTCGTGAAACATACTTCTATTCGGGTGCTATTGAGTATTGTTGCTCACAGTGATCTTGAGCTGGAACAACTCGATGTTAAAACCGCCTTCTTGCACGGTAATTTGGAAGAAGAAATTTATATGGCTCAACCTGAGGGATACAAGGTTGAGGGTAAAGAAAATCAAGTATGTCGTTTGAGGAAGTCTCTTTACGGATTGAAACAATCCCCTCGCCAATGGTACAAACGATTTGATTTTTTCATGCTAAAGCATGGTTTTCGCAGAAGTGACTATGATTGTTGTGTATACATCAAAAAGCTTCGCGAAGGTGACTTTATTTATCTCCTTTTGTATGTGGATGACATGCTTATTGCTTCTCGAAGCATGGTGGAGATAAATAAGTTGAAATCTCAACTCAGTCAAGAGTTTGAGATGAAAGACATGGGCGCTGCAAAGAAGATACTGGGAATGGAGATTAAGAGAGAGCGGTCAAGTAAGAAACTGTACTTGAATCAGAAACGTTACATCGAACGAGTAGTTTCTCGATTCGGGATGCAGAATGCGAAGGCGGTGTCAACACCTTTGGCACCACACTTCAGGCTCTCGGGAAAACAATCTCCCACTACTACGGTGGAGAAGAATCAAATGGATCGTGTACCGTATGCTAGTGCAGTTGGCAGTTTGATGTACGCTATGGTGTGTACTCGTCCGGATATTTCATAAGCGGTCAGTGTGGTTAGTAGGTTTATGGCAAACCCGGGGAAGACACATTGGGAAGCTGTGAAGTGGGTCTTGAGGTACTTGAAGGGTACTATTGATACGGGTTTGTGCTTTGGTGGAGACACATGTCAAGTAAGCGGTTATGTTGACTCAGATTATGCTGGCGATCTAGATAGAAGACGATCTACTACTGGTTATGTATTTAGGGTACATGGTGCTCCAGTTAGTTGGCGATCGATGTTACAATCTACAGTTGCGTTATCTACTACGGAGGCCGAGTATATGGCTATGGCCGAGGGTGTGAAAGAAGCATTGTGGTTGTGGGGTCTTCTGGATGATCTAGGGATTAAGCAGGAGTGCGTGGATGTATGGTGTGATAGTCAAAGTGCAATCCACTTGGCGAAGAATCAGGTTCATCATGCTCGTACTAAGCATATCGATGTCAGGTATCACTTTGTACGAGATGTCATAGAGGAAGGTGATGTTTCTCTAATGAAGGTACACACAGATGAGAATCCCGCGGACATGTTGACTAAAGTGGTGAAATGTAGCAAGTTTCAGCATTGCCTGGAATTGCTACAAATCGGCTCGTGTTAAGTTGCCCGAAAGGGCGTAATGGCGACAAGGTAAACTTTATGTGAAGGGTTGGTAGAACTACGGTAGGCTTGATCCTATAAAAGGGTACGTAGGCAGCCATGGTCATATGGTACAGTCGAATGAAGTTACAAGAAGCAGACATATCTTACAAGGAGTATCCTGGTGTTCGTCCAAAATTTGAAGTATATCAAATTGTGTACGAGGTGGAGAATTGTGAGAGGAGGTTTGGAATTGGGGGATTCAAATTGGAGGCGGTTTTGAAATTAAGTTTCCAAATTGTTGACAATAGGCGGTTTGCTTCTTGAGGCGGTTTTCATGGTTGTAGGCGGTTTGAGTATGGCTTGTGGGGGCAATTAAGTTTCTAAATTGTCGGCTTATAATAATATATAAATAGGGGAGCCAATCAACTAATTAACACCAACACAAGCAACAACAACTCTTCTTTAGAGAGCTAGAGAGAGAGAGAGCAAGAGTGAGAGAAATTTTTCATAGTTTTTGAGCGGTGTTAAATTTCTCGGTCGTCGAAGATTTAGTATAGAAGGTTATTACTATACGGTACCATCTTGGGACGAACTTGCGGGTTGTGTTAGTCGTCTTCATCTATCCTTCAATAAAGATTTCTTGTTCGCCCGAGGACGTAGGCTTTAAAGCCGAACCTCGTTAAATTCTGTTCGCATATTTGATTTTGGCTTAGCTTTTCGATTAATCTTCATAATCGGATCAATTTCTAGGATAGGTTCGATAGCTTCCGCGATTTTTAGTTATAACATTAATGAAGTCCCTCTGACTTGTTAAACAAGTTGGCCGGCAGCTACGAGGCTGACAGACCCGAGTTGGGATAGTCACTAGCATGCCGACTAGCTCAAGTTGACAGTTGATACTACTAGTTTCTTCTGGCAGCTCAATAACCAATCTCTAGGTTGTAATACGGTTTAAATTTTCTTCCTTGGCACCAGATAAGATATTTTATGAAAAGTTATGTTTTGATAATAAGTACTTTTCGTATTCCGTCATGTCTAAGATAAAGTATTGTCCACATTTCACATTTCAATTGATATAATTTACAAAATCCATTAGGATGAGAAGCTGGTCATAAATTAGCCCTCGAGTTTAGCCAAAATTGATTTTATTTGTGGGTATATATTGTGGGTTTCCATGATAAAACATGAATGCGTGATAGAAAGGAATGTATAAAGATAACACGACACATATTATACATTGGGTTCGTTCTATAAAATTTCTCCTTTTGGCGTCTTGCACTTTGGCGCTCCTTGGAACCAAATTGCTTAGGCGTCCAAATAGCACAAACGAGAACCCTTAGCTAACGATAATGTTACATTATCTTAGGGCAAGTCTAACATAGGATTCGGGTTCTTAATTTTGGGAGGGGCATGACCTTTTGCGAGGGGCATGACCTTTTAGTATTTTGCAAAGGAGTCGTAGACTAGTGTTGACCAGTTAAGTTTTAACACCGTCAAGTTTTAATATCGTTAATCTAACACCATTACTTAAAAATATATCATTACATTTAAGAAACTTATACGATTTTGACACTAAGTTCCCAAAGGTGGAAAATTAAGACATCCTCCTTGAAAAATATTATTTTTGCACATTTTTTCAGCGTTACACGTTTAAAGAATGAATTTCATAATCTAAAAAATCATGAATAAATGATATAAACAAGATATATTTATGTGGAATATAAAGAAAAGAAGCAAAAATTATATCTCGACATAACCATGAGAGAGAAAATCTAAAAGCATATGAAGATAAACTTAAACTTTACTCTGTCAACTCAAGTTAAAGAGTTAAAAAGTAAAATGAATTTAAGAAGTGTGATAAGGATTTGTAAAAAAAAAGGAATATTTCAAAAAACCCACAAAGCTGACAAAAAAATTGAAAACTTAAGATCTTCTCTTGTCGGCACAATATCTTTGTAAAACTCAATCGGCGAGTCAAATTCCGATGAAAATAAAAGGTGGAAGAAAGAAACGTGCAAAAAAGAAAAAAAAAACAAAGACTACATAAGTTAACCAATAGATATTAATCATCCAAGTAAAGGAATAGTGTCCATCGGATTAACTTGGGTTGACCCCGTTACATCTACGAAACGATGTTAACTATTCCTGTAATGTGATGGTAAATTTAACATTTATTTAACGGTCGATGCTATTCCACGACCCCTTCGCAAAATAATAACTAGTCATGTCCCTTTCGCAAAACTCGGTACTCATGTACGCCCCTCGATAAAGAAAAAAGGGAGATTTTAGGGCCCCTCCTTTAAAAGCGCCTCCCAAATATCCCATTTTGGTTAGAGGGGCCCCTCCAGAAAAAGGCACTCTCCCTTCTCTTGTTTGACCTAACGGTAAACTTAACGCCGTTAGGTCAAAATTATTAAAACCAAGAAAAAGTCCTTTAACCAATCAAAAGCCCCACCCCTCTTTCATCTTCCTCATAACTTTTGTTTCATCTTCTTCTTCTTCATCTATTACCTCTATCACTACCGTCATTTTCATCTTCATCTCTCCCTCATTCTCTCTCGGTTTCTCTCTCTTTCTTTCTCCTCTTTCCATCTCCATCTCTTCCTCTTTCTTCTTCTTCATAACCCTAGGTTTAGTTTTTTCGATTTTTTGAAGCTATATTGTTTGAATACTTGAATCTACTGGTTAGCAACACAAGGAAGAAGATAGGGTTCGAGGCACGCTGAACATTTAAAAAAAAAAACACAAGGAAGAAGATTTGCGGACCTTATTTGGTTTGGAAGCAGGTGAAAATCAAGAGAGGAAGAAAACCTTCAAGTGAGCTTTCCGGTTGCACCAGACCGAAAAACTACTGGTGACAAATACGGTGGGCTCGAGCTGTAAATGTTACATAATTCGGCCTGAGCCCACCGAAAATTAGGCCAGTAGCACTAATTGTTGATGGACCAATTTTTGGTGGGCTCAAACCGAATTATGTAACATTTTTCGGTGGGCTCGGGTCGAATTTTGTAACATTTTTCAGTGAGCTCGGCCGAATTTTGCAACATTTTTCGATGGGCTTGATCCGTAAATATTGCATAATTCGGCCTGAGCTCACCGAAAATTGGACCAGTAGCACCAGTAGCTCTGTTTCATCTTCATCTTCTTCTTCAGTTTATCTTCTCTCACTCTCTGTAAAATCTTTCAACTCTATCACTAACGCCATTTTCATCTTCATCTCTCCCTCATTCTCTCTCGATTTCTCTCTCGTTCTCTCTTTCTCTTTCCCTCTTTTCATCTTCCTCTTTTATCTTCCTCTTTTATCTTCCTCAAACCCTATGTTTAGTTTTTTAAAAGTTTGGTTATCACCGAAGTGGAAGAAATGAATGTTTAGGGATTTGAGTTTTGGAGAGATTTAGGGTTAAGATGTGTAGATTGCTAATGTGGGTGATATACACCCTTAAAGTGGGTATTTTTAAACCATTGTATGGGGGGCCCTTTAACAAAACAAGGTCAATGACTATTTACCAAGTCAATGAATTCATGGGGAGGCATTTTAACAAAAGTGGGAGGGCCCTATAAAACTTCCCAAGAAAAAAGAAAAAAAAAATCTATAACCATGACTTGCAACGGACCTCTCACGGTGTCACCATTCAGGTTTATTTTTATCGACAGAGATAGCTCTCCTCTTTCTCTCTCTAGTTTCTGCCCTGAAGAACCATGAAATTGAGAATTAGGTCACTCGAGTCCAAAGAAACTCTTAAAATCCAAACACCTTCTCCTTCTTCTCTTCAAGATCTTAAAGACGCAATCGCCGAAAACATATCAGCTTCATCTGAAAATCTACTTGTTTCTCTTAATCGAAAAGACAGAATTGATTCCTCTCCTCACGAATCTCTTCAATCACTCGGCATCGCTTCCGGCGATTTGATTTTCTACACTCTTAACCCTAACGGGTTCTCTTCAGGAAATACCCAAATCCAAATTCAGAGTCCCCAGCAAGAAATTCATCCGATTCGTCCAATTGAAACCACAGAAAAAGGTGAGACTTCTAATTTTTCTTCTAATTCTGGTCTTTATTGCGGAAACATGGAAGAAACCATTGTTGTAGGTTCGGTAGAAGGAAACCCTAATAGAAACCCGTAGAAAAGGGGGAAAGTTCAGTTCCTTCATATAATTATGATTACATATCTGGAGGAGGAACTGAGGAAACCCTAATCTTACCTCCAAAAGATGAAATTGTGGATGATGAAAACATGAAAATGTTAGTTGAGAAAACATCTTCAATTCCTTGTTACTTGAGCAAGGTTTTGAAAGCAGAGGTAGGAAACGTTGAGGGTGCTAATAAGCTTTTGATTGTTGTTGTTCATGTTGTACTATTAGAATCTGGTTTTATTACTTTTGATGCCAAGACACAGAAGAAAATCGATGGGTTTCATCTTCCCCAAGGATGGGCATCAAAATCTGGTACATTATCTGTGCAATATACAGTCCCCGAGCTCTTGGGTTCTGGTAATGGTGATACAGTAGAAACTGTTGTTTTGAAGTTTTAAACTTTTGGGAAGTATTTGAATGTTCATGGGATTTTAACCCAAAAAGGTAAAAACTTTCACAAATTGTGCTTGGATAAATCTAATTTCATACCCGCCATAAGTTTTGTTTGGTTAAACAGTGATTCTATTGACAAAATGGAGCTAGACGATGTCTTCTTCAGATTCAAAATCATCCCATGAAACCAAAGTTTTTGAGTTCTGGAAAAATGCGAAAGATGGGCTTGCATTGCCACTCTTAATTGATCTTTGTGAGAAGACAGGGGTAAGCCTTCCACCTTGCTTTGTGCTACTCCCAACTGAACTTAAGATCAAAATACTCGAAAGTCTCCCTGGTGTTGATATTGCAAGGACGGGTTGTGTTTCTTCGGAATTGAGATATCTGGCTTCAAATAATGATTTATGGAAACGAAAGGCTAAGGAGGAGTTCAACCTAAATACAGAGAGAACACAAAATGATTATTGGAAAGGTAAGTTTGCTATGCATTGGGAGCTTAGGAGAAAAGCAACAAGGTTGATACAACCGTATCGTATACCCCCATCTATAATCCACGATCCGTTGTTAGTCCTAATGCGTGGAAGGAGAGATCGAAATCCTTTAGGCTCTCCTTTCATACGAGGCGATGAGTTGGATGAGAGAGAGGCGATGACTAGTTAACGGTGTTATAACGGAATCTGAAAAAGGGGGTCATCCGGGTATTTTTATAAAGTAGAGGGCTAGACAGGAAACTGGTCACAAAGTTGGGGGCTATTAGGGAAATACCCTAATTGTAACTGAGAGATTTCGAGTCGCATTCCTGGCGGCGATTTCGCGATCTAAGAGAACGATGAATAGAGAGGGAGAAAAATGATGATGGTGGTGGTCGGGATAGAGGTGGTCGGGTGGTGATGGTCGAAGTTGGTGATCGGAAAAGGAGAGATGAGAAAGAAAGATTTGGAAAAAAAATTCAAGGTCGCCGACAATGACAGTTTTCCGGCGACCCTTGATGTATGGAGAAGAAATGGTCAACAAACTTTTATTCCGCATAATAATTAGAAAATATATTAGTCAACTAAAATTGATCAGTTTTTTTAAAAGTCTTTGCACTCCGAATATTTTTTTATTTCCTCAAATGAGCTGCTAAGGGCCTGTTATTCGTTCAGACCTTTTTACTAGACTTTTTTTATTCCGGACTTCCAAAGATCTCATAACTTCTAAGTGTTCTGGCACATAAATGTTCAAAACTTTAAAGGTTCAGAAACTTTAAAGTTTGAAACTTTTAAAAGTCCGGGACATTAAAGTTTTTAATCATTAAGTTCGGAAACCTTTTTATTAAAAACTTTGAAAATAATGAGTTTTTTTTGTTAAAATCAAATTATATTATTTCAAATCTTAGCCGTCCAAATTAATGTTTGATATTACAATGAACGTTATATTATTTTAAAAGCTAAACTTGATTTTAGAATGAAAGCTCAGGACGTTCCCATATTACTGGCTATAATATTCCAATAAATAAAATTTAATTCCTATGTACAAAGTATTATTTTAGAATTTAAGAAGAAAATAAAAAGGTAGGCTCCCAAAATAAATACTAAACACATAGACGTCTTCGACTCGCGTAAAAAGAATTAAAAGTAAAAAAAAAAAATCAATTGCTTATATGAAAAAATAATTTTTTTTTTTTTATAAGAGGTGGATCCTGTGGAGACAAACAAATTATATTAGGAGTTCGAGGGGGGCGGGGGGGGGGGGGGGGGGGGAAGAAGAAATCGAAAACATTAATGAGTAAGAAAAAAACATTTTTAGGTACACCCAAAGTAGGAATTCAAAGATCCACCTATTTAGGTGGATCTTTGAATTTGATTAATTTATGAGTAAATTTGTCTCGAAAAGTCCTTGGGCCAGATCTTTGATTAAAAGTTCTTAATTTTTCATAAAAAATGAATAACGCGTTCTTTTAAAATTCTTAAAGTTCTTAAATAAAGATCTGAACCAATAACACAAAACTTCGAAGCTCTTAAAATAAGGCCGAAACCAATAACGCCAAATAAAATATCTTTACTGTAAGTGTATATAACAAAAATGGTGAGTGCATTTAAATTTTTCCCAGAAATAAACCATTATCCTAAAAAAAATAGAAAATAAATAAAATAACAAAAGGGTACATAATGAAGTTGAGGAGGGGGTTTTATGTCACTTGGATAAGATTTTTTTTCCTTTGTCGCTATTATGGTTGTTTGTTATAGTACTTATCTTAATCCAGTGGTGGTTCCTTGTCATCTTGAACTTGAGGAAAACGAGTGGTGTGCTGCATGAAACAAAGTTAGGTTGCCACGTCACAAATACAAAACCTAGACCACAGACCAAACTCCTCTTACGTCCCAGCCCTTGAGACAAACTCGTTTGCTTTTTGTCGCGCCATAACTTGTTTGGAAGATTGGCTAAACTCATTATAGATCGTACCAAGTCTAACAAGGTGCGATTTCTACTTTCGAAAACACCATTCATCTGGGGTGTTCCAGGCGGAGTGAGTTGGGATATTATCCCACAACTCCTAAAATGATCATCAAACTCTTTACTCAAATACTCACCACCTCGATTCGATCGAATGGCTTTTATTTTCTTGCCAAGTTGATTCTCTACTTCGTTCTGAAATTGTTTGAACATTTCAAAAGATTCGGATTTATGCTTCATCAGATATATATATAACCATATCGAGTGAAGTCCTCTGTGAACGTAATGAAGTAGCTGAAGTTACCTCTTGTCGGTGTACTCATTGGTCCACATACGTCTGTATGTATGAGTTCCAATGGTCCTTTGGCTCGTTCTCCCTTTCCTTTAAAGGAAGACCTTGTCATTTTACCCATTAAACATGATTCGCGTGTGTCGTATGATTCGAAGTCATACGATCCTAGAATTCCGTTTGCATGAAGCCTCCATGCGTTTTAGATTAATGTGACCCAAACGACAATGCAGAGATAACTCAGGTTTGAACCATTTGATCGTAGCCTCTTTGTTTCTATGTTGAGGATTTCATTCTCTATTCTTGTTATATAGAGACCATTTTGTAACATAGCACTAGTATAAAACATTTCACCTTTATATAAAAAACAACGCTGGTTTTATTTATTTATTATTATTAAGTGATTTCCCTTTTTGTCTAACACTGAGACAGACATAATGTTTTTAGAAATAGAAGGTACATAATAACAATTATGAAGTTCTAAAACTAGACCAGTTTCGAATGGTAGACTATAGAGGTTCGCACAGCTTTTGCAGCAACAGTTGCTTTATTCGCTACTCGCAGAACCAACTCCCTTTTAGACAAATGTCCGATTCCCTTAAGCTCATGCATATCAGATATGATATGAGCACCACACCCGGTATCAAATACCCATGAGGGGGAATCAACTGTGTTTGCTAAGTTAACCTCAATAACATAGATACCTTGGTTGGATTCGCGAATTCCTACCTTTTTCTACTCCAGGTACATATGACAGTTTCTTCTCCAATGGCCGAGACCATTACAGAAACACTTCAAATCCGGAGAAGCATCTTTGACTGATCGCTTCCTTCTTCATATTTGAACCATTTGTTCCTCTGAATCAACAGAAGCTCCTTATTTGATTCAGACATTCCAATGCCTTTCCGAATTGCCTTGGAAGTTTTGTACTTCCTCAACCACGATTTATGTCTTGACATGTCCCTCTATCATTGGATGATTGTATGTGCATCCATTTTCCAAAATCTCTTTTGAAGATATAATTTCATGGTTGCCAACATAGGGCATGTTACTGAAATTGATTTCATCCGGATAATTTTGGCCTGCTCTTGTTCTTCGATCATCGAGGTTGCAGTTATCTTTGGAATTGGGGTATCTAGTATGCTTTCTTTGTTTGTGGATCCAAGAACCATTCTCAGATTCACCTCTCAATCGTGGAAGTTATCCATGTTCAACTTGTTCTCCTCGAGGATCGAACATAGGTTGAAAAGACTCTCTTTTGCCATTAAAACTACATGAAATAGAAAAAAAATTTCGCTAAGTATTACATTCGATATTTGCAAAAGACTCTATTTGCAACATTACCCAAGAAAACCGTCCCTTGTTGAATAATGTGATTCTGATACCCCATTTCTCAAAGATTAAGCGGACTAGGCCCTGCCCTTAACCTCATTTATTTGGGTGAGTGAACTACTTAATTGGTCATTCTTTATGACTCTTGGTTGATGGATTACATGTTACATGTTACATCCATCTTTTTGCCTCGAGTACCCAAAATTTTTTTGTTGATGTCGTTGAGTGGAACCATTAAGACGTGTAGGCCTCTGCTATAGGCATACCCGCATTGTCCCAAGGTAGAGATGACACCCTGCGGAGGCAGACCCACCATCAATAACAAGGGATCAACGAGTGTTTTAATTTAGATAGGCACCCAACTAAAAAATTCTTTAAGGGACTTTTACGTTTTGTCTAGTATGCGTTATAGTTATCTATTTAGCCTAACCATCCCTGACAGAAAACGTAAATAAATAAGTAAATGCGCGCGAGAAAGTAAATCAAACACATATGGATCTTAGTATGACCCCTAGTCCTAAAATATCTAATCTTCTTAGGATTCTTCTTGCTTTCTTCTTAGTTTGCCTGGATCGCCATCCTCGAACCTCCATTGAATTCTCGTACTCGCCTTTGGATCCCGTCCTTGAGCTTCTTCAATGGACTCATAGACCCTAAACTCTAATTACAAGACTCTAACGATTCACAGATCGTATAAAACTTAAAATTAAAATGATTACAATATGCACCCATCCCTGCTTAAACAAGAATGAAAGAAAATAACTTTCTACGACCATACTAGTCCTCACATTCACATCACATGCATTCATATAATATACAAGGCTAACAATTATATATGCATGATTATCCCGGAGATACTTTTGTCAACATGTCTATGTCACATACATACCTTAAGTCTATATTCGAAGAATTTATCTAATGGTGCGTTTCGGTTTTGTCTTTTATGATTTTCAAAATTAATTCTAAGAGAAATTCTGTTTGGGCCCTTGGACGACCTAGATCAATTTCGGAAATATTTGGGGTGGAGCTGAGAAAAAAAAATCAGATTTTAGTCGCAAAAACTCCCACTTGAACCAAGATCCATAAACTAGCTCGAAAAGGCCCGGGACAAGTCAAGGCCCAAGGGCTTATCCCAACCTAGGTCAAGGAAGGCCTTTGGCATATGCCGGCATGTTCTGGCTCGAGCCAGTCTCGGTTAGGTCGCGTCCTGGTCAAGGACCGGCTTGTTCTTGACATCTCGGGTAATACCGAGACCTCCCTGGACATCCCAGACGCGTCTGGCCCCATCTTGTCGAGTCCGAGATTCTAGCGTCTCGGTCTCTAAGACCGAGACCTACTCGGATGTCTTTGGACGCGTTCTAGACCCGTCCAGGAAGCGTCGGATAGGTCTTCGTCAACAAGACCGATCCGCGTCGGGCCAGGACTCGTCCGACCAGATTTTTAGAAAATTCCCAAATATCGAAAGATTCCTTTTTTTTGCTTTCATAAGCTGCGGTTCCATTGATTTGGAAATCTTCTAAAAAACCAAATTTTATTTTTAAACAACTTTTAAAATTGATAACAACTCTTTTCAAAACCGAAATCAATCAAAATCGAATATTTGAAACTCTTTTCAGTCATTAACTTTAAAAACAATTTGAATAACTTTAAATCCCATTCAAACTAAACAAATTGGTGTCTAAAACACTTTAAGACCTTTCTATCTATCTAAACAAGCATAAATTAGTCCGAAACTTAGCCAAAATTAGCTAAGTGCAAGAGGCTCTGACGCCACTGTTGGGTTATAGTGTCTCCTAGTGGTCTAAGCGGAATCTCAGACACCTATTGTCTAACACTAGTATTCTCAGGATCTCATGCATAAGGTAATAATGTAACTAAGTTAACTAGTTTAGTGATTACCTTAATCGCTAGTTTTCCCTCGAACCTTTCCAATCACTTTTGAGAAGACCAAGAGCTCCAATTATAGCTAGAACTCCGAGCAATCAACTTGATCTCCCTCCTTTTTGTTAGCTAGAACTCCGATGGTGGTTAGATGAAGAATACTTCTTCTTCAACTAGATAGATAGTTGGGACCAATTCTCTTTTTCCAACTCTACTTGATGTTGTAGAATAAGATAGCTCCTTGAGAATTCTCCACACCTTATTAAAGTTTTAAGAGACATTATATGAAATCCTAAGTTAGAGTGCCACCCTAATTAGGTCCCCTTAGGCTGGTCGGACAAGCATAACCGATTCTATAATGGGCCCAAAAGTCCCTTATAGGTGCCCAACCCAATTTCCCTTTATTCGGGACTTTATACTATCTTGGCCTCATCTCTCTTTAGGCCTATTGGACATATTTGTGGGTCTCATCCACGTTCATATGTCCCATTCCTCTAGGCATATCTTCCGATCAAATTGACACACTCTTAGGTGTAACCTGATGTAGGATCCGATCGAAGTTAGCTGCGAATTACCCTGTAATTCGACGATCGTAGTTGATTTCTAGCTAAACATTACGATCCCTGACTCGTCCGGACTTAATGATCTTCTTCATCAGTTTTCTTGTCCGAAAACTCGTTCGGATTGCATCTTTGGTTGAAGGACATCTCCTTCAATCACATCGTTTCATATAAGCAGGTGATGTTCACCGTTGCAATACCCAGAGATATTAGGGAGGCATGAATGTGTAAGAGTTTCAGTTCAAGCCTCATTGGTCCAGCCTTTCAGTGGTACACAAACCTGCTCAACAATTCAATCACTTCGTTTGCTCAGCTCACAGACACATTTGTAGAGCACTTCACCATCAGCAAAAAGCTAGAAAAGTTATTTGGCGACCTCTACGAAGTCCATCAGGGAAGGGGCGAGCCACTCAGGGACTACGTTGAGAGGTTAAATCAAGAGAAGGTGTCGATTCCCTACTGTAACCAGGAAACGATCGTTGATGCATTGTGAAAAGGCTTGCTTCCTGAGGGATAGTTGTAAAAACAACTTAACAAGTTCAATTGCATTACCATGGAAGATGTCCTGACGCGCGCTTGGGTAGAGATTCGGTGGGAGGAAAACGAAGCCCACCGAAGCAAATATTATTCTTATGATGTCAAGAACTGAGACTATCACTCTAGACTACCAGATTAGAGAACATAAAACAGACAAGGGGAGCCCTATCTGAGACGTGGGCCTCCTAGGGAGAACAAAAGGCCGATTAATCCTCCATCAGGTCGGCCAGCTGATACATCTTAAGGTCCTATCCGCACCAGGGTTCAATAGTACTAACTTAAGCATCAAGCCGGCACAACTGGTAGCAGTTACGAAGGACATAGGCAATGCAGTAGTAAGATGAGCAGGAAAGATAAAGACTCCTAGCGAGAAGAAAGATGCAACCAAATGGTGTGAGTTCCATGGCAATCACGACCACAACAACGTAGACTGTATAGCTCTCAGGCGAGAAGTTGCTAACAGACAAAGGGAAGAGTACCCTGACACATTGAGACACCCAAGTCAAAGATTTATAGGAGCTAATTCCTACAAAGACATGCACGGTAATCACATGAGGCTTAGAAGTGAGTGGAGTCAGCCACTCTGCCGCCAAAAAGAGTGTTAGAGTTGTAGCAAACCCTCTAGCCCGCTCCATAAAAGTCTTTATGCTTACACTAGCCAGTTCATAAGCTTCATACACAATGAAGCCACAAGGCTCGTCAACCCTCATCACGACACTCTCGTCATCTCTCTGATTATTGCAAATGTTTTAGTTAAGCGTATTTTATCTTAATCGATAGTGGTTCGCCTACTAATGTTCTTTCGTTGAATGCTTTGCAAGGTATGGTCTTAGACGAAACTTTCAAGTGCCACCGTTTTACCGTCCTGGTAGGCTTCAACGAAGAGAAAAACACACATTGGGAGAAGTCACCCTTCCTGTCTACGCAGGAGGAATTAACCTTAGGACTGTGTTTGTTGTACTAGACTGCCCTTTTGCCTACAACATCATCCTTGGTAGGCCATGGATCCATAGCATGAGGGCAGTGACATCCACATTTCACCAAGTGTTCAGGTTCCCAACTCCCTGGGTGTACGGAAGGTCAAAGGAGAGCAGAGCACCTCAAGGAATTGCTACAAAAATGCAATGAAAGTGCCAAAATTGCCTATGAAGCAATTATAGAAAGTGAAGCTCAGCAACACTGATCCGGATTGCCCAAGCATGAAGGATTTAGATGAAGTCTATATCCACCGAGACTTCCCAGATCAAAAAGTACAGGTTGGCTCCAAGCTAAGTCCTATGACGAAGCAAGCTGGCCGAGTTCCCGACAGCCCACCATGATTTCTTTGCATGGTCGCACACTAACATGATAGAGATCAGCCCTGAGGTAATGCTACAGATATTACAGGTAGATCCTATCCATCCTCCAGTAAGACAGAAGCGTAGAAAATTGGCTCCAAAATGCAACAGGGTGATAAAGGAAGAAGTCCAGAAGCTAATTGAAGTAGGGTCTGTTCGAGAAGTTAATGATGTGGTGCGAAATCACCACATTTATGTCACTTAATTTAGACGAGTTAGTTAATTTTAGGTTCAATTCTAATAAGTTTTGTTTATATTCATGACAAGGTACTATAAAAGAACTACGGAAGGAAATGAGCTAAAAAGACCTCTAGAAGAGTCAAGAGCACTTAAGAGAACCCAAGAAGAGGTCCCTAGAACCTAAAGAGCAAAATGAAGCAAAAGGGAGAGAAAATATTACGAAAAGTATTTTGGTCATTTTGTACCTAAGAGGGTCAAAAGAGAGTTCAAAAAGGTCCATGAAGTCTTAGGAGCATGATGGTCACCTTGGTAAAGGCTAGAGATGGAAAAGAGAAGAAATGAGCAAGTTAAGAGATAAAGGGCAAAGTGGTCATTTTACAACCTTGGGTCAAGTTAGAGAGTCTACGGGTCAAGCTAAAGCTAATTGGAGTGAAAGAAGAAGTCAAAATAGCTTGAAGAAATCAAAATGAGTAGCTAACTACTAAGGAAGGGCAAAATGGTCTTTTGGTAAAAATAGAAATAAATTACCCTAATTTGGTCCCTACACTTCATCTTCTAGCTTGGAAAAAAGAGAGAGAGGAAAGAGAGGAGAAACTAGGGTTTCGAGTTTAAAGGAACAAGAGAGAGAGAGAGAGAGAGAGAGGAAGGACTTGACCGGACCTAGGAGCCTTTAGCCCGGCCAAGACCTCCATTGGTCCGGCCAAACAAGGGATAGCAAGGACCAGCGAGCTTGGAAGAAGGAGTAGCAGCTTGGAGTCACTCGAGCATTTCATCGAACATTTTGTGTGCATTGGAAGCTCGGGCCAGAAGCTTCCTGAGTAAGGGACAAACATAGGACAGACCAAGCTGTGCATGGGACAGAGCACGGGACAGAGCAGCAGCTTGGAGTCGCTCGGGCATTTTGTCAAACACTTTGTGGGCGTTGGAAGCACGGGGGAGGAGCACGCGTGAAGCTGGGACGGAGCATGCTTGAGGCACGGGACGGAGCACACTTATAGGTGGGAACTCGCTGACGCATTTTATCAAACACCTGGTGGGCGCTGGGAGCACGGGCCAAGAGCACGCTCAACACGGCCAGGAGCACGCTCAGCACGGCCAGGAGCACGCTCAGCTTGGGACAGAACGTGCTAGCCCGTGCAAGAAGTGTTTTGGCAGGCCAAATTGAGTTGTTCTCACTTTTGCTCGGGTCATTTGTGTTTTTCTTGCTTTTCCATCCTTCCTTGAGCATTCTAGGGTTATTTTAAGTTATCTTGATTAATTCTAGGGTCACTTTAGCTACAATAGTTGTTAATTTCTAGGGAGATAACGTACCAAATAAGAGGAATACATGCTTTCATGCACATTTGTGATATTTCTATGATTGAATCCTCTTATAAGTGATTGAATATTGTCTAATAATCTCTCTAGGTCTTAATTACTACGTGTTTTCTTGTTCTTACTAGTAGATACAAGTGAATTAAGTCAAGTACTATGCCATGACCATGATTTTAGACTCGATCTCACTTCCGATTGAATGTTTATGTAAGAATGAATCCATGAGTAGCTAAGTCTCTTGTCTAGGGGTTTGTGATGAAGTTTTGATATGCTATTGTGTGTGTTTATTTTGGTATGATTCTTGAATTTGATGCACATCTCATTTTCGATTAAATGTCTAAACCCATTTCATGTTGTATGTCATGCATCCATCATAGTTATTCGTTAGGCATTATTCTCGATGAAGACTCGATGTTACTTGAACATGTCATCCTTTAACTAGGTATCATCACGTGATATACGCTAGTATTTAGGTTGCCTACCTTAGAGTCGAGAATAGCTCGAATTCGAACTCGGACCAAAGTAAGCATACACATGATCATTTCAAGATGAATTCCCAAATCCTTGACCTCTCTCATATTTAGAATAAAACCCTAACCTCCCATTAAGATTTAGTTAATAGTTTAAGTTTAGTTATTTCCTTAGTTATCTTCTCATTCAATATAAACCCCCATTTATCCTTGTTCCTCTTCTCTTTAGTCTAAGTTAGCTAGTGATACCTATGCCGGTGGACTAAAACCCTTCGATATCCGAGTTACCCTCCTATCTTTGGATCGACCCTGGCTTTGTCGGGTTACTACTTGATACCTCCGCTTGGGTGTGCTACCTTTTCAGATGCATCAGTCAACGACCCCGTCTGGTTGGCTAACATAGTCGTGGTGAAGAATGAGAATGAGAAGTGGTGAGTCTATCGACTTCACCGACTTAAACAAGGCTTACCCCAAGGATTCATTCCCGCTACACTTGTCGATGCCACTACAGGCCAACAACTACTCAATTTTATGGATGCATTCTCTAGATACAACCACATACTAACGCACCTGGCAGCCCAGGAAAAGACTGCCTTCATCACAGAAAAAAACATCTTCTGCTACAAGGTCATGTCATTCGAGTAGAAGAACACATGGGCAATTTTTTTGGTTTTGGTGACATCTACTGTCCTAAGAAAAATCTCATACGTCTAATACTAGTTTTATGGATCACATGCAAGAAATAAAGATGAACTAGAGTGGATAAAGTATTACCTGAATCGCTTTTCCTCGAACTAAATCTGATGCCTTTATCTCCAAGATGAGAGCTCTAAATTGCAGTTCCTCTACTTGAGACACCCGAACAAGTTGACTTAATCTCCCTTCTTTAGTGTCAGCTAGGACCTTTTGGGATTATCAAATTGAATCCAATCCGTCCTTTTGGGATTATAAAATTGAATCCAATTCGGCCATGGTTCTTGTTATCTTTGTCCGGATCTAATCCGAACCTTTTGGGATTATCAAATTGAATCTAATCCATCCTTTTTCCATGTTCCCTCTAGTCAACTCTCTCAAATCAGACCACCACTCTTTGGTGTAACCCGTTGTAGGATCCAATCAATGTTAGTCCCGATCATCGAAGTGACCAGACGATCGTAGTTGCTTCTAGCATAGCATTACGACATGATCTTCTAGATAAAGTCATCGTAATCCTATTAAAAAATGAGCACATTTCCATCTTGGTCGAAGGACACTCCTTCAGAAGGAAATCTCCTTCAGTTCGAAAGGACATATCCTTCACGACTTACCATAGACTGGTAAATAAAATATTTGCTGGTATGCTGAGGGATACCATGGAAGTCCATAACGATGACATGCCAGTCAAATCTCTGGTTTCTGACAAGCATCTTGAACATCTTCAACCGACATTCGACGTGCTAGAAAGGTACAATTAATCCTACTAATTGTTCCTTCGGTGTATCTTCAGGGAAGTTCCTAGGCTACATGGTGACTCAAAAAGGAGTAGAGCCAAACCAGACCAATTCTAGTCTGTGATGAATGCCCCTTCTCCCACATGCATCAAAGACGTGCAGAAGTTAGCTGGTCGAGTGACAACCCTTAGTTGTTTCATCTCACGATCTTCTAAGAGATGCCACCATTTCTTCTCTACTCCGCGAAAGTCCAAAGAATTTGCATGGACTCCCGCATGTGAAGAAGCACTCCAGCAGTGGAAGGAGAACCAAACCTCTCCACCCTTACTATCAAACCCTTAGGAAGGCAAAAAGTTACTTGTCTACTCGGCAGTCGCTGAAACAGAGGTAAGTTTAGTACTAGTACGGGAAGAGCCAGATAAGCAACTACCCGTCTATTATGTCAAGTCTCTGCACGATGCAGACACGTTATAGTCAGCTAGAGAAGCTTGGGTTGGCCTTAGTAGTGGCTGCCAAGAAGCTGAGACCCTATTTCCAATACCACCCAATAGTTGTAGTTAACACGTCTCCATTGAAGAATGTATTACATAAGGCAGAACTATCTGCTAGACTGACCAAGTGGGGCGGTCGAACTAAGCGAGCATGATATATCCCACTAGCCTCGTACTGCGATTAAGTCCCAAGTGTCGGCTGACTTTATAGCTGACTTTACACCTAGTACTATAATTCAAGCCGAAAAGAAGTTGTTATGTCATGCAGATTAGAGTAGACTTAAATGGACCTTGTCGCTCGATGATTTCGTAACATGAATGGAGTCGGTCTAGGTCTAGTCCTCCAACCTCTGAGGGAAACCAGATCCAACACGCCATCAGGTGCGAGTTCAAAGCTACAAATAACGAAGCATAGTACAAATCGTTGATTTACGAGCTTGCCAACGAGATGGGTATATGAAGACAGGAAATTAAGTAAGACTCTCAATTAATAGTGAACCAGATGCAAAGAGACTACCAAGCCAGAGATTGTAGGATGACCACTTACCTAGCCGAAGTGAAGGAAATGCTAGCTCACTTTTGAAGAAGCTAACATAACGCAGGTACCTAGACTGGAAAATAGACACACTGATGCACTAGTCAACTTAGGCTCGTCAATCCCATCCAAGTCAGAGCAGACACTCCCTCTAGTTATCCTCAAGTGACCAACGACGTGGAAGAACTCCACCCTTGAAGTGACAACTTTAGACTCCACACACAATTGGATAATGCCCATGATAACCTTTGACTACTGACGAGCTACCAGAAGACAAGAATGAGGCCCGCAGGTTAAGAGCAAAAGTAGCTAGGTTCACTATGATGGATGATCAACTACTCAATAGGTCTTACCTTGGACCCTATCTCAAATGTGACACCGTAGAGGAAGCGAAATATGTGCTAGCCAAGCTTCATGAAAGAGAGTGTGGTAATCACTCAGGAGGCCGTAGCCCGGCCAACCGAGTCTTAACTGTCGGTTACTACTGGCCTATTGTGCGACCAGATTCTGTAAGTCATGTCAGGAGTTGTGATAGTTTCCAGAGGTTTGCCGATTTCTCCCATTTACCTACGGAAAAACTCAACTTCATACTCTCACCATAGCCCTTAATGAAGTGGGGGTATGGACATCGTAGGAAAGCTATCCACTGATCCATGGCAGCAAGTTTACATGTTACTCGTGACAAACTACTTCACCAAGTGGATAGAGACCGAGGCATTCCACCAGATTAGAGATCACGAGGTAAAGAATTTTATTTGGAAAAATGTCATTTGCAGATTCGGAGTACCCTAGGAGATCGTTACAGACAACGAATTCCCAGTTTATTAGCTTCGATTTCCAAGCCTTCTACAAATAGTTGGGAATCAAGCTCAACTTCTCTACCCCATGATGTCCTTAGTCTAACAGACAAGCGGGGTCTTCTAATAAGACCATCATGAAAACCATGAAGAAGGGGATAAAAAAATCAAAAGGGGTTTGCACAGACGAACAACTAGAAGTTCCTATCATACCGAACTACTGCAAGAACACCAACTGGCGAGACTCCATTCGCCCTAACCTACGGTTCCCAAGTGGTCATACCAGCAGAAGTCGGAGTAGCATCGGTACGTTGCAAATGAATTACCAAAAAGTCAAACTAGGAGCAAGATAACAACCTAAGGCCAGAGTGAGCCCAACTCTAAAGTTAGGTTGAGGGGAAGTAACACATCCTTGTCCATTCTATATTTCATCTCAGACCTTTACTAACTTAAGGGTCGGAGGGTCGATGGAAATTCCATCGACCATATCTCCTCATGGTAAGCAGGTTGGCTATCGAGTGGTGGACTTGGACAAGCTGGGAACAGGTCCCCTTATCCCATCCTATGATGTCGACCAAGATAACAACCTAAGTCCAGAGTGAACCCAACTCATACTTAGGCTGAAGGGAAGTAACATATGCTCTTATCTCCTTTTCCACTTTTTATTTCATCTCAGACCCTTACTAACTTGGGCGTCTGAGGGTTGATGGCATTTTCCATCGACCATCTCTCCACATGGCGTGCAGGTTGGCTATCAAATAGTAGGCTTCGACAAGATGGAAATAGGACTCCTTTTCCCATCTTACGATGTAGACCAGGATAACAACCTAAGTCCAGAGTAAGCCCAACTACACACCTAGGCTGGGGGAACAGGAGACTAGTAAGGTCAAGATAAACATAGAAGAGTAAAAGAAATAAAAAGGGTTTCCTCAACCTCTGCCCACCGAGCAAGATGTACTAAATAATGCGGATCAATCCCGAAGTCCACCAAAAATCTGGCATGACGTGCGGCCTGCGCTGCCCCGGCGTACCACCTTATGTTCTACTCTATCGAACACTTCTTACATCTTTTTTTTAAGAAGATTCATTGTACTTTGGTTCATTGCCTTGTGAAATATTAATGAAGCAAATGTGAAGCAATGAATAACAACTATTAACACAAACACACAAGTTCAACTAATAAGGGAGCCACCCCACAAAGAGTCTAACATGCTCCATAGGCATCCAAGTGAAGTCAGTACAAACTAACACAATAGCAAATATAAGAAAAGTTTTGGAAAATCCCATAGGTAAACAAGGCAAGGAAATTCTAACTACTGCCTAGGAAGAGTTAGCCCAACGGTAATGGGACTCAAGGGGTGTGGTTACCCAACGCCTCCGCCGCCGCATCATCCACATTTTGATAATGCCAACGTTTAACCTCAACAACTAGGTTCCACTCGGTAATATGCTTCCCATCTAAATACTCTTGCATGACCTCGCCCAGCATACACCTGCACCCGTTCCCCATGCTCACAACACGCCTGTAGGAATTTATCACTCCTTTGAGCTTTTGGACAAGCAAGATTGCTCTTCAGAACGAGAATGTTTGGCCTTGTACTTTTCCTCTCACTCCGTCGAGTGATCCTTCACCTTGGCAAGCTGCCGAATTAGCAGGTCCTTAGCATGACTCATACCCACAACAGCCTACAATAAATAGGAAAATATGTCAACAACCAACAAAACTAAAGGCATAACACTAAGACAAGGTAAAACATACTATAAGAAAGAGCACAAACTTGGTAAGCTTGGGCCATGGACCAATCCATAACGCCAGTGTTGATGTCAAAAATTGTCAATCTGGTTATCAGTCAGAGATAAGAGACTTGATGTTGGATCACATCTGAAGGATTGATGTTGCTTCTTTGATTCTGACTCCTGCAAACCTAGGAGAAAACCTGCAAATAGTTCGAAAACATCTCCGATGCTGAAGACAGTCAGATTGCTCTTTAAAGTTTAAAGATTGAGTATCGATTGATCCTTGTGGAACGTACCTTCTTCGAGGTGATTTGATGCCCTTTTATAGGTTGTTTTGAACCGATTGTGATAGACGGTGAGATTGAGGCGGTTGAGATCCACTGTTTGGAATTTAGACTACTCTTCCGTAGTTAGAAGATTTAGGGCTTCCCATTGTGTTTATCTCGTATCTTGGATCTTTAGCAGTTCCTATGTTCAAGGATCCTTACTAAATATTCTGTCGAGTTGATAGATTCTGTAGGAGATGTTTCCTCCTTTGAGACTCTTGAAGCCCAAGCTAATTAGATACTTGAGATCTTGGACGTTTGAGATCTTTGGCAAGATTTGGGATTGAGTCGGTAAGCGTGTGGCGCACTTCTATCTTCCATTATTCAGGGCTTAAGGCATTGGCCTTCCTTACGTGGATCCTGTACTTCTCACAAATCCTAGGGAATATTTGGTTGTATTTTGAGGCAGGGTTGGAGATCCTTAGATGATCTTGCCGACCCCCTGATTCTGGGCTTAAGTGAAAACCTCTTCGGAATTAACGATCTTGTTGCCTTCAGACGGGTTAATCTGTTGGGATTTTGGTCTTCTCTTGACTTATTGACGACAGTCAACAGGTGGCCATTTTATGTATCATCGCGAGCCCCGCCACTCTTTAGTTAAAAGAAGAGAAACTAAAGAGTAGTAGTTTCACGACTCTTTTCTGCAAATGATTAAATAATTCAGATACATTTCATAGGCTTTGAATATACATGGACCAAGGTTTTGCGTGAAGCCTGGTCGTCCTTCGGGTGCTCGGTCTTTCGGAGCTCTGCGTATCAGGGTTGTTTTTAGTTAGACTGCCCCTTATGCATTCAAACTTTTGGAGCTTTGTTTGTCGGGGTTGTTTTTGTTAAAACATACCTTGCTGGGAAGTTCGGGGGAGAATTGTCCACGTGTTCGTTTGTGCGTGACGAGTATTAACTCTTTATTTTGAAGAGCAAGTTTTCGTTTCTTCGTTCGATTATGTGACGTCACAGATTTGATTTTCTGATCACGCGTTTTTTACATTGATCTTTTGAGTAACTACCCATAGTACCTTGGCTGCCATGTTTGGGGGTAAGTGGCTTCATCTGGTTGAACGAGTACGGTTATTATGAGTACGGTTATTATGACTTCGTCAATTCTCGAGCATCCTTATCCCTCTCTTAATATACTCTTTTGCCGAGGAGTGTTCGCATTCTTCTTCCACTTTACATAGTTGCCTTTAGGCTTGGGTTTTCTTCAAGAACAACTCTTCTTCAGCTGCTTTTTCCTTCTTCAATACTTCTTGTTGCCTCGTAATTTCTGGTGAATTTGTAATGAGGCATTTGTTTGATTTTCGTATTAGAGCTTCCTCGATTGATTATTCCTATAATGGAAATAAAAAATGGTAGGGATCCCTACAATGGGAATGGCAAGCCCTCGGGTCTTCATCGTCTGAGATGATTGTGACGATTGCAACTCCCTTTCTGTGAGCGGTTCGTCTTCCCTCTTGTGAATTCTCTGACAGAGGTTGACGATCATCAGGTAATGGATCAATGCTACAATGGATGGGCTTTTCAGTCTTTTTCTCTTGCTTTGAGGCATACATTTGTACCGTATGTCGTAACGATTTCTTCTGTAATAGATGTTTTCATGAATAAAATTATTTTACTTTGATTGCTCTTATGTTTGTTGGCCCTGCTGACCTTTAATATTTTGGATGAACGCCCCCTGATTGGGCCAGGGTGATGGGGCGTGGCCCTTTGTATGCCACGTGTCAGCATCTTGCGTGACCTTGGTCTTTATAAATCTGCAGTCCTTTTGCGGTTGATATTTCCTTTTAAATACCGCGATTCTTGAGACGTCATTTTGTTTTCTTTCTTTTCAATTTTGCTTTCATTTGCGTAGATTCTTGGGATTGTTTTTTACTTTTATTTTGATTATCTTCCTCTGTTTAGTACTGGCGTCATTCCAACTCTGCATGGTACTGCTCAGAAACTTCATTTTGGTGTTCATTTTTTTTTTTTACTCTGATGGATCTGGTTTTCCAATTTCTTTGAGATGAGGCATGGGCATGTTGGACAACCATCTTCTTCTGGGGATCGTCATACAAGAGCCAAGTAGCCCTGCCACTCCTTTTATTCCTCAATTTTTGTTCTTTTCATGGTAAGGGCAGTGAAATCGTCTGTATGCTTCTGATTTTCTCTATGTTTTCGTGATCCCAGAGCACTGTTGCCGGTGGCGCCCCTTTGGTGAAGGAATCTCCCTTTAAGACTGGTGTTGATTTCTGTAGTCGCCACTTCAGGGCTAAGAAAAGGAAATCATGCGTGCTTGAGGGAAAGTCGCGCTTGGCTGGCTGGCCAAAGGAACTTCATGGTCTTGCCTCTATATTGGTGGATGGTCTTGATCACCATGTTCGTGGCGAGGTATTTGCGATAATTATGTCGATTCGTCTCAGGTTTTCTACCTCTTTTATCTTTTGTAATGAGTGTTCTCTCTTTTCGTAGGGTTCCCGAACTAATCTTGACATAGCGGCTCATCGCGACTTACTCGATAATTTGGAGAGGGAGAAGAATTAACTCGAGTTAGAACTCCAGACTCTGAGAGTTAATACAGAGGCCAAAAGCTTAGATTTGGAAGTTCTGCATGCCGAGAATGACAACTTGGAGCTTCGATTGAATCAACAAGAGTCTCGTCTGGCGGTTGATGAAAAAGATATCGATTCTTTTAAAAGGAGAAATGTCAGGCATGTATCTCTGAGAGAGAAAGACAAACTTTCCCTCCAGATCGTGAGGCGCAATTTTACCGAGATGATAAGGGCTTCTTGAGAAAAGGTGATTTTTATTTTCAAACTTGGGGGCGAATATTCTCGCCTTATGCGTAAGCAGCTCAAGTTGGCCTTTAAGTCTAGGTGGGAGTTTTCTCGCCGCTTCCACAACCCTAATGCGTCTCTTCCTCTTCGCCGAGTCAACAAGGACATGATAGGCGAAATCGTTGCTTCTTTCTACTCTGAGAGAGGGTTAAGGAGAGTCTTTCTTTCAGCGATGATGAGTGGGATGATGAAGTTATGGATTCTGTGATAAGGGTGGAGGGCAATTCTGACGAAGGATCCACTTTCTCTGTGCTTCAACGACCTGATGACCTTTCTCCCACCGAGGTTGCATCCTGCCTTACCGTACCTAGGCCAGGACAGCTCCAGCGTCACACCTCGAGTCCTGTCGTGGCGCACCTATTCTGCGCCAGTCGCCCCCTCTGAAACGTGGATCTCCTAGACTCAAGCGTCCGTAGCCCCTAATCGGCAATACGAAATGTCAATCGAACATCTTGGCGACATTAGCACAAGCCACGATAAGAGGCCACCATACGTGACTCTTTATTCCTTAATGGAGCTTATCTCAAAACGCCATAGGCACATCTCATGAGACAGCAAGGCGACAAATCGAGACTTTCGGGCCCGTTGCCATTGTTTCTAACTATAACTATTCTTTAAGTCATCCACTTGCTAACTCAGAGAGTGGGGACAAATTATATTGGCCAAAAATAGTATGTGGCCTTAACAAAGCCGAAACGTGCCAGACATTCTACGCCCACCCTCGTACAACATGAGGGGTATGCCATTAGTAACCCAACTGCCCTAACAAGGAAACCCACCGGAAGTCGTTCACCTAGCAAGCCTAGAAAGCTTGGCGTGCTTGCTCAAGCCCACGCTTCTGGCATGCCAACCCTAATCCGCCATGCCAGCCCACTTGCACTCTAGCTAGTTGCACGCCCACGTGGCCAGATTGTTAGAGATTGAGTCGCCCCAATCCTATGACTTCGCTACACTGAGGCTATGGTAGAAGATCGAGTTTCCCGCTAGTTTAAAGGAGAGCATACCATTTCTACTGAGAACAAGCAAACTAGGGATAGCGTACATCGTAGGGTGGAGTTGTTCTCTCTAAGAGATGAACGACTGCTAAAAGTCCTAGTAGGATCCTACTATTTCGGATCTTACCAGCCACGCGCTTCAAAGGTAGTTCCTCTCTTCTACCTCTATTAATAAAGTTCACTCGGGCAATGGGGTTCAGAATCTCTCACTCGAAATCACTTGCACTTACTCTCTACTTTACGCTTCAGAAGTCACTTACTCCGACCCTATCTAGCTACCTTTCACAAGAAAGCTCCGGCTAGAAGTGACCTACTCCCACCATCTCATATCTAGCTAGTCGAAGGAGGAGGTTCTGATAAGAAGTGTTTACTCTACCTCATTGGATCTTGTTAGAAGCGTTCTGTTCATCTTATCTCTTGTTAGTCTGTTCTTCTACAACCTGAAGTATACTCTTCTGCAACTGGAAGTCTACTCTTCTACAACCCGAAGTCTACTCTGCCGACCGAGTAAGCCAGATCTACCCTGACTCATCACTCCGTAAAACCGAGCTCCGACTACTTTACGAGTCGTGCCACACCCCCACACTACAACCACATTGATATCATTAGTAACCTTACACTCGCTCTATTTATTTTGTCTATTGAACTTGGTTACTGACTTAACCCGTCAGAGGATTATTGGCTGGCACCATCCCGATGTCCTTGGACTTCACGGTTTCTGTTGTGCAGGTCTATCGGTACCCGTTTGCTACCCAAACGTTTATCTACTAATACCCGTTTCCTACTCGGACGTTCGCCTACCCGATTACCCGACTACTAGAACCGACCTTCTGCTTGCTCAACCATCTGCTTGAAGGCCCGAAGCCCGTTGTTGGTACCCACCTAACGATCTCCCTAACTATGTGACTTTCTACCCGTCCGCAATATCTGAATTGACTCGTGTCGTTGTAGAATGTTTCTGGTTAGCAGATCTAGTGAGTCCAACTCGTTTGAATGACTGATGTAAGTTGAATTTGGTTCCATTTGATTAACCCAATTCAAATTAAAACAAGTCCTAAACAAAAGTAACACCAGCTAAATATATATACCTTGATTATAATGCACTACTAATTCAATTTCTCTTCTATTAGAACACTAAAAGCAGTCATTCACAATAACCATTCTTTTATTCAGAGACATCTATCACATACTAAACTGACACTTTTTTTTTTGTTAATCTTGAAGGAAGAGGTAAGATGGATGCTCACTATTACAGAAAGATATGGTTAGCATTAGCAACTCAATATAGACTCCCTATATATCGATTTGCAGAATTCCGATCACAAACTAATAAATTAGTCGATATCTGCTGTTACTTTCTGAGGCAGCTGCATGTTTACTATATCTTCCCTAGGGAGACTGTACATCGACCCGTTGTCGTTAGGGTTGTTTCTAAGGCCATTTTCCGGCTCTTCCGATGACAGGAAATGTGTAACTTCTCTATTTTTTCGGATGATTAAGTAAGCTATCCCAGCTAAATAGACTAGCATACCTGAAACCCCCAATATTCCTGTAAATACAATGATTACAATGTTAAGATGGCTATGAAGAAGGAAATTGGTGAATTTGCTTGCTATGAAATAGACATTCATGGCCATGATCAAGAATCCAATGATCCATGTGACTGCTGAGATCTGCATTTTGAAGAAAACAAAATATAAAGTTGTGTTACTACTTAATCGTAGGAAAAAATATCTAATTGGGTGAATAATGAAGAGATGTTAAAACTTAAAAGCAAAATGTTAGTAATTATACGCATGCGTGAATAAGATGAGTTCCTATCTATACAAGGTCAAAATGAAACGTCAGTATTACTTATATGCACTGCCTACCAAGATGAGTACTCGTGTATCAATTGCCAATACTGGCTTACAAATTGTTACGTATCTAAAATCTCATCCATCCATGATCACTTGCATTTGTTGGTGCAGGTTTTAACTAATTCCGATCTATAGGAACTTCCAGTTTTTAGCCAAAATAGTTATTGAAAGACCCGTGGGAGAAGTAAATGTCCTCCCTGTAATTAAGTCAGTAGAGTTCTTCAGGAGTGATTAGTGATTTCTTGTGAAGTTATTTAATTGGGTATTTGTTCCATTTGATAAACTAAAAGATTTTCATCATGGTGAAACGTCAGCCGAGTAACTTGGGACTCGGCTCAGACTCCGGGGTAGTTCGAGCTGAGCTCGGCTAATTTCCCGAGTCTAGGGTTTTCCCCAGTGACTCGGCTGACTCCACCAAGTTCTGGTCTGACTCGTGTGACTCGGAAACTCGGTTCTGACACATACTTCTAAGAGTTTTTGAAATTAAAATCTGACTTGATGCATATTATATATAATTGCTGTTTTGGAATCTTAAAACATGTAAAGACATCTTAAATTTTGTGAACTACTAATTTTAAAATTCTATAAACTACTAGTTATAGTAGATATTAAATGTATTTAGAAATTCATGATGATGATGATTAAGTTGATAGTGATGTTGATGACGATGATGGACGTTTAGCCGTTTAAGTTACTTACTAGTTGGTTATTAGTTCGTACTTATTATTTTGTTATTACTTTATTACTTATTAGTTAATTATATGAATATTTTAATTTACAGTTTATTTTATTATATCTTAAGGAGTCGTAGTTATTTAGTTTACATTGAAAACATGAGCACCAAACTTGAATTGCATGCACAGAATTAAGATAAGAAATAAATATGTCATGATATAGTAAAAAAATCAGAATTTTTTTCTCACTGACAACAGACTCGGCCTTTGGCCGATCCCGAGCCAAGTCTGAGTTCAAAAGCTTAGCCCTCTATAAACTTTGTACGAGTTCAAGGATTTATGAGGGAACATGGACGACCACAATTGGCAACATTAACCAGCTAGCAGTAAAGCAACCCAGTTAAACACAAAAGATAGCCAATTTGACTCGATGTTCAATTGACAGCCCAGAACCCAGCACAACCGGCAAAAACTCGGCAGTCCGAGAAGCCCATTTCACCCAGACCAATGCAGCTAAATGGTGGTCGGTCACTCGGTCCTGCAGAAGTGCACGTTAATTTCACAAGGTCCACGAGTTCACTATAGACACACCAAGCAAAGAATAGCGCGACCTAGGCACAAGAATCACTAGTAGCTTCAAGCACAGAACTTCGCTCCGGCTAAGGGACCCACCAGCTATCCAAGGAAGAGCCAAAAACACGACACCAGATTCAATCAACAAATCATTTGCATCCTTCGATACTTCCAGCCACCACGAAATGGGATACGTAAAACTCCCAAGGGCTAAAATCATGAGACCAATGAGCATGATGCACTAATCAACCATGTTGTCGAAATGTAGGTCCATCACCCCTACAGAGTACTCCGACCACAACCACCAGGGAGACCTACAACATGGGGCTCCTGTAAGGGATCCATCTCAGTGGCTCATGTTCTAGAAAGGCAACGGAACTGGCCACGGTGTTTATTTCATGGAACATGAAATCGGAATATACCTCATATTATCCACTACTGAACATCACGGGCCTCGTGACCAACTGTCGCAGCACATCGGACAACCAAATGATGGATTGTGTAAGACTATTTTTCAGATGGATTGCTTCCACCAGTTCAAATCTGAGATTTCCATCCAGTTTTACAATTCAAAGAGGTTGTAAGGGCCGACATTAATGTCACAATATTAGAGACATGATTCAGTTTTCAGAGGTTTGTAGCAAAGCAGGGAACAAGATGTGAAACTAGATTTCCCAGCTTGCAGAAAATATAGCGCATCTGAGTTAGTCAATTGTTTGAACAAAGTAGACAAAAGTCTTGGTCCCAAAAGGTATCGAGATCAGACCACTGTTACTTTTGTGAAAACTCTGCCTTAGCAGTCTTGCCTTTTTTGGATGCAATTCAGACTAGCAGGGCAGAGAGCAGTTCGGCATAGTATCAACTGCGGTGGAAGGTGGAAGTGGAGCTTAACAAGCACTTCCTTCGAAGGAGTTACATGAGGTATAAATGGGCACTTAAGCTTGTTCCCAAATATGAAAATCAGTCAAAGAGTTCATAAAAGGATTCTTACCCTTGAGATACATGTATAAATTTGTAATGGCATATGCCGCCCTGTTCCCTATTTATAAATAAATACGGGAAAACCAATTCATTTTCTAATATTTGACCTAATGAGCAACTTTTACCTTGTGGTAAGAATTTATTGAACAAGTTGTGACATGTACGAGAACCATTTTTACTGTGCAGTTCTAGGTTTCGTTAGAGATGCAAGACTTGAATGAATACAATAGGAAACAGCAATAGAAATTTTCAGAGTGCTATTGATAATTAGTTAAATATATTCTTACAGTAGTGGAGTTGGCATATAACCCCATCTTTTTCTTGCAGCTAGTAAACCTCAGAAGCGGGATAAGAGCGAAAGGGAGTTCGAAAGACAGGATCATCTGGCCAAAAAAAAAACATCAAATGTAACTCGACAAGAACAAAAACAATCAAAATTGAAATAACATAATACTTCTATCTTCTTTATTAATCTTAATTTCTGAAGGAAACCTATGCTCCAGCACTGAAACTCCAATACCAATTTGGAAAATTCAATGACACTCTACATATCAGTTTCCAAGAAAACCCATGTTGGAAAGAAAACTAAGGTATCGGTCGTGCTCATCATGCTCCATGTTTGGACTAGTAACTAAATCTGACTAAAACAAACATAAGCCTCTCCAACCAAATTCTCTCTTCCTGTAATTAAAGGCATAACATGATGTCAATATCAACAGATAAACTTCAGATTGTTAGAAAAGGTACTTACTGATGCAATAATAATTAATTTCCCAGCCCCTGCCGAACCACCAATGAGAGCAACAACCAAACTGGGAACTATGGCCAAGGATCGTGTTAGAAAGTTCCTTATCCATGGTCTCAAGCGTAGGTCGAGAAATCCCTAAAATAAAGCATCAAACAAATTTAAGTTTAATGGAAAAAGGTTGGTGTCATTCAGCTGTTAATGAATATCACTATCAGGATTCAGGACCCTGGGCATTGGAGACATAATCACGGTTCAATGCCAAATGAAGCTGCGAGTTATGTAGATAATGATGCAGTATAACACGATTAATCTCAGCATACAAATATGTGATGAACACGATCAGCAACAGTAACCACATTTCCTCAGAGTTGAGAACGGAAAACGTGTCTGTAATTGGCACCATTCTCCAGTTAATCTAAAGACCCAAAGACATCAATCTGACAAGTCAAATTATCCATATATATATATATATATCATTGCGTGGTGGGCCAAATATGTTTATTGTACGCTATTAATCTCATAGAGGAAAAGCTAGTTGCCCAACTAGACTAAGACCAGGCCTAGTCAAAACTGAAATTTAACATCAGCACATAATTACGCTAAACTTCCAAGGTAAATACTTAACCATTTTAACCAACTTATAATTCTGTTTAATACTACAACACTAAAAGCATTATAAATAACAGAATTGGTTTTGCCTGGAATTCATGTATATTTACTTATTACTTCTGTTCAAAGTTTCCAAGAAGTTCAATTGCACCTAACCAATGAGTAAATTAGACATCTAGCCGCCTTGTTGATTAGTTTTATTAGAACAATAGAAGGTTTTATTGTTATAATTCTATCTAATGCTCCAGCACTAAAAGCATAATAAAAACAGAATCGCTGGTTTGCTTGGAATTCATGTATGTTTACTTATTACTTCTGTTCGAAGTTCTCAAAAGTCCTATAGCACCTAATCAATGAGTAAATTAGACATCTGGGGTATGGCCGCCTTGCTGATTAGTTTTATTAGAACAATAAAAGGTGTTATTGTTATGATTCTCACGGATAAGAAGTCCAGTAAACAAAAAAAAGGTCTTGCTGCTTGAAGTAGATAGACTGCTCAACATAAAACCAATTATACTCGTAAACTGAAAGGGACAATAATTCAATGCAAATTGTACTATTATGGATTCAGCAAAACAAAAACGCATTCACACAGCGATGAGCAATACAAACAGTACTTTTGATGGCGGGTGTAGAATTTAGAAATTTCTAAGAAATACAAAAATTCAAAACCTTGTTAACGTTACCTGCATAACATACTGTCCTGCATAGGTTCCTGTGATGGTAGAACTTTGACCTGATGCTAACAGAGCAATTGCAAAGATCTTCGAGCTCCAACTGCCTAAAACATTCTTTAGAATAGAAATGCTACAGTTAGAGACTCAAACTACAAACCTATGTTATGATTGACAAGAATTTACTTCTGGAGTAAAAACACCACACACACTTTAAGCAAGAAGGAGGCTTTGTTCAAGTCCAGGTCCTGGCAGTTCAGTTTGTCTTCAGGATTCAAGTTTGATGAATTGCAGACTGACCCACTTACAGAGATGACAGAAATATTAATAAGAAAGGCCACCAGTAAAGCAAGTGCACTTTCTATGGTATAGAATCTGCAAGCTTCCTGCAACCAAGATATCAAGTGAAAATCAATCGAAGTGTCAAAGAGCTATTCTCTGCGCATCGCATCAAAGCTATGGACTGCTAATTCTATGTAACCAAGTCACTGATAGATACCATTAGAAAATGAACATATACACAATTTCTCTACAAATCAATGGAAAGTTTTGGCTGAGTTAATCCCAAAGAGAGATATTTTGCTCCCAGAAAAAATTTAATGTTGAATTGCATGCATCTGACTACTTTTATACCATTAATAGAAATGTATTTTCATAAATGACTAGAATGCAGACACGGTAAAATTCAGCCAAGGTTTTCACAGTTCTCATTCCAAAATAGAGCATACTAGACATGAAAAGTCTGGTGCTGTCGATGAAATTTTATAAACTTGGCCTACTATTCCAAAATTTGAACTCGAGGTGGACCATTTTCGGATGATAAAATTTTTATAAACAAAATATCCACTCAATGCAAGCCACAATGAAAGGCTATAACTTCATACTAGTTCTTTTTAATATATATGGAGACCGATAGTAGAAGGTTAGAAGAATTATGATTTATGAATACGTAAATAACCATAAACCAACTATATGAACAACAAACATGTACAACGCCAACGAAAAATAAGCAAACAAAGAAAAAAACACCATGATGTATTAAGATTGTACTTTGATGCCCTGAATAGAACGTGGCACTTTTCTGGAGAGCACCAATGCGGAGTGGAGGAAGAGATTATGCCTGAAACAGTAAAAATTAAGAAGCTTGGGAGAAAAGTCTTTTGGGTGGAGTTAATCATATTTAAGTGAAGAAGCTTACGGCATAACCATAGCACCAAGAAGCGATATTGCAAGACCAGTAGCCCCGTCCCCTTTCAGTTGGGGAACAAATAGCCCTCTCAAAACCTCCTTCCCATCAGGCTTAGCATATCCAAGTTCCACAAAGAAGCAAGTAGCTATGGTCAATACCAGAAAAGCTATCAAGAACTCAAGTTTCCTTACCTGTAAAAGAACCAAACATTTAGAAATCTTAACGCCATTTCATTTTAAACTTCTTTATAAGTAGGATGCCTTCGCAGTCTTGAAACTCATCTGGTTACTATAGATATTCTACAGAAATTTGTTCCGTTGTTATTTTAGCATCAGAATTCAGAACTACTAAGATGAATGAGGTGTATGAAGTAACCATCGCACCCCATATTGCTGCAGCGCGAGGAGAATCAAAGTACTGAGCCCTGTAAGAAGAACACCAATCCAAACTGGAATACTGAACAGCATGTTCAACGCAAAGGCCGTCCCAATCACTGCAAAATAACAAGATCTTACTGATATGAAGAGTCTCTAAGAATGTAGAAATTCATGAAGCATGACGAATTTGGAAACGATAATCTGGCTTCTGGCGGGAAACTTTTGTACCCCAAAAATTAGACTTAGACAGTACCCAATTTTTCATATTAGTAAGTAAAGAAGAAAATGTGTACAATATTTCACATAATTGGTAATGTAAGGAAACACTAAACCGTATTGGAATCAACAGCATGTTTTATGCAATTACGTTTACAATTCTCTAAAACTAAGTTCTGTGGTATCCAACTTCCACTACTAAATTTGGTCAAATTCAGATATATCAAGGCAATCTTAAGCAGGAATGATAATTACAAGATTATGTTTTCCGTTCCGACACTTCAAAAGTTCTACCTCAAAAAATATTCACTGATCATTGGGAAGTTTCAGTAGTGATTTTGCTATATGTAAGCATAGAAGTAATCAAGAAGAATAAGTGCATAAAAAGGTTTCCATTTTTGTAGATTTCACGGCATCTCAACCTTACCAGAAATGCACTTAGGCATTAGGAATAGCTGAGTGTTTAATTTAACTTTACCTTCGGGTATATCACACGCAACAATAGATATTTCAGCAAGTACCCACAAGATGAAGTTTGGCACCCGTGCATATTCAGCTCTGCAGTGCTCAGCTAAGTGCTTCCCTGCAAACAAGAATATGTTATTTAACTACAATATTTAATTGTGTGTAATCTGCTTGAATGCAGATCGTGAGATTCAGCATGATGGTTCATGAATAGTTAAATACTGTGACGAAGAAGTTCGGACCTGTTACAACCCCTAGATGTGCTGCAAGAGATTGGATTACAAGGGCAGCACAAGAAGCAACCAAAATGATCCATAGCAACTGCCAACAACAAATATAATTCTCTGTTTATCCACTAAGTAAACAAGCGATACGAAGGTCTCCTAGTCACAAATAAACCCTTCCAAATGATCGGTGTCATCATATTAATTGGAGTTTTAATGGTCTATGTATATAGATGGTGACAGTGGTTCATAAATAAACTCAAGCTGCTGTAAATTATTGTCTTAGGTAATCCTGTGGCCGTGTCTTGTGAAAATATAGTGGTACTTCACATATCAGTTGTAGAAACTCCAATATATAAGAATGACTGCATTTGAAGCTATTAAACACACCTCATACTTATATTGCGCTCCTGCTTGTAGATCCGTTTCAACTGTAAGTTCAACACAAAATATAAAGTGTGAATGAGGATAAGGAACTGCAAAATCGCAGAGTTGGATAAGACCATGAAAATGATAATCTTACAATTTCCAGGATCAATGTACGCAATAGAAACAAGGAGTCCAGGACCCATGTAAGCAAAAAAGTTTTTCCAACTTGTTTTCTGCGAACAAAGAACACTTAATTCATATTAACTTCTTACTTTTTGCAGTTTCAAGTTGTTGGAATTTCTGAACTAAAGTGCCAGAGCACCAGATCAAAAATATAATCCCCCAAACGCGGCTTTTTCTTTAGTGAAGTGTAGGTGGACTTTCCGAAGATTCAAAGTTGTTCAACAATCTGGTTCAAGGATCGTGTGACCCGGGAATGAACCCGCTTCATCTCACTCGATATAAGAACTACTTATTGGTTCACTTGTTTTCAACAGGATATCACAGAACTTGGCTAGCATTAATATTGATGACCCTGATGCACTATAACTAATACTAACTCTAGTTAGCCTTTACTCATCCAGCCATCCAGGCATGTTTTTGTTACATCTACCTTCAATCATGTCCTTTTCACTCAAGGATTCATTCATAGCATTAACGATCGAAACCCATGTCCAGGAGCTAATTAAGAACATCATTTTTATTAAACCCAAGCCATACTACATTCAGAAATAGCTTAAAATAGTTGAAATAATATGGTGTTTTCTGGCGAGGCTGGCTCAAAAAGTTCGCCTTTCGACGTTCTGTTTTTCAAAAAATAAATTCCTGCGATGTGGTTTAAACCACCACACCAGATGCATGACCAAGATGATTTTCTATTCAAATTTGTTGTGGAGCCAGGTGTTCCAGAACCCAGACCACTTAGGTCTCAAATGATGAAGAAAGAATTAAGAGAGGACTAGACTAGAGAAGACTATGTTTTCTCAAGGTTTAAAAGTTACAGCTCTAAAAAATAAGCCTTGCGAAAAAATTGCTCACACAACTAATGGTAAATCCACCTCCAAGCACATAAAAACCATAAACCTTAACCACTGAAAAATTCTAAATCTCTTAGTTGTATTTCCGCTTCTGCTATTCGATTTCTCTCTTCTTCATGACATATTTTACGAAACCGCTATTCACATACAGTTAAGATACCAAAACACTTACGACATCAATCAAAAATGCCTAAACTCACTATATGCACACTGCCTGTTTCTAAAATGTTCCCACCCACAATTTTATTTCCATCAAGAAATTGATAGCTCTTATAGTTTTTACCCAATAATCAGTACCAGCTAAAACCAAACTGATTTGGTCTTTTTCTATGCTTAAAGTAAAAAAGGCAAAATCAGTACTTCCACATTAAAATCTAATCAAACCTTATTATATTTCTCTGTAATTCAATTCAAACCTAGTTAAAATTAGTAATTACAGCTCTTGTAGAAACTTTAACCTAGCAATCAAACAACAGTGAAGGGAAAAATCAAGAGAATGAAACTCACTTCGGGAACAATAATCTGTTGATTAGATTCCTCAATCAAAGGTTCATTTGTGAAACTTTGATTACCACCATTGCTGCTTGTTATGAACTGTTGAGACATTCTGCTGCTTGACTGATTCTCACTTTCTCTCTCTCTCTATATACAAAAACACAATGTTATTAGATCAAGAGCTAATTTATTATCAGATTTAGGAACTCATAATAGTTGAAAAAGAAGAAGAAGAAAATGGATTAAGAAAAATACCTAATAATCTAGTGGGTGTTCTTTTCTTTGAGAGAGTGGGTGATTTAAGAAAAACCTTCTTTCTTTTCCTCTTCCTGTTTTAAGAAGAAACAAGTTTAAGGATTTCTCTGCATGGGAATTAGGAAGGGCCACTATTCCTTTTATATTGGTGCGGTGAATAGCGTCCACTTGAGGAAAATAAGGTAACCTGTCATCCTTAATATCGTACCGTTAGATTTGGAACATATCTAAGGTCAGGTATCATACAACAACAAGAAAACAACATTGTTCCTAAGGATATTTTGAAGGGGTTTTAACTAAATAGATCGAAAATAATATTGAAAAGGAAAATGGCGAAATGGTCGGCCAAAATTTCAGTTGAATCCCAATCGAGATACTTGGTCAGGCATATCATCACGGTTGTATTAAAAATAAGTAAAATAGTAGTAAGCATTTCATATTATTAATAATTCAAAAAATATGTATAGACTTAAATATCTCTTTGTCGTTTTGTGCATGTATTCTTTTATTTTCTCATTGAAATTTAAATCTCTTTAAATTTTTTTTGAGATGTCGGTTTTGTATAAACTTTATAATTTTAGAAAGAATTTTTCATTATCTTGCTAACAAGATTCAATTTCAATACTTTTTTTCAAAAAAAATCTTAGCAAAAAAATGGCATTTTTTTACCTTTTTTCTTACGCAAATTGAGTTTGAGTTATTTCTTCTGCAAGCTGAGTTTGCATTGCACTGCATTTTATAATATTTCCAACTCAGTTTGAATTGAGCAATTTTGCCCCAAGTGAAGAAAAGTTTGCTCAAATGCCCTCTTTCAAGTTTGACAATTTTTTGGTTCCAACCCTATCCTTTTGTAAAAGGATATCTAGATATCAATGCTTTTACCCCTAAATCTCAGTAAAATCGAGTTCCTTCATCCCTCTCTCAACCCAAGTTCGAAATCTCTCTCTCAATCTACTATCACTTGAAATTTGTATCTCAATCTAGTCCAAGTTCTCATCTCTCTCGGTTGTTCTGTATTCCATCTCCTCATTAAGGCAAGGTTGATCCTAAGGATTGTTTAGGCACTCACTCTCTCTCTAGGCCGAAATCTAGAACCCAATCATCGTCTCTACCAATCTCAGACAGGTATTTGAGCTATAACTCTACAGTAGTTGTATGTTTAAGTTCAATTTGTTTGATTTTTTGTTGTTGAAATGGATTAAAGTCTAGGGTTTGGTCTTTTTTACCTAAATCTAGGGTTTATACTAAAAAAAATGTAGGGTTTTCATTGTGTGTTTCGTTTGTGTGTTCCGTTTGTGTTTTATTGTAATTGAATGTAATGATTCATATTTGATGTAATTAGGTTTGATTTTGGTTAGAATATATAATTTTTTTTTCTGAAATCGGTCGGACCAATTCGTTTGGATTTGAAGATATTCGACCATTCAATGACCGACTGTACTTCAGTTAGTTGCTTGTACTTCTGTGACTAAAATCGATTGGTCCATGTCGTTTGGTTATGAATCAGAACGACATGCATCTACCGATTTTAGTCACAGAAGCTTGCTGAGCAAATTTCGGTTAGTCCAGGAGTTTCAAGTGAATTTACATGTGTTTTTTGTTTGTTTTATAGGAAACAATATCTTTTATGTGCGATGGGATCTTTGAATATTTGGTTATTCCACGGTGGAGAATGGGAAAATGTGGAGAAGAAGAATAAAGAATATGTAGCAGGCAAACAAGGTGGGATTATTTTATTGGACGGGGTGACACTTACACATCTTCATGAAGTTGTTAGCGAAGAGGTAGGCATAGATTTGGAGTTAGATTCACTGAATTTAAGTTTCAAGATTCCAGGTTTTTGTGAATTTGGTCCACCGATGGAAATGTATAGTGATAAAGACTTCAAATTTTATGTGTCACTTGTAAAATCTCACTTCCCCAGGTGTCTCCCGTTGTACGTGATAATTGTAAAAGGTTCACCAGTAAAAGCTAGTAATACAGGTTCTGTAAGCTTTGACCTGATAGTTTCGGTGAGAGAGGAAGATCACATGTAGAATATCCTGAACGTATTGGAGGGTCTTCAAGGTATTATGATTATTACACTTCTGATTTGAAAGTACTCTGAGATCCTCAACGAATACACCAGTTAAAGAGGAAACAATTAGGGTTGAGACAACAAGTGGTGATATGAATTTTTTAACTACACCAGATCTGAAAGAAGATATCGTGCATAATGATAATGTTATTCGGCAATAATGTAACGGGAAGGAAAAACTGAAAAAAGACTTCATCCATAATGATATAGTTATTCGGAAAGAAGGTAAGGGGAAGGAAAAAGTAAAAGAAGATTTTATCCTTAAAGATAAGGTTGAGCGCGACTAAGTCGATTTTGAGTTTAAAAAGTCTTTTCTAGTATTGCCTTTTTAGTCAATGTCGCATTTTTTGAAATTGTTAAAACTTCGAGAGTTGTTGAATGATTTTCTCGAGATGTGTACCCTTTCAACCCCATGATCTACCGGTTATCTAATAACTCTTCTCACAACCACGCGTCATACAGTGTGACATGCCCTTAATTAACTGTTTGACTGTTAGAGATCTTGCCTCATTATTATTGCGCATCTTTTCTTTACTTAGCCCAAAACCTTACTTTTTACGAGTCGGTCCTTATCTGAACCACCATTGTAGAAGTTGATCATCTGCTTTATGCCTGCCTAGTTTGAGTTGATCGTACTTCGTCAAATCCGTATGTTTACATTAATTTCTTCTCTGTCTGGTCAGAGATTCGTCGCGATTTTTGCTCATGACGTGTTTTCTATGGATAGGTCTGAGTCATGAAAATGTCCCATCCGGGGGTTTGTGGCTTAGTGATGGTCATGAAAATGTCCCATCTGAGTCATTTAATTTAGAAAAATTAGTCCATTCCGAGCTCTTATTATTATAAAATGATAGGTCTTCTTGATTAGGTGTCTTGTGGAGTTAAGTGTAAAAAATGACTAAAAACGAGCGAAAGGTAAACAAAGGGCATTTTGGTCATTTAGAGCCAAGGGTATTACGTTAAATTTGGCCAAGATCATTACATGGGTGAAAAGTAAACTCACTGATGAACCAGTAGGCGAAAAAGAAAGTTAAATCAGAGTTCGGACGAGCGAATAGAGTAAAGTCAAAGGTGGAGTCAATGACAGTTGACTAACGGGACTATGTCGGGATACATTCTGGCGCGGTATACCACGAGACACGTGGCACAATATGGTGCTTGGCGTATCTTTGTTCAGTATACCCACGAAGCGTTAAAACAGACCTCAAAGAACACGTTTCAACGTAGCGCGCTTTAACCGAGTTTCGATGGTCCCGAGGAATCCCACGCGTCCACCTCCGTGCTTTTGAGATCTGACGGTTTCTGTTCGAGTTGCAACCTTGATTTCTTCTAACCAGGTACACTTTACCTTCCGAATTTTGCACAAGGGTATTGAGTTACTGAAATAACGGAATTACCCCCTATTTGGTCCCCTTTTGATTTCCAACAAACAAGTGTCTTTCTAGAATAGAAAGTAACCACAACTTCTCATTTTAGCCCTCTTTCTCTCATTTTCTCCCAATTAAATCCTAAAACCCTAATCAACTCATATAAATAAACCTTTTCATACCTCATTAAGACCTAGACTTGAAATCTCTCTCATTTCTCTAGTTCTTCTTCTTACCTTTATTTTCTAACCCTCTTCATCCTAATTTCTACATCTAATTTCTATTTCTAAACTATTTTCTTCTCCCATTTCTTTTCTACAACCTATTTCTCTGTAATTTCTCTTTTAAATCACTATTCTCTCATCTTCTCAAATAGGCTACTACGTAGATCTTGGGATAATATTCTTGAGCTCATTTGGAGCAAACATTGGACAATATGGAGACACATGAGCCTATAGATTTAGATCTCGTTCGGTGATTTCTTTTCCTTCTCTTTTGTAATTCTATTATTTTGTCAACTAATATTTCCTCAAATACCATGTATAGCTAATTCATCCATCTAGGGTTGTAGATGGAACCTAAATTTAATCTTTTAGAAACATGTATTGATTGATTAAATCTTTTGATTGTGTTCAATGTCTATTCGTTGTCTTCCCATATAAAATGGTTTTATCAAGAATGTCTTCCGAAATTTAAATCGTTCATCATTATAAATTTCGAGTTATAACGAAAAAGGTTTATTTTGATTAATTGCATATTTTAGAAAGAAAATTTGTATGTTGGATTATAAAATCCTAAATCTTTCCTCATCTTGCTCCCTTCCTCTTTAGTTTGTTATTGTTTTACCATTTTCAAAATCAAATCAATTTAATGAAAGGGGGTTAAATTCTAGGTTTTAAAACAAATTTACTTATCTTTGAGGATCTATTCCGGACTTCCAGATTTATTATTACTTGACCCCGAATACTTGCGGATATAAACCCTTTTTAGGGCTTATCACTTGGGGTCTAAAGTTTATGTGTATGGTGTTAGGTTATAGTTTACCTGGTGATTTTCTGTGGAAACTCAAAAAAATACTACAATTTAAAAAAATTTATCGACATCGTTAAGGTATTTCCAACATTTCTGCGAAATCTTCTATAACATTCTATTAACTCTCAACTTTTTTAATTTATTTCACGACATCTATACCCAAACTTGAGAATTTAAGTTCAACTCATTACAACATAATCCATTATGACATAATCCATTACGACTTAATCTGTCACAACAACCAATAATTTAAATATTTTTTGGCCATTTATCCTTCGATTCATCCAGTAACTACCAAGTTAATTCAAACCTCGTCTTATACGCTTGTATTGTTCAATCTTCGACTTACATCTCGTGTGGTATATACTTATGACTAGATTCGACACAAGTTCATTCATGTCAAAATCACGTACAACCACAATCTGGTCTGTAAATTTGTAAATTATAATAGTGATCCAACAAGTGTTTGTAATTCATAAAATGATAAAGAAAATCAACAACATAAAAAAGGAGAAATATAAAACTTTACGAAAATCTGCACAATATATTGCTGACAAAGCCATTCTGGAAGCAACCTTGTTATGTTTGTAAAATATGTTGGATTTTATTATATCTTAGAAAATTTAAATAGAATTATTAAAAATTAAGCAACATCAAAGAAATGCTACAAGAAATTTGAGGATATTGCTAGCAGCTAAACAAACTAGCTCATCGAAATTTTCAAAAACATAGATGATATTCTACGTAAGTCTAAAAACCTAAACATGTTGTTAGAATCAATAAATGCTAGGAGAATATACAAAATATTTGGAGAAATATGTTACTTTTCCATGCTACAGTTCTTGGAGAAAACAAGATGCTTGAGAGAGAAACGGTTGAAGAAGATTTCTGAACAATGTTCTAGTTCTTTTTTAGGACAAAGGTTGATGTCAAACCATTAAGGAGAAGGTTCGTGTGAATGAAAAAAAAAACACAAAAGTGAACCTTACTTTCAGAAAGTTAAAGATAAATATAAACCGTCGTTCGAGATGATAAAAAAAAACCCTTGTATATAAAAAAAAACCTTGTTTACAAAAGAACGAAAGTATTAGAGAAGAGAAAGCTTAACGAATCACAATGGACAAAGTTATAAAGAAGAACCTTGTTAAAGTTGAAGCTTCATGCTCTAAGTGATTTCGATCTAGTGTAAAAACCATGGATTTGGTTCAACATGGAAAGAGAAAGAATGGAGTTTTGGGTGGAGCGAAATAGTTTTGAAGGGTAAGAAAGTATTTATAGAGGGGCAATATGGAGAGGTAGAAAATTGTTTCAGACTTCGGCACCACCTAAAAGTGTACATTTTAACCTACTATCTATTTCAAGTTTTATTTTAATTTGTCTTATGGTCTTTATTGGTTTACGCACAGAAATGACCGATTGCCCCCTTTTCTTTGGACCTTAGACAAAAACCTTACTCTTCAGAGAATAAAGACAGAAATGACTAATTGGGCACCCTAGAAAATCTCTAGAGAATAAAGACTCCGGTCAACTAAATTTAGGGGGCATATTCATTTTGAGTCCAAGAATTGGCTTACTTGATTTTTGCCCCATAATCTTCATTGCCACCTCTCTCTTTCTCCCTCCCCTGCTCATAGTTTCTCTTATTATTTGTCTCTCATTATTTTTTTTTCTCCCCTTCTCACTGTTTCTCTCACCCTCAGTCTCTATCTCCTTCTTATTGTTAATGTCTCTGTTTTTATCTCTCGTTCTCTCTCCCTCTTATTGTTACTGTCTTTCTTTGTCTCTCTCTCAATGTCTCTTTCTCTCTCTATCTCACTCCTTATTGCTCACACACACCCTCTCGCTGGTTTGCCACAAAGTTTGGAACCCTCCTCAGGGTTCCCTTCATCTTAGATGAAGAGAGTCCCAGTGAAGGGAACACGAGAGAGGGACAAACAGTCAGAGAGATAAAGAGGGAAAGGGACAACGAGTGCGACGGTCGGTGGTTAGAAATAGTGGTGGTGGTCAGAAGTTGTGGTGGTGGAGGGGAGGTGAAGATGAAGACCAAGGAGCAAAATACAACTCTGTAAACTTTTGAGCCAAATAATTAATTCCATTTCGACCCTCTAAAGATGACCAACTTCTAATTTGAACCCCTTTTTCATTTTTCTCGTCTTCTATTTCGTTAAACGTTTGTGAGCTATTTTTTCATACCATAATTTTCCTTAAACCATTCTTCTTTATCAGCCATTCCTTTTAGTCCTAAGGCTCATTAATACTTGTCAAATCAAATCATTTTGTTTAAATTTTCAAACTCCCTCAACATAGAAATTTAAAGTTGGAGCAGGAGAAGTTTTAATGAAGTTCAAAGAAAGTGATTCCTGACACAGTAACCAAGTTTAGTTCAGTCATATTGTTAAGAAGAAAACAACAAATACAACCACTACATCCTCCAAAACTTTATCTTTGTTGAAAAAAGAAAATTGCTTCTAATGTTATAACCTCGCCAAAACAACCGAATAAGAAAAGGCCAAGTCACTGACAACAGCGGCAATGACTTTGTTCTTTCTTCGAAGGTAAAGAGTAACAAAAGACCAAGATTAAATGCTTAATCCATTTGTCTCTTTGTCTTCACTACTTCTAGTTTAGTAAATATGTAGTTTAGTCATTAGTGTTAGTGGGATGACTTTGGAATTTAGATGATTTGATCTTTGGGTTTATTCGATTACAGGTGAAGCTAATGCATGAAGTTGGTTATGAAATTGGAAACTTAGATGCGACCTTGATATTGCATAGACCAAAAGTGATTCCACACAAGGAAATCGTGATAGCTAACTTATCTGAGCTACTAGGAGCTGATCTTTTTGTTGTCAATCTTAAAGCAAAAACTCATAAGAAAAGTTGACCACCTCAGAGAAAATCGAAGTATTGCGACCATACAGTAGTTCTTCTGATAAAAAAAATGAGAGAGGTGTAGAGAGGAAAAAAAAGAGGGAGACATAGAATGATTGGAATTCTTTGAAGCTTCAAAACATATTAGTACGAGTTATAATCATTTGACGAGTATTAATGAACCTCAGGAGTCAAGAAAAATTTAGATGACAAGGAAGATATGGTTTAGGGCAAATTGACATGAAAAAGACAACTCCCTAAAGACTGAATAAATACAAAAAAAAATAGGGGGCCAAATTAAAAGTTGGTCATATGTAGGGAACCATTTTGGGGAGGTCGTCATTTCTAGGGGGCTGAAATGAAATTAACTCAAAAATACGTATCCTCCGTTCGACTGGCGAACCAAGCTTTGGCAAAGGGGGCCATGGGCCCTCCCAACTTTTGGGTGTAGTAACTGTAGTTTACTGTTAAGTGCACATGTATATTGAAATGGCTCCATAATTAGTCCCTTATTTTTGAAGATTGCGTAATAAGTCCCTAAAATCAATCTAGCATTCAAGAACAGTACGAAAACATACTCGAGGAAATGGAATTCCACAATGAAATACTATCGGGTGCTAAACTTGAGCAAAAAAATCTTATAAAATCTCAACTACTCATCAATTATTGATATTAAATAAGAGTTTTTACCACTTATATTCGGTAAGTTATTTCTGGTAAACACGATTTTATACCACGAGTCGTATATTATTGCATATTACTTTAATTTTGTAACCATTTGATTAATGATCTAAAGAACGAATATTTTAATCCATCACTTTGACACTTTGCGTGAAAATTTCTATTTTCCGTACATTTCAGATTAAGAGTCTAAGATCACATTTGGTGGCTAAAGATTGAAAAATATGATTAGTGGTGCAATTATCATCTAAAAACATTATCTTATATTCTTAGTGAAAATAACCAATTTGAAACAAATAAAAAATCGTCACAATTAGTGAAAAAAATCAAATTCTGCTTGTAACCCCCCCCCCCCCCCCCCCCCCCCCCCCTCCCTTAAGGTTCATATCCTAGTTCCGTCTTTAGTCAAATCTTAATTAGTTAAGTTTCTATTCCTTAAGAACTTTTTAAGATGTCTAAAGTTGTGACCTTTGGTAATTTACTTACGCGATGAAGGACATATATAAAAAACAATTGGTTTGGAGAAACAAAAATAAACCATAATCCATACAAATACTACTGTGACCTAGAGAAAAACGATCGATACATAGGCAGTCGTGATCTTGAAAAGGCTACTGGGTCATGGTTTTAATTCAAATATTTGCTTATGAATTCTCGTTTGAAACATAAGCAGATGAATAATGTTTTGTTCTATCTCGTAGGCAAAAATGAAATAGATTTACACATAATGTTTCGATTTTTGGCTTTAGGATGATCTATTTTCGTTTTTCTAACTTCATATGAATATTTCTGCATATTTATTCTTTCTTTTTGTGTTGGATCTATTACTTTTTATGTGTCTATAGTGAATTAGCGAAAGAACCCAAACTAACAAACTATACCGCATTCGAACAAAAACAAAAACCAACTATAGGAAACTTAAGTTTAGGTAGACACAAAGAATTTGTCAAATATAGGATGACTAGTTTAGGTACAAATGTGGAAGAAAGGAAATTATGGGATAGCTTTCAACTAAAGATATTTGTTCAAGGATAATTATTCCTTGGCCGAGCGTTAGAAGCACGCTCGCCAACCATTTTTCCTCGTATTATTAAACATTAAATTAATTAATTCCCTTTGGTTGGACTAAATAAGGCTAGGTTGTGGTCCCCATAAGTTTGGAATATTCTTCCAAAAGGAAAAGCTTTTGGAGGGTGTACAATGAAAGCCGCCCAACCCTTACTTTTTGAGAGAGTTGGAATGTCAAAGTAGTTGATTAGATTTGGTTTTATAAAAATGATGATGATTGGGGGACTCCACCGTGTACTCCCTACCATACTTCAATTTAATTGAGCTAATAAGACAAGGGTTATTATGATCATTCTGCAATCTTTTTAGATTGTGAAAAGATTAAAATACCCCTTGTCCTATAAGAGAGTATACTATGGAGTATACGAGACGATCCACTGTCACCAATGTTGGTTTTTATCTTCTTTTGTCCTCTCTCTCTGTCTCCACAATTACTACTTATCTAGTTTGTAACCCTCTCGAGTTGTTGGTACTCTTTAGGCCCACCATCATCCCCTTTGGAGTCTATTACATTGCACGTGAACTCTAAATAGAGTATCTCACACAAAGAACCAAAAATAGAAAATCAAGCGAGACACTACCAAACAAACGAGAAAAATGTGATCCCACACATAAATGATCCCACAAAAAATAAAATGTTGCTTAAGGTATTCTCCATTTTTTTTACTATGTTTGCATGTAGGGGTCAAAGGAGGATTCAATGTAGGCGTGCTTACATCTGGAAGAACTGATGCTACTTATTTAGAAAAGCTTTTACAATTTTAAGGGGTGCTACGGTACGCAATTCTATTTTTACTCAAAACAACTATCCGACAAAAATAATTAAATAAAACTAATTAAAATAACGTCCTAAATTGTTAACCAATATGAAAAAAAAACAAATATCAAATGTAATCGAATATTTCTTGCATGTTACACACAACTCTATATTACTCAAAAAAATATTAGACAAAAATAAATCAAATAAATTTACTAAATATTGTCCTAAATTGCTAACACCAAAAACAAAAATAAAATATAACCTAATTTTTCTTCTAAAACATCTTCGGGTTCAATTTTCTCTTTCAGACAAGATTCTCAAAATCAATTACTTTCCCAAATTTCTTATATCAAACTCTCTCTCTCTCTATCTCTCTCTCTCTCTCTCTCTCTCTCTCTCTCTCTCTCTCTCTCTCTCTCTCTCTCTCTCTCTCTCTCTCTCTCTCTCTCTCTCCCTCTCTATCTCTCTCTATTTGCAATAGAGTCATATACGTAATCCTTATTAAAAAGAAATTATATTTATATCTATAGTAATCCTTTTTCGGTTTTAAATTAGAGTAATATTTTTTTAGATTCTCGATAAAATAGTTGCTAGATGATATACTGATAAAATAGACTTTAGTATTGTTTAGCAATTTAACGAAAGAAAATGTTGTGTCTAATAAATAGTTTTGTAGACTAAAAAACATAGTGGTTTTTAACAATTTAAAATGGTCTTTGGTGTAGGAAGAGCAATATCTGATATAGGCGGCGCGTTAGAAATATCAATTTATGTATTTGCTCGTCCTTTATCAAATTAATTGAAGGAAGCGTTATAAGGATCATTTAATAAATAATGCTAAAATATAAGGACTTGAATAAAATTTAATAATAAATATAATATTCTACTCACTTGCAGTTTTGTCTCACATAAACAACCCAACCCTAATGTCGATCACTACTATCAACATCACCATAAATATTAAAAAACTTGCAAAATAGATAAGTTTACTATCATTATATATTGTATTAGTTACAAGCGTTTAACGATTCCTAAATATCTCGTGGATGAGGAACCACCATTAATGAGGAATGACGCAACCTACATCAAGAAAGAAGAGTCATTTGACTTAAACGAAGACATCGACTTAAACGAAAACATCGACTTAAACGAGGGCATCGACTTAAACGAAGATATCGACTTAAACAAAAACATATATAATGAAGATAATATGTCTCAGGTAAAGAAAAATGTTTATTGCTTCCCCTCTGGTTGAACAAACATTTCTAGGGTTTTAGGTTGTTTTTGTTTTAGTAAAGGATTTTCAATTGGGTTGACTGAAAAGGACAACAAATTTCGCCCGACTCGGCTGAAATCGTTGTACTTTTTTATTCGCTCTGGACGAAATTTGTTCTAACTTTTCAGTGGTTCTGGATGAAAATTTTCACTATTTTCATTTATGAATTTTTATCCATGCTAAGCGAAACTTCTTCCAAAATTACTTTAATCAGTGTTAAAACCCTTAAAATCTATGGAGAAATCATGCAATAACAAGAAGTATGAACCCTTCTATAGAGATGAGTGTTGTGTTAGTCATCTAAGAATTAGGTTTTCTATCTCTATCTCTCTCTTTGATCGCACAACGTCTCTATCTCTTTTTTGATTAAACAACAACTCTATCTCTTTCTTTGATCGAACAACATCTCTATCTCTCTCTTTGATCGAACACCATATCTATCTCTCTCTTTGATCGAACAACTTCTCTATCTCTCTTTGGTCGAACAAAATTTTAGTGGTTTCTCTCTCTTTGATTTGAATAGAGTTTAAGAGGTTTCTCTCTCATTGATAGAACAGAGTTTTAAGGGAAGGACCAATGTTTAATTTTGGGATATTTTGGAAAATACTACTTATCTCTCCCTATTCTAAAAAGAATGTTCTCCCTATCTAATGCATTGCATTTACTAAACATTGATCTTCCTATACCAATGACCATTAAATTTCTTAGTATAATATCTGCAAAACAACACTAATAAAATTGATTTCAGTGTTGTTTAGCAATTTAATAAAAAAGAAATAGATTTTGTCTAGTAAATAGTTTTGTTACAGTTTCGTTTAGGATTTGTCATTTTAAGAAACATAAAGGCATTTGATCATTCAGATGTCCTCAGTTAGCTCTGCGAAAATTTGGAGAGAATGATAACAAGTTTTCTAGCAAAAACAGGAGTCTGATTCCTTCCGACCAGAATTGAAAGTTCTCGTTTGATTCCTCTTTTCCATAACTCACACCTTTATTCGGTTTATGTAGTAATCTGAATGATGTCTCCTCAGATTCGATTCCATTACTATTACTAGCAATTGTTGCCAATCTCATCTGTTATATTCGAACTTTCTTCTTTGGGTTATTAGAATCAATGGATTTCTCAGGAACCGATACCACAATATTGAATGATCATCAAGTCTTGGGTAAGGAAGAAAATTTTGAATCATCGAATGGTTTAACTTCTCTGGTTTTGTTGACTGAGCAACTCAAAATGAATCCTGTTTTTCGCTTTCAAATAATATGAAGAAGATAGAAATGAAAATGAAGATAGAGATGGGTTACTATGTGTGGTGTGTTTGTGAAAGTGAAAGAGATGGGGCAGTGGGTGGTTGCAATTGCGGCGGTTGCTCTGTGGTGGTGGTGGTTCTCCGGGGATGGCGGCGGTTCTCCAACGATGAAGACGGTTTTCCGGTGATGAAAACAGTTTTTCCGGTGAAGACTAGGGTGGTTATTTTAGTACTAGTATTGTTACAACGGTGGTGTCTTTTGGTAGTGTGGTCCGTGGCGGTGGTGTGGTACGGAGACAGGTAGAAGAGAGAGATTCTTTAGTATTTCTACTTATTTAGTTCAATAATTGGCGGTTCCTCAGTGGTGGCGGCGACAACCTGGTAATGGCGGCGGCCGCTCTATCGGCTGGGGTATCTTCGAGGAAAATAATATGGTGTTTTACCTAGTCGACCCTTAGGGTTTTTTCATTCTCGATCTTTAGGATATTTTGTCGGCCTTTAGGATCTTTTCTTTGAGTCAGTGTCGAGTCAATTTCTTTTTCTTTATGAGGCACTTTACATTTAAAGGTATGTAACTCTCATAAAGTTGTCAAATGAGAGAAATTACAACTATCATCCATATAACATTGTGATTAATCACTTATGAATGCAAATGGTTCGCGTGGTTTCAAAAGAAAAAAATAAAGCAAAAATAAGAGTCAGGAGGAAGAATGGGAGGTTCAGAAGTAGGGTTCCTCATTCGCGTTTTTTTGGCAGAGGACCTCTCCCCTGTAAGCCTTTCGCTTTCCTGCCTTCCACTCAACCTCCTTTTATATTTAAAATGTTGATTCTGTCAAATTCATACCCATTTCCATTTTACTGATAATAAGAGGTTTCTAGGCTCACCCTGATTGTGCCCAGTTCATCAAATCTAAATGGAACAAAGAAGTTTTTGGTCATATTGATAATAATATTAAGAATCTCACCCTTCAGTTACAATCCATCTCGGATGCAGATAAGTTCAGGGAGATTTTCAACCATATTGAGACTCTTCTTCTTCAACAAGAGAGCTTGTGGAAAGAGAAATCGAGAATTTCAAATATCAATTTGGGCGATAGAAATACTCAGTATTTCTACGCCAAAGCTACCACTAGAAACCGTAAAAATCAAATCCATTCCATCAAAAACCAAGGATAATTTGTGGACTAATGACGAGGATGAAATCTCCACTATTTTTGCTACTCACCTTCAGACAATATCCACTTCTGTTGGTTCTTCCTGGTCAGATAACCTCTCAGAAAGCTTCATACCTCAAATTGCTCTTCCCAGAACGAAGATCTTATTAAGAGTCCCATTGAGGAGGAAATCAAGAAGGCCACTTTCTCTCTCAAACCAGGTGCTGCCCCGGGGCCTGATGGTTATCCGCCTCTTTTCTACCAGGCCAACTGGGATACAGTCAAGGAAGACATAATTCACATGGTGTCTCTCTTCTTCAAGGAGGCCTCCCTCCCGAACATGACTAATCACACTCACATCTGCCTCCTCCCTAAAACGAAAACTCCTCAATCTCCAGCTGATTATAGACCTATTAGCCTTCTCAACACTACTTATTAAATCATTACCAAAATCCTAGCTAACATATTAAAATCTATTCTTCCTGACATCATTTCTCCCTTCCAAGCAGCTTACGTGCCGGGTAGGCAAATCACGGATAATATTATCATTAGCCAAGAGATTATCCATTCCTATAAGCACTGCAAAGGAGCAAAAAGCTACTTTGGACTCAAATTAGACATGTCCTAAGTTTTTTATCGGATAGAATGGAATTATTTAGAGAGGGTTATGCATCTGATGGGTTTTCACCAGAAGTAGATTGATCTCATAAACACTTGTCTCTCTACTAGTTCCATGGCGTTACTCATTAATGGGCGTCCGGGAGTGACTTTTAATGTTAGTCGCGGCATTCGTCAAGGCGATCCTCTTTCGCCGTTCCTGTTTGCGATCGCTATGGAGGGTCTTAGCCGGCTGCTTGAGAAGCATAATTCTAATCTGGCCTTCATAGGTTTCCCTATTCCGAATTTGGAGCTCATTATCAATCATCTTCTTTTTGCAGATGATTGTATTATTTTCGGGCAGAATTCTCTTGAAAACATCCACAATCTTAAACTCATTCTGAAAGAATTCAGTGATGCCTCCGGTCAAATGATAAACTACTCTAAATCTAACATCTTTTTTTCCAAAAATTCTCACCCTAAATTTAAACGTATGATCACTCGCGAACTCAAAGTTCATTATTCTTCTGCAGGAGACAAATACCTTGGCACTAATCTGTTCATTAATAGTAACAAGAAGTCGGCTTTCTAACCTCTCATTTCTCAGATTCAGAATAAACTTGCCAAATGGCAAACTCATCTTCTCTCTCAGGCTGGTCGCTCGGTAGTCATTTCGACTATAGCAGCGGCCGTTCCTCGATACCAAATGCAATGCTTTGCCATTCCCAAAGGCATATGCAATAGCATTGAATCCATTCATAGGACCTTCTGGTGGGAAAAATCCAAAATATTTCATACTCTTAACTGGTCCATTATCTGCAAGCCCCGAAAATTTGGAGGACTGGCATTCGTCTTCCTCTTTTTGACAACCAGGTCTTCCTGAACAAGATCAACTGGCGTATAATCAAAAATCCAAATGCAGTTTGGGTTAAAATTCTTAAAGGAAAATATTTTCCTAAGTCACAGAAACCCACTCCTCCCAAAGCTAACCAGTCTTGGACTTGGAAATTCATTAATAAACAGTTTATTCAGATGCAAAATCTTATCTTCTGGGACATCAACAAAGGAGACAATATTGATATTTGGCAGGACTACTGGATCCCAGATCACCCTCCTCCTATTACGAATCATAACTAGTCAAACCTTAAATGAGTTTCGCAACTTATGGATAATAATACTTGGAATACTAATAGGATACAAAGTTGTTTTAACATTGATATCTGTAACTCAATCCTTAGCATCAATATCCAAAGCAATCAAGAGGATATTCCCAGATGGACGCTTACAAAATCAGGAAACTTTTCGATTAAATCTATGTATAATTTTTGAGAATTAGAAGTACTAATCTTATGCAGGATCAAACCGACTGATTTTTTATATGGAATATGAATGCTATCCCACGAGTTAAACTATTTATGTGGAAATGTTGTACCAATGGGCTACCAGTAAAGGCAAAAATAGGTAAATACATTGGTAATCAATTCTCTTGTATTAACTGTATCGAAAACGAAACATTAGATCATGTTATGCTGCACTGCAACTTTGCGAAAGCGATATGGTTTCATTTTCAAGTAAGAACAAATCACATAGACTCGACAATTCAATGGATCCATCAATGGAAAAACCTAGATGAAGAACTTGGCCTACTATATGCGAAAATTCTATGGTTCATATGGAAAGCTAGATGTGAAAACTGCTTCACCACAACAAAACAAAATCCAAGACAAATCATTGAAAGGATATATATCACATCTATTACGCCTATTAAGATTGAATCTATTATATCTAACGTATGCAGGGAAAAAACTAAGCAAAAAATATGGAGACCTCCATCGACACCATTTCTAAAAATTAATGTTGACGCATCATTTTCCAAGAGCACAGAACCAGCCGGCATCGGTTGTATTATTAGAGATGAACAATCTGTTTTTATTATCGCAGCGGCAGACTCAGTACGATGTCAGAATGCGGAAGAATGTGAAAGCATCGCCATACTATTCAACATCAAATGGGCTTTAGAACTGAATATTAACCATGCACACATAGAAAGCGATAACCAAGCTTTCATCCACTTTATCAATGGTCAAAATGTTGGCCTCCATTGGCAATCCAGAAAGATTATGCAACAAGTTAAAGAGTTCAGGGATAAATTTGACGGTACAATATTCACATTTGTCAATCGGGAATGCAACACTCAGGCTGACGCTCTAGCTAAATGGGGTAGAAGAAATGGTCATAGAAGAATATAGAATGTAATACCTTCTTTTGTTACGGATGTACGTTAAACTTTGTATTTGCCTTTTTAGTTATACTATTAGTTATACTATGTTTACTTCATAAAAAAAGAAAAGAAAAAAAGAGAGCTTTCTAGGCTCAAGATTTTAGGTCACAAAGCATGAGTAGAAATCCTTTCAAAATTACTCTGTAACAAAATCACTCACACCACTATAACCACTATCACAACTACACCATCTTTCACAAGCCCCGACCAGTAGCACCCCCGCCATGACATTATAAATCACCACCCCACCCACAACACCAACCTCCGTCACCACCACAATATTGAATAAAAATATTATTAAGATCATGTTTCCTTTCCCATTAATGGGCCCAAGCTTCCATAAAACTTTAATTCTTTCGTAGAACTATAATCATCATATAAAGCACACACTTCATTAAGGGAAGATGGGCTGGAGGCCCAAAATGAAAAAGAAATAGGGTTCAAGGTCCAATCTTGGAGTCACTCAATTTCGACATACAAAAACTTTCTTTCTCTTTGAATTTAAAAAAACATACAAAAACTTAGCATACACAAATAACAAAGTGTGCCATTAAAGAACATTTTTATAAATCTAACAAATCAGAATGAATATAATTCTTTTTCTTTAATTTAAAAAATTGGGATGTACAAAGATCAATCTCAAATGGTTGACTATGAATTTGTTGATGAGGGATTTAACTAAAAAAACTCAGGATCAGACAGACTTAAAGTCCCTCCAAATTTCCATTATCACTTGCAGATCCAAAGAATAGACCTAACTAATCTAACCCACAGGGTAAGAAAGAATTAAATATAAAAAGAGAAAACAACATTATTTTATCTAAAATTTTCTCTCTCTATATCATCAATTACCGAGTTGAATGCGACTCTCCAATCAGTGTTCGATGAGTCACCAGATAAAATTCTCCGAACAACTTGTAGTTCATCAGGGTTTGCCTTCTGAAACAATCGTTTGAGTACATAATTTACCTCATTAACAGAAGGATCAACGTTAGAGGTTTTTGATTTCTTGGGTGCAGGTTTTAACGCATCGTCGCTGAAATCTAGAATCCTGGTTTGCCCAAGAGAGGAAGAACTTGATCCTGCGGTTTGCCTCTCCATATCAGGTACTAGGAGGTTATTCGAGGATTCATTCTCTTTTATGAAACGCAACTTCGTATTCCAATACTCCACGCAACAATGATGAAGATCAAGAGCTTCAATGGCCTGTAAAACCATAAGCAGATGATTAAAATTTAACAAGAGATGAAATACATAAGCATTGTATGCCAATTCGGGTTTGAATGTGTTCACAAATGTCTAGCAAGAGTCAATCTATGACACATGTTGGGAAACATGTTTCATGTAAAGTCTTTATACTACGAAACTGAATTATGTATTTCAAGTAACACCCAACTTAATAGCATACATATCATCCTTGATTTCGGCACTGCCTTCGCGCACTAGCCTAATCCACATGGGCTTGCTCTAGAGTCTAGAGTCTAACCAACCCCAAGCTTCTCCATATGACCAATTTACGCACCAAACCCACACAACAAGCCTAGCCAATATGAGACTGGGAGGTCTTCCTAAGCAATGTGGCACTAAGTGCCTAGTTAATAAAAGTTATGCTTCACATCAATAGTCTAGCTAAATAAGTGTGGTGCAAATGTAGTTTTGAGCTCCTGTGAAGATTTTGCCCCCATTTTCTCTTTATCACTCAACTCATTTAGTTGAGCACAGAGAGAATACGAAAAGAGTTTTAGCTTACCTTGATAATGTTAGGACAGAAGAATCCGAACATTTCAAGCCCATTGATTATTTCTGAAGGCTGAAAAGGAGCCAGTCCTCGTATTCCCAGACAACGTTGCCTTAGGATTTCTTTATTCAATTTTTCTACTACCATATCCCAACATTTTTGTGGCGACAAATTAGCGAAAACCTCACCGAGGTTGTCTTCTACCGTAACCTGAAATGTACAGGTTCAAAGCGAAATTAGCACGTATTTTTTCACAATTGTCTACTTAATCCATAGAATTAGAAGGTCCGCAAATTTGCAAAGCAAGAAATACAATAGGTCCTAATATATGAGGGTTAGGTCCTAATATATATCTGGAGCCTAAGATAAAAAAAAAGGAAATCCCACCTTAAATAGCGGACCAAGGAGGCCGCCGTCTAGAACTTCAGAAATATAACTGCACTTTTTAGTTGGATCAAGTACACTAAAGAAACTTACACGGCTTTTGAATCCTGCAAAACCAAATAAAGTAAATTTGAGCATTCTTTGTCCAACATGCAGGGAGAATTTTTAATGCGTCATAAAATAGTCATTCAGATTTGGCCAATAATAGCACCATACCTTTAGGGAAAATAACCAAGTTAGTGCACCACTTCTTTCCGGACATTATAGTTCCAAAGGTTAGAGGCTCGACATGGAGAGAAGAGTGACCATTCCGATAAATTTCTTCACTCGGGGTCGGAATTTCTTTACAAAATTTGGCCATTCTAGTTGAGGGTATAGATGGCTGAGTAAGGACTAGATCAACCCCAAACAGCTTAGGTCCACTCAGTGTGTAAGGGTGCCCTTCATTTATTGAAGTTGAAGTTGAATGACCTAAGCACTGAGAATGTTCTAGAGAAATCAAACCCTCAGAGTTGACAGTCGACTTTATTGTCCTCGATTCATCCCTAGTTTCTTTAATGAAGTTCTTAGTGCTCATTATACTAGATTCTACTATCATATCAGAAGAGAGAACCTTCTCATGTTTGACGAGTGATGTAGAAGTCTCAGCAACAATGCTGGCCTTCTCTTTGCAGGTTTTATGTATTTTTTCTCCAACAGATTCATGATCCTCGGAAACATCGGAGTTCAAATCAAAGCATCGGACATTTGTTAGATCCTCTGAAACTTCATCCTTTATAGTCGATAGTCCTCCACTCATGGTATCTTTTTGGCCTTCTGTCTTAACATCAGACTTGCAGTGCTCATCAATGGAAGTAATCCTTTTGAACAATTCAGAAGAAGGTTGGTTTCCCTCATACTCAATTTGATCGGGCCTGGATATCTCGTTCACCTGATCAAACTTATTGACCTCGTCAGTTGTTTTACTGTTGACTAGCAATGGGTCCTTAGATGCCCATCGATGCAAGGCATCTGAGTTTCCTTCTAAAGCTTCAACTAGAGAACATAACTCATCCATACTGTATCGAAAAATGACAAACTTCTGGTCTATTTCACACGAACACAGAAGTTTTGCATGCTTAACACATGCGAAGCGATCACGAGAACATCTGCAACCCACAGCTGAGAGGTGCAAGTCGTAAAAACATGAAAAGCATTCTCTCTCTTGAGTCAAATCGAAGTTTTTGTCCATCTTCCGCTTTTTCATAAAAATTGGAAGGCATTCTCTTCTTTCCTGCTCCAACTTCACTCGGGTCTGAAAGAAATGTTTCAGATTTAGCTAAAGAGAAATCAAATCTTCAAAATACCCAGAGGCACATAAGAAACGCTTACCTTAATTGCAAAAGAAAGTGTTCCATCTATTCCACAGACACTTTTCCAATATAAATTAATCTTGTTTTCCTTCCCAAGTACTGAGAGACCCCAAAGGGCACGGACAGCTTCGACAGCTGCCCCAAGCAGCAACTTGTCATGAGATACAGATGTCTTTCGACACTGATCACTGTAGAGCTCTACTGCGCTTTGACCATATGGTAACCAGTCAATTGGAGCCACATTCACAGCCTCAGCACAGTTAAATCCACAATTGAAACCAGAGTGGTATGCTCTGGGGAAAGTCAAAACAAACTCCCCAGCATGCTGGACAACTCGGTAGACGGGCACACCGTCAGATTTTAGAACTGAAGGAGATAGCTGTGTGACCTGTTCCAGATAGGCAACGATAATCGATGCAAGAAATATTAAGAATCATAAGAATAAAAACGAGTTGCTATTATATTATCGATACTTCCATTATAATTTCTGATTGAATATCCGGAAAGAACAGGAGCATATCTATACCTACCAATTCGTGGAGTAAATCAGGTTGTTCTTCAAACAGACGCGGTAGATGCTTTCTCATGGCATCCTCCAGCTCATTAGCATGACTTCCAGGGACCCCATACCATAATTTTGGATCACCACAATGTAAATAGTTTAGAGAGTAAAGGTGATGGTCTTCGACATGCTGTTGACAAATGCAATACAAATATTACACCAATGGGCTTCATAGAGAAGATTATACTTAAAAAGAAATTGCTCGAAATCTTCATTATACATATTGTTTTAAATTTTCGTGATTAAAACTGTGGCATTACTTAAGGAAAACCATAGCAGTAAAAAATAATCATTGAAGTAATTCTTCAGCTTACCCAACAAAAAGACGAGAAGCACATGCCGACATATAGCCATGGAACTAGAACCCCAGAGATTTCTTCTCCTTCAAAACAAAGTACTGAACCTGCCAGCCGTGGAAAATTGTTTAGGTTCCATCCGGACATTGCATACTGGTCTGAGTCATTGTCAGCGTTCACAGACGATATTTTAGGAAATCCACTTCCGAATACTCCAGTTTCCAAATCGGCTCCGTAATAAACCTGCAAGAGCATGCAGATAACCGATTAATAAAGTGAGGCAGTTAACTCGATCTAGAGACAAGACTTTGGACTTCCAACTTCTAGTACCTCAATCTCTTCTGTTGGGTTTTCAACTATTCGCCAATATTCGCCCTCGATTTCTTCTACCGAGGGCTCAAAACTTCTGCTAGGCTCACCTCCAGAGTTTGTATTATTAACCGAACCCTTTCTTTCAAAATACCTATCCTTGAAATCAGTGGCATACTCTTGAAAACTTTCAAGGGTAAAATCTGAGCCTGAATGGAACCCAAACTTCTCGTCTGTATCTGAGACAGCACAGTCATTCACATCAGAACTTTCCGATTTGGTTCGTCTCCTACTTGCACTCATTCTTGAGCGCCTTCTTCTTTTCCTCTTCTTTTGGCTTCGGCTTCTTGCCTTCTTTCTTAAAGGTTCCCTATTTTGAAGTTTGTCAACCTGTTGAATCCTAGTAGCAAATTTAGCTTCTTCCCACAACTTTTTCTGTTTCAGACAACAAGGTGGCTTCCAAGAAGGAGGAGGTACAATTCGACATATTCCAAAAGCTTCTGCTTTCTTGCGGATCTTTGCAATGTAACTGAGTGTATCTCCAAACTCCTAATAATTGGAACATCACATCAAACCAATTAAAAGAGAACTTCTACTTGGATTCTCCGCCAATAAAATAGAAAAGAACTAGCAATAATAACATTGCATAGCATACCTCGTCATTAGGATAAAATACCGGAGCTTCGTCGATGATGGGCCTGCACGCTCCTTCTGGCTCCCATCTAGCTGATACCTATTTAAATATCTCAAAATCAGCTATAGTTTAGTCTTATTATTAGTCAATTTTATGAATGTTTGATGAAAAGTTATCAGCCGACTGAGATTTAATGAAATACTGTACCACAATTAAGAAGATCATAAACGAAACAGTAGTTCCAATTACGTAATTTTTATGCAGAAGTACAAAATTCTGATGTATTCTTGTGGTCTGTGAGTATATTATATTATTGTTTACTATAGATTTTCCTATATTGCTACTATTCAGCGTCCTAGTTCCAATTATAGATTTTCCTTCCCAACTAATATATTCTGAATCAAGTGTTTAACTAAGCTTGTGCCCAAGGTTCAGCAAATTGGTTCCTTATTTCTCATTCCACAATCTTCTACTTTACTATCTTACAAACTTAATATACCTCTATTGGCTTTCAAGAAAAGTATAAAATTCGACTCAAATGTTATATTTCGTCAAAACTTAGTAGTCCCACGAATATAGGATCAAGTCATGTCAATTTAAAATCTGATTAACCAACTACAAAAGCAAGTATAGAATATGTTGTTATACCTTCCGGCATCGGGGACTGCCAGAACATTCTGGGTTTCCATCATTTTGTCTACCATGTTTTGCAAGGTGATCCTGCAGAAGTACAAAGGGTTAAAAAAGCTTATTCAAGAATCATGATATTAAGAAATATCTGAATCACATTGATGAATTTATGAAGGCATTTGATGCATCAATGTACAATTCTATATACAATTCAAATTTAGAACAAGACTCATGTTGTTTTTTTACCCAATATTTGTGAAAAGCCATGACAAGGACGATGACTGAAGTAGATACCAATTGAGGTGGTAGAAAAGGAATGAGGAAATAAATAAGTCACCCAAATGTGATGACGAAGAAATTGACCCAAATAAAACAACCGTGACTAGGAATTATTAGTAGGAAAAACGCCTCTCAGTCACGATGAACTTTTCGACCACCTCATCCTTAATTCCTCGATAAAGTGGATTAAGTAAAATATACCTTGGTAGAAATAGCTGAAAACAAGAAAAAAATACTAGCTAGGATGGGTTACAAGGAAGAGGAGTAGAACCAACTGTATGCAAGACTATTGTCAACCATAGAGTAATAATGGGGAAATAAATAAACACAAGATTATTAACCTCCACGGATTTTCTGCCATCGGATTCGTCTCCAGAACTAACATTATATACCCCGGAGTTGTCATGATTTCTACGCTTAAGAGACCGTCTACGCTTCACTTTCCGACCACCAATAATGGGCTCGGTATCCATCTTTGATTGTTGTGAAACAGAAGTAGCCCCCATGACATTACCGACTGATGTTAATGGTGTAGATTCAGGTTCAGTTTCGATGTTCAAAGGAGTCTTAGAGGGAGAGCTTTCATTCAGAAATCCTTGATGTTTATCTAAGCTTTCTAAACATCTCGTCGTCATTTATATCTGAATCGAAAAAATATTATGGTCAAGTAAAAGGAGATATCGGAATCTGAAACATACAAAGAACTTATACGTAAAAAAAAAAAAAAAAAAAAAACAGACATGACAAATATTCAAATAAACATATTACAGGGACCAGAAGAAAACAGCCTCAGCTAGGCTAGGGTTTGGTCTTCTCGTCTACCATAAAATGCGTAAACATTTGAATCCCTGCCTAACGAAGGATGACCCCAATTTATGTCAAGTTCAAATAACCTGACAAACTTATATAGACACAACTAGAGCATACTTGAGGAGACATGAATAGCTATAAAATTTATTGTTCCCAAGCACATCATATACCACAAAAGGAAAACAGATTACTTTTCAGAGCAAGAAAACGATACAAACAAGGTTTTTACTGAAACAGCCAATGTTTCAACTTTGTATTTTATAATTCAGCACGAGTTGAGAGAGACAAGCCTAGACAATGTTCCGACTTTGTATTTTGTTATAGATCATTAGAGAACTAGATACCTTAAATAAAGCTCGATAGAAAAATCGTTCAAAATAAATACGTATAACCTTAATGTTCATATGATTCTGAGCTCTAGTATCCTGATTATTTCATAAGAACAAAATCTATCACATAACATTACATCATTGCGGAGCGACAATAAATTTATTAAAAAGACGTGAACTTTTCTTGATTAGATGAACAATTCATTCATAGAACAAACAAAAGTGCACGAATCATCACTGATCTAATTCAATTCAAGATATCGTTCTAAGGAAAATTTAGATAAGAAGGCAATACCTAAAATCCATCAAACATGCAAAAGCTACTAACAATCAAGAAAGTTTTTATTCAAACCTTATCTATACATGGAGAAACCCCAGATGCCCATGAAAACAATTTCATGGACTAAACCAAATCATGAAACCTCTTATAGAAACAATTGATGGATTAAGAAAGAAACCCTTATTCTGACCTAACAAATTTCACTAAACATGAAAACAAATTACCATCCAATATACAAAATAACAAGTAGAATCACTATAAGAATCTCTAAAGGAATAACCTTTATACCATAATTCAACCAAATCTGATATTTTAAACCCAAATCCATAAAGTTCTGAAATCAAATACACAAGATAAATAGAGAGAAAACCTAAAAGACAAAATTCAATGAAATCTACCCATCTTTAAATTCACCCAAATAGTCAAAATATTCCTAAACAAAATTGAACCCAAGAACCGTTATATTTTCATTTTTTTTTTGCATCAAAACATTAGTAAAAAACATAAACATATTAAGATTTTAATTGAAAATTAACAGAAAAAATCATACTTGTTGAGAAAAAAAGTTGCAAGATTAATGAGCTCTAATTGGTAAAATAAAATATGGAAATAAAAAGAAGAAGAGGGAAATACCCTAAAAAAGCAGCTAAATATCAGAGAGAGAAACTGAAGAGATTGCTTGTTATGGGTGTTAAAGACGGAGTAGTAGTAGTCAGAATAAAAAAAAAAAAACTCTTCTTTTACGGTCTTTCCAGTTTTCATCCGGAACAGAATATATAACACAAGTAACTGACTTGTACTTTCCGGTTCCTGCAATGAAGGCCCTGCTTTTTTTGTACCTACACCTGCTGCTGCATAAAGGGCGTGTGGTTCGATATGGCCCTGCCCTTAGAGATACCTTACTCTTAAGGTTGAAGGAATTGCTATAGGCGCCTCCTTTTTATGCTTGCGCCCTTGCCTTTTTTTTTTTTCTCTCCCAGTTTTTCTTAATCCACTTCCTTTTTACGTTGCACCCTCTGTCCGTTTTTCTAAATAATTTTTGGACTTAGGGTCTAAAAATCTACCTTTAAACACACTTTAATCCTCTCTAATCCTAAAATGAGTTTATAAACCAAAATATTAAAAAAAATGGAAATTTAGTCCATTTGTATCCATCTCTAGAGAAAACATAGACCCCTAGATTTCGTATTAAATCATAATACCTAAACTAACATTCTATATAAACAAAAATTCCTTTTCCATCAAAATCTCCAAATATCTGTTTTCTATTTTTATCTCCAACCTTCTCTCTCCAATCACGATCCTAATAACAGATGCCATTATCTTCTTTATTCTTCAAAACGGAAATCATTACTCTTCTCTCTCTAAAACCGAAAACTCTACTCAATCTGGATTTGAAGAAGCTCGAAATCTCTTTCAGGGCCGGCCCACCCATTTGTGAGGCCCAAAGCCGAGTAAAAGATAGGGGCCCTTTTTGTGTATGTAAAAAATCAAACTAATTAATGTTGCTTTACGATCCTAATAACAGATGCCATTATCTTCTTTATTCTTCAAAACGGAAATCATTACTCTTTTCTCTCTAAAACCGAAAACTCTACTCAATCTGGATTTGAAGAAGCTCGAAATCTCTTTCAGGGCCGGCCCACCCATTTGTGAGGCCCAAAGCCCAGTAAAAGATAGGGGCCCTTTTTGTGTATGTAAAAAATCAAACTAATTAATGTTGCTTTAGATGGTGTTCGAACCTTTGACCTTCACGTTACAAACTAAGCGCCTGCCCACTAAGCTATTACAGGAGCCTTATTTAAATTTTAGTTGTAGAGTTATTTATTCAGAATAGTGCCTATAAAACTCTAGAGTAGAGGCCCTCAGGCTGGTTGGGGCCCAAAGCAGCCGCTTTGGCTGCTTTGGGCCTAGGCCGCCCCTGATCTCTTTCCTATCTATTACACCAGCTGAAACCTCCACCGGTTATTTTGATTTCCATAATCAAAGATTCATTTTGTTTTATTTTTAAGATCAATAGTTACTTCTGAGGTTAAAGTAACAAGTTTTATCTTTCTATTTAATGTTTTCATCTTCATCTGTAAAGATTTTATGATTTTCATTATAATCGATTTCATCTTTTCAAATATTCATCATTATTCATGATTTTCTCTCTCTAAGATCTTCAGAACCGATTTATGATGTTAATGTTAAATCTTTGTTTACTAATTCATTATCTTCGATTATGTTATGTTTGTATCCATGTATTATTTTATTTTTCATTAGATTTAGGTTACAGATCTTGATGTTTAGAACATTTCTTAATATCAAATCTCGGTAACCGTACTTTTTTTGAACCAGAGAAGATTCCGTACGTTTTTTTTTTGTAATAGAATCTAAACGATGTGTAATTTAAAAGAAATTATGTGTAATTTATTGAACATGACACATTTGAACCAGAGAAGATTTCGTACAATGTTATTGTTACAGAATATAAACAATGTGTATTGTTCAAACAATTATATGTACTTTATTGCGTTTTACACATTTGAACCAGTGAAGATTCCGTATAATTTTATAGTATTAGAAGGTAAACAGTGTGTAATGTTCCAAAAATTATATGTAATTTCTTGCACTTTACATATATTTTTTTCACATAACAGTAGCCTTTTCATTCAAACTAAAGTTCTGTTGTCTACAACACATGATGAAATTTATTAAACGGTACGTATACTTTATAACATTTTTCATTGTCGTTTTTCATAAATGATACATATTGTTGACGAATATTTACATTTTTGTTTTGTAGTTTAGCTGTTAGTAATGGAAATTCTTACAGAATTATCCAACATAGGGAAGAAGATAAAACTAAAGCATTTCGATTCGCCCTTCAGCAATATAGTATATACACAGGACATGATTTCAAATTTCTCAAAAATGATTTAAAGCGTGTAACTGCTGTTTGTTGAATGACTCAGATAGTTGAGAAGATACTGCAGTGTACCTGTGTAAGAAATATTAAGTTCTGGTATAAATAATGTGAACCATTGGATAAATTACATTGTATACAGGACAAATGATGATTTCCTCGTCATAAATAACACATAATTTACGAACTTGTTTCATAATTTGTATTTGATGTGTGGTTATGTATGAGTAAAAACGAAAACAAATACTGCCGTAATGTTCGTAAATAGTACATAATTTATGAACATGTTTCATAATTTGTAAGGGATGTTTGGCTATGTATAAGTAAAAAACGAAAATTAAATGAGAGAAAGTGATATATGCGTTATGTATATTAACCCATAAATCACGCTAAATTGATCCCAGAAAATATACTCTTTCCAAATCTGAAAGTTAAGTGAGAGAAAGTGATGTAAACGTTATGTATATTAACCCTCAAATCACGCTAAATTGGTCCCAGAAAAATATACTCTTTCCAAATCTGAAAGTTAAGTGAGAGAAAGTGATATATGTTATGTATATTAACCCCCTAATCACGCTAAATTGATCCCAGAAAATATACTTTTTCCAAATCTAAAAGTTAAGTGAGAGAAAGTGATATATATAAGTTATGTATTAACCCCCAAATCACGCTAAATTGATCTTAGAAAAATACACTCTTTCCAAATCTAAAAGTTAAGTGAGAGAAAGTGATATATACGTTTTGTATATTAACCCCCAAATCACGCTAAATTGATCCCAGAAAAATATACTTTTTCCAAATCTGAAAATTAAGTGAGAGAAAGTGATATATACGTATTGTATATTAACCCCCAAATCACGCTGAATTGATCCAGAAAAATTCGATCCTTGATCTGATTCGGGAAGAGGTTGTTTTGATTTAGTTTTCAAATCTGAATGGATGAGAGAGAAAATCTAATTTGGAAAATATTCGTTATTCCTATTTAATACCCTAAATCACGCTTGAAACATGCCGTTTCAAAATCGGCCCGACCCCAATTAAAAAAGTAGCGGCAAGTCTGAACGGGACATGGACGGTATTTTTTTATATAGTAAGGGTTATTATGTCCCAAGTGCAAAAGGATTAAAAACCCATTTTTTAGGAAGATTGGACCCTAAACCCTTTTTGAACATTATTTTGGGCCTTATATCCATAGACCCTTTTCTAAATCCACTTCATTTTTATGCTTGTGCCCTTGCCTTCTTTTTTCTTCTCTCTCAGTTTTTCTAAATCCACCGCTAACCACATCAAAACTTGAAGATGAAGAAATGAAGAAGAAGAAAACAAGGTTGTGTTTGATAGCAAGTTAGGGAAAAGAGAAAAAATGGAAACAATTTAGCTCCGAGAAATATTTACTCCGAGATTTCTTTTCATTTTTTTCATTGTTTGGTTCACTGCAGCAAAAAGTTTATGGCAAGTTGCTTACTGTAATATGGATTGAATAGTTTTTACTTTTATGTCAAGTTGATTACTGTAATATGGATTGAATAGTTTTTACTTTAACGTCAAGTTGCTTACTGTAATATGGATCAATCGTGATCATTCGTGAGGTACACATTCATATAAAAGAGACCACAAGAAGCTACTGATTTTGAGAGAAAGATGGATCAATCGTGATCATTTGTGAGGTACACATTCATATTACGTACTGTAATATGAATCAATCGCGATCATTAATACGAATTGAATAGTTTTTATTTTTTATCTCTACCCTAAATTTTCTCTCCTCTGTTGATCAGAGCCTATTGAAGAGAGAGAGACATGGTAGTGTAAGGGAGTAAGGCCATGGCAGTACAACAACATAGGAGTACTTTTTAAGCTATTGTCTGGTGGTTAAGAGGTTCCACTTTGAAGGAGAAAAAGTTTCTTTAGTAAAAGGTGGGTAAACATTTCCTAGTTTTTGGGGAAAAAGAAAAAAAATGGCACGTGATATATTTTTCCCTTTCCACTTATTACCTACCAAACACTAATAAAATTATCTCATCGAAAAAAGAACTCTAATAAAATTAAGATTTTAGAGAATGAGTTTCTCTTTTCCCCAAGAAAAAGCCTATCAAACACAACCAAAGATGAAAATTGGCAGCGGGATGAGCAATGCTGACATATAGTTTTTACTTCATCCTCTGCTCAGAAACTTTGTATTTGTCTGGCTCAAATTGGATTCCATGATCCATTACTAAGATTTTTGAGACTCTAAATCCGGTGAAGATGTTTTGCCAAATAGAAGATAGAATGTTTAGGGGTTTCGTCTGTGTTAGACCAACAACTTCTACCTATTCGGTGAGGTAATCTATCCTTGCTTGCAATTTTTCTTTCTCCTGGTGCATCTAGGAAAGGTCCCGCGAGATCCAGAGTCCACCGAGCAAAGGGACAAAGACTTACTATGGGAGTTAGTGCATTAAAATGTTGTCTGGGTATGTTCACATACAACTGGCATGGCAACTTATATTTCACAAATTTTGTCCAAGTCTCAAGCATCTTTGGCCAATAGTATTTCTGTTAACTACTATCTGACCAGAACTTTAGGTCCACGTGGTTTCCACAAGGGCCTCCATGCACCTTTTTCATTACATACTCTTACACATTTTCTAGTAAACATCCCTGCAAGGGGTGTGCAAAAGATATACATGGTACTTTTCCTTCAAACTCTTCGGGTTTCATTTACATCAATTGGTATTTCACCGATTTTTTCATATCTGACTAGAGGGGTTACCCAAATGTTCCTTATTTTAAGGTGTGTGACTAAAACCTCTTCGGCCTCCTTAATGCGTTTGAAGTAGAGTTTAGCTTCATATTTAGGCTTCAAGCTTGTTGCTGAGCTAAATATGTGTCAATTTTGACCAAGTCCAGAAGTCAACAGAATGACTAGAACACAACAGGAACGACCCTCGCCAAAGTCTTCAAGGAAATGGATCTGAAATAACCTTTCCATTTGATCCCTACACATAGGAGGTTGACTTGAGTTTCTTAGGCACTTTGAACCCTGGTCTAACTTAGAGACAAGCCAAAAACCCATTTCCAATTCACGAACCAGAGTTATGTGATGTAAAAATGCGGTAATTTTTGCCAAATTCTGGGTGGTTCAAGGGGAGTATAAAATCTGGACCGTTGACTTTAATCAACGGTCCAGATTATAAAGGAAGAAATATAAAAACTAAAAAGTCTCCCAAAATTTCACAGCGCTTTTTCTCTTTACTAGTGTTTTCCCTTAACCGAGCGCTGAATCAACTTCGCTTCTTCAATGCTCTTGCTGATTTTTATCTTCATAAGGTGTAACTGTTGCTGTCTTAGTCTTGTGTCTTTTAGGATTTCCATTCTCATCTGAACCGAATGTTTAAGAAAACTTAGAAATGTAAAAAACTATAAACAAACCTAGGGCAAACTTTGGTTATCTGTTCCTACTCATTTCACCAATCTTAAACTAGCGTTTCTTGTTAAACGGTCGTCTTTCGTTCCTTCTTTACTGTTTTTCATAAGGGTTGAGTTTGAGTTTGCATTCAATTTTATTTTATTTTTTGGTTTTTTTCTTATTAAGATTTTCGTTAAGGTATGTTTGAGTTTGATTTGGTTTGAGATTGATTACTAAAGATTTGTATACCTTCTTTAGGTGTTAAGAGAACTTCAAAACTATGGCTAAGCTCAACAAAGACTAAGAACCAGCAAAACAAATTTGTTCTTTGTTGATGTGCATAGAATTTATTGTAAATTGTTTTGCATTAGTTTGACGTTAAAACAGATAAGTTTTTATGTGAACTTAGAAATTTAATGATAATGGAGTCTAGATGAAAGCAAAAAAGATAATTTGTGGTTGCTGGGAGGGAGATCTACAAGTGAAGCTTTCGAGAACTCTCGAGATTCCAAATCGATTGTTCGCCATGTTCTGAAAATGGCATGCAACTCCATTTATCTCTGATGCAACAAAAAAAAAGTTTATGTTCTCCATCCTCTAAATTTATTACAATCTTAGATTATATTATTTATAGGACTTTCATATGAGAGCATGTGGATTTTGGTGTTGGCTTGACCAACTGCCAATTTGTTGGTTATCATGTCTTCAGAAATTAAACTTCAAGAAATCGCAGAGATGAGGTTGAAGATAAAGAACAAACATATATATGTTTAGCGTTATGTATTATGTAGTTGAAGTACTTAATATTGGTGAATACAGTTTTATTAGGACTTCTCATGTGGGCATTTGCTAACTTTGATGTAATTGAAGTTGTTAATGTTGGTGGATTTGATTGATTTAACATATGTTCTCTACTGGTGAATGTTGGGTATTCCGTATTCCCAAAATTAGCTTAAGCAACATATATTGTTGTAAAATTAAAATCAGCAACCTGTAGTTATTCTCCTCAAAAGCAAGTATAACCAAGATTAACGCATACCCAATCAGAGTGCTAAAATGCAAGGTTCTTTATATTGTTTCGTCTTCTTTAATCACTATTGCTCACGTAGTAGGTGAACTCAAATAATCCAATGCATTTGAAATACAATGTTGTATAATTAAAATCAGCAGCGTGTAGTTATTCTCTTCAAAAGCATGTATAACCAAGATTAACGCATACCCAATGGAGCTAGCCTTTGTTAATAGATTATAAAACTAGGGTAAGTTGTTAGACTCCTCCACGCCTTTATCTATAATATTAAGGAGGATACATCAAATAGAAACATATCAAGGAGATTAAGATAAAACGAAAGGATAAATATAAAATAGAAATACTTAAATATACGATGATTTGGTTTCCACTTTTCTCTTCCCTTCGGTTTCCTTCTTCTTTTGGATACCTAATTACCCTCTCGCAAACTGAAGGGGGAATAAACTGAAAGTTTAGTTTGAAAAATAACTCGACGATACAGTTTTGACATACTCTCAATGAAGACGATATTAAATTGGTTGTTGACCAAACTGCAGTTTGGTGTAGATAACGTTGATGTGGCGTGGAAATGCCACATTTAGGTCACTTAACTTTGATGAGTTAGTTCTTTTCGGGTTTTATTTCTAATTGTTTATGTGTTTTTATTGCTAGGTAGTTTAATTGGGGTTTGGCGTGTAATTCGGAATAAAGAGAGCGAATTATCACATTTTCATCTCATGCGACAAAAGAGAAGAAAAGAGAACCAGGGGTATTTTGGTGAAAATCATAAGTCAAACAACAAGTAGATTCAATGGCGAGTCCAATGATGAAAACGAAAGTCAATTCCGAGTTCGGACGAGGAAGTTGTGAAAGATAGAAGCCAGGGTCTTTTCTTGAAGGCACCCCCCTTTGGTTCTAATTGTAGAGACTAGATGAAGGCACTCCCTTGGTCTCTAATTCAAAGTCCAACATCTAAGCCTAAGTTCAAGAATACCCAAAGAAGAAGGGAGGTGTAGAAATTTTATGAGCACCCACTTTTGGGCCCAAGTCAAAGTAGTCTAAAGACTTAGTCAAGTTGACTAAGTCTAGGGTTTTAATCAACTAGAGACTATTCATCATCTTCTTCACCAAGAACAAAAGTTAGAGAGGGAGAAGAGGCTAGGGTTCTTGGGGGTGTTCTTGAGAGTTGAAGCTTGAAAGAGAGAAAAAGAGAGAAGAAAAGGGGAAGAGGCCGGCCAGCACTAAGGTCGGCCTAGTCTTGGCCGGCATCAGCTCGGGCTGCACTAGAGGAGTGGGACACCAAGCTAGACTTGAAGCAAGAGCAGCTCGGGATGGCCATGGAGCACGGGATGCGACTACCGAACAACAACAACTTCCACTGGAGTTGCCCGGAGCACGGGACGCGTCCACAGGAGTGGCTGTTGTGGACGCGACCAACAGCTGCTCCTGCGGACCTGCAGCACGGACGACTCGGATGGCAGCTCGGGACGCATCCGCAGGCTCGGGACAGCAAGGTTGCTTTTACGGAACGCTTCCACAGGATGCATCCGGCCCGGACCTGAGATTTCTTGGCCAGATCTAGGGGTTTTGGCCGGATTTCATGCATACTTTGGCCGGATTTTTATGAGTCTTCCGGAACCTTTTTTATCCGAAACCATGCGGCTTTTACTTCTCTTGTCCTTGGCTAGCTACCCATATGGTTTGATTTGATTTTGAGCTAAAATTTCTAGAGAGAGAAAGCTAGGGTTTAGCTTTAATGGAGGTTGTGTTCTAAATGGAGAAGATGATGGTGGTCGCTATGGGGAACCCAGAAAATTGCTAAGGGGAGATCGACTGCAACTAAAAACTCATATTTTCCGACGATCTTAGCCTCGAACCAAATCGAAAAAGGGGGATTCTCTCATCATTTTCTTTCCATTTCTTATTCAATCACCATATTTAGCTAACTTTAGTGTGTCGATTATATGAGATGAAATGTGATGAATTCATGATTATGTTTATTATGATTTGATGTTTTGATTATAAATTGATGTTCATTAATTTTGATTATCGTTTTGAATGTATTTTCATATGTCTTGTCAAGCACTTCGCATAGTTAATAGACGAAACGAAGTATTTGATATCGATCGTAGTCTAAGTCATAATTTCATGTGTCTTGTCATGCACTTCACATAGTTAGGCGACTAGACAACACTTTCGATGACTCGGGATTAACCGCTTTAGACGTTTGTTTGACTAAGTATGATCTCCGGATATACGTAGTACTTAAAGACATCTACCTTAGGAATCGAATATCGATTGCACCTCGACACATTAGATCGACTACATATAGTCGTAGGTTTATCATTATGGATTCCTAGACTTCGACACCCCTCTCACTTATTTGTCTCCCGACTCTTGTTCACCGACTTTTGTTCCTCCGAACTCTTCTCTCGAATCTCTCTCGCCCATTTACTTTTATAATTTAGTTTAGTTTACTTGATTGATTCTTTTGTTACTAATTCATTCAAACCCCCCTGTTTATCTTGTTTCTTTCTAATTTTTGTTTAAGTAAGCCTTTGATATCTAAACCGACGGATAAGACCCTTCGATATCCAAATTACCTTCCTATCCTTGGATCGATCCCGGCTTTGCCGGATTACTACTTTATACCTCCGCTTGGGTGTGCAACCTTTTCGGGTGCATCAAGTTTTTCGCGCCGCTGCCGGGGATAGGTTTAGTAGTTTGGATATCGCTTATTGTTTTGTTAATTAGTTTAGTGTTATTTATTTACTTAGACGTTTTCTTTGTTTACTTTTCATAATTTCTTTTCATTTTTTTTGGTTTTCTCGAAGGTACTCATCCAAGGAGCTCTAAAGGACGAAAATAAACAAGTTTGGGGATAAAAAGGTAGAGACAAGAAAAGGGAAGAGGATCAAATTGTGGTAACGAATGCCACCTCTAGTATCGTTCCCTAACCTTTACCTATCTGAGCGGCTTAAGCGCATTTGCATTTTGTCTATTATTGATAGTAGTAGTTGAATTGAACACTTGTGATTGCTTGCATTTTGCTTTAATTGTGTTTCAATGGATATTTATGGGAATGATAGTTGGAATGATGTTTTTGAGGTTCATCGACCGATTAGGAGTCTTAGAGACTACCTTGAACCTAACATGGCTAGCATGCCTTTATGCATCATATTTTCGAGTAATGAGTGTAATTTAGACATAGACCCTGAGATTATTCCATTACTTCCTATATTTCGAGGCCTAGAGAATGAAGATCCGTATTTTCATTTGAGAGAGTTCGATGAGATTTGCTCGATACTCTCAATCAATGGAGTACTTGAGGGAATCGCTAAGCTCAAATTATTTCCATTATCATTAAAAGAGAAGTCGAAAATATGGTTTCATTCTCTAAGGCCTAAGACTATAAGAAGTTGGGATGAGATGACTAGGGCGTTTTTGAAAAAGTTCTTCCCCACTCATCAAAGAGGAGACCTTCTTCGGGTGTTGGGAGGGATTTAAAGACCTCCTTATCTCATCTCTACATCATAACTACGAAACATGGAGGGTCATCGGGTTCTTTTACGATGGCTTGACCTCCAAAATGAAAAAATTCGTGGAAGCGATGTGCAACGAAGAATTTATGAGTAAAAATCCTAATGAGGCTTGGGAGTATCTCGACCTTTTAGCGGATAAGACCCAAGATTGGGACACACCCGTTAATAGTGACCGAGATATAGCCGAAGGAAACCATTCCTCAAAAAGAGGCATATGCTTTTTAAAGGAAAATGGGGAAGTACATGATAAAATTTTCAACGTGTCTCGGAAAGAATTTATAGATATGCATGATGGTGATTTAGTGATTGATAATGTTTGTAGCATTTGTGCAAGTCGAGAACACCTAACGGGTGAATGCCCTGCTATTTCTCTTTGTCGAGATGTCTCATTACGAAGCAGAAATGTCGTAGACACGTATATGAAGCCCGTAGGTTCAAGGAGTGATGCCTTTACAGATGATTATGAGAATCTTCAAGAGCCCTTAGTTGGTTTCACTTATGCGTCTTATCATGAGAGGACTGTTGAAGATGTTTCGAAATCATTTTATGAGGTAGAAACTTAGATTAGCCAAAACACCTTGCACGCCCTTAAAGAGATGGAAGAAAAATTGAAAGACATCGAGAAAGGGGTTTCACAACCCCAAACTCCAAGAAACCCCAAGGGTACTGGTGAGGGGTAATACACCTGGTGCTAATATTAAGTCCAACTCCATTCTCGAAAGTGATGAAATGATTAACTTAGATACTCCCATGACAGTAGACATACCCGAGGATCGTGCGATTTTTTAGAATGATGGTGGGCATAACGAGGTTTTAAAGTCGAAATCTGAGTCTAAACCAGTTGATGGACCTAAACCCTCATTCTCTCAACAATTATTCCCTACCTGTGATATATATATGCTTGCACCGGTAGTTCAAAGGGACAATACTATTAATTCCCAGGAGGCCCATAACAACATGAATAGTTTGATTCTTGAGACCTTTGTAGATCATTTTGGTAAAATGCATGCCCCCTCTCTTATTATATCAAACTTTGTTGCCTTGACATCATCAAGGTTTGGGGATTACCTCTTATTTTTTGCCATCTCACTATGTACCCATGTCATTACATTGTTGTGATACGGTTCTTACCGGTTAAACTTTCTTATGGATAGACCCCCAAATCTTTCGTCTTTTGTTATATGATTGGTTGGTCTATTAAGATGGATTTGATGTTTGTCAGTATCATCTCTAGAAACCCTCCACGAGACCTAACTCGTGCTTTTGTGAAAGCAAGAGAATCAATGACTAATTGCATGGTTCGATGCAATCGAGTGATCTTGCGTGAGTGGTCATTTTTATTTGGTCATGCTTATGCTTCATTCTTATGTTATTTATTGATATGTTAGGAGCGTTTCTCACTTTGTATACTTTTGGGACGTGGTGCATTCCAAGTTTGGGGATGGCGATAGGCTTATCATCAACTTGGAACTCGAATACATAAGTCTGGTAGTATCACTTTTTATCTCCTTCGGCTATGGTAATATCCTTCCACTCTTCTATTTCACTTATTGCACCTCTTATATTTTAGTAAACATATGCTTAGAACATTGAGGACAATGTTAGTTTTAAGTTTGGGGATGGGGATACGACCTTTTGGTCGCAGGACATCATGACCTTAGATTTCAAAACACAAGAGGGTTTAACAAATTCGACCAAATTTGAATTTTTTTTCGGTAGATTTGGTATGACTCTAGTGGTATTCTTAAGTATGTTAATGCATATGGCTCTTTCTCGATAAATCTTATGCATGCTCTTAGTCCCTTCATGAATGTTAAGTCCTTTAGTGTTCGTGTGCTATCATGTGAGTATCATCTTAAGGAAGAAGGAACACTTCTAAGTGACCTAAAATAGTCATTAGTGGAGACTTAAATCCATGTGAGATATCTGAGCCTTTTTATTGCCTTTGGGTGTACTCTTCCGCGCTAACTCCGAGCAGAATGAAGAGCTACTCAACTTCGCAACTTTCAATAGAGCTTAGACGATCTCATGAGCTCAACTTCCTTAACCACTAGGAGTGACATCAGGATAGCGAATAAACCTTACTCTTGTAGTCCATGAAACCTGATAATTGTGTCATCTTTAGGGAAACGGGTACTCCACCATTCATTCATCATACTACTCCCGAGAATGAAGGCATGAAAAGTAAAGTGGAAAGAATGTGAAAGCAAAATGTGAAAGTAAAGGTGATTTGTTGAGAACACTAGTTGTATTTTTGTTTTGGTGTATGGGTATTTGTACAGAAAAAAATGTGAAAAAGAAAGAAAAAAAGAAAAAGAGAAAAGAAAGGAAAAAAGAAAGAACGTTTGTTTATATGTGTTATTTTGTGTTTGTGTAAGTGTTATGAAAATAAAGTATTCAATGCAAGAAGTCAAGTTTAAAGGTTGTTTGAGTGTTCTTTTGTCATTGAAGGCGTCAACATTCTCGAGATTTCATCATCTTCCATTCCATCACTTGCATCCGTTTACCTTTAGGAGACACTATTAGAGGGTAGAGTGGGTGAGAAGAGTGAGTAAGCTTCCCCATTCCGTTAGTGGCTATTTCCATTCCAAAGAGATCATTTCGTTTTATAACTTGTTATCCTCATTTAATTTTGTGTGTGTTGAGTTTACTTTATTCTATGCTCACACATGAGACTGAACCATTACGATTCGATTTTGAGTGATTTCATGTTTAAGAGCGTATGACCGTGAGGCTAAAGTCGAGGCGAAATGTGCTATGATAGGAAACAAGGTTTTGTTACTTTAGCTTTGGATGATACTCATGATGTTGGGACACTTGCATTTGAGTATAAAACTATTAGTGAAGAGACTCTTAGCATATTTTTGTGTTTATTGGTTTGATTCATATGTTTGACATACATAAGTCTCTCACTTGTTGATCATCACCTTATTTGCTTCGATAGTTGAACCCTTATGTCTCTTGGAAATTTGTGGGGTGTATTCACTGGAAACTGTCACGAGACAAAACTCGTCCTTTAGGCGTAACCTAAGAGTTTAAAGGCTTGTTGCATACGCTAAATGCGACCGGGAGTCCTCCGAGAGTGAGCTAGGTTTACTTTATTGTCTTGTTTTGTTTCTTAGCTCGAGGACTAGCAAATTCTAAGTTTGGGGATGTTGATGTGGCGTGAAAATGCCACATTTAGGTCACTTAACTTTGATGAGTTAGTTCTTTTCGGGTTTTATTTCTAATTATTTATGTGTTTTTATTGCTAGGTAGTTTATTTGGGGTTTGGCGTGTAATTCGGAATAAAGAGAGCAAATTATCACATTTTCATCTCATGCGGCAAAAGAGAAGAAAAGAGAACAAGGGGTATTTTGGTCATTTTGATCAAAATCAGAAGTGAAACAACAAGTGGAGTCAATGGCGAGTCCAATGGTGAAAACGGAAGTCAATTCTGAGTTCGGACGAGGAAGTTGTGAAAGATAGAAGCCAAGGTCTTTTCTTGAAGGCATGATGCACCCGAAAAGGTTGCACACACAAGCGGAGGTATCAAGTAGTAATCCGGCAAAGCCGGGATCGATCCAAGGATAGGAAGGTAGTTTGGATATCGAAGGGTCTTACCCTCGGTCTAGATATTAAACGCTAACTTAAACTAAAAAGGAAAGGAAGAAACATTAATAAGGGGTTTTGATTGAATAAGCAATAAAGAAAACAAATAAACTAATTAAACGATATATGTAAACGGGCGAGAGAGATTCGAGAGAACTGTCGGAGGAACAAGAGTCGGGAGACGGTAAGACTCGATTCGGGTAACAAATAAGTGAGAGAGGTGTCGAAGTCCGGGAATCCATAATGATAAACCTACGACTATGTGTAGTCCGATTTAATGTGTCAAGGTAAAATCGATATTCCACTCCTAAAGTAGATGTCTCTAAGTACTACGTATATCCGGAGATCATACTTAGTCAAACAAACGTCTAAATCGGTTAATCCCGAGTCATCGAAAGTGTCGTCTAGTCGCCTAACTATATGAAGTGCATGACAAGACACATGAAATTATGACTTAGACTACGATCGATATCGAATACTTCGTTTCGTCTATAAACTATGCGAAGTGTTTGACAAGACACATGAAAATACGATCAAAACGATAATCGAAATAAATGAACATCAATTTATAATCAAAACATGAAATCATATTAAACATAATCACGAATTCATCACATTTCATCTCATATAATCGACACACTAAAGTTAGCTAAACATGGTGATTAAATAAGAAATGGAAAGAAGATGATGAGAGAATCCCCCTTTTTCGATGTGGTTCGAGGCTAAGATCGTCGGAAAATATGAGTTTTTAAGGTTCAGCCGATCTCCCCTTAGCAAATTCTGGGTTCCCCATAGCGACCACCATCATCTTCTCCATTTAGAACTCAACCTCCATTAAAGCTAACCCCTAGTTTTCTCTCTCTAGCAATCTTTAACAAAAATCAAATCAAACCACAGGGGAAGCTAGCCAAGGATGAGGGGAACAAAATCCCTAAGATTTCGGATCAAAAAAGTTGCCGGAAACACCATGAAAATTCCGGTCAAGATAAGGTATTTTCGGTCAAAACCCTAAATCCACCCAAAAATACTTGAAATCCGGCTATAACACCTTGGTCCGAGCCATCCCTAGTAGTCCGAGTTGCAGCCGCGACCTTGGACAAGCTTCCCGTAAAGAACCAAGCACATCCGAGCATGGAAGCTTCCACCCGAGTTGCTTTCAAGCAGGAGCAGCTGCTGGTCGCTGCTGTCACATGCTGCTGCCGGTCCGAGAAAGCTGCACGACGCGTCCGTGCTGCTGCGTGCAAGTTGCAGCTGCTGTAATGGAAGCTGCTGCTCGGTCTCTTGCCGTGCAGCCGCGTCTCTGTTCCGTGCCGCTATGGTGCCGGCCAAGTTGGCCGGCACCCCACCTTCTCTCTTTCAAACTCTCACTCAAACCCTCTTGCTCCTTCACAAACCCTAGAAAAACCTTCCAAAATCTCTTCCTTCTTTCATCTTCTTTGGGCTTGGGTTTTGTTCCTTCATATCTAGGCTCTTGGGTTATAGACTTGGGCTTTAATCTTCACTTGGAAATCAAGGGGGGTGCCTTCATAGAATCTTTGTTTTAAGACCGAACCTCGACTTCTTTCTTTCACAACTTTCCCGTCCGAACTCGGAATGGACTTCCGTTTTCACCGTTGGACTCGTCTTTGACTCCTCTTCTCATTTGATTTGCTTGAAGTCTTTTTCTCTCGTTTTGGGTACATGAAATGATAGTGATAATTCGCTCCCTTTATTCTGAATTAAGTTCTTTATTCCAAATATGGTACCTAAACAAGAAAAACACATAAAATGTTATTGATAACACTCGAAAAGGACTAATTAGTCTAAGTTAGGCTCTCCAAATGTGACATTTTCATGTCACATCAACATCCCCAAACTTAAACTTTGCTAGTCCTCGAGCAAACAAAATAAAATGAGAGGCTAACTCACTTTCGGAGGAATTCCGGTTGCATTTAGCATATGCAACAAGCCGTTAAACCCCTAGGTTACCCCTAGTGGACGAGTGTGATCTCGTGAGGGTTTCCATAGATGACACCCACAAACATCGTGGTTTCAAATACATAAGGGTCCAACATCCAAATCATAGATAAGCATAGTTCATATAGTAAAGGGTTTAAGCATGTCAACACATAATGAATCAAGTAAATAAGTTCATGTAAAAGCTAAGGGCCCCTTCACTAATGATCTTACCCTAAAATGCAAGTGTCACACCATAATGAGCAACATCTATGTTCCGAAGCCACAACGCCTTGATTCCTAGTTTAGTACATTTCGCCTCGACTTCGGCCTCACGGGTATACACTCCAAATATGAAATCACTTAAGACTTGTTCGCTCGTATGTGTGAGTGTGATCACTAACATGGACTCAACACATAAAAAGGGGTGAGGACAACATTTTGGAACGAATGATCTTCGAAAAGAAATTAGCCACTAAATAGAGTGGGGAAGCTCACTCGCCCTTCTCACCCATTCTACCCTCTAAGAATGCCTTCTAAAGGTTAACGGATACTAGAAATGGATGACGATGGAGGATTCCCGAGAATGTCGAACTCTTCATGATAGAACCTCTTAAGCACTTCCACATTCGTTTCTTGCTTCGAATACTTATTCATGAACATACACAAAAACACACATATATACAATCACATCACTCACACAAAAGAGCTAACATGCTCAAACATAACATAAACAACTTTATTCATCATTCATTTTTCATTTTTTTTTTTTGTTTTCTCTTTTTTTTCATAACACAACATTACATAAAACAAACATAACTCACACAATACTATATTCTTGCAATCAACTTTTTCTATTTCATACTTGCTTTGACATTCTTCTTTCTTTCTTCTCATGTCTTCATGCTCGGGATATAAGATGATGATTGTAATGGAGTATCCGCCTCCCTCTAGTTGACACTCTTATTGGGTTTCATGGACTAAGGGCAAGGTTAATTCGCTATCCTAATGTCACTCCTAGTGGCTAAGAAAGTTGAGCACACGAGATCAAATGAGCTCTTTTAATAGGTACGAGGTTGAGTAGCTCTTCATTCTACTCGGAGTTAGCGCGGAAGAGTACACTCGAAGGGCAATTTAGGCTTTGAGCTCTCACATGGGTTAAGTCTCCACTAATGACTACTCTAGGTCTCTTAGAGATGTTTCTTCTTCACTAAGATGTTACTCCCATAGTATAACACAAACACTCAAAGACTCGACTTTCATGCAAAGACCATTAGCAATCACAAAACTCATCAACTCGACACATATGCATCAACATTTTTAAAACTATCACTATAATCACATGCAAATGTATTCAAAATGTTCAAAAAATTTCAAATTTTGGCTAATTTGAACCCTTTTGTCTTTGAAACCCATGGTCATGCATTGGTTATGGTCATATCCCGCATCCCCAAACTTAAAACTAACATTGTCCTCAATGTTCTAAGCATACACTCACCAAAAGATAAAGAGGCACATCAATTTAAAGAGAAGAGTGGAGAGATATTACCATAACCGAAGGAGATAAAGGATGATACTACCAAGGCTCATGTATAAAGAGGTTCCAAGTTGATGTCAAGCTCGCGCCATCCCTAAACTTGGAACAAACCACGTCTTAGAAGTAAAACATATAAGAGATGCTCCTAAAATATCACCAAATATCATGAGAGTGAAGCACATAAAAACATGACCATATAAAGTCTACCACTAACGCGGGTATACATGATTGCATTGAGATATGCAATTAGCCTTTCATTCTCTTGTTTTCACACAAGAGCACGAGTTATGTCTCGTGGAGGGTTTCCAGAGATGATACCCACAAACATCAAAGGCCACCTTAGTCGGCCTAACGATCATATAGTAAAAGCCGGAAGATTTGGGGGTCAACCCAAAGAAAGCTATATACAAAATCTAATCGTCTCACAAAAATATACGAGCTATAACGTGCAAGTGAGACGATAGAAGAAAATAAGCCATCCCCAAACTTAGTGGATGCACGGTCCACTAAGGTAGCATAAATGCTAGGGCTGACGACTAGGAAGTCGTCAAAAGGATCGACATATAAGTGAAGTGAGAGGAGGTCAGTCGAAGGCAAGAAGTCAAACTCAAGCTTAGTGGATAAAACATCCACTAAGTCCCTAGACATGCTAGGGATGACGTCCGAAGTGTCCCAAAAGGGGTCAACAACCGAGTCTGAGATCATAATTTCCTTAGGTAAGTAATCCAACAAGCTATCCGCTATATCTTCAACTACTATGTTATCGACATCCTTAAAGGCATCGGGAGCCTCAAAGTTGGTTGCAACACCTTCACTTCTACATAACTCATCCAAGTAATCACAAGTGCTAAAAATTGGAAAGTTTAATAACGTGTGATCCCCAAACTTGCTCTTAGAGCTATCATCCTGAACATTAAAATTTAATGTAATCTGATCATGGTGAGATGACAATGGTCGAGGGAGTGAGCAACAAGGGTCATCAGTCTGTTCAATCTCAAATGGTCTATCAGGAGCTTCATCGACATTTAACTTAAGACTAGAGTTAGGTGTATTACCCTCACCATCATTCATAGTCTCTTCTTGAGTTTGGGGTGCGCAAACCCCTTCCTCGTCGACGATAGGCTCTGACTCAAGTCTATCAACAATTTTGAGAATCCGTTCCGTGATCTCCGTTATATCTCGATTAAATCTAGTTTGGTACTCTAAAATTGCTTGGAGAGTGTCTTCAGACATCTCCTCGTAATAAGGCACATGAGTATAACTAGACGAAGACTCTCGCGGAACACGGATCATGGGACAATACTCGGTCAAATGGTCTAAGCTCTCACAAATAGCACAAACCGGGCTAATGGTCTCCATGATCCTTTCTTCACTACCTTCATGTGAATACATAGACTCGACTCTTTGATTAGAATCTTCGAGTCGGGAAATGCCATCACTATGTGAACCGTTCATATATGCTTGTCGATAGTCACGAAGACTTCGACGTGGTCGATCAACGCTAATAGAACTACGGTTTTCATCAAATGACAAATTCCTACATGAAGGTGTGGTCATCTCAAATTCTTGTCGATAGTCTCGGAGACTCTTACGGGGTTGGTTACCCTCATGCTCATAATCTCTAAAACCATATTCATGACGAGTCTGACCGACTCCATACATCCGTCGATATTCACCCATGGTCATCCTAGGTCGGTCAGGCTCAACTCGCCTATTCCTATCACTAGTCGGACCATTCCTATGTAAATTTGAGTAGTCCTGATGACTTGTAGATGGTCGACTAGTGTTGGAAAGGGTTTGCATAAGGTCATTCTCATCAAATGACCAACTTGCCATGATCTCACAATGTTCAAGGATACTAACACACAATCGCAAAATGGGAACAAACACTTATAGGCTAACAATCACACACAAGTGAAAAGGAAGAGATAGAATGTGATACTATCGAGTACTCCTGTCCTTTCGTTCGCCTTTTCCTTGGCTTCTCGATTCCTTCCTTTTCCTTCGCCTTTATGTCACTTTTGGCTCTTTTCTTGAAAACGGTACCTAAAAAAATAAAAAATAAAAAGATAAGAAATCACAAAATAAAGAAAACAAAAACGTCTAAGTAAGCAAATATCACAAAACTAATGAACAAAAAAACAAACAGTATCCAAACTACTAAACCTATCCCCGGCAGCGGCGCCAAAAACTTGATAACACTCGAAAATGACTAATTAGTCTAAGTTAGGCTCTCCAAATGTGACATTTTCATGTCACATCAAGGCACCCCCCTTTGGTTCTAATTGTAGAGACTAGATGAAGGGACTCCCTTGGTCTCTAATTCAAAGCCCAACATCTAAGCCCAAGTTCAAGAATACCCAAAGAAGAAAGGAGGTGTAGAGATTTTATGAGCAACCACTTTTGGGCCCAAGTCAAAGTAGTCTAAAGACTTATCAAGTTGAACTTGGGCTTTGAATTAGAGACCAAGGGAGTGCCTTCATCTAGTCTCTACAATTAGAACCAAAGAGGGGTGCCTTCAAGAAAATACCTTGGCTTCTATCTTTCACAACTTCCTCGTCCGAACTCGGAATTGACTACCGTTTTCACCGTTGGACTCGCCATTGACTCCACTTGTTGTTTGACTTCTGATTTTGACCAAAATGACCAAAATACTCCTGGTTCTCTTTTCTTCTCTTTTGCCGCATGAGATGAAAATGTGATAATTCGCTCTCTTTATTCCGAATTACACGCCAAACCCCAAATAAACTACCTAGCAATAAAAACACATAAACAATTAGAAATAAAACCCGAAAAGAACTAACTCATCAAAGTTAAGTGGCCTGAATGTGGCATTTTCACGCCACATCAAACGTAAATAACCAAGTACTATTAGGAAAGTAATGACGAACAAAAATCGACAATAATATGAGCAAATGGCTCCAAAAATCGAGAGGAAAGTGGCTTTCGAATAGATTCCACTCAGAATTTTAAATTGGAGATAATCCCATTGAATTTCAGAGGTCCCGTTGCACTTGGGGAGCTTGATCACACTAGATGTAGAGGCCTACAACAACAAAAAAACAACAACGTCTAGACTATGATGATAATCGATGACTGAGATGATTTCCCAACCGGGAAGGTATAAAATAACTACAGGTTCGAAAATTGCCCTTTCTACGATTCTTTTGCGATATCAATATTCAGAATTTCTTTCTAACCAACTTAACATCAATTCAAGTCTTGATCTAGTTGTGGCTATATGAATTCATTCTTCTCCCATAACCCAACAATTAGGAGCCTATGAACCAATCAGCTTGCATGAGAGTAGGAAATTGAAATGAGTAGGAAATTTCATAAATTTGGAGAGGCAAAACCGTTTCTTGATCAATTAACAAAGATAATGAAGTTATGGTTATGGTGATAACAAAATATGATGAGAATACTAGGAACAAATAAATTGATACTAATATATTGATGTAATTAAGAAAAAATTAACTTCCAATCCGTCGAGCGATAATCATTGAATCGGTTACGACCGCTAATTAAGAAGAAGCAAAATAGGATCGAACTATACTTATATATAGATGTACTCCTTCCCCCGCAAGATGATATCCCATCAGACATACCCTTTCAGTGTTATCTAATTATAACCCTTGGGAGATCTCAAAATATCATTTGAAACTTCTACATGCCTGAAGAATTCAGAGGTATGGTGTGTAGTTAGAATGGAAGGCCAAACATGGTGTCTCATCAGTTGCATAAGGCATTATGCTGGAGTCATCCAACTATTCCGTATTACGATGCAGGTAGGATCTACTTTGACCAAGAATTTGGATTTTGTAGGAATCCATTCACAAGTCTAAATACACTATATATAACCATCTTACTCTGATTTTAAATGATTTTCTTCTTTCCTCAACTTTGCAGTGAGAGTGAAAATCTTGTTTTTTCTTTCTGGATTTGATGAAAGCTTGTTATCTTCTTGATGAGACATGAAAATGTCCCATCTGAATCTCTTAACTCGGGCTAGTTAGTCCAATTCGAGCAGTTACTCTGATAAATTGAGTGTTTCTTTTGTCCAGGTGTCTTCTACGAAATTGAGCGCGAAAATGGATAAAAACGGGAGAAAGACACATTAAGGGCATTTCAGTCATTTGGTGGTAAGGGTGCTATGGTAATTTTGGTCAATATTGAAACTTCGATGCAAGATAGAGTCGATGACGAACCCAACGGCGAAAATGGGAGTCAAAACGGGGTCCGAATGAGGAAGTTAGTCCAAGTCAAAGATCGGAGTCAATAAGGGTTGATCAAATCAGCTAGCCAACATGTGGCTTGCAATCTGACGGGCGAGAGAAAATTTTCGGTACATTTTCGGACACAAAACGGGACTATAGTCTCAATTGTGCTTCCATTCAGATCCAGGGGTCATCTTCATTTCAGTGACGCGCGGGTTAAATCCAAGAATGTATCGAAATTTATATCATCCGGCCGCGAAGCATGAAATCAGCGCCTATGACTTCCACCCGACAGCCACATGTGACGTGATTGATTGGGTCCAAGCTGTTGATACTTTCTCTCATCTTCTTATCTTATTCAGGTGAAAGAAAGGGAAGTTTTTAAACTAAAGAGAAAGATAGCTAGAGGAAGAAAACAGAAAAGGAAAGAGGAGATAGAGAGCTAGAGATGGAACTTTTTGGTAGAGATTTCTTTATAAAACAGAGAATATGGAAGGAAACCTGGGGAGAGATTAAAGGTATTTTCGGCTAAGAGAGAGAAGATATTTTCTCTCTCTAAAAACTGCAACTAATGTAGTTGGAGGTTACTGGAGAGGGAGAAGATTTTGATTTTTCTTCTTTATATAGGAAACAAGAAAAAAACAGCAAGGGGAGATCACGGCTTGATGTGACACGAAAATGTCACATTAGGAGAGCCTAACTTAGACTAAATAGTCCTTTTTGAGTGTTATCAATAATATTTTATGTATTTTTCATGTTAGGTACTTATTTGGAGTTAAACATGAAATTCTGAATAAAAGGAGCGAATTATCACTATCATTTTATGTGCCCAAAACGAGAGAAAATGACTTCAAGCAAATTAAATTACAAGTAGAGTCAATGACGAGTCCGACGGTGAAAAACGGAAGTCAATTCCGAGTTCGGACGGGGAAGTTATTAAAGAAAGAAGCCCGAGGGTATTTTAGTCCTTTGTGAGAATTTGAAGATGTATAGCAAGGATGGAGGCACCCTCTTGGTTTCTCAATCAAAGCCCAAGAGCCCAAAAAAGAATGACAAAGAAGATTTTATGAGCACTCTCTCTTTATGGATCCAAGTCAACAAAGTCTAAATGAATTGACTAAGTCAATGGACCCTAGGGTTTTAGTAGTGTATTTTACTATTCATCATCTGCTATCTTGGGGAAAGGAGGCAAAGAGGAAGAGAGAGAAAGAGGAGGCTAAGAGTTTAGGGTTCTTGTTCTTGAGTTTGAAAGCTTGAGAGAGAGAGAAAAATAGAGGTAGAAGAAGGAGGCCGGCCAAGCTAGGCCGGCCTAGTTAGGCCGGCCAGAGTTTGACCGGAATAGTAGCTCGGGAAGCCACAAGGCATAGCTCACGGGATGCATCCACAGCAGCTCGGGCAGCCATGGAAGCATAGCGCGCGGGACCGTCTCACGGCCGGGAAGCAGCAACAGCACGGGCTGTGCTTCACGGGAGTTGCTGTTCGGGCTGCCATTAACAGCGGCTCGGACCTTCAATGGAGCACGGCAGCTGCTCGCACAAGGCACGGGACAGCTCGACTACATGAGCATGGGTCGCGGCTGCAGCTGGGGACACGAGGGACAGCGCGGAACGGCTCGGAGCTTGTGCATTTGGCCGGATCTAGGGTTGGCCGGATCTAGGGTTGGCCGGAATCCTCACTTCTTTGGTCGGATTTTGCTAGGTGTTCCGGCAACCTTCTTGGTCCACAACCTTAGGGCTTTTACTCCCCTCATCCTTGGCTAGCTTCTCATTTGGTTTGATTTGATTTCGGACAACAAATTTCTAGAGAGAGAAAGCTAGGGTTAGCTTTAATGGAGGTTGTGTTCTAAATGGAGAAGATGATGGTGGTCGCTATGGGGAACCCAAAATTTGCTAAGGGGAGATCGGCTGCACCTTAAAGACTCATTTCTAGAGAGAGAACGCTAGGGTTATCCATCATCATCAGAGTTTAAAGAACAGAAAAGAGAGAAAGGAACCATTTTTCATCATCATATTATTCTCGGCTAGAACCGACTACCATTAACATCATCTATCTTTCTTCTTCTTCTTCTGTTTGTAATTTTTTTAGTCTGAGAAAAGATTATTAAGAGAGAAAGAGAGAAAGAATTGTAAGAGATTGTAGAGAGAGATATGATGATTTGGAGAACAGAAAAGAGGATAGTAGTTGAAACAGAGAGATACACCTTTTTCATCATCTTCATCACTCGTTTTTCTAGATTTTTCTTTTTGTATTCTGTTTCTTTGTGAGAGAGAGATTACAGAGAAAGTGACAGATTAGAAGAGAGAAAGAAAACAGTAGAGAGAAAAAGTAGTTGGAGAAGACGAGAAAAGAGCGTGGAAAATAATTTTCTCACAGGGAAATATTTCCGAGAATACGAGAAAATCGTTCTCCATCAGGGGTGCGTTTGGCTGCCAGTGGAAAATCAGAAGGAAAATCGTTTCCAGCGAGGAAGAAAAGTCTGTTTTCTTCTCTCCCTCTTTACTTTATTTTCCATTTTTTTTTATAATGTTCATGAGTAACTAACTCTTTTATCTAGGGTTTTAGATGAAGTTCATCATAACTATTTTCTCGATACAATTTACAAACAAGTTTTAATTGTTTTTAATGATGAAATCTTCCGGATTTTTAGACCGTTCATGGACTAGAATCTGAGTTATATAAGGAATTCGCTAATTAAATCCAAATAAATTGTCATTGGAATTGTTAGGAGGACGGATTCGAAAACCCTAGGTTCTCCCATTTCTTGAATTTTATGTCATTTTAGTTTATTTGTTATCTTTATTTGAATTTTATCACCAAAACCAAGTTAGAATCCAAGTTAGAATTAAGGCTAGAATTTGGGTTTGGCTAAGTCTCTGAGGAACGAACCGGTCTTACCGGAATTTATTACAACTTGACACCCATGCACTTGCAGGTGTAGACCTATTTATGAAACTTTCTAGGCCCATCAAGTTTTTGGCGCCGCTGCCGGGGACTAAATTTGAATTTGTCTTATCTTATTTCTATATTTCGAAAGTTTTATTTTTGGTAAGTTTTTATTTTTGGACACTTTGACTGGCTTTTCCATTTCTTGGTGTGTGGAACACTAAGGAGCAAAAGAAAAGGCGCAACAAGGAGAGGAGCTCCAGAAGAAGAATTTACAGTTTTATTTTTAGTATTTTTTATTTTTGGTGAGAGAGAGACTTTTAGACTTTCTAGTTTTTATTTAGGTTTTAAAGTTTTGACCCTAAATTGGAGGGCTTTATAAATTGTAAACGAAAACCAAAACGAAGCCTAGGGTTGGAACACTCGCGGGGAGAATGGCCTGGGTCGTCTGCAAGGGTCATCGCCCGTCTTGAACGGGAGGTAATTTCTTAATCACCCACGAAGCTCCTGTCAGTGGGTAATTGTGTGTTTTGTGTGCCTAATTGCTTTGATCGAATTGTTTAGTATAAGCATTCTAGTAAGGGCAATAACCCAATTGAAAGATAGGAGACGGATTTCATCGCCGTTCTCTTGCCCAAATAGGTAACAACATTCACGATCCTAAACCTCACTTAAAACTAAAATCTGATTTAGACATTAGCCCCAAAGGTCTCGAGCTCATAGGATCCTTGAAACAATTCAGGGACTTGATTTTTATTTGGGCATTCCTTGATGCACCCGAAAAGGTTGCACACCCAAGCGGAGGTATCAAGTAGTAATCCGGCAAAGCCGGGATCGATCCAAGGATAGGAAGGTAGTTTGGATATCGAAGGGTCTTATCCCTCGGTCTAGATATTACAAGCTAACTTAGACTAAAAAGGAAAGCAACAAAGATAAATGGGGGTTTTGATCGAAAGAGTAACAAAAGAAGAAAGCGAGTAAAACTAAACTAAACGATAAAGTAAATGGGCGAGAGAGATTCGAGAGAAGAGTCGGGAGGCAACAAGAGTCGGGAGATAAATAAGTGAGAAAGGTGTCGAACCGAGAATCCGATAATGATAAACGTACAACTATGTATGATCCGACCTAATGTTCAAAGCATAACCGATGTTCGACTCCTAAGGTGATGTCTATAAGCACTACGTATATCCGGAGATCATACTTAGTCAAACAAACATCATAATCGATTAATCCCGAGTCAACGAAAGTGTTGTCTAGTCGCCTAACTATGTGAAGTGCATGACAAGACACATGAAAATATGACTTAGACTACGATCGATATCGAATACTTCGTTTCGTCTATTAACTCTGCGAAGTGCTTGACAAGACACATGAAAATACGATCAAAACGATAATCGAATTAAATGAACATCAATTCATAATCAAAACATCAAATCATATTAAACATAACACGAATTCATCACATTTCATCTCATGTAATCGACACACTAAAGTTAGCTAAACATGGTGATTGAATAGGAAATGGAAAGAAAATGATGAGAGAATCCCCCCTTTTCGATGTGGTTCGAGGCTAAGATCGTCGGAAAATATGAGTCTTTAAGGTGCAGCCGATCTCCCCTTAGCAAATATCTGGGTTCCGCATAGCAATCACCATCATCTTCTCCATTTAGAACACAACCTCCATTAAAGCTAACCCTAGCTTTTTCTCTCTAGAAATTTCTAACCCAAAATCAAATCAAACCACATGGGTAGCTGGCCAACAACATGGGGAATAAAAGCCCTAAGGTTTCCGGCCTAGGAAGTGGCCGGAAAACCCTAGAAAAGTCCGGCCAAGGTTGATGAGGTCCGGCCAAAGCACAAATCCGGCCAAATCAAGCTATCCCGAGCCGTGCATAGGCGTCCCGTGCTCATCCCGAGCGAACCGAGCTGCTTCCGGCCGAGTTTCTTGCTGTCCCGAGCTGTTCTTTGACATCCATGGCCGTCCCAAGCTTACAACAGCCGTCCCGTGCTCACTCCTTGCCGTCTCCAGCTGCAGCCGCGTCCCGTGCAGATGAACAAAGCTGCAGCCGCATCCCGTGTTGCTTGAAGCTCCGAACAGCAGCTGCTTGAAGATCCCGTGCTATGTTGTGCCGCTTCCCGAGCTCTCTGTGGTGCAGGCCAAGTTGGCCGGCACTCCTCCTCCTCTCCTTCAAGATCTCTCAAGCCCTAACCTTTATCTCTCCTCAAGAACACCTCTCTAGCCTCCTTCCCTCTCTAACTCCCTTCCAAGCTAGAAGATGATGAATAGTATATCCAACTTGTGTTTACTACTCAAACCCTAGGTCAAGACTTAGTCAATTTCTTTAGACTTTGTTGACTTGGATCCATAAAGAGAGGGTGCCCATATAATTCTTCCTTGTAATTCTTTCTTGGGCTCTTGAGCTTTGATTTAGCAACCAAGAAAGTGCCTCCATCCTTGTCTCTACATCTTCAAATTCTCACAAAGGACTAGAATACCCTCGGACTTCTTTCTTTCATATCTTCCCCGTCCGAACTCCGAATTGAATACCGTTTTCACCGTCGGACTCGTCATTGACTATACTTGTAACTTGATTTGCTTGAAGTCTTTTTCTCTCATTTTCGGCACATGAAATGATAGTGATAATTCGCTCCTTTTATTCCGAAATCACACGCTTAACTCCAAAATAAGTACCTAACATGAAAAACACATAAAATATTATTGATAACACTCGAAAAGGACTAATTAGTCTAAGTTAGGCTCTCCAAATGTGACATTTCCGTGTCACATCAAATATTAAAAGCTAACTTAGACTAAAAAGGAGAGAAACAAGGATAAATGAGGGGGTTATGATTGAATAAGCAACAAAGAAAACAAATAAACTAATTAAACGATAAAAGTAAACGGGCGAGAGAGATTCGAGAGAAGAGTTCAGAGGAACAAGAGTCGGGAGACGGTAAGACTAGATTCAGGCAACAAATAAGAGAGAGAAGTGTTGAAGTCCGGGAATCCATAATGATAAACCTACGACTACGTATGATCCAATCTAATGTGTCGAAGTACAATCGATATTCGACTCCTAAAGTAGATGTCTCTAAGTACTACGTATATTCGGGGATCATACTTAGTCAAACAAACGTCTAAATCGGTTAATCCCGAGTCATCGAAAGTGTCGTATAGTCGCCTAACTATGTGAAGTGCATGACAAAACACATGAAATTATGACTTAGACTACGATCGATATCGAATACTTCGTTTCGTCTATTAACTATGCGAAGTGCTTGACAAGACACATGAGAATACGATCAAAACGATAATCGAAATAAATGAACATCAATTTATAATCAAAACATCAAATCATATTAAACATAATCACGAATTCATCACATTTCATCTCATATAATCGACACACTAAAGTTAGCTAAACATGGTGATTAAATAAGAAATGGAAAGAAGATGATGAGAGAATCCCCCTTTTTCGATATGGTTCGAGGCTAAGATCGTCGAAAAATATGAGTCTTTAAGGTGCAGCCGATCTCCCCTTAGCAAATTCTGGGTTCCCCATAGCGACCACCATCATCTTCTCCATTTAGAACACAACCTCCATTAAAGCTAACCCTAGCTTTCTCTCTCTAGAAATTTCTTGTCCAAAATCAAATCAAACTACATGGGAAGCTAGCCAAGATGATGGGGAGCAAAAGGCCTAAGATTTCGGACCAAGAAGGTTGCCGGAATACACAAGAAAAACCGGCTAAAGAGATGAAGATTCCGACCAAAACCCTAGGTGTATCCGGCAAGAAGCTGCTGTCCCGGCACGAAGCTGTTGTTCCGTGCGCGTCTAAGGTGCTGTCCCGAGCTGGAGTATATGCTGTCCGTCCGTCCCCTTTGAATCCCGAGCAGCAGCTCCATGAGAGCTTCAAAAACCGAGCTGCTGCTGCAACTCCATGAGAGCTCGGGCTGCTGTTGCGTCCCATGCGTGCTGTCCCGTGCTGGAGTAGACGCATCCCGTGCACAGCAGCTGTCCCGAGCTGGTTCCTTGCCCGTGCTTGCAGCCGAGCTGCTATTGCTTGCTGCCTCCGGCTGCTTCCGGCCAAGACTAGGCCAGCCCTAGTGTTGGCCGGCCTCCTCCTTCTTCTCCCTTTTTCCTTCTCTTTCAAACTCTTGAACCCTTCAACCCTAGAACTCCTTTAGCCTCTCTCTCTTCTCTCCCTTCTTGCTTGGTTCTCAATGATGAATTAAGAAGATGATGAATAGTAGCCTAAACTACTAAAACCCTAGGTCAAGACTTTGACTTTGACTCAGACTTGGGTCCAAAAGCGAGGCTCTGGCAAGCTATTGGCAGAGATATCTCGGGGAGAAAACCAGACACTCTGGCAGAACTGATTGAGAGGCTGCAACAGTTTATTAGAAGAGAGGAAAATTATTTACGAATGAAGGAAGTGGCCAACATCCCATACGAGAGTGAACCTCCCCGAAAGAAGGAACGGGACGAAGCCAGGCCGCCCAGGAATCGAGAGCGAGGCAGGAGGCCAGACCTGACTTCGCCACCTATACTCCACTGATGAAAGGGAGGGAGGAAATCTTGCAGGGTTGATAGAGAGGAGTTCGGTCCCAGAGACATGACTGCGTGGTGCGCCTTCCACAGAGGCTACGACCACAAGACCGACAACTGTCGGCACCTCAAAAATCTTATCGAAGAAATGGTGAGCTGGATAAATACATCCAGAAAGAACAGCGACCCTACGAACACCAGAACAAGAGGCCAATAAACAGGGCAGGAATCAGATCGGAACCAGAAACTAACGAGCAGCGCTCGACTTTCGAAAAAGCAAACAAGGACTTTGAGGATCCTGTCAGAGTGATGGGAAATATCAATACCATAGCAGGAGGACCAACCCTCAGCGGAGCAACCAAGGGAAAACAACGTCGATATGCCAAAGAGGCAAAGAACCTACCAATGAAACACCACCTATCGTTTTTACTGATGATGATCTAGTTGGGGTAATAACTCCGAACGCGGATCTGTTGGTAATAACAGATGTGGTGGCCAATTGGAGGGTAGGACGCATCCTGGTCGATACAGGAAGCTCGACGAAAGTCATGAGTCGGACATGCTTCCAAAAACTCGGGGTAAGTCAGCACTACCTCAAATCTTATAAGTCTTGCTTGACAGGGTCTGGCGACAACCAGGTCGAAATAGAAGGAATAGCAACCTGCCCGTACTAATCGGCGAAGGAGAATCAAAGAAAGTAATAATGCTAAACTTCGCCATTGTCGACAAGATGTACGCCTATAACATCATACTAGGCAGGAACTTTCTGAGGGAGTCAGGAGCAATAGTTTCCGTGAACCACCCCATGATGAAATTCCCAATTCTGGGAACAAATCTCATAGGACGGTCAGAGGAGACCAAAAAGTAGCCAGGGAATGCTACCTCATTTCCGCCCAGGGCTGCGAGGAAGAAGCGACCAATCCGATCACCGTTGGAGAAAACAAAGTATTCTACGGTGACCCCACAACGGACATGCAGAGCTGAAAAAATCAGGTCATCACTACCTCTAATCTATTTCCTTTTTTAAATAAAGCCATTAGGCAAAAGAAGTAGCGCTACTAGCTACATATTTTATCTAATAAAATAAAATAAAATATTTGAGCAGAAGACGCTATAAAAGGAGGAGTCCTAGTTAAACTCGCTCTAACTGAGCAGGTAGCCCTGATAGCGAAAGCTACGACCAGGCGACCCAAAAGGTAGCCGGCCTTGGTAGCGAAAGCAGTGACCAAGGGCCCTCATTTAAAAAAACAACCCTGCTAGCGAAAGCCACGACCAGGGACAGGACAACCTTGATAGCTATGGCAACGACCGAGGGTCCTAAGGAACAGTCCAAGTTAAACTAAAACTTTACTCAAGTAAAACTGACCCTTCACCAAGGTCCCAAGGAGAAGCCCTAGTCAAACTGATCGGCTCAAGCCGGCAAATGAGGTAGCTCCGGTAGCCACGACTGCGACCCGAGGCCTCGCAAGTAGAAGTCCTAGTTAAACTTAAAATCTTTACTCGAGTAAAACGTGGTCCCCTTTGAGGATCCCAAGGAGAAGTCCTAGTTAAACTACAGCCCTGGCGAAGGTGACCGGGGGAATAAGGAGAAGTCCTTGCGAAGCTTGTCAGGCGAAAGCAGACAAAGCTTAAATTTGGGAATCTTGATGTGACACGAAAATGTCACATTTGGAGAGCCTAACTTAGACTAATTAGTCCTTTTTGAGTGTTATCAATAATATTTTATGTGTTTTTCATGTTAGGTACCTATTTTGGAGTTAAACATGTAAATCAGAATAAAATGAACGAATTGTCACTATCATTTCATGTGCCAAAAACGAGAGAAAAAGACTTCAAATAAATCAAATTACAAGTTGAGGCAATGACGAGTCCAACGGTGAAGACGGAAGTCAATTCCGAGTTCGGACGAGGAAGTTGTGAAAGATAGAAGCCAAGGTCTTTTCTTGAAGGCACCTCATTTGGTTCTAATTGTAGAGGCTAGATTAAGGCACTCCTTTGGTCTTTAATTCAAAGCCCAACATCTAAGCCCAAGTTCAAGAATACCCGAAAAAGAAGGAAGGTGTAGAGATTTTATGAGCACCCACTTTTGGGCCCAAGTCAAAGTAGTCTAAAGACTTAGTCAACTTGACTAAGTCTAGGGTTTGAACCAAGTTAGGTTACTATTCATCTTCTTCTTGATTGAGGATGGATATTGAACAACCAAGAAGAGAGTAGAGAGAGAAAAAGAGGCTAGGGTTTAGGGGTTGGAAGTTCTTGAAGTGATAGTTTGATAGAGAGGAGCAAGAGAGGAAGAAAGAGGAGGCTGCTGTCTCGTGTTGCAGCCCCGAGCAGCAGCTCGAGCTGCAACACGAGCAGCAGCTCGGGACAGCTATGGAGGATGCACGGGCAGCTCGAGCAAGACGCGTCCTCAGTAGCAGCAGCTTCCACGGGACGTGTTTGAGCTCGGATGTGCACATTCCAAGGCTCGGGACAGTAGCTCGTGTAGAGGGACAGCAACTCGGGTTTCTTCATGAGCTCGGGATGAAGTGTAGCAGCTCGGGACGGGCATTGGAGAGCTCGGTCGGGAGCTGTCTTGCTCGGGACGAAGCTCACATGCACGGGACAGCACCGGCCGGATGCACAAGGTCCGGGAAGGAGCTTTCTTGGCCGGATTTCTTCCAACTTTGGCCGGATTTTCTAGGGTGCTCCGGCTACTTTCTTGGCCGGAAACCTTAGGGCTTTTACTCCCCATCATCTTGGCTAGCTTCCCACATGGTTTGATTTGATTTTGGGTTACAAATTTCTAGAGAGAGAAAGATAGGGTTAGCTTTAATGGAAGTTGTGTTCTAAATGGAGAAGATGATGGTGGTCACTATGGGGAACCCAGAATTTGCTAAGGGGAGATCGGCTGAACCTTAAAGACTCATATTTTCCGACGATCTTAGCCTCGAACCACATCGAAAAAGGGGGATTCTCTCATTATTTTCTTTCCATTTCTTATTCAATCACCATGTTTAGCTAACTTTAGTTTGTCGATTATATGAGATGAAATGTGATGAATTCGTGACTATGTTTAATATGATTTGATGTTTTGATTATAAATTGATGTTCATTTATTTCGATTATCGTTTTGATCGTATTTTCATGTGTCTTGTCAAGCACTTCGTATAGTTAATAGACGAAACGAAGTATTCGATATCGATCGTAGTCTAAGTCATAATTTCATGTGTTTTGTCATGCACTTCATATAGTTAGGCGACTAGACGACACTTTCGATGACTCGGGATTAACCGATTTAGACGTTTGTTTCACTAAGTATGATCTCCGGATATACGTAGTACTCAGAGACATCTACTTCAGGAGTCGAATATCGATTGTACCTCCACACACTAAATCGGACTACACATAGTCGTAGGTTTATCATCATGGATTCCCGGACTTCGACACCTCTCTCACTTATTTGTTGCCCGAATCGAGTCTTACCGTCTCCCGACTCTTGTTCCTCCGACACTTCTCTCGAACCTTTCTCGCCCGTTTTACTTATATTGTTTAGTTAGTTTTGCTTGTTCTTTAGTTTACTTATTCGATCAAATACTCCCATTATCTTTGTTTCTTTCCTTTTTAGTCTAAGTTAGCTAGTAATACCTAGACCGGCGAGCGAGACTCCTTCGTTATCCGAATCACCTTCCTATCCTTGGATCGACTCCGGTTTTACCAGTTACTACTTGATACCTCCGCTTGGGTGTGCAACCTTTTCGGGTGCATCAAGTTTTTGGCACCGCTGCCGGGGATAGGTTTAGTAGTTAGGATATCGTTTGTTGTTTTGTTCATTAGTTTAGTATTATTTGCTTCTTAGACGTCTTTATTCTATTTTGTACTTTCTTAATTTTATTTTATTTTAGGTACCGTTTCAAGAAAAGAGCCAAAAGAGACATAAAGCCGAAGGAAAAGGAAGGAATCGAGAAGCTTAAGAAGAAACGCGAACGAAACGAGAGGAACACTCGATAGTATCGCATTCTATCTCATCCTTTTTACTTGTGTGTGATTGTTTAGTTCTTTAAGTGTTAGCTTCCATTTTGTGATTGTCTGTTAGTATCCTTGAACATTGTGAGATCATGGCAAGTTGGTCATTTGATGAGAATGACCTTATGCGAACCCTTTCCAACACTAGTCGACCATCTACAAGTCATCAGGACTACTCAACTATATAGGAATGTTACGACTAGTGATAGGAATAGGCGAGTTGAGTCTGACCGACCTAGGATGACCATGGGTGAATATCGACGGATGTATGGAGTCGGACAGACTCGTCATGAACATGGTTTTAGGGATTATGAGAATGAGGGTAATCAACCCCGTAAGAGTCTTCGAGACTATCGACAAGAATTTGGGATGACCACACCTTCATGTATGAATTTGTCATTTGATGAGGACCGTAGTTCTATTAGTATTGATCGACCACGTCGAAGTCTTCGTGACTATCGACAAGCATATATGAACGGTTCATTTAGTGATGACAATTCCCGACTCGATGATTCCACTCAAAGAGTCGAGTCTAGGTATCTAGATGAAGGTAGTGAAGAAAGGACCATGGAGACTATTAGCCCGGTTTGTGCTATTTGTAGGAGCTTAGACCATTTGACCGAGTATTGTCCCATGATCCGTGTTCCGCGAGAGTCTTCGTCTAGTTATACTCATGTGCCTTATTACGAGGAGATGTCTGAAGACACTCTCCAAGCAATTTTAGAGTATCAAACTAGATTTAATCGAGATATAACGGAGATCACGGAACGGATTCTCAAAATTGTTGATAGACTTGAGTCAGAGCCTATCGTCGACGAGGAAGGGGTTTGCGCACCCCAAACTCAAGAAGAGACTATGAATGATGGTGAGGGTAATACACCTAACTCTAGTCTTAAGTTAAATGTCGAAGAAGCTCCTGATAGACCATTTGAGTATGAACTGACCGATGACCCTTATTGCTCACTCTCCCGACCTTCGTCATCTCACATGATTGGACTACATTAGATTTTGATGTTGAGGATGATAGCTTTACGAGCAAACATGGGAATCACACAATGTTGAACCTTCCAATCTTTAGCATTTGTGATTATTTGGATAGGTTAGGTAGAATGGAAGGTGTTATGCCTGACTTTGAGGCTCCAGATGCCTTCAAGGGTGTCGATAACATAGTAGTTGAAGAGATAGCGGATAGCTTGTTGGATTATTTACCTAAGGACATTATGGACCTTGACTTGGTCCCCGAGCCTATTGCCTTATCCTTAGAATCTAGTTCGACCTTCCACCTGATCTCAGACTCGGTTGTTGACCCCTTCTGGGATACTTCGGACGTCTTCCCTAGCATGTCTAGGGACTTAGTGGATGTTATATCCACTAAGCTTGAGTTTGACTTTTTACCTTCGACTGACTTCCTGACCCTTCATTTGTATGTCGACCCTTTTGACGACTTTTTAGTCGTCGCCCCTAGCATTTATGCATACTTAGTGGACCGTGCATCCACTAAGTTTGGGGATGGTTTCTTTTCGCTTTTAGTCTCACTTGCACTTCATTCGTTTAATATTCTTGTGAGACTTTTACCATTTGTATCTAGCTTTCTTTGGGTTGACCCCCAAATCTTCCGGCTTTTACTATATGATCGTTAGTCGATTAAGATGGGTCCTTGATGTTTGTGGGTAACATCTCTGGAAACCCTCCGCGAGACATAACTCGTGCTCTTGTGTGAAAACAAGAGAATCAAAGGCTAATTGCATAGCTCAATGCAATCGAGTGATCCCGCGTGAGTGGTCATTTTATATGGTCATGTTTCTATGTGCTTCATTCTCATTATATTTTTGGTTATTTTAGGAGCACTTCTTATATGTTTTACTTCTAAGGCGTGATTTGTTCCAAGTTTGGGGATGGCGCGAGCTTCGCATCAACTTGGAACCTCTTTATACACGAGTCTTGGTAGTATCATCTTTTATCTCCTTCGATTATGGTAATATCTCTCCACTCTTCTCTTTAAATTGATGTGCCTCTTTATCTTTTGGGGAGTGTATGCTTAGAACATTGAGGACAATGTTAGTTTTAAGTTTGGGGATGCGGGATATGACCATAACCAATGCATGACCATGGGTTTCAAAGACAAAAGGGTTCAAATTAGCCAAAATTTGAAAATTTTGAACATTTTGAGTGGATTTGCATGTGATTGTAGAGATGGTTTTAAGAATGTTGATGCATATGTATCGAGTTGATGAGTTTTGTGAGGCTAATAGTCTTTGCATGAAAGTCGAGTCTTTTAGTGTATGTGTTATACTATGGGAGTAACATCTTAGTGAAGAAGAAACATCTCTAAGAGACCTAGAGTAGTCATTAGTGGAGACTTAACCCATGTGAGAGCTCAAAGCCTAAATTGTCCTTCGAGTGTACTCTTCTGCGCTAACTCCGAGTAGAATGAAGAGCTACTCAACCTCGTACCTATTAAAAGAGCTCATTTGATCTCGTGTGCTCAACTTCCTTAGTCACTAGGAGTGACATTAGGATAGCGAATTAACCTTGTCCTTGTAGTCTATGAAACCCGATGAGAATGGCAACTAGAGGGAGACGGATACTCCATTACCATCATCATCTTATATCCCGAGAATGAAGACATGAGAAGAAAAGAATGAAGAATGTCAAAAGCAAGTATGAAAAAAAAAAGTTGATTGCACGAATATAGTATTGTGTGAGTTATGTTTGTTTTATGTGATGTGTGTTATGAAAAAAAAAGAAAAGAAAAAAAAAAGTGAAAAAGTGAAAAAAAGAAGAAAGAAAGACAAAAAGAAAAAAAAATGAATGATGAATAAAGTTGTTTATGTTATGTTTGAGCATGTTAGCTCTTTTGTGTGAGTGATGTGATTGTATATATGTGTGTTTGTGTGTATGTTCATGAATAAGTATTCGAAGCAAGAAACGAATGTGGAATTGCTTAAGAGGTTCTATCATGAAGAGTTCGACATTCTCGGGAATCCACCATCATCATCCATTTCTAGTATCCGTTAACCTTTAGAAGGCATTCTTAGAGGGTAGAATGGGTGAGAAGGGCGAGTTAGCTTCCCCAGTCTATTTAGTGGCTAATTCCTTTTCGAAGATCATTCGTTCCAAAATGTTGTCCTCGCCCCTTTTTATGTGTTGAGTCCATGTTAGTGATCACGCTCACACATACGAGCGAACCATTCTTGAGTGATTTCATATTTGGAGTGTATGTCCGTGAGGCCGAAGTTGAGGCGAAATGTACTAACCTAGGAATCAAGGTTTTGTGACTTCGGAACATAGACGTTGCTCATTATGGTATGACACTAGCACTTTAGGGTAAGATCATTAGTGAAGGGGCCTTTAGCTTTTACAAGAACTTATTTACTTGATTCATTATGTGTTGACATGCTTAAACCCTTTACTATATGGATCATGCTTATCTATGATTTCGATGTTGGACCCTTGTGTCTCATGAGACTCGATGTTTGTGGGTATCATCTATGGAAACCCTCACGAGACAAAACTCGTCCTCTAGGGGTAACCTAGAGGTTTAAAGGCTTGTTGCATTCGCTAAATGCAACCGGGATGCATCCGAAAGTGAGTTAGGCTTTTATTTTGTTTTATTTGCTCGAGGACTAGCAAAGCTTAAGTTTGGGGATCTTGATGTGACACGAAAATGTCAAATTGGAGAGCCTAACTTAGACTAATTAGTCCTTTTTGAGTGTTATCAATAATATTTTATGTGTTTTTCATGTTAGGTACCTGTTTTGGAGTTAAACATGTAAATCGGAATAAAGGGAACGAATTGTCACTATCATTTCATGTTCCGAAAACTAGAGAAAAAGACTTCAAATAAATCAAATTACAAGTGGAGGCAATGGCGAGTCCAACGGTTAAGACGGAAGTCAATTCCGAGTTCGGACGAGGAAGTTGTGAAAGATAGAAGCCAAGGTCTTTTCTTGAAGGCACCTCTTTTGGTTCTAATTGTAGAGGCTAGATTAAGGCACTCCCTTGGTCTTTAATTCAAAGCCCAACATCTAAGCCCAAGTTCAAGAATACCCAAAAAAGAAGGAAGGTGTAGAGATTTTATGAGCACCCACTTTTGGGCCCAAGACAAAGTAGTCTAAAGACTTAGTCAAGTTGACTAAGTCTAGGGTTTGAACCAAGTTAGGTCATCTTCTTCTTGATTGAGGATGGATATTGAACAACCAAGAAGAGAGTAGAGAGAGAAAAAGAGGCTAGGGTTTAGGGGTTGGAAGTTCTTGAAGTGATAGTTTGATAGAGAGGAGCAAGAGAGGAAGAAAGAGGAGGCTGCTGTCTCGTGTTGCAGCCCCGAGCAGCAGCTCGAGCTGCAACACGAGCAGCAGCTTGGGACGGCTATGGAGGATGCACGGGCAGCTCGAGCAAGACGCGTCCTCGGCAGCAGCAGCTTCCACGGGACGCGTTTGAGCTCGGATGTGCACATTCCAAGGCTCGGGACAGTAGCTCGTGTGGAGGGACAGCAACTCGGGTTTCTTCATGAGCTCGGGATGAAGTGTAGCAGCTCGGGACGGGCATTGGAGAGCTCGGTCGGGAGCTGTCTTGCTCGGGACGAAGCTCACATGCACGGGACAGCACCGGCCGGATGCACAAGGTCCGGGAAGGAGCTTTCTTGGCTGGATTTCTTCCAACTTTGGCCGGATTTTCTAGGGTGCTCCGACAACTTTTTTGGCCAGAAACCTTAGGGCTTTTACTCCCCATCATCTTGGCTAGCTTCCCACATGGTTTGATTTGATTTTGTGTTACAAATTTCTAGAGAGAGAAAGCTAGGGTTAGCTTTAATGGAGGTTGTGTTCTAAATGGACGAGATGATGGTGGTCGCTATGGGGAACCCAGAATTTGCTAAGGGGAGATCGGCTGAACCTTAAAGACTCATATTTTCCGACGATCGTAGCCTCGAACCACATCGAAAAAGGGGGATTCTCTCATCATTTTCTTTCCATTTCTTATTCAATCACCATGTTTAGCTAACTTTAGTTTGTCGATTATATGAGATGAAATGTGATGAATTCGTGACTATGTTTAATATGATTTGATGTTTTGATTATAAATTGATGTTCATTTATTTCGATTATCGTTTTGATCGTATTTTCATGTGTCTTGTCAAGCACTTCGCATAGTTAATAGACGAAACGAAGTATTCGATATCGATCGTAGGCTAAGTCATAATTTCATGTGTCTTGTCATGCACTTCACATAGTTAGGCGACTAGACGACACTTTCGATGACTCGGGATTAACCGATTTAGACGTTTGTTTGACTAAGTATGATCTCCGGATATACGTAGTACTTAGAGAAATCTACTTCAGGAGTCGAATATCGATTGTACCTCCACACACTAAATCGGACTACACATAGTCATAGGTTTATCATTATGGATTCCCGGACTTCGACACCTCTCTCACTTATTTGTTGCCTGAATCGAGTCTTACCGTCTCCCGACTCTTGTTCCTCCGGCACTTCTCTCGAACCTTTCTCGCCCGTTTTACTTATATTGTTTAGTTAGTTTTGCTTGTTCTCTTGTTTACTTATTCGATCAAATACCCCCATTATCTTTGTTTCTTTCCTTTTTAGTCTAAGTTCGCTTGTAATACCTAGACCGGCGAGCGAGACTCCTTCATTATCCGAATCACCTTCCTATCCTAGGATCGACTCTTTGTGTTCAAGCCAACGAAACCAGCCCTGGTAGCAAAAGCAACGACAGGGTCCAAGGAGAAGTCCTAGCTAAACTAGTTGAGCTCAAGCAAACGAAACCAACCCTAGTAGAGAAAGCAACGACCAGGGGTCCAAGAAGGAATTTTAGCTATACGGTTCAAAATCCGATTAATAAAACACAGCCCTGGGAGCAATAGCCATGATCAAGGGAAAAAGTAGGCTCGGAAATCGTCATGATTTACAGAGCCACGCTAATTTGGGTTCTATTTTATAGGAGGAAATAGTAAGATTAGAGCATGATGGATTAAGCCTAACTTTCTTTGAATTTTGCAGAAGCGATCATTCAGAGCATGTATAGTAAGTTTAGGAATGCATTAGTAAGATTAGGGCTTTAGATAAATAACCATTCCACATTTAAGTATTTGCAGATGATGATGCATAAAATGTCCAGACGTTGACTAACGTCTGAAAAGTCAAGATCAGACCTGAAGTCTCTTGGATCAACTCGGCTTAAGGCAACAGGACAGCTAAACACCTGATGGTCAACCATACGTTCCCCTAAATGGGAGGTCGGCTGGAAGAAATCAGCTCTGCACTAAATGCCCTTGGCATGGATAGATCAACCCTGAGATCTTAAAAGGAATAAGGGGCGTCTCCACAGGTTCGGCCCATATCTTACGCCCAGAACTGGGGAGATATCAGCGCTGCGCGACCTTTCTAGAAAGATCTCAGTCGGCCACACATCTTGAACTGTTTAAGCCCGATTGGACTCCACATATCTAGAAGAAGAAACTTCTCCTTTAAAGTCTATCACTCCAGCAAGATATATACAAAGTATCCTTGAACTTAGGAACTTTACTTATCAAAGATCCGGGATAGACTCGAAGAGCAACCCTAGATATGCAAAAGAGGTAACTTCCCTTACGGTTTGATGGGCACCGCCTCACCACCGCCATTAATCACAGTCGGTTTAACTTCGCCTATAAAAGGACCCCCACTTGGTCCTTCACAGGACACGATCTCTTCACCCTAGAAAAGATCACCCCATACTCAGAGTTCTCACAACTCGCCCCCCAAAAGGATCGATCAATATTCATTCTTTGACTGCAAAGAGCACCCTGACTGTCTTAAGCGTCAGAGCAGTTTTCGAACCCTTTGCCGGTTTTCCCCCCTCGGGAACAGAAGAACAGGAGCAACGAGCAACGAGCGAGGAGCTAGAACAAAGAAGCAGAGCAGAGGAGCAGAGCAGAGCAGAGAAGTAGAGCAGAACAGAGGAATCTCTGCTCTCCAAATAGAATATACCATCATAACGGAGGCTGTCATGCATCAACTCCCTTTTTTATGCTGAATAGTTTAACTACGTCCTAGCAAAGTTAGAAGCTTTTACTAGTAAAACACCTCCAGCCCAGAAACCCAAAGGGGGAGTCCTAGTTAAACTCATCTCGCTTTGAACCGAGCAGGTAGCCCTAATAGCGAAAGCCACGACCAGGGGACCTAAAGGTAGCCTCGGTAGCGAAAGCAACGACCTAGGGCCCTAATTTGAAAACAACCCTGCTAGCGAAAGCCACGACCAGGGACAGGACAGCCTTTGTAGCTACGACAATGATCGAGGGCCCTAAGGAGCAGTCCTAGTTAAACTCAACTTTGATCGAGTAAAATTGACCCTTCACCAAGGTCCCAAGGAGAAGTCCTAGTCAAACTGATCGGCTCAAGCCAGTAAATGAGGTAGCTCCAGTAGCTACGACTGCAACCCGAGGCCTCGCAAGGAGAAGTCCTAGTTAAACTTAAACTCTTTACTCGAGTAAAACGTGGTCCCTGAGGATCCCCAAAGAGAAGTCCTAGTTAAACTATATCCCTGGCAAAGGTGACTGGGGGTATAAGGAGAAGTCCTTGCGAAACTATTCATGCTTAAAATTAGGAAGAAAACCCTGGTAGCTGCTGATGTCGAAAATTGGCTCCCGGTTAGATCAGCATGAAAAAGGTAGTTGATGCATGACAACCTTCGTTATGATGGTATATTCCGTTTGGAGAGGAGAGATTCCTCTGTTCAGCTCTGCTTCTCTGCTCTGCTTCTCTGCTCCGCTCTGCTCCTTTGCTCTAGCTCCTTGCTCCTGTTCGTCTGTTCCCGAGGGGGGAAAACCTGCAAAGGGTTCGAAAACCGCCTTCGATGCTCAAGACAGTCAGGGTGCTCTTTGCAGTAAAAGAATGAATATTGATCGATCCTTTTGGAGGGCGAGTTGTGAGAACTCTGAGTATGGGGTGATCTTTTCTGAGGTGAAGAGATCGTGTCCTATGAAGAACGAAGTGGGGGGCCTTTTATAGGCGTAATTAAACCGACAGTGATTACTGGCGGTTGTGAGGCGGTGGCCGTCAAACCGTAAGGGAAGTTACCTCTTTTGCGTATCTAGGGTTTCTCTTCGAGTCTATCCCGGATCTTTGATAAGTGAAAGTTCCTAAGTTCAAGGATACTTTGTATATATCTTGCCGGAGTGATAGACTTTAAAGGAGAAGTTTCCTCTTCTAGATACGTGGAGTCCAATCGGGCTTAAACACTTCAAGATGTGAGGCCAGCTGAGATCTTTCTAGAAAGTCCGGAATTAAGTCATTAGGTCACGCAACACTGATATCTCCCCAGTCTGGGCGTAAGATATGGGTCGAACCTGTAGAGATCCCCCTTATTCCTTTTAAGATCCTAGGGCTAATCTATCCATGCCAAGGGCGTTCAGTGCAGAGCTGATTTCTTTCGGCCGACCTCCTAGTTAGGGGAACGTTTCAGGTGTTTAGCTGTCCTGCTGCCTTAAGCCGAGTCATTCCAAGAGACTTCAGGTCTGATCTTGACTCTTCAAACGTTAGTTAACATCTGGCATTTTAAGCATCATCATGAATTCCGCTACTCTTTAGTTGAAAGTAAAGAGACTAAGGACTAGAAGTAACTCATGTGTTTTTACTTTATTTGAGAGCTGAAGTAGAGAGTAATACCTGTCCCAGAGGTGTTTCGTGAAACTCTTTGGGTCTTACCTGGACCTGGGTTGTTTCGTAGCGCTCGATCTATTTGTTGATATTCCAGTGCTGATTGGTATCTGCTAAGCGGAGATCCTTTCTCATGAAGCGCTGCTTTTGCCAGAGCCATCCCAACTATGTTTTGTCTTGACATGTGGTTTGTTCTCCCGAGATACGTCTCATCTTCTACTGGAGTAATTAATCTTTTCCATGCGTATTTTGTGACGTCATTGACTTGATTCTCTGATCGCGTATTTCTGGCGCTGATATTTTAGGTTACTGCGCACTGCAGTTCGTCCCCTCACGCGAAGACGCATGGAGTCTTGCTATTGGGGGATAGAATGCGTTTCCTTGAAATCTGTTGTCATTTTATCAGACCTGATCGATCTCGAGCCGTGTGTATCCCTTGGTCATCATTCCTTCGTGTGTTCCTAAGATATGTTTGGTCTTTGTCTTCAATGACCCTTGTTTGTTTTCAAGAAGTCCCTTGGTCATCTTCTTCTACTATAAATAACTTACTTTGGTTCTCTAACTCCTTATCACCGAAAGTTCGAGAGGGAATTTAAGAGAGCCCCTCTTCTGAGGTTGTCTTCTGATTTTTCCCATCTCTGCCAAAGATCCGAGATCCGGCCTCTGTTTGAGTTTATACAAGATCGCCTGCTTGAGGAGTGTTTCTTCATAATGACCGTGGTAAAAGATGGGTTTCTTCATAATGGTCGTGGTAATCCCATGAGCTATTTTGGAGGATCCCTCAAGGTTGTTGATATGCCAGTGTTGCCTTCAAATGGGAGGCTCTGGGCAAGGTGACGATGACAAAGGTGGTTATTTTTATCTCGGTTGTCTTCTTGTCTTGGCAATTTTCTTGAAGGTTGCTCTTGGTAATTTCTCCATTTTCCTCCAACAGAATCGCGGGACTGCTCTCCTAGTCTTTAGCGCTATTTGGTTTTTTCCTTGCCATGTCTCTTCTTTTTATGAATTTTTATCTCTTTTGCAATTTCTTCTGTAATAGACCCGAATGCACGTTGTTGCTTCGGCGTTCTTTTCTGCAATTTCTTCTGTAATAGACTCTGCTGAGTAATGAATCTATCTGTTATGGCTCTCCCCTTATCGTTTGTTATCTCTTTTTTATCTTCCATGTTTGAGTCTGTTGACTTCCCATTTGTTAACTGTGAGTGTTTGCCGCGACCCTTTGTTGATGTCTTGCGTTTTGTGTGCCAGTTCTGCAGAATTAATGTTAGCATAAATCCTATCTTACTAATGTAATTTTCCTAAGCTTATTACGCATGCTCCGAATGATCGTTCCTGCAGAAGAATAATTTTAGACCTAATCTTGCATGCCCTAAGCTTACTATTTCCTTCTGCAAAAGAGAACCAGAGTTAGCCCTGTGTAAAAAAATTTGAATGGTGTTTCGATTTTTTAGCTCTGCCCCTGATCGTCCTTACCAGAGCTGTTTCTGCGTAACTAGTTTAACTGGGACTTCTCCTTAGACTTCCGATCGCAGCTTTCTCTATCGGAGTTGATTTCGTCGGCTCGAGCTCGACTAGTTTCTCTAGGACTTCTCCTTAGACCTCTGGTCGTGGCTTTCGCTACCGGAGCTGGTTTCGTTGGCTTGAGCACAACTAGTTTTACTAGGAATTCTCCTTAGACCTCTGGTCGTGGCTTTCGCTACCAGAGCTGGTTTCGTTGGCTTGAGCACAACTAGTTTTACTAGGACTTCTCCTTAGACCTCTGGTCGTGGCTTTCGCTACTAGAGTTGGTTTCGTCGGCTTGAGCTCGACTAGTTTCACTAGGACTTCTCCTCAGACCTTTGGTCGAGGCTTTCGCTACCAGAGCTAGTTTCGTTGGCTTGAGCACAACTAGTTTTCGCCAGGACTCCTCTCGTGCCCCTTGTCGTTGCCTTAGCTACCAGGGATGTCTTCCTCATTTTAAGCATATATAGTTTGGCAAGGACTTCTCCTTATACCCCCGGTCACCTTCGCCAGGGCTGTAGTTTAACTAGGACTTCTCCTTGGGGATCCTCAGGGATCACGTTTTACTCGAGTAAAGAGTTTAAGTTTAACTAGGAGTTCTCCTTGCGAGGCCTCGAGTCGCAGTCGTAGCTACCGGAGCTACCTCATTTTCCGGCTTGAGCCGATCAGTTTGACTAGGACTTCTCCTTGGGACCTTGGTGAAGGGTCAATTTTACTCGAGCAAAGTTCTATTTAACTAGGACTGCTTTTTATGGCCGTCGGTCGTTGCCGTAGCTACAGAGGATGTCATGTCCCTGGTCGTGGCTTTCGCTAGCAGGGTTGTTTTCAAATTAGGGCCCTTGGTCATCGCTTTTGCTACCAAGGCTGCCTTTAGGTCCCCTGGTCGTGGCTTTCGGTGTCAAGGCTACGTGCTCGATTCAGAGCGAGATGAGTTTAACCAGGACTCCTCCTTTGGGTTTCAGGGCTGGAGGTGTTTGACTAGTGAAAGCTCCTAAGTTTGCTAGGACGTAGTTAGACTCTTTATAGATTCCTTATTTAGCATAGCGTCTTATATAAGTAAATCTATGTTTCAACTCCTTAAGTCTGGCCCATCCTACCATGTTTATGGTACATCGGTGTTTCTCTTTTGGAAGGCGAATTTGAGGTGTTCGGCATTCTAGGGGTGAGTGAAGATATGCCCCGATGCATTCTCTAACCTGTAAGTGCCGGGTCTTACGACCTCTACTATCTTATAAGGCTCTTCCCATATGGGAAAGAGTTTGCCCGCTGATGGTGTCTGGGTGAATTTAGAGTTCCTCCATACCATGTCTCCGACGTCGAACTTTCTTATCCTCATGTGGGACCTATGCTGTTTGGTCATAGTGTGTTTGAAGGCAAGGTTCCGCAGCTCTGCTCGATCTCGGACCTCGTCGACTAAGTCTAGATGTTCCAACACTAGCTGTTCATTGGTTTCGGGATCGAAGTGTCTCACCCTTAGACTTGGCTTGCCTATCTCTACGGGTAGTACGGCGTCCATGCCATACACCATTCCGAAAGGCGTCTCCCCCGTGGCTCTCTGTGGTGTGATGCGATACGTCCACAATACGTCGGGGAGTTCGTCTACCCAGTTTTTGTTTATATGGCATTTGGTTTTAATGTATTTGACCAGAGTTTTGTTGGTTACCTCAACTTGTCCGTTTCCAGCGGGGTGTGCGGGTCTAACGTAAGCCGGCTTGATTCCACATTCTGTTAGAAACTGCTTAATGGCGTCATTGTGGAATTGAGGTCCGTTATCCATGACCAGGATCCTCGGGACTCCAAACCTGGTTATTATATTCGTCCATAATATACTGACAATCTCTTGCGTGCGACTTCTGGTTAAACGCTACTGCCTCCGCCCACTTGGTGAAGTAATCCACCATGACTAGTAACATTTTCTGTCCTCCCGTGCCAGTCGGGAATGGTCTCACCAAGTCGATTCCCCGTTGTGCGAAGGGGCAAGGGCTTTTGATAGGTGTCAGCTCTGTGGGGTGCAAGCGATAATTGTTAGAATATACCTGGCATGGCGTGCAATGTTTGGTATGGTTAATGCAATCTTCCGACATCCCTGGCCAATAATACCCGACCAAGGTCAGCTGTCTGTTCAAAGTTCCCAGGCATGCATGATTCCCGGCTGCTCCTCCGTGCATCTCCTTTATGATGTATTCTTGTTCGTCTTTTGCTAGGCAACGCCGCAGAGGGTAAATCAAGGATTTTCTTTATGACAGTCCTCCCAGTAGGGTATACCTTGCAGCATTCCTGCGTATTCTCTTGGCCTCACTGGCGTCTTCAGGTAGTTTCTGAGTCAGCAGGTATTTGACATAGGGCTTCATTCATGTATCCCCCTGGTTTATCCTGATTGCCATAATTTCATGTGCTCTGTCGATGCTTCTTTCCTCTAGAGTGTGAAATATTACTCCGAGGATCGTGGTTTGACCGTTGATCATCTTTGACAGCGCGTCAGCCACAGTGTTTTCCTCCGGGGGTATCCTGGTGATGGTGAATTTCTCAAAGAGCCCGATCAGTTCTTTTACCTTCTTCAAATACTTAATTATCTGTGCCTTTGGCCTCGTAGTCGCCGTTGACGTGGTTGACTACCAATTAGGAGTCGCTAAAAACCCTGACGCCCGCAACTCTGGCCTTCAGAGCTAGCTTGAGCCCCACCAGCAGAGCTTCGTATTTAGCTTCGTTGTTTGTTACCGCGAACTTAAACGAGGTAGTCCGGAATGCCTTTTCTTTCTCAGGGCTGATCAGGACCGCCCCTGCTCCTTTCGTGGCTTCGCTTGAAGCTCAGTCTACAAAAAAAGTCCAGATCTACTCTGGCCCAAGACTAGTTGCCGCGATGGAACACTCTGTTACAAAGTCTGCCAACGTTTGGCCCTTTATCGCAGTTCGAGGCTCGTACCTGATGTCAAATTCATTCAGATATACTGCCCACTTCGTTAATCGCCCTGAGAGATCCACTGTCTGTAATATGTTCCTGAGTGGTTGATCTGTCTGGACAACTATGGTATGAGCCTAGAAGTATGGACGCAGCTTTCTTGCAGCCAAAACAAGTGCGTAAGCCAACTTTTCTATGGTCGGGTATTTCAGTTCTGCTCTGCTTAACACTTTGCTCACGAAGTATACGGGGTGCATTACTCCTTCTATTATTTTGACCACTACTGCCGAGACTGCTTCTCCGGAGGTCGTGAGATAAACGATGAGTTCGTCTCCCGGGCTTGGGCCGACCAGTAGTGGCAGCTTCTTAAGATGTGTCTTTATCTTCTGAAACGCCTCCTCTGCTTCGTCCGTCCAGGCGAAATCGGGTACTTTTCGTAGAGTTTTGAAGAAAGGTAGGGCCTTGTCCCCCATCTTGCTGAAGAACCTGGAAAGTGATGCTAACCTTCCGGTTAGTCTTTGAATGTCTTTTCGACTTCGCTGATTAGGCATGTCTTTTAGGGCCGTGATCTTGGCGGGATTGGCTTCTATTCCTCTGTGGCTCACCATGAACCCTAGGAACTTTTTCGATATTACACCGAGCGCGCACTTTTCGGGGTTCAGTTTCATGTTGTAAGCTTGGAGTTTGTCAAAGGCGATCTTGAGATTGGGTATCAAGTCTCTGCGAACTTTGCTCTTCACGATCATGTCATCTACATAGCACTCGACCGTTTTCCCGAGCTGATCCTCAAATATTCCGTTGACTAAACGCTGGTATGTAGCTCCAGCGTTCTTGAGACCGAAGGGCATTTGTTGATAGCAGTACAACCCTCGATCTGTTAGGAACGCAGTGTTTTCCTGGTCTGCCCAGTGGATGGCGATCTGATGGTATCCTGCAAAGGCATCCATGAAGCTAAGTAGTTCATGGCCAGCTATGGAGTCCACCAGCTGATCTATGGACGGCAACGGGAAGCTATCTTTTGGGCAAGCCTTGTTTAGGTCGGTGAAGTCTATGCACATTCTCCACGTTCCATTCTTCTTTTTTACTAGAACCACGTTAGCCAGCCATTCCGAGTATCGAGCTGCCCTTATTACTCTTGACGATAGGAGTTTTTTGACTTGTTCAGCTATCTCAGCCTGCTTGTCTGCTGAGAAATTCCTTTTCTTTTGTTTTACTGGCTTGCTTCCTTCTCTAATGTTCAGTTTGTGGGTGATGATCCCGGGGTCTATCCCGGGCACCTCATCGGTTCCAAAGGCAAAGATGTGGCGATGTGCCCTCAGGAAGGTGGTCAGCTCTGCCCTCTCGTTTTCATTCAGGGTGTTTCTGAGGTAGGTTACTTCGTTGGCCTTCTCCCCGATCTGCACGGGCACTGTCAGGTATGCTGTCCTCTCTTCCTCCTCTTTGATTTATTCTTCCGCCGCTGCTACGCCCCCTGTTACCTGTTTTTGCGGAAGAAGCTTCTCTGGTGTTGGGTCGGTGGTCGCTTCAGGTTCCGACATCGTGTTTTCCTGTGTGATATGTTTAGTTCTAAAAAGACGTTGAATAAGGTTCGGGTTACCGAATCTGATGATTTGCTGGAGAGATCTCCTCCTTCTAGCGCCAAATGCTGATGTCGGAAATTAGCTCCCGGTTAGATCATCATGAAAAAGGGAGTTGATGCATGACAGCCTCCGTTATGATGGTATATTCTGTTTAGAGAGGAGAGATTCCTCTGTTCAGCTCTGCTTCTCTGGTCCACTCTGCTCCTTTGCTCCAGCTCCTTGCTCTTGTTCGTCTGTTCCCGAGGGGGGAAAACCTGCAAAGGGTTCGATAACCGCTCCGACGCTCAAGAATGAATATTGATCGATCCTTTTGGGGGGCGAGTTGTGAGAACTCTGAGTATGGGGTGATCTTTACCGAGGTGAAGAGATCGCGTCCAATGAAGGACGAAGTGGGGGGCCTTTTATAGGCGAAGTTAAATCGACGGTGATTAGTGGTAGTGGTGAGGCGGTGCCCGTCAAACCGTAAGGGAAGTTACCTCTTTTGCGTATCTAAGGTTTCTCTTCAAGTCTATTCCGGATCTTTGATAAGTGAAAGTTCCTAAGTTCAAGGATACTTTGTATATATCTTGCCGGAATGATAGATTTTAAAGGAGAAGTTTCCTCTTCTAGATACGTTGAGTCAAGTCGGGCTTAAACACTTCAAGATGTGAGGCCGACTGAGATCTTTCTAGAAAGTCTGAGATTAAGTCATTAGGTCGCGCAACGCTGATATCTCCCCAGTTCTAGGCGTAAGATGTGGGCCGAACCTGTAGAGACCACCTTATTTTTTTTAAGATCCCAAGGCTGATCTATCCATGCCAAGGGAACGTATGGTGGACCGTCAGGTGTTTAGCTGTTCTGCTGCCATAAGCTGAGTCGTTCCAAGAGACTTCAGGTCTGATCTGGACTCTTCAGACGTTAGTCAACGTCTGGACATTTTATGCATCATCAGTAGCTAAGGCAACGACCAGGGGCACGGGAGGAGTCCAGGTGAAAACAAGTTGTGCTCAAGCCAACGAAATCAGCTTTGGTAGCGAAAGCCACGACCAAAGGTCTATGGAGAGTCCTAGTTAAACTAGTTGTGCTCAAGCCAACGAAGCCAGCTCTGGTAATGAAAGCCACGACCAGAGGTCTAAGGAGAAGTCCTAGTTAAACTAGTTGTGTGGAAGCCAGCGAAGCCATCTCTAATAGCGAAAGCCACGACCAGAGGTCTAAGGAGAAGTCCTAGTTAACCTAGTCGAGCTCAGGCCGACGAAACCAGCTCTGATAGCAAAAGCTACGACCAGAGGTCCAAGGAGAAGTCCTAGTTAAACTAGTTGTGCTTAAGCCAACGAAGCCAGCTCTGGTAGCGAAAGCCACGACCAGAGGTCTAAGGATTTGTCCTAGGTAAACTAGTCGAGCTCAGGCTGACGAAATCAGCTCTGATAGCGAAAGCTGCGATCGGAGGTCTAAGGAAAAGTCCTAGCTAAACTAGTTACGCAGACACAACCCTGGTAAAAACGATCAGGGGCAGAGCTAAAAACTCGAAACACCCGTCATATTTTTTTAAGCAGGGCTAACTCGGGTTCTATTTTGCAGAGGGAAATAACAAGCTTAGGGCATGCTAGATTAGGTCTGAAATTATTATTCTGTAGGAACGATCATTCGGAGCATGCATAGTAAGCCTAGGAAAGATGGATTAGTAAGATAGGATTTATGCTAACATTAATTTTGCAGAACTGGCGCACAAAACGCAAGACATCAACAAAATAATCAAGAATGTGCAAAAGGGGGCCTTGTTCGAAACTATTACAGAAGAAATTACAATCGAAACAACATGGAGAGTAAATGGTGCCTGGGCCTGGTAGTATAAGGAAACTAGCAGATACTCGGTAACGATCAAGGCAGGAAAACTACTCGCCGAGCTTGGACAAAGCTCAAACACTTCACTTCTTCTCTTGATTGACCGATCCAGTAGCCACCCGAGAAAGAAAATTACAGGCAGGAAATGTCTCCCAAAGAACTGAAGCTTACGACTCCAAAGAACTTTGGTCAGAGAGAAGAAGTCTGCCAAATCGGGAGTGTTCCGCTCCGATACCACCCTCTCTCGGGATAGACTTAAACCGGCATCCGGATAACTATCCCCATTGCCGGAAAAGCTACCTTTAACTATCCCTATTGACGGAAAAAACCTTTTCAGGCAGGCGGCTGATATAAACTCAGACAGAGGCCTCATCTTGGATCTTTGACATAAACAGGAAGAAATTAAGAAGCAACGCCAAAAATAAAGAGTCTCTTAGACTGTTCTTTCAAACCTTTAATGGAGAAGGAGTTGAAGAATCAAGGCAGACTATTTATAGCAAAAGAGGATAACCAAGGAAATGGATAAAAGGTCATTGAAGACGAAGACCGAACGCATATTGGAAACATGCGAAAAATTAATAACTCTGGGAAATATGTCTTGTCTCTCAATGGAAAGACCCCATGCATCCCCGCATACGGAAATGGACTGCCGTATGCAGTAGAGTGGATAAATCTAAGGCCCAAAAAAGGAGCCCAAATAGGAAATCCAACCCAATAGGGAATTATATCTAAAAAAAAACCCAAAATGTTAGATTACCTTCCTATCCCCCCAAAAGAAATAGTTCCCTCTCATGTCCCGCACTCATTTCCCGCCCAAAAAATGCCAACCAACCTCTCTCCTTTCCCTCCCTGACTTGATTTGACCGAACCCATGCCAGCCTCTCTCTTTCTCTCTCGGTCTCCGCGCTCTCTCTCTTCATTCAAACCCTCTCTTGATTAGACACAGAAACCCTCTCCATCTATCTCTCTCTTCATTCAAACGCTACATCTCTATCTCTCTCTCTATCTCGATCAAACTCTATCTCTCTTCATTCAAAACGTTGCCTCTCCGTCTCTCTCTCTATCTCTTTTTCAACCGAAACCATTTCGGCCATTAACCCCTGAGAATCAAAACGTTACCGGCGATTCTCTCTCTCTATCAAAGTTATTTAAGCAACTTGATCTACTCATTTCTCTCTCTTTCAATAAATCCGGTGTTTCTCTCTCTTGTTCAAGCATCATCAAACACAGATAATTTGGGTGTTTCTCTCTCGTGTTTCTCTCTCTTGTTCTTCCTCTAAATCTTGTTCCTCTCTCTATTGTTGGTAAATTTTTAGGATTGTTAGAACATTTTTGGGGTTTCTTCTTTCAGATCTTTGTTTGTTGGTAATATTTTAGGGTTGTTGGTACAGTTTTAGGGGTGTTCGAACATTTGGGGGTGTTCGAACATTTGGGTGTGTTTTCAAACAATTAGGGTTTATTCTTTCAAGTTCAGTACTCTGATCTTGAGTTTGTGATAAAACATTTTGGGTTGTTTTTTAAAAAAGTTTTAGGGTTAAGTTGCTCTACAGTTTGTGATAAACACATTTTGGTTGTTGTTTTATGATTTCGGAAGTATGCATCTTCACAGAAGGTAATTTGGGTGTTTATGGGTGTTTGATTTAACATTTAGGGTTGTGATCTGAAAGTTAGGTTTCTGAGGAGACATTTAGTACTTTGTTTTCGATTTTTGGGGGTCTGTCTTTGTTGATCTTTGTTGATGAAATGAATGATTTGTTTTAACATTCTGGGTTGTGTTAAAGAAATTTAGGATTATGTTTAGACATTTTGATTGTTGTTTGTGATTTCGGAAGCATGCATCTTCACAGAAGGTAATTTAGGTGTTTATAAATCTTCATCAAGTTTCTAGGTTAGGTTTGTTTTAACATTTAGGGGTGTGATACGAAAGTTAGGTTTCTGTGGAGAAATTTAGTACTTTGTTTTGGATTTATGGGTGTTTGTCTTTGTTGATGAAATGAATTGTTTGTTTTAACATTCAGGGTTGTGTAAAAGAAATTAGTATTATGTTTAGACATTTTAGTTGTGTACATACATTTTAGGTTTGTTTCAAACATGTGGGTGTCTAATACAAACATAACAAATTTTGCAGATAAATTTACAAAGATGGTTAAAGCTGCAACCAAAAAGGGAGATGGTCCTGCAACCAGACAACAGACTCCAGTAAGGGTTAGCCCTAGAAAGAGGGCTAGTGAAGAGCCATCATCCGCTGGGCCTAGCAAAAAAGGCAAGAAAGTAGCGAGTCCTAAACAGGCTAAGGTATGATATTCTATACACATATGTGCGAATGTCCTCTAATTAATGTTTGTGCTCTCTCAGTTCTTTTAATGGTTTGGCATATTTGTTAGTGTGTTGTCATTCTGTAAAGTGTTACTTCACACAATGATCTGTCAGTATTGTGCACACCATTGGCCTAGGCTTATTGTGTAGACACATTGCAAAATGATCTATCATTATCTATCGTGATGTAGCATTCAGTGTAGTGTTGAACATTTTGTTGAATGCCCTGAAATATCTGTTACTGTTTGTGTGAAGCATCGAGCGTGTACATCGAAAACGAGAGAGCCGATAGTGGAGGCTCAACCAACAGAGGCTAGGGAGCAGAAGAAGAAAACTACTTTAAATTACAAATGTAATTTAAGAGCAGTTTTTAAGGTGGCGCGGGAATCAATGATGGACATGACTGACGAGCAAAAGAAGATGTTGTTTGCTTCCCCATTCGGGGCCTTCTTTAAGGCACTGACCAGTGGGAGTTTTCGAAAAGAGAATGTGATGGAGAAGCCTAACAAAGCCATATTTGATCTCAACTGCTTCGACAAACAGAGCCAAGCCTTCAACATCGGAGGGAAGATGATTCAGTTCACTCTCGGAGATGTTGCTTTGCTGTTGGGAGTCCCCATGGAAGGACAGGTATATGAAGCATTCCCAAACAATGTCACCCTAGATGCCACAAAGGACCAGTTTCTGAGCAAGTATTTCAGAGACTGTATTGTAGAGGGAAAGTCTGCATCGTTTGGCGGCCCCAGCATCGAAAGGGCATTGAGTGTGGCTGCCAGAACAAAGGCTCATGCCATTGAGTTCTTGAAACTCTGGATTATGTACATGGCAGCGACATTCCTGTTTGCTTCAGCGGCCGGCTCCTCGGTGGTCGGGAGTTTTTATCACAATCTCCAAACGGAGAGAATGATAAATAGAGTTTCATGGCCGAGAGCTATTCACTCCTTCATGATGAAGAGAATCAACAAGCACTCGGATGACCCGACCAAAGCATCAGGCTGCCTGATCTGCTGCCCGTAAGTATTCCTGATCATGAACTCAAATGTTTCATAATTTCTTATAATGATAAAAGTCAAATTAGTTTGTTCTGACATTCTCTAATATGTTTCATCATTATTTTGGGGGACTTATACAATTCTGAAACATTTTGCAGAATGTTTGGGAATCTTATAATATGTTTTTTCATTCCTTGTGATGATATAGAAAAACACTTCTGACATATTTGTGTTTAATTTATTTGCAGTACTGGTATTGCATGCATACCAGGATCCATGAGGACCTGGTAGAAGAAGTAGGGGTAAGTCCTAGAATAGCACGATGGATGATCGAGCCATTCTTCCTTACAGGACTGGAAGCAGAACTGGATAGCATTGAAGAGGAGCAGGTAATGTGTTTTAACATTTACTATAATGTCTCTGTGATTTGAATAAATGTTCTAACATAATTGATGTCTAAGTGACATTGTTTGAAATGTTGGAGCATTTGTACGAATGTCTAAACATTTAGTTAGATGTATGAACATTTTGGGAAGTGTTGAGATAATAACCATATGTATCCATCCTTGTAGGTGAAGGTGGAGTTGGTGCCGGAGACTGTCGAAGAGGAAGATTTGTTAAAGTTCAGTGAGAGGGTGGTGGTGGAGATGAATGATGAGGAAGTTGAAAAATTGAAGGAGGAAGTTGAGAGGTTGAGAGAAGAAAATGAGTTGGTTAAGAGAGAGAGAGAAGTATTAAGAGAGGAATTGGAGAGGATGAAGAAAGAGAGAGAAGAGAAGAATGATGTTTTAGAATTTAATTTTGGTGTCGGAGGGGAGGTGGATGTTCGAGAGGAGGTGATTGGTCGAGAGGAGGTGGAGGGTGGGCAGGACGTACAAGGTGGACAAGAGGTGGTGGGTCGCCAAGAGGTAGAGAGTGGAGATGGTGGAGAAAATGTAGTGGAGCAGGAAGTAGCACAAAAAAATCCCGAACAAGTAAATGTAGAAGCCCGCAACGAACAAGAAAATAATGCCGAAGCCTAAACTAGAGAAGCGGAAATAGACAACAAGGGTAAGAAGGCAATTTCTGATGAGTTTGTAAAGGGTCAATCTTCAGGCGATGTGCAAAACTAGGAGCAGACAGAGAGCCAAGTAGCTGGGTCAAGTGAGTAAATGCTCACGCAATTTTTTACTTCTGTTGACATTCTTGTCTTTGCTTGAAAGGAAGGTAAAAATGTTGAAGAAAAAACCAGAATGCTTCAACATTTAACATAATGTTTTTAATTCAGTCTACATTGATAAAAGAAATGAATATTGTTTTTTTAGATTTAAGTTGGTTTTATTTCTAGTTTTTTTTTTAAACAACGTATTAACTTGTGTGGAATCATTTTATCTTCTCTGAAATTCTTACTTACTTGTCAGATGATTGGTATGAACATAAATTGTTCCGCCATCGTTACAAGTTTTTTGATAAACGGTAAGTAAAAGAGTTCTATCGTACTCCCACGATGTCTTTTACCACGACAATTGAAGACTGACTTTTACCACGAACGACAGTAGAGTGGTCGGCTAAGTAATAAATAAGAAACAAACAAGTGAGTGTTCTTCTCCACATAAATACGTAAAATGTTAGAACATCCGTGATAACGTTTATATATATTGATCAAGAATTGAAGAATTATTTATGTTAAGATTTGCTTTTCTATCGAATGTTAACTAGTTAAACGTGTGGTGGTGGGAACAGGTGAAAAGCAATTTCCAAGTTTTTTGAATGTAGGTCAAAATGAGATGGAAGAAGTTGACTTTCAGCTGACTTGGCCTTCAGCTTTCTTTTCAGAGGTTTGTGAGGTGGCAAAAGAATATGAAAACTATGAGATCGTGGAGAATGAAAGTTCTTCTGAAGATGATTTTGTAGATAAACCAAAGGTTGAAATGGCTGAAGTTGTTGAAAAGAAAGAGAAAAACGTACCAAATTCTTTGGTTAAGAGAGTTCAAACTCAGCCACGAACCCGAACTATGACCGAGAAAGCAAAGCAACTCGAGAAAAAAAAAACAATTAATGTAGAAGACATTGTAGAGTTGGGAGCCGGAAGGTCAGAAGAGGAGAAAGGTCAGGAGCTTGGAAACTGGAGAAAAAGCCCAGTCTGGAAAAATGTGAAGGAACAAGAAAAGGGTCTGTTGGAAGAATTCCTCAGGAATAGTGACAAAAGGTACGAGTAGGTTACTGTAATGTTGATGCACTGACACTAATGTTTGAACATTCGTGTTTGTGTTGCAGCATTTTTATTCGCTTACTGTAATGTCCCAGCATTTCTGAAATGTCCTAACATTAGAAAAGGTGACACTGTTTATTCCAAATTTTGCAGTACGAAGGTCTGGTTTAGTGACGGGATTAACGACATCTGTGGGAAGCAGCTCGATATGTTAATGATGAATCTCGAATGCGATTCACAAATAATTAACTGGGCGAGTTCCTTCCTCACTAATCACTAGAAATTGAAAGAAAAAAGTGTGCTATGCCTCCCATCCGAAATCTATGTAAGTTAAGTGATTAGGATGTTTTCCTATCATCTTTTATATGAGTGAACATTTTGATAACTTTGTATTTGTGGTACAGACAATGATAAAGGCTGAGGTAAACCAAGCTTCCATCGAACAAATGCTCAATCGTACGTTGAGTAATAATGTTGGGAAACCGGAAATATTATTTGTGTGTGCACCAATCTGTCAACCAACAACGGGAGACACTGCAAGGGGGGGGGGGCACTGGACACTCTTGATATATAATGTATTTCTCCATCGGTGGATCCATTATGATTCGATGTCATTTGATAAGAAGATGGCCAAGGAGTGTTTCGAAAATGCCAGGGAGTACGCGGCATATGTGGAGGATGTAATGGAAGAGGTGGGATTCACAATGTTTGGAACCCAACAAAAATATGCAGATGTTCTTGGGGAGCCAGAATTCCCTACACAGGGAGAAAAGTAAGTGTTTTCACTCTTTATTTGTTCCAACATTATGATGAATGCTTTAATTGGTTTGAAATTGTTCCAACATTCCGCGAAATGTTATTCCAAAAACCTTTCATGTTTTCAGACAATTGATAAAAAGACACGTAATTATTAGTAATGTAGTCTCATTTCCCATTATGTTTCAGTATTGTCTGTGACTGTGGAAACATTATTTGTTATGCTTTAACATTTCATTTGTGGCGTGAACAACCCGGATTGCGGTCTCTTTGTAATTTTGAAAATTGAAGAGCTGGTGGAAGACTGCATGACAACAGAACCAAAAGAGCGTACACAAAACCCAGATTGGGTTTCCCTGTCACAAAGGAAGAGGGCTAAGCTCACCCACAACATATTGAAGGAGAATACGATATCTTGGAGGATGGCCCGAGCTTGAAAGTGTGGTTGCCCAGACATATGTTTTTTTTTTTGTAAAGGATCTTTTAATAAAAAATGAAGTAGTTGTTCAGGTAACGGGTTATGTTCATATCACTAAACCCGAGACGACTTCATTCTTGATTAGATTACAAACAAATATGGTTTGTAAATTATTTTGGGATGTTAAGTACTTACAATGATTTTGAATGGGATATTTATGTGGAAACAATATGAAGTAAATTTGAATATATTATTATTTTTATTCTGGAACATATGTGACATGCATTGACGACAAAGAGTTTGTTTCAGGGAAGAACATACACAGAAATGTTAGAACATTCCTCCTAATGTTGGAACATAGTGACAAATGTTTGGGAAATATGTAATAATGTTCCTTCATTAATCAGAATGTACTAAAAAAAACTTCATAATATTGACACATTGTAAATAATAGCTAGACATGTAAGGATTCATTCACTGAACATTTTGTAGAATGTTAGGATTCATTCAATAGGCAAAAAAATATGTACTAAGACATTTAAGTCGATTTACTAAGACCAAAAGATTTTGCTAATACATTCAACACAATGTAGAGACAGTCTCTTACATGTTGAAACATATCGTTGAATGTTAAAGCATTTTGTAAAATGAGAACTATAGTTGGGCTCGACAAGTCGCACCGTTGTGATAAGCAGGTTGGTTGCACCTGCGACATATTCTTTTTCTCCTCGTAACATCTCCGGAAGTCTGCAACCATGTTGTACGTGGTCTGCCGGGTGCCCTTTTAAGTAGTGGAGGAAGAGTCTTGGATAATGGATCAAAAGTATAGGGTTCGTCAAAATTTGGAACGGGGTAAACACAATGTTGGTATGTGTTTCTGTAAGCCTCCACCGTCCAGACGGGATCATAAAAACATGTACTATCACCACGAGTCTTGTTGATGCATAACATTGCATGTTGACACGAAAGCGAATCTACTTGCCAATGCCCTTCCATAACAGAAGATATGATTAAATGTGAAAAAATAACTGAGTAAACTTAAAGTGTGTCGGTAACAGGGTTAATGGTGTTTCAACATTTCAACTGAAAAAGAGTAAACAAAATACCTATCCCATGGGAAAAAAGAATCTGCCCATGATTCCAGATTAAGGGATTGGAAAAACCTCTCCACATTGGTTCCACCCATCTCAACCATTTGTTCAATGGTTGCGTGATACTCACTCTCGGGTAATGCCCGTGCCGCCGTAAACATAAGACTCTGAAAATAACGTGATTGGCGCGCCTCGTTCCGTATTCTCAAGTTCAGATTACATCGTAAGTGCCAAGCACAGAATGAGTGATGAGCGGTGGGAAAAACATTCTTCACGCCTTTTAGAATTCCAGCATGTCTATCCGAAATAAAGGTGTAACGTTTTATCGGATCCACCACTAATTTCAAATTTTGCAGAAACCAATCTCAATTATGATCATTCCCAATGTCCACAACTGCGTAAGCAATGGAGAAAAGACCTAACAAAAAAAGAAAGAAATACAAAATTAGTTATGTTGATGCATAAAGCAATATTGCATTAGCATTTGCAGAAATGTCTACACATAATTGACGAATGAAAATTAACATATATAAATGATGCAGCATCGCACCGACTGCCGCGACATTTTCCATAAACCAGGTAAAATCTTGTGAAGTGTTAGCAGGAACATTGGAATGTTAACGTAAGATGTGAAAATGAAAACATACCGTCGTTTCCGTCCTTGATAACCGCAGCTAAAATGCAGCCATTAAAACGAGTTTTTGCGAATGTTCCATCAATATAGATCACAGGGCGACAGTGTTGAAACCCAAGGATAGATGCATGAAGGGCAATAAAAACTCGAATAAATCTGTTGGTAGTGGGTTAGATTTGCAAATCAATTCTGCTATTGGGATTAGTAGTCGCCAAAGCATCTACGTACCACTTCAACTTTGCATAGGAATCACCCTCCTGCCCAAATACTTTGTCCATCGCAACCTTCTTACCACCGTAAGAAAAGTAATAGCTCAACTCAACACCGTAATCGTCTTGAAACTTTTCTTTAACTTCAGCCGTACTCCAATCGGGGTGTTTTCTGATGTCTTGATCAATTAGGCTGGCAACAAGTTTACTAGACAACTTGGGATCCGCAGGTTTGAGAACAACATCGGAACAATCGTGTTTCGATTCGTACTCTTTCAACAGAAAAACAGATTTACATCCCAATGGTGCAACCGCGTGGACTCTCCAATTACATCCGGGTTTGGAACAAACGGCAGTCACACGACCTGGTTCATTCTTGATATGTTTGTAGTTATTCTTTGTTGCAATGGTATATCGACCAAGAGCGTGTCGAAAAGCTTTGACACCACCGGGAAATATTTGCCCAATCTGAGTAAATACATCGCCCCATGAGTCACATACAAACTTCTTCTCATTATTTTGAGATGTAGAAAGTGACCTATCAGTTTCCATACTGCAAAATTGAATAAAATGTTATGAAAATATCGTCAAATGTCGTATCATTTGGGTGAATGTTCACACATTCCTTTCACTGTCCTAACAACTGGAAGAATGTTTTACCATGGTAAAAAATGTTTGAGTTTCTGTGAAATTGCAAACTAACTGGGAAAATGGTGACATTTAACAAAATTTATTAACACATAATACAATACTGTTAACATTTAACAAAATGTTCTACAAATCTAAACAATGTTAACACAAACTGTAAAGTTTTGTTACAAAAACAGGAAAGCTTTAGAGAAAATAACAAATAACTGTACGGACAAATCAAAAAATGAACGTACAAACAAGAAATATGTGGTAAAATCATATGTTCCACACTGCATTGTCTGATCATTTCATAAAATGATGATCACAGTGATCATTATATAGCATTGCAACAGATATGTTAACACATTATAAAGTTAGGTTAACATTTAACAAAATGTTTTCAAAAACTGAGAGAATGAAAGTATAAAAATAGAAGAAGAAGATGATGACTGAAGTTTCTACAGAGAAGAAGATGATGAATGACGGTGATGACTGAACCAGGAAAACGTGAAAAGGGTTATCTCTCCTCGGCTGGGGTTTTTTAGAGAAGAAGATGATGAATGAATGAAGGTGGAATAGATTGAAGATGATGAATGAGGGTGGAATAGATGAAGTATGTCGGCTTCTATAGTCTACAGAGAAGAAGATGATGATGAAGGACGGAGCAAAGTATACAGAGAAGAAGATGATGAATGAAGGTGGAATAGATTGAACAGATGGCCGGTGAGGTTAGAGAGAAAAGAGGGTTTGGTGTTGGACTCGGTTAGGTAGAGAGGGAAAGTAAACCCAGATTTTTTGATGAAAGAGAGATATTTTGGTGAGGGAGTAGTAGTTGGATATATATAGGAGGGCGAAAGAGGGATTAGAAGAAACCAATAGGTCATAGAGATACAAGTTGGGAAGAGATGGAGCATAGGGATGTGTATTTGGGTTTGATATGAATTATTATTTGATTATTGGGTTTTGGGTGAGATAATAATCCTTGTTGGGTTTTTTTTTGTATTTGGGCCCAAAATTTGGGCTTTTCATCAAAAAATTCTATGCAGTAACCCAAAAGATCAACACCGAAAATACGCGATCAGAGAATCAAGTCAATGACATCACAAAGTCACGTATGGAAAAGATTAATTACTTGCGCAGAAGACGAAACGTGTCTTGAAAGACTAAACCACACGTCAGAACAAGAACACAGCTAGGATGGCTCTGGCCGAAACAACACTTGGTCGAAAAATACCTCCACTTAGCAGATACCAATCAGCTCTGGAGCATCAGCACAATACTGAGTTCCGCCAACTAGCCTTAGTCAAGGTAAGACCCAAAGAGTTTCTCGATACAGCTCTGGGACAGGTAATACTCTCGACTTCAGGTCTTCAAATAAAGTAAAAACACACGAGTTACTTCTACTCCTTAGTCTCTTTACTTTCAACTAAGGAGTGTCGGGACTCATGATGATGCACAAAATCTCCAGACGTTGACTAACGTCTGAAGAGTCAAGATCATACCTGAAGTCTCTTGGACCGACTCGGCTTAAGGCAACAGGACAGCTAAATACCTAACGGTCCACCACATTTCCCCTAACTGGGAGGTCGGCCGGAAGAAACCAGCTCTGCACAAAACGACCTTGACATGGATAGATAAACCCTGGGGTCTCAAAAGGAAAAAGAGGGTCTCCACAGGTTCGGCCCATATCTTACGCCCAGAACTGGGGAGATATTAGCGTTGCGCGACCTAAAGACTTAATCTTAAACTTTCTAGAAAGATCTCAGTCGGCCGCATATCTTGAAGTGTTTAAGCCCGATTGAACTCCACGTATCTAAAGGAGGAAACTCTCCTTTAGAGTCTATCACTCCGGCAAGATACATACAAAGTATCCTTGAACTTATGAACTTTCGCTTATCAAAGATCCGGAATAAACTCAAATATAAACCCTAGATACGCTAAAGAGGACACTTCCTTACGCTTTGACGGCAACCGCCTCGCTAACGCCACTAATTACAGTCGGCCTAACTTCGCCTATAAAAGGCCCCCCACATCGTCCTTCACAGGACACGATCTCTTCACCCCGAAAAGATCACCCAATACTCAGAGTTTTCATAACTCGCCCCCCAAAAGGATTGATCAATATTCATTCTTTTACTGCAAAGAGCACCCTTCGGGAACAGGCAAACATGAGCAAGGAGCAAGGAGCGAGGAACTGGAGCGAGAAGCGAGGAGCTAGAACAGAGAAGCAGAGCAGAGAACCAGGGCCGAACGGAGAAATCTCTCCTCTCGTAGCAGAATATACCATCGTAACGGAGGTTGTCATGCATCAACTCCCTTTTTCATGCTGATCTAACGGGAGGCCAATTTTCGACATCAGCAGAATTTATTCTATAGAGGTTCGTATAATCACTGCCACGAGACCACCATCTAACAAATGAACCAAGTACCCCATCACTTCAAAGGTCACCCGTCGACCGTCGTCCAGCACCCTTCTCTGGGAGAGTTGCAGGGGACAAAAGGGCTCGCCAGATAGAATCGCTTCTAGATTCTCAAAGACCGACAAGCCGATAAATCGGAAAACCCTGATCGGACTTTCGCCTTCAATGTCAATATGATAGCAACGGACGTAAAATCAGGGAGCAAGGAGCGTCAGGAAAAAACTAACTCTAAGGTTGCCACGAGGGAGAAACCCCTGGATAGACAAACTGGCCATGAAGGAACGGATGAAATAATCCACCTATCCGAGCCATACTTATATGCCTGGGACATGGGAAGACAGAACGAGTAGACGGTTCAAGCAAAAAATATTGGCAAAGCAGTAATTATAAGGAGGCGAATCATCGCTCCCCCACGAAAAAGTTGGTCATTACTCGGAGGATAACAAACGATAAGGGGAGAGCCATAACAGATAGATTCATTACTCAGCTAAGCCTATTACAGAATTAAAAGCATTAAAAGAGCAAAGGAACAAGCCCACAATGAGATCATAAGGAAAATCCCCTCATTAAAAGCATCATCCATGAGCAGCAGAAGAAGCTTTTAATCAGGAGCCAGGTCAAGAATGGCGTCCGGGCAGACTACCATTTTTGGGGCCGGGCCCAAATTGGTATCCCGGGTAACTATCTCCATTATCGAAAAAGTTACCCTTAACTATCTCCATCGCCGGAAAAACATCATCAAAGAAAATACAAGATATAAATTCGAACAAAGGTCTCATCTCAGATCTCGGACGAAAACGGAAGACAAAGAGCAAAATTGAAAAGTATTTGCAAAGGGAGGATTTTCTTTCCTCTAACTCTCGATGATGAGGAGTTGAAGAACGAAAGCAGGCTATTTAAACTAGAAAAAGGATAACCAAGGGACTTTTTGAAAACAAACAAGGGTCATTAAAAGCGAAGACCAAACACATCTTGAAAACACGCGAAGGAATAATGATCAGCGATACACACAACAAGAGATCAATCAGCAGATGGGATTCCAGCGGATTTCAAGGAGCCGCGATAGACTCACCACTAGCAAGACACCACGCATCCGCGCATGCCGGAAGGATTGCCGTGTATAACAACCCAAAATATCAGCGCCAAAAATAGAAAGTAAGAAGATCAAATACGTGACATCATAGAATCACGCATGGAAAGAAAATTTATTACTCGGGCAGAAGTTGTAGCGTATCTCGAAAAGACGAGCCACGCGTCAAACCGTCTAAGGAAAACGCAACTCAGGTCAGTTTTGGAAAATACGGGTATAGGGGAAGAAAGCTTCAGCACCAGCAGCTCCCACCAGCTCAGTACAGATTTTCCTAAGAATGCGCAGCTCTGGAAAATTACAAGAAAGACCAAGCTTCACGAAATAACTCTGGTCCAGGTAAAATCCTCAACTTCAGAATCTTCAAATGTCTAAAACACACGAGTTAATTCTACTCCTCAGTCTCATTACTTTCGACTAAGGAGTGGCGGGACTCATGATGATGCATAAAAATGTCCAGAAGTTGACTAACGTCTGAAGAGTCAAGATCAGACCTGAAGTCTACTGGGTCAACCGGGTTAAGGTAGCAGAAGGATCTCAGTGGGCCACACATCTCGAAGTGTTTAAGTCCGCTTGAACTCCACGCAACTGAAGGAGGAAACTTCTCCTCTAGGATCTATCTGTTTGACAACATATCTACGAAGAATCCTTGAACTTAGCAACTTTCACTTATCAAAGATCTGAGATAGACTCTAAGAGAAACCCTAGATACTCAAGAGAGGAAACTTTCTCGTTGGTTCGAAGGCAACCGCCTCACCACCACCACTGATCATAGTCGGCCTAACATCGCATATAAAAGGCCCCCCACATCGTCCTTCAAAGGACATGATCTTTTGACCCTAAAAAGATCACCCAAAAACTCAGAGTTCCCATAACTCGCCCCCAAAAGGATCAATCAATATTCATTTTTTTACTGCAAAGAGCACCTTGACTGGCTTGAGCGTCGGAGCGGTTTTCGAACCCTTTGCAGGTTTTTCCCCCTTGGGAGCAGACGAACAGAAACAATAGCTAGGAACGAGGAACATGAGCAGGGAGCAAGGAGTAGGAGCAGGGAGCAAGGAGCAGAACAGGAAGCGGAGTAGGAAGCGGAGCAGTAAGTAAAGCAGGAAGAGGAGACACTAAGCAGAACAACACTCAACTTAACAAAACAATCACACATAACGGAGGCTGTCATGCATCAACTCCCTATTTCATGCTGATGTAACGAAAAGCCATTTTTTGACATCAGCACCGCTGATATCCCCTCGAATCTGATCAGTCTCGAGCTGTGTGAATCCCTTGGTCATTATTTCTTTTAGCGTTACCCAGATGTGTTTGGTCTTCGCCTTAATGACCCTTCACCTGTTTTCAAGAAGTCTTTTGGCTATTTATTTCCAGTATAAATAGGCTACTTTGGTTCTTTAACTCCTCATCACCTAATGTTGATCAAAAGTATCCTTCCTTTCACTCTATTTTCCAACTCTTTTTCCTTACCTCCTGTTTCTACCGAAGGTCCGAGACGAGGCCTCTGTTGATTTCACGCTAGTTACCTGCTTGAAGGATGTTTCTCCATAATGACCGTGGTAAAGGGTGGACTTCTTTATAATGGTCGTGGTAACCCTATGTCCCATTTTGGTAGATTCCACAAGTAGGGTTACCAGTGTTGCCTCCAACTGGAGTGCTCAGGGAAAGGTGATGATGACAAGAGGGTTATTTTTTCCTCGGTTGTCTTCTTGTCTTGGCAGCTCTTCTGGAAAGGGGTACCTGGTAACTTCTCAGCTTTTCTCCAACCGAATTGCGTGACTGCTCTTCTAGCCGTTCACGTTCTTTGGTTTTTTCCTTGCCCTCGACTTCTTTTTTGAGGGTTTTATATCCATTTTTTTTTACAATATCTTCTGTAATAGACCTGAATGCCTGTTGTAGCTTCGGTGTCCTTTTCTGCAATTTCTCATGTAATAGGTCCTTTTTAAGAATTAATAAAAAGTTACATTTTAGTTTTTATGCTTTTGTGCTTCTTTTCTATTTTCCCGTGTTTAGGTCTGTCGATCCTCCACTTCTTATTTGTGGCCATTTATTGCGACTGTTCGGTGGTCACGCCCATTCACGATGATCCTCCTATCCTATAAATATGCTTGATGGTAATGCTGATTCCTTTATACCTGTTATGGTTGTTTTAATGGTTAGCGGAACTCTTCCTGGTGGTGACGTGAGGGTCGCTTTCTACATTGTTCTGAGTGACAACCACTCTTCTATTGAACATTTTTATATGGAGGTGGCCGATGAGGGCTTTGTCGATGTTCTTCGTCCTCGAGACTTGCTGCATGAGGATCACCTTTCTACCTTGCTTGTGGTTAGGCCCCTCTACCCTTCTGGTTTACTCCTTCACTGGTACCACAAGCACCTCTGAATCGGCTCTTTTTTCGGCCGTGGGATTCCTGGTTCCACGTCGCGGGGGTGGTCGTCTTCTTGTCGTCATCATCAGAGCTTCGGTGGACGTTGGTCGTCCTTCTACTCCTCCTTCTCCTCCGTCTGATGTGTAGTTGTTCGAGAATGGCGTCTCCTTGTTCTTTTTTTTTATATATATATCTCTATACACAAAACAAGCAGTCAATGTAATTAATCCTGCGCTTACTAATGCATTTTCCCTAAACTAACTACGCATGCTCCAAATGATCCCACCTGCAAAAATAATAATTTAGACTTATTTTAGCATGACATAGGCTTACTAATTCCCTCTGCAAAATAAAACCCAAATTAGCGTAACTGCACATCTAAGAATGATTTTCGGGCCTGGACTTTGCCCCTAATCATGGCTGCTGCTCCCAGGGTTTTTTTTCGGTGGCTTGAATGCAACTAGTTTAGCTAGGACTTCTCCTTAAACCCCTGGTCGTCCCTTTCGCTACCAGGGCTGGTTTCGTTGGCTTGAGCGCAACTAGTTTACCTAGGGCTTCTCCTTATGCCCTTGGTCGTCGCTTTCGCTACCAGGGTTAGTTTTGTTGGCTTGAGCACAACTAGTTTAGCTAGGACTTCTCCTTAGGCCCCTGGTCGTCGCTTTCGCTACCAGGGCGGGTTTCGTTGGCTTGAGCGCAACTAGTTTAGCTAGGACTTCTCCTTAGACCCCTGGTCGTCACTTTCGCTACCAGGGATGGTTTTATTGGCTTGAGCGCAACAGGTTTAGCTTGGACTTCTCCTTAGGTCCCTGGTCGTCGCTTTCGCTACCATGGCTGGTTTCGTTGGCTTGAGCGCAACTAGTTTAGCTAGGACTTCTCCTTAGGCCCCTGGTCGTTGCTTTCGCTACCAGGGTTGGTTTCGTTGGCTTGAGCGCAACTAGTTTTACCGGGACTCCTCCCCTACCCCCCGGTTCGCTACCAGGGTTGTTTTGTCTGCCTAATCATGACTAGTTTCACAATGACTTCTCCTTATACCCTCGACCACCTTTGCCAGGGTTGTAGGTTAACTAGGACTTCTCCTTAGGATCCTCAGTGGGGACCGCGTTTCAGTCGAGTAAAGTGTGTTTAACTAGGACATCTCCTTATAAGGTTTCTGGTCGTTGCCTAATTTGTTGGCTTGAGCACGGTCAGTTTACCTAGGACTTCACCTTAGGACCTTGGTGAAAGGTCAGTTTAACTAGGACTGCTCCTTGAGGCTTCTGGTCCTCGGCTTAGCTACCAGAGCTACCTGTTTTGCTGAAGCAAAGTGAGTTTAACTAGGACTCCTCCTTGGGACCTCTACCAGAGCTACCAGTTTTGCCGAAGCAAAGTGAGTTTAGGCAGGACTCCTCCTTTTATAGCGTCGCCTTTTTGTTAAAATATTTTGTTTATGTAGCTTGTAGCGCTACTTCTCCCGCCTAACGGCTTTATTCGCAAAATAACTAAAAGGAAATCAGAAGTGATGGTATCCTACGTGGTTCTTGCTTTTCAGTCCTACATGTCTGCCGTGGGATCTCCGTATAACACCTTATCTCTTCCGATGGTGGCCGGGTTAGTTGTTTCCTCTTCACAACCCTGGGCGGAGATTAGGTAACATTCTCTGGCTACTTTTTGATTCCCTCTGATCGTTCCTACGAGATTTGTTCCTGAGATTGGGAATTTCATCATGAGGTGGTTCATAGAGATTATCGCCCCTAACTCTCTCAAGAAGTTCCCGACCAGTATGATGTTGTAGGCATGCATCTTGTCGACTATGGCGAAATTTAACATTATCGTTTTCTTTGTTTTTCCTTCTCCTATCAGTACGGGTAGCGATGCTGTCCCATCGTTTTCGACTTGATTGTCGCCAAACCCTGTCAAGCAAGACTTATATGATTTGAGATGGTGAAGACATACCCTGAGTTTTTGGAAGCATGTTCGGCTCATGACTTCAGTCGAGCTTCCTGTGTCGACTGGGATGCGCCCTACCCTCCAATTGGCTACTACTGCAGTTATCACCAGTGGGTCCGCATGCGGGGTTATTACCCCCACTAGGTCATTGTCGGTGAAGACGATGGGTGGCGTCTCCACACTAGGTTTGATCAACAGAACTGGTGGGGTTTTCGCCTCGTTGCCACATCTGCAATGTTTTCCCTTGGTAGCTCCACTGCGAGTCGATCCTTCAAAGATAGTATTGATGTTTCCCATGACCTCGGTTGGCTCCTCTAAGCCTTTGGTTGCTTTCTTGATGGTCGGGCTCTGTTCGTCAGAATCTAGCCCAGACCCGACTCTTGCTCTGTTTGACGACCTTTTATTCTTGTATTCGTAGGGTCGTTGCTCCTTCGGGATGTATTTGTCCAGCTCACCTTTCCTCGCCATTTCTTCGATGAGAATCTTGAGATGTCGGCAATTGTTAGTCTCGTGACCGTAACCTCGGTGGAAGGCGTACCACGCGGTCATGTCTCTGAACGCGAACTCCTCCTTGTCATCGTTGGGTCTGGGTAGTTCCGTTTTTCCTTTCACCATGAGTATCTGTAAAATTTCCTCCCTATCTTTCACCAGCGGGGTATAGGTGGCGAAGTCAGATCTAGGTCTTCTACTTCGTTCTCGTTCCCCGGGGGCCTAACTTCCTCCCGTTCTTTCTTTCGGGTCGGTTCACTTTCATACGGGATGTTGGCCACCTCCTTCATTCGCCGATAGTTTTCCTCTTTCCTAATGAATTGTTGCACCCTCTCTATCTGCTCTGCGAGAGTATATGGTTCCCTGCCAGAGATGTCTTTGATGACATCGTCTTGCCTGAGGCCTCTCGACAGAGCGGCGAAAGCGACTTTTGGCTCCAGGTCGGGGACCTGCATCATGAGGTTGCGGAATCTCTCCCAATAAATCGCCAAAGTCTCGTTTTTTCCCTTGAACCACGTTTACAGATCGTTGGTCTTTCTCTTGATTGTGGTGCTTCTTTGGAAGGCGTCACAAAAGACCTGGGCAAGTTGTCCAAAAGACTTGATCGATCCCAGGGCCAACGCTTGGTACAATGCTTTGGCTGGTCCTTTTAGGATGGTGGCAAAGACTACGACCATATATTCTGGTTGGTAGTATGAGCACTTCGCAGATGGTTGGGTCGTCCGTGCACCCTTCGCCAACCCCCTTCTTTTTTAGGGATGTACGGTCGTTTGGGGTCTAATGCTCCGTATTAGTCCAAGATATTCTCCAGATGCATCTAGTCGTCAGGTTGTAAAGTCAGAGATCCGGAAGATAACGCATTACCGGGTGAGAAGAGCCTCTGCGCGTGCCTCCTGATTACTTTTTCTCTCTCTTCGGGTGCTGCGACTTTTCTGGCCGTCTCTGCATTGCGGAGGCTTTCCTCTAGTCGTTTTACCTCCTCATCCCTTTGGAGGTAGTCGGCCTTGACTTGTTAAGCTCGGCAATGAGCTCGACTGGATTGCGGAACCTGTGTGGTGATCCGCGTGAGGTGTGCTCGCCTGAAGACATGTCTGCTTGAGGGACTCAGGGAAGTAGTTAGTCTGAAAAGTCCAATAAATAGGATTCGGGTTACTGAATTTATGATTTTGCTAGAGAGATGCTCCTCCTTCTAGCGTCAAATGCTGATGTCAAAAATTGGCCTTCCGTTAGATCAGAATGAAAAAGGGAGTTGATGCATGACAACCTACGTTATGTATGATTCCTCCGTTATGTTATGTGTGATTCGGCCGAGTGTTCCTGCTTCCTGCTTTGCTTCTCTTTATTTCAATTCCTCGCTCCTGCTCTTGGTCCTTCTTCTTGCTCTAGCTCCTTGTTCTTGCTCCTGTTGTCTGTTCCCGAGGGGGGAAACCTACAAAGGGTTCGATAATCGCTCCGACGCTCAAGCTAGTTAGGGTGCTCTTTGTAGTAAAAGAATGAATATTGATTGATACTTTTGGGGGGCGAGTTATGAGAACTCTGAGTTTCTTGTGATCTTTTTTGGATAAAGAGATCGTGTCCATTGAAGGACGATGTGGGGGGCCTTTTATAGGCGATATTAGGTCGGCTGTGATTAGTGGCGGTGGTGAGGCGGTTGACGTCAAACCAAAAGAGAAGTTTCCTCTCTTGAGTATCTAGGGTTTCTCTTAGAGTCTATCTCGGATCTTTGATAAGTGGAAGTTCCTAAGTTCAAGGATTCTTCGTAGATGTCTTACCGATGTGACAGACTCTAAAGGAGAAGTTTCTTCCTTTAGTTTCGTGGAGTCCAAACTGGCTCAAACACTTCGAGATGTGTAGCCGACTGAGATCTTTCTAGAAGTTTCGGGATTAAGTCGGTAGATCGCTTGGCGTTGTTGCGTCCTCAGTTCTGGGCGTAAGACACTGGCCGAACCTGTGTGGACGCCCCTTACTCCTTTGAAGATCCTAGGGCTGATTTCTCCATGCCAAGGCGTTTTGGAGGGCTGGTTTCTTCCGGTCGACCTCCTAGTTAGGGGAATATTCGGTGGACCATCAGGGGCTTAGCTGTCCTGCTACCTTAAGCTGGGTTGACCCAGTGGACTTCAAGTCTGATCTTGACTCTTCAGACGTTAGTCAACATCTGCACATTTTATGCATCATCAGCTTTCAGCATTGGTTCCTTGCTTTTCCTGCTGCGCACTCCTTGCTCCTGCTCCTGACTCCTTTTTCCTTGCTCCTGCTTATTGTTCCTGTTCATCTATTCTTCAGGGGGGAAAACCTCCAAAGGGTTCAGAAACTGCTCCGAAGCTCAAGCCCGTCAGGGTGCTCTTTGCAGTAAAAGAATGAATATTGATCGATCCTTTTGGGGGCGAGTTATGAGAATTCAGAGTTAACTGTGATCTTCTAGGGTTTTGATATCGTGTCCTTTGGAGGACGATTTGTGGGCCTTTTATAGGCTTAAGAGGCGACGATGGTTGCCGTGGAGGGGAACTTTCCCTTTGTGTTTATCTCGCATGCAGGATAGATGAAAGTTCCTAAGTTTAAGGATCTTTCATAGATATCCTGCGGATGTGATAGATCTTTAAGGAGAAGTTTCCCCCCTTAGTCGCGTGAAGTCCGCACTTGCTTAAACACTTTGAGATCTGAAGCCGACTAAGATCTCTATGGAGATTCTGGGATTAAGTCGGTAGATTGCTGGTGCACTTTGCCTTCCCAGTTCTGAGCGTAAGACATCGACCGAACCTATGAGGACCCTCACATTCCTTTAGAAACCCCAGGGTTGATCTGTTTATGCCAAGGGCATTACAGGGCTGGTTTCCTCTAGCCAACCCCCCAGTTAGGGAAGTATGTGATGGATCATCGAGGGTTCAACTGACCTGCTACCTTAAGCCGGGTTGACCCGATGGACTTCAGGTCTGATCTTGACTCTTCAGACGTTAGTCAACGTCTTGACATCTTATGCATCATCATAAGTCCCGCCACTCCCCAGTCGAAAGTGCTGAGACTGAGGAGTAGAAGGAACTCTTGTTTCTCAATCGTTGAAGACCCTGAAGACAGAGGGTTTACCTGGACCGGAGCTGTTTTTAGAAGCTTGGTCTTTCCTTTTGGTTATTCAGAGCTGAATATTCACGAGCTGATTTGTACAGAGCTGTCTTGGGGTGCTTTATGAAATCTTATGTATGATAAATACTGATGAGGTCTTCATTACTTGGCTATCTTTGGCCAGAACTACTCCTAGTGTTGTCTTCTTTGAGACGAACTACACGTCTCTTTTCTTGAGTGACACGTTTTGAGCTCTACTAGAGCAAATCAGTTTTCTTTCCATGCGTGATTCTGTGACGTCGTAGATTTGATCTTCTGATCATGCATTTTCAGCGATAATCCTTTAGGTAACTGCGCACGGCAACTCTGTTGCCATACGTGGTCACGTGGTGTTTTGCATGTGAAAAAACCATCGTGTCTCCTCGAGTTCTGCTAACACTTCTTCCGAATTGTACGTTTCGAGCCGCGAGTTCCTCGTAGTCGTTCCGACTCCGCGTGTTCCCGAGGTGCATTTGTTCTTCTGTCTTATTTGTTGAGGAGATGTGTGCGATGATTCATAAAATGTCCAGACGTTGACTAGCGTCTAAAGAGTCAAGATCAGACCTGAAGTCTACTGGGTAACCCGACTTGAGGTAGCAGGACAGCTGAGCCCCTGATGGTCCACCGGATATTCCCCTGATTGGGAGGTCGGCCCGAAGAAACCAGCCCTCCAAAACGCCCTTGGCATGGACAAATCATCCCTAGGATCTTCAAAGGAGTAAGGGGGGTCCACACAGGTTCGGCCAGTGTCTTACGCCCAGAACTGGGGAGGCAACAACGCCAAGCGATCTACCGACTTAATCCCGAAACTTCTAGAAAGATCTCAGTCGGCTACACATCTCAAAGTGTTTAAGCCAATTTGGACTCCACGTATCTAAAGGAGGAAACTTCTCCTTTAAAGTCTACCACTTCGGCAAGATATCTACGAAGGATCCTTAAACTTTGGAACTTCCGCTTATCAAAGATCCGGGATAGACTCTGAAAGAAACCCTAGATACTCAAGAGAGGAAACTTTCCTTTGGATTTGACAGCAACCGCCTCAGCACCGCCACTAATGACAGTCGGCCTAACATCGCCTATAAAAGGCCCCCTACATCGTCCTTCACGGGACACGATCTCTTGACCCCAAAAAAGACCACAAAAAATTCAGAGTTCTTATAACTCCCCCCCCAAAAGGATCAATCAATATTCATTCTTTTACTCCAAAGAGCACCCTGACTTCGGAGCAGTTTTCGAACCCTTCGCAGGTTTCCCCCCTAGGGAACAGGCGAATGGGAGCATGGAGCAGGGAGCTGGAAAAGGAGCGAAGAGTAGGAGCCAGGAGCTGGAATAAAGAAAAAACAGAGCAGGAAGCAGAACAAGAAGCAGAGCTGAAAGCAGGAACGCCAGGCCAATCAACCCCCAACATAACGGAGGATTCATACATAACGGAGGCTGTCATGCATCAACTCCCTTTTTCATGTTGATTTAAGGGAAGACCAACATCAGCATTTGGCGGTAGAATGAGGGGATTTCTCCAGCAAAACCATGAATTCGGTAACCCGATTCTTATTTATCAAGACAGCTGAGTCCCTATTGGTCAACCGAATATTCCCCTAAGTGGGAGGTCGGCCTGAAGAAACCAGCCCTGCAAAATACTCTTGGCATGGACCGATCAACCCTGGGATCTTCAAAGGAGTAAGGGGGGGTCCACACAGGTTCGGTCAGTGTCTTACGCCCAGAACTGGGGAGGCAGGAGTGTCAAACGATCTACCGACTTAATCCTGAAACTTCTAGAAATATCTCGGTCGGCTACACATCTCGAAGTGTTTAAGCCAGTTTAGACTCCACGTATCTAAAGGAGGAAACTTCTCCTTTAAAGTCTATCACTTCGGAAAGATATCTACGAAGGATTCTTAAACTTAGGAACTTCTGCTTATCAAAGATCCGGGATAGACTCTGAGAGAAACCTAAATACTCAAGAGAGGAAACTCTCCCTTCGGTTTGACAGCAACCGCCTCACCACCGCCACTAATGACAGACTACTGATGTCAAAAAATGGCTTTCCGTTATATCAATATGAAAAAGGGAAATGATACATGACAACCTCCGTTATGTCTGATTGTTATGTTAGATTGAGTGTTGCTCAGCCTAACGTTCCTACTTCCAGCTCTTCTTCTCCTTATGTCAGCTCCTCGTCCTTGCTCCTGCTCTTTGCTCCACTGTTCCTGTTCGTCTGTTCTCGAGGGGGGAAAACCTGCAAGGGTTCGTAAACCGTTCCGACGCTCAAGCCAGTCAGGGTGCTCTTTGCAATAAAAGAATGAATATTGATTGATCCTTTTGGGGGGCGAGTTATGGGAACTCTGAGTTTCTTGTGATCTTTTTGGGGTAAGAAATCGTGTCCCCTGAAGGACGATGTCGGGGGCCATTTATAGGCAATGTTAGGCGGACTGTGATTAGCGACGGTGATGAGGCGGTTGCCGTCAACCCGAAGGGAAAGTTTCCTCCCTTGATTATCTAGGGTTTCCCTTAGAGTCTATCTCGGATCTTTGATAAGTGGAAGTTTCTAAGTTCAAGGATCCTTCGTAGATATCGTGTCGATGTGATAGATTCCCAAAGAGTTGTTTCCTCCTTTAGTTATGTGGATTTTAAGCTGGCTTAAATACTTCGAGAGGTATAGCCGACTGAGATCTTTCTGGAAGATTCGGGATTAAGTCAATAAATCGCTTAGTGCTGCTGCCTTCCTAGTTCTGGGCGTAAGACATTGGCTGGACCTGTTTGGACCCCCCTTACTCCTCTGAAGACCCTAGGGCTGATCTGTCTGTGCCAAGGGCACTTTGCAGGGTTGGTTTCTTCTTGCCGACCTCCCATATAGGGGAGTATTTGGTGGACCATCAGGGGCTCAGTTGTCCTGCTGCCTTAAGCCGGGCAGACCCAGCAGACTTCAGGTCTGATCTTTACTCTTCAGACGTTAGTCAACATCTGGACATTTTATGCATCATCATGAGTCCGGCCACTCCTTAGTCGAAAGTAATGAGACTAAGGTGTAGAAGTAACTCGTGTCTTTTAAACATTGAAGACTCGGAAGTCAAGGATTTTACCTGGACCAGAGCTGTTTCGCGAAGCTCGGTCTTTCTTTGTTTTTCCAGAGCTGCAAGCGAGTTTGAACCAAGCTAGTAAGGACTGATGGTGATAAAACTTCCTGTTTCTAAAGCCATGTTTGCCATAACTGATTCGAGTTATATTTGTTTTGGACTGATGGTCACCTGGTTTGTTCTCCCGAAACATGTTCCGACTTCTGCTTGAGCAATTAATTTCCTTTTCATGCGTGATCTTGTGACATCACGTTTTTTTATCTTCTGATCACGCATTTTCGGTGTTGATCTTTTGGGTAACTGCACGCGGCACTCCTTTCGGCATGCGTGGACACGTGATGCCTTATTAGTGGTGAGACTATCACGTCTCCTTGAAATCCGCTGGTACCCCATCAGACCTGATCGATCTTGAGCTGCATGTATCCCTTGGTCATCATTCCTTTGTGTGTTCCCAAGACGCGTTTGGTCTTCGTCTTTAATGATTCTTCGTCTGTTTTCAAGAAGTCTCCTGGCCATTTTTTTTTAGTATAAATAGCCTGCTTTTGTTCTTCAACTCTTCATCACCAGAAGCCAGAGAAGAGAAAGTCTTTATTTTCAAACTCTTTTTTCTTATTTTCTGTTTTTATCGAGAATCCACGATGAGACCTCTGTTCGATTTCATATCAGTTGCCTGCTCCAAGTTTGTTTCTCCATAATGTCCGTGGTAAAGGGGTGGACTTCTCCATAATGGCCGTGGTAACCCATGTGCCATTTGGGTAAATTCCACAAGGAAGTAGGGTTACCAGTGCTGTCTTTAATTGGGGTGCTCAGGGCAAAATGATGATGACAAGAGGGTTATTTTTTCCTCAGTTGTCTTTTTGTCTTCGCAGCTCTTTGGAAGGTGATTCCTGGTGATCTCTTGACTTCTCTTTACTGAGTTGCGCGATTGGCCTTCGAGCCTTTCGGGTTCTTTGATTTTTTCCTTGCCCTGTCTCTTCTTTTTGTGGATTTTTTATCTCCTTTGCAATTTCTTCTGTAATAGACACGAATGCCGGTTGTAGCTTCGGTGTCTTTTTCTGCAATTTCTTCTGTTATAGCTCTCCCTTACCATTTGTTGTTTTCTGGATGTTAACCGTCTATTCGCGAGGAAATGTTGATTGGTCTTTAACACTTACTACTTCGTTAATTCTTTTCCGACCGAACCGTCTGTTCGTTCCGTTTTCCCATGGCCTAGGCCTACAAATATGACTTGAAGGGGCGAACAATTTCATCCGTTTCCTTCATGGCTAGTTTGTATATCCGGAGGCTTCTTCCTCGTGATAACCCTTCGAATTAGTTTTCGTCCTGACGCTTCCTACGGATGAATTTTACGTCCGTCGTTATCATATTGATGTCGAAGGCGAAGGTCCGATTAGAGTTTTTTGCCTCATTGGCTTGTCTGTCTTTGAGAACCTACGGACGATTCTGTTTGGCGAGCCCTTCTGTCCCCTGTAATTCTCCCAAAGAGAAGTGCTGGACGATGGCCGCCATGTGACTTTTGAAGTAATGGAATACCTGGTTCGTTTGCTAGACGACGGTCTTGGGGCGGTGATTATACGAACCTTTATAGAACTAGTTCTCCCTTATGTAATCTCCTTGTCTTCTCATTCTCCCACTTCTTCTTCGTCTAACGTGTAAATGGGTGATGACGTGTTTTCCTTGACATTCCCTTTTGGTTCTGTTTTTATCTGCACGTACTTAAACATGGAACAGTTACTGGTTAAAGCTCTAATCTTACTAATGCAATACTCCTAACTTACTACCCATGCTCCATATGATCGCTTGTGGAAAATAAACAAGATTAGACTTATTCTATCATGCCCTAATCTTACTATTTCCCCCTACAAAATAGAACCCAAATTAATGTAATTGCATAGATCATAGTGATTTCCGAGTCTAGATTCTGTCCCTGATCAGGGCGGTCACTCCGAGGGTCGTTTTTCGTTAGTTTGACCTTAACTAGCTTAGCTAGGACTTCTCTTGGTACCCCTGGTCGTTGCTTTAGCTACCAGGGCTGGTTTCGTTGGCTTGAGCACAACTAGTTTAGCTAGGACTTTTCCTTGGACCTCTGGTCGTAGCTTAGGCTACCAGAGCTGGTTTCGTTGGCTTGAGCACAACTAGTTTAGCTAGGACTTCTCCTTGGACCTCTGGTAGTAGCTTGGGCTACCAGAGCTAGTTTTGTTGGCTTGAGCACGACTAGTTTAGCTAGGGCTTCTCCTTGGACCCTTGGTCGTAGTTACCAGGGCTGGTTTTGTCGGCTTGAGCACGACTAGTTTTTGCCGGGATTCCTCCCGTACCCCTGGTCGTAGCTTGGGCTACCAGGGTCGTTTTGTCTGCTTTTCCATTACTAGTTTGGGAAGGACTTCCCCTTGTACCCCCGGTCACCTTTGCCAGGGTTGTAGGTTAGCTAGGACTTCTCCTTACGGTCCTCAGTGGGGACCGCGTTTTACTCGAGTAAAGATTCAGTTTAAGTAGGACTGCTCCTTGCAAGGTTTCTGGTCGTTGCCTTAGCTACCAGAGCTGCCTAATTTTGCCGGCTTGAGCACGGTCAGTTTAACTAGGACTCCTCCTTGGGACCTTAGTGAAGGGTCGGTTTTACTCGAGTAATGTTTCAGTTTAACTAGGAATGCTCCTTGAGGCTTCCGGTCATCGCCTTAGCTACCAAAGCTACCTGTTTTGCCAAAGCAAAGTGAGTTTGACTAGGACTCCTCCTGTTATAGTGTCGTCTTTTTTTGCTAAAATATTTTGTTTATTACTAAAATATGTAGTTGGTAGCACTACTTCTTCTACGTAACGGCTTTATTTGCAAAATTAAAAGAAACGAATAGATGGTAACCGACGTGATCGTCGATTTTCAGTCCTGCATGTCTGCCGTGGGGCTCCATAGAAAACTTTATATCCTCCGATGGTGGTCGGGTTGGTGGTTTCTTTTTCGCAGCTCTGAGCAGTGATTAGGTAGCACTCCCTGGCTATTTCTTGATTCCCTCTGACCGTTCTTATGAGATTTGTTCCCGGGATTGGGAATTTCATCACGAGGTTGGTCATAGAGATGTTGTAGGCCTGCATCTTGTCAACTATAGCGAAATTTAACATTATCGCTTTCTTTGTTTCTCCTTCTCCTATCAGTACGGGTAGCGATGCTGTCCCATCGGTTTCGACCTGATTATCGCCAAACCCTGTTAAACAAGACTTATATCATTTGAGATGATGAAGACTTACCCCGAGTTTTTGGAAACATGTTCGACTCATGACTTCAGTCGACCTTCCCGTGTCGACTAAGATGCACCCTACCCTCCAATTGGCTACTACCGCCGTTATCACCAACGGGTCCGCGTATGGATTTATTACCCCTACTAGGTTATCGTCAGTGAAGACGATGGGCGGCATCTATATGTTGGGTCTGATAAACAGAACTGGCGGACTTTTCGCCTCGTTGACGTATTTGCGTTGTTCTCCTTTGGTAGCTCCGCCGAGAGTCGGTCCTCCTGAGATAGTATTGATGTTTCCCATGACCTCAGTTGGCTCATCTGAGCCTTTGGTGGCTTTCTTGATGGTCGGGCTTCGTTCGTTGGGATCAAACCCGATTCCTGCTTTGTTTAATTCCTGCTTTGTTTAATGACCTTTTATTCTTGTATTCGTAAGGTCGTTGCTCCTTTTGAATGTATTTGTCTAGTTCACCTTTCTTTAACATTTCTTTGATGAGGTTCTTGAGATGTCGGCAATCGTCGGTCTTGTGACCGTAGCCTTGGAGAAAGGCGCACCATGCGGTCATATCTCTGAACCCGAACTCTTCATTGTCGTCGTTGGGCGTGGGAAGTTCTGCTTTTCCTTTTGCTACGAGTATCTGCAAGATTTCCTCATTACCTTTTATCAATGGGGTATAGGTGGCAAAGTCAGATCTGGGTCTTCTGTTTAGTTCTCGTTCCCTGTGAGGCCTTACTTTTTCTCGTTCTATCCTTCGGATCGGTTCGTTTTCATACGGGATGTTTGCCACCTCCTTCATCCGCTGGTAGTTTTCTTCTTTCTTCATGAGTTGTTGCACCCTCTCTATTAGATCGACCAGGGTGTCTGGCTCTTTGCCAGAGATGACCCTGATGAAGTCATCCTGTCGGAGGCCTCTCAATAGGGCGGCGAAAGCGACCTTTGGTTCCAGGTCACCGACCTGCACCATGAGGTTACGGAATCTCTACCAATAAGTTGCCAAGGTCTCTCTCTTTCCTTGGACTACGTTGAACAACTCGTCGGTCTTTCTTTTGATTGTGGTGTTTCCTCGAAAGGCGTCGCAGAAGATCTGTGCGAGTTGTCCGAACAATTTGATTGAACCCGGAGCTAATGCTTGATACCATGCTTGGACTGGCCCCTTTAGGATTGTAGCGAAGACTACACACCATACGTTTTGACTGGTCGTGTACAGGTTCATTACTGAGGTGTAATTGTTGACAAACACCACCGGGTCCTCCAAGCCGTGGTAATGATCTAGTGCTGGACACTTGAAGTTCTTTGACTTCTCGGACTCCATGATCTCTTGGCAGAGGGGAGGTTGGTGGATTACCGCTTGTCCTCGTAGCTTTCCCTTCTCTTTTTCTCGAGTTAGCTCTGCTATCTGATGTATGAGCACATCACAAACGGTTGGATCGTCCGTGCATCCTTCGCCAACCCCCTTCTTTTTAGGAATGTACGGCCGGTGGGGATCTAATGCTCCGTATTCTTCTAAGATGTTCTCCAAACGCATTTGGTCACCCGGTTGTAAAGTCAGATCTCTGGAAGAGAATTCGTTGCCTGGTGAAAAAAGTCTCCGTGCATATTTTCTGATTACTTCTTCTCTCTCTTCTGGCGCTGTAGCTTTCCTAGACATCTCTGCCTTGCGAAGGCTTGCCTCTAGTTTTTTTGCCTTCTCATCCCTTCGGAGGTAGTCATCTTTGACTTAGGCTAACTCGGCAATGAGGTTGGATGTGCTGCGGAGTCTATGTGGTGATCCGTGTCGGGCGTGCTCCTCTGAGGACATGTTTTCTGAGAGACTCAGGGAGATAGTTAGTTTGAAAAGTTAGAAATATGATTCGGGTTACCGAATTGATGATTTTGCTGGAGTCCCCTTCTTCTAGCGCCAAATGTTGATGTCGAAAAATGGCTTTCCGTTATATCAGCATGAAAAAGGGAGTTGGTGCATGACAACCTCCATTATGTCTGATTGTTCTGTTAGATTGAGTGTTGCTCAGCCTGACGTTCCTGCTTCCAGCTCTGCTTCCTGCTCTGCTTCTCCTTATGTCAGCTTCTCGTCCTTGCTCATTGCTCATGTTCCTTGCTCCTGCTCATTCCTCCTGCTCTTTGCTCCACTGCTCTTGTTCGTCTATTCCCGAGGGAAGAAAACCTGCAAAAGGGTTCAAAAACTGCTCCGATGCTCAAGCCAGTCAGGGTGCTCTTTGCAGTAAAAAAATGAATATTGATTGATCCTTTTGGGGGGCGAGTTATGGGAACTTTGAGTTTCTTGTGATCTTTTTGGGGTAAGAGATCGTGTCTTCTGAAGGACGATGTGGGGGGCCTTTTATAGGCAATGTTAGGTCGACTGTGATTAGCGGCGACGATGAGGGCGTTGCCGTCAATCCGAAGGGAAAGTTTCCTCCCTTGAGTATCCAGGGTTTCCCTTAGAATCTATCTCGGATCTTTGATAAGTGGAAGTTCCTAAGTTCAAGGATTCTTTGTAGATGTCTTGCCAATGTGACAGACTCTAAAGGGGAAGGTTCCTCCTTTAGTTTCCTGGAGTCCAAACTGGCTTAAACACTTCGAGATGTGTAGCCGACTGAGATCTTTCTAGAAGTTTCGGGATTAAGTCGGTAGATCTCTTGGCGTTGTTGCCTCCCCAGTTCTGGGCGTAAGACATTGGTCGAACCTGTGTGGACCCCCTTACTCCTTTTAAGATCCTAGTGCTGATCTGTCTGTGCCAAGGGCATTTTGCAGGGATGGTTTCTTCTGGCCAACCTCCCAGTTAGGGGAATATTTGGTGGACCATCAGGGGCTCAACTGTCCTGCTGCCTTAAGCCGGGCTGACTCAGTAAACTTCAGGTCTGATCTTGACTCTTCAGACGTTAGTCAATGTCTGGACATTTTATGCATCATCACAGCTGGCCTAACATCGCCTATAAAAGGCCCCCTACATCGTCCTTCACAGGGTACGATCTCTTGACCACAAAAAAGTTCACAAGAAACTCAGGGTTCTCATAAGCAGAGCAGGAAGCATAGCAGGAAGCAGAGCAAGAAGCAGAGCTGAAAGTAGGAACGCCAGGCTTATCAACCCCCAACATAACGGAGGATTCATACATAACGGAGGCTGTCATGCATCACCTCCCTTTTTCATGTTGATCTAACGAAAGGCCCATTTTTGACATCAGCAGTGTGGTTACCGGTGTCGCCTCCAATTGGGATGCAGAGAAGGTGAAGGTGGTGGAAAGAGGGTTTTTTTTTTCCTTAGTTGTCTTCTTGCTCTGGCAGTTCTTTTGAAGGTGGCTCACGATGATCTCTCAGCTCTTCCTCAGCCGAGTTGCACGATTGTTCTTCTAGTCTTTCGCACTCTTCGTTTTTTTTGTTTGCCTTGTCTCTTCTGTAATATATCCGAATGGTCGCGCTCTTCTTGATGTATTTTGGTTGTAATTTATTCTGTGGTAGACCTCTTTTGAGAATACAATGTTGCCTCTTGCCTTATCTTCTATCTTTATGGGTATTCCATATTTCCTGCAAAAAGCGACTCAACTTTGAAAGTTAGACCAGACTTAAGCTTACTAATGTGATCCCCCTAGTCTTACTATGCATGCTCCAGATGATCACTCCTACATAAATGGAAAAATTAGACCTATTCTAGCACGACCTAACTGACTAGCTCCCTCTTCAAAATAAAGCCCAAATTAGGCCTTTATATGTATTCTCAGATCTGGATTCTGCCCCTGGTCATGGCCTTAGCTACCAGGGTTGTTTCGTCGGCTTCGAGCACGACTAGTTTCACTGGGACTTCTCCCAAAGCCACTCGTCGTCGCTTTCTCTACCAGGGTTGTTTTTGTTGGCTTGAGCTCAACTAGTTTCGCTAGGACTTCTCCCCGAGGCCACTGGTCATAGCTTGGGCTACCAGAGTTGCTCGTTTTCGTCGGCTTGAGCTCGACTAATTTCGTTAGGACTTCTCCTTAAGGCCTCCGGTCGTAGCTTGGCCTGCTAGAGCTACTCGTTTTTGTCGTCTTGAGCTCGACTAGTTTCGTTAGGACTTCTCCCTGAGGCCTCTGGTGGTAGCTTGGGCTACCAGAGCTACTCGTTTTCGTCGACTTGAGCACGACTAGTTCTGCTAGGACTTTCTTTAGGATTACTCAAGATTGGTCTAGCTTATAATAAAACTTTCATTTACTATGACGCCGTACAGAAGGGTTTGTGCCATGTCTGACAGGGTCTAAAAGCCCTAGGGTGCGTTAGTGTTTTTATTCTGGAAGGGTGGCTTGAGGTGCTCCGCGTTCCAGGGGTGTGAGGACCTGCCCTGATGCGTTAGCTAGTCTGTACATCCCGGGTCCCACTGCTTTTATTATATTGTATGGACCCTCCCATGTGGGAAAAAGCTTGGCCGCCGAGGGTTTCTGAGTGAATTTGGAGTTTCTTCACACCATGTCTCCTACATCGAACTTCCTAATTTTCATGTGGGATCTGTGCTGCTTCTTCATCATGTCTTTAATGGCTATGTTTCTTAGTTCTGCCTGGTCTCGGACTTCGTCAATCAATTCTAGGTGCTCTAACAGTCGTTGCTTATTGGTTTCGGGATTGAAATGTTTAACCCTTAGGCTTAGTTCGCATATCTCGACGGGTAACACGGCATCCATGCCGTATACCATTCGGAACGGTGTCTCCCCGTTGGCTCTCCGTGGTGTGATGCGATAGGTCTATAATACGTCTAGGAGCTCGTCCACCCAGTTGCAGTTCTCGTGACACTTGGTTTTAATGTACTTTACTAGAGTTTTGTTGGTTACCTCGACTTGACCGTTTCCGGCTGGGTGAGCAGGGCTGACATAGGCCGACTTGATTCCATATTATGCGAGGAAGTCCTTCATTGCTTCGTTGTTGAATTGAGGCCCATTATCCATGACCAGGATTCTGAGGATCCCGAAGCGGGTTATTACGTTGTTCCAAAGTGCGTTGATGATCTCCTCTGTCCGGGTTCTGGTCAACGCTACCACTTCCGCCTATTTCTTCGGCCTTTTCTGCTCATTATAACTTTGATAGTCTTTTCCCCACTATTTGTTTAATAATAGAATCTGGTACCAATGAGCCTCAAGCTACCATTAACAAGAATCATAACATTTCAAGGGAAAGATATCCTTGGAAAAAGCTGTGCAGGAAAAAGTAAAAATCAATACAAAGGTTTCCTACAGTAAACGGTTGGCTTTCTTAAACCAAAAAGCTAAGGAGGAAGGAACCAAGCCCAGGTCAAGTGTTATTCGTCAAGTTAAGTCTTCTACTGCTAGCAGCATCATCCCCGAGGTAACTACGTTTCATTGTTGTCTCTTACTTCCCTAGCTTTTCATTGCTTGCCTGTTATATATCATCTTATCTCATCTCCTGATCCTTGTGGAATTACTCATAAGTAATATGTCTGCTAAAATTTCTCCTATTAATATTTGTATTGGAATTTGAGAGGGCTAGTTAAAAAATATCCAAATGAAGTACCACGTGATAAGAGAAATCACAGAGAGAAAGGATGTGGTCATTTGCAAAGTTCATACAGATAACTGAAGGAGATGTCCTTCAACCAAGATTACAATGCGAGCAATTTTTCGGCTAGGAAAATTGATGAAGAAGATCATCAAGTCCGGCTGATTTAGGGGTCATAGAGTTTAAGCTAGAAACCAACTACGATCGTCGAATTAGGAAGTAATTCGCGGCTAACTTCGACCGGATCCTACAACGGGTTACACATAAGAGTGTCAATTTGTTCAAAAGATATGACTAGTGGGAGTGAGATATAACCATGAGAGTGTCCCATAAACATATCTCATAGGCCTAAAGGAAAATTAGGCAAAGATAGTACAAAAAGCCCAAAAACGGGGTTTTGGGCCTAAACCGATTCGGGCACTTTTAGGGCTCGGATTGGGCTGATTTTTGAGGGTCGATTCCTTATGTTAGGAACATAAAACATGTCAATTTTGGATGGGTTTGGACGTCACCTCCTCAAGGAATTGAGAACATATCAAATAGTTGCTATTTTCGGCAATTTCCTTAAATCTTATTTTAAAGGTCTTTTAGGAAACCTAATTGGAGGTGGATTCTTATTAGGGTTCTATATAAACACTCTTCGGACAGAGAATAAGGTGTGTAATTTCTCTCTAAGCTTTCTTAATCTACCACATCAAGTAGAGAGGAGAAATTGAGCTAATTCCCAACAATCTATCTAGTCAAAGAAGAAGTAGTTCTTCTATCCAAACACCATTGGTGTGCTAGCTAACAACAAGGTGGGAGATCAAGTTGATTGCTCGTGTCACAAGTATAGGAGCTACGTTTGAAGCTCTTGATCTTCTCAAAAGCGATTGGAAAGGTTCGAGGGAAAAACTAGTGATCAAGGTAATCATCGAACTAGTTTTATTTACTTAGCATTATTGGTTTATGCATGTGATCCTGGGGATACTAATGTTCGACATATGATGTCTTTATCCTCTATAAACATTAGTAGCAGGATGAAAATCCCAACAGTGACGTCAGAGCCTCTTGCAAATAGCTAATTTTTGCTAAGAATCGAACTAATCCATGCTTGATTAGATTGATAGTTATGTTTAAAAGTGTTTTAAACATCTAATTTGAATATTTTGAATGGGGATTCAATGGTTTTCAAATTTAGAATCAAAGATTGATGATTGAAAGTGTTTCAAAAGATTCAATTTGATTGATTTTGGTTTTAAAAGTGTTTTTAAAAGTGTTTTAAACTCACAATTTGATTATATTGAGTAGAATAGTTAGTGAAATATCTTACATGGAATTTCAACTCCACATATGAGAAATCAACTCTAATACATCACTACAAAATCATTAAAGATATCAAATCAAAACATAGTGGACTACTTTCATAAAATGCATTAGAAATCAGCTCCCTAAAGAAGATACCCTTGCCGCTGTAAAGAGAGTTGATAATGATGTGTATAAGTTGAGAAACCTTAGCCTTGAACTCAAACCTTAGCCGATAGATCTCGTCGGCGTTAACTTTGCCTCCCTGCATCAATAAACTCAAACTTCCAGACAACTTCAATACTTCATTCATTAGATTTCTAAAGGTAATTATGAGCTGAGGAAAGATAGAACTTCGCGAAACCAGAATCTGTAGCCATTACATGAGGAACAACACCAAGCTTCTCTTCAACCTTAGGTAGATTTACTACCTCGTCTGATTCATTTTCCTCGACATTGGCTTGTATTTTATGACCTGCAATCACAATGATCAGGATCTAGAAACTCTAAATGCATTAGGTTTACATATGACATCATAAATAAGTTTAAAGTTTAGACCATTAAGAACCTAGCTTGAGGTTAAAATTCTTCTTTATGTTTTGTTCTGACATTTTACCAAACATTTAGTGGGTGTCAATTTTTTAAGAACTAATTGATATCAAACAAACTATAAAAGACATCAATCCCAATACTAACTTAGTCCTTCTGTGGGAAATATAATAAGAGATGATTTATGATCAATGTTATATCAATTTATCAAGACTTCTCTTAATTTTGTACATGAAAAAGCAAACCTAGAAGGCTAGAATAGTAACGAGATATTGCAAATATGAAATATGAACAAAACCCATGAACTATTAGTACTAAAATCAAGTACCTAGCCCAATCGATTCAAATGAAAGCAAACGAATCAAATTTTTCATAGATATCTCCTTAACTAAAATCATCTAATTTTATGTGATGAGAAGTATAAAACAAATCATTCATAGATAAGTTCAAATGAAAGGGTTTTATGTAACAATGAAGTTTATTCATAAACAAGTTAGACAGGAAAAAGGCTAATTCAAGATATATTTGATAATGCAACTCATTTTCTCTCTAAAACCTCAATTTCTACTAAATCGAAGAATGAGAATGCAACTCCAGCTTTGATTGATGCAAAATACAAAATATTTTTTTGTAAATCAAATCTTTCTCAAGGTAGGATCCATAAATACTTCTTCTTCTAGAAAGGGAAACCCTAAATCAATTTTTTTTTATATTACTAATTCAGTTCATGACCTTGAAAACCCTAGATAATTTTAGTGGATTGTAGTACATAATGACTAGGGGAGAACATATAAATGAGATGAAAAAGAGATTTAAGGTATACAAGATACCTGTAGGAGCAACTATTTTCTTTGATTTGCTTGAGTTAATCTCTCTGATTTTAATGAAACCAAATCGTCTATTTCTCTGATTTTTCTGGTTTGCAGTAATAGAAGAAGCAGAATAAGAAAACTCAAGCCCTAGTTGAACGAACTGAAGAGAAGAATCATCCAACCAAGAGGAAAACCGAAGAAGAAGAGGAGAAGAAAACTGAAGCAACAAAAATCGTGGAAAGAGAACGAGAGAGGGAAAGAAAATATTTGGGAATTCTTTTTCTTTTTTTTGCCTTTGATCGCGAGTACGGTTGTCCGCGGGTCGCAAAATTTGAAAACTTTCAAAATAGTATGGATAACTAAAAATTGTCCTCTTTCAACAAAAAAAAAAAAAAACTAAAAATTGTCCCTACCACTTATCTATTTGTCTCTATTGTAAATTTAAGGGTTATTTTCCAAATGGCCCCCAATTTTGTGACCAGCTTCCTCCCTGACCCTCTAGATTAGCAAAAATACCCTCTCTTTTTCCGTTATCTTTAACATTCCGTTAACTAGCCAATTTTCAGACCGGCGACCTTCAAACATAAAAAAAAAAACTTTTTTTTTCTTTTCTCTTTCTCTCTAAAACAAATCTAGAGAGAGGGTCTGTTCTCACGAACAGACCTTCAATGGTCTGTTCGTGAGAACAGATCTGGTCTGTTCGTAAATGGTTGAAAAATCTTTAGGTATTTTAGTTTATTTAATACTATTTTAGATGATTTTTCCATTTTGGTCTTACTTGTAATAAGTTGAACTTCTGAAGCGAGGAAATTAGGGATTTTATTAAAACCCAGAAGAAACTTTTAACTTTTTTTAGTTGAGGTTATCAAAAGTTTTATGTTGTGTCTTTTATTGTATGATTCCGTTGAAGTATATTGACTTTAGATGATCTTTGAGGTGGATGTGGTTGCATTTCGATTGAAGTCTGAAATTGATTATAGGTTTGTTAGAAGAGCTATGAAGTGTTGTTGTTTATAATTCGTTTTGGGTATCATTTGAAGTTGTCTTTTTAGGGTTTCTTTTGAAGAGTTTCAAGTATTTTTATTGGGATCAAAATTCAAATGGAAGAGTCAGGTGAATCTCGTCATGATACGCCACAAAGGCTTCAATCATGTTTTGGATCTTCGCAGTCCTCTGTTCAGAAACAGAATCAATCAATTAACAGACTTGATATTCCCCAATTAAATACTAATCAAACTCATGTCCCGTTTCGGAACTTCTCCCCAAATTTCAGTCCTGAGAGAAACAAGAGACCTGGTATACCACCATCACACCCAAATTTTATTCTTTTTTCTTTTCTCTCTCTCTTTAGAACAGATCTAGAGAGAGGGTATGTTCTCACGAACAGACCAGAGCAGACCATTGAAGGTCTGTTCCTGAGAACAAACCCTCCCTCTCTCGAGATCTGTTCTAGAGAGAGGGAGAAGAGAAAGAAATAATAAAATTTTTTAGAGAGAGAGAAAATAAAAAAGTTTTTTTTTTTATGTTTGAAGGTCACCGGTCGGGAAATTGGCCGGTCGGCGACCTTAGCCGGAGAAGATGATGAGGTGACGAGAAGATGAGGTGGCAGAGAGAAAAGATGAGATGGAGGAGAGAGAATATGACTAGTTAACAGAATGTTAAAGATAACGGAAAAAGGGGGTCATTTGGGTATTTTTGCTAATCTAGGGTCCAGGCAGGAAGCTGGTCACAAAGTTGGGGGCCATTTGGAAAATAACCCTAAATTTAATAGTGACCAACCCTAAGAAACTGTCCCGATTGCGATTACGTTAGGGACAGACGTACAAATGTGTGTCCCTATTGGCCTATTTTTTTCTAGTGTAGGTCTGTCAGATAAGTGATCTGATGAATGAAACCCTATTAAGTGAACTTGGAATATTTCATTATTATCTCCCTAGTCCAGGTCTTTGCATGGACAACAATGACTCAGGAAGAGTAGCATGTAAGTCGATGAGATAACGCAGTTTCATGGGCTATAGGAAAAGAAGTATTCGAATCGACTACGTGGGTGTACTATTAGGAATTTACACTGGATACCCCTCAAATGAGAAGTACATGATGAATGTCAAAACGCTTCTCATTGACAAGATTGGAGAGATTCCTTAAAATATGAGTGCTTCACTCGTCTTATGTAAGGAAAGCCCGACTTTGGTTCCGCCAAACCCCGCGCCTTAAAAGTAGGTTACAAAAGCGGATACTGGGAAAGACATGATAGACATGAAACTGAGTAGGAGCACAATAATTTATTGTGTCATCTTAATTATATTAGGAAAAAATGTCTCAAGGCCGCTTGATGAGTGGCAACTAAAAATGCGGGGCTGCTCTCAAATGGATTAAAAGTGTGTTCTATTCCTATTAGTGATTTGTATTGGCACGGATCCACAATCGACTTTGCCTCTGGGCTGCCTAATAAATAGCTCGACCCTCAAGATATGTTTTTTCCTCTTAATCCTCTAACTTCTGTTATTCCAATCACCGTTCTCGGTTATCTCTGCAAAAATATTCTCCTCTTTTCCTTTTTGCCGAAACAATGGCTGCTCTTACTCATAACCTTTCTTTCTCTGGACAAAGGCGTCATGCGAGTTCGATGACTCAGAGAGATCTCAATCTGCTCCGTATGGATCACTCGTTCCCTACTACCGTTGAACTTCTCCTTCCCGCTTCCGACAAACGGGTCTGTCTTACCTCCGATCGCCGCGTTGGCGTTTATGAAGTCTTTTTCAAGCTGGGTTTATTTCTTCCTTTTCCTTCTTTTCTTGTGGAGTTGTTAAATCATTACTGTCTTCAGCTCTTCCAAATGAGCCCTAACGTTGTGATGACGATCATGGTGTTCTACTTGCTTTGCAATTATTTGGGTGAGAAGGTTAGTCTCTACGCCTTTGGTCAAATCTTTTCTATCAAGTCTAGGGACCACTTTTGGTACTATTTTTCTTCCCGTCTGGGGACGTTCTTTTCTGCTCCATCCACCCCCAAAGATTGCAAAGAGAGGTTCTTCTTTGTCCGTCCTTCTGTTGCCACCGAGGATTTCGGCTTCGTTGCTCGTACTCCTGATTTTCCGGCCAAACTTCCAAAGGTTAATCCTTATTCAGAAGATGTCTAAGTGTTTGAAGGCTTTGTCTTGCTTAGACAGAGGGAAAGACGGTCTGCATCTTGAAGAGCTTGCTGATTTTGATGTTCTTCTCGCAGTTGGGGCAATTTCTTCTTATCCTAGTATGCTTTTCGATTCTCCTCTGCCTTCGTGTTCCTTTTTCATTTTCTTGTTTATTGATTTTTTTTTTCTTTCTTGAGTTTTAGTTTTCTTGAAGAAGTGAGTTAAGACTGGTGATCAACCGTCTTCCTTTAGTGTCAAGAAGCCTGGTACCAAATCGATGGCTGATCAGAACTGTGTTGGTATTACCATCCGTGAGCCAAGCAGTCCCACCACTCCTTCGGCCCCTTTGGAACTACTCCCAAGGTGACTCCTCTGGTCAGGAGTGGGCATATCGCTTCTCGTACCAGAGCTAGTAATCTTTCTAGAGTCGATAAAGGAAAAGATCATGTTGTTGTCGAGCTTCCTTCACGGTTGAACCGCTGGCCCGAGGGCCTTCGTCGTTCTTATTTGGTGGGTGGCTTTGATCATCATATGCAAGGCGAGGTATTCTATTCTTGCCTGTTTGGCTTTTATGCCACTCCTTCTTCTTTGCCAGATAGTCTTTCGTTGTAGGGTTCTCGAGCTAGACAGGGCGTTGCCTCTTATCTGAGCCAAATTGAACGTCTGCAAAGTGAGAAGCTACGATGTGAGGATTGGGTTTTGTACGCCTCTAAGACTACTAACTAGTATTGTAAGCGGAATCTCAAACATCTATATGTTTAACACTAGATAACCAGGATCATAACAAGAACTAATGATGAACTAGAATCGGGAAAAACTTACCTTAATCGCAATTTTTCCCTCGAACCTTTCCAATCGCGTGTGAAGATCAAGAGCTCCAATTGTTGTTCCTCTACTTGAAACACCGAGCAAGTTAACTTGATCTCCCTTCCTTAATGTCTGTTAGGACTTTAATGGAAGGTTGAGAAAAACCTTTCTTCTTGACTAGATAGATCGAATGTGAGTTTTTTCCCTAAAATCCTCTCCCTCTCTCTAAGCTGTCTGAGAAAGATGATTTTCTCTATCAGAAAATTCCACACCTTTTCTATTCTCTAACTGGTCCTTATATAGAAACCCTAAAATAAGACTCCCACTCAAATTAGATTTCTATTTTGACCAACAAAAAAGATATCACCCAAAACGCCCTTTTAGGGTAATTAAGGTATCCCCTTAAGTGTGGTCGGCCAGATCAGCCCACTATGGGCTTTACCTAGCTGGCCCACTTACCTTGGTCGGCCATCACATGGCTGGTCCAATGAACCTTGCTCCGGGCACCCCTTCCAAGCCCGGTTCTTTCTATCTTTGTTCTGAAACTCTATTTGAACGTTGTTGGCTTATATAGTTAGATCTAATCCATCTTAAGCATGGCTCCCACTAGTCAAATTTCTCTGATCAAGTCACCACTCTTATGTGTAACCCGTTGTAGGATCCGGTCTTTGATAGCTGCGAATCACCGAAGTGATCCGACGATCGTAAGGGGCTTCAAGCAAAGCTTTACGATCCCTAATTTGACCGGACTGGATGATCTTCAGGATTAGGTCATCGTTATCCTAGTTGACAAATTGATTGCATTGCCATCTTGGTCGAAGGACTCTCCTTCGGAAGGACATGTCCTTCAAACCAAAAGGATATATCCTTCAGTCTCCCACTTGTACTTAGAACAAGTGCAATGCTCGATTCCCATGTCACTTCGTATCTCATCTGATACGTCATACATTTCTGACTTTCTTGATCTGGAGAACAACTGTCATACAAATAATTAATTATTAATTCATTTGAGAATGGCCGCACATTTTTCAGTTGCTTCTCCTCAAGTGGCCTAGAGATTTTAATCCTAACCTAATAGGAGGACATAATCCAGTCTTGTACTCCCACTTATCTTCATGTCTATCATGTCTCACCCAGTAATCCGCTTTATAATCTCTTTTTACGACACGTCGTTTGGCGGTACCAAAGTTTGACATTCCTTACTCAAGATGAGTAGAACACTCATGTTTAAGGTATCTCTCCAATCTTGCCTATGTGAGTTCATGAAGTTTTTCATCAATTTGAAGAACTCTCACGTTGGTTTATCTAGTGTATATTCTCAATCATACACCCATGTAATTGACTTGAATACCATATTCATATTGCCCATGAAACTGCGCTATCAGTCAATCTCACATGCTAGTCTTCTTGAGTCATTGTTGTCCATGCAATGACCTGGACCAGGGACATAATAATGAATCTATTCCAAGTTCACTTGGTAGGGTTTCATTTACCAGATCACGTATCTGATAATCTTACTTGGAATGCCTTCATGGTATTTCTAAGACCATTATTTCTGATCGTGATTCAAAGTTTCTGAACTGTTTCTGGAAGACTTTGTGGAGATTACTTGGTATTAAGCTCCTTTTTAGTACTTCTTGTCATCCACAAACTGATGGTTAAACAGAGGTGACAAACTGAACATTAATTACTCTTTAGAGAGGCTTGATAAAGAAGAATTTGAAGAAATGGGATCTAAAGCTAGCTCAGACTGAGTTTGCTTATAATAGGTCAACAAGCAACACTACAAGACGTTCACCTTTTGAGATTGTGTATGGTCTTAATCCACTTACTCCTATTGATTTGATTTCACTACCTTTGGGGTTTAAGGCAGACTTTGAAGCAAAAGAAAGGGTAACTATAATGAAAAAGCTTCATGAGAATGTTCGGGCAGAAATTGAAAGGTCCAATGAGGAGTACAAGAAGAAGGTCAACAAAAACAGATGAGCTAAGTCGTTTGAATCAGGTAATCTGGTCTGGTTACACCTAAGAAAGGAGAGGTTTCCAAACAAACACAAGTTGAAGCTGATACCAAAAGCAGAGGGTCCTTTTAGGATACTTGAGAAGTTTGGTGATAACGCTTACAAACTAGAGCTTCCAGGCGACTATGGTGTTTCGACTACTTTTAAATGTGGGTGATCTTTCTTCTTATATTGAAGACGAGGAGCTGTCAGATTTGAGGACAAATCCTTTCCAACCCGGAGAGTCTGATGCGGGAGCAACAGTGCTGGATCAGCCAGGGCTGGAACAATCAGAGCTGGAATACGCAAACACGCCTACGAACGGGCTGAGCGTTACTTTGCTGAAGTTGGACCAATTAAGCAATGATTAAATATGGGCTTTAAAGAGGATTATCGAAGACTTGAAGAGTCATTTCCGTTTTTATGCATTTACATTAAGTTTAGTCTTTTATTTCTACATTCATACATTCAAACTACGCTGTTTCCAATGTATCTAGTTCCTATGCATATAGATTAGCTTTTATGACTCCTTTTAATGTATTCTCCTATATATAATGAGGCTTAATATCAATGGAAAAATCAGAAAGCAAATTTTGAGAAATTGTAGAGTCTTTTGTGACTTTGGATCTGTTTAGATCATTTCCTTTATCTTCTGGTTGGAAGAGCCATTGGTGGTGGATTTTCGAGCGTCTTTATCATCTAGCGGTGGAAACTTTATCCAGGTGTGGTGTTAGCTTAACCGGTTTCTTTATCACTTTGTGCTGGCAACTTTATCAAAGTGTGGTGATCTGGATCTTCTTAGTTACTTGTTACGATCTTACCTTCACTCTGTACTCACGCTTCCGACGAAACGCATCATAGGAAAAGTAAGATCAAGTCAACTGCAAAGTCGACTTCCATAGTTGCTCCCAACCACTTCAAGTCATTGATACGATCAATCATTTCTAAGACATGAAGTCGGACATGTTTCTCCTTTTCCTGTCGCTTTCACAGTTATTTCCTTTTCGAGCCCGATTTTTTTCTATCTTTTAAGCACTATCAGGACGGATCATATCCATCTATATGCTAGTTTTCATCAGTCTATTCTCACTGTTCAAGTTACCATTCTTATGTGTAACCCATTGTAGGATCCAGTCTATGTTAGCCGCGGATAACCAAAGTGATCCAACAGTCGTAAGCGGCTTCTAGCTAAGCATTACAACTCGTAATTGAACCGGATTGATTGATCTTCCAATAAGGTCATTATTATCCTATGAGCCAAATCATACTCATCGCCATCTTGGTCGAAGGACATTCCTTCGGAAGGATATACCTTCAGACCTCAAGGATATATATCCTTCAGGTTTTCCCCCTACGAATCAGGAACTAGGAGCAGAAGCAGAAGTTGGAGCTAAAATGAGGAGGAGAAAAAAGGAATCCTAATCAACTCACAAAATATTCGATCATAACGGACGACGTCATGGATCAAGTGTCTGTTTCATGCTGATATAACGGAAGGCCATTTTGTAACATCAACAAGTTCTTTGTTTTTCGCTTTCATCAACTTTTCGCACTCTAAACTCAGTCATGCTTGAAATCAACAAGAATTTTCATTTAGTTATGCTTCCATCAGATTGGGAAGCCCTTATTTAGTATTATTACAAAACTGAGGTACCAATCTCCAATTACCATGTATGCCCGGTGGGCATTGGGTTGGGACTCTGATGCGCCCAAAAAGGTGCAAACCCAAGCTGAGGTATCAAGTAGTAACCCGGCAAAGCCGGGGTCGATCCAAGGATATGAGGGTAACTCAGATATTGAATGGTCTAATTCACCGGTCTAGGTGTCACTAGCTAACTTAGACAAAACCGGGAGAAACAAGGTAATGTGGGGGTTTTATAATCAAATGAAGAAAACAAGTAAAACTAAAATAAATAATCTAAGTAAAACGGGCGACAGAGATTCGAGAGAAGAGTCGGAGGAACAAGAGTTGGGAGACAACAAAATAAGTGAGAAAAGTGTCGAGATCCGGGAATCTGTGATAATAAACCTACAACTATGTACGGTCTGATCTATTGTGTCGAAATACAATCGATGTTCGAATCCTAAAGTAGATGTCTCTAAGTACTACGTATATCCAGAGATCATACTGAGTCAAACAAACGCCATAATCGGTTAAACACGAGTCATCGAGGGTGTTGTCTAGTCGCCTAACTATGTGAAGTCATGACAAGACACATGAAATTTGGCTTAAACTACATTCGACATTGAATACTTCATTTCATCTATTAACTATGTTAGGTGCATGACAAAACACATGAAAATATGATCGAAACGATAATCAAGATAAATGAACATCAATGCATAATCAACACATTAAATCACCACATAGATAATCACAAATTCATCACATTTCATCTCATATAATCGACACACTAAAGTTAGCTAAACATGGTGAATGAATAACAAACGACAGGAAGATGATGATAGAAACCTCCTTTTACGTTGTAGTCCGAGGCTAAGATCGTCGGAAGATATGAATCTTTAGGTGCAGCCGATCTCCTCTTAGCACTATTCTGAATTCCTTTTAGAAATGCAAAATGGGTGACCCCAAGCAGAAAATCAGAGTTCCCCATAGCAATCCCTACCATCGTCTCCATCTATCACCTAAAAGCTTCACCAAGCTTTTTCTCTCTAAGATTCCAACACCAAAAACCAAATCAAACACATGGATAACAAGCTTATGGGATAGGGAACAAAAGCCCTAAGGTTTCCGACCAAGAAAGTGACCGGAACACCTAAGAAAAACTCGGCCAAAGATGCCATTTCCGGCCAAAAGAAGTTGTTGTTCCTGACAAAAGAGGGTTGCAACAGCCACACCCGAGCTCCTCTCTCCTTCCCAAACGTTCTTCTTCAAAACCCGAGCATGGCCGAGCTTTAAAGTCCCGAGATATGCAATCCCGAGTGGCTAGTGTCCTTAAGAACCCTAGACTCGAGCTGCTGTTGCCGTCGTGAAGGATCCCGAGCTATTGAAGAACAGTTGGAGCTACTGTGTTGTAAAACCGACCGAGTGCTCCTCTTACTTCCCGAAATGTTCAATGATGGTTGCTGTCCCGACTTGATCTCTCGCCGGCTAAGCTTGGTTGGCCTAGTGTGCTGGCCAGTCGAAGCTTGGCTGACCCTCTTCTACCCTTCTTCTCTCTCCAACCAAGCTTCAAGCTCCCAAGAACCCTAGAAAAACCCTAGCCCCCCAAGTCTCTCTAACTTGTGTTTGTTGAAGATGAATTGTAAAGAAGATCACTACCAACTTGATATTTTCTCTCTTCAGCAAATCAAACCCTAGACTTGGTCTTAAGACTTAGACTATTAAAGGAGGTGCTCATAGAATCCTTATTTGACTTGGTGTTCTTTCTTACAACAACTCAAACCCATAGAAATAGAGGTGAGGGCTCATAGATTTCTATTTCTCATTCTTCCTTGGGCTCTTGTTCTTCTTTGGGATATTGGAGTTAGATTTTGATTTAGAAATCAAGGGGGGTGCCTTCATCTTATGTCTCTACATCCCTAATTTCTTGAAAGGACTAAAGTACCCCTGGTGCTCTTTTCTTCCCATCAGTCGCATGAGATGAAAATGTGATAATTTGCTCTTTTTATTCCGAATCAAACGCCTAACTCCAAAAAAGATACCTAACAATAAAAATCAATCATCTTATTAGAATAACACCTCAAAACGGACTGAGTGTCCAAGTTAAGGGACTCAAATGTGACATTTTCATGTCACATCAGACTACCACGGGCCCTAAAGGTAGACTTCTTTTCTACTTGCTTGTGTTGAAAACCTAGCACTGGAACACCAAATATCTTGTGGCAAAACCCTATTTAGTATTGAGAAATGGTTGTTTGAGTTAAAAAATTGTTCTTAATATTAAAAAACCAATTTTTTTTTTGTCTTAACTAATAATTGTCAAAATATAGGTAACGATACATTAAGTTGAAAATAATATGTGTAATTAACAATCAGGTCATTTTCTGTTGGGTTAATTCCATTTTGGCCCCCTAAAGATGACCAAAATGGCCCCCTAAAGATGAGCAGCTTCTAATTTGGCTCCCTTTTTCGTATTTCCGTCCTTTGCTCTGTTAGATGTTAGTGGGCTTGAATTTTTTTTGCCAAATTTACCCCTGCCCGCATCTACCCATATCTTTAATGTCATGCCAAAAATCTTTATGGTTCCAAGACTAATTATGATTGTCATTGATGTTTGGATGTTCTTCTCTCTGGCTCCCATGGGACCTTCTTTACCTCCTCGCTCAAATCGGTTTTGTTACTCACAAAAAGTAAATATAATACATAGATAACCAGGGCCGGCCCTGAGGGGGAAGCGAGCAAAGCCTCGCTTCGGGCCCCAGGACCAAAGGGCCTCACAATAAGGGTAAGTACAAAGAAGTAAAGGGCCCCAGTTTTCTTGATTTTACTAATATATTTACTAATTGAAACAAGTAACAAGAGGTAGCCCAATTGGTAAGATACTTGTTAGAGAGCCTAGACAACCTGAGTTCGATCCCCATCATAAGCGTTTTTTGCTTCCTTAAATTATCTATTTATTTATTTTTTTTTTTTTTTTTTTTTTTTTTGAGAACAGTCATTACAAATCAAAGTATGATTACAATTTTAGTCCGAAAACAATAAACAGGTAAAACTGAGGACTAAACAGTAATTGAATTTAACAGCAAGGAGCAACTCCATATTCCAACTTCATAGGTTTGAGATGTCGTGAGCAAGGTTATGCGCTTCCTGGTTGCATTGACGAGGACAGTGGATGAGCTCCACGTGTTTCAATCTAAGCCTTCCACGGATGTTAAGGATTGTGTTTTGTAGCCGCCAAGGGATTTCATCCGGACCGTCCAGCACCAAGTTAATTGAAACCCTAGAATCACTTTCAAGTATAAAGCTTTCCAGACACAACTTCTCTCCCAAGTCCAACCCTAGATTAATACCCATCAGTTCACTATGGAGGGGCGAGAGAGGATGATACTCTGCTACTAATGAATCAATGGTGAATCCTTCGTGATTTCTTGCTATAGCTGCTGCCGCTTCTCTCGAATCCTGGTAAGACCCGTCTACATTGATCTTGATGACTCCATTAGGTGGAGGAAACCAGAGAGGAGGCTGCAAATCAGAGTTAGTCGGGATAGTAGAAGGAAGAGGGAAGACGAACCTGAGATTAGTCTGAAGGTTCCAACAGATCCGATCTACATCAATAGGCTTACCATTAAAGATGAACTGATTCCTAGCATTCCACCATCCCCACAAAAGATAAGTGTACATCCACCAATCTTTTTGTGTATAAACTTTATCAGTTAATAGATTATTCAGATTAGTGATTGGATCTACCCCCATATTTTGCAGGAAGGGGACTCTTGTGTGTTGAAGGAGTTGTAGAAGTTTTGGACAGGAGCCGAACAAGTGTTCTGTAGTCTCGATTTGAAAACCATCACATAGGCAACATTCCTGAGGTACATCATTTCTTCTCACCCCAATATTAGATGAAGTAGCTAGACCATTATGTAGAAGTTTCCAAATAAATAATGTAACCTTAGGTTCGATTAATTTTTGGTTCCAAAGTTTCTTCCATGGAAATGCTACAATAGTGGCTGTTAGGTCAGGAGGAGGAGTAATAACCTTATAATAGGATTTGGTGGTAAAACGACCATGTTTAGATGGTTTCCAGATAAGCTTATCATTTAGATTCTCAAATTGGTTCAGTTCTATCTTCATAATAGCATTCACTGTGTTCAAGTCAAAGTGCTGGTTTAGGACATGCTGATTCCAGGTTCTAGAATCGTTGTTAAATAAATGTGATACTTTAGAGATATGATCAGGAAGGTTGAGTATCAAATTAGGTTTGTGTCCTGGTATATCTGGAATCCAAGGATCAGTGGTAATTTGAATTGAGTTTCCATTCCCAATTGACCAAATGATGTTGGCTTGGATAGTGTCTTTAGTGAACTGAATTGATTTCCAAATGGTGGATGAGGACTTTGAAGTAGAACAAGTCCAGAAATCTGAGTGTTTAAAATACTTGCTCTTAAGTAGTTGAACCCATACCTCATTTTGATTATTGATCAACCTCCATAACACCTTTGCGAGTAACGATTCATTCACCTGTTCAAGACTTCTAATACCAAGTCCTCCATATTGTTTAGGACTTTTAAGAATTTCCCACTTTATAAAGTGCATTCTTCTTGACTCACGGTCTTTACCCCACCAAAAATCACGTTCCTGGCGTTCAAGAGAATCGATAACCTGTTTAGGCATTTTTTGAAAACTCATAGGATAAGTACAATATGAACTTAGTATTGATTTAATAAGGACTGTCTTCCCTGCTTGAGTAATTAATTTGTCTTTCCATCCTGTCATGGCAAAAGAGAACTTATCAATTAGCCACTGATGACTGTTAATTCTGTTTCCAGGTTTTAAAATCAGAGCACCGAGATATTTCGCTTTATCCGTCATTAGAGGAGCATTTTAAAGTATTAACAAAATCATTCTTGATGGAATCTGCTACACCGGAGCTGAAGAAAAGTGAAGACTTTTCATAGTTAACTTTCTGACCTGAAAAGGCAGAGTATTCCTCCATGATTGTAATAATGTTTTGTAGGTTAGTATAGGTAGCAGAACCAAAGAGAATCAGATCGTCAGCAAAAAGTAGATGAGTGATAGTAGGGCTGACGGAATTGATTTTGTAACCTGTATAAGAACCTTGAGAAGCATAATAAGAAATAAGAAGTGAGAGAGATTGAGAGGAGAGGATGAAGAGATAGGGTGACAAAGGACACCCTTGTCTCAAACCTCTCGAAGAAGAGAAATCACCATGCAAATTACCATTAACTAAGACCTTGAACGAGGGGGTCGAAACACAATGCATGATGAGATTTAAGATCCTGCCCTCCAGGCCTATAGACCTCAAAATGGCTTCAAGAAAGCCCCAATCGACACGGTCATAGGCCTTGGCCATGTCCATTTTTAAAGCGAACGCCCCGTTCTTTGCCTTAGACTTACTCATAGAATGTAGAAGTTCTTGAGTAATCATGATGTTATCCAATATTTGGCGATTAGGCACGAATGCATTTTGATTCCATGCAATACAATTTTCAAGATAAGGGCGAAGTCTATTGGCCAAAATTTTTGTAATAAACTTATAAATAGTATTGCAAAGAGATATTGGCCTAAAGTCCGAGGCCAAAGATGGGTTCCCACCCTTAGGAATTAAAGCTAGAATTGTAGAGTTAAGAGAAGGGTGAAAAGAACCTGTGACAAACACCTCTTGGATATAAGATGTAAGATCGAGACCAATCGATTCCCAATGGTGTTGATAAAAGACACAAGAGAGACCGTCCGGGCCTGGGCTCTTCAGGGGGCCCATTTCCATCACCACAGTCTTTATTTCCTCATAAGTGGGGATTTGAGAGATGTCCGCTATTGCTTCGGTTGAAAGAACGTTATAGTCAGCCAATAGGTTCAATGGAGGAGTAGCAACCGTCTCTGAAGTAAATAACTGTTGGAAGAAAGACAACAAATCGTTTGCAATTTCATCCTCCTTGATAGAGGTCTGTCCCGACTGAAGTTGTAGACGATGAATTCTGTTCTTCTGTCTCCGACGAGTCATAGCTGCGTGGAATGCTTTGGTATTCCTATCCCCATTATGGGACCATTTAGATTTCGCGCGTTGTTCTGCCCTAAGTCGTTGGAATTCTTCCAAGTGGATTATCTGTTCTTGAATATTGCTCTCTACAAGTATCAAAGCTTCTGTAGGTTGAAGAGTTTGAATATTTTCAAGACGCTTGCGCAAAATTTTTAATCTATTCCTTAGAATCCCAAAGGTCTGCTTGCCCCAAATGTGTAGATTGTCTATCACAGCAATAACTCTGTCATGGAAACTCCCTGAACTGTTATCCCAATGTTGAGTGAACTGGTCCTGATAATCATTATGTTTAGACCAACTGAATTCATATTTGGGAATGTTGTTGAGCACGGGACCACGAACCATAAACTTTAGTAAGATAGGAGCGTGATCACTATTATATCTAGGGAGATGGAATACCCCTGACTCCGGGTATTCTTGTAACCAGGAAGTAGTACAAAGAACCCTATCCAAACGTTCTCTCGTGAGATGATGAATTGATTTGTTGTTAGTCCAAGTGAATGCTGGACCATTGAATCCCAAATCCATTAACGAAGCATCCTGAATAAATTTCTGAAAATTAGACAGAAACGGAATATGGTTAGAGCCGCCCTATTTATCAGACGCTTGACCAAGGGCATTAAGGTCACCTAAGCAACATATAGGCCTGGTTATGGATCGAATCCTATGTAACAGATCCGTCCAAAAGCATTGACGATCTTGGACCCGAGGAGGTCCGTAGATACTAAATAGATCCCATGGATCCGTATGAGTACTAGTACTCACGGTTGAATGGATAAGATTTTTAGAGGCATAGTTAATATTCAAGGTAATATTATTCGACCAAAGCAAAAGGAGACCACCACTCCTACCTTGAGAGGGGACAATATGATTATTAACAAGACCAAACTTAACAAACGACTGAATAAAATTACAAAGAGGAATTCTAGTTTCAGACAAGAAGACCACATCTGGTCTAGTAGAGGAAAGGAACTGGTAGAGAGTTTCTCTTGTCGGGGCGTTCCCACATCCCCGACAATTCCACGCGAATATACTCATGTTGAATTCGGCGTTTGGGTCGCCGTTACCCCTTCCATTGAGTGAGATGTCGATATGAGCCGAGCACTTCTTTTAATTCGCAAAGAAGAAGAAGAGTTTCTGTCCATCAACATAGAATATTCCCCATCCTCATTATCATCTCTCTGTCCCGAACCACTTGCTTCGTTAATTGGTCTGGTAGAAGACAAAAATAGTGGATTCGATTTAGTGACTCCCGAAGCAGTTATAATTTTACTTCTTTTTGTCTGAGATGAAATAGGAGGATCCGTAGGTTCTGTATTCTGTACAACAGTTAAATTAGGATCCAAAACATTAGTCTCCACATTATCAGAAATTTTAAATTTCAATTGGTTAGAACTAAAATTAGAATCAAAAGATCCTAATTCCCTATTCTGGCCTCTAGTATTCAAAGGGACTTTGAACGAGTCCTTGAATTTTGGTGTCATTAATTTGTGAATATGGGCACGGACAGGAGGAGTGATACTCTGCTTGAGTATGTCGTTAAAGGACATCAAAATAGGGCAGAATTTTAATGTGTGACCTATATGACCACAATAAAAACAAAATCGAGGCAATTTCTCGACTCGAAGTTCAACTGATATAATTTTATTGGCCCCCAATTTCAGATAAACTCTGTCCCTCATAGGTTTATGAAGGTGATATTCAATTTTGATTCGTCCGAAAATGCTCCATTGAGAAGCATCCTCTTGAGAAGCAGGGATAAAATTGCCCAACGAACTAGCCAATCGATTCACCGTAGCCTCATTTAACCGACCACTCGGGAGACCATGAAACTGTGTCCACAACCAGACCGTTTCAAACAAATGATCTTCTGGAGCCAAATCCGGTTGACATGGTTGCAATAACACCAATTCTTCTTGAATAACCCATGGAGATGACTCCACCGTGATGTCCAATTCTGATGCTGTGGCAAAACGAACCATAAAAACATTTGGTTTGACTTCTGTTAGTGTGAATTTGTTCGGGCCGTGAAAGACACGCGAGAGTCTTAACATAGCCAAACCTATGTCTACCTGTTTCAAACTTTGAAACCAAACCACACCTCTTTTCATGAAATCTTCATTATCAGGATTGAGATCTTCTCCTTCCACCGTGATAGGAGGGATCTCCTCTGTGGTTAGTGCCGCAAATTGTTGGAGGAAGTTGATATCGTGAGAATCCATAACAGAAAGAAGAGAGAACAAAAAGATAGAAATTATCACAAGAGAGACTGAATCTCGTTGATTAAGGCTCCTAAAGAGCAAAAGAATCTAAGAAATAGGGATAAAGTTAACCGAAAAATCTATTTATTTATACTTTACTTCTACCACCACAATTGCTAAATCTCTAGAATTTACCTCCACTACTACCACCACAAATACCAAACCTCTACAATATACTTCCACTACTACTACCACCGATTACTAAACTTCTACCATTGTATCTCCACTACCACCACCATCAACACTACAACCACTATCATGAAATTATATTTTTCTTAATTACTTTAGTTGAAATTTCTACCACCGCCACGATTAATAAACCTCAACCGTTGCACCTCTACTACAACCACTACAATTTATAAACTTCTACCACTGTATATCCACCACCACCACCACCACCACCATTACTAAGCTTCAACACCACAACCACTACCATTACTAAACCTTCTCCACCACAACGACCACACTAAGCAGCGTCTAAGCCTTAACCCCACAACCACTACCAGTTCTTTGGCCATTTTCTTTTTCAAAGAACCATTTTTTAATATTTTTTCTATTTGAAAAAAGGAAAATGAACAAGCTTCCAACTCGTCGAATTCTGAACTTGCAGAACCACTCGATCGGTGGATCGACTAAGGACGTACAATGTCTTTCCCGGAGTCGATTTCCGAGTAATTCAATAAGATCGCTCGATTCAGACTGCAAGTTATGAACACATGTTTCATGTTTAAATCTCACATGTATGCAAGGAAAATATTGAGAATTCTTATGTACAAATTTTTTCTTATGAAACGCGTGCGGGCCACATTCTCATAACTCGCTTCTGGCCTCCAAAATCTCAGGGCCGGCCCTGTAGATAACACACATCAAAAGATAGACAAGTGGAGAGCATTAAGATGCTTTAAAATCTAGAGAGAGAAAATGGAGATAATCGGAGATAAATCTAGAAAGAGAAAATAGAGATAATTAGAGATGGGTATGAAGGTTTTATTGGTAAAGTTGGAGCTTCCATTACCAATTGGGTTGATTTTCAATGCATAGGTTGGTGGGATTTGCTTCATTTAGTTGATTATTATTGTTAGATTTGAAAATTTTATCTAATTTTATCTTCCTAGATTACTGTTAGATAATTGTTGAGGGAAATACAACATCTTCTCATCCATAATAAAGTAAGATTTGAAGATTTTATTTTCCTAGATTACTGTTAGATAATTGTTGAGGGAAATACAAGATCTTCTCATCCATAAATGCATAGATATATTCAAGGAATTTGCGTCATCTTCTTTCGTATTAGTCATTCTCGCCATTACTATCTTCGTTAACTCCTACACAGCTTCAGACAGAGCATCTCTCATCGACTTCAATTCATGGACAAGCAATGGTTGCTGCAAAAATTGGTACAAAGTTCACTGTGATCCTTCAAATCTTCGAGTCGCCGACATTAATTTTCGCAGTGAATCGGAAGAAAAATTCTTAAAAGAATCAAACCGATCTGGTTATATGACAGTTACAATTTCGCCAGAGATCTGTGAGCTCGATCGTCTTTCTATTATTGTAATTACTGATTGGAAAGGAATCACCAACCCAATTCCTTCTTATATTACTTTACTTTCGTTTCTTAGATCGGGATGGATTTGCTCCAACTGCGCGGATTCCACCTTCAATTATTCAGATGTCTTCGTTAATGCATTTTGATCTTAGACACAATTAAATCTTCCACGAAATTTCTTCCATACTTGAAAATTTCTTAATGTTAAGAAAAGCTAAAGTATGAATTAAATCTTAGGTTTGATTCCTTCTCCAATCTATAACATTTACGGATAAATAAATCTTGTTTGTATGTGAATCAACTTTCTGGTTCAATTTTATGATGTTCTCAGAGTGTTTATTTGGATATTAATCAAGATCTGGATATTAATCAATTTTATGGGGTAGATACGAGAGGTAGAAGTGTATTAGACAACCTAGGGACCATAAAGATTCTCGGTGCGTCATCCAACATATGGGGTAGATACGGGCAGGGGTAAAATGTGGCAAGAAATTGCCAGCTCACTAACGGCTAACGGAGAAAGAGACGAAAAAACGAAAAAGGGGGCCATATTGGAAGTTGGTCATCTTTAGGGGTTCATTTTGGTCAGTTGGTCATCTTTAGGGGGCCAAAATGGAATTAACCCTTTTCTGTTTTATTAGTTCCCGAAATACTACTCCTAATCTTAAAACTCTCTAGTTATTCGTTTCCTCTCCCCCTGAATAACCATTTCCTCTCTTCTCTCTCTTAAACTACTTTCTAGATCTTGATGTTTTTTGGAGGAGAGATTCCTCCTCCGGATTTTCCTCTTTGTTGTGTATGTTATATCTGTAATAAGATCTTCGAGTGTAGGTTTTGGAGAGAGATCTATAGAATCAAATCTTATTCTACACAGTTCTTCTCATTGGATAAAAAGAAGATTCAATATCGCCGAGTTCTACGATGAACAATTCAAGAAGATTGAAGATGAAATTACTAGTCAAGAGATTAGAACAATCAAGATTTCACTTTTACTAGTATAATATTATTGTTGTAATTTTCTTTTTTACGACCTTTAGGTTCTTTAATTCTCGATCTATAGGATATTTGTGACTGTGTCTAGTCAATTTCTTTCCCTTCGTGAGGTACTTTACATTTGAAGGTATGTACCTCTCATGTAGTTCTCAAAGAAATAAAAATTATCATCCATGTAACGTGATTGAATCACTTATAAATGAAATATGGTTTGGATCGATTTCAAAAAAAATCTTTAAACTCTCCCTAAAAAAAATTTAGAACTATTTTAAGGTTTATTCTTCTTCTCCTCCCACCATTCTTCTTCCATTCTTCATCAATCTTCGACAGCAAAATCTGATCTACCAAATTCAGGCATGTTCGTTCTTCTTCCAATCCTAAATGTAAGTGTTTCCGCTAGAAACTGAAGAATTGGAGATTTTCTTCTCTTCTTATCTTTTTGAAACTGAAATTTTCAAGTACTCAGAATTGATGAATCTGATCTCGGTAAGAATAAAGATAAACACTCTATGTTCATCGGTTCATATTTAGGGCTTTCGTTGTCACTTTCCAAATCCGAATGGATGAACATGAATTCATATTTATGGCTTTCATTACACTAAAATCTCCATTTCCAAATTCAAGTGGATGAGTACCCATTCATATTTAGGGATTTCAATTTGAACACCGATAAGTTGTACAAAAAGACCAACATCTATTCAGAAAATTACAAGAAACTAGATAGAGAGAAAGAGAAGTTCTAATGAGAGACATATGGTGATGGAGTTGGTAGTAATGGAGCCAAACACTTGCATAAGAGGTTGGAGTTGGAAGTTCTTTTACCCATTATTTGAATCTGGCGATCTTTCTGCAAAATTAACTGTCCAGGAATAGACTTTAACTATTAAACAATCTCTTTATCAGTGTTCAACTTTGTAAAGTTCATCAATTGTTCTATTGTTTGTTTACTGATTGCAATTCTTATGAGATTAGATATGCTTATTTACTCAATCTGAAATTGGAACTTTGTCACTAAAGATAGATGAAAAGCTAAATGAGAAACTTTTGACTTCCAAACTTTGATTCTTGTCTCAATTCAAAGGCATTAAAATTTATTAGATTGATGTTAGATTTTAAAATGTTACTTAGCCTAAAGAACTAAAACGGAAAGAAGCATTATGTTGTTTAGTTGGAAGAACTACCTTCACCATTTTTATGCCATAAATTGCACTTCATTGTTTGGAATACGAAGGCAAAAGTACTTAGATAACTAAAATTTTGATGTTAGCTATATATTTTCGTACAGGTTGTTGGTGTTTTTAATTTCTTCAAACATTTCTAATTGTCATTCATAATTACAAGAAGCTCGAGCGAAAAGTTCAACATCTAGTGCTGCTAAGCCTTATCGAGAGAAGTCGCGGCTTTCAGATAGGTAATCTTTAATGCAACTTCATTTCGGTTTTAAGTTTTGTTTATCTCTTTCAATGTCTATCCATCAATCTCATTTTTGTGGTTGTTTTGCAGGAAGTATGCCGACAAATATGTACCTCCAATGAACTACCCTTCGAGCTTTCTCAAAATGGAACACGAGCTTCAATCAAGTGAGTATTGAATCATTTATTCAGTCTCATTGTTGATTTTTGATATTGTTCATGAATGCCCTAGTAATTGTAAATTGAAATGATCGATTAAATATCCCGTCTACTTCTCAAAAACAGTATTCTTTTATTATTGATGAGTGATGTCCAATATGCCTCCGCCCTCCGTAGTTAGTTGTTTATGCGACCGTCTTAGTCTCGTCTATTCTACTTCGTCAACGCCTAAAGTCATTGAGTAGGCCAAATGACTGAGAAAGCAACATCTAATGGATGAGCAACAAGAATATGAGATGAGGCGTTTATCAGAATTTTAGTTAGCAGCAGCTAAGCCACTAATCAAATCACCTTACTTTGGTTACTCAATGGATGAGTTCAAGTCCTCTAAAGGTCTTATGTTTTTCTTTATCAATGATGTCGTTTTTTTGCAATAACTTCTTCTAAACATAATTTAATGAAGCAATAAATGCAACTAGTAGTTCAATTATCGGTTATGCACTGTTTTCTAGTTTATTGGCAATGATGAACTAATCTTGTTTAGTAATAGATGAAGAATAAATTTTTCAGATTTAAAGAAGAAGAAACTTCAATTTTTTTATTCTCAATCTTACAGATCGAATTTGCAAAATCTGTAGACCGAGATAACATTGTGCAAAGCTTGCAAATCCAGGTTTCCATTTACATTTTGACACTGCAGTTTGAAATTCACATTTTGCAACCTCAGTTTGCGATTTACATTTTCCAAACTCAATTTGCAGAAAAATAGAAAGAAAAATCGTCAGTTTTATGAGTTTTCTTTTCGAAAAAAATAATATTTAAAGTGGATCTTGTTAGAAAGCTAATAAAAAATCCTTTCTAAATATATAAGTTTCATAGAAATCTGACATCTCGAGAAAAAGCGTATAGATCTAAAGTTTGAAGAAAAAAAATTGAAAATTAATTACACAAAATGACAAGAGGAACTTCCAAAAAAAAAAATGACAAGAGGAACTTCCAAAAAAATAATAATTATCAAATGTTTTGTGTTTTTCTACCTATTTTCAATATTATTTTGACCTATTTAGTTATTGTCCCTTCAGTATTACTACAAAACTAAGGTACCAATCTCTAATTGCCACGTAAGCGCAGTGGGATTGGGTTAGGATTCCCACGAGCCATAAAGGTAGAATTCTTTTCCAATGTTTTTGTGCTGAAAACGTAACATTGAAGCACTAATTATCTATTGGTAGAATAGTACCATGTAGGGGTGGGAATCGGGCGGGTTCGGTCGGGCTCGGGCGGATCGAGCACTAAAATACCTAGCCCGCTACTAGTATCCGGGCGGATCGGGCCGGACAGATTCAATATATTCACTGCCCGTAGCCCGTCCGAGCCCGCCTGCCCGAGCGGGCTCCATCGGTGTCGGGCCGGACGGGCTCGGGTTAATTTAGTATTTGTTTTTATTAATTACAACTCCTGTAACTTAGTATTTTTTTTTAATAATTAGCCAACTCTTTTTGTAACCCTAGGTTAGTATCTTTTTGATTGTGCTTCTTTTTAATCATGCATTAGGGTCAACCTCTCTGCCCCTCTCTTATCTTTGGTGCTATTATGCATTCAGTAGATTTGTTTTAAAGAGTTACATAAACATAAATTAAAACCATCAAACTATTTTTCTTGTAACTAGATTACAACAAGTTCAACAAAAAAAAAAACTAGATTACAACAAAATAAAACAAACCATCTCAAGTTCTCAACCCATTGTTAAAAAGAATACATCAACAACTAAGATCTAAAAAAAATAGTAAACCTTATATACCAAAGAAAACAGTAAACCCTAGATCTAAAAAAACAGTAAAACATTACAAAATACAAACCATTTCCAGATCTATAAAAAAATTACATCACTTTAAATAAATAGAAAAACTATTCTTCGAGTTGACAACATTAACAGATCTATAAAAAAATATATTACTAACCAAGTTACAACAAATCAAACCCTAATAAGAAAACAAAATCAAACCCTAATAAGAAAAAAACCCCAAATCAAATATCAAATCAAAGTTGGATAAATCAAGTAAACCTTTCTCGACGTTGTTCACGAGTCAAGCCATCATCTTTCCCTTTCTTGCCGTCGTTTCTAGCTTGAGCCCTTTCACGATCTTTATCTCTCTGATTTCCACGTTAGTTCAAATGAAAGAAATGATTGATTGCTTGATGATAATTGATGATAATCAAATAAACAAACAAGAAAGTAAAGTTACAGAGAAAGAGGCGGAGAGAGAGAGGCGGAGAGAGAGGGAGATAAAGAGGCGGAGAGAGAGGCAGAGAGAGAGGAGAGAGAGGCGTTAGGTTTTGTCTTAGGGTTTTCTGTTTCTGGATCCTTTTATAATAGGTAAAAAGAAAAGTAGGTTAGATCCAACGGCTGAGAAGAGACGCCCTATCTTAGCCGTTGGATCTAAAAAATTTCACGCGGATCGCGGGTTCCCGGGCTCGGGTAGCGGACAGACTCTATCGGGCTCGGGTAACGGACGGGTATAACTGGCCGGGACTCGGATTTGAAGTTATGTCCGAGTCCCGGCCCATTAACCCCGATTCATCGGGCCGGGTTAGCCCGGCTCGGGTTGGCTACGGACAGCGGGCTCTAACGGTCCGGGCCAGACCCCGGGGTCCCGGACCGTTTTCCCAGCCCTAGTACCATGTCAGGGTACAGACCCCTAGTTCGATTTCCCGTTGCTGCATTTCTCTATTTCACAATTTTCCTTAAAATTATCTCAAATTAAAAATACATTACATCGTAACTAACACTTATTTAAGGTGACGAAAAGGAAATGACATAATCTGGTGACGACTCCTTATGACCTGACTATGGCTAAAGTATTCTCAAACATATACATCACAAGTAGATCCATCCACTGGCAACCAATCAAGCAGATCGAAGAAATCATGAAACTCAATGACAACTTTACCAACATCATCTTCTCTTACACGCCGAGGCATAATAACAAAATGGCTGATGCATTAGCAAAATGAAGCAGGAAAAACAAGCAGAAGCGTATCTGGCACAATCTCCAAGAGTTAATTTCGAGTCCTAGTTTGTTCTTTGTTGTTCCCCTTCAACAAAAAATAAATAAATTTAGATTCGCGATTTGAGATTTCAGAATTTATTTAAAATCATACCTATATGAGCTTAATTTCAATAAATGTAGATATAGTAACATAGATGATATAATCTCATTTACTCCCTCTTCCCAACCTCTTCTTCTCTCATCTTTCTTTGATCGCCTACAATCTTAATTTCTCTCTCATTTTAGTTTGAGACGAAAATTTCAAAAAGATTCGTTAAATCGTAACAAAAGTCGAAAAACATAAAGATAATCTAACCAAACAAGTCAACATAATTAAGATTGTTGTTTATGGAATAGAATTAGTAGAGATTGGAACCGTCTCTTTCTCTCTCTGATCCTAAAAGAGATTTTTGGAACCGTCTCCTTCACTCTCTTAAATCTTTATCACTTTGCACTCTCTTTAAGAGCCAATCTTCCCACTAGTAGTTTATACAATAAGGTGAGTAACTATCTCTCTCTCTCCTTTCTAGCGAGAGAAAGTGACTGGTTCCGAATGTGATTGGAGGGATTAATGAGGGTTTGATGGGTTGGGTTGGGATTTTGATTCTTTCAACACCAAATGCAAAGAATTTGTCGGGACCGTCAGAAGAAATTGAAGGAGAAAATCGAATTGAGATCTTTTTCCTCGTCAAATACATCGTGTTCGTCATCTTCTTCTTGTTCGTGTTTCGTTGGGTTGATTTGTTTTCACGTAGCTTCTCAAAATATTCGTCACTGAGCTTCTTTCTAGTGCACATGACTATAGAACTCAAATAAGTCAATTTAAACTAAATCACCACTTGTTTCTTGGTTGCCCAAGACAACAACATCTCACAACATGAGGATTTACGTATGGACCCAAGATGAATCCACCAACTTGTGTAATTGTATTCTCTTAATACAATGGGATATTCTTTTAAACCAAAAATATCATGTCACTTGAAAATAAATAGTCCAAAAGAACCATAATTGTATTTTTACTCAATACAATTTCCATTTGTTATATTCTTCACTCAAGAATATGATTATTCATTTCTTAGAGTTTTAATTCTAAGATCACCATAACTTTTTCATCATCTCAAAGTTATAAGTTATCATTCATTTCTTTCCAAAAAATGAGTTATAGTATGACGAGCATTATTAACCACTTGTTAAATGCTACAAATAAAGTTTCGTAATTTGGTAGATTTGAATTTCTCAAATGTATATCGTCTTCTAAAATCACATTTAGAAGGTTCCACGTGTTCATAGATAAAAAAAATGATGTATCCGTAACATGAAGTAAAATACTTTTGTCCCTCTACATTTAGCAAATATAACTCACACATGATGCACCTCTTGTAACAAAAGATTTCAAGTGGGTAATCATTTGGATGCCAAAATCAAACAGTTCTCACAAATTATAAAATAGACCAACTCTAATGTTAAGAGTCTCATTTAACCAAAACTCACTATCAACCTTAACAATGTATTATGCATAAAATATATCTTAAGCATGATTAACAAGATATCTCAAATAGTCAATTCGATGTTCGCAAGGGATATCTAACCACCCTTAAATTCATTGTTTCTTGCATATTCATGCAAGTACTCTGTAATGGATGCAAATACACTAAAAATGAATAGCAAACTATATGCGGGCATAAGTATGTATGGTCGAATTTGAAAATGTATTACCTTAATATAATCAGGACTTAACGAGGCACCCAAGCAAATAACCACATGTAGTCTCAACCCAATTATTCAATGCAAATATATCAAGCATTACCATAGTCAATAAATAATGTGCAGAACAATGCCGACTTGTACAGAACAATAAGGCACGGTGTTCCACAAGGAGGTAAATAACTAGGCAACATGATATACAAGTAAGAACTTTGACAAAGGAGATACAAACTTACCGGTGTCCCGCTAATTTTTTTTTTTTTTTTTTTTTTTATTCACTCGGTTTGCGTGACCATATGGAGAGATGTCATTGAAATAACTTCCATTTCAACTGTCGAATTACTGTCTAAAAATTGTTGGAAAAATTTGGCGTTTAAGTTGAAATGGAAGGTGGAAAAATAATCGATGCATAAAATCACGTTGATCACTAGACTTCAAAGCTCGATAATATCGATTCTTTTAGACAGTAATTCGCCCCCTTCTGGTATGAAACCACGAGTACACAACGGGTCAAGAATTATGCCTTCAGGATATGATGAAGCCCTTCAACAACTGCTTGGTTCAAAGTATGTACGCTTTGACCAAGACCAAGAACACTCTGTATTAATAATCTGATAATGCCAAAGAAAAAAAAACCCGACTTCGAATTCGACAAACAACTTTGTATAAACAAATACCCAAGATAAACCTTCACACTTGATATGATGTAAAAGATGAGAGCAAGACAGAGATAGAAATAGAATTTCGTTGTTTTGCTAACTATATCACTTCTATGATAGAAAAACCTAAGAATACTTTTACATTTGTCCATAAAAAGAGAAACTCAAGAGATAGAGAGAGAAGGAATTCGTTGGATACATATATGTTCACGGGTGGGTTGGTTAAGTGACTTATTTATAGTTTTCCACTGTATACCATCTAATGGGTGCATCCCTTCACATTGGATATGTCTATGAAAAGGGATGTATCCATCCAATACCAACAATGGGAATTGTACCCCTTCCGTATTTTGAAAATATCCAACAGGAGATTATTTTATATATCTTTATTATATGCAGTGGCAGATCTACAATATGCGAGGGTAGGATATAGCCTCCCGTCAACCTTATGTAGAGCGTACGCAACTTAGAAACCTTTGTTGGATAATCTGAGGTTCACAAATTGATCGAATATATAATTCTTCTTATAATATATATTAGCAAATAATTTGCTCCACTGAACTGGTGATATGGGATGTTATAGATTCCAACTGCCCAGGATCAAATCCCATCTCCTCTCAATTTTAATTTTGATTTATTTATACCTCATTACGAGTCTTTTCTAAATATAGTAGTGAAAATTTTACTTTTATTAAACTTGTTTCATGCGTGCTTCAAGTAACTTTATTTACTTAAAATAAGTTCATTAAATATTTGAATTCTTACAAATTTTCTTGTTAAAGGAGGTTTATCTTTCAATTTTATCCATTTAGCTTAATTTAGTTCCCATTACCATCTTTAACTTTGTTTTTTTTTGATAAACCAGAATTTCATTCATATGAAAGAACTTAATCCAAAATATTACATGGTTAAGAGAGTTTTGACCCCTTTAAGTACAACATGAATTTACTAAAGTAAATTACAACATGAACTTACAAAAGTACAGGGCAACATGAGGGTAAAAGAGTACAATATTACAAAAACGAAATAAAAAAAAAACCCTAAAGATAACAGAATGAAAAGTTCCTAAAGATCGCAGATGAGAAGACTCTAAAGGTCGTAAACTTATTATACTAATTATAAATGAAGGACGAACCAAGTATAGGTTGTTGAAGGAATAATATGTTGTCCTCTTGATCGTAGAAGTTGTTGTATGTAATCATCATTAGAAAATTGTAGACGGTTGAGAAACTATTACTCATAAAATGTTTTGGCCAAAACAAGTGCCGTTAATTGTCGTTCATGTAAAGTTATGATTGACTATATTAAGTCAATTTTGTTTCTAGAGAAATATTTCTAATGTTGTTATCTAAACAAATATTCTCTAATGATTTCAGAATTATCTAGAGAACTTATCTCTAAAGAAAAAGAAATGGGCTAAGGTCTGTGAATGAAGGTTGATCGCCTTTAACGGGAACCCAACTTATGTCTTGAAATAGATAGACAAAGTTCAATGGGTACTAACAAGTTAAAGCTTCGCAATTATGGAATACTAGCATTTTATAATCTCCCATTTCTAAGCTGGTATTGGTTTTTTCTGCAAGACAAAGGATGAATGAAAATTCTTAATAAGTCCAAATTTTAAGTGGTGCCTCGCGGAAACACCTCATGTGGACTTACCTAAGTGAGTGTGGAAATCAGGCCGTTTCCTAAGAAAATAAGACCGTTTTCTGAAGAAGACTCATGAAAGGGATATTGCACATGGCCATTAACGTGCGGAGTATGAACACTCTGTCCTCCGAAACAAGTATGTGCGATGACTCCGGTTTTATCATTTAAGGATTCTTGGTTCAAGATACGTTCACCATAGCATTCTGATAAAGCTTTGAGTTGTTTGCACTAAGTGAAGGTTCAAATCCATAAGATACCTATCATTTATGTACAAGTTTCTACGATAATGCCAAAATCGTTTTCATTCCAAAGTTATTTTATTTTTGTTTCTTTGATGTCTTGTCTTTTCGATACTCTGTTTCATATATATTTTAAATTTTGAAAATGGTGGGGGAATGTTGGATATTTTCAAAATACGGAAGGGGTACAATTCCCATTGTTGGTATTGGATGGATACATCCCTTTTCATGGACATATCCAATGTGAAGGGATGCACCCATTAGATGGTATACAGTGGAAAACTATAAATAAGTCACTTAACCAACCCACCCGTGAACATATATGTATCCAACGAATTCCTTCTCTCTCTATCTCTTGAGTTTCTCTTTTTATGGACAAATGTAAAAGTATTCTTAGGTTTTTCTATCATAGAAGTGATATAGTTAGCAAAACAACGAAATTCTATTTCTATCTCTGTCTTGCTCTCATCTTTTACATCATATCATGTGTGAAGGTTTATCTTGGGTATTTGTTTATACAAAGTTGTTTGTCGAATTCGAAGTCGGGTTTTTTTTTCTTTGGCATTATCAGATTATTAATACAGAGTGTTCTTGGTCTTGGTCAAAGCGTACATACTTTGAACCAAGCAGTTGTTGAAGGGCTTCATCGTATCCTGAAGGCATAATTCTTGACCCGTTGTGTACTCGTGGTTTCATACCAGAAGGGGGCGAATTACTGTCTAAAAGAATCGATATTATCGAGCTTTGAAGTCTAGTGATCAACGTGATTTTATGCATCGATTATTTTTCCACCTTCCATTTCAACTTAAACGCCAAATTTTTCCAACATCTCCTTGGGCTATAACTAGTGTGTGCCAGTTTTGATTATATGTAACAAAGTTCGATGTTTTCAGAAAACAAAAAGCACAAAAGAGTCTAATATACCAGTAGATATTAGACTGGATAGCAAAGGAGAGGTTGCATCTGCAGATGGTGTCACGTTGATGTATGGACTGCATAGCAAAGTAGAAGTTGCAATTGTAGGTGGTGTCATGTTGATGGCAGGACTGGATACCTAAGTGGAGGTTAACACTGTTGGTGGTGTCATTTTGATATCGGGACTGGATAGATGCTTTCCACGATAATTGAAAATTCACACCTACAAAGATTCATAAACAACTCTTCCTTATTCCTTAGGTTACCATATTCAGTCAATTTCTTCTTCTTCATGTCGTGAAGATAAACACATAGAGAGTCATCCGAGTGTGGTATCATTAAAAAGTTTGTTCATGCAATTGACTTAAATTGATAATTACGAAGAATCCTATGGAGAAGCAATTCAATAATCTCTTCGATCAACCTATTTCTCTTCTTCTCCTTATCGTCCTCGATAAATATCCACTTCTTCATCTTTGTCAACTTTTTTTCTTTTATCATAAGCAGGGCGGAACCAGGATTTCATACTAGGCAGAGCAAGCCTAAAGTCTCTATAAAGTAAAACTTCTACATATAATACGTATGGTCTTACAAAATACAACACAAAACAAGTTTTTTAAGAACACCCTTTCGTATCATTATTTTTACATTTATCTTAACAAAAAGTAATCTTTTGACTTAAATTTACAAATTAACGTAACATTGTATAACTCGATTGAGTACCAAATTATTCAATGTTACTTGAAGTAGAAAAATTACATAGTCAAGAGTATACCTGAGCAAAAACAAGATTTTCTCTAGCAATTGGTCCCTTAATTTAAGTCCCCCTTACTCTTCGAAAGCAAAATGAAAAAGAAAGCTAATGCAGGAACAAGGATTTAAACCCATGTCTTTGGGTTGGAAGGATAAAGACTGCAACACTAAAGCTAAAGCAAAGTCTTGTGAATAGTTGTAGCTTAGCTTGTATATGAAGTGGCGTAACAGATGATGTGGCGTGACATGGCACCCTTCGCCGGAGTTCTTAGAGAGAGAGAGGAGAGAGAAACAAAAAAAAAAAAATTTTAGTTTGAAGGTCGCCGACCGGAAATTTGGCCGGTCGGCGACCTTGCCGGAGAAGGTGATGAAGTGGCGTAACAGATGATGTGGCGTGACATGGCAGAGAGAGAAAAAGAGATGGAGGAGAGAGAGTGACGTAAAGTTAAAGTTAACGGAAATAGGGGGCCATATGGGTATTTCTCGTAAAGTAGGGGGCCAGGCTGGGGGCCAGGCGGGAAGCTGGTCACAAAGTAGGGGGCCATTAGGGAAATAACCCTAAAAGTTATTGATGCACCAAAGTAACTGTATTGTATTCAAAGCCTATTTCTCATTATCAAAATGTTACACCAAGTGAGGGTATAAATACCCAAGTAAGAGAACAGCAAAGGCTCCACGTAACCCATGTATGTGTACACAATATGACTGTTTGTCTTGGTGAGATGGCACCTCACCCTTGCATGTGAAAATGGATAGAACTCTTTTCTCCTGCAGGCACTTCATAGATTAACACTTAAGTAAGTTTTATGTGGGCACCACATAAAACTCTCAGCAGCTTCAGGAGAGTTTATGGGCATCCACATATATCTTTACAACAGATTTGTTAATTCACAAAAATAGGACTGGGAATTTCTCCTTACCTTTATTCTTGTGAAAATAGGGTTTTGAAGAAACGCGAAATGAGGAATTAGGGCATTTCTCCAACGTTTTATACTTGGGTCAATTCTGACCAAGTCTTCCGTCAAGCAAAGACCATGAAACCTCTTTGACTATTCCATCTTGACTTCGGGTCTATCTCTGACCAGTCAACCTTGACTCCATCCCTATATACAAATAATAACAATAAAAGTTAGTTACAACTAACTTTAGTTTAGTTGATTAACTAACTATTCTGTTTTCTGTTTTTATTTTATTATAATAAAGACTCGAAACGAACTAACTCGACTAAATTAAACGACTCTGATGGGACATTTTCATGACCCATCACCTCCTCACTAGGCTGAAATAAGTAAGCACTTCCAGCCCTGGAAGAAGAGGTATACCCTCGCCTCCTCAGCAACCTAAGTACGAAAGCACATATAGCTCTGGATAAAGGGGTCCGCCCTCAAATCCTCAACGGGCCTCCTGCCATATATCCAATGGAGAGACGTTACAGTCATTCAAGATGACAACATCCCAGATATATCCGTTAGGGGATTACAACATCCATATTAATGATGACAACTCATGCGTTACCACCACTAAAGATGACAACTCATCACCGAGTAGCAGTCAATCGAAGACACTATAAAAGGACCAAGAAGAAGATGATACAGATCATCTGATTCAGGGCAAACACATCGAGTACAGACTCAATACTAACATCCAATACCGGACGAATACACTCGATCATCTGGGGATCGCCGAACATACCCGTACTCCACTGATATCACTATCAAACACTCCAATATCATCTGACTCCAGGCATACATACCGAAACTAGCTCAACATCATCATCGAGTTCCCGACTAAAACACTCGATCATCTGACAACTAAGGAAGGTCGACCATTACTTTCTCTCTCTCTTGGGCGACCAGACAACCAAGGAAGGTCGACCGTTACTTTCTCTCTCTCTTGGGCGACCAGACAACCAAGGAAGGCCGACCATTGCTTTCTCTCTCTTGGGCGACCTGACAACCAAGGAAGGGCGACCTACCATTATCTCTCCTGACGAATAAAGTAGGCAGGCTAGGCTACATTATCTCTCCAGGAGGTCAAGCTTTCCTTATCTCACCCACGTGAATATTTACAAGGTCAGGTCCTTAAAGCTTCCCACATATTTACGATACATACCCCTGGATAAGGCACACCACTCCAGGACTGCTTCACTCAAGGACAGACATCATAGGCTGTCATCTTCTCTCACCAATCAAGTCAGTAAGCTTGCAAGATAAGTAATATGTAGAGAGCAAGCTCTGGCCACTCTACGAGCCGTTCCTAAGCTCCGACCATTATCCAACCAAAAGTAGCAGTCCAAGGATATCACTCTCTTACATATTACTTCTCTTGCAAGCTTACTGACTTGACCGTCGGAGCCCCCTTAGGCCGACACCATCTCGGTGTCCCCTAAGACCTCACGGTTACATGTGTTGTTGTCTCTTTTGTCACAGGTTGAGCCCAAAGACGTCGTCGATGCCCGCGAAAAATATTAACAGGTGGAGGTTCGATGTTTAGTCAACGACCCGGTCCAGCTGACTTCTTGACCCGCGATTTCTTACCCTCATGTACAACGACCACACCACAAAATAACCGAGGCCAAACATCGTGCTTCAGAGGAGGTAATAGCCGAAGTCGAACAACCCAAAGAGGAGGAAATACGAGAAGACGAAGAAGTAAACAAAATGGTGGATATCACGATACTGGTGCAGATTGGAGACAAACCCAGCGAAATAACCCACGTCGATAGCACGTTAACTGAGGCCGAGAAAGAAGAACTAAGCTCTTTCTTGAGAGCCCACTGCCACGTTTTCGCTTTCGGAACTGACGAAGTTTTAGGAATAGACCCCGCCATTATCACCCACAGACCAAGCATTAAAGAAGAAAGCAGACCCGTCAAACAAAAGAAAAGGAACTTCGCACCGGACAAGCAAGCAGAGATCGCAAGGCAGGTTGACAAATTTTTGGCCTCAGGAGTGATATGGGAGGCACGATACCTCGATTGGCTAGAAAATATGGTACTGGTACGCAAAAAGAACAATAAGTAAAGGATATGCATAGATTTCACCAGCCTCAACAAAGCTTGTCCAAAGGCCAACTTCCCACTACCGTCTATTGACCTATTAGTGGATCACATGAGGTCACGAAATGCTCAGCTTTATGGATTCCTTCGCGGCATATCACCAGATAGCTATGCATTGGGCCGACCAGGAACACACCGCCTTCCTGACAGACCGAGGGTTGTATTGTTACCAATAGATGCCCTCCGGCCTCAAGAATACCAGAGCGATCTACCAGCGTCTGGTTAACAAGATCTTTGGAGATTAGCTCAGAAAAATAGTCGAAATGTTACGTATATGATATAATTGTGAAGAGCGGGCTCTGATGATGCATAAAATGTCCAGACATTGACTAACGTCTAAAAAGATCATTCGGAGCCCCGTGAGCAGTAGCCATGATCAGGGGCAAAAGTAGGCTCGACAGACAGAGCAACTCTAATTTGGGTTCTATTTTGCAGAGGGAAATAGTAAGACTAGGGCATGGCAGATTAAGCGTAACTTTCTTTAAATTTTGCAGAAGCGATCATTCGGAGCATGCGTAGTAAGTTTAGGAATGCATTAGTAAGATTAGGGCTTTAGATAAATAATCATTCCACATTTAAGTATTTACAGATAAAAACAGAGTCAAAAAGGGAGAATGTCAGGAAACGCCCATCATCAACTATTTACATGTTAGAAGAAGAAGAAGAAACAGGAGAAGTAGGCAGGGAGATTACATCAGAAGGAATTAATTCTACAGAGAACCGTATAATCACCGCCACGAGACTACCATCTAACAAACGAACTAAGTATCCCGTTATTTCAAAAGTTACTTGACGACCGTCATCCAATACCTCTCTCTGCGAGAGTTGCAAGGGACAGAAGGGTTCGCCAAAAAGAATCGCTTCTAAATTCTCAAAGACAGACAAGCCAATGAACCGAAAAACTCTGATCGGACCTTCACCTTCAACATTTATGTGATAACAGCGAACGTAAAAACTTTCAGCAAGAAGTGTCAGGCGAAAACTAATCCCAAGGTTACCTCGGGGAAGAAGCCCTCGATGGACAAACTGGCCATGAAGGAAATGGAGGGAATTATCCACCCAGCCGAGTCATATTTATAGGCCTAAGTCAGGGGAAGGCGGAACAAACAGATGGATTGATCCGGGAGAAATGAACCGAACAGTCAGAATTAAAATCATCGCTCTTTCATAAGAGGGTGGCCAATATCAGGAAAACAATAAACAGTAAGGGGAAAGCTCTAACAGGTGATTTTATTCAGTTATTCAACTAAGCTTATTACAGAAAAAATTGCAACATGAATGTATCAAGAAGAATACGACCGTTCGGGTCTATTACAGAAGAAATAGTAAAAGAGATAAAAGTTCACAAAAAGAAGAAACAGGGCAAGGAAAAAACCAAAGAGCGCTGAAGACTAGGAGAGCAGTCCCGCGATTCTGTTGGAGAAAAATGAAGAAATTACCGAGAACCACCTTCAAGAGAATTGCCAAGACAAGAAGACAACCAAGGGAAAAATAACACCCTTTGTCATCATCACCATGTCCTGAGCATCCCAATTGGAGACAGCGCTGGCACATCAACAACCTTGAGGGATCCTCCAAAATAGCTAATGTGATTACCACGGTCATTATGAAGAAATCCATCTTTTACCACGGTCATTATGAAGAAACACTCCTCAAGCAGGTGATCTTGTATAAACTCAAACAGATGCCGCATCTCGGATCTTTGGCAGAGATGGAAAAATCAGAAGACAACCTCAGAAGAGGGGCTCTCTTAAATTCCCTCTCGAAATTTCAGCAATAAGGAATTAGAGAACCAAAGCAAGTTATTTATAGTGGAAGAAGAGGACCTAAAGACCTCTTGAAAACAAACAAGGGTCATCGAAGCCAAAGGCTGATGGGCCTAAAAGGTTACCCTAAATAGGTCTACACCCGCAAGTGCACGGGTGTCAAGTTGTAATAAATTCCGGTAAGACCGGTTCGTTCCTCAAAGACTAGGTAAACTTATTCTAAAACTTAGAATTAGTACGGTTTTTGGTTTTAAAATAAATATCAAAAGACTTAAACAAACATGAACTTAAGAAAAGTGGTTGAAGATATCAAAATGAGGAAAAACTACCCTAGAGATCAGTATCTACCTTGAATTTTCATAACTAGCTTCACCCCCTTCCTATCATGATTTTATAACTCAACATTTAGAATAACAAAATTATCTAAACATCGGAAAATTGAACCTTTCAAATAAACATATTTAAGATGAACTACACAAACACCGATTCCTAAATAAAAATAGAGTTAATTCCTATATGGCCCCCTACTTTGTGACCAGCTTCTTTTATGGTCCCCTTTTTTTCGTAAATTCAAATATGGCCACCTTTTCTTAACACCGTTAGTCAACTTTTATGGTTAATCTTTTTGTTTCCATATTTACCCTTCTTATAAGAATGATTTCAATATTCAAAATTGACCCCCTTTTAAATTTGGGTCAATTTCCAAAAACTTATAGCTACTTTAGAAAAAACTAGGAGGCCAAAATAGAATACATATAAAAAAATTTTAAAAACACCTCATCTCTCCCTCCCTCTCCTCCATCTCATCGCCTCTCTCCTCCACATCATGTATCTCGCCACCTCATCATCTTCTCCGATGAAGGTCGCCGGCCGACCAAATTTTCCGGCGACCTTCAAATATTTTTTTTTTTATCTTTCTCTAACTAATCTCTCTCTCATTTCTCTCTCTCATCTCTCTATAATTCCGGCGAAGGGGAGGAGCCCCTTCGCCGGAATAACCAGACCTTGAAGGTGTTCTTAAAATTTTTTTATATGTTTTCTATTTTGGCCCCCTAGCTTTTTCTAAAGTAGCTATAAGTTTTGGAAATTGACCCAAATTTAAAAGGGGGTCAATTTTGAATTTTGAAATCATTCTTATAAGAAGGGTAAATATGGAAACAAAAAGATTAACCATAAAAGTTGACTGACGGTGTTAAGAAAAGGGGTTCATATTTGAATTTATGAAAAAAAAAGGGGGCCATAAAGGAAGCTGGTCACAAAGTAGGGGGCCATATAGGAATTAACTCATAAAAATATCCCAACTATCGTCTATCAAATGTCAAGCATAAATCATCAAAGAAATTTATTCCCAAGCATGACCTATCAAGTTGTAAGCATAAACGATGAAGTTACTATTGTTATTTGATGGAATCAAATAAAGAGTAGTTAAACAATAAAGAACATCAATGAAAATCATGAAAAGAAAAGAAATAAAATAATTACTTATGCTCCAAAGTTATATCTTTACTCTAGGTAAAGAGTTAGCTACTCATACTTTTTATAATCATAAAAGATTTCCTCATTAAAAATCAAAAGTAAGAGTTGAGAAGATCACTGAATAAATGGCTTATTGATGAGATTGCTCCTTCATGATGAATGAGATGGATAATTGATGATTAGGTACTCTCTCACAAAGATGACTCAATATTACAAATATCCTCCCTCTTCTCTGTTTACTCTCTTTTCTCTCTCACACAGAAAAGAAGGGATGAAGAACAATGTGAATAGAATATGATGAAGAATCTCTTATGATCTCTGAAAATTCAATGAACCCTCTCTTTCTCTCTACAAAGTTCTCTCTGTTAATACAAGAAAAGAAAGAAATCAATTCTCCTTTGCTCTCTCTCTCTCTCTTTACAATCCTCTCTTTATCTCTATCTTCTCATAAAATAACAATAAAAGAAACTCTCTGTCTTTGCAGACTCCCTCTCTCTTTTTAACTCTCTAAAAAAATCAGAAAGGAAATTAAAGAAGAACAGAAAAGAGAATGTCCTGTTTTGGCTCCCCAAAGATGAGATGATCCAAGATTGAAGAAGATGATTTTGTTTTATAAGAAATGAAAACTCCATAAGATCTCTGATTTTCCTTATCTCTCTCGGAAATATATCCGGTTCCTATAACAGTAGCAATCTTCATGATTCTCTGTAATAGAACTCATTCGAATCACTGTGATTTTAGGAAGATATCTCTTTAACCAATCGAATATTCTTCTCTATAACCTTGTTGTCCATAAGCGCCTCCACTGATCTCTCTAGATCTGCTGTCCTTATTTTCCAAAAGACAGAGATGAGAGAAGGATAAAGAAAGATAATATCTCATCAATCTCTCTCTCTAGTCTCTGTAAAAATATTTCATTCCACCTTCTAAATAATCTCTCTATAGTATTTTCGGATTTAAGAGAGAAGAGAAATCAGCAATGAATCAATCTCTCTTTCCATTCTCTGTAAAATCCAAGTATAAAAGGAGAAGAGGAAATATCTCCTCCATTAGAATTTTTCTCAATCACTATCCAGCTCATCTACTTCTCTCTAAAAATAGTTCAACCCAATCCATTCACCTCTCTTCTCTGTTTAAGAAAAATCTCTCACTAACTCAATCTTAGTATGATTTTTATTTTCAGCCCTTTCTCTCTCTATGAATGGTATTTAGTGATAATCAAAGGAAGGTATTTTCAAAAGGGAAATGATAGAGTGACTTAGAAATTGGTACTTAAAGGGTGACATATTTCCTTATTTAGAAACAAAAGCGGTCCCCACCGTAGTCAAACTTTGAAAAAGCCTTGTCTTTTAGTGATTCCACATCAGCTGGGCATTAAAATGCCCAAAAAATTGGGCACTCTAGCATCTCCCTTTTCAAAAATGGAATGGAATTCAAAATGGAATGGGCACTAATCACCAACGTGGGTTGTTACCTGGTCAAACAAGAATGATTCCCTGCATCACGAGTCACTTATGAAAAATGAAATGGTCCATCTAATGAATTAAGCCCACGTGTTGGCGGATCTTCCGTCAGATCTTGTGGGGATACCGAAATTTCATAACATGCAAGTACTGAATCATTTCTATTTCCTGTCCCGAATGTGCACCTCGTGTACCAAACTGTGTACCGAAAACATCCTTCACGCTGTCAGATGCATGCCACGTGCCTTCTAGTAAATTTAGTCAACCTTCTTTTACTCTGAACTTTGAGTTGGACCAACTCTCTCAACCAGACTCCGATTTGACTCCCGCTTTCGCCGTTGGGTTCCCTTCTGATCATACTATTCATCCGAGCATCAACATTATCCAAGATTACCATGCTTCCCTTGTCACCAAATGACCAAAATACCCCTAACACCAATTTCTCTCGATTTCGTCTGTTTTTCACACTGAACCCCGTAAAAGACACCTGAGAAAGAAAAACAAGTAACTCATCAGAGTAACTGCTCGAAATGGACTAACTAACCCGAGTTAACAGATTCAGATGGGACATTTTCATGTCTCATCAAAGGCCAAACATATCTCGGGAACACGCAAAGGAATGATGACCAAAGGATACACACGGCTCGAGGTTGATCAGGTCTGATAGAATGACAGCAGATTTCAAGGTAACGCATTCTATCTCCTAATAGCAGGACTCCACGCGTCTTCGCGTGAGGTAACGAACTGTCGTATGCAATAACCGAGAAGATCAACGCTGAAAGCGCATGATCAGAGGATCAAATCTATGATGTCACAAATTCACGCATGGAAAAGACTAATTGCTTGCAGCTGAAGATGAAACGTGGCTTGGGAAAGCAAACGCGTCAAGACAAAACATAGCAGGGATGGCTCTAGCAAAAACAGCGCTTCATGAGAAAGGATCTCCACTTAGCAGATACCAATCAGCTCTGGAGCATCAGCACAACACTGAGTTCCACCAATTAGCCCTGGTCAAGGTAAGACCCAAAGAGTTTCTCGATACAGCTTAGGGACAGGTAATACTCTCGACTTCAGGCCTTCAAATAAAGTAAAAAATACACGAGTTACTTCTACTCCTTAGTCTTTTTACTTTCAATTAAGGAGTGACGGGACTCATGATGATGCATAAAATGTCCAGACGTTGACTAACGTCTGAAGAGTCAAGATCAGACCTGAAGTTTCTTGGATTGACTCGGCTTATGGCACCGGGACAGCTAAACACCTGACGGCCCACCATACGTTCCCCTAACTGGGAGGTCGGCTGGAAGAAATCAGGTCTTCACTAAACACCCTTGGCATGGATAGATTAGCCCTGGGATCTTAAAAGGAATAAGGGGGGTCTCCACAGGTTTGGCTCATATCTTACGCCCAGTACTGGGGAGATATCAGCGCTGCGCGACCTTAATGACTTATTCCCGGACTTTCTAGAAAGATCTTAGTCGGCCTCACATCTTGAAGTGTTTAAGTCCGATTGGACTCCACGTATCTAGAAGAGGAAACTTCTCCTTTAACGTCTATCATTCCGGTAAGATATATACAAAGTATCCTTGAACTTAAGAACTTTCACTTATCAAAGATCCGGGATAGACTTGAAGAGAAACCCTAGATACGCAAAAGAGGCAATTTCCCTTACGGTTTGACGGCCACCGCCTCACCACGGCCACTAATCACAATCGGTTTAACTTCGCCTATAAAAGGCCCCCCACTTCGTCCTTCACAAGACACGATCTCTTCACTCCAGAAAAGATCACCCCATACTCAGAGTTCTCACAACTCGCCCCCCCAAAGGATCAATCAATATTCATTCTTTTACTGCAAAGAGCACCCTGACTGTCTAGAGCGTCGGAGCGGTTTTCGAACCCTTTGCAGATTTTCCCCCCTCGGGAACAGACGAACAGGAGCAAGGAGCTGGAGCAAATGAGCAAGGAGCAAAAGAGCAGAGCAGACCAGAGAAGCAGATCATAGAAGCTGAGCTGAATAGGGGAATCTCTCCTCTCCAAACAGAATATACCATCATAACGGAGGTTGTCATGCATCAACTCCCTTTTTCATGCTGATTTAACCGGAAGCCAATTTTCGACATCAGCACTGTGAACATGTGATACTCAGGATTACTGAACAAACTAATATTAAACTCTTTCAAAATGGCAAATCATAAAGATGTTGATAAATTAGCAAAGAAGACGTATGCTAGTGATTAAAAACTGCTAAGAAATAATGTGGGAGCTAAGAGGCAAGATTCAAATGTAGTTCGGCCTGCAAGACAAGAGACGGTGGCCAATATGACTGACTATTAGACTCAGGGTTATGTCAAGGAGAATAGTTTACGGGGTAGGTTCTTAAGTTATCTTATCTTTTTAGGTAAATAAATAATCATCAGAAAATGGGATAATAATCTAAACGAGAAAGAAACACTTCCTGATAGATGTGCTTTCGTGATGAACCAGATACCGTTTTCTCTTAACCTTGTTTCCTACATAATACTTTTAGCTTCAAACAAAAGGTGTTAGTGGGTTAACCTAATCCTAAGCTTACTAATGCAAGCTTCCTAGCTTACTATGCCTGCTACGAATGATCGCTCCTGCATAATAAGAAAAAGTTAGACCTGTTCTATCATGCCCTAGTCTTACTAACGCCCCCTGCGAAATAGTACCCAAGTTAGCCCTGTGAAAAAAATTTCAAATGGTGTTTGAGTTTTTGGCTCTGCCCCTAGTCGTCTCTACCAAGGTTGTTTTCGTCGGGTTAAGCACGACTAGTTTAGCTAGGACTTCTCCTTGGACCCCTGGTTGTCTCTACTAGGATTGTTTTCGTCGACTTGAGCCCGACTAGTTTCATTAGGACTTCTCCTTGAGGCCTATGGTCGTAGCTTGGACTACCAGAGTTGGTTTCGTTGGCTTGAGCGCAACTAGTTTAGCTAGGACTTCTCCTTAGGCCCCTGGTCGTTGCTTTCGCTACCAGAGCTGGTTTAGTTGGCTTGAGCACAACTAGTTTTCGCCGGGACTCCTCCCGTACCCCCGGTCGTTGCTTTTGCTACCAGGGTTGTTTTGTCTGCCTAAGCATGACTAGTTTCGCAAGGACTTCTTCTTATTCCCCCGGTCACCTTTGCTAGGGTTGTAGGTGAACTAGGACTTCTCCTTAGGATCCTTACTGGGGACCGCATTTCACTCGAGTAAAGTGGGTTTAACTAGGACTTTTCCTTGTAAGGTTTCTGGTCGTTCCCTTAGCTACCAGAGCTGCCTAATTCGCCGGCTTGAGCACGGTAAGTTTAACTTGGACTTTTCCTTGGGACATTGGTGAAGGGTCAGTTTTGCTCGAGTAAAGTTTCAGTTTAACTAGGACTGCTTCATGAGGCTTCTGGTCGTCGCCTTAGCTACCAGAGCTACCTGTTTTGCCGAAGCAAAAGAGTTTAACTAGGACTCCTCCTTAGGTCTACGTAAGCAAGGCTATAGTTTGGGCGCCTGAGTGGTTGAGAACCGTCAGGGCTTTTGCATTGCGGGCCTATTTTCGCAGGACTTACATCGCTAGAACTTCATGGGGAGCCTTCAAAGCAGGGCTCATGCTGAGGGTTGTGCCTGACTAGCAGGACTTAGTCTGTGACCTTGTCGAAGCAAAGTCGGATCTGTTCCTGACGGGCAGAACGTAATTTGTGACCTTGTCAAAGCAAGGTCGGGTTTGTGCCTAACGAAGTAGGGCTTAATCTGCAATGATAATATGTTATTAAATTCACAAAGTGAGTTTGATAGGTATGTGTACCTTAGCGGCCCTCTTTGGGTCCTTTCGCCGGGACTTTCTTTAAGTATTCTACATTCTTTGATTGAGGTAAGATGTGTCCTCCAACCGAGACTTTCAGTTTCTCTTTCGAGTCCGCCGGGTTGAACTACTTCATCCTTTGAATCTGCCATAGACAGTTTCAAAGCAGTCATCTAGACTTTCAAGAGTTGTTAACTCATTAATAGCTAACAACATGAGGGTCCTTATATAGCTTTGAACATAGCAGCACAAAATCATGTGTTATGTGTATTACCCAGTTCATGTCATTGACGTATTTACTTGTATCATATCATGCAAAGTTGACATGGAAAATATTCACATATACTTTTTAGTTCATGTAACAGCAGCATGGTTCATATGATACATAGATATTCAGTCGTTTTAGAGTTATATATAGATACTCAATCATTTCAGAGTAAATCTAATATATTCCAAGTCTATTTCAAACATAAAGCGTGTATGTTCATGTGACGTCACGGAATTGTGTCTTCCATGTTTTGAGTGCAAGTACTCTTTTAAGCTTTTCCGTATGCATTCTACTAATAATATAACATGTAGCATGCTTAGTTTATATTAGCAGACAGTTGTCTATTCATGCTTATGGTTCATAACAGTTCATGTTGTCTTCTTTCAAGCACTTTAACAATGTGTACATATGCCTAGGTTCATTCCTACTAGTCAATGTTTGTTCATATGCATCGGTTCGTTCCTACTTGTCAATGTTGTCAATGCAGCAACATATATATGCATATATGCCCTCCTTAGTTTGATTTTTAGTGAGAGTATTGAACTAATTATCCAACTAGAGAAGGATACCCAATATGAGTAAGAGTTACTCCCTGTTTTCCATGTCCTTGCTCCGTTACTTCTAACATGAGACCTTTGTCTGAAGAGTTTTGCAATGACTGAGGAGCTCAGTCTTGCCTTTCGTCGGAGTTATTCACCTTTTTTTCGTTATAGTGCCCTGCATAACACCATTCTAAAAGGAAATATTTAAGAGTTAAAGAACTTTATATTCTATCTTAAAAGAATCTTGATCCTTAACTCTTTCTGTTATGGGAAATCATAGAGGTCCTCTTGTTTATATTCAATACCGTTATTCGGTAATGAGAATTGTTTCTCTAATCCAAGCCTATAGGTTTTGAGTCGAGCAAGGCATTGAGTTGGTTTCTGCCCATTGACGACATTGTGGTCTAAAATAATTCAAATATTTATACTTGATTGACTTAAGAGAGGTGTTTATCAACTCTTAGTTTTCAGGGCCTATAAATGGCTTGACTCAAATTGTGTTCATTCATGCGTTGCTTTCTACATAGCATGTAGAACTATAAGAATTGCTCTATGTTATGATATTAAAGCCAAGACTCTTGCTTAAGTTTAGCATTTTTGGTCGCTAGGTCGACTAAGTGATAGAGTTTCGACACTTATTAGGTTCAAAGAGAGTGATCGCTTTTTCAAGCGTTCTGTTGCACATCTGTCGAATTGCTTTCGTAGCATTTGTGTGTGTTGGTCCCATAAACACAGGGATTTAAAAAGGTGTCTATCGGGTCCAAGGACCAAGTATTAAAGTAATCGTTATGAGAAATAAGAGACTTCCCTGGTTATTGCAGTTGGATTGATTGCCTCTAATTGGAGTCAACGGGATTGGTTGTTCCTCGCTCTCGGCTGCTCCATTCCCTTGTTGTTCATAATCGGGTTTCGTCCTTGGTTGTTTTGTTTCTTCCCTCCTTATTCAGTAGAACGAACTTTCTCCATTTATTTGCTCCTAGTTATGGTTATAGACAATAACAAGGGGCGTGGGTGAGGGGGTGCAACCGGTGAGGCGGCACCTTATTAAAAAAGGAACTTATCCATGACAGACCAAATTAGTTACCAACATTATGGGTAGCTCAGTTGGTCCGTCACAATTCCTACAAGTGAGAGGTCCCAAGTTCGAAACCTATCCCAACCTTATATTCTTTATTATCTAAGTTTTATTAAGTTTCCTATTTTATAGGCAGCCATACGTTCTAGCTTCTGTAGGCCCCCTCATTTAGTAAACATGAGGCCCAGTTTTATGATTTCATAACCCTCCTCATAGATATCCTAAAGGCTACCAAGTCTCTATTTTCTAGGTTCTACCCCTTGTCTCCTTGGGCATTCCACGTCATTTTACAGTTTAATGGAGTTCGAGCTTCTCAGGGGCGTGAGTGAGGGGGTGCGACCGGTGTGGCGGCACTGGCCCCCCTCTACCAAGGGGCCCCATTTTTTGTAATGTTAAAAAACGAACTTATCCATGACAGACCAAATTAGTTACCAACATTATGGGTAGCTCAGTTGGTCTGTCACCAATCCGTGAGAGGTCTCAAGTTCGAAACCTTTCCCAACCTTATATTTTTTATTATTTAAGTTTTATTAAGTTTCCTATTTTATTGGCAGCCATATGTTCTAGCTTCTGTAGGCGCCCCCATTTAGTAAATATAAGGCCCAGTTTTATGATTTCATAACCCTCCTCATAGATATTCTAAAGGCTACCAAGTCTCTATTTTCTAGGTTTTATCCCTTAGTCTCCTTAGGCGTTCCACGTCATTTTACAGTTTAATAGAGTTCCAACTTCTACAGGTGCCCCATACCCAAAATACAAAGTTACCTTTAATAAATTTATGATCCGTGTTGATATTCTAAAGTCCGCTGCCGTCTCTAATTTTTATAGGTTTCTACGTCTTTATTTCCCTAGTTTACATACTTTCTATGTCTTCTTGATAAATTTTTTTATGTAATACAATATTGTTTTCTATTTGTTGCATCTAATTTGTGTCGTGCTTAACTTATGTTAGTATTTGTTTTAATTTATAAAATTCACATAGTGAGGTAATTTGTTTTCTTAGAGTTACATAATCACATTGAATATAGTTTATATAGTTTGAAAGTTATGAAACAATTGAGATAGTAGTATTTTTTACATAAAAATATTAATATATTATATCACATGTATTTTTTTTAGTTGTCACATCATAAGAAGGGTCCCGAAATTTTTTTCGCACCGGGCCCCGAAAATCTCGGCCACGCCACTGGACAATAAACAAATAAGGGTCAGCGATCAACAAACTGGAACCTGATAGCAAACTAGTCAGAACTTAATAATGAACAACTTGTGACCTTAATAGTGAGTTAATCGGGATCGATGAGAGGCAGACACGGGTCTAGCAATCCTATGATGAGTTCTTAATATCATGGCTTTACAAGACAAATTGATTTTTCAGTTTATTTTTACTGTCGGGTTTACCGAGGATAGTTTCGGAAAACTATTTACGTAGGCCAATTACATTACATATATATATGTGTCATTCTATTTTATCCTTTTCCAAAAGCATAGATAATAATCAGCTTGTATGGTTGACCATTGGTCCCTGAAGCAATGAACATACGGATCAAAGGCATCTTGATCTAAGAAATTGTTGTTCCTTTGGTTATCAATCGATAAGTCAATTTCTCTGTCTTGGCTTGATTTAGACAGAGTTTCCTTTCTCTAACTTATAGAGAGATAGACTCTTAGAGAATAATGATTTATCAATATTCCTTCTTTCGAATTAACCGAGATAGATGTTAATGTAATCGAGGTGAGAATAAATTCTCTTTCCTTAAGACATTTTACACCCCTGTAACAGTACCAAACGTTAGGGTGTATGCCTTCGGGATACAACGACTTTCCTTTTAGAGTTTTAAGATGGTACTTCTATATTCTGAAAGCGGACGAACCTTTGTAAATATTATGAGCTCTTGGAATAATGCGGATGATCTTCTAGACGCTTTGGAAATTCAGACTTCACTCGAAACTTCTTTCTTCCTTTTTCTAGATATTCTAGGCAAACCAGAACCTCTAGAAATACTTCTCAATTAGATATTCTAGGCAAACCAGAACCTCTAATTGTTAGAAGAGAGGAGAAAAAAAAGGAAGAGAATGAATTGTTGTTCTAGATGCTGTATGATTATCACTTCACTCAAAACTTCTTTTTCCCTTTTTCTAGATATTCTAGGCAAACCAGAACCTCTAGAATTACTTCTCAGTCAGATATTCTAGGCAAACCAGAACCTCTAATTGTTAGAAGAGAGGAGAAGAAAAGAAGAGAATGAATTTATTGAGAAGTGGAATGGTTTTGGGTTGTTTATATAGGAATCGACTAGACACTTGATTTTGGGACATATCCATTGAATTTTTGGGACATATCTCCTCACTTTTGGGACACAACTCTTTGACAAGAGTTGGTTATCCAACTGGTTTCGTCGGCAGCCTTCTGGGACGTCGGATGTTGCTGAAAAATTCAGACAGAACGAGATCCGTTAAACCCACCAACGAAAGAGATGACCGTTAGATGAAATCTGACGAGATCCCGCAGGTGGCCGACACGGGTGGAACGCCCATCGTTGGATTCTTGCGGATCCAACGATCGCAATGGCTTCCCACCGAAATTCCGAAGATTCTAGCTCGCGACCATCGTATGGGCTCGGGTTGAACGCCAGACGTCCAGATCTGGATGCGCTAGCTTCGCCCAAATGCCCCCCAAATGGACTTTTCCCATTTGCTTGTTTAGTCCCTTTTTAAACCGAACTTCGTCGAAACTTTATACTTGAATTTCTCATTCATCCGGAATCGGATTTGAGTGATTCTTGCCTCTAAATTAAAGAGCCCGACGAGACGAACGCAATGGCGCGTTCGGTTTCTGAGTTTGATGAGTCGAGTCGAGCCAAAGTAGACTCCGATTCCAACATCCCCTCACATGAATGAAAGTTCGAGGGTTACTATGATATAAACAAAAATACTATACTGACATATTTACACTGAAAGAGCTCATATGCGGAACTTCCCTGCATTGGAAGAAGGTAGTCTTTCAACTTTGAACCTTTCCTAGTGAATAACTACAAGGTCTACAAGGACTGCAGTGAACTTATCGTCTTGAACTGAGTCCTGGACATTGTAAACCTGAATAACTATCACACAGCTAATCCCTTACTTACTTAGGTTCTTTGTTGTGTTCATTTCGACCCTGAACAATCCCGAATTCATGTGTGCTTTAGAGAAGTCGGCCTAGACGACCTTCCCATGGAACCGACATCAATTCACACACGTATAGGTTATGCGTAATAAGGTATCCTGCTATACCTCACGTTAGAACCAAGTTCTAAGTTTTCGGATTCATTAAAAGCTTAATGCTTAGCCTCTCACTATAGGCAACACTATTTTCATCCTACGAATGGGTAAGAGATAGAAATCTCTTATAGTGTTACTGTCGGGGTCAGGATATAACTTCAGTTGCCCTTTGAACCTAGATCGTGGGATCTCCAGTCATCTAGGTAGGGTTTCACCATGCCTTTACTAATTTACTTTAGGCGTTTTTGCCACATTCCCCTTGATGATGCAAGTTCAACTCTCTTGTTCACCCTTGTTCTTTACGGATCCGCCAGGTAACTTAGGATTGAGCATAATTTTAATTTATGCATTCCTTGATAGCAATTGCCTTACGGTGCTAGTCTATTTATTTTGAATTCTCTAGACTTACCGTATTAGTGCCTACGCAACAACTACTTAGGTTTATTGCGTGCACTGGCTTCAATCACAAACAACACTGCTCGTATCACAAGACGGTGCTAGTCTATTTATTTTGAATTCTCTACAAGCCAGCTCCGCACTACTTCGGACCTCAATTCTACCCGCGTCAGTATATGCAAAAGTCTTAATGTCAAAAGCTCTTTAATAAAACGACACTGCTCGTACCACATGAAAATTTCTCTTGTAATACAACACTAGTTCAAATACAATGATGTTTCAATTCATGTCATATTTTGTCTGTGCAAAATAGACTAAAGGGCTTTAACGCCACAAAACTTAGTCTAACCTTAGACTTTCTCAAGCTCTAAGCTATGACTAGGGGGACAAATAGACAGTGTACAATACTTCACGGATTTCAAACGCTTCGTGACAGTCCACATACACTGACTCGAGCATTCAAACAAGGCAAGCAACTCTGTTCACATAATGTGGTTTGCCAAATTGACCAGCTACTAAAATTTTGTACCATTGGAGTATTGGACTTGTCTTGTTAGGACTGAAGTGGACAGAGGAGCCTGGGACTAAGGGGTGGGTGTGGTGAGGCGGGGATGTGTATGTATTCATTTTACACCTCATGTTATGGAATGAATATATGATGTACATTATATATGATAAATTAGTAAATTAAATCAACAGATAATAGATAAATAAATGTATATACATATTATTTATGTAGTATACTTATTACAGACAAGAGCAACGTCAATAGCTAAATATGGAAGGCAGAGCACCAATCTTAACAGAACAATCACACATAACGGAGGCAGTCATGCATCAACTCCCTATTTCATGCTGATCTAACGGAAAACCATTTTTTGACATCAGCAATAACCTATTTAGATTTCGGAAGATATTCTTTAATACCACATTTCAAAATTAAGTAATTTTAATTGATCATCATATAAAGGCTATAATCCTTAACAATCATTCATCATCTAATAAGCATACCCCATCTAATAACTTAACAAAAGCATGAAATATCTCACTATGAAGCATGAACAATGAAAATACCATAAAATCTATAAGAAATGACAATTAATAGGCATTGAAGCTCAATAGAAGGATTTACTAATTAATAACATATCTCAAAATAAGCCCAAGTATGGGTTTCCTCTACCCCCTAGATACAAGATTAGCTACTCATTAAATTTAGAGACATATACATGATAAAACAAAATACATGAAAATAAATGAGACAAAGAAAAGAAGTCACCCAAATCCTTGCTTTACAAGGAAACTGGATTTGGATGCAACGACCTCCGGATCTAAACATGTGTCTGTAAGTATACCAAGGGCCAGAATCGTGCCCGACATTGTACCGAATGCTGACCAGATGTTGACCTGACTTTGACTTCACATAATTTCCTCATCCGGACTACGATTTGACTTCTGTTTTCTCCTATGGGCTCGCCTTGGACTCTACTTTTCACTCATGTACTCTCCTTGGCCAAAATATCAGAATGTCCTTGACTCCAAATGACTAAAATACCCTTTGTACTTATTTCTAACAGTTTTCATACCTAACTCTGCAAAAGACACCTAATCAATAAAACCAACCATTTTATTATAATAAAGACTCGAAGACTAACTCGGCTAAATTGAACGACTCAGATGAGACATTTTCATGACCCATCAAACATCCCCAAACTTAGATTTTGCTAGTCCTCGAGCAAAACAAAATAAAAGAAAAACTTAACTCACTTTTGGAGGAATCCTGGTTGCATTTAGCATATGCAACAAGTCGTTAAACCCCTAGGTTGCCTAGTGGACGAGTGTTGTCTCGTGAGGGTTTCTAGAGAATATACCCACAAAATTCAAAAACATTTCAAAAATACAATAGGGTTCAAAAGCACTCAAAGTCAACTAAGACGGACCAAAAATGTTTATCTCTTAGAAAATTTTAGCAAGCTAATAGGAATGAGTCAAAGTTAACAACACTATATTGACGTTAAAAATCTCTTCACTAATAATCTAGACTCGAAGTCCACAATGAGAATCACTTCGGTTACGAACAGACAGAACTTTGATCCCTATCCTAAGACATTTCGCCTCGACTTTGGCCTCACAGACATACGCTCTAAAAATGAAATCACTCAAGAATGGTTCGCTCGTGTGTGTGAGTCTGATCACTTAACTTGAACTAAACACATAAAAAGGGTGAGGACGACATTTTAGAACGAATGATCTACGAAAATGAATATAACCACTAAATGGAATGGGGAAGCTCACTTACCCTTCTCACCCACTCTACCCTTTAATAATGTTTCTTAAAGGTCAACGGATACAAGTGATGAGATGGATGATGATGAGATCTCGAGAATGTCGACATCTTCAACGGTTAGAGAACTTCAAGCAACTTCGATACTTAGCTTTTTGCTTTGAACACTTATTTAACAAACTAGAGTTCACATGAACTTTTACACACACTTTCTGTTTTTCAGAGATTTTTCTCTTCATATTTTTTTTTGAATCATAACTACAAACAATACCAACACTGGTATTCTCAACAATCAACTTTTTCTTTATTCACACTTTGCTTTCACATTCTTCTTTCTTTACTTTTCATGCCTTCATTCTCGGGAGTAATGTGATGAATGGATGGTGGAGTATCCGTCTTCCTAAAGTTGACACTATTATCGGGCTTCATGAACTACAAGAGTAAGGTTTTTTCGCTATCCAGATGCCACTCCTAGTGGTTATGGAAGTTGAGCACACAAGATCAAATGATCTCTTTTTATTAAAGTTACGAGGTCGAGTAGCTCTTCACTCTACTCAGAGTCAACGCAGAAGAGTACGCTCAAAGGTAATAGAAAGGCTCAGAAATCTCACAAGGGTTAAGTCTCCACTAATGATTAATCTAGGTCTCTTAGAACCGTCTACCCTTCACTTCCATAATATTCACACGGCTAGCACAAAAAAGAATTCAAGACTCGAAATTCATGAAGAAATTTTTAACAACCGGATAGTAAGATCAACTCGACTCTATAACTATTAACAAGCCAAAAACAACCATTAAACTCACGTTTTCGGTCAAAATTTGAAAAAATTTGAACCCTCTTTAATTTTCGAAATGAAAGACTTAGCAAAAGTTCTTCCCTATTCCCAAACTTAAATCGAACATTATCCCCAATGTTCTGAAGACTATGCCAAAATATAAAGATGAAAGAAAAGATATTACCAAAAGCATGGGTTGCCTCCCAAGAAGCGCTAAATTTATTGTCTTCAGCCAGACGATGACCAAGAAAAAAGAAAGAAAAATTACTGTAAACCTACTAGATTGTGGGTTGATGACTCCCCATACAATAATAATCGGAAGATCTGAAGGTCAACCCAAAAGAAGAAGTATCCAGGAAGGTCAAGTCTCACGTCCATGGAATAACAAAACGATTTAAGTGAGACTTTCAATGTGGATGAGTTATCCCCAAACTTAGATGAAGCAACAATCATTAAGTTCAACGATAAACTAAAGTTGACAGACATTGGATAAAACAAATCCTCAAAAACATGACAAATGGATTGAGAGACTATGGTAGAATGCACAAGTGATTGAACGAGGTTACTTAAACTTTTGAGGGAAATGGTGCATAATTATTTAAGAGATTGGACTCACCTAGATAGACACTCAAACTAGGAGGTTCTAAATTATCCTCATTGGCACGTTGTATAATTACCTCCAAGTTAGGTTCATGGTTCTGAGATTCTGACTCAGGTAAAGACTCAAAAAAACTTTCTAAAATTCTCTTATAATGATGTCATCGATCTCCTTAAAGAATTCTAGTCTCACCTAAGTCAAATGAGTCATCACTTTCTTTAGACATTTCTTCAAGCCATAACTCATCATCTTCATCTTCTGTAATACCTCCAATTGGACTGAAAAGGGTATCATCATGACTAAGTGTAGTAAAAGATTGAGAATCAAGAAATAATACAGACTCAACTTTTGGATCTTCTAAAAGTGGCTCAAGAGTTTGCTCAGCAATGGACTCACATGATAATGGAATATTGATGTTGACATGTTTGAACAACTTCACTACCTCATCAGGTTGAGGTAACTTCATCGACTCCATTAGACGTTGAGGGTATGGAGCTCTAAGAACATAAGGTTCAAACGTTGGAGGTGGACTCTCATACTCACGAGCCTTCTCAGGATTATCACGAGGGTGCAACTTGTTATCCTCAGGAACTCTTACTCTCTTGTCAAGAACTCTACCTCTCCTAAGGGTGGTAACTACATTGGCTTGTTCGGGTGGTTGTCTAGCCAATGTGCATTATGATCCCTGCCCAGGTTGACTCAGAACCTCATCCTTTTCTCTCTGACTAAAGGCTTCTTGAAGTTGACACACCTGGTTTTTTAGACTAATCAATGTCTGGGTGGTCGCTTGCATAAACTCTAGCGTGTTCATGGTGTCCTCTAATGTCATCTTCTTTTCAGAAGAATGTTGGACGTTGGATTGCGCATAAGGATCATTAGGGGAAACGAACTCAGGATGGTTCATAGAAGTACTAGGCTGACTCTGGTATTGACGTTTAGACCAAGAGAGATTGAGATGATTTCTCCAGCTTGGATTATATGTATTACAGACAAGTTCTCTTGAAGTTCCCCATTGATGAAATTGCACGGCTAGTTCCTCTGAGAAGGCCATGCCCTCATCGGCGGTTTTATTAGAAAACCCGCCATTACAGAATGACTCAACCATGGAGATGGTAGGATAGTCTAGTCCTTCATACAATTGTGGGACTAGTTTCATTTTTTCGAACCCATGGTGTGGACACTCTAGTAGAACATCTTTGAATCTATCAAGATATGTATGGAGAGACTCGCCTTCGAGTTGCTCAAAATTAAGTAAACACATCCTTAAAGCTCTAGTTTTATGCGTGGGAAAGAACTTTTGTAGAAAGACACCACTAAGTTCTACCCAACTAGAAATAGAATGTGGTTTTAAGGCATAAAACCAAGACTTTGCTTTTTCTTTCAGAGAAAAAGGGAACAACCTAAGTGTAACGACATTGATCGAGTTAGGGACATTCATAGTCTTACATACGTCCTCAAATTCCCTAACATGATAATACGCGTTCTCGTTCTCTAGACCACGAAACACCGAAAGCATGATGATAATACCCGACTTTATCTGGAAATAAGTGTTAGTTGAGGGTAACCTAATGCATGATGGCTGACAAACCATAGTTGTATGCATGTAATCTTTGAGAGTCATAGGTTGATTCTAGGCCCTAGCTTGATCAATATGATCCTCCATAGTCTCGCTTAAAGAAAGGTTTTCAAGTAAAACACTCAAATCAGACTCTTAACAAAATGACCCCTCTCATCACGTAACTTAGGGAGCAAAAACCAAATGACAAGACAGGACTATTTTGAAAAACTTTTAAATAATTTTTTTTTTAAAGAGTAATGAAACTACGAAGATCCTAAGGAAACACACACGCAAGCAAGGTGATGACTCAACCAAGCAACCTAGGCACAATCTAGAGGACTGGGTGGTCTTTTTCACCTATAAATAGATCTAGACAGCTTCTGTTTCTTTCCAAAGCTCGAACTATGAATCTTATAAGGAGTTACTCCGTTACAGTACAACGATCAAGCAATTCTCCAGGCGATAGGCAACTATGAAAGTTGAAAATAACTATACCATTGGCAATGTTTCCTCTTCTCGAGGCGGTCGTGGAAAAGAATTATGCGCTTGGATCGTTCCCTCTTCCTGGGAATATTCCAAATACTAATCGAGTTCTAGATTTGTCAAGAAGGTCCTATGAGCTCGTTAACCTTTGGCGAACTGTCGGACACAATTTGACGCCAAAAGAGCCAGTTTGGTCACAAATAGGGAGCTAAAACGGAATTAACCCTTCTAAATATATAAATTTCATTGAAACACGAAATCTTAAGAAAAAGTTAATAGATTTAAAGTTTGTATAAAAAAAATCAAAGTTAATAGATTTAGTTGCACACAAATGACAATGGTATTTAGTACTTCTATATATTTTTTCACCTGAACAATAGTTATGTAACGTTTGGTGCTTTTGTACTTGATTTTAATATTATTTTAACCTATTTAATTATAATCTTTATTTTTAATATATCTACACTATATATATTTTTTAGAGTTAGTTCCTATTTGGCCCCTTACTTTGTGACCAGCTTCCTTATGGCCCCTATTTTCTGTAAATTTAAATATGTCCCCTTTTTTATGTAAATGTCCTTACTACCCTTCCTTTAAATACTTTTTCAAAATAAAATTAAAAATGAAACCTTAATTCCACCTCATTTCCCTCTCCACCACACATCTATCTCTCTCTCCACCTCACCTCTCTTCCCAACTCACCTCTCTTCCCAACTCACCTCTCTCTCTCTCTCTCCAACTCACCCCTCTCTCTCTCCAACTCACATTACCTTTTCCGAAGAAGGTCACCGGACAGAAAAATTTTCCGGTCGGCGAAGGGGGTTTCCCTTCGTCGGAGTCGGTCTGTTCAAGAACATACCTTCAAAGACCGACTCTGGCGAAGGGGGTTACCCTTCGCCGGAGTTTTTAGAGAGAGATGAGAGAAAAAAAAATTTGAAGGTCGCCGGCCAGAAAAATTTTTGGCCGGCGACCTTCGTCGGAGAAGGTAGTGGTGAGTTGGAGAGAGAGGTGACTTGGAAAGAGAGGTGAGGTGGCGTGGAGAGAGATGTGTGGTGGACCCGAAAAGGTTGCACACCCAAGAGGAGGTATCAAGTAGTAAACCGGCAAAGCCGGGATCGATCCAAGGATAGGAAGGTAGTTTGGATATCGAAGGGTCTTATCCCTCGGTCTAGATATTAAAGGCTTACTTAGACAAAAGCGAAAGTAAACGAAGGTAATGTGAGGTTTATAATCGAATAAGCAATAAGAAAATAAAGTAAGTAAAACAAACTAAAATATCAATGTAAGAGGGCGAGAGAGATTTGAGAGAAGTGTTGGAGGAACAAGAGTCGGAAACAACAAGTGAGAGAAGTGTCGAGGTTTAGAAATCCGTTGTGGTGAACCTACAACTATGTACGCTCCAATCGAATGATATGATACAAACCTAGTCTCGATTCCTAAGGTGGATGCTCATAAGCACTATGTATTTCCGGAGATAATACTTAGTCAAACAAACTTCCTAAACGATTAAAACCGAATCGTCGAAAATGTCGTCTAGTCGCCTAACTATGTGAAGTGCATGACAAGACACATGAAATTTGAATCTAGACTACGATCGATATCGATTAACTATGCGAAGTACTTGATAAAACACATGAAAAATGATTGAAACAAGTAATCAAAATAAGAGAACATCAATTTATTATCAAAACATTAAATCATCACATAGATAATCACAAATTCATCACATTTCATCTCATTAACGACACACAAGAGTTAGCTAAAATGTTGAATGAATAATAAATGAAAAGAAGATGAAGAGAGAATCCCCCTTTTTCAATGTGGTTCGAGGCTAAGATCGTCGGAAAATATGAGGCTTTAAGATACAGCCGATCTCCCCTTAGCAAATTTTGGGTTCCCCATAGCGACCACCATCATCTTCTTCATTTAGAACACAACCTCCATTAAAGCTAACCCTAGCTTTCTCTCTCTAGAAATTTGTAACCCAAAATCACATCAAACCACATGAGGAGTTAGCCAAGGATGAGGGGAACAAAAGCCCTAAAGTTTCGGATCAAGAAAGTTGCCGGAAAACTCATAAAAGTCCGGCCAAAGAAATAGAAATTCCGGCCAAGATCCGGCCAAATGAAGTGTTGTCCGAGCCGTCCCATGCTAGCCTGCTACTGTCCCGTGCTTCTCGTGCTCTACCCGAGCCATTGAGGAAGCGTGAAGGCGTCCCGAGCTGGTGTGCAGCTTTCACGAGCAACCATTGATGCTTCGAGCTGCCCACTGTCTCGTGAAGAAGCTGTTGTTCGGAGCAGCTTTGGTCGCATCCGGTTGCTGCTAGCAGCTGCTTCTTCACGCGTCGAGCTTCATGCTCCTTCAAAGACCCGAGCTGCTTCTGTTCCGGCCAAGCTTAGGCCGGCCAGGCCTAGCTTGGCCGGCCTCCTTCACCTTCCTCTCTTGTTCTCTCTTCAAACCCAACTCAAAGCTTTTGATGAAGAACACTTAAGAACTTGAAACCCTAGCTCTCCAACCCCTTGTTGTGTGTTGTAGAAGATGATGAATAGTTGATAGCTCCCTTTGACCCCTTTCTCTCACTTGTGTATACAAACCCTAGACTTAGTCAAACTTGACTAAGTCTTAGACCATTTTGATTTGGACCAAAGAGAGGGTGCTCATAAATTTCTCTTTATCTTGTTCTTCTTCTTTTCTTTTGTGGGCTTGATTTGGACTTGGGTTTTTCTTCAGAAACAAGGAGGGTGCCTTCATACTTGATCTCTACAAATCTAATTTCAAGAGACGACTTTTGCTTCCATCTTCCATAATTTCTCCGTCCGAACTCCGATTCGACTTCCGTTTTCACCGTCGGACTCGTCATTGACTCCTCTTGTCATTTGATTTGCTTGAAATCTTTTTCTCTCGTTTTGTACACATGAAATGATAGTGACAATTCGCTTCCTTTATTCCGATTAACATGTTTATCTCCAAATATGATACCTAACAAGAAAAGTACATAAATATTATTTATAATACTCAAAAGGAACTAACTCATCGAAGTTAAGTGACCTAAATGTGGCATTTTCACGCCACATCACAAGTCCCGTGGATGAAGAACATCAACGAAACCTTCACCGGCCACTTCCATGCGTAAGTTTTCGATAGAAGAGTCACCATCGTTGAGAGACATGTAGAAGGACACCCTTATGTCACCACCAGAAAGAGTCCCATTAACCATTAGGATATCCATAACAAGAATTACAGAGCATTCGTATTGCCGCCTCAGGCGTATTTAAAGGACACAAGGGCAGTCATGAATGGGCACGACCACCGAAGAGTCACAGCAAACAGAAATGAGTGGAAAATAGAAGACCAACGGACTTATGCGCGGAAAAGTAAAGAAACAACGGAAAAGCAGAAAAGCATTTATTAATTCTTGAAACAGGATCTATTACAGAAGAAATTACAACCAAAATACATCAAGAAGAGCGCGACCATTTAGATCTATTACAGAAGAAATTGCAAAAAGGATATAAAATCCACAAAAAGAAGAGACAGGGCAAGAAAAAACCAAATAATGCTAAAGACTAGAAGAACAATCGCGTAATTCGGCTGAAGAATAGCTGAGAGATCATCGAGAACCACCTTCCAAAGGACTGCTACAGTAAGAAGACAACCAAGGAAGAAATAACCCTCTTCCCACCACCGTCATCTTCTCTGCACCCCAGTCGGAGGCGGCACTTATAACCACACACCTCTGTGGAATTTGCCAACATGGCACATGGAGTTACCATGGCTATTATGGAGAAGTTCGCCTTTTACCATGGTTATTATGGAGAAACACCCATCAAACAGGTAGAAAGTATGAATTCAAACAGAGACCTCATCTCGGGTCTCTAATGGAAACAAGAACTAAGAAGAGATATCGGAAAATATTAGTGAAGAAAAAGGTTTCTGAGTATTGGGAAATCAAAGAGCCGGAATAAGCTATTTATAGTGGAAGAAGAAAGCCAAAAGACTCTCTCAACAAACAAAGATCATTAAGGCAAGGAAGTGGAAGCACCTCGGGAACATTTGAAGTCATAATGACTAAGAGAAACTCGCGGCTCGAAACGACCAATCCGAAGGAGACGTTAGCAGAGCACAAGGAGACGCGCTGGTTCCTCCACCCACGAAACGCCACGTGTCCAGGCATGGCAATGGAACTGCCATGTGCAGATACCCAAAGGATTAACATCGAAAAATGCGCGGTCAGAGGATTAAATCCGTGACATCACATAATCACGCATGGAGAGGAAATCAATTGCCCGGGCAGAAATCGAGGCATGTCACGGAAGAATAAACCATGTGTCCATCAGCCAAAGCTGACGTCGCACGAATTAGCCCTGGCAAAAATAGCCAAGAAAAGAAGACCTTATCAGTACTGATTAGAAATAAGATTTCACAAAGCACCTCGAATGGCTCAGTACAAATCAGCTCGGGAATGTGTAGCTCCGGAAAACCAAGCTTCTCAAAACAGCTCTGGTTCAGGTAAACCCTCTGTCTTCAGGGTCTTCAATGTTCAAAAACACGAGTTACTTCTACTCCTCAATCTCATTACTTTCGACTAAGGAGTGACGGGACTCATAATGATGCATAAAATGTCCAGACATTGACTAACGTCTGTAGAGTCAAGATCAGACCTGTAGTCTATCGGGTCAACCCGGCTTAAGGTAATAGGTCAGTTGAACCCTTGACGATCCCTCACGTATTCCCCTAACTGGGAGGTCGGCTAGAAGAAACCAGCCCTGTAACGTCCTTGGCGTGAACGGATCAACCCTGGGGTTTCTAAAGGAATGAGGGGGTCCACGTAGGTTCGGTCGATGCCTTACGCCCAGAAATGTGAAGGCAAAAGGCACCAGCAATCTACCGACTTAATCCTAGAATCTCCACAGAGATCTCAGTCGGCTACAGATCTCTAAGTGTTTAAGCAAGTTTGGACTTCACGCGTCCAAGAGAGGAAACTTCTCCTCAAAGATCTATCACATCTGCAGGATATCTGCGAAAGATCCTTGAACTTAGGAACTTTCATCTATCCTGAATACGAGATAAACATAAAGGGAAAACTTCCCTCCACGGCAATCACCGCCGCCTCTTAAGCCTATAGAAGGCCTCCAAATCGTCCTTCAAAGGACATGATCTCTGAACCCTAAAAGATCACAAGAAACTTTGAGTTCTCACAACTCGACCCTAAAAGGATCGATCAATATTCATTTTTTACTGCAAAGAGCGCCCTGACTGTCTTGAGCGTCAGAGCAGTTTTCGAACCCTTTGTAGGTTTTTCCCCCTTTGGGAACAGACAAATAGGAACAGTAGGTAGGAGCAAGGAACAAGGAGCAAGAGCAGGATCAAGGAGCGAGGAGCAGGAGCAAAGAAGCCGAGAATCCGAACTGGAGGCAGAAACACTTGGCATAATCTCACTTGACTTAACAGAATATTCACCATAACGGGGGCTGTCATGCATCAACTCCCTGTTTCATGCTGATATAACGGAAGGCCATTTTTTGACATCAACAATACCAAAAGTGAGAATAGTTCCTAGATTGTCCAGTGAGACCTCAATGAGATTGAGAAATCATTACAACCAGTCGTATCAATTTCACTAGCTGTTGTAAAAGGATTATATTAAACCATTAGAAGATTAGGCGACGGAGTATTTGTTACTTTATATAATATTAATGTACAAGCCATATATAGATAGCATCGTGCACCATTTAGTCAAGGAGCTAAACCAAGTGAACAACCTCGAATTAAACCCTGAAGGGTTATGAACTTTGACAAATATAGCTGGTAGAAGTGGTACACTTACAATTCGGGGAAGCTGGACATACGTAATTAATGCCCAGTAGCTTAGACAGTTTATTTTGCTCAACTCTTTGATGAAATTCTTTTATGGTCAGACCATCTAACCAATTTCCTATGCAAAAAAAAGATAAGGGTTATTTCCCAAATGGTCTCCTAGTTATCACTAGCTTCCCTCGTAGCTCCTTAGTTTATCAAAAATACTCAGATAGTCTTTTTTTGGCCGTTACCGTCAAAACACCGTTAATATCAGACTTTGTATTCCTAAATTCCCCTTGACAATTACAGTCGGCAGCCGACCACCGCCATGACGGCGAACCAAAAACCCGACGACCGAAAAAAGGGCAGGTTCGGATGCGCTCGTGGTACCGGATAATGAATAGACCAGGGGGTAAATTGGTCTGGCTACGGCCAACGTCGATAGGTTGTCTTCTTCCAACAGGTTGATGCACCCGAAAAGGTTGCACACCCAAGAGGAGGTATCAAGTAGTAAACCGGCAAAGCCGGGATCGATCCAAGGATAGGAAGGTAGTTTGGATATCGAAGGGTCTTATCCCTCGGTCTAGATATTAAAGGCTTACTTAGACAAAAGCGAAAGTAAACGAAGGTAATGTGAGGTTTATAATCGAATAAGCAATAAGAAAATAAAGTAAGTAAAACAAACTAAAATATCAATGTAAGAGGGCGAGAGAGATTTGAGAGAAGTGTTGGAGGAACAAGAGTCGGAAACAACAAGTGAGAGAAGTGTCGAGGTTTAGAAATCCGTTGTGGTGAACCTACAACTATGTACGCTCCAATCGAATGATATGATACAAACCTAGTCTCGATTCCTAAGGTGGATGCTCATAAGCACTATGTATTTCCGGAGATAATACTTAGTCAAACAAACTTCCTAAACGATTAAAACCGAATCGTCGAAAATGTCGTCTAGTCGCCTAACTATGTGAAGTGCATGACAAGACACATGAAATTTGAATCTAGACTACGATCGATATCGATTAACTATGCGAAGTACTTGATAAAACACATGAAAAATGATTGAAACAAGTAATCAAAATAAGAGAACATCAATTTATTATCAAAACATTAAATCATCACATAGATAATCACAAATTCATCACATTTCATCTCATTAACGACACACAAGAGTTAGCTAAAATGTTGAATGAATAATAAATGAAAAGAAGATGAAGAGAGAATCCCCCTTTTTCAATGTGGTTCGAGGCTAAGATCGTCGGAAAATATGAGGCTTTAAGATACAGCCGATCTCCCCTTAGCAAATTTTGGGTTCCCCATAGCGACCACCATCATCTTCTTCATTTAGAACACAACCTCCATTAAAGCTAACCCTAGCTTTCTCTCTCTAGAAATTTGTAACCCAAAATCACATCAAACCACATGAGGAGTTAGCCAAGGATGAGGGGAACAAAAGCCCTAAAGTTTCGGATCAAGAAAGTTGCCGGAAAACTCATAAAAGTCCGGCCAAAGAAATAGAAATTCCGGCCAAGATCCGGCCAAATGAAGTGTTGTCCGAGCCGTCCCATGCTAGCCTGCTACTGTCCCGTGCTTCTCGTGCTCTACCCGAGCCATTGAGGAAGCGTGAAGGCGTCCCGAGCTGGTGTGCAGCTTTCACGAGCAACCATTGATGCTTCGAGCTGCCCACTGTCTCGTGAAGAAGCTGTTGTTCGGAGCAGCTTTGGTCGCATCCGGTTGCTGCTAGCAGCTGCTTCTTCACGCGTCGAGCTTCATGCTCCTTCAAAGACCCGAGCTGCTTCTGTTCCGGCCAAGCTTAGGCCGGCCAGGCCTAGCTTGGCCGGCCTCCTTCACCTTCCTCTCTTGTTCTCTCTTCAAACCCAACTCAAAGCTTTTGATGAAGAACACTTAAGAACTTGAAACCCTAGCTCTCCAACCCCTTGTTGTGTGTTGTAGAAGATGATGAATAGTTGATAGCTCCCTTTGACCCCTTTCTCTCACTTGTGTATACAAACCCTAGACTTAGTCAAACTTGACTAAGTCTTAGACCATTTTGATTTGGACCAAAGAGAGGGTGCTCATAAATTTCTCTTTATCTTGTTCTTCTTCTTTTCTTTTGTGGGCTTGATTTGGACTTGGGTTTTTCTTCAGAAACAAGGAGGGTGCCTTCATACTTGATCTCTACAAATCTAATTTCAAGAGACGACTTTTGCTTCCATCTTCCATAATTTCTCCGTCCGAACTCCGATTCGACTTCCGTTTTCACCGTCGGACTCGTCATTGACTCCTCTTGTCATTTGATTTGCTTGAAATCTTTTTCTCTCGTTTTGTACACATGAAATGATAGTGACAATTCGCTTCCTTTATTCCGATTAACATGTTTATCTCCAAATATGATACCTAACAAGAAAAGTACATAAATATTATTTATAATACTCAAAAGGAACTAACTCATCGAAGTTAAGTGACCTAAATGTGGCATTTTCACGCCACATCACAAGTCCCGTGGATGAAGAACATCAACGAAACCTTCACCGGCCACTTCCATGCGTAAGTTTTCGATAGAAGAGTCACCATCGTTGAGAGACATGTAGAAGGACACCCTTATGTCACCACCAGAAAGAGTCCCATTAACCATTAGGATATCCATAACAAGAATTACAGAGCATTCGTATTGCCGCCTCAGGCGTATTTAAAGGACACAAGGGCAGTCATGAATGGGCACGACCACCGAAGAGTCACAGCAAACAGAAATGAGTGGAAAATAGAAGACCAACGGACTTATGCGCGGAAAAGTAAAGAAACAACGGAAAAGCAGAAAAGCATTTATTAATTCTTGAAACAGGATCTATTACAGAAGAAATTACAACCAAAATACATCAAGAAGAGCGCGACCATTTAGATCTATTACAGAAGAAATTGCAAAAAGGATATAAAATCCACAAAAAGAAGAGACAGGGCAAGAAAAAACCAAATAATGCTAAAGACTAGAAGAACAATCGCGTAATTCGGCTGAAGAATAGCTGAGAGATCATCGAGAACCACCTTCCAAAGGACTGCTACAGTAAGAAGACAACCAAGGAAGAAATAACCCTCTTCCCACCACCGTCATCTTCTCTGCACCCCAGTCGGAGGCGGCACTTATAACCACACACCTCTGTGGAATTTGCCAACATGGCACATGGAGTTACCATGGCTATTATGGAGAAGTTCGCCTTTTACCATGGTTATTATGGAGAAACACCCATCAAACAGGTAGAAAGTATGAATTCAAACAGAGACCTCATCTCGGGTCTCTAATGGAAACAAGAACTAAGAAGAGATATCGGAAAATATTAGTGAAGAAAAAGGTTTCTGAGTATTGGGAAATCAAAGAGCCGGAATAAGCTATTTATAGTGGAAGAAGAAAGCCAAAAGACTCTCTCAACAAACAAAGATCATTAAGGCAAGGAAGTGGAAGCACCTCGGGAACATTTGAAGTCATAATGACTAAGAGAAACTCGCGGCTCGAAACGACCAATCCGAAGGAGACGTTAGCAGAGCACAAGGAGACGCGCTGGTTCCTCCACCCACGAAACGCCACGTGTCCAGGCATGGCAATGGAACTGCCATGTGCAGATACCCAAAGGATTAACATCGAAAAATGCGCGGTCAGAGGATTAAATCCGTGACATCACATAATCACGCATGGAGAGGAAATCAATTGCCCGGGCAGAAATCGAGGCATGTCACGGAAGAATAAACCATGTGTCCATCAGCCAAAGCTGACGTCGCACGAATTAGCCCTGGCAAAAATAGCCAAGAAAAGAAGACCTTATCAGTACTGATTAGAAATAAGATTTCACAAAGCACCTCGAATGGCTCAGTACAAATCAGCTCGGGAATGTGTAGCTCCGGAAAACCAAGCTTCTCAAAACAGCTCTGGTTCAGGTAAACCCTCTGTCTTCAGGGTCTTCAATGTTCAAAAACACGAGTTACTTCTACTCCTCAATCTCATTACTTTCGACTAAGGAGTGACGGGACTCATAATGATGCATAAAATGTCCAGACATTGACTAACGTCTGTAGAGTCAAGATCAGACCTGTAGTCTATCGGGTCAACCCGGCTTAAGGTAATAGGTCAGTTGAACCCTTGACGATCCCTCACGTATTCCCCTAACTGGGAGGTCGGCTAGAAGAAACCAGCCCTGTAACGTCCTTGGCGTGAACGGATCAACCCTGGGGTTTCTAAAGGAATGAGGGGGTCCACGTAGGTTCGGTCGATGCCTTACGCCCAGAAATGTGAAGGCAAAAGGCACCAGCAATCTACCGACTTAATCCTAGAATCTCCACAGAGATCTCAGTCGGCTACAGATCTCTAAGTGTTTAAGCAAGTTTGGACTTCACGCGTCCAAGAGAGGAAACTTCTCCTCAAAGATCTATCACATCTGCAGGATATCTGCGAAAGATCCTTGAACTTAGGAACTTTCATCTATCCTGAATACGAGATAAACATAAAGGGAAAACTTCCCTCCACGGCAATCACCGCCGCCTCTTAAGCCTATAGAAGGCCTCCAAATCGTCCTTCAAAGGACATGATCTCTGAACCCTAAAAGATCACAAGAAACTTTGAGTTCTCACAACTCGACCCTAAAAGGATCGATCAATATTCATTTTTTACTGCAAAGAGCGCCCTGACTGTCTTGAGCGTCAGAGCAGTTTTCGAACCCTTTGTAGGTTTTTCCCCCTTTGGGAACAGACAAATAGGAACAGTAGGTAGGAGCAAGGAACAAGGAGCAAGAGCAGGATCAAGGAGCGAGGAGCAGGAGCAAAGAAGCCGAGAATCCGAACTGGAGGCAGAAACACTTGGCATAATCTCACTTGACTTAACAGAATATTCACCATAACGGGGGCTGTCATGCATCAACTCCCTGTTTCATGCTGATATAACGGAAGGCCATTTTTTGACATCAACAATACCAAAAGTGAGAATAGTTCCTAGATTGTCCAGTGAGACCTCAATGAGATTGAGAAATCATTACAACCAGTCGTATCAATTTCACTAGCTGTTGTAAAAGGATTATATTAAACCATTAGAAGATTAGGCGACGGAGTATTTGTTACTTTATATAATATTAATGTACAAGCCATATATAGATAGCATCGTGCACCATTTAGTCAAGGAGCTAAACCAAGTGAACAACCTCGAATTAAACCCTGAAGGGTTATGAACTTTGACAAATATAGCTGGTAGAAGTGGTACACTTACAATTCGGGGAAGCTGGACATACGTAATTAATGCCCAGTAGCTTAGACAGTTTATTTTGCTCAACTCTTTGATGAAATTCTTTTATGGTCAGACCATCTAACCAATTTCCTATGCAAAAAAAAGATAAGGGTTATTTCCCAAATGGTCTCCTAGTTATCACTAGCTTCCCTCGTAGCTCCTTAGTTTATCAAAAATACTCAGATAGTCTTTTTTTGGCCGTTACCGTCAAAACACCGTTAATATCAGACTTTGTATTCCTAAATTCCCCTTGACAATTACAGTCGGCAGCCGACCACCGCCATGACGGCGAACCAAAAACCCGACGACCGAAAAAAGGGCAGGTTCGGATGCGCTCGTGGTACCGGATAATGAATAGACCAGGGGGTAAATTGGTCTGGCTACGGCCAACGTCGATAGGTTGTCTTCTTCCAACAGGTTGATGCACCCGAAAAGGTTGCACACCCAAGAGGAGGTATCAAGTAGTAAACCGGCAAAGCCGGGATCGATCCAAGGATAGGAAGGTAGTTTGGATATCGAAGGGTCTTATCCCTCGGTCTAGATATTAAAGGCTTACTTAGACAAAAGCGAAAGTAAACGAAGGTAATGTGAGGTTTATAATCGAATAAGCAATAAGAAAATAAAGTAAGTAAAACAAACTAAAATATCAATGTAAGAGGGCGAGAGAGATTTGAGAGAAGTGTTGGAGGAACAAGAGTCGGAAACAACAAGTGAGAGAAGTGTCGAGGTTTAGAAATCCGTTGTGGTGAACCTACAACTATGTACGCTCCAATCGAATGATATGATACAAACCTAGTCTCGATTCCTAAGGTGGATGCTCATAAGCACTATGTATTTCCGGAGATAATACTTAGTCAAACAAACTTCCTAAACGATTAAAACCGAATCGTCGAAAATGTCGTCTAGTCGCCTAACTATGTGAAGTGCATGACAAGACACATGAAATTTGAATCTAGACTACGATCGATATCGATTAACTATGCGAAGTACTTGATAAAACACATGAAAAATGATTGAAACAAGTAATCAAAATAAGAGAACATCAATTTATTATCAAAACATTAAATCATCACATAGATAATCACAAATTCATCACATTTCATCTCATTAACGACACACAAGAGTTAGCTAAAATGTTGAATGAATAATAAATGAAAAGAAGATGAAGAGAGAATCCCCCTTTTTCAATGTGGTTCGAGGCTAAGATCGTCGGAAAATATGAGGCTTTAAGATACAGCCGATCTCCCCTTAGCAAATTTTGGGTTCCCCATAGCGACCACCATCATCTTCTTCATTTAGAACACAACCTCCATTAAAGCTAACCCTAGCTTTCTCTCTCTAGAAATTTGTAACCCAAAATCACATCAAACCACATGAGGAGTTAGCCAAGGATGAGGGGAACAAAAGCCCTAAAGTTTCGGATCAAGAAAGTTGCCGGAAAACTCATAAAAGTCCGGCCAAAGAAATAGAAATTCCGGCCAAGATCCGGCCAAATGAAGTGTTGTCCGAGCCGTCCCATGCTAGCCTGCTACTGTCCCGTGCTTCTCGTGCTCTACCCGAGCCATTGAGGAAGCGTGAAGGCGTCCCGAGCTGGTGTGCAGCTTTCACGAGCAACCATTGATGCTTCGAGCTGCCCACTGTCTCGTGAAGAAGCTGTTGTTCGGAGCAGCTTTGGTCGCATCCGGTTGCTGCTAGCAGCTGCTTCTTCACGCGTCGAGCTTCATGCTCCTTCAAAGACCCGAGCTGCTTCTGTTCCGGCCAAGCTTAGGCCGGCCAGGCCTAGCTTGGCCGGCCTCCTTCACCTTCCTCTCTTGTTCTCTCTTCAAACCCAACTCAAAGCTTTTGATGAAGAACACTTAAGAACTTGAAACCCTAGCTCTCCAACCCCTTGTTGTGTGTTGTAGAAGATGATGAATAGTTGATAGCTCCCTTTGACCCCTTTCTCTCACTTGTGTATACAAACCCTAGACTTAGTCAAACTTGACTAAGTCTTAGACCATTTTGATTTGGACCAAAGAGAGGGTGCTCATAAATTTCTCTTTATCTTGTTCTTCTTCTTTTCTTTTGTGGGCTTGATTTGGACTTGGGTTTTTCTTCAGAAACAAGGAGGGTGCCTTCATACTTGATCTCTACAAATCTAATTTCAAGAGACGACTTTTGCTTCCATCTTCCATAATTTCTCCGTCCGAACTCCGATTCGACTTCCGTTTTCACCGTCGGACTCGTCATTGACTCCTCTTGTCATTTGATTTGCTTGAAATCTTTTTCTCTCGTTTTGTACACATGAAATGATAGTGACAATTCGCTTCCTTTATTCCGATTAACATGTTTATCTCCAAATATGATACCTAACAAGAAAAGTACATAAATATTATTTATAATACTCAAAAGGAACTAACTCATCGAAGTTAAGTGACCTAAATGTGGCATTTTCACGCCACATCACAAGTCCCGTGGATGAAGAACATCAACGAAACCTTCACCGGCCACTTCCATGCGTAAGTTTTCGATAGAAGAGTCACCATCGTTGAGAGACATGTAGAAGGACACCCTTATGTCACCACCAGAAAGAGTCCCATTAACCATTAGGATATCCATAACAAGAATTACAGAGCATTCGTATTGCCGCCTCAGGCGTATTTAAAGGACACAAGGGCAGTCATGAATGGGCACGACCACCGAAGAGTCACAGCAAACAGAAATGAGTGGAAAATAGAAGACCAACGGACTTATGCGCGGAAAAGTAAAGAAACAACGGAAAAGCAGAAAAGCATTTATTAATTCTTGAAACAGGATCTATTACAGAAGAAATTACAACCAAAATACATCAAGAAGAGCGCGACCATTTAGATCTATTACAGAAGAAATTGCAAAAAGGATATAAAATCCACAAAAAGAAGAGACAGGGCAAGAAAAAACCAAATAATGCTAAAGACTAGAAGAACAATCGCGTAATTCGGCTGAAGAATAGCTGAGAGATCATCGAGAACCACCTTCCAAAGGACTGCTACAGTAAGAAGACAACCAAGGAAGAAATAACCCTCTTCCCACCACCGTCATCTTCTCTGCACCCCAGTCGGAGGCGGCACTTATAACCACACACCTCTGTGGAATTTGCCAACATGGCACATGGAGTTACCATGGCTATTATGGAGAAGTTCGCCTTTTACCATGGTTATTATGGAGAAACACCCATCAAACAGGTAGAAAGTATGAATTCAAACAGAGACCTCATCTCGGGTCTCTAATGGAAACAAGAACTAAGAAGAGATATCGGAAAATATTAGTGAAGAAAAAGGTTTCTGAGTATTGGGAAATCAAAGAGCCGGAATAAGCTATTTATAGTGGAAGAAGAAAGCCAAAAGACTCTCTCAACAAACAAAGATCATTAAGGCAAGGAAGTGGAAGCACCTCGGGAACATTTGAAGTCATAATGACTAAGAGAAACTCGCGGCTCGAAACGACCAATCCGAAGGAGACGTTAGCAGAGCACAAGGAGACGCGCTGGTTCCTCCACCCACGAAACGCCACGTGTCCAGGCATGGCAATGGAACTGCCATGTGCAGATACCCAAAGGATTAACATCGAAAAATGCGCGGTCAGAGGATTAAATCCGTGACATCACATAATCACGCATGGAGAGGAAATCAATTGCCCGGGCAGAAATCGAGGCATGTCACGGAAGAATAAACCATGTGTCCATCAGCCAAAGCTGACGTCGCACGAATTAGCCCTGGCAAAAATAGCCAAGAAAAGAAGACCTTATCAGTACTGATTAGAAATAAGATTTCACAAAGCACCTCGAATGGCTCAGTACAAATCAGCTCGGGAATGTGTAGCTCCGGAAAACCAAGCTTCTCAAAACAGCTCTGGTTCAGGTAAACCCTCTGTCTTCAGGGTCTTCAATGTTCAAAAACACGAGTTACTTCTACTCCTCAATCTCATTACTTTCGACTAAGGAGTGACGGGACTCATAATGATGCATAAAATGTCCAGACATTGACTAACGTCTGTAGAGTCAAGATCAGACCTGTAGTCTATCGGGTCAACCCGGCTTAAGGTAATAGGTCAGTTGAACCCTTGACGATCCCTCACGTATTCCCCTAACTGGGAGGTCGGCTAGAAGAAACCAGCCCTGTAACGTCCTTGGCGTGAACGGATCAACCCTGGGGTTTCTAAAGGAATGAGGGGGTCCACGTAGGTTCGGTCGATGCCTTACGCCCAGAAATGTGAAGGCAAAAGGCACCAGCAATCTACCGACTTAATCCTAGAATCTCCACAGAGATCTCAGTCGGCTACAGATCTCTAAGTGTTTAAGCAAGTTTGGACTTCACGCGTCCAAGAGAGGAAACTTCTCCTCAAAGATCTATCACATCTGCAGGATATCTGCGAAAGATCCTTGAACTTAGGAACTTTCATCTATCCTGAATACGAGATAAACATAAAGGGAAAACTTCCCTCCACGGCAATCACCGCCGCCTCTTAAGCCTATAGAAGGCCTCCAAATCGTCCTTCAAAGGACATGATCTCTGAACCCTAAAAGATCACAAGAAACTTTGAGTTCTCACAACTCGACCCTAAAAGGATCGATCAATATTCATTTTTTACTGCAAAGAGCGCCCTGACTGTCTTGAGCGTCAGAGCAGTTTTCGAACCCTTTGTAGGTTTTTCCCCCTTTGGGAACAGACAAATAGGAACAGTAGGTAGGAGCAAGGAACAAGGAGCAAGAGCAGGATCAAGGAGCGAGGAGCAGGAGCAAAGAAGCCGAGAATCCGAACTGGAGGCAGAAACACTTGGCATAATCTCACTTGACTTAACAGAATATTCACCATAACGGGGGCTGTCATGCATCAACTCCCTGTTTCATGCTGATATAACGGAAGGCCATTTTTTGACATCAACAATACCAAAAGTGAGAATAGTTCCTAGATTGTCCAGTGAGACCTCAATGAGATTGAGAAATCATTACAACCAGTCGTATCAATTTCACTAGCTGTTGTAAAAGGATTATATTAAACCATTAGAAGATTAGGCGACGGAGTATTTGTTACTTTATATAATATTAATGTACAAGCCATATATAGATAGCATCGTGCACCATTTAGTCAAGGAGCTAAACCAAGTGAACAACCTCGAATTAAACCCTGAAGGGTTATGAACTTTGACAAATATAGCTGGTAGAAGTGGTACACTTACAATTCGGGGAAGCTGGACATACGTAATTAATGCCCAGTAGCTTAGACAGTTTATTTTGCTCAACTCTTTGATGAAATTCTTTTATGGTCAGACCATCTAACCAATTTCCTATGCAAAAAAAAGATAAGGGTTATTTCCCAAATGGTCTCCTAGTTATCACTAGCTTCCCTCGTAGCTCCTTAGTTTATCAAAAATACTCAGATAGTCTTTTTTTGGCCGTTACCGTCAAAACACCGTTAATATCAGACTTTGTATTCCTAAATTCCCCTTGACAATTACAGTCGGCAGCCGACCACCGCCATGACGGCGAACCAAAAACCTGACGACCGAAAAAAGGGCAGGTTCGGATGTGCTCGTGGTACCGGATAATGAATAGACCAGGGGGTAAATTGGTCTGGCTACGGCCAACGTCGATAGGTTGTCTTCTTCCAACAGGTTGATGCACCCGAAAAGGTTGCACACCCAAGAGGAGGTATCAAGTAGTAAACCGGCAAAGCCGGGATCGATCCAAGGATAGGAAGGTAGTTTGGATATCGAAGGGTCTTATCCCTCGGTCTAGATATTAAAGGCTTACTTAGACAAAAGCGAAAGTAAACGAAGGTAATGTGAGGTTTATAATCGAATAAGCAATAAGAAAATAAAGTAAGTAAAACAAACTAAAATATCAATGTAAGAGGGCGAGAGAGATTTGAGAGAAGTGTTGGAGGAACAAGAGTCGGAAACAACAAGTGAGAGAAGTGTCGAGGTTTAGAAATCCGTTGTGGTGAACCTACAACTATGTACGCTCCAATCGAATGATATGATACAAACCTAGTCTCGATTCCTAAGGTGGATGCTCATAAGCACTATGTATTTCCGGAGATAATACTTAGTCAAACAAACTTCCTAAACGATTAAAACCGAATCGTCGAAAATGTCGTCTAGTCGCCTAACTATGTGAAGTGCATGACAAGACACATGAAATTTGAATCTAGACTACGATCGATATCGATTAACTATGCGAAGTACTTGATAAAACACATGAAAAATGATTGAAACAAGTAATCAAAATAAGAGAACATCAATTTATTATCAAAACATTAAATCATCACATAGATAATCACAAATTCATCACATTTCATCTCATTAACGACACACAAGAGTTAGCTAAAATGTTGAATGAATAATAAATGAAAAGAAGATGAAGAGAGAATCCCCCTTTTTCAATGTGGTTCGAGGCTAAGATCGTCGGAAAATATGAGGCTTTAAGATACAGCCGATCTCCCCTTAGCAAATTTTGGGTTCCCCATAGCGACCACCATCATCTTCTTCATTTAGAACACAACCTCCATTAAAGCTAACCCTAGCTTTCTCTCTCTAGAAATTTGTAACCCAAAATCACATCAAACCACATGAGGAGTTAGCCAAGGATGAGGGGAACAAAAGCCCTAAAGTTTCGGATCAAGAAAGTTGCCGGAAAACTCATAAAAGTCCGGCCAAAGAAATAGAAATTCCGGCCAAGATCCGGCCAAATGAAGTGTTGTCCGAGCCGTCCCATGCTAGCCTGCTACTGTCCCGTGCTTCTCGTGCTCTACCCGAGCCATTGAGGAAGCGTGAAGGCGTCCCGAGCTGGTGTGCAGCTTTCACGAGCAACCATTGATGCTTCGAGCTGCCCACTGTCTCGTGAAGAAGCTGTTGTTCGGAGCAGCTTTGGTCGCATCCGGTTGCTGCTAGCAGCTGCTTCTTCACGCGTCGAGCTTCATGCTCCTTCAAAGACCCGAGCTGCTTCTGTTCCGGCCAAGCTTAGGCCGGCCAGGCCTAGCTTGGCCGGCCTCCTTCACCTTCCTCTCTTGTTCTCTCTTCAAACCCAACTCAAAGCTTTTGATGAAGAACACTTAAGAACTTGAAACCCTAGCTCTCCAACCCCTTGTTGTGTGTTGTAGAAGATGATGAATAGTTGATAGCTCCCTTTGACCCCTTTCTCTCACTTGTGTATACAAACCCTAGACTTAGTCAAACTTGACTAAGTCTTAGACCATTTTGATTTGGACCAAAGAGAGGGTGCTCATAAATTTCTCTTTATCTTGTTCTTCTTCTTTTCTTTTGTGGGCTTGATTTGGACTTGGGTTTTTCTTCAGAAACAAGGAGGGTGCCTTCATACTTGATCTCTACAAATCTAATTTCAAGAGACGACTTTTGCTTCCATCTTCCATAATTTCTCCGTCCGAACTCCGATTCGACTTCCGTTTTCACCGTCGGACTCGTCATTGACTCCTCTTGTCATTTGATTTGCTTGAAATCTTTTTCTCTCGTTTTGTACACATGAAATGATAGTGACAATTCGCTTCCTTTATTCCGATTAACATGTTTATCTCCAAATATGATACCTAACAAGAAAAGTACATAAATATTATTTATAATACTCAAAAGGAACTAACTCATCGAAGTTAAGTGACCTAAATGTGGCATTTTCACGCCACATCACAAGTCCCGTGGATGAAGAACATCAACGAAACCTTCACCGGCCACTTCCATGCGTAAGTTTTCGATAGAAGAGTCACCATCGTTGAGAGACATGTAGAAGGACACCCTTATGTCACCACCAGAAAGAGTCCCATTAACCATTAGGATATCCATAACAAGAATTACAGAGCATTCGTATTGCCGCCTCAGGCGTATTTAAAGGACACAAGGGCAGTCATGAATGGGCACGACCACCGAAGAGTCACAGCAAACAGAAATGAGTGGAAAATAGAAGACCAACGGACTTATGCGCGGAAAAGTAAAGAAACAACGGAAAAGCAGAAAAGCATTTATTAATTCTTGAAACAGGATCTATTACAGAAGAAATTACAACCAAAATACATCAAGAAGAGCGCGACCATTTAGATCTATTACAGAAGAAATTGCAAAAAGGATATAAAATCCACAAAAAGAAGAGACAGGGCAAGAAAAAACCAAATAATGCTAAAGACTAGAAGAACAATCGCGTAATTCGGCTGAAGAATAGCTGAGAGATCATCGAGAACCACCTTCCAAAGGACTGCTACAGTAAGAAGACAACCAAGGAAGAAATAACCCTCTTCCCACCACCGTCATCTTCTCTGCACCCCAGTCGGAGGCGGCACTTATAACCACACACCTCTGTGGAATTTGCCAACATGGCACATGGAGTTACCATGGCTATTATGGAGAAGTTCGCCTTTTACCATGGTTATTATGGAGAAACACCCATCAAACAGGTAGAAAGTATGAATTCAAACAGAGACCTCATCTCGGGTCTCTAATGGAAACAAGAACTAAGAAGAGATATCGGAAAATATTAGTGAAGAAAAAGGTTTCTGAGTATTGGGAAATCAAAGAGCCGGAATAAGCTATTTATAGTGGAAGAAGAAAGCCAAAAGACTCTCTCAACAAACAAAGATCATTAAGGCAAGGAAGTGGAAGCACCTCGGGAACATTTGAAGTCATAATGACTAAGAGAAACTCGCGGCTCGAAACGACCAATCCGAAGGAGACGTTAGCAGAGCACAAGGAGACGCGCTGGTTCCTCCACCCACGAAACGCCACGTGTCCAGGCATGGCAATGGAACTGCCATGTGCAGATACCCAAAGGATTAACATCGAAAAATGCGCGGTCAGAGGATTAAATCCGTGACATCACATAATCACGCATGGAGAGGAAATCAATTGCCCGGGCAGAAATCGAGGCATGTCACGGAAGAATAAACCATGTGTCCATCAGCCAAAGCTGACGTCGCACGAATTAGCCCTGGCAAAAATAGCCAAGAAAAGAAGACCTTATCAGTACTGATTAGAAATAAGATTTCACAAAGCACCTCGAATGGCTCAGTACAAATCAGCTCGGGAATGTGTAGCTCCGGAAAACCAAGCTTCTCAAAACAGCTCTGGTTCAGGTAAACCCTCTGTCTTCAGGGTCTTCAATGTTCAAAAACACGAGTTACTTCTACTCCTCAATCTCATTACTTTCGACTAAGGAGTGACGGGACTCATAATGATGCATAAAATGTCCAGACATTGACTAACGTCTGTAGAGTCAAGATCAGACCTGTAGTCTATCGGGTCAACCCGGCTTAAGGTAATAGGTCAGTTGAACCCTTGACGATCCCTCACGTATTCCCCTAACTGGGAGGTCGGCTAGAAGAAACCAGCCCTGTAACGTCCTTGGCGTGAACGGATCAACCCTGGGGTTTCTAAAGGAATGAGGGGGTCCACGTAGGTTCGGTCGATGCCTTACGCCCAGAAATGTGAAGGCAAAAGGCACCAGCAATCTACCGACTTAATCCTAGAATCTCCACAGAGATCTCAGTCGGCTACAGATCTCTAAGTGTTTAAGCAAGTTTGGACTTCACGCGTCCAAGAGAGGAAACTTCTCCTCAAAGATCTATCACATCTGCAGGATATCTGCGAAAGATCCTTGAACTTAGGAACTTTCATCTATCCTGAATACGAGATAAACATAAAGGGAAAACTTCCCTCCACGGCAATCACCGCCGCCTCTTAAGCCTATAGAAGGCCTCCAAATCGTCCTTCAAAGGACATGATCTCTGAACCCTAAAAGATCACAAGAAACTTTGAGTTCTCACAACTCGACCCTAAAAGGATCGATCAATATTCATTTTTTACTGCAAAGAGCGCCCTGACTGTCTTGAGCGTCAGAGCAGTTTTCGAACCCTTTGTAGGTTTTTCCCCCTTTGGGAACAGACAAATAGGAACAGTAGGTAGGAGCAAGGAACAAGGAGCAAGAGCAGGATCAAGGAGCGAGGAGCAGGAGCAAAGAAGCCGAGAATCCGAACTGGAGGCAGAAACACTTGGCATAATCTCACTTGACTTAACAGAATATTCACCATAACGGGGGCTGTCATGCATCAACTCCCTGTTTCATGCTGATATAACGGAAGGCCATTTTTTGACATCAACAATACCAAAAGTGAGAATAGTTCCTAGATTGTCCAGTGAGACCTCAATGAGATTGAGAAATCATTACAACCAGTCGTATCAATTTCACTAGCTGTTGTAAAAGGATTATATTAAACCATTAGAAGATTAGGTGACGGAGTATTTGTTACTTTATATAATATTAATGTACAAGCCATATATAGATAGCATCGTGCACCATTTAGTCAAGGAGCTAAACCAAGTGAACAACCTCGAATTAAACCCTGAAGGGTTATGAACTTTGACAAATATAGCTGGTAGAAGTGGTACACTTACAATTCGGGGAAGCTGGACATACGTAATTAATGCCCAGTAGCTTAGACAGTTTATTTTGCTCAACTCTTTGATGAAATTCTTTTATGGTCAGACCATCTAACCAATTTCCTATGCAAAAAAAAGATAAGGGTTATTTCCCAAATGGTCTCCTAGTTATCACTAGCTTCCCTCGTAGCTCCTTAGTTTATCAAAAATACTCAGATAGTCTTTTTTTGGCCGTTACCGTCAAAACACCGTTAATATCAGACTTTGTATTCCTAAATTCCCCTTCATTTAATTGTCTGACGCAACAACCCTCTCTCTTTCTAAAAACTTTATTTTACTTTAAAAATCTCTCAAACTTTGTATTGTTTATAAACTTTCTGACACAACAAAACTCTGATGTAATTCACCTCCAGGACTGAGACTCAATGGTCATGTTGATTCTTATTCTCTCTCTTACTGTGATGAATAACTGAAAAAAGCAGAAACCCCAATTTGACGAAGTTGATTAGGGTTTAGGGCAAGAACAGATTCAGGAACAACACCAGATTCACAGCCGCAAAGAGAAACATATCGACTATAAATTGAAGTACCAACTCTGAAAGAGAGTTGCAGATAAAGATTCAGGAGCATAAGGTTGTCCGCTTAAGGAAGAAACTCTCGACTTCGAAACACTTCTCGGTCCATTAGTATCTTGTCTTGAAAAGCATTATCAGGAACTATTTTAAGTTTTCGATGGCTATGGGATTACCTTCTCAAACCAAACAGAACCTCTGCAACTCTGATCTCCATTTCTTCTGGAGTTGTAGTCTAGGGGTGTACATTTAATATCCGAACCGACCAAACCAATCCGATCCAAACAGATTTGGGCGGTTTGGACACCGATCCAATGGTTATCCGGATTGGTTTGGATACTAAAATATAAAAACCGAGTGGTTTGGCTCGGTCTATGGATTTGTTTGACGGATAACCGAAGAAACCGAACCAAACCATTTATTATTACATTCTGTGTATTATATATGTGAGGATATATGATTCAATTGTTTATCATTTTCTTTTCTCTTCCTCGAATGTTGATAAACTATGTCTAATTAATCACGTACATGTAGACTTAAGGGTTTGTGAGATAATACTATTTTTTAGCACGTTCTAAGTATAATTGTAGCTAGTTTTAAAGTTGAAAATTCGAGAGTTTGTTCTTGCAAAAAATTTTACCTTTGAACCGAACCAAACCATGAACGAATTGGTTGGGATTGAAATTTAGAATAACCGAACCCTTTGGATTGGAAGCTCAAAAACTCGGTTATCCAATCGATGTTCAACCCTCGTTGTAGAAGTCGACTTAGGTATTTCCAGGGCTTCCATTATGGTCAGTGCCATAAACATAAACATCACTCAGGATCATAAAGATCTCTCTCCAAAACTTTCTCTCTTTCTCTCTCTCTCTAAAACTCTCTCATCATTTTCCTCTTTCATCACCTTCTCAACAATTTCTTTTGTCTTCTTCATAGCTACAACTCGTTTGAGTTCTACATAGCTACAACCCAAAACGAAAAGTCCATTAGATAAAATCATCATGTGTTTGCTGTTATTATGATTTATTTGTTTAATTTCATTCATCCTATATATGTAGCTTGTACTAATTTTGTATTTGAGATATTATCTCCTTTGGAAAGTTTAAACTTTTACTCCTTTTGGCTCTCATTAACAGAGGAATCAGGAACAATTTATCTTCGCTAGTTGTTGTTTGCCTATTTCTCTCTTAGAAAAGTAGTTAAGATCTTGCATTGATTTTGTTGCAATGACAGAAATCTGAAGAGCTCCTTCGATTTAAGTGATGGTTTGATTTTTGATGCAGTTCAGATCTTGTTTGATCTGTTTGAAACAACATCTTATCTATTTGATATTGTAAAATGATTTGATGGATGAGAAATTGATTAGAAATGGGTAATCAAGCAAAATGATGAGAGAGTTTGAGAGGGAGAGAAAGAAAGTTGTTGTGTCACACAATTAAATGAAGGGTAATTTAGGAGTACAAACCCTGACATTAACAGTGTTTTGATGGTAACCACAGAAAAAGATTAGGGTTATTTCCCTAATGGCCCCCAATTTTGTGACCAGCTTCCTGCCTAGCCCCCTACTTTACGAGAAATACCCATATGGCCCCCTTCCGTTATAACACCGTCACTCTCTCTCCTCCATCATGTTTTCTCTCTCTGCCAAGTCATGCCACATCATCTGTTACGCCACCTCATCACCTTCTCCGGCGAGAGTCGCCGGCCAGCCAATTTCCGGCCGGCGACTTCAAACAATAAAAAAAAAAAAAAATTCTCTCTTCCTCTCTCTCTCTAAGAAATTTTTTTTTTTTTATGTTTGAAGTCGCCGACCGGAAATTGGCCGGCCGACGACTCTCGCCGGAGAAGGTGATGAGGTGACGTAACAGATGATGTGGCATGACTTGGCAAAGAGAAAAAACATGATGGAGGAGAGAGAATGACGGTGTTATAACGGAAGGGGGCCATATGGGTATTTCTCGTAAAGTAAGGGGCTAGGCAGGAAGCTGGTCACAAAGTTGGGGGCCATTAGGAAAATAACCCAAAAGATTATCTACGTACTTTTGATAAACTAACAAGCTTACGCGAGAAGCTGGTTATAACCTAGGGGGCCATTTGGGAAATAACCCAAAAAAAAAGTCATAAAATTGATAAAATTCAAATTCAGTTTCAAACACCAGATCCTATAGCTATTAACACAAACCAATGCAGCAAAAATCAAAATCACATAAATAAAAACTTATTAAAAATCTGTACACCAGCAACGTAAAATGCTACTACTCTCTAGTCACTTTCTCGACATTGAATGAAAATAATGTTATACATTTCAATATTATGTTAACCTCAAACCTTGCATTTAGGATGAGCTATATCTTCTCGAAAATTTTCTGCAACATTAGACAAACAAGATTTACCTGATTGTTCGTTGGAGAACACGCCCAACTTGGGGTGATTAAAAAGAATTAATGGTTTCTACGTGAGCAGAGTGGGGATTAAACGTTGAAACGGAAGAGCATGACATCTCCTTCTTGAACTATGTAGTCTTTTCCTTCGGATCTCAACTGCATTTTAGAGTAAAACCATCAACCATCTTTTATCACCCAAGAATATTACATACAAACATGTCAGAAATAGTTATTTGAATTGTAGGTCATTATGTATTTGAGTTCTACAATATTATGATTTGAGTTAACGGAATATGGATCTATATTTAGAAGTTTCAAGGCAAAGAGTTAAGTTCCATAAGACTCTTCTTCAACAAAAAAAAAAGTTCAATAAGACTTGACAAAACCAAGAGGTGTGGTGTTAGCCGCAATGGAATCAAGGTTTTAATGAGTTGAGGAATACAAAGAGTTGTAAGAATGAACCATGACATGCCCAAACAAGTTATAGTCCTCATCAGCAGCCTACTACCTACTACTCGCTTCGACCAACTAGCCTCTGACTTTGCTTAGATAATTAGGTTACACGAAATCCATCAGAACTACTAATTATCCATGCATTTGACAAAGAATTTATTTTGGCCTTATGTGCACATGTCAGAATTAGTATAAACAGTGAAGCATTGGCTTACTAGTCCTTTCTCCCTTGCAGCGGCAAGTGATCCAGCTGCAACAAAATCATTGTACGCTACCTGATTATCGAGCATACTGAAGTTAATCGAATTATTCAAAAGATCAATATCTAATGTAATCCAAAACTGAGTAACTAGATATGTAAAAATCTTTTAAACTTAAAATGCACAGATTTTTCAATATGGAGTACTATACTACTATGAGAGACAATAATTTGATGTGCTTTAATCTACAAATGACATTCAATTATACCACTCATAGAGGTGGAAAATGACCAAGTACTCTTAATTCTTAGAGGGTGTTCTTGTGGAATCTAACACCTTAGACATATCAAGTTACTATTAGAATTTAGAAACATTAGCATGAAAGCGTGAGAACTGCATTGTAGAAAAGAAATCTTGTTTCGTCCTCACCGAGTGGGACTTCCTCCCATGGGTACCAGCTGAAGGAAAAAAAAATTGTCTCAAAAGATCTGTTTGCGTAGCCAGCTGAACATTACTAGTAGTACAGTAAGTCAGCTTACCAGTGATCTACCACTAAAATGTCAGCGGCATCCAGATGTACATGCCAAATCCACCTCAACAACTGATGGGTAAACTATTTAGGTGTGTACACCCATTGTCGAAGTGTCAGACCACCATGCCACATCATCATTGGTTTTCATGTACTTGCTTGATAAGATTCTTAAGCATTTGTTAATTTCTCACTGGATTTTGGTTGGTATTTTTACGTCATGACTTCTACTACTGAGTTGTATCATGTCTAGAAAGAGTCCTGACCTTAATGTGTATCTTTGTCTCGTTGAGAGCTTTTATACTTTTTCTAATTCTTTTTTTTCCAAATTTTGCTGTTTTGGTTCTTTAATCTAATTTTACACCACGGGGAGAAAAAGAAAAAGAAACAGTATCCCTTTCGAGAGTTAATTCTGTTTTGGTTCTTTCTTTAATCGATTCTTTGTGTGGGCTACTCTAGTTCGCAAAGTACCCACAGTGGATGCCCTGAAAAGAAGGGGATTTCAAATCCCAAATAGATGCATTCTATGCAAGGAAGATGAAGAATCGATTGACCACCTATTCCTCCATTGTAGGGTGGCAGCCAGTATTTGGAACTACTTTGTCAAATTATTGGCAACCCAGTGGTGTCCCCCTGAATCCATTAACAACATGCTTACTCAATGGGACGGACTGTTCAAGAGGAAACATAGAAGGGAGGTCTGGCAATTAGTCCCAGCCGCGATCATTTGGAGTATATGGACTGATAGGAATAACAAAGTCTTCAAAGAAAAAGAACCTAAACTCGGTCGTGGACATTGAGGATGTTAAGGGTGTAATCTACTCATGGGTTAGGAGAATTGATAAGTTTAAGAATGTATCCTATATAGATGTAGTAGTTAATTGGGAGGCTTGGATATCGTGAAGCATCACCTATAAGCCACCCACCCACTTGTACATAGTTTTTTCTCTTTAATATATTCATTCTAAGTTTCAAAAAAAAAAAAAAAATTTAGTAAAAATGCCATGCAGTTTATATTCTGACTGGAGTAGTTTAAGATTTAAAATGACCATATACAAGTGCAATTTGCATATGCTAGGATGCGGAGTTGCATAACGAGAATGATATCTATTTAAGAATCTCACAGTTTCAGCTCTGATGAACCCTTTCTCGAAGTCAGAATGTATAACTCCAGCAGCTTGTGGTGCAGTCATTCCTAATGATCACAAAGAAATATAAGATTTATGAAGCTGTGTACGGGAAAGATTTGCTTTTTGCATGTGAGATTGTGAGGTACTGAATGTCTAACAATTTTATGAAACCGTTAAAAAAGGTGCGAAGTGTAAACAAGATTATCAAAATAGCTTACCTGCATGTATCGTCCATGCTCTTGTTTCCTGTATAAATGAAGAAACACTCTTATTAACTATTTAAAATCAAGTTCTATGTCGCAATTAAAGATTAGATTACTGAACCTTCTCTCCTGATGTAAAGTAAGTACGCAATTAAAGATTAGATTACTGAACCTTCTCTCCTGATGTAAAGTAAGTACGCAGTCCCAAAAGACCATATGTCGCCCTAATAAGATTCCCAAGACCACTTTCACTAACACCAAGAGAACTCAAGAATTCAATTCTTTCCTCAAATGGAAGTTCAGTAAGCTCAGCCTCAACCTACAATGACATGAATGCATAGCTTCAGTGCGAAAAGTATTACTAATATGAAATTAAGGTGATAACGAATATGCAGTTTGAACATCCTTAAGGAACACGAATTAATAATATTCATACTTTTATCATTAATAAATTGAAGTTATAGAAGGAGCACATGCTATGAAGTCAGATGACCAAATCTATCTGTCAGTTGAGACCTGAAAATAAGAAATCTCTCCACATAAAACTTGGCTAAGGGCCAAATTTGAGATTGGATTGACGAAAGGACATAGGAAAAGATTTTGGCCTTGAACAGTTGAACTCCTTTCTTTTTTACTTTATTGGAGAGTGTGCTCAAAAACAGAAACCCCCTGCTTCAGCTCTTTTTACTTCGAACTAATTATAAGATAACTTTTGAACCACAAGTCCAATTTCGGTAACTTTATATAGTAAAAAAGCATGAGATAATCTCTATAACACAAGCCTCAGATTGAGTTATGAAGAAAACAAGTTCACTTTTCACATATTTGATAAAAATGTTTTTCTTGGGGGTGAGCAACCAACTAGTTGCTCTACGCCTCTACATGCTTTATGCAATCAGGTTTTTCGGACCATGTAAAACAAATGATAGTTATTGTGGATCAGGTACATGTTGGTGCTCAAGACTAAAGCGCATAAAACATCAAAAAGCGTGCTGACATATGCAAAGACCTCGCAGAAAGCATCGGACAACAATTACCTGTGCAGATACTGATACTAATCCAGATTGCAACTGTGAAGCAAGGTTCATCACATCCTTTACGTGAGGATTTTTATCAGGCTGTGCAAGATCAGATTCTGCTACATTGGCTACGTAGATAACAGGTTTCATCGTGAGCAAGCAAAGATGCTTTATAGATTCTTTTTCAAAATCTGTCAAAGTTACTGATCGTGCTGGCTTTCCATCCATAAGTTCGCGCTGAATTTTTTCCAAGCCAGACTTTTCTGCTTCCTCCTGATATAACCAACAAGCAACTGTTAAGGAGTAACTCAATAGTCTCAACTACTGCGTTGAGAAACATTAACTATTTAACATAGTAATTGAAGAGATGGATGATACTTGGTATATTAATTAGAAATATTTACCTTAGCTTTTGATTGCGAATCTTTCACTTTGCCTTTCTTCAGTTTATCCAGCCTTTTTTCAATCTGCATTTCTTGGAACAAATACAACTTAGTTTACCAGATTACTATCCTCGTCGTTGTGTACATGGACCATGTCTGTCAGGTTTCAATAACAACAGAAGGCACTAGATCTCTGATCTATTACTATCTCACGTTAAATATGGAGCGTTTTCTAGAAAGAGGACGACATTCTGCAGCGTATGTTATATAAAATGAATGATCGCCGTGCTTGGACACACCATGAACTCACATGAAAAAAAAGTATGAAGTATGAACTAACCAAATGACCTGTCAATTTTAGCAGAGCAGGGAGATAGATTTTGTAACAGAATACTGGAAGAAACAACCAACTGCTGTTAGAAACTCCCAATTGCGTACCTGGTCCAAATCTGAGAACACCAGTTCCAGATTTATCACATCAATGTCTGACTTCGGGTCAACTTTCCCATTTACATGAATGACATCATTATCCTCAAAACAGCGTACAACCTAGAACATGAAAAAAAACAATTTTAAATGGAAATCTAGTGAAATTCGGAGTTGGGACTGGGAACTTGAAACATGAAACTCGTAAGCATAACTTCAAGAAACACCAGTTCTTCACAATTCGAAATGTAGAAAAAGTATATTTAGAGTTTTTGACTACATAGGTAAGAATTAGGATGTAATAAACAACAAACTTCAAAACAGAAGTATGATTAAGCAATTATGCCCTGGGTGCACAGCGCTTAAGTCTATCATGGAGAATCAAAGATGTCACTATTTCAAACTTCGAATATCAACTTCCTTAGGTCCTTATATGTTCAACTCAGTGTACCTGGATCGTTCTTCATTTTGTAGGGTTATTCTGTGTTATGTAAAAAGTTGGTTACTAGTATGTATCATGCTCTTATATTTTTCTTGCTTCTTTCTTCTGTCTAGCTGGACTGTATGAGTATCAGTATCCACCTCTGATAAACGGTGTCAAACATGGTGACTGAAATTGCCAAAACAGAATACAGTCGGTACATGGTAAAACACCCAGTCAAGCAGAGCACACACACATTCACAGATACGCACAATTTTTACTTGTAGTAGGTCCTTCCAGACACTTACAATTTTTATTTGTGGATCAACCATTGCTAAAAAGTACTCCCTCTGTCCCATTTTGTTTGGGTGTTATTCCTTTTACGGATGTCCCAAAATGTTTGTCCTCTTTCCTTGCATAGCATTCATTTGTTTACTAATATGATGAAGTTTCCACATCGAGCTTTTCGTTTCAATACCAATATAGATTCCAATTGGTTCTATACTTCTATCAATACTTTATTTAATGAAACACTCAACATTAAATGGGTAGTTTAGGAAAATATTTTTAGTTGTCAACGATAAATAAACTTCCCTTAAGAAGTTGAATTCCCAAAAGGTCAAACAACTGTGACGGAGGGAGTGACAAATTTCAGCAGAATTATTATTGGTACCATTATATATTTTGAGTTAAATTACAAAGTACAAGTATACGTCACGTCCCAGTTGGTTCATGGTGAAATAAGGTGAGAAAATTGTTTTTTTGCCGTTTGGTTGCGCTGATGTCAGAGGAGAACAAAGTAAAAGATTTTAATACGCCATACCTGCGAAAATCAATTCTTAAACTTTGTCAACTATCGGTTTCTTCTCTCTGTCAAGTCTCAACTCTCATTTTGCTTTCTCCATCTTGAACTCAAACTTCATCCCTAAAATCTCAATCTTACCTAATATCTCTCGAACTTTTCCCCTAAAACCTCTCATTCTCTAGCTAAACTCCATCGCCAAACTTTTTTGCTTTAACTTCTCTCAAATTCAATCTCCTTTCTATATTTCTTGCTCATCTCAAATCTGCTGTGGTATTTCTTCTTCGAAAACAAATTTTCCTCGGCCAAGCAAAGTTAAAATACAAAGAAAAATAGGTCCCAGAGAGAGGAAACAGGAGTTTGATTTTTTACAGAGAAAAATAACAAGTTTAAAGAAGGAAGGTCCAAGAAATGGAGGTGTCCTATGACGTTCTTAGAATCAAAACTCTGTCTCTTATACAGTGTACACAGTACATTTCTTATGTCCTACAAGGTCCTTTCTTCTTCGAGTTTGATTCAGCAGTCAGCACTATTTGCTCTAGTTTTGATCTGATGGGAATGTCAATGCAAGGAATGAAATGTCGGTTTCGGTGGAAATTTTATTGGTCCAAAAGTGGAAACGTTTCTCGATCTGTATGGAAATTTTACAAATCTGTGGAAATGTTAGGATCTTCATTAACGTTTGCTTAGTATGAAAGGTTAGTATCTTAGGGCCTAATATGCAATAAAACAATTAAGTGAGGGGATAAATTGAATTATTCACCCCTCATAACCCCAAAAAATTAGGTTAGGGGTTAATCTACAATAAAACAGCTAGTTTAGGAACTAAATTGAATTATTTAACCCTAGTAACTCCAAAACAGTTAGGTTAGGGGCCTAATATGCAATAAAATAGTTAAGTTAGGGGGCTAAATTGAATTATCTACCACTAACAACCTTAAAACAGGTAGGTTAGGGGCTAATTTGCAATAAATAGTAACAGTTAGGGGCTAATCTAAAATAAAACACGAGTATCTGTTTGTAGTAAAAATAAATTCCCCCTTGATATAATCCTTATACCCTAAACAGATTAGGGTTTCTTTCAACTGACCAAAGTGTCTTCTTCCTTCTTCATGCGCCGATTTTAATTTCTCTAGGGTTCTAACCAAAATCTCAAATCTTCTCAAGTTGGATGAAATTTCTTAAGGTTTTCATTGCGAAGATGATAAATAACCAAATATAAAAGAAATCAAGAATAAAAATCGACGAAATCAACCGGAAAATGAAGAAGAAATGATGAAGGTAAGTTAATTTTTTTCAATTACATGCAGTCTAGTAAGTTTTCGAATATTTCGAAATTGAAAGCGAAATTTCGTGAGATTTTGGTCAAAATCTTGCACGAAAAATTTGCAAGTATGTTTTTGTTTCCCTCTCTTGAAAAACTGTAAAATTTCAGTCATTTCGACCGAAATTTTTCGACATTTGATTCCTTGTGATAATAACAATGGAAGACCCCTAATTTAAGGTTTGAGTGAGAGGAATTGGATGTAATTTTGTGTTCGAGTGAGAGGTCTTAGATCTTGTTTTTCTAAGTCTCCAAACAAAACCCTAATTTTGAAAATTTGCAAATGGAGAAGATGAGATGTCAGTTTTCCAAAAGCTTACAAAACATTGAATATTTGATTTTCTAATAAAAAAGTTTGCCTAAGTAGAGGATTTGGAATAGTTTACTTAAAAGCCGGAAGCCATTCTATACTAAATAAGAATGTCTTTGAGTCTCCTTAGTTGTCTTTGATGTTCATCTACGAAGAATAATGTATCATCTACAAACTACAGGTGGTTGACTGTCGTTCCCTCCGAGGGCTTAGACGCCTCTTATCCATCCTTTTTCTTCTGCTTGCTGCATACAATAACTCGGAACTTCGGCTACCAAAAGGGATAACATAAGTATTACTGGATCTCCTTCACTAGTATTGATTAGCACTTTGGGCGGTCTTCCATTGATTTGCACTAACAAAGTAGCCAAGGAAATGTACCCACAGACTCAGGTTTGCCATTTGTATCTGAAACCCATGGCTTGGTATAGGAAGTCCCAATTGTACGACCACAAGCCATTTCCAAGTCGGCTTTAACCAGTAGCCTCTTTACCCTCCCTTCCTCCTAGAACCTATCTACTCATTCGCTACTTATACTCCATCAAGGAATTGTCTCCCCGCACCGAAGGCCCCGTGGAAGGGAGAAATAAATTTTTCTAAAACCTTTGCCAATCTTGATGACAACAACTTCGTCAGTATTTCATAAGGTCCTCCCAATAAGCTTATTGGCTTGAAATCCGAGAAGGTTTTTGCTGTAATTTTCTTTACAATCAAAACTATGTATGTCTGGTCAATCTCCAATTGAAAGATGTTGCCATGGGGAATTCATTTAATCATAGCCATAACGTCTGTCTTGATGGTGTCCCCACATCTTTTCTGTAACAAGATGGGAAGCCATCAGGGTCTAGTGCCTTATCCTTGGCTAGTCCTTTGACTGCTTCCAAAACTTCCTTGTCTGATGCTTCTTGCTCGAGCAGGAAGGGGGTTTCAGGTGCCATCGAGGGTAGCTGCATTTTTTTATCCCTGGATGCCAATCAATCTCGGATGCTGATATAGGTTGCTGAAATGTTCTACCGCTGCATCTACTATCTCTTCTTCCTCAAAGATAGCAGCTCCTTTATCCATGATCATGCTTATGCGATTTGTTTTGGCTCCAGAGTTGATGATTTTGTGGAAGTATGCTAAGATTTTGTCTCCTGCTTCCAGCCATTGGGTCCTGGACTTCTGTCTGAGACTAATTTCCTCCGGATTTAGTATTTTGGGACTTTTTTTGTTATAACCTTCCTAGTCGTGAAGTCTTCTAGTTTAGGAAGTCCAACATTTGATTCCGGTTAATCTACTCCTCAAAGTCCCTCATACTTGTCGTGTTTCTTCCCATTTTTCTTTTCATGGATGAATCTAACCTTATTGAAATCACCTCCAACACACCAGGGGAGGCTCCATTTTGACGCTAAGGCGTCTAGCTCATCTGCATCTCCCTTCTCCTCTTTTTGATACAGGGTTTGTCGACTCCAGTAAAAAGCCAAATTGCTACTATTGTTTCTCCGAATTAGGGAAATACAAAAAACGTCCTTACTACATCCAATTAATTCCAAACATCTTTATTCCAAATTGTATAATGATAAAATATTAACAAGTAATAATATTGTCATTTTTTATTTAGATTGGACAATGATCCAAAGCAATTGAGTATTCCTTTTAAGAGTTGTATCATTCGCGCTCTGGGTGCGATCAATCTCATTGGACTACTGTCATTACGAATACATAACAAGGTAAAATATGTGGCATGACTATATACTACAACGTCGAGCAGATTTAATGTTGTGTATGATGTGGCCGAGCAAACAACCAACCATGTATCTGAATGGACTCAAATGTCGAAATGACCGAAATTTTTCGGTTTTTGAGAAAGGGAAACGAAAACACATTTACAAATTTTTCGTGCAAGATTTCAATCGAAATCCCACAAAATTTCGTTTTCAATTTCGAAATAATCGAAAACTACTCACTAGATTGCATCTTATTGAAAAAAATGAAATTACCTTCATCATTTCTTCATTTTCCGGTAGATTTCGTCGATTTTTCTAGATTTATCTCTTATTTCATTATTCATCTTCTTCACTATGAAACCCCACAAACTTTTATCATATTTCAAAAGATTTGACCTCTTGAAAAACCCAAGAGAAAGAAAGTATAGAGAAGAGAGGAAGCAGGTGACGGGTGAAGAAACCCTAATCTATTTAGGGGTGACTTTAAAGGTGCCCCCTAAATAGAAAGATTTGAGATGGAAAGATTTGAAATCAGAAGTTTTCGAGATTCTAGAGAGAGAAAGTTGGGCGGCGAGAGTAAGAAGAACACAAAGAACTTTGGTATGTGAAACCGTAATCTATTGGGTCAGAGATATTTTGAAGGCACCCTGTAAGTGTCAAAGGTGCCTGCCTCAACACAGAAAGAGGTGCATTTAACCCTTATAAGGGTGCCTTCATAGATAACTCCTCCTATTTCGAACTACTACAAGAAGTTTTTAGAAATTTAATTAGTATTTACTTATTTGTAACTTCATAGATAACTCCTCATATTTCGAAGACAAAAACAAGTATATTACAGTTTAAACAACAAATTCAGCAATTAAAGTCCGAGATTTTGGCGAGCCGAGTCAGCTTCGAGTCAACCGACTCAGATCCGAGTCACTTGGCTGAACCCTAGACTGCGGATCTCAGCTAGGCTCTGCTCGGTATCCAAGTTACTCGGCTGAGTTGAACTGCATAGAATGTCAGCACCTGATTTGACAAGCAACTTGTCTTTGGCAACAATACTTGTTGTCAAAAGTTCATTTTGGAAGTAAATTAAAAGAAGACATGATAAATAAAATATGTTCGAGTAATATGAAAAACAAACCTGAAGTATGGAATCCACTTCGCGGATATGTGACAAGAATTTATTTCCCAAACCCTATGAATACATAAACAAAATTAATAAAAACCATAAAAAGTTCAGCAATTTGGGTGGAGGTGTGTGATGGTGTGGTGTATGTGGGATTGCAAACACATCAATAAATCATCACCTCCCCTTGACTGGCACCTTTAACAAGCCCAGCAATATCAACAAATTCTATAGATGCTGGTACCATGCGTTGAGACTTGCAAAGATCTGAAAGGACATTAAGACGTGGATCTGGAACTGCAACAATCCCAACATTTGGCTCTATTGTACAGAAAGGAAAATTGGCAGCTTGGGCTTTCCCATTCTCAACCTGGGTATCATCATTCAGCATTAACATCATAGGCATGCGAAACAGAACTATGAATTGTCCATTTGGATTTGACGATTACAATTGCAAGCTAATAATAACATATCATTGCACTCTATCACAATATGCAAAAACCCCACAACAAAACAATATTACTTCCACAAGTTGTTTGATGTCAATATTAAGAAGGGTTATTTCTATTCAAATAGTAGAGAATAATGTCCTAATAATAGTCTGATTGAATTTATTGCTTCAACTAGATAAGCATTTTGTAAACATAATCACAAAAGATTCTATCAAACAGGTTTCGTGCTTCCTTTAGAATCCAAATAGAGCATAACTTTGTCCTGTAACCCTCAAGATAAAGTTGGAATTAAGAAAGATAGATAGAGAGATAGAGAGCTTACGACGGCGTTGAATAGAGTGGATTTTCCGACGTTGGGTAAGCCAACTATGCCAGCTTTCACGCTCATACTTATCTTGGATGAAGAAGAGAACCGCCTCACGAGTAGAGAGAAGTTGTTGGCTAAATTTTGCTCTTTAAGGTTTGGGCATTGGAATGAGAGGGAAGACGATCTTCTCATTAAAGGAAACCCTAGAGCAGGAATCAAATGATGGGAGGCCAACTTCGCCATTTCTGACTCCAAATGAGAGTGCAGAGAGAGAGGTGAAGTATGAGAGGTGAGGAGACGAGGGAGAAAAGAGGCTCCTTCTTTTGATTTTGAGGGTTAATTCCATTTTGGGCCCCTAATGATGACCAACTCCCAGAATGGTCGCCTAAAGATGACAAGCTTCTAATATGCCCCCTTTAGAACTCTTCTGCTATTCAATCTCAGTCCACTTTAACAATTGACTAATATTTATCTTTTTACCTTCCTCTCAAAAAAGAATTTCATATTTATCTTTCTTCTCTCCATCATTATAAAAGAGTTGTCGGCACCTCATCGGTGAGTTGTCATCAGAAATATAATAAGTTTTTTTAATTTTCTTCTTCTTCTCTTCTACAACCACCATCACCGAACATTCACCACCATCCTCATGATTATCTCTCTTTTCCATCCACCTATTTTCTCTTTCTCTCTTTTCTTCTTCCTCCATCTCTCTCTTTGTTATTTAGTTCGAAGGTTCCCTTCGCCAAAATCCTCCCAAATCTTCTAAGAAACCCAAACAAACTGTTCATCTGGGTTTTTAGATCATAAAAATGGCAGACGAAGAGTTCGTCGAATATGGGATTTGGGAGGTTTTCGACAAAGGAGACTTCTAACGGTGGAACTAAAGAATAAAGAGAAAGTAAGGAGCGGGGGAGAGGAAGAGACAAAGATAGATGATGGTCCTGGCATTCTAGTGGGGGTGGTGGAAGAAGAAGAGGGAAGAAAAGAAAATTTATTTTTTTTTGTATTTTTGGTGATGGGTCGTTGACGATCATTTCCTCACAATGAAGAGAGAATGATAAAGAGGGTAGAGTTTTTTTAAGGAGGGGTATAAAGGAAAATAATTAGCGAACTGTTAAAACTAACAGTGATTGACTAACAAAAAAAATTCAAAGAGGAGTCTTGTAGGAAGTTCCCATTTAGAGGACTATTTTGGTGGTTGGTCATCTTGGGGGCCAAAATGAAACTAATCATAATGATTATTTCTAACAACGAAGAAAATGTGTTCTATGTATCGTGACACTGTAGTAGCAAATTTGCCTGCATCCGCATTAGAATCTAATAAAAACTTATATCTAATGGATCTTAGCCCAGTTTAAATGCCATAGAGTAATGATAACATTCCATAGTTGAGAAATATTTATCACCATAGATCGTAGTCTTAACTATGCTAAGCATTTGAGACAATATCCTTAGCAAAACAACTGAATTAAGGGTTCCAGAATAACTCAACAATCTCAACTTAATTCAACCTAGTTCAACCCCTATATTTGGAACATAAATATATAAGGGAAAAAATAAGAAACGTAAGTTGATTATGGTTGTGTGATGGGTCATGAAAATGTCCCATCTGAGTCGTTTAATTTAGTCGAGTTAGTTCGTTTCGAGTCTTTATTATAATGAAATGGTTGGTTTTCTTGATTAGGTGTCTTTTGCGGAGTTAGATGTGAAAAACGGTTAAAAACGAGGAAAAGATGCATGAAGGGTATTTTGGTCATTTGGAGTCAAGGACATTCTGGAAATTTGGCCAAGGTCAGTGCGTGGTTGAATAGTAGAGGTCGAGACGAGTTCGTAGGAGAAAACGGAAGTCAAATCGGAGTCCGGACGAAAGAAAAAACCAAGGTCAAAGTCAGGTCAACATTTGGTCAGCTTTCGGTACAATGTCGGGCATTATTTTGGCGCGCGGTACACCAAGGAACACGTGGCGCGCTCCGGAGGTCGTTGCATCTAAATCCCGTGTTTCCGCTAAGCAGCGAAGTGGACCCTTATAAGCCTGATTCAGTGTAGCGCGTCGCATCTTGCTCCAGTAGTCCCGCTCCCACGTTATAATCTGGACCGTAGCCTTCCGCGTTTTCAAGATCTGACGGCTTCGGATGGTATGCTCGTTGTTCCATTCCCGTGTTATCCGAAGCTGCCTAATTAGGGTAGTCCCTGACGCGTGTCAACTTCTCGACCGTCCAGATCCCGCGCCTTCTAATCCGACAGTCACCAAACCTTCCGCAGGTTAAACACGATGGATCCCGTCGCACCATGTCTTCCGGATTTCAAAACCCTAACCCAGCCGCCGACAACCTTAGTTGTATATTAGGGTTTTTCTTATTTGATCCATTTTATTCCCAAAATAACCCCTTCTTTTCATACTTTTTACCAATTTAACCCAACCAAAACCAAAACCCACCTATAAATAAGTCCCTTTCTCCTCCATTAAAACCTAGACTTGCAAACCCTCTCAATACTCCTTCTTCTCTAATCCCTCTTCTCTATATCTCCTTCTCTTCTTTCAATCCCCTCTTACCTATTTCTTTCTTTCTTCTCTACTACTAAATCCATTTTCTCCATGATTTTTCCATCTTTCTCTACTACTACTTCTTTTCTACCACTATTCTTTCTTCCATTAATAGTCTTCTTCTTCTTTCTTCCATATTCTTCTATTATTTCTAACCCTCTTCATCTCTTCTTTCCAACTTCTTTCTACATCTAATTTCTTCCTTTTCTTTCTTTTTCTTATTTGGGTGGCAATAAAATAGCTATTACTTGGATTTCTTGGAGTACAATTCTTGAACACAAATGGAGCAAATCTTGGATAAAATGGAGATACATGGGAATATGGATTTTGAACATTCTTGGTGATTTCTTTCCATTAATTTCTTAGTATTTTCATTTATTTTACAATGTCAATGAATGTTATTCTAGATTCCATGTATAGTTAATTTAGCAATCTAAGGTTGTGAATGAAACCCATTTTTGATCTTTATAATACTTGTTCTTGATTAATTAAATCCTTTGATGTGCTTTAATGTCTATTGATTGTTTATCTATATGGATTGGATATTCTTTCCATTACTCATGCCTCATAATTAGATATTTCATACTTTCGTTAAGTTGTTAGATGGAGTATGCTTTTTAGATGATGAATGATAGTTAAGCAATCCGAATCTCTATAAGGTAGACAAGTAGAATTAGTAATTATAAATTGTTTTATCTAGAATATCATCCGGAATCCAAATAGTTCATTATATTGGATCCCGAGTAAATACAAAAGAGATTTAAGTAATTAAGTGCTTGTTTTATAAAGTGAAATTATGTGGTGGATTTTATAACCTTAGATATCTTCTCCCCTCTCTTAGATAGTTTAGTTAGTTTCATTTGTTTTCTTATTTCTTATATATCAATCATCAATTTTATGAGGGGTGTGTGTGTTTTAGTCTAAGTTAGCTATTGACATTTTAATTATTGGGCTAAACTCGCCGTCAATATCTAAAGTTACCTACCTATCTCTTGGGACGATACTCGATCTTATTTTCAATACTATAACTTGACCCCGTATACTTGCAGGAATAGACCGATTTTTAGGCCTATCATTGTGTGAAAAGAATAGGGAGAAAAAAGTTCAATCTTCTTTGAGTTGATTCTTGGTATTTGATGTGTTTGTTAGGTGGCTTACATGGAGTGAGACATGTAATCTATTATACAAAACATATCCTTGTGACTAGGACACAATAAGTACATCAAATATGAGTAGGACAACAATAAGGTGACTGGACTTCCACGTAAATATCTATCTTACATTCTACAAATCTAGCCCTCAGATCTTCCAACTTGAGTGAAATCCCAGATCCTTGTGAGTAGGATACAATAATTACATCAAATATGACTAGGACAACAATAAGGTGACTGGACTTCCACGTAGATATTTATCTTACATTCTACAAATCTAGCCCTCGGATCTTCCAACTTGAGTGAAATCCAACGGAATTTTCATTTCCCCTTCCACCGTTACTGAAATATAACGGACTTTCCATTATCCCCCCCCGTAACAGCTTCCACTGAACGGTTCGTTTTTTTTTTTTTTTGCTCACGATGAACAGTGCCACTCTCTCTCTGATCTCAAAACGTAACAGAAAGTTCCCCACATTTCAAATTCCTTCACCTTCCTACACTACTCTGGAAACTAAGAGGGGATTTCGGGAGAGGAATCGTACATTTAAAAAGAATGGAGAAGAAGAACAATAGGCAAGTGGTTTTCTCAAACAAAAGGTTAGGGTTTGTATAAAGAAATCTCATGAGTTCTCAGTTTTAATTGTCTTTTCCACTCATTCTGGGTACCCAATCTTGTCTCTGATTTGTCTAATTAATTTATCTTTTTTCTCTCTAATTGTTTTTCTTCTTCTGTAATTGTTATTGTTATTGTTCTTTGTAAGATTTGTATTGACTATCCTTTTGATAATCAATTCTTATGTTTATTGATCCTAACAATGATGGGCTTATATCCTTTGTAGTTTAACAGAGATATAGCGTTCTAATTTTTTAAGTTGATTTGTTATAGGCGAATCTTCTTTGTTCACTTTACCACTTCAGTCGAGCTTTTGTGTGGACCTCATAATCTTTGACCTGGACAACCACGGGTAAGTATTTCTTTTCTCTTCCCTGAAAATTGAGTCTTAATCTTTAGTGACAATTGGATACTAGCTTCTCGGTTAATGGAGGTCCGTGGTGATCTATCTACATTGTGATTAGTAATCTTTATAGGCTATTCAGTAATATAAATTATTGTTGCACATCTTTTGGGTACCAACTCTTCCTCACTGCTATTGTTATTGTATTTATCCAGGTATTTTCTATCTCTCACATATCCTCAATAGATGAAATTCATCACCTAATTGTAGTCTAACTTTGTAAAATTTTCCTTCCTCACACTATTTAGTTTTATAATGTCTTCTGTCGAGTTATCATGACGTCTTGTGGGTTATTAACACAGCAATCTACTGTGGATTTATATTACTTAACTAAAAATTATAGCAGCTCAACACTTATAGGCTTTGTGTTGGTGTGATTCAATGACTTTCGATCTACAAAACCGGAGACTCAACTAAAAATTAAGAATCAGAAAGGAGTCGGAAGGAAGAACGAAACGAGAGGAGCATCCGCTAGTATCGTATTCTATCTCTTTCTTTCTTACTTGTGTGTGATTGGTTGGATAAGTTTTGATTTGCATTGATAGCTTGTTTGTTAGTTCCTTGAGCATTGTGAGATCATGGCACGTTATTCTAACGGTTGGCCATTCGATGTTGATGATGATGAGCTTATTTCGAGGATTCCCCGCACTAACCGATCTGATATGACCTTAGGTGAATACCAAAGGATGTGTAGAGATGTTTCGATTAGTGAGGGGAATAGACCATTTGAGTCTGACCGATCTCGTATGACCCTAGGAGAATACCGACATATATATAGAGATGGTCAAATTAGTGATGGATATGGTCCAACAGTAAATATGTATGAGAGACCTTATAGTCCACACTATTCTGAGACCAATGATTTTAGAGGCAGGTATGATCCTAGTATGTACGGTGGGAGTTATTATCAAGAGTCTTCATCTCGTTACACTTGTGAGCCTTATCATGAAGAGACTCTTGAAGATAGTTCACAATTAGAGTTTATGAGTCGTCTGACTGAAATGATGTTACAACTTAAAGAGACACAAGACCGATTTGAACATATGCAGACTCAAATGCAGCAAGAGTTACAACAAACGTAGACTCAACTGCAACAAGAGTTACATCAGAGGTTTGAGTCTCTAAATCATCAATTAGAATCTCTAAATCGTCCATTAGAGATGATGATGTCACAGTTATTAGCCGACGAGGAAGGGGTTTTACCACCCCAAACTCAAGAGGGTACTAGGTCCGATGGCGAGGGTAATACGTCTAACCCTAGTACTAAGTTAAATGTCGACGAATCAACTGAGAGGACCCAAGAGCTCGAACAAACTGATAACCTTGTTGTCTCGTTTCCTCACCATGTGTCATCTCATCATGATAGGACTACATTAGACTTTGGGATTCAGGATGGTGGCTCTATGAACAAGTCTGGGGATGACACTATTTTGAACTTTCCAATTTTCAACACTTGTAAGGAGTCAGTCTTAGATGCTGTACATGATGTTATAATTGATTATGAAGCTCCAGATGCCTTTGAGGATATTGATGACGTAGTAGTTAGTGACATGTTGGATAGTTTGTCAGACTATTTGCCTAAGGAAGCCATGGACCTTGATTTGGTCCCCGAGCCTATTGCCTTACCCTTAGAGTCTAGTTCGACTTTCCACATGATCTCAAACTCGGTTGTTGATCCCTTTTAGGACATTTCAGTCGTCTTCCCGAAGACGTCTATGGACATAGTGGATGTTCTATCCACTAAGCTTCCAGATGACTTTTTGCGTTCGACTGACCTCTTAAACCTTCACTTATATGTCGATCCTTTTGACAATTTCTTAGTCGTCGCCCCTAGCATTTATGCTTACTTAGTGGACTGTGCATCCACTAAGTTTGGGGATGGCTTATTTTCTTCAATCGTCTTACTTGCACTTTATGATTCGTACATAGTTGTGAGACGTTTATCATTTGTATATAGCTTTCTTTGGGTTGACCCCCAAATTTTTCGTCTTTTGCTTTATGATCGTTAGACCGATTAATGGGTCTTGATGTTTGTGGGTATCATCTCTAGAAACCCTCCACGAGACATAACTCGTGTTCTTGTAAGAAATCAAGAGAATTAAAGGCTAATTGCATAGCTCAATGCAATCGTGTATACCCACGTTAGTGGTAGATTTGTATGTGGTCATGTCTTTTATGTAATTCATTCTCATGATATTTGTTGATATTTTAGGAGCAATTCTTATATGTTTTACTCCTAAGGCGTGGTTTGTTCCAAGTTTGGGGATGGAGCGAGCTTGACATCAACTTGGAACCTCTTTATACATGAGCCTTGGTAGTATCATCTTTTATCTCCTTCGGTTATGGTAATATCTCTCCACTCTTCTCTTTAGATTGACATGCCTCTTTATCTTTTGGTGAGTGTATGATTAGAACATTGAGGACAATGTTAGTTTTAAGTTTGGGGATGCGGGATATGACCATAACCAATGCATGACCATGGGTTTCAAAGACAAAAGGGTTCAAATTAGCCAAAATTTGAAAATTTTGAACATTTTGAGTAGATTTGCATGTGATTCTAGTGATAGTTTTGAGAATTTTGATGCATATGTGTCGAGTTGATGAGTTTTGTGATTGCTAATGGCCTTTGCATGAAAGTCGAGTCTTTTAGTGTTTGTGTTGTGCCATGTGAGTTACATCTTAGTGAAGAAGAAACATTTCTAAGAGACCTTAAGTAGTCATTAGTGGAGACTTAACCCATGTGAGAGCTCAAAGCCTAAATTGCCATTCGAGTGTACTCTTCCGCGCTAACTCCGAGTAGAATGAAGAGCTACTCAACCTCGTAACTTGTAAAAGAGCTCATTTGATCTCGTGTGCTCAATTTCCTTAGCCACTAGGAGTGACATTAGGATAGCGAATTAACCTTGCCCTTGTAGTCCATGAAACCCAATGAGAGTGCCAACTAGAGGAAAGCGGATACTCCATCACCATCCATCATCTTATATCCCGAGAATGAAGACATGAGATAGAAGAATGAAGAATGTCAAAAGCAAGTATGAAATGAAAAGTTGATTGCAAGAATAGAGTTATGTGTGTAGTATTTTATTTTGGTTGATTGTATTTGTGTTATGAAAAAAAAAAAAAAAAAAAAAAAAAAAAAAGAGAATGAAAAATGAAAAAAAAGTGATATGAAAAAATGAAAAATGAAAAAAAAAGAAAATGATATAAAAAGAAAAAGATTGAAATAAAGTGATTTTTGTGTATGTTTGAGCATGTGTTAGCTCTTTTGTGTGAGTGATGTGATTGTATATATGTGTTGGTGTTTTTGTTCATGAATAAGTATTCGAAGCAAGAAACAAATGTTGAGATGCTTAAGAGGTTCTACCATTATGAAGAGGTCAAAATTCTCGGGAATCCACCACCATCACATCATCTATTGTATCCGCTAACCTTTAGAAGGCATCTTAATAGGGTAGAATGGGTGAGAAGGGTGAGTGAGCTTCCCCACTCTATTAGTGGCTAATTCCTTTTCGAAGATCATTTGTTCCAAATGTTGTCCTCACCCCTTTTTATGTGTTGAGTCTATAGTCGTGATCACACTCACACATACGAGCGAACCATTCTTGAGTGATTTCATATTTGGAGTGTATGTCCGTGAGGCCGAAGTCGAGGCGAAATGTACTAACTTGGGAATCAAGGTTTTGTGACTTCGGAACATAGATGTGCTTATTATGGTATGATACTTGCATTTTAGGGTAAGATCATTAGTGAAGGGCCTTTAGCTTTTACAAGAGCTCATTTGCTTGATTCATTATGTGTTGACATGCTTAAACCCTTTACTATATCAATCATGCTTATCTACGATTTGGATTTTGGACCCTTGTGTATTTGAAACCATGATGTTTGTGGGTGTCATCTATGGAAACCCTCACGAGACCACACTCGTCCACTAGGGCAACCTAGGGGTTTAACGGCTTGTTGCATATGCTAAATGCAACCGGGATTCCTCCGAAAGTGAGTTAGGTTTTTCTTTTATTTTTGTTTTGCTCGAGGACTAGCAAAATCTAAGTTTGGGGATGTTTGATGGGTCATGAAAATGTCCCATCTGAGTCGTTTAATTTAGTCGAGTTAGTTCGTTTCGAGTCTTTATTATAATAAAATGGTTGGTTTTCTTGATTAGGTGTCTTTTGCGGAGTTAGATGTGAAAAACGGTTAAAAACGAGGAAAAGATGCATGAAGGGTATTTTGGTCATTTGAAGTCAAGGACATTCTGGAAATTTGGCCAAGGTCAGTGCGTGGTTGAAAAGTAGAGGTCGAGACGAGTCCGTAGGAGAAAACGGAAGTCAAATCGGAGTCCGGACGAAGGAATAAACCAAGGTCAAAGTCAGGTCAACATTTGGTCAGCTTTCGGTACAATGTCGGGCATTATTTTGGCGCACGGTACACCAAGGAACACGTGGCGCGCTCCGGAGGTCGTTGCATCTAAATCCCGTGTTTCCGCTAAGCAGCGAAGTGGACCCTTATAAGCCTGATTCAGTGTAGCGCGTCGCATCTTGCTCCAGTAGTCCCGCTCCCACGTTATAATCTGGACTGTAGCCTTCCGCGTTTTCAAGATCTGACGGCTTCGGATGGTATACTCGTTGTTCCATTCCCGTGTTATCCAAAGCTGCCTAATTAGGGTAGTCCCTGACGCATGTCAACTTCTCGACCGTCCAGATCCCGCGCCTTCTAATCCGACAGTCACCAGACCTTCCGCAGGTTAAACACGATGGATCCCGTCGCACCATGTCTTCCGGATTTCAAAACCCTAACCCAGCCGCCGACAACCTTAGTTGTATATTAGGGTTTTTCTTATTTGATCCCTTTAATTCCCAAAATAACCCCTTCTTTTCATACTTTTTACCAATTTAACCCAACCAAAACCAAAACCCACCTATAAATAAGTCCCTTTCTCCTCTATTAAAACCTAGACTTGCAAACCCTCTCAATACTCCTTCTTCTCTAATCCCTCTTCTCTATATCTCCTTCTCCTCTTTCAATCCCCTCTTACCTATTTCTTTCTTTCTTCTCTACTACTAAATCCATTTTCTCCATGATTTTTCCATCTTTCTCTACTACTACTTCTTTTCTACCACTATTCTTTCTTCCATTAATAGTCTTCTTCTTCTTTCTTCCATATTCTTCTATCATTTCTAACCCTCTTCATCTCTTCTTTCCAACTTCTTTCTACATCTAATTTCTTCCTTTTCTTTCTTTTTCTTATTTGGGTGGCAATAAAATAGCTATTACTTGGATTTCTTGGAGTACAATTCTTGAACACAAATGGAACAAATCTTGGATAAAATGGAGATACATGGGAATATGGATTTTGAACATTCTTGGTGATTTCTTTCCATTAATTTCTTAGTATTTTCATTTATTTTACAATGTCAATGAATGTTATTCTAGATTCCATGTATAGTTAATTTAGCAATCTAAGGTTGTGAATGAAACACATTTTTGATCTTTATAATACTTGTTCTTGATTAATTAAATCCTTTGATGTGCTTTAATGTCTATTGATTGTTTATCTATATGGATTGGATATTCTTTCCATTACTCATGCCTCATAATTAGATATTTCATACTTTCGTTAAGTTGTTAGATGGAGTATGCTTTTTAGATGATGAATGATAGTTAAGCAATCCGAATCTCTATAAGGTAGACAAGTAGAATTAGTAATTATAAATTGTTTTATCTAGAATATCATCCGGAATCCAAATAGTTCATTATATTGGATCCCGAGTAAATACAAAAGAGATTTAAGTAATTAAGTGCTTGTTTTATAAAGTGAAATTATGTGGTGGATTTTATAACCTTAGATATCTTCTCCCCTCTCTTAGATAGTTTAGTTAGTTTCATTTGTTTTCTTATTTCTTATATATCAATCATCAATTTTATGAGGGGTGTGTGTGTTTTAGTCTAAGTTAGCTATTGACATTTTAATTATTGGGCTAAACTCGCCGTCAATATCTAAAGTTACCTACCTATCTCTTGGGACGATACTCGATCTTATTTTCAATACTATAACTTGACCCCGTATACTTGCGGGAATAGACCTATTTTTAGGCCTATCATTGTGTGAAAAGAATAGGGAGAAAAAAGTTCAATCTTCTTTGAGTTGATTCTTGGTATTTGATGTGTTTGTTAGGTGGCTTACATGGAGTGAGACATGTAATCTATTATACAAAACATATCCTTGTGACTAGGACACAATAAGTACATCAAATATGAGTAGGACAACAATAAGGTGACTGGACTTCCACGTAAATATCTATCTTACATTCTACAAATCTAGCCCTCAGATCTTCCAACTTGAGTGAAATCCCAGATCCTTGTGAGTAGGATACAATAATTACATCAAATATGACTAGGACAACAATAAGGTGACTGGACTTCCACGTAGATATTTATCTTACATTCTACAAATCTAGCCCTCGGATCTTCCAACTTGAGTGAAATCCAACGGAATTTTCATTGCCCCTTCCACCGTTACTGAAATATAACGGATTTTCCATTATCCCCCCCCCCCCCCCCCCCCCCGTAACAGCTTCCACTGAACGGTTCGTTTTCTTTTTTTTTTTGCTCACGATGAACAGTGCCACTCTCTCTCTGATCTCAAAACGTAACAGAAAGTTCCCCACATTTCAAATTCCTTCACCTTCCTACACTACTCTGGAAACTAAGAGGGGATTTCGGGAGAGGAATCGTACATTTAAAAAGAATGGAGAAGAAGAACAATAGGCAAGTGGTTTTCTCAAACAAAAGGTTAGGGTTTGTATAAAGAAATCTCATGAGTTCTCAGTTTTAATTGTCTTTTCCACTCATTCTGGGTACCCAATCTTCTCTCTGATTTGTCTAATTAATTTATCTTTTTTCTCTCTAATTGTTTTTCTTCTTCTGTAATTGTTATTGTTATTGTTCTTTGTAAGATTTGTATTGACTATCCTTTTGATAATCAATTCTTATGTTTATTGATCCTAACAATGATGGGCTTATATCCTTTGTAGTGTGAGTTCATCAATTTCACCCCCACATAGCAAGTAGAGTACTTAAGTTGGTTAACAGAGATATAGCGTTCTAATTTTTTAAGTTGATTTGTTATAGGCGAATCTTCTTTGTTCACTTTACCACTTCAGTCGAGCTTTTGTGTGGACTTCATAATCTTTGACCTGGACAACCACGGGTAAGTATTTCTTTTCTCTTCCCTGAAAATTGAGTCTTAATCTTTAGTGACAATTGGATACTAGCTTCTCGGTTAATGGAGGTCCGTGGTGATCTATCTACATTGTGATTAGTAATCTTTATAGGCTATTCAGTAATATAAATTATTGTTGCACATTGGGTACCAACTCTTCCTCACTGCTATTGTTATTGTACTTATCCAGGTATTTTCTATCTCTCACATATCCTCAATAGATGAAATTCATCACCTAATTGTAGTCTAAGGTGCTGTTTGTTTTTTTTATTAAGTCTGAATCTGAAAAACTGAATCTGAAAAATCCGAATCTGAAAATACTGAATCTAAAAAATTGAAATAAAATGTTTTTTTTTTCCATCTGAATTGATAAGTCTGGAATTCGAAATTGACTTTTATACCCTTATCTATAATATAAAACTCATTTATCCTCTCCCAAACTCAAAACCCTAGCAGCCTCCCTCCCAAACTCAAAACCCTAGCAACTTATCTCTCTCAAACTCAAAACCCTAACATCATATCATCTTCTCTCAAACCCTAGAAACCATTATTATTTCTCAATCACTATACAGACTATAATTCTCCATCACATTACAACCATTATTTGAAGGTCCAGTAATGGTGTTTGTTGTTGTTTGCTCCGCCACTAAAAGCCCACATCGAACCACCACTCTTTCCACCGCCGTCGCCGTCGCCGGCAGCCATAGTAGCAGGGGTAATCTCAATTGGGGCTAAACTGGAAGAAAGTGAAACCCCACTACCAGATTCATTGATCTCACCACAAGTAGGTCATTTCCTCTTTTTCTTCTAGGTATTTTCACCATTTCCGCTACCACCTATGCCGGTGCCACCACTGACTTTGTTAGTTGCCGGGTATTCTTTGGAGTTTTCAAGGTGCCATTGACGGACATAGCAATAGCAGGAACAGTATCAGGTCGTTTCCGTGCGATTTAGTGGTGGTGCGATTTAGTGGTGGTGCGATTTAGTGGTGGTGGTTTTGGTGGCGGCGGTGGTGGTGGTGGTGGCAGAGAAGGGAAGAAGATGGATATAGTTATGAATTCTAAAATCTAATAGGGGTATATTTATCTTTTGCAATTTTTCAGATCTTGGGTTCACTTTCAGACTTCTTTTGAGTCTGAAATGTCTGGTCATTAATTCAGCTAATTCAGACTTCTATTCAATTCAGACGAAAATTCAAATTTTGCTAAATACAAAAACAAACATCTGAAATCTGAATTGGATTACAATTCAGATTTCAGATCTGAAAATTATAAAAAACAAACAGCACCTAACTTTGTAAAATTTTGCTTCCTCACACTATTTAGTTTTATAATGTCTTCTGTCGAGTTATCATGACGTCTTGTGGGTTATTAACACAGCAATCTACTGTGGATTTATATTACTTAACTAAAAATTATAGCAGCTCAACACTTATAGGCTTTGTGTTGGTGTGATTCAATGACTTTTGATCTACAAAACCGGAGACTCAACACTCCTTACCTAGGCTCTTCTTTGGCCAACTACATATTTGTCCTTAAAATTTGATAGCTTAGTTTGGGTAAGTTCTTCACCAGGTTTTGACCACAAGGTAGATAAGGAACTATACCCTAAGCAGGAAAGGAAAAAAAATGGAAGCAGACTATTTACATTTGGGTTATTAACACACCCTATCTACTAAGAATTATTAGTTGCTATCATATTTTCCAGATTGGTTAAGTTTGTTCATATTCCTGTTCTAAAGATTAAATTATCTACACCTTTTCTGTTATGGCGTCGTCAACTGAATCATCATGTGGCTCACCGGCAACTGTTACTTGTCAGTTATCTCCGACTGTTAATTGTCCATTGTCTCCTTCTTCATCAACATCGTCTTCCCCATATGTCATCTGTCTATCTTCGCCTTCATCGTCAGACTCATCTTCATCGGCAACCGTTTTGGTGTCACGTGATGTACCTGTACGACAAATCCCCGTCAACAAGACCTCACCAATCTCTATTTATAAACGGCGTATTTGCCTTCGTTGCCGTAGAAATTGTCCTAAAGTCGTGATCGTGAAAGGGGTTAACATGTCATATCTAAAGGTCCATTGTGCAATATGCAAAAAAAAATTCACTATGATTGGTGTCAATGCTAAAACCCACAAACTTATCTACCGTTCGGAGGCGCTTTAGCGGCCGAATTCACCCAAATCATGTTGTGGATTATGCACTCATAACTTTACTTTTTATTTGCTCATTGTGCCTCTTCTCTGGCTTCTACATCCATATGTTTACACTATTTGTACTTCCATAAAACTAATGAATCAATTTGACTTCCTACGCGTGCTTTGAGTATTATTTTCCTCTGTATTCTTTATGCCACTAACATAGCTTTGATTACTATACGACCACTTTGTGGGTCTTTGTTAAGCTTCTTCGGTGTTTCATGGTTCATTGCCTGAGCCACCTTCCTCCCAGATGATAGTAAAATCATCATCTGACGTATGGCCATGTTTTTGGTCGTGCTTACTGCTGCTGCTTATCAGGTGTTTCACCTATTCATTCTTCTTCCTCCATGTCGATTTATGCACATAACTTCTGATTTTTCTGCTGAAAAATACCTTTTTGCATGTCACGAAAAAGGGAAATAAGTGTTGAGTTAAATTTTATCCACTTGGTTCATCGTTCAACTTGATCGGTTTCATCTTATATAATTTCTTATCACTTACTCTTTCGTGGTATACCTCATTTTTTACTCATCATTCCTGTCTTCTTTTACACCCATATATCACTGAAATAGATGTTCAAGGTTGTGTATCATATATGTCCTTTCCTTAGAGCATCATAAAACACTCTTCTTACCTCATTTACTTCTCGAATGTGCTTTTCTAGATTTAATTTTCTCTTGACATGGCTGATTGCACATTTGAAACTAAGTTGTGGGGAAGAATAACCGCAAAACTTATCATGAAGACTTGCATTTACTGTCTCGCTTTTAACTCAAAAGTATGGCTTTAGTTACTTTAGATCCGACCCTAATGCCGCTGACTGGTCTTTCTAGATCTTTAGTTTTATCCCTCTGTGTTCATAACTTTTCTTTCATTTCTGGCTCAATTTTTTTTTCATGTTTCAGTATCACTCTACCTACATTTGCCACGTCCGCTATTCATGAAATAACCAAAGCGCTGGGAATATGTTGCTTCAGGTAAAAATGCTTTACTAAAACTCTTAGACGATTGAGAAAAGATTCTCAGAAGTTGTTATTTCACCATCCAATTTGCTATTTTGGTCTCTACTGATAATTGCTACAATGTGAACTCCCAAATAGTTATCGATAAGAAATGATTGTCTTTATTGGGACTATATCATTGTAAAAGACCAAGGCAGAAGGTGGAGAAATGTCGTGATTTTGCACCCATTTGCCGCCTCTCCCTATATATTTGCAGTTATAGGGCTGCCTCATGAAGTGTCAATTTCTTCTCTCTAAGTTTGAGATGAAACCAACATTTCTCATTTTATGAAAGGGGCAATGCGATTGCGGTCTTAACCACTGTTTAACAATTCACCTTTGTCTTTGGAAGTTCGACAATAATAAACTATTGATAAGATAACATATCTAGGAATCTTTTGTAGATTTCTCCAAGTTCTAATACTTCTTCTGTTAACTAAAATGCAGGATAACAACGAAAGAAGCTTAAAGACAGTTGATATTTGGTCCCTATTGCGCAGGTATCGGCCCCGATCGACATGTCAATTTACTCCTCCAAAATGTGGAAGGGTCTGTTTTATTTATGCAAAACCTATCGTTTCTCATTTTAGGAAAGGGGCAATGCGATTGCAGTCTTAACCACTGTTTAACAATTCACCTTTGTCTTTGGAAGTTCGACAATAATAAACTATTGATAAGATAACATATCTAGGAATCTTTTGTAGATTTCTCCAAGTTCTAATACTTCTTCTGTTAACTAAAATGCAGATAACAGCGAAAGAAGCTTAAAAACAGTTGATATTTGGTCCCTATTGCGCAAGTATCGGCCCCGATCGACATGTCAATTTACTTCTCCAAAATGTGGAAGGGTTTGTTTTATTTATGCAAAACCTATCGTTTCTCAGTTATAATTCCTCAAATTCAGTTTTGTTTGAGCAAACTCAGCCAATTATTCTTAATCGGATAAATTAGATAGCAACTCAGTTTGTTTTGACAATATATATAATGATTCAGGATCAGCTTTTTGCTCGACAAAAATGTATACATATCTACTAGCATTTAAATCATTGTTGCAACACGATGAGACCATTTGTGCACTGGAACTTATTTTTCGTCTTTATTTGCCTTCGACTTTTGAACAAGATTTTCTTTCGGAATAATGTTCGATGAAAATATAACAACAATAACCCTTACTTTATATGAAATGGAGAAATAATTGATTTGACTATACTTTCTTCATTTGGGTAACATCCTTGTTAGCATCAAGGATTCTTAGTTCCAGATAACATGTAAAAGATAATTACACACAATGTAGCAATATAGCATTCTTGCCTTAAAGCTCGTAATTACCATATATACTTCAATAGTCCAATTTTGATAGCTTAGCAATTCATTTGGAACAATATGAACACTGCTAATAAGACATTGAGGGCTTGCAAGCTCATTTTCCATTCTGGCTCGCAAATTCTTATTCTTCATTTCTGTCTTTTTTTTCTCACAAATCTGTATCTATAATTTTTCTCTTCCTATCTCTCATAAATCATTTTTTTGTTTTGTTTTGCTTTGGTCAACGTATTTTGTTCCAGGAATTTACTTTGGCCAACTACATATTTGTCCTTAAAATTTGATAGCTTAGTTTGGGTAAGTTCTTCACCAGGTTTTGACCGCAAGGTAGATAAGGAACTATACACTAAGCAGGAAAGGAAAAAAAATGAAAGCAGACTATTCACATTTGGGTTATTAACACACCCAATCTGCTAAGAATTATTAGTTGTTATTCCAAGGTAGTAATTTGACAAAATGAAAGCAGACTATTCACATTTGGGTTATTAGCTTGTGCAGTTATGCAACCTCTACGGAATTTGGCTAGCCCAAGGTAGTAATTAGTTGTGTGCGGTCACTCTTTCACTTGATTGTATTCTTGTTACTACTTCTTTCTTCAAATTGTTTCTGCAGGTTTATTAATGAACTGATGGAGTCTACAAAAGGAGGTACTCCTACAACACAGGCTGCATCACATCACAAGCAAAATGGCACATGAAGGAGTTGTTCATATTTATCTCTTGAGCACACATATCCAATTAAATGAACAAGATTCTTGTAGCTATGTTGAAGTTGTTAATGTTTATGAGATTTGGCCTTTCATGAGCTCTGAGTTCTTGATATTTGACATTTTTTTTTCTCTTCGTCTATTGTAATTTAAAAACGAATGAAAATTAAAATCTTATTTAGTGTCTGGGATTTAGAAGTTGCAGCGAATACAGTTATCTCATATAACGACAACGCTTTCAGGACTAATTTTACTTTTACAGCCTGACAGCATTTGTGTTCTCGGTGACAAACCTACTGCTAGAGAGGCAACGAAGAAAGTTGGTGTTCCAACTGTTCCCGGAAGTGACGGATTATTACAGGTATCATATCAGATAATTCGTCCTTTTCGTATCCATAAATATGTTGATTGTTAGAGAAGCACATATGAAAACCTTGTCGTCAATACCCTTACCCCCTTAATTCGGTAGTATATTATGATACTATCGCCATTCAGGTATACATGTCACTTTATCCAGCAATCCTTCCTTAATTTATTTTTCTTCATATCACCATTTTTGCTTGCATTTTCCTCACTTTTTTGCAAATTTTTCCCATTGTGGAACACAGAGGAAGGTATCAGATTAGCTCATGAAATAGGATATCCTGTGATGATCAAGGTAAATTACGCTCTTCTTGAGTTTTTTTTTTAATCCTTAACAAAAATCAGCAATTTCTTTGTCACATTGTATAATGACGGTGCACCAAATTTTCCGGATCTCAAGCCTTTTCCAAAATGTATTTTTTTCACCAAATTTCTCAGAAACATTTGTTCTTTTTGTGACTTATTGTCTTTCAGAAACTTATCAACGAATTCCTTTTTCTGAAGTCATATAGTAAAAATCTTACTCATACACTTGATATCTAGAATGTGTCTATAAATCCAAGTTAGATGTTAGACCACTGGAGAATATCGGTGTTAATCTTCAATTATAAATTAAAGATAAATAATGTAATCTATTCCGTATGGTACCGCTTCGGTATGCAAGTCTTCATTCATATCGCTATAAAGTTTCACCAAACTTATTGTTGTTTTTCAAGGCAACTGCTGGTGGGGGTGGACGTGGAATGCGTCTCGCCAAAGAACCCGAGGAGTTCGTCAAATTGTTACAGGTATCCCCTAAGTTATTCTCTCTACATTCATCTTGTCTTGTTACTTCCTTACGTGGTTACAAATTTCTTGTGTCGGTAGTTGATCAAATCTTCTGAATTGGGTCCGAAGTGTCCGTATATTTGAGATTAAGGAAATCTACTTAAAATTGCAACATCTTACCACAATCATTATAACATCTGACATATTAAACAGCAAGCGAAGAGTAAAGGTGGTGCACCATTTTGAAACGATGGAGTTTATTTGGAAAAGTACGTTCAAAACCCAGGGCACATAGAGTTCCAGGCATTCCAAAGTTAATAAAGTTGTCTTTTATTTTCTATCTCTGCCTTCAATGTTTAAGCTTGTGATTCACCTCTAGAATACCAATTTAATCCACAAGTTCTGGCTGATATAGTTGGTAATGTTGTTCACTTTGGGGAACGTGATTGCAACATTCTTAGGAACACAAGATCCTTCTGTTACCGCGGTAGAACTCGTGCAACTTAAGCATGATAACTCTATTGCCACAGGTGAACCTGTGAAGGAAAGAGGAAATGGAACAACTAATGAAAAGGATCCGTTGCTTTATAATGATGCTCGGTCTACCCGTTCGTGAAATTCAATTTCAGTAATATACTAAAGTTAACGGACCCTTAGAACAAAAACATGGTTTATGTTGTTCTCATATGTTTTCTTAGACAAATCGAGTCAATTTAGAAGTATTTCGGCTGAAAAGTGTGTATATGCTTTGTGCAGGTTTGCAGAATTGAGCTCTATATTGGAACCCGGGAGACCCACCAAAACTGACAGGTCTTCCATACTAGATGCCATCCGTATTTTGAATAAATTAAGAAGTGAAACTTAGGAGCTTAAAGATGCAAATAAAAAACTTTAAAAGGAGATTAAAAATCTGAAGGTAATTCTATCTTTTACGAATCAAATCATGGATTGGAGAGCTGGTATAGTAAGAGGCGTTCATCAAGTTCAGATATCATTGTTCTCGTTTGCTTATTCTCCCCTCAAATTCTCAAATTACTGCCAACGGAGAAATGCAACGACCCCAATCGGGAGGAGAATGGGGTGTTATGCTAAACAAAGTTTCTCACAGGTACACTCAATCCTTTGCTCAAGAACATTTCAAAAATATGTGGAAAATGATCTGTTGCTCTATATTGATGCTCAGTCTACTCGTTCGTGGAATTCAATTTCAGTAATATACTCGAGTTATCAGACCTTAAGCAAAATCATGGTTTATGCAGCTTTGATATGTTTTCTTAGACAAATCGAGTCAATTTACAAGTATTTCAGCTGAAAAGTGTGTCTATGTCTTGTGCAGGTTTGCAGAATGTATCTCTACATTGGAACCTGGGAGACCCGCCAAAACTGACTGGTCTACCATACTAAATGATGCCATCCGTGTTTTGAATCAGCTAAGAAGTGAAACTCGGGAGCTTAAAGATGCAAATAAAAAGTTCAAAAGGAGATTTAAAATCTGGAGGTAATTCTATCTTGTTCGAATCAAATCATGGATTAGAGAGCTGGTATAGTAAGAGGCCTTCATCAAGTTCAGATATAATCGTTCCCGTTTGCTTATTGTCCCCTTAGATTCTCAAATTACTGCTAACGGAGAGATGCAATGACCCCAATCAAGAGGAGAATGGGGTGTTATGCTAAATAAAGTTTCTCACAGGTACACTCTATCCCTTGCTCAAGAATATTTTCAAAATATGCAGGAATAAGGAAAAAATTATAAAACACAGTAAGGTGACAAGAGGTTGAACAAGCAAGGTGTACAGAGTTTGTTCTCCGGGAGTCATTTCTCACATAACTCCAAGGTCATACCCAAACACAAGATGGGAAATAGAGGACCCAACATTGATTTTGCAGAACAACAAACTTGTCCTCCATGTAATGGTCTAGCTGGAAAAATTTGTATCCATAATTATCCAAGCGACTTAAGTTACTGTCCCGTTACTTTCAAACAAGATCTCAAACCACAGTATCATCAATCTGTTCGGCAAACCATCATAAAATTGTATTTCCCATTATTTTAGGTTTCTTTAGTTAAATCATTTCCTAAATATATTTCGGAAAAGTTGAAACAATCTCACTTCGTCTTTCACATTATTTCACACCCTTATGTTATGTTTCGTGTTCATGTCAGATTTCTCATCTTTATCCCCTAAAGATATTGGAGCATTTACTGGATGGTCTTATCTTTATCCCCTTCAGACATGAAGACTTTAAGTGTTCTTTCCTTCGTTATATTGTCACACACTTCTTGTTTGTGCAGTTATGCGACATGTATTGAATTTTCGTACCCCAAGGTACTAATTAATTGTGTGCGCTCACTCTTTCACTTGATTGTATTTTTTACTACTTCCTTCTTGAAATTGTTCTATGTTGATGCTCGGTCGTCCCGTTCGTGGAATTCTCTCCCCTCAGATTCTCAAATTACTGCGACAGAGAGATGCAAGGACCCAAATCTGGAGGAGAATGGGGTGTTATGCTTAATAAACTTTCTCACAGGTACACTCAATCCCTTGCTCTATAACATAACCCCAAGGTGTACAGAGTTTGTTGTCCGGCAGTCATTTGTCACATAACTCCAAGGTCATACCCAAACAGAAGATGGGAAATAGAGGAGCCAACATTGATTTTGCGGAACAGAGAACTTCTCCTCTAGGTAATGGTCTAGCAGGAAAAGTTTGTACCTATAATCATCAAAGCGACTTGAGTTATTGCCCCGTTACTTTCGAACAAGATCTCAAACCACAGTATCATCAATCTGTTCGGCAAACCGTCATAACATTGTATTTCCAATCATTTTAGGTTTCTTTTGTTTGGTCATTTGCTAAATATCTTTCGGAATAGTTGAAACAATCTCACTTCGTCTTTCACATTATTTCACACGCTTATGTTATGTTCCGTGTTCATTTGAGAATTCTCATCTGCATCCTCTAAAGATATTGTCGTGTTGTTTGTATTTATTTAGGTTTATTTCTCAGATTTGATTGGAATATATGCAAATAAGACATCACTTTTTTATTAGTACCTTTCCCCACTTCTCACTTTATATGCAACTTACAAATAAACAAATCAAAAGCTTTGCATTCATTTAATTCTCCTAAATGTTAAAACCCGTTCCATAAATCAATGCTCGAATGAGCATCCTGGAGAGGCATTACTTCTGTTTGTCTCGTCCAAAAAAATAAATAACAAAGGATTCAATTCATAATACACAAATCACGTGTCACCAAGGTTGTACCTACTGCTTCAGAAACAAGTTTATCGTACTTATAAAAAAAATCTTATTGAAGGATTCTTCAACTGAAATAACTCGACCTCGATATTATGTTTATTCAGCTCTTGCTTTAGTATTGCCACAATTCATTTAATTCTCCTAAATGATAAAATTCGTTCCATAAATTCATGCTCGGATGAGCATCCTGGAGAGGCATTACTTCTGTTTGTCTCTTCCAAAAAATTAAATAACAGAGGGTTCAGTTCATAATACACAAATCACGTGTTACAAAGGCTGTACCTACTGCTTCAAAAACAAGTTTATCGTACTCATAAAAAAAATCTTATGGTAGGATTCTTCAACTGAAACAACTCGACCCCGATATCATGTTTGGTCAGCTCTTGCTTAGGTATTGCCACAATTACAAGAAAAAGTAGCATCAAGTTTTGAAAGTAATTTTCAGCAAAAAAGAAAAGTTAGAACATTACAAACCAAAGAAAGTAAGTCGTTGGATCTGACTACAACATAACTTATCTGGTTAAGACAAACTTTGAATATGACTAAGATATAAATAATCTGATTAGGACAAACAAATTCAAATTTCTTTTAATTTTGTACTAATAGTTACCTCTTCTTCTTCCATTGATAATTTGTTTCAGCTTCCTTTATTGCTCAAACAATATCTCTCTACCCTCTCTCTACCTCAATGTCATTCACGATGTTTAGTTTAATAATTCAAATTACTCTTTTACTTCTCTTTAAAGTTATTCCGTTTCAGTTCTATCTACTACCTGATCCCACACTAATTCAATTTTTAATTCTAATCAGTGTATATCTACTTTACTTTTTCATTCCCAAACTGCAGTTATTTCAGATTCCTACAATTTCCAAATAAATATAACTCAATTTCAACTTTTACACAACATCTTGCTATCCTTTCAAAGTTGAAGTTGTTGTTTGCATTTTTCTCCAGTATGGAGTATTGAACAAGATTGTCTGAACACTCCACTTATCAAGGTACTTTCATCTTTCTCACACAACCTGTTTGAGAAAATTCCTCCACCAATTGTATTTTAATTTTCTCAGCTTCGGCTTCCTTATTACATCTACTGTTATGTTGTTCTATGTCCATGGTTTCCCATTAAATTAAAGGTCACATGTAATGTCTCAGCACATCTTTCAAATCTTCGAAAGATGAAATTGTTGTTTTGATTTTTTTTTTATGGAGTATTGAACAAGATTGACTCAAGATGATCATCCTCTACTCATCATGAGAATCTCAATATACTCTCAAGTTTATTTCGTTAGATTGAGTTATATGAAGGTAACCATAGTCAACCAAATAACATGTCTTAACCCTTTCTCCATTTTGACAGAACCACCATTGTAACTTTCACTGCATATAATTATTAAAACCGCATTTCATATTATTTGCCACTATTTACATTTTTTCCTCTTTATGACACTACATTATTAATATAATTATGTTGCTGTATTTCATAGGTTCGCCTCTCCCGCTTGCATCCCAACCAACTACTTTACCACTTCATCACCGGCTATAAGAACCAAGGTAATTCATCTTTCTTTCTGTCAATTTCTGTCACAATTCATCCCGCCAATCTAAGTATAATTGCAACTGCCTGCAAATACTCTTTTCGTATTCATTGTTGTGTATGATCTCATGACAATCCATTTCATACATAAATAACAGACAATGCGTTCATCTAAGAATATTGCCCCCGCTAGAGTCATGCTCATTAGGAATCTTAATCCATATCAACTAAAGTGGACAACTAAAGGTAGAGTGACATCGAAGAGTCCCCTCAAAACCTACGCATCTGTTAGGGGATCAGGAAAAGTGTTTTCATTTGATATTCTTGATTCTGATGGGGGTGAAATTCGTGTTACGTGTTTTAATGATATCGCTGAACATTTCTATAGTGAACTTGAATATGGGAAAGTATATTTAGTTTTCAACGGAAAGTTAAAACCAGCCTCCAAGAACTTCAATCATCTTCCAAATGATTATGAGATCTATCTACAAAGCAATTCAACAATTGAGCAACACATGGAATATGATACTACCATACCGAAGCAACAATTTGGTTTCCGACCCATAGCTAAATTTGAAAACATGAATAATGACTCTTTCGTGGATGTTCTTGGTGTGGCTTTATCTATAACGGTCACAAAAACTATATTGAAGAAAGACGAAACAGAAACACTAAGAAGAACTCTACTGTTAAAAGATATGTGTGGTTGTAGTGTGGGAGTGACATTATGGGGAGAATTCTGCTCTAAGGAAGGTCAACAAACCCACGATATGATCGAGTCTGGATTGCATCCTGTTCTTGCTATCAAAGCCGGTAAAATTAATGAGTTCAACGGAAAATCAGTGGGAACCCTTCCCTCCACCAAAATAATGGTAGAACCCGACATTACGGAAGCTCACGCCCTAAAATCATGGTTTGAGGAAAGGGGAAACAAAACCCCATCCATCTCGATTTCCAGCCAATCTTCTGGAGCTGATAATACAATGCGCAAGGTTATATCCCAGATTAAAGATGAGAGCCTTGGAAAATCTGGAGCCCCTGACTGGGTAACAGTTGTCGCTAGAGTTGCATATTTGGAAACCGAAAACTTTGCCTACCCTGCTTGTCCTCTAATGGTTGGAGAACGTCGTTGCAACAAGAAGGTTATGAAGGATGACGAGCGCATATGGCATTGCAGCAAGTGCGACCAAGTAGTACCTCAATGTGAGTACAAATATATTTTACAGTTACAGATACAAGACTCCACCGGGACTACATTTATAACAGCATTCCAAGAATTCGGTGAAGAAATCATGGGAATGACAGCAATGGAGTTGTCTCACTTGAAAGATGAAGATGAAGAAAAATTCATGGACACCATAAGGAAGGTTGTCATCACACAATTTAGCTTCAAGCTAAGAGTAAAAGAAGAAAGTTACCATGATGAAAACTATGTGAAGTCAGTAGTTGTGAAGGCAGAAAGAGTAAATTTCTCATCAGAGTCGAAGGTTCTTTTGGATTCAATGGGTAAAAACATAGAATGAATGACTTCTTCATGTGGACAATAGCTTAGAGTTACTCTTAATCCAGTATCACATCAATTATCATTGCTTGTTTCATTTTTATGTTAGTTTTCCTATTACTGTCTTTGCTTGTTAGTAGTTTCACAATATATTGGCATTATAGTCATATATATATATATATGCATCACATGAAAATGTAGTCAGGTTTATGAAGATTGATGTTTGAATTTCTCTTTATGTTATGAAGATTGATGTTTTCCTTATGTCTACTCAATGGTTTCCAAATTTTCATTTTTCATAATGCATGGACTATGATTACATGATCAGATTTGACTGCACATAAAGACACACCCTATGTGTTTGATGAAATGTGTAAATGAAGTTCTAGGTTCTAACATATATTACAAACATTATGCGCATAATTTGTAATCCCATAGACTGTAACTGGGATTCCTCATTTAGATGACTCTGATCCACTGAAATCCTTCCAAAATCAAGCTCTTCTTCATCAAAGAAAATACATAAATAAAAAAGATACGAGACTCATAACCTAGGTTGCTTTCCACACCCTATATTGAAATAGACATCACATTTAACAAACAAGGTTTCCTCAAAATTTAACAACATCAGTAGAAAACAAGCAACTCAATTTCTGCATTCTGATATGTAAAAGTGCTCAAATAAGCTTCCTGTTCTGAAATCATTTCCTCCGAGCCATACCCACCTTACTATTACTACTATTATCCACCATCTTAATCTATTTCTTACCAGTATGTATGTCAGCAATGAAACTGCATAGTAACAGCATTCCAAGAATCCGGTAAAGAAATCATGGGCAAGACAACAACGAACTTGTTTCACTTGAAAGATGAAGACAAAATCATGGACACCAAATGTAAGGTTGTCTTCACATAATTTAATTTCAACCTAAGAGTAAAAGAAGAAACTTACCATGATCAACACCATGTGAAGTAAATCGTTGTGAAGGCAGAAAGACTAAATTTCTCATCATAGTCGAAGTTTCTTTCGATTCAATGGGTAAAAACATAGAATGAATGACTTCTTGAAGTGGATAGTAGTTTAGACTTACTCAGTGTCACATCAGTTAGCATTGGTTGTTTCATTTTTATGTTAGTTTTCCTATTATTGTCTTTGGTTGTTAATAGTTTCACAATATATTCGCATTATTGTCTTATATATATATATGAATCACAAGAAAATGTAGTCAAATTTATCATCTTATCCTTCAATTTTCTCTTCTTTTTATGAAGATTGATGTTTTCCTTACGTCTACTCAATGGTTTCCTAATTTCCAATTTTCCTAATGCATGGACTATGATTACATAATTTGAATTGACTACACATATAAGCACACACTATGTGTTTCATGAAATGTGTAAATGAACTTCTAGGTTAAAACATTTAGATTACAGACATCAGACGCATGATTTGTTACCGCATACTTTGTAGGTTAAAACATATGGACTTCACAATTTGTAAGCTTTTTTCCACTCTGACATATTTCTTTTTTTAGGTTAGGAATGGATGTGCTAGGGCTAATCAAACTCAATCATGAATTAAACCAAATAGAGCTTACTTTTTCTAACTTTCATCTTCTTGTATGTGGTTCTGTTTGTCTACAATTTCTGCATGTTGGGTTTTAATTCCCATATTATTTTTTTCCCTAAATAAATTTTGTTTCGATCCACGTGTCACCGTATGTTCATGTGCTATTGCTCCTATTGTGTCCATCGATAAATTTTGTTTTAACAAGGTGCTTTCCTCACTAAATAATATGTAGGATCCTTTCTTGCTTTAAATTAAACGCGCTTAACTTTCTTAAACTACGTTTCGATCATCACCAGAACAAGTGAAGACACAATACAGAAAGGTACGCTTCACATGGCAATAATTCTTCATCATGAGTTTACGGGTTTGTTCATATTTAGGTGAAAGATGTTTATTTGCTTGTTTGTATTGCTTGGACTTTGTAGCTGTCCTTGCTGGTTCACCCTCATAAATGTAAGCATCCACAAGTAAAGGAGGTGTTTTCAGGTAATATAGACCAGCCTTTCCACATTTCATTTACGGTGTGGGTTACGGTCGATTTTTCTTACTTCATCTTCTCATTTATTTTTTGGTGCACTCTTGCTGAATGTATCATGGACTTCTACTAAAATTCTTCTCATACCTGTTAACGACTGCATTTCATCAACTAAACTTTTATTCTTAAAGAAGTTTATACGTTTCTTACAATATCACGAGTAAAATTGTTGCTCTATAAAGCATTACAACACATTAACTGTAGTTTTTTGCTTTAGTTGTTCTTTAACTGTTGTCGTTTACCCACTTTTATTGGTTGAGGGATGCAGCTAGCTTTATCAGTTGTTGCGATGTGTACATTTTACCCTCTTGACGATCTCAACGCACTCATGTTCTAGCAATCTCATATAAGGTGAGAACATTGCACAACAATTCTTTTTTACATTTTCCCATCTTCTTTTACTTCACTCCTTCCCCGGTAACTACTTAGCTATTAGTAAGAGCCAACATTTTTAGTCCGTTACTTCTGCACAAAACCAACTTCCGTACTTTATAAATAAAGAAAAAGGATGTGGTTTATGTTGCATTAGAATATTGTCTTCATCATCACCAAACATAATTTTGAAATTCATTAAATTTTTTCATCAACAAAGCAACTAGGTTATCTTCCTATCCATTGAACAGTGTTATTTTCTCTTTCCCCAATTTTATTTTACTTATTACAAGATTGGTTATCTATTATGGTTTTACTTCCGTAGATAAAAAATAGAAATGAAAGGGAATCAAACAGGTGTTAAAGCTAGATACACAACCATTACAAAATTTACGACACATTTATATCTTCACATCTGCAGGATTTAGTGTTATTCATATACTATTGTCTAGGATTGCAACCACAGAAGCAGATGTCCACATCCCCACCCGCACAACCATCAGAAATAGACCCCAACTTCACACCCACCATTGAGACACCTCAATTAAATGTAAGTTAACTAAATATTAAAACATTTTTTTCGACTGAATATTCGTTTAATTTGAAAAAAAATTATCTTTTTAGTTGATTTCCTAACTATAGTATATAGAACCTCTTACATCATTCTTTTTTTTTTATTTCAAACAACCCACTAGAATCGTCTTATAGCACAACGTTTACATCGTGCACGAGAACGTACTCAACGCCAAGATAAGGGAAATGCGTTGGAAATTCAAACACATGCAAGTATTACTCAGGTATTTTCCCTACCTCTCAAGGCGACATCCCCACTCAAGGTTCACCTCTACCCATTATTGAATGTATTACTGAGGTAATTTACCTTACCTCTATGCCATTACAATGAATAATCTCCAACATTCATGTATTTCAATTTAAGTACATAATTTTTGCACCATTCACCTAGAACCGTTGTACTAGATAACGTACACGTCGGGAAAGGGAACCTCTCACACCAACATAAAAGGGAAAATCGTCGGCTATACCTACTAATGTATGTCACTACCTCTTTCTCTTTACTCCATCCTAATTTCAACCCCTTTATATACTTTGCAGCCAACCTAAAAAGTAAAACATCTCAATCCCTTCATATTATTAAGAACATTTGGATTTATTGTCCATTCCTGTACAAAATTTACACAATATATATTTTGATTAATTGATGAAAATATTAAACAATTTTATAAAGGTCCAAGATGATGGGATGATCAACTTTTTAAACTACGTACCTTCACGGAGTTTGAGAATAGGTGAACCAAAATATATTCCATACGTACAACCTTCACATCAAACAACCACCGACTTTGTTTATGAGGTTTGTTACAATTACTTTTCACATTGTAAGTGTTTCTAACTTAAATATCTGCACTAAATTTCTTCTACAACATCAAATGTTACTTGCTGCACCAATAGAATCGTGTTATAGCACAACATTTGCGTCGTGCACGCGAACATACTCAACGCCAAGATAAGGGAAAGCCGCTGGAACTTCAACCTGATGTATGTCAAACTAAAGGTGACGTCCCCATAAATTCTTTAGCTCCAACTACTGTTGAATGTATTACTGAGGTAATTTGCCTTACCTTTCTACCATTACACTAATTTTTAAATTTTATAATCTACAATATGCATATTTTCCTATTAAGTACTTAAATTTCGTCACATCTACCTACAACCATTGTATTGGACAACAAACACATTTGCAAAGGGAACGTCTAACCCAAGCAGAAAATGAAAAATCAACGACAATACCTACAAATGTATGTCCTTACTCATTTTGTTTAGTCTTTTATAATTTAACCCCGTTATTTACTTTCCAGTTGAACCAAACCTAAAAAGTTAAACTTCTTCATCCCTTCATATTATTACATAAATTTAGATTTATTCATTTTTCCTCACCGAACTTAGTACAATATATTTGGATTCATTAATGAAAATATTGAAATATTTCTAAATGTCTAAGATGATGGCCTAATCAACTTTTTTCAAAATGCACCTTCACAGATTTTGAGAATAGGTAAACTAAATGACACCCCAAACATACAACCTTCACACCGAACTACCACCGAATATGTTTTTGAATTTGTTTACCATTACTTTTTTACATTGTACCTATCCTTCAAATTCAATATCTAATACACTAATTATCTTCTAAAATTTCAATTGTTACTTACTTTCCCACTAGGATCGTCTTATAGCACAACACTTGTGTCGTGCACGCGAATGTACTCAACAACAAGGTAAGGGAAAGACATTTGAAGTTCATACTGATGTATGTCAAACTAGAGGCAATATCCCTATACTACCTTCACCTCCAACAACTTTTCAATGTATTAATGAGGTAATATGCTTTAAATTTCAACCTTTACCCTATTTTCCAACATTCGTGTATTTGTAATTCAAGTACTTAATTTGTTCCACATCAACCTAGAACCACTGTATTAGAAAATGTAGGGTGTGTTTCATAGCAATTTGGGGTAAGGAAAAAAATAGAGAAAAAATTACTCCGAAAATTTTTTTTCCCCAATAAACTTTTTCTCCGTAAACATTTTCCATATTTTCTATTTTTTGGTTCATATCAGAGAAAAATCTTTAGTTTTCCATTTTCTTAATTTTCCAGTGTTTGGTTTACTAGGGGAAAAAATATGTGTCCTACTTCATTACTTTTTCCTATGTTTATTAACCAAGGAAAATATGTTGTTAAACATCAAAATAAACCATATTATCCATAAAAGTATACTTTCAAAATGTATAGCAACTACCAAACCAAATCAAACTAATACGCTAATAAGTACCTAAAAATTATTAAAATTAACACAATCTCCTAAATTACTAGTACTAATGCTAAGTTGAGTCATACTAAAGTGTATCAATTTGCGAAAAAGTGCAACTACTTGACCCTTGATCAACCGTTGGTTAACTTTCTCTTTAACCATGTTGTTCTTCTTAATTGAGGAAAGTCAAGGAATATACGTGTAAGTTCGGGTTTATCTCCGAAAATATACATAACATCTTCAACCTCTTGTTCGCTCAAGTTTGGAATGGCCATCAATGCATCTTCCACACCACGAACTGAAGGAGCTTGAACTGCTTCGACAAGTTTGTTGCAGCTTGCGCAAGTAAAATAGATGTTTCATCAGATTTTGACTGTCGTCTACGTTTTGGAGCTATAAATTGATCTCGATTAACGGAAGTTGGAGAGCATAGCCCTTCATCTTCATCCAGATTGATGGACGTCATATTAACATTTTCACCTATAACAAAAATATGATTAGTGTGTTACGTAAATGATTAAAAGTTGATAAAATTTTCAATGATTGACTAACCAGGTAATTCGTGAGAAATATCATCAGCTTCCATTTGTCTATTGCTATTAGCTTGTTCTGTCCCAACGATGACTCCTAATTTTTCTTGGTATGGAAAACTCTTCGTACGTAAATTTTTTGCATTGGGGTGTGACTGACAATAAACAATGTGAAAGACAAAGTCAAAATTTATTTGTAAATTTTTTAAGAGAATATATATATAATAAGTACCTCTACGTATTCTCTCCATGCATCGTCATCTGCCTCAATGCGAAAAGTTACATTGTTAAAGCCAAACCCGCTAGCGTCGATTGCATGTTTCACTGTTATGTAATGGTTTCTGAATGTTTCATACGAGCTTTGATATTTTTAACAGTAATACGGATTCCCGTCTTCTTATATATTTCATCAATTACTAGTTGATTTCCATTTTTTTCCAGCCAAAATGTAATCATAAAGCTTATTTACTAGAATATCATCCATTATATCCACGTCACAGTAGGCTTCTTACACCTTTTGTTTGAATAGACAGGGCCAGATTCAGCATCCATCTTTATCAACACATAGAGAATCACAGTGTCATCTATTTTGATAAGCTAAAACTATATAAATTGTTCGATAAAAACATAATTTAGAGAATAGACAGGGCCAGATTCAGCATCCATCACAGTGTCATCCATCTTCATTTGTTATACATTTGGTATTTACACCCTGTGTGACACTATTTAATTGACAAAACGGCTCATTTTTTTTTCATAAACTTTTTAAAGATTTCCTTCTTATTAATAATCATATTCATTTTGTTCTTTGTTAATCACAGCGTGCACACGATTTATATTATTAATCATCAATCATTAATCCATCAACTCACTTTAAAAGGTAAGTGAGACAATAAAAAAACATGTCTCATTCTTTTGTTTAGTCTTTATCTTATTTTTTTAACAAAAAATAAACTTGTTCTTTCTTTTTTAAATCAAACCATGCGGGTCTGACTTTAATAATTAAAAATAGAACAATAACCTTAATTGACACTCTCATAAAAAAAACCTTAATTGGCAATAGATTTATTCTCACTAATTAAGTCTAATTTTTTGGGTTATTTACTTTTGACCCCTAGTTTGTAATTAACTTTCTTTTTTGCTTCAAGTTTTTTTAGAAATAAAAAAGTGGATTCCTTTTTGTAAAACCATCAGTTAACTTTAACACCAGATTTTTCTTTTTTACCTTATTACCCTTTTTCTAAATTGATTTCCATATATCCCTTCTCTCTTCTTCAATGTTTCTCAACGTGGTCGCCAGTACCCAGCCAACCCTCCTCGACCTTCATGAGTTTTTTTTATTTATTTCTCACCCCTGACTACTCTCTCGTCCTCTCTCTACTTATATAGTGACTAAACTCTATTTTCCATTCTCGTTTGATATTTCTAGGGTTTTTTCTATGATTCTAATTCTCCACTCTCGCTAGTGAAGTTAGTTAACGATGGTGGATATGGTAACTACAGAAGGTTAGTACGACTCTTGAATGAAACTACCGATGAAGAAATATCGTGGAGATTAAACTTGGATGGGATTCAAAGATCGTAGCATATCGAAATATCATGGAGCAGTAACTTATAGGTGCATCTTTAGCCAAATTCTTTTTTTTTTACTGAAGCTTATATTTAGTTGTTCATTTCTGGTAATATCTTGGTTTTTTCATACAATTTCATGGAGCAGATTGAAATTGACATATGTTGGATTGAATTTTGAATTCGATAGTTTTTTTTATTACTTTTAGTCTCTGATGAGTTCCTGACATACCCATAGGTGAAGCTTGGAATGGAGAAATTTATGGCCATTGCAGAGAGATTATCTCCCACTGCTCAAAATAGAGAGAGGCGGAGAGAGAGAAAGAGGTTATAAGAGATATATGGGTTAGAAGAAGATTTATCTCTTTCGAAGGTTCGATTCTCGATTCGGAGGTGAGAGTCACGTTCTTGTCGTTGATCGATCTATCTCTTTCTCAAGTTCCATCCTTGGTTCACTTCTTTTGCGCTTTTGATTTGATGATTTTGATTGAATCTCTTAGATTTTTTTACGATTAAATAAAATTTTCTACTTAATTATTTGTGACATTTGGATATCAGATCATCTATGAATCTAAGATGTCAATTACGTACTGACAGAAGATGTAGATATATTATTTTCAATAACATCAGATGAACATCTGATTAATGTGATTGAAGAATATGATTTAGCAAGTAAAAAGAAATCATCACCAACGAAGATCAAAACATTTCTTTGGCCTAAGAAATCAACTAAAAAATCATCTCCCCTTTCATCTGTCATTAATTATCCCAAATTTTCAACCCTTGCTATCGCTGGCGAAAATTGATAACTTCGTCAGAAGATGTCAGTAACTCATCGGTCGGATTTTCGAAATCAATTGGAAGAAAGCTTCATTATTGTTATCATCTTTCTCCTGGTGTTTGATGATCCAAAAAATAGTCATCAGTTGTCTGAGGTCAATAAGTCATGAAAAGATCGAAAGCCCAATGGATCAACCCGTATCAAGTCAACTAGGAGTCAGTATGATTATCTTAGGCGCTCAAATACAACTAAGTCTGCCCTGGGATTCAAGAGAAGACTAGGGGGTCCGCATAAGTTGAGTCGGTTCCTTAGTTCTGAAACATTGGGGTAGAAGCGTGCCTAATGCTTACCCGACAGAATCCCAAATCCTATCGAAGATCCCATTAGATGAGGATCTTAAGTATTTATTAAACTTGGACTTCTATAAGAAAAAATAACTTAGCACAAATATATAAAAAATTAACAAATAAAATAACTAATCTTCGTTTGTCAAAAAATAAAACAGAGACGAAAAGGGTTTAAAAGATTTAATGTACTTACCATTTTTTTTTTATCAGAGAAGATGAACAGAAACTACAACTGAGAAGTTGAGATAAACAACATCAGAGAAGACAATCTTTTCCTGATCAGTTTGAAGTGAAGAGTCAAGAAGGTGGGAGAAGATGAGAGAAGGTGGAAAAGTTGTCTGGACTATGGAGTGAAAAGTCAAGAGAAGATTCGAGAAGATGAAAGAAATAGTCTGAATTCTGAAGTAAAGCTCCAATAGAAGGTGCGAGAAGATGGAAGAAAGAGTCTGAAATGAAGAGCAGAAAGTGCGAGAAGATGAAAGGTGGAGTTTGAAGAGATGATGGATTTAAATAGAAAGGGGAGCGACGCTAGTTAGGGTTTGAAGGGACGCCTCTTCAGATCCAACCGTTGAGATTAGCGCTTGAAGAGACATGGAATCTCAGTCGTTGGATCAATTGTACAAGGCATGCAAGCAAGCGGGATATATAGCAGGCGGGTCTTCTAATAGGCGCTCTCTCAGGCACATTATTTAACCAAACTATAACGAACGCTTAGCAACCGGTCATATCGGGTCGGACTATAACAAACGCTTAGTAACCGGTCATATCGGGTCGGACTATAACAGACGCTTAGTAACCGGTCATATCAGGTCAGATCTAGGTAAAGGGCTTTGTCCGTATCCCGCTCATCAAAACCCGCCTCCACACCCGACTCGGGCTCAATTTGTCCGTTGACCTCTTGCGGTCTGCGCGGACACCTTATGGTCACGGGCTCGCGGACCAATTTCCCGGCCCTATCTAAGAGCATAGTGGGGTGAAAAATCTTGACCCATAAACAAGTCCATATATCCAAACCGAACATCCGTATAGCAATGCCCCTATTTTGATACTCACGTGCACTACACGTGAGGCAAGCAATAGTATTAAATTGTGCGGTGTCAATCTCATAGACAGACCACCCATCACCAATCCACCAGACCAGAGCAGATAGTGAGATAGACTGATATTAGAGAGTAGAGACTAGAGAGAGAAAGTTTGTAAACTATAAGCTCAAGGAGTTCTGATTCAGGTGGATTTTCCTAACATTTTTTTTGTTTCTGTTCATATGTTGGTACCCATTCTTGAATTCTTGTTTGTCAAAGAAACAGAAGAATTTTACTTATCTGTTAGGTTATTTTATCTATTAGGTTGAGTTAGTTTAGGGATATCTCTGAGTTTTCTGAATTTCCTTTTAGTATGCCAAGAACATTTATTTTTCTAGCCCTAAGAATTCATTTATACTTTGTTTCACAAAAAAACCCACAATTTGTTGAACTCCTTGTAATTTATGCCATGCACTTTTACTGTTCTTAGCTATAAACTTTGATCCTTTTTTTTATTCATTACAATTTGTTTATTCTTTTACTCCTTGTCTTTCAGATAATGAGTCACTGTGTTCCTCACTGGAATATGGAAGATGATATTTTATCCATAGGAAGCCAGAAAAGATCTATGGGGTCAGTTGTATAATTCTCTCTCTCTCTCTCTCTCTCTCTCTCTCTCTCTATATATATATATATATATATATATATATATATATATATATATATGAACTTTAGTTAGTAAGTTCAAATTAGTTTCTTTTCCATGATATTTAGTATGTTAACTTTCAATATCCCAATTACCCGAATTTGCAGAAATGAGCAGGAGCTTGTAGAGCTCTTGTGGCATAATGGGCAGGTGGTTTTGCACAGCCAAACACCTCAAAAATCAGCTTCAACAACCCCAAACGGTTCGGGGCAAATTCAAAAACCAGAGAAACTAACATCAAAATCCGGGAATTTAGATAATATGATTCGAGAAGATGACAACACATCATGGATCCAATATCCTCTTGAAGATTCTATGGGTCTGGAGTTCTTCCCAAACTTCTTTAATGATTTTCCAAACTCTCACCAGATTGAACCTGAAAATTCAACGAAAAAGTATGGGGACAAGAATGTTAGTTTTGGTGGTTCAGAGGAAACTAATGTTCTTTTCACTGGCAATACAGTAAGGTCACTACAACCAATTTTGAGACAGATGAACAACGGGAATTTAGTACAAAATCCAATGCCGCCTCCTCCAGTGAAAGTTCATGAATTATCAAGACAACCCAAGGAAGGAATGTCTAAAATCTTGAACTTTTCTCATTTTTCTAGGCCAATTAAGGGTGAATTAGGTTCATCAAAAGGACATAAAGGTTCAAGTCATGTTACAAGGGGAGATGCAGGCGAGTCTTCGGTTATGACAATTGGGTCAAGCCACTGTGGGAGCAACCAACTACCAAATGATGTTGATTTAAGTCGGGTATCGAGTAATGTTCTCGGTACTGAGTGTATGTTTACAGGACCTTTGAAAGAGGATTTTCAGAGATTATTTTCTCAAGGTGAGAAAGGAGGAACAGAGACTCTCGACCCAACTGTTACTTCGTTTTCTGGTGGATCCGGGGGCAGTTTTGGTGCAACAGGGAAGCAATCAACTAGCACCCACAGTCACAAAAGAAAGGGAAGAGATGCTGAGGAGTCAGAGTGCCACAGTGAGGTTAGATAATTTCTTCTTTTCCCATCATTTATTCTATGTTCCTTATGGCATGTTTGTTTTTTAACATCTGAATCTGACTCAGTCTTATATGTATTTTACATGTTGAAGCATGTGTTGATGCTTGATTTTGTCCTTTAATAAGATCAGATCATAAGCTTGTTCAGATGAAGAATTGTTTCAAGATCTATGTCAATTAGACAGAAAGAGGAATGCAAAACTCATATATTGTTAAACATACAAAAATAATTCAGATTTCTCTTTTCATAAATTTGAATAACAAACACTACCTTGATCTAAGTTAGATGATCATGGTGAATCTAAATATGTAAAAACATGTAGGAGGCTGAATTTGAGTCAGCTGAGGCGAAGAAACCACCTCAACGATCTGGGTCTAACCGTAGGAGCCGTGCTGCTGAAGTTCATAATCTCTCTGAGAGGGTAAGTTGGGGAAATATGTCTAATCATTAAGTTCATCTGAGTTATTCTCTCTAAAATGTTTCTTAATTCAGAGAAGGAGGGATAGAATCAATGAGAAGATGAAGGCACTTCAGGAGCTTATACCTCACTGTAATAAGGTATGCTCTTTTTTTACTTCCATTTCTTTTACTTCTCTGCGTCAAATTGATTATTTCTTTTTCAATTTTCTTCATATAACTTGTCTGTATATCTCATTATTAAGCTTACAATTGAATCTACAATTGAAAAACCGAGTAAAAACATTACTTTTTATCACCCTTTTGAAGTTTTGATTTTATTTTTATAAATACACTCTAGAACTTATAAAGCTGATAAGAAAAAAGGTTTCTCAGATTCTCCAAGAATGTGTTCCCTGACTTCGTACGAGACGAGGGAACCTTTCGTTTATTTCTAATTTGTATATTTCATCATTACTAGCTTATATTTTGATTAATTTAATACCTATTTGAATTTGAACTCCCCAGTCAGACAAAGCATCTATGCTAGATGAGGCGATTGAATACTTGAAATCACTTCAGTTTCAAGTCCAGGTATGAAAATTACATGATATGAACTACTTCGTTCTTCTTTCCCCTTTTGTTCCTTCAAACACTGTCCATCATTTATTTTTATTTTTTTGAATTCTAGTTAATGTGGATGGGAAGTGGGATGGCGCCGATGATTTTTCCAGGCATGCAGCATTATCTCTCAAGAATGGGTATGGGAATGAACCCACCTCCTTTAATGTCTATGCACAACCCAATGCACTTACCAAGGCTTCCACTGGTTGACCAAGCTATCCCCTCGACTCCTGCTCCGAATCAGCCTTCTTTGTGCCCTCCCCCAATGTTAAGTACCGTTAACTTTCAAAACCCGATGCAAAACCCAAATATCTCTGATCCTTATGCACGCTACATGGGTTTCCACCATTCTCAGGTATGTCTTTTTCATGCTGCAACCTCTCTTTTTCTCTAACACAAAACTAATTTTTAATTTTTTAACGAAGTGCAATATTTATGGCATATATTTTGCATTTGAATCATGTTGTCATTAGAAATCTCTTCCTGATTGTACCAGCCTATGAACATGTTCAACTATAACCCTCAAGCAGTACAACAAAGTCAAAAGATTGGACCAAATGGTTTACCCTTCCAAGAAGGGGCCTCCCATGATTCCATTCCAAACAGTAAGTTTGTTACTACAAACCTTTGATTATTCTAAAATTTCATGAAACAATACGTAATTTAGACTGCCGTATGATTTTTTTTTTTTGTTCTTTTATTTTAATTAATATCTGCATTTGATTTTTTATTTTTTATAATTTCTTAGAATTTGAATTTCGGTCTTCGAAAGAGGAATCCTTATCTGTGTGTAATGAGAGAGGATCTTCCAATTATTAAAGTCTTGCCACTTACCTTATATTTATTCGATGATATTAACAGGTTAGTCTACGAAAGTTGATGCTTATCTTTTGCTTATGGTCTTCAATTCGATGACCACATACCTTTTTGTTAAGATAGGGGGTTTTAACGGTTTTCCTATTATTAGTGCTGCATCAGAGGTTCTGTCTAAACATTCAAGAATTGCTTCAATTTTATGCTGCGTCTTCCCACAATAATCTTGATACAGAGATGTGAAATGTAAATATGAAAGGAGTTTGGATATGCCTCAAACTTGTGCTATAAGAATAATTGCGAATTTCTTTACCACTCCATAATAAGCCCTAGCATTCTTATACTACTCCCTGTTAATTGTTAAATGTAAACGATCTTTGTTAATTTAATACATTATGTGAATCTCGCAATATTATCATTCCCTGTTGGAGCTATTTACTCTGATAATGTTGAATAAGAGTTTTTATTTTAATTATGTTACTCCCGTATCAAGTTTCTTTTTGAGGCTAAAACACGCTTACTTCCCCTTATCGAAAGATCAAAGTAAAGAAACTCACAATCTATTTGTGTACTTCAGAATTACGCATCATACTAGTTGTTACTAGAGGAAAAATTGTCAGAAAGTTATAAAAGATGTTATGTCAACTTGAATAATCCCATGTGGGACGAAAGTATTACACGAAAAAGAGATGAAAGAAATGCAGAAATGCGAAAATACTATGGTCTGGATAACTAGTTCAGTAGCTAGTGGGATGAGTATTTCTATTACTTCATGTGCTTGGCGAATGGATGTCAATTCGACATTGGTGCTACTTGTTATTGATTCTTCGGATTGCCCAGGTTTGTCCTTCCTTCTCTCTTCGTATTTTTCTTTAAGCGTTTATCCTTGTGCTTAATATACAGTAATTATTTGCTGATACATGTCGACCAAATTATGCTCTAGTGTTAATCTGTTCTAATGCAATTTATTGATCCTCAAATTGTACTTTTCCTGCGTAATGCTGCTTTTCCTAATTATTGTGATTTTAGACGTTAACAATATAATGTGCTTTATCTTCTTGTTTGATCGTATTTGGAATATTATGTTCCATTAACTTCAGAAAACTAATTATTGTGATTTGAGACATTAACAATATGGTGTGCTTTATCTTCTTGTTTGATCATATTTGGAATGTTTTATTCGATTAACTTCAGAAAAATTACAATGGAATTGGTAAGGTCAATCTGTACCTGCTCTTCTATATGATGCCAATTTACTTTCAATTATTTTTGGTACTTGGATTTCATTTTTCACAAATTTTCCTTTTTGTGTGAAGTTGTGAACCATGTTGCTTTAAATGTGATGAATCCATTGAATTGTTCCATTTTAAGTCCTTAGTTTCTTGTCCATATATATCATTTGTAATAAAAGCTAACCAACTACTTGCTGATTGAGATAGTTCCTCAGAGTCGATTTGACTTTCCGACATAGCTCGTGGTTGATCTACTTTTATCGTTTGCTTCTTGATCACAATTTCTAGTCATTTTTTGCTTGTACCAGAAAAGAACATGAACAATAATAAGCATTTTCACCAATTTAAGCGTCCCCACAAAATTTATATCTTTATAATGTCTCAACTTTTTCTTTTTGTGAGAAACCGACTACGATCTACCTTATCGTTACAAGGCATTGGTACATCATGAAGATGTGATAAGCACAATAACCGCCTAAGTTAAACAAAGCAATGTAAAAGGCCTAAAATCCAACAACATGAAAGAGGACTAAAGCCCAAGAAAGTTTATTACATTTATACCGTTAATTATCTAAATTCAATAACTATGGATTCTACGTCCTCTAGGAATCGACCCTTGGACCTCCAGGATTTCGGAATTTATGTCTCAACTTTTATTGATAAAGTGTTGTGAATTGTTTATCCTTGTTTCTTTGTTTGATTCCCCTTGACAACCAACATGATATCTGTCTAGCTATCTATCTACAATCATATCTTAAATTGGCCTTCGTTATTATTGAAGAACCCATGATGTTTAGTTGCATGATTGGCATCCTTCCTCGTAATAGGGAGAAATCAAGACTCATCTCAATTTAAATTACTTAATCATGTTTATATTAATGAAGAATTGGATTCTTGTAATTGCTTTATTTGTAGATGAACTTGCATAGTAAGTTCTTCACCACATTCTTGTCCAGGTTCTTATGTAAAGAAAAGGGTTATTTCCCTAATGGCCCCCTACTTTGTGACCAGCTTCCTGCTTAGCCCCTATTTTACAAGAAATGTCCATATGGCCCCCTCCGTTATAACACTGTTACTCTCTCTCTTCCATTTCTTTTCTCTCTCTGCCACCTCGTTAGTACCTGCCAACTCATCATCTTCTTCGGGAAGGTCGCCGGTCGACCAATTTCCGGCCGGCGACCTTTAAACCTAAAAAAAAAAATTTTTTCATCTCTCCTCTCTCTCTCTCTCTAAAAAAAAAAAAAAAAATTTTTACCCTTCGCCGGAGTTGAGAGAGAGAGAGGGAGGTGAAAAATTTTTTTTTTTTTTTTTTTAGAGAGAGAGAGAGAGGAGAGATGAAAAAAAAAAGTTTTTTTTTTTTTTTTAGGTTTAAAGGTCGCCCGGCCGGAAATTGGTCGGTCGGCGACCTTCCCGGAGAAGATGATGAGTCGGCAGGTTTTAACGAGGTGGCAGAGAGAGAAAACATGTTGGAGGAGAGAGAAAAGAAATGGAAGAGAGAGAGTAACGGTGTTATAACGGAAGGGGGTCATATGGGCATTTCTTGTAAAATAGGGGGCTAGGCAGGAAGCTGGTCACAAAGTAGGGGGCCATTAGGGAAATAACCTTAAAGAAAATGACATTTAGATGCTTCTCTCTCTCTCTTTCTCTCTCTGACTTTAATTTTTTGCATCTTTATGTATAGTCATACTGTATACAAGTTGTAAGCTGTTGTCTATTTGAATATCAATTATTGAGTCTGGGCAGTCACTCTGTCTCTGATGTGAACAAACAGGTCAGAAAGATCCAGGAAGTCTAATTTCTGGGCAGGACAGAGAGAGAAAGAGGGATTGACAATGTTGTTTGGGACCCCCCACAAGAAGATCTAAGCAATGAAATAGATAACATTCTTAATAGTGGCCACTCATGTACAGTTGTTGGACAATGTGGACACTTCAACTTTTTCTCTCTATCCCTCTATAGATTTCTTTACCTCCCTCAATATCTTTATTGATTCTTGTTGGTTGTTAGAAGATGATATATGAGAGAGAGAGAGGTGGCCCTCTTCTAAACATTGCTCTTATTACATGTACAGTTTTCTTTTGGAGATATTTTATGGGACAACTCACAACTTGCACAAAATCTCACTTACAGTACTAATTCTTCTTTAATCGGACTCGAGTAGTGTTGAACTTGATCGGAGACGGCGAATAGCCTATGCATTTGGACTAAACTCTCTTAGGCTCGACCTAGAATTTAGCCAGGTCCGGGTGCCTGTGTGTTAAAGAATGTCAGGGATCTGTCTGAAATAAAATGATATTTTCATTGATTTTTTAAGAATTGTGTTACAATGAGTATTTATACTAAGTGAGACAATATACAAGAATGAAAACTACTAAATTTGTACCATTCTATATCCTAATTATAAAGATATTATATACTAATTGATATACTGATTGATACTCTCCCTCAAGTTGGAGCGTAGATGTTTTCAAGATCCAACTTGTTTAATGTGTTGGAGAAGATTCGACTGTTGACTGCTTGGTTAGGATATCTGCTAGTTGATATTCAGATCGGACAAACGACAATAATATTTGGATCAAGTTTCTCTTTTATGAACTGTCAATCTACCTCTAACATGTTTGGTCCTGTCATGTTGCATAGGGTTATTTGCAATATTAATTGCAGCTTTCTGCTTTCACAATGCCGTTCCATAGCTTGTTTGGATTTAAATCTAGTTCTTCCATCAAGTTTCTAATCCATAATAACTCACATATTTCCTATGTCATACTCCTGTGTTCAGATTCAACACTTGACCTAGACACTACTTTTTGCTTCGTCAAGTAACCAAATTTCCTCCTACAAAAGTGAAGTATCCTGATGTAGATCGCCTATCAGTTACATTGCCTGCCCAATCTGCATCTGTATGACCTTCAACATCAAACTGACCATGACAAGAAAACATCAATCTTTTACCAGGTACGGACTTCAAGTACCTCAAAATTCGAGTTACAACATCTAGGTTTGCCTCGCTCGGTGCATGCATAAATTGACTTACCACGCTTACCGCACATGCTATACCAGGTCTAGTATGTGATAAGTAGATCGATTTACCAACTAGACGTTGATATCTATCTTTATTGATGGGCACCTGGTCCGGTAATAACTCAAGCTTATGATTCTTCTCCATAGGAGTGATTGCTGGCTGACAATCCAACATGTCTGTTTCAGTTAAAAGATCACGGACATATTTTCGTTGTCGCAAAAAAATTCTTTGCTCCGAGCGGGCGACTTCAATACCAAAAAAATACTTCAACGCTCCAAGATCTTTCATCTCGAAATCTTTTGCCAAATGATGTTGTAATGCTAGTCTTTCTTCAGTATCATTATCTGTTACTATCACATCGTCAACATAAACAATGAGGCAGGTAATCTTTCCATTTTTATGTTTGAAAAATAAAGTATGATCTGCATTGCTCTGTTTGTATCCAAATTTCTCATGGATTTACTAAACCTTCCAAACCACGCTATTGGAGATTGTTTTAGTCCATACAAAGATTTCTTCAGTTTGCAAACCACATTACTTTTGATAGAATTCATCTTGCATCTAGGTGGAGGGTCCATGTAAACTTCGTCTTCTAAATCACCATGTAAGAATGCATATTTTACGTCCAACTGTTGCAAAGGCCAATTTGAATTTCCTACTAATGAGATGAGTTCTCGAAATGTGTTCATCTTAGCCACTGGAGAAAATGTCTCTGAATAATCAATATTATAGATTTGAGTGAAACCCTTGGCTACAAGTCTAGCTTTGTAGCGTTCGATATTTTTATCTGCTTTATACTTAACTGTATATATCCATCTGCATCCTACTACTTGTTTTCCTTCTGGGAGGGTGGTCATTTCCCTGGCTGAGTTCTTTAGGAGTGCCTCCATTTCTTCGTTCATGGCTTGAGTCCACTTCGGGTCCTTCAAAGCTTCCTGCACATTACTTGGAATGGATACAACAGATAATTGACATGGAGTGCCTCCATTTTTTCGTTCATGGCTTGAGTCCACTTCGGGTCCTTCAAAGCTTCCTGCACATTACTTGGAATGGATACAACAGATAATTGACATGTAAATGACGCACATGACGGAGGAGTCTAAACATAAATACATAATTAACTATGAGATAATTTTATGTTCGAGATGAGATCAGGTTCATATTTTTTTGGGGGATGCCTCTAGTAGTTCGAGGAGGTAACTGGTAGCTTGTATTTTCTATACCTTCTACAATGGAGGAAATATTAGAGGAATCTAGTTCAGTTACCTGTGGTCCTGTGGAGGATCAACTGGTCCGCATTGTCTGATTGGATGAGCGGTGGTACTATAGGAGGAGCTGGAGTTGCAATGATATCTTGTTCAACATTTATTGTAGACTGATACAAAACTATCACATCTTCAACTATTGCCTTTTGTTGGATATTAGAAGTCATCAATGTCCCATGCTCGGTAGTTGGAGTTACCACATCTTCAACTATTGTGGTGGATGAACTAGTGGTGTCGATAGTATCCTCTACAAATATAAAGTTCTCCCCCTGCTGGGGATACTCAGAGTCTCCCTAAGAAATAATACCCACTCTCACAGAAAGTAACATCAGCTGTAACATACATATCTGAGTAGGTGGATGGTAACCTATAACTCTTCTGAGTATTCGAATAACCAACGAATACACATTTACCTGCTCTTTGGTCAAGCTTACTATGTTGATGAGGATAAATCTGAATGTATGCAACACAACCAAATATGCATGGTTCTAAACTTGTTGAAGACGGAATATTATGGAATGAACTCAATATCTGTAAAGGAGTTTGGTATTGAAGAGTACTAAATAATGTTCTGTTTATAAGATGCGTAGCGAAACAAAGAGCTTCACCCCAAAAATTCTATGGCATATGGGCTCCCAACAAAGAAGCACGAATAACTACCAAAAGATGTTGATTTTTTTGCTCAGCAACACCATTTTGTTGTGGTGTATTAGCATATGTCGTTTGATGAACAATGGCAATTCGATTAAAAAAATTACTCATCTCATTAGAAGTATTTTCTCCACCATTATCAGATCGTAGTGTCATAATATTTTTCGAAAATTGTGTTTGAACATATTGATGAAACTGTTTGAACTTGCCAAAAACTTCACTTTTCTGCTTGAGAAGAAAAATCCATGTCATTCTAGAGCAATCATCAATAAATTTCACAAACCACCAGAAACCGCTAATGGTAGGGATTTTAATCGGACCCCAAACCTCAGAGTGAGCAATCATAAATGGCATAAAACTTTTATGTAATCTTAAAGGATAAGAAATTCGACGAGTTTTAGCCAAAAATACAAGTTTCACAATGAAAATCTGATTCTATAAACTTAGAAAATAAACCTGGAAACAAACGTTTCAAATAACTAAATGATTGGTGCCCCAAACGCATATGCCATAACCAAGTCTGTTTCATTCTTTCTGATTCATCTCCTCTAACGTGATGTGCCTGACTCAACCTTTCACTACAACCTTCTGTCAAGTCCAGGTAATATACTCGTCCTCTTCTAGTACCACATCCAATCACGACCCTGGTGAGAAGATCCTGAAAAAGACAATACGAGGGCCAAAAACACAGTGCAATTTCACAAATCAATTATTTGTGGAACTGATAATAAGTCATAATCAAGAGAGAGGACAACCAATACATGATCAAGGCTCCATGATGGAGTGAGAGGAATAGATCCTTTTCCAATAGTTCCATTAGCACTAGAAATATGAGTTTGGCTAGATGGTTTAGTGACGTGTCGACCGTCAAAGCTAGATGTCATGTGGTCAGTAGCACCAGTGTCAATTAGCTATAATCTATTACAAGTAAACGAGGGATTGCGTGATATACCTGAAGTAGCTAAAGCCATATCACTAGATGTACCTGCTGGAGATTCTGATGATGTCTCTGGAGCGCCGTCCTTAGATGCAAACGCTGCTCTTCTTGTATTCTTCTTTTGTCCCTTGTGAACCCATCCTGTTGGATAACCAGTAATCTCATAACAACCTAATTGTATGATTTCTTAAGCCACACTTAGTACACTTCATTAGTGGTCGATTTTGAGTAGAGTCTGACTTTTGGTTGCCTGGACGATATTATTTGGATTTAGATGTAACTAAGGTTGTGGCTTCGGAAGAAGTATTATCAAGTGGCATAGTGCCTTGTCGATTAACCTCTCGCTTAATATGTGAATACATTGCTTCAAGTTCAGGCTTTGGTTCCATTCTTAAATATTACCTCTAACCTGATCAAAATAAGAATCTAATCCTGCAAGAAAAATATAAACTCGAAAAAGCTCAATTTCCTGACGTCTAGTTTCTTTATCTGCTGGGTTCTCCATGTTAGTCGGACTTAGAAGATCGAGTTCCTGAAATGTCCCTGTAAGTTCACTATAATAATTGGCAACAGAACCACTGTTTTACTTCATAGTAAAACTTCTTCTATGCTAGTCAAATATTTTTTACTTCATCGGGTTCATCAGAATATGTCTTTTTAATTGCATTCACACTTGCTTAGCAGTCGTATAATGAATAAATCGTCGCATTAAAGTGGGTTGCATAACATCAAGCAACCAACTTCTAACTTGACAATCTGCAACACACCTCCATCTCAATAATTTGATGCCATAATGGATAGTTATTTTCATCTAGTTTAATATTAGCTGAAAAATATGAGTTGTCGTGACCACTAACGACGGAGCCAACAAATGACCCATCGGTGATCTATGATTGAGTATCTTTTTCACCAACCATTAGAAAGCAAATAGGAGAACAAAATAAACCTTTTTTTCTTTTCTTAAAAAAAGAAGTAGAGAGAGATAGGTAATGCCAGAGAATAAAACGTGTAAACTTAAAACCGATGGTGTTACCCGATGAAAAAATTGATTGTACCAGTCCTCTCCTCAATCTAAAGAAGAGAAATAAACCGACGTAAATAACTGATTTGATGATGATATGAGAAGTAGACAAATCTGATGTTGAATATATATTCAACTCAGACCAAATAATGAGAATGAAAATGATTCGACGAAGAATTTCGCACAACTATTGTGAAGCATCAAGATCGATGCTCTGATACTACGTCTGAAATAAAATGATATTTCATTCATTTGTTAAGAGTTGTGTTACAATGGGTATTTATACAAATAAGACAATATACAAGAATGGAAACTACCAAATTTATATTATTCTATACCCTAATTATAAAGATATAATATATTAATTGATAAGATTTCGGGAGTTTCAAGAATCCATTGCAAGTCCTGAATGTTTCTTTTTGCTGCTTGCTACCTATGTTTGATTTGGATTATCCATTTGATGATGCATAAAATGTCCAGACGTTGACTAACGTCTGAAGAGTCAAGATCAGACCTGAAGTCTCTTGGAACGACTCGACTTAAGGCAGCAGAACAGCTAAACACCTGACGGTCCACCACACGTTCCCCTAACTGGGAGGTCGCCGAAAGAAATCAGCTCTGCACTGAACGCCCTTGGCATGGATAGATCAGCCCTTGGATCTTAAAAGGAATAAGGGGGGTCTCTACAGGTTCGGCCCATATTTTACGCCCTAAACTGGGGAGATATCAGCGTTGCGCGACCTAATGACTTAATCCCGGACTTTCTAAAAAGATCTCAGTCGGCCTCACATCTTGAAGTGTTTAAGCCCGATTGGACTCCACGTATCTAGAAGAGGAAACTTCTCCTTTAAAGTCTATCACTCCGGCAAGATATATGCAAAGTATCCTTGAACTTAAGAACTTTCACTTATCAAAGATCCGGGATAGACTCGAAGAGAAACCCTAGATACGCAAAAAAGGTAACTTCCCTTACGGTTTGACGGCCACCGCCTCACCACCGCCACTAATCACAGTCGGTTTAATTTCGCCTATAAAAGCCCCCCCACTTCGTCCTTCACAGGACACGATCTCTTCACCCCGAAAAGATCACCCCCATACTCATAGTTCTCACAACTCGCCCCCAAAAGGATCGATCAATATTCATTATTTTACTACAAAGAGCACCCTGACTGTCTTGAGCGTTGGAGCGGTTTTCGAACCCTTTGCAGGTTTTCCCCCCTCGGGAACAGACGAACAGGAGCAAGGAGCAAGGAGCAAGGAGCTGGAAGAAAGGAGTTGAAGCAAAGGAGCAGAGCAGAGAACCAGAGCAGAGAAGCAGAACTGAACAGAGGAATCTCTCCTCTCCAAACAGAATATACCATCATAACGAAGGTTGTCATGCATCAACTCCCTTTTTCATGCTGATTTAACCGGGAACCAATTTCCGACATCATCATTTGGCGCTAGAAGGAGGGGCATCTCTCCAGCAAGTCATCAGATTCGGTAACCCGAACCCTACTCAATACTTTTTTAGAACTAACTACCTCACTGAGCCCTTCAGGCAAACATGTCCTCGGACGAAAACACTCCATGTGGGATGCCTCACAGGCTTCCCAACTCGGACGAACTCCTCGCCGAATTGGAGCAAGTCGGGGCCAACTACTACCGGAGAGACGAGGAGGCAAAACAATTGGAGGAAAGCCTCCGCAAAGACGAGATAGCCAGGAGGGCTGCCGCACCCGAGGAGAGGAAAGAAGTACTCAGGACGTTCGCGAGGAGGCTCTTCTCGCCCGGCGACACCTACACTCCTGAGGCCCTAACTCTGCAACCAGGCGACCAGATGCACCTGGAGAGCATCTTGAATGAACAAGGCGTGCTGAATCCGGACCAAACCCTACATACCCAAGAGAGCTGGAATAGGTGAGGGGTGCGTAGACGACCCCACCTAGGCCTGTCAATGGATATCCGAATATTCGACATCCGATCCGTATCCGTATTCGTTTTCTCTAAAAAAATCCGAAATTTCGGATTTCGGATTCGGATATTTGTTATCGGATATTAGCTTATCGAATGCGAATACGGATATACAACTATCTGATCCTATTATTATCCGATATCCGATAAGGTATTATAAAAATAATAAAAAATATAAGTATTAATAATATAATATATAAAGTAATATTATTAATTTCCAAACAGAAAACCCCTAATTCCTAAGTAGTCGGTCCCTTCCTAACCCTAAAGTCCCATTGCCCTAAATGCTAAATCCCTAATTTCTAACAGTAAAGCTTTTTCTCTCTCTAACTCTCGGCGTCTCGCGACTGAAGAACATGGCTCAAGGGTTAGGCTTGTAAACGGGTTTCTTTTCTTCTCTGATTTTTACTAGGATAAGGTGTTTCTTCTCTGAACTTTTGAGGTAAATTTGTTTCAGGTAAATTTCTTCTTCTTTAGGGTTTTTTCTTAAGTCTGTTTAGAATGTCTTCTCTGATTTGTTACTAGGATTGCTCTTAATTTTGTGCTTTCAATCTCTTTAGGTTTTACATTACAAAATTTCTTTTGTTGTTAATAAGAATAAGTAGCCTTCTTCACTAAACCAAAAAAATACAAGAACATTAGATTCTCCAATTGAGTTACATGCATGTTGAAAATACAAGAACATTAGATTCTCCAATGATGTAAATCCACCACCCCTGGAAACCAAAAAATCAGAAAGATTAATATTCAAAGTCACTTGAAAAAGGGTCTGTAGAAATGCCAACAAGTAAATGGTAATTGTTTGTATACCTAAAACAAATTCCATTTCCAAGTTCAATTTACTGATTATGTGATTCCCAGTATTCCAGTAATATTTATGCAGGAAATAAAAAATATATCTAGATGAGGATTGTTCATTTATGCACTTATCTTTAAAATCATTTCTTTTAGCATTATTAGTGAAAACGAATACGGAAACTATTGTTATTTGTGTCATGATTTAACTCCAAATTATGATATTAATGGTGTGCATGTTATTAATGAAGCTTAATATGAATATAGAATCTTATTAGTTATTAATGCTCTACTAATTTACTGATATGGAAAGAATTCTCTGAATCTATTTTTGTGTGTATAATTATTTTCCGCATTTGTATCGTAATCATTTTTTTGCAGGTTTAGAATTTTACATTTATATAATGTCACAACCTACAATTAGTGTTTCGACTTCGACTACTTGCCCTTCAGTGACATCTCAGCCAATAACCAATCTCAATGAGACAAATGTAGATAACACTCTAGTGGAAGGTGCGCCAGGACAACATGTACCTATAGAAGAAGTCCTTGAATGCAAAAAAAGGAAAAAGAGCTCAAAAGTGTGGCTTGAATTTGAGGAAAAAATAGTGAATGGAAAGACTATAGCTACATGCAGTCATTGTAAGAAATCATTTGATGGTGATAGTAGAAAAGGAACGACTCATCTTAAGAATCATTTGAATACTTGTGTGAGGAGGCCTATAAATCGTGGTAACTAATCAGTTTTGACTTGTCACAAGAGTAATGATAAATCCTCAAAGGTCGTAAATTGGAAGTTTGATGAGTCAGAAAGTCGAAAAATTAGCAGTCAATTGATTGCTAAGCATGACTGTGCTTTTAATATGGTTGAATATGATTATTTTAGAAAGTTAATTAGATCTTAATTACCATCCGACAACCAAGTTTTATTCGAGAAATACCATTCGGGGGGATCTTCTAACAATGTACTTTGAGATGAAAGCTGAGTTACAACGTGAGCTAGATTCAATTTCTTCTCGAGTTAGTCTCACGACTGATTTATGGACAGCTGAACACCAAAACAAGGGTTATTGTTGTTTAACTTGCCACTACATTGATGATGAGTGGGAATTGCATAAGAAGGTCCTTGCTTATGTAATGGTGCCTTCTCCACATACAGGAGAAGTTCTAACTGAGGTTGTCAAGTCTTTGGCATTGTCATGGAATATTGATAACAAATTATTTTCAATATCAGTTGATAATGCACCTAGCAATGATGCTATGATAAGAAATCTTAAACTATGGCTAAATGGAAAGAAATCTTTACTTCTTGATGGAGAGATGTTTCATATGCGTTGTAGTGCACATATATTAAATCTTATTGTGCAAGATGGATTACGAGTGATAAATGATTTTCTTAGAATGATTCGGGAAAGTGTTAACTATATAAATGCTTCTCAAAGTAGACTCGAAAAGTTTGAAAGTGCATTGGCTCAAACAAGATTGGTTGGAAAGGGATTTGAAAGAGATGTTCCTACTAGGTGGAATTCAACATATTTAATGCTTAAGAGTGCCCTTGCAGTGCGCGAGGCGTTTAAGCGTTTGACAGAATTGGATCCAAGATATAATTGTTTCCCCGATATGAACGAATGGAAAAAAGCTGAAGTTGTTTGTGAAGGGTTGAAAATATTTTACGATGAAACACTAAAGTTTTCAGGTGTTAAGTATCCAACTGCAAATTTGTATTTTAGAAGTGTTTTTAAAGTAAACAAAGAAATTTTTCGTTGGGAATTAAGTGAGCATTCATATCTTCGTGACATGGCAACGAAAATGAGAGCAAAATTTGATAAATATTGGAGCGAGTGTAGCTTAATGATGAGCATTGGTATGGTGTTTGATCCACGATACAAAGCAAAATATGTAGAATTTGTTTTTAAGAAGATTTATCGTAACAATCCTGACATTAAGTTCAACATGTTTCTCCAATCTTTGAGAAATGTTTATTCAACATATGAAATGCCGCAATCTTCTTCAGATTGTTTCTTCATGAATTCATCAGATAGTATTTCACGGTCCTCTCTCGATGTGATATCTGACCAAATAGGTAGAGGGAATGATGGAGAATTCGAAGAATTTTTAAGGGAGGGGGATACTAGTTTAGAAACTACAAAATCAGTGTTGGATAGATACTTGGAAGAAAAGTTTTTTCCAAAAGGAAATGATGATTGGAGTTCCGATGTATTACGTTGGTGGAAAAATTGTGGTGTTCAATATCCTACACTTAATAAAATGGCTCGAGATTTCTTGGTTGTTCCAGTATCCACGGTAGCATCAGAATTCGCTTTTAGTTGTGGTCGCAGACTACTCACGGAATACAGATCTTCATTAACTCCGGAAGTGGTGGAAGCGTTGAGTTGTTTAAAAGATTGGCTACCATCTTTACAAGGTAATACTTTATATTTTCAGTTAGTTAACATCATTTGATGTTTTGTATGTTTCTTTAACTATTTTGTTTTGTTTTTCAGATTTCGAGATTGAGCAAAACAGTAGAAATGAGCAATCAAGTGTGAATTGATTTTGTGACGCAGTTGAATTAAGGTAATTAGTTTCTGAATTTTCGAGTATTTGTTATACTTTTCTGAAATGTCCATGTAGTTCGATCTTAACATGAAGTATGTGTGGCTTATAGATTGTGGTTATATTAAACATTGGGATTAATGCATATCTGGATCAAAATTCATGAAGGATTTGTAGGTAACAATGCAACATAGGCAGTGATCCAATTCAAAGAAAATAGACTTATAAATGGTATGCATATGTTATATCTATATTTATGCTCTGTCTGGGTTACAATCTATATTCTCGTTGTTGTTGTCCAAGATGTTTTTATGTAGAATTAACGAATACAATTTATCGAATTTTCAGGGAATTGTGATAAAGAACGGATGAAGGGCAGTAAAGGGCTAGAGGCGAGGACTTGTTGAAGAACTTTTTTTTTTTGTTTCGTATCACAACTTATAAATTGTGTTTATTTAAACTAACCTCTATGAATGGTGTTGATGATTTTGAAGCAAGTGAAACTAGACTGATATATTTAAAGGTTATATGGTTGTTTTTCTTTGATTTTAGTTTACTGTTTCAATTTTTTTTAAATGTATGGTTGTTTTCTTTTTTTGTATCGGATAATATCCGATATCCGTTTGCGCTAGCGGATACGGATTCGGATACTAAAACTTGATATCCGGCGGATAGTTATCAAATTCGGATATCCGATAGCCTTTTCGGGTATCGGATATGGATATGCTTGTATCCGATTCGATAAGCTACCGTTTACAGGCCTAACCCCACCATATGTGATATACTTATACACCAAGTGGCAGAATTGACAAGAGAAAGAGAGAAGGACAAGCTCTGGGGAAGAACGGTAATCCGGCAGCCGCCCCACTGTCGGGAGATACTGGAATCCGAATAACCGGCAAACTTCAAGTTTCCCACGCTGGAACATTATCACAGTGTGGAAGACCCAGGAATGTTCATCAACAACTATGTTACAAGGATGAACTTATGCACGACAAACCGAAACATATGGTGTGTAATCTTTGCCACCATCCCAAAAGGGCCAGCTCAGGCATGGTACCGCTAGCTCCAAGGTCAATCAAGTCCTTTGATCAGCTCGCCCAAGCTTTCTGCGAAGCTTTCCGAGGAAGAACTAGCATCAAAAGAGGAACCGACGAGCTGTTCAATGTGGTACAGAGAAAGAACGAGACTCTAGCAAGCTACTGGCAGAGATTTCGCAATCTCATGGTACAGGTCCCCGACCTAGAATTAAGCATCGCCTTTGTCGCCTTACAGAGAGGCCTTAGGCAGGACGACATAATCAGAGATATCTCGGGGAGAAAGCCAGGCACCCTCGCAGAACTGATAGAAAGGTTGCAACAGTTTATTATGACAGAGGAAAACTATCTACGGATGAAGCACGTGGCCAACATCCCATACGAAAGTGAATGTCCCCGAAAGAAGGAACGGGACGAAGTCAGGCCACCCAGGGACCGAGAACGAGGCAGGAGACCTAGGGCTGACTTCGCAACCTATACCACACTGATGAAAGGGAGGGAGGAAATCTTGCAGGTATTGATAGCAAAAGGCAAGGCCGAACTGCCTGAACCCAATGACGACGTAGAGGAGTTCGGACCCAGAGATATGATTGCATGGTGTGCCTTCCACAGAGGCTACGACCACAAGACCGACAATTTTCGGCACCTCAAAAATCTTATCGAAGAGATGGTAAGAAAGGGAGAACTGGATAGGTACATCCAGAAAGAGCAGCGACCCTACAAATACCGCAACAAAAGGCCAGTAAACAGGGCAGGAATTGTATCGGGACCGGAAACCAACGAGCAGGGCCTGACTTTCAAAAAGGCAAACAAAGGTCTGGAGGAACCAAATCGGAGTAATGGGACATATCAACACCATAGCAGGAGGACCAACACTCGGTGGAGCAACAAAAGGGGAGCAGCGGAGATACGCCAACAAGGCGAAGAACCCGCCGATCCTGCTAATCAAACCTGCCGTGGAAACTCCACCCATCGTCTTTACTGACGACGATCTGGTTGGGGTAATAACTCCACATGCAGATCCATTGGTAATAACGGCTATAGTGGCCAATTGGAGGGTAGGACGCATCCTGGTCGATACATGAAGCTCGACAGAATTCATGACTCGAACATGCTTCCAAAAACTCGGGGTAAGTCAGCATCACCTCAAATCTTATAAATCTTGCTTGACAGGGTTCGGCGACAACCAGGCCGAAACAAATGGAATAGCGACCCTGCCAGTACTAATCGGTGAAGGAGAATCAACAAAAGCGATAATGCTAAACTTCGCCATTGTCGATAAGATGTACGCCTATAACCTCATATTGGGCAGGAATTTCCTAAGGGAGTCAGGAGCGATAGTTTCTATGAACCACCTCATGATGAAATTCCCAGTTCCGGGAACGAATCTCATAGGGACGGTCAGAGGAGACCAAAAGGTAGCCAGGGAATGCTACTTCATTTCCGCCCAGGGCTACAAGGAAGAAACGATCAATCTGATCACTGTTGGGGGAGACAAAGTGTTCTAAGGTGACCCCACAGCGGACTTGCAGAGCTGAGAAAATCAGGTCATCACTACCCCTAATCTATTTCCTTTTTAAATAAAGTCATTAGGCAAAAGAAGTAGCATTACTAGCTACATATTTTATCTAACAAAATAAAATATTTTTAACAAAAACACTATAAAAGGAGAAGTCCTGGTTAAACTCATCTCGCTCTGAATCGAGCAGGTAGCCGTGACAGCGAAAGCCACGACTAGGGGACCTAAAGGTAGCCTTGGTAGCGAGAGCAACGACCAGGGGCCCTAATTTAAAAACAGCCCTGCTGGCGAGAGCCACGACCAGGGACAGGATAGCCTCGATAGCTACGGCGACGACCGAGGGCCCTAAGGAACAGTCCTAGTTAAACTGAACTTTACTCGAGTAAAACTAACCCTTCACCAAGGTCCCAAGGAGAAGTCCTAGTCAAACTGATCGGCTCAAGCCGGTAAATGAGGTGGCTCCGGTTGCTACGGCTGCGACCCGAGGCTTCGCAAGGAGAAGTCCTAGTCAAACTTAAACTCTTTACTCGAGTAAAACGTGGTCCCTGAGGATCCCCAAGGAGAAGTCCTAGTTAAACTACAGCCCTGGCGAAGGTGACGGGGGGTATAAGGAGAAGTCCTTGCGAAACTATTCATACTTAAAATGCGGAAGAGAACTTTGGTAGCTAAGGCAACGACCAGGGGCATGGGAGGAGTCCCGGCGAAAACTAGTCGAGCTCAAGCAGACGAAACCAGCTCTTGTAGCGAAAGCCACGACCAGAGGTCTAAGGAGAAGTCCTAGTGAAACTAGTCGAGCTCAAGCTGACGAAACCAGCTCTGGTAGCAAAAGCCATGACCAGAGGTCTAAGGAGAAGTCCTAGTAAAACTAGTTGTGCTCGAGCCAACGAAACCAGCTCTGGCAGCGAAAGCCACGACCATAGGTCTAAGGAAAAGTCCTAGTAAAACTAGTTGTGCTCAAGCCAACGAAACCAGCTCCGGTAGCGAAAGCCACGACCAGAGGTCTAAGGAAAAGTCCTAGTGAAACTAGTCGAGCTCGAGCCGACGAAATCAGCTCCGATAGCGAAAGCTGCGATCTGAGGTCTAAGGAGAAGTCCCAGTTAAACTAGTTACACAGAAACAGCCCTGGTAAGGACGATCAGGGGGAGAGCTAAAAACTCGAAACACCATTTAAATTTTTTTACGCAGGGCTAACTCGGATTCTATTTTGCAGAAGGAAATAGTAAGCTTAGGGCATGCTAGATTAGGTCTGAAATTATTCTTCTGCAGGAACGATCATTCGGAGCATGCATAGTAAGCTTAGGAAAATTGCATTAGTAAGATAGGGTTTATGCTAACACTAATTCTACAGAACTGTCACACAAAACGCAGGACATCAACAAAAGGTCGAGGCAAATAGTCACAGTTAACAAATGGGGAGTCAACAGACTTAAACATGGAAGATAAAAAGAGATTACAAACGATAAGGCGAGAGCCATAACATATAGATTCATTACTCAGCTGAGTCTATTACAAAAGAAATTGCAGTATAGAACGCCAAAGCAACAACGTACATTCGGTTCTATTACAGAAGAAATTGCAAAAGAGATAAAAATTCACAAAAAGAAGAGACAGGACAAGGAAAAAACCAAAGAGCGCTAAAGACTAGGAGAGCAGTCCCGCGATTCTGTTGGAGGAATGGAGAAATTACCAAGAGCCACCTTCAAGAGAATTGCCAAGACAAGAAGACAACCAAGGTAAAAATAACCCCCTTTGTCATCATCACCTTGCCTAGAGCCTCCCATTTGAAGGCAACACTGCATATCAACAACCTTGAGGGATCCTCCAAAATAGCTCATGGGATTACCACGACCATTATGAAGAAACCCATCTTTTACCACGGTCATTATGAAGAAACACTCCTCAAGCAGGCGGTCTTGTATAAACTCAAACATAGGCCTCATCTTGAATCCTTGAAGAAAACAGGGAGAAATTAAGAAGCCAGGTCAAAAGGAAAAAATATCTCAAATCATCTTCCGAACTTTTAGTGATGAAGGGTTGGGAGACCAAAGCAGGCTATTTATAGTGGAAGAAGATGACCAAGAGACCGAGCGCTACGAAACTGTAGCGCCCCAAATCCCAAATCTCAAGCTAACCGCCTTGAAATCGAAGATTTGAGACCTTCAAACTGGATCCACGAGAACACCTACCATGAGTGCACAATCAATACCTGAAAAACAAAATAGTTGAGTTAAAAACCAACTGCAGTAGATTTCCTCAAACCTAAGTCTCGGGTAGGCAAGTTCAATCCCCAATCAAGGAAGCATTGCATTTATATTCGTTATTGCCATTATCTGAAATTTAACGGTAAATACTAACATAATATATCAGATTTATCCAATCCCTCTCGAAACTAATTATTTATGTCATTTGATTAATTATTAGGTTTTCCGATTCTCGTATTTTAATCTAATACTAACCCTGATAATACAACGATCTTTCCCTTTTTTTTCAACAGATAGAAAATATTATGTCTTTAACTAAGGTAAACCTTTATAGCCACAAACTTGACATGTACGTCGACAAACACATTATGTCGAAAGACACAATCATCAAACTCTCGTTCAGGTATCTCAGAGCAATCACAACAAACATTGACTCTTATCAAGAATTGCAAAAAAGCTCACCAAACAATTCAAGTCAAGAACACATGACAAGTCAGAAGGGGTGATGCTCATTGTAGATCCTCACGTGGATCGCAATCTCAAACAAGCAAATAAAAATAATAATTAACAAACATAGACTCACCACTAGAAGGTATCTACCTAGGAGATACATTGCCTAAAGAACAGAAACCATGTGAATTATCTCAATAAATTCGTCCATCGGAGACTGTTATGACACCTTGTACGAAAACAATCATAATTTCTCACTCAAAAATCGGATCAATGAACCGTTTGAACTACTAAAAAGTAGACGAACAGACCTTTCCATCCATATAAGAATCACATTTAGATTCATTATATATCTACACTAGATTCAATTTTAATATAAATCGACGTGCAGTAGACACTATTCTGACACCTTGTACGAAAACTATCGTAACTCTTCACTCGGAACTCGTATTAACAAACCGTTTGAACTCCTAGAAAGTAGACGAAGAGACCTTTCCAATTATATAAAAATCACCTTATATTGATTATATATCTACACCAGATTCAATTTTAATATAAACCGACGTGCAGTAGACACTGTTCTGACACCTTGTACGAAAACTATCGTAACTCTTCACTCGGAACTCGGATTAACGAACCGTTTGAACTAATAAAAAGTAGACAAACAGACCTTTCTAAACATATAAGAATCACACCAATATTTTTTCATATATCAATACCAGATGTAAGTTCAATTTAGACCAAAATACTGTCCTCTCTATATGTTTTATGAAATTCTAGATAAAACTAGTCTCTAAGTCATTTAATCGTTCTTTCATGTGATTAACAATACTATACCTATCATGGAATAAATTGAAAGAGCCTACAAAAAAATTAGGAGATAGGAAATCTACCTCTTTTCGCCTTAGATGACTTTAAGACCACAACCATGGCTTGTTCTCTCACTAGAGAACTCTATTTCCATCACTTTTCTTCTTTATTCCTCCTCCCTTCACTAATGAGCGGCTGCACCCTCTTTCTTTTCTATAGGGTTTTCTCAAAAGTGAAGAGAAATAGGGTTTTTAAACCCACCAGTATTTCATCTAACAAAACTGACTTAGACTTTTATTATTTCCACCCAATTTGGTATATCAAGAAAATAGGGGTGTTACAATCTTCTGCCCTAAAAAGAGGATTTCGTCCTCGAAATCAAACATACCACAATCACGAACAATATGCAATCTAGTGTAGCAAATGCTAGAACATAAATGTTATACAAGCACAAGAAATACAACACAACTGAAGTCAACCTGTTACACGGTTGAAAAGATTCATACAATACAACTTCCCTTTTGGAGGGGCATAACCAATTTTTGAGGTCCACGAGATAGCTGCACTTAGCATCCGTGTTTGCATCGACTTAAACCTCTCAATAAACCATTGATACCTCCCAAAGAGGAGATCCGTGCAACACGAGCACTTTAAATATGAGCAGGAGGCGAGCCAACCTCTAGTTGGTAAATTACTTCTCAAACTAGAAGTATGTGGTCCACAAGAATGAACTTGTGTTTGCATCGATCATTCTGTCGAGCCAACCACCTATGGATTACAACCGTCAATCCATATTAGAACCCAAGCCCCTGGTCCACTAGGTTGTCCAATATCACATTGACAAACCCGTGTTTGCAATCGACCCACATGTCGAGCCAACCAGTCTTAGTTCAATTCATTACTTCTCAAACTAGAAGTATGTGGTCCACAAGAATGAACTTGTGTTTGCATCGATCATCCTGTTGAGCCAACCACCGATCACTTATGGATTATAACCGTCAATTCATATTAGAACTCAAGCCCCTGGTCCACTGGGTTGTCCAATATCAAATTGACAAGCCCGTGTTTGCAATCGACCCACATGTCGAGCCAACCATTCTCAGTTAACATTTTCTCATCGAAACAAATTTTTAAGTTTATTCATAATCAACTGATAACACAACACACATTCAAACAACCCAAAACCCCATAAAAGTAGGGATTTTCACTACCCTCATGTTAATCATAAATATATGTATTGCTACAATCACAATCACAATCACATACCTTAGATTAGACATCATTGTCAAATAAGACATTTACTCGCACGCATCACAAACAAGAAAGTACATCACATCAATAGCCATTATCCTTCCCATGGAAAATTTGCACTCACAATTTAGATTCCGAAAACACAAAGACAACTTCTTTCAAGTTTTCACAAGAAAAGCAATTCCAAAAGCACATTTTAGATTCAACCAGTTGTGCAAGACACTAATTAAAGTGTTCCTAACAATGACGCGTCTAACGACGACAATCAAACCCACAATAAAACCCTAGGACCACTAAACCTAGAGCTCTGATACCACTTTGTAGCGCCCCAAATCTCAAGCTAACCGCCTTTGAAATCGAAGATTTGAGACCTTCAAACTGGATCCACGAGAACACCTACCATGAGTGCACAATCAATACCTAAAAAACAAAATAGTTGGGTTAAAACCCAACTGCAGTAGATTTCCTCAAACCTAAGTCTCGGGTAGGCAAGTTCAATCCCCAATCAAGGAAGCATTGCATTCATATTCGTTCTTGTCATTATCTGAAATTTAACGGTAAATACTACAATAATATATCAGATTTATCCAATCCCTCTCGAAACTAATAATTTATGTCCTTTGATTAATTATTAGGTTTTCTGATTCTCGTATTTTAATCTAATACTAACCCTGATAATACAACGATCTTTCATTTTTTTCAGCAGATAGAAAATATTATGTTTTTAACTAAGGTAAACCTTTATAGCCACAAACTTGACATGTACGTCGACAAACACATTATGTCGAAAGACACAATCATCAAACTCTCGTTCAGGTATCTCAGACCAATACACAACAAACATTGACTCTTATCAAGAATTACAAAAAAGCTCACCAAACAATTCAAGTCAACAACACATGACAAGTCAGAAGGGATGATGCTCATTGTAGATCCTCACGTGGATCACAATCTCAAACAAGCAAATAAAAATAATAATTAACAAACATAGACTCACCACTAGAAGGTATCTACCTAAGAGATACATTGCCTAAAGAACAGAAACCATGTGAATTATCTCAATAAATTCGTCCATCGGAGACTGTTCTGACACCTTGTACGAAAACAATCATAATTTCTCACTCGAAAATCGGATCAATGAACCGTTTGAACTACTAAAAAGTAGATGAAAATACCTTTCCATCCATATATGAATCACACTTAGATTCATTATATATCTACACTAGATTCAATTTTAATATAAATCGACGTGCAGTAGACACTATTCTGACACCTTGTACGAAAACTATCGTAACTCTTCACTCGGAACTCGTATTAACAAACCGTTTGAACTCCTAGAAAGTAGACGAAGAGACCTTTCCAACCATATAAAAATAACCTTATATTGATTATATATCTACACCAGATTCAATTTTAATATAAACCGACGTGCAGTAGACACTGTTCTGACACCTTGTACGAAAACTATCGTAACTCTTCACTTGGAACTCGGATTAACGAACCGTTTGAACTAATAGAAAGTAGACAAACAGACCTTTCTAAACATATAAGAATCACACCGAGATTTTTCATATATCAATACCAGATGTAAGTTCAATTTAGACTAAAATACTGTCCTCTCTATATGTTTTATGAAATTCTAGATAAAACTAGTCTCTAAGCCATTTAATCGTTCTTTCATGTGATTAACAATACTATACCTATCATGGAATAAATTGAAAGAGCCTACAAAAAAATTAGGAGATAGGAAATCTACCTCTTTTCGCCTTAGATGCCTTTAAGACCATAATCATGGCTTGTTCTCTCACTAGAGAACTCTATTTCCATCACTTTTCTTCTTTATTCCTCCTCCCTTCACTAATGAGCGGCTGCACCCTCTTTCTTTTCTATAGGGTTTTCTCAAAAGTGAAGAGAAATAGGGTTTTTAAACCCACCAGTATTTCATCTAACAAAATTGACTTAGACTTTTATTATTTCCACCCAATTTGGTATATCAAGAAAATAGGGGTGTTACAGAAACAGCCCAGGTCCAGGTAAGACCCAAAGAGTTTCACGAAATAGCTTCAGGACAGGTATTACTCTCGACTTCTGGCCTTCGAATAAAGTAAAAACACACGAGTTACTTCTACTCCTTAGTCTCTTTACTTTCAACTAAGGAGTGGCGGGACTCATGATGATGCACAAAATTTCCAGACGTTGACTGACGTCTAAAGAGTTAAGATCTCAGTCGGCCTCACATCTTGAAGTGTTTAAGCCCGATTGGACTTCACATATCTAGAAAAGAAAACTTCTCCTCTAAGTCTATCACTCCGGCAAGATATATACAAAGTATCCTTGAACTTAGGAACTTTCACTTATCAAAGATCCGGGATAGTCTCGAACAGAAACCCTAGATTCGTAAAAGAGGTAACTTCCCTTACGGTTTGACGGCCACCGCCTCACCACCGACACTAATCACAGTCGGTTTAACTTCGCCTATAAAAGGCCCCCCACTTCGTCCTTCACAGGACACGATCTCTTCACCCCGAAAAGATCACCCCATACTCAGAGTTCTCACAACTCGCCCCCAAAAGGATCGATCAATATTCATTCTTTTACTGCAAAGAGCACCCTGACTGTCTTTAGCGTCGGAGCGGTTTTCGAACCCTTTGCAGGTTTTCCCCCCTCGGGAACAGACGAACATGAGCGAGGAGCTGGAACAAAGGAGCTGGAGCAAAGGAGCAGAGCAGAGAGCAGAGCAGAGAAGCAGACCTGAACAGAGGAATCTCTCCTCTTCAAACAGAATATACCATCGTAATGGAGGATGTTGATGGGCCTAGAAAGTTTCCTAAATAGGTCTACACCCGCAAGTGCACGGGTGTCAAGTTGTAATTTCCCGGTAAGACCGGTTCGTTCCTCAGAGACTAAGTCAATCTATTCTGATCCTATAAGTAATTTGGATTTTCTTCGAAATTGGATTTTTTGATAAAATAATAAAAATAACAAACTTGATAAAAACAACGAAAATATAATTTGTGTAAAACTTATGAGGAGTGAACCTGGGGTTTCGGAATCCACCATAACATGCATAGATCATGACCTAATCACTCACATCTTTCTAATTACTCAAGATTTGATAACCTCGGAAGATAATTTCTAATTAAAATCAATTTCTCAATCACAAACTCCTTCAATCAAACACTAACTCACAATAACTATCTATCAACTAATGAGCATGAACTAGAAATGGTAAACAACCCAAATATAATACATCAAATCTGAAGCATAGATAGTAAAGCAAAATGTCGCAATTTGAATACTAGAAAATTAATAAATCAAACGATTAGGCACCTCAAAGATAATCATGTGATAAAGAGGTCATTTTTCATGCATAACAAAGTATCATCCTAACCCTAGATCAAAGAAAATTAGCTACTCATGCTGAAAGAGATAAATATTTAGACTTATATAAGTGAGAGAGTAAAGAGAATTAAATTTCTTGCTGATTTACAACCAAATAGACCCTAAAGGAAGTATTTTCCTTCTGTATTTACTATTTTCCAAGAAAACAGACCAAACAGACCCTAAGGGAAGTCGATATTCTCGTCTTCTTAGAATCGATTTCCCTGTTGGAGAATGATTTTCCCACTGATTTTCTCGTCTTCTCCAACTTTTTTTTCTCCCTCGACTTTCTGAAAACTCTCTTTCTCTTCTTATAAACTGTTCCTTTCTCTCTCTATAACTCTCTATTTCTTGATATCTCTCACAAAAATCAGAAACACAGTAGAAGAAGAAGACAAAGATAGTAACTTCAGATTTTATTGAATTTCTCTCTCTCTCTCTCTTCAACAACTCTTTCTGTTTCTCTCTATATCTCTCTACAATCACTCTACAATGACTCTGTTTCTCTCTCACAAAGAAAACAGAAATCAAGAAGAAGAAATTGAAAAATAAATGATAATGGTGATAGCCTTTTTCTCTCAGTTTCTTTCCCAACCAAGAGATCTCTGATGTTAGCTGTGAGGAGATGATCGATGAAATAACTCTCTGTTCTGTTTTATAGGATCAGCCAAGCCTTCCCTCTTGCTTTCCTTTCTCGGTTTTAAAATCAGAGAAGGAAAAAAAATCTCTCTTTCTCTCTCTCTAAACCGAATCCTCCTATGATCTTTCCATGTTAAACAAAATCTCCAGCTTTCCTTAATCCAATCTTTCTTCATTCAATCAAAGTTTCCTTCTCTGCTTTTTTTTTTACCCCGAATGACTCTCTCTCTATCTTTCGATTTTCGAATCTTTTATTTCCATCTTGGTTTGATATTTTCTCTTCTCTCTCTCCACTCTTTTATCTCTCACATTCACGTTAGAGAATAAGAGAAATCCCAAGAATTTTGGGGAGCAACCGAGTGTTGCTGGTAACGGTCATGAGAGTGATTTAGTGTTTCGCGGGCGAGTGAATAGTGGTAAGATGCAGCTTCAGATCAGTCCACATGTCACAGAACTGAATTGGCTGCTGGATCTCTCCGGACTATTATGTTAGCTTGCTCCGCTTCACAACGAATCAGATTTCGGAGGATATCCCGTTTAACACCCGCATCTAACCGAAATAAGCCCACCTGGCCTTGCAACCGTCTGATCTGTTTACGTCTGCACGCCACGTGTTACAGAGAGATCAATTCTGACTTTGGTCAACTGACTTGACTTCAACTTTGACTTGCTATAATTTTCTCATCTGAACCCCGATTCGACTCCCGTTTTCGACGTTGGCTTCGTTTTCAACTCTACTTCTCATCAGAATATCAACATTGGCCAAATAACAAGACTACCCTTATCTCCAAAAGACCAAGATGCCCCTCGTGTGTCATTTTCTCGATTTTATCCGTTTTTCGAGCTTAATCTCGTAGAAGATACTTGAGTAAGAGCATCTCTAATGGGACACTCAATCTCTAACACTTAGAGTGCCACATAGACTTTTTGGAGTTTTTGTTAAAAAATCATCTCCAATGGAACACTTTATTAGACACTCTAATATGAGGTGGACACATTTATTATAGAGTGTCTAGAGAGAGAAATTCTAAAATGAGAGTGTCTATTTGAGACTCTCTAAGTGTTACTTTTAATTTTCAACCAATAGAAAATCTTGTTTTTCAACTACTTTTTATCTATTTAATTGAAGAAGGACATGTGTATTAAGTATAGGCACTTTAGAGATCTCCATTGGAGACCAACAACAATTAGAGTGTCTCTATATTGACATTTAAGAAAGAGAATCTCTATTAGCCCTTGACAACCAGGATTTTTAGAGTGTTTGTAAGAGTTTCCCATTGGAGATGCTCTAAGAGAAACAAACAAATCATCAGAGTAATTGCTCGGAATTGACTAACTAACCCGAATTAAGAGATTCGGATGGGACATTTTCATGTCTCATCAGCTGTCATGCATCAACTCCCTTTTTCATGTTGATTTAACCGGGAGCCAATTTTCAACATCAGCACCACTAATGATCGACAACTCAGATTGAAACCTCCCTTCTTTATCACAAGTTCAAAACTAGATCTAAACTACCCGAATATTCGACACAAACAAATGCATAACCTAAATGTGTCACTTGAGGAAATAAAACAATGCAGTTTCCTCGAACAAAACATTAGAATTATCATTAACATTTTTGATACTCACTAGCGAGGGCTGTAAAAGGTAGCTTATCAGATATCGATACATACAAATCTATATCCGATAATTATCCGACGAATATTATAAATCAATATTCAAATCTGCCTCGATAATATTAACTGATATGGATAATATTCGATATCCAAAACAAAATAAATTATTATAAAGTTTTTAACCATTAGATATGAATAATAAATCTCAACCATCCATTTTATATATTATTATTAATAAAATTTATATTTTTATTATTTTTATATATTACTTATTGGATACGGATATTGGTGTATCTGAATTCGTATCCTATAAGCAAATATCCGATAAGGAATATTCGAATCCGTTTTCGATATCCTAGATTTTAGATTTTTACCAAAAAAACGAATACGATTCGGTTGTCGAATATTCGGATATCCATTGACAGGCTTGGACTGGCCAACTTGATTGACCCACATCCATTAACTATAAGGGCCAATTCAGTAGTGGGAAGTTTAAAAACCAACCCAATAGGTGTTAAAGGCGCCTTCTCTCCTCCCATTTTTCCTCAAATTTGCCTTGAGAGAGGCGCCTCTAACAATTCTAGCCTTCTAGGCTTACATGCCTTTAAAACTCCCTTTTAGTCTTTTGAGTTTGTATCAATGGTGCGTTAGGATGCAGAATTTCTAAGTAAGATTCCTACCAAAAATGGGATCTGATAGGTCTAAATATTCTTTGGTCTGTTTGGCTACCAAGAATCCAAAAACTCTTGAATCCTAAGTCCAATACTGGACCAAAATCCAACCCTACCCCCTAAGATTTGGGTTATTAAGTCCAAATTTTAAATTAAAAATCGAACAAAAGAAGTATTTCTTTAAAAACACTTTTTTTTGCCCGATAACAGTTTTTTACCGAAAACTATTTTTTTTTTAAAAACCATTTTTGCCGAAAATGTTTTTTTTCGAAAGGGTTATTTTCCAAATAGCCCCTAACTTTGTGACCAGCTTCCTGCCTAGCCCCCTACTTTGTCAAAAATACCCAGATGGCCCCCTTTTTGAGTTTCCGTTATAACTCCGTTAACCAGTCATTATTTCTCTCTCCTCCATCTCATCACCTCTTTCTGTCACCTCATCTTCTCGCCACCTCATCGTCTTCTCCGACGAAACTTGTCGGCCGGCCATTTTTTTCCTTTCTCCTATCTCTCTCTAAGTTTTTTTAGAGAGAGAGAGGAGAGAGGAAAACAACTTAAGTTTTTATGTTTGAAGGTCGTCGGTCGACGACCTTCGCTGGAGAAGGCGATGAGGTGGCGAGAAGATGAGATGGCAGAAAGAGGTGATGAAATGAAGGAGAGAGAAATGATGACTGGTTAACGGAGGTATAACGGAAACTCAAAAACGGGCCATCTGAGTATTTTTGACAAAGTAGGGGGCTAGGCAGAAACCACGTCACAAAGTTGGAGGCCATTTGGGAAATAACCCTTTTCGAAATCATTTTTTTCACGAAAGCGGTTTTTTTTTTCAAAAACCTTTTATTTTTTCTCAGAGATCGTTTTTTTTCGAAAAACCGTATATTTCCCGAAAACCTTTTTTTCTTCGAAAAACCGTTTTTTCTCTCAAAATTTTTTTTTCTTCATAAAAGCTGCTTTTTTTATCGAAAACATTTATTCACGGAAACTGTTTATTATTTTCAGAAATCATTTTCTTGAAATAAATGGTTTTCTACAAAAACATTTTCTTAAAAAAAACGGTTTTCTCCGGAAAAAACAGTTTTGTGAAAAAAAATCAGTTTTCTCGGGAAAAACAGTTTCGTAAAAAAAAAAGCGATTGTCGTGAAAAAATAGTGTTCGTGAAGAAAACGATTGTCGTGAAAAACTGTTTTCGTGAAAAAAAAAACGGTTTTCCTTGAAGGAAAAAGTTTGTGAGGAAAAAAAGGTTTTCGTGAAAAAATTGTTTATGTAAAAAAACATTTTCTTAAAAATGGTTTTCAGGGGGGAAAAAACCTTCTGAGGAAAAAGTTTTCGGAAAAAAGGGCCGCTTTTTCGAGGAAACGGGTTTTAAAAAAAATAACTTAAACTATGCATTTAAAAATAAGTAAATTGTACAATTGTAAATCTTGGATACTTACTAGTTACCAAACAAACCAATAAAATAATTTGAACTCATGAATCTTTCATCTAAACACACTATTGTATTGGCAAATATTCGTCCAATGAGGTGCTTGTAAAATAAGAGTACAACCGCTTCGTAAGGATAAAATCCACGAGGCACGACAATAGGCTAGGTGTCAATAATAAGACCCATAACAAGGCCCGATAATGATCAAACTCACTGCCCACACACCCTAGCCGCTAAATCCATACCTGCCTCGATGTAAGGCATACGCGGCACATGTCACAATATAGCCACCTACGAGTACTGAGATATCCCACGGCTAGAGAGTTGTCGCGTGTCTCGTATTTACTTCGCAAAGATATACGTTGCCAGCTAGTACCTTATCGCATACACGTGGTAACATCTTAGCCTTCTTCGAAGATATTTTAGCGCGTATCTGCTAATCAATCCACCAGATCATTTGTGATGTCGAAACGTCGCATAAACGGATCAACCATATGATCCTTATCCCAATATTACCTCATACTAACTACCGTTACGGAGTAAATACCCCCATACCTAGCTGGTCATCATCAATCTGTCCCCACCTCTAACACTATAAATAGAGGGGAACGCCTACGAATAGAGCATCAAGCATTCGACAATAGCACTCTATGCTAGACTTATCTTCTTTATTCTCGATTCTTCTTGAGTATTCATTTGCCATAGCTTTCTACCCTCTCGAAGTCTCTAACCTATAGTCTAAGAATTCGAGAGATAAGAGCTAGATGACTCAACACCCGCAAATAAGAGCTAGGTGACACCATAATCCATACATAGGATCCAACCTACCTCTCTCTTAGCAATCTTATCGCTAAAGGGTTGGATGACGAAAGTATGCACTTACGATTAGAAACTTACTGTTTGATCTATTTACGACCAGAACTTTGCTGCAAGACTCACTTACGACCAGGAAGTTATCGCCACGATACAGTTATCACCATCTACCTCATCCTTGTTGCTCCCGAACATACAGTAAGTGTATCTTTTCCATAGAGATCTGTTCCGATTGAAGGATATATGTCCTTGGAGTCTGAAGGTATATCCTTCCAAAGGAATGTCCTTCGACCAAGATGGCAATGCGTACGATTTGGCTCATTAGGAGTCGTAATGCTTAGCTAGAAGCCGCTTACGATTGTTGGATCACTTTGGTTATCCGCTGCTAACATAGACCGGATCCTCGAACGGATTACACATAAGAATTGGTAACTTGAACAATGAGAATAGACTAATGGTAACTAGTATATAGATGGATAGGATCCAGTCTAATAGATAGAAAATATCGGGCTCGAAAGAGAAGTCTGAAAAGGCAAAAACCCACTTTAAGGGGGCAACAAGGAATTCCCTTAAGGGGAGATCCCTAGCCGACCTTATTAAGGGGGTGTGCCGGGCAGAGTATGCCCATTAAGAGCTACTCTGGCCGGACACACCTAGAGGAAACCCTAATTAGGGTTTTCCCCATATTAAGAGTCTTAGTTAGTTTAAACACTAACTTGTACTTATCTTTTCTGAGGGACTTTTAGGATTCCTTATTTGAGTGAGACTCTACTAAGGTAATGCCTATATAAAGCCCCATTATAAGTTCAGAAGAGGTGTGGAATTTTCTCTGATGAAAATCATTTTCTTCACACAACTATTGGAGAGAGAGGGTTTTAGAGAAAAAGTTCTTATTCTATCTATCAAGTCTAGAAGAAGCATTTCTTCATCTCAACCTTCAAGAAGGTCCTAACTGTCTGAAATAAGGGAGTTCGAGTTATACAATTCGGTGTCTCAAGTAGAGGAGCTCCACTTGAAGCTCTTTATCTTCCGAATACTAGTCGGAATTCAGTTCGTGGGATAGCGATTAAAGGTATTCTTCTTCCTTCCAGTTCATAGTTAGTTCATGTATGGATCCTGGATAACTTAGTGTTAAACATTAGATGTTTGAGATTCCGCTACCAACACTAGTAAGATATGTATTAGATACATGTAAAACCCTACAGTGGTATCACAACCGTTTGCATGAAACTATCTTTGGCTAGAACGAATTAGATTCGAACTTAAGATTGATAGATAGAATTGTTTGAATAGAGGTTCGAACGCCACTGTTGGGTTATGGTGTCTCCTAGTGTTCTAATCGGAATGTCAAACATCTAATGTCTAACACTAGTATCCCCAGGACCTCATGCATAAGCTAAATATGAACTAAGCGGTCTAGAGATTTACCTTAATCGATAATTTCCACAGGCTTGATTGATTGCTTTCTCGAAGACCAAAGGCTCCAATTATAGCTCATCTACTTGAGACACCCGAGCAATCGACTTGGTCTCCCGCTTTTCAAATTAGCTAGAACTTCCCGGCAATTATACGAAGAACTCCTTTAGACTAGATAGAAAACTGAGAACTATTCTCTATTTCTATCTTTACTTAGTGTTGTAAAGATAGAAATCTCTCTGAGAATTTTCCACCACTTGTTTATGTTCTAAAGATGCCCTTAAATAGATCCCTAGGAGTCTGCATCCTATTCGGACAAGGATTCCTTAATGGCCACACAAACAGGTAACTGAATCCTATTCGGATTGGGATTTCCCAGATGAGTTAATCATCTAACTCATCTGGGAAACCCTAATAGGGTGGACGAAGATATATGCCCTCTTATTGGGTTGGGCTTGGCCGACCCCTATAGCATGGTCGGCCATGCCTTGGTCGACCCACCTTTGGCCGGGTCTTAAGCCCGACCTATTACCCCTTTTTTGGGCTTTTGCTATCTTTGTTTATGTCTTTTGGACATATTTATGGATCCAATCCATACTTTTATGTCTCATCCCTCTAGTCATATCTTCTGATGAAATCAACACTCTTTGGTGTAACCTGATGTAGGATGACGAAGTTAGTCGCGAATCATCTAGCGATTTGACGCTCGTAGTTGGTTTCTAGCTAAACATTACGATCCCTAAATCGTACGGACTTTGATGATCTTCTTCATCAATTGTCCAATACAACAAATTGCTCGCATTGCCCTTTGGTCGAAGGACATCTCCTTCATCTCTCTTACTCTATCTCTCAGCTACTCTCTCTCTCCCTCTCGATCCGCTCTTCCTTCATTAATCAAGAGGTCAATACCTCTTCACATAGTATATATAAGAGCCAATTTTTTAATCCCTAATGACTACTACCGATATTTCTTTTGAGACTAATGCACCTACTATGACCAATTCTACCAGTCCTTTTATTGTGCAGATGAATCTCCCACTACTTTTTTAGTGACTCCTCTTCTCACTGGTGGTAACTATTCCTGGTGGTCTCGAGGAATGACAAAGGGTCTAAGAGCCAAAGGAAAACTTGGCTTCGTTGATGGGACAAATTCAAAACCCATCAACCCCAATGATTTGCATCTATGGGAAAGATGCATTAATGATTTAGTTTCGAGTTGGCTTATTAACTCGCTGACCTATCTCTTCGGTCTTCCATCCTTTATGATGAGAATGCTTCTGATGTTTGGAAAAATCTCCACGATCGATTTTATCAAACTAATGCTACTAAAGTTTTCCAACTTAAAAGAGTCATTTCCTCCCTCAAGCAAGAGGGTTCTGACGTCTCTATATATATTTCACCAACCTCAAGTTCCTTCAAGATGAGTTGTAGTCTTTAATGACTGTGGATCCTTGCATATGTGGACATGTCAAATCCATTATTGACCGCTCCGATCAAGATCAAGCAATGAAATTTCTCCAAGGTCTACACAACTGATTCTCAGTGATTCGGAGCCAAATCTTGTTAATGGACCCTTCCCATCAATCTTGTGCATTCATGCACTTGTTAAACAAGAGGAAGTTCAACAAAGTATTATCTCCTCCACCAACTTCACCTCTGAGGCTGCCACTCTTATTGTCGGTTTCAACCATGGAGGCCATTCTCGGTTTGATTGTTCAGATAAACCAAGGCCCAAACGACCTAAACCATACTGTGATCATTGCAAGACCCATGACCATTTGATGTCGACGTGTCACCATCTTCACGGGTTCCCAACTCAGCCCAGCCCATGTGGATGAACAAGGAACCGGTCTGACCCCCTCGCTTCCTCGGTCACCAATGAGCCCAATGGTGGCGCGGTGCCTTTAGCAACATCGTTGACTCCATACCAGTACCCGTCCCTTCTAACGTTTTTGGACTAACAGAAGCAATCTACTTTAGCCATGTCTACAGGCACCCCCATCACCACATATCAACCTCACAGCTACGTCTTTTTTAAAGTCTCCTTGGGGTATCGATTCGGGAGCCGCCAAACATATTTGTTCGGCCCTTACACGTTTTTCCCATTATTCTTTAGCACCACCTAACTACTTTGTTAAATTATCTGTTGGCTCACGTGTTCAAGTCCTCCACATTGGCTCGGTCACATTTTTTTTGAAAGGTGTTCTTCATATACCATCTTTTCAATTTAATCTTATTTCTGTCTCTGAAATATCTTCTTCTCTCCATTTTATCGTTTTGTTGACTCTGACTCTTGGACGTGGTAGTCTTCATGATAGTTTTTACTTCCTTCGCACGGAGCCGAATGTTTTTCCAATTTCAAGTTTTCTAGTTCTAGTAATGTTTCTAACGATGTTTGGCATTGGCGTTTAGGCTACCCTTCAATTTTCGCTTTAAATATTTTATATCTATGATTCCATGTGTTTCTTCTTTTTCAATTATTAATAAAATCTCGTGCGATGTTTGTCCCCGTTCTAAACAGATTCGTTTACCTTTTCCCTTTTTTTTCGAACGATTTGAATTAATATATAAAAAAAAAATTATACAAACATCCACCAGAGCCCAAACGAAGCAAAAAAACGGGGGTAAGGACATGTCAAACCCCCGGACTCGATCCACCAAAGAAGGGGGCACCAAGACAACTAACATACCCATCCCTACCGTCCGAGGAGGGTGACATCGGGCTAAGCCCACAGAGGAACCCCCCTAATCCTAACCCTAAGCCCTGGCTGGGGTTACCCTATACCCACGCGCAACGCCACCCACTGAAACTTCGGAAAGACTACACAAAATAGCCAACCACTCCTACAAAACCCGCTACCACCTCTCCGCCATCGACTACACATCAAGCCCTCAACTCAAGCAATACTCATAAAGAGAATACATCAAAAACTTAGAACCCCAGGACAACTCAGACACGACACCGACCTCTGCGAAGTGACCCTCTGTCCCCCATGCCTTGCATAGGATGGGATATATGTGGGAGACTGTGCCAGGACACATCTCACCTTTTCACCATCCCCCTTTCCTGTCCACATCATGTTCCCCTGAATGACGTCACACATAAGATGATTCAGAGAAGCCCATCCTTCATCTGAACTAGCCGCCGGAAAGCGGATGGAATTGTCGCTGTTCTCCCCTGCTCCCATTCCATGTGCCCAGACATATACTCCCTTCTCGTTAACCATGCTTTCCCACAACCACAGATTCGAACCTTCTCTGACGTGCACCACCACCACTTCCCGCACCACAACCACCACCAGCAACTCCACCGACAGCACTACCAGCAACTCCACCGGCACCACCACCAGCAACTCCACCAGCACCACCGCCGCTGCCGCCACCAACACCACCCCCATGCTCTCCACCAGCATCATAACCGCCAGCAGCACCACCACCAGCTCCACTCCTAGCACCATAACCACCACCATGAGCACCACCAGAACCATCACCACTACCTTCACCACCACCGCTTCCGCCTCCACCTCCCAAACCACCACCATGCTCTGCACCAGCACCATATCCTCCGTCGGCACCAGTACCACTTCCAGCACCATAACCACCTCCATGCTCACCTCCAGCACCATATCCTGCTCTTCCTCCACCAATCCCTCCTCCATGTGTACCACCAGCCCCATAACCAGCACCACCACCTTGTCCACCACCAGCCCCATACCCAGATCCATGATCTCCCAAACCAACTCCAGAACCACCACATCCACATGATCCTCCACCCGAACCATAACCTCCCACCCTAACTTTAGGCTTAACGATTGAAATCCACGATCAAAATCGCTTACCCCAATAGAAGCAACAGCAACATCAATCTTGCTAATACCACCAATAAAACCTGGAGATGACAACTCCATGAAACCACGTCACCCCTCTCTTTCTCCCTCTCTCTCTCTCTCAAGAGTGCCTCTTTGTGTTTTACCTTTTTCCATTAATTATTCTGTTTCTTCTAACTCTTTTGAGATTATTCATGCCGATTTATGGGGAAAGAGTTATTCACGCCGATTTATAGGGGCCCTTTTCAATTCCGACTGTCGTTACTTTTCAATTCCGACTGTCGTTACGTTTCAATTCCGACGGTCGTTACTTTTTGACACTTGTCGATGATTATTTTTGTTGTACTTGATTATTTCTCATGCATTGTAAGTTTGATGTTCCTAAAATGGTTACTAGTTTTTTTAAATACGTCTCCACCCAATTTAATTCGCCTACTAAAATGGTTGCTAATATTTTTTACTATATTAGTTTCTGAGTCCCATTAGATCACTTGTTTTTTTTTTTTTTTGTTAAAAAGACAAACTAAAGTTTTCTTCTTCTAGGCTGTTATGGTGTTTCGCATGAAATTCTCCCAAGACCAGAATTCATACATTTTCTAAGTTCATGTATGGAACTTCCTAATAGATTAGGAACGCTTCATAGTGCAATTTTTAAGCTTTCATACCACCTGTTTAAGCTTTAGGTAACGTTACGAAGCTTCATAATACTTCGTCGTGAACTTTCCACGTGACTATAAACTTTTAGAATACGAGCAGTTCAGAATTATCGAAGGACAAAACAAATAATTTCATCAATATTCAAATACACCTTAATAAATTTTATTAAAAGAGACTATAAAAAAGAAGGTTTTGATCGGACATTCTAGGGAAAACTCGATTGTTGATTCAGATACACTGAAAAAAAGGATTCCAATATGTCGAACAAATGATCTGCTTCAAGAATGTAGGAATAAGAATAAATTATCAAACGTAAAAACAATGAAATATAATCAAACCAAACATAAAGAAATTTCAATTGTTTTTGTTGGGTTTTCCTCTTTTGACCGAAGGGCAGTTATGGCATAATCTTAAATATTTCGTATTTAGGCCGACTAGACCAAATTATTTGAAAATGTTTGTTCATTAACTATTTGAACTCCCCCGGAAAATGAAATTTAGAGCATCTCCAATGGGACACTCAATCTCTAACACTTAGAGTGCCACATATGATTTTTTGGAGTTTTTGTTAAAAAACTATCTCCAATGGAACACTTTGTTAGACACTCTATTATGAAGTGAACACATTTATTATAGAGTGTCTAGAGAGAGAAACTCTAAAACTAGAGCGTCTCTTTGAGACTCTCTAAGTGTCACTTTAAAATTTAACCAATAGAAACTTTTTCTTTTCAACTATTTTTTCCATATTCAATTTAAGAGTGACATGTGTATCAAGTAGAGAGATTTTAGAGATCTCCATTGGAGATCAAAAAAATCTAGAGTGTCTCTATATTGACACCTAAGAGCATCTCCAATGGGACACTCAATCTCTAACACTTAGAGTGCCACATAGACTTTTTGGAGTTTTTGTTAAAAAATCATCTCTAATAGAACACTTTATTAGACACTCTAATATGAGGTGGACACATTTATTATAAAGTGTCTAGAGAGAGAAACTCTAAAATGAGAGTGTCTACTTGATACTCTCTAAGTGTTACTTTTAAATTTTAACCAATAAAAAATCTTACTTTTCAACTACTTTTTATCTATTGAATTTAGTGTTGTTATAAAGGCCGGGCCTACCCGGATTGAGCCCGGCCCGTTCCGTACAGGCCAGGCCCGGTCTGGCCCATACGGAAAACGGGTCAGGTCAACCCGGGTTTTATTCCGGGCACGGGCTGGGCCTCTATTCTGGGCCCGACGGGCTAGGCCCGGCCTGGTCCATACGGAAAACAGGCCAGGTCAGCCCGGGTTTTATTCCAGGCACGGCTGGGCCTCTATTCTGGGCCCGACGGGCTAGGCCCGGCCCGTTAAAAACCCGGCTTCGGCCTGGTAGATATTTTTTTTCTTTATTCTTTTCTTTTTTTCCTTCATCGCTTTAAACATTTATATTCCTATTAAGTACTTATATCTTATTTAGAAAATATAAAATAACTTACTTTCAAGAATAAATTTTAGTTAGCTTTACAAAATCTTATCTAACAATAAATTTTGGTAAGTTTTAAGTTAGAGAAGAAATATCTAGTTTTTTACTAAAGATTTATATCTTATGTAAATTTAGAAATCTGTTCTTTTTAAGTTAGAGAATATAAACCAATTTCGGTAAGTTTTAAGTTTGAGAAGAAATATCTAGATTCTTACTAAAGATTTATATCTTATGTTAGTTTAGAAAATCTTTTCTTTTAAAAGTTAAAGAATGTAAAAAATTTAGGTACTTTAAAGTTAGAGAAGAAATATCTAGATTCTTACTAAATATTTGTATCTTATGTAAGTTTAGAAAATCTTTTCATTTTAAGTTAAAGAATTTAAAAAATTTAGGTAATTTTAAGTTAGAGAAGAAATATCGTTCATAAACTATTGATTTATATATTTCAAAATAAACAATATCTTCAAATTTTGTTTTTTTTTTTTAAAAAAAAAACCCCAAAAACACGGGATGATCCGGCCCGGCCCGGACTGGATATATACCTGATCCCGGGCTGGGCCCTGTATAGCCAGCCCGGGTTAAGGCCCGATCTGAGACTACTCCAACCCGGGTTGGCTAGGTCCGGCCCGGTAAAGGGCCTGGCCTGTACAGGCCCGGGCCGAGCCGACCCGGGCCGACCTTTTAGACAACACTAATTGAATTGAAGAAGGACATGTGTATTAAGTTAGACACTTTAGAGATCTCCATTGGAGACCAACAAAAATTGGAGTGTCTCTATATTGACATTTAGGAAAGAAAATCTCTATTGGCCCTTAACAACTAGGACTTTTAGAGTGTTTGTTAGAGTGTCAGAGAATCTTTATTTGGCACTTAACGACTAGATTTTAGAATGGCCAGCGCTTTGGGGAAAGCTAAATAGTTTCCGGGGTGTGAAGACTTGGTCAAAAATTGGTCAATTTTGTTTGACAATTTTATTTTGTAAATTGTTAGAGGGAAATAAAAACATCCACCTCGCTTCCCTCCACCTCACCTCTCTCTCCACCTCACCTCTTCTCTCTCTCCTCCATCTCATCTCTTCTCTCTGCCCCCTCATCTTCTTGCCACTTCACCAGCAAAGGTCACCGGCCGGTCAATTTCCGGCCGGCGACCTTCAAACAAAAAAAATAAAAAAGTTTTTTTTTATTTCATCTCTCCTCTCTCTAAAAAAAAAAAAAATTTCATCTCCTCTCTCTCTCTCTAAACTCCGGCGAAGGGGGTTTCCCTTCGCCGGAGTTCGTCCGGAAGGTCTGTTCGAGCAGACCTTAAAGGTCTGCCGGACGAACTCCGGCGAAGGGAAACCCCCTTCGCCGGAGTTTAGAGAGAGAGAGGAGAGATGAAATAAAAAAAAAACTTTTTTATTTTTTTTGTTTGAAGGTCGCCGGCCGGAAAGTTTGCTGGGCGGCGACCTTTGTCGGTGAAGATGATGAAGTGGCAAGAAGATGAGGTGGCAGAGAGAAGAGATGAGATGGAGGAGAGAGAGAGAAGAGGTGAGGTGGTGAGAGAGAGGTGAGGTGGAAAATTTCCCCGTAAAATATATTTCCCCAGAAAATTTTCAAAATTTTACATATTCCCTTTAAAATTTCACACCCGGAAACTATTTAGCTTTCCCCAAAACGCTGGCCTTTTAGAATTTTTGTAAGAGTGTCCCATTGGAGATGCTCTCAGGCTGGTTAAGTGGCAAGTGTATTAATCACTTCACCAAGATGGCAAGATGTCACAATTAGAGGCTAAACCAAGAAATTCCAATTTCTAAAACCTAAACTGCCCGAACACTCCATGCATGGTTTACGGCTTACCCTGAGCCCTCAGGTCCGGCTTAGTGAAAGAGAGGCTTTTCGGTGCAAACCTGCATCATTTCTCTGATTTCGTAGCACTATAATTGTTCACAAATAATCAGATCAGCGGTATTAAATTCATAAAATGTGTCGCGGAACTTTTTCAAAATGCTAATTTATCATAATTTCATACTGTTGTTTGAAAATACTAACTATACCATATGGTCTAATTTATCATAATTTCATACTGTTGTTTCAAATTGCTACTCGGACTCCCCAAGTACAAAAGAAATCAAGAAAGTAGGCACTTTTTATTTGTTGAAAGGCAAAAAATTATGTAAATCACATTTACTTTGGTAAAGTTGAATAAAACCTAGACTCTCAAAGTGCCTACTTTCTGGACTTCTTCTGTACTTTGGGAGTTTGAGTAGCATTATCCATATGGATATTCAACTTATCCATTCACATGCCTAGAATCTTTTATCTAAATGTCTCATATGTCAAGCAAACTGAATTTTCATAGAGATGGACTACTGGTCCGTTAATTCACGCCAATACACAAAATGAGGAAGTAGCATAGACGAGGACAAGTTATAAATACAGTTAAGAGTTCCATGACAGAAGTACAAATATCTTGTTCAAATTCTACAACTAGGGGTGTGTATCCTTTTCTTTTCATGCAAAGACGCACTTGATTGCAGCAGCAGTACTACAACTACTTCCGATTACAAGGTACCAACATATCTCAACGAGAACGAGTTTGCTGGATTATCAGTAGATCGACACTAAGCTTGAATAGGTGGTCCAGTATATCTACCCTGGCGCATATAGAGATTATCGGGTGTTTCAATCTCCTTCAACCATGCATAATCCTCTTCCTTCCCCTCACTTATTTCTGCCACTGTTTCTGCTGCTACAGTGTTTCATAACAAAAATAGTCATTCAGAAACTAAGCTACTTAGATTTATGAGTTTATCAACGGGGTAGAGTACTTACGGAAGCTGGAGTAAGGGTAATCATGGTAATAAGTACATCCCCGTCCGGAAGCTTCACTGTAGGGAGGAGCAAGGACGTCAAGCACAGCACATGGAGTTACAGCGGTGAAACAATGCAGATTACCCCCAGTCTTAGGATACAACGCAGATGCACCACATTGTGCTGTTACAACTTTGTCCACCACCAACTTCGCTAGTCTAACTGCCACCAAAACAAATATTCCATTAGACCATTTGGCTCTCAGAGTTTTGGAAGAATATCTAACGAAGGACATCGAAATTCAGAAGAGTGATTTCAGCAATTCTTAAATTTTATGACCGTCATGATGAGTGACTGTTTATTAGTTGTATATGTTACATCGACCGTCATGAGAACTCTCTTGGTTCACGTCGGACTATTCTCACACGCCTGCTCATATGTAGCATTCTTTGAGCAAAAGCGTATTTTTTGGGGTGAGACACATGAAGGCCTCGTTCTGATTTTATATATGTTTGTCGTTATCCATGATAAAATGTCTAACTATTGCCTTTCTTTGTTCAACCAAGACCAATTTCATGTATCTGAGCTTCATATAAAAGGTAAAAAGATAAAGAAACTGGGTATTTGGACTATTTTCTGCTGAACACGTATGTGATTAGACCTATCAGAAACCAGGTTTGGATGGTTTCAGGATACTAAGAAGAATACTGACTCGCAATTTTATTATATACGTACTGATTAAAAAGGGTTGCCACTTATACAAGACCACATACACCTAGTGTTGGAAGCTAACAAAATGACGACGGCGGACGGTCTAAAACAAGCAGTCATAGTGCTGATGTAATGATCTCTGACCCGCTCAGCTGAACAAATACTGGTTTTACCTTTAAATAAGGACCACTGCTACCTCAAAATCAAGAAAATGTTGCACGAAAGAAATAGAGCATACCGAGGTAAGAAACGCACCAGGAACACCAGAGACTTTTCGTATACAGGCAGGTTCAACCCAGTCATATGCTTTCACATGCATGGAGCCATAAAGTACTTTGCTCAAAACGGTCATTTCTGGATGGTCATGTAGTGGAATTACTGATGAAGTAGGCAAGCAGAACATGCACATCTGCGAAGAAAATTTACATTATTGATTTCTTTTGGTTGATTATTCAAACTGTTTCCAGGGCTTGCATCCGAGACACATCAACAAACTGCTTCAGGCACAAATATCTTTACTTCTTGTGTTCTAGCTGCAACTAATTTCTAAATACTTGTATTCCGGATACTTTTAAGGTGCTAGGCTCCGATTGCTTTTGGTTTTCCTGTTCTGATCATATATTCAAACTATAAGTATCTATCTAACATGGAAACTGATGTGGGTCTTGGTTTCAGACACTGGTACAAATTATTAAGTATGTAGCACAGAAATGCTAGTACAAGGATTCGACCGTGCATTTCTTTTGTTCTTATAGTTATTAGGTCCTTCACTTATCTTTCGTGATCTTTTATTTTTAGGTCTACCATCTTATATTTCAGACAGCAGTTGTTTAACCTAGAGTTTTATCTGAGTCCAAATGAGTGGCCAAATCAAAAAGAGCATCCGAGTTCAGATGAGTATCTGAACACCCAATTTAGGCAAGAAATACAACACGGGGTGACACAATTAGATATCCACTTCGATCAACACCTGAGCTCCAAAGAGTAATGCAATCCCATTTTATGAACCAGGGTTTACGAACCAACACTCATAAGCAAATTAGGTTTAAGCTGCACGAAAATAGAGATCAAGAGAAACATGTAGAAGTGTTAGGAGAGAAATAAGTGGCCCCCTTATATCTTGCCGAATTGAGTTCAAAATGTATTTGGCCCCTGGAAAATTCCTAACGACTTCAGGAAAAAATTTAACCAAGCAACCAACTGCTTAAGAACCAAAATGAGTTTGGTGACCCAGGTCTTCTTTGTTCCTGCAACCTTACTGGTTGTTTACAGTCCTTTAAGCTTATACAGGTCAAACATTATTTAAGTTACGTTATTCATTAAATACGTACAGCGCTACCAGGATTACATGATCCTAAGTTCCTTAGAGCATGCTAATACAAATCTTTCTAACACTATAAGCTGTAGACTGCAAATCAAACGTAAAATTGCTATGTGAAACGAAAGAAATACTCCCTACACTATAAGGGCATATTACGTGTTAATTGGATATACAATTTCTTGTATTAAGAACAAATGAAAACAAATAAGTATGCAAAACTAACAAAAAAACATATAGATATAAATCACGTGCCTCTGTTCAAAATAAATTTCTGTGCAAGGATGACTGCTGCTTTAATACTCTCACAACAGTAAATGTATAAAATAACAGGTTTCTAGAGACCATTATAGCTGAAGTTGTGTAACTTACTGTAAAACTATCACATTCATGTAGGTCCAAAAATGTAATAGGTTGTGCCCACCGACCCACCCTGTTGAACAAGTTTTGTTCAAAAAATCCATGCCCCTTGTCATCCTCGGCATTATCTTCTTTGAGTCCGACATCGACAGGCGCAATAGTATCTGAAGAGCAAAAATCATCAACGACAAATCAGGCAAAATTGGCACACCGAAGTCCAAAGATTTGCCAAAAGTGTAGTGTAAGTAATGTCCACGGTCTTGTTCTCCTATTCCATGTTGGCAAATGATTTCCCCCCTAAAAGAAATACAATCTAAATAGGAAGAACAAGCCATGTAGCGGTAGGGACATAGCCAGGATTAAATATTAGTGGGGCTGGATTAGATTTTTTTTATTTTAATAACATTTTACAACTTTGTATATTTACACTTCGCTTCCAATTAACTCTGCATGAATAAATGGACAAAATAATTTAAAATACGCATAACACAAGCATCAATAAAGAAACCATAGGACGTCTATAAGTCATATTTACACACGTAATTCTGATGGAGAATGATAGATCAAGAAAAATACGGCTATACTCGATACATAGTGAAAGAAGTTGAGCAACATAATCTACTCTTCACCTGCACAGGGTTTTATTACAAGAAACTGATGTGCATAGCTTAATTGATAGTTTGATACTGATGCTTGCTACGTCAAAAGCTAAAAATGCTATAGATTTAGCTAAGATTATATTGTTTTATTTGTCTGGACGATTTTTTATTTCATTATTCGTTACATTTTTTAAACATCATACTTCGTGAGTGAAACTTTATTAAAAATAAATAAAAATAAAAAGATGAATAATTATCTCGCTCAAAACTAATGAAATTTTTATTTCTTGCCAACATTTAATGGATGACGAAAGTATTTCTGAATTTGGGCATGAGAGTTTTGGGCAAAATACTTTTAACTGATATTTGTTCCCATTTAAAACCAATGCTGCAAATAGTTAACAAAATAAACCATTTTTTAATTATCTTAGTTAACCAGATAACCCATTAGCCTTGAGTCCTTGGTGACATGCAAATAAAGATATTAATACATGGAAAAATGAATGCTTTTGATACGGATTTGATTTGGAGCTGGGAGTCTAGGCCCATTATCCATTAGTAGTCCCTTCACTGTCTCTAACCAACTCGTCCAAAGGAATTTCTTCACTAGGGTTTAAACATTACAAAGTACTTCTAGTAAACATATCAAAGTCATTGTTTCCCCTAGGTCAATGTCCAAAATGTCAGGGAACAGGAGTGGTCAAGGCCACCTTTAGAGCATCTCCAATGCAAAACTCAATCTTAAAATCTTAAGTGCCACCTTGGACTTCAGAGTTTTTTTTGAGAAAAAACATCTCCAATGCAAAACTCAATTGAGATCTTAAGATGATGTGGAAGCATTAAGAGCATCTCCAATGCAAAACTCAGTCTTAGAAACTCAGAGTGCCACGTAGGAATTTTAGAGTTTTTATCTTAAAATTCTTCTCCAATGCAAAACTCAATTCAAATCTCAAAGATGACGTGTCGAGGGTGGAGTGGAGATATCTCAAGAGGACACTCCATTTCTAGAGTATCCTCTTGAGATATCTCTAAGTGCCAACTCAACATTTTCATATATTTTAATGAAAAAAAGAATGCCACATAACTAATTTTTGGAGTTTTAGAGTGTTGCATTGGAGAAGTAATTCTTATAGAGGAACTCAATCTTGACAAATAGGAAAGAGAAAAATTAGAGATTGATATTTGAATCTCGACACATAAGATTTTTAGAGCTTCTTTTGAGTTTTGCACTGGAGATGCTCTAAGTTCTAAGATATCTCAACTAGAAACTCTATTTTTGAGATCTCTTTTGAGAGTCTTAAGTGTCCTAGTCATCAAATTTAATTTTTGAACCAATAGAAAGCCTTTATTTCTCAACCACTTTTTCCTATTAAATGTATGTGTGACATGTGTATCTATTTGAGTTTTTTAGAGTGTTGCATTGGAGAAGGACTTAAATTAGAGACACTCAAGTTAGCCACATAGGAAAGAGAACCTCAATTGAGACTCAACACATAAGCCAAATAGAGTTTTTTTTAAGTTTTGCATTGGAGATGCTCTTACCCTGTATCTACCTTAGGCGCTACGTAGCAGTTACATACATGCAAATATTTATGTTTTTCCAATAGTAAGTCTAATTGAGCCATGGAGGCAGATGGTGCTTTGTTTCAACTTTCAAGAGTACATCTCCAGCACGATCCCTTCATCATTCTCAGACAAAAAGAGAACAGGTTTGATAAAGTCTTTCCCTTCCCCTCCGGGTCATTGCATTTTGGAACTAAAAGCTGATTCCTAGTGATGTAGGACAAGAAAGAGGAAAGGGAACTGAAGAAGAAAACAATTGTATTATAAGATAGATAACCACTAGTATAACACTAAAAGACATAATAAGACATTAAAGATGGTAAAGAAAGTGGAGCAAATTTGGATTAGGCCCGCATTATTCAAGATCCCTAAGTGGGGGTTATTCGTTCAGACCTTTTAACAGATCTTCAAAGTTCCTAAGACCTTTGAAGTTTGGCGTTATTGGTTTCGGCCTTTTTTTAAGAGCTTCGAAGTTTTGTGTTATTGGTTCAGACCTTTATTTAAGAACTTTAAAATTTCGTGTTATTGGTTCAGATCTTTTTTTAAAAATTTTAAAAGAACGCGTTATTCATTTTTTATGAAAAATTAAGAACTTTTAATCAAAGATCTGGCCCAAGGACTTTTCGAGACAAATTTACTCATAAATTAGTCAAATTCAAAGATCCACCTAAACAGGTGGATATTTAATTCCTACTTTGGGTGTACCTAAAAATGTTTTTTTTTCTTATCTCTTTAATGTTGTTGATTTCTTCTTATCTCAAATCTCTCTTCCCCCCACCCCCTCCTCGAACTCCTAATATAATTTGTTTGTCTCCATAGCATCCAACTCTTATAATTTTTTTTTTTTTTAACTTTTAATTCTTTTTATGCGAGTCGAAGACGTCTATGTTTTTTAGTATTTATTTTGGGAGCCTACCTTTTTATTTTCTTCTTAAATTCTAAAATAATACTTTGTACATAGAAATTAAATTTTATTTATTGGAATATTATAGCCAGTAATATGGGAACGTCCTGAGCTTTCATTCTAAAATCAAGTTTAGCTCTAAAAATAATATAACGTTCATTGTAATATCAAACATTAGTTTGGACGGCTAAGATTTGAAATAATATAATTTGATTTTAACAAAAAAATTCCTGATTTTCAAAGTTTTTAATAAAAAGGTTTCCGAACTTAATGATTAAAAACTTTAATGTCCCGGACTTTTAAAAGTTTCAAACTTTAAAGTTTCTAAACCTTTAAAGTTTTGAACATTTATGTGCCAGAACACTTAGAAGTTATGAGATCTTTGGAAGTCCGAAACAAAAAAAATCTAGTAAAGGTCCCTTCATATAAGACATGCCAAATAAGAATTTGAGCCCTAGAATATTTCTTTTGATGTCTCTGATACACCTATAGTGGTTGCTTCTGTCATTCATCTTTATTAGCTAGAAGCTAAAAACAGCTAACTAGCGGGCAAGATCTTGGTACAACAAATAACAATAAAAAAAGCTATGACATAAAAGCCAATTTCTGGGAGGTAAAATAACTAAAAATCTGAGGAGCCTTGTAGTCTAAGGCACCCTTGAATAAGGGCTGAGTTCATACCAAATTATACGACTATTCCAGTCATTTTCACATATTGAGAATTGATCGGAACAAACCCACACAACAACATAATGAAACGAACAAAAAGAGGGTGGAGGTTCAAGAAAAATTGCATATAATAAGAGATTTAGAATCATACTCATAAGAGAGCAAAGCTTTTGTATAGATTGAGAAGAAGGGGGAGGGATTCCAAATGGTGTAAAAGTCTTCTTACACAGGCCATAAAGAACCTGAATAGTAGAGATCTTAGTCATACCAATGTTCGCTTGTGGTCGTGCTAATAATTCTAGTTTTTACACAAGAAAACCAAATAGCCCAACACCCATGCAAAATAGAGCGTTCAATCCCCTTAAGAGGAACAAATCGTCACTGCACATTAAATAACATATGCAATTAGCTATAAGCTTTTGAATGTATTGTTAATCATAATCGAAGTAGTCAGGAATTAAGCAATCAACGAAATATGTCAAAAACTCTAACACCTCCAATTAGAAATAATATGGAAAAGGCAAACTAAATATCGAACATGGTTACATGAACATAGCTAAAAAGTATCTAATCAAACTCTCCTCTAACTAAGCAAACGATTATTACATAAGTATTATGCTACCGTATTTTTTTAAACGAGAAAAATATATATATGAATAAAATACACTACAACACTACAGTATTTCTTGTTTTGAAAAGTTCACCTCAAACTTAAGCAACTCTCCTTCAATTCCCAGTAAAAGTGTTATGACATGCGCCATCAATGATTCATGTCCCTAAGGTTTGCTAAGTCATAATTTACACTCCTGGTGAGTCTTCAACACCTAGATCCACTAAATGCAGATTAAGGGCTTCGGATTTCTTCCGAAGAGAAGATGGAGAAGTTGGGAGTTTGGACATTATAACTGGTTGAAAGCCTGCTTGGAGGTGTGCTCAAATATATCGCCCGCACTCACGGTGCGGGTTGTACCTAGTATAATATATACTACAAGAATTTATTGGAGATTAAATTGATTGATAGGAGGCTAGACTGTTGGACCACTGAGACATGTCATCTCAAATGGTTTTCTAATAGTGTAATGAAAGAAAAGCACAGATGCTGGTATTAAGATGGAGTACAAACTATTGAAAAATTAGCTTCCTAATATACAACCAGAACCACATCATAAACTCCCATACCCCTGGCCAATTTAGTTCAAACACAACCATTGCTTCTATCAATCCAACATTTTAACTCTAGGTTGCAAATAATAAATTTCAGAAAGCATAATCAGTCAAACCAATGGAACCTAGTCAAGACTTCCTCATCGCCATTATTAATCACTGAATTCATCCTAATGTTTAACTAGAACAGTAAAACCTATAGGTTGAGTTAATTTTCTAGGTTTTCAGCAAGAGACGAAATTCATTTGCCTCTAATAAGCAGCAAGTGAAGCCACAAAGCAGTTGATACTTGATAGTCTTCATTTGAAAAAAATTATTTATTCAAAACCCTAATAGAAGTGTTTTCGCACCAAAATCACCCAAATAACGAAATCCAACAACTGTAAAAATGAAAAGATATATAGAGGATTACTGGGAATGGAAACCAACCAGAAGATTCCGTCTTCTGTTTCCACCTAAAACCTGTTGTTCTGAAAATCCTAATGCACCCTCATCCACTTTTTATTTCTGACTAGAACTCCCTTGTATGTATGCCCAATTTATTATGGTGGCAGATATATGGACAATCAGATATATTATGTGAATAAATGAAAAACTTGGAAATTGTTGTATATTATGGTTGACTAAATTGCCTATCTTCTTTGACTAGTTGGAGGTAGGGATGAGCAGCGGTCGGTTTTTTTGAGTTTTGGCTCGAGCCGAAGCCGAACCAATAAGTGGTGGTTTGACTAAATCGTCAGCCGAAGTCGACCCGATCATTCGACTGGCCAAAAAAGTTCGACTCGGTTTGGTTCAGTTTGATTGAGTTCGATTGATCGGTTTAACCGAACACAATTTAGAGAAAATAGTAAACTAATGTTATTCATTTCATTGCATATGTCGAAAATAAAAATTAAGAACCCATCGTACTTTTCCGCCATTATACACATATGCCGAGAATAAAAATTAAAAACTTCTCGTACTTTTCTACCATTACAAAAAAAAATATAGAAGTGCGAATACAAAATCTAAAATTTAAGTTACTAACTAAGAATAGGTTGCGGTAAAAAGAAATTTAGTGAAGACTTATCTTTAAAACCTTTCAATCAAGTTGAATAGATGGTTGATGAAGCCGACAACAACAACTAGGAAGGTGTACAGATAATAGTGTGGAAGACTTGATTAGGGGCTTTCTAACTTTTTTATTTTTTAGTTTAACACTTTCTAACTTTACAAAATTATTATTTCATTTTTCCTTAGGGTTCCGTCGGTTCGGTTTGGGCGGTTTCTAGAAACTCAAGTCGAGACCAAACCAGACCGATTTTTGGTTGTTCAATTTTTCGGCCGAACTGAGTCGAACGGTGATCGGTTCGGCCCAAAAATCGATCGGTGCGGTTCGACTTGGTTTGGTTTGGTTTTTGCTCACCCCTAGTAGGAGGTGGGAAGTAAAGAGGAGGTGGTGCCCATATATCATTTTCTTATAGGCAAAGGCATGATGTGTAAGAAAGAAGAGATGAGATGTTTTGAGGACACTCCACCTCATCCCATGCATCTTTATCTTGTGAGTTGTTCTTAAGGCTTTAAGTATGAGTATATATAGACCATTGTAGTTGGTAATTTTCTACAGAGACAAATATACAGAGTTAAGACTTGGAAATACATATAATTTTGGTTAACTAAAGCTTTCATCATCTTTGTTTTATATCCTCTCTTCCTCTCTCATAGTTATTATTCTACTATAATTTAATACGTTATCAGCACAATCGTTTCTACAAGCGGGTAAAGAGTTTTAGTTATAGACGAGGGGCTCTCTTGAAGATCATCCGAAGATCAAAGTAAGTTGTGTTAATTTTTTTCAAATGTCGAATCTAACTAATATAAACTTTGCAGTTCTTGACCTAACAGGAAGGAACTATATTAATTGGGCTCTTGATGTTGAATCTCATTTAGAGGAAGGAATCTAAAGAAAACCATAGCAGAGGGTAATAATGAAACTTCTCAGAATCGTGCGGCTGCACTGAATTTTATCGGACACCATCTATGTGAAGATCCAAAGTCAGAATATTTAAATATGAGAGACCCTTTATTACTATGGATCGGTTTAAAGAAACGCTTTGACCATTTAAAAAGAGTTATCCTTCCTAAGGCTTTAAATGACTGGTTGCATCTTAGATTGCAAGATTATAAAACTGTTTCTGGGTATAGTTCTGTTCTGTTTAAAATAACGACAAAATTAGCACAGTGGTTTCCCTGTTAGTGAAGAACACATGTTGGAGAAAACTTTTTCTACTTTTCATGTATCCAACATGAATTTACAAGAGCAGTATAGAAATATGAATTTTAAATGTCATTTTGATTTAATTTCTTGTCTACTTGTTGCAGAACAAAACCGGGAAGTGATCATTATGAAAAATCAAGAGACTCGTCCAACGGGTTATTCAGTATTATCTTAAACCTATGTGACATCTTATGGACGGGGTGGTCGTGGCAACGATCACAATGGAAATAATAGAGGTGGTGGCTACCACTCTAGAGGGCGTGGTAACGATCACCAAATAGATACCAGAGATGGTGGTTACCACTCTGGAGGACGTGGACGTGGGAACAGTCAAAATTGGAATAACGGAGATGGTGGCTACCACTCTGGTGGACGTGGTTGTGGTCGTCGAGGACGTTACAATAACTCGAGTACTAGACCTCATCCATTTAGGCGACACGACAAAGGAAAAAGACCATTAAATGAACCATCTGAAATGCAAACTAAATCATGTTATAGATGTGTGGCAGGTCATTGGTATATGTTGGTTAATTTAACACTATTTATGACATCTCAATTAAGAACTTAACTGTTTTATTGATTCTCCGTAATACTTAGTACAGAGATGATGTCTAACTAGAAAAACAAATTAATCTAGACTAGTGCCTAAAGAAGATTTCGATCCCTTTCAGTGTCATAAGCAGTCTTAGCTTCTGCTCCCTCTTGGATATCTTCTCCTTTAGCCAAATACTTAGTTCCCGGTTGATTATAGTTCTTGATGAATACCACTAGATCCTCCAAACCGTGATCGTGCTCAAGCACGGGGCATTTTAAGTTCTTGGGCCTCTCGGCTTCCAATATTTCCTTACTAAGAAGGGGCAGGTTGATTATGGCTCTCGATGACATCCTTTCTTTCTCCCTCATCTGGGTTAGTTCTACTACCTGGTGTATGATTACTTCTCTGATGGTTGGATCCTCCGTGCATCCTGCACCGGTCCCCAGAGGTTTTGGAATATATGTTCCGTTCGGGTTCAGTATTCCGACTTCATCCAGATTTTCTCTAGATACATCTGGTCGTCGGGCATAGATTGTCCACTGGTTTGCACATGCGAAAAACCACTGATTGGTGTAGAGAAGAGTTGGGGAGCTCGACTCCTGATTGCTTCCATTCTTTCTCCAGATGTTGGCTCCTTCCTAGCCGCCTCTGCTTTGCGAAGGCTTTCCTGCAGTTGTTTCATCTCTTCCTCTCTCTGCGACTGGTCAACTTTAAGTTATTCGATTTCAGCCAGAATATCGTCCGTAGTGGGGAGTCTAGCCTGAGATCCTCGCTGGTGTGGTCATCCGAAGGCATGGTTGCCTGGAGGGACGAGAAGTGATTAAGAGAGAATTCAGGTTACCGAACTAATGATATTGCTAGAGAGATGTCCTCCTTCTAGCACCAAATGTTAATGTAGAAGAAACTTTCTTGTGATATCTTGAGAGGACGAAATCTCTTACAACAAGATTGAGAGAGGAAGATTGAATGAGAATTATATATGAAATTTTATGGAAAGAGTGAACAGGTCAGAGAATGATCAAGAGCTGAAGATATCTTGTTACTGAGAAAAGAATAGCAGACCATTTCAAAGAGATTGGAGGAGAGATAACAACAAAATTTGAGAGAGTGAGAGTGGGAAATAGGACTGGTCGTCTTCTTCCTATAAAAACAAAGGTTGGAACAGGGGCTTCAACATCTTCTCGATCGGGGAGCATCATCTCCTCTCGGGCTTCAACGACATATTAGAGAGAGTGAAGGAGAAAAATAGTGATCATTCCATTTTGTTCTATCATCTATCTTCTCTCCATCCTCTGTTTTCTTTTCTTTTTACGAGAAAAATAGAGAAACAGGGAGAAAAAGAAAGTGACAAACAGAGATTTCTTTGTAGAGTGAGGAAGAGAGAAATTAAAGAAATTGAGAGAAGATTATTTCATATTTTCTTCATCTTATTAATCTTCTTCTTCGAGTTGTTTGGTATTGATCAATTGTGTCTAGGATTGAGAGAGAAATTTAGAGAGAGAGAGAGGGAATAATAAAAAAACAGAGAAGGAAAATTGAAAAGGGTTACTGTTGACAAGGATATGTTTGGTTCGGAAGCTTTGGCAGGAAAATTGTTTTCTCAAGTTTGCTGGAAAAGCATTTTCTCCTAGGGTGCGTTTGGCTTCCAGAAGGAAAATAATTTCTAGTGAGAAAAAGTTTTGTTTTTCCTCCCTCTTTCTCTTTGATTCTTTCATATTCATCTTTCTCATTATGAATTGCTAACTCTCCTTCTAGGGGGTTTAGGATGAAACTCATACTTGAACCTTTAGAGACATATTTTTGTCTTGTTAATTCTTTTGATTGTGATTCAAAGTTGAAATTGTTTTAATTTGTCAAATCGATTATCTTTTCACTATCTATGCTTTTAGATTTGATGCATCGTGCTTAGGTTAAATCATTTGACGATGCAAACTTATTAACTGATAGATAGTAGTTTAGAAATAAAATTTTCAATACGAGACAATGATGTTGTTATAGATTATTGGTTTTAAATGAGAATATCTTCCGGAATTAAGATAGATAGTTCATTATCTGAAATTCTGAGTTATAAAAAGGGAGAATTGACTAGTTAACTATTTTCCTAAAGATTATTTTATGCGGTAGATTCCGGAACCTCTAGAATCCTCCATCCTAATTTGGTTCGATTTAATTTCAGTTTATTTATAATTATCGTCCTCATCCACTAAAAACTAAAATTCTGATGTGCTAGTTCTAGGTTAGAATAGGTTCACTTAATCCTTGCGGATCGACCCCGGTCTTACCAGGATATTACTACTTGACACCCATATAATTGGGGGTGGAGACCTTTTAGGGTAACCTTTTAGGCCCATCATCCACCGTTTGGAGAAGTTTCTCATTGTTCGTGGTTAGGGTTTTCCTTATAGTTTATCTCGTATCTAGGATAAACAGAAGTTCTTAAGTTTAAGGATCCTTCGTGGATATCATGCCGAGGTGATAAATCTTCTAAAAGATGTTTCCTCCTTTGAGACTCTTGAAGTCCAAGCTTGCTTGAACACTGAAGATCTTTAACCGGCTGGGATCTTTTAGGGAGATTCCAGGATTCAGCCGGTAAGCCTGTGGTGCGCTTCTACCTACCCAGTTTAGGGCGTGAGACATCGACCTAGCTTACGTGGACCCCCTCATTCCTTTAGAGAATTTCAGGGCTGATATGTTCGTGCCACAGGCAAAACAGGGCGGATACCTCTTAGTTGGTCCTGGCCGACCTCCCAGTTAGAGGTGTAGGTGGCAGAGCGTTGAGGGTTTAGCTGTGCTGTTGCCTTAAGCCTAGTTGACCCGTTGGACTTCTAGTCTATTCTTGACTTCTTGACGTTAGTCAACGTCTAGGCAATTTATGCATCATAACTTCCATAATTTAATGATCTAGGACTTTTATTGTCCCATAACTTAACAAAAATGTCCAGTAACTTAATAAAAATGTCCTAAAAATTTAAAGTTTCAGAATTTAAAAGTTGCTAGACTTTCAAATATTTAATAAAAGTGTTCTTGGAACTCTTAAAATTTTTGAGATCTTTGAAAGTCCATTTTTTGAAGGATTTTGAGGGTCTGTATATGACCACTAAAGCCAAGATGTCTTTGTGATGATAAATATAGAGCTTATTTAATTAATAAGATAATATATTCATGATATATCCATGCCATGTAACAGTGGCGAAGCCAGAAACTTTTATGAGTGGGGGCACCTCTTTGTTATAGGTAATGAAAGAATTCCACAGTTCACGATCAAGCTAGGATCGAAAAGCAATTTCTTAACAAAATTTTATTTATAGTTTAGATATTCCGTGGTAATTTTGATGTATACCAATCAATCTCTAATTTTCTCAATATGGATCAAGGATCTTTCCTCCAACTGGATTCCCAAAATATACTGAAATAAAAAACAAAGGAGGGGATGAAGAGATAATGGTGAAGATTAAGAAGAACGATGCTAGATGATGAAGAGGAAGTGATCGTAATTGAAGAAAAGATGAAGATTTAGTTCTCAATCTAATAACATGTTTACCAGAGCAAAAATTTAAAAAAATACAATTTTGAAATTCAAAATACAAGTCACCGAAAAATCAGACAAAATCAAAATTAAGGGGGACGTTTAGAAAACTCATCATCTCTAGGAGGCCATTTTATTTAGTTAGTCACTTTGAGGAGGTCAAAATTGAGTTATTCAATTAATAAAAACCAATTTTAAGCCAAGCATGACCTTTATAATGTATTTTTAATAAGTAGTCATCTTAAACCAAACAATAATTTCAACTAACTTAAGTAGTAGATATTTTAGAAAAAAAATTGTAAGTAGTAGAAATTTTCTAGAAAAAAAGAATGTTGTGTGTGGGACTCGATTCCTTGACCTCAACGTTGAGCCATAATCACTTCACCAACTAAGCTAGAAAGAACTATGTTTGCAAAACGGAAATATTTATATATATATATATATATAGATATATGTATCTAATATAACGGCAAATGTCGCATAACATTAACGAGCCACGTTAAGGTCGTGGGGGCCTACGCTCCCACGGCCCCCTATGTGGGCTCGCCCCTGCCATGTAATGATGTAATGACTTTTGAGTCACTGTCACAAGAAAAAGGTCAGGATTATATTCCACAAGTAAAATAAAATCGGGGTGCTTATAGATACCAGCTTAACAGTGGGGGTGCAAGACACATGTAATAATTCACGGGCATAAGACAAAGGTTAGATGAGCGGGTCGATCAAAATTAGTATGGGGAGACACGCAAGAGACCATCCTCTTCATTGAACTGGTTTATTAGTCCATCGGATTCAAGCATCTCGGATCGGGCTCCAGAGGCTCATGGGCTGAATTTCCACCCCAGACCTAAAGGCGACCCAGATACACACCTCGTGGTAGGCATAGGCTGACCAGTTGACCCAAAGGCGGCCTCAATCCCACTTCCTCATCTGCGGTGTGGTATGCCCTATTTGATTGGGGATGGAACTCATTTGTATTTCAACGGGGCATGCGATTTTGACCCTATTTCTCTTCATTCAAATTTCCTTGCAGAAAAGCAAACAGCCCCAAAGGGTTCAAAATATGCTGAACGGATCAAGGATCCGCTGAAATTAGACAGAGATTTTTGACGTCCAATAAGGAATTGAGATTTCTTCACATGGGTTTGAATGATCTCATAGAATGCTCTTTCTAGGGTTTCATTTCTTTCTTTCGTATGGCTTAATTTGGTTATTTGAGAAGCAAAATAAGTTTGGTCTAACGTCTGAAATTAGACAGAGATTTTTGACGTCCAATAAGGTATCCTTTATTCAGTCTGCTATTTTTTCTTGTTTGATTTTTGTTACTCATATATGTAAACATGTAAATTCTTTTGGTTTTGATTCATCCCTTTTCAGTTAATATATAATTTAGTGATTCAAATGCTCGGAAGCCTTTTGAGTTGTCATTCTCTAAATTGAAACTCACTTTGTTGTTTCGATAAATAATAAGGTTGCTATGATTTGGGAGAAATACTGTATAAAATACTACTGGTATCCGTCACTTACTTAGGTAGGTAGGGCAAAAATGATCATGTTATACAACCACACCATTTTTGTTATACTCTGGTCATGAGGTAGCATATGGAAGGCTTCTATTTACAACAGCGACATTTGCTTTTATTTGCTTAAATGCAAATATAGATAACAAAAGAGAGACCTTTCTAAATGGATCTATATTTTTCGCCTCTCTATGATCTAGTGTTTTTGTTTTAGGTATTTTTAGCTTATATAGCTTCACATTTAGCACAAAGAAAAAGGAATCGGGTTACTAGATATGAATGCCATATCTTAAAGAAATATGAGAGATATCCGTAGCTATGTACTGCCATATGTTGGCAAAGACACCCTTAAGTAGCCAAGACGATAGGCTGAGACTTGCTCTCGTTTCCTCACTTGAGGACATCATCTGTAGTCTATTTTGTTGTGTAATTATCTTTATTTACCTTCTGTTTTAGTTATTGTTTTACATGTAATTTAATGTATGACATAGACATTCTTTTGGGGTTAGTTATCTCTCTTTACCGAAAAAGTAGTTTTTACGAGATCGAGAGATGGAAGGAGACATTCCCTTTTTAGCTCTATGTTCTACCACCATGAAGTAGAGGAGAGCGTATTTCAATTTAAAACTTTTGTGGAGCTATTGTGAATTTTTCGCTTCGAAATTAGTACTTGGGGCAGTTGTCCTAACCTGTAAACATTAGACGTTGGATTTATACTTTTTAAGTTGAACTTTGGACCACTTCAGGTTTGAAACATTAGTCCAAACTCAACTGTACCAGAAGTGGCATAGCTTAGTTACGACGTGTACTAGCAAGTAAGATAAATGAACAAAATGTTAATTCTAGAAACCAATTAAAAGTTCATGCTATGATATCTCCTTTTCCGGCTATTTGACAACCTAGCTTTGCTTGGTCATCTCCTCCGATAACTTTACTCTCGAGTAACTTGCTCTATATTTAGAACTTATCCATATAATTTTGAATATATGCTATGTGCTATAATGTTTAGTATTCTAGTTTGTTTAATGCGTCGACGAATTAGCAAGTTTTATGTTTTGTAATCTTCGATGTTTAAGAAAATCTGTGGGAATTTGTTTTCCATAATTGGAGCCCCTGATGTAACAGTGTAACTCTTTGTTTTTGAAACAGGTCTGATGGAGATATCACTGTTAAAGGATCTCCTCAACAATCTTTCTTGGTTTAACCATTTAGATTCTCGTGATAACATAAAATCTGAACCAGTTCAGAAATATTATGAAAAGATAAACGAGATATCAAAGCTATTGAGGCCTGTACTTGATTTAATTGTTGATTCACCCATAGCCTCAGATGAATTACTTAATAAGATATCGAAAGAGCTGGATGAGCTTATAAATGAAGCTAGGGAGCTCTTCGACCAGCATTCAGTGACGAGTAAAGTTTATCTTGTATGTTACATAATTTGCATTTGCATTAATATTAGTTTGATCTTTTCAAACAGAAAAAAAAACGTCTGATCTTTTCAAACAGAAAGTAAAAAAGGTTCATAAATTTAGTGTCTCTAGTTCCGTACATATATTCTCACTCAAATGAATACCTTTCTATTTTTTTAATGTTGAACAGACTGTATGTTTCTTAAGCTTTTGATATTCAAATAGATATATAGTTTCCTAAGTTATCGATATTTTACATTCCAAGAATTCTATGTTACATAGTAAGACTTCGCAAAAATTTTAAGATTTTCTTTTCTCTGAACTTCTTTCTTCCTTCAATCGTTCCATGATATTTTGAAAATTTGATTAAAAAAAGAAAGTAGTCAAACTCTTTGAGTGACATTTGGCCAGAGAGTGTCTTCTACTGTATGATATTCGTTGACAGTGGTTTGTGAACTAGTCTCATTCTGTTATTTTCACGTGTAGTTGCTTGAAAAGCTTGAAAGTTGTTGAGATAGAATGAGTGTGTAAAAAAATTAGCATTGCAATGCTTGCTTTTTGTGTAAACAGCCTCCCATCATTACCGTTATTTGTGTCAATTATCATTGTTATAACATCCATTTATTTGTTCTTATTAATTATCATAACCCTTTCGTTTGACTGTTAAATAACCATTATATTTTTGAAAGTTTTCCGTCTAGTATGGATATAACTTTATCTTTCCCCTTTTTGATAGTTTTCCAGCAGTAACCATTTTATAACAATCGTTTACCCCTTTATAGACACTGACATCAACAGACCTTTACAGTTTCATTTAATGATATGAAAACGTCGGATAGGATCAGCGTCTACTACATTCAGATCATGGTAATTAGTGAATAGTGCTCTGTTAATACTTGCTCCATGTTTTCCTCGAGACGGAAACATACGCAGCTTATTCTAGTCTTTAGTTGTATCTATATAATTTCAGATGTGTTTATTAGAGCATGGAAAGTCTTAAACTGGATGTACTTAATTTATCCACAAGGAAGAATGACAAATGGGTAGACATTTGTTAGTCCTTGCAAACTAGAAAGCGGTCGATTTAATGATCTAGTATCATCTGTACCAACATAATCTATTAGAAAATTCATCATACCTTGGGATAGTATACGATGTACCTGCTGCTTTAAAAATGTCTCAGACACTGGTTTAATGTGAAGTCATGGGTATATTCTTGTTAGTTGTTACTTTCTGTGTGAAATTAGAAGTGATGAGTGGTTCCATGAGTCATTAGGAATTTTTGTTTCAAAGTAAAGGTTATATTGAAATTTTTCGTGAACTACAACAATCGGGTCCTTTCTCCCCAAACACTCTTGGGCCAAAATAAGACGTAAAATATAGTAACATGACTGACCCATTATCTTTTGTGTATTCTTCCTAATCTCATTTCCATTTACCCTGTCATTCCTTAGATTTATATTTGAATTGGGATCAATAAATGCGGATCTATTTATGAAATCTTAGAAGGATTAATTCTACGTGTTTACATTTTGTAGGTCCTTTTTCATTTTCATTATCCCGTCATTCCATAGATATAGATTTGAAGTAAGATCAATAAATGCTTACCGATCTATGAAATCTTAGAAGGATTAATGCTACGTGTTTACATTTCATTGTTCGTATCCTATATATGATGCTGGATATAAATATTCTTTCTCTTGTTAAAAGAAGCGATTCCGATACTATTTTTATTTTTTAGTAAGTTACTGGACTCACATTAACACATTTTGTAATGCTTGCTTATGTTTTAGTACTTTTAAAGATGTTAGTTAGTTTTTTTTTCTGAAATTAGGAGTTAATTAGGAATTTAGGAAAATATTTACCAGATACCAAGGTTTTGGTCTCGGTGAAGGCAGAATGAGCTTCTGCTTGCCAAAACAAGAGCCTAATGTTGCTATAAGAGCCTCCCACGACACAATGAAGTCTAGACAAGAGCAAAATTTCATCCTATCTTATCTTCTCCGAAATGCAAATAAGATTTCACATTATGCATGATTTTCTCACTATTAACTTTGGTCACTTTGAAAATAGTGTTGTGTCTCTCCTTCCACTGCCCAAACAATGGCGTGAGAAATTATCTTCCAAATCTTTTTCCCTTAGACAATGCAATGCGTTCCCATTGAACAAAAGCATCATAAGTCAATTTGGGAAGACAATCCCTGATGTTTGTTAGTATCTCATCCAAGTCATAAAGTGAGGACTTTAATCACGTATTTTTCTTTAATACATTGTCCAAGAATAAGGGTCAAATCATCATATCATTTGATTGTTATTACACTGTGAACGTACACACTCCTTCACATGGTTTCCCGGTCAGAAAAAGGTTAACGTATCAAACGCTGACTTTCCATAAATATGTCTGTCTGGCATAATCTGTCCTATGTATTAATTGGTAAGACCCTTCAGGGATATTTCACTAACAATATTTGGACAGCTTGAGTTAGCGTTAGACTATTCGTATTAGCTATCTATTTATGGTATATTTGTTTTCTTTCCTACTAAGACTAATGGAAATTAAGTTTGATGGTGTGGAAATGTATTTCAGAAAACCCTTGTTTAAAACTGATAACATAGTTAATATTTTACATCCGTAACTTAAATTTCTAATTCCTTTCGTATATGCATAAATTCAATCCTGTATATGCCGGGTCCGTATCCCTCTTACAAGATCTATCACTGTCTCCTTGACCTTGTCTCTACCCTAGTGCCCAGTTTTCTGTACATAAAACCCTTAATCGATAAACATCGTAAAGTGTTTAGATGTGTGAAGTACAGAAAAAGAAAACTTAAGATATTGTAAGCTCTAAGGGCTTCTTATCTATTTACGAAGAAAAATGAGAAGGAATCCTCACACTCATCTCCTAGTGGCTTTACTTCTATCAAATGGCTGATAGTTAAGAATCTTAAGATTCAAAACTACGCAAACAGGTTCTGGATTGACGACTTTGTTGTGTTTAAGATATAAGGTTTTGTGTATTAGTAAATAGTATTGTTCATGTATAACCAACTTCACTACGTGAGGGCATTGAATCACCTGTTAAATAACTATCATCCTTGAGCTGCTTTATCTATGTAAAATGTTGTAAGGTATGCTAAAGCTTCACTTACCCTAGCTAGTTTATTTTCTGTTTGAAAACTGATTCATAGTTTGAAATCTGGCCAGGTTATGCAAATTGAATCACTATTAACAAGGATCCATTCTTCGTCTATAGAGATTCTCCAGAGACTGAGCTCTTTGGAGCAACATTTGCCGGCTGATTTGACATCAACATCTATAGAGGTACGTCTATATACTTAAACTAGTTCTACATGCATGCAAAGAGCAAACTGCAACCTTTTTTATACGTATTTTCATTTCAAGTAGATAATCTTAAGTCACTTTTTAAAGATACCATAGAAGTGCAATTTTATTGGGGTTAATTTTGGTGTCGCCCGAGATGTTACTAACACGCCGTTTTGCCCCCCAAGCTTGTCCAACAAGCTGTTTTGACCCCCTAGCTGACAGCTTTGTATTATTTAGACGACCTCTATTGATGGAGGTCCTCTGGGAAGTGAGAAGAGGAGAGAGAATGGAAAGATAGTAAGGAAGAAGAAACTACATAATAGGAGAAGTGTTAGCTAGTGGGGCCAAAACGGTCTGTTGGACAATATGGGGCCGGGATGGCCAACTTGTCACATCTGAAGAGCCAAAAAGGCATTAACCTTTTTGTTTACTTCGGTTGCGATTAGATCGTTCAATTGAAATTATGATGTTGGACAATACAACTAAACATGTTATGCATATCTTAAATTAGTTAACACATTACATAAACAAATGAGAACAATAATAGTGGCAATTTCATGCACCAAATATCATTAGGAGATTATATAAATGATTCACAGCCTATTACAGTCCTACAATAGTGTCTCTTCTGATACCAAATAGTAAATCACAGGTCTAGGGATCAATACTAATTGAAAATGGATGAATATTAGGATGTGTAGGTTGTCTATTTTACAACAACAGGTAAGAAAACAAAACCAATAAAATAAGGCTAAGAAATACTTGAAATTCGGGAGGATGAAAAGGAGTTAGAAACTTCTCATAATAGTGAATATAGATGAATAAGGGATAGGATATAACTTAGACAACAACAGTCATCATCAATCAAGCAGCAAAATATATAGTAATACTAGTTAGCTTCACACCTGACAGTTCCTTGAAAACACTCCAATTTTTTTTTTGAAACTTAGAATGAATATATTAAAGGAAAAACCTATGTACAAGGAGATGGGTGGCTTAAAGCGGATATCTCACGACATCCAAGCCTCCCAATTAACTACTACATCTAGATAGGATACATTCTTAAACTTATCAATTCTCCTAACTCATGAGTAGATAACACCCTTAACATCTTCAATGTCAACGGTTGAGTTTAGGTTTTTTTCCTTGAAGACTTTATTATTCCTATCGTTCCATATACTCCAAATGATCGCGGCTGGGACTATTTGCCAGACCTCCCTTCTATTTTTCCTCTTGAATAGTCAGTCCCACTGAGTGAGCATATTGTTAATGGAGTAAGGGAGACACCAATGGGTTGCCATTAACTTGACAAAGTAGTTCCAAATACTGGCGGCCACCCTACAATGGAGGAACAGGTGGTCAATCGATTCTTCATTTTCCTTGCATAGAATGCATCTATTTGGGATCTGAAATCCCCTCCTTTTCAGGGCATCCACTGTGGGTACTTTGCGAAGTAGAGTAGCCCACACAAAGAAACCTACCCTCGGTGGTAGGGCCTTAATCCATGCTCACTTAGAAACACAAGGCTCGAGCAGGATGCCGTCTTTATCCAATCTTTTATAACAGTTTGAAAGTGAGAGGGGCTCATTCTCCGCATTAGACCATGCTCGAGGGTCCGGATCATCCGAAAATTTCGCATCTTGAAGAATTTGCAACAACTGAACGTACTGCTGCATCTCCCAGTCATTTAGATTTCTTCTGATAGTTATGTCCCAAGCATTAATGGCATTGTTGAACATCTCTGCCACAGTAGCTTTTGGCCTCATAGCCAATCTGAAAACATCAGGGAAGCTGTCTCTTAGGGTGTTCGAACCAATCCAAATGTCCGTCCAAAATTGAATCTTTAATCCGTTGCCCAGAACCCATTTTGTAATGGTGTGGTATACTTTAAGATTGGCTATGATGCCTTTCCAAACTCCACACCCGAAGGTTGCTTGTTTACACTTTTTAATCCATAGGTCACTACTCCGACCATACTTGCTGAAAATAACCTTTTGCCACAGTTGGTTCCTCTCCTGATCCATCCTCCAAAGCCACTTAGTAAGAAGGGCTTGATTCATGTACTCCAGGTTCTTTACCCCCAGGCCTCCCTTACTTCTGCTCGTTCTAACCTGTTTCCAGTTCGTCCAGTGCATGCTTTTACTATCCATAGTGGTGTTCCATAGGAAGGAGCACATTTTGCTGTCAATGGCCTTCAATACACCTTTGGGTATAGAGAAGAGAGACAGATAGTAGGTAGGCAGAGCCTGAAGAACTGACTTCAACAAAGTGATTTTGCCACCTTTGGCTAGCAGATGCCCCTTCCAAGCAGCTAGCCTCTTGTTAACAAGCTCCGTGACAGGATCCCACAATTTCTTAGACTTATACCTCTCACCCAAGGGTAGGCCTAGGTATGAAGTGGGGAGGGATCCCACTTGGCATCCGAATTCCTTAATCATTTCGTGGTTCATATTACTGTCACCTATCTTAGTGGCATTATAAATATATGACTTTTGCATGTTTACCTTGAGCCTCGATGCTATCTCATACCATATGAGAATGTCCCTCAGTGACCTCAGTTGGTTTGCATCCTCCTCGATGAAGAACAATGTATCATCTGCAAACTGGAGATGGTTGATCATTTCACCATCAACAACAGCTCTGAACCCTTTGATCCAGCCCCTCCTCCCAGCTTCTTGGAGGCACTGGCTCAACACTTCTGCTACTAGAAGGAACATCAATGGGGATAGAGGGTCCCCTTGTCTGATACCTCTAGAGCTTTGGAAAACCTCAGAGGGTCTTCCATCAGAACAGAGAATGTGGCAGTGGAGATACATGAATAAATCCAGCTACGCCATTTGTAGCCAAATCCCATACGTTCCATAACCTGATACATGAAGTCCCAGCTAATCCTATCATAGGCCTTATCTAAATCAACTTTCACTACTAAACCCTTGGTCCCCTCTTTCCTTCTTGAGTCTATCAATTCGTTAGCTATCAGGACTCCATCCAATATCTGCCTCCCACTCACGAAAGCCCCTTGGAAGGGGGAAATCAAGCCTCCCACAACTCCAGCCAACCTCATGGCCAAGACTTTTGCCACTATCTTGTAAGCTCCCCCCACCAAACTGATTGTTCTGTAGTCCTGGAATCTAGAGCTAGTTTGAGTTTTGGGAATGAGAACTATAAAGGTGTGGTTCAGTCTCCAGTGGAACAAAGCCCCCTCAGAGAACTCAGCGATCATCTCCATCAAAGAAGTCTTAATGATATCCCACACCCTGACAAAGAATGAGATAGGGAAGCCATCTGACCCAGGCGCCTTATCCTTAGCCATGTCCTTAATTGCATTCAACACTTCCTCCTCTGATATATCCGCTTCTAAGAGCTCAGCTTCTACAACAGACAAGGAAGGAAGGTGCATGTTATCCAACCCTGGGCGCCATAGGCGAGGTTCTTCATACAGCTTGCTAAAACATAAATACCTTAATTACGTTTGTACCACACTACCACATGTCTCTCACACATAAAAACCAAATAAGTACACTAAAAAGCAATTAACTGATCGCAATGTAAAACAACTGCCGAATGAAAATAAATAAACCATAAAAAATATTTTTCTAACTCTAATCAGCAAGTGGACCAAAAGTTGTCCGCATCATTCCCCATGTCTGAGAAAGTTTGGCCTTCGGCAAAATAGACCATCAAGAACACTCTAGCAAATGAGGGTTGTTTTCTCCAGCTCCATATTTATTCCCACATATAATCAGAAATATATCGAAGTTTCCACTTGACAAGATACTTTTTGTATCCTCCGTGCCTGGTATTAACTCGGTCGAGACAGCACATACACCTAATAACTCATAAGTCATAAGTACAACGAGCTTTGAGTCTTCTTGTGTTCACTTCTTATAATTGTATTCCTAATCTACTATAATTTTCACAGTTTCTACAAAATTTTCAAAGTTTCTATAAAGCAAAAACTAAAATATCTAGATAATATTATTGTTACTTATCCTAGATTGATTGGGAATGTAATAAGTAGTTAAGAAGGTACTAAATAGTAGTATACAATTAGAATTTAGAGTTTCGAAAAAGAAAGTTCCAAAAAATTAGAAGTTGCTGTCACATTCTTGGTCTCGGGCTGTGTCGGACGAGATAACCGAGAAACTCGGGCAAACCCTAACTCGGTAGTTTGTTCGAGTCTCGTCTCGGGAGAGGGCCTAGACCGAGATGACACCCGAGATTCTCGGCCATCTCGGCCGAGACAGACTACACAGTTCAGGGGTGTGAAAAGAAGGAGGAAACTTTGCATAATTAATGAGTATAGATAAATAAAGATAGGATATAACTTGGACAACAACCGTAATCATCAACCAAGCATCAAAATATATAGTAGTACTAGACTATTAGTTAGCTTCACACTAGAAACAATTTCTTGGAAACACTCCAAGTGGCTTCACACCAAAGTTAAGGAGTCACTCCAAAACTATTAAACTTTAACAATTCTAAGTCATGTTTGTTTCCTGCAGATTACATCATTATATGTAGACTAGAACATAACTACCTATAATTACATTTGTAGCACATGTCTCTCACACATAAAAAAAACAAATAACTACACTAAAAAGCAAATAACTGCTCGCAATGGAAAATAACTACCTAATCAAAATAAGTAAACCATAAAACATAAAATCATCTTCCCAACTCTAATCAGTGAGTGGACCAAAAGTTGTTCGCATCACATTACTTCTGGCATGTTTTGTAATTGTTACTGATTGATGATGAAAATAAAATGGAAAGGGAAATAACATGATTGTCTGAGATTAATTCTTTTTCTTTTTGACACAATCTGCAGTTATGTATGCAAAAAATTGAAGGAATACAGTATGAGCAAACGTCAAGTGTTATTAGAGAAGCTATAAGGGATTTAGTGGGGAATGCTTTTCCTAGCTCTGAGAGCCTGGTGAAAATTGCTGACTCCCTGAGCCTGAAATCAAACCAGGAACTGCTAATGGAAGCTGTGGCCCTTGAAAAGGTGAAGGTGCAGTTGGATGAAGAGGAAGTTGATTTGGATGGAAAGGTAAAATACATCGACGATATGATAGCTCTCATAACCCACATGCACGACCTCCTTGTTAAAATTAAACTGTGTCAGAGCACCAATGGAGTACCCATACCTGCCGACTTCTGTTGTCCTCTCTCTCTTGAACTCATGACAGATCCAGTTATAGTGGCATCTGGACAAACTTATGAGCGGTCTTTCATCAGGCAGTGGCTTGATCTTGGTTTTACTGTTTGCCCTAAAACTCGTCAGACTCTTGCAAACATGAATCTAGTCCCTAATTACACTGTGAAGGCACTGATTGCGAACTGGTGCGAGTCAAACAATGTGAAGACAGATCCAGTTAGGTCCGTAAGCTTAAATCAGCCTGCAGCCATTCTTGGCCACACAGAACCTGTTGCAGAAGACTCGTATATAGCTTCCCATTTGGGTCATGCAAGTAGAACCAACCGTGCACGGTCGCCTGAGTCAACCAGGTCAGTTGGTTCCACACTTAGGGGCTTATTCTCATCAAATGGAACTGCCAGAGAGGAAACTTCTCCTTCACATCCTCGTTCAAGCTCGGATGGTAACTTTGGCAGTGGGCTTGACAACAGTTTTGGGTTGAGTTCTGGTAGAGTATCCTTGGGGAGTTCTGGCGAAAGGGAAGCTAACTCAGAAGATGTCTGTATAGGTTCCGGTGGTCAAACCTCATTGCCGTCAAGATTACTACTTTCTAATGCTAATGGGGCCAATGAACAGTTTCAGGGTCATAGTCGAAGTGCTTCAGTCTCAAGCACAGTTTCCAATACAGTTTATTTTGAAGGGACACAAGGAGAAAGGAATGAGGTCTCACGGGTAACTAGTGATTTAGCCCATTATAGCAGTGATGCCTCTGGTGAAGTTACATCTCAGCCTCTTGCTCCAGCTTCTTCAGCGCCACATATAGAACCTGAGTTTCACGCTCGATTTGCAGAGGCACGTTCCAGAAGCCAAACAATTTGGCGCCGTCCAACTGAAAGGTTTTCCTCTAGGATGACAACTTCTCTATCTACTATAGACACAAGAACTGATCTTTCGGGCCTTGAGAGTCAAGTTCGAGGTTTGATTGAGGACTTGAAGAGTCCTTCTGTTGATTTGCAAAGGGAGGCCACAGCAGAGATTCGGCTTCTTGCGAGGCATAACATGGATAATAGGATTGTAATTGCAAATTGTGGGGCAATAAACTTGTTAGTTGGTCTGCTTCGCTCAGCAGACTCAAAAATACAAGAGAATGCTGTCACTGCACTTCTCAATTTGTCAATTAATGATAACAACAAAACTGTGATTGCAAATGCGGATGTTATTGACCCTCTCATTCATGTTCTTGAGACAGGGAGTGCTGAGGCGAAGGAGAACTCAGCTGCAACTCTTTTCAGCCTCTCCGTTATTGAAGAGAACAAGGTTAGGATTGGGCAGTCTGGGGCAATCGGCCCTTTGGTGGAGTTACTAGGAAATGGAACTCCTAGAGGAAAGAAAGATGCTGCAACAGCTCTGTTTAATTTGTCTATATTGCATGAGAACAAGGTCCGAATTGTGCAAGCTGGCGCTGTTAGGTATCTTGTTGAGCTAATGGACCCAGCAGCTGGGATGGTGGATAAGGCGGTTGCTGTTTTGGCTAACCTTGCCACAATACCCGAGGGACGAAGTGCAATCGGTCAGGAGAGAGGGATTCCTGTCCTTGTTGAGGTTGTTGAGCTGGGGTCTTCAAGGGGGAAGGAGAATGCATCTGCTGCTCTGCTTCAACTTTGCACGAATAGCAATAGATTCTGTAGTATGGTTCTTCAAGAAGGAGCCGTCCCTCCATTGGTTGCTCTATCACAATCAGGCACAGCTCGAGCAAAAGAAAAGGTACGTTGATTACAGAACCCAGACATGGTGTTTTATTTTCTTTGAAGCTTAAAGATGAGGATATCCCCAGCATTTTGTTAAATTTCTGTTCTGTGGTGGTGGGCGATATCATCTATAGAATACAATAGTCAGTAGAAGATCTTAACCATAAGTTCTGTATAGATAACTTACCTACTGAAATAATACTAGTTTGGGAAAGAGCCTTTCTGACGGATCTGCTCATAAATATGGCCATGCAACAAAATATCTCTATATGACTTGGGTAATTCTGGAAGGATCACTGTGCACAGCACAGAAGTCTGGCTCCATCTCCACGAGGACACATTTCTTGGAGTTCGGACCCAAATGGAGATGCTTCTGGTGAAAATTTGATTATCTGACCCATTCAGAGAAGCCAACATCCTAAAGTTCATGCCAACGACCCTTGGCTCAAGTGGTAAGAGGTAAGTCTTCCAACTTAGAGGTCAAGGGTTCGAGGCACACGCTTACCAATTCAAAAAAAACATCTAAAGTTCATTCAATTAAATCCGACTGTTCGAATGTACCCATTTTGGGGCCATAGGTACCACTTCTAACATTAGTATTAAACTGTATTTGTAAGGGCTGCAGAAATCCAAAATGGTACGAAACGTTGGACTGGATGAGTCATGAGTTGCAGAAATAAAAAATGAAAACACAACTGCGCACGTGTTTTTATTATCTTAGTTGTTGCACATTCTTTTAGGTAAAATATTCTACTTCTGGATCACTTGTTTTGTTGCATGGTAGTATGATACTAGAAAGATGCTAACCTAGAGAAGTATGTTATGGTCCTAACACGGTATTGTTCGTAAGTGAAATGTATGACAAGAGTGTCCCAGTATCCGATACCAACCAAAAAAATACTACTAAAATAAGGTTATCCATGTTGCATGAATAAATAGAGATAGTATCTTTCTGATGGAGATTTAAATTGTGGCTGGAAACACATACTTTGTACTCTGAGTTATGAGGATACTGAAGTTTTGATCCTTACTAAAAATTTCAGGCTCAGCAGCTTCTTAGCTACTTTAGAAACCAGAGACATGGTAATGCTGGGAGATGCTGATTTTGAACAAAGAAGCACCATCTTCAAGTTGAGAGTGCTATTTCTTTTCTTCTTCTTTTAAAGAGGTAAGTTTTAGTGCTAGTTTCTGATAATGAGAAGTTATTGTGTATAAAAATATGGATTGTGGACAAAGGAAGTCCATTTTGCATTTTTCTTTGTTTACACCGATGGGTAGTTTGCAATTTATCGGAGAATGGAACTCTAAGCAATCTCTGATGTGAGGTTTCATGCCTATTTGTTGATTTGGGAAGATTACGAAACATATTGGAATCTGTTACTACTATATCAGACAGTGGTTGAGCTTCTTTTGTTTCAACTGTTTGTCCGCTTGAATTTCGTAGTTTTAGTTAGTATTCTTACGCCAGATCTGAAATCTGTCTTGAGGTCTGAATCAACTCGAGTCAGATTTCAGTATCTTTGTTTTTGACTGGCTTGTGATGTCTGACTTGTCTAAATGAGTGAGTTTGTTCCATTAACGTCATGATTTAGATTTGAGACGAGTCTGACGATTTATTAAATTTAGACAACACGATCGCCATCTTGCCGAATTTGTAATCAGATTGTTTTTTTGGAAATTCACCTGTGCATTCGTTTATCTGTTGTGGGGTTATAATCCCCATAGGAACCTCATTCATATTTCCCGTCTTATAGATTGTTGGTGTCAATCTTGTCTACTACAAGAACATGATGAGAAGTTTTAGATTTGACATGGTGGGGAACTAGGACATGTTTTTTTTTTTGAGAATTCGACTACGGTTTACGTTAGTCGTTACAAGGCATTGATGCATCATAGAGATGTAATGAGCACGATAACCGCCTACTTTAAACTGAGACTGAAAGAGGCCTAAAGCCCGACAAATTATTACATTATTCATAGCCTACATTACATAGGATAAATCTTGATGGTAACTGCTTCCACCGAGACTCGATCCCACGACCTCATGGTCTTAAGAGGGGTGTCCAACCGTTACACCAAAGGGTGGTGGACGAACTAGGACATGTTGCACATTGTAAAAGTAGAACTATAAGTAAAAAAGTAATACGGAAAGGTGAGTGTTTTGAGGAAACAAGAAATTTTCGGGGACAAAGGTGGAAAACTCAACAACCATTTCCCAAACACCCTCCGAGTCGCCGACGACTTCTTTATCCCTTCGCCAAAACTTAGAGGGACCGAGGAAGGAGGGAGAGGGAAAGAGTAAGGAGAGAGAGGGAGGGAAGGGAGAAGAAAAGAGAGAGGAAGAAGAGACGGTTGGATTTGTTGGTGGAAACAATAGGATTTGGTGGTGGAAGTCGTCATAGTATTGGTAGAAGTCGTTGGAGTTATAGTGAATGTGGGAATTTGGAGGAAATAAAACATTTCTAAATATATTTGTTTTTTTTTTTTTTTGTTGAAAGGTTCTAAATATATTTGTTTCCATCCAAAATTTATTACCCCAAATTTTTTTCTTATTTCTCCGCAACACTGACCTATCGAAATAAGCAAAAAACCTAAAAGTAAATCTAAGTGTTTATTTATTCTTATGGGCTTGTGGTAAAACAGAACACATATGATTGAAGAGAAAAGAAGAAAACGGCAAGAGAGGAAGTAAAGGAAGAAGAACAAGAAGAAAAAAGTGGAGGTCACGAAGTATTCTCAAGCACGCCTCAATCTCCTTCATATGTTTTAAATTTGTGTCAATTTGTGTCCCTTTAATATTGTAATATTCTTAATGTGGCAGATTGGGCCAAAAGAAGTTTGGAAATGGAGAAAAAGTGTTTAATTATAATGGCGAAAAAAGACATCTGGGTGAAAACTAGAAGAAGGAAATTAGAAATTTAAAAATGGATTGTGAGTATTGCTTATAAATCCCAGTTGTTTGGTATTTACCCCACTTCAACTAGAACAACGTCTTCAACAAAAAAAAAACTAGAACAACGTGATTTTCTCTCTCTTGATTCTAATTTCAATGGATAAACTACTGTTTGTTTTCACTAGTGTCTTATATGTGTAGTTATTTTTCGAGTTTAGTTGAAACAATAAGCAGTCTGTTTCATTTTCTTGCTGAAGCAGGCTGATGTTTGGTGATGCTAATCATTAGTTTGTGTATATCATAATGTAAATTGACAAACCTAATTTGAAAAAACAAACAGTAGTTTGTTTCATGTTATTTTACATTTTGTTAGTGAAGCATGCTAATATTTGGTGAAAACAAACAACAGTCTGTTGTTGAAATATGTTCCGATGTGTACAACAAATTGAAAGTGACATACATATGTTTGCTATAAGCGAACAACTACTTTTTTCCACCTAAGCCCAGAATCAGGAGGTCGACAACTACGTTTATTTTCAATCTTTAACGAATTTTGGTGTTATATAACACATACCTAGAAAAGGTTGTCTGTCTTGTACAAAGTGCTCAGTGTTTGTTTTTTCACTTATTTTCCAGGTAACATATCTCATGGACCTGACTGCAAACAATCGTTTGTACGGAACGAACAAATGTCTAGAAAACATATCTGATTTACAAAACATCACAAACATATATAAACAAAACATCAAATATATATATATATATATATATATATATATATATATATATATATGAAGACATATTAAAAACATCATCAACATAAATCTTAACAGATAATAAAAAGGCTAAAGCTTCATTGAAATTCAGAACAAACCGAAGAACATCATCATAACTCAGAGCATATGTAATTTTCTAGAAAACAACAAATTGTAGAATACAAACAACTGTTTGTACAAAAGGGTAGTTTTGTTGAGCTAAACTGTAATTAGACCACATTCTTTTGTCCTTTTTTCTCTGTATTCACATTTCATCGCCGACCAAATTATTTTGGATTAACAAGACTTCGGAAAAAACCTTGAACTCTTTCATGTTTATTTAAATATATACGTCCTTTTGATATTCCAGAATTTTGCGGAATCATGCAAATAGACCATGTAAGCAGCAGATTGTGTTCATCGCCATGGAAAACGAAAATCAAGTAGAAGAAGGCACGATTGCTGCAATGGATACACCCACTAGCAGAAAAGTGTAATGAGTAGCTCCAAAATCCCTAGAGAGTTTCATCAAATTACCTTTAACTTCGAAAACGACTTCCTCAAAATGAAAGAAGCGTTAGTTGCTGGTTTGACTGAAGTACTACTACTCTTCTGTTTTTTTTCTTTTAACTAAAGAGTAGCAGGACTCGTGATGACACATAAAATAGTCACCAGTTGACTATCGTCAATAAATCAAGAAAAAGACTAGAAATCCAGCGGATCAACTCGTCTGAAGGCAACAAGATTGCTGAGTCGAAAGAGGTTTGTTACCTAAGCCCATAATTGGGAGGTCGGCAAGATCATCTTAAGAGCTCCAGTCCTACCTTGCCTCAAATACCACCAGGTCTGTCATGCGATTCAAGAGAAAAGCAAGGGGTCCGTGTAAGCACGGTCGATGCCTTAAACTCTGAACACGGGAAGCAGAAGCGCGCCAAACGTGTACCGACTCAATCCTAAATCTCCTCAAAGATCTCAGTCGACCAAGATCTTAAGTATTTAAGTAAGTTGGGCTTCAAGAGTCTCGAAGAAGGAAACATCTCATAGAGAATCTATCAACTCGGTAGGATATCTAGCAAGGATCATTGAACATAAGAAATTCTAAATATCCAAAATATGAGATAAACCCAAAGAGGAAACCCTAAATTCACAATCTACCAAAGAGTAATCAAAATCCCAAACGGTGGATTTTAACCGCCTCAATCACACCGTCTATCACAGTCAGTTCGAAGCAGCCTATAAAAGGGCATCACATCACCTTCAACAAGGTACGTTCCATAAGGATAAATCAATACTCAATTCTTTAACCGCAAAGGGCAATGTCACTGTCTTGAGTGTCGCAGAGGTTTCCGAACTCTTTGCAGGTTTTCCCCCTAGGTTTTTAGGAGCAGGAGAGGGGATCAAAGAAATGTAAAAAATTTTCATTCAAACGTGATCCAACATCAAGTCTCCTATCTCTGACTGTTTCCAAGATTGGCAAATTTTGACATCAAAAGTTTTATCTCACGCTCTTCTGAGAAATGTCACCATTTCTTCTCTACTCTGCGAAAGTCCAAAGGATTTGTATGGACTCCCGCATATGAAGAACACTCCAGCAGCTGAAGGAGTACCTAACCTCTCCACCCTAACTATCAAAGCCTCAGGAAGAAAAATAGTTATATCTCTGCTTGGTATTCCCTGAAACGGTTGTAAGTGCAGTACTAGTACTGGAAGAACAAGGTAAGAAAATACCTGTCTATTATGTTAGTAAGTCTCTGCTCGATGTAGAGACGCATTGTAGTCAGCTAGAAAAGCTTGCGCTGACGTTAGTATTGGCTACTAGGAAGCTGAGACCTATTTCCAATGTCACCCAATAGCTGTAGTTACCACATTTCTGGTGATGTCAAATACGAGAGATCGTGGTGTTGGATCCCATCTGATTGATTGACGTTCTCCTTTGTTTTCCGCTCTTCCTGCTGAAAACCTGGGGAGAAAACCTACAAAGAGTTCGGAAATCTCTCTATCGTTCAAGACAGTCAAATTGTCCTTTGTAGTTAAAGAATTGAGTATTGAATGAACCTTGGAGTTTTTACCTTCTTCGAGGTGATTTGCTGCCCTTTTATAGGCTGCTTTTGGACCGACTACTAATAGACAGTGTGGATGAAGGGGGTTAGATCCATCATTTAGGATTAAGGCTACTCTTCGGTAGTTGGGAGATTAAGGGTTTCCTCTTTGAGTTTATCTCGTATCTTTAATATTTTGAAGTTCCTTTGTTTTAGGATCTTTGCAAGATATCCTGTCGAGTTGATAGATTCTCTAGGAGATGTTTCCTCCTTCGAGACTCTTGAAGCCCAAGTTCCTCAAATACTTAAGATCTTGAGCGACTGAGATCTTTGAAAAGATTCGGGATTAAGTCAGGACGCATGCGGCGCGCTTCTGCCTTCCCATATTTAGGGCTTAAGACATCAACCCTGCTTACATGGACCCCCTGCTCTGCTCGCGAATCCTAGGACGGACCTGATTGTATTTGAGGAAAGACAGGGATTGAGCTCCTAAGATAAACTTGTCGACCTCCTGATTCTGGGCTTAGGTGACAAACCTCTTTGGGCTCAGACTTTGATACGGGTTAACTCGTTGGGTTATGGTCTTTTCTTGACTTATTGTCGATAGTCAACTGGTGACCATTTTATGTATCATCACGAGTCCAACCACTCTTTAGTTAAAAGAAGATAAACTCCATATAATTTTCCTAGCCAAACCCTCTATATAACAGTGAACCCGACGTACAATAGATACCCATTATATACCAAACTACTCCAAACTATTCGTGATACAGAAATCGACTATTAGAAGTAATTTGGCAGCACCCCGCCTGCATATGGATACTCCCAATGAATCTATAACATTCTAAACGAGTTCCTAAAGATAAATTATTAAAAGAATTTAAGGAATAATCATCCCAATAGCTCCTTTATATTAACCCACTGTAAATGAGACCCAACTATACAGGGACAGATCTAGGATTTCAATCTAGGGGGTGCGAAATTATGTATTCAATTTTTTTGAAACAAACTAATTAACAAAATATTTATATTCACTAATTACATTAAATTCATCTCTATATTTAGAAGTTGTAACTCAAAATGGGACATGATAAATAAGATCTATGTAAATTTCGTTGATAGTTAAAATAAAAAGAACTTAAAGAAAACTTAACCATTAGTAGTTTGATCATAGGTAATTTAGGGATGCAAAAAAATAACTAGAACATAGTTAGATGAAACCTAACCAAAGAGATAAAACTTGACTTACCAAAAAAAAATGGTTACAAAATTTTTTGTCTAGAGTCTATACATAAGGGGCCTAACTTGTCACTAAATATCAAAATATACAATATAAGGGGCCACTGTAGAATTAATCAAAAAATTTAAACAAAAATAGAGGTAGATGGAATTTGCCCTCGTGATTGTGGCTTGCGAGGCTAAAAGCAAGACCATCTAGGCTGCCTCTCATTTAGAGTATAGTTCTTCCTTATCCTATAATCACGAACTTACCTCTGAGTGCTTAATCTACCTACTACTAATTAAAAATTTTAGGAGGATCCAGGGGTGAGGCCGCACCCCTCTCACCCCCTCCATCTATCCCTGCAACTATATAGCTTTCGATACTACCATCCAATAACTATCAAATTGGGATGAAAATAAAAATTTCAAACTGCTAAATCAGTGGAACGATTCGAATGAAATTACCTAGAAGAAATGGCACAAGTTTTCGATTCTCAATGACAAGGTAACTAAGTCAGGAAAAATCAAACTTTAAAACCCAAGGTACCCTCCTATCTCGTCCTCGTGTTGGTCGCAAATGAGAGATAAGGAAGTGGGGTTGGGTTTTAAAGAAAACAAAAGTGGGTGTTGCCACATATCACTTTGTAAAGTGGCCATGGATTTACTTAATTTAGTATAAGTCCCCAACTCATATATACTGTTAGAAGTGACTCGAATATGGATTGGTATCGAACCCGGTTGAACCTACCGAAGCTTGGACCCATTAGCGGAGCTGATTACTGAGATAGAGCTGGTATGAAAAGCAGTGTTCTGAGGCAAAGCTGGACTCCGAGACAGAGCTGGAATGCGAAGCTAGGCTTATGTCGGTGATTAGTATATTCGTGTATAATGTCGGTTGTAAAGAGAGAGTCGGTGAGGCAGTGGGATTAGGGTTTAGTGGCTATATAAACTAAACCCTATGGAGATATCAGTAAGACACAATCTCACGAATCTCTTATGTAAACTTGTTTGCTTATCATAGTGGAAATCATCGCGTCGTTGTCGCCGTGGAGTAGGTCTCACCAACCGAACCACATAAATCTCTGTGTTCTGTTCTTGATTGTTCTTTACTATTCCTATTGCTTGTCTTGGATTACTCGTATTGTTCACACTAAACAATGCTATAAAAAACTAGTATCAGAGCTCTGGTTTTGAGGTTTTTGTGATGGCGAAATACGAGATAAAAAAGTTCGATGGAAGTAACGATTTTAATCTTTGGAAGATTAAGATGCGAGCAGTATTAGTTCAACAGGGTCTGCTGAAGACGTTGAATGGGAAGGCTGCACTCGCTGAATCACTTTCAGAAGCAGATAAGGAAGATCTCATGGAGAGAGCTCATGGTCAGATTCTACTTTGTTTGAGCAATGAGGTCTTGCGGGAAGTAGCGACGGAAACTACAACCGATGGGCTATGGAGTAAACTGGAGACAAGGTATATGACGAAATCTCTAACTAATCGTTTGTATCTAAAGAAGAAATTATTTAGTTTACAGATGTTGGAAGGGGAATCGTTGAAAGACCATATGGATGAACTCAACCGAGTATTCTTAGATTTGGCAAACATAGATGTCAAATTCGAAGAAGAAGATAAGGCAGTACTATTGCTTGCATCCCTGCCACCATCATATGAAAGCTTTGTTGATTCTTTTGTGTCTAGAAAAACAACTACAACCTTTGAGGATGTTAAAGCAGCATTGAACTCAAAGGAGTTGAGACAGAGGTCAATGGAAGAAAGCAATTCAGGTGATGGTTTAGTGATAAGGGGAAGGTTGCAGCATGTGGTCGATGGGAAGGGCTGTTCTCGGTCTAAATCGAAACCAAAGAAGTACAGATGCTTTAATTGTAAGAAGGAGGGACACTTCAAAAGGAATTGCCCTGAGCTTATAAAGAAGCCAGCAGAGGCAGCAGCCATCGAAGAAGATGATGTTAGTGTCTTGACAATCATTGAAGAATGTGATGAAGCTATGGTTCTGGCGATCAATGCCTGCTTCGCTGAAGATAGGTTGATTTTGGATACTGGTTGTACATTCCATGTATGTCCTCATAAGAAATGGTTTTCCACTTACACAGTCATTAATGGAGGTAAGGTGTTAATGGGAAACAACGCTCCTTGTAAGGTGGTTGGAATTGGTACTATTCAGATCAAGATGCACGATGGTGTTGTGAGAACTATAACAGACATCAGACATGTTCCAGATTTGAATAAGAATCCAATATCTTTGGGAACTCTGGATGATAATGGTTGCAAATATGTTGGTGAAGGTGGTGTTCTTCGGATTTATAAGGGGAGTCTTCAAAAGACCCACAAAAACTATAGCAGAACCAAACTCTGAAAATTGGCTAAGAGTCAAAAGGATCAAAAGTAAGAGTTGGCATCTAACATTCATAAATAAATTCAAGGGTTGATTTTCCGACAAGAATTGTTAGACTCTTGTTCGAGAAGAGGGTAAGTGGGAGTGAAACAAGTCAGTTTTACGTCATGTATGTGAGACATACTAGAATCGAGAAACAGTTAAGGAACTGACTCAGTAGGACACCAGACGAGGGTAAATAATATGGGCATCGAAATCTATATAGTGATAGATTAATAGATGATAAGGCTCGTTTAAAAGAAGTTTTGAAGAGGTCTAATTAGAAATACTCTAAGAGAGAGACTCTACCCATCTCTCATGGGTCACTGCTAAGCTAGAATTCAGAATTTAGAGGTTCTGATGAGCAAAATCACACATGAGGGAAACACTGATGTCACCGAGACATGAGATCGATTATGAAGATGATCGATGTTTACCCGCACATCTAGAAATATAGAAGCATTTGATGTCTTCATCACCCATAAATAACAGAGAGATTCCTACGATACTTGGAGCATCTAGGAGAAAGTCTCTGAAAGTAAAGGTTGAAGAAAGTCATAAAAACAATCTTCTGAATATAAAGATAGGAATCTTTTAGGAAGGACGACCAGGTGAAAAAGGGGGTTTTCACAGTGGGAGTCCTTGCAAACTCTACTATTAAATAAATTAAAATTAGGACTTAGGAAGTTTTAGTCTCAGTTTTAAGAACTGATATTAGCGTAAAAGCTGACGAAGACGTTCTTTAGCATGATAATAATAAGCAAAGTGAAAACGAATAATGGATTGAATCCACAAACTAAAATTTCACCTTAAATCGAACATGGAAGATGAACGAACCTAATGAGTTAGGGTCATGAAAGACTGCCCTAAAAGACTTGTAAAATTGGGCACGTAAAGGAGTTTACATGGGGAACTCAATTTTACAAACTCTTGTTATCCGAAATAAATTAGTTTATTTCATCATCTAAATTGTGGTTTAGAATTTAGACGACAGTCCAAAATAATGGAAAGTTCCAGGTAGGTTTATTAGATACATGATCTAATGAAGAAACCCTACTAAGTGAACATGGAAGCATTCCATTATAAGTATCCCTAGTCCAGGTCATTGGTTGGACAACAACGACTTAAGAATACTATCATGAGTGATTGACAAGATATCGCTGTTTCTTAGGCTATAGGAATAAGGGTATCCAAGTCAACTTCATGGGTGTATAAGATACACTGGAAACCCATCAAGTGAGAGTGCTTCAAGAGTTGAAGATATGAACGTCATGACTCTCATTTAGCAAATTGGAGAGATTCCTCAAAACATGAGTACTCACTCATCTTATGTAAGGAATGTCGAACCTTGGTCCCGTCAAACGCCGCGCCATAAAAGGAGGTTATAAAAACGGAGGCCAGGTGAAACAAGACAGACAAGAAGCTGAGTCGGAGTACAAGAATTGAATATGTCTTCCTAACGAGAGTTAGGATAAAGTATCTCTAGGACACTTGAGGAGTGACAACTGGAAATGCATGGCCATACTCGAATGGATTAACTAGTCAATCATTTGATTTGACAGTTTGTTCTCCCGATCAAGAAAGTCTGATAAGTGTGACGTATCAGATGAGATATGAAAAGACATGGGAATCAAGCATCGTAGTTGTTCTAAGTACAAGTGGGAGACTGAAGGATATATATCCTCAAGCTCTGAAGGTATATTCTTCCGAAGGAATGTCCTTCGAGCAAGATGGCAATGCGTACGATTTGGCTCATAGGATAATGATGACCTCATTGGGAAGATCAATCAATCTAGTTCAATTAGAAGTCGTAATGCTTAGCTAGAAGCCGCTTACGACTACCAGATCACTTCGGTTATCCGCGGTAAAATAGACCAGATCCTACAACGGGTTACAAATAAGAATGGTAACTTGAATAGCGAGAATAAACTGATGGGAACTAACATATAGATGGATACGATCCAGTCTGATAATGCTTAAAAGATAGAAGAGAACCGAGATCGAAAAGGAAGCCCGAAAAGGAGCAAAACCCACGTTTTGGGCCAACAAGCGATTCCCTTAAGGGGAGATCCCTGACAGACCATAAAAGGGGTGTGGGCCGGGCAGACTAAGCCCATTAAGGGCTAGTCTGGCCGGCCACATCATGGGGAAATGCTAATTAGGGTTTTATCTCTAATTAGGAGTCCCAGTTAGATTAAACTCTAACTTGTGCTTATCTTTTCTGAGGGACTTTTAGGATTCCTTATTTGAGTAGGACTCTACAAAGGTAATGCTTATATAAGGACAAGTTATGAGTTCAGAAAAGGGGTGGAATTTTCTCAAGAAGAAAATCACTCTCTTCACACAACTATTGGAGAGAGAGGATTTCAGAGAAAAGGTTTCCATTCTATCTATCAAGTCTAGAAGAAGGAGTTCTTCATCTCAACCTTCAAGAAGGTCCTCTTAGCTGACTGAAAGGAGGGAGTTCAAGTTATACATTCGGTGTATCAAGTAGAGGAGCTGCACTTGAAGCTCTTTATCTTCCGAATACTGGTCGGAATTTAGTTCGTGGGAAAGCGAATAAAGGTATTCTTCTTCCTTCTAGTTCATTGTTAGTTCATGTATATGATCCTAGATAACTTAGTGTTAAACATTAGATGTTTGAGATTCAGCTACCAACACTAGTTAGATGATTAGGATATGTATTAGATACATGTAATTCCCAACAGAACCAACCCTGTGACACCCTCGACATGTAGGGGGTCCCCGTAGGTTCGATCGATGCCTTACGCCTAGAATTGGGAAGGCAGAAGCGTACTAGCAACCTACCTACTTAATCCCGAAATATCTATTGAGACTCTAGTCGGTTACGGATATCGAAGTGTTTAAGCAAGTATAGACTTCACGCGTCTAAGGGAGGAAACTTCTCCCAGAAGATCTATCGCATCGGCAGGAGATCTATGAAAGATCCTTGAACTTAGAACTTTTAGCTATCCTGGATTCAAGATAACATAAAGGGAAAACTTCCCTCCACGGCAATCACCGCCGCCCTTTAAGCCTATAAAAGGGCCACCACTCGTCCTTCACAGGACACGATCTCTGAACCCTAGAAGATCACCATTAACTTTGAGTTCCCATAACTCGCCCGTAAAAGGATCGATCAATACTCATTCTTTTACTGGAAAGAGCACCCTGACTGTCTTGAGCGTCAGAGCGATTTTCGAACCCTTTGCAGGTTTCCCCCCCTCGGGAATCGAGGAACAGGAGTTGAAACAAGAAGTTAGAGCGAGGAATTCAGAGCTGGAACAAGGAGCAAGGACCAAGGAGCAAGGAGCAAGGAGCTGGAGCGAGGACGTAGAGAACCAGAGTTGGAAGCAGGAACACTCGGTGGGATCTCACCTAACATAACAGAATATACAATCATAACGGAGGCTGTCACGCATCAACTCTCTTTCTCATGCTGATATAACAGAAGACCATTTTTTGACATCAGCAATTTCCATAAAGCATTTGATGATGAAATTCCTGATACCATGTATAAACATGGTAGGGACAGTTAGGGGAAATCAGGAAATAGCCCGAGAATGCTACTCAATTTCAATCCAAAACAGTAAAAAAGAAAAACTGACGCCTGTGGAAGCTCTGGAAAACAAACCTTAGTTCGAGGATCTCACAACAGACATGCAAGAGTAACAACACACGTCCAGGTACGACGAATAACTAGAATTATTTTACAATAAAGCCGCTGGCTGTAATGTAGCATTTACGCTACCGTAACTATCAATCAAGAATACTTTTCAAAAATATGTTTTGTTAAGGAGAAGTCATAGTCAATACTTATTGCGCTCAAGCCAACAAACCAGCCCTGGTAGCCCAAGCTACAAACAAGGGTTAAGGAGAAGTCCTAGTCAAAACTAGTTGCGCTCAAGCCAACGAACCAACCCTGGTAGCCCAAGCTACGACCAGGGGTTAAGGAGAAGTCCTAGTCAAAACTGGTTGTGTTCAAGCCAACGAACCAGCCTGGGTAAAGCAAGCTACGACCAGGGGTTAAGGAAGTTCTAGTCATAACTAGTTGCGCTCAAGCCAACGAACCAGCCATGGTAGCCCAAGCTATGATCAGGGATTAAAGATAAGTCCTACTCAAAACTTGTTGTGCTCCAGCCAACGAACCAACCCTGGTAGCCTAAGCTACGACCAAGGGATAAGGAGAAGTCCTAGTCGAAACTAGTCGCGCTCAAGCCAACGACCAGTCCAAGCTACGACCAGGGGTCAAGGAGAAGTCGTAGTCGAAACTCAAATCAAGGGGGTGCCCTAGCCTAACCTCAAAATAAAAATCAAGGGGCCCTACTCTAACCTCAAAATAAAAATCAAGCGGGAGCCTTAGTCGAAACTCAAATCAAGGCGGGCCCTAGCCAAAACTCAAATTCAAGGGGAAGCCCTAGCTAAACCTTAGAACCGTCTCCGACTACACCATTAATAAAACAACACAGGAATCTCAACAAAATGTGAAACATGACTAACTAAGCTTCTATTTTGCAGAGAACCGGAGACTATATGGAAGGATAGTAAGTTAGGTCATAAGCATTCGTAATAATAGGTTCGATTAGATTTTTCTCAAGCAGGAGGAGACATTCACACCAGGCATAGTAAGTTAGGGAAACAAGATTAGTAAGCTTAGGATTGTACTAACATGATAACAAATTTTCTTTTTCATGCCTTGAATGAATACGCAGAAATAAGCAGAAAAGAAAGCAAGCTCATTCAACAAACATAGAACAATACAAAGAAAAGGAAAGAAAGTTAAAAAAAAAGAAATAGATCCTGAAGAAGCCTCAAGGTCCCTCTTCGGGGGGAGTGGGATCGTGAGGACCACCAGAATGATGCTGATGAAGAGAGAAAGTATAACCCTCGTTAGAATCATCGTCCACCCTGACCACCGAGTTAGCAATCTCGTCGTTCCACTCATCATCACTGAAAGGAATACTCTCTTCCACTCCCCTTTCAGCGACGAAAGCAGAAACAATTTCCCCCACCCTATCCTTATTAAACTGATAGAGGGAAAGAGATCCAGCGGGGGTATAGAAACGACGACCGCATTTCCAAGCATCCTTGAAACCCAATTGGCGCTGCTTCCTCATAAATCGAGAGAATTCATCCTTCCGTTTGAAATTCGCGATCGCTTTCTACCAATTAGCAGCAGTCAGTTCGAAGAGGTTGCGCCGGGAAGTTTGAAAGTAAAGCTTATCTTTCTCTCTCTGAGCAAGAAGACCATTCCCTCTCTCTTTAAAAGCTTCAAATTGCTTCTCAAAAATGGAGAATCGTGAGTTCAGCTGTTAGGCTTGAAGTTTCCAAGAATCCCTCTCAGCGCTGACGACCTTTAAGTTAGAGCTTAGAACTTCAATATCAACTTTGGAGGACTGAACCTCCATCTCAACTGCTTCTTATCTCCCTCCAAGTCTTCAATTCGATTTAGACAAAAAGCAACATCCTGGCTGGCCCTGGAACCCTGCAAAAAAATAAAATTCAGTAAAAGTGAAGTAGTTTTAGCAAATAAATCAAAAGATAAGGTCAATACAAATACCTTGCCACGGAGGTGGTGATCAGGATCGTCCACAATGATGACCATTAGACGGCGAAGAACCTTGGGACAAATAGCATTGCGAGATTTCGCCTCAGGAACAAGGGGAGCTTTTCCCTTACAAACCCCGGAGGAGCCACCAACGTCAGCCTTGATAGGGTCATGCCTCCTACTGAGGAGTTTCCCCAAGATCAGAGCCCTAAAAATTGGACCAGTGTCAGAAAAGTCAGGAGCACGCTGAAAAATATGAAGATACATAGAAATACAACGAAAACCAAAAGAAGTACGTTACTTGAGGAACTGTAGGAGTGACAGTGCTGCCCGGTTCGCGAATAACGACGCCAACAGAGCTCCGGTCGCGCCTACCGGCAAGAATGTTGCGCGAGTCTTCTCGACTCCAGAAGAAGACGGCTGGGCACCGAATCTGGGTCATTTCCTCAGCAAAACAAAAAAAGCAAGAGAGGGAATAATGAACAAGAAGGAGATTAAAAAGAACGAAAACTAGAGCAAGAACCGACAAGCTCAGCAAAAACAATCCCCGAGTCTTCCTTGTCTCGAGGACTAAAGGGGATCATCGGAAGAATAGTAGGTTCAATAGACGAATGAACAACAAAACCAAAGTCCTCGACCGGATCCAAAGGACGAACAAAGAAATACCTGCCCTTGTAATCTTTTGGAATAAAAGGAGCAAAAATAAAGGGCTTCAAACGAGAAGCAAAGTAAACCCAAATATGATTAGTGGTGTTCGCGATGAAGATCTGATCAAAAGCATACGGGCTGACTTGAGTTTCAGATGCTTGCAAATCAAGGAAAACGCAATAACAGTCAACACGACGTTAGGGCTCAACTAAAAGGGCAGAAGGCCGTAATGGCCCAAGACTTCCATAAAGAAGGCAGCAAAAGGAAAGAACATGCCTAGTTTAAATAAGACCTCATACACTCCGATGCATCGATCGGAAGTCAAATAGATCCTTTCTTCAAGAGTAGGAAGAAGAAGCTCGACCTCCTCTGGAATGGAATGTTTCGTACGCACCAGAGCTAGGTATTTCATGGTCATCGTGCTAGGATAACGTTGTTGACCAGAAAAGGTGAGATCAGGGGTAAGAGTAGTCATCTTTTCAGAAAAATTAGAAGAGGATCGAAGAAACAACAACGACATTAAAGAAAGGAAGAATGGAAAGACAAAAGGTAAGGAGATATCTCGATAACCAAGGTATTTAAAGAGAAAAATCAGCCATGAAACGGCTGCGGATTCTTGAAAATCTGGTGACACGAATAAAGCATGGGCACGTGGCATGCCGTAGCCTAACAAAGCCGACTCTCGGTCATCGCAAAGGAGAAAATCATTCAATAAAAACCATGCGGAGGAAATGAAACAATCAAAACTGAAATAACTCTTTATTTCAAGACAACATCTATTACAGAAGAAATTATAATAAAGAAAGATACAAACGAATGCCTCAAAGCAAATCGCCATCAAAATCCCCACGTAGAGGAAACTGCCGAGATCGAACCGATCACACCGAGAGAAAGGGCTAAATGTAGAGAAGTAACAAAATCTCGACACCCAGTCATAATGACCGGGCGTCAAATCGCGGTTGAAGATTGACCAAGTCAGGGAAGAATTAATGAGACTCGACGAGACTCATCTGCTCATCCAACCAGAAGACACCACGTACGCCACGCATGGAGGTAAAAGTACATTGAGCAGTTACCCAAAAGATCAATGCCAAAAGCGCGCGATCAGAAGATCAAATCCGTGACGTCACAAAATGAACCGAAAAAGCAGAAATTTACTTCCTTAGGCACGAAATCGAAATGTATCACGCGTAATATAACCACGTGGACAAACCCTTCGAAGTTCTCAACCAAGCCTCCTTTAATGAGACTACCCTGACAAGTGGGGACTTCAAGAGTTCAGCTACAAGGAAACCAACCCCGGAACACGGAGCTCAGGAAACCAAATACGCAAAGAACAACCAAGCTTCACGAACAATTCTAGTCCAGGTATATCCGTTACCCTTAAGATTTATTTATGTTATTTAACGTCTAGAACTTCAGAGTACTTCTACTCCTTAGTTTCTCTACTTTCGACTAAGGAGTGGCGGGACTCGTGATGATTCACAAAGGTCAACCGTTGACTGACGTTAATAAGTCAAGAAAAGACCAGAACTCTAACGGGTCAACCCGCCTCAAGGCAACAGGGCCCGAAAAGATCCTCCACCTCAGCCCAAAACTGGGAGGTCTGCAAGATCAGCTAAGGAGCTCCTACCTTGATCCGCCTAAAACACAACCAGGTCTGCCCTGGGATTCTCAAGAGATAAAAGTGGGTCCACGTAAGCAAGGTCGATGCCTTAAACCCTAAACAAGGAAGGCAGAAGCGCACCGCACGCTTACCGACTCTATCCCGAATCTTCTTAAAGATCTGAGGCGGTTAAAGTTCCTAAGTGTTTAACCGACTAGGACTTCAAGAGTCTTAAAGCAGGAAACATCTCCTCGAAGATTTATCAACTCGGCAGGATATCTACGAAGTATCCTTGAAGATATGAACTTTTAATTATCATAAATACGAGATAAACCAAAAGGGAAACCCTAACTACGAACAATAGTATTATTCCCAAACGGTGGATTACAACCACCTCATCTACACTGTCTATCCCAGTAGGTCTAAAAGGGCACCTCATCACCTTCATCAAGGTAAGTTAAATAAACTCAATCATTCCACAAGGATCAATTAATACTCAATCTTTTAACTACAAAGAGCAATCTAACTGTCTCGAGCATCAGAGAGGTTTCCGAACCCTTTATAGGTTTTCCCCCAGGTTTCTTGGAGCAAGAAGTGGGAATTGAAAGAAGGAGAGGCGTTCATCCAGGCAGAGCAACCATGAATCAGACGATCCAGCATCAAGGTCTCAATTCCCTCACTGATAACGAAGGTGACATTTTTTGACATCAACAATAATAGTGGATGGTCTTGATGACCATCTTTGTGGCGAGGTGCCTGTAATAGTTTTATCTTTCAATTTCTAACGGGAGTTCTTTCGCTTTTGCAGATTCTGTGATTAGAGTGGATGATGATTCCGACGAGGGTTCTACTTATTCTGTGCACCAGCACTAGGCTTGTAAACGGTAGCTTATCGGATTAGATATAGGCATATCCGTATCCGAATCCGATAAGCGATCTGATATCCGATAATCATCCGAAATCAATATCCGAATGCGATAATATTAATGTATATCGGATATTATCCGATATCCGAAACTTTAACAAAATTTTAATTTTTTCTTTTAATTTTTAACCATTAGTTATAAATAATAAATCTCAACCATACATTTTATATTATTATGAATAAAATTAATTTTTTGTTATTTTTTATATTAGTTATCGGATACGGATATTTATCGAATCGAATATTAGTGTATCCGTATCCGATAAGGAATATCCGACATCCAAAATTTTGGATTTTTTTTAAAAATTCGAATACGGATGCAGATCGGATGTCGAATATTCAGATATCCATTGATAGGTCCAACACCGTCCCGATGACCCCCCCCCTAAGAAGGTCTCTGTAGCTTTTAATGATTCCGAGAGTTTTTTGTTTCTTTTTCCTTTGCCTGGCCATAAATTCAAAACAAAAAAGAAAAAACTCATTATCCTGTTAGCATAATCCTTGGCTTACTAATGCTGATGTTCTAGCTTACTGAGCTTTGTATGGATTCCTTCTTCTGTGTTCTTGCAAAACCAAAAATTTAGTTTGACCTGAGTGATATTACGTATTCATTTTTTTGCTAGTAGGGCTAGTTGCTCGTTTGAGCGAGGCAAGGTTTGACTAGGACTTATCTTTGACCACTGGTGGTTGATTTCGCTTGTAGGGCTAGTTGATCGCTTGAGCGAGGCAAGTTTTTACTAGGACTTTGCCTTGACCACTGGTCATTGCTTTCTCTAGCAAGGTTGGTTGCTCGCTTGAGCGAGGCAAGTTTTAACTAGGACTTATCCTTGACCCTAGTCCTTGTTTTCGCTAGCAGCGCTGGTTGGTCGCTTGAGCGAGGCAAGTTTAAACTAGGACTTCTCCTTGACCTCTGATCATTTCTTTCATTAGCATGTGCATAAGCCGGACAACCAAAGATCCTCAAGTTCTCATAATTACTGGGATAACCAGACCATACCTCATTAGGAGTTTTACACTCAATAGATGTACAGGGTGAAATATTTACCAGATACGCTTCCGTGTTCACTGCTTCAGCCCAGAACACCTCCGGCAGCCCTGCATTCGAAAGCATACAACGAGCCCGTTCCAATAGAGTTATGTTCATACGTTCCGCCACCCCATTCTGTTGTGGGGTCTTTCTGACAGTATGGTGTCTCACTATCCCTTCGTCTACACAGAACCTATTAAACTCGTTTCTGCAAAATTCCATGCCATTGTCAGTCCTCAAGCGTTTGATCGATTTTCCAGTCTGTTTCTCGATCAAGGTCTTCCACTGCTTGAACTTGATGAATGCCTCATCTTTGCGTTTCAGTATGTAGACCCATACTTTCCTAGAAAAATCATCTATCAAGGTTAACATGTATCTACCCCCACTATGTGAGCTAACCCGGGAGGGACCCCAAAGATCTGAATGGATGTAATCCAGAGTTCCTTTGGTAGTATGAACCGTTGTACTTAACTTTACCCGACATTGCTTGCCGAAGACACAATGTTCACAGAATTCTAGTTTTCCAACCTTCTGCCCACAGAGTAAACCCTGTTTGCTCAGTATAACCATCCCCCTTTCACTCATATGCCCTAACAGCATATGCCATAGCTTGGTAGTCTCATCCTCCTTGTCTGATGATGATACCGCTATAGATCCGGTAACACTGTTACCCGTAGCACATATAGACCATTCTTTTTCAACCCCTTCATAACTGTAAGACTCTCCTTCGAAATCCGAAGAACACCACCTTCACCAACATATTTTCAACCATTATCATCAAGAGTTCCCAAAAAGATTAGATTCCTCTTCAAATCTGGAACATGTCTGACGTCTGTTATAGTCCTCACAACACCATCGTGCATCTTGATCTCTGTCTCTTTCTCTCTGATCCTCGCTCTTTGCTCATGCTCCTTGCTCCCTGCTCCTTCTCCTTGCTCCTAGCTTCTGTTCCTGTTCGCCTGTTCCCAAGGGGGAAAATCTGCAAAGGGTTCGAAAACCACTCTTACGCTCCAGCTTGTCAGGGTGCTCTTTGCAGTAAAAGAATAAATGTTGATTGATCCTTTTGGGGGGCGAGTTATGGGAACTCTAAGTTTTTAGTGATCTTTTTGGGGGTAAAGAGGTCGTGTCCTGGGAAGGACGATGTGGGGGGCCTTTTATAGGCGATGTTAGGCCGACTATGATTAGCGGCAGTGGTGAGGCGGTTACCGTCAAACCAAAAGGAAAGTTTCCTCCTTTGAGTATCTAGGGTTTCTCTTAGGGTCTATCTTGGATCTTTGATAAGGGGAAGTTCCTAAGTTCATGGATCCTTCGTAGATATCTTGCCGATGTGATAGATCCTAGAAAAAAAGTTTCCTCCTTCAGTTACGTGGAGTTCAAGATATCTTAAACACTTCGAGATGTGTAGCCGACTGAGACATTTCTGGAAGATTCGGGATTAAGTCGATAGATCGCCTAGCGCTGCTGCCTCTCCAGTTTTGGGCGTACGACATTGGCCGGATCTGTTTGGACCCCCTTTGCTTCTCTGAAGACCCCAGGGCTAATCTGTCCATGCCAAGGGCGTTTTGCAGGGATGGTTTCTTCTGGCCGACCTCCCAGTTAAGGGAATATTTGGCTGACGATCAGGGGCTCAGCGGTCCTGCTACCTTAAGATGTTAGTCAACGTCTGGACATTTTGTGCATCATCAGTGTCTATAGGAAAATCTTAGTCTAATGTCATTCATTTTATGCATTCTTACTTTGGAAGAGAGCTCTTGACATTTATGAAATAGTTAAATGACCATTTTACCCTTTTATGTTTCAGTAGGACTAATGTACTACAATAGGGAGCTTTAGGAGAGGTGGAGCTTAGTTAGGAGCACCATTAGAGGCGCGACGAGAGGTAGGATCTTATGAATCTTACTTGGAGCATGGGCATCCCCGTTTCACCACTTTATATATATATTTAGTTATTATCTTCTTTTTATTTTTGTTTAGTACAAATTATGATATGATATGATGTGAATGTATGTGGTGTGCTCTGTGTTATTGATGTTCATTTTTCAAAACAAATTATTTTTCTAAAAAAAATCACGTAGTGGCGGAATCACTTGAGCTGTGTGTATACGCCTGAATCGTGTTAAGTGTAATGATTGTTTGACGCCAAGCATTGGTTAGTCCCCTTATTTATTTTTATGTTATGGATTAGCCATGAATTCTAATGTTAAGGGTTGCACTCGGTGCGTGGCCAACCTTTTGGTAACGGTCATTCCAACTTACCCAGAATGGAGTCCTAGAGAGATTGAGAGTTGGGGGTATTCCGACCCTTAGAGTGATTAGGGGACTGACCCAATGCCATGTTTGTTTATTTATTCTATTAAGCCACTGGCGTGTGTGGTTTGAATTCTGTAATGACTTGTGGTTGATAATTACAATATTTTCACGAAATGAAAGAGGGTGTTTACCCGAGTTTTAATAAGAAAATATTTAATCCCTTAAAGTCAAAACTTTAAAACCTTGGCTTTAAACAGGGTTTACCCTACCTTGAGACACAAGAACGTTCTTTTCCTTTGGTGGATGTTACCTGTTAAGAGGGCTATGTTATTGTAGCTTAGGGAGTGTAGACGATGAGAAGTGTACGGGTCGAAAGTCAGAAGGTCGGAAACGGAAACGTCTTCTGGAATTCCAAACGTCGAGTTCTTGATTGATGGGCACCAGCAACGTGTGGAAGAAACCTGCCAAAGAAGGTGAACATACACAAACAAACCCGTGAAGGCTTGGGGGGACACCGAGATGGTGCCTGCCAAGGGCCCTCCGATGGTCAAGTCGGCAAAGTATTACAAGGAATAATAAACGAAAAGCCGAGGGTGTAACCATTGACGTGTAATCGGAAAGTGGCTAGGCTCGTAAAATGGCCTGAGCTCGAGACTACGGGGGTGAAGTGATCAGAAGTGTGAGAGTAGATGTTACCAGTAACTTCGAGAAAGAAAGAAGCTATGACCTCCTTGATATTTTCTGGAAGCGTTGAGAAGGCTTTGATCCCTTCGACGATCACTAGAAGCGTCGAGCAAGGAGAAGCTTTAACACCTTTGAAGCGTCTAGTAGTGTCGACGATCAGAGCAAGATGAACGTGTCAAGTGAAGGAGACAAAGCGTCTAAGAACCAGGTAACTCGTATGCCAACGTTTTAATAATAATCGAAGAACAGAGAGCGAGTGGAGAAGAAGAAGTAGTGGTTGCTTTGCTCTGCTTTCGATCTCTTGTGAAGTGAAAGTGCTCCTCTTTATATAGGTGTGAGGAAAGATCCGTTGGGAGGAGTAAAGGCTGACCGTTATAGAGTAAATGTGCTGCAAGATACCTGGGATATGGTGACGCGTACACGAGTTGTACATGCACAACGGTTGTGTATGTTCTCTAGTAACTACTCTGACTGTGCATGTACATGATCTCATATTTATATGAGACGTTTGCATGTCATCAATGGGGGGATAATTGTCTCTGGAGTTATGTTGACCAAGTCTGAGATCTATGTCATTATGGGCATCTGTGACATGTAGAGGATCTCTTTGTTAAGTGATCTTTTACACGTGGTGCGTGGAGATCTAGACGTGTCAAGCGCCAGACGTGTGGAGATTCGGGTTTGTGGAGTTTTGTGCACGTGGAAACTTTTTGCACGTGGTTGGGCTTGACACGAGTTTTAGGGTCTAGTCGATGAGGGCCCATTAAGAGACTTCCGGGCTGGGCCCGAGAGTGTTGCGCTAGGTTTGACGTCTTAATAGGCACTCTAGCGCTGAGGGCCCTGGGGTGGATTTTGGTCAACACAGTTTGTCCCCCACTCTCTAAGTAAATATTTTATTTTCTTAGAGAGTAAATAAGTATCCGAAGAGATGGCGATCGTGGCCTCGTAAGTCGGATAGTTCCTGTATCAGTCGCATAGGCCCAGATATCAATATGACATTGTCTTGTGCGGGTTAGTTCAGGAACCTTGCCCAGAGTAAGTGAATGCGTTGTGGGTCCTTTGTGCGATGAATTGGGATCGAAGACTTCTCCACGCTGCGGGCAGCGTGGGGGACCTCTCCACGCTGCCTGACAGCGTGGAGGACATCTTCACGTTGTCGGGCAGCGTGGGGGACCTCTCCACGCTGCCTGGCAGCGTGGGGGACATCTCTGCGTTGCCGAGCAGCGTGGGGGAAACCCTAACTACGAACAGTAGTCTACTTCCCAAACGGTGGATCACAACCGCCACATCTACACTACTGATGTCAAAAAATGGCTTTCCGTTAGATCAGCATGAAAAAGGGAGTGATGCATGACAACCTCCGTTATGTCTGGGTATTCTGTTAAATAGAGTATAGATTCCTTCGGGTGTCACTGTTTCCAATTATGCTTCCTTTATTCTAGCTCCTCGCTCCTTGCTCCTATTCCTCATTCATCGCTCCTTGCTCCAGCTCCTGTTCGTCCGTTTCCAAAGGGGAAAAACCTGCAAAGGGTTCGAAACCGCTCTGACGCTCAAGCCAGTCAAGGTGCTCTTTTGCAGTAAAAGAATGAATATTGATTGATCCTTTTGGGGGGAGAGTTATGAGAACTCTTAATTTTTTGTGATCTTTTTAGGGTAAAGAGATCGTGTCCTGTGAAGGATGATGTGGGGGAGTTTTATAGTCAATGTTAAGCTGACTGTGTTTAGTGGCGGTGGTGAGGCGGTTGTCGTCCAACCGAGGGAGAAGTTTCTTCTCTTCAGTATCTAGGGTTTCTCTTAGAGTCTATCTCGGATCTTTGATAAGTTGAAGTTCCTAAGTTTAAGGATTCTTCGTAGATATCTTGTCGAAGTGATAGACTCTAAAGGGGAAGTTTCCTCCTTTAGATACGTGGAGTCCAAACTGGCTTAAACACTTCGAGATATGTGGCCGGCTGAGATTTGTTTAGAAGTTTCGAGATTAAGTCGGTAGGTCGCTTGACGCCTCTACCTCCACAGTTCTGGGCGTAAGACATTGGCCGAACCTGTGTGGACCCCCATTTACTCCTTTGAGGACCCCAGGGCTGATCTGTTCATGCCAAGGGCGTTTTACAGGGCTGGTTTCCTCTGGCCGACCTCCCAGTTAGGGGAATATGCGGTGGGCCATCAAGGGCTCAATTATCCTGCTACCTTAAGCCGGGTTGACCCAATACTTCAGGTTTGATCTTGACTCTTCAGACGTTATTCAACGTCTGGACATTTTGTGCATCATCATGAGTCCTGTCACTCCTTAATCGAAAGTATTGAGACTAAGGAGTAGAAGTAACTCGTGTTTTTTAAACATTGAAGACCCAAAAGTCCAAGGATTTTAACTAGACTAGAGCTGTTCCGTGAAGCTAGGTCTTTCTTTTGATTTTTCGGAGCTGCGTATTCTTGAGCTGGTTTGTGCCGAGCTGGTGAACGCGTAGTTTGTTTTCTCGAGAGACGTTTGGGTTTCTGCCCAAGCAATTGATTTCCTTTCCATGTGTGGTTATGTGACGTCACGAATTTGATCCTCTGATCACGCGTTTCCGGCATTAATCTTTTGGGTTATTGCACACGGCAGTTGTTTCATCATGCGCGGACACGTGGTGTCTAGTTAGTAGGACAGTTGACGCGTCTTTTCGAAATCCACTGATATCCCCTCGAATCTGATCAATTTCGAGCTATGCGTATCCCTTGGTCATTATATCTTCGAGCGTTCCCGAGGCGTGTTTAGTTCTCACCTTAATGGCTCTTCATCTGTTTGAAAATGTCCCTTGGCCTCATTTTTCCACTATAAATAGGCCACTTTGGTTCTTTTAACTCCTCGTCATCAAAAGTCAGAGAAGAGAAGATCCTTTCCTTTGCGAATATTTTTCAACTTTGCTCGCTACCTTCTGTTTCCATCGGAGATCCGAGATGAGGCATCTGTTCGAGTTCATACTTATTGTCTGCTTAATGATTGCTTCTCCATAATGATCGTGGTAAAGGGTGGATTTCTCCATAATGGCCATGGTAACCTTATGTGCCATTTTGGTAGATTCCACAAGGAAGTACGGTTACCAGTGCCGCCTCTGGCTGGGGTGCAGAGGACTTGACAGTAGTGAAAAGAGGGTTATTTTTTCCTCGGTTTTCTTCTTATCTTAGCAGCTCTTCTGGAAGGGGGTACCTGGTAACTTCCCCACTCTTCTTCAACAGATGGCGTGATGCTCTTCTAGGCTTTCACATTTTTTGGTTTTTTTTCTTGCCCTTAATTTCTTTTTTGTGGGTTTTATATCCATATTTTTGCAATTTCTTCTGTAACAGACCTGAATGCTTGTTGTAGGTTCAGTGTCCTTTTCTGTAATAGGCCCCTTTTAAGAACTAATGAAGAGTTACCTTTTCACTTTTATGCTTTTGGGCTTCTTCCTTATTTTTCCGCATTTAAGTTTGTCGACCTTCCACCTTTTCCTCACTCACATTTACTGCGACTCTTTGGTGGTTGCGCCCGTTCACGATGACCCTTTTGTCCTATAAATATGCTTGAGGGTACGACCTGATTCCTCTATACTTGTTATGGCTCTCTTAGTGGTTAGTGGAACTCTTCCGGGTGATGACATGAGGGTTGCTTTCTACATGACTCTTAGTTACAACGATTCTTCTCTTGAGCATTTTTGTATGGAAGTAGTCGGCGAGGGTTTTGTGGATGTTCTTCGTTCTCGAGACTTGCTGAAGGAAGATCATCTTTCTACCTTGCTTGTGGCCAGGCCCTGATGTGATGTGAAAACATCACATTTAGGTCACTTAACTTAGATGAATTAGTCCATTTTATGCTTCAATTCTAATAAGATATGTTTATATTCATGACAAGGTACCATAAAAGAACTATGCAAGGAAATGAGCTACGGAGACCCTAGAAGAGTCAAAAGCACTTAAAAGAATCTAAGAAAAGGTCCTTAAAGTCTAAGAGCAAAAGGAAGCAAGTAAGGAGATAAAGACTCACTAAGGGTATTATGGTCATTTGAATCTAAGAGGGTCAAAATATAATTTGAGAAAGTCTATGAAGTCTTTGGAACATGATTATCACTTTGGTGAAGACTAGAGATGAAAAGCATAAGAAATGAGCAAGTTAGGAGACAAGGGCAAAATTGTCATTTGCACCCTTTGGTCAAGTTAGAGAGCCCATTATTCAAGTTAAAATGGAATGGAGTCATTGAATGAGTCAAAATAACTTGAAGAAGTCAAGCTAGACAATGAAGTGACTATAACTACTAAGGAAGGGCAAAGTGGTCTTTTGGGGGTAGGAAATAGAAATTAATGGCCTAACTTGGTCTCTAGACTTCATCTTCTTGCTTATGTGCTGAACTTTAGAGAGAGAAAATGATAATGGAGGCTAGGGTTCATGGAGATTTAAAGATCTAGAGAGGGAAAACAAGAAGAAATCAAAAGGAAGTGAAACAAAGAAGGTAGAGAAGGTGAAGAATGGGTTGGCTATGCTTTGGTGCTCTTGGCCATGGCTACCCAGCTCGGCCAGCAGCTTTTTCAGCCCATTAATGGCGTGGGAAAGCTTGTTTTGCATAGGGTTTGGTCGTCCAAACACCCCTCTTGCTTCCCTTGAATTCCTTTGTTTGTATCTTCTTCTTCTTTTGATTTCTAAGGTTTTTAAAGCTATTCTTAAGGTTGTATTGAGTTATTTGAACTTTCTTGTGATGAATTTTAGAGAGATAAAGTACTTAATATGAGTGATTCATGTTATTATGCTTTGATTTGATTATCTTTATGAATAACTACTCTCATTCTTGATTCAAAGTTTATAAATAGTCCTTCTAAAGCTTGATTACTAGTTGTTCTTGCTACATACACCCTAGAGAGAGAGAGAGAAATTAAAATAAAGTGAGTATGATTATGGATTTTATGGTGTTTATAATGTTAATCACACTCTCAATTGTGCTTGAATTCAAGAATTTCTCCATGTCTAGCTAAACCTCTTGTTGAGGATTATGATGAAATCTTGATATGTTTATTTATTTGTTTGTTTGATTAGATTAGTATGTTTGATATCTCTATCATGTTAGGTTAGTCGGTTAAACTTGTTTCATGTCTTATGTCAAGCATATGTCATATAGTTACTTGTTAATCGATCTTTCCGATCTAGACTCGATGTTAATGGAATATGATGACCCTTTGACTAGTTATGACCATTAGGTATATCTAGCACTTAGAGCATCTAATTTAGAGTCGAGAAGACTCAAACTTGAGAATCGACCCAAACAAGCATCTACGCAAATATTTCTCGATGGATTCCCGAATCCTTAACCTCTCTCATATTTAGAATAAAACCCTAGCCTCCCAAGAATCTTTAGTTAATAGTTCAAGTTTACTTATGTCTCTTCTATTTCTTTCTTGTCAATGCCTAATTAAAACCCCCCCTCTTTACTTTATTTGTTTCTATTTTTTTGTCTAAGTTAGCCTTTGACATCTAAATCGGTGGATAAGATCCTTCGATATCTGAGTTACCAACCTATCCTTGGATCGACCCCGGCTTTACCGGGTTACTACTTGATACCTCCGCTTGGGTGTGCAACCTTTCGGGTGCATCAGGCCCCTCTACCCTCTGGTCTACTCCTTCACAAATACCACGAGCACTTCTGAACTGGCTTTCTTTTCTGTCGTTGGATTCCTGGTTCGCAGTCACGGGGGTGGTCGTCTTCTTGCTGTCATTATCAGGGCTTCGGTGGATGTTGGTGGTCCTCCTACTCCTCGTTCTCCTCCGCCTGATGTGTAGTTATTCGTGAACGACGTCTCCCTGTTCTCTTTTTCATTTTATATATATGTATACACAAAATGAGCAGTCAATGTAGTTAATCCTACGATTACTAATGCAATTTCCTTAGTTACTACGCATGCTCCAGATGATCGCTTCTGCAAGAATGTTAATTTAAACTTATTTTATCGTGACCTAGGCTTTTAATTCTTTCTGCAAAATAAAACCCAAATTAGCGGAACTGCATGCTCCCGACTACCCCTCGAGTCTAGGTTCTGCCTCTGATCATAGCTCTTGCTCCCAGGGTTGTTTTGCGTTGGCTTAAGCGTAACTAGTTTAACTAGGACATCTCATTAGACCCTTGGTCGTTGCTTTTGCTACTAGGGCTGGTTTCGTTGGCTTGGGCGCAACTAGCTTTGCCAGGACTTCTCCTTAGACCCTGGTCGTTGCTTTCGCTACTAGGGCTATTTTCGTTGGCTTGAGCGTAACTAGTTTAACTAGGACTTCTCCTTGGACCCCTGGTCGTTGATTTTTCTACTAGGGTTGTTTTCGTCGGCTTGAGCTCGACTAGTTTTGTCAGGACTTCTCCTTGTACCCCTGGTCGTTGCTTTCGCTACCAGGGCAGTATTGTCGGCTTAAGCACGACTAGTTTCGCCAGGACTTCTCCTGATACCCCTGATCACCTCTACCAGGGTTATAGGTTAACTAGGACTTCTCCTTGGGATCCCAAGTAGGGACCACGTTTCACTCGAGTAAAGTGAGTTTAACTAGGACTTCTCCTTGTAAGGCCTCTGGTCGTTGCTTTAGCTATCAGAGCTGCATATCGTGCCAGCTTGAGCGCGACCAGTTTAACTAGGATGTCTCCTTAGGACCTCGGTGAAAGGTCAAGTTTTACTCGAGCGAAATTTCCGTTTAACTAGGACTGCTCCTTGAGGTCTCTGGTCGTCGTCTTAACTACCAGAGTTGCCTGTTTTGCCGGAGCAAAGTAAGTTTAACTAGGGCTCCTCCTTATGGCCTCTGGTCGTCGCCGTGGCTACCAGAGCTGCCTGTTTTGCCAAAGCAAAGTGAGTTTAGCCAGGACTCCTCCTTTTGTAGCGCCGTTTTTATTAAAAAATTTGTTTATTAATAAAAATATGTAGCTTGTAGCGCTACTTTCCTGCCTAACGGCTTTATTCGTAAAATAACTTTAGAATAAAACAAAAGCAAATTAGAAGCGATGGTAACCTACGTGGTCTTTGCTTTTTAGTCCTGCATGTCTGTCGTGGAGTCTGCATAAAATACTCTATCTCCTCCGACGGTGGCCGAGTTAGTCGTTTCCTCTTCGCAACCCTGGGGGAAATTAGGTAGCATTCCCTGGTACTCCTTGATTTCCTCTGACCATTCCTATAAGGTTTGTTCCCGGGATTGGGAATTTCATCATGAGGTGAATCACAGAGATTATCGCCCTTGACTTTCTCGGGAAGTTCCTGCCCAGTATGATGTTGTAGGCATGCATCTTGTCAATTATGGCGAAATTCAGCATTATTGCCTTCTTTGTGTCTCCTTCTCCTATCAGCACGGGTAGCGACACCGTCCCATCGGTTTTGACTTGATTGTCGCCGAATCCTGTTAAACAAGACTTATATGATTTAAGATGGTGAAGACTTACACCGAGTTTCTGGAAACAAGTTCGACTCATGACTTCGGTTGAGCTTCCTGTGTCTACTAGGATGTTCCCCACCCTCCAATTGGCTACTACTGCCGTTATCACCAGTGGGTCCGCGTGTCGGGTGATTACCGCCACTAGGTCATCATCGATGAAGACGATGAGTGGTGTCTCCACACTGGGTTTGGTGAATAAAACTGGTAGGTTTTTTGCCTCGTTGGCATACCTGCGTTGTCCCCCCTTGGTAGTTCCACCGTGAGTTGGTCCCCCTAAGATGGTGTTGATGTTGCCCATAACTCCAATTGGCTCCTCTAAGCCTTTGGTTGCTTTCCTGGTGGTCGGGTTCTGCTCGTTGATATCCAGTCCTGATCCGATTCCTTCTCTGTTCACCGACCTTTTATTCTTGTAATCGTAGGGTTGTTGTTCCTTCTGGATGTTCTTGTTCAGCTCACCTTTCCTCACCATTTCCTCGATGAGGTTCTTGAGGTGTCGGCAGTTGTCGATTTTGTGGTCGTATCCTCGGTGAAAAGTGCACCACACGGTCATGTCTCTGAGACCAAACTCTTACTTATCGACGTTGGGTTTAGGTAGCTCCGCCTTTCCCTTTGCCACAAGTATTTGCAAAATCTCCTCCTTACCTTTCACCAGCGGAGTATAGGTGACGAAATCAGATCTAAGTCTTCTGCTCCGTTCTCGTTCCCTGGGGGGCCTAACTACCCCTCGCTCTTTCTTTCTGGTGTGTTCGCCTTCTTACGGGATGTTAGCGACCTCCTTCATTTGCCGGTAGTTCTCTTTTCTCCTTATGAATTGTTGTACCCTCTCTATCAGCTCTTCGAGGGTGTCTGGTTCCCTGCCAGAGATGTCGCTAATGACATCGTCCTGCTTGAGGCCTCTCATTAGAGCGGTAAAAGCGACTTTTGGCTCTAGATCAGAGATTTGTACCATAAGGTTGCGGAACCTTTGCCAATAGATCGCCAAGGTCTCGTTTTTTCCTTGCACCACGTTGAACAGCTCGTCGGTCTTTCTCTTGATCGTGGTGCTTCCTTGGATGGCGTCGCAGAAGACTTGGGCGAGTTGTTCGAAAGACTTGATTGATCCCGGCGCCTGCGCCTGGTACCACGCCTGGGCCGGTCCTTTTAGGATGGTGCGAAGACCACACCATATATTCTGGTTGGTTGTGTACAGGTTCATTACTGCGGTATAGTTGTTGATAAACACTCCCGGGTCTTCTAGGCCATAATAATGGTCGAGTGCTGGCCACTTGAAGTTCTTCGGCTTCTCCGACTCCAATATTTCTCGACAGAGAGGGGGTTGGTGGATTACTGCTTTTCCCTATAGCTTCTCCTTCTCTCTTTCTCGAGTCAGCTCTGCTACTTGATGTATGAGCACTTCGTAGACGGTTGGGTCATCCACGCACCCTTCGCCGACCCCCTTGTTCTTAGGGATGTATGGTCGGTTGGTATCTAATGCTCCATATTCGTCCAAGATATTCTCCTGATGCATCTGATCTCCAGGTTGTAACGTCAGAGCTCCGGAAGAAAATACATTACCGGGTGAGAAGAGCCTCCGTACGTGCATCCTGGTTGCTTCTTTTCTCTCCTCTGGTGTTGCGGCTTTTCTAACCGTCTCAGCTTTGCGGAGACTTTCCTCCAGTCGTTTCGCCTCCACGTCCCTTCGGAAATAGTCAGTCTTGAGTTGTTCTAGCTCGGCCATAAGATCGACCACGTTGGGGAGCCTATGCGGTGATTCGCGAGGAGTATGCTCGCTTGAAGACATGTCTGCCGAGGGGCTCAGGGAAATAATTAGTCTGAAAAGTTTAATGAATAAGATTCGGGTTACCGAATTGATGAATTTGCTGGAGAGATGCCCTCATTCTAGCGCCAAATGCTGATGTCAAAAAATGGCTTTCTGTTAGATCAACATGAAAAAGGGAGTTGATGCATGACAACCTCCGTTATGTCTGGGTATTCTGTTAAAAAGAGTATAGATTCCTTCCGGTTTTCCTGTTTCTAGCTCTGCTCCCTTTATTCCAGCTCCTCGCTCCTTGTTCCTGCTCCTTGTTCATGTTTCTCGCTCCTTCCTCCTTGCTCAAGCTCGTGTTCGTTCGTTCCCAAAGGGGAAAAGCTGCAAAGGGTTCGAAAACCGCTCCGACGCTCAAGCCAGTTAGGATGCTATTTGCAGTAAAAGAATGAATATTGATTGATCCTTTTGGGGGGTGATGGGCCTAAAAGGTTACCCTAAAAGGTCTCCACCCGCAAGTATACGGGCGTCAAGTAATAACCCGGTAAGACCGGGATCGATCCACAAAGATTGGAAGGTAATACGAATATCGAGAAAGTCTAACCCACCGGTTTAAGTGTCAGTCACTAACTCAGACTAAAAACAAAAAGATAATAAGTTGGGTTTTTGGATTGATTTCAAATAAATAAACAAATAAGGCTAACTAAACTAAAGGTGAGAGATTCGGGAAGAGTCGAGCAAGAATCGAATGAGAGGGATACTTCGATCCACAAAATCGATAGTGACTAGTACTAATGATCTGTAAGCATAAAAAGTTAGTTAACTTCACCCATTTACTTGGATTGGTCAACGAACTCTTGGTTTAACTCAGATTCCAGTCCATGAACGGTCTAAAAACCCGGAAGATTTTATCATTAAAAGCAATAAAACTCTTTTGTCACATCAAAACATGTTTCACGAGTATCCGACTAGAAAAGTTAGCTAGACATGGCGATACAAATAATAAACGAGAAGAAAATAAATAAAGACACGAGTTAGGGTGAGAATCTCCCTATTCCAATGAGGCGCGGGACTAAGATCGACGGGAAATATATGTGTTGAAGTGCTGTCGATCTCCCTGTAAAAGAATGCAGGAGTCCCTTTAACAGAATACAATAGGTGTCCTCTCAGCCGAACTTGACCTCCCCTTAACAACAGAGTTGTCTTCTTCCTCTTAACACTAAATCACCATGAAAGCTCAAAGAAAGCTTTCTCTCTCTAGACTTTGAACACCAAAACTCAATGAAACACAGGGACAGTCAAGGCAAAGATAATGGGAGCAAAACCCCTCAATGTTCCGGGTGAAATAATGGCAACCAAATCCGGGCAAAGAAGCTTGAAGTTCCTGTCAATAACTTGAAGATTCCGGCCTAATGCTTGTTGTTTTTATCAATTCCGGCCAAGAGATGATGCAGCTCGAGCTATGAGAACCAACCGAGCTGTTGTCCAGGTGAAAGAAATCGAGCTGCTGTCCCGGAGAGAAGACCGAGCTCCTTTAATGGCGTTTTCTCTTGATGTGCACGTTGAAGGCTGCTGGTCCTCTCGGCTGCTCCGGTCAGCTAATGTGTCGGCCAAGCTTGGCCGGTCTTTGTATGACGGGCGGCCAAAGCTTGGCCGGTTTCCTCCTTCCTCTCTCTTTCTTTCTCTCTCTCTCAACTTTTCACAAACCCTAGTTGCCTCCCTTCAAACCCTAGCTTCTTTTTCCCATCTAGAAGATAACCAACCAGACTTCTTTTTCTTTACTAAAACCCTCAAACCAAACCTAGTCAACCTTGACTTGTTCTTAAGACAATTTTGACTTGGGCTCTCAAAGGGTGCTCATAGAATCTCCATTTCTTCCTTCTTCTTTGGGCTTTGGGATTTTGGGCTTGACTTAGATTTTCATCTAAAACCCAAGGGGTGCCTTCATCATATTCCTCTACATCTCTAATTTTCAGAAAGGACTAAAATGTCCCTCGACTTCTTTCGATCATAACTTCTCCGTCCAAACTCCGATTCAACTTCCGTCTTAGCCGTTGGACTCACCATTGACTCCCCTTGTCATTTAACCTCTGATTTTATCAAAATGACCAAAATACCCCTGATGCTCTTTCCTTCTGGTCTCTTCCACATGAGATGAAAATGTGATAAATGTTCCGTTTTATTACGAATGAAGCGTCAAACTCCAAATAAGGTACCTACCAAGAAAAAACACATAAATAATTAGAATTAAAACTCGAAATGAACTAACTCATCAAAGTTAAAGTATCCAAATGTGGCATTCTAACGCCACATCATCTTCCATGGACTACCAGATGTATCTAAAAGTAGAAGAATCTCAGCCAAACTGTTGCCGACAATACATGTGACACCGACGATTAGGCCGATGCATACTTTGGGGGCGCTTCTCCTCCATCCAATTTCTTCTGTAAAAGTCAAATTAAAGAAGAAGATGATGATCAGATCGTAAAAAATAAAAAACCCATAAGAAGATAGAGAGAGAGAGAGAAAAAAAAAAGAACCTTTGCAGCACTGATAGCTCCTGCCCACCACCAGCTCATGTTGAATCGAAACAAAACATAGACAGAAAGCTAGAGAGAGAGAGTGAAAGTAATATTGGGGAGAGGGAGAGTCTAGTATAGAAAAACTGAAGAGCTAACGTGTATATCTAAGTAAGGATGAGAACATCTCTGATTGTGCTTATCTTTGTTTTCTAATCCAATTTTGTAAGTTCTAATTCTTATTTGGTTTAGTTTTCTGAATTTGAATTGAATTGAAAATTTTATTGATCAATCTTTTTAGAATTTGTGGTATTCGTTGTGTTATAATTGAATTTGAAGTTTATTTTCTTCTGTTGGGATCATCGTTAAAGCAATTCGAAGAATCAAACTGATTTATGTGGAAACAGAAAAGGAGAGAGAGATTTTTTTTTTAATGTTTGAAGGTCGACGACCGGAAAATTGGTCTGCCAACGACCTTTGCTGGTGAAGACGGTGAGGTGGCGAGAGGATGAGGTGACAGAGAGAGGTGATTACTCCTCTCAGGTCATCATTAGTGAATATTATCGGAGGTGTCGCCTCGTGTCGTACCGTCATGATCTCCGGATTTTTCCGTCGTCGTTTGTTGCTTCTATCCTCTGCATGAGTCGGTCTTCCAACTATGACGTTGACACTTTCTTCGCCCTCGGATTCGGACTCCGTTTCTGCCTCGGCGAATATTTCCGCCAGAGTTTCTAATATTTCGCCGAGCTCTTTTGCCAGTACTGTCAAGCGCCTGATTGCTGTCACTGTTGGAGTCGTGTCTTGAGTTCCCTGCCTATCAGCCTGGCCTTTTCGACTTAAGTTGGCGGCCCTTTCGTCAGAAGGCTTTCGAATGCATCGAGGAGGGCTTGGGTGAGATTAGTAAAGTATCTCGTTTCTGAGAGCGATCCTATTCCCGAGAATGTAGGACCCCTCAGATCGTCTGCCGTTCTGGGATGTTTGCCCAGTAGGGATTTCAACCTAGCTTCTGTTACGTCTAGGTTGCTCTGAAGTTTCATTATTCTCTCTTCTTGTTTCCTTCTTTCAACCTTAAGCCGTTCGAGAGCTGTTGAGATCATTATGAGGTATAAAGATCCTTCTCGGTCTTCACCGGGTGTTCGTTTTTCTGCTGGCATGGCTGCCTGAAGGTCTTTAGGAAAAAGTGATTAGTTTTGACGAAGTATTAAGTAAAATTCGAGTTACCGAATGTGAGGATTTGCTGGAGAGATCCTCTCCTTCTAGCGCCAAATGCTGATGTCGAAAATTGGCTCCCGGTTAAATCAGCATGACAAAGGGAGTTGATGCATGACAGCCTCCGTTATGATAGAATATTCTGTTTTAGAGAGGGAGATTCCTCTGTACAGCTCTGCTTCTCTATTCTGCTCCGCTCCTCTCCTCTGCTTCTATGCTCCTTGCTCCAACTCCTGATTCCTCGCTCCAGCTCCTGATTCCTTGCTCCTGTTCGTCTGTTCCCGAGGGGGGAAAACCTGCAAAGGGTTCGAGAACCGCTCCGACGCTCAAGTCAGTTAGGGTGTTCTTTGCAGTAAAAGAATGAATATTGATTGATCCTTTTGGGGGACGAGTTATGAGAACTCTGTTTTGGGGGATGATCCTTATGGTGTGAAGGGATCTTATTTTTAGGAGAGATGGTTTGTTTGTTTCCCAGAGATCGTGTCCTTTGAAGGACGATGTGGGGGGCCTTTTATAGGCGAAGGTAAACCGACTGTCCTTAGTGGCGGTGGTGAGGCGGTGGCCTTTTGTTTCGCAGTTTCTGACTCTTTCTTGTTTTCAGGAACTACTTTAAGAAAAAAATCCGAAAAAAAAAGTTAGGAGCGAAGGAAAAGGCAGGAGTTAAAAAGCTAATCGAAAGGAAGAACGAAGCGAGAGGAACATTCGCTAGTATCGTATTCTATTTATTTCTTTCTTACTTGTGTGTGATTGGTTGAATAGTTCCATTTATAACTTGTGTGTTGTTCCTTGAACATTGTGAGATCATGGCACGTTATTCTAACGGTTGGCCATTATATGTTGATAATGATGACCTTGATCTAAGGAGTTCCATCACTACCCGACCTGATATGACCTTAAGAGAATACCAACAGTTGCGTGGAGCTGAACTTAACCAACATGGTATGACCCTACGAGAATACCGACGGATGAATGAGGGCAATAGGCCAGTTGAGCCTAATCGACCTGGTATGACCTTAGGGGAATACCAACAGATGAGTAGAAACGAGCCTGACCAATATGGTATGACCTTCGGGGATTATCAACGAATGTCTAGAAACGGTCCGATTAGTGAGTGGAGTAGACCAGAACCTGATCGATCTTGTATGATATTAGGAGAATACCGACATATGTATAGAGATGGTCAGATTAGTGATGGATATGGTCTGACACCAAATATGTATGAGAGACCATATAGTCCACACTATTCTGAAACCAGTGACTTTAGAGACAGGTATGATCCTAGTATGTACGGTGGGAGTTATGATCAAGAGTCTTCATTTAATTATACTAGTGAGCCTTATTATGAGGAGACTCTCGAGGATAGATCCCAAACAGAGTCTAAGAGTCATTTTACTGAGATGATGTCGCAATTTGCGACTCAAATGCAGCAGGAGATTGAGTCCATGGCTCAACAGGTAAAAATACTTAAGTCACAGTCATTCGTCGACGAGGAAGGGGTTTCACGACACCAAACTCAAGAGGGTACTAGGTACGATGACGAGGGTAATACGTCTAACCCTAGTACTAATTTAAATGTCGATGAATTTACTGATAGTACCCAAGAATCTGAACAGATTGATGACCTTATGGTCTCTTTACCTCGATCCTTATCGTCTCATTATGATAAGACTCTACCAGACTTTGATGTTCAGGATGATGGCTCTATGAGAAAGTTTGAGGATGACACGATTATGAACTATCCTATTTTTGACACTTGTAAGGAGTCAGTCTTAGATGCAATGCTAGGAAGGCCTGATATTATGACTCACTGCGAGGCTCCAGATGCCTTTGAGGGTATTGATGACTTAGTAGTTAGAGACATGTTGGATAGTTTGTCAGACTATTTACTTAAGGAAATCATGGACCTTGACTTGGTCACTGAGCCTATTGCCTTACCCTTAGAGTCTAGTTTAACTTTCCACATGATCTCAAACTCAGTTGTTGATCCCTTTTGGGACATTTCAGAAGTCTTTCCAAAGACATCTACGGACATAGTGGATATTCTGTCCACTAAGCTTCCAGATGATTTTTTGCCTTCGACTGATATATTGACCCTTCACGTGTATGTCGATCCTTTTGATGACTTCTTCGTTGTCGCTCCTTGTATGTATGCCTACTTAGTGGACTGTGCACCCACTAAGTTTGGGGATGGCTTGTTTTCTTTTATCGTCTCATGTGCACTTCATATTCTTTATCTGTTTGTGAGACGATTAGCACCGGCATATAGCTTTCTATGGTTTGACCCCCAAAATTTCCGTCTCTTATTGTATGATCTTTGACTTATTGAGATGGGTCTTGATGTTTGTGGGTATCATCTCTGGAAACCCTCCACGAGACAGAACTCGTGCCTTTGCGAAAGCAAGAGAATCAACGGCTAATTGCATAGCTCAATGCAATCGTGTGTACCCGCGTTAGTGGTCATTTTTATGGTCATGATCTTATGTGCTTCATTTTCATATCTCTTGTTGATAATAAGAGCATTTCTTACTTGTTTTGCTTATGAGGCATAGTTTGTTCCAAGTTTGGGGATGACGACGAGCTCGACATCAACTCGGAACCTGTTCATACACGAGTCTCGATAGTAGTATCTTTTATCTCCTCCGGTTGTGGTAATATTTTTCCATTCTTCTCTTTAAATTAATATGTCTTATCTTTTGGTGAGTATATGGTTGAAACATTGAGGACAATGTTAGTTTTAAGTTTGGGGATGGGGGTATGACATTTTGGCCTTATGACCATGGGTTTCAAAAGACAATAAGTTCAATATTGACCAAATTTGAAAATTTTTGGTAGATTTGATATGACTTTAGTGGTATGCTTAAGTATGTTGATGCATGTGTTTCAGTTTTGGTGAATGTTATGCATGTTCTTAGTCTTTTTCATGAATGTTAAGTCCTTTAGCGTTTGTTGTCTGATCATATGAGTAGCATCCTAAGGAAGAAGAAACATTTCTGAGGGACCTAGAAGAGTCATTAGTGGAGATTTAAACCCGCATGTGAGATATCTGAGCCTTTATATTATTTTCGAGTGTACTCTTCTGCGCTAACTCTGAGTAGAATGAAGAGCTACTCAACCTCGTAACTTTTAAAAGAGCTTAGACGATCTCATGAGCTCAACTTTCTTAGCCACTAGGAGTGACATCAGGATAGCGACCTTACTCTTGTAGTCCATGAAACCCGATAATAGTGTCAACTTTAGGTCGGATACTCCACCATTTATTCATCATCTTACTCCCGAGAATGAAGGCATGATAGTTATATAAAGAAGAATGTGAAAGCTAAGTGTGAATGAAGAAAAAAGTTCTTTGTTGAGAATACTAGTGTTAGTATTTGTTTTGTTACGAAAAAAGGAAAAAAAAAAGTGAAAAAAAAATGAGTTTATGTGTTATTTTGTGATTTTATGTGTAAGTGTTGTGAGAATAAAGTGTTCAAAGCAAAAGCTAAATTTAGAAGTTGTTTGGACATTCTTTTTATTGAAGGCGTCGACATTCTCGGGATCTCATCACTTCCATCTCATTACTTGTATCCGTTGACCTTTAGGAAACATTGTTAGAGGGTAGATTGGGTGAGAAGGGTGAGTGAGCTTCCCCACTCCATTTTAGTGACTATATTTCCATTCTTTAGAGATCATTTCGTTCTGAAACATTTTATCCTCATTTGTTTTGTATGTGTTGAGTTTCACTTTATTCCATGCTCACACTTTAGAGTGAACCCATTGTTATCCATTTTCGAGTGATTTTATGTTTCAGAGAGTATGACCGTGAGGCTACAGTCGAGGCGAAATGTACTAAGATAGGAATCGAAGTTTTGTGACTTTGAACTTTAATGATACTCATTATGGTTGGACACTTACATTTTAAGATGAGACTACTAGTGAGGAGACTTTTAGCATTTATTGCGTTTATCGATTTTGATTCGCTTGTTTAGCATGCTTGAGTGAGTCATTTGTTGTCATTATCTTATTTACATCGATGTTGAACTTGGTATATTCACTGGAAACCCTTACGAGACGACACTCGTCCACTAGGGGTAACCTAGGGGTTTAACGGCTTGTTGCATATGCTAAATGCAATCGGGATTCCTCCAAAAGTGAGTTAGGATATTACTTTAAGTTTGTTTGCTCGAGGACTAGCAAATTCTAAGTTTGGGGATGTTTTGATGTGGCGTTAAATGCCACATTTGGATACTTTAACTTTGATGAGTTAGTTCATTTCGAGTTTTAGTTCTAATTATTTATGTGTTTTTCTTTGTAGGTACCTTATTTGGAGTTTGACGCTTCATTCGGAACAAAACGGAACATTTATCACATTTTCATCTCATGTGGAAGAGACCGGAAGGAAAGAGCATCAGGGGTATTTTAGTCATTTTGATAAAAATCAGAGGTTAAATGACAAGGTGAGTCAATGGTGGGTCCAACGGCTAAGACGGAAGTTGAATCGGAGTTTGGACGGAGAAGTTATGATAGAAAGAAGTCGAGGGACATTTTAGTCCTTTCTGAAAATTAGAAATGTAGAGGAATATGATGAAGGCACCCCTTGGGTTTTAGATGAAAATCGAAGTCAAGCCCAAAATCCCAAAGCCCAAAGAAGAAGGAAGAAATGGAGATTCTATGAGCACCCTTTGAGAGCCCAAGTCAAAATTGTCTTAAGAACAAGTCAAGGTTGACTAGGTTTGGTTGCAGGGTTTTAGTAAACAAAAAGAAGTCTGGTTGGTTATCTTCTAGATGGGAAAAAGAAGCTAGGGTTTGAAGGGAGGCAACTAGGGTTTGTGAAAAGTTGAGAGAGAGAGAAAGAAAGAGAGAGGAAGGAGGAAACCGGCCAAGCTTTGGCCGCCCGTCATACAAAGACCGGCCAAGCTTGGCCGACACATTAGCTGACCGGAGCAGCCGAGAGGACCAGCAGCCTTCAACGTGCACAGCAAGAGAAAACGCCATTAAAGGAGCTCGGTCTTCTCTCCGGGACAGCAGCTCGATTTCTTTCACCTGGACAGCAGCTCGGTTGGTTCTCATAGCTCGAGCTGCATCATCTCTTGGCCGGAATCGATAAAAATAGCAAGCATTAGGCCGGAATCTTCAAGTTATTGACAGGAACTTCAAGCTTCTTTGCCCGGATTTGGTTGCCATTATTTCACCCGGAACATTGAGGGGTTTTGCTCCCATTATCTTTGCCTTGACTGTCCTTGTGTTTCATTGAGTTTTGGTGTTCAAAGTCTAGAGAGAGAAAGCTTGCTTTGAGCTTTCATGGTGATTTAGTGTTAAGAGGAAGAAGACAACTCTGTTGTTAAGGGGAGGTCAAGTTCGGTTGAGAGGACACCTATTGTATTCTGTTAAAGGGACTCCTGCAACTTTTACAGGGAGATCGACAACACTTCAACACATATATTTCCCGTCGATCTTAGTCCCGCGCCTCATTGGAATAGGGAGATTCTCACCCTAACTCGTGTCTTTATTTATTTTCTTCTTGTTTATAATTTGTATCGCCATGTCTAGCTAACTTTTGTAGTCGGATACTCGTGAAACATGTTTTGATGTGACAAAAGAGTTTTATTGCTTTTAATGATAAAATCTTCCGGGTTTTTAGACCGTTCATGGACTGGAATCTGAGTTAAACCAAGAGTTCGTTGACCAATCCAAGTAAATGGGTGAAGTTAACTAACTTTTTATGCTTATAGATCATTAGTACTAGTCACTATCGATTTTGTGGATCGAAGTATCCCTCTCATTCGATTCTTGCTCGACTCTTCCCGAATCTCTCACCTTTAGTTTAGTTAGCCTTATTTGTTTATTTATTTGAAATCAATCCAAAACCCAACTTATTATCTTTTCGTTTTTAGTCTGAGTTAGTGACTGACACTTAAACCGGTGGGTTAGACTTTCTCGATATTCGTATTACCTTCCTATCTTCGTGGATCGATCCCGGTCTTACCGGGTTATTACTTGACGCCCGTATACTTGACACCTATGGTCATAAGGCCAAAATGTCATACCCCCATCCCCAAACTTAAAACTAACATTGTCCTCAATGTTTCAACCATATACTCACCAAAAGATAAGACATATTAATTTAAAGAGATGAATGGAAAGATATTACCACAGCCGGAGGAGATAAAAGATACTACTACCGAGACTCGTGTATGAACAGATTCCGAGTTGATGTCGAGCTCGTCGTCATCCCCAAACTTGGAACAAACTATGCCTCATAAGCAAAACAAGTAAGAAATGCTCTTATTATCAACAAGAGATATGAAAATGAAGCACATAAGATCATGACCATAAAAATGACCACTAACGCGGGTACACACGATTGCATTGAGCTATGCAATTAGCCGTTGATTCTCTTGCCTTCGCAAAAGCACGAGTTCCGTCTTGTGGAGGGTTTCCAGAGATGGTACCCACAAACATCAAGACCCATCTCAATCAGTCAAAGATCATACAATAAGAGACGGAAATTTTGGGGGTCAAACCAAAAGCTATATGCCGGTGCTAATCGTCTCACAAACAGATAAAGAATATGAAGTGCACATGAGACGATAAAAGAAAACAAGCCATCCCCAAATTTAGTGGGTGCACAATCCACTAAGTAGGCATAAATACAAGGAGCGACAACGAAGAAGTCATTAAAATGACCAAAATACCCCTGATGCTCTTTTCTTCCGGTCTCTTTCACATGAGATGAAAATGTGATAAATGTTCCGTTTTATTCCGAATGAAGCGTCAAACTCCAAATAAGGTACCTACCAAGAAAAACACATAAATAATTAGAATTAAAACTCGAAATGAACTAACTCATCAAAGTTAAAGTATCCAAATGTGGCATTCTAACGCCACATCAAAAGATCTATGGTGTTGCTCGTCGACCTCGTCCTTTTTGGGAATCCGATCATCCTATTAAATACATTCAATGTGACGTGTCTGATACCAAACAAAACCCTAACCAAACTTTCACCGCTCACCGATGTCACTCATATATTTTACGTCACCTGGACTAGTCGCAAAACTGAAATCGATTGCGAAGCTAATGGGGCTATGCTTTGTAATGTTCTTCAAACCCTAATTTCTATTACGCCCTAATTTCCCTCGACCAATTTGCCCTAATTTTCATGCAGAAATGCCTAGATTAAATAGCCCTAATTTCTATTACACCCAAGAAGATATTCTCTTTAAAGAAGTCGAAAAGAAAGAGGGTTTGACTTGGTCGATTCATCGTCCTGGTGTGATATCTAGGTTTTCTCCTTATAGTTTGATGAATTCAATTGTTGTTCTTTGTGTAGAGAGAGAGGGAGAGGAATTGAGAGAAAAAGAGAGAGAAGAGAGAGGAAGAAGAAGAGAGAATAAAATAGATTAATTTTTCAATATTTTTGACATTTTCAATATTTTTGACATTTTCATATTTTTGACATTTTCAATATTTTTGACATTTTCGATTCATCTTCCCAGTGTAATATATATCTTGTTGACATTTTCAATATTTTTGTAGCATTTTATCGATTAATTTTTGGGTCTAGGGTCCAAAAACCACCCCTAATACCACATTCGATCCAATCGACTATTTAAATAGAATTTTAATCCAAAAGAATAAATAAAATAGAAACCTAGTCCTTGTAGTGAAATCCTTATGCAAAACAAAAATCCCTAGATTACTTATTTCATTGTAATACCTTTTTTTTTTGCCAGCGCTTTGGGGAAAGCTAAATAGTTTCCGGGGTGTGAAATTTTAAAGGGAATATGTAGAATTTTAGAAATTTTCCGGGGAAATAAATTTTAAGGGGAAATAAAAAAAAACACTCCACCTCACCTCACTCTATCTCCACCTCACCTCACTCTCTCTCCACCTCACCTCTTTGTCTTCTCCGATTAGGTCGCCGGCCGGAAAATTTCCCGGCCGGCGACCATGAAAAAAAAAAAAAATTTCACTCTCTCTCTCTAGAAACTCCGGCGAAGGAGTTTCCCTTCGTCGGAGTTCCGGTCTGTTCTTCAACAGACCAGATCGGTCTGTTCTTCATTAGACCGGAACTCCGGCGAAGGGAAACCCCTTCGCCGGAGTTTCTAGAGAGAGAGTGAAATTTTTTTTTTTTATGGTCGCCGGCCGGAAATTTTTTCGGCCGGCGACCTAATCGGAGAAGATAGAGGTGAGGTGGAGAGAGAGTGAGGTGAGGTGGAGAGAGTGAGGTGAGGTGGAGAGAGAGAGAGTGAGGTGAGGTGGAGAGAGAGAGAGCTGAGGTGGAGAAGTATTTTGCTTTCCCCCTAAATAAAATTGTCAAACAAAATTGACCAATTTTTTACCAAGTCTTCACACCCCGGAAACTATTTAGCTTTCCCCAAAGCGCTGGCCTTTTTTTTTGTTGAAAGTTCATTGTAATACCTTAACTAACCTTTTATATAAAGATTTCAAAAACTACTTTTCACTCTTAATCCTAATAATTATCTCTTTAAAAAATCTCTCATTCTCTCTCCTAATTTCATCATCTTCAAAACATTTGGTCTTCCATTACTTTTTGGGTTTCATGTTCGTTTGTTTGATCGTCATCTTCATCCATTTTTGTTTGTTTGTTTTGTTTATCATTGTTCCAATTTCGTTTTCATTTTGGTCATGTGTTTGGTTTAAACTGTTAATAGGTCTAGTTTTTAATGGATTTCCGGAACAAATTTAGAAAAAGGAAAAAGTACAAGTTTGATACATTTTTTTGTTTTCTCTCTCATCAACTATTGTTTTTGCAACAGAAATTATTTTTTACAAACTAAATTTGCACGAACAATGTGTATTTTGTTTGTTCCAAACGAGATTTTTCTTTCAGCAAAATGTTGTTTGCTTTTGTAACAAATACAATTTCAAAACTCAAAATGGCGCCATGTCTTTATCGTACACTTGATTTGAATTTTGAGCGGAATACATTTTGTAACGCAATTCGTTGTTATGGCCCGTGGTAATTTAGTTTTGTTCATCGCAAAATGTGTTTTATTTGGATTACCATTTCAAATTTTAAAATTCAAAATGGCGCAATGCTTTTATCACACACTTGTTTTGAAATTTACAACAAAATACATTTTGTAATGCCAATTTGTTGTTATTTTCTGTCATAAGTAGGTTTCGTTCATTGCAAAATGTGTTTTGTACGTCAAATGAATGTGAACAATTTCAAATTTCAAAATTTGTTTTGCTTCATAAATAATGTGTTTTGTTTAACAAATTTAAAGTTTTGTGTGTGGAAAATAATATATTTCCTAAAACAGTTAAATCTTTGGGTGTGTTCAGTACTTATTTCGTATTGATTTTGCATGTGATAAATATTATATTTCAAAAGAAACATCGCTCAAATCTGAGGGTCGTATCTTCTAGTGAAGTAGATGGGTGCGAAGAAAAATCCATCACGTTTAGTGAGTTTGCATATATAATAATGTATACTGTCGGGTAAATGAACTAAAAATGACTATACAAAATGTATTTTGTATAAACAGTTCACAAAATGTTTGTCGCAACTTATATATTGTTGCATAAAATATTGCTTTGTGTGTCTCCTTTTTTCACAACCACTAAAAATATCTTTTACCTAGAAAAAGTATACCAAAATTGATTTTGTATAGAGTAAAATGAAGATTAAGGTGAGGAATTTATAATCCAAAATAATGATTGGAATCCCCATATATCACATCATAAGCTAAAAAAGACCAAAACACATTTGTAAAAAACAAAATAAGATTTGTAAAGCACATTTTAAAGGATGTTACAAAATGCATTCTGTATAGAGCAAAACTCGTTTTGTAATTTCAGTAAGTTTTGTCATGATGTATACAAAATGCAATTTGTATACGATAATACCCTTTTTGGGAAAAAAAGCTATATAAACGAAAAACAGACAGTACAGAATGCATTTTGCATCATTAATCTTTAAAAAAGTTTGAACATTTTGTATCTGCTTACAATGTTACGTATATTAAGAACAAAACACATTTTGCAATGAACAAACCAACTTATGACGGGCCATAACAACAAATTGGCGTTACAAAATGTATTTTGCTCCGAAGTTCAAATCAAGCGTGTGATAGAAATATGACACCAATTTTTGATATTTGAAATTATATTCCAAACAAAACACATTTTGCGATGAACAAAACCAACTTATAACGGATCATAACAGTGAATTGACGTTAAAAAAAATGTATTTTGCTCCAAAGATCAAATAAAGCGTGTGATAGAGGGACATGGTGCTAATTTTTGAAATTTGAAATTTTATATGTTACAAAAGCAAATAATATTTTGCTGAAAGCAAATTATCTTTTTGAACAAACAAAATACATATTACTCTCGCCAGGATACATTTTAGTTTGTAAAAAATAATGACAGCTGCAAAAAAAATAGTTGATGAAAGAAAACGAAAAGATGGATCAATCTTATACTTTTTTTTCTGAATTTTTTTGGGAATCCATTAAAAATCAGATCTAAAACGAAGAAAAACATATTTGAAGGTGGAAAAAAACATATTTGAAGCTAGAAAACCAAATCTAATAAAAACCAAAACCGAAACATGACCAAAATCAAACGAAAATGAACAAAATGATCGAAACAATGATGAACAAAACCTTAACATCCTTGTTCATCTTCAAATATGGTTGTTTCATCTTTAAACATGGGAAAACCAAAATATTGTAGGACATGGTTTAGTTGTTTTTGTTAGAGAAGAGATGAATGAAGAAGATGAACTATGATTTTTGTTAGAGAGAGAAAATGTGAGTTTTTTAGAGGGAGAATATGAGTTAGAACTAATGAGAAGAAACCTAAAGGTTTTCAAAGGGTTGTGGATGCTTATAGAAAGATAGTAAAGGATTTACCTAGCAAAAATGAGGTTATTCTAGGCTAACCACTTGTAGGACTTATCTATTTCTTAAGAAGATAGGACCCTCTACCTTTTTATGGTATATGCGATGTTAAAATTTTTGCATAAATTTTCTTGCAGCATTTCTTTGATTTTTGCGTAAATTTTGACAAGTCTGCCAACATCTTCTATACTCTGAAAAATCCATCCTATTTTTACCATCATAAATAAATTGGATTTAACTACAATAAAACTATATAGATTTGCCGCAAAGTTTTACATTTTTATTCTTTTACATTGATGTTTCGTATCATTCAATGTGTATTCACTATGTTTAATGCACATGTTATCCGATCATGAAAAAATGTTAGCGAACAAAATTATATTGTCTCTTATATGAAATGGGGAACAACTAAGAAAGAGTCATGCCCTATCTTTACCTATGTAGGCCAAATATTATTTGAACATACTCAAAGATAATAAAAATATATTGTTGACATTGTTGTGGTATTTCTAGCATTTCTGTGATATCTTCTAGCATTTTCAATTAACTCTCAACAGTTTTAACGTATTTCACGATATTTATACCAAACTTAGAGTAATTAAAATTAAGAGAAACCCGTTATAAGAACTAATAATTTAAAGATTTTTTTCCATTTATCCTTCAATTCATCCAGTAACAACCAAATTAATCAACTCTCTTCCATTCTGCTTGTACTGTTAAATGTTGAATCTTTGGCTAACATCTCGTGTGAAAAATGTTAATAGTTAGATTTCACTACAAGTTCATCCACCTGCAAAATCTATAACCACAATCTCATTTGTAAATTTGTAAAATATATTAGTGTTCAGACAAGTACTTGTAATTCATGAATTGATAAAATAAAATAAAAAAATCGAAATGTAAAACTTTACGGAATATCTGTACGGTTCTATAGTCGATAAAGTCATTTTGAGAAAAATGATGTTATGTTTGTAAAATACGTTATTTTTTGTGAGAGTTTCAAAAATATTGGTAAAATGTCCTTAATTTAAGATAAATCAAAGAAGTTCTACAAGAAATTTGACGGCATTGTCGACTGCAAAATAAACTCGCTCATTCAAAATTACAAAGCGTAAATGTTTTTCTAGGTAAGTCAGAAAATTACAAAACGTAAACATGTTGTTAGAATCAAGAAAATGCTATGAAAACATACAAAAAGTTTGCAAAATATATAATTACCTTTCATGCAAATTTTTAGAGAAAACAAGATTGTAGAGAGAGAGAGAAACAATGGGACAAGATCCGAAGGATTATTTTTAAGAAAAAGATTGATATTCTAGCTTTAAGAATAAGAAAAATAAGACCATGCACGGTGCAACAATCTTTCGTTAAAAGAAAACAAGAATATGGTAAAAGAAGAAATTTAAACCATTTAGCATCATGTTCTTCTAGGTTTTCTTCAGGTGAAAACTAAAAAATGTGGATGAGTTTCCTTTGCGATTTCTCTAGGTTTTCTCTAGGTGGACTGAAGAAGCGAGTTATAATCGATTTTCTTTGGGTCAAAAGTTTAGGGAAACATTCCTTTAAACGGGAAAGATAACTTTTTATAAGGATAAAAACTTCCTATTGAAGAATTATTTTCATGAAACTGAAAATACTATTTGTATCTTCTAATCCGGGTAATTTTATCTAGGTGGGTGATTTAGAGACATAAGAAAGTATCTGGGGTGCGAAGACTTTCTAAAAAATTAGTCATCTTTAGTTGACTAATTTTTTTTTAATTGTTAGGAAAACCATTTTTTTTCTTTTTTTTTTTCCTCCCCTTCTCTCTCTTTCTGTTTCCTTTCATTTTCTCTTACTATCTAGCCGTTTTTCGACAAAACAATCGTCGGAAAACGACACTGATACTAGCCGGATCTGGTTTGGGAAACCCCAAGCCACTAGCCTGATCAGGTTCGACTTTCCGGCGAAGAGGATCCCCCTTCGCTGAATTAAGTAAAGAGAGAGGAGAGGGTGGAGTAGAGAGAGAGATGGTGAGGGAGGAGTGGAGAGAAGAAAGATAAATGGAGGTCGTAGTTTTATTGGAAGGAGAGAAGAGGAAAAAAAAGAAGAAGAAAACGAAAAAATGGTGGTGGGCAGAGTTAGAGGTGGTGATCGGAGTTGGTGGTAGTAGCCCGAGTTGGTGGTAAGAGATGAGGAAGAAGATGACTTGTTTCCTTTTAAAATTTTGCACCCCGAAAATTTAGTCAAAATTTACATTTTTCCTTTAAAATTTTTTTATCCCGGATAATTTTCTTATTTCCCAAAGACACCGACCTTTTATTTAACTTGAAACAAATTAGATAGTAAAGAAAAAGGATGTTAAGTATGTAAATTACTTCTAGTAGATTTATTTTATATTTAATATTTTTTTGTTGCTTTAAGTTTATTAATCCAAAATCCTAGCAAATCCTAGGGAGTAAGGTGAGATTTTGGTCCAATACAAATTTTGGAATTAGGAATCCTTAGGATTCAAGAGTCCTAGGATTCTTGGTAGCCAAACAGACCAAAGATTCATGATTCCTACTAAATCCCACTTTTGATAGTAATCCTAGTTAGAAATCCTACAACCAAACACACCATAAATAGTTTCACTTTAAAAAAAAAAAACTGATAGAGAACAAGAAAATCTAGACATACTCTAGATCTTATGTGGCTTGCCGCGATTCGTTGTCTAATGAAATAGAATCATCACAACCACGAATTACAGCAAGCCACATAGGATGTATGTCTAGAGTGTGTCTGGATTTTCTTGTTCTCTATCATTTAAAAAAAAAACTAAATAGTTGGGAGTTATCTTTCTCATGAGCTATTCTTATATATTTATTTAATATTTGATATTTCATTAATTTATTTGTTTATTTTTTCGTATAGGTAATAGACATCAGATTCGGGCAGAAAAATAAGCCCCTCTCTTTTGTGCATATTAGAGGGAAATGAACTCCTCACTCTGAATTTTCTGTGTTTCAGATCTCTTCCTTCTCCGAGCTGTCGGAGGAAACCCTTGAAATTACAAGGGTTTCTCTTCCTTTCCTTCTTCTGCTTCTTATTTTGTACTTGTTTAAGCGTTTTCTTCTACTTCTAGGGTTTAGATTTAGGATTACCTTTTGAATTAGGGCCCTAGTTATTACTAGTTTCAGATGGATGGATTTTGTAGTGGGAGTATTCAAGAAAATCCCAATCCAAATGCTTTTCTGGAATTCTCGGGGAGTTCTTCAGGTTAGCTCTTACATTTAGCTACTTCTACATCTATTTTATGCTTTTCTAGATCTGATTGCGGTTTACGTGGAATATCCTTTTTTTAGATTTTGTTGTGATTTTTCTTTTCCAGTTATCACTGTTTGATCGAGCTAGGGTTTGTAAAAGTAGTGTTCTGAGTGATTTTTCAAATTCTGATGGTGGGTTTATATGCAAATGGTCGCTTTTGCCTAAGCATGTAGTTTATTTCCTGGCTTCCGTTGAAAATGTTTATGATATTAGTTTCTAAGTCTGGCACTTGGTGGTGTCTTTCAGTGAAAAGTTCATTGACAGATTAATCTGAGAGAATTTACGTATTCCTTTATGCTTTTACATGAAGACGATTTCATATTGTCTGTCTCTTTAGTTCTTCTTTTGTTTTATCTGATGTTGGTTTTCGACTCAGTAAATCTTTATTTTCTTGATTGATGTATGTCATAATTTCACTTCCCTCCTTATTCAGGAAAGCGCTTTGATGCGTCACAATACGCATTCTTCGGTAAGGATGCTTTGGAGGAAGTCGAGTTAGGGGGCTTAGAAGATGACACTGGGGACACACCATTAGTAGGTCTGGATGATCCTGAGTATCGGATATCAGATAGGGAAGAGGTGAAGTGTTACAAGCTACTTGTTAACAATATGTACTCTGTAGTGCTTCATATGCTTTGTTGCTGTAATCTGTGGATGTTCTTCTGCTAGAAATCTTCAAGTAGCTTTTCATTATTGTCTTTGATTTAGGGATTATTTTTATTATGAAACCATAATTCTTATATGTTTTTCTGGTCTGACTCTGAGATGAGAAAGTATTAGTAAGTCATGAGATGGAGGAACTCTGTTGAATTTATTTTAATTAACATACTGTCTTAGACAAGTGTTAATAGTATCCCGTATGTTTACTTAACCAAACTGATACCTGAAGCTTGCACACTTTGTCATAATAATAGAGAAACTAAAAGAGTGTTGCGTTCCTTACGGTGCACAATAACCAGTTTTCTTGGGGTTCAACTATGAAATTTTCGTGTATTCAGTTGTTATTCATTCTTAGAGATAACTGCAGTTCTAATGTTGACCTTTGTTTTGCATTTACAGGTTGAACGTTTTGAATCCTTGTCAGATATTGATGATCTTGCAAGTACTTTCTCGAAGGTCAGTTTACTTAGACAAGATATCATTTGAAATGGAGAGTAGTATACATTGTCTTAATGACATAACTTACTTTGGAGTAGGCCTGTTATTTATTTTGCTTCGTCTTCTATGTGCGTGTTCTTGCTTTGAGTAGATCTGTTCTATAATAACTTCTGGAAGTGATTATATCAAAACTTTAATGTGTTCACCTTGCAGTAAATTGACATACTTACTCTTCCATTCACAAACATTCTCTTCTGGCTAAAAGCTAAAGAAACGTTCTCCCTGTGATAGATAAAACTCTATAACATCATGTATCTGTTAGTTTTTGATATCACACTATTCGTCTTACTTTAAATGGACGCCAATTTGCCACTTTATTGAGTTTGGAGACATTATATGTTACAAACTGCGCCTGCCTTGTACATTTTTCATATCATCGTACATGCAAGGGATGTGGTGAGTATGCTGAAACAATAGGTTTCTGTTCAAATCCTGTGGATTTGTTAGTTTTGCTGCATAGTCAAATCTTATATAGCTTTTGGCTGTTTCACTGGGGACTATAGGATTGCTGAAATAAATCTGAAGCTCAGAAGTATCATTTTATGAGAACAGCTTCTTACACAACTTTTTTCCTTTAAACATAGTAAAATTTTGGTCAGTTCTTATTCTACTAAGTTTTAATACCATCTCTCATAGACTTTTTTTGTCCTTCAAAGTGAAACCTAGAACCCATGCCTTACTGGTTGGCTTTGAATAGTGATTAGAAATATCTGAAGCGTAAGAATGCTGCAGAATTATTTTGTTGTAGGGTTTTAATGTGAACACACAAGCAGAAGAATCTATGAAGGTTACACTTGTTAATAATCATCAAGCCTGAACTTGGACCAATAACAGTTGAAATACAAACAAAGCAAGTTATAGAGAAATTTTTCATTTAAACCCTACGACCTACGCTGTAAATAAAGTAGCTGCAGCAGGCAACTGTAGCCACTGTTGCTGAGTGTAAAGCAACAACTCTAGCTCAGTATGACAACAGAAAGTGATAGAATTAGGAAAGTCAAAAGAAAAAAAAGAAAAGATGAAGAGAGGAGCAGATATCTACTGCTCAACTTGAGCAACATACTAAAGAAGTAGAGAGCTTTACTTCGCAAATGTTTCTACCATTTTGTTTTTCTGTTATCTTCCTTCTTTATCTTTCGTAAACATGACTTGGTGATCACATTGGGAGCAAATTGGGCTGCCCTTAAGCATGATCCGCTCTTCAAGATACTCACAATCCTTGAGGACCCAAGTTGCTTAGGTCTCAAATCACACCACCATCCCTTCAGAGAAACTCATGCTTGGACATTACCTTTCTACAAGCTTTCAAAGACTTGGTCCTGAGGTTTCTAAAGCGGGGACATTATCGCTCGCGAGAGATTCCAGAGCTGGGCTATAGGTGAACGCTTAAGCTTAATAGGTGTCGATGCCTTTTGGGTGCCTCGTGGAGCCTTCACCAAGTACAAAACCCCGTACCTGTGGGCTTCGGCCTAAGGTGACTAAAGCGGGGACAATTGATAACTGTTAAGGCTTGAGGCGTCACAAATGGTATCAGAGCCGATGACGGCTCTTCACTAAGGGTGGGGGATTGTGATAGTGCCACATCGCCCACGAGAGTGTCCAGAGCCTTAGGGCGCCACAATTTTTCCGACGAGCCATCAAGAGTGACGCTATCAAGGATGTTAAGGAGGTGTAAGCATTCTTCCAATTCCCAATCATTCTACCCCCTATACAGGTGGACCTTAAAATTCAAAGAGCCATGCTCAAAGTAAGCCACTGGAGCCCTTGTAAGGTCTTTTTCCTGAGAGATCCTATAGGTGGATGAGAAAAGATCTTTGAGAGTATTAGCCTACCACCATTTATCATGCCAAAAGCTAAAATTCTCCCTAGATCCAACCAAGTGATACAATTTCTTTCCTCCAAGCAGTCCAGCCACATCTATTGGCATGAGCTATGCATTGAGCAAATTGAACAATATTATATAAAATCCCTTTAAAGTCATTTTCTTTTATTGATGTTGTTTCCTTTGGCCCTTTACATGCTTCCCAATTAGCCATTCACCTACGACTATAGCTACTTCGGCTTAAGTTAAATTTTTTTGTATATTATTCACAATTGCTGTCCTCGAAAATCTTTAATGTTACCAAAAAATGTTTATTTTCTTACTTTATGCAACTAATTTACATGAATATATTTAATTAGGTCACTAAGCCAAATTGCTTCAAGTTGTATCATTCTATTTTTGAAGTTTTGTATTTTATGAAGAGTCGATGGGTTGTGAGGGCAACAAAAAAGAACCGCCAAAAAAACCCAAGTTAATGAAATGTTTTTTTAGGCAAACGTGTTCTACATAGTGGAAGTACAGACGTTCCGAAAGTCCTAGTTAAGGATTTGCGTTACGCACAATGTAGAAGGAGAAGAAACAATGATTTTGAGATGCTAGTTATTTTAAGAAAAATATTGAAATTGGATCTTGTTCTAAAGATTTTATAATATGATTCTAACTGCAAATTTTATTGACATTCAACATGACGTCAGGCATGCAATTTTGAAATACAAAATAGAAGAGTTACTTGCATGAAGTGGTAATTTTGGATAAACTACACATACTTTTGAATTTTTTTTTTGCACAAAGACGATAAAGAACAGAAAAAAATCTCTCTCCAACCTGCATAGGGAAAGTAAATAAAACATCTACTAAAACATACAAAACAGTAAGTAATAAATAAAGTAACTTGAATTATGTTTCACCAGAGAGGAGGCCTTGCAACAATGTTCCCAAACACTTCCCTAAACATACAAAACAGAAAGGAAAATAAGAATACAAACTGGTTTATTATGGATATTCCAATGAACACAGTATCATGGTGATTACATACGTGAGTGATTCTTGGTTTGGCTGGGACGAAATTTCTTCACTATCCATTTTGTACCGTCCAGAAAAAAAAAGTGTTTAGAATGTTTGAGTTCTCACTTTCAAGACGAGAAAAACAAAGTATGTACAGAACATGAAACTCTGTAAATACATTAGATGAAATGTCAAATAGAAAAAAACTTTACTTGTAGACATTTTGGTGAACACTGACTGTTTTAGTGATTTGGATGAAGAATATTCTTCATCTTTAATAGGATTAATGTTTAGGAAAGGAATATTCATTTTCTCTCAATGCTAGCATTGAAGACAAAGCAATAAATTTAAGAAACATTGAAACCATTCACCTCTAAAAGAAGAACAAAAAACTTTTAGAATGTTTAAGACCTTTTGTTAAATAAAAAGGAAGAAGGAATTGAAACAAAATAATGGGCGGGAACAACAAATTTCGGCCAAAATTTCGGAAACAATGGCGCCACAGATCAAATATTCAGAGAGAAAGAGATGAAAAAGATAAGATCATCCCAGATTTAGCGGGAAATTAGCAAATTTTAGGGTTTAAGAACTGACTTGGATCTCATGATTGGGCGGGAATTTAATGTAGTTGCTGTCGCGGCGTCAGAATGTCAGAGAAAGCTGGGAATGTCCCGTCCAAGGGCAAGAGAAAAAAAATCAGGAAAAAGTTGTGCTTCTCCTGACATTTGGACCTGTTTCTAATCTTTTGTCTTCCCTGGATTGGGTTCGAATCCCCCCCAAAAATTTGGACCTCCAACTAATTTTTTCTTTACCATTTACAGACACAATTATTTATTTATATAATTCATTAGGTCCAACATTTTTGTATCAGGATTAAATATACAAATATTTGTAGATATGGATGTCCCAGCACCAGGGTAAATAGCCTAAGGATTAAATATAAAAATATTAATCAACGCTTCAATGAAATTTCCATTATACCTCAAGCTGGGAATTATTTTTTTATTTATCTATGTTATGTTTTTTGTTTGAAGTATACTGATTTCTTCTGTAGTTATATACTCTTACCATTGTGCTCTTGCAAGGATTTGAAGAATATATTTCTACTTTCGGTCATTATCTTTTCTAATGTTATTTACTTTGCCTTTATAGCTGAACAGAACTATCAGCGAGCCAGGAAGAGTAACAGGAGTTATTGGTGATAGGGGATCTTTTTCTCGAGAAAGTGAGTGTAATTCTTATCTTAATAGATGATGTGCTAGTCGTCTTTGCTTTCGATTCTTAGCAAGTATTAAACTTTAGACCATGCTGAAGCTTCTATCTACAGGGCATTTCTTGTTCTCTATTAGTAGCGAGAGGCGCCTTAATGCTAATACATTACTAGCTAGTTTTGCATATCAGAGCTAGTTATTAGCCTTTATATATTTATTTTTTCCTAATTTCCCGTGCTTAACTAGGGGAAAACTGCAATTGGGCTAATACTGCCAGGGTTATAGGAAATCTAGGTTGAGCAGTCCTAATAGAAGAGATTAATGCATTAATATTTATATTTTAATATTTGTTAACAGATTGGTGGAATTATGATCTTGTTCTTGTTGGCGTAAGAGAACAATGTATTTCTATATCTAATATCTCCTGTCAAGAAAAAAACTGACGTAGTTTTGCTTTGATTCTGAGTTGTGGTTGATTATTAATTGTTTCAGTTTTGTTTTTCAAATGACCAGAGCTAAGTTGCCTGGTTATAAGCCTTCTTTTTGAGATCACTCACTTGATTTTGACTCCAGTAGTTTCTGAAAAGAAATCGTGCCTGAAAATGATTTGATTGGTGGTTCTCATTATGAGTTATGACAGATTCTTCTATTATTCTGTTAATTTTTATTTGTGACAAGAAGCTATTTATCCCAGTCGAATGCAATTTTGTAATGGATGTGTCGGTCGTGTTAAGATGCCCTGTAACTTGCCTGTTTTCGTATTGTTTGTAAGATACTAGTAGTTTTAAGAGGTGGAACTTCTTTGTGCTGTGAAAATTTTCCTCTACCTCGTCAGCTTGTTTAAGTTTCAATGCAATAAACTTACAATAACTTCATTTCTTTTCAGGTTCATCTGCTACAGAATGGGCACAAGAGGCCGACATATGGTTTGATCAGCATGGTGATCTTGAAGGTTCTCAGGAAGGCAAGAGATGGTCATCGCAACCGACTACAGTTCTTCCTGATCCAAAACCCTTGTACAGAACATCTTCTTATCCTCAACAACCACTACAACATCAACACTTCTCCAGCGAACCAATTTTACTACCAAAATCAACATTTACTTCTTATCCTCCACCAGGTGGACGATCTCATCCGGTTTTACCAAATAATTATTCGCGCCACCTGAACATGTCATCTATTGCTGGTGGATCTCAGATACCTTTCTCTGCACAGAACCTATCTCATTTCTCTAATTCCCAGCATCATTTGGCTGGATTAACTCATGGCTTACATTATGGTGGAAACATACAACACCTAAATCCTCCAGGTCTCCCTATTGGTCGATCACAGAATCACTGGGGTGTTAATAACCAGGCGAACCAATTTTCTGGGGATCACTCTAGTTTCTTGAACAAAATGTTACCTCATCCGAGTGGGGGGTTAATGCCCCAACAGCTCATGGCACAGCCGCAGCAGCAGAGACTGCAGCATATTCAGCCTTCTTTGGTTCATTTTCAAGCTTTGCAATCACAATTGTTTAATACACATCCTAATTCCCTACATGGAATAAACAAGTACGAAGGAATGCTTGGAATGGCTGACATGAGAGAGCAAAGGCCAAAATCATCACAAAGAGGTAGGCAGAACTTGCGTTTTTCTCAGCAGGTTTCTGATACTAGCAGCCAAAAGACTGATAATGTATGGCCACAGTTCAGATCCAAATACATGTCCGGTGACGAGATTGAGAGTATTCTAAGAATGCAGCATGCAGCAACTCACAGTAGTGACCCATATGTAGATGATTATTATCATCAGGCTTGTCTTGCAAAGAAGTCTTCTGGCTCGAGGCTGAAACATAAGTTTTGCCCTACTCATCTAAGGGACTTGCCATCTCGATCGCGTTCTGCTAACGAACAACATGCGTATCTTCAGGTTGATGCACTCGGTAGAGTTCCTTTTCCGTCCATAAGAAGGCCTCGTCCTCTACTTGAAGTTGACCCACCAGCATCTGTTGATGGTGGGATTGACCAACATATTTCTGAGAGGCCCCTTGAACAAGAACCAATGCTTGCAGCAAGAATCACAATCGAGGATGGCCTGTGTCTTCTGCTTGACGTTGACGACATCGATAGGTTTCTACACAGTAGTCAACCACAAGATGGTGGGACCCAATTGAGGCGTAGGCGTCAGGTTCTTCTTGAAGGTCTCGCAGCATCGCTTCAGCTTTTCGACCCTCTTGGGAAAAGTGGCCACACAGTTGGACAGGATTCGAAGGATGACCTTGTGTTCTTACGTTTAGTATCTCTCCCTAAGGGCCGAAAGCTCCTCTCCAAGTACCTTCAGCTTCTCAACCCTGGAGGCGAGCTAACAAGAATAGTATGCATGACCATCTTTCGACATCTGAGGTTCTTATTTGGTGGACTCCCATCTGACTTCGGGGCTTCTGAGACTACAACCAATCTTGCTAAGATTGTCTCTACGTGCGTATTCAGGATGGACCTTGGTGCTCTTAGTGCTTGTCTTGCTGCTGTTGTGTGTTCCTCAGAGCAACCTCCGCTCCGGCCACTTGGAAGCTCTGCTGGAGATGGAGCAACAGTAATATTAAAATCAATTCTCGAAAGAGCAACTGAGCTCTTAGCAGATCCTCACGCCTCAAGCAATTACAGCATGCCTAATCGGGCGCTATGGCAAGCATCTTTTGATGCATTCTTTGGGCTTCTGACCAAGTATTGCATGAGTAAGTATGAAAGCATTGTGCAGTCGGTACTAATGCATGCTCAACCCAGCAACTCATCAAGTCTTGGAACGGAGGCAGCAAGAGCTGTTAGTAGAGAGATGCCTGTCGAGCTACTTCGTGCAAGTCTTCCTCATACTAATGATCAACAGAGAAAGGTATTATTAGATTTTGCTCAACGATCTATGCCTATTGCTGGTTTTAACAAACATGGAAGTGGCAGCGGCAGCGGCAGCGGCAGTGGTAGCCATCTAAATTCTGAATCATTGGTGAATTAATTCGTAAATCTACAGAATAAGCTAAAATGGAAGATAGATTCCTTAAAGCACCAGTAACATCTCAATTGAATGACTCTAAATTGGCACCAGTAACATCTCAAATCAAATGCCTCTAAATTCTCGCTTGGCGACAAGGTAATGAGGATTCTGTAAGCAAATTATACTGCAGGAGGAACTTTTATTGCTCCTGAGGGTTAACTATATTCTTGGTTCTTCACCATTTTCCTTTCGTTGTAGTTGGTTGCTGTATTTTGTGGTTTTGTCATTTCTTCTATATTATAAAATAGTGACAGTCAACCCTATGAGAGTAGTATTATTGAAACTGCTCCTAGAAGCCCGTCCATGACTGCAGTGTTCCAGAATCGTAGTAGGCGGGGATAGTAAGATGTGTACAGCTTCTGTTATACCCGAAGCCCCTTTGGTTTCATCTTCTCTTGTACTTTCTGTTGTTTGCCTCCCCTGCAGCTTATCACTTTCATCTATTATCTGCAAAAATATCCCGAAAATCTTTAAACTTATTTCTCTCTTATGTTCATCTTCATCTTCAACATAAAAAAGGAGCATAAAATCTTTTCACTAATTTTCTTTTATCAATCTTTTTTTTTTGTCTTCCTCTCCCCGCTAAAATCCCTGATGACTTGACAAAGATGTAAGGGATTCAAGGTCGAATCCCTTTGTCAGGATTTGAGGACAGGTGCTTCTATAAGCACTGGGCCAAATGGCTGTAAGCGGGCTGACCCAAGTTTTCTATAGTCACTGGGTTAAAACGTTTCACCTATGTTTGCTGTTTCCATCTTCTTCCGAAACAAAAGCGGGCAATTTCTTTGATTCCCAACCGTCAGAAGCAATTTGGAAGAACAAAGCATCACTAATTTTTGCTTCTGATTCAGTTTTAACTTCATCAAATTTAGCATCTAAATGAGCACCTGCAAAATCCTTCTTAGAAACTGAAGGTAAACCAACTTGATTAAGAAAAGCTTTGAACTTTGGGTTTTCAAGACTCGAAAAAGAAACAGACCCACAAGATTCATAAAGCCAATTAGGGAGAAGATTAAGAGCCCAATTGGTCTGGGTTTTAGTTAGAGTTGGATTAGGTGAAGATTTAGAACTTTTCAATTTCTTCACACTATCTTTTAACATAGCTAGTGCACCTAAATCTTCTTTGCCACCTGGTAAAATCAAATGTTGGGAATTGATTACTTGAGTTGGAGAAGCTGATGAAACTTGATTATTAAAAGAAATTTCTGAACAAAATCTTGGATATATCGCAGTAAGAGGTGATGCTTCCTGGTAAGAAGAAGAACACCCATCAACACCACCACTACTACCATAGCTCAGGTGATCAGAAGGACCCTTTTTGCAGTGGTTTTGATGATGAGAAGAACAAAGGGTAGGAGGAGGAGGAGAAGGTAAAAGATGAAATTGGTGAAATGGAAGAAATTGATGTTAGTAAAGAATGAAAATTAGGACAAATTAAAAGAGATGTTCAGAAGCAGTTCTAGATGGGTTTGAAGCTGAAAAAGTAGAATCACAAAGTAAACATCTTAGTTCAACAACTTTGGGTAGACCAGTATCAGAATTATGAACAAGTGAGGAGATTGATGGAGGTTCAATTTTGAGCTTTAGAGAGAGAAAATGAGAGTTTGGGGTAAGTATAGACGCAGGTGCTTACAGATTGGGACGATAGAGAAAATAATTGTTGGACCTGGTACTAATAGAGTCGTCCGCTAACAGCCATTTGCCCCGGTGCTTATAGGAACACCCTCAGAGGACTCAGGGTTCAAGAGATTCTAAAGGTTGGGACTTATGGGAGTTAAAAATCTCTTCCAAACACTGTGACCAGAATAGTAGTTGAACTTATGTTTTATTAAAAAAATTTTTTGATGAATTAAGGTTTTATTAATTTTAGTAGTTGAACTTAGGTTTTATTAAAGGTCGCGGCTTTGGGGAATAAAGAAAAATCTCCGGGGAATAAAGACTTAAGGAACATATTCATTTTCAGTCAAAAAATTAGTTCTTTTGATTTTTGCCCCTAAATCTTCATCTCCTTCTCTCATCCTTTCTCTCCTGCTCGTCCTCTCTATCTTTTTTTTTTTTTTTTTTTTTTTTTTTTTTTTTTTTTATCTCTCTCTCACTTTTTATCTGTCACTGTTCCTATCTCTTGGTTTGAAGATTAGGGATTTCTGAAGATTAGCGATTGAAGATTTGGGATAAGAAATAATGAATAACTCAAATCTAGGGTTTGAAGATTAGGGATTTAATGAATAACTCAAATCTAGGGTTTGAAGATTAGAGATTTCTGAAAGTGATTTAGGAATCGACCCAGATATGAAGTTCTTACTAATAGCAAGAAACCTAAAGTTCCTACATTACAGAGAACGATTATGATCTCATTTATTCATAATCGTTCTAATCGATTGAAATTCGAAATTAGATCATTTCTTAAACCTATCCAATCAAATTCAAATGAAATCTCTCAAGATCACCGGTTGTTGAAATAGCTTAAGAGTATTGGAATGGGATAAGGTATGTGATTCTGTTACTTCATTTTTCTTGTACATCTTTAGGTCGACAAGCAACCAAGGTCTCCCTCTCTCTCTCACACTCTCTCTAGAAACTAATTTCTGATGTTAATGTATATTTTGATCTTGAAGGAACAATTATGGTCTCTAAATCAGAGTTACGAAGAGAGTACGAATCTTTTAGGTGAAACCCTAGATTTGAGTTATTCATTGTTTCTTATGGCATCTCTTATTTGGAGGAGTTTGGAGGAGGAATTTGAATGTAATGGTTTTTCATTGTTTCATTGAGATAAGAACAATGAGAGAGAAAAAGTGAGAGAGAGAAAGAATAAAAAAGAGAGATAGAGAGGACGAGAGAAGGAGATGAAGATTTAGGGGCAAAAATCAAAAGAACTAATTTTTGGACTGAAAATGATTATGTTCCTTAAATCTTTATTTCCCGGAGGTTTTTCTTTATTCCCCAAAACCGCGGCTTTATTAAATTTAGAAGCAAAATGCCACACCATCTTGCATAATCCGGAATAGAGAATAAAAAAAAAAATTGAGTATAGCTATAGATAATAGAAATGAAAATAAAGTGTGTAAAAGAACACAAATTGAATACTTGACTAAATTGACAATTTTCCATATTTAATGGCTGTACACCTTTATTTTATTTGTCGGATACTTTTATCATCTTTTTTATCGGGTGCCTCCCTAGTGCTTGAGTATTTATTTGATTTGTTAATTGAGTTACATATTTTAAAAAGGTATGGATATTGTTATGAGATATGTGAAATTTGTACCCAGCAAAAACAACTGAACTGAAAATGTATCGAGTATGAAATTTATCATTTCTTTATTCAATCTTATATTATATAGACGTCCACAATCGAGTACTAAATTTTTTTCTCACCTTTACGCAAAAACACTCAAATTCGGTTACAGGATTCTTAAAAGTTATTCGTAGAGTTATTTAGGGAGCACTTTTAAGGAGCATTTTTGTGGTACATAAGATTATTCTGCAATTCCAATTAACTAACAGTTAAAGACATTATTTCTTATTCATCACGTATCAACCATCTTCCTCCTAATATCTTAAAACATGTTAAAGCTTACAAAATGTACACAATCTTGTATCATATGATACTAATGGGACTAGGATTCTTTTTTTTTTTATAGAACTAGGTTTTTAATAGTCATTGTGATTTTGCAAGATCACGATGAGTTCATTTAGGTTTTTCTTTCCTATCTAGATAATTGGTATCATCCAACGGTAGTGAAATTCTATAATGTGTGGCTTTGAGCCATAGAAAAGTTTTCAGGGTGTGAAGACTTCGGTCCACAAGATTTGACTCAGAGGCATTTCCGCTTTGGGTCCAAGAATTACATATCGCAACACTAGGCATAAAGAAAAGTCTCCGGAGCATAAAGGCTTTGGTGAACAAGATTTGACTCAGGCCATTTAATTCGGTGGATTTTAGGCCTGTAGTTCAGTTGGGCTTTAGGCCTGTTTGTTTCAAAAAGTTGAATTTCGGCGGTTATCGTGCTTATAACACCTTTAATGTATCTATGCCATTTTCGGCGTTCCAAACATTAATTTTTTTTTTTTTGTATTTTATCCCTTGATCTTCATCTCCACGTCTTTCTCACTCCTCTCTCTTTCTTCCATGTCACATCTTCTTGATAGATTTTTGGTATTTATTAGTGATTTTGTCAAGTTTTAACCTATTCCTACATACAACAAGATGCATAAGCCTCCTTCAACCATTGAAAGAACTAATTATAAGCCATTGTCATCTTGACATTTTGGAACTCCACTAATTCAAAGGAGAAGATAAAAGTCGACAATATCGAGACCTTCATCCAAATCCTGATCAAATCTTCATTTTTAAGCAACCCCACCATCCAATTTGATTCAATTTTTCCTCTGTTTCTCTCTCTCTTTTACTAATTTGTTTCCCTCTCATGTAGTCATGTGTTTATCGTTAGGGGTGAACATTTAGTATTCGAACTATCAAACCAATCCGATCCAAACAGATTTGGACGGTTTGGACACCGATCCAATGGTTATCCGGATTGGTTTGGATACTAAAATATAAAAACCGAGTGGTTTGGTTCGGTTTATGGATTTGTTTGACGGATAACCGAAGAAACCGAACCAAACCATTTATTATTACTTTCTATATAATATATGTGAGAATATATGATTCAATTGTTTATCATTTTTTTTTCTCTTCCTCCAATGTTGATAAACTATGTCGAATTAATCACGTAATGTAGACTTAAGGATTTGTGAGACAATACTATTTTTTAGCACATTCTAAGTATAATTGTAGCTAGATTTAAAGTTGAAAATTCGAAAGTTTGTTTTTGAAATTGTTTTTACTTTTGGTTTGGTTATTTAACCGAACCAAACCACAAACGGATTGGTTCGGATTGAAATTTAGAATAACCGAACCCTTTGGATTGGACTATGGATAGGCTCAAAAAGTCGGTTATCCAACCGATGTTCACCCCTATTTATCGTGATGGTGATCACCGGGAAGGATTCTTACCAAATTTCAACTAGCGCAAAATTCCAAATTTCAACTAACGCAACATTCGCAGTTAATCTACTAAAAAAATTAAATGCTAATTCTCAGCTAATGAACAAACAAGTTTTTATTTTCATGAACTATCTGGGATTTGATTCATGATGGTAAGGATTGAGAAAGTGCTCGACCAATACTAGTACTTCTTTGATGTGTTTTGCCGGAACCGCGAGTACGAGTGAATGTAACGATCATAACAGAACAGATAGGAAGATCCGGATCACCACACTTTGATAAAGTTGCCACCACAAAGTGCTAAAGAGACCGGTTGAGCTAACACCATACCTGGATTAAGTTTCCACCACCATATGATAAAGACGTTCGAAATCCACCACCAGATGATAAAGAAGTTCGAAATCCACCACCAATGGCACTTCTAAAATCAGAGGATAAAGGAAATGACCTAAACAGATCCAAAGTCATAAAAGACTCTATGATTTCTCAAATTTGTTTTCTGATTAATCCATTGAGAATAAGCCTCATTATATAGAGGAGATACAATAAAAAGGCAATAAAAGCTAGCCTACATGCATTATAACTAGTTACATTAGAAACGGATTAGTTGAATGCATGCATGTAGAAATAAGAGACTAAACTTAATGCAACTTTGACTAAAACGAAAATGAATCTTTAAGTCCCTCCAAATGCCTCTTCATTTGTCTTTGTTAATTCTGGGCCCACGTCAGCAAAGTAAAACTTAGACCACGGGTAAGAACGTCGTCGTATTCAAGCGCTGCTTGCTCCAGCCTCGTTTCATGTTCCAGAGTTGTTTGGGTCAGCACCGGTTGATCCAGCTCCGTCGCTCCCGCATCAGACTCTCCAGGTTGGAAAGGATTTGTCCTTAAATCTGGCAACTCCTCGTCTTCAAAATATAGAGAAAGATCACCTACATTAAATGTAGTCGAAATACCATAGTCCCCTGGAAGCTCAAGTTTGTAATCGTTATCACCAAACTTCTCAAGTATCTTAAAAGGACCCTCTGCCATTGGTATCAGCTTCGACTTACGCTTGCTTGGAAACCTCTCCTTCCTCAGGTGTAACCAGGCCAGATTACTTGGTTCAAAAGACTTAGCACGTCTATTTTTGTTAGTCTTTTTCTTGTACTTCTCATTAGCTCTTTCAATCTCTGCCGGAACATTCTCATGCAGCTTCTTCATTGTGCTTACCCTTTCTTTTACTTCAAAATCTGCTCTGAACTCCAAAGGTAATGGAATCAGATCAATGGGAGTAAGTGGATTAAGACGATACTGACCTCGAAAAGGTGAACGTCGTCGTGTAGCTAATTGATCGATTATAAGCAAACTCATCTTGAACTAGCTTCAGATCCTATTCCTTCAAGTTCTTTCTTATCAAACCTCTCAAAAGAGTAGTTAATGTTCTATTTGTCACCTCTGTTTGACCATTAGTTTGTGGATGACAAGAAGAACTATAAAGGAGCTTAGCACCAAGTAATCTCCACAAAGTCTTCCAGAAGTAGCTCAGAAACTTTGAATCACGATCAGATTTAATGGTCTTTGGAATCCTATGAAGATGCACAACTTCCTTAAAATACAAATCTACAACCATACAACATCAGTTGTCTTGTGGCAGGGAATAAAATGTGTCGTTTTATTGAATCTATCAACTACCACCATGATAGAATCTTTTCCCCTCTGAGTTCTTCGTAGTCCTACAATAAAATCCATGCTTACGTCATCCCATGGTTGTATTGGAATAGGTAAAGGAGTGTAAAGACATGGTTGGAAATGACTTTCATCCTTTGAAAGGTTACACATCTCTCTACGATTGTATGAACATCTCTTCCCATCTTCGGCCAAAAGAAATGCTCCTGAAGCATGTCCAATGTTTTATTTATTCCAAAATGACCAGATAGGCCTCCTTCATGTGCCTCACGAATCAGCAACTCCCTTACAGAACTTCTGGGAACACACAACTTGTTTCTTTTAAAAAGAAATCCATTCTGCAACTAGTACTGATTTGTAACTCCCTTTTTGCACTCATTATAAACTTCAGCAAAGTCTAAGTCTCCATTATATAGATGAAGGAAATGTCCTTCGACCAAGAATGCAATGCGAGCAATTTGTTGGATAGGGCAATTGATGAAGAAGATCATCAAGTCCGGTTGGATTCCTTCCACCATAAACTTCCAAAACAACATTCAAGCCCCTCCAACTACTACCTTTACCTAATCTTCACTACGGACAACTCAAATCTTTTACCCAGCACGCGATTTTCACTTCCCCAGACAGAAATGCAAGGGATTGGGCAAGTTTCAAATCCGATTTCAGCTCGAGGCATAATCAACACGACAACTGAGTCCGGACAGTAGGTTGTTCTCAACGCGTAAGTCACTCCTAACCATTTAATCCTTCACTTAATTTCTGGTTTTGGCTCTTTCGCTCTCTAGTTTTCTTCTTCCTCTCTCGGTGTTGTGTTTGTTCTAGTGGTTTCTCTCTCTAGAATGTCACCGGTCATGACCTGATCAAGTGAGTAGACGGCTCTGAGGTGTGGTGATTCCCGAACCTCCTTACATGTAGAGCAATGATGCTATTTTGGCTTAGCCCTTTCGTCTTCTTATTTCCACCTCTCATCTATTTAAACAAGTCTTCCGTTCCCCTCTTCTTCACTTCTTTCTTTCAATCCTTGCTTCACCTAGTTATTATCTTCTCAATGGCTTCCCATCATTCTCTGTCATCTCATGGAAAACTCACTCTAAAATTCACTAAACCTTCATCCAAACAAGAGCTACAACCTATTAACATGGGGTTTATTGGTAGATGGTGTTGTTCATATGATGTAGGTCTCACTTTTCTTAAGAGAATGTTGTATCCCCAATGAAGGTTTTTTCGGGATTGTGATTACTTTCCAATCCAAGGTCCTGTGAACACCTTTCTCATTAAGCCAAAAAGTTAATTTATCCTCGACGCTCTCAATTTTGGTCGGCCCTGTATTCTCAGAGGGAGAATGCTTGTACTTAAAGAGGTGGAATTCCCCGTTAATGAGTCCACTGATGATCTACTTTTCGAACCAAGGAGATGTACCCTCTACAAAGTACCACAGGCTCTTCAGAATAGGGAAGACTTTGATTTTATTTTTGGTTGCATAGGGAATATTATTCAGATTACTCCTAGAAATTTCGGTTGTGTTAATAATGAAACTGTCAAGGTTCATTTTTTGTACGATGTTCGTTCCCCTCTTCTCGCTGTCATCAATCCCATCTTCTCGGATGGGGAAAAAGAGATCAAAATTAGCTATGGCAAATTCCCAGGTGCTATCTGCCAGATTTGTCAGATTATTGACCATCCACTTGATAGCTTCCCCATATTTGTTAACTCCTCTGATGATGACAATGAGTCGGATGCAGAACCTATGGAGACTACTCTAGTGAATTCTCCCTTGATATCTCTAGAACCACCTCAGCTGATTGCTCCAACACCTTCCCCTGTCCACCATCCTATTCCTCCTCATCAACTTTTCCCTCACTCTGGTAAGAGAGGTCGAGGCAGCTCGAGGCCTACTTCTATTGACTCTTATGAACCCTCAGAAGACAGTATACATTCTGACTCCGTGATGTTAGATAACAATGAAGCTAAGCGTCTCCTTAATGAGTCTTTGCTCGTCAACCACTGTTTGAACATCCTTACCAGTGCAGGAGTAGTGGAAGATACCACACCATCGGTCTCGTCAACTCACTAAGTTACAATCTTTCAGTCCTCCATATCTTTTTAATCTTATGTGTGTTTGTTTAGTTTTTGTTTTCTGTGTGTTTGATCTTTTGTGTCCAGCTTTATTCCTGTTTGGTCAGCTGGGTTGTTGTCTGTTATGCTCCCATGCTGAGATATCATCCATATTTGGATTTTTGACTTGTTAGTTAGGTAGACTAAACTCAGATGATAGTAGACACCCAAGTTTCAGTCACCATTTTATGTGGAGCTGTGTTTGGGATCATTAACAGACTTTTGTTCTGGTTGGCTTTAGTTATCTTATGTTTTTTCCTTTTTGCTCTTCTGTTGTAGTCGACTTACTTTCTGCTTCTTCCTCTTGTATCTGTTTAGTTATTTCTGCTTGTTGCTTATGTTTAGTTTTATCCTGTTCTATAGGGTATTTGGTTTTTATTTCTCTGCTAGTTACTTGGTTTAGCTCTATTAGCATGTTACTTGGTTTAGCTCTATCTTGCCATCGCTTTCTCCCTCTTCTGGTAGCCTCCTTCTCTAAGTATGCAGAATAACTTTCCTCTTCCTCTTGATGTTTCTGCCTTGGCATGGAACGTGAGAGGATGCAGAAACTACAAAAATCGTAAGCACCTTTGGAACTTGATTAATGAACGTAAACCGGATATAGTATTTCTCTCGGAAATGAAATACATGAGGATTAATCTCAATAAAATCCTAAACATGAGTACTATTTATAATCAGTATGTCATTGATCCTATTAATAAAGCCAGTGGTCTTGCTCTGTTCTGGTCTAAATCTCTAGACATGGATATTATATATGCGGACCACAATCTTATTCATGCTAATGGCACCCACACCCACACTCAATTCCAATTTTACTTCACGGGTTTTTATGGGTGCCCCTATCATCACAATAAATTACAACCGTGGCTCAACTTAGCTCAGCACATCTTGGACCACAGTAACCCTTGGCTAGTTATAGGTGACCTTAATAGTATCCTCCACCCCTCAGAGAAACTAAGAGGGAAGGAAGTCCATAGTGGTTCTCTGAAAAAATTCGAGGATACCATTAATGATTTAGGCCTACAGGACATAGGTTTTAATGGGCCCTGATTCACTTGGTCTAATAGGCAATTTAAGGGTACTCTCATTCAAGAAAGATTAGACGGAGCTCTCACCAATCACCAGTGGCTATTGGACTACCCGACCTCGAAGCTTACCCATCTTCCCAACCTTGGTTCGGATCATAATCCCATTCTCCTCACCACCTATAAGAAATCCAACCTTGGCACCATTTCTTGAAATCTCTCTTCTGATTCAAAATCGTGGTGTAACGTGTATCCCTCCCTGTTCCGGTCATGGAATAGATGAAATAAATCAAAAAATGGATTTTGGTTCAAGAATGAAATCTTATTGGAACTGTACATATCCGCTTCATCCTTCGGAACCATATCACATCCCGGATCTGATGAAATAGGATGAATTGAGACGGTATTTTGTAAATACGTAATTATCTTGAATATATCAACCATTTCTCTATTTTCCCATCGTCTGGAAGGGACAAAAGAAACATCTTGTTGTTTCTTCAACAATTTATGACTCACCAAGGTTGTGCCAAGTTCATCCGGGAATATTGGAGTCCCGCTCACGACCACATCCAAGACAAGCTAAATTCTTTAGCCATTAGTCTCTCTCACTTGAACCAGAATGTTTTCGGTCATCTTGATAATAATATCAAACTCTTTACCAATAAAATCCAATTAGTGACAGATCAAGACAGCTATAATGACCTCTCTCGGAAACTTGACACCCTTCTTCTCCAGCATGAGAGTCTCTGAAAAGAAAAATCTCGTATCTCTAACATCAATTTGGGAGATCGCAACACCAAATTCTTCCATGCCAAAGCTATTTCCCGGAACAGAAAAAATAACATCAGCTCTATCAAGAAAGATGATGGCACTTGGACCAGTGATGATGCAGAGATTGCAGGTATCCTTTCTCATCATCTTTCTAACATCTCCACCTCGGTTGATTCTAGTTTCGCTGATCATCTGTTCAATTGTTTTCACTCCCAAATCTCAGATGCGGAGAATATAACCCTCACTAATCTCCCCTCTGAGGATGAGATCAGAAAGGTTGTCTTCTCTCTCAAAGCTGATGCAGCCCCAGGGCCGGACGGAGGTTACCCGCCCTATTTTTACCAGTCCAATTGGGACACGACCAAATCTGCCATTACTAGTATGGTGTCTAATTTCTTCCTGTTAGGCTGCCTCCCTCCCCTTTCCAACCACACTCACATTTGTCTCCTCCCCAAAACAAAAACCCCTCAATCCCCCGTGGACTATCGCCCCATCAGTCTCCTAAACACTACCAATAAGATTATCACGAAAATCCTGGCCAACAGACTTAAAGATACTCTTCCAGCCTTATCTGTGCTTTCCAAGTAGCTTACGTTCCGGGGAGACAAATTACTGATAATATTCTCATCAATAACAGATTGTACATTCGTACAAGAAAGCCCGGGGTTCCAAAAGCTTCTTTGGACTTAAACTAGATATGTCGAAAGCGTTCGATCGTATCGAATGGGATTATATCATCACCATCGTGGCTAAGATGGGCTTCTCTCACCAATGGACGCAGCTCCTTAAAGCCTGTCTGAGCACTTCTTCTATGGCCATTCTGATTAATGGCAGGACTGGCGATACTTTTAATGTTAGCTGCGGCATTCGCCAAGGCGCCCCTCTCTCTCCCTTCCTTTTCGCTATTGCCATGGAAGGTCTTAGCCGAATGCTTGAGAGTTCCACACACCCTTACCCTTTTAAAGGCTTTCCTATTCCTAATTCAGATATTAGCATCAAGCACCTCCTCTTTGCAGATGACTGTATCATCTTCGGTCGTAACACCCTGGATAATGTTCATAATCTTAAACAAATCCTTACTGACTTCAGTAATGCCTCAGGTCAGATGATTTTGAATTTTTGGATTAAGGACTAAAAATTCAATCCCCTATCCCCAAACTTAAACCGAACATTGTCCTCAATGTTCTGAGTAACTAACTTTCCCGATCTAGGGTTAAGGACTAAAAAGCGAAAAAAGGTGTTTTCTTCCCCAATTCTTTTCCTTTCTTTTTATGTTATTCTTTTCCTTCTTTTTAATCATTATTATGCTCTCATCCATCATGAGTAACTAACTTTCCCGATCTAGGGTTAAGGTTAAGCTTTAGTTTTATGTGATTTTCTGACTTAATCTCTTTTAAGTGCTTAAATACTTTGATTTCTTCGCGTATCTTTTACGATAACCCCTTTCATTAGTTATACTTATGTTTGATGGTTCATATTTAGGCTTTAGGTCTTTAATGTATCATGCTTACGTTTGATATCTAATAGTTAGAGTACCAGTGATTTTATGTACCGAAATTGAAAGTTTTAAAGTAAGTGTCCTGAAAAGTAAATATCATCCGAGGTTGGTTATTCTTCCTTGAGTTATAAAAGAAGAAGATTTAAATTGCATAAGTCAGATGTCATATTTGCTAAAGTGGATCCTGAAACCCTAGATTCTCCCTTCTCATAGGTTCCCTTTATCTGAATATCAACTTTAGTATTATTTAATTTTTAATTGCTATTTATCTTTTTATTATTTGAAAAAAAAATATTACCAATCAAACCACTATTTTGAAGACATAATAGTTTTAAGATTAGAATTGAAATTTGACTCAGTCTCTGAGGAACGAACCGGTCTTACCGGAATTTTACAACTTGACACCCGTGCACTATTGAGGACAATGTTCGGTTTCAAAAACTTGATGGGCCTAAAAAGTTTCCTAAATAGGTCTACACCCGCAAGTGCACGGGTGTCAAGTTGATATTCAGATAAAGGGAACCTATGAGAAGGGAGAATCTAGGGTTTCAGGATCCACTTTAGCAAATATGACATCTGACTTATGCAATTTAAATCTTCTTCTTTTATAACTCAAGGAAGAATAACCAACCTCGGATGATATTTACTTTTCAGGACACTTACTTTAAAACTTTCAATTTCGGTACATAAAATCACTGGTACTCTAACTATTAGATATCAAACGTAAGCATGATACATTAAAGACCTAAAGCCTAAATATGAACCATCAAAAATAAGTATAACTAATGAAAGGGGTTATCGTAAAAGATACGCGAAGAAATCAAAGTATTTAAGCACTTAAAAGAGATTAAGTCAGAAAATCACATAAAACTAAAGCTTAACCTTAACCCTAGATCGGGAAAGTTAGTTACTCATGATGGATGAGAGCATAATAATGATTAAAAAGAAGGAAAAGAATAACATAAAAAGAAAGGAAAAGAATTGGGGAAGAAAACACCTTTTTTCGCTTTTTTTTTCCTCTGCGCAGCCAAACAGAACCTTAGGGAAAATTATTTTCTCGTCTTCCCGGAAACGATTTCCAGGTGAGAAAATAATTTTCCTTCTCTGGTTTTTCTCTTTCCTTCTCTGTTTTATCTTTCTTTCTCCTTCTAAACTTTCTCTTTCTCTCTCTATAAACCAGAAATGTATTCTCTCTTTCTCTCTCTAACCGAACAGTAAAGAAATGAAAAATAATGAAATTTTCTTTGATAAAATTGATTAATCTCTCTCTCTACAGTATATCTCTCTCTCTCTTAACTCTTTCTATCTAATTTTCTCTTTCTCACAAAGAGAAGAATTAAAATACGAAAAAGAAACAAAGACAGAAAAGAAAATTCAATCTCTCCTTCTCTCTCTCTAGCTCTCGGCTCTAACAATGGCCGACCCCTTTCTCTCTCTCTCTAACTCTTTTTATCTTCTTTTTTTAGCCGTGAGGAGACAAAACCGAGCTATCTTTTATACCCGAGAGGAAGAACCACCAAGAAACAGTCGACCTCCTCTTCTCCTCCATTCAAATCTCCAGCTATACTTTCTTGTAATATCTCAACCGAATCCTCCACCAATGGAAATATCCAACTCCCTCTATTGACTCCTTCATCTCTCTTTCCATTTCTTCTCATTCTTTCCTTCCTTTCCCATATCTTTCCATTTCAGTTTGTATTCTTTCTCTCTTATTCGAGCAGATAGAGACGAGAGGGAGAGAGAGAAGATTGAATTTATTTCATGTAGCTGGTGATGCCTCACGGTTTCATGGTGGGAGCTTCAGTGGCTGTCGGATTTTCAAAGTGCGGATTTGGACGCATGTGGGGAAGTGGGAGTACACTAGTTAACCTGCTTCGGCTGTATTGAAGTATCGGGATGGGATCCATTTCGCTGCAGAACTGGTACACGGATCTCGGATGATCAATGCCTCGATTTGTGCCACATCATAAAAATATTCCCGCTGGCCAGAATAGCTCCCGAAGTCATCCCACTAGTCAACAGTGTTGGACCCGGACTTTGACCTGTTATAGTTCACCCATTCGGACTCCGATTCGACTTCCGTCTTCGCCGTTGGGTTCGTATTGGACTCTACTTTCACATGAGCACTAATATTGACCAGAATACCCTTGTCATTAAAATGACCAAAATGCCCCTCAAGTATGTCTTTATCATGGTGTTTTCGCATCGAACTCCGTAAATGAGACCTGAGAAAGAAAATCAGACAAATCATCAGAGTAACCGCTCGAACTGGACTAACTAACCCGAGTTAAGAGATTCAAATGAGACATTTTCATGTCTCATCAAACATCCCCAAACTTAGATTTTGCTAGTCCTCGAGCAAAAATAAAACTAAACCTATTTCACCACTTTCGTAGGAAATCACGATTGCACTTAGCTCGTGCAACAAGCCGTTAAACCTCTAGGTTGCCTTAGAGGACGAGTATTGTCTCGTGAGGGTTTGCAGTGAATATACCCACAAAATTCAGAAATCTCAAAAATGCAGAAGGGTCTAAATATGATATGAACTGAAAATGTTTATCCGGTAGATTTTCAAAAGTTAATAGAAATGAAATCCAAGCTAACCAAACCATACAAAAGCTAAAATTCCCTTCACTAGTAATCAAGACTCGAAGTGCCCGTGACCAGCCAATATGAGTATCATTTCGGTTTAGAACAGACAAGACCTTGATTACCTTCTCAATACATTTCGCCTCGACTACTGCCTCACGGTCATACACTCAAAAATTTAAGTCACTCAGAAATGTTTCACTCAATGTGCGAGTATGAGCATGAAGAAAAACTCAACACATTACAAAAGACGGACTAAATTTTTGGTAAACGACTGATCTCATAGAAAGGAAACAACCACTAATACGGAATGGGGAAGTTAACCAACTCTTCTCACCTGGTCAACTATCTAACAATGCTTCCTAGAGGTCAATAGACTATAATGATGACGTAACTAGAACTCCTGAGAACTCGACGTCTTCAAATCTTCAAGAATTACTTCAAGGGATAAACACTTAAACAAACACTTTTTTTTTTCACTTCTGGTAATGCAACTCAAAATACACAACTTACTTTCTCAACAATTTCCTTAGGTTTAATTTTCTCCACTTTGCTTCATGTCTTATTCTCAGGGTTCTAAATGATGGATGAGATCTATTTTCCTCTAGTTGACATTGTTTTCAAGTTTCTCAGACTACAAGAGAAGGGTTTACTTCCTGATGACATCCCTAGTGGTTGTAAAATTTGAACTCAAGAGATCAACTGAGCTCTAATGAATATTGCGAGGTTGAGTAGCTCTTCATTCTACTCGGAGTTATCACAGAAGAGATCACTCAAAACAAAAGGAAAGGCTCAGAATCTCACATAGGTTAAGTCTCCATTAATGATCGATTAAGTTCTCTCAGAAAAGTCAACTCTTCACCTATCTAACACTCACATGGCTAGTGCACAGACAACTTCAAGGCTCGAAATTCATGGAAAAAAAACTTTAGCAAACGGATAGTCTGACAAACTAGACTCTATAACTATTAACAAGCAAAAACAACTAGACTCACATTTTCAATCCAAAAACTAAAAATTTTGAACCCTTTTGAATTTTTGAAATAAGGACTAAAAATTCAATCCCCTGTCCCCAAACTTAAACCGAACATTGTCCTCAATGTTCTGAAGACTATGCAAAAATAATAGGATGTAAGGAAAGATGTTACCCGATTTAGAAGTCCTATGCATGGGTTGCCTCCCAGAAAGCGCTAAGTTTAACGTCTTCAGCCAGACGATACAGATGATTCAACAATCCTTAAGTAACATCTCCATAAACCAATAGGCGAAACATCTGAGGATCTACCCAAGACACGAAGTGATTAGTGAATGATAGTCTCACACTTATGTAAGTATGTTGCAGTACCCGTGAGACTATCGTGATCAGGTAAGAATCCCCAAACTTAGACGACAATAAAGTCGTTAAGTTTGGCCATGGACTAGAAATGGTATAGTCCTCGTAGAAAGGATCTACGTATGGAGGAGAAACCAAGTGAGGTATTGCACCAACTTCTAAACATGCTTCCGAGGGATACGATACAAGAGGATCTAGAGGACTATCAAATACACCCAGAGTTAAACAAGAGGTTTCTAAAACAGGTACACGGAGTTCTTCCAAAGGAATCACTCGGTTACCAGACTTAAGCTCTACCAAAGTTGGTTCAGATAAACCCTCTATAATTTGTTTGATTATGATGTCATTAGTGTCCTTAAAGAACTCCAGGTCCTTGACTAAGTCAAGCGAGTCATCATTCTCATTTACTAGATTGAGCAGCCAAGATTCATCATCATCTTTTATGGTGGGTCCATAGCTCAGTGGTAGAGCATTTGACTCATACGATGGAAGTGGTGACTCTAAGGTTGGCAAAGTAATCGGCTCAGACACTAACACGGAGGTAGACTCTGACATGTTATCTATCTCATTAATACTATCCTCCTCATCTAAACATAAAAGTGCCAATAGAGTTTCTAAAGGATCTCTCGACTGAGTTGTTGGTAATGTATCTTGAACTAATAATTCTACCAAGTTTAACCCACTGAACTCATCTATATCATCAGGGTGAAGTCCCGCATTAAAAATATTCATCTCCACCGTCATATTTCCAAATGACAATCTTAAAAGACCACTTCTACAGTATATGACAGCATTTGATGTAGCTAAAAATGGTCGACCCAAAATGACAGGTATTTGACTTTGGATATCATGAACTGGTTCAGTATCTAACATGATGAAATCTATAGGAAAGATAAACTCACCAACTTTTATCAAAACATCCTCTACTATGCCACGTGGTCGCCTAATAGACCGATCTGCCAACTGAAGAACTACTGAAGTAGGTTTTATTTCTCCTAAACCTAATTGTAAGTACACAGAGTAAGGAAGAAGGTTGACACTGGCACCTAGATCTAACAAAGCTCGCTCGATCTTATGGTCCCCTATAGTGCAAGGTAATGTAGGACTTCCTGGATCTTTGTACTTAGGTGGAAGGTTTTGTTGTATGATAGAACTCACTTGTTGAGTCAAGAAGACCTTCTTATGCACATTCATCTTACGCTTTCTAGTACATAGGTCCTTAAGGAACTTAGCGTAAGCTGGGATCTATTTAATTGCATCTAATAATGGAATATTAATGTTGACTTGTTTAAATATTTCCATTATCTCCTCGAACTGAGACCTCTTCTTTGGCTCTACGAGACGCTGAGGATATGGGGCTCTAGGAATGTAAGGCTCAGGCACTACAGGTGGTTCCTCAGACTCAGGAGTCTTCTCAGGCTCATTACTAGGGACTCTGGTTGGCAAAGAAGAAGGTTCATGATCTATTTCACTATCTTCGGGAACTCCTACCCTATTATCAATTACCCTACCACTTCTAAGGGTGGTTACTGCATTGGCTTGATCCATTGGTTGTTTACCTAGTGTACCTTTTGAGTTTTGCTCAGTTTGACTAGGAAACATACCCTTTTCTCTCTGGCTAAGGGCTTCTGAAAGTTGACCTATCTGGATTTTCAGACTATTTAAGGATTGGTTGGTCTCTACTTGGCTATTAGCCAGTTTTATGAAGGCCTCCTCTAAAGAGTTCTTGTTCTCCGGAGGATATTGTGCACTAGGCTGAGTATAGGGATTCCTAGAGGCATTAAACTCAGGAGGGCTTATTGAACTGCTAGGTTGACTCTGGTTTTGACCCTTGTACCAAGAGAAATTGGGATGATTTCTCCAACCTGGATTGTACGTGTTGGAATAAGGATCATACTTCTGACGATTGTCTGGCCTAGAGGTTTGATAAAGAAAATTGGCATGTTCTTTTTCATCATAACCAAATAACAAGGTACACTTGTTCCCTGTATGAGAAGGGTCTCCACAGACGGAGCACGGATAAGAGATGGATTCATTTACAACACTCATGATGTGAGTGGGATCCTCCCTGAATGCTTTAGGCTGACCAAGCTCTAGGGCTTCTATTCTTCTAGCCATGGCGGCGAGTTTAAGTTCTGACTCATCAACTCTATTGATGCCACCTTTATTTGGAGTAATATTTGTCCTAGTAGGAGGTCCTCTAGAAGTTTCCCATTGGTGGGATTTCTCAGCTAATTCTTCTAAAAAGGCCATGCAATCATCAGCACTCTTACCGATAAACCCGCCATTACAGAATGACTCTACCATGGATGTAGTTGAATAATTTAGTCCATCATAAAGAATCTGGACTAGTCTCATTTTTTCAAAACCATGATGTGGACACTGCAGTTCAAGTTCTTTGAACCTCTCAAGATAGTTATAGAGAGACTCTCCTTCTTGTTGCACAAAACTGTTAAGACTTTGCCTTAAAGTGATAGTTTTGTGTTTAGGGAAGAATTTCAGAAGGAACAAATTGCTTAATTCTTCCCATTTAGTAATGGAATGAGGTTGTAAGGCATACAACCAAGATTTTGCTTTCTCTTTTAAAGAGAAAGGGAACAACCTAAGTCTCAAAATTTCATCAGGCATATTGGGGAGATTCATAGTCCCACAGATTTCTTCAAAATCCCTAACATGGTGGTAGGGGTTCTCGTTCTCAACCCCACGGAAGGTAGGGAGCATTTGAATAATGCTCGGCTTCAACTCGAAGTGAGTCGTGGATTGGGGTAACCTTATGCTTGATGGTTGACTTTTTCTAGTAGGATTCATATAATCCCTGAGTGTCATAGGTGGATTTTCACCCATAGTGTCACTCAAAGAGAGATTCGCTAAAAGATTACTTAAATGTGTTTCTCTACTGATGAAACGACCTCTCTTATCACGATATCTATCGGGCATAAACTAGAGCCCAATGACCAAGGATATTCTCAAAATATTTTTTTTTTTTTTAAATGAAAACCGAGGAATCACTACGAAGACCCTAGAGGAAAGCAAACACAATCAGTCTGACTCCACCAAGCAACCTAAACAGAATCTAGACAGACAAGTTGGTCAGATTCACCCTAAAAATCTAGACAGCTCCTACTTCGTTACAAAGCTTGAACTATAATTGTTATGAGGGTTACTCCGTCAAAGTAATACGGTCAAACAATTCTTGGTGACGACCAACGATGAACGTTGTGATAGCCGTCCAACCTTTGGTAGCGTTGCCTCTTCTCGAGGTGACCTTTTAAAGAATTGATTAACACTTTCCTTTGAGGAATGCCCAAATAAAAATTAAGTCCCTGAATTATTTCAAAGATCCTATGAGCTCGAAACCTTAGGGGCTGATGTCTAATTCAGATTTTAGATTTTAGGTGAAGTTTGGGATCGTGAATGTTGTTACCTATTTGGGCAAGAGAACGGTGATGAAATCCGTCTCCTATCTTTCAATTGGGTTATTGCCCTTACTAGAATGCTTATACTAAACAATTCGATCAAGCAATTAGGCACACAAAACACACAATTACCCACTGACAGGGGCTTCGTGGGTGATTAAAGAAATTACCTCCCGTTCAAGACGGGCGATGACCCTTGCAGACGACCCGGGCCACTCTCCCGTGAGTGTTCGAACCCGAGGCTTCGTTTTGGTTTTCAGTTACAATTTATAAAGCCCTCCAATTTAGGGTCAAAACTTTAATACCAAAAATAAAAACTAGAAAGTCTAAAAGTCTCTCTCTCACCAAAAATAAAAAATACTAAAAATAAAATGTAAATTTTCCTTCTTGAGCTCCTCTCCTTGTTGCGTCTTTTCCTTCGCTCCTTAGCGTTCTACACACCAAAAATGGAAAAGCAAGTCAAAGTGTCCAAAAATAAAAACTTACCAAAAATAAAACTTTCCAAATATAGAAATAAGAAAAGATAAATTCAAACTTAGTCCCCGGCAGCGGCGCCAAAAACTTGATGGGCCTAAAAAGTTTCCTAAATAGGTCTACACCCGCAAGTGCACGGGTGTCAAGTTGTAAAATTCCGGTAAGACCGGTTCGTTCCTCAGAGACTGAGTCAAATTTCAATTCTAATCTTAAAACTATTATGACTTCAAAATAGTGGTTTGATTGGTAATATTTTTTTTCAAATAATAAAAAGATAAATAGCAATTAAAAATTAAATAATACTAAAGTTGATATTCAGATAAAGGGAACCTATGAGAAGGGAGAATCTAGGGTTTCAGGATCCACTTTAGCAAATATGACATCTGACTTATGCAATTTAAATCTTCTTCTTTTATAACTCAAGAAAGAATAACCAACCTCGGATGATATTTACTTTTCAGGACACTTACTTTAAAACTTTCAATTTCGGTACACAAAATCACTGGTACTCTAACTATTAGATATCAAACGTAAGCATGATACATTAAAGACCTAAAGCCTAAATATGAACCATCAAAAATAAGTATAACTAATGAAAGGGGTTATCGTAAAAGATACGCGAAGAAATCAAAGTATTTAAGCACTTAAAAGAGATTAAGTCAGAAAATCACATGAAACTAAAGCTTATAACCTTAACCCTAGATCGGGAAAGTTAGTTACTCATGATGGATGAGAGCATAATAATGATTAAAAAGAAGGAAAAGAATAACATAAAAAGAAAGGAAAAGAATTGGGGAAGAAAACACCTTTTTTCGCTTTTTTTTTTCCTCTGCGCAGCCAAACAGAACCTTAGGGAAAATTATTTTCTCGTCTTCCCGGAAATGATTTCCAGGTGAGAAAATAATTTTCCTTCTCTGGTTTTTCTCTTTCCTTATCTGTTTTCTCTTTCTTTCTCCTTCTAAACTTTCTCTTTCTCTCTCTATAAACCAGAAATGTATTCTCTCTTTCTCTCTCTAACCGAACAGTAAAGAAATGAAAAATAATGAAATTTTCTTTGATAAAATTGATTAATCTCTCTCTCTCTAGCTCTCGGCTCTAACAATGGCCGACCCCTTTCTCTCTCTCTCTAACTCTTTTTATCTTCTTTTTTTAGCCGTGAGGAGATGATCCTCTTGCAAAAACCGAGCTATCTTTTATACCCGAGAGGAAGAACCACCAAGAAACAGTCGACCTCCTCTTCTCCTCCATTCAAATCTCCAGCTATACTTTCTTGTAATATCTCAACCGAATCCTCCACCAATGGAAATATCCAACTCCCTCTATTGACTCCTTCATCTCTCTTTCCATTTCTTCTCATTCTTTCCTTCCTTTCCCATATCTTTCCATTTCAGTTTGTATTCTTTCTCTCTTATTCGAGCAGATAGAGACGAGAGGGAGAGAGAGAAGATTGAATTTATTTCATGTAGCTGGTGATGCCTCACGGTTTCATGGTGGGAGCTTCAGTGGCTGTCGGATTTTCAAAGTGCGGATCTGGACGCATGTGGGGAAGTGGGAGTACACTAGTGAACCTGCTTCGGCTGTATTGAAGTATCGGGATGGGATCCATTTCGTTGCAGAACTGGTACACGGATCTCGGATGATCAATGCCTCGATTTGTGCCACATCATAAAAATATTCCCGCTGGCCAGAATAGCTCCCGAAGTCATCCCACTAGTCAACAGTGTTGGACCCGGACTTTGACCTGTTATAGTTCACCCATTCGGACTCCGATTCGACTTCCGTCTTCGCCGTTGGGTTCGTATTGGACTCTACTTTCACATGAGCACTAATATTGACCAGAATACCCTTGTCATTAAAATGACCAAAATGCCCCTCAAGTATGTCTTTATCAGGTGTTTTCGCATCGAACTCCGTAAATGAGACCTGAGAAAGAAAATCAGACAAATCATCAGAGTGACCGCTCGAACTGGACTAACTAACCCGAGTTAAGAGATTCAAATGAGACATTTTCATGTCTCATCAATGATCAACTATGCTAAGTCCACCATTTTCTTCTCAAAAAACTCCCATCCGAAGTTCAAACGGATGCTCATTCGTAGTCTGAAAGTCCACCAATCATCATTTCTTGACAAATACCTTGGTACCCATCTCTTCTTCACCCAATCCAGAGGAAGTTGTCCAAGTGGCAAACTAATCTACTCTCCCAAGCTGGTCGCTCGGCAATCCTCTCTTCCATCGTAGCAGCGGTTTGTTGGAATCGCGCTAGGGAGAGAGAGGGGGAAACCCAATACATTATTCTTAGAATTTAGAAAAACCCATTTTATGTTTTTGACCTGAATAATAATAAACACCCCAAATCCAGATTTCCACGTCGACCGCCATGAAAAAGCTGAACTTAAAGTATTTTTCTGCAGAACAGTAAACATATATGATATACTCATCAAAGAGACAAACAACATCGAACATGAAGATAATAAAAGTAACAATAAATCAACTATTGAAACTTTACCCAGCTTCACAAAACTCTCATGATGTCTCTAAATCATCGACACATATGTCGGACAAGATCAAATAAAAGCAACAACAAGTGTTTAGGAGATACAACTCCAAATAACTACCTAAAGTAAGAAAGAAGACCACTAAAGAAACTCCTCCAAGGCTAACTATGACTCAAGCAGGTGACACTTCCTGATTTCCTTGTCCATAAAAAATAAAAGGTTGGGTCAGACCCCAACAAGTAAATTTCGAAACCTCTAAAACCTTAACAGACAGTTTCAAGACCTACCAAAACAAAATAGGCAACTCCAAAGCATATAAAGGTTCCAAAAATAGTATTGTGACTGTTAAAATAAAGTAAGCCACATATGTAACCAACAACTAAAGCGATATGACAAGTTGGTGTCCACGTTGTATAAGAGTATGGTCCATAAGGTTACCCTTTTGTTAGAGCCGACCCCATATGGTCCGTACTTGGGCCACATCCGGTAGAGAGGGTCGAACCAACCACAAAACTCCTACGACCCCCCCCCCCAGCAACTCCATCACGTCACATATACATAATAGCATCACACCATTGATGTGGCGTGAAAATGCCACATTTAGGTCACTTAACTTTGATTAGTTAGTTCTTTTCGAGTTTTATTTCTAATTATTTATGTGTTTTTATTGCTAGGTAGTTGATTTGGGGTTTGGCGTGTAATTCGGAATAAAGAGAGCGAATTATCACATTTTCATCTTATGCGGCGAAAGGGAAGAAAAGAGCACCAGGGGTATTTTGGTCATTTTGGTCAAAATCAGAAGTCAAACAACAAGTGAAGTCAATGACGAGTCCGACGGTGAAAACGGAAGTCGATTCGGACTTCGGACGGAGAAGTTGTGAAGGAAAGAAGCCGAGGTTCGGTCTTGAAACAAGGATTCGATGAAGGCACTCCCTTGCTTTAGAAAGAAGCCAACCCAAGAGCCCAAAGAGGAAGAGAATAATAGAGATTCTATGGGCACCTTTTTCGTTCAAGTCAAAATGGCCTAAGACTTAGTCAAGTTTGACTAAGTCTAGGGTTGTGTATACACAAGTGAGAAAAAGAAATGAGGGGGGACTATTCATCATCTTCTTCACCAAGAAAGAGGCTAGAGAGGTGTTCTTGAGATTTAAGGTTTCTTGAAAGGTGGAAGGTTTAAAGAGAGGGAAAGAGAGATTAGGAGGCAGTCGGCCAAGCTTGGCCGGCCAGCCCTAGGCCGGCCAAATAAGGCCCGCACACAAGAAGCTCGGGATTTTCTGTGGAGCAGCAGGCCAGATGCATAGAGAAGCTCGGACCAGCAAGCACGAACGGACGTACAGCAGCTCGGACCAGCAATGGAGGTCGCACCTGCAGCAACGCACAGCAGCTGCAGACGCGACCAGCAGCTGCTCCGGCGCGACAGCAGCTCCCGTGGAAGCTTCCCATGCTCGGATCTGCTCGGGATAGCTGCTTCATAGCTCGGGACGGTCGGGATGTGCACGGGAGTGCTAGGGACGGCCGCGACAGCAGCTTCTTGGCCGGACTCTTGCCTTGGCCGAACCCTAGTTTTCTTTCTTTGGCCGAGAGCTTCTAGCTTTTCCGGCCATTATTTTGGCCGGAAAAGTTAGGGCTTTTGTTCCCTATGTCATTGGCTTGCTTCCCATATGATTTGATTTGATTTTGGTTGAAAATTGCTTAGAGAGAGAAAGCTTGGTGAAGCTTTAATGGAGGTTTGTGATAAATGAAGAAGATGATGCTGATTACTAAGGGGAGATCTGATTTTTGCTCGGGGACACCCATTATGCACTGTTAAGGGGAAATCCAGAAATTTGCTAAGGGGAGATCGGCTGAACCTTATCGACTCATATTTTCCGACGAACCTAGCCTCGAACATCATCGAAAAAGGGGGATTTCTCATCATCTTCTTTTCATTTATTACTTATCACCATGTTTAGCTAAATCAAGTGTGCCGATTATATGGATGAAATGTGATGAATTTGTGATTATGTTTAATATGATTTAATGTTTTGATAATAAATTCATGTTCTCTTATTTTGATTACTTGTTTCAATCGTTTTTCATGTGTCTTATCAAGTACTTCGCATAGTTAATCGATTAGGCAAAGTGATCGATATCGATCGTAGTCTAGATTCAAATTTCATGTGTCTTGTCATGCACTTCACATAGCTAGTTAGGCGACTAGACGACATTTTCGATGATTCGGTTTTAATCGTTTAGGAAGTTTGTTTGACTAAGTATTATCTCCGGACATACGTAGTGCTTATGAACGTCCACCTTAGGAATCGAGACTAGATTTACATCAATCCATTCGATTGGACCGTACATAGTTATAGGTTTATTATCATGGATTCCCGGACTTCGACACCTCGCTCACTTATTTGCCTCCCGACTCTTGTTTCTCCGAACTCTTCTCTCGAATCTCTGTCGTCTGTTTACATTGATAATTTTGTTTGTTTTACTTGTTTTCTTCTTTTGTTAGTTATTCGATTATAAAACTCCTCATTTACCTTTGTTCCCTTTTCGTCTTAGTCTAAGTTAGCTAGTAACACTTAAACCGACGAATAAGACCCTTCAATATCCAAACTACTTTCCTATCCATGGATCGATCCCGGCTTTGCCGGATTACTACTTGATACCTCCGCTTGGGTTTGCAACCTTTTCGGGTGCATCAACCATTTGTAGTAAACAACCAAAAACGATATGACAAGTTGGTGTCCATGTTGTATAAGAGTGTAGTCCATAAGGTTACCCTTGTGTTAGCTCCGACCCCATACGCTCCATACCTAGGTCACATCCGGTAGAGAGGGTCGAACCAACCACAAAACTCCCACAACCCTCCACCAATTCCATCACATTACACAACTATAATAGCATCACACTACAACATACATAAATCAAAATCATATTCTCCATTATATTATGACATACGAGTTTCATATTTATAACGTTTGCAAGTAATGAATCAATGTATAATAATTGCCTAAAATTTTCATATCATGTTAAGTTTTAGCACATATTCATGTATCTACATAAAGGATGTTGTCCAATAGTGAGAGACATCTAATTATAAGAGTTATATAGTAAAATCATGGCAAATAAATGAGTTTAGCCCTAAATATCATTGTAGTACATGAATGTAGCATGAGAATGTCAATAGAGATTATATGGTCCATCAAGTATGTCATTAGGGCAAATATCCTTCAAAACCTAACTCACATAGATGGGATTTTGAAGTGACTTAAAAATGAGTTCGTAGAAATGAAGGATCTACTACTTCTAATATATACATTTGTGTCAAGAACCCTAAACAATGTTCAAGTAATACTAAAATCTAGGGTTTGTAGTGTTATCTAATTTGCTTGGTATTCTATAAAAATGGCTATTCAAGCCCTAGGGAGATAAAAATCTACCTTAGATCCCAAGCAAATTAAGCCCCAAGTGAAGAACAACAAATAAAAGAATCGCCAAGCTCCAAACTTCACGCCCTTCTTCTTCTAAACTTTCTCTCACTAGAAAGCCACTACCCCCTCTCAAAATCTTTAACTCACGGTTGAAGGGGAAAAAAGGAAAGAATATGAAGTGTGGGCAGTAGGGTTATTAAAGAGGCATTTTGGTACTGATGCTAAGGGCACCTCAAAATTTTTTTGGGGGCACTACAATCTCCCCTCCTAAAAGGAAATTTCGTTCTCGAAATTGAACGCACCTGACGAGAGGAACGGATGAGGATAACGAAGTTGCATATCATCCTCGCGCTCCCAAGTAACTTCTTTATCATTGTGATGATTCCACTGAACCTTGACTATGGGAATAGTCTTTCGGCGAAGCACATGCTCTCTACGGTCAACGATGCGAACTGATTTCTCCTCATATGATGCGTTTTGTTGGAGCTCTAAATCATGATAGTCAACCACCGAATGTTGATCCTCATCTCTCACACGCTTCCGAAGCATCAAAACATGAAATACGTTGTGCAGTACTCCTGACAAATTTGCAGGCAAGTCTAGACGATAAGCTACTTTGCCTACCTTCTCAACTATCCTGTAAGGTCTAATGTATCTCGGAGCCAATAAACTCCAAATGCCTACGTCGCTTGTCAGCATAACTCTTCTGACGACTTTGAGCTGCTTGGAGCCTACTCTGAATTAAAGCAATCTTTTTAGAAGTGTCCCGAATCACCTCTGGTCTCTCTAGCCTAGCAGTTCCTGCCTCAGTCCAACATAATGGTGATCGACAAAGTCTCCCATATAATGCCTCGAAAGGAGCCATACCAATACTTGATTGATAACTATTATTATATGCGAACTCCACTAAAGGCAAGTGATCTTTCCAACTACCCCCAAGATCTAGTATCGAGCACCGTAACATATCACCGTAACATATCCTCGAGTACCTTGTTAACTCTCTCTGTCTGTCCACCAGTCTGAGGGTGAAAAGCTGTACTAAAATGTAATGATGTTCCCATATACGCCTGAAAACTCTTCCAAAACCGAGAAGTAAAGGATGAATCCCTATCTGACACAATAGACACTGGAACTCCATGCAACCTGACTATCTCCTTGATATAAAATTGTGTCAGTCGATCTCCACTATCTGTCGTTTTCACTGGTAAGAAGTGAGCCGACTTAGTCAGCCTATTAACTATCACCCAAATGGCGTCAAAGCCCCGATTCGAACGCGGTAAACCCTTGATGAAGTCCATCGATATGTTTTCTCATTTCCACTCCGGAATAGGCAACGGTTCTAGAAGTCCCAACGGGTGTCGATTTTCTGCTTTGACCATTTGACACACCTCACACTTCCTCACATGTTCAACAACATCTTTCTTCATTCCGGACTAGCAATACTGCCTCTTCTAGTCTCTATACATCTTGTTACCACCAGGATGAACAGTGTAGTTACTCCGGTGTGCCTCGTCTAATATATCCCGTCTCAAGACCGGATCTGCCGGTACAAATAACCTTCCTCGGAATCTCAATCCTCCGTCCTGTCCTGTACTGAACTCAGTTTCAGTTTCTTGCATTAACGAAGTCTGTTTCTGGCACCACTCATCGTTAACTTGTGCATCCACAATACGGTTCAGCAAGGATGGTCTAACAACCATACTACCCAGAAATAACGACTCAACTCCTGAATTAACCATATCAATGTCATATGTTACCACATCCTCCAACATCTTCCACTGATTCATCATCAATGTGGCTTGATACCCCTCAGTTGTCGACTTAATGCATCAACTACTACATTAGCCTTACCCTGGTGGTATTGCAGCAAGAAGTCATAGTCTTTCATTAGCTCTAACCACCGACGTTGGCGCATATTCAATTCCTTATATGAAAATAGATACTTGAGGCTCTTATTTATGGTCGGTAAAGAGATCAAATTTTTCACCGTCCAAATAATGTCTCCAAATCTTCAAAGTAAACACTATAGCCGTCAACTCTAAGTCATGAGTTGGATAATTCCGCTCATGCGGTCTCAACTGCCTCGAAGCATAGGCAACCACCCTATCGCACTGCATAAGAACACAACCCAAACCCTGAATGGAAGCATCAGTGTAAATCACTAACCGAGTACCACTCTCAAGAATGGTCAAAACTGGTGCAGTAGTTAACCTCGCCTTCAGTTCTTGGAATGCATGGTTACACTCTTTAGACCATCAAAAAAGAACTTCCTTCATAGTTAGGTTCGTCAAAGGCCCTGCAATATTCGAGAACCCCTTGATAAACCGTCTGTAATATCCAGCCAAACCTAGAAAACTGCGAACCTCAGTCGCTGATGTGGGTTCCTTCCAATTAAGCACTGCTTCGACCTTAGAAGGGTCGACTGATACTCCATTGCTAGAAATAACATGACCCCAAGAACTTTACTTCTTTTTGCCAAAATTCACATTTTTCGAACTTGGCATATAACTGATGTTCCATCAGTCTTTCTAGTACCTGTCGTAGGTGATCCTCGTGATCTTCCTTAGTTCTGGAGTAGATAAGGATATCATCAATAAATACGATGACAAACTTATCTAAGAAATCTTGAAATACCCGATTCATTAAATCCATGAAAACTGCTAGAGCATTAGTCAAACCGCACGGCATAACCAAAAACTCATAAGAACCGTAGCGTGTCACAAATGTAGTCTTAGGAATGTACTCGTCTCTAACCCGTAACTGGTGATACCATGATCTCAAGTCAATCTTTGAAAACCACTTGGATCCTCTCAATTGATCGAATAAGTCATCGATCCTCGGTAAAGGGTACTTATTCCTCACAATAACCTTATTCAACTCCCTATAATCGATACACATCCTCATCGACTCGTCTTTATTTTTAACAAAAAGAACAGGCGCACCCCACGGGGAACTACTCTGGCGTATGAAACCCAAGTCAAGTAATTGTTGAATCTGATCCTTGAGCTCACGTAGTTCAATTGGAGCCATTCGGTAATAAGTTCTAGCTATCGGTGCAGTACCTGGTTCCAACTCTATGGAGAAGTCAACCTGTCTGCGCGGTGGCAACCCTGGTATATCGCTGAACACCCCATTGTATTCACATACCACATCAATCATCTCTAGCGTCTTACCCATTATCGGATGCTCTATCAGTTCCAAGTTACCCAAGTGCACCTCCCTCATCTGTCTCGTAAGTCCAGACACAACCAACACTTCTTCATTCGGAAGAGAAAATGTGACTGTTTTGGCAAAACAACCAACAAGTGCATGATATGAAGCAAGCCAATCCATACCTAGGATGACATCGTAGTAAACTAACTGAAGTACAAAGAGGTCCGAAGCAAACTCTCGTTTACCCAACTTAATAATGCACCCCCGACAATTGTGGTCTATCACTATAGACCCACCCCATGGTGACGACACAATAAAAGGGCTCACACATCGATCTAACACAATAAGCAAAGTACGTACAAAAGAAGCAGAAATAAAGGTGCCCATGACACCAGGATCAAATAATACTCTTCCCAGGTTACTATGAATAAGAAAGGTACCTTCAACCACCTAAACAGGTGCTCCAACATCTCTAGGAACTACGACATTCAGCTGCAGCTGCTGCCAACGTCCCTGCAACCTCTCTTGTTGATTATGATCATGTTGTCGCCCTTGATTACCAGTTTGAGTCCCATTCTTCTTAGGAAAATCAGCCGCTCTATGACCCTACCCATGACACTTGTAACAAGTTCCTTGGAAAACCCTCGGTCTCCCCCAGTTGCCATTCAGTGGTTTCGGTTGTCCACCGGTTGCTACCAGTGCTTTATCATCTCGGTCTGTACGAGGCCTCTTGCTATCATGCTGCCCATAATAGCGGTCTATTCGATTATTACCAGCATTCTTGTTATTTCCACTCAATTTTTGATTATGTCCCATTTCTCTCTTGGCACTCATCTGCTTCTTAATCTCTTGAATGTAGTCATCTTGTGCCTTAGCACATGTCACCACTTTCTGGTAAGTGTCAAAACTAGGTTGCCCAATGATTTATCTCACAATGTTAGGGAGCAACCCATTCACAAATCTTTTAATCTTATCTTGTTCAGTAGGGATCAAGTGAGTTGCAAACAATGACAGTCTATGAAATTCCTGCTCATATTCTAAGATTGTTTGATTCTCTCCCTGCCTCAAATTTTGGAGCTCTCTCGATACTTTCTGTTGTGTTGAACATGGAAAGTAATTTGCCTTGAATGAATCCTTAAACTGTGTCCATGTCATAGTCATAGGATCTACTAATCGAGCCTCTGTAGCCGACAATGAAGCTGCGTTTCCTTCCAACTGAAAGACTGCCATTCTCTGCTTATAAACCTCTGAGCACTCGAGATTCTGCAAGATTTTATCCATCTTCTGACACCATCCATGTGCTTCTATAGGTCCCACAGTTCCATTAAATACTGGTGGCCCCATCTTCTTGAAATGGTGATAATGTTGCACCCAAGTCATCTTAGTCGGTGGTCTCTGATTCACCACAGGACCTCCTGTTTCCCGTGTTAGAACCTGAACCCGATCTCGTTCCCGCATTTTAGCCTCCGTCACAATGTTAATCAAATCTTGCAATACAGTTGCGTCAATGGTCACCGTTGCCCCTCCATTCGGATTTTGAACTGGAGTTGCACTAATCTCAGCTTGCGCCGTTGTACCCACAGTTCCTGTTGATCCTCTTTCCTCGGCAAAGACTCCTCGACCTATCGCCCTGCCTGCCCCCTGCCTACACCTCGGCATGTACCTCGGCCTCGGATGCGAGCACTACGACGTCCCCTACCAATAGCTCCATCTCCGTCCATGAATCTAATGAAGAGAAGAATAAGGAGATAAACTAAATTAATGTCACACACAACACTCAAGAAAAGAACAAAGCGCCACTGCTGCTTCTAACTGTCTAACAACCCTAGACACAATTCTTAGGATTTATGAACCTAGAGCTCTGATACCACTTTGTAACACCCCAAATCCAGATTTCCACGTCGGCCGCTATGAAAACCTAAACTTAAAGTATTTCTCCACAGAACAGTAAACATATACGATATACTCATCAAAGAGACGAAAAACATCGAACATGAAGCTAAAAAACGTAACAATAAATCAACTAATGAAACTTTACCCAGCTTCACAAAACTCTCATGATGTCTCTAAATCATCGACACAAATGACAGACAAGATCAAATAAAAGCAACAACAAGTGTTTAGGAGATACAACTCCAAATAACTACCTAAAATAAGAAAGAAGACCACTAAAGAAACTCCTCCAAGGCTAACTATGACTCGAGCAGGTGACACTTCCCGGTTTCCTTGTCCTGAAAAATAGAAGGTTGGGTCAGACCCCAACAAGTAAATTTCGAAACCTCTAAAACCTTAATAGACAGTTTCAAGAACTACCAAGATAAAATAGGAAACTCCAAAGCATATAAAGGTTCCAAAATTAGTATCCGAGTTGCGGCCGTTAAAATAAAATAAGCCACATATGTAACCGACAACCAAAGCGATATGACAAGTTGGTGTCCACGTTGAATAAGAGTATGGTCCACAAGGTTACCCTTGTGTTAGCGCCGACCGAATAGGCAACTCCAAAGCATATAAAGGTTTCAAAATTAGTATCCCAAGCAAATTAAGCCCCAAGTGAAGAACAACAAAGAAAAGAATCACCAAGCTCCAAACTCCAAGCCCTTCTTCTTCTAAATTTTCTCTCACTAGAAAGCCACTACCCCTCTCAAACTCTTTAACTCACGGTTGAAGGGGCAAAAAGGAAAGAATAGAAAGTGTGGGCAGTAGGGTTATTAAAGGGGCATTTTGGTACTGATGCTAAGGGCACCTCAAAATTTTATTTGGGGGCTCTACAAATAATTCCCCAAATTATCTTAAACTTAACCTGTTATCAACCCTAATATTTTGATAACTTATAGTTAATAGAAAATGGTTTAGGCTTTGTTTGTTATTATGATAATTTTTTTAATCCAAAGATCCATTTTCACTTATTAGATCACTCAACGCTACGAGAGATCCATTTTGTTTCAAAGAAGAGGATGAAGCGCTTCATGGTCCTGAAGTACCATTCTTGAGTGCTAGTAGCACTTTGTCATAGTTAACACAATGTATTAGATCTAATATTTCTTTTGCAGTAAATCTTTTAGCCAGGTATAGTTCAACATTGACCGAGAGACATTGGTCAGGTGTAAAATACATTCTTCGTTATCTAAGAAAGAACGATATATATGAGATTGTTTTATTCAGAGAACTCATCTGGAAATGCACAAGTTGAAGGATGTACAGATGCATGATATCTCTCTGATCCGCATAAAGGCATCTCAGTGACTAGATATATTTTCAAAAGTAGTGGCACTACCTTCTCTTGGTGGTCAAGTAAACAAAATATGCCGATAACGTCTTCAAACCACTCAAAAATTATTGCTCTCCACGAATCCACTAGAGAATCTGTATGATTAAGATCAGTTGTAAATCATATAAGAAGTTCATGTGATCTCCCTCAGACCACAAACTAACCTACAATCATATGTGAAGATAATTAGTCTTGCAATGCTTAGATAAAAGAAGGATATATTAAAGATGGTAGAACTAAGCATATCTGAGCAAAATTATTCTACTATCATAATCTTCAGTAGAGTCACGAAATTGATATCTTGAAGATACAATCATTGGAGAATTATGTCAATCTATGTACTAAATCTTTAGCTACTACAACTTTCAGAAAATTAGGATGTTGGATTGGAATGCAACAAATACAATCTAACTGTTAATAAGTAATGAAATTTTATAAGTATCGTTAGTAACTATAGTAGGCATCTATGCAAGTGAATGTTGTTAGATTTGAATGATGTAGCTGAGTGTCACTGAAGTTTTTACACTAGAAAATGGCGATTTGATCTCCATTTATGTTTCTCTAATACAATGCCATTTCGTAGACATATATTCAGTTATACTATATGAAATGTCTTACTATCAAAAGAATAAAATTCCATTGCTTCGATAAAATTACTAGTTTAATATATCATCTTCCATAAGTAAGAAGCATGTGAGATCCCAGATGAGAACTACTTGTTATTGTTGATCCAAGTGTTTTAAGTATGCATGCTTCTTTTAAATCTGCTCCGTGAAATAACTATTTACTTCCTCGTCTTGTTCTTCTTTTTTCTTTTTTTTCCCTAAGATTCATACTTAAGTAGCACCCAATGTTTGCTTTCGTAGCAGACTTCATAACTTTCTGTCTAGGGCTTGAGCAATATCTAACATTTGAAATCTAGAATATAGGTAGTTTAGGTTCCATTTTATCTCATGCTCTTTTTTTACAATTACATGTTTAATGAAGCTTGTAAGTAGATGTACCTCAACTAGAAAAAAGGCTTGTCGTGTACGTGGTAGTACAAAATTATTGATGTGCGGGGTATCTTGTTTTGATGTAAGAAAGTCTTGTGCACCTAGCACCCCATAACTTAGAGGACAATTGGGGGTATATTGTTTCCATCAATATTTTCCATCAAACTCATCAAATATGAAAATTTCATTATTGCTTTTCGACGTTGAAGATTCTGAGTAGACAGTTTTGTGAACTTTCGTATTGATCATGTCTAGTTATGTTTCCATGATCCAGTCTAGTTTATGTTTCCATAGACAAAATTGATGAACTAAAAATTGCAGATTACCTGCTAATGGTTCCATCTTAATGCAGTTAGATATATGATTTTAGTAGTTGCTATTCCAGGACACAATAGCTGAATACATTTAGGTAGCTGAGGGGATAAACATGTGAGTTCTTGATGTTGATTGAAATCTTTCTAAGGTATTCTTGATATAAAAAGATCTTTTGTATTTTCATGTACAATTTATTTTTATTCTCAAGTTAAAGAGTTCCAAGATACATAGATATCATATGGTGCAAGTTTTGTTATGTTTTAGAGTTTCTTTTTGTGTTCTCATAAAACATTAATTTAGTGTGATGTTGAGTTAAGTTATATTGCTTATGTTTCCCTTAACATGTTTACATTAATGCTCTTGCTCAGAGCACCGAAGATCTCCTCTAACGATGTCCAGGTAATTCAATAAGTATCTCTTTTCTCATTGCGTTGTATTTTTCTACCTTAACTAGACAAGATCAATATGGAAGTGTACAAAACTATAGTCCAAGTGTTTGGTTTACAATCTCAGAACTTGATATACTTCTCTGAGGATAAATATTCTCAGTATAGTACTACTTTTACCTATAAAAGAATTTTGATTCAACATTATACTGCTACCAGATTATTCAAATGCTAAAAGAGAGAGTGGGACAAGATGAACAAACATATGTGAATGATTAATTATAAGTTTTTCTTATCACATCGCACTTAATGTTTCCCACTAATATCTTAATTCTTGGTTGATCATATCTTAACTTTTTCATTGTGGTTGCCCTTTTATTTGAGTGTTTAAATTATTTATATGGTGGTGTTAACTTCAGATTCGTATTTGAATCAGGTGGTAAATATATTTGGAAAACAATACAAAGTAAGTTCGTCAAAGAGCGTCTCAACTTCTTTACAACATTTGGAACACGTTTATTTTGCATACAATATACTGTTTTTTAATGTTTAGACTCTCACGATGGAAGGATTACAGTGAAGTATTAATGAATGAATCAATATGATGCAATTTTGTAATCTATTAGTTTGAACGAAGTTATTTAATAAATTCAAGGCTACTGATTATAATTCAATGATATTTATATTAAGGAACATATTTGTTGCAACCTTTTTACTACGTCTATATTATAGTTGAAACAATTGATACGACGGGCTTTTTTCTACACCCACCGTGTAAGTAAAACATAATACAAATTCTTTGGTATGCCTAAACTGTAATTGAAAAGGAAATTAATATGGATACTTTGATGCGGGAATGTCGTAACAAAACGCATTAGCTACATAATTTTGCTACAACCTTGTCATAAGTAAAAAGAACCAACGGTCATATTTTGTAAAAATAATTTCACCCTTTGTTATGGACTTTGGTGTAACAAAAAGCTATCCATTAGTTATGAATCTAGAGCTGTAGCAAATAGTTCGTAACAAATACTATTTGTTACGGGACTTTCAACTACGGACAATGGCCCATAACAAAAGCTCATTGTTATGGATTTTTACATATTTGTTATGGTTTGTGACTGTAGCAAAAAGCGATATGTTGCGTAGTGAGTTGATATAATCAGGAGGATATCTTCATCAAGGGAGAATTTTATCAAGAGAGTCAATGTTACTGGACTTCTACGTGTTGTACTCGTTTTCCCTTCATTTATATTTACTCCCCAGGGATTTATTGACATTGTTTTAGCGAGAGAGCTTATGCGTGTCCAACACTACTCTAAGTCTTTAAGGATCGTATTCTTTTTCCTTCAACCAAGTTTTTCCCTCTGGATTTTTGACAATGTTTTTAATAAGACAATTATCTTAGAACAGTGGACATCCAAAGAGGAGTGTTATAATGGACCACCATTCCATATGGTTGTCCACCGATAACTACAACTGATGCATGCATATACTTAAAGATGAGAAATAACCATCTATGTAAAGGAAAGTTAATACGAGTTTAATTTATAGAAATATATACACCATATTATACTTAAAGATGAGAAATCATGCATTAGTTAATTCTTTGTATCTTAAACAACATATTATACACCAAACATTTCAAATTTATAGAAATATATACCCTCGTATTCTATTGCAATTGATCAGATGGCCAATCATGATCCAAAGTGTGTAAAGTCTTGCTTAGGCCACCAATTTTAAGGGCCTCCCCAATCAGAACTTAATCAAGAAATCGGGTTGGGGGCTTAAAGGATTGGACTAGGTGAACCCCGTAACTTGTTTCTACATTCTCTTTCATATATGCGGCCCCTAATTTTAACAATATAAACCAATCCTAATATTTTTTTCATAAGCCTTTCATTAAAACACAAATAAGTCCTACAAGAAGTAATCAATACAATATATGGACTACAAAAGATTAACTTTAAAAGGTGTAAACAACTAGTTTCCTGGTTACAAAACATTAAAGGTTGTGGACAGAGAATGTGCCATGTCGTTGCACCCACGTCGACAGTAGTGAATAGACGCGTTGTATGTGAAGAGACGACTAAGTAGCAGTGCGATATCATCCTGGAGTCTCCAAGGGATTGAATCTGAATTGTCGGAAACAAATGCAACGATAGATAGTGAATCCCCACTCGAGTATTAGTTCCTCGTCCGTAGCTCGTCTGCTAGTTGTGTTCTGAGTAGAAACCTCATGGCCTCACTGTGGAGAGTTGATTTTGGAGCAAACCGTTTTTGCTTAGAGACTAAAATGTCGTCGATGTTCGATCTCACCACCGCAGCAGCTGAGGCCCCTAACTGTGTAAAGGCCCCATTTGTGTTTATCTTGATCTTTCCCAATAGAGGAGGAGTCCATACATATTCCTGCATCATGATAAAGTTAGTGGGTGTAGAAGAGTTAGGAGAAACTAACCTTTGATGGGTTGATGCTCGGCGATTGATCTCTCGAATATCGATCGGGACCCTTGACAAAATTAAGTTATTTCTGGCCTTCCACCAGTACTATATTAGATAAGTCTACTCTAACCATATCTCATTTTTGTTGTTCTTTTGAATGAGTAGATATTGTATTGTAGTCACAGGATCTGTGTGAATGCTTTTTTTGAGTTCTGTGTGTCTTAAAGAGATAAGTTCTTGGAATTTGATGCAGTCTCCAAATAGGTGGGATATTGTTTTTACTTTCGAGTGGCAAATAGCACAAATTTGGTTGATGTTTTGAACCCTTGATCCGATATTGCCAAGGACCGCAATACCATTATGGAGTAATATCCATATGAAGAGTTGTATTTTTGGATCCATTGTGTTCTTAAACCAAAGTTTCATCCAAAGGAAATCAGATATAGTTTGGTTGAGAGTAGGTCTCGGTTTAACAGTAAAGTAATAAGATTTGGATGTAAACTTACCTGATTCGGTAATACTCCAGGTGAGTTTATCCTGCATAGTTATAAGCGGGACATTGATCTCTGAGATAACTGGTATAGTTGGCTCATCAAAATATTGTTGCATCAGATTGTAGTTCAAGTTGTTTGTTGCTGCATCAATTAAATCTGTAACCCTTTGAACATGTCTAGGAAGTTGTATTACTGTAGTCTGGATACGATTTGGTAAGGAGGGGATCCATGGGTCAGAGAGAATGTCAATTTTGATACCATTGTTGACCGACCAGAAAATATGTTGTTGTAATTCGGTACGAACCTTAATTAAGGACCTCCAAAGAGAAGTAGAAGGGAAACCAATTCCTAATAAAGTGGGTTACAATTAATAAATTAGGTTAGGAACTTATAAGACATTACCCTAACAAACTTTAATCCTAGTTAATTTTCTGAATAGTCACTTTCTCTCATGTTTTGTACCTCTTAGTCTACATCACTCTATTTCTCTCTACACACTACTCATGTATGTGTATATCTCTCTCTCTCTCTCTCTCTATCTCTATTCTCTTTGCACAATTATACGCATATATAGATAGTCACACGTCTATTTTTTTTTATTGGACTCCAAAAGTCAATAAATTTGGATGACATTAATACATCGTGAATATAATATGCATTACATTAGGGTGAGCACTATAACCACCACATTAAGACATTTTGGGCCTAAAGGCTATATAAAGACCCTTAGAGCCATTATAAGGGGCCTCAAAGCCCATCCATTCCCAGATGTACTTTATTTATTGCCTAAATTACATAGATAAATCTTGGTGATAAACTGCTTTCACCGAGACTCGATCCCGAGACCTCATGGGCTTAAGAGGGATGCCCAACCACTACACCAAAGGGTGGTGGACGTAATACGTATATGTCGAATAAGAATGCTAATAAAATGTTTTAAAATTGAGCGAAATTTGACCAAAATCGACTTGAATGGTCAAATTTCGTGTCACAGAGTTACTGAGTTAGAGAAAGAAAAATGGGACGAGATTTGTTGTCCACATTAGATTTTTGATAGGTTGTCTTATTTTATTTAGACATCCAACCATTTCTTTTATTCGATAATTCGAATTTCTATCTCCTTTCGACAACCCCTTTTTTATCTGTATAAGAACAAATGTTGATTATCTTAGCTACGATAAAAAAAAAAGCTTTCTCAATTTGTGTATAAATACAAAATAACTATCCAAAAATATCATCAATAATTTCCCAAAAATTTCAGCAAAAAATTTCTTGACATTAGCAACCTAATTTAGTGAACTTTTTTCACAAATGTTAGTGTCATTCAAAATTAGTTACGCATTTAAATTGAAACTTCATTTTATTGTAGGCGCGACGGTACCTAGGATACTTATAAAATATAGGACCACATTTTTTTGGCGTTGGGCCACTATAAATTCAAGGCATGCCTGATTGATCATCGCAAATATACGAAAATTCATTAATTATTCTTCCTTTTTCAACATCTTCTGTTATTGTTATGGTACACCTTTCATTGTCTTCTTTTTTTTGTTGTTTTTCTATGGGTTATTTCCCAAATAGCCCCTAACTTTGTGACCAGCTTCCTGCCTAGCCCCTAACTTTATCAAATATTTCCATATGGTCCATTTTTTCAGTTACAGTTAGCACACTGTTAATTAGTCATCACCTTCTCTCCTCCATCTCATCTACTCGCCACCTCATCATCTTCACCGGCGAAGGTCACCGACTAATTTTTCGGCCGGCGACCTTCAAATATTTTAAAAAAAGTTATTTTATAATTCTTCAAGAACAGACCAGATCTAGGTCTTTTTTTTAGAAAAAAATTGTTTTTTGACAGAGAGAGAGGAGAGAGAAAATATTTTTTTTAATGTTTGAAGGTCGCCGACCAGAAAATTTACCGACCGGCGACCCTCGCCAGTGAAGACGATGAGGTGGCGAGAAGATGATGTAGCAGAGAGAGAAGATGAGATGGAGGAGAGAAGGTGATGACTAGTTAACGGTGTGCTAACTATAATTGAAAAAAGGGACCATATGAAAATATTTAATAAAGTTAGGGGCTAGGCAGGAAGCTGGTCACAAAGTTAGGGGCTATTTCGAAAATAACCCTTTTTTTTATTTTTTATTTCGTTGTCTTCTATTCTATATATATTTTATAACTCTTTCATTAAGACACTATTAGTGAGAGTACAATAGCAATAATAGTTTTTCAATCTTTCCTCCTCTCTATTTGTTATTAATTTGAACAGGTGTAAGTTTGTTGGAAAATCAATAAAATACAAATTGACTCTAGTTTTTTTTTTTTTTTTGTTGTTGAACTACAAATTGATTCTAGTTGGAAAATCCAACAGTCCCACAACAGTGAGAGTGTGAGACTGATGTTTGGATGGGATAGAGATAAAGTGAGAGCGAGAGAGATCTCATCAAGAAAAAAAAAAATGAGAGTGAGAGAGAGATATGCCTAGCTGGAAACCAACGTGACAATACAACCTGGGTCTGTAACTTGGTGTTGTTAAATTCAATCCACAGGTTATATCTTTAATTAGGGGCATTTTTCTGGTTTTAGCTCTGAAACCAGAAAAGATACCCATCACTCCAATTCCACTTCTCTCTCTCTCTCTCTCTCTCTCTTATCATTCGCAAAACCGATTGAAAGGTCCCCCAAGAGAAAAGGAGAGATATCATCACTCAGAGGGTTGGCTTTCGCGTGTTTCTTTTAGGGTTTGCAAGATCCTAGAAAGAACTCTCAGATCTGGTCGAAATTATTCTCCTCAGGTTTATTTTTCTTAATTTATATTTTCATATCCACTTTTCAAGTAATGTTGTTTCATTTTTGCTTTTAATTCCGATCTCTAATTAAAATGTTTAATTTGATTGTGGCATTGTTGTTTAGGTGGTTTTTATTGTACAATTTTGTGAATAATGTTGGAAATGATTGTGAGTTTGTGGTTGCATTAAGTTGATTCAGATGAATTTGTAATTGAGGAGATAATGTTCTTGAAATTAGATGCTAATTGTTAAAAAGGGAGAAAAGATTCCAAGAACTTTGATGCAATAGAAGTTATTTACTGTGTTTCATGAAAGGAAAAGTGACCAACAGAAGAATGAATTTGTGATGTAACAATGTGTTTAGAGAACAGGGAAATATTTCAAAAAGATTGGGCTGCTCATTTTACTTTCGGGCATTCATGTAGTAAACTTCTGATCATGACACATTTATGCGTGAGAACTTCGTAGTTTAGGTTCCAAGCTAAGCACTTGAAGACTAAGACAGTTAGTGAGAACTCGAGTTTTTGATTGAGGACTCTTTTAAATAGTCATTAGGTGATTCAAACAAAACAGTTTTTCCCAATAATTTTGTTTTTCTTATTAAAGATTTAGATTTGTGAGGGAACAATTTAGAGGTGAAGGAATCATGCGTCATCATCAGAAAAGAAGAGGACTTGCTATAGAAGGAATACCCACAAATCGCACTTTGTATATGATGTATTAGGCGTGAGGCGAGGCGCTTCCGTTTCATCCCAGCTTGCCTAGGCGAGCGCCTCACAAAAATCAAAAACAGTATCTTTTCTTTCTTACATTACCGTAACCAACTACTCAATTCTTCTAGTGTCACACCTGATACTTAAGTTCCTCGAATGTGTGTGTGCCCGCGCATGTTTTTCTGTTTTTTTCTATTTAGGTTCTGGTATACAACCTGGCATGGATTCTGTACTAATTTTAGTTATCTAGTATCTTTTGTTCCACCTCTTGTGTATGTATGCGAGCTCTCACAGTTTAAGAGGCAGAGGATGATATACGTTATGTCATAACAGTTTGTGCATTTCAATGTGTTTCCAGAACATATTAACTGGTAGTTCATTTATTGTCTTAACATATTGTCGTTTAAATGTCTATAGAGAACATAAGGTGCTAAGATGGTGGCTCAGGGCTTTACAGTGGATTTGACTAAACCTCTTGTCTTCCAGGTTGTATTTGATTCCTATTTCTTTTATGTTCTTATCTTTTAATGGTGTTAAAAAGAGAGATAAAAAAAGCCTATTTCTGCCACTAGTCAAAGATAAAGAAAAGCTAATGTTAATTACTTAATTGGAGTGGTTCCTACATTTCGAATCTTGCTTCTCGGTTCATATTTGTATATTATTTTCTTGGACATCTTTCTTTGAAGTGCACCACATTTGTGTTTCATCACTCTGGACATTATCGATATCTTTGTTTACTTTCTCAAGGATTTACTGGTTCTGTTTGGCATCTCCATGTTTTAATCCCATCTGCTATGAAGTCACTAACTTTGACGTACTTTTGAAAATATAGTGGATCACCTAGAATTGTCTATTTATTTCTGTTTTAACATCTCCACTTCTTATAGGTTGGTTATCTTGGAGACACTTACCAGGAGTGGGTTCATCAGCCTATTGTTAGCAAGGAAGGGCCACGCTTCTTTGAAAGCGACTTCTGGGAGGTATTTTTAAGTGTGTGCATGAGCGTTCAGTGTCTCTATGCAGATGGATATGCGTTACATGTTCTAGATTTGGTCATAGTTTACCTTCCTTTTGCTAATCATAAGAGCATGCATTGACCTCTTTTCCCCATTTTTTGGGATCAAAAGATCTTAATCATACACTCTTTTCTTTCTTCCATGGGTTACTTGAGGATTGATCTATTGTTGGATCTCTTGAGGAGTTGCCCCTCCTTAACTACCCTATTTCTACTTGACTTGAGCTCATTCAGGTTTGAACTTTGAAAGGAAAGAATCTTGTAAGTAGAAGAAATAAGGTAATTAATCGAAGGACGAAAGGCCATGACAAATAGTACCCAAGTAGTTGACCTGTCAAACATGATAGCTGATAATTTCTCTGTTTGACAAAAGAACCTCAAATTTCTTGCAAGTGGATACTGAGTTACCTACAGCCGAGGAGAACGACCTGTCAAGCAAATAGCACATCACTTCAAACATAAAGACTAAAAACCCATGGGACCAGTAACTCCATTCATGGATGATTACGTTGAGTTGAATCTTCTCATCCTCACACAACTTAAAGTCCTAAAAGCTAAAACCTTGACCATATTTATAAAAGGAAGCTTATATAGTACTAAGCTTCCTGGCTATGTTAAATCATTAATTGTGCTATCATTGGATTAGAAATGTATATTCTTCTGACTTGTCAGGATGATATATACGGTGAGGAGGTTATTCGAACCAAATATCAACTCTTTGTATTGGCTTGTTTTTCTGCCAGATTTGTGCTCACAAAACCTTAACCATGCATCATTGTTTATATATCACTTTGATCTGTTGGATACATATGTTATATTTTTTACTGACGTTTGGCGTGGGAACAGATGTTGACTCGTACAGTTTGGTGGGTGATTCCACTAGTTTGGATGCCAGTTATTTCTTGGTTAGTGTGTTTATCTATTAAAATGGGGCATACACTTCCTGAGGCGGTTTCAATGGTAGCTGGAGGGATATTTATTTGGTCATTACTGGAATACACTTTGCACCGCTTCCTTTTCCACATTAACACCACGAGCTACTGGTTAGTTCAATATTTATTTATTTTCTGCGGGGAATGCTGTATTTAGTTTTTTTTTTCTTTCCTTTTCTACTTCATTTATAGTATTTAGCCATATTCACTAAAAATATTGAGAACGTGCCACAGGGGAAATACATTGCATTATCTTCTTCACGGCTGCCATCACAAGCATCCTATGGATGGATTACGTCTTGTTTTCCCTCCTGCTGCAACAGCTATTCTTTGTGTGCCTGTAAGTTTCTCCTCCTCCCTCTCTTGTCATGTCATAAAGAATAACGTGCTTTTTGAACTCCTTATGTCACTATTTACTAATAGGAACAACTGCAATGTTATTTGGGGTGAAAGGTGTGACGGGGCCGAGGAGTCTGAAATTAGAAGGCAGGGCGAGTTGAGTTCCCATTATATGTAAATATATAGTTACGGTACACCTTATATTGTAAAATGTGCCCATTTCATATGCATAATATAAAATATGATAAATTTGTAATTAGGTTTACAAATAAATGATATATTATTGTGTGTGTGTGACCATATACCAAAGTCTAGTTTCAAATAGGAGGTAACTCAGAAAGGCAAGGCGCCAAAATATAGAATGGATCTTTTGCAGAGGTGGTCCGGCAAGGGGCCGGTTTTATTCCTTGAGTAGAAGAACATTGTGAAACGAGACAATATATATTTAGGGTTTTACTAAAGTTTATCACTTGTATACATTTCCTGTATTGCGTCTGACTGATTTTGTTGTGATCTTTCGTGCTAGTGCTGGTACTTGGTTAGTCTCTTCTCAACTCCTACAACTACCCCTGCTTTATTTGGAGGCGTTTTGTTGGGCTATGTAATATATGACTGTACCCACTACTACTTGCACCATGGACAGCCAACTAAAGAAGTTACTCGAGATCTGAAGGTGAGAATTAAAAAAAATAAATAAATAGATTGTTTTACATATAAGCTATCCTTAAAAGTGTAACCTTGCAACATCGTAGGATGAGACGAAGAAAATGATGACTTTTCTCTCCGTTTGTGCTGGTTGACTGAAATGATAAGTTGCTTGTTTCTATTTCAACAATGACATGATTTAATGATCCCATCTGCAAAAACGTAGACTAGGAATAGCCTAAAACTGTAGGGTGGCTTCGATTGTATAAAAACTATTATCGTCTAAATGCTGATCTATAGTTCTATACGATGCTTTTAGGCCATCCTACTTTTACTGTTTTACAAGTAGAATAAGGGGTCTGCAGCATTTCTGCGTCTGCTAATCAAGAAGGAAAATAGTAAACAAATTCCAGTTTGTGTTGACTAAAGCAATTATTTTGTTTGGGTTTTGATTATTTGCAGAGATATCACTTAAATCATCACTTTAGAGTTCAGACGAAAGGATTCGGGATAACTTCATCACTGTGGGACAAGGTATTTGGAACAGTACCGAAGGGTGCCGAGAAGAGCAGATGAATAGGGTGGTTGTTTGTAGTAGTATTGGTTTTGGTTGTAATGTATCGATGAAAAGAGAAGCCAATTTTCTTGTTTCCAGTTAATTCCATCTATGTTCTTGTTACCATCCATTCTTTATTGTAAAATCATGACTTGGGTCCAAAATCATGTTGCTTGTACTATTATTATTTTAATCTTTGAAGGGTCAGAGTGTATCAGAGGACAGTTTAAAATTTTTGTACATTTTTTCAGGGAGAAAAAGCATTCTTTTTTTTTTGTTGAAACATGCTAGAAAACATTTTGGAGTTTTGCCCTGTATCCAACTTTCTGTTCTTGGTATTATTAAAAGGAGTTTGAGATGTCGCTTATGGCATGGTTATTGTGCTTTCTGGATGGATACCTTTCTATGCTTTGGTATATATGTTGCTCTTACAAGCAAGTAGATTCGAGTTGGGTAAAAAAGGTAAAGATTGAAAACCTAAAATATCACGGCGAGTTAACTAAACATATGGTCTGATTATTCTGTGGGTGGTGCGTCAAAAAGCAATAAGTTGATCATTAATTGGTTGGTGGTCGAATATGAAGGGGCCAAAGGTGCAAGATGAGGTACATGCTAGAATGGCCTTGGGTGTTCATGCATGTTATAGGTGCAAGATGAGTTTCATAGGACAAGACGGAATAGAAGATACAAGTTAAGAGTTAAAGAAATGGGCACAAACCGGAGAAAAAAAATATTGCATTAAGGAGAAATCAAGAAAGAAATGAGAGACGAATTATGAATTTGTTCCATATATATGTTAGAAGAATTGCGAGTGCAGCGGAGCGATTTTCTGTTCTGGTGGAGATTTAAATTTTTTGAGGTGGCGCCACCTTTCTAGGGTGGTTATTGGCAGTTTCAGTCGGTTACGTTATATCCGTGCTTTCTCCTTTCTTTTCTCCTGTTATAGTTATCTTGTCGAGTTTTAGTCTCTTTTCATCCTCATTCTCCTACTTTCTCTCCTTAATTTCATCCTCATATCCCCCTTTATTATCTCCTTATTCTTCTCTCACACACTATGGACGCTACCAACTCAGAATTGTTACAACAATTTGCGGAATTAACAACGGAAGAACCGTCTATTCAAACTGTTGATGGGTTTGATCAACTAAGTTTAGAACCCACGATAATCAGACATGGAGTTATTAAATTCTGCAGTGACAAACGAATTGATATTAGTCAGGCGATGATCCAATTATCTAAAGTCTTGTATGGCCTGAATATATTCTCCCTTACAGAAATTAAAGAAAATCATTATCTTATACGTTTCTCAACGAGTATGAAATTGGAAATGGCCATAGATCACTCTTTATGGGTCATTATGGAAGAATTAATCATCTTATAGGAATGCAACGACCAAATCGCCCCAATTGATCACACTTTCGACAAAGTGTGGTTTTGGGTACAAATGCATGGTATTCCTATGAGACACCTCAACAGTACCAACATCAACAGGCAAGCCTCAACTATCGGAAATTTTAAGCCTACCACTCAGGAAGACACATTAAAATGGACGGCTTTTAGAAGAGTTCGAGTCGAAATCCCAATCGCTAATTCATTACCGAAGAGGGTGAATTTGAATTTGTCTAATACTCAGTTAATCTCAGTTGAATTGCACTTTGAGAAGTTACCCATGTTTTATTTCTCTTGTGGTCGAATTGGCCATACCATTAATTTCTGCCCTACCCTTTTACATTTTGGGGATCTGCTTAAATTAAGTATAACCGAGGAACAAAGAGCCTACCTTACGTTGGCCATGCAACCTAAATATTCTGATAAGTTTAAATTTCCTTTAAACATTATAGGAAATGGAAGAGAAGTTGAATCCTTCACAGGAACAAACTTTTCTCACAATTCGGGTGTTTTAGGTCCAGCCCCTGATGGTAGAAACCATGAACAAGAGCCTATTTCGGCTTCCTCTCTTAATACTAACTTTGGGGTTGTTTTGGACAAGATTAACAAAGTGTAGAGAACTCGCTTATCTACTCTGGCCAACACCAATTCTACTCTATCCCCCACTCATTTTAATGATGGAATTAATACTGAAATGAACCCAGAACGTGGCGTCGAGGACGACGACAGACGAATCACCAAACGAATGGCACGACATGCCATATTGAAATCACCTTTGGATAAGGTCACGACTACCTTAAAGCCGATGGAAGAATGAGTATATTTGCGTGGAATTGTCGGGGAATTGGGAACCATCCGACAAAGAATGTCATATTTCAGTTCCTGAGGGCAGGCCCAATGTAGTTTTTTTATCTGAAACCAAATTGTCTAATTTGTGTAATTTTTCGTTTATTAGAAGTTTAGGTTATAGTAAATTTCATCAAATTCACTCTACTGGTAGAAGAGGAGGTCTTGCCTTCTCTGGACCGATGATATTAGTATTTCTATTAATTATTCGAATCCAAACTTGATACATGCCACTGTCTGATACTTCTATTAATAATACTTGAGACTTGTTTACTATTTATGGGCCTCCTCGTATTCAGGATAGATTATGTTTTTGGAATAATTTAAAATTGAAGTTATCTCAAGTTACTAATCCTTTTGTCTGTATAGGAGATATGAATGCAATAGGTAACTCCTTAGAAAAACATGGAGGAACACAAATCATCCCCTTCATAAATCAATTCCAGTCTTTCATCCAACAAAGTAAACTTATCGACCTTGGCTTCAATGGGCCAGCATTCACGTGGACAAATAATAGAGATCGAGTTCATCTCACTCAAGGAAGGTTGGACAGAGCCTTAGTATCTTCATATTGGCTTCTTCAATTCCCTGACGCGGGAGTGTTTCATCTACCTAGATATGCTAGTGTTCACACACCTATTCTACTCAAATTAAAAGTGGTTGGACAGATTTTACCAACTATTCAACGATTTGAAATGGCCTGGACCAAACACAGGGAGTATAAAGATACTTTTGAGAACAATTGGAATCAAGCAAATGGGAATTTTTATGAAAAAACACAAACGGTTAAAACTAATCTGATTGCGTGGAGCAAAAGATCTTCCATATGCTTCGGGATAGATTGAAAGCACTCCACAAAAGATTGGTGGACATTCAAGCTTTAAATCTTAATACTGAAATCATGGATTTAGAAAGTTCACTTCAAGAGGAAATAATTTATATAGAGGAAGTGGAAAAAACAAAATGCGAGCAACGGGCTAGACTCAAATGGGTTAATAATGGGGACCGCGGTACGAAAGCTTTTCATGTTGCAATGTATGTAAGAAGGAAAAAAAATAGAATCCATCAATTAAAACTGCAATTAGGTAACCTTAGCTCTAATGAGAGTGAAATAGCAAAAGATCTAACTAGTTTTTTTCAGAATTTGTTACAGCTGAACCAGTTAGTCAACCGCCAATGGAAGTTCTCAATGCATATAATAAAGTGATCTCAGACGAAAACACCAACGCCATCTCAGGCATTCCAACGGCAGAGGAAATTAAAAGAGTTGTAATGAATATGGGACGAAATAAAAGTCTTGGACCTGACAGACTACCGTGCGGTTATTTTCAACATAATTGGGACAAATTTGGCAACAAACTCATACTTTTCGTATAAAGTATATTCAGATCAGGTTCCATCGATTCTTCCCATAATTATACAACTCTTGCACTGATTCCTAAGGTCAAAAATCCGAGTTGCGCGTCTGATTTTCGTCCAATCTCACTATGGAATTCCATTTACAAATTCATCACCAAAATAACAGCAAACCGTTTAAAACCTTTTCCTGAAGAAAATATAATGTGGACCCAAAATGGTTTTGTACCGAATAGACAAATCTTGGACAATATTGTCATAACACAAGAGTTGTTATACTTTATGCATGGGTCCAGGGCTAAAAGTGGTGGCTTTTCACTAAAAATGGATATGACAAAGGCATACGACAGGGCGAGTTGGCAATTTATGGAGCAAGTACTTAAGGCTTTAGGCCTAAAAGGAAAGCTCCTCCAACTTATTTTAACTTGCCTCACCACCCCAACTTTCTATATTCAGGTTAATGGTCACCTTTATGGGAGCTTTCAGAGCTCTCGAGGACTAAGGCAAGGGTGTCATTTGTCACTCTACCTTTTATCCTCTCGTCGCAAGCACTATCCCTACTTATTTCTCATTATGAATCAAAGTGTTTGTTCACGGGTTACATGGTTAATCCCACTAGTCCCTCAATCTCACATCTATTATTTGCTGATGATTTAATCATTTTTGGTAAAGCTACTAACAAAAATTTAACCCTTATTCTAGAATTCATGTCGATTTACTCCAGCTTTTCAAGACAGGCAGTTAATTATGAAAGATCCTCCATTTACTTCAGTTCAGGAGTGCCACCTACAATCAAAACCCAATTCCAGTCAATACTTCATGCTCCAATCATGACAGATCAATCAAAATATCTCGGAGCTCTACTTCTAAAACCAGGCAATAGAATCAAAAGCTATGGTTGGTTAAAAGATAAATTTCAGAAATCATTATCGGGTTGGAAATAAAAATTGGGTTCTCAAGCAGGAAGAACTGTTCTAATCAAATCAGCTCTAAGCCCTCTTTGTGTTTATCCTTTCAGTTATTAGATGGTCCCAAAACGAATTATTCAAGAGCTAGAAAAGGAACAGAGATCCTTTTGGTGGGGCCATGGTGTGGATGAAAGAAAACTGCATTTTATTAATTGGAATTTAATTAGTAGCTCATAGATACATGGGGGTTTAGGTATTCGATCTCTTATTAAAGTAAACGAGTCTCTTGTGGCTAAAATAGTGTGGCGTTTTTTAACAGATAAGCAGGCAGTTTGGGTCAAATTATTAACAGCAAAATACATCAAATAGGGAGATTTTTGGATAGTTGATCAACACAAACCTGCTTCACATTTTTGGAAATCCATTCTCCAAACTAGAAACACGATGAAAGAGACCATATGGATGATTGGAGATGGAAAGAGACACAAGGATAATGGAAGATGCATGGATCCCTGAAATGATAAATTACAAACCAATTTTAATGCAAAATCTTCCATCCAATATAACCTGGGTTGCTGACTTAATTGATCATAATATAAATCATTGGAAAGATCACATACTACATCAATATATCAACCCAGAATCGATTACAGCCATAAAAAATATAACCATACCAAGAAATCAAGCAAGGGACAGATTAATATGGATAAAGACAGGAAGGGCAATTTCACTACAAAATCTTACTATTCAACCATAAAAGTCAGACCAATACTTTCAATAGAAACATCAGATGTTCCCTGGTCGAAACTTTTGAAGAAGACTCAAATGGATCCTAAAATCCATCTTTTCATATGGAAGTTGTTACATGATGAGTCATCAACATTATCAAACATTGGGCAAAGAATCACTATGGTTAGTCAGTTTTGTCAAATGTGCTCAAGAGATGAAATCGAAACTGCTCAACATTTATTTGGGTCGTGCTCAAAATTTCGATCATTGCTCTTACACATTCAGGACTCTGATCTATTAGATCTGAGTACCAACTATATTGAAAATATCAGAAATCTACTGAATAAAGGAGAGGAATCGAATGACTTATGGTATAAGTACACTTATCTCTTGTGGAACTAGTGGAAGAGCCGAAACGAGCTTCATTTCCAATCATCAATGGTAGATCTAGCAAATATCTAGAGGAAGACTACTTTAGATTTACGCCAAAACCCTATATTGCTTGTTACTTCTCCTCTTTCTACTGTTTTGCAGACACAGATATGGATCCCACCAACTTTTGGAAGAATCAAGAAAAATGTTGACGGTGCTTACCGATACAATGGTGCAGCAGCAGCAGTTGCAAGAGATTGGAGAGGAGAGATAGTAGATTCGTTATCTTTTGCTTTTGCGCCGGTTTCATCTTTACACAGTGAAGTGAAGAGTTTTGGTTTAGGGTTAGAGTTGACTGAGAAACTTGACCATTATTCGTTCGATTTGGAGGGTGATTCACTGGCTGTGGTTAACCTAATAATAGACGGACAAGATTCAAGCCCGTGGCGATTGAGTCATGACCTTCACGAACTATGTGGCGCTTCGGGAAGAAAATCTGTGATTCTTACCCCACTGTATTAGAGAAGGAAATGTGGTCCCCCAAGAATTGGCTTCTTCAACTTTGACCCTTGCTTTTCATAATTAGTCCCTGTTTTTTGTGCTCATGTAAACATTACATCCTTTTGGATGTTTTTATATGCCTTTTGACTTTCACTGAAAAGATATATTTCTAGAAAGAATTCATAATCATTAGTCTAAATTTTGTAACAACTATTATTGATCAGGAAATTTGAGAAAATAAAAGAAGAAAAAAGAAGTGTTGACAAAAAAGGGACTTTGGAACTTGGGCTTCGAAAATAAGTAGCCTTCGATCTAAGGAGCCCAGACACCAACATTGTCCATTAACTTGGGAAGTATATAGGCACATGACGGTTCTAAGAACCACCACGCCGACATTCTTGACAAAACGTCTTGACTGAGTTTTTTTGATTAAACGTGTTGACTGACTTGCTTTGTTGCAATGACTGACCTGCTACAACTCCACTACAAACTTTCTTTTATATGTGTTCCAAACATGAATATTGTTTTTTTCGAATACATTAGAAAAGAAGATTCGGTCTCTAGAATCCGAAACATTTTTGAATAAAAATGGGATCTACAGTCTACTATCTGATCGAAACAACTGGGCAGCATACTCGGACCGTGACTGACAATTTAGGAGGCCAGTGCAAAACCTATGTCAAGAAAATAATTACGCAAAATGATAATAATAAATTTCGAAATAATTTAATTGTAAAAGAGATTAAATCGTGGATAAATTCATTCTTAACATACGAAATTGCGATACAATCGACCTAATGTTTTTTCATTCTCTCATTTGCTCAAGTAAAATTTTCTGGGCATACCCTATTTCCTATATCTCTCTTAATCTTCTTGCATCAATTAATTTTTGGATTAATTTCGGTTTGCCTCCTACTTGTGACTAACATACCATTTCATTCCTCAATTGTGTCTCGCATCTCATTCGAGCCTTCAAGACCTCCAGTTGTTTTTATTTTACTTCTTTTCCGTTTCAGCCATTAAGACATATCCTTCTACCACCAGTCTCTCTTTTCTATTTGAACTTTGCCCAATCAACAACAGAGCGTTAAACCCCGACCAATGGGGAAGAGCTTATATCATGTCGTCAAAGGCTTCAATAAGAAGGGTTTTGACGAAAAGGGTTCCATGCCTTCAAAGCTCTCCAGATCAGAGGGTTTCATGCCTAAAATCTTCAGATATGAGGATTTCACACTCGAAACCCTTCGGATTTGAGAAAGGCTTCCAATGGCCAAAAACCATTCAGCATGTCGAAGGATTTACTGCCTAAAACCCTTCATCATGTTGAAGGGTTTTTTTACATAAACCTTTTGATATGACGAGGGTTTCACGCCCATTCCCATTCTTAGAGATATTTAAAATCTGAAAGGATGGTATTTTGACGATGTTTTAATACCATTTAGCCGAGTTCTAGTAGTATAGACCAAAAGGATCTATGTTACAAATTGGTGCTTTGCCTTCCATATTTAGCTATTGACGTTGCTCTTGTCTGTAATAAGTATTCTACATACATAATATGTAATATACATTTATTTATCATTTATCTGTTGATTTAATTTACTAATTTATCATATATAATGTACATCATATATTCATTCCGCAAGTCAGCTCCGCATTGCTTCAGACTCATCCCTATCCAAAATCAGCTCTACAAGCCAGCTCTGCACTTCTTCAAAACTAGCTCTGTCCAGAGACAGCTCAACTCTACAAGCCAGCTCCGCACTACTTCGGACCTCAATTCTACCCGCGTCAGTATATGCAATGGTCTAAATGTCGAAAGCTCTTTAATAAAACGACACTGCTCGTACCACATGAAAATTTCTCTTATAATACAACATTATCTCAAATACAATGATGTTTCAATTCATGTCATATTTTGTCTGTGCAAAACAGGCTAAGGGCTTTAACGCCACAAAACTTAGTCTAACCCTAGACTTTCTCAAGCTCTAAGCTATGACTAGGGGACAAATAGACAGTGTACAATACTTCACGGGTTTCAAACGCTTCGTGATACTCCACATACACTGACTCGAGCATTCAAACAAGGCAAGCAACTCTGTTCACATAATGTAGTTTGCCAAATTGACCAGCTACTAAAATTTTGTACCATTGGAGTCTTGGACTTGTCTTGTTAGGACGGAAGTGGACAGAGGAGTCTGGGACTAAGGGGTGGGTGTGGCGAGGCGGGGATGTGTATGTATTCATTTTAGAGTGTCTTGCATGACCTAGCTGACTTTTGGATAGAGCTGGTTCTGAAGCAAGGCAGAGCTAACTTGTAGAGCAAAGCTGTCATTCGGAGCTGAGCTGACTTTAGACAAAGCTGGTTCTGAAGCAGTGCAGAGCTGGCTTGCAGAGCTGGATTATAGGAAAAATTGGAGTCTGAAGCAGTGCGGAGCTGGCTTGCAAAGTTGGATTATCTTCAAGTGGGGTAGACTCAGAGTTATGCTTTTGTTCGTCTCTTGGAGATATAGATATTGTCATTGACTTTGCTTGGCAAAGTGATTGTCGTTTCCTCCCGCTTGTCCCCTAGTCGAAGCTTGGTTTGCCTGCACGCCCCATGGTGGGAGGACCATCGACCCTCCGATGCCCAAGTCAGTAAGTGATGTAAAAGGTAAATTATTTATTAGTGAAATTGAGTTAGAAATAATACCGCTTTTGGTGTTTTGCATTCCAACTATTGTTGATGTCTAGACCTTCTTATGAGCGGAGCTTGTATGCTCCCTGTCCCACTACTTGGGTGATCAGGTAAGACCCTTTCCAAGTGGGAGCCAGTTTGCCTACTCCTGCCTGTTTGGTGTTCTGAAAGACCTTTTGAAGTACCTTCTGATTTCAAAAAATGGCTTTCCGTTATATCAGCATAAAAAGGGAGTTGATGCATGACAGCTTCCGTTATGTATGAATCCTCCATTATGATAGGGGTTGATTAGCGTGGCGTTCCTGCTTACAGCTCTGCTTGTTGCTCAATTTCCTGCTCTGCTTCCTGCTCTGCTTCTCTTTAGTCCAACTCCTTGCTCCTGTTCGTCTGTTCTCGAGGGGGAAAACCTGCAAAGGGTTCGAAAACCGCTCTGACGCTCAAGCCAGTCAGGGTGCTCTTTGCAGGACAAGAATGAATATTGATTGATTCTTTTTTTGGGGGAAGCGATCGTGTCCGGTGAAGGACGATGTGGGGGGCCTTTTATAGGCGATGTTAGGCCGACTGTGATTAGTGGCGGTGGTTAGGCGGTTGCCGTCCAACCGAAGGGCAAGTTTCCTCTCTTGAGTATCTAAGATTTCTCTCAGAGTCTATCCCGAATCTTTTATAAGTGGAAGTTCCTAAGTTCAAGGATTCTTCGTAGATATCTTGCCGGGGTGATAGACTCTAAAGGAGAAGTTTCCTCCTTTAGATACGTGGAGTCTAAACTGGCTTAAACACTTCGAGATGTGTGTCCAACTGAGATCTTTCTAGAAGTTTCGGGGTTAAGTCGGCAGGTCGCTTGGCGCTGCTGCCTCCCCAATTCTGGGCGTAAGACATTAGCCGAACCTGTGTGGACCCCGATTCCTTTGAAGACCCCATGGCTGATCTGTCCATGCCAAGGGCATTTTGCAGGGCTGGTTTTCTCTGGCCGACCTCCCAGTTAGGGGAATATTTGGTGGACCATCGGGGGCTCAGCTGTAGTGCTGCCTTAAGTCGGGTTGACAAAATTGACTTTAGGTTCTTGACTCTTCAGACGTTAGTAAGCGTTTGGACATTTTATGCATCATCATGAGTCCCGCCACTCCTTAATCAAAAGTAATGAGACTAGGGAGTAGAAGCAACTCGTGTGTTTTAAACATTGAAGACCTTGAAGTCAAGGATTTTACCTAGACTAGAGAGTTGTTTCGTGAAGCTCGGTCCTTCTTTCGATTTTCAAGAGCTGCATATTTCTGAGCTGATTTGTGCCGAGCTGAGAGATGCTATTGATGGTAAAACCTCTTTTCTTTAAGGTTGTACTTGCCAGAACTGATTCAAGCTGTGTTTGCATTGAAGGACGCGTGGTTTGTTCTCTCGAGACACGTTTCGACTTCTGCTCAAGCAATTAATTTCCTTACCATGCGTGATTCTGTGACGTCATAGCTCTGATCTTCTGATCGCGCGTTTTCGGCGACAATCATTTAGGTAACTGCGCACGACAACTATCTAGGCATGCACGGACACGTGGTGCCTTGCTTGTGGGGGAGTTGATGCGTTACCTCGAAACCTGCTAATATCTCATCGAATCTGATCAGTCTCGCGCTACGTATATCCCTTGGTCATTATTCCTCTGAGTGTTCCCGAGATGTGTTTGGTCTTTGCTTTAATGACCCTCTGTCTGTTTTAAAGAAGTCTCTTGGTTATTTCATTCCAGTATAAATAACCTTCTTTGGTTCTTTAACTCTTCATCATCGAAAGTTAGAGAAGATCCTTCCTTTGCAGATATTTTTCTACTTTGCTCCTTACCTTCTATTTTCATCGGAGACCCGAGATGAGGCCTCTGTTTGACTTCGTACTTGGTGTTCTCGTTGGTGATGTTTTTCCGATGATGGGGATAGTTAAGGGTAACTTTTCTGATAACCGAGATAGTTACCCGGGATACCAATTTAGGTCTTGCCCCAAAAATGGTGGTCTTGGCCAGGTGTCAGTCATGGCACTCCCGTTAGCAGAGGACCCTTTTTGCTAGATTGTCCCTTTCCCCGGTGCCCCTTTGAGGTTCTGATGTCGATCCACGAGGTATGGGTGATCTCGGTCCTTTTGGCGCTTTCTTACCTTCAACTTCTTTTAATTTGTAGCAATTCTTTCTGATGATGCATAAAAATGTCAAGACGTTGACTAACGTCTGAAGAGTCAAGATCAGACCTGAAGTTTACTTGCTGATGTCAAAAAATGGCTTTCCGTTAGATCAGCATGAAATAGGGAGTTGATGCATGACAGCCTCCGTTATGTGTTGTTGTTCTGTTAAGTTGAGTATTGTTATGCTCAGTGCCTCCACTTCTTGCTCTGCTTCCTGCTCTGCTCACTGCTCCGCTTCTTGCTACGCTTACTGCTCTGCTCCTTGCTCCCTGCTCCTACTCCTTGCTCCTTGCTTCTACTCCTCGTTCCTAGCTCCTAGTCCTGTTCGTCTGCTCCCAAGGGGGGAAAACGTGCAAAGGATTCGAAAACCGCTCCTACGCTCAAGCCAGTCAAGGTGCTCTTTGTAGTAAAAGAATGAATTTTGATTGATCCTTTTGGAGGGCGAGTTGTGGGAACTCTGAGTTTTGGGTGATCTTTTTAGGTTCAGAGATCGTATCCTTTGAAGGACGATGTGGGGGGCCTTTTATAGGCGATGTTAGGCCGACTTTAATTAGTGGCGGTGGTGAGGCGGTTGCCGTCAGACCAAAGAGAAAGTTTCCTCTCTCGAGTATCTAGGGTTTCTCTTAGAGTCTATCTCGGATCTTTGATAAGTGGAAGTTCATAAGTTCAAGGATTCTTCGTAGATATCTTGCCGATGTGATAGATCCCAGAGGAAAAGTTTCGTCCTTCAGTTACGTGGAGTCTAAGCGGGCTTAAACACTTCGAGATGTGTGGCCGACTGAGATCCTTCTGGAAGATTCGGGATTAAGTCGATAGATCGCCGAGCGCTGCTGCCTTCCCATTTCTGGGCGTAAGACATTGGTCGGATCTGTTTGGACCCCCCTTACTCCTCTGAAGACCCAGGGCTGATCTTAGGGGTGGCAATGGGTACCCGTTTACCCGAGAACCGAACCGACCCCGAGTCTTAATGGGTAGGTACTGGGTATAGGTTTTAGATCCATTAAGGAAATCGGGTCTTAAATGGGTATACCCGAAAGGACCCGACTAGGAGGCGGGTCCTTATCGGGTATATCCGCCGGGTACCCGACGGGTAATGGGTACCCGAGATAATACAAAAAAATACCCTAGATTATATAGTATTCTTGTACGTCAGGGTTTTTCTCACCAAGTTACCAACTCACCAAGTTATGAAATTTCTCAAATCCTCTTTTCCTTGGTTGAAAACTAATTTATAAAACACAAAAGTGACCGAGTTAATATAACATAAAGGTTCATTTCTTCTTTCTTGATTCCCCTAATCTCTAATCTCTTATACTCATCAAATATTGTACCCGAGATATTTGCTTATTTAAGGATCTATGTCGTTTATGATATTTCTTTTCACTAGATTCATGCAAATTCTTCTACTTTAAGAAATATTTGATATACTTTTGTGAATACCCAATGGGTACCCGATACCCGATGGGTACCCGAGAATTTTAAAGGTTCCGGTTCTGGATCCTTTGATTGAGGTACCGGTACCGGAACCGTCAAGAACCGAAACCGTTACGATTTATAGGTTCCGGTTCTGGATAGTTAAATACCCGAACCGGAACCGACCCGTTGACACCCCTAGCTGATCTGTCCATGCCAAGGGCGTTTGCAAGGCTGGTTTCTTCTGACCAACCTCCCAGTTAGGGGAATGTTTGGTGGACCATCAGGAGCTCAGCGATCCTGCTTCCTTAAGCCGAGTTGACCCAGTAGAATTCAGGTCTGATCTTGACTCTTCAGACATTGGTCAACATCTGGACATTTCTATGCATCATCATGAGTCCCGCCAATCCTTAGGCAAAAGTAATGAGACTAAGGAGTAGAAGTAACTCGTGTGTTTTAATTATTGAAGATCTTGAAGTCGAGGTTTTTACCTCGACTAGAGTTGTTTCGTGAAGCTTAATTTTTTTTTTCTTTTGATTTTCCAGAGCTGTGCATTCCCGAACTGGCTTGTGCTGAGTTGATGGAGGCTGCTGAGCTGAAGTCGAGGTTTTTACCTGGACTAAAGCTGTTTCGTGAAGCTTGTTTTTTTTCTTCTGGTTTTCCAGAGCTGTGCATTCCTGAACTGGCTTGTGCTGAGCTGATGGGGGCTGCTGGTAGTAAAACTTTCTTCCTCTACGTCTGCTTTTTGCCAGAACTGACTTGAGTTTTGTCTGCCTTAGATTGTTGAATGCGTGGTTCATCTTTTCGAGACACGTTTCTACTTCTGTCTAAATGATTAATTTCCTTTTCATGCGTGATTCTGTGACGTCACGTATTTGATCTTCTGACTGCCCATTTTCGGCGCTGATCTTTTTGGTTGATGTTCACGGTAACCTTTTCGGCATGCACGGACATGTGGTGTCTTGCTAGTGGTGAGACTGTCACGTCTCTTTGAAATCCGCTGATATCCTTTCCGCTAATTGATCTCGAGCTGTGGGTATTGCTGATCATCACTCCTTCGCGTGTTCCCGAGATGGGTTTTGGTCTTCGCCTTTAATGCCCCTCATCCGTTTCGAGGAGTCCTCTAACTGTCCTTTTCCATTATAAATAGCCTGCCTTCATTCATCAGTTTCCTGTTATCAAGAGCCAGAGAGAAGAAACCTTTCCTCGCTCCTTTACCTTCTGTTTTCGTCAAAAATCCTAGATGAGGCCCTTGTCTGAATTCACGCTCAGCGTTCTCTTTGGTGATGTTTTTCCGATGATGGAGATAGGTAAGGGTAACTTTTCCGACAATGGAGATAGTTACACGGGATACCAGTTGGGGTTCAACCCCAAAAATGGTTTTTTGCCCAGGTGCCAGTCATGGCATTCCCGTTAATGGAGGATCTACAGGATAGGGGTGACCTTGATCCTCTTGGCACTTCTTTACCTTCAACTCCTTTTAATTTTTAGGAATTTCTTCTGTAATGGACTCAAATGATTGTACTCCTTTTGATGTATCTTGATTGCAATTTCTTCTGTAATAGACCTTTCTTATGAATATTGCCATTTCTCTGAACTGTCGTGCCTTTTCTGTTTCTGAATGTTGAGTTGTTCTCCTGTTTGCTTTCCTTGTTTCCGGTCGTCCTGAAAAATCAATTGGCCATTATGGGTATTGTAGACCCTAGCTTACTAATGGTTCCCTAAACTTACTACGCATGCTCCCAATGATCGCTCCTGCAAAAACCAAAGAAAGGTATGCTTAATCTATCATGCTCTAATCTATTTCCTTCTGCAAAATAAAACCCAAATTAGCATAACTCCGAGAATCATAGTGATTTTCGAGTCTGGTTTTGCCCTTGATCAAGGCTATCGCTCCCAGGGCTGTCTTTTATTAGTCTGGTCTCAATCAATTTAGCTACGATTTTTCCTTGGACCCTTAGTCGTTGCTTTCGCTAGCAGGGCTGGTTTCGTTGGCTCGAGCACAACTAGTTTGGCTAGGACTTCTCCTTAGACCTCTGGTCGTATCATGGGCTACCAAAGCTGGTATCGTCAGCTTGAGCTCGACTAGTTTCGTTAGGACTTCTCCTTAAACCTCTAGTTGTAGCTTGGGCTACCAGTGCTAGTATCGTCGGCTTGAACTCGACTAGTTTCGCTTGGACTTCTCCTTAAACCTCTGGTTGTAGCTTGGGCTACCAGAGCTAGTTTCGTTGGCTTGAGCACAACTAGTTTTCACCGGGACTCCTCCCGTACCCCTGGTCGTAGCTTGGGCCACCAGGTATGTTTTTGTCTTCTTCTCAATGATAAGCTTCACTAGGACTTCTCCTCATACCCCCGGTCACCTTTGCCAGGATTGTAGGTTAACTAGGACTTCTCCTTATGTCCCTTAATGGGGATCGCGTTTCACCTGAGTAAAATCTTCTGTTTAACTAGGACTGCTCCTTGCAAGGTCCTCTGGTCGTTGCCTTAGCTACCAGAGCTACCTAATTTTGCCGGCTTGAGCACGGTCAGTTTTAACTAGGACTCCTCCTTGGGATCTTGGTAAGGGGTCCGTTTTTCTCGAATGAAGTTTCACTTTAACTAGGACTGCTCCTTAAGGTTTTTGGTCGTTGCCTTAGCTACCAGAGCTGCCTTTGTTATTGCCAGAGTAAGGCGAGGTGATTTTTACTAGGACTCCTCCTTTAGATATCTGATTGCCATCTCTACTGCCAGGGCTGTTAGCTCTACTAGGGTCGAGTGAGTGTATCAGTTCATGCTTATGAGTGTGCTGAAATCTAATTTGATTTCTTATAGCATCCTTAATCAATTTAACATCATAAAGACTAGTTTATCTATTTCCTTGTGGACTCGGCTGATGTTATCGTGTTTAAGATACGTCGGTTTTTTTCTTCTAGAAGGCGAACTTGAGGTGTTCGGCGTTCCAGGGGTGTGTGAGGATCTGGCCTGACGCATTCTCCAACCTGTATGTACCGAGGCCCACAATTTTTACTATCTTGTAAGGCCCCTTCCATGTGGGGAAAAGTTTGGCTGTCGATGGTTTCTAGGTGAATCTGGAATTTCTCCATACCATGTCTCCGACATCAAACTTTCTTATCCTCATGTGAGATCGGTGCTGCTTAGTCATTGTGTCTTTGAAGGCGAGGTTTCTTAGTTTTGCCCGATCTCGAACTTCGTCTATTAGGTCCAGATGTTTTAACGCTATCATTGGTCACGGGGTCAAAGTGCTTTACCCTTAGACTCAGTTTACCTATTTCTACAGGCAGTACGGCGTCCATGCCATATACCATTCGAAAGGGCGTTTCTCCTGTGGCTCTTCACGGTGTGATGCGGTAGGTCCACAACACATCCGGGAGTTCGTCCACCCAGTTTTTGGTTTTGTAGAATTTTGTTTTAATGTACTTAACCAGAGTTTTGTTAGTTACCTCGACCTGTCCATTTCCGACGGGATGTGCTGAGTTGACGTAAGCTGGTTTGATTCTGTACTCCGTAAGGAATTCCTTCATGGCGTCATTGTTGAATTGTGGCCCGTTATCCATGATTAGGATTGGGAACCCCAAACCGAGTTATTATGTTGGCCCATAATACGCTGGTAATCTCCTCCGTTCGAGTCCTGGTCAATGCTATCGCCTCCACCAATTTGGTGAAGTAATCTACCATGACTAGCAGCATCTTTTTCCCCCTGTTCCTGCTGGAAAGGGACATACTAAGTCTATTCCCCACTGCGCGAAAGGACAGGGGCTTGTAATCAGTGTTAGCTCGGCAGGATGTAACCCATAGTCGTTAGCGTACACCTAGCATGATTCGCAGTATTTGGTGTGCTTGATGCAATCTTCCAACATTCCTGACCAGTAGTACCCAGCTAAAGTCAGCTGCCTGTACAACATTCTCGGGCCGGCATGATTTCCTGCAGTCCCTCCATGTACTTCTTCCATCACATATTCCTGTTCGTCTTTTGCTAAACAACATCGCAATGGGTGAATGAGAGATTTCCGATATAGTAGCCCCCTGAGCAGGGTGTATCTCGAAGCATTCCTGCGTATTCTCCTGACTTCGTTGATGTCTTCTGGAAGTTTTTGGTTTGATAGGTATTCTACGTATGATTTCATCCATGTATCCCCTTGTGCTACTCTGATGGCCATTATCTCTTGCGCCTTGTCAATGCTCCTTTCTTCCAATGTGTGGAATACTACTTTGGGAATAGTGGCTGGTCCGCTGATCATCTTAGACAAAACGTCGGCCAATGTGTTTTCTTCGCGAGGTATCTTGGTGAAGGTGACCTTCTCGAAGTTCCCCGCCAATTCCTTGACTTTTTTCAAATATTTTATCATGTCGATTCCTTTCGCTTCATAGTCTCCGTTGACGTGATTTACGACTAACTGGGTGTCATTGTAAACTCTGACATTCGCGACTCTGGCTTTCAAAGCCAACTTTAAACCTGCCAATAGGGCTTCATATTCGGCTTCGTTATTGGTTACGACGAACCTGAACGTGGTGGTCTGGAAGGTCTTCTCCTCTTCTGACTAATCAGCACTGCTCCTGCTCCTTTAACTGCTTCACTAGAGACTCCATCTACGAAAAGAGTCTAGATCTGCTCTGGCCCGAAGCTGGCTGTTGTAACAGAACATTTCGTTACAAAATCGGCTAATGTTTGCCCTTTTATCGCGGTCTGAGGCTCGTATCTAAATCAAATTTGCTTAATTCTACTGCCCACTTGGTTAACCTTCCTGAAAGATCCATTTTCTGGAGTATGTTCTTGAGCGGCCGATCCATTTGTACAATTATTGTGTGAGCCTGGAAGTAGGGGCGGAACTTTCTGGCTGTTAGGATGAGCGCGAATCCCAATTTTCCCACAGTCGGGTAATTCAGCTCTGCTCCACCCAATACTTTGCTCACGAAATATATTGGATGCATTATTCCATCTATCGTTTTGATTACCACCACTGAGACTGCCTCTCCCGAAGTTGCGAGATAGACGGTTAGCTCGTCCCCAGGACTGGGGCTAACTAACAATGGTAGTCCCATCAGATGTGTCTTCAGTGCTTGGAATGCTTCTTCTGCTTCGTCTGTCCGTGTGAAATCTGGTATCTTGCGGAGAGTCTTGAAGAAAGATAGGGCCTTGTCTCCCATTTGGCTGAGGAACCTAAAGAGAGACGCCAACCTTCCCATCAATCGTTGAACATCTTTTCGGCTTTTCGGGCTAGGCATGTCTCTTAGCGCTGTGATTTCTCGGGGTTCAGCTTCATGTTATACGCCTGAAGTGTGTCGAAGGCGATTTTCAGACTGGGTGTTAGGTCTTTCCGAGCTCTGCTAGCTTTTTACGATCATGTCGTCCACGTAGCATTCGACCATTTTTCCAAGCTGGTCTCTGAAAATCCTGTTGACAAGACGTTGATATGTAGCTCCAACATTTTTTAGACCGAAGGGCATCTGCTGATAGCAATATAGCCCTCGGTTAGTTAAGAAGGAAGTGTGCTCCTGATCTGTCCAGTGCATAGCAATATGATGGTATTCTGAAAAAGCATCCATAAACCTGAGTAGTTCGTGGCCGGCGGTGGAGTCCACCAGCTGATCTATAGATGGTAACGGGAAATTGTCCATCGGGCAGGCTTTTTTGAGGTCGGTGAAATCTATGCACATTCGGTATGTGTCATTTTTCTTTTTTACTTGTACCACGTTGGCTAGCCATTCTGGATATCGTGCTTCTCTTATGACCCCTGATGCTAAGAGTTTCTCCACCTGCCTGGCTATCTGAGCCTGTTTGGCGGGTGCCTCCTTTTTTTTGTTTCACGGGCCGACTCCCCTCCCTTACGTTGAGTTTGTCAGTGATGATCCCAGGATCGATCCCGGGTACTTCATCGGTACCGAAGGCGAAATATGACGATGTGCCTTTAGAAAGGACTCCAGCCCGTCCTTCTCGACTTTGTTCAAGGTGTTTCCAATGTTACCTCACTGGCCTTTTCCCCAATCTGCACTGGTACGGTGAGGTCCGCTGTCCTTTCCTCTCCCTCCACGAATTCACCTCTTCTCGGTCCTTCGGTCTCCGGTTCTTGATTTTCTGGGGAAAGTAATTTTTCCTCGGGGTTGGTGGCGGCGTCATGTGACGTCATAATTTCCTGATGGACTTAAGAAAAATAGTTAATCCGAAAAAACGGTTAAATAGGGTTCGGGTTATCGAATTATTGATTTTGCTGGAGATCCCCTCCTTTTAGCGCCAAATGCTGATGTCAAAAAATGGCTTTCCATGAGATCAACATGAAATAGGGAGTGGATGCATGACATCCTCCGTTAAGTGTTGTTGTTCTGTTAAGTCGAGTATTGTTCTGCTCAGTGCCTCCACTTCCTGCTCTGCTTCCTGCTCTGCTCACTGCTCCGCTTCTTTCTACACTTCCTGCTCTGCTCCTTGCTCCTTGCTCCCTGCTCCTACTCCTTGCTCCTTGCTTCTACTCTTCGTTCCTAGTTCTTGTTCCTGTTCGTCTGCTCCCAATTGGGTAAACCTGCAAAGGGTTCGAAAACCGCTCCGACGCTCAAGTCAGTCAGGGTGCTCTTTTTTGTAAAAGAATGAATATTGATTGATCCTTTTGGGGGGCGAGTTGTGGGAACTCTGAGTTTTGGGTGATCTTTTTAAGTTCAGAGATCCTATCCTTTGAAGGACGATGTGGGGGGCCTTTACAGGCGATGTTTGGCCGACTTTGATTACTGGCGGTGGTGAGGCGGTTGCCGTCAGACCAAAGAGAAAGTTTCCTCTCTCGAGTATCTAGGGTTTCTCTTAGAGTTTATTGGGGAAAAGGCCAGCGAGGTGACCTATGTCAGGAGTGAAGGAGATGTCCTTCAAACAAGGTGACAATGCGAACAATTTGTCGGATAGGACAATTGATGTAGAAAATCATCAAGTCCGATTGATTTACGGATCGTAGAGTTTAAGCTAGAGACCAACTACGATCGTCGAATTACGAAGTAATTCGCGGCTAATTTCGATCGGATCCTACAACGGGTTACACATAAGAGTGACAATTTGAACAAGAATATGACTAGTGGGAGTGAGATATAATCATGGGAATGTCCCATAAACATATCTCATAGGCCTAAAAAGGAATTAGGCAAAGATAGTACAAAAAGGCCAAAAACAGGGTTTTTGGGCCTAGGCCGATTCGGGCACTTCTAGGACTAGGATTGGGCTGAATTTGTTAGGGTAAATTTCTGATATATACAGAAATATGTATGCAAAATTTCGTGGTGTTTGGACACTCCCTCCTTAGGGAATTGATAAAATATCAATAGTTGCTATTTTCGATAATTTCCCTAAATCTTATTCTAAAGGGTGTTTTAGGAAACCTTTGAGAAGGTGTATTCTCATTAGGGTTCTATATAAACACTCTTAGGGCAGAGAATAAGGCGTGGAATTTCTATCTAAGATATCTTACTCTACCACATCAAGTAGAGAGGAGAAAGTGAGCTAATTCCCATTACTATCTATCTAGTCAAAGAGGAAAGGTGTTCTTCTTCCAAATACCATTGGTGTGCTAGCTAACAACAAGGTGGGAGATCAAGTTGAATGCTCGTGTCCCAAGTAGAGGAGCTACGTTTGAAGCTCTTGGTCTTCTCAAAAGCAATTGGAAAGGTTCGAGGGACAAACTAGCGAATAAGGTAGTCATCTTCTAGTTTTGCTTAGTATTATTATAGGCTTATGCATGTGATCCTGGGAATACTAATGTAGACATTAGATGTCTTATTTCCGCCATTGCCATTAGTATAAGGGTGTAAAACCCAACAGTGGCGTCAGACCAATTCCATGCTTTTCTAGATAGATTATTGTGTTTAAAAGTGCTTTGAACACAAAATTTTGATTAAATTTGATTGGGATTCAAGATTTTTCAAAAGATTTCAAAATTTATTAGTTATTCAAAAACCTAAGATTTTGATCCAAATTGGTTTGCTTAAAGAGTTGTTTTTGAGTTTTAGGAAACTCCCAAAAACAAAAAGTTGGAATTTTAGAAGTATTGTAAAAGAAGTTGTTTTGAGTTTTAGGAAACTCCCAAAAGCAAAATTTGCAATATTTTAAAAGTTTCTAAAAGTTTTGAAAATTTTAGAAGTGTTTTTCTAAAAGGATTTCAAAATTTAGAAAGAGTTTTGAAAAATAGCAAATAGAGATTTGCAAAACAAAAAAATATTTTTTTTGGAAACTAGGGTTTTTTGGAAAACCCTAGTGTCCGGCCAGGAAGCTTCCTGGGCGGACCAGAAGCTCCTGGACGCGTCCAGCAGCTGCAACCAGAAAGCTTCTATACGCGTCTAGGACGCGACCAGCAGGTGCGTTGGAAGCTTCTGGACACGTCTTGGAGACGCGTCTGGGAGGTCCTGGGTGTCTCGGACTAGGTCCGAGACACCTAATGCTGGTCCGGTCCAGCACCAGATGCGTCTGGGACGCGTCTGGTGCATGGACTAGCGTCCTGGCTCCGACCAGGACGAGATCAGGCCTAAAGGCCTCGGCCAGGACATGCCGGCCCTATGGGCCGTGCCATGTCCGGACCTTGTCCGAGCCCTTTTGTGGGCTTGGGCCGGGACATGTCTAGGACTTGTCCCGGGCTTTTTCGAGGCTTTTCGGACCATGAAAAGGGACCATCATTTGAGTGGGAGTTTTTGCCAAATTTTCTTCGATTCCAACCAAATAATTCCAAAATTAATATGGGCCATCCGGAAGGCCAAAACGGGTTTCTCTTTAAAATGATTTTTGAAATCATTAAGAATCGAACCAAGTTTTTTCCGAAATTGACCCGGGCTTTCTCGAGCCCAAAACGAAGTTTTTCTTAAAGTTGATTTTAGAAATCATAAAAGATAAAACAAGAACGCACCCTTAGTCGAATTCTTCGAATTTAGACTTAAGGTCCGTAATGTGACATAGGATGTCGACAAAAGTATCTCCCGGATTATCATGCATATATAATTCTTAACCTTGATATATTATATGATTGCATGTGATGTGAATGTCAGAAACTAGTATGGCCATAGAAAGTGTTTCTTACACTTGTTTTAAGCACAGATGGGTGCATAATTTGTAATTAATTTTAACATGAAGTTGAACCCCGAAAAATGTGCGTTTGGGGTAACATCGGAAAAATTCTTAAGATTCATGGTAAGCCACAGATGGATAGAAGCCAACCCGACATAGATCGCGGCACTGAGGGACATGTCCAGCCCAAAAAGTCGAAAGGATGTTCAACGATTAACGGGAAGGCTGGTGTATAAGTTACATTGGAACCCACCAAGTGAGAGTACTTCAAGAAGTTGAAAATATGAACGTCATAACTCTCATTTAGCAAATCAAAGAGATTCCTCAAAACATGAGTACTCACTCATCTTATGTAAGGAATGTCAAGCCTTGGTCTCGTCAAACGCCACGCCGCAATAGGAGGTTATAAAAACGGAGGCCGCGTGAAACAAGATAGACATGAAGCTGAGAGGGAGTACAAGAGTGGAATATGTCTTCCTCACGAGAGTTAGGATAAAGTACCTCTAGGACACTTGAGGAGTGACAACTGGAAATGCATGGCCGTGCTCAAATGGATTAAAAGTTAATCATCTGATTTGACAGTTTGTCCTCCCGATCAAAGAAAATCTGATAAAGTATGACGTATCAGATGAGATATGAAAGACATGGGAATCGAGCATTGCACTTGTTCTAAGTACAAGTGGGAGACTAAAGGATATATGTCCTCGGAGTCTGAAGGTATAACCTTCCGCTGGAATGTCAAATCATTTGATTTGACAATTTGGCCCATAGGATAATGATGGTTTATTGGAAGATTACTTACGATTGTCGGATCACTTCGGTTATCCGCGACTAACATAGACCGGATCCTACAACGGGTTACACATAAGACTTGGTAACTTGAACAGTGAGAATAGACTAATGGGAACTAGTATAATAGATGGATATGATCCAGGCTAAGAGATAGAAAGAATCGGGCTCGAAAGAGAAGTCTGAAAAGGCAAAAATCCACTTTAAGGGGGCAACAAGGGATTCCCTTAAGTGGAGATCCCTGGCCGGCCTTATTAAGGGGGTGGGCCGGGCAGAGTAAGCCCATTAAGGGCTACTCTGGCCGGCCACACCATGGGGAAATCCTAATTAGGGTTTTCCCCATATTAAGAGTCCCAGTTAGTTTAAACACTAACTTGTACTTATACTTTCTGAGGGACTCTTAGGATTCCTTATTTGAGTGGGACTCTACTAAGGTAATGCCTATATAAAGCCCTATTATATGATGATTGAGATTTCGCTAGCAACACTAGTAACATGATTAGAGATGTATTAGATACATGTAAAACCCAACACTCACCACACACCACGATTGTTTTCCTTGCTCACACGCAGACATGACAGGCATAAACCCGTCTATTGCAACACACAGACTACAAGTTGATCCAGATCACCCACCTGTCAGACAAAAGAGGTGAAGGTTTGAACCTGAACTTAATAAGGTAATAAACAAAGAAATAGATAAATTGCTAGACATCGAGTCTGACAGGGAATTCCACTATCCTGACTGGTTAGCCAACGTCGTAGTTGTAAAGAAGAAAAACGAGAAATTGAGGGTGTGCATCGATTTCACTGATCTGAACAAGGCATGCCCGAAAGACTCCTTCCCTCTACCTCACATAGACATGCTTGTAGATGAAACTGCTGGCCATGAACTCCTTAGCTTCATGGATGCTTTCGGGGTACAATCAAATTCTTATGCACCCCGAAGACCAAGAAAAAACCTCTGTCATAACAGAGAGGGGCATTTTTTGTTATAAAGTTATGCCATTCGGATTAAAGAATGTAGGAACCACTTACCAAAGATTAGTCAACAATATGTTTGCCAATATGCTCGGCGACACAATGGAGGTCTACATTAACGACATCCTGGTCAAGTCTTTGGAAGGTGCGCAACATGAAATTAAATCCAAATAAATGTTCATTTTGTGTATCCTCAGGGAGGTTTCTAGGATATGTAGTCACATACAGAGGGATCGAGGCGAATCCAGACCAGATACAGTCGGTAATAAACATCGATCCCCTCTCCCAAATGTGTGAAAGACGTGCAAAAGTTAGTAGGAAGGGTAGCGATCCTGAGCCGGTTCATCTCTTGGTCGTCCGAGAAATGTCACCTCTTCTTTACTACTCTGAAGAAACCCCAAGACTTCAACTGGTCACCAACATGTGAGGATGGACTTCAACAACTAAAATAGTACCTCACCTCATCTCCATGGGTTTCAAAACCCAAGCCAGGTGAGCACCTTTACATTTATTTGGCAGTGTCAATAACAGGTGAGCACCTTTACATTTATCTCCATGGGTTTCAAAACCCAATCCATAATGATAAACCTACGACTACGTGTAGTCCGATCTAATGTTCCTAAGTATAATCGATATTCGACTCCTAAAGTAGATGTCTCTAAGTACTATGTATATCCAGAGATCATACTTAGTCAAACAAACGTCTAAATCGGTCAATCCCGAGTCATCGAAAGTGTCGTCTAGCCGCCTAACTATGTGAAGTGCATGACAAGACACATGAAATTATGACTTAGACTACGATCGATATCGAATACTTCGTTTCGTCTATTAACTATGCGAAGTGCTTGACAAGACACATGAAAATACGATCAAAACGATAATCGAAATAAATGAACATCAATTTATAATCAAAACATCAAATCATATTAAACATAGTCACGAATTCATCACATTTCATCTCATATAATCGACAAACTAAAGTTAGCCAAACATGGTGATTGAATAAGAAATGGAAAGGAAATGGTGAGAGATTCCCCCTTTTTCGAAGTGGTTCGAGGCTAAGATCGTCGGAAAATATGAGTCTTTAAGGTGCAGCCGATCTCCCCTTAGCAAATTTCTGGGTTCCCCATAGCGACCACCATCATCTTCTCCATTTATCACAAACCTCTATTAAAGCTAAACCCTAGCTTTCTCTCTCTACCAATTTCTAACCCAAAATCAAATCAAACCACATGAGAAGCTAGCCAAGGACATAAGGAGTAAAAGCCCTAAGGTTTCCGACCAAGAAAGTGGCCGGAACACCATGAAAAATCCGACCAAAACCATGAAGATTCCGGCCAAAATAGCTTAGAATCCGGCCAAACACTAGATCTGGGCCAAAGGAAGCTTGCAGCCGCGTCCAAGGGAGTTTCCCGCGCTGCAGGTCGCGTCCAAGGGTGCACGTCCCGAGCTACCGAGCTGCTGTCGCTGCTGGCCGTCGCTGCTGCTGTGCTGCTGTCGCTGCTGGCCGTCGGTGCTGCTGCCGTCCCATATCCGAGCTCTAGTGGTGCCGGCCAACTTGGCCGGCACCCTCCTTGTCTCTTTCCCTCTTGCTCTCTCTTTCTCTACCAAACCCTCTTTCAACCCTTGCTTTTGGTGATGAAGAACCAAGAAAACCCTAACTTTCTCTCTCTTCCTCCTTTCCCAAGCTAGAAGATGATCAATAGTAGATTTTGACCCCTTTTCTCTAACTTGAGTCAAACCCTAGACTTAGTCAAAGTTTGACTAAATCTTTGGACCATTTTACCTTGGACCCTAAAGAGGTGTCTCTAAAATCTCTAATCCTTTTCTTTGTGGGCTTTTGGTTTCTCTTTGGGTTTGACTTTGATTCCCAACTAGAAACAAAGGAGAGTGCCTTCAAGAAAAGACTTTGGCTTCTTTCTTTCATATCTTCCCCGTCCGAACTCCGAATTGAATTCCGTTTTCACCGTCGGACTCGTCATTGACTCCACTTGTCATATGATTTGCTTGAAATCCTTTTCTCTCGTTTTCGAAACATGAAATGATAGTGGCAATTCGTTCCTTTTATTCCGGTTTACATGTTTATCTCCAAAAATGATACCTAACAAGAAAAACACATAAAATATTATTGATAACACTCGATAAGGACTAATTAGTCTAAGTTAGGCTCTCCAAATGTGACATTTTAGTGATCAAGATCCCCAAACTTAAACTTTGCTAGTCCTCGAGCAAATAAAACAAAATAAAAGCCTAACTCACTTTCGGAGGCATCCCGGCTGCATTTAGCGTATGCAACAAGCCTTTAAACCTCTAGGTTACCCCTAGAGGACGAGTTTTGTCTCGTGAGGGTTTCCATAGATGATACCCACAAACATCGAGTCTCGTGAGACACAAGGGTCCAACATCCAAATCATAGATAAGCATAGTTCACATAGCAAAGGGTTTAAGCATGTCAACACATAATGAATCAAGTAAATAAGTTCTTGTAAAAGCTAAAGGTCCCTTCACTAATGATCTTACCCTAAAGTGCTAGTGTCATATCATAATGAGCAACATCTATGTTCCGAAGTCACAAAACTTTGATTCCTAAGTTAGTACATTTCGCCTCGACTTCGGCCTCACGGACATACACTCCAAATATGAAATCGCTCAAGAATGGTTCGCTCGTATGTGTAAGTGTGATCACTAACATGGACTCAACACATAAAAAGGGGTGAGGACAACATTTTGGAATGAATGATCTTCGAAAAGGAATTAGCCACTAAATAGAGTGGGGAAGGCTCACTCGCCCTTCTCACCCATTCTACCATCTAAGAATGCCTTCTGAAGGTTAACGGATACTAGAGATGGATGACGATGGATGATTCCCGAGAATGTCGAACTCTTCATGATAGAACCCCTTAAGCCCTTCCACATTCGTTTCTTGCTTCGAATACTTATTCATGAACGTACACACAAACACACATATACAATCACATCACTCACACAAAAGAGCTAACATGCTCAAACATAACATAACAACTTTATTCATCATTTTTTTTTCTTTTAGTCTTTCTTTCTTTCTTTTTTTTCACTTTTTTCCTTTTTTTTTCCATAACACAACATCACATAAAACAAAAATAACTCACACAATACTATATTCGTGCAATCAACTTTTTTTTTTTCCTTTCATACTTGCTTTTGACATTCTTCATTCTTTTCTTCTCATGTCTTCATTCTCGGGATATAAGATGATGGATGATGATGGAGTATCCGCCTCCCTCTAGTTGGCATTCTTATCGGGTTTCACGGACTACAAGGGCAAGGTTAATTCGCTATCCTAATGTCACTCCTAGTGGCTAAGAAAGTTGAGCACACGAGATCAAATGAGCTCTTTTAATAGTTACGAGGTTGAGTAGCTCTTCATTCTACTCGGAGTTAGCGCGAAAGAGTACACTCGAAGGACAATTTAGGCTTTGAGCTCTCACATGGGTTAAGTCTCCACTAATGACTACTCTAGGTCTCTTAGAGATGTTTCTTCTTCACTAAGATGTTACTCCCATAGTATAACACAAACACTCAAAGACTCGACTTTCATGCAAAGACCATTAGCAATCACAAATCCCATCAACTCGATACATATGCATCAACATTCTTAAAACTATCACTATAATCACATGCAAATCTACTCAAAATGTTCAAAAATTTTCAAATTTTGGCTAATTTGAACCCTTTTGTCTTTGAAACCCATGGTCATGCATTGGTTATGGTCATATCCCGCATCCCCAAACTTAAAACTAACATTGTCCTCAATGTTCTAAGCATACACTCACCAAAAGATAAAGAGGCACATCAATTTAAAGAGAAGAGTGGAGAGATATTACCATAACCGAAGGAGATAAAAGATGATACTACCAAGGATCATGTATAACGAGGTTCCAAGTTAATGCCAAGCTCATGCCATCCCCAAACTTGGAACAAACCACGCCTTAGCAGTAAAGCATATAAGAAATGCTCCTAGAATATCCAAAAATATAATGAGAATGAAGCACATAAAAAGCATGACCATATAGAACTCTACCACTAACGCGGGTATACACGATTGCATTTAGCTATGCAATTAGCCTTTGATTCTCTTGTTTCCACACAAGAGCACGAGTTATGTCTCGTGGAGGGTTTCCAGAGATGCTACCCACAAACATCAAAGGCCACCTTAATCGGCCTAACGATCATAAAGCAAAAGACGGGAGATTTGGGGGTCAACCCAAAGAAAGCTATATACAACAGCTAAAAGTCTCACAAGAATATTAAACGAAAGAAGTGCAAGTGAGACTAATAGCGAAAAGAAGCCATCCCCAAACTTAGTGGATGCACGGTCCACTAAGTACGCATAAATGCTAGGGGCGACGACTAAAAAGTCGTCAAAAGGGTCGACATATAAGCGAAGTAGGAGGAGGTCAGTCGAAGGCAAGAAGTCATCCTCAAGCTTAGTGGATAGAATATCCACTAAGTCCCTAGACATGCCAGGGAAGACGTCCGAAGTGTCCCAGAAGGGGTCAACAACCGAGTCTGAGATCACGTGGAAGGTCGAACTAGACTCTAAGGGTAAGGCAATAGGCTCGGGGACCAAGTCAAGGTCCATAAGTTCCTTAGATAAATAATCCAACAAGTTATCCGCTATCTCTTCAACTACTATGTTATCGACATCCTTAAAGACATCGGGAGCCTCAAAGTTAGGCATAACACCTTCCATTCTACATAACTCATCCAAGTAATCACTAGTGCTAAAAATTGGAAAGTTCAATAACGTGTGATCCCGAAACTTGCTCATAGAGCTATCATCCTGAACATTACAATCTAATGTAGTTTGATCATGGTGAGATGACAATGGTCGAGGGAGTGAGCAACAAGGGTCATCGGCCAATTCCATCTCAAAAGGTCCATCAGGAGCTTCTTCGACATTTAACTTAAGACTAGAGTCAAGTGTATTACCCTCACCATCATTCATAGTCTCCTCTTGAGTTTGGGGTGCGCAAACCCCTTCCTCGTCGATGATAGGCTCCGACTCAATTCTATCAACAATATTGAGAATCCATTCCGTGATCTCTTTGATTTCTCGATTGAATCTAGTTTGGTACTCTAAAATTGCTTGGAGAGTGTCTTCAGACATCTCCTCGTAATAAGGCACATGAGTATAACTAGACGAAGACTCTCGCGGAACACGGATCATGGGACAATACTCGGTCAAATGGTCTAAGCTCGCACAAATAGCACAAACCGGGTTAATGGTCTCCAAGGTCCTTTCTTCACTACCTTCATGTATATACATAGACTCGACTCTTTGAGTGGAATCATCGAGTCGGAAATTGTCATCCCTAAGTGAACCGTTCATATATGCTTGTCGATAGGCACGAAGACTTCGACGTGGTCGATCAATACTAACGGAACTACGGTTATCATCCAATGACAAATCCATACATGAAGGTGTGGTCATCCCAAATTCTTGTCGATAGTCTCGAAGACTCTTACGGGGTTGGTTACCCTCACGCTCATAATCTCTAAAACCATTTTCATGACGAGTCTCGCCGACTCCATACATCCGTCGATATTCACCCATGGTCATCCTAGGTCGGTCAGACTCAACTCGCCTATTCCTATCACTAGTGGGAACATTCCTATATAAATTTGAGTAGTCCTGATGACTTGTAGGTGGTCGACTAGTGTTGGAAAGGGTTCGCATAAGGTCATTCTCATCAAATGACCAACTCGCCATAATCTCACAATGTTTAAGGATACTAACACACAATCACAAAATGGGAGCTAACACTTAAAGAACTAAACAATCACACACAAGTAAAAAGGATGAGATAGAATGCGATACTATCGAGTGCTCCTCTCGTTTCGTTCGCCTTTCTTCTTAAGCTTCTCGATTCCTTCCTTTTCCTTCGCCTTTATGTCACTTTTGGCTCTTTTCTATAAAACGGTACCTAAAAAAAAATGAAATTAAGAAAGTACAAAATAAAATAAAGACGCCTAAGAAGCAAATAACACTAAACTAATGAACAGAACAACTAACGCTATCCAAACTACTAAAGCTATCCCCGGCAGCGGCGCCAAAAACTTGATGCACCCGAAAAGGTTACACACCCAAGCGGAGGTATCAAGTAGTAATCCGGCAAAGCCGGGATCGATCCAAGGATAGGAAGGTAGTTTGGATATCGAAGGGTCTTGTCCCTCGGTCTAGATATTTCAAGCTAACTTAGACTAAAAAGGAATGGAAACAAAGATGAATAAGGGGTTTTGATTGAAGGAGTAATAAAAAGAATAAAGCGAGTAAAACTAACTAAACAATAAATGTAAATGGGAAGAGAGATTCGAGAGAAGAGTCGGAGGAACAAGAGTCGGGAGACGGTAAGACTCAATTCGGGCAACAAATAAGCGAGAGAGGTGTCGAAGTCCGGGAATCCATAATGATAAACCTACGACTACGTGTAGTCCGATCTAATGTTCCTAAGTATAATCGATATTCGACTCCTAAAGTAGATGTCTCTAAGTACTATGTATATCCAGAGATCATACTTAGTCAAACAAACGTCTAAATCGGTCAATCCCGAGTCATCGAAAGTGTCGTCTAGTCGCCTAACTATGTGAAGTGCATGACAAGACACATGAAATTATGACTTAGACTACGATCGATATCGAATACTTCGTTTCGTCTATTAACTATGCGAAGTGCTTGACAAGACACATGAAAATACGATCAAAACGATAATCGAAATAAATGAACATCAATTTATAATCAAAACATCAAATCATATTAAACATAGTCACGAATTCATCACATTTCATCTCATATAATCGACAAACTAAAGTTAGCCAAACATGGTGATTGAATAAGAAATGGAAAGGAAATGGTGAGAGATTCCCCCTTTTTCGATGTGGTTCGAGGCTAAGATCGTCGGAAAATATGAGTCTTTAAGGTGCAGCCGATCTCCCCTTAGCAAATTTCTGGGTTCCCCATAGCGACCACCATCATCTTCTCCATTTATCACAAACCTCCATTAAAGCTAAACCCTAGCTTTCTCTCTCTACCAATTTCTCACCCAAAATCAAATCAAACCACATGAGAAGCTAGCCAAGGACATGAGGAGTAAAAGCCCTAAGGTTTCCGGCCAAGAAAGTGGCCGGAACACCATGAAAAATCCGACCAAAACCATGAAGATTCCGGCCAAAATAGCTTAGAATCCGGCCAAACACTAGATCCGGGCCAAAGGAAGCTTGCAGCCGCGTCCAAGGGAGTTTCCCGCGCTGCAGGTCGCGTCCAAGGGTGCACGTCCCGAGCTACCGAGCTGCTGTCGCTGCTAGCCGTCGCTGCTGCTGTGCTGCTGTCGCTGCTGGCCGTCGGTGCTGCTGCCGTCCCATATCCGAGCTTTAGTGGTGCCGGCCAACTTGGCCGGCACCCTCCTTGTCTCTTTCCCTCTTGCTCTCTCTTTCTCTACCAAACCCTCTTTCAACCCTTGCTTTTGGTGATGAAGAACCAAGAAAACCCTAACTTTCTCTCTCTTCCTCCTTTCCCAAGCTAGAAGATGATCAATAGTAGATTTTGACCCCTTTTCTCTAACTTGAGTCAAACCCTAGACTTAGTCAAAGTTTGACTAAATCTTTGGACCATTTTACCTTGGACCCTAAAGAGGTGTCTCTAAAATCTCTAATCCTTTTCTTTGTGGGCTTTTGGTTTCTCTTTGGGTTTGACTTTGATTCCCAACTAGAAACAAAGGAGAGTGCCTTCAAGAAAAGACTTTGGCTTCTTTCTTTCATATCTTCCCCGTCCGAACTCCGAATTGAATTCCGTTTTCACCGTCGGACTCGTCATTGACTCCACTTGTCATATGATTTGCTTGAAATCCTTTTCTCTCGTTTTCGACACATGAAATGATAGTGACAATTCGTTCCTTTTATTCCGGTTTACATGTTTATCTCCAAAAATGATACCTAACAAGAAAAACACATAAAATATTATTGATAACACTCGATAAGGACTAATTAGTCTAAGTTAGGCTCTCCAAATGTGACATTTTAGTGTCACATCACCGACCATGAGGGCTGATTCAATTGATCATGCCAATTGATGTGACAAGTGCCAAAGGTTCGCCCAAACTTCTCACCTCCCTCCAGAGAAATTAAATTCCATACTATCACCTTCGCCTTTTATGAAATGGGGCATGGACATAGTGGTGAAACTTCCCACTGTCCCAGGCAAGCGCGTATATATGTTGGTCATGACCGATTATGTTTCCAAGTGAATCCAAGCCGAGGCGTTCCACCAAATAAAAGACAAAGAGGTCATGAGTTTTGTCTGGAAGCACATAATTTGCAAGTTTGGTGTACCTAAGGAGATAGTCACCGACAATGGATCTCAATTCATAAGCTTCGCCTTCCAAGACTTCTACAAGGACTGGGGTATAAAGCTCAACTTTTCAACCCCAAGGTCTGCTCAAGCCAACGGCCAAGCCGAATCATCCAACAAAATCATCATGAACTCTCTGAAGAAGAAGCTGGAAAAAGCTAAAGGAACTTGGGCAGACCAACTACCAGCAGTATTATGGGCTTATCGAACAATTGTACGGACGCCAACAGGTGAAACCCCTTTGTCATTAGCTTATGGTTCTGAACTTGTAATTCACGCTGAGACAAGAGTCCCTACCACACGGTACCAGTGGACCAAAGAAGAAAGAAAATTGGGTCAAGCTTAACCACAACCTCAACAGTATCGATGAGCTAAGAGATAGGCAGCCATCAGAAACGACGTCTACCAACAGAGAGTAGCCTCTCACTATACCAAAAATGTCCAAATCAGATCCTTCAAATATTGGGGATTGGGTACTTCGAAAGGTCTTTCAAAACACCACGCAATCAGGAGAAGGCAAACTAGCTCCCATTTGGGAAGGGCTTTACCTGATCTCCCAAGTAGTGGGACAGGGAGCATACAAGGTCCGCTCACAAGAAGGGTCTGGACATCAACAACAGTTGGAATGGAAGACACCTAAAACGGTACTATTTCTAAATCAATTTCACTAAGTTGTCATTTATCTTTTAGATCACCTACTGACTTGGGCGTCGGAGGGTCGATGGCTATGCCATCGACCTCCCCCCCCCACTGAGGGGCGTGCAGGCAAACCAAGGTTCGATAGGGGAACAAGCGGAAGGAAACAATTGTTACTTTGCCAGGCAAAAGTTAACAACAATGCCTACCTCTCCAAGAGACGGATTAGGATTAACTCAACTCCGCATCTACCCCAAGTGAAGACAACTAGTTCTGCAAGATAGCTCCGCACTACATCAGGCTCCGAATCTGCTTACGACCCAACTCTGCAAGCCACTTCTGCGTTGTTTCAGACCCCGACTCTGCCCAAAGTCAACTCAGCTCTGCAAGCCATCTCCGTACTGCTCCAGACTTCAGTTATACTCGCGTTTGTACATGTAAAAGTCTTGATGTCAAAATTGTTTACTAAAACGACACTACTCGTACCACATAAATATGCCTCTTCTAATACAACATTATTTCGAATACAATGATGTTTCAATTCAAGATATATTTTGTCTGTGCAAAACAGGCTAAGGGCTTTGACACCAAGAAACTTAGTCTAACCCTAGACCTTCTCAAGCTCTTAGCTCAAACTAGGGGGGCAGACAGTGTGCCATCCTTCACGGATTTTGAAACATATCGTGACACTCAACATACACTGACTTCGAGTATTCAAACAAGGCAAGCCACGCTTCGGCAAAACTCTTTAAGCTTTGGCCACACCAAACACAATGCAGGTATAATATATATTATCTATAAAGGGTGATACCCTTACCTTTATGTATAAAAGAGGCAAACAATATAAATTATCTATAAAGGGTAATACCCTTACCCTTATGGATATGAGGCACTCATCGACAGAGCTACACCCCGGCATAACAGCTAAGTCCACATCAAGAGCACTCGGCAAACTCACCTTGCCTTGAAACGACAAGCTTCCCGTGCTTTGATCAACACACCAGCTCCACCTCATTAAAAGTCTACGATCAAAAGCACTCGGCTTATAAGCCTCCGCCTTGCCTTGATCTGTAGCCTTGTTTTACAAGCCTTCATTGATTACAACAGCTTTATTAAAAATCTACGATCGATAAGCACTCAGCTTTTAAGCCATGCCTCGGTCAGGAGCCCTACTCTACAATCCTGCCTCGATTTGAGTAGCCTTCACTAAGTCTGCCTCAAGTGCACTCGGTGTATAAGCCTTGCCTTGACTAACAGCCCTGCTTCACGTGCCTCGCCAAGAGCATTAAGTCCGCCTCGCCAAGAGCTCCGGATCCGTCTTATCAAAAATTTAGGTTAGGACTGTAAGCAAATGATGCACCCGAAAAGGTTGCACACCCAAACAGAGGTATTAAGTAGTAACCGGTAAAATCGGAGTGTGGGGACCGGCAAAGTTAGCTTCCAAGGGTGGTTCCAGGTATTTTGTTACATTCGTTGATAATCATTCAAGATTTGTCTGGCTTTATTTTCTGAAGCATAAGAATGAGGTATTCAACACGTTCCTGGTGTGGAAAGCAATGGTTGAGAACAAAACTGGTCGAAAGCCGAAGACGTTAAGATCGGATAATGGGACCGAGTACACGGATGGGGCATTCAAGGAGTTTTGTAATCAAGAAGGCATTGTGAGGCACGGGACAGTATTAAACACACCTCAGCAGATGGAGTCACTGAGAGATTGAACCATACACTACATGAGAAGGCTAGATGTATGCGTTCCAATTCGGGATTAGGCGTAGAATGGTGGGCAGAATCTGTTGCTACAGCTTGTTATATCGTGAATAGGTCTCCACATTCTTCTTTAGATGGCGGCATACCTTACGAGGTGTGGTCAGGTGAACATGCAGATTACGGGAGACTTAGGGTTTTTGGTTGTACGACCTATTACCATGTCAAAGGTAACAAACTTGATAATGTAGCAAAGAAGGCAATTTTCTTAGGATAGGCTACAGGAGTCAAGGGTTATCGGTTATGGTGTACGAAAGACAAGAAGTTTGTAATCAACAGAGATGTGGTGTTTGATGATTCAGCTATTGTAGCTGTGGTGAAAGCTACGGTGCCTAGTTATGGTAATGTTGGGTCTACTAAAGCTCAAGTAGTGGAAGTACAAGCCGAAGACCAACGGGTTTCTAGGAATTATGATAAGGTGGAGCATCAGGATAGTACTCAAGATGAGGAAATTGATGGACACGATCATGAGGAGGTTCAAGGAGTAGGTACACAAGCTTTACAACAACAACAGCAGGATGTTTCGGTACACACTAGGCCGAAACGGTTATATAAGCCGGTCCAGAGGTTAGGGTCAGACAAACCTCTTAAGCATTACGGGCAGGCAAATGTGGTTGAATATGCACTCTCAGTGGAAGACGACGAGTCGGTCACCTTCAAACAAGCTATTACCTCAGAGGAAAGAGAGAGTTGGTTGGTTGCTATGCAAGAAGAGATGAAGTCTCTTCAAAAGAACAAGACATGGGAGGTTGTCCCATTGCCCGAAGTTAAGTCTGTTATTGGTTGTAAAACAAACTTCTATTCGAGTGCTATTGAGTATTGTTGCTCACAGTGATCTTGAGCTGGAACAACTCGATGTTAAAACCGCCTTCTTGCACGGAGATTTGGAAGAAGAAATTTATATGGTTCAACCTGAGGGATACATGGTTAAGGGTAAAGAAAATCAAGTATGTCGTTTGAGGAAGTCTCTTTACGGATTGAAACAATCCCCTCGCCAGTGGTACAAACAATTTGATTTTTTCATGCTAAAACATGGTTTTCGCAGAACTGACTATGATTGTTGTGTATACATCAAGAAGCTTCGCGAAGGTGACTTTATTTATCTCCTTTTGTATGTGGATGACATGCTTATTGCTTCTCGAAACATGGTGGAGATAGATAAGTTGAAATCTCAACTCAGTCAAGAGTTTGAGATGAAAGACATGGGCGCTGAAAAGAAGATACTGGGAATGGAGATTAAGAGAGAGCGATCAAGTAAGAAACTGTACACCATCGTCCAGCGGAAGAACAAGTGCCTAGCGAACTATTGTCAAAGGTTATGAAACCTTATGGTGCAAGTTCCCGACCTCGAGCAAAAGGTCACTATCGTCGCCTTGAAAAGATGCCTCCGGCAAGACGATATTGTGCGAGAAATCTCAAGCAATGAACTCAATACCCTCGGAGAACTTGTGGAGAAGGTTCGTTAATTCATACGGACAAAAGAAAGCTACCGGAGAAAGAAAGAAGTGGCTAACATCCCATACAAGGCCGAGCCTCCTAGGAGAAAACAACGAAAGGAGGCCAGGTCCAGGGAACAAGATCAGAGCAGGCGAGGAAGGCCGATTTCGCTACTTTCACCCCACCAACGAAAGGGAAAGAAATCCTATAGATCCTTGCAAAATGAGAAGGTACAGTTACCTAAACACCCAACGACAATAGGGAAGAGTTCGGCCCCAGGGACATGACGGCTTGGTGCGCCTTTCACCGAGGGTACGGCCACAAGACCGACGACTGTCGACATCTCAAGAACCTAATAAAAGAACTCATAAGGAAGGGAGAGCTCGACAAATATATCAAAGAAGACAAAAAGCCTTACGATTACAAGAAGGAACAACAACCTTACGATTACAAAAATAAGAGGCTCTCGAACAATGGTGGAGTCAGGTCTGGACTCGGCACCAACACCCATTCCACCTCTCGGCCAAGAAGATCGCCGAAGGACCCGAGGAAACCACGGGAGTAATAGGAAATATAAACACCATAGCTGGAGGACCAGCCCTTTGTGAAAATACTAAGGGCCAGCTGTGCTTACGAAACCCAGCGTGGAGGCCCCACCTATAATATTCACATATGAGGACCTAATAGGGGTAACTATCCACATACTGAATCACAAGAGATAACAACTGTAATTGCCAACTAGAACGTCGAACTTATCTTGGTCGATACAGGAAGCTCAACAGAAGTCATGAGCCAGACATGCTTATAGAAACTCGGGTTAAGTTCTCAGTACCTTAAACCTTATAAGTCTTATCTGACAGGATTCAGCTTAAACAAATCAAAATCGATGGGATGATATCATTACCCATGTCAATCAGAGACGGAGTAGTGAACAAAATCATGATGCTAAACTTGACCATAGTTGGAAAATTACATGCCTACAATGTCATCCTAGGAAGAAACTTCCTAAGAGAATTTGTGGTTGTTGTCTCCTTAAATCACCTGATGATGAAATTCCCGATCCCGGGAACGAACCTGGTGGGGACAGTTCGGGGAAACCAGGAGATAGCACGAGAGTGCTACTTAATCTCGATCTGAAACTGTAAGAAATAAAGATTCACCCCCGCCAATGCTGGAGTCCTTTACGACGGCCCCACAAAAGATATACAAGAATAAGACGAAAATCGCCTAGGTACGACAAGCAAACTTTTCAGTTATTTTTTTCGACTTCCTTCAATAATAAAGCCACTAGGCTATATGTGGCACTATCGCTACGATATCTATCAATAAATAATGCTTTTCAAAACAAGTATTATCCAAGGAGAAGTCATAGCCAAAACTAGTCGTGCTCAAGCCGACGAAACTACCCTGGTAGCTCAAGCTAGGACCAGGAGCCCAATGAGAAGTCCTAGAATAAACTAGTTGCGCTCAAGCCAACGAATAAGGAGAAGTCCTAGTCTAAACTAGTCATTCTCAAGCCGATGAAACTGCCCTGGTAGCCCAAGCTACGACCAGGGGCCCAAGGAGAAGTCCCAATCTAAACTAGTTGTTTTCAAGCCAACAAACAAGGAGAAGTCTTAGTCTAAACTAGTCGTGCTCAAGCCGACGAAACTGCCCTGGTACCCCAAGCCACCACCAAGGGCCCAAGGAGAAGTCATAGTCTAAACTAGTTGTGCTCAAGCCAATGAACAAGGAGAAGTCTTAGTCTAATCTAGTCATGCTTCAGCCGACGAAATCAGGCCTAATAGCGCAAGCTACGACCAGGGGTCAAGGAGAAGTCCTAGTTAAAACTAATTTTGCTCAGCCAAATAAATCTACCCTGATAGCGAAAGCTACGACTAAGGGTCAAGAGGAAGCCATAGTTAAAACTAACTTTGCTCAGGAAAAATAAGTCTACCCTAATAACGAAAGCTATGAATAGGGGTCAAGGGGAAACCCTAGATAAAACTTTGCACGAGAAATCAGTGAGACATCAAAGGAACCTTAAACGATTATACAGGGCTAACTCGGATTCTATTTTGCAGAGGGAATTAGTAAGTTAGGTCATGGATAATTAGAATAGGGTTACCCTTGAATTTTATGTGCAGGAGAAGACACTCGGAGTTAAGCGTACTAAGTTAGGAAAATCACATTAGTAAGCTTAGGACCATACTAACATTAACTGGTTTCTGCTGATGTCGAAAATTGGCTCCCGGTTAAACCAGCATGGAAAAGGGAGTTGATGCATGACAACCTCCGTTATGATGGTATATTCTGTTAAGGGAGGAGAGATTCCTCTGTTCAGCTCTGCTTCTTAGCTCTTCTTCTCTGTTCCAGCTCCTCGCTCCTTACTCCTTGTTCCTTGTTCCCGTTCGTCTGTTCCCAAGGGGTGATCCTTCTAGTAGGCAGAGATCTTATTTTTGGGAGAGAGTGTGTTTTTCTCCAGAGACCGTCCTCTGTAAAGGACGATTGCGAGGCCTTTTATAGGCGAAGTTAGGCCGACTGTGATTAGTGGCGGTGGTGAGGCGGTGGCCGTCAAACCGTAATAGAAGTTACCTCTTTTGCATATCTAGGGTTTCTCTTCGAGTCTATCTCGGGTCTTTGATAAGTGAAACTTCCTAAGTTCAAGAATACTCTGTATATATCTTATCGGAGTGATAGACTCTAAAGGAGAAGTTTCCTCCTTTAGATACGTGGAGTCCAATCGGGCTTAAACACTTCAAGATGTGTGGCCGACTGAGATCTTTCTGGAAAGTTCGGGATTAAGTCATTAGGTCGCGCAACGCTAATATCTCCCCAGTTTTGTGGAGAGCCGGTTTCTTCTGGCCGACCTCCCAGTTGGGGGGAATGTGTGGTGGACCATCAGGGGTTTTTAGATGTCCTACTGCCTTAAGCCGAGCTGTTCCGAGAGACTTCTGGTCTGATCTCTGACTTTTCAGACGTTAGTCAACGTTTGGACATTTGATGCATCATCATGATCCCGCCACTCCTTAGTTGTAAGTAAAGAGACTAAGGAGTAGAAGTAACTCGTGTGTTTTACTTTGAAGGTCAGAAGTCGAAAGTGTTACCTGTCCCAGAGCTGTATCACGAAGCTCTTTGGGCCTTACCTTGGTCGGGGCTGCTTTGTAGAGCTCTGTCCTTCTGTCGATATTCCAGAGCTGATTGATATTCATGAGTTGGAGATCTTCCTTAACTAAGTATTATCTTTGCCAGAGCTGACCCTGCTGTGTTCTTGTTTCGACGCGTGGTTTGTTGTTCCAAGACACGTCTCGTCTTCTGTTTAAGTAATTAATCTTTTCCATGCGTGATTTTACATTATCATTGATTTGATTCTCTGATCACGCGTTTTCAGTGTTGATCTTTTAGGTTATTGCACACGTCAACTCACTTGATCAAGTATGGATACGCGGAGCTCTGTTATTGGAAATAAGGCGCATTTCCCAGCACTTTAATTTTCTAGCATGTTTCCAAGATGCGCTCGGTCTTTGTCTTCAACGCATTTTACCCATTTCCCTGATATATCAGCTTTGATTCCTCAGCCTACATCTTCTTCAGGGGTTGGAAAGAGCGATCCCAGTGGTTGCTTCCTTTGCTCCATAATTTCTTCCTGTTCTTGCTAAGGATTCGAAATGAGGCCTCTGTTTGAGTTCGTACTTATTGCCTGCCTGAAAGGGTCTTTTTCCGTCAATGGGGATAGTTAGGAGCAGCTTTTCCGGCAATGGGGATAGTTACCCGGTTGTCGGTTTGAGTCTTTCGCAAGAGAGGGTGTTTTCGGGGCCGTACATTCCCGATTTGGCATACTTCTTCTCTTTGGTCGACGTCCCTTTAGAGTTGTAAGCTCTAATTCTTTAGAAGATATCTCCTGCCTGCGATTTTCTTTCTTGGGTGGCCACTGTGTCGATCAACCAGGAGAAGAAGCAAGGCATTGAGCTCCGTCCAAGCTTTGGCGAGTGGTTTCCGTGCCTTGATTACTACCGAATCTTGGCTGATTTCTTCATGTTATCTTGATTGTAATTTCTTCTGTAATAGCCTTAAATAAAAACCCTCTTTTCTTGTTCTAGATTACTTTGTTGAAGTCTGGCATTGATACCGTGTACCGGTTTTACAAAGTCGATGTTAGCACGAATCCTAACTTACTAATGCATTTTCCTAGGCTTACTACGCATGCTGCGCATGATCGCACCTGCATGAGAAACAATTTCAGACCTAGTCTAGCATGCCCTAAGCTTACTATTTCCCTCTGAAAATAGAACCAGAATTAGCCCTGCGTAAAATGTTTTGAATAGTGTTAGATTTTTTAGCTCTGCCCCTGCTCGTCTATACCAGAGCTGTCTTTGCATAACTAGTTTCACCAAGACTCCTCCTTAGACCTCTGACCACGGCTTTCGTTATCAGAGCTGATATCGCCAGCTTGAGCTCAGCTAGTTTCGCTAGGATTTCTCCTTCGACCTCTGATTGTGGCTTTCGCTACCAGAGCTGGTTTCGTCAGCTTGAGCTCGACTAGTTTCGCTAGGACTTCTCCTTAGACCTCTGGTCGTGGCTTTCGCTACCAGAGCTGGTTTCGTCAGCTTGAGCTCGACTAGTTTCGCTAGGACTTCTCCTTAGGCCTCTGGTTGTGGCTTTCGCTACCAGAACTGGTTTCGTCAGCTTGAGCTCGACTAGTTTCGCTAGGACTTCTCCTTAGACCTATGGTCGTGGCTTTCGCTACCAGAGCTGGTTTCGCCAGCTTGAGCTCGACTAGTTTCGCTAGGACTTCTCCTTAGACCTCTGGTCATGGCTTTCGCTACCAGAGCTGGTTTCGTCGGCTTGAGCTCGACTAGTTTTTGCCGGACTCCTACCGTGTCCCTGGTCGTCGCCTTAGCTACTAGGGCTGTCTTCCTCATTTTAAGCATGAATAGTTTCGCAAGGACTTCTTCTTATACCCCCGCTCACCTTCATCGGGGCGGTAGTTTTAACTAGGACTTCTCCTTGGGGATCCTCAGGGACCACGTTTCACTCGAGTAAAGAGTTAAGTTTAGCTAGGACTTCTCCTTGTGAGGCCTCGGGTTGCAGCCATAGCTACCGGAGTTACCTCCTTTGCCGGCTTGAGCCGATCAGTGTAACTAGGACTTCTCCTTGGGACCTTGGTGAGGGGTCAGTTTTACTCGAGCAAAGTTCAGTTTAACTAGGACTGCTCCTTAGGGCCCTCAGTTGTTGCCGTAGCTACAGAGGCTATCCTGTCCCTGGTCGTGGCTTTTGCTAGCAGGACTGTTTCAAATTAGGGCCCTTGGTCGATGCTTTCACCTACCAAGGCCGCCTTTAGGTCCCCTGGTCGTGGCTTTCGCTATCAGGGCTACCTGCTCGATTCAGAGCGAGATGAGTTTTAGCTAGGACTCCTCCTTTTGGTTCTAGAATAAAAAGTATTATACTAGCAAAAGCTTCTATGTTCGCTAAATGTTGCTTAAATCCTCTAGAACTCCCTCACTTAACTCATTACCATAAAAGTAGATCTATGCTTTATCTTCTTGAGTTTGATTCATCCTTCGGTGTTCTAGGATGTATCGTGTCTTTCTTCTGGAATGCGAATTTGAGATGTTCCGCATTCAAGGGGTGTGTAAGGACGTGGCTTGACGTATTCTCTAACCTATAGGTGCCAGGGCTCACAACTTCTACTATCTTATAAGGCCCTTCCCATGTAGGAACGAGTTTGGCCGCTGACAGCTTTTGGGTGAATTTAGAGTTTTTCCACACCATGTGTCCGACGTCAAACTTTCTTATCTTCATGTGGGACCTATGCTGTTTGGTCATAGTGTCTTTAAACGAGATTTCGCAGCTCTGCTCGGTCTCGAACTTCGTCGACTAGGTCTAAGTGTTCTAACATTAGTTGTTCATTGGTTTCGGGATCGAAGTGTCTTACTCTTAGACTCGGTTTACCTATTTCTACGGGTAGCACGGCGTCCATGCCGTACACCATTCAAAAAGGTGTCTCCCCCGTAGCTCTTCGTGGTGTGATGCGGTAGGTCCACAGCACGTCGGGGAGTTCGTCTACCGAGTTTTTGTTCCTATAGCACTTAGTTTTAATGTACTTAACCAGAGTTTTGTTGGTTACCTCTACTTGTCCGTTTCCGGCGGGGTGTGCAGGGCTCACGTAAGCCGGCTTGATCCCATACTCCGTGAGGAACTCCTTCATAGCATCATTGTTGAACTGTGGCCCGTTGTCCATGAGCAAGATCCTCAGGACTCCGAATCTGGATATTATGTTCGTCCATAATATACTGACGATCTCCTTCGTGCGAGTTCGGGTCAGTGCTACTGCTTCCGTCCAATCTCTGAAATAATCTACCATAACCAGCAACATCTTCTTTCCTCCTGTGCCAGCCGGGAACGGCCCCACCAAGTCGATTCCCCATTGTGCGAAGGGGTAAGGACTAACAATAGGCGTCAGCTCTGTGGGATGTAAACGATAATCGTTAGCGTATACCTGACACGGCGTGCAATGCCTGGTGTGGTTTATGCAATCTTCTAACATCCTTGGCCAATAATACCCAGCCAGGGTAAGCTGTCTGTTCAGAGTTCTTGGTCCGGCGTGATTTTCAGCTGCTCCTCCGTGCATCTCCTTCATCACGTATTCTTGTTCGTCCTTCGCCAAGCAACGTCGTAAAGGGTGAGCCACGGATTTCCGGTACAGCAGTCCTCCTAGCAAAGTATACCTAGGCGTTTCTGCGTACCTTTCTAGCTTCGCTGGCATCGTCAGGCGATTTCTGTGTTAACAGATACTCAACGTATGGTCTCATCCAGGTATCCCCCTGGTTTATTCTGATTGCCATAATTTCCTGTGCCTTTCCGATGCTTCTTTCTTCTAGGGTGTGAAAGATTTCTCTTGGGTTTGCGGTTTGTCCATTGGTCATCTTTGACAGCGCGTCAACCAGAGTATTCTCCTCCCGGGGTATCCTGGTGATGGTGAACTTCTAGAAGAAATCGACTAGTTCTTTTACCTTCTTTAAATACTTAATCATATCCGTTCCTTTTGCCTCATAGTCACCGTTGACATGGTTGACTATCAATTGAGAATTTCTGAAAACCCGAACACTTGCAGCTCTGGCCTTCAGAGCTAATTTGAGCCCCGCCAGTAAAGCTTCGTATTCGGCCTCGTTGTTTGAACCGCGAATTTGAACGAGGTAGTCTGGAAGGTATTTTCCTCTCCATGACTGATTAGCACAGCCCCCGCTCCTTTCAAGGATTCGCTTGATGCTCCGTCCACGAAAAGAGTCCAAATCTGCTCTGGGCCAAGGCTTGCTGCTGCGATCGAGCATTCCGTTACGAAATCCGCCAATGCTTGCCCTTTTATAGCGGTTCGGGGCTCGTACCTGCTGTCGAATTCACTCAGCTCCATTGCCCATTTCGTCAATCGCCTTGAGAGATCCATCTTTTAAAGTATATTCCTGAGCGGTTGGTCTGTCTGAACCACTATTGTGTGAGCTTTGAAGTATGGGCGCAGCTTCCTAGCAGTCAGAATGAGCGCGTAAGCCAATTTCTCTATAGTTGGGTAATTCAGTTCTGCCCCACCTAATACTTTGCTCACAAAGTATACGGGGTGCATGACTCCTTCTATTGTTTTGATTACCGCTGCTAAGACGACTTCTCCGGAAGTCGCAAGATAAACGATGAGCTCGTCCCCGGGGCTTGGGCTGACCAGCAGTGGCAATTTTATGAGATGTGCTTTCAACTCCTGAAACGCCTTGTCCCCCATCTTGTTGAAGAATCTGGAGAGTGATGCTAACCTCCCAGTTAGTCGCTGAACGTCTTTCCGATTTTGCGGGCTGGGTATATCTTGTAGGGCTGTGATCTTGGCAGGGTTGGCTTCTATAGTTCTGTGGCTCACCATGAATCCTAGGAACTTTCCCGAAGTTACGCCAAATGCGCACTTTTCAGGGGTCAGTTTCTTATTGTAGGCTTGGAGTTTGTCGAATGCGATCTTAAGATTGGTTATCAGTTCTCGACGAGCTTTGCTTTTCACGATCATGTCATCCATGTAACATTCGACTGTTTTCCCGAGCTGATGCCCGAATATTTCGTTAACCAGACGTTGATATGTTGCTCCAGCATTCTTGAGACCGAAAGGCATTTGTTGGTAACAGTATAGCCCTCGATCCGTTAGGAATGCGGTATTCTCTTGGTCATCCCAGTGCATGGCGATCTGGTGGTATCCCGGGAAGGCATCCATGAAGCTAAGTAGTTCGTGGCCAGCTGTGGAGTCTACCAGACGGCAGCGGGAAACTATCCTTCGGGCAAGCCTTTTTTAGGTCGGTGAAATCTATGCACATTCTCCACCTTCCGTTCTTCTTCTTGACCAAGACCACATTGGCCAGCCATTCCGGGTATCGGGCTTCCCTTATTACTCCCGACGCTAGGAGTTTGTCGACTTGCTCGGCTATTTCAGCCTGCTTGTCTGTTGAAAAATTCCTTTTCTTTTGCTTCACCGGCTTGCTTCCCGAACGCAAAGACATGGCGATGCGCTCTCAAGAAATTGGCCAGTTCCGCCTTCTCGTCTTCATCTAAAGTACTCCCGACGTAAGTCACTTCGCTGGCCTTTTCCCCAATTTGTACAGGTACGGTTAGGTCTGCTGTCCTTTCCTCTTCCTCTTGGACTTTTTCATCTCCCGACACCTCGGTTCCGAGTGTTTGTCTTTCTAGAAGAGGTAGCTCCGCCGCTGGATTGGTGACATCCTCCAGTCCCCAAATTATGTTGTGACGCCCCGTGTTCTGAATCACGGTTTGCCAGGCAGTTTATAAAAGAAACTAGGTCTAAGTCTCGCTTAAACGGAGTTTCTAAAATAAACCAAAGCCAAACACTTATCTCCGATAACAAACCAATAAAAATGAAGCAACAGAAATCTAAAAAGAAATCATGTTTTCTGAAAACGAACTAAAAGTCAAACGGTCAAGACTAAATTTGGGCAGAGTCTCCTCTGTAAATTGAGACAATCAAACCTGAAAAACCTGTCAAACATTTATATATATATATACTCACATAAACTTCATATAACACACATCGAAGTCCAAACTCCAAACATCTCACACGTAACTAAATACTACAGTGATACATATATAAGGTTCGTTCTGTGATAATATACATAACTTGAAAATATCAAAAGCTGATCGATCTTACATCAGAAATTGCTCACAGGCAGTATGAGATCGATCTAAGTATATAGTACCTGAACAAAAACAAAAGAAGGAGTGAGATAACTCGAAAGTCAGCTCAGTAGGATACCCAGACATCCTACCCGCACCACACACATCAACATTTTATTATATCAATAGTTTATATATGTTACATATATACAGAGATATCAATATGCACATCAAGCAAGGCGATATAGCAAGATAATTCTTCTAGCTTACCAAGATCACGACTGAATACGCCCTCAGTCGGGGTCACCTACTATTCGGCTAGGAAGAACCGTTCGGCCTTTGTTAGTATGTAGGCAGGCGGCGCCTTATCGAACGTTTGACTACTGCAGTGTACACATGGATCCACGTAATACCCCGGTAAGAGCTTCCGTAACTCTCCCTTCGTCATCATCGCCCATCGGGCTGGCTTGTGATCTCGATACGCATCAAATAGTAAATCTCACCCAAACAATGATACGCTTAGAATATGTCATGACTTACCCAGACGACTATAAGAGCATCGTCGTGTAGCAGAGCCATATACCCACGGCGATACAATTATCTCATCTTGAGGCGCGTCCTATCTCCGGCCAGATCTGACGCTTCCTCGCAAGGTAACTCATTGACCATTCGAAGAATACCCAAACATATGCATGAACCTATAATAGTATTAAATGATCTGATAGGCTCCCAAAGCTACAAGAACAGAGCCCTCCTAAAGGTCCCATCAACCCAAAGGAGAAGAGCGTTCTCATGTCTCAAGGTAGGGTAAACCCTGTTTAAAGCCAAGCTTTTACTAGTGTCCACTTTCAGGGAATTAGTATTTTCTTATTAAGAAAACTCGGGTAAACACCCTCTCTTATTTCGGTGAAACCATTGTAAGTATCAATCACAACAGAATTCAAACCACACACACCAGTGGTTTAGCAGAATAAATAAACAAGCATGGCATTGGGTCAGTCCCCTAATCACTCCAAGGGTCGGAATACCCCAACTCCCATCCTCTCTGGACCCCATTCCGGGTAAACTAGAATGGTCGTTACCAAACGGCTGGCCACGCACCGAGTGTAACCCTTGACATAATTCATGGCTAATCCATAACATAAAATAAACAAGGGGACCAACCAATGCCCGTGGTAAAACAACCATTACACGTAACACAGATCAAGCGATTCCGCCTCCATGTTATACACGCAGCTCAAGCAATTCCTCCACCACGTGTTTACAATTCACACAAAACGATCACACAGATCAAGCGATTCCGCCTCCATGTGATTATTTTTCAGAAAAACCAATTTGTTTTGAAAAGAGAAACATCCATAACATAGAGTACACCACATACATACATATCATACCATATCATGTCATAAATTGAACTAGAGAACTATAAACAGAAGAAAATGACTAACTATATATATAATGGTGAAACGGGGAATACCCGTGCTCCAAGTAAGATTCATAGGATCCTACCTCAAATATAATACACCTCAGGTTCAGTACTATCCTCCACCTGAGACTCGGATTCTTCGAAGACTTCTTCTACGTAGTATTCACTTCCTGTTGCAAGTAAGAAGAAACAAGATGGTCAATTGACAATTAGAAAATTGTCCGAGGAGATCCTGCAATCTCATAAGATGCTCAGATGCATGAGAATGAACTTATGAACGATATAAGATTCAGTATATAGCTCCACCGAATACTTAACTCGCGTCCTAACAACTGGACAAGTCCATATAATCTTAACCGTAATTTCGAAGCCATCATATCATATAGACCTTGACCATATGAATTTTCTTAGCCAAATCCTTTATATAACAGTGAACCCGACATATAATAGATACCCATTATATACCAAACTATTCCAAAATTGTTCGTTATACAGAAATCGACTATTAGAAGTAATTCGGTAGCACCTCGTCTGCATATGGGTACCCCAAATAAGTCCAAAAGATTCTAAACGAGTCCCAAATCATAAAATCATTGAAAGAACTTAATAATTAACTATTCCAATAGCTCCAATATATGAACCCACTAAAAATTATACCCAACTATATACCTTCTGATATTACCATCCAATATCTCTCAAATTGGGACGAAACTAAAAAAATTGAACCGCTAGAAACGTAGATGAAGTTGAATAGAGTTACCTGGAAGAAACGGCACAATTTTTCGACTACCGACGACAAACTAATTGGACCCGGAAAATCGAGGTTTTATAAAACCCTAAGTGGCTTTCACCCGAACTGTTAATGTTGTTGCTGGTGGAATTGAAATTGAAATAGAAAGTGGGTGGCTGGAGTAATACGTGGGCAGTGGGTTGGTTTATAAAGAATTCAAATGCATGAAGTTGCCACTTGTCAACAATTAAAGTGGCCAACAAAATGACTTTGCTTTAAATCCCTCAATTCCTATGTCCCTTGCAGATAAGTCCCACTAAATTTACAACTCACTATTCCAACCACAATTAATCATTTTATGACCCCCAATTTAACTTCTTATTTTCTCTTTCCTCCCACAACTAACCATGAAAAAATAATTAATTCTTCTCGGCGCTCTAATTCGTCTGATTTTCCAATTCAAAAAATCTGGGTGTTACATATGTTTTCCTGGTAGATCTTTTATAGAGTTTGGTTAGTTTTGAAAAAAGTATTGAGTAGGATTCGGGTTACCGAATGTGATGATTTGCTGGAGAGATGCCCTCCTTCTAGCGCCAAATGCTGATGTCGAAAATTGGCTCCCGCTTAAATCAGCATGGAAAAGGGAGTTGATGCATGACAACCTCCGTTATGATGGTATATTCTGTTAAGGGAGGAAAGATTCCTTTGTTCAGCTCTGCTTCTCTGCTATGATTCTCTGCTCTACTTCTCTGTTCCAGCTCCTGGCTCCTTGCTCCTTGTTCCTGTTCGTCTGTTCCCAAGGGGGGCAAACCTGCAAAGGGTTCGGAAACCCCTCCGACGCTCTAGACTGTCAGGGTGCTCTTTGCAGTAAAAGAATGAATGTTGATTGATCCTTTTGGAGGGCGAGTTGTGAGGACTCTGTTTTTGGAGGTAATCCTTCTGATATGAACAGATCTTATTTTTGGGAGAGAGAGTGTGTTTTTCTCCAGAGACCGTCTTTTTTTTAAGGACGATGTGGGGGCCTTTTATAGGCGAAGTTAGGCCGACTGTGATTAGTGGCAGTGGTAAGGCGGTGCCCGTCAAACCGTAATAGAAGTTACCTCTTTTGCGTATCTAGGAATTCTCTTCGAGTCTATCCCGGATCTTTGATAAGTGAAACTTCTTAAGTTCAAGGATACTCTATATATATCTTGCCGGAGTGATACACTCTAAAGGAGAAGTTTCCTCCTTTAGATACGTGGAGTCCAATCGGGCTTAAACACTTCAAGATGTGTGGCCGACTGAGATCTTTCTGGAAAGTCCGGGATTAAGTCATTAGGTCGCGCAACGCTGATATGTCCCCAGTTCTAGGCGTAAGATATGGACCGAACCTGTGGAGACCCCCTTATACCTTTAGAGATCCCATGGCTGATCTGTCCATGCCGAGGGCTTTTTGTGCAGAGCCGGTTTCTTATTGCCGACCTCCAAGTTGGGGGGAATATGTGGTGGACCAACAGAGGTTTTTAGCTGTCCTGCTGCCTTACGCCGAGATGTTCCGAGAAACTTCTGGTCTTATCTCTGACTCTTCAGACGTTAGTCAACGTCTGGACATTTTATGCATCATCAGTTTCTTCGATTAGTATTTTCATGTATGTTCAGGAAACAAGAAAAAGCAACCATTAGTTCAGTTTAAAATGGAGTTCATTTAGCAAAAAGGGGAACAACACAGAATCGACAAAAAAAGATAGAAGATAAAAGATAAAGACAATGGGCATTCAGAGAAATCAGAGTCCTTCTTCGGGGGGAGAAAGGTCCTGGGGACCACCGGAGCGACGCTTATGAACAAAGAAAGTAGAGCCCTCGTCAGAATCATCATCCACTTGAACCACAGAATTAGCAACCTCATCAGCCCACTCGTCATCGCTGAAAGGAAGGCTTTCCTCAATACCCCTTTCAGCAGCAAGAGAAGTGACGAGTTCGATCATTTTATCCTTATTGATCCGATGAAGGGGGAGACCAGACAGGAGCATGGAAACGACGAACACCCTCCCAAACAGCCTTGAAACCCAGCTTGTGCTGCTTCCTCAGGATATTTGAAAATTCATCTCCACATTTAAAGTTGGCAACCACCTTCTCCCGGTTCAAACTGGCCGGTTCGAAAACATTACGATGAGAGGTCTGGAGCTAGAATTTGTCTTTCTCCCCATGGGCAAGGAAACCGGCTTCTTTTTCCTTATAAGCCACGAGTTGCTTCTCAAGGAGAGAAATACGAGAATTTAACTACTCAGATTGCAGCTCGTAGTTAGACCTAAGCTGCTCCGCCTGCAACTTACCAGGAATCTCTATTGATGACGGTAATCTTCAAGTCCGAACATAAAACTTCGGGTTCGGCCGTGAAAAGATCGGGCGTTCTGCTGAAACCGTTGTCTCTCCTTCTCTAAATTTTCAACCTGGTTTAAATAAGAAGCAACGTCCTGACTAGCCCGAGAGCACTGCAGAAAGAGAGGGTAAAAAAGGAGAAAACCAAGCGCGAATAAGGGAGACAGAGGACACAATCACCAAATTTTCAACTTGTCAAGAAGTGTGTGAAAGTTGAAGTTCTCATTCTTCATCTTAAAACTACATGAAGGAATTGCAAAGTTTTTAAACTCGTTATCGTTTTTGGAAAAATTCAATTTTCCCACATTATTCAATATAAAACTGTCCCCGATTAAATAACGTGATTACGAGATCGCAGTTCTTCGAATTTAAGCGGACAAGGGCCATGCCCTTAACCCCGTCATCCTGGGTGAGCGAACTACTTCACTGATCATACTCTTATATCTCTCGGTTGATAGATTTCATTAACGAATGCCCTATTCTATCCTTTTGCCTCGAGTATCCAAAACTCTTTTGCTGAACTCGTTGAGAAAACCCATTTAGACGTGTAGACCCCTGCCATTAGTCTACCCACATTATCCCAAGATAAAGGAGGCACCCTGCGAAGGCAGAGCCACCTTCCTTGATTGAGGGCTCAAAGGGTGTCTTAGTTTGGGCAGGCATTTTTCTTAACATTACTTTTAGGGACTTTTACGTTTTGTCTAGTATGCGTTATAGTGAACTATTTAGCCTAACTAACATCGACGACATAAAACATAAATAAATAAGTAAATGCGCGCGAGAAGATAAATCAAGCACATATGGATCTTAGTATGGCCCCTAGTCCTAAAAGATCTAATCTTCTTAGGATTCTTCTTGTTTTCTCGTTTGTTCGCTTGGATCACCATCCTCGAACCTTCATTGAATTCTCCCACTCGCCTTTGGATCACATCCTTGAGCTTCTTCAATGGACTCATAAACCCTAAACTCTAATTATAAGACTCTGACGATTTGCAGATCGTATAAACCTGAAATTAATATTATTACAACTTGCACCGATCCGTGGTTAAAACAAGAATGAAAGAAAACAAATTTCTATGGGCATACTAGTTCCCGCATTCACATCACATGCATTCATATAATACTCAAGGCTAACAATTATATATGCATGATTATCCGGGAGATACTTTTGTCGACATCTCTATGTCAAATTACAGACCTTTAGTCTATATTCGAAGAATTTGACTAATGGTGCGTTCCGATTTTTTCTTTTATGATTTCCAAGCGTAGGTCAGGGCCAATTGCGTGCTAGGGTTTGCATAGGTCCGATCCAAGCATTGTCTAGTCGCCTAACTATGCGAAGTGGTTGACAAGACACATTAAAATACGATCGAAATGATAATCGAAATTAATGAACATCAATTTATAATCAAAACATCAAATCATATTAAACGTAATCACAAATTCATCACATTTAATCTCATATAATCGACACTCTAAAGTTAGTTAAACATGGTGAATGAATAAGAAATGGAAAGAAAATGATGAGAGAATCCCCCTTTTTCGATGTGGTTCGAGGCTAGGATCGTCGAAAAAAAATGAGTAGTTAAGGTGCAGCCGATCTCCCCTTAGCAAAATTATCAGTTCCCCATATCGACCACCATCATCTTCTCCATTTAGAACACACCTCCATTAAAGCTAAACCCTAGCTTTCTCTCTCTAGCAATCTTCAACCAAAATCAAATCAAACTACATGGGAAGCAAGATCAAGACATGGAAGCAAAAGCTCTAAGGTTTCAGATCAAGAAGGTTGCAGGAAGACTCATAAAAATCTGGCCAAAATATGCATGAAATCCGGCCAGAACCAAGATCCGGCCAAAACACTAATCATCCGGCCGTTCTGAGCCCTGCATATGCGTCCCGTGAAGGCAACCGAGCTTCCAAGGAAGCTTCCCGTCGCCCGTGCAAGGAAGTCGCGCCAACCGTTTGTGCTTGCTTCAGATCCGAGCTGGCTGCTACGGGAAGCTTCTGCGGATGCGTCCCGTGAAGGGTGTTGTCCCATGCTAACATCTCTCGTGCTCCCATGATCCGGTCCCTTCTCTATCCTAGCAAACTTGTTCCGGCCAAAGCTTTGGCCGACCATGGTGATGGCCGGGGTAGCTTGGCCGGCTCCTTTACTCTCTTTCCCTCTCTTTCCCTCTCTTTCAAACTCTCAAACTCTTCAAGAACACAAAAAACCCTAGAAACCCTCTTGCCTCTTTCTCTCTCTACTTTCTTGCTTGGTTGTTGATGAAGAAGAAGATTATGAATAGTAGCCCTTTACTACTAAAACCCTAGGTCAAGACTTTGACTTTAACTCGGACTTGCATTGGATCCATAAAGAGAGGGTGCCATATAATCTTTCCTTGTCATTCTTCTTTGGCTTGGACTTGGCTTTGGGCTTTAATTTAGAAACCAAGAGGTGCCTCCATCCTTGTCTCTACTGTTAGTATAAAAGTATATACATTGTATTTATCCTTATTGATAAGGGTACTCATGTAATTGTAACCCTTTTACTTCTTCTATAAATACATCTCATACCCTACATTTTAGGGTATCTTGACTTCACAAATTCACATGGTATCAAGAACCATCTATCCCTGATTTTTCTTTTGGTTTTCAGTGTCAACTTTCTTCTTCTCCTCCTTCTTTTCTTCATCTTCTTCTGTGTTTTAATGGCCGACTCAACTACCCATACTGCTTCACCCACATTCATTTCTTCCCCTACCTTATCCTCCTCCTCTGTCTCCACTCTTCCTTCTCTCACTAACATCTCAAATCTCATATCCATTCGACTTGACAGCTCCAATTACCTTCTCTGGAGGAGCCAACTCTTACCTATCCTTCACTCCCAAGACCTATATAAGTTTGTTAATGGCACCTTCCCAGCTCGCCCTGAATATCTTCCATCTTCTTCTGACAACACCACTCCTCTCCCAAACTCTGACTTTGCATACTGGTATAGAGTAGACCAGATGCTTCTTTCATGGCTTAATGCCACATTAACTAAACCAACACTCATTCAGGTTCTAGGTCTCACCTCTTCAAAAGCTGTTTGGGATTCTCTTGAAAGCACTTTCTCTTCACTCAACTCGGCCAGGCTCATGAATCTTAAGCTCCAACTTCAAACAACTAAGAAAGGAAATCTGTCTATTTCTGATTATCTTCTTCGTCTTAAATCTCTCTCTGATTCCCTTGCTGCTATAGGCCATCCTGTTGCTGATGATGAGCTTGTTCTCATTGTTTTAGCTGGTCTAGGAAGTTATTATGAGAGTTTTGTCACTTCCTTAACCACACGTCCTCTTCCTCCTTCTTATTCAGAACTTCAATCTCCGCTTCTTACTCATGAATGTCGTATTCAGCTTCCAGCTACTTCCACTCCACCTCCCACAGCTCCTATGACTTCAATGTCTTTCTCTCCTCGACCCTACAATCCTTCTGGTCGTTCTGGTGGTCGAGGTCGATTATCTTCTCGTGGTGGTGGTCGTGGTCGAAACTATAACAGAGGTGGTTATTCTCGTTCCTCTGTTTTAGGACCACCACCTGATAGACAACCATTAATTTGTCAATACTGTAGAAAGCTGGGCCACACTGCTCGTCAATGTTACAGTCTTTAACGTCCAAATGATCTTCATCAATCCTTTGCTGCTTTGGGTTTCGATCATATCACAACAGATCCAAATTGGTACGTTGATTCTGGAGACACAACTCACATTGCTTCAGACTCTGCTTTAATGGTTGCTCGCTCTGAAGCTCCACCTCCTGAACATGTCATGGTTGGCAATGGCAATACTGCCTCAGTTTTGCTGTTGGTGATATTCTTTTACCTTATCAAAACTTTTTACTTAAAAATACTCTTGTTGTCCCTACTTTCAAGAAAAATCTTATCTCTTTATCTCGTCTCCTTCATGATTTTAACTGCTTTCATCGCTCTAGTTTCTATATTCAGGATCTTCCCACAGGGAAGATACTTCTCGCCGGAACGATTGATGATGGGTTATTTCGTCTATCCCCTGCTTCAACCTCTCCTCCACCACTTCTCCTTTTTACTCAGCCTCTGTCTCCTGGCACAAGAGCTTCCCCAGATGTCTGGCATCGTCGACTTCCTCATGTGCATCTGTAAAAGTTTAAATCATTAGTTACTAAGAACAATTTACCTTTAACTTCTACTGTTTTACCTAAATTTCAATGTATTAGCTATGTTTCTGGAAAACAACATCAATTTCCGTTCACCTCTGTTAATCATATGACTAATTCACCTAATGATATGATTCACTCTGATCTTTGGGGCCTTCCCCTGTTCTATCAAACTTGGGTTATCGTTTTGTTTTACTTTTTGTGGATGATTACACCAAGTTTACCTGGATTTACTTTTTAAAACACAAATCAGAAGTCTCTGCAATTTTTCAAACCTTCAAATCAATGGTGGAAAAACAGTTCTCTGTCCCAATTAAAATACTACAAACAGATGGGGGTGGGGACTATGTCAATTCAAATTTGTCCACCTTCCTCACCCAAAATGGCATTCTTCATCGACGAACTTGTCCTCATAAGCCACAGCAAAATGGCGTAGCAGAGAGGAAAATTCGTCATCTTGTCGAGACATCAATTTGTCTGTTGCACCAGGCCTCTGTTCCTTTTCAGTACTGGCCAGATGCTTTTCTCACTGTCATTTACACAATTAATCGTTTACCTTCTTCAACACTCAATGGTTGTTCTCCCTATCAGAAGCTTTTTCATAAAGCATTCGCACCTTTGGTTGCAGATGTTTTCCTCTGCTATCTCCCTATCGATCTTCTAAATTAGATTTCAAATCTAAGCCATGCATTTTCCTGGGGTATAGCCCTCAACATAGAGGATATCGTTGTCTTGATGAATCCTCTAATCGGGTTTATATCTCGAGGAATGTCCTCTTTGATGAGGAAATTTTTCCATTTGCTTCTTCTTCTTCTTCAACGAACCACAAAAATACAAACCCTAATTTCTCTTCTTCTCCTTTCCAATCACAAATTAATCTCCACTCCATTTTCAACGGTTGGATTACCGCCACCTATCACTCTACCATCTCAACATTCTCGGCCTTACTCAGCTGTCCCCACTCGTTATTCCCTTTCCTAGTCAGCTTGAACTTTAACAATGTGTCAGCGCCCCCACCTACCCACCTGTTACGATTGTTCCCTCTCCCTCCAGCGCACCTCCAACTACCACTACTTCAGCACCAGTGGTCCACCCTGTCCCCTCTTCAATTACTACTAGTACTGTTTTAACTTTATCCATTGTAACTTCTTCCATCGAAAATATCTCAAACCCTAATTCTATTTCTTCTTCTCCAAATGTTCCACCACCGTCCAAATCCACTTCTTCAATCCATCCAATGGTCACAAGAAGCAAAGATGGCACACGAAAACCAAAAGTATTGTTAACATCATCCTCTTCCTTTCTTTCTTCTGATTCTGAAATTTCAGTGATGGCAGCAGGCCATGAAAGATGAAATCACTGCTTTAAATAAAAATAACACATGGGTTTTAGTTCCCTTTGATCCTAGCATGAATTTGGTTGACTGCAAGTGGATCTATAAGATCAAACAACGTCCGGATGGCACAATTTCACGTTACAAGGCTCGTCTGGTTGCTCGAGGGTTTACACAACAGCAAGGTCTTAATTATGAAAAACCTTTAATCCGGTGGTAAGACCTGCTATTATTCGAATTGTTTTGTCCATGGCTATTTCTGAAAATTGGTTGATTCGTCAATTAGAAGTAAAAAAATGCTTTTTTAAATGGTGATCTTACTGAGTCTGTGTTCATGAATCAACCTCAAGGATTTCTTAGTTCGAATTTTCCTACTCATGTATGCAAATTGAATAAGGCCATTTATGGCCTCAAACAGGCCCCTAGGGCATGGTATTCGAAGTTTAGTTCTTTCATTCTCAAATTGGGTTTTACACAGTCTATCTCTGTTCCTTCAATGTTCAACCATCGTTCTTCTCTTGGTCTAACTATCTTACTACTTTACGTGGATGATATATTAGTCATTGGTTCTTCCTCATCTTTGTTACAATATCTTATTTCTAGTCTCAAACATAATTTCGAAATGACAGACATGGGCAATCTTTCTTATTTTCTTGGGATGGAGGCAAATAGGGGTAAAGATACATTAACTCTTACTCAACACAAATATACTAATAATCTCCTTCATCGTTTTGGTATGATGGATTGTAAATAAGTGTCAACACCAGTATTAATAGGTAAAAAGTTATCCAAATCAGATGGTGAACCATTATCAAACCCTCAATATTTCAGAAGCTTGGTATGAGCCTTACAATATTTAACCATGACTTGTCCGGATATTTCCTATCCTGTAAATCAGGTCTCTAAGTTTATGCACGCTCCATCTTCTGTTCATCTCATTGCAGCAAAACGAATACTTCGATATCTAAAGGGTTCTTCGCATGATGGTCTTCGTCTTCATCGAGCTCAATCTTCTCCTTTACTTGGATTTTCGGATGCAGAATGGGCCGGATCACCAGATGACCGACGCTGCACCACTGGATCATGTGTTTTCTTTGGACCCAACCTCATTATGTGGGCTTCAAAAACTCAGCCCACGGTGGCCCGTTCCTCCACCGAAGCTGAATATAGGGCTGTGGCCTACACGAGTGCTGATATAATTTGGCTCCGAAACCTGCTTCGTGAACTCGGTATTCACTTACCTACACCACCAACAGTTCATTGTGATAACATAAGCACAACATACTTCGCACTCAATCCTATCTTACATTCTCGAATAAGACATGCGGCAATTGACTTTCACTTTGTTAGAGAACAAGTGAAAGATGGTAAATTGCAAGTGAAATTTCTTCCTAGCAAATCTCAAGTAGCAGACATATTCACCAAAGGATTGTCACAACTCGGTTTAATGAATTAAGATTCAAGCTCTCCTTTATTCAAGGTCGATCGGCTTGAGGGGGGGGGGGGGGGGAGGTGTTAGTATAGAAGTATTTACATTGTATTAATCCTTATTGATAAGGGAACTCATGTAATTGTAACCCTTTTACTTCTTCTATAAATACGTCTCATACCCTACATTTTAGGGTATCTTGACTTCACAAATTCACATCTACATCTTCAAATTGTCACAAAGGACTAAAATACCCTCGTACTTCTTTCTTTCATAACTTCCCCGTCCGAACTCGGAATTGACTTCCGTTTTCACCGTCGTACTCGTCATTGCCTCCATTTGTAATTTGATTTGCTTGAAGTCATTTTTTCTCGTGTTGGGCACATGAAATGATAGTGATATTTCGCTCATTTTATTCTGAATTTCATGTTTAACTCCAAATATGATATCGAATAAGAAAAACACATAAAAAATTATTCATAACACTCGAAAAGGACTAATTAGTCTAAGTTAGGCGCTCCAAATGTGACATTTTCATGTCACATCAGTCTTCTTAAGTCATTGTTGTCCAACCAATGACCTGGACTAGGGATATAATATAATGGAACGCTTCCATGTTCACTTAGCAGGGTTTCTTTCATCAGACCACGTATCTAATAAACCTGCATAGAACTTTCCACTATTTTGGACTGTCGCCTAAATTCTAAACCACAATTAAGATGACGAAAGAAAATATTTTATTTCGGATAACAAGAGTTTGTAGAAGTAAGTTCCCCACGTAAACTCATTTATGTGCCCAATTTCACAAGTCTTTTAGGGCAGTCTTTCGTGACCGTAATTCCTTAGATTCGTAAATCTCCTATGTTTGATCTAAGGTGACAGTTTGGTTTTGTGGATTCAATCCACTTTTGGTTTCCACTTTGCTTATTATTATCGTGCGGAATAACACCCTCATCAGCTTTTACGATAATGTTAGTTTTCTTACACTGAAACTAACACTTCTTAAGTCTTAATTGTATTTTCTTTCACTAGTAGAGTTTGCAACGACTCCCATTGTGAAAAACCCTTTTCCACCTGGTTGTCCTTCCTAAAAGTTTCTTTTCTGACTTTCTTCAACTATTTAATTTCAGAGACTTTCTCCTAGATGCTCTAAATATCTTAGGAATTTCTCTGTTGTGTATGGGTGACGACATCAAATACTTGTGTATTTCGAGATGTGCGGGTAAATGTCGATCATCTCTATGATCTTATGTCTCGTGACATGATTCTTTTCTGACTTTCTTCAACTATTTACTTTCAGAGACTTTCTCCTCGATGCTCTAAATATCTTAGGAATTTCTCTGTTGTGTATGGGTGACGACATCAAATACTTGTGTACTTCTAGATGTGCGGGTAAATGTCGATCATCTCTATGATCTTATGTCTCGTCACATCAGTGTTCCCCCCATGTGTGCCTTTTCTCACAACTTCCAAATTCTGATTTCTTGCTAAGCAGTGTTCCATGAGAAATGGGTAGAATCTCTTTCTAAGAGTATTTCTAGTTAGACCTTTTCAAAACTGTTTTGGAACGAGTCTTATCATTTGTAAATCTATAACTGTATAGATTTCGATGTCCATTTAATTTTATTTACCCTCGTCTGGTGTCATATTGAGCTAGTTCCTTAACTTTTCTCAATACTTGTATATCCCACATACAGGACGTAAAACTGTCTTGTTTTACTCCCACTTACCCTCTTGTCTGAACAAGATTCTAACTATTCTTATCAGAAAATCAACCCTTGAGTTTCTTTACGAATGTCAGATACAAACTCTTACTTTTTTTTTTTTTTTTTTGCGTTTAGCCAATTTTCAGAGTCCGGTTCTGCTATGGTTTTTGTGGGTCTTCTGAAGAGTCACTGGGTTTTTGAACAATATCGTAGAATCTTCTTAACTCTTCAAAGAAGTTACTTGGCAAGTTTCTCGTACTCCCATTTAGTGTTCTTTTGATGCTTGTTTCGAATTTGATTCGAATATTTCTCCCACTTGTCTTCTTGAATTTCTCCTTTCAAGGAAGACACCATCGAGAGTAACAATCCAATTTTGTTCCGATGTTTAGTGAGGGAAAACCCCATTGTTTCTCCTCTTCGAAGAAGAGACCATGTTTGAAGTTCTCAGACATAAATAAAAGACTTTTAGATATTCTTTTAAAATCCATACGCGCATGGTATTCTTTTATTTTCTATAGAAGTTTAAGGTTTAGAGGGTATGCAACTTGTATTAGACACTTTTGTTTCGGAAGACTTGTTATGACTAAGACTATTGATCCTATCAAGATCTTCAGTCATTTTGATTCAATACTTGATTCAATTCAAAGTTTCTAAAACTTCTTCTAAATTTGAGTACTTAGTTGATTCTAGTTACATTAACCATAATCTTATGTCTAACATAAGTATTGGTGATTAATTGACCTCTGCTTAGTCATAAGAGATCTTATCGAACTAGTTAGTTTGAACCATGTTTATTCTTTTAAATTTCATGTTCATCCTAGTTGTCTGACTAGATTAGAATAACTAATTGAATCGATAGGTCTTAATGTTTGTGAGTTGAAATAGGCACCTTTCTGAGAACATAATAAAATATTAAAATTGAATACTTTATTTCTCATAAATCCAAATCTAGAGAAGATATTCAAAGAAAAAGAAAATACAAAACTCTAATAAAAGTAATGCCTATAGGAGACTAAAATCCTTCTGGAGCCTTTCTTAGCAACTATTCCGTCTTATGCTCTTTGATAGGTTCATCTCCTATCAGTTAAATACTCAGCTCCCACTTGCTCATGTCATTTATAATGAAATGAGCATTAGGTATCTAATACCTTTAAGGAAAATGTATTTAATTGAGTCAACTTTTAACATTTTTACCTTTTGCAGAAACTACCGCTCCGTTTTTCTTGTCTTCCAGGAATTTGGGACAGTTTCTCTTTCAATGGCCTATGCCATAACAGTATAAACACTTGGAGTCAGAACTTGTCGATAACCTTGTCGATCCCATGGACTTGTCGATAACCTTTTGCCACGAGTCTTGCTTTGAAAACGCTCACGCTTCCATCCATGTCGATTTTAATCTTGAAAACTGATTTTCATCCGATGGGTGTTACTCCTTCGGGCAAATCTACCAAGTTCCAAACTTGATTCTCGTACATGGATTCCATTTCGGAATGCATGGCTCCCAACCATTTTTCGGAGTCTGGACTCGTCATAGCTTCTTTTTAAGTGCTAGGTTCGTTATCTTCTACCAACAGCAAATCCAGCCGTTGTGATAACTCGATTAACCTTGCTGACCTACGTAGTGGTTGAACAACAGGTGAGACATTCTCAACTTCTTGAGGATTCTCTTGCGATTTCGGTTCACTTTGCGCGGGAGGCTCTTCGAGATCTACTATCTCTTCCTCACTATTCCCTTTTATCGGCTCAGTATAGATCGAAACCGCGACTTCTAACATCGATCCAATGGTGTCAGTTTGTTGCTCAGATCGAATTTCTTCGATTCTACTTTTCTCCCACTTGTCTTCTTGGAAAGGAACTCCTTTTCAAGGAAGACACCATCACGAGCAACAAACACTTTGTTCCCTGATGGGTTGTAGAAGAAATAACCCCTTGTTTCTTTTGGGTAACCCACAAAGAAACATTTGTCTGATTTGGGTGCTAGTTTATCTCCTTGTAGACGTTTTACGTAAACGTCGCAACCCTAGACTTTTAGGAAAGACAACTTTGGAACCTTTCCAAACCATAACTCATATGGCGTCTTTTCCACAGCTTTTGACGGAGCACGGTTAAGTGTGAAAGTAGTCGTTTCAAGAGCATAACCCCAGAAATTGTTAGGAAGATCGGCTAAGTTCATCATCGATTGAACCATATCCATCAAGGTTCGATTTCTCCTTTCGGACACACCGTTCAACTGCGGTGTTCCTGGTGGAGTGAGTTGTGACACGATGCCGCAACTCCTGAGATGATCCTCAATTGATTCTGACTTCTGCCTCATAAGATATATGTAACCATATCTTGTGAAGTCGTCAGTGAATGTTATGAAGTAACCATAGTTACCTCTTGCAGGTGTACTCATAGGTCCACATATATTTGTATATATGAGTCCTAAGGGTTCACTTACTCGATCACCTTTCCCTTTGAAAGACGATCGTGTCATCTTACCCACTAAGCATGGTTCACATGTATCGTATGATTCTAAATCACACGAACCCAGAATTCCATCAGTATGAAACTTCTGCATGCGTTTCATGTTTATGTGGCCTAGGCGACAATGCCAGAGATAGCCTTGGTTTGAATTATGAGTTCCAAGCCGTTTAGCGTCTATGTTAAGGATTTTGTCTTCCATGTTCAAAACATAAAGACCATTACATAGCCTAGCACTAGTGTAGACCTCATCATCTCTGTATAGAGAACATCTTCTGTTCTTTATAACAGTATGATATCCCTCCTTGTCCAGAACGGACACAGAGATAATGTTTCTTGAGATAGTAGGTACATAATAGAAATTATGTAACACTAATATCAATCGAGTGTCTAGACTGAGCTTATAGGTCCCTACAGCCGCAACAGCAACTCTTGTTTTGTTTGTGACTCGTAGAAACATTTCGCTCTTTGTCAGACTTCTAATTCCTTCTATCCCGTTCAAATCTGAGTTATATGGGCTCCACATCCGATATCAAATACCCATGTAGGAGAATCATCCATGTCTGCCAAATTAACCTCTATAACATAGGCGCTAATTTCCTCTTCTTTTCTTGGTTTCTCTATTACGTTTTCTTTCTTCGAAGTATCGAGAACTCTTCTCTGATCCTTCTCCCAATCTAGAAAGTTATCTAAATCTAAACTTATCGTGTGTGCTATTTCTACTCTACATTGACAGAAAAAGGAAATTTGCTAAGTACTACATTCAGTTGTTGTGCAAAATCAATTGTTTTGCCATATTTTTTAATAAAGTCGTCACCCTTTGAAAAATATGATTCCAAGACCCCATTCCTACAGAGCTAAGCGTACTAGGGCACTGCCCTTAACTCCGTCCTCTTGGGTGAGCAAACTCTTTGCTGATCATACTCCTATGACTCTTGGTTGATGAATAACACTTATGTGTTAAATTCATCCTTTTACCTCGAAATCCAAAACCCTTTTGCTGACTCGTTGAGAATAACCATTTAGACATGTAGACCTCTGCTATAGGTCTACCAATATCGTCCTAAGGTAAAAGATGGCACTCTGCGAAGGCCGACCCACGATCGATGAACAAAGGACAACAGGTGTCTTAATCTGGGTAGGCGTTACTCAAAATTCTTTTTGGGGACTTTTACGTAATTTATCAAGTTACGTTACTATGAACTCTAGCATAACTAACTGTGATTTATTACGTAAAGATTTATGTGATTTTCCGTAATGTTCTTTCTTGTTCGCCTAAGGTTCGTTTGGATTCATATCCGTGAACCACCATTGAGTACTCCCACTCGAATCATGATCTCATCATTCGATTCGTCAATGGTTTTTCTAGACCCTATACTCTAAGTATTATTCGGGCACATCACGCTTGTGCTTAGAATCAATAAACGTTTATCTATCTAAAGGTACATTATTCTACGCAATCACATACATAAATATGACAATCATATATAAAAGTATGTCTCCTAGGTTCGTTTCTAGGTTTGCTATGTCTCGTATAGCTATTTCTGGCAAATTGTGGCATTCCTATGTCTAACATGGATTCTAAGTCTAACTTAGTAAATTCGGACTTAATTTCTGTCACGTTTCTTCCTTAATGATTTCTAAAATCGCTTTAAGGAAAAGCTCCGTTTGGATTATCGCATAATCCAGGTCAATTTCGGAAAAATTAGGGTTGGGGTCGGATGAAAAACAGACTAAAACTCCCACTCGGATCAAGGCCCAAAAGTGCCTGAGTCAAACTCTGAAAATCTGGGTCAAATTCGGTCAAGGGACCTTTGACCAGTCAAGGACGAACCAAGGTTGGTCAAAGTCAAGGTCCGGACCCGGCTCGGCACGTCCCAAGCCGTGTCGTGTCCCTCGTGTGGTCGCGTTTTGGCCCTAGGCCAGACGCGTCTATCCGAGTTTGTAGCATCTCAGATCGCATCCGAGATGTTAGGGATGCGTTGGACGCGTCCTGGTCGTCTCGGACTCCTAGTCCGAGACGACCTAGGTATGCTCCAGACGCGTCTTCTAGACGCCTCTCGAGTCGGCCAAGAAAATCGCGTCTCGGACTAATCCGAGATGCGTCCGATGATATCGCAGGTCGCGTCTGGAGGACGCAACCTTTCTGAGATATACTCGGATATCCCAGTCCATGTCGGACTGGGATGCGTCAGAGACAATCTCGGAGTCCCTGTCCGAGACAGACTGCGACGCGTCCAGGGGAGTCCGGCCCGGGACAGACTTCATCTTCCTACTATTTTCTTGTTGATTTTCGATTTTTCTGTTGTTCCTTCATGGTTCAGCTGCTGCTTTTGATGGAAACCCATCAAAAACAGCACATTTGGAAAAAAATTCAAAAATCCAACCCGATTTTCAATCGTCTTTTCGAAAACATTTTTGAAAATTCGATTTCCTTCTATCCAATTAGGTCTAAACTAATAAATTTTATGTCAAACATAAAATTTCTAATCAATCAAGTTCGAATCTAATTCGACTAGTCAAAGTTAGTTTCATGTAACCGGCTCGTGATGCCACTGTAGGGTTATGGGTGTATCTAATACACTATCTAGTGTTCTAAGCGGAATCTCAACATCTTATATGTTAACACTACTTTCCAGGATCGTTGTATACATGAACTAAACAATGAACTAGAATAGAGATAAATACCTTTTCGCGTTTTTCCCTCGAACCATTCTCAATTCGCGTGTGAAGATCGAGAGCTCCAATTGTCGCTTCTCTACTTAAGACACCAAGATGGTTAACTTGATCTCCCTTCATTATTGTCTGCTAGGACTTCAATGGAAGGTTGAGAAGAACCTTTCTTCTTGACTAGATTCTAGAGAAAACTCACTTTTCTCTTTCTTGCTTTTTCAGCTAGGACTTCAAAGTCCGGTCCTTGACTTTGACCTACCTTGGTTCGTCCTTGACTGGTCAAACGTCCCTTAATCGAGTTTGACCCGGATTTTTAGAGTTTGACTCGGGCACTTTTGGGCCTTGATCCGAGTGGGAGCTTTAGTCTGTTTTTCATCCGACCCCAACCCTAATTTTTCCGAAATTGACCCGGATTATGCGATATTCCGAACGGAGATTTTCTTTAAAATGATTTTAGAAATCATTAAGGAAGAAACGTGACATAAATTAAGTCCGAATTTACGAAATTAGACTTAGAATCCATGTTAGACATAGGAATGTCACAATTTCCCACAAATAACTATACGAGACATAGCAAACCTAGAAACGAATCTAGGAGACATACTTTTATATATGATTGTCATATTTATGTATGTATGTGATTGCGTAGAATAATGTACCTTTAGATAGGTAAACGTTTCTTGATTCTAAGCACAAGTGTGATGTGCTCGAATAATACTTAGAGTATAGGGTCTAGAAACACCATTGACGAATCGAATGATGAGATCATGATTCGAGTGGGAGTACTCAATGGTGGTTTACGGATATGAATCCAAACGAACCTTAGGCGAACAAGAAAGAACATTACGCAAAATCACCTAAATCTTTACGTAATAAATCACAGTTAGTTATGCTAGAGTTCATAGTAACGTAACTTGATAAATTACGTAAAAGTCCCCAAAAAGAATTTTGAGTGACGCCTACCCAGATGAAGTCACCTGTTGTCCCTTGTTCATCAATGGTGGGTCGACCTTCGCAGAGTGCCATCTTTTACCTCGGGACGATACGGGTAGACCTATAGCAGAGGTCTACATGTCTAAAGGTTATTCTCAACGAGACAGCAAAAGGGTTTTGCATTTGGAGGCAAAAGGATGAATTTAACACATAAGTGTTATTCATCAACCAAGAGTCATAGGAGTATGATCAGCAAAGAGTTTGCTCACCCAGGATGACGGAGTTAAGGGCAGTGCTCTAGTACGCTTAGCTTCGTAGGAACGGGATCTTGGAATCATATTTTTCAAAAGGGGACGACTTTATTGAAAAATATGGCAAAACAGTTGTTTTTGCACAACAATTGAATGTAGTACGTAGTAAATTTCCTTTTTCTGTCAATGTAAAGTAGAAATAGCACACACGATTTGTTTAGGTTTAGATAAGTTTCTAGATTAGGAGAAGGATCAGAGAAGAGTTCTCGATACTTCGAAGACAGAAAACGTAATAGGAAACCAAGAAAAGAAGAGGAAATTAGCGCTTATGTTATAGAGGTTAATTTGGAAGACATGGCTGATTCTCCTACATGGGTATTTGATACCGGATGTGGAGCCCATATAATCTCAAATTTGAATGGGCTAGAAGGAATCAGAAGTCTGGCAAAGAGCGAAATGGTTCTTACCAGTCGCAAACAAAGCAAGAGTTGCTGCTGCGGCTATGAGTACACCTGCAAGAGGTAGCTATGGCTATTTCATAACATTCACTGACGACTTCAAAAGATATAGTTAAATATATCTTATGAGGCAGAAGTCAGAATCGTTTGAAATGTTCAAATAGTTTTAGAATGAAGTAGATAATCAACTTGATAAGAAAATAAAAGCCATTCGATCGAATCGAGGTGGTGAATATTTGAGTCAAGAATTTGAGGATCATCTCAGGAGTTGCGGCATCGTGTCACAACTCACTCCACCAGGAACACCGCAGTTGAACTGTGTGTCCGAAAGGAGAAATCGAACCTTGATGGATATGGTTCGATCGATGATGAACTTAGTCGATCTTCCTAACAATTTTTGGGGTTATGCTCTTGAAACGGCTGCTTTCACACTTAACCGGGCTCCGTCAAAAGTTGTGGAAAAGACGACATATGAGTTATGGTTTGGAAAGGTTCCAAAGTTGTCTTTCGTAAAAGTCAGGGGTTGCGACGTTTACGTAAGCCGTCTACAAGGAGATAAACTAGCACCCAAATCAGACAAATGTTTCTTTGTGGGTTACCCAAAAGAAACAAAGGGTTATTTCTTCTACAACCAATCAGAGAACAAAGTGTTTGTTGCTCGTGATGGTGTCTTCCTTGAAAAGGAGTTCCTTTCCAAGAAGACAAGTGGGAGAAAAGTCGAAATCGAAGAAATTCGATCTGAGCAACAAACTGACACCATTGGACTGATGTCAGAAGTCGCGGTTCCGATCTATACTGAGCCGATAAAAGGGAATAGTGAGGAAGAGATAGTAGATCTCGGAGTGCTTTTCGCACAAAGCGAACCGAAATCGCATTAGAATCCTCAAGAAGTTGAGAATGTCTCACCTGTTGTTCAACCCCTACGTAGGTCAGCAAGGTTAATCGAGTTATCACAACGGCTGGATTTGCTGTTGGTGGAAGATAACGAACCTAGCACTTACAAAGAAGCTATGACGAGCCCAGACTCCGCAAAATGGCTAGGAGCCATGCAATCCGAAATGGAATCCATGTACGAGAATCAAGTTTGGAACTTGGTAGATTTGCCCGAAGGAGTAACACCCATCGGATGCAAATGGGTTTTCAAGATGAAAACCCACATGGATGGAAACGTGAGTGTTTTCAAAGCAAGACTCGTGGCAAAAGGTTATCGACAAGTCTATGGGATAGACTATGAAGAAACCTTTCAACTGTCGCGATGCTTAATTCCATTAGGATTATCTTAGCGATAGCCGCTCATTACGATTATGAGATTTGGCGAATGGATGTCAAAACCGCCTTCCTGAATGAAAATCTGGAAGAAGATGTGTACATGACACAACTTGAGGGTTTTGTAGACTCCAATAATGCTAGGAAGGTTTGCAAAATTCAAAGGTCCATTCATGGTTTGAAGCAAGCAAGCAGGAGCTGGAATCTTCGGTTCGACGAGAAAATCAAAGAGTTTGGCTTTTTGAAGAACGAAGAGGAATCTTGTGTATACAAGAAGGTTAGTGGGAGCAACCTAGTTTTCTTGGTCTTGTATGTAGATGACATATTGATCATTGGAAACAACATTCCGGTGCTTAATTCTGTGAAAGAATGGCTTAGGAAATGTTTTTCAATGAAAGACCTTAGAGATGCAGAATACATATTGGGCATCAAGATCTATAGAGATAGATCAAAGAAGATGATTGGACTCAGTCAAGAAACTTATATAGATAAGATTCTTAAGAGATTCAAAATCGAAACCTTTAAGAGAGGATTCATGCCCATGGCGCATGGCACAGTGCTAAGCAAGACCCAAAGTCCAAGTGACCCAGGTGAGCTAGAAAACATGCAGAAGGTACCCTATGCTTCGGCGATAGGATCCATCATGTATGCCATGACTTGCACTCGCCCAAACGTCTCATATGCTTTGAGCATGTGTAGCCGTTACCAATCTAACCCAGGTGAAGATCACTAGGCCGCAACCAAAAATATCCTGAAGTACTTGAGAAGGACGAAGGATCATTTGTTGGTGTATGGCGGGAAATAAGAACTAATCGTGGAAGGCTATGTGGACGCGAGCTTCCAAACAGATAGAGATGATTACCGATCACAATCGGGACATGTTTTCTATCTGAACGGAGGAGCAGTATGCTGGAAAAGCTCAAAACTACTGTAGCGGATTCTACCACAGAAGCAGATTACTTGGCTGCTTCGGAAGCAGCAAAGGAAGGAGTTTGGATGAAGATTTTTATCTCCGGACTTGGTGTCGTTCCTAGCATCGAGAAGAGAATTACTCTGTATTGTGACAACAATGGAGCAATCGCCCAAGCTAAGGAACCAAGAGCCCACCAGAAATCAAAACATATCCAAAGGAAATACCACTTGATAAGAGAGATCATTTAGCGGTAGGATGTGGTGATTTGCAAAGTCCATACGGATGACAACATAGCCGATCCGTTAACTAAACCACTACCCCGACCCAAACATGAGAGTCATACAAAGGGGATGGGGATAAAGCACATCAAAGAATGGCTTTAAGTTTGTAATCAAATTAATAAAAGGGGTTTTATGTAATTTGATTAGCTACATTCAATAAAAGAAATAAAACTTAATTATTTTGTCATTAAATATTGGTTTAGTATTTAATTGACAGTCCAAAAATAATGAAATATTTACCAAGTAGGTTTATCTGATGCGTGATCTGATAAATGAAACCCTACTAAGTGAACTTGGAAAAGATTCATTATTGAATCCCTAGTCCAGGTCATTGCATGGGCAACAATGACTCAAGACTACTAGCATGTGAGATTGACTGACGGCGTTGTTTCATGGGCCATGGGAATATAGTATTCAAATCAATTACATGGGTGTATGATTGGGGAATATACACTGGATTAACCCAAATATGAGAGTTCTTCAAGGAGTTGCAAAAACGTCATGAACACTCATAGGCAAGATTGGAGAGATTCCTTAAACATGAGTACTCGACTCATCTTCTATAAGGAATGTCGAACTTTAGCACCGTCAAACGCCGCGCCGTAAAAGGAGTTTATAAAGGCGGATTGCTGGGGGAGACAGGATAGATATGAAGTTAAGTGGGAGTACAAGAGTGGATTATGTCCTCCTAACAAGGTTAGGAAAAAGTATCTCCGGGCCACTTGAGGAGAAGCAACTAAAAATGTACGGTCGTACTCTAATGAATTAAAAGTTAATCATTAGCTTGGCAGTTGTTCTCCAGATCAAGAAAGTCCGAAAAAGATATGACGTATCAGATGAGATACGAAGTGACATGGGAATCGAGCATTGCACTTATTCTAAGGACAAGTGGGAGACTGAAGGATGTTTCCGTTCGGTATGAAGGAGATATCCTTCCGAAAGAGTGTCCTTCGACCAAGATGGCAATACGATCAATTTGTCAGTTAAGATAAAGATGAAGAACATCTAGTCCGGTCCAATTAGGGGTCGTAGTGCTTTGCTAGAAGCCAACTACGATCATCGAATCAATTCGGTGATTCGCAGCTAACATAGACCAGATCCTACAACGGGTTACACATAAGAGTGGTAACTTGATCGGAGAGAGTTGACTAGATAAAGAGTGGCAAATAAGTGAATTGGATTGGTGCCCTTAAGGAGGGGCCGACCATGTGATTGCTGCCCTCAAGGAGGGGTCGACCAGCACATGGCCGGTTGGAACCCCTAAGTGGGCCGGCCATAAAGCCCATAAAGGCTTTATGTGGCCGGCCGCACATAAACCCCTTTTAGGGTTTCATATGGGACGCTATTAGATATGTCTTGAAGGAGATATTTTAGGAATCCTAGTTTGGGTCAAATACCTTCTCTATAATCCCTATAAATAGACCTCCTTAGACATAATTTTATACACAAGTCAAGAGACAAAACTCATAAGTTTGTGAGAGTTTTTTAAGAGAGAAAAAGCAAGAAAGAGAAAAGTGAGTTTTCTCTAGAATCTAGTCAAGAAGAAAGGTTCTTCTCAACCTTCCATTGAAGTCCTAGCAGACATTAATGAAGGGAGATCAAGTTAACCATCTAGGTGTCTCAAGTAGAGGAGCGACAATTGGAGCTCTCGATGTTCACACGCGAATTGGAATGGTTCGAGGGAAAAATGCGGAAAGGTATTTATCCCTATTCTAGTTCATTGTTTAGTTCATGTATACAACAATCCTGGAAACTAGTGTTAACATATTAGATGTTGAGATTCCGCTTAGTTACACTAGATAGTGTATTAGATACACCCATAACCCTACACCTTGCTCCTGTTCCTGTTCGTCTGTTCCCGAGGGGGGAAAACCTACAAAGGGTTTGAAAACCGCTATGACGCTCAAGCCAGTCAGGGTGCTCTTTGCAGTAAAAGAATGAATATTGATTGATCCTTCTGGGGGCGAGTTGTGGGAACTCTGAGTTTCTAGTGATCTTTTTGGGGTAAAGAGATCGTGTCCTCTGAAGGACGATGTGGGGGGCCTTTTATAGGCAATGTTAGGCCGACTGTGATTAGTGGCGGTGGTGAGGCAGTTGCCGTCAAACCAAAGGGAAAGTTTCCTCCCTTGAGTATCTAGGGTTTCTGTTTGAGTCTATCTCGGATCTTTGATAAGTGGAAGTGCGTAAGTTCAAGGATCCTTCGTAGATATCTTGCCGATGTGATAGATTCTAGAGGAGAAGTTTCTTCCTTTAGTTACGTGGTGTTCAAGCTGACTTAAACACTTCGAGATGTGTAGCCGACCGAGATCTTTCTGGAAGATTCGGGATTAAGTCGGTAGATCGCTTAGCGCTGCTGCCTTCCTTGTTCTGGGCGTAAGACATTAGCCGGAGCTGTGTGGACCCCCCTATACTCCTCTGAAGACCCAGGGTTGATCTGTCGGTGCCAAGGACACTTTGTAGGGTTGGTTTCTTCTGGCCGACCTCCCAGTTAGGGGAATATTTGGTGGACCATCAGAAGCTCAGTCGTCCTGCTGTCTTAAGCCGGGTTGATCCGGTAGACTTTCAGGTCTGATCTTGACTCTTCAGACGTTAGTCAACGTCTGGACATTTTATGCATCATCAGTGTGTATAACAAAAAATTATCAGATGGTTCTTATTTGTATCTATTCCTAAATGTGGATGGCATGTTGATAGCTTGCAAGGATATGTCAGAAATCCACATGTTAAATGATCAGTTAAAGGGTGAGTTTGAGGTGAAAGACTTGGGTACTTCAAGGAAGATATTGGGTATGGAGATACGGAGAGACATATCTGCTGGGAAGTTGTTCTTGTCTCAAAAAATGTACATCGAGAAGGTGTTTGAACGTTTTGGTATGACTGAGACAAAACATGTCGATACTCCATTGGCAGCACACTTCAAGCTTTCGAGTGAACTGTCACCGACAACTGATGAAGATACAGAGTACATATCTCGGGTTCCTTATGCAAGTGCACTAGGTAGCATTATGTATGCTATGGTGTGCACAAGACCTGATATTTCACACGTTGTTAGTGTAGTAACCAGATACATGGGCAGACCTGGGAGAGGTCATTCGTAAGCTGTGAAATGGATACTATGGTATCTGGGAGGAACTGCGAAAGTTGGTCTGGTTTACAGTAGAAGGACTGACAATTCTGGTTCGATAGTTGGATTTGTGGAGCCAAATTTTTTAGGGGATCTTGATAGGAAGAGATCGCTGACGGGTTATACTTTCACACTCTGCGGAAGTGCCATTAGTTGGAGAGCAGTGCTCCAATCAGTAGTAGCCCTGTCTACAACAGAAGTTGAATACATGGCAGCAATAGAGGCAGTGAAGGAGGCGATATGGCTGAGTGGTTTAGTTGGTGATTTGGGCCTGAAGGAGGAGATGACGGAAGTCAACTGCGACAACTAAATTGCGATTCATTTGACCAAAAATCAAATGTATCACGAGAGAACTAAACACATTGACGTTACGTATCACTTTATCAAGGACGTGATTGAAGAAGGAAAGATCACGATGAAGAAGGTGTCTTAGTAAGATAATCCAGTGGATATGTTGACCAAGGCAGTTACAACTTTCAAGTTTAAGCATTGATTAGACTTGATTGGAATTTCCAAATGTTGAGCCCTAGCAGGGCTGGAGCGAGGACGACTCAGAGGCACTGAGCTATAATGGTGGCAAATTAAGTTAAGAGGATCATATTCAAGTCAAGGTGGAGAATTGTTGAAAGTGCTAGAATATGAGTTGATATCGAATCTGGTTTACGTCCCACCAACCCGCTTATAAGACAAAAGTGATTTTACAGCCGTTAGCGGAATTGGTTACTAAGACAGAGTTGGTATGTGAAGTAGGGCTCCAAGGCAGAGTTGGACTCCGAGACAGAGTTGGAATGCGGAGCAGAGATATGTCGGTTATTAGTGTTAGCGTATCCATGTGTATTTCGAATTTAGAAGAGAGTCGGTGAGGCGGTGGGATTAGGTTTTTAGTTGCTATATATACTAAACCCCTAGGAGATATCTGTGTCTAATTCTTACGAATCTCTTGTGTAACTTGTTTGCTTATCATAGTGGAAATCATCGTGCCGTTGTCGTCGTGGAGTAGGTCTCACCAACTGAACCACGTACATCTCTTGTGTTCTTTGTGATTGTTCTTTATTTCATATTGCTTTTCTTGGATTACTGGTTTTTGTTCATAATAAACCCCAATTGTCATAACAAAATACTTAGAGTATTTATAGTCGTGGCCAATCAAATCCAGATAAGTTAATGTGGACCGCAACTGAAAAAAATCCTAAAGTACTTAGGAAGAAGTGAGGATTAGTTCTCAGTATCAAGTAGGGAAATATAACGATTAAAGAATGTCATATGTTGCAAACTTCCAGACTAAGATTTTGATCTTGACTTGGAAGAACAGTAGGCTGGAAAAATTCTGGGATGAGGACTGTTACGAACTCTACAAGAAAAGAAAACAATTAAAGGTTAAGAAGCCTTCATTTAATATGAAAACACTAAAAATTATCGTCCTTTAACTAGGATAATGATCAACAAAATTCAAATGGATTAGACCCATTAACTAAACTGTCACCTTAGTCTAAGTGTGAAAGTCATATTAGGTCATAGGCATTAAGCATTTCTGAGAAAAGCTTAAACTAGTAAATTGAGTGCGTAAGAAGTTGTGCGGGAAGGCTCAAATTTACTAACTCTTGTTATCAGAAATAAAGTATTTATTTCTTCATGTAAAATTGGTTTAGTACTTAAACGGAAGTCCAACATAATGAAATATTCCAAATAGGTTTATCAGATACTTGATTTGAGAAATGAAACCTATTAAGTGAACTTGGAATTATTTCGTTATTATGTCCCTAGTCCAAGTCATTAAATGGACAACAATGACCTAAGAAGACTAGCATGTGAGATTAACCAATAGCGTTATTTCATGGGCTATAGGAATATCAATATTCAAGTCAATTACATGGGTGTACGGTACACAGGATGACCTACCATGAGAGTTCTTCATATGAGGAAACATCACGAACTCTCATAGGCAAGACTGGAGAGATTACTTTTAAGATGAGTTGGACTTCTTATATATTTCTAACAGAAATTAATGTATCGGTGGCCCCTAAAAGTCGGTGGCCCGAAGCGACGCTTTGTTCGCTTTGGCCCAGGGCCACCCCTCTGGAAGTTACTGGGTATAGCATGATAAACATGAAGCTAAGTGGTAGTACAAGATTTGATCATGTCCTCCTAACTAAGTTAGAATTAGTATCTCTTAGCCACTTGAAGAGAAGCAACTGAAAATGCATGTGCGCGCTCAAATGGATTAATAGTTAATCATTAATTTTTTACAAGTGTTCTCTAGATCGAGAAAGTCTGAAAGATATGACATATCAGATGAGGTGCAAAGTGACATGGGAATCGAGCATTGCACTTGTTCTAAGTACAAGTGGGAGACTGCAGGATATGTCCTTCCCATCTGAAGGAGATGTCCTTCCGAAGGAGATGTCCTTCCGAAGGAGTGTCCTTCGACCAAGATGACAATGCGCTTAATTTGTCGAATAGGATAAAGAGGACTTTATCTAGAAGATCATCTAGTCCGGTCGAATTAGGGGTCGTAATGCTTAGCTAGAAGCCAACTACGATCGTCGAATCACTTTGGTAATTCGCGACTAACATAGACCGGATCCTATAACGGGTTACACCAAAGAGTGTTGACTTGATCGGAGAGAATTGGCTAGAGGGAACTAGGAAAATAGATGGATTAGATCTATCTAAACAGGCCCAAAAGGTTCGATGAGATCCTGACAAAGATAGGAAGAACCGGGCAAGAAAGTGAGGCCCGGAACAAGCTAAAGGGGTCGGCCATGTGATAGCTGGCTGGAGCAATAGGTCGATCAGGCCAAGGCCACTAAGGGGTTGATCTGGAAGGCCATAATAAGATGGAACCCTAGATGGAAAGATCTTCCATCTAGAATCCCACTCAGACAGAGATTCTGAGTCTTATCTTTTCTGTGGTCTAAATTGAATCCTAGTTTGAGTATGATTCTATCTTTAGGGTTTCCTATATGAGGACCATTATAGAACAAAAAAGGTGTGGAATTTTCTCTAGAGAAAATCAATCTCTACAACATTAAGTGGAGATAGAGATTTTAGAGAAAAGCTCTCATCCTATCTATCTAGTAAAAAAGAAGAGTTCTTCTTCTCAACCTTCAATATGGTCCTAACAACATTAAAGAAGGGAGATCAAGTTAACTTGCTCGGGTGTCTCAAGTAGAGGAGCTACTATTGAAGCTCTCATCTTCGTGATAAAGGCATCGTATTTAGTTCATGAGAAAGCGATTAAAGTAATCTTCTTTTCGATTCTAGTTCATCTGTAGGTCTTGCAAGTGATCCTGGAAACTAGTGTTAGACATATGAGATGTCTGAGATTGTGCTTAGAGCACTAGGTGACACCAAAACCAAATACCTCGAACCTCCATTGATTTCTCCCACTCGAACCATGATCTCATCATTTAGTTCTTCAATGGACTCTATAGACCCTAAACTCTAATTACAAAACTCAACAATACGCAGATGGTATAAAACTTGAAATTAAAATTAATTAATTACATCGGGTCCTTCCTTCTAAAGGAGATGTCCTTCCGAAGGAGTGTCCTTCGACCAAGATGACAATGGCTCCAATTTGTCAGATAGGATAATGATGACTTTATCCAAGAGATCATCTAGTCTGGTCGAATTAGGGATCGTAACGCTTAGCTAAAAGCCAACTAGGATCGTCGGATCACTTCGATGATTGGCAGCTAACATCGACCGGATCCTATAACGGGTTTCACCAAAGAGTGGTGGTTTGATTAGAGAGATAAAATAAGAGGGAACGGGATAAATGGTTTGATTAGATCTAACTTGATAGGCCCAAAAAGTTCGCATAAGATCAAGACAAAGATAAAATAATCGGGCCAGAAAGAGAGGCCCAGATCAAGCTAAAGGGGTCGGCCATGTGATGGTGGACTGGAGTAATGGGAGGTCGAGGGAAGCCCACTATGGGCCTGCCATGGCCGACCACATCAAAGAAGGAATCCCAGATGAAAGAACTTCCATCAAGGAATCCCACTCAGAAAAGGTTTTTGAGTCTTATATTTTCTGAAGTACTTATTTGAATCCTAATTCGAGTGGGATTTTAATTTTAGAATTCTCTATATAAGGACTAATATTAGAACTGAAGGTGTGGTATTTTCTCAAGAGAAAATCTATCTCTACAACGTCAAGTAGAGAAAGAGATTTTGGAGAAAAATCTCTCATTCTATGTATCTAATAAAAGAACAGTTCTTCGTCTAAATTGCTCGGGTGTTTCAAGTACAGGAGCTGCAATTTGGAGCTCTCGTCTCGGGATAAATGCATCGGATTTAGTTTGAGGGAAAGCGATCCAGATAAATCTCTATCCTGTTCTAGTTCATCTTTAATTCTTGCATGTGATCCTAGAAACTAGTGCTAATCGAATTAGAAGTCTGAGATTCCGCTTAAAACACTAGGTGGGACCAAAACCCAACACCTAATACATAATAGTTATATTTAAAGTATAATTATATTATTTGAAATATTTGAAAAAATATATCTCCAATGGCATTGACTAGACAACCTACTTGAAATTCATTATTCCGACTTAGTCAAACTCGAATTATAGATAAAACTTCATCATCTTCGTCTTTAAGATGAAAAATTGTTTCGACGACGAGATAAGGATTGTAGTTAAAAGAAATATATAATTTGCCATTAAAACAAAAAATTTGAAAGAGTGATATATATTTTTATAGCCATTGGGGAGCTTATGGGTTAACTATTGTTTATCTTTTGAGGGCAAAAAAGCATGGGGTTGATACTCAACAATGTAAACAGAACACTAGGTGACACCAAAACCCAACACCTACTACATAATAGTTATATTTAAAGTCTAATTATATTATTTAAAATGTTTGAAAAATTATATTTCCAATGGCATTGACTAGACAACCTACTTGAAACTCATTATTCCGACTTAGTCAAAACTGAATTATAGACAAAATTTCATCATCTTCGTCTTTAAGATGAAAAATTGTTTCGACAACGAGATAAGGATTTTAGTTAAAAGAAATATGTAATTTACCTTTAAAACAAAAAATTTGAAAGAGTGATATATATTTTTATTATCAATGGGTAGCTTATGGATTAACTATTGTTTATCTTTTCGACGGCGGAAAAACTTGGGGCTGATACTCAACAATGTAATCAGAACACTAGGTGACACCAAAACCCAACACCTAATACATAATAGTTATATGTAAAGTCTAATTATATTATTTAAAATGTTTGAAAAACTATATCTCCAATGGCATTGACTAGACAACCTACTTGAAACTCATTATTCCGACTTGGTCAAAACTGAATTATAGATAAAATTTCATCATCTTCGTCTTTAAGATGAAAAATTATTTCGACAACGAGATAAGGATTGTAGTTAAAAGAAATATGTAATTTACCTTTAAAACAAAAATTTGAAAGAGTGGTATATATTTTTATAGCCAATGGGGAGCTTAGGGGTTAACTATTGTTTATCTTTTCGAGAGTGGAAAAACTTGAGGCTGATACTCAACAATGTAATCAGAAAGGCGTCTTTCGTCACCATAAGAAGCTCTGCATTGGGAACATTTCTAATCCTTTTTAGATCCTTTGTTTCCTCTATTTGTGTTTGTCATTTGTACTGAATAAGAATTGGAGATGAGTTAAGTTTTAAACACCAATTTAGAAGAAGAAAAAAACGAAGAAGAAAAACGTGAAGAAGGAAGTAGAGAAAATTATTAATTAAAAAATCTTATGACGTCTTCCAATTTACAACTATTTAAAAGCATTATAACAAGAATAACTATAAAATTAGTAACTATTTAATTATTTAAAGTTAATAAAGTTGATAAAGTTTATAATTAATTATATAATAATTATTAAACAGTTAATAATTTTTTAATGTTAATTAATTTAGTAATTACTAATTATTTGATTATAATTAGTTTAATTATTTCTTATTAATTCATATTCAATTATTGATCAATGTAATGTAATAAAGTCCCCCACACTTTGGTGCAATGGTTGGACACCCTCTCTTAAGCCCATGAGGTCGTTGGATCGAGTCTCGGTGGAAGCAGTTTGCCAACAAGATTTATCCCATATAATTTAGGTAATAAATATAATAAATAATGTAATGAATTTGTGGTTATGGTGCTTATCACATTTTCATGATGCATCAATGCCTTGTAATGATTAACATAGATCGTAGTCTATTTCTCAAAAAAAATGTAATAAAAAATAAATTATTTAATTATTTATTATTATTTTAAAGGCCAAGAAATAGGGCCGAAGACCCAATTTTAAACTTTTTATGTTAAAAAACAAGTTATATTTTTTTGTCAAAAACTCAAAATTTATATTTTTTTGCTTAAAACCCCAAATATTTGTTTTTGTTTGGTTAAAACCCTAAATACTTTTTGCAAGATGTTGCAAAGTGTTGCAAAGTTGGCGCAAGGTATTCCAAAGGTGTTGCAAAGTTGTCGCAAGGTATTGCAAAATTGTGGCAATGTGTTGTAAAGTTGTCGCAAAGTGTTGTAAAATTGTCGCAAAGTGTTGCAAGTTGTTTTGTTTTACAAGAAAAATTAATTTCATTCATAGTAAATCAGCAATAATACAAGATAAAACTTGGCTAGGAATGTTATCCGAATGCCAAGAGTCTGAAATATTATGACACAAAGAATATGCCGCTAATTCATAAGAAGTCGTATTGCAATGTCTCCTACAATATAACAAAAGCGAACAGACTCAAACAAGATTCAAGAAGATGTATCTCAATGAGTGTTGCATGTATCCTCCATGGATCTTCATAAGTAGGGTTTATAATACTCTCAATCAATGATTTTGAATCACTTTCAATTATAATCCGACTAAGGCCAATGTGATGAGAGTGTTAAACCCAAAAGAACAGCCTCTACTCCTGCTTCAATTGTTGAATTACATATTAGCATTTTGGTTTCACCTTAACGAAAATTGTCGTTTGACTTTGTGCGATGGCAAAAGAACGCTCCAGGACTTGAGTATGCACCATCAACATTAATTTTTATAAACGATTCTTCTGGAGGCACCCACGGTGAAAAACTTGATTGCATAATGGGGACTGAATGTGTGTCTGGACTTGAAGAGAAGTTCATCAATGCTAGATCTTTGTTGATGTTGGGACTTACCTTGACTCCGTCAAAAGTGGTGAAATCAAAGAGGACTCTATTGTGTTCCTTCCAAAAATTTCATAAGAGTACACAAACTTCATTAAAATAATCATAATTATCACAAGTGCTGATCCTTAAAAAGAGACTACTTGGATTAGTTGGTGGTGCATTTGTTGGAGGAATTTGAATACCAAACTCACTGAAGATTTGCTTGATATATGGGCATTCCAAGATAAGATGATTGATGGTTTCTTCATTATGATTGCATACTAGACACATTAAAGATGGTATTTGTATAAATCAAGCGAGTCTTGGTCGAACTGGTAATTCATTATGTATGATTTTCAAAATAAAGCACCAAACTTTTAGAATTAAACCAGAATTCCCATTAATTTTTTTCCAATTAAATTCGAGGATTGCAGTAGGAAGGGTATTCATCTGGTTTAGCAATTCTTTGTTATGGGATTTGGTTGTAAACTTGCCTAAATTAGTCGGTTGTCATATGAAGCGGTCTGATAATTGGGTACGAGGAAGGACCACGTCCTATATTGCTGAAATAATGTTGGACGGAAAAAGAGAACATAATAAAGGTAAATTCCATTCTCCGGTAACATGATTAATCAGGTCATGCACTTTGGAAATATGTTCTGACCAGTGGTGAGGTTTTTGGAGGAGTCCATTTGGTTGATTACATAACCAAGGATCGGTAAAAGTCCCTATATTTTCTCCATTTCAAATTTGCCAAATACCATTGTTAAGAAAACCCGATCTAGACTTGATTATGCTTTTCCAAAGACGAGAAACATTTGGTTTGGGGTTAGTTGACCAAAAGTTTTGATTTTTCAAATGCTTAGCCTCGTGTAATTTGTGTAAACGTGGGCTATGTTCATGCAAGGCCCATTGGCCAATTTTCACGAACAAAGCCCATTAGTATGTCCCATACAATAAGACCATGTTTAGACTTGTTGGGCTAAAAGTTTGTTGGGCTCATAAAACTCATTCATGTATTGAATCTATGGACACCAACTATGTTGTTTGACACATAAGGGGACATTTGTCTTGTGTCTACACTTAATGGTTTGTTGTTTGAAACATAAGGGGACACTTGTCTTGTGTCTACACTTAATGGTTTGTTGTTTGACACATAAGGGGACACTTGTCTTGTGTTTACACTTAATGGTTCGTTGTTTGACTTAATGGTTTGTTGTTTGACACATTAAGGGATACTTGCCACCCATGTAGTTTCTTATACAAACTTTATGATGGATTAGAGACTTGTATAAATAGAGATGGAGTGTAAGATGATAGCTATGCTCTTGCTCATTAACTCAAGCTAGTATTTCCATCACTAGTGCTTGAAGAATACAAGAGAAAAGAGTATACAAGTTCATCTTCTAGGAAGAAAGGAGCTTATATTTAAAGTGTAATAAGTTATTTCTAATCTCTACATTGGAGAAAGGTATGTAATTATTTCATGTTGATAATTACTTAATGTGCATGTTTCCATATTGATTTTGTGACAAACATGAGTCCGTAGATTCTTGGGTGTTTATGAGAATTTTGAATTACTATTTGTCTCATGAACACCACTTATAGAATGATTAATATGTGGTAACCAGAGCCATGTGTGTGGACTTCAGGGTTGTTAAAAATCGTTTTGGCAAATTATCGAATTTTAATCCATGTTTTGTTGCCATATTGGACATATACTTTAAGAAGCTATATGAGTTGGTTTTGAAACTTAAAATCCTTTTGTATTTAGAAGCTCATTTAGTTTCATAAAAGTTTCTTTTGATTGAGTTCAAAGAAACCACTAATGAATTTGATTTTGATTTAAGAGAATCTTTATCTATGTGTTTTTATCGCCTTATGAATTTTCGATAAAAACTAGCTAAATGTTAATTTAGAACTTGTAAGAAGACAATATTAAAGTTCATTATATTGGCTAAAAAGGTTTCGTTATAGTCAAATAATTGAAGTAAATGTTAATTGTCTTTTCTCAAAGTTTTAAATAAAAGTTTGACACAAATATTAACCATAATATGTATAATTAGTGAAAAGGTTGCCAAAGTGACTTTTGACCTAATAATACATATTTAAGAAGGTTAATTAACGTTTAAATTTATGTCACATAATTTGCATTAAACGATTTCGATAACGTGTAATTTTCTGAAGAAGAATTATGAGTTGATTGAACCCTTTTGTACCATCTAATCAACTTGGTTCTATTGCCCAAAGGTGATGAACCCTTTTGTGGTAAGACGATACACTAATGGACTCATTTATGTATGGTATTTAAATGATGAATGGTGTGGTATATCTTAATTTAGACCCAAAGGATGAATTTTGATATAGTTAACTTGCTTATAGTTTATTATCTAAATGTTTGCAGTATCTGCGCCCATATCCCTACATTCGCAAGCTGTGTCTGCTCCCTTGCTTATGGGCTCAAATTTTTCAGAATTGAGCGAATATGTCAAGTTCACTTTAGGTGTTGTTGATTTGGATCGAGCCCTTATGTATGATAGACCTGCTACTCTAAATGTATCAAGTGGCACTGATGAGAAACATTTATTTGACGCTTGGGAAAAATCGAACAGACTAAGCATGATGTTTATGCAAATGACTATTGCATGCAATATAAAGTCATCCCTTCCTCAAACCGATAATGCTAAAGACTTCATTAATACAGTTGAGGAAAGGTTTCGTGCAGTAGATAAAACTCTAGCCGGCACGCTAATGGCTCAACTCACTACCATAAAGTACGACGGTGTGAGAGGTATGCAAGAGCACTTAATTGAAATGACTAACATTGCAGCGAGACTTAAGGTACTTGGTATGAATGTAGAGGAACCTTTTCTTGTTCGTTTCATTATGAATTCCTTGCCTCCTCAGTATTGACCATTCCAGATGAATTATAATTCACTTAAGGAACAATGTAATGTGAATGAACTATCTAGTATGTTGGTTCAAGATGAGAAAAGGTTGAGACAACAAGAAATTTTTCTACTAATCTCGTTACTCAGGAAGTTAAAAGAAAGAATTGGAAGCCCAAGAACGGTAAGAAAGTTATCACACCAAAGAATAATGAACCTGCTTTAGCTCCTTAGGTTCATATTAAGAAGAAGGAATTCAAATGTTATTTTTGTAGAAAGATTGGACACTTTCAGGCAGATTGTCCAAAGCGTAAGGCTTGGTTCGAAAAGAAAGCTGAGCAGTTAGTTCTTGTATGTTTTGAATCAAATCTTGTTGAAATTCCTTCTAACACTTGGTGGCTTGATACGGGCGCTAATGTTCATATTTTCAAAATGATGCAGGGCTTTGTTTCCAATCGAAACCCAAGTCAGACTGAACACTTCGTTATTATGGCAAACCAGATTTCCTCTGAAGTTTTATCTATTGAAACCTATCGTTTAAAACTTGATACTAGTTGTTTTTTGGATTTGTATAATACCCTTTTTGTTCCAATCTTATCTCGTAATCTAGTTTCTATGTTTCAACTAGATCTTTTGGGTTATAAACTGACTTTAGGAAATCAACGTTTTGACTTGTATAAAAATGAATGTGTTATAGGTTCTGACGTTTTATATGATAAACTTTATTAAATCAGTCTTAATAATGAGTTTGCTGAATCTGTTTAAACCCTGCATCCTGATGTGAGTTTTGGAATTGAGCATAAAATAAATGAGAACTCTACCAACTTGTGGCATAAAAGATTTGGGCATATCTCCAAAGAAAGAATGATGAGATTAGTGAAGGATGGGATTTTGTCAAACCTAGACTTCACTGATTTCGAGATGTGTGTCGATTGTATAAAAGGAAAGACAACAACACACACCAAGAAAGGAGCCACAAGAAGCGGAGAACTACTTGAGATCATCCATACTGATATTTGTGGACCTCTCTCCGTCGCATGTATTGGAGGAGAGAAATATTTCATCACATTTATAGATGATTTTTCACGTTATGGGTATATCTATTTGTTACATGCATGATAAATCTCAGGCAATAACTGTTGTTTAGATTTTTATCATTGAGGTTGAAAGACAATTAGATAGAAAGGTGAAAATCATCAGATCAGACAGAAGTGGTGAATGTTATGGAAGGTATGACGAATCGGGACAACATCCTGGTCCGTTTGCTAAATTCCTATAAAAGCTTGACATTTGTGCACATTATACAATGTCAGGAACACTTCAGCAGAACGGTGTTGCTGGAAGGCATAATAGAACTCTAATGGATATGGTTAAGAGCATGATGAACAACTCTAATTTACCCATTATGTTATGGGGTGAAGTTCTTAAAACTGCTGCATATGTCTTAGATAGAGATCCTAGTAAGTCAGTTCTTAAAACTCCTCTTGAGCTATGGACTGGTAGGAAACCCAGTGTAAGGCACTTTCATGTTTGGGGTTGCGCAGCAGAAGCTAGAATCTATAACCCACAAGAAAAGAAGTTGGAATCAAGAACTTTCAGTGGATTCTTTATTGGATACCCTGATAAATCCAAAGGGTATAGATTTTACTATCCTAACCATACCACTAGAATTGTTGAAACTGGCAATGCCAGATTCCTTGAGAATCATGAGAATAATGGGAGTACTGAACCGCGAAATGTGGTTATTAAAGAAGTAAGGGTAACTATTCCCATGCCCTTACCTATTGAGAATATTGTTGTTCCTCATGAAAACTATCCATCTGTTGATAGTGGACAACAATTGATGGAACCACAATCTCATGATCCAGTAGAGTTACGCAGATCTCAGAGAATAAGAAAATTTGGGATCTCTTTTGATTATTTAGTATGTCTTCAGGAATCTGAATATGACATTGAGACAAGCAAGGAAGATCTAGTTTCATTTTCACAAGCAGTAAATAGCAATAATTCTTCCAAATGGATTGATGGAATGAATGAAGAGTTGAAATCTATGAAACAGAATAAAGTCTGGGATCTAGTTCAACTGCCTAAAGGGTGTAAGAAAATCGGGTGTAAATGGGTCTTCAAGACCAAACTCGACTCTAAAGGCAAAGTTGAATGATATAAAGCAAGACTTGTTGCAAAAGGTTTCACTCAGAAAGAAGACATTGATTATCATGATACATTTCGCATGTATCAAGAAAAGACTCATTTAGAATTATTATGGCATTGGTGGCTCATTATGATTTAGAGTTTCACCAAATGGATGTGAAAACAGCTTTTCTAAATGGGAGTTTAGAGGAAGAGGTCTACATGGAGCAATCGGAAAGTTACTCAGAAATGAGTATGGAACATATGGTGTGTAAATTGAATAAGTCAATATATGGACTTAAGCAAGCCTCCAGACAATGGTTCCTTAAGTTTAATGATACCATTGTGGCTTTCGGATTTAAAGAAAATATTGTTGATCAATGTATATATCAGAAGGTCAGTGAGAGTAAGTTCATAATTTTGATCTTATATGTGGATGACATACTCCTATCTGCTAATGATCTTAGTCTATTGTATGAAACCAAGATATTTCTCTCTACGAACTTTGAAATGAAAGATATGAATGACGCAAAATTTGTGATCGGGATCGAAAATAAGGTTTACTTGGTTTGTCTTAGAAGAGCTATATCAAAAAAGTTTTAGAGAGATTTGGCATGAAGGATTGTGCACCAGCTGATACACCAATACAGAAAGGAGATAAGTTAAGTCTCATGCAATGTCCTAAGAATGACTTTGAAAGAAAAGGAATGGAAAGTATTCCTTTTGCTTCTGTAGTAGGAAGTCTTATGTATGCGCAAGTATGTACCCGTCCAGATATTAGCTTCGCAGTAAGAATGCTTGGTCGTTACCAAAGTAACCCAGGGATGACTCACTGAAAAGCAACAAAGAAGGTGATGTGGTACTTACAAGGAACGAAAGACTATAAGCTGACTTTCAGAAGAAAAGATAATCTGGAAGTAATAAGTTACTCAGACTCCGATTTTGCTGGATGTACTGATAGTAGAAAATCCACTTTCGGATATGTGTTCCTATTAGCTGGAGGAACGATATCATGGAGAAGCATTAAGCAAAGTATTTATGCATCTTGCACAATGGAGGTTGAATTTGTGGCATGTTATGAAGCCACAATTCATGCTTTATGGTTGCGGAATTTTATCTCAGGACTTGGACTTGTCGACTCTATTGCCAAGCCGCTGAGAATTTATAGTGATAATACTGCCGCAGTGTACTTCTCTAAAAATGATAAGTATTCGAACTCACGAGGAAGCATACACCTTGAGCTCAAATATCTTATTGTAAAAGAGGAGGTTCGGAAACATACAATACTTATAGAACATATTAGTACCATGTGTATGGTAGTTGATCCACTAACTAAGGGTTTGGTGTCTAAGCCCTTTAAGGAACATGTTGCAACGATGGGTCTTAGTAATCCTTGTTTCGTAGTGGATTAAATATGAATGTAAGTTTCTACAAATACTAATGAGATCTCACGAATGTTATGTTTCCAAATTCTTGTTTACTCATATGTGCATAATCGAAGTGAGTGTAAGTGACAAGAATAGTCTCGATTAGACAGGAATAGTCTTAATCAGACATAGCTGAATTGAAAAAAAACCACTTGTGTACTTGGTTTTGCATCTAATCTCCAATGAATGGTAATGTTAGGAATTTGCTAAAGTCTTGGTACATGGAAGGAAATGTGTCACTTTAAGACATGTAATCGCTATGACTCGCATTAGTAGCCTACATGTAAATGTGGTTGTGTTCACTAGATTTGAATTGGGTTATTTTACGCGCGTGAATGTTTTGAGCCTAAACCTAGCCAAGTTATTTAGTAAAGGTTTTAAATGGTCTTCAAAAACCCTTATGTTTTTGTTTTCGATTGTATGGTCCAAGTTAAAGAATGTAAACGTGGGATATGTTCATGGAAGGCCCATTGGCCAATTTTTATGAACACGGCCCATTAGTATGTCCCATACAATAAGACCATGTTTAGACTTGTTGGGCTAAAGGTTTGTTGGGCTCATAAAACTCATTCATGTATTGAATCTATGGACAACAACTATGTTGTTTGACACATAAAGGGACACTTGTCTCGTGTCTACACTTAATGGTTTGTTGTTTGACACAACACTTGTCTTGTGTCTACACGTAATGGTTTGTTGTTTGACACATAAGGGGACACTTGTCTTGTGTCTACACTTAATGGTTTGTTGTTTGACACATAAGGGGACACTTGTCTTGTGTCTACACTTCTTTTAACATTATTTGATAGAAACATGGATGGTGCAAGCCTTAATCCTGGTGAGCACGTAAAGCTTATGTTTATTACTAATGTTGGATGACTTAGCTAATCTTCTTATATCGTTCTTGGTGTTGGAAGTTTGTACTTCATCTTTTCTATATAAATATAACCAAGATATTTGAAAAAATGGTCTCTGGTATGTATCTACGTGAAATTATAAAGAGAGTGTTGGTCATGATGACTGTGACAGTCGGTGGTGAGACTCAAATTGGAAGTCGGTTTGGTGAAAATCCAATTCCAAATTGGATTTCCAAATTAGACTCAAAATTTGGAAACTGCTCAAAATTTGGAAACAGCTCAAAACTCAAGATTGGAGTCAGTTTTCAATGCAATATATAGGGGGTTTAAGTATTGATAAAATACACAACAACACAAACACAACAACTATTCAACATAGATTGAGAGCAAGTGAGAGAGAAATTTTATTCATTATTTTGAGCGGTGTTTAATTTCTCGGTCATCGAAGATTTAGATAGAAGGTTATTTTCTATACGGTACCATCTTGGGACGAACGTGCATGTTGTGTAAGTCGTCTTGATATATCCTTCAATAAAGTTTTCTTGTTCGCCCGAGGACGTAGGCTTTAAGCCGAACCTCGCTAATTTTGTTTGCATATTTAGTTTTGGCGTAGCTTTTCGATTAATTTTCATAATCAGATCAATTTCTAGGATAGGTTCGATAGCTTCCGCGAATTTTAGTACTGACAATTGGTATCAGAGCCTTGTTGAGATTGAACGAAGAGGAGATGGGATCGAGAAGTAGTACGGTCAAATCAGGGAAATGTGAGATAGAGAAGTTCAATGGGAAAAACGATTTTTCTTATTGGCGGATGCAGATGAAGAATCTGCTAATCTCGCAGAAATTACACAAGACGTTGACGGGAAAGAAATCAGGAGATATATCAGATGAGGATTTGGAGGAGTTAAATCTCGAAGCACGGGCAACCATTATGTTGTATCTTGAAAGGGACGTGGCGTTCCTAGTAGACGGAGAAACAACAGCGACGAGTGTGTGGTTAAAGCTAGAAAGCAATTTCATGACGAAAACTTTAACGAATCGGGTTTACTTAAAATCGAAATTATTCACGTGTAGAATAGAAGAGGGTTTTCGATTCAGGAATATGTGAACAGGTTTGACAGGATTATCTCAGATTTGAAGGATATTGATGTTAAGGTTAAGGATGAGGACCAAGCCCTCATATTGTTACTTTCATTGCCTAAATCCTATGAGAACCTTGTTCAAACTTTGATGCTTGTTGGTGATAGTCTAAGCATGGAAGAGACGAGCAATTCGTTATTAGCGGATGACCTTCGTAAGGTTGCTACTAGCGGTATCACGCCGGGTGGAGTACACAAGGATCAAGTACAAGGGTTGTTTGCAACGAGAGGGAGGAGTAATGAAAGAAGAAAGGGAAAGGGCGGAAAATCTAGATGCAAATCTAGAGGCTCTTTCAAGAAAACGTGTTTTAGTTGTGGTAAGCTTGGCCACTTTAAAGCGGCTTGTCCAAAGAGAATGTTGAAGCAAAAGAACGAAGGCTACAAGGAGAAACAAGAGATGCAAGAGGCAGGATGTGTGTCAGAAGACCCTGACGAATGTTTCTCGGTAACAGAGGTGTCTGAGGAGATCTCCGATAAGTAGATGCTTGATTCAGGGGCGTCACACCATATGTGTCCAAATAGGAAGTGGTTTACTACCTATAGGAGTATAGATGGTGGTACAGTTATAATGGATAATGATAATATATGTAAAACTGTGGGACTCGAAACAATACGTATCAAGATGCACGATGGAGTGGTAAGAACATTGGCGGACGTAAGACACATACCCGATTTGCGGAAAAATCTAATTTCCCTCGGTGTGTTAGAGCGGAACGGCTGTAAGATAATTATAGAGAATGGCTCCATAAAAGTCGTTAAGGGTTCTTTGGTGGTGATGAGAGGTACTCGTTACGGTAATTTATACAAACTTTTAGGGACAACAATTATAGGAGATGTAGCAAAAGGAATCAGTAAAAGGATCCAACGACTTGTACGAGGCTTTGGCATATGCGCCTTGGGCATATGTCGGAAAAGGGTTTATCTTTGATGTGTGGGAAAGGCTTGTTGAAGGACATGAAGAAGCCTTGCATGGAGTTTTGTGACCATTGTGTGTTCGGGAAGGCACACAGGGTGATGTTCCCCTTAAGCAAGCACAGGAGCAGAGAGGTATTAGACTACGTACATACCGATGTCCGGGGACCGGCAAAGTTAGCTTCCAATGGTGGTTCCAGGTATTTTGTTACATCGTTGATGATCATGCGAGATTTGTCTGGCTTTATTTTCTGAAGCATAAGAATGAGGTATTCAACACGTTCCTAGTGTAGAAAGCAATGGTTGAGAACAAAACTGGTCGAAAGCTGAAGACGTTAAGATCGTATAATGGGATCGAGTACACGGATGGGGCATTCAAGGAGTTTTGTAATCAGGAAGGCACTGTGAGGTACTGGACAGTAGTAAACACACCTCAGCGGAATGGAGTCGCAGAGAGATTGAACCGTACACTACTTGAGAAGGCTAGATGTATACGCTCTAATTCGGGATTAGGCGTAGAATGGTGGGCTGAATCTGTTGCTACAGCTTGTTATGTTGTAAACAGGTCTCCACATTCTTCTTTAGATGGCGGCATACCTAACGAGGTGTGGTCAGGTGAACATGCAGATTACGAGAGACTTAGAGTTTTCGGTTGTACGGCTTGTTACCATGTCAAAGGTAACAAACTTGATAATAGAGCAAGAAAGACAATTTTCTAAGGATATGCTACAGGAGTCAAGGGTTATCGGCTATGGTGTACGGAAGACAAGAAGTTTGTAATCAGCAGAGATGTGGTGTTTGATGAGTCATCTATTGTAGCTATGGTGAAACCTACGGTGCCTAGTTGTGGTGATGTTGGGTCTACTAAAGCTCAAGTGGTGCAAGTAGATGCCGAAGACCAACGGGTTTCTAGGAATCATGATCAGGTAGAGCATCAGGATAGTACTCCGGATGAGGAAATTGATGAACACAATCATGAGGAGGTTCAAGGAGAAGGTAAACAAGTTTAACAACAACAACAGCAGGATGTTTCGGTACACACTAGGCCGAAACGGTTAAATAAGCCGGTACAGAGGTTAGGGTCAAACAAACCTCTTAGGCATTACGGGCAGGCAAATGTGGTTGAATATGCACTCTTGGTGGAAGACGACGAGCCGGTCACTTTCAAACAAGATATTACCGCGGAGGAAAGAGAAAGTTGGTTGGTTGGTATGCAAGAAAAGATGGAGTCTCTTCACAAGAACAAGACATTGGATGTTGTCCCATTACCCGAAGGTAAGTCTATTATTGATTGTAAATGGGTGTACAAGAAGAAAGAGGATTCTTCCGAGATCAAGGGTACAAGGTATAAGGCAAGACTAGTGGCCAAGGGTTATGCACAGAAAGAAGGGGTCGACTAGAATGGATTTTCTCCCCGGTCGTGAAACATACTTCTATTCGGGTGCTATTGAGTATTGGTTCTCACAGTGATCTTGAGCTGGAACAACTCGATGTTAAAACCGCCTTCTTGCACGGAGATCTGGAAGAAGAAATTTATATGGCTCAACCCGAGGGATACAAGGTTGAGGGTAAAAAAATCAAGAATGTCGTTTGAGGAACTCTGCTTACGGATTGAAACAATCCCCTTGCCAATGGTACAAAAGATTTGAGTTTTTCATGCTAAAACATGGTTTTTGCAGAAGTGACTATGATTGTTGTGTATACATCAAAAAGCTTCGCGAAGATGACTTTATTTATCTCCTATTGTATGTGGATGACATGCTTATTGCTTCTCGAAGCATGGTGGAGATAGATAAGTTGAAATCTCAACACAGTCAAGATTTTGAGATGAAAGACATGGGCGCTGCAAAGAAGATACTGAGAATGAAGATTAAGAGAGAGCGGTCAAGTAAGAAACTGTACTTGAGTCAGGAAGGTTACATCGAACGAGTAGTTTCTCGATTCGGGATGCAGAATGCGAAGGCGGTGTCCACACCTTTGGCACCACACTTCAAGCTCTCGAGAAAACAATCTCCCACTACTACGGTGGAGAAGGATCATATGGATCGTGTACCTTATGCTAGTGCAGTTGTCAGTTTGATGTACGCTACGGTGTGTACTCGTCCGGATATTTCACAGGCGGTCAGTGTGGTTAGTAGGTTTATGACAAACCCGGGGAAGACACATTGGGAACCTGTGAAGTGGGTCTTGAGGTACTTGAAGGGTACCGTTGATACGGGTTTGTGGTTAGTAGCTATGGTGAAACCTACGGTGCCTAGTTGTGGTGATGTTGGGTCTACTAAAGCTCAAGTGGTGCAAGTAGATGCCGAAGACCAACGGGTTTCTAGGAATCATGATCAGGTAGAGCATCAGGATAGTACTCCGGATGAGGAAATTGATGAACACAATCATGAGGAGGTTCAAGGAGAAGGTAAACAAGTTTAACAACAACAACAGCAGGATGTTTCGGTAAAATCTTCGTAAAAATCCCCGACGCAAGTTTTTTCCTTCGAGAACATTATCAAGATGTAAGTGATGAGAAAAAAAATGTTTAATGATTCGAGCCACAGACAAATTCTACAGATAAAGTGCAAGGGTAAAACTTGATCAATGGAAAAATGAAATAAGAAGATTTTACGAAATGTAATAAATTATTGAACCAGAAGTTTGATTGGAATAACTAAATCCATGAGTAACTAAATATGTACAAATAATAATGGATATATACTTTTTTTTTTTTGGTTGAAAAATGGATATATACTTACTCAAAGATCACTTTATTATTACCTCGTCATATAACACTACTATAGAAAACCAACAAAAGGAACTAAAACCTGTCTTGATATTCAATTTGTAAACTTTGTCGAGCATTGGTCATGACAGTATCTAAGATGGTGCAACTTCACGCATAAAAAAACGGTGGCAAAAATCTATGCAAATCAACATTTATATTAAAAACTTGTTTATCTTTATTTTTTTTGGCAAACATCTATGCAAATCAGAATTTACATTAAGACCCTATTTGTAATACAATAGCAAGAAATTTATGTGGTAAGAAACTACCACATCAGAAATAACATCAATTTTTAGTTAGAGCAGAAAGAAAGAGTAAAATAATTTGAGTTCCAGCAAAAATATGACTTTTGAATTGAATTATGGTTCTCATGGAACAACCTTACACCAAAATGAAATTTCTAAAATACAGATTAAAATCGCACAAACAAAATAACGGGAGCTCAGACTACATAACATTCCTTCATCAACATGAGCAATGGGAGAGAGAGTGAGCAAACATAAAATGTTAGTCAAAATGTGAGTTAGAATATTTTACAACCGATCTGAATGAAAGGTAAGATGTTTAAAAATGGTGGTCAATACGTGGACAACCAATTTTCTTATATGGACAAAATAACGGGTGTAAGTAGCATTAATTTAGGCTAATCAAATCCACGGGTCTAAAACTAATTATTTTTTTCTTTTTATTCATTTTCATCGCCATCTTCACCGGCTGACAATCCATTCTCACCGCTAAACACCATTATTTCTGACAACAATCACACCATATTCATATTCTTCAATCTTCATCCCCTTCTTCACCTTCTCACCACAAACCCATCATCCTTATCTATCCTTCATCCCCTTCTTCAAAACCCTATAATAGGATAAAGAACCAAGTAAAATGAAGTAACCCTACAACAACATCTTAGTGAAATCAGTAATCCAGAGTGAATGAGAGAAACAATCTGTCTCTGTTGTCATCATATGCATCATTAATTCCCATAATTTTTTCCCTTCTCTCTCTAAAATCCTCTCTTAGTAAGAGCATCCCCAATGGTTGACACCAGAAAAAAATCACCAAAAAGGAATCTTCACCAAATTATTTGGTGTTTTCAAATTATTGAACCCAAAGACAAAACACTAAAACTCCCACCAAATCATTATTCATTGCACCAAATTTCATTTTTATCATTTTTAAAAATTAATTAAACTAATTGAACTTACAAAACTTACAAAACTTAAACTACAAATTGAAACTAATACGACATTTTACTAAAACTACAAACCTAAAATCCGGAGTACACAAAATCGATGACAGTGGAGACGATAATCATGATACTTCGATTATGTTTAATTAAGGGTATAAATAAAAATATTTAAGGTAACCTTTTTTTAAATATGTTAGTAAAATATTTAATTTTCAGCTTTATTATAATTTAATTAACTAATTAAAATTTTTACGAGACCAAACACATAAAAGAGAAACACTAAAAGAGTTAAAATAAAGAATACAAAAGAAAATAAGGACTGAAACCAAATAAAAAATAAGAAAATGATCAAAAGAGATTAAAATGCAATGGGACTCACCACCTCACCATTTGGTGAAAGGGAACAGTAACCGGACAGATATGGTCGGCTACTGTTCACAGCCTTGGAGATTAATAATGATCTCCAGGGTTGTTGGGTTCCCCAACCCTTCCATAACGCCAGATAATGGCGTTATAGAGAGCCGTTGGGGATGCTCTAATACACTAGTATGCCCTGCTCCGTTAAGATTTTTCCCATCTCGTTATGTTGCACTATTTTCGGTGGTTTTCCGACACAGACAAGGAGAGAAAACCATCTACCGGGGGCCCAAACCGGGTGAGGGAAAATCCTAATTTTTTTTGTAAAAAGAATGAATGGGAAAAAAGAAAGGAGATGATGTGTTCGCGGATGAAGATGAAGAAGGGGATGATGAAGATCGAAAATTATAAAAATGCGTTTGATGTTAGTTACTATTACTCTTATACTGGCAAGGCACTAGCTTTGAAGGATATTCACGGGGATGCATCATCGTCTTATCATCATTTAGTTTCTTATGTTGATGCTCTACAAAGAAGTAACCCAAATAGTTGTGTGAAACTTGAGATTGACTCTAATTCGAAAGAATTTCAGCGTTTATTTGTTGCATTTGGGGCTTGTATTCATGGATTTAGATTTTGCCGTCCGATTCTTTATTTAGATGCAACATTTTTCAAAGGAAAGTTTAGTGGATGTTTATTAGCTGCAACGAGCAAGAATGCCGAAGGAGGTAAAACATGTTCTTTTCAGCTTTGTTCTTGTATTTATTTTGTTCAAATCATTGCAAGCCTTTGCAAACTGATTTGCAGTGCTTTGCAAATCAATTTGCAAATTGATTTGCATTTTTTGCACATTGATTTGCAAATTGATTTGCATTGTGGGTTGCATTGATTTTCATTGATTTTCATTGTGGTTTGCAAATTGATTTGCATTGTGGTTTGCAAACTGATTTGCAAGACTTTGCAAACTGATTTGCAACTCTTCTACAAATGCATTGAAAATATGTTGATTATAGTGTTGTTCCTTTTATTGTTTTTGCAGGTTTTTATCCACTTGCATTTGCGCTCGTAGACACGGAAAATCAAGCTAACTGGTTATGGTTTTTGGAGATTCTTTATCAGATTATTTCCGAAAGAACTTACACATTTCTTACTGATAGACATCCTGGACTTATAAATGGTATATCTACTGTATTCCCTTCGAGTCACCATGGTTATTGTGTTTAGCATTTAAAACATAATATATCTACTAGATTAAGAGATAATAAATATGCATCCTCTCACATCCTTGATCTTTTTACTCGATGTGCTTATGCACCAAACCATTTAGAGTTCAAACCTCTTTTTGAAGAGTTAAAAACTGTTGGTGGCCAATCTTTTGAAGCATTTCTTAGCACAGCACCTGTTGAGAAATGGGCAAATGCTTACTTTCCAGGCAACAGATATGGTGATACATGTTCTGGTATAGCTGAGAGTTTTAACTCATGGATTTTAGAAGGTCGCAGCTATCCAGTAACACCTTTGGTTGACTATATTCGCAAAAAGTTGATGGTTTTGTTTTCTACTAGACGTGATCTTGGGTATAGTTGGACCATTATTCTTGGACCGGAGATGGAAAAAAAGTTTGTTGAAGGATTGAATAAAGGTAGAGTTTTTAGAGCAGTACGGGCTTCATCCTCGACTTTTGAGGTTGTTGATGGTAAATCTTTTCGGGTGGACCTTGAGAATCGTACATGTAGTTGTGGGTATTGGAGAGTACACGATTTTCCTTGCTATCATGCTCTATGTTGTATTTCAGGTGCAGGTTATATAATCCATACAACTTCATTAGTGATTTCTATCGTGCTTCTCATTATTGTGTGTCGTACGAGAAAGTTATTGAACCTGTGGTGATTATAATCTTCCGAATCATCATCCCGACGAGCTAATTTCTTTACCACCGACTGAGAAGAAGAAACCTGGAAGACCAAGGCAAAAGAGGATACCAAATAGTGGAGCAAAGTTGAAGAGGTCGATAAAGTGTAGCGTGTGTCATACATCTGGTCACAACAAGAAGACTTGTAAACATGATGTTTGAACCAGTTCTCATTACATTATTACTTTTTAACAATAAGACATGTCAATTTAATTCATAAATTAGTTTTCATTAGCTTTCACTTGCCTTTTTGCATATGTTGTCTTCATTTTTATTGGATAAACAATGTTGGTGTAATTGCTTATAAATAGTATGTGAACCTTAAATCTTGGTCTTGACAGCTGATACAGTTTGCAAATCAGTTTGCAATCAGTTTGCAAACCTTATTGCAAACCATTGCAAACCAGTTTGCAAACCATATTGCAAATCATATTGCAAACCATATTGCGAACCACTGCAAACCATATTGCAAACTGATTTGCAAACCATATTGCAAATCAGTTTGCAAATCAGTTTGCAAACCATATTGCAAACCATTGCAAATCATATTGCAAACCATATTGCGAACCACTGCATACCAGATTGCGAAGTCATAAAAAAATTCAGAATCCTTTTGCAACTTCGATGGAAATTACTTTTGGAAATACTTGCATATCCTTCAATTTTGATGAGTTCACGTATTATTTTACAAGGGTTCGGGGGCGTAGCTCCCATTCTTTTTTGTAGAAATTTTAAAAATAATTAATAGAATAAAAAAATGAAGAATAAATCTTTCGAAAATGATTTAATCTTTCGTTCATCCTGCATCTATTCAAAAATATTTAAAGAAACATATGAGTATGTTGTGACTATTTTGAAAAAAATCTTGTTTCCAAACCACTGCAAACCATAATGCAAACTACTGCAAATCAGTTTGCAAACCACTGAATACTAGATTGCAAAGTCACCAAATAAATTTAGAATCCTTTTGCAACTTAGATGTTAATTAAGGAACTCAATTTATGTACACAATGTATGCAACATTTTGATGAATTACAAACTAATTGGATTACGTGTCTTTTTACAGGGGTTCGGGGGCGTAGCCCTCGTTTTTTTTTGTCGAGATTTAAAAAACGATTAATTGAATTACAAAATTAGAAGAATCAAGCTTGTAAACCACTGATTTGCAAAGACATGCAAACCACTGCAAATCAATTTGCAAACCAATTTGCAAATCAATTTGCAAACCACTGCAACTTAAATTCATCAGACCAAATAAGTAATCAAATAAATGCTCGACATAATAAGTTTAAAAAGCTATCAAAGATTCATCAAAATATTCACAAACACATTCATCAAAATATTCAGAACAAACACTATATTGAAACGCCTTTTTTTGATTGAATCCAACAATATTTTTCATCTGAAACAATTTCAGCAACTATCTTTCCTCTAAGTTTCGTTATCTCATGAGGGTCAATCTCCATTTCTTCAAAATCCTGGCCTTTTGTAGCATTCGAAATGAATTGACATACGTAAAACCACATCAACTATGTAAAGAAAAAACAAGTCATTTAGCTTATAAATTAAAAAAAATTACTTGTCGATTAATAAGCATGATTAATTTATACTTACGACGTTTCTAGTTGTTGTGGACAGTCTACTTGCACTCTCTTAATTCTTGATGGAGGTTTTGGACGCAAATTATCCGTTTCGTAAGCATAATGAAGAAGGCCTTCCACAATATTTATCTAAAATATAAGAAAATACTTGATTTAAACATTGTAGTATAAGTTAAATTACACTATTCATTTTATTTATGCGAATTGTGGTATATATGTTTACCGTATTTTTCGCACATGTGGAGAATTTGTCATTCCTTTTTTTTCTTGGCATCATGGAGTTGAAGTGAAACCATTTCCATGGTTTCATCATGCACAATATCAGAACTGACCAATGATAACCGGTTGGATCCTTATTTTCCTTTGAATGATTAAGCGGGAATATCAGCATTTGAGAAGAAATATCAAAGTTGCATATCTTTGTTGTCAAACTATCGGTCATCTTCGGCTTCTATTGAAAAATAATTAAAGAAACATGTGAGTATGTTGTGGTTATTTTTCAAAGACATCATTGCAACTGAGTTGCAAAGCTCTTTAAATCAGTTTGCAAATCAGTTTGCAAATCAGTTTGCAAATCAGTTGCATAGCACTGCAACTTAGTTTTAAACTACTTCAACATATAAGAACAAATACAATCAACGTAATAAGAAAAACAAAAATTAAAGATACTTACACTATCAAAGTGGCTGATGTAAGTGAATTTCTTTTCGGTCCCTTCCTTCTTCAATTTATATGCAAACCAATCGATGATTGACCCATTAACAAATCGATTTGATAGAAGATCTTCTATTTGATCAACTGTTATGTTGATCCTCTCTTCTTTTGAACACCATACAAGATCACTAAAAAATATTGACAAACACTTTTGTTATTTTAGTAAAGTTATAAATTTTGTCTAAAAACACAGTAAATGTGCATTACCTTCTACGGTAATCACACCAATCTTTCTGAATTGCATTTTTCTCTTTTGATGTCAACATTTTGAAGATTTTACACCTTGTTAGGTCAAGAACATTTCCATATTCAACTGATGGATCCTCAAAATCAACGTCATCAATTAACACCGTTTTTCCCTTTTCAACTTTTTGTTCCTACATTTAATAGATTCAACAATGTCATCAAAAGATTTGTTAGACTTCAGATATTAATGAAAAAGATTAAAAAAAAAAAAAAAAACTAGAAAGCAAGACTCTGCAAACCAGTTTGCACAGCTCTGCAGCGATTTTAAAGAGCTTTGCAAGTCAATTCAAAAAGTGATACCAAAATTCAAATTCATACAAGAACAGTGAAGTGATCGAATGTACTCAACATAATAAACTATTAAAGATATTGTTTAGAACACATGTTTTTAATTGTTCTCATTCACCTTTGAAGTGTGTCCTGCCTTTTTTTTGTTTCTTTTCCTTTTTAGTGTAAACAAACATAAGGTCTTCCAGTTGTTTTCTCTTAGGACGCTCCTTCACACCCTTTTCAATGGATCCTTTAACTATTTCCCTCAATTCAGCAACATTTTCATCTCTTTGTTCTTCCTCGTTAAGGCCTTCCATTTCCACTTTCCCTTTTCCCTTCTCTTTCTTCATTTCGGCATCACTTTCTGTTTTTTCCTCATCTTTGTTTTCTCGTTTGCTTTTTCCTTTTCTAGTCCCTCATTTATCTCCTTCACAACATCAAATATATCTTTGCTCACATCATGTTCATCTAATTCCTTTCCTCCTCTACTATCTTCATCTACACCATCTTTTTCATCTCCCTCGCCTTTCTCTTCATCTTCATGATTAGTTTGTTGGAACTCATCATTAACCTGCATTAAGTACATGATAAACATTTATTAAGTTTTACCTAAAATGCAAGGCAATCAGTTTGCAGACCATTGCAAATCAGTTTGCAAATTGCAAATCAGTTTGCAAACTGATTTGCAAATCAATTTGCAAATCAGAAAATGAAACAATTAACATCAAAAACAGTAAGCACAAACAATTAACATTGTTGACTCAAGTAAAGCTAAAAAAAAGTAGGCAAATTAGAAAATGAAACCCTAAAAAACGTAATATCAAGTTCATGAAACCAAATACCCTTTTCAAGAAATGTACCATATCAGTATTAATATTCTAGTTATAAAGCTAAACCCAGAAAATCAATGAAAACCCTAGTAAATCAATGAAAACCCTAGCAAAATCAAGGATGAAAAAACTTAGATGAGAACCTTTGATTGTTGCCTTCGATTATTGTCTTCGATTGTTGAACGAGAGACGGGATAGAGAAAGAGAAGAATCGATTTTGCACGGGATAGAGAGAGAAGTGCACGGGATAGAGAGAGAAATACGGGATAGAGAAAGAGGGAAATATCAGGACCTGATTTGGGTTTGTAATTTCTCTAACAAATAAGGTTAATTTAATCTTTTCCTTATATGAAATAATTTACAAAAATGCCCCGGGGAACTGAAGCTTACAAAAAGTTGATAGGTCCTTTTTAACCAAAGCCCCAATTTTTTAGGGTATTTTGACCAAATTTTCCTTTTCTTTTTGCGTGCCACTTAGATGACTCGTCACGTCTGATCATATGAATGCTTTTCAAAAGTAGGAGGAAGCATCCAAAACAAAAAAGTACTCTTGCATTGATCATATGGATAAAGGGAAATCTATTTAAATGTGCATTGATTCTTTAATAAAAAGAAATCTTATGGATGTGGGACTTCATTCCATCCACGATATTAAAATCATATAAAATTAAAATTAGGTTTTTCGTCAAGTTAACCTAATTGTCTCCCATTCTCTTTCTAGAAAATAAACTAACGAATAAAAAAAATGTTCAATTGTATAAAGGTCAAGGTTGAGAAAGAAACAAAAATTGAAATAGTAAAAGTATGCAAGAAAACGAGTCTCTGAAATTTAACTGTGATAGAAGAGGGGGGCTTGGTTTTAAAATGAAGTATGTCAGGGAGCGTTAGTTAAAAATGTTTAGAATGATTTCCCCTTGATAGTCTTCCATCCCCCATGTCAGTGGAGGTCGCAAGTTCAAGCAAGTGTCGCTATGATAGATAGACTCCACTCTCCATCGAAGGAGAAAAAACACAGCATCTTGTAGTCGACAAACTACTTTGAAAAAGTATTGTAATCTGAAACCTGTAACTTAATTAACGGGCTGCAGTTTTATTTCTGGCCCTGTCCGTGACGCTATCTTTGTCATCGTCCAAAATGCAGCTTTATATTGGTTCTGCAATTTTAACAAGAACGGTAAGGTTTAAAAGTAAGAATTCAAATTTCGAACAGCTGCAGCCCTGTAAATATTTGAAGAAATGAACGAAATTGGTTTCAGTTACGGAAGCAAGGTTTAACTTACTTGCATCATAGATCGGGGATTTGAAGTATATGTTGTCTCAATAACTTTCTCATGCTGTAATTCAAATGCAAAAGAGAAAAAAGGAAGACCAGAAAATTAAGATTTGGTGTTTGGATATAATAAACAATTGAGAAGAAGATGGAAAATGGTTACCTCCAACTGAAATCCATAATGAAAAGCAACCTTCTTTACATCTTCCAAACTGAGTTCAATGGACATCTCCTAGAAACCATAAAATAAGACACAATTTTAGATCTAGGAAATCAGGTCGTGTTGGTTTTGCTTAAAAATGACATGTCAATACTTTTTTAGGCTTGGGCTCCCTATGCAAACCCTGCAAATGTGCACAGACCTTAGATAGGGAGCTGAAAGCTTAACAAACTGATAGTATATCCTTTTTCGACGAAGAAAATTTCGCTTGGGTTAGAGTCCGTCAGAAGTATTTATTTCATGTTATGCAGGTCGTAGGCTATGAATAAGGCCCTTGGTACCATGTGCTTCTCATCCATTTCATTAGTGAATCAGATTAAACTGATACTACTTGTGCTTCTCTAGTCTATAATCTTTTAATACTAATTAATTGAACAGTTATTGAATTAAATCCCAATTGAAGTCTATCTTCTAGTTGTCACAAATAAATGGTTCTCAATCAACAACTGCCGACATTAATTAGTGGCAAGAAAAAGAACCCACTTAGGTTAATTATCAGAGAGAGACAGAGACTCACATCATCTGCACCATACGCATCTGCGAAGTGATAAAGCAAGGGTCCCAAGTTTATCCATACCTATCAGCGATTAAGATTTAATATTTGAATTAAACTAGATAACTGGAGAAATACAATAAGACATCTTTGCACAGAAGATGAATTTATGGAAGCTTTAAGCAAAAGAAGAAGGACAGAAAAACCACAATCGAACTCATTGAGCTTCCGAAAAAACAGAATGGGAACTTACCCCTCCATCTCTGAGAATTTTGGATATAATCTCTATGTACTCTATGATATTATGCGCAGTGTCCAGGAAGAAACATGTAACAACGGTGTCCCAAGCTCCTGCAAGTACAAGTTAAGCCCAAGGCAACTTTTTCCTAGTAAAGTATGAATTGAATTCATAAGAACTGTTAAAAATTCAGATTTCATTTAATTAAATTCTAATTCAGCAAATGCATGAAATAATCTTTACTAAAGCTCGAGCTTCTGTAAAAAATCCATTTTCATACAGGCACAATCCATATAAATAGAAAGTTGGTTATATAGTTAGTAGATACTACTGAAATGGACTAGAGAATTCTCTATGATTCGCCTAGTTGACTATTCGACTACACAACCAACTTCCAGAAATAAAACTCAAGTATTTGTTCAGATTGCGTGCCTTCGGTGCCATCTACTGCCATCTCTAATTTGTCCTCGTACAAGTGTCAGAAATAAGAATTAAGATCATGTCCTTGAGAGTAAACTTCCTCGATCCTTCAGTTAAGCAAACTAGTGCTTTTATTAAAACTAAAAATGCTAACGTTGGTGAGATTTACTACACCATTGATACTGCAGCATCCAGATTCCAGCATCATAACCACTGCCCGTCAGGAGGCACAACCTTCACTAGGTGCACATCTAATTTGCTTCTGATTACCCTGGGAACTTTCAGACTGATATTTTGACCATTGTGTGCATATAAACTGATTTTGCATGTGATTTTCCGGCATTTGCATGTTTAAATAATTAATGAGAGCACTCAGGATAATGTTCTTTTGTACTTACCCTATTCAACAAATATAGGAGTAGTATTATCATGATTGCTTATACTAAAACCGATATATTTCGATTCGCACTGAAATGAAATTGAACATACAAAGTTGATTTAAGATTATTTTATTGGAAAAAAATACTTGTTCATATCGACATGTAAAAATACCAACAGGAATAAATAAATAATCTGTGGAACTGTAAAAAAATAATTGGCTGACATATCCATCTTAGGAGTTAAATTACTTTACCTTATGAATGCCATACAGTTCATGTTACCTCGCTTTTATTGAGTTAAAAATGATACTAATTTTTATCAAATAGGAAGACTAATATCTCCTAGAACAACCTATTAGATACTTATATGAGCATTAAACAAAATGCGCTGCTAAACCATTGACTATAGGATCACCTAAAAAGCACCTACTTGAAACTTCTATTATCGTAAATAACGCTAGCAGATTCGTAATAGATCGAATGTAGAACTTGATATCACTCAAAACACCTTCGTGGCTTGATTTTTTTAGATGAAATCAGGGGAAAGACTCGAGAGAACTTCTAGTAGAAAGTAAACTTGATATTAACTTGATTCTGAAAAGATTGTTTGCTGATTTTACAAGGGTTCTCCTATTTATAGTACTTAATTTACAACCCCTTAACTTCCCCTAGGCAGCTAAGAGAGACTTCTTCGTAACTCTTACATTACCTAGACAATTACTAGTGAGAACTATAGTATTACATTTCCTAGGCAGCTCATTAATACTTAGGACTAAATACTATTTGACTCACTCGATCTCTCTAGACACTTTTGAAAAATATTTTCTAGTATATTCTGAAACCAATAATTAATTGCATCAATCCCTCGTGCCTGAAGAAAGCTCCCCTCAAGTTTGTTTCTTGCCGCTTCATTTCCATTGTACAGCATATAAATCTGAAAAATTAAATTTAGAATTAAAGCCCATGTGTTGTGGTAAATCGGCCTCATAAGCATTTTCTCCGATCCTCGTAATGATCTGATATGGTCCGATTTTCTTCTTGCTCAATTTAGAATGTGTCCCAACTGGAAACCTCTTCTTACGCAGATAAACCATACCATCTCCTTCTTGAAAACTTTGAGCATGTCTCTTTTTATCTGCTTAATTTTGGTATCTAGTATTTGATTCTCCAAGAGATTGTTGGGCACTCAAAGAACATGTTCCCGTTTCATTTTAGCTTAGGGGAAGTCTTCATCTATCATCGGCGCCAAGATCACCTTAACTCCACTTTTGTATAATGCATAAATGTCCACCACATCACAAAAGATGGCAAACTTCCATGTCCACCACATCACATAAAACTTCATCTGAATAAATGTTACCGACTGAGAAAGGAACAAGGCATCAATGTGTTACGTTTATTTAGCTTCCTTTCTTCAACCAAACTACTTTGTATGGGTTTGGATGTGGTCGTGTGCCAAAATTCAGTTTTGTTACCATTTCCTTCAAAAAGGAAACAAAATTCTCACACTTTCCATCATCAACAATAACATTGCAAAGTCGCCCATGTGATGAACATCTTTTTCTCTTACCACATTGTGTAGTCTATCATCAATGACTAGTAAATTAACATTCTTTTGTCGTTATTCAGCAGTCTTATGCCCCTCCTTTTCCACACTTATAGCGCTTTCTTTTGCCTCCCACAACTTGATTTTTAACTTCACGGCATTCAACATTGAAATTTGTCATCCCCATTCCTCGACTTTGTCCATGTAATTGAGAGTTAGGTGCTGGTCTAGAACTTGGTATAAATGAAGTTTTTCTCCCCAAGTTACGAATAACATTTCTTGATATATGATGTAGATGTACCAGTTCGCCTTTGCCATTTATCAATGTGATTAGATCTTGTGTGTTGTGATTCAATCTTCAATGCCAATTGCACAACACTTGTCAATGTCCAACAAGGTTGTAACTCAACTCCCAACCCCTAATACTTGGCCTTAGTCCCATTAAATAACAATGTATAACTTGTGTTTCAGATTCAACTAAGTTTCCACGTGTTTTTGTTTGCCAGAAATCGTTGGTGTAATCCCGAATAGACTGGCTTCCTTGTTGAAGGGATTGTTTTGCTAAAACAACATCTCTTCCCAGTTTAATGGGAGGAATTGACTTCAAATAAATCGTTGCATCTTTGACCATGTTTCAACTCGTTCCATTCCCGATTGTGTTCTTGTCATTTGTAACTGCTGCCACCATGAAGATGCATATCCTTTTAATTTAACAGCCACCCATCTACCTTTTTATTGTCTGGAAGTTCCAAATACTCCAAATAAAATTCTTTCTACTTCATTTAACAAATCCAAAACTTCCTCAATTTGTTCCTCCTGTAAAATTTGAAATTTCTACTCTAACATGTGGATCTTGATCACGTTGAGCAACCAAGTGGAAAGGAGGTTGCCTTACATATGGCCGTCCTTGATATTATAGGAAGATCGTTTTCTGACGTTACAAGCTAAGGGGTTCACCTATTTATAGTACTTCATTTACAACACCTTAACTTCCCCCAGGCAGCTACTACAGACTTCTTCACAAATCTATTACATTTCCTAGTCTATTACATTTCCTAGACAACTACTAGTAATAACTATTGTACACAGCTCATTAATACTTTGGACTTAAAACTATTTGGCTAATTGGTTCTTTCTGGACACTTTAGAAAAATATTTTCTACAGGATTATATTCTAGAACTAATAATATTCACATCAGCAAAAGACTAGAAGAAGAACTTATCTTTCATACATCATTAGATATGTTGAACAAATTGCAAAAAGAAAATTGTAATTTCAATACCTTCTTGACCTGGATCACTGTATACTTCAACAAAGTCGCCACCACACATAGAAAAACCTGGAGTAATTCCTGCACTGTTTCCGAAAGCATGATATTTAAACTTGAAATTCTCCATCCTTTGATAACAGTATCTCGAAATGAGAACACGTTTAGAATAAAAAAATTATTTACAGTGCTATTGGATATCCAGCAAGTATGAACACAAGAAATTTCTTGCAACGATAAAAGTCAGCGTTCAGGGTTAGATGATATATTCAGCAGCATTATTACAGTTGCTCTTTGACCAAGTTTTAATTTTCTTTATTTTTACTATATATAAAAAAGAGAAGTACATGTGGGTTGTACATACGACACATATCAAGAAATGCTTAAGCATCATTCAAGCGGGTCCAAGAGGTAGGTAGATAAGGCCTCGTCTAGGTTTGATGAGATTTCCCCTGGTTTGATCACTTCATCACGCTTAAGAGCATGTCTCACTTCGTCTGGGGGTCTTACGTAAAATGATATTTTGTTGTCTTTTTTTGTAATTTTCAGTATGTCTTTAAACAAGATTCTCCTTGTAAATAATAATAAATAGCGTTTAGGGGTTCAAGTTCTCTCTTTTACCAAAAAAAGTAAAGAGTTAAGGTAACACTGAGAGAGTTTGTGGCCTCGAAGAAAGCTAATTGATCATGACCAATCCACATGTCTGAAAATTTAGGAAAACACAAATCAGAAGTTCTAGCATGTTTACCTAGCAGGATGAATATCTGGAAACGAAACATGCCGAAGTTGGTCATCATCTGACAGAGAGTTGCAATTGCTGTGAATCCAAGGATAAATTGTCCACTCCCCAGCAGTCTGGGTGCTACAAGCAAAATGTGAGGATAAATCAGTATCAGTCTAAAATGACAATTTTAAAATAAGAAAAGAAAAAACACGTGCTGCAAACAGATGCATAAGATTAAGAAACTTAAAGAGAAATCATCACAAGTGTCTTACTAGTTCAGAATAAAACTTGAGCAGATCATCATGTAGTATGAGAATTCATTTCCTTGAGTTGCAAAACCTGTTTAATAGAATATAAGCAATATTAGACAGGAGTGTGACTGCAAACTTAAGCTTCCAGCTTGAATAATCGATACAAACCAAGGCATGAAATTTCCAAAGCAAGCCTCCCAAGTCCAGCACCAGGAACTAAACAGCAAGGAGGCCTGTTAAACAATTTAAGGCTCACATTAATCACAAACTAAAATGAAAAGGACCTCATGATGAAAAGTCAAAACCAAAGATTATGCCTTTAAGCTGTGTCATCTAGCGACTAGTTCCACACTTGAGAACACAAATGACGTATTTCAGTGTTTGTTCTGTATTACACGTACATTGAAGGTGGAAATGTAGCAAACTTACGTGTACGACAATTTGAATGAAATCATGAATTATATGAATATGAGACAAAATTACACCTTAATGGAAGTTTTACATTACTATGTTTGGGAGTGTTACATTACTATGTTTGGGAGTGTTATATTACTATGTTTGTTATGACATTGACATCCAAGCCTCCCAATTGTGTGCAACATCATAATAGGATAAAGTATTGTAGATTTCTAGTCCATTGGAATAAGATTACTCTGACATCTTCCACATCCACCATGCTGTTGATATTTTCCTCCTTGAATATTTTGTTGTTCCTATCTTTCCAGATGCACCAAATGATTGACTTTGGTACCATTTTCCAGATTACTCTATTTTTCTTTCTCTGTTTGAACATTTGAATCATTACTCTATTTTTCTTCTCTTTCTTGATCCCTTCCCAATGCTCTAAGTTGTGCCCAATCAATCTAGATCTACACCAACTAACTTTTAGTGATCCTATCAAACACTTCCATAGGTCTTCTGCCACTGGGTAGTGTATGAAAATATGGTCGACAGATTCTAAATCCCTCCGGCATAGCACACACCTGTTAACCAAGCTATATCCTCTCTTATTTAGCTGATCTGAAGTCGTTAATTTCTAAAGGCATGCTATACTGGCCATATTGTGAAACTTACTCCCAGAGGGATTGGTTTTTTCCAGAATGACTCAAAAGCAGTCCATAGGAAGGTCTAGATTCACATTCACTTGGGACTTTCTAATGTAGTGGTGTTTCGCACTTAGCTTCTCTACTTCCTTTTCGTTCCCAAACTCTTACATTTGGATTATCTGACAGAGATATAGCTTGGAGCCTCCCCAACAGTTCGGCTAGGAATTTCGCAGTCGTTTAAATTTCTCCTGAAATGGATGCCCAAGTTCCTCGGTGCTGGCTATATACATGTGCTATTGTGCAATCTTTCGAGGTAGCCAAATGGTAGATAGCTAGATATCTATCTTTTAGACTGATTGGTAGCAACCAGGTAATACTTGTGCTATACGTGTACGATAAATCAAAATAGCTTTCCTGTTAGAAATGGGAAATCCGCCTGTTTCCCACATAACCTTTCAAAGGAGAGAGTGCATTCCTCTCTCTGTGTCAACTTTTTTCTTCCCATTCTCCTCACAAGTCACAACCCCTTCGTTTTGCTCTCTCCAACATATATCTTCTTCTATTTTATAATTCTTTTCTCATTTCCTGGTTTGCTTTAATTAATCAGAAAAAAAGAAGTATGTAATTATTTGTAGAAACTCTGCATTCTCTCATTCACTCAACCAGTAGAACATATAAAATCTGGAATATATTTGTAAAGAAAGATTTCTGATTAAATTTCAATTAGAAATTCTTCTACAGTTAACACTGAGATTTTTAATTTTCTTTAGGTAAACAGTGCTCGAGCAAAAAATTCCCGATTTTAGATTGAATCTTGTATTGAACTTGTTAAAGCATGATGTTAAGAGGTAAGCTTGTTTTGTTAGAATTTTAGATCATTGGCATGATCTCTTCTAATACTGTTTCAGATTAAATTAAGAAACTGCTTACAATCATCTCCAAGTATCTCAAATTTTTTTTTTTACCTTTGAATTAAATATTAAAACGAAAAGATATTTACAAACAGGAGCTGGTTAGCAGGTTAGGTCATTGGATTCCTCACGATATCCAACTTCAAGTATCTCAATGAACTCCATATAATGCAAATTTAATTTTCAATATCAAAACATTTTTAGTAACCTGTTGAGTTTTATGCTCAGACGGGTTCCACAACTGTTTCACTAGTTCTACTAAACCTATGCTGGCCGCTATACAGTGTTCTTTAAGCTTAAAAACCGAAGTGGTAGATAACTTACCTATCATTAGACCGAGAAGGGAATAGACGGTCTAGCTCCTCGAGAATGGGTTTGTAGCACTGATCACGCTCTCTCTGCCCCTGTAGTAGAAAAGAAAAAGGAACGTCTACACCTTTGTTATTAATGGTAAGGTATGATTGTGAAAATGTACTGAAAATTTCAGGACTCTAAATAGATGCTTGTATACCTCCGGTGCCCAATCTCTAACAATGTTCCTTATAATACATCTGACCTGAGACATGTATGAAATTTATTATTAGAAGATAACTCCTGATGAGATATAGCAATCAGTTCAGTGTTAATTAGTATCTTGTATCACCTAAGTAGGATCCCTTTAGATAAAGGAAAAGAAATAAAAAAAAAGCGCTAGAAGTTCACAATTACAAATTACAATGACATAGCCGAAGGTAAAAATAAAATGTAGTGTCCTAGGAGTCTGCTGATATCAGCTTTTATTACATTAGCTCAAAGAAGTTCAGACGTTCACTGAGTCATAATGGATGCACACAGCACAAAGCATGTGGACTGCTAGCCTCCTACTAAATCTTCTTAAAATGTCCCTGACATGCAAAGATTTTCATAGGTGTTGTTTGGCAACACAAAAGGAAGTACATTTTCTACTTAGTAAGTCGAAAGTAAGAAAAAAAAACGTCAGGTTAGTAATGCTAAGACTTTGGATTTCACTTTTTCAAACTTCAACTTCCTTTAAAGTTTTTATTTTTTTCAAATGACTAAAAGTTATGTCATTTGGTTCAAAATTTACAATGAATAATCTTAACTAATCCAATTCTTTGTCTTCCTTGCATAGTCTCTGTTACTCCACCACCTAAGCACCAAACTTCCACAACCACCACAACTCCAACACCACCACCACCAACATACAGGGGCACACCAGGCCCGAACAAGTTGCTTTGCGCAGCAATATAGACAAAGGATCAGAAAGCGGAGCATTAAAAAATGGGACATAAGGACGCTCAGCACCCAAATTAAAAAGAAGTAAAGAACAACTCAATAAATCTTTTTCACCGTCTTACTTTCTTGCATATTTATCTCTCATCTTCTACGTTTTATATTCATAAAATAAATTTCTTTTCAGTTATTGATGTGGAAGATGTAAAAGGAACGATACATTACTGGATTAGCAGTTCGCCTAAGTTTAAATTTACGTCTTTTATGGATGTAGTTAGGAATTGGGAGGCATGGGTTATGTGATGTTAACACAACCCGAGCAACCCTTCGTCCTTCCTTTATCTGTTGTATAGCTTTCGTTTTTCTTATATTCAATCAAATTTTCAAAAAAAATAAATTTCTTTTTTTTTGAGAAACCGACTACGATCTACGTTAGTCGTTACAAGGCATTGATACATCATGAAGATGTGATGAGCACGATAACCGCCTAATTTAAACCATAATGAAAGAGCCCTAAAGCCCGACAAATTTATTACAATATTTATTATATATATTGCCTAAATTACATGGGATAAATCTTGCTGGCAAACTGCTTCCACCGAAACTCGATCCCACGACCTCATGGGCTTAAGAGGGGTGTCCAACCGTTACACCAAAGGGTGGTGGACATATTCTTAAAATAATTGTATTGCTTCCATTAATGCTGGGCTTTGGTAGAGATAAATAAAGACAAATCCAATAGGAAGATGATTTTCTTTTCACCCAGAACACACTCCTGACTGGAAACGACCTTACAAACTCTTTTTAACCATATCTAGAAAGATCCTCATCAATATCAACGTGATGTCTCTAACAACTTTGACCAGATCCACCTTCATCTAGTCCTAGAAATCATAAGATGAAACGAGGACAACCTATCGAAATTCTTCTTTCTGATGATCTACCAAAAGACAAGGAAAACCTAAAAAAATCACTCAAAGTGAAGTCAATCGGTGCTCTGGTTGCTGGAAGAAGTACAATTATAGGATTAAAATAGAGTTACTATCCTAAGCTCCTTTGATTGCAATAATTGTACTTACAATTAGGCTCTTAAAACAAGAATTTAAATCTCTTTAAGAAAGTTAATCTCAGTCAAAACTTCTGTTGACTGTGGAGCCAGAGATTTAACTCCGCTTTAGGCCCCCGAAAGTCGGGCTGGCCCTGCCAACATACATCCACTAAAACCACCACCACTATCACCCCACACTGCCACCACCAGACCTCCATCATTAACATCACCACAACGCCAACACCATACCTCCACAGTCCAGCATTACTTCCACTACCACCACACCAAACCACCACCGCAGCTACTATCACCGCCATCACCATCAAATTTATAAATAATTTACTTAAAATCAAGTATGTTAATAAGAAGAGAAAAAAAAAATAACAATAAAGTAGATGGTGTTGCCAAACTAACTTTTTATCCTTACTTTTCATTAATGGTGCATTTGGTTGCAGGATTCATGAATCCAAATTGTTTCTTTTGGTTTGTTTGGTAACCAATAAGAATTCTGAGATTCTTGATTCCTTCATTTAAAATCCTTTGGTTTGTTTGTCTATTATATTTGGATTCTAATAAAATAAGATTCTAATTAAAATAATATCCTTCAAATTCATGAATAATATCCTAAAGACAAAATCTCATCCAAATATTGTCTCTAGGTAACTGAAATTTCATTAAACCTATTTTTTTACGGTAACTGAAATTTCATGAAACCTATTTTTTTCACGAAAATTCCAAAAATAGTTATTTCTTTCTACAAAATAATTATTTTAAAAATATTATTTTTTTCAAAATCATTATTTTTTCGAAAATTATTATTTTTTTCAAAATCATTATTTTTTCAAAAAAATAATTATTTTTCAAAAAACATTATTTTTTTCAAAAAATAGTTATTCCTTCTACAAAATAATTATTTTTCAAAAAATCATTATTCTTCAAAAATAATAATTTTTGAAAAAAATAATGACTTATGAAAAAATAATGATTTATGAAAAAATAATGATTTTTGAAAAAAAATTATTTTTGAAAAAAAATAATGATTTTTGTAAAAAATAATGATTTTTGTAAAAAATAATGATTTTTGTAAAAAATAATGATTTTTGTAAAAAATAATGATTTTTGAAAAAAATAATGATTTTTGTAAAAAATAATGAGTTTTAAAAAATAATAATGATTTTTGAAAAAGAAAATAATAATTTTTGAAAAAGAAAATAATAATTTTTGAAAAAGAAAATAATAATTTTTGAAAAAAATAATTATTTTGTAGAAGGGAAATAATTGTTGTTATATTTTAAGTTTGAAATGTAGGTTTATTAATCCAAAATCCTAGGAGGTAGGGTGGGATTTTGGTCTAATACAAATTTTGGAATTAGGAATCCTTAGGATTAAAGAGTCCTAGGATTCTTGGTAGCCAAACAGAACAAGGATTCATGATTCCTACCAAATCCCACTTTTGATAGGAATCCTGCAACCAAACACACCATAACTTTTTTATTAGTATGTAACTATATTACCAAATAATAATATTGTTATGTTTTCAAATTAAAACTGTTTCTAATTTGCTTTTGCAAATGACACCATGGGTTTGCAAATGACACATGGGCTGCTTTCGTCTATATTGCAAAGTGAAGGCCTGAACCTTGAAAAGCCAGTAATGAAGGAAGGAAATATACCTTGTCCACATCTACAAAAGGAACTCTCAACTGTAATGATGGATCCAACCAGTCCTGCACAGGTGAGGATACCTGAAATTGTAAATTGGAAAATTTCAGTGCAAGAGTTGCTATAACACAAATGACTCCTGTCAGTTCTCTCAATCAGCCAACTATACAACATAACTAAAAGATCCATTCACGGCGCATCTCTCAAAATGAATTTTAGACGATTCACATATTGGTCATGAATCACGAACCACAATGCGCTCACCCAGGCACCCTTCCTTGAATCTCTAGTCCAACTTATTTTCTCTGTGACGTGTACTAGAAAATGGGATTCAAAGTACTGATATTTTACTCTTTCTCCAAATTTGAGTTAATACTGTTTATAGAAATATTTCGTTACTGCATTTCAGTGGAAATACATACAAAGGGAACCTACATGTGAAATCTGTTCCAGTTGAACCTGAAAAGGTAATTTTTCTTCGGTCATTTGGTAGAATGTATCAAGATTCACGACCATGAAAACAAGTAATGAATCCCTGTTTCTCATAGGCCTTATTCTAGAGAGAACTGAACAACAACCAACAAATGGTAGATTTGGATAGTCTGGAAGAAAGATACCACCTAAAGGAGAGTGCAGTATTTACTCAACCCATTTGCATGTGACGTAGACGAATGATGACTGATGTGAATAACATGCCCTTCACATCCTAAATAGTCTTAATCTATAAAAAAAACTTATCATAGAATCATAAAATTGACCTCTAAAAGAACGATTCGAAGTTGTCATTAATGGCACCATTATCTCTATCCTTATTTTAGCATTTAGCTTTCTACATTTTGGTTTAGCAACACCCAATACTTAAATAATATCTTATAAAATGAAAAACTGTTTATGCTTTCACCATAATTATTCCCAATACATTGTCTTGTATAATATATCCAAGAATGCAATAACGCAATTGAACAGATAATTTTGGTTATCTGATTCGTGAAAAGTTTGTAGTACCTTTTTAGATCTTAGAAAGTTAAGAACAGTAACATCTTAGAATACATATAGGAATCTGAGAAATATAAATGGAAGATTTTGGGCCTGGGAAGTGGGATATTTTATGGACACATGTTAACTTAAGACTAAGAGGTATGAGCAAGAGAAACGTACATGTCCATTGGAATCAGAAGCGGAACAAAGCTCTTCCTCACTTTTTACAAGATTGACCTTAGCACTGCTAGCTCTATTTGATCCATTACTGCATTCCATGCTTGCGATCGAGCTTCCAATAGATTCAGAAGTCACTGATACCGCCTGTAACATTCTACAGAAGTCAACTGTTGTGAATGAAAAATAAAAATTGTCAGAAGTTCAACTATCACATCATTCATATCGTATCATTTAGAAACGCTTCTATAAGCATTTGTTGACCTCATCAGTAGCTTTTTGTTTAGGTGAGCAGCAACTTTGATTGCTTTGCCCCCCTTCATCAACTAGGTCAGTATCATGTGTCCTTCCACTAGTCGAGGTTACGTGCCCAGAGAACAAATTCCTATCCTCAGAGAAATGATCTGCGCATACATCCCTTTCATGTTCACATTCACAATTAATATCCTGGCTCATGTCAAGTGGAGGCTCAAATGCCTGCCAGAGAATTGAGAAAAGGAACAATCATATAGTTATATTTACTAATTAGTTTGTCAGCAAAACTGTGTCACGACACACGGGCACCAGAAACTAACAAGAAATATCTAAGCAAAAGAGAATATTGATTTACCTGAAGCATACTCATAATGAAACATAGATTTACGGAAATACACCTGAAATATACAAAAATCATTATCAGGCTTCCTAAGTTGTAATCCTCCAATGTGAACATTAACTCTCAATTTCATGTTCTACTTCACAGGGACACATAACAGAAATTAGAAGGTTTACATACCGTCTGAGACTTTGACACTTCAGAGGATAAGTAGGTAAAAGAGCCTGCATAAAGCATGGAAATGTTTAGTATCAATACAAAATACAGATAGGAAGCTTAATTAGGCAACGTTGAAATTTATTATTTATGTATGACGCCTGTTAAGGATAACTGAAAATATGCTCAAATGTAAGTGCACAACCATTGTGCCAATGTATTACACACAATCATGTCAGAATAGCTAACTCCGTTGAGGTAGAGAACATTTGGTTCTGATTCTAATTTTCAGCAAAGGAAGAAGATGAGGAACATGATGGTTAATTTTCTCTGTCGGGAAGAAGAAAAACGTGATAGAAGTGATTAAGGGAATCGTGCGAAAGATTCTTTTATTTAATAATTTTGAGGAAATCACGTAGAGGTGGTTAAGGAAAGAACCAAATCGATTTTAATGGTTGAAACTACTTCCCCTGTTTTCTCTCAATTAAAAATGTGGTAATAAAAGACTAATTTAGCCTTTAACTGTTGGCATAATTACTCGAACATTTAAAAAGATTTGTTAAGATATCCCAATCCGTAGGATCTGATAAAAAACTCACATAAAAATGGACGGCCAAATTTATCTCTCCCATAACCGACTGACTTGTTTTATTATAATAGCCTCTCTTGATTTTGAGAAACTACCTAAGTCCTCTCAACTCTTGTAATTTTTCTTTTTGATGTATTAATTATCATTTTGAAAAAATTTATACCATCTGTGGTTCGTGGGCGATACACTTTTTTCCCTTAGCCGCCGAAAAAGACCAAGTTCAAAATCTAAAAGATAACTCTTATTTTGTTCGAGTCAGCCTGAGGGTTAGAAGTCAACTAAAGCAAAAATGTGTGTATGGAGTAGGAGAGTTAAGGAATTTGAGATCATTGGCTTAACCTTCAGATGCTTTAGAGGAAAGATGCCAACATCGATAATTGATATCCCTATGGGGTACCGTGTACTGTTTTTATAATAAGGATGTAACTCATTGTTAACAACTAAATGAGGTTAGCTAATTAGAAGAACGGAAACGAAAAATAGAATAATTGTTTCCAATAGTGTTTGAACTCGTAAGAAAAATGTATACCTTGTGAGCAAAAGGAAGCTTCTCAAAGGATCTTTCGTATCTTTTCACATCTTCTTCAGCTGCATCTGCATAGCTGTAGAAGAAGTCCGAGTAAAAGTGAATTTCATTAGCAACAAAGTGAGAGAGAAAGGGGGAGAGGGTAAGTTAACAATCTTCTTCGTAATTTAGAAAATGAAGATTCCTCTTTTTTATCAGCATCAATAAGTAGAACTGTGAATGGGAAATTGTAATGGGTGGGAGTGAACAAACTGAAGAGTGGTATAAACTCAAGTTACTTGCGACATTGGAAGATAGGTTAATCAGAAAAAATAAGAGAAAGCTTAAATGGATAAACTGAAAGATTAATGAAACCCATAAGCTAGGTCTGAGATAATAAATGAATGACCTATAGTAACAAAGAAAAATTCAAACAAATGTATATCTATAATGTCTAGAATTCAACTATTTCATAAAAGTAATGCTCTGAATATCTGAACATGGAGAAATGTATATCTATAATGTCTAGAATTTGAAAATACCCTAATCCAATTAAGCCAAAAGTGTTGAGTGTGAGAATGAAGACGAAAATTCAAACAAATACATAGAACCGAATAGGATGATTCAGGAAATCAAATGTACACAAGTCGCTAGTTTTTCTTGGGAGGAAAGCTAGTTAACTTAAACACAAACGGAACTCATCAATCAGAGAGAGAGAGAGAGAGAGAGGATACTTGAGGTAGGCACTGATGATCCGGCGGAGAGATTTGACTTCGAGAGCTTCTTCAAGCTTGCTATGAAGTCTCCGCTGCTCCTGCTGCTGCTGCTCCTCGACACTCGACATCCTTGGAGCAGAAGAAAAGAGGAGTCGAGGAAGAAAGGAGCAGAAGCAGTCTATTTTTGTCGCGCACTACCACTTCCATCGTCACCATACAATACACGGAGCGGCTAAAAGCACCCGTTAAAAGTGTTGTTAGCCCCCCAATGGAGGAGGTTGACCAAGGTCAATCTCTTTTGACCACAAACATCTGTTCGCACCCGATGAAATTGTTGTACACGGATCGACCCCTCCAAAAACCTAAGCAAAGGTTCGGATTCGACCCAGTCCGAGGGGTTCGGATTCGACCCAGTCCGAGGGGTTCGGACTGGTCAGTCTGAAACCTGTCGAACTGGTCCTAGACCAGTATTAGGTTCCCGAGAGTATTTTTATGGTGGTTTTGGATCAAGGTTTTTTCTTTATCTAATGCCTCGTCATAGATCAAGATTGGTTTGAAATCAAAGTTATTCCCATAATGGTTTTACTCCTTCCTCTCTCTAAAACAAGGTTTTTTATTTCTCTAACTCTTCATTGTTGATTGATGATGATAGGATTAGAAACACGGTTGTTTCCATGATAAAGTGGTGCTTATGATTAGAACAAGGAAAAGAGTTGAAGAAGAAGAAACAAAAAGGAGTTGGGTGGGTGCCTCCCCAGTAGGCGCCCACAGTCCGTACTGGGTACCTACAGAAGCCAGAGGCTAACAACACTTTTAGCGGGTGTTATTAGCCGCTCCCTACAATATATATACCTTCACATCATTAGAGGGCAGCCATTCGTGTGGATAGGGCCTTGAGGGCGGGGTAAGAACTCTATGGCTTGTTCGTTCTAAGCGCCCCGTTTCACAAATAAAGTCTGACAAGTGAATTGCTTTTGGTGCCAAGAACCCCAAACCAAGGGCCCCTTCAGATAGTAGGAGGGGCAACGGGTATCCGTTTACTCAAAACAGTAACCATATATACAGATAAGATTTCATTACCGATCGGGTATATCTAAGGTACCCAATATCCGACTCTAATAAGTGGTTAAAATTTCGGTTACTTATTTTATACTAAAGGAGGTGTCTGAAAGGCGACACAACAAGGACCACCCTAGAAAAAGGAGTTTGGGATCACCTCTTCTTTTTGGAAATAGCATTAAAGAAACCCAACACCTTAGTAGGCCTGATAGCCAACATACAAATTGTTATAGTGGATGAGGATAGGTTACAGAAGCTAAGATATGACTACAAGCCTCAGATACATCTGGTCTTCAGGCATAGATTGTCCAGCGGTCTAACCTAGCAAAAAAGCATTGATTGGTGTGGAGAAGAGCTAGCGGGCTCGTCTCCTGATTGCTTCCATTCTTTCTTCAGCAGTGGGCTCTTTCCTAGCCGCCTCTGCTTTGCGGATGCTTTCCTGTAGTTGTGTCTGTAGGATGTTGTATGTATCTAATACACATAATCATCTAACTAATGTTGTAAGCGGAATCTCAACCATCATATGATTAACACTAGTTATCCAGGATCGCATGCAAGAACTAATAATGAACTAGAAACATAAAGAGAATACCTGGATTCGCTTTCCTCGAATTAAATTCCAACTCCTTTATCTCGAAGATGAGAGCTTCATATGTAGTTCCTCTACTTGAGACACCCGAGTGAATAACTTGATCTCCCTTTTATGTTATCCGCTAGAATTCCATTGAACGTTGAGAAGAAGAACCATTCTTCTTTTGACTCCATAGATAGATTGGGAGTTTTTTTTCCTCTAAAACCCTCTCACTCCACTTAGCTGTATATTGGGAGAGAGATAAGCTGTTTTCTCTTGAGAAAAATCTAACTTTTTTCTGAACTCTAATGACCCTTATATAAAAAAACCCTAATAGGAGTCTCACTCAAATTAGGTTTCAATAAGAGTCCTAGAAAAGATAAACACCCGAATTTCCTTTAATACCCTTTTAAGGGAAATTAGGGTTTTCCCTTTAACATGGTGTGGCCGCCCACTTAAGCCCATTAGTGGGCTTACCCTGGCTGGCCCGCCCACCTTATATGGCCGGTCCTGACCATTCCCTTACTGGTCTTGGTCAGGACACCCTATAAGTGGGTTTTACTACTTTTCGGGCTTCTCTTTCGAGCCCGATTCTTTCTATCTTTTTGGTACTATTAGACTGGATCATATCCATCTATAGGCAAGATCCCATGAGTCAACTCTCTCCGATCAAGCTACCACTCTTTGGTGTAACATGTTGTAGGATCCGGTCTATGTTAGGCGTAGATTATCGAAGTAATCTGACGATCGTAAACGGCTTCTAGCTAAGCATTACGATCCCTAATTGGACCGGACTAAATGATCTTCTGGATAAAGTTATCGTTATCCTAACTGACAAACTGTACGCATTGCCATCTTGGTCGAAGGACACTCCTTCAGAAGGGCATCTTCTTCAGACCGAAGAACTATATCCTTCAGTCCGCCACTTATACTTAGAACAAGTGCAATGCTCGATTCCCATGTCACTTCGCATCTCATCTGATACATCATATCTTTTCAGACTTTCTTGATCTGGGAACAACTGTCAAAGTACGACCGTACATTTTCAGTTACTTCTGCTCAAGTGGCCCGAGGATACTAATCCTAACCTAGTTAGAAGGACATAATCCAGTCTTGTACTCCCACTTAACTTTATGTCTATCGTGTCATTCCCGGTAATCCGCTTTTATAACCTCCTTTTACGGCACGGCGATTGGCGGTACCAAAGTTTGACACCCCTTACATAAGATGAGTGAAGCACTCATGTTTAAGGAATATTTCCAATCTTGCCTGTGAGAGTTCATGATGTGTTTCATTACTCATTGAAGAACTCTCACGTCAGGTTATCCAGTGTATATTCCCAATCATACACCCATGTAATTGACTCGAATTCCCAATTCGTATAGCCCATGAAACTGCACTATCAGTCAATTTCCCATGCTAGTCTTCGTAAGTCACTGTTGTCCATGCAATGACCTAGACTAGGGACTTAATAATGAATCTATTCCAAATTCACTTAGTAGGGTTTCATTCACCAGATCACGTATCCGATAATCCTACTTGGAATGCTTCATTATTTTTGGAATGTCGGTTAAATAATAAACCACGATTTAACGACGAAATAAGTAAATTATTTATGATAATAAGAGTTTGTAAATTTGAGCCTTCCCGTGTAACTCCTTACACCCTCAAGTTTACCAGTCTAAGCTTTTCAGGAAAGCTTAATATCTATGACCCTAGTATGACTTTCATACTTAGTTTAAGGTCACAGTTTAGTAGATCTAATCTGTGTGGATTTTGCGAGTTATCATCCTGATGATAATCTTTAGTATTTCAATACTAAATTAAAACTTCTAAAGCTTTAACTATTTCTTTTATTTGTAAAAGTTTGCAACAGACCTTGCCGGGAACCCTTCCAGCTTCCTGTTCTTCCATGTCAAGATTGTCATCTTATTCTGGAAGTTTGCAACATATGGCTGTTTTGTTTTATTTCCTTGCATTGTGCTGGGAATCTATCATAAGTCTTTCAAGTACTTTATGATATTTCTCAGTTGCAATCCAGATCAGCTATCTAGATTTGATTGGTGATGACTATAAATAATCCAAGTATTTAAGACGTCAAGGTGAACGCTAATCATGTCTAACATGACCGATCTTATACTTTCAACATAACCATCTTTTCTCATGCATGCTTGGTCATCAGAATATCTCGAATTCTGAATCTTGCCAAGCTATAATCCTTGAGACTTAGGGTAGAATTACTCTTCTTGAGTCTCTCACATTAGACTTTTCAAGACTTTTTTTGAATATGTTTTATCATCTTCTCGATCTATATTCATAGATCTTTGATGCCCAAAAGCCTTTCACCTTTATGTGTGGTCCTTTTATTGAGTCAGTTCTAAACTATTTTCAACATCAGAATGTTGTTCTCAATTTCTTGTATGTCGTCTACATACCAGACCAAAGAAAATTGGGTCACTCCCACTAACCTTCTTGAACTATCTGAATTCAAGATTTCTCTTCACTCTTAAAGAAACCAACTTTTAATTACTTTGCCGAATCGAAGATTCCTACTCCTACTTGCATGCTTCAATCCTTCAATAGATTTCTAAAGCTTGGAATTGTCACTTAGCTTTCAGGAGAGTCAACTCTCCTTCGGAATGTGTCATGTGCACATTCTTTTTTTCTTAGTGATTGATCATTATGGTTCTAAGCAACGTGACTTGAGAGATGGTCTTTTCATGGTCTAAACCAAGAACTCTTTGACCTTCTTTTCTAGTAGCTCTAGGAAACGCTTATGTTTCCATTCTTGTCCATTTTTCAAACTCTTTGAAAAATCTATTTGTACTTAACAGGAACTATTCCCTTAAGAAAATAGATCAAGTTCCAAACTTGATTTCAGACGTGGATTTCATTCTGATCTTATGACTCCAAGCCATATTTCGGAGAGATTTCGTCACAACTATAGGTAGCTCATCTCTTCTTCAGTAGGATTTAGTCCTCTGAGACAGATCTATGAGCCTTCAAGGTCTACGAGGGGTTTGAACAACTTAAAGACGCTCTCAACTCTTTGAGGGCTCTCCTACGAATCTAATTCAACTTATGCGGAAGGATCTCTGAGATCTACTATCTCTACCTCAATTTCCATATCTATCGGCTAGAATAGATAGGAACCGCAATTTCTGACATTCGTATAACACCGTTGGTTTGTAACACCATTGTCAGTTTGTTGCTCTAATCGAATTTTTCGATATCTTAAATTTCTCCCACTTGTCTTATTGGAATAACTCTTATTTCAAGCAAGAAACATCACGAGCAACAAACTCTTTGTTCTCTGATATATTATAGAAGAATCCCCTATGTTTCTTTATCCGATAAAGAAATACTTTGTCTTTCAGCTTTAAGACGAAATGTGGTTAGGTAGGAAGAACGACCTTGTTGAGAATATATCCCCGAAAGTGTTCGGAAGATTGGCATGTACCCATCATTAATCGACTCATGTCTAACATGTTTGGCACTCCCACTTGACTCATCACCCGTATGATGTGTTTGTTGGAGAAAGGTGTGAAACTATTTCTCAACTTCTTTGATGGTTATCAAATTCTTGACTTAATTATTCATCATCTCGATCTAATCGAATGACTTATATTTTTGTCTAGTGGACGGTTAACTCTAGTTAGTGTATTAATAGTTTTACATACATCGGTATGCACGAAGACTATTAGTTCATCAGTCATATCTTCCTTTCCAAAAGGTGACTTTGTCAAATTGTCCTCTTGAACAAAATTCACATGTGTCGTATGATTCTAAATCATTGGATTTAGAAGTTCATACCAATGGGTCTGAAGGAGTTGAAGGAGATGTCCTTCGACCAAGGTGACAATGCGAACAAATTGTCGGATAGGACAATTGATGTGGAAGATCATCAAGTCCGATTGATTTAGGGATCGTAGAGTTGTAGCTAGAGACCAACTACGATCGTCGAATTACAAAGTAATTCGCGGCTAACTTCGATCGGATCCTACAACGGGTTACACATAAGAGTGACAAATTGATCTAGGATATGACTAGTGGGAGTGAGATATAATCATGGGAGTGTCCCATAAACATATCTCATAGGCCTAAAAAGGAATTAGGCAAAGATAGTACAAAAGGGCCAAAAACAGGGTTTTTGGGCCTAGACCGGTTCGGGTACTTCTAGGACTCGGATTGGGCTGAATTTTGGAGGGTTAGTTGCTGATATAATAAACATTATATCTGCAAATTTTCGTGGTGTTTGGGCACCTCCTCCTTAGGGAATTGAGAAAATACCAATAGTTGCTATTTTCGACTATTTCCCTAAATCTTATTCTAAAGGGTGTTTTAGGAAACCTAAAAGGAGGTGGATTCTTATTAGGGTTCTATATAAACACTCTTAGGGCAGAGAATAAGGTATGGAATTTCTCTCTAAGCTTTCTTACTCTACCACATCAAGTAGAGAGGAGAAAGTGAGCTAATTCCCATTAACTATCAATCTAGTCAAAGAAGAAGGTGTTCTTCTTTTCCAACCACCATTGGTGTGCTAGCTATACAACAAGGCGGGAGTGTCCCAAGTAGAGGAGCTACACTTGAAGCTCTTGGTCTTCTTCAATCAATTCAACTAGTTCGAGGGAAAAGCGATTAAGGTAATCTACTATCTCCATTAGATTAATTACTAGTTTTGCATGTGATCCTGGGAATACTAGTGTAGACATTAGATGTCATATTTCCGCTATAAACACTAGTAGAAGGGTGTAAATCCCTACAGTGGCGTCAGAGCCTCTTGCCATTAACTAGTTTTTGCTAAGAATCGAACTAATTAATATGCTTAATAGTTTGAAAATTGAGTTTATAAAAGTATTTTAAAAGATGTTTTTAAAAGTATTTTAAACTCATAATTTGATGGGATTCAATAAATTTTCAAATTGAGAATCAAATTGATGATTAAAAGTGTTTTAAAAGACTCAATTTCATTGAATTTCAAACTAATCCATGCTTGATTATGTTGATAGTTATATTTAAAAAGGTTTTAAACATAAAATTTGATTAATTATGAATTGGATTCAAAGATTTTTTCAAATTGATTTCAAAATTGTTCTTTGAAAAATTTCAAAAACCTAGATTTTGATCCAAAATTGGTTTGATTAAGAGTTGTTTTTTTAATTTTGGAAACTTTTGAAAAACAAAGATTTGGAATTTTAGAAGTGTTCTGAAAAGAGTAGTTTTGAGTTTGGGAAACTCTCAAAACAAATTTGGAAAAATTTAAAAAGTTTCTAAAAGTTTTGAAAAATTTTAGAAGTGTTCTAAAAGGAATTTCAAAAATTTAAGAAAAGTTTTAAAATTGGAAAATAGCAACTTAAAGTTGCATAAGAAAAAAAAAAAAAAAAATTTCTTTTTGGAAACTAGGGTTTTGAAAAACCCTAGTGTCCGGCCAGGAAGCGTCCTGGCCGGACCAGAAGCTCCTGGATGCGTCCTCTGGACGCGTCCAGAGCAGCTCCAGAGACGCGTCTTGAAGACGCGTCCAGCAGCTGCGACAGAAGCTTTTGGACGCGTCTTGAAGACGCGTCCAGAGCAGCTACTAAGGACGCGTCTTGAAGACGCGACCAGCAGCTGCGAAGGAGCTTCCTGGACGCGTCTAGGACGCGTCCAGAGCACTCGACCAGACGCGTCTTGAAGACGCGTCTGGGAGGTTCTGGGTGTCTCGAACTAGTCCGAGACACCTAGTGCTGGTCCGGTCCAGTACCAGACACGTCTAGGACGCGTCTGGTACATGGACTAGCGTCCTGGCTCCGGCCAGGACGAGACCAGGCCTTGATAGGCCTCGGCCAGGACATGCCGGCCCTATGGGCCGTGCTATGTCCGGACCTTGTCCGAGCCCTTTTTGGGCTTGGGCCGGGACTTGTCTAGGACTTGTCCCGGGCTTTTTTCGAGGCTTTTCGGACCACGAAAAGGGACCATCATTCGAGTGGGAGTTTTTGCCAAATTTTTTTTCCGATTCCAACCAAATAATTCCAAAATCAATCCGGGCCATCCAAGAGCCCAAAACGGATTTCTCTTTAAATTGATTTATGAAATCATTAAAATCGAACCAATATTTTTTCCGAAATTGACCCGGGCTTTCTCGAGCCCAAAACGGAGTTTTTCTAAAAGATGATTTTAATCATAAAAGATAAAACCGGAAAGCACCATTAGTTAAATTCTTCGAATTTAGACTTAAGGTCCGTAATGTGACATGTGATGTCAACAAAAGTATCTCCCAAGATAATCATGCATATATAATTCTTAGCCTTGATATATTATATGATTGCATGTGATGTGAATGCGGGAAACTAGTATGGCCATAGATTTATTTCCTTATTCTTGTTTTAAGCACGGATGGGTGCATGCTTTGTAATTAATTTTAATTTCAAGTTTATACGATCTGCGAATCGTTAGAGTCTTGTAATTAGAGTTTAGGGTCTATGAGTCCATTGAAGAAACTCGAGGATGAAATCCAAAGGCGAGTGGGAGAAATCAATGGAGGTTCAAAGATGGCGATCCAAGACGAACCAAAAGGCGAAACAAGAAGAAAACCAAGGGAGATTAGATCTTCTAGGTTAGGGGCCATACTAGGATCCATGTCTGCTTGATTTACTTTCTCGCGCGCATTTACTTACTTATTTACGCTTTATGTCGTGGATGTTAGTTAGGCTAAATAGTTCACTATAACAAACGCCAGACTAGCGTAAAAGTCCCCAAAAGTAATCTTGAGTAATCGCCTATCCAGATTAAGACACTCGTTGCGCCCTTGTTCGAGGAAGGTGGGTCGGCCTTCGCAGAGTACCTCCTCTACCTTGGGACAATGCGGGTAGGTCTATAGAAGAGGCCTACACGTCTAAATGGTTCTACTCAACGAGATCAGCAAGAGAGTCTTGGATACTCGAGGCAAAAGGATAGATTAGTCATTCATTAATGAAATCTATCAACCAAGAGTCATAAGGTATGATCAGTGAAGTAGTTCGCTCACCCGGAACGACGGAGTCAAAGGGTAGGGCCTTCGTCCGCTTTACTTCGAAGAACTGGGGTCTTGGAATCACTTATTCAATCGGGGACGATTTTTATTGAATAATGTAGGAAAACTAATGTTTTTCAAAAACGATAACGAGTTTTAAAACTTTGCCATTTCTTTATGTAGTTTTAAGATGACACAAACGATTTCAACATTGAATCACACCTAAGGGAGGTGCTGATCCACTTCCTAGAATGGAAGAATGAATCCGAGAATAATTCTCAGATTCAAAAGGAAGGTCACTAGAATACCCAATCCCAATGTTGACTCATACAAGAGAAGGTCAAAAGCCATTTGCAAGCAATCGTATAACATTCTCTTTGGAAGAATAATGAATGCTAGCATAACCATTAAGACAAACTGAGGAAGAATTTCCCACAGAAGTCATAAATGGAGAGGTACGAGACCTCCAAGGCAATCTGAAAGTCATCCTAACGGAAGACAACAGAATACATCTATCACCCAATTCAATATTAATTGAGCAAAGATAGATAAGACCTTAGATGAGTCACTCAGGTTGTTACAAACAAACTGAGCAGAACATACGGGAATATCCAGTCTAAGAAAGGTTCTTAAGATTTGGTACAAAGAATCTAAGAAATAGATTCAAAAGGGCAAAAGGATCAGTCAAGTGAGACAAACATTTGATCAAAGAAAGGCAGCTACCGAGTACATGATCAAGAGTATTTCTCATTACTGTGAATGTTTCTGAACAATGGCTAGACCATTTAAAAGGAAACTACCTTTAGCACCTGGAGGACAAAAGGAATGGAATTATGAATTCCGATTCCGTATCCTTGTTAACAAAGTTAAAAACAAGTATCGTAAAATTCCTTCATCAGGTATTTAAGACCAGATGAGCGGCTCAGTGGGAGCTCAAGGAAATCACATACTTGACTAAAAGAAGTAAAGATCCAAGAGGGAATAGAAGCAGTAATGCTAGGGATGCTGAAAGGGATCGAAGTCTTCTTTTAGACACTGATCTAGCTTAGAACTTAATAGTGATTATTTTGTTCTTCTAGAAACGTCTGATGTTTTAAACCAGTGATAAAATTAACTGAAGGTTAACATTGATAATGGCTAAAATCAAGAGATTCAAACTCATTAAACTTCAGCATTGTCAATTGGGTCTTAAGGACTAATTGACAAAGTCACCCTTTTCAAAAGGCATAAAGACTAGTAATCTATTAGGACTCATACGGTGTTATGCAGACCTATAAGTTTACTTGCAGAAGCTAACGAGAGAAACTTCAAAAACGTACTCTGACAACTTCATGAAGTATGGAAACGTACAAATCATAAAGTATAAGTCAGAATGTTTGAAAGGTTCAAACAAAGTACAAACCGAAGTAAAGAATCACTTTGACAAGATAGTGAAAACTTGAGTCAAACACTTGATAACCATCAAAGGAGTTGAGAAACAGTTTCCCAACTCTGCTCCATGGAACACATCAGACGGATGGTGGATTCAGTGGGAGCAATCGAACATTGCTATGCATAATTCGATCAAAGATGGGTTTAAGCCAGTCTTCCGAATATTTTGGGACATATTCTATAAACGATTGTTTTCACACTTACCAAAATTCCGTCTAAAGCTAAATTTGTAAAAGCATTACAAAACTAGCTAATATCTGACGCAATTTCTTTTTTAAAAAGAAATTTGGGCTTCTTCCATAACCAATCAAGAGAACAAAGTGTTTGTTGCTCATGATAGTATTCTTCTAATAATTAGCACACCTAGTAGTCTGGGAGAAAACACTAATTATTAAAAGAATAAGTGGGAGAAAAGTACAAGTCGATTTAATTGGATCATGAGAAAAATCATGGAGGGTCATGAAGAACAATCATGAAACTTGTACAAGTCGATTAAATTCGACCAAGAGCAACAAACTGCGGCTCCTCGGAAAAGGAAAGGTTAAAGACATGATCTAATAAACCCACCGCACAAAAGCGAATGTCATTCGCCGGAGAACTCTCAAAACAAGTGAAAGTGTCTCTAAAGGAATATCTCAAAGTAGTTGAGAAAATTCCAAATTGTTGTTCAAAAGCCCTAAAAGGTCAAATCTCAAAGACACAGAAAATAAAGGTTATTTCTGAAGAGATAAAAGACCTGCGCAGAAACGGAAACTGACTCTAGATTTTGGCTAGAAGCCAAAATCATCGTGGAATCCATATCTCGTCAAGACATGAAGCTTGATAATTTAAGTCAACAAAAGACCTAAATTGATTTTCCAAAATAGAAAACTGAGAAGGATGGAAACATTCGTGTTTCCCGAAACGAGACAAGAAGAATAAAGATTCTTCCAATCAAGTTATGTCCACAAGCATGCTTCAGAAATCTATCGATGGATTAAAAGCACGCAAGAGTTAGAATCTTCGATTCAAAAGGCAATCAGAGAAATTTGATTCCTGGAGAATGAAGAAAATCTTGAATCACGAGTTTCAAGAAGGTAAGTGGGAGTAAACAAACCTTCCGGGTCCGTATGCAGAGTACATACAAAAGATTGAGTACGACATAAGGTGTTGTATAACAGTAACGAACTGACTCAATAAAGGACCACACACAAAAGGATAAAATGCCATTTTGGGCATCTGAAGATCTATAAGCATAGATCAAAAGGATGATAGGATTAGAGAGACTCAGTACGCTGAGATGCTTGAGATCGAAACAGAAAATCTAAGACTCGGAAAATCTAAAAGAATTTCGACCCAAAAACTCATGACAGAGGGCGTTGCAAAACTCGGAGTCTGAAAAGACACCGATGAGCTAGCACGCATGAGAGAGACATTTATGTTCGAAAACATAAAGTCAATCATGTTGGACATGATTAGCATTTAAACATCCGAATTCGGATTGGAAAACCGAAACACTACTTAGTACATCCTAGAAGGCTAAAGGATGAAGTAGTACAAAGTTGAACATGTCATCGTAGCAAACTTCCAGACATGGAAGGAAAGTAGGCTAAAAGTGTTTTAAGCCGGGAACTGTTGCAAATACTACACAAAGAATTAAAGGCCTTAACTCTAGTAAAGATTACTAGATATTATCAAGGTTGAAGATAGTAATCTTCAAATTAATTGATAATAAGCAAAGTTTAAAACCAACTACCACGGTAGTCAAACTAAACTGTCACCTTAGACATAGTATGAGATTCATACACAGTCTAAGGCATGAGGTATAATTTTAAACCTCGACAAGTAAAACTGAGTGGGTAAAAGGAGTTTTACGGAAGAGGCTCAGATTTACAACTCTCGTTTTCAGAAATAATAAGAATTATTTCACCAGTCGTCTAAACTTGGTTTAGTGTTTAAACGACAGTCCATCGATAATAAAACGTTCCGAATAGGTTTGTCAGATACGTGATCTGATGAATGAAACCCTATTAAGTGAACTTGGAATAATTATTATCAAAAATCCCTGGTCCAGGTCATTGCATGGACAACAATGACTCACGAAGACTAGCACGGGAGTCGATGGGATAGCGCAGTTTCATGGGATATATGAATAGTATATTCTATTCAACTACGTGGGTGTGTAAAAGGTTTATACACTGGATAACCCTCAAATGAGAAGTACATCACTCGTGATGAACGTCAATACTTCTCATAAAGACAATTGGAGAGATTCCTCAAAACATGAGTGCTCCACTCATCTTATGTAAGGAATGCCCGACTTTGGTTCCGTTAAACGCCGCGCCGTAAAAGGAGGTTATAAAGACGGATACTGGGAAGGACAGGATAGACATGAAGTTAAGTGGGAGTGCAAGAATGGATTGTGTCACCCTAATCACATTAGGTACAAAGTGTCTCAAGGCCACTTGATGAGTAGCAACTGAAAATGCGTGGCCGCGCTCAAACGGATTAAAGTTAATTGTTTGTCTTTTACAGTTGTACTCGGATATCAAGAAAGTCTGAATGACGTGACGTATCAGATGGGATACTAAATTGACACGGGAATCGAGGCATTGCACTTGTTCTAAGTCCAAGTGGGAGTCTGAAGGAGTTGAAGGAGATGTCCTTCGACCAAGGTGACAATGCGAACAAATTGTCGGATAGGACAATTGATGTGGAAGATCATCAAGTCCGATTGATTTAGGGATCGTAGAGTTGTAGCTAGAGACCAACTACGATCGTCGAATTACGAAGTAATTCGCGGCTAACTTCGATCGGATCCTACAACGGGTTACACATAAGAGTGACAAATTGATCTAGGATATGACTAGTGGGAGTGAGATATAATAATGGGAGTGTCCCATAAACATATCTCATAGGCCTAAAAAGGAATTAGGCAAAGATAGTACAAAAGGGCCAAAAACAGGGTTTTTGGGCCTAGACCGGTTCGGGTACTTCTAGGACTCGGATTGGGCTGAATTTTGGAGGGTTAGTTGCTGATATAATAAACATTATATCTGCCAATTTTCGTGGTGTTTGGGCACCTCCTCCTTAGGGAATTGAGAAAATACCAATAGTTGCTATTTTCGACTATTTCCCTAAATCTTATTCTAAAGGGTGTTTTAGGAAACCTAAAAGGAGGTGGATTCTTATTAGGGTTCTATATAAACACTCTTAGGCAGAGAATAAGGTGTGGAATTTCTCTCTAAGCTTTCTTACTCTACCACATCAAGTAGAGAGGAGAAAGTGAGCTAATTCCCATTAACTATCAATCTAGTCAAAGAAGAAGGTGTTCTTCTTTTCCAACCACCATTGGTGTGCTAGCTATACAACAAGGTGGGAGATCAAATTGATTGCTCGTGTCCCAAGTAGAGGAGCTACACTTGAAGCTCTTGGTCTTCTTCAATCAATTCAACTAGTTCGAGGGAAAAGCGATTAAGGTAATCTACTATCTTCATTAGATTAATTACTAGTTTTGCATGTGATCCTGGGAATACTAGTGTAGACATTAGATGTCATATTTCCGCTATAAACACTAGTAGAAGGGTGTAAATCCCTACAGGATCTTCTTCATGTGTTTTATGTCAATTTGACACAATGACAAAATGGAGTTGACCCGGTTTGAATCCTTTGATTCAAACGTTCTTCATTGTTCTTTTCAGTTGTTTTCACAAACTGAGGTAACAGCGAACATTAGGAATCGGATATTCTCGGACATTTTCTTTTGTTTCGAATTCGAGAGCGTTTCTCGGATTCTAATCCAATCAAGAAAATAAGTTTCGTTTAATTCCTTCTCAAGGAATGAACGAAGGTTGGAAAAATATTTTCTAATACCCTTATAAACTATACTTAGAGCCTCGCTAGACGCTCCGTCCACAAAGAGAGTCCAGATCAGCTCAAGTCCGTGTTCTGTCATTGAAACAGAACACTCGGATATAAAGTCTGCGAGGGCCTGCCCTTTTATGGAATTTCTTGGCACGTATGTTATATCAAACTCGTTGAGCTCTACAACCCACTTTATCAACTGTCCGAATAAGTCCATCTTCCGAGGCACGTTTTTTAGCGGCTGATCTGTTTGCACTATCATGGTGTGAGCATGGAAATATGGTAGCAATTTTCTGGCTGTCAGGGCGAGTGCGTACACTAGTTTTTCCACCATGGGATAATTCAGCTATGCTCCACTCAGCACCTTACTACAAAAATATACGAGGTGCATTACGTCGCTGGATTAGGCTCGTCTCCTGGATTAGGGCTACCTAGTAAGGGCAGGGTGATCGGAGGCGTCTTCAAGTTTTGGAAAGATCGTTCTGCTTCCTCCGTCCATTCAAACTGTGACATGTTCCTGAGCCTTTGGAAAAAAACATAAAGCTTTATCCCCCATTTTACTCGGGAACCGTGAGAGGGAAGCAAGCCTTCCTATTTGCCTTTGGACCTCTTTTGCGTGTGAGGATTGGTTGGGCATGTCTATCCGAGCTGTGATTTTTGCTGGATTGGCTTCTATCCCTGGATGGCTGACCATGAAACCAAGGAACTTAGCCGAGGTTACTCCGAACACGCACTTCTCCGAATTTAGCTTTATGTTGTAGGCTTGGAGCCCATCTCAAGATTAGGTATCAGGTCCTTGCAAACAATACTTTTCACAATCATGTCGTCAACATTGCATTCCACCGTTTTCCCAAGTTGTTCTTCAAAGATTTTGTTGACCAGTCGTTGGTACGTTGCCCCGACGTGTTTAAGACCGAAAGGAATCTGTTCGTAACAATATAATCCTCGATGAGTTAAGAAAGCGGTGTGTTCTTGGTCAGCCCAATGCATAGCTATATGATGACATCCCGCGCACGCATCCATGAAGCTAAGCAACACGTGTCCTGACGTGGAATCTACTACTTGATCGATTAATGGCAAGGGAAAAATGTCCTTTGCACATCCTCCAAATGTTGTTTTTCTTCGGTACGAGCACCACATTAGCTAGCCAATCAGGGTACCGCGTTTCCCGTATCACTCCAGAAGTTAGTAACTTATCAACCTGTTTTGCGGTTTTTGCCTCTTTCTCTGGGGCGAAGTTCCTTCTCTTCTGTTTGATAGGTTTGCTACCTTCTTTGATGTTCAGCTTATGAGTAATAACGGATGGGTCTATTCCTGGGACTTCTTCCTTTTCGAACACAAACAGATGTCGGTGTGCCCTCAGGAATTCGCCCAGCTCTTCCTTTTTGCTTCCGTATGTATGTTACCAACGTATGTAACTTTAGTGGGGGAATCCCCAATCAGAACTTGTGTTTTAACATCTCCCGTCTTGTCTATTTCTTCGACGTTGGCCAGACCTTGAGCGGCTATTGCTGCTAGGAGATAGTAAAAACGATTCCAAAAATAATTGAATAGAGATTCGAGTTACCTAATAGATGATATTGCTGGAGTTCGGCCCTCCTTCCACGTCAATTGTTGATGTCAAAAAAGGGTTTTCCACTTATCAGTCAGAGATATTGAGACCTTGATGTTGGATCGTCCGATTGATTGATACTCCATCTGGATGAACGATACTCCTTCTTTCGATCCCCGTTCATTGCTCTCGAAAACCTAGGGGAAAACCTACAAAGAGTTCGGAAACCTCTTCGACGCTCAAGAAAGACAGATTTCCCTTTGCAGTTAAAGTATTGAGTAATCCTTACGGAATATATTGAGTTTACCTTGATGAAGGTTGTTGAAAGTGTCTTGAATATGGGTTGATATCGAACTCGGTTTGGACCCGCTAGTGGAGATGATTACTGAAACAGGGTTGGTATGCGAAGTAGGGCTGTGAGGCAGAGCTGGACTCCGAGACAGAGCTGGAATGCAGAGCAGTGCTTATGTCGGTTTTTAGTGTTAGCATATCAATGTGTATTTTAGATTGAGAAGATAGTCGGTGAGGAGGTGGTATTAGGGTTTTAGTGGCTATATAAACTAAAACCCTAAGGAGATATCTGAGGATGCATAAAATGTCCAGACGCCGACTAACGTCTAAAGAGTCAAGATTAGACCTGAAGTCCACTGGGTCAACCCGGCTTAAGGGACATGAGAGCTGAATCCTCGATGATCCGCCTCATATCCCCCTAATTGGGAGGTCAGCTTAGAGGAAACCAGCCCTGTGACGCACTCGGCATTAACGGATCAGCCATGGAGTCTCCAAAGGAATGAGGGGGGTCCACGTAGGTTCGGTTGATACCTTCCCCCTAGAATTGGAAAGGCAGAAGCGCACTAGCAACCTACCGACTTAATCCCGAAATATCTACAGAGATTTCAGTCGGTTACAGATCTCAAAGTGTTTAAGCAAGTTTGGACTTCACGCGTCTAAGGGAGGAAACTTCTCCCAGAAGATCTATCACATCGGCACGATATCTATGAAAGATCCTTGAACTTAGGAACTTTCATCTATCCCAGATCCAAGATAAACTGATGAGACATGAAAATGTCCCATCTGAGTCTCTTAATTTGGACAAGTTAGTCTATCTAGGGCAGTTACTCTCATGAATTACTCATTTTTCTACTCAGGTACCTTTTTCTGAGTTATGTGTGCAAAACGGATAAAAGTCGGAGAAAATGCAGACTAGGAGTATTTTAGTCATTTGTTGATTCTGATTTCATGGCCAAGATTTGTGCTCGGATGGAAAGTAGAGTCCAAGAGAAACCCGTAGGCGAAAACGGAAGTCAAATCGGAGTCCGGATGAGTAAAATAGAGCGAGTCAATGTTCAGGTCAAAAGTGGTGGACCAAGAGTCAAGCGGGCCACATTCTGTCACGGCCAGAAGTACACCAAGCAATTCCCAACAGCAGTCATCATCTTCTTCCTTTCTCTTCTCTGTTTCAAAAACGAAAGTTTCCATTAAAGAAACTTCTAGAAACCGAGGCCGACTGTTAGAAGATGGAAATAACCGACTCAATGATTTAAGAAAAGGAAGAAGCCGACTCTTTGATCCTATAAAAGGAGAATAAAGTGAAGAGAAGAGATATCTCTCCATTAAAGAGCTAAAACCGAGAGTTAGAGGGTAGAGAGAGAAAGTGAGTGAAAGAGTTTTTCTGTTTTCTTTTTCTTCTTCTGTCATCCTTCTCTTTGTGAGAGAGAGAGGAATAGATTGAGAGAGTTAAAGAGAGAGAGAGAGAGAAGCTACTATTCTGTAGAGAGAGAAAGAGATTGAATTTGAATTTATAAACTCCATTAAAATTATCTTCTTCTTCTCCTTCCTTTACTGTTTCTGTTAGAGAAAGAAAGAGAGTGTTACTGGTTTATTATAAAGAGAGAAAGAGAAAGGTTTATTATAGAGAAAGAAAGAGAAAACAGTAAAGAGAGAGAAAAACCAGTTAAGGAAAATAATTTTCCCACAGAGAAGTATTTTCCGAGAAGACGAGAAAACTATTTTCCCTAAGGGTCTGTTTGGCTGCACAAAGTAGAATTTCGCGAAAAAAGGTGTTTTCTTCTCCAATTCTTTTCCTTTCTTTAATGTTATTATTTTTCTTCTCTTTAATCATCATTATGCTCTCATCCATCATGAGTAACTAACTTTCCCGATCTAGGGTTAAGGTTAAGCTTTAGTTTTGTATGATTTTCTGACTTAATCTCTTTTAAGTACTTAAATACTTTGATTTCTTCGCGTATCTTTTACGATAACCCCTTTCATTAGTTATACTTATGTTTGATGGATCATATTTAGACATTAGGTCTTTAACGTTTCATGCTTACGTTTGATATCTAATAGTTAGAGTACCCGTGATTTTACGTATCGAAATTGAAAGTTTTAAAGTGTTCTGAAAAGTCAAAATCATCTGAGGTTGGTTATTCTTCCTTGAGTTATATAATAAGAAGATTTTAATTGCATAAGTTAGAAGTCATACTTGCTAAAGTGGATCCTGAAACCCTAGATCCCCTCTTCTCATAAGTTTCCCGATTATCAACTTTTTATTGTTTCTGTTTTAGTTACTTTACTTTTAAGACTCTCTTTAAAAGAGGAAATTGCCATAGATACAAGTTTTAGAATAGATTATACTTAGTCCCTGAGGATTCGATTCCAGTTTTACCGAGTTTTTACTACTTGACGCCCGTATACTTGCGGGTGTACCTTTTTGGACTCATCAAGTTTTTGGCGCCGCTGCCAGGGACTAATATCAATTTGTTCTACTCTTGTTTCTATTTTCAGTAATTTTTACTTTTTGAATTCTTTGACTTGCTTCTCAATTTTTGTCTGCAGAACACTAAGGATCAAAAGAGGAGGTGCAACAAGAAGAAGGACTCAAAAGGAATTTTTCTAATACATATAAAAAAAAAACGGAATCACTTAAGGGAGGTAATTTTTCTGATCACCCACGAATCTCTTGTAAGTGGGTAATTGTGTGAATTTGTTTGCCTCATTGTTTTGCCGAACTGTTTAGTGTAAGCATTTTAGTAAGGGCACAAAACCCAATTACAAGATAGGAGTTCGGATTTCATCACCGTTCTCTTGCCCATTTAGGAAACAACATTCACGATCCTAAGCCTCGTTAATAATTAAAATCTGATTTAGACAGCAACCCTAGGGTATCGAGCTCATAGGACCTTCAAAAACAACTCGGGAACTCGATTTTTATCTAGGCATTCTCAGAGGAAAGTGTGTGAGCAATTCTTGTCAAAAAGGCCGCATCGAGAAGAGGAAACGTTTGCCAAAGGAAGACGGCTATCACAACGTTCATCGTTGGCTGTCTTCTTGGAGAATTGTTTACCGACTACTCTGATCGAGTAACCTTTATAACAGTCAGAGTTCAAGTGTTGTGGCGAAATAGGAGCTGTCTAGATTATTAGGCAAATCTGACAAGCCATTCACTAAATCTATATCTAATAACTTGTTGCTAGATTCTGTTTAGGTTGCTTGGTGGAGTCAGCTTGATTGTGTTTGTTTCCTTAGGATCTTCGTAGTGATTCCGTGGTTTTCGAGAAAAAAAAAAACAGTCTATTTGTTTCCGTGGTCATTGGTCTCTAGTTTATGCCCGATAGATATCGTGATCAGAGAGGTCGTTTCATTAGTAGAGAAATCCATTTAAGTCTTCTAGAAAAACCCTCTGTGAGTGACAATATGGGTGAGAATCTGAACCAAGAGCGGGAAGGAACCCAACCTATGACACTCAAGGATTACATGAACCCCACTAGAACGTGTCAGCCATCATGTATACGGTTGCCTCAGGCTACAACTTACTTCGAGTTAAAGCCGAGCATAATCCAAATGCTTTCTATCTTCCGTGGGGTTGAGAACGAGACTACTACCACCATATTAGGGATTTAGAAGAAATCTGTGGGACCATGAACTTACAAAATATGTCTCTGAAGTCCTGAGACTTAGGTTGTTCCCTTTCTCTTTGAAAGAGAAAGCAAAATCATGGTTGTACGCTTTACAACCTCACTCCATCATTACATGGGAAGAATTAAGCAGTTCGTTCCTTCTAAAATTCTTTCCTAAGCATAAAACTACCTTTTTAAGGCAAAGTCTTAATAGTTTAATGCAACAAGAAGGAGAATCTCTCTATAAATATCTTGAGAGGTTTAAAGAACTTGTACTTCAATGTCCTCACCATGGGTTCGATCAAATGAGGTTAGTCCAGATTCTTTATGACGGACTAAACTATCCCACTACATCCATGGTCGAGTCATTCTGTGGTGGTAGCTTTACCCATAAGTCTGCCGATGAGTGCATGGCGTTTCTAGAAGATCTAGCTGAGAAATCCCAGCAATGGGAAACTTCTAGAGGACCCCCCCACTAGGACAAATCCTACTCCAAATCGAGGTGGCGTCTATAGGGTAGATGATTCAGAACTAAAACTGTCCACCCTAACCAAGAGGATAGAAGCCCTAGAGCTTGGTCAGCCTAAAGCATTCAGGGAAGATCCCACTCAAGCCATGAGTGTTGGAAATGAACCCATTTCACGTCTGTGCTCCTTCTGTGGAGACCCATCTCATGCAGGGGACAAATGTCCCCTCTTCTGTGTTTCTGTTGAAAGAGAACAAGCTAATGCCCTTTATCAAAACTTTAGGCAAGAAAATCATCAGAAGTTTGACCCTTATTCAAACACTTACAATCCGAGATGGAGAAATCACCCTAATTTCTCATGGTCCAAAAATCAATATCAAGGTCAAAACCAGAGTCAGCCTAGCAGTTCTATGAACCCACCTGGTTTCAATGCTCCTAGGAATCCTTATGATCAAAATCAGGGCCAACCGAGTACCCAATACACTTCTCAGAATAAGGAATCTCTAGAGGAGACCGTGAATAAACTAGTTAAAACCCAAACAGAATTTATGCAAAAGACCACCCAGTCTATAGCTAGTTTAGAAACCCAGGTAGGTCAACTTGCAGAAGCTCTCAGCTAGAGGGAAAAAGGTATGTTTCCTAGTCAGCCTGAGCAAAATCCAAAAGGTACTCTAGGAAAACAGTCAATGGGACAAGCTAATGCAGTAACCACCCTTAGAAGTGGTAGGGTAGTTGACAATAAGGTAGGAATGCCTGAAAATAGTGAATCAGATCCTGAAACCTCCTCCTTACCAACCAACATCCCTAGGGGAGAACCTGAGAAGGCCCCTGAGCCTGAGAACCCACCTGTGGTACCTGAGCCCTATGTCCCTAAAGCCTCGTATCCTCAACGACTGGTAGAGTCAAAGAAGAAGTCTCAGTTTGAGGAAATAATGGAATTATTCAAACAGGTTAGCATTAACATTCCATTACTAGATGCAATTAAACAAGTCCCAGCTTACGCTAAGTTTCTAAAAGACTTATGTACTAGGAAGCGTAAGATGAATGTGCATAAGAAAGTTTTCCTCACCGAGAAGGTTAGTTCAATCATTCAAGATAGTATCCCACCAAAGTACAAGGACCCAGGAAGCCCTACACTACCTTGCACCATAGGAAATTTTAAAGTAGAACGTGCTTTACTATATCTAGGTGCCAGCGTCAACATTCTTCCTTACTCCGTGTATTTACAATTGGGATTAAGAGAAATCAAACCAACCTCTATGGTTCTTCAGTTAGCAGATCGCTCTATTAGACACCCACGTGGCGTTGTTGAGGATGTTCTGATTAAGGTTGGGGAATTAATATTCCCTGTTGACTTCATCATCCTAGACACAGAACCTGTCCATAACTCTAATAGTCAAATCCCAGTGATACTAGGTCGGCCATTTTTAGCTACATCAAATGCTGTCATATATTGTAGAAGTGGTCTTCTAAGGTTGTCATTTGGAAATATGACTGTAGAGACGAACATTTTTAATGTTGGACTTCACCCTGATGATGAAAACGAGTTTAATGAGTTGAACTTGATAGACTTATTAGTTCAGGATGCACTACCGACCACTCTGGTAAGGGATCCATTAGAGACTCTGTTAGAGTTGTTAGGTTTAGATATTGATGATGAGGGTAGTAGTAATGAGATAGATACTGCACTAGAGTCAGAGCCAATTGTTTGGCCAGCCACAGAGACACCACTTAAGTCTATTGCTGATTCTAAGATGACACTCGAGCCACTTCTAAAGGAACCAAGAGTTGAGTCTGTAGTATCTCCTGTGCCTAAATCTTCTGCTCAACTTACCCATGATATTATGTTGGAACAAAATGAATGGGAAGATGAACTATGGCTAAGGGAAATGAGTGACGACTCACTCGATGTAGGTGAAGCCTTAGAGTTCTTTAAGGACACTGATGACCCAATAATGAGAGAAATTTTAGAAGGTCTGTCCGAATCTTTACCTGATTCAAAACCTAAGGAGCATGGACCCGTAGTGGCTAGTTCGATGGAAAAGCCCAATGATCCCATTTTAGAAACTCCCAATTTGAGTATAGATCCAAGTCTTATGGAGAGTCCTATAGGTTGTTTTGCAAACTTAGTGATTTTACAATCATCTAAGTTTGGGGATGGTATCATCACCCTGAAAGTCTCTCTTGTTTTGTCATACTATTTCATAGAGGAGAATTTAGGCCTCACTGGTGATTTTGTATTCTGGGTTGATCCTCAAGTTTTTCGATTATTATTTTATGGAGAGTCAGTAACCCCTTATTCAGTAGGTTTTCATTAGCTTTTCTTCAAAATCCTCATCGTCTGGCTGAAGACGTTAAACTTAGCGCTTTCTGGGAGGCAACCCAAATGTAGGACACTCGAATCTGGTAATATCCTTTCCTCATTCCATTATTTTTGCATAGTCTTTAGAACATTGAGGACAATGTTCGGTTTAAGTTTGGGGGTGGGGATTGAAATTTTGTCCTTCATTTCAAAAATTAAAAAGGGGTCAAATTTTAAATTTTCTTGATTTGTGAATCTAGTTATTTTTGCTTGTTAATAATTATAAAGTCTAGTTGGTTAGACTGCCTGCTTGCTAAGGGTTTGTTCATAAAACTTGAGTCTTGAAATTGTCTGTGCACCATCCATGTGAGTGTTAGATAGGTGAAGCGTAGACACTTCTGAGAAAACCTGATTAATCATTAGTGGAGACTTAACCCATGTGAGAATCTGAGCCTTTCTTTTAGCTTTGAGTGATCTCTTCTGCATTAATTATGAGTAGAATGAAGAGCTACTCAACCTCGTAATACTAAAAAGAACTCAGATGATCTCCTGAGTTTAAATTTCACAACCACTAGGGGTGTCATCAGGAATGCAAACCTTTCTCTTGTAGTCTGAGAAACGTGATAACCGTGTCAACTAGAGGAAAATAGGAACTCATCCATCAGTTAGAATTCTGAGAATAAGGCATGAAATTGAAAATAAAGAAAATTGAACTCAAGGAGGAAGTAGTCAAGTCAAAATCAAAATCAAAATCAAGGTCAAAGGCAAAGTCAAAGTCAAAGCAAAAAAAAAAACTATCCCTTGAAGAAAGAAAAAGAAGAGAAAAGTGTTTATTTGATTTCAGTAATATCCCTTGAAAAAGTTTTAGAAGATTTGAAGAAGTCGAGTTCTCAGGAGTTCTAGTTCATCTTTATCGTCTGTTGACCTCTAGGAAACACAGTTAAAAAGTAGATCAGGTGAGAAGAGTAGGTTAGCTTCCCCCTCCCGTATTAGTGGTTGTTTCCCTTCAATGAGATCAGTCGTCCATCAAAAGTTCTAGTCTAGCTTTTGTAATGTGTTGAGTTTTCTTTCATACTCATACTCACACATTGAGTGGACCAATTCTCAGTGATTTAAATTTTTGAGTGTATGACCGTGAGGCAGCAGTCGAGGCGAAATGTATTAAGACGGTAATCGAGGTCTTGTCTGTTTAGAACCGAAATGATATTCACAATGGCTGGTCACGTGCACTTAGAGTCTTGATTACTAGTGAATGGATTTTTAGATTTCAGATGGTTTGATTGACTTAGATTGCATTTCTATTAGCCTTCAAAAATCTCTTGGATAAACAAGTCCGGATCATGTATTTTTACACCCTTCTTTGAAATGTTGAATTTTGTGGGTAGATTCACTGCTAACCCTCACGAGACCACACTCGTCCTCTAGGGGTAATTTAGGGGTTTAACGGCTTGTTGCACGTGCTAAGTGCAATCGTGATTCCCTACGAAAGTGGTGAGTTAGGTTTAGTTTTATTTTTCTGTTTTGCTCGAGGACTAGCAAAATCTAAGTTTGGGGATGTTGATGAGACATGAAAATGTCCATCTGAGTCTCTTAATTTGGACAAGTTAGTCTATCTAGGGCAGTTACTCTCATGAATTACTCCTTTTTCTACTCAGGTACCTTTTTCAGAGTTATGTGTGCAAAACGGATAAAAGTCTGAGAAAATGCAAACTAGGGGTATTTTAGTCATTTGTTGATTCTGATTTCATGGCCAAGATTTGTGCTCGGATGGAAAGTAGAGTCCAAGAGAAACCCGTAGGCGAAAACGGAAGTCAAATCGGAGTCCGGATGAGTAAAATAGAGCGAGTCAAATATCGGGTCAAAAGTGGTGGACCAAGAGTCAAGCGGGCCACATTCTGTCACGGTCAGGAGTACACCAAGCAATTCCCGACCGCAGTCATCATCTTCTTCCTTTCTCTTCTCTGTTTCAAAAACGAAAGTTTTCATTAAAGAAACTTCTAAAAACCCAAGCCGACTGTTAGAAGATGGAAATAACCGACTCAATGATTTAAGAAAGGGAAGAAGCCGACTCTTTGATCCTATAAAAGGAGAAGAAAGTGAAGAGAAGAGATATCTCTCCATTAAAGAGCTAAAACCGAGAGTTAGAGGGTAGAGAGAGAAAGTGAGTGAAAGAGTTTTTCTTTTTTCTTTTTCTTCTTCTGTCATCCTTCTCTTTGTGAGAGAGAGAGGAATAGATTGAGAGAGTTAAAAAGAGAGATAAGCTACTATTCTGTAGAGAGAAAGAGATTGAATTTGAATTTATAAACTCCATTAAAATTATCTTCTTCTTCTCCTCCCTTTACTGTTTCTGTTAGAGAAAGAAAGAGAGTGTTACTGGTTTATTATAGAGAGAGAAAGAGAAAGGTTTATTATAGAGAAAGAAAGAGAAAACAGTAGAGAGAGAAAAACCAGTTAAGGAAAATAATTTTCCCACAGAGAAGTATTTTCCGAGAAGACGAGAAAACTATTTTCCCTAAGGGTCTGTTTGGCTGCACAGAGTAGAATTTCGCGAAAAAAGGTGTTTTCTTCTCCAATTCTTTTCCTTTCTTTAATGTTATTATTTTTCTTCTCTTTAATCATCATTATGCTCTCATCCATCATGAGTAACTAACTTTCCCGATCCAGGGTTAAGGTTAAGCTTTAGTTTTGTATGATTTTCTGACTTAATCTCTTTTAAGTACTTAAATACTTTGATTTCTTCGCGTATCTTTTACGATAACCCCTTTCATTAGTTATACTTATGTTTGATGGATCATATTTAGACATTAGGTCTTTAATGTTTCATGCTTACGTGTGATATCTAATAGTTAGAGTACCCGTGATTTTACGTATCGAAATTGAAAGTTTTAAAGTAAGTGTTCTGAAAAGTCAAAATCTTCCGAGGTTGGTTATTCTTCCTTGAGTTATATAATAAGAAGATTTGAATTGCATAAGTTAGAAGTCATACTTGCTAAAGTGGATCCTGAAACCCTAGATTCCCTCTTCTCATAAGTTTCCCGATTATCAACTTTTTATTGTTTCTGTTTTAGTTACTTTACTTTTAAGACTATCTTTAAAAGAGGAAATTGCCATAGATACAAGTTTTAGAATAGATTATACTTAGTCCCTAAGGATTCGATTCCGGTTTTACCGAGTTTTTACTACTTGACGCCCGTATACTTGCGGGTGGACCTTTTTGGACTCATCATAAACATAAAGGGAAAACTTCCCTCCACGGCAACCACCGCCGCCTCTTAAGCTTATAAAAGGGCCTCCACATAACTTGCCCCCAAAAGGATCGATCACAGTTAACTCTGAGTTCTCATAACTTGCCCCCAAAAGGATCGATCAACATTCATTCTTTTACTGCAAAGAACACCCGGACTGTCTTGATCGTCAGAGCGGTTTCCGAACCCTTTGCAGGTTTCCCCTCTCGGGAACCGACGAACAGGTGCTTGGAGATCAGGAGCTTGGATATCAGGAGCTTGGAGGACGAAAATCAAGAGCTGGAGCAGGAACAAGGTGCAAAGAGTAGGAGCAAGGAGACGAAGCACCAGAGCTGGAAGGAGGAACAAACACAGTAATCTTACCTTACATAACAGAATATACCATCCTCACGGACGATGTCAATGCATCAACTCCCTTTTTCATGCTGATATAAGGGAAGACCATTTTTTGACATCAGCATTTGGCGCTAGAAGGAGGGAACGAACCCCAGCAAAATCATTAATTCGGTAACCCGAATTCTCTTCAATACCTTTTCAAAACTAACTGTTTCTTTAAGCCCCTCAGGCAGGCATGCCGTCAGGAAACTACACGCCCCGCGGGGCGCAGGGTATGTTTATCGACCAGATTGTATTCGTGACGACCCTTGAACGACTCAAGGCCGAACGACAACAGCAAGAAAGGGAGATTGCGCAACTACTTGAGAACCTCCGCATAGCTAAAGTCGTAGGAAACAAGCTGGCGTTAGAGGCCGACCAACCTCCCCTCGGGCAGGAGGTATTGGAGTTGCGTAGCCCCGAAGGCCTTATGGTCCACGTTCTAGAAAAATACTACGGATTCAAGTACCCGAAGAAATTCCTCGGAAACTACACTGCGGTAATAAGTCTCTACACGACCAACCAGAACGTCTGGTGCGTAATCTTTGTAACCGCCCTGAAAGGGCCAGCCTAGGCGTGGTATCGATCATTAGCACCCGGGTCCATAAACTCCTTTGAGGAACTTGCCCAAGCCTTTCTCGATGCCTTTAAGTATAAACAAACTGAGGAACGAGCAAACGCTCCGAACAGAAAACGTCTGAACAACAGCATAGCATCAAATTAGACCGTCATAACACCTCAGACAGACCAGGAATTATCAAACGAGCGAAGGCGGACATTGGATGGGCTCATGATCTAACCCTCGCCGAGACACTGGCCCACCGCTTATCAGGCCTGATACAACTGAAGGATATATCCGTTCGGTCTGAAGGAGATGTCCTTCCGAAGGAGTGCCCTTCGACCAAGATGACAATGCGATCAATTTGTCAGTTAGGATAAAGATGAAGATCATCCAGTCCGGTCCAATTGGGGGTCGTAGACTCGTAGTGCTTTGCTAGAAGCCAACTACGATCGTCGAATCAATTCGGTGATTTGCAGCTAACATAGACCGGATCCTACAACGGGTTACACATAAGAGTGGTAACTTGATCGGAGAGAGTTGACTAGATAAAGAGTGGCAAATAAGTGGATTGGATCCATTATTTGAGGCCAAATAGAGTTCGGAGGAGTCCGGACAAGTGTATATAACCCAGGCTAAAAAGGGAGCCCGGGGGTGCCCATAAAGGGGCCGGCCATGTGATGGCTGCCCTTAGGGAGGGGCCGGCCAACACATGGCCGGTTGGAACCCCTAAGTGGGCCAGCCATAAAGCCCATAAAGGCTTTATGTGGCCGGCCACACATAAACCCCTTTTAGGGTTTCATATGGGATACTATTAGATATGTCTTGAAGGAGATATTTTAGGAATCCTAGTTTGGGTCAAATACCTTCTCTATGATCCCTATAAATAGACCTACTTAGACATAATTCTAAACACAAGTCAAGGGTCAAAACTCATAAGTTTGTGAGAGCCTTTTAAGAGAGAAAAAACAAAAAAGAGAAAAGTGAGTTTTCTCTAGAATCTAGTCAAGAAGAAAGGTTCTTCTCAACCTTCCATTGAAGTCCTAGCAGATATTAATAAAGGGAGATCAAGTTAACCATCTCGGTGTCTCAAGTAGAGAAGCGGCAATTGGAGCTCTCGATCTTCACACGCGAATTTGAATGGTTCGAGGAAAACACGCAAAAAGGTATTTATCCCTATTCTAGTTCATTGTTTAGTTCATGTATACAACACTAGTTAGTGTATTAGATACACCCATAACCCTACAGTGGCATCACGAGCTGGTTACATGAAACTAACTTTGACTAGTCGAGTTAGATTCGAACTTGATTGATTAGAAAATTTTATGTTTGACATAAAATTGATTAGTTTAGACCTAAACGGATAGAAAGAAATCGAATTTCGAAAAATGTTTTTCAAAAAAAGATTGAAAATCGGGTTGGATTTTTGAACCATGAAGGAACAGCAGAAAAATCGAAAATGAGCAAGAAAATAGGAGGAGGATGAAGTCTGTCCCGGGCCAGACTGGTCTAGACGCGTCTGGCCAGTCGCGTGCGCCAGGACGCATCCCAATCTGACAAGGACTGGGATATCCGAGTATATCTCGGAAAGGTCGCGTCCTCCAGACGCGACCTGCTATATCTTCGGACGCGTCTCGGATTAGCCCGATACCCGATTTTCTTGGCCAACTCAAAACGCGTCTAGAAGACGCGTCTGGAGCAGACCTAGGCCGTCTCGCAATAGGAGTCCGAGACGACCAGGACGCGTCCGATGCATCCCTAGCATCTCGGATGCGATCCGAGATGCTACAAACTCGGACAGACGCGTCCCCCCGAGGGACACAGCACGGCTTGGGACGTGCCGAGCCGGGTCCGGCCAAGGTCCGGACCTTGACTTTGACCTACCTATGTTCGTCCTTGACTGGTCAAAGGTCCCTTGGCCGATTTTGACCCGGATTTTCAGAGTTTGACTCGGGCACTTTTGGGCCTTGATCCGAGTGGGAGTTTTAGTCTGTTTTTCATCCGACCCCAACCCTAATTTTTCCGAAATTGACCCGGATTATGCGATAATCCAAACAGAGCTTTTCCTTAAAGCAATTTTAGAAATCATTAAGGAAGAAACGTGACATAAATTAAGTCCGAATTTACGAAATTAGACTTAGAATCCATATTAGACATAGGAATGTCACAATTTCGCACAAATAGCTATACGAGACACAGCAAACCTAGAAACGAATCTAGGAGACATACTTTTATATATGATTTTCATATTTATGCATGTATGTGATTGCGTAGAATAATGTACCTTTAGATAGGTAAACGTTTCTTGATTCTAAGCACAAGCATGATGTGCCCGAATAATACTTATAGTATCGGGCGAATCGAATGATGAGATCGGGATTCGAGTGGGAGTACTCAATGGTAGTCCACGAATATGAATCCAAACGAAACCTTAGGCGAACATGAAAGAACATTACGCAAAATAACATAAATCTTTACGTAATAAGTCACAGTTAGTTATGCTAGAGTTCACAGTAACGTAACTTGATAAATTACGTAAAAGTCCCCAAAAAGAAGTTTGAGTAACGCCTACCCAAATTAAGACATCTGTTGTCCCTTGTTCATTGATGGTGGGCCGGCCTTCGCAGAGTGCCATCTTTTACCTCGGGACGATACGAGTAGACCTATAGCAGAGGTCCACATGTCTAAATGGTTATTCTTAACGAGTTAGCAAAAGGGTTTTGGATTTCGAGGCAAAAGGATGAATTTAGCACATAAGTGTTATTCATCAACCAAGAGTCGTAGGAGTATGATCAGCAAAGAGTTTGCTCACCCAGGAGGACAGAGTTAAGGGCAGTGCCCTAGTACGCTTAGCTCTGTAGGAATGGGATCTTGGAATCATATTTTTCAAAGGGGGACGACTTTATTGAAAAATATGGCAAAACAGTTGTTTTTGCACAACAATTGAATGTAGTACTTAGCAAATTTCCTTTTTCTGTCAATGTAGAGTAGAAATAGCACATACGATTAGTTTAGATTTCGATAACTTTCTAATTGGGAGAAGGATCAGAGAAGAGTTCTCGATACTTCGAAGAAAGAAAACGTAATAGAGAAACCAAGAAAAGAAGAGGAAATTAGCGCCTATGTTATAGAGGTTAATTTGGCAGACATGGCTGATTCTCCTACATGGGTAACTGATACCGGATGTGGAGCCCATATAATCTCAGATTTGAATGGGCTAGAAGGAATCAAAAGTCTGACAAAGAGCGAAATGGTTCTACGAGTCGCAAACAAAGCAAGAGTTGCTGCTGCGGCTGTAGGGACCTATAAGCTCAGTCTAGACATTGGATTGATATTAGTGTTACATAATTGCTATTATGTACCTAGTATCTCAAGAAACATTATCTCTGTGTCCGTTCTGGACAAGGAGGGATATCATACTGTTATAAAGAACAGAAGATGTTCTCTAGACATAGATGATGTGTTCTACACCATTGCTAGGCTATGTAATGGTTTTTATGTTTTGAACATGGAAGACGAAATCCTGAACATAGACGCTAAACGGCTTAAAACTCATGATTCAAACCAAAGCTATCTCTGGCATTGTCGTCTAGGCCACATAAACATGAAACGCATGCAAAAGCTTCATACTGATGGACTTCTGGGTTCGTGTGATTTAGAATCATACGATACATGTGAACCATGCTTAGTGGGTAAGATGACACGATCGTCTTTCAAAGGGAAAGGTGATCGAGTAAGTGAACCCTTAGGACTCATACATACAGATGTATGTGGACCTATGAGTACACCTGCAAGAGGTAACTATGGCTACTTCATAACATTCACTGACGAGTTCACAAGATATGATTACATATATATTATGAGGCAGAAGTCGGAATCTTTTGAAATGTTCAAACAGTTTCAGAATGAAGTAAAGAATCAACTTGACAAGAAAATAAAAGCCATTCCATCGGATTGAGGTGGTGAATATTTGAGTCAAGAATTTGAGGATCATCACAGGAGTTGTGGCATCGTGTCACAACTCACTCCACCAGGAACACCGCAGTTGAACGGTGTGTCCGAAAGGAGAAATAGAATCTTAATGGATATGGTTCGATCGATGATGAACTTAGTCGATCTTCTTAACAATTTCTGGGGTTATACTCTTGAAACGGCTGCTTTCACACTTACCCGTGCTCTGTCAAAAGCTGTGGAAAAGACGTCATATGAGTTATGGTTTGGAAAGGTTCCAAAGTTGTCTTTCCAAAAGTCTAGGGTTGCGACGTTTACGTAAAATGTCTACAAGGAGACAAACTAGCACCCAAATCAGACAAATGTTTCTTTGTGGGTTACCCAAAAGAAACAAGGGGTTATCTCTTCTACAACCCATCAGAGAACAAAGTGTTTGTTGCTCGTGATGGTGTCTTCCTTGAAAAGGAGTTCCTTTCCAAGAAGACAAGTGGGAAAAAGTAGAAATCAAAGAAATTCGATCTGAGCAACTAACTGACACCATTGGACCGATGTCACAAATCGTGATTTCTATCTATACTGAGCCGATAGAAGGGAATAGTGAGGAAGAGATAGTAGATCTCGGAGAGCCTCCCGCGCAAAGCGAACCAAAATCGCAAGAGAATCCTCAAGAAGTTAAGAATGTCTCACTTATTGTTCAACCCCGACGTAGGTCAGCAAGGTTAATCGAGTTGTCACAACGGCTGAATTTGTTGTTGGTAGAAGATAACGAACCTAGCACTTACAAAGAAGCTATGACGAGCCCAGACTCCGAAAAATGGCTGGGAGCCATGCAACCCGAAATGGAACCCATGTACAAGAATCAAGTTTGGAACTTGGTACATTTGCCCGAAGGAGTAACACCCATCGGATGCAAATGGGTTTTCAAGATGAAAACCGACATGGATGGAAACGTGAGCGTTTTCAAAGCAAGACTCATGGCAAAAGGTTATCGACAAGTCCATGAGATAGACTATGAAGAAACCTTTTCACCTGTCGCGATGCTTAAATCCATTAGGATTATCCTAGCGATAACCGCTCATTACGATTATGAGATTTGGCAAATGGATATAAAAAACGCCTTCCTGAATGGAAATCTGGAAGAAGATGTGTACATGACACAACCTGAGGGTTTTGTAGACTCCAATAATGCTAGGAAGGTTTGCAAACTTCAAAGGTCCATTTATTGTTTGAAGCAAGCAAGCAGGAGCTCGAATCTTCAGTTCGACGAGAAAATCAAAGAGTTTGGCTTTCTGAAAAACGAAGAGCAATCTTGTGTATACAAGAAGGTTAGTGGGAGCAACCTAGTTTTCTTGGTCTTGTATGTAGATGACATACTGATCATTGGAAACAACATTCCAATGCTTAATTCTATGAAAGAATGGCTTAGGAAATGTTTTTCAATGGAAGACCTTGGAGATGCAGAATACATATTGGGCATCAAGATCTATAGAGATAGATCGAAGAAGATGATTGGACTCAGTCAAGAAACTTATATAGATAAGATTCTTAAGAGATTCAAAATAGAAACCTCTAAGAGAGGATTCATGCCCCATGGCACATGGCACAGTGCTAAGCGAGACCCAAAGTCCTAGTGACCCACGTGATCAGCTAGCAAACATGCAGAAGGTACCCTATGCTTCAGCGATAGGATCCATCATGTATGCCATAACCTGCACTCGCCCAGACGTCTCATATGCTTTATGCATGTGTAGCCTTTACCAATCTAACCCAGGTGAAGATCACTGGGCCGCAGCAAAAAATATCCTGAAGTACTAGAGAAGGACAAAGGATTATTTGTTGGTGTATGGCGGGAAAGAAGAACTAATTGTGGAAGGCTATGTGGACGCGAGCTTCCAAACAGATAGAGATGATTACCGATCACAATAGGGATATGTTTTCTGTCTGAATGGAGGAGCAGTATGTTGGAGAAGCTCAAAACAGACTACTGTAGCGGATTCTACCACAAAAGCAGAATACTTGGCTGCTTCGGAAGCAGCGAAGGAAGGAGTTTGGATGAAGAAGTTTATCTCCGGACTTGGTGTCGTTCCTAGCATCGAGAAGGGAATTACTCTATATTGTGACAACAATGGAGCAATCGCCTAAGCTAAGAACCAAGAGCACACCAGAAATCCAAACATATCCAAAGGAATTACCAGTTGATAAGAGAGATCATTGAGCGGAAGGATGTGGTGATTTACAAAGACCATACGGATGACAATATAGCCGATCCGTTAACTAAACCACTACCCCGACCCAAACATGAGAGTCATACAAAGGGGATGGGGATAAAGCACATCACAGAATGGCTTTAAGTTTGTAATCAAATTAATAAAAGGAGTTTTATGTAATTTGATTAGCTACATTCAATAAAAGAAATAAAACTTAATTATTTCATCATTAAATATTGGTTAAGTATTTAATTGACAGTCCAAAAATAATGAAATATTTACCAAGTAGGTTTATCAGATGCGTGATCTGATAAATGAAACTCTACTAAGTGAACTTGGAAAAGATTCATTATTGAATCTCTAGTCCAGGTCATTGCATGGACAACAATGACTCAAGACGACCAGCATGTGAGATTGACTGATGACGCTGTTTCATGGGCCATGGGAATATAGTATTCAAGTCAATTACATGGGTGTATGATTGGGGAATATACACTGGATTAACCCAAACATGAGAGTTCTTCAAGGAGTTGAAAAACGTCATGAACACTCATAGGCAAGATTGAAGAGATTCCTTAAACATGAGTACTCCACTCATCTTCTATAATGAATGTTGAACTTTGGCACCGTCAAACGCCGCGCCGTAAAAGGAGGTTATAAAGGCGGATTGCTGGGGGAGACAGGATAGATATGAAGTTAAGTGGGAGTACAACAGTGGATTATGTCCTCCTAACTAGGTTAGAAAAAAGTATCTCCGGCCACTTGAGGAGAAGCAACTGAAAATGTATGGCCGTACTCTAATGGATTAAAAGTTAATCATTAGCTTGGCAGTTGTTCTCCAGATCAAGAAAGTCTGAAAAAGGATATGACGTATCAGATGAGATACGAAGTGACATGGGAATCGAGCATTGCACTTGTTCTAAGGACAAGTGGGAGACTGAAGGATATATCCGTTCGGTCTGAAGGAGATGTCCTTCCGAAAGAATGTCCTTCGACCAAGATGACAATGCGATCAATTTGTCAGTTAGGATAAATATGAAGATCATCCAGTCCGGTCCAATTAGGGGTCGTAATGCTTTGCTAGAAGCCAACTACGATAGTCGAATCAATTCGGTGATTCGCGCTAACATAGACCAGATCCTACAACGGGTTACACATAAGAGCAGTAACTTGATCGGAAAGAGTTGACTAGATAAAGAGTGGCATATAAGTTGATTGGATCCATTATTTGAGGCCAAATAGAGTTCGGAGGAGTCCGGACAAGTGTACATAACCCCGGGCTAAAAAGGGAGCCTGGGGTGCCCATAAAGGGGCCGGCCATGTGATGGCTGCCCTTAGGGAGGGGCAGGCCATCACATGGCCGGTTGGAACCCCTAAGTGGGCCGGCCATAAAGCCCATAAAGGCTTTAAGTGGCCGGCCACACATAAACCCCTTTTAGGGTTTCATATGGGACACTATTAGATATGTCTTGAAGGAGATATTTTAGGAATCCTAGTTTGGGTAAAATACCTTCTCTATGATCCCTATAAATAGACCTCCTTAGACATAATTCTATACACAAGTCAAGGGACAAAACTCATAAGTTTGTGAGAGCCTTTTAAGAGAGAAAAAGCAAGAAAGAGAAAAGTGAGTTTTCTCTAGATTCTAGTCAAGAAGAAAGGTTCTTTTCAACCTTCCATTGAAGTCCTAGCAGATATTTATGAAGGGAGATCAAGTTAATCATCTCGGTGTCTCAAGTAGAGGAGCGACAATTGGAGCTCTCGATCTTCACACGCATATTGGAATGGTTCGAGGGAAAAACGCGAAAAGGTATTTATCCTTATTCTAGTTCATTGTTTAGTTCATGTATACAACGATCTTGGAAACTAGTGTTAACATATTAGATGTTGAGATTCCGCTTAGAACACTAGATAGTGTATTAGATACACCCATAACCCTACAACAACAACTCAGTGACGTGTCGGGAACACAGATGGAAAAGCTCGGATGAAAGAAAGAAATCGACCGAGAGGAGAAGCAAAAGAGCAGAACAAGATCCGGAGGCATGGGAAGATATCGACGTCATAGCCGGAGGACCAACTCACGAAAAAGGAAGAGGCAATAAGAGGCGCAAAAGCGACGACGAGGTCATGACCTGTCCAACGTCGCGCGCTAAGAAAATGCCCCATGTGGTCTTCACGGACGAGGATTTAAGAGGAGTGATCACTCCCCACACCGACCCTCTGGTGATAACATCACTGGTAGCTAATTGTAATGTTGGGCGTATCCTAATCGACACCGGCAGTTCCACCGAAGTCATGAGCAGGACATGTCTACAAAAGTTTTGGGTAAAGGCGCAGCACACAAAAACCTATGAGCACTGTTTAACAGGATTCAGAGACAAGCAGGTGGAAACCAGAGGAGTAATCACCTTACCCATACTCATTGGAGAATGAACGACTCATAAAACGATAAAGCTGAACTTTGTGATAGTCGACAAACTATACGCATACAACATCATCCTAGGGAGAAACTTCTTGAGAGAATCTGGGGCAATCATATCCATGAATCATCTAATGATGAAATTCCCGATTCCGGGAACAAGTCTCGTAGGGACGATAAGAGGAGACCAGACGACGGCCAGGGAATGTTACGCGATCTCGGCTCGGAATTGTAGGAAAAAGGCGGCCGTCCCAACCATCACGAGCGAAGAGGGAGCACCCGTCACGAATGCGTGACAGACATGCAAGAATGAGACCGAAGTCATTCAGGTACAATAGACATCTGTCACAACCTTTTGAATCATAATTTATCTCACAAATAAGAGTCGTTAGGCGGAAGGGTAGCGCTACAAGCTACGGATTTTATCAATAAAAAGTATTTTTATAGAAAACGACGCGACAAAAGGAAGAGTCCTAGGTACACTCAGTTGGTTTCGATAAAAGGATATTCCTGGTAGCAAGCGCAGCGACCAGGGGCCCTAAAAATAGCCCCGACAGCCGAGGCTACGACCGGGGGTCTTAAGGAGGAGTCCCAGGTAAACTTACTTTGCTTCGGCAAAACTGGAAGCCCTACGAGCGAAAGCGACGACTAGGGGTCCCAAGGAGCAGTCATAGTTAAACTGAAACTTTGCTCAAGTAAAACGCGATCCCCCACCGGGGATCCCAAGGAGAAGTCCTAGTTAAACTTACTTTGCTCCGGTAAAACAGGTAGCTCTGGTAGCCAAGGCAGTGACTAGGGGCCTCAAGGAGGAGTTCTAGTTAACCTCACTTTACTCGAGTAAAACGCGACCCCCCATCCGGGGTCCCAAGGAGCAGTCTTAGTTAACCTACAACCCTAGTAGTGAAAGCGACGACCAGGGGCCTAAGGAGAAGTCCTAGCTAAACTAGTTGCGCTCAAGCCAACGAAAACAACCCTGATAGCTAAAGCGACGACCTGGGGTCCTAAAGATAGCCCTGGTAGCTAAGGCAACGACCAGGGGTTCTAAAGATAGCCCTGGCGGCGAAAGGCAAGACCAGGGGCAGAGCCCAGACTCAAGAATTATTGGAAAGCATTTATATATGGCTAATTTGGGCTTTATTTTGCAGAGGGAGTTAGCCAATCAGGTCATACTAGAATAGGACTAACTGGTTTTCGTCATGCAGGAGCGATCATTTGGAGAATGCGTAGTAAGTTAGGAGAATCGCATCAGTAAGCTTAAGATTTACTAACTATAACAAGTATCTGGTATGTAAGTTTTCTTGTGCAACAACAAACAAAGAAGGGTAAATTCCACCAAACAAAGAGTATGATAAGAAAAATATGAACATAGAGACCAAAAAATCCTTAACAAAGTACGGAAGGGAAGGTAGAGAACAAGACACGCTATGGCTCCTCATCAGAAAAAGAAGGGCCAGGATGATCGCCAGGACTGGGCTGAGGGACAGAGAAAATAGACCCTTCATCAGAATCATCGTCCACTGGAACCACGGAAGTAGCAGCTTCGCCATCCCACTCATTATCACTAAAGGGAAAGTCTTCTTTGGAGCCCAGGTTAGTAGTCACTACGTTAACAAATATGGCCATCCGGGCTTTGTCAATATGGCGCAAGGGGGAAGAATCTTTGGGAGCATAGAAGCGGCGAGCTGGCTCCCAAGCAACTTGGAATCCCAACTTGCGTTGCTTCCTCATGATGGCCGAAAATTCGTCTCCACATTTGAAAGTCGCCATCACTTTTGCCTGGTTCAATTTGGCAAGTTCGAAAGTATTGCGACGAGAATCTTTAAGGGTAGCCCCATCCTTCTCCCTCTGAAGGATCAAGGAGCCTCCTTCTCTTTGAGGGCTTCAAGCTGTTTTTCAAGAGCAGAGACGCAGGCATCAGATTGGGAAGATTGAAGTTCAGCCCTAGCCCGAGACTGCTCTGCCGCCAACTTCCAGGAGTCTCGATCAGCAGTAATGATTTTCAGATCGTTAGCTAGAGTTTCGGCGTCAGCCTTATAAGATAAAGCTTCTTTTTCGGCTCGTGGGAGCTGGGCCTCTAGACGCTCAATTTTTCTCAAGTAAGATGCAACATCCTGGCTGGTGTGGAAGCTCTGGAACAAAGAAAGAAGAGAGATAAGAAATCAATAACTGAAAAACAAATAAGGGACACAGATCAAGTCAGAAAAAACATAATACCTCGCCCTGGAAGTGGTGGTCAAAACCGTCAATCAAAGAAACCACGAAACTATGAAGACCTTTAGGCCAACGAGCCATCTTGGTAGATAATCCCAGGACAAGGGGAGCCTTCCCTCTATCAGTCGAGGACTGGATCCCTGCTCTAGTCCGAGAAACAACAACAACACTCCTAATCAAAGGGGCCAATCTAGGCGAGGAGCTTAAAGGAGCCAAAGCAGTAACAGGGCAGCCAGGTTCGCAAATGGTGATACCAGCGGGACTGTGGCCGACCACCGACTTAGTACGAGACTTCTTCGTAGCAGAGGAAGACGGTGGGTCGTCGGTTCTGGCTCTTTTTTTCAGAAACACTAAAGGACACAAGAAGGCCATTTTTATAAAAATAAATGGAAATGGTTGAGAAAACGATTACAACAGTACGACAGAAGATTAACCAACGTACCTGGAAGAGAAGGAAGCACCCGAGTCTGGTGCAAAGCGCGAAAATCAGCAAGATCTTTAGGAATCAATCCCTCTTTTCCCTTATCTAAAGCAACCATAATTTCCAGGCACCTCACATCCTCGGCGTCAGGAACAATCTTGAAACGATCAGCGGAAGAACCGGCGGTAAGAGCAACAAAACGGAACTCTTCGGTAATGAGGGGAGGACGAACAAAGAGAAACTTCTCCTTGTAAGCTTTAGGGATGAAAGGAGCAGAAAAAAGGTCCAATACGAGAGGAGAAATAATACCAGCAATGATCACTAGACTTGATAGAAACGATTTTATCAAAGGCATAAAGACTAACCTTTTCGCCTTGTTGGAGACAAAGATAGTAGAATGTTGGAATATGTGTGTATCTAATACAACTATCTAGTGTTCTAAGAGGAATCTAAAACATCTATATGTTAACACTAGATTACCAGGATCGATAAAGCATGAACTAATCAATGAACTAGAAGAGGGATAAATACCTTGAACGCGTTTTTCCCTCGAACCTTTCCAATCGCGTGTGAAGATCGAGAGCTTCAATTATAGCTCCTCTACTTAAGACACCGAGTGTGTTGACTTGATCTCCCTTCCTTTCAGACTTCTAGGACTTAATAGAAGGTTGAGAAGAACTCTTCTTCTTGACTAGATTGATAGAACGGAAGCTTTTTCTCTACAATCCTCTCTCTCCACTAGCTGTAAATTGAGAGAGAGAGAGCTTTTTTTTTTTTTTTGCTGGGAAAAATCCACAAGAACAATCCACACTTTTTCTGTTCTCCAATGACCCTTATATAGAGAAAGCTAACTAGAATCATATTCAAATTAGGTCTTTCTATTTTCCGGGTCACAGAAAATATAATTACCTTTAGGGTATTTTGGCTCTCCCCTTTAGTGTGGCCGGCCAGGGCAGCCCACTATGGCTTTACATGGCCGGCCCACTTACCTTGGTCGATCATCATATGGCCAGCCCAAAAGCCTTGCTTCGGGCACCTCTTTTAGGCCCGGTTCTTTCTATCTTGTTCTGAATCTCCATTCAAACTTTTTCGGCTTATTTAGTTGGATCCAATCCATCTTTAGCCTGTTTCCGTCTAGTCAAGTCTCTCCGATCAAGTTACCACTCTTATGTGTAACCCGTTGTAGAATTCAGTCTATGTTAGCCACGAATCACCGAAGTGATCCGACGATCGTAAGCGGGTTCTAGCAAAGCATTACGATCCCTAATTGGACCGGACTGGATGATCTTCAGGATGAGTTCATCGTTATCCTAACTGACAAATTGATCGCATTTCCATCTTGGTGGAAGGACACTGGGAAGGACATCTCCTTCAGATCGAACGGATATATCCTTCAGTCTCCCACTTGTACTTAGAACAAGTGCAATGCTCGATTCCCATGTCTCTTCGTATCTCATCTGATACGTCATACCTTTCAGAGTTTCTTGATCTGGAGAACAACTGTCAAAGTAAATGATTAATCATTAATTCATTTGAGTGTGGCCACACATTTTCCAGTTGTTACTCCTCAAGTGGCCTGGAGATACTAATCCTAACATAATAGGAGGACATAATCCAGTCTTGTACTCCCACTTAAGTTTATGTCTATCATGTCTCCCCCCAGTAATCCGCCTTTGTAACCTCCTTTCACGGCACGGTGTTTAACAGTACCAAAGTTCGACATTCCTTACATAAGATTAGTGGAGCACTCATGTTTTAAGGAATCTCTCGAATCTTTCCTATGAGTGTTCATGACGTTTGTTCATCTTTTGAAGAACTCTCATGTTTGGGTTATCCAGTGTATATTCCTTAATCATACACCCATGTAATTGACTCGAATACTATATTCTTATAGCCCATGAAACTGCGTTATCAGTCATTCTCCCATGCTAATCTTCATGAGTCATTGTTGTCCACGCAATGACCTGGTCTAGGGACTTAATAGTGAATCTATTCCAAGTTCACTTAGCAGGGTTTCATTTACCAGATCACGCATCTGATAAACCTACTCGGAATGCCTCATTATTTTTGGACTGTCTATTAAACACTAAACCAATATTTAATCACTGAAATAATTTTTATTTCTTTTATTGAATGTAGCTAATTGATTTACATAAAACTCCTTTTATTAACTCAATTACATCTCAAAGCCATTCATCGATGCGCTTTATACCAATGCCCCTTGTATGACTCTCATGTTTGGCTGAGTCAGCGGTTTAGTTAACGGATCGGCTACGTTGTCGTCCGTATCGACTTTGGAAATGACCACATCTCTTCGTTCTGTGATTTCCCTTATCACGTGGTACTTCCTTAGGATATGTTTGGACTTTTGATGTGCTCTTGGTTCCTTAGCTTGGGCAATAGCTCCATTGTTGTCACAATATAGAGTTATTCCCTTTTCTATGCTAGGAACGACACCAAGTTCGGAGATAAACTTCTTGATCCAAACTCCTTCCTCGGTTGCTTCTGAAGCGGCTAGGTATTCTGCTTCTGTGGTAGAATCTGCTACAGTAGTCTACTTTGAACTTTTCCAGCTTACTGTTCCTCCGTTTAGACAGAAGACGTAACCCGACTGCGATCGGCAATCATCTCTGTCCGTTTGGAAGCTCGCATCCACGATTAGTTCTTCTTTCCCGACATATACCAAAAGGTAATCCTTCGTCCTTCTCAAGTACCTCAGCATATTTTTGGTTGCGGTCCAGTGTTCCTCACCTGGATTAGATTGATAACGACTACACATGCTTAGGGCATATGAGACGTCTGGGTGAGTGCAGATTATGGCGTACATGATTGATCCTATTGCCGAAGCATAAGGCACCTTGCTCTTGTGTGCTAGCTCATCTGGATTTCGAGGACTTTGAGTCTTGCTTAGCACTGTACCATGCGTCATGGGTAGAAATCCTGTCTTAGAGTCTTTCATTTTGAATCTCCCAAGAATCTTATCGATATAAGTTTCTTGACTAAGTTCAATCATCTTCTTTGATTTATCTCTATAGATCTTGATGCCCAAGATGTATTCTGCATCTCCTAGGTCTTTCATTGAAAAACACTTCCTAAGCCACTCTATCACAGAGTTAAGCATTAGAATATTGTTTCCATTGATCAGTATGTCATCTACATACAGGACCAAGAAAACTAGGTTGCTCCCATTAACCTTCTTGTATACACAAGGTTCTTCTTCGTTCTTCAGAAAGTCAAACTCTTTGATTTTCTCGTCGAACCGAAGATTCCAGCTCCTACTTGCTTGCTTCAACCCGTAGATGGACCTTTGAAGCTTGCAAACTTTTCCAGCATTTTTGGAGTCCTCAAAACCTTTATGTTGTGTCATGTACACATCCTCTTCCAGTTTTCCATTTAGGAAGGCGGTTTTGACATCCATTTGCCATATCTCATAATCGTAATGAGCTGCAATTGCTAGAATAATCCTAATGGACTTAAGCATTGCGACAGGGGAAAAGGTTTCTTCGTAGTTTATCCCTTGGACTTGTCTGTAACCTTTTGCCACGAGTCTAGCTTTGAAAACACTTACGTTTCCATCCTTGTCTGTTTTCATCTTGATAATCCATTTGCATCCAATGGGTTATACTCCATCGGGGAAATCAACCAAGTTCCAAACTTGATTTTCAGACATGGAGTCCATTTCGGATTTCATGGCTCCTAATCATTTTTCGAAATCTGGGCTCGTCATAGCTTCTGTGTAGGTGCTGGGTTCATTATCTTCTATCAACAAGATCTCTTGTCGTTGAGATAATTCATCAGCCTTGCGGACCTACGTGGGGCTTGAACAACATGTGAGACATTCTCAATTCCTTGAGGGTTCTCTTGCGAATCCAATTCGCTTTGTGCGGAAGGATCTCCGAGATCTACTATCTCATCCTCTGTTCCCTTTTTTATTGGTTCTGAATAGTTAGGAATCACGACTTTTGACATCGGTACAACGGTGTCAGTTTGTTGCTCGGATCGAATCTCTTTGATCTCTATATTTCTCCCACTTGTGTTTTTGGAAAGAAACTCCTTTTCAAGGAAGACACCATCACGAGCAACAAACACTTTGTTCTCTGATGGGTTGTAGAAGTAATACCCCTTTGTCTCTTTTGGATATCCAACAAAGAGACATTTGTCTGATCTTGGTGCTAGTTTATCTCCTTGTAAACGTTTTTCATAAACGTTGCAACCCTAGACTTTGAGAAAAGACAAATTTGGAACATTTCCAGTCCATAACTCATATGGCGTATTTTCTACAGCTTTTGACGGAGCTCGGTTTAGTGTGAAAGCGGTCATTTCTAGAGCATATCCCCAGAAAGTGTTAGGAAGATCGACTAAGTTCATCATCGATCGAACCATGTCCATTAAGGTTCGATTTCTCCTTTCTGACACACCGTTCATCTGTGGTGTTCCTGGTGGAGTGAGTTGAGATACAATACCGCAACTCCCAAGATGATCCTCAAACTCTTGACTCAAATATTCGCCACCTCGATCCGATCGAAGGCTTTTATTTTCTTGCCAAGTTGATTCTTCGTTCTGGAATTGTTTGAACGTTTCAAATGATTTCGATTTATGCTTCATATGATATATGTATCCATATCTAGTGAAGTCATCGGTGAACGTTATGAAGTAGCCATAGTTACCTCTCGCGAGTGTACTCATAGGTTTGCATACGTATGTATGTATCAGTCCTAATGGTTCACTCACTCGATCACCCTTTCCTTTGAAGGATGATCGCGTCATTTTTCCCACGAAGCATGGTTCACATGTATGATTCTAAATCACACGATCCCAGTAGTCCATTTGCATGGAGTTTCTGCATGCGTTTCATGTTAATGTGGCCCAAACGACAATTCCAGAGATAGCCTTGGTTAGAATCTTGAGTAAGAAGCCATTTCGGGTCTATGTTCAGGATTTCGTCTTCTATGTTCATAACATAAAGACCATTGCATAGTCTAGCACTGGTATAAAACATCTCATCTTTGTATAGAGAACAACATTTGTTCTTTATTATTACATGATATCCCTCTTTGTCTAGAGTCGACAAAGAGATGATGTTCCTTGAAATAATAGGTACATAATAGCAATTATGTAGTACTAGTATCAATCCAGTTTCTAGACTAAGCTTATAGGTTCCTACAACCACCGCAACAACTCTTGCTTTGATTGCGACTCGTAGAACCATCTCGTTCTTTGTCAGATATCTGATTCCTTCGAGCCCATCTAATTCCGTGATTATATGTGCTCCACATCCGGTATCAAATACCCATGAAGGGGAATCAGTTGTATCCACCAAATTAACCTCTATAACATAGGCACTAATTTCCTCTTCTCTTTCTGGTATCTCTATTACGCTTTCTTTTTCTGAAGCATCTAGAACTCTTCTTTGATCTTCCTCCCAATCTAGAAAGTCGTATAGATCTCTATCTAATTGTGAACTAATACTATATGCCATTTCTACTCTACATAAACAAAATAAAGATATTGCTAAGTACTACATTCAATGTTTAAGCAAAAACAGTTTTGCCATATTATTCAATGAAAACCATCCCCGTTTGAATAATATGATTCCAATATCCAATTCTTATGGAGTTAAGCGTACTTTGGCACCGCCCTTAACTCCACCCTCCTGGGTGAGTAACTCTTTACTGATCATACCCCTATGACTCTTGGTTGATGAAGAACACTTATGTGTTAAATTCATCCTTTTGCCTCGAAATCCAAAACCCTTTTGCTGACTCGTTGAGAATAACCATTTAGACGCGTAGACCTCTTCATAGATCTACCCGTATTGTCCCGAGGTAAAAGATGCCACCCTGCTTTGGCATGACCCACCATCGATGAACAAGGGCTCAACAGGTGTCTTAATCTGGGTAGGCATTACTCAAAATTCCTTTTGGGGACTTTTACGTTTTTAGCATGCATGCATTATTACTGTGAACTCTAACATAATCATACACGACATAAAACATAAATAAATAAGTAAATGCGCGCGAGAAAATAAATGAAGCAGACATGATCCTAGGGGGGGGTAGTGGATCAAGACATTGGGAGACATTAGGGGACAATCAGAGACAAAATGTTCCGTGGATATTTCAAGACATTTCGTGACATTTGTCTGTAGACAAAATGTCTTTATGGACATTTCAAGACATTTGATTCGTAGACAAAATGTCTTTATGGACATTTCAAGACATTTGATTCATAGACAAAATGTCTTGGAGACATTTAGTTCACGGACAAAATGTTCCGGTGACATTTCAACATACTGAATCCATGGACAAAATGTGTAGTGGACATTATTATTATTATTATTATTATTATTATTATTATTATTATTATTATTATTATTATTGTTATTATTATTATTATTATTATCTCATCATTGAAGGACAATTGGTAGACATTTATTATTTTAATATTGTCTAACCATATGAAATAATATATTTGTACTCATATTTCAAAAATATATTTTCGATATTTGTGGACATCTGTAGATATCCGAGGACATTGAAGGACAGTTGGTAGACAATTATTTTAATTTTGTCATTATTGTTTAACCATATGAATTATGAAATAATATATTTTTACTCATATTTCAAAAATATATTTTAGACTTTCGTAGACATCTGTGGATATCTGAGGACATTGATGGACAATTGGTGGACATTTATTATTTTAATATTATCATTATTGTATAACCATATGAAATAATATATTTGTACCACTAATCTGAAATATATTTTTTGACTTTCGTAGACATCCGTAGATATCTGTGGACATTAATATAATAATAATATAATAAAATAAAATAACATAATATAATAATAATATAATAACATAATATATTATAATAATAATACAATAATATAGTAATATAATAATAAGATAATATTATAATAATATAATAATAGCACAATATAGTAATATGATAATAATATCATTATTACTATAATAGAATAATAATATTATAATATAATATAATATAATAATATAGTAATATAATAAGAGAATATAATATAGTGATATAATAATAAGATAATATTATAATAATATAATAATACTATAATTCAGTAATATGATAATATTTTATATATTATTTAATCTAATTTGATAATAATAATTATTTTTATTATCTTCCTCACTGAAATGTCCCCAAGTTTCCTCAAATGTCTTCCATATTTTGAGAGACATTTTCTCTCCAAAAGCTCTCTAAATTTACACTAAAATGTCTCCAAATTAATTTGTCTTGAAATATCCCCAAATTCGTGTCGCAAACGAATAACACGAACATTTGGAGACATTTGAAATGTCCCCAACCAATAACACGGACATTTGGAGACATTTGAAATGTCCCCAACCAATAAAGCAGACATTTCGGGATATTTAAAATGTCCCCAACCAATAACACGGACATTTTGGGACATTTCAAATGTCCCCAACGAATAACGCGGACATTGGGGGACATGAAAATGTCCCCCAATGTCTTGATCCATTGCCCCCTAGTATGGCCCCTAACCTAAAAGATCTAATCTTCTTAGGTTCTTTGCTTGTTTCGCCTTTGTTCGCCTGGATCTCCATCCTCGAACCTCTATTGAATTCTCCCACTGGAACCACGATCTTATCCTTTGACCTATCAATGGACTCTATTGGACCCTAAACTCTAATTACAAGACTTAACGATTCGCAGATCGTGTAAACTTGAAATTAAATTAATTAATACATCGGGCACACATTTGTGCTTAAAAACAAGAATAAAACACTTCTATGGCCATACTAGAACCCACATTCACATTCACACATACATAATAATATGACATTCATAAAAACCCAAGTATGTATGAGATTCACTTCCTTAGGTCGAATCTAGGTTTGCTACTCCCTCAGTCCCAAAAAGAATGACCTAATTTCTATTTTGGTTTGTCCCATTTTAGTGTCCTATTTCTAAAAATAAAGAAAGAAACTTTTCGCTATTTCCAATAATACCCACTACTATAAATTTAATGACAACTTTATTTAAAGGTAAGTTCAACTTTTTCATTGTAAATTATAATAGTTAACGAGGATAAAATTGGAAAAATCATGTTATTTTTGAAAGTCAAACACCAATTAATGATGTTCCCTTAATAAGTTGGGTTTTCAAAATAGGTCATTCTTTTTGGGACGGAGGGAGTATATTCTAGGTAGCTATTCGGGAGATACTATCGACATCTCTATGTCAAACGTGCCTTAAGTCTAGTTTTCGTAAAATTCGGACTAATGGATCATTTTGGTTTTATCCTAAAAGATTTTGAAATCGTTTTGGAAAAACTCCGTTTTGGGCTTTCGGTTGGCCCGGGTCGCTTTCGGAAAAAAATATGGTTAAAGTCGGAAGAAGAAAAGTCGAAACCTCCCACTCAAGTCAAGGCGCAAAAGGCCTGAGTCAAACTCCAAAGACTTAAGTCAAACTTGGTCAAGGGACCATTTGACTGGTCTCGGGAAGACCAAGACTAGTCACGGCCAAGGTCTGACCCATATTGGCACGTTCCAGAACGTGTCAAGTCCCTCGGGTGGACGCGTCCTGGCCTTAGGTCAGGCGTGTCCCATGCCCACAGACGCGTCCTAGACGCTCTGTCCAAGCTTGCACATCTCGGACAGGAAGTCCGAGATGGTCGGGATGCGCCAGACGCGTCCTAGGACGCGTCTGACCTAGTGTCACGTGCATATTGTTGAGCATGCATATGACGTGACGAGTGCTAGGAGAGCACGTACGAGCATATAGGCCGTAGGGCCGAATACGAGGTCGAGATAGGGCAAGAGTGCCAAGCAAGCTTCCTTAGGCCATGCACGGGACGTCCGTGGCATTCAAGACTTTGTCAAGGATACGAAGGGTCATTTGGACGAGAGTATGCCTGGTTAAAAGGATTGATGTTTCCTTGTGGAAATAGGCAAAACAAGAAGTTTGCACCTTAGGAGGGGGTGGTCTCCCTTCCTCATATGCATCCAGCATATGTCAAGACCTCGTGGATGGGAGCTCGCCCATCCTTAGCATGGTATGCACGAAAGTGAGCATCCTCGTAGCGCAACCCATGAGGCCGGCCTAGCGTATGCGAGAGAAGCATATTGCACGGGTTCCCTTGTCATAGGAAATGGCTCGGGACAGTACCTGGAGATAGGTTACTGCGGGTTCCTTTGGAGAAGGTGTTGCATGTTCTCATGCCATGGCGAGGCGTGCGTCGTGCTAGCATATTCCATAAGGAGGATTGAGCTATTCAAGGGGCCAAGCCTTGATGTGCTATGTTGGGCATGAGGTAGCTTATTAAAGATGGATGCTCCTATGCCCAATGTCCGGATGGTAAGCCGAGATATAAGGTGCCGGATGCTTGAGACTAGATGGCAAGATCCGCATATGCGGCTTGGGGTGCTCCGCACATATGTTGGTATCCTTTATAGTGGGCGAGAGTCTATGACTAAAGGAAGCGTTATACGGGACGGCTCGAGCTATGCTCGTAGGTTGGGATACGTTGATGTCATGCCGCATTATTGGTTGGGAACCAAGATGACTTGATAGTCGAGATGCTCCGAATATGTTCGGGAAGGCTGGTTATGTACTAGGAGGGAGTACATGACGCCGCATGGTACGTTAGGATTTGATATTCCGCACTATCGACCCGTGTCTTTGAGCATAATATGCCGGGTCGACCTAACGTGACAAAAAGGCCGTGACACTAGGACGCATCCTAGACACGTCTGGAAGGGATAATGTTGGTCGCATCAATCCGAGACGCTCTCGGACTATGCTGGTCGCGTCTGCTGATGTGACCTCACGCGCTGGGACCCGGATCTCTCGGGATCCCAATCCGAGACAATCTCGGACACGTCTCTGTCCGAGAAAAACTCGAACGCATCTCTATCCGGGAAAAACTCGAACGCGTCTCTGTCCGAGACGGTCTTGGATTCCTAGTCCGAGAAGGACTGGGACACATCCGAGACGCCCGCGACTGGCCGAGCGCGTCCTGGTCAGTTCGGCTCTTGGACAGCAGCTTCTCCCTTCCTGTTTTTCTGTTCTAACCAACTTTAGCTGCTGTTTTTGATGAAGATTCATCAAAATAGCAGGTTTTGAAACTTGTTTTTGAAAACCATTAACTTTTAAAACTTCTTTATCGAAAACTCTTTTGGAAAAACTCGAAATTTTAAATACATTGAAACCCTTTCAATTTCTATCCGATTACGTCTCAATCTAATTTAAACTAATCAATTTCATGTCTAAATCTATATTTAAACATAAAATTATCTAATCAATCAAGTTCGATTCTAATTCGTCTAGTTAGAGATAGTTTCATGCAACCGACTCTTGATGCCACTGTTGGAATATGTGTGTATCTAATACAACTATCTAGTGTTCTAAGCGGAATCTCAAACATCTATATGTTAACACTAGATTAACAGGATCGATAAAGCATGAACTAATCAATGAACAAGAAGAGGGATAAATCCCTTAAACGCGTTTTTCCCTCGAACCTTTCCAATCGCGTGTGAAGATCGAGAGCTTCAATTGTAGCTCCTCTACTTGAGACACCGAGTGTGTTGACTTGATCTCCCTTCCTTTCAGACAGCTTGGACTTAATAGAAGGTTGAGAAGAACTCTTCTTCTTGACTAGATTGATAGAACGAGAGCTTTTTCTCTTCAATCCTCTCTCTCCACTACCTGTATATTGAGAGAGAGAGAGAGAGAGCTGTATATTTTTCTTTCTAAGAAAAACCCACAAGAAAAAATCCACACTTTTTCTGTTCTCCAATGACCCTTATATAGAGAAAGCCTAATTAGAATCATATTCAAATTAGGTCTTTCTATTTCCGGGTCACAGAAAAGATAATTACATTTAGGGTATTTTGGATATCCCCTTTAGTGTGGCCGTCCAGGGCAGCCCACTATGGGCTTTACATTGCCGGCCCACTTACCTTGGTCGGCCATCATATGGCCGGCTCAAAAGCCTTGCTCCGGGCACTCCTTTTAGGCTCGGTTCTTTCTATGTTGTTCTGAATATCCATTCGAACCTTTTCGGCTTATTTAGTTGGATCCAATCCATCTTTAGCCTGTTCCTGTCTAGTCAAGTCTCTCCGATCAAGTTACCACTCTTATGTGTAACCCGTTGTAGAATTCAGTCTATGTTAGTCGCGAATCACCGAAGTGATCCGACGATCGTAAGCGGCTTTTAGCAAAGCATTTTGATCCCTAATTGGACCGGACTGGATGATCTTCAGGATGAGTTAATCGTTATCCTAACTGAGAAATTGATCGCATTGCCATCTTGGTCGAAGGACACTCCTTCGGAAGGACATCTCCTTCAGACCGAACGGATATATCCTTCATAGAACGCCATGATAGTCATCACAGCGCGAGGGCTTAACTTGAAAAGTTGAAGCCCGTAGTGGTTCATCAACTCCACGAGAAAAGCTGGAAACGGAAACACCTAACCCAGATTGAAAAAGAGTTCATAGACATTAATGCGACAGTTGTTGGTAAAGCAGACTCGATCTTCAGGAGTTCGAAGATTGAGTTCGACGGTGGCCTGAATCATGTGCTCGGTAAAAAGACTGTCGATGCCTTCTTGAGTCATGATGAGGCTAGGGAAACGCATCTGGCCGGAAAAGTCAGCATCAGAAGAAGGAGCAACCATAACTTTCGCAGAAAAAAGATGAGGAACCAATGAAGTGCGGGCACTTGGCAATGATCACCGTACGCTGCGAGAGCCCTAACACCCCTGCCTACCCAATTAAACCACTCATGGCTCGAGACTGATCGAGCCGAAGAAGATATTAGCGGGACCCGAGAAAACACGCTAGTCTCTCCACTCGTTGAACACCACGTGTCCATGCATGGCAACGGAACTGGTGTGTGCAGATAGCCAAATGACTAACGCCAGAAAACGTGCGGTCAGAGGATCAAATCCGTGATGTCACAGAATCACGCACGGAAAGGAAATCGACTGCTCGGACAAAAATCGAGACATGTCACGGAAGGATAAACCACGTGTCCATTAGCTCAAGCAAACATGGCCAGAATCAGTCCTGGCAAAAGAAGTTTTAAAGAAGAACTTCACCAGCGCAGTAAGCATCTCCAAACAGCTCGGTACAAATCAGCTCAGGAATGCGCAACTCTGGAAAACCAAAAGAAAGACACAGCTTTACGAAACAGCTGTGGTCCAGGTAACCCCCTGACTTCATGGTCTTCAATGTTTGAAAAACACGAGTTACTTCTACTCCTCGGTCTCACTACTTTCGACTAAGGAGTGGCGGGACTCATGATGATGCATAAAATGTCCAGACGCTGACTAACGTCTGAAGAGTCAAGATCAGACTGGAAGTCCACTGGGTCAACCCGACTTAAAGGTACAGGACAGCTGAATCCTCGACAATCCGCCATATATTCCCCTAATTGGGAGGTCGGCTCGAGGAAACCCGCCTTGTGACGGACGCCCTTAGCATGTACGGATCAACCCTGGGGTCTCTAAAGGAATGAGGGGGGTCCATGTAGGTTCAGTCGATGCCTTACGCCTAGAAATGGGAAGGCAGAAGCGCACTAGCAAGCTACTGACTTAATCCCGAAATATCTATAGAGATTTCAGTCGGTTACGGATGTCGAAGTGTTTTACGCAAGTTTAGACTTTATGCGTCTAAGGAGGAAACTTCTTCTAGAAGATCTATCACATCGGCAGGATATCCATGAAAGATCCTTGAACTTAGAAACTTTTATCTATCCCAGATCCGAGATAAACGTAAAGGGAAAACTTCCCTTTACGGCAATCACCGCCGCCTCTTAATCCTATAAAAGGGCCCCCACATCGTCCTTCACTGGACACGAACGGAAAACCCTAGAAGATAATAGTTAACTCTGAGTTCTCATAACTCGCTCCCAAAAGGATCGATCAACATTCATTCTTTTACTGCAAAGAACACCCTGTCTGTCTTGAGCATCGAAGCAGTTTTCAAACCCTTTGCAGGTTTCCCCCCTCGGGAACCAACGAACAGGAGCTTGGAGGACGAGAATCAGGAACTGGAGCAAGGAGCAGGAACAAGGAGCAAAGAGCAGGAGAAGGGAGACGAAGCACTGGAGCTGGAAGAATGAACAAACGCAGAAATCTTACCTCAGATAATAGAATATACAATCCTAACGAAGGTTGTCATGCATCAACTCCCTTTTCATGCTGATGTAACGGAATGTCATTGATGAGACATGAAAATGTCCCATATGAATCTCTTAACTCGGGTTAGTTAGTCTAATTCGAGCAGTTACTCTGATGAATTATGTGTTTCTTTTGTCCAAATGTCTTTTACAGAATTGAACGTGGAAAACGGATTAAATCGGGATATAGACACACTTGAGGGCATTGTGGTCATTTGGAGGTTAGGGTATTCTGGAAATTTTAGTACTCGATTGAAAAGAAGAGTTCAAGATGAACACAGAGGCGAAATTAGAAGTTGAATCGGAGTCCGGATGCTAAAGATAGAGCTAGTTCAAGTTTGGGTCAAAATCGAATCTTTCTGTAACACGTGGCACAGATCTAGCAGGAGGTCGTGTAGCAATCTGGCGGTGGGGATGATATTTCGGTACACTGTTGTGAAGAAGCGGGACCTCTCTGGCATTTTTCTAAGTTATTAACTCCATGCAACGCGGAGCAAGATAACTAAGTAGATCGCAACGATCTACCGACCGGTTCACTTTAACGGATACGTGGGACCATCTCAGGTTGCGTTGTATTGCTCATCACTGTCTCGCAATGTACTGGATCATATTTACATAACAGCCAGCAGGTATCCACCGATTGGCACCTAAAAATTTGGGTATATCTACTTTCTCTTTCACTCTCTCGTATCTTCCTTCTAAGCAAAGTAAAAGAGAGGGGGAAAGGGACGTTAGAAATAGAAAGAGATATTCTCTTATTTGAGATACCAAAACAGAGAATCGAATTTTCTCTTGAGCTGGAAGGGAAGAGAGAAAGGAAACAAGAGATTTATTATCTCTATTCAGAAGATAGAGAAAGAAAGAGATACAAAGAGATTCTCCATTGACATCTATAGAGAGAGATTAAGGCAATGTTTGATTGAAGATATAATAGAAATCAGTGGATATAGAAATAAAGCTGAGAATGGCGTGGAAAAGGAAGCTGCTTACGAGATATTCGATTGAAGGGAGGATTTCTTTAGTTTTCTATAAAACAGAGGAGGAGAGCTATATTGAGATATCACGGTTCAGAGGAGGAATTTCGTGCTTTAGAATAGAAAAGAAGTCATATTACACCATTATCACATCTCGGTTAAAAACAAAAAAGAGAAGAATCATCATCATCATCATCACTCACTTGTTTTATTTTTTCTATTTTCTTGTATTCTCTTTCTTTGTGAGAGAGAGAGATTACAAAGCAATAGAGAGAGAAAATACAGAGAGAGAGAAGGAATAGAGTTTCAATCTTCTTCATTTATTTTCAATCCAATCGGTTGATTTAGTAACTTTTCTTGTTCTTACCTTATTGTATCTATTAGTGAGGAAGAGAAAACAGAAAGAGTGAGAAGAGATAGAGAAAACAATAGAGAGAAAGAGAAAAAAACAGTGGGGAAGACGAGAAAATCCGTGGGAAAATAATTTTCTCACAGAGAAATCATTTCCAAGAAGACGAGAAAATCGTGTTCCCTTAGGGCGCGTTTGGCGGTTAGACGGGAAAATCAGAAGGAAACCATTTCCAGCGAGAAAAAAGTTTTGTTTTCTCCCCTCTTGACTTCTTACTTTATTTTCTGATTTTGATCATAATTGCCATGAGTAACTAATTTTTCCATCTAGGATTTAGATGAAGTCCATAACAAGAGTTTTATCGATTCGATTTATATGCGAGTCAATTGAATTTTAGATTAAATCTTCATATATTTTAAAGTCTTTATTGTGTTTAACGATAACACTTTCCGGATTTTAGAACGTTCATGCTATAGAATCCGAGTAAAACAAAGAACTTAGTTGACTAAGGTATATACATCATCTTTAGGATTTTTTACGTGGATGGATTCGAAAACCGTAGGTTCCCCTTTTCTGAATATCAACTTAATTGAATTTGACTAAGTCTCTGTGGATCGATCCCGTCTTACCGGGAAATTACAACTTGACACCTGTGCACTTGCGGGTGTAGACCTATTTAGGAAACTTTCTAGGCCCATCAAGTTTTTGGCGCCCGCTACCGGGGACTTAATTTGAATTTAATCTAATCTTATTCCTATTTTTGGTAAGTTTTTATTTTTGGACACTTTGACTTGCTTTTCCATTTTTGGTGTGTAGAACACTAAGGAGCAAAGGAAAAGGTGCAACAAGGAGAGGAGCTCAAGAAGATGAATTTACAATTTTATTTTTAGTATTTTTTATTTTTGGTGAGAGAGAGACTTTAGACTTTCTAGTTTTTATTTTGGTTTTAAAGTTTTGACCCTAAACTGGAGGGCTTTATAAATTGTAATCGAAAACCAAAACGAAACCTCGGGTTGGAACACTTGAGGGAAGAGTGGCCCGGATCGTCTACAGAGGTCATCGCCCGTCTTGAACGGAAGGTAACTTCTTGATCACCCACGAATCTTCTGTCAGTGGGTAATTGTGTGTTTCGTGTGCCTAATTACTTTGATCAGACTATTCGTCTACAGAGGTCATCGCCCATCTTGAACGGAAGGTAACTTCTTGATCACCCACGGATTTTATCACCGTTCTCTTGCCCTAATAGGTAACAACATTCACGATCCTAAACTTCACCTAAAAAAACTAAAATCTACTTTAGACATCAGCCTCTAAGGTATCGAGCTCATAGGATCTTCAAAACAATTCAAGGACTCAATTTTTATTTGGGCATTCCTATAAGGAAACTGTCACTCGATTCTTTAGAAGGCTGCCTCGAGAATAGGAAACGTTGTCGAAGGTAGGACGGTTATCACAACCGTTCATCGTTGACTGTCTCCAAGAATTGTTTAACCATAGTACTTGACGGAGTAACCCTCATGACAATTATAGTTCAAGCTTTGTAACGAAGTAGGAGCTGTCTAGATTTTTAGGGTGAATCTGACAAACCCATTCACTAAATCTAAGTCTAATCAACTTGTTGCTAGATTTTGTTTAGGTTGCTTGGTGGAGTCAGCTTGATTGTGTTTGCTTTCCTCTAGGGTCTTCGTAGTGATTCTTTGGTTCGAAGAAAAAAAATTGAGTATCCTTGGTCATTGGGTTATAGTTTATGCCCGATAGATATCGTGGTAAGAGAGGTCGCTTCATTAGTAGACAAACTCATTTAAGTAATCTTCTAGCCAATCTCTCTTTGAGTGACACTATGGGTGAAAATCTAGACCAAGCCAGGAATGGAAATCCACCTATGGCACTCAGGGATTACATGAATCCTACTAGAACATGTCAACCATCATGCATACGGTTACCCCACTCCACGACTCACTTCGAGTTGAAACCGAGCATTATCCAAATGCTCCCAATCTTTCGTGGGGTTGAGAACGAGAATCCCTACCACCATGTTAGGGATTTTGAAGAAATCTGTGCGACTATAAGATTCCCCAATAGGCCTGATGAAATAGTGAGGCTTAGGTTGTTCCCTTGCTCTTTGAGAGAGAAAGCAAAATCTTGGTTGTATGCCTTACAACCTCATTCCATTACCACATGGGAAGAATTAACCAATTTATTCCTTCTGAAATTCTTTCCCAAGCACAAAACCACCTCTTTAAGGCAAAGTCTTAACAATTTTGTGCAACAAGAAGGAGAGTCTCTCTACAAATATCTTGAAAGATTTAAAGAACTGGAACTACAGTGTCCACACCATGGTCATGAAAAGAGGTCCAGATTCTCTATGACGGACTAGACTATCCCACTACATCCATGGTAGAGTCATTTTGTGGTGGCAGTTTTACTTATAAATCCGTCGATGATTGCATGGATTTTCTAGAAGATCTAGCTGAGAAATCCCACCAATGGGAAACTTCTAGAGGACCTCCTACTAGGGTAAACCTTACTCCGAATAAAGGCGGCATCTATAGAGTTGACAAGTCTGAACTTAAACTCGCCACCATGACGAGAAGGATAGAAGCCCTAGAACTTGGTCAGCCTAAAGCATTAAGGGAGGATCCCACTCAGGTCATAAGTGTTGGAAATGAATCCATCTCTTATCCTTGCTCCGTTTGTGGATGCCCATCTCGTACAGGGAATAAGTGTACCCTATTCTTTGTTTCTGATGAAAAAGAGCATGTTAATGCTCTTTATCAAAACTCTAGGCAAGATAACCGTCAGAAATATGATCCTTATTCAAACACTTATAATCCGGGTTGGAGAAATCACCCCAATTTTTCTTGGTCATAGGGTCAAAATCAGGGTCAGGTTAGTAGTTCAATGAACCCTTCTGAGTTTAACGCTCATAGGAATCCTTATGCTCAAAACCAGGGTCAACCTAGTACCCAATATACTTCTCAAATTAAGGAATCTTTAGAGGAGACCATGCTTAAATTTATGTAACAGACCACCCAGACTATATCTAGTCTAAAAACCGAGGTAGAAGCCCTTAGGCAGAGAGAACAGGGTATGTTTCCTAGTCAACCAGAGCCAAACCCGAAGGGCAAACAATCAATGGACCAGGCCAATGCAGTAACCACCCTTAGAAGTGGTAGGGTAATTGACAATAAGGTAGGAGTTCCCGAAGATAGTGAACTAAACTCTGAACAACCCACCTTACCAACTAATATCCCTAGTAAAGAGCCTGAGAAGGCTCCTGAGTCTGATGACCCACCCATTATGCCTGAGTCGTATGTTCCTAGAGCCCCGTAACCTCAGTGTTTGGTAGAACCAAAGAAGAAATCTCAGTTTGAGGAGATAATGGAAATGTTCAAACAAGTTAGTATTAATATTCCATTGTTAGATGCTATTAAACAAATCCCGCTAAGTTCCTTAAAGACCTATGTACTAGAAAGCGTAAGATGAATGTGCATAAGAAAGTCCTCTTGACTAATCAAGTGAGCTCTATTATCCAACAAACCCTTCCATCTAAGTACAAAGACCCAGGAAGTCCTACATTACCATGCACCATAGGGGAACATGAGATCGAACGAGCATTATTAGATCTAGGTGCTAGTGTTAACCTTCTTCCTTACTCTGTGTACTTACAGTTAGGTTTAGGAGAAATAAAACCCACTTTTATAGTTCTCCAGTTGGCAGATCGGTCTGTTAGGCGACCACGTGGCATAGTGGAAGATGTTTTGATAAAGTTGGTGAATTCATCTTTTTAGTAGATTTCATCATCTTAGATACTGAACCAGTTGGTGATACCCAAAATCAAATTTCCGTCATTTTAGGACGACCATTCTTAGCTACATCTGATGCTGTCATATAATGTAGGAGTGGACTTTTAAGATTGTCTTTTGAAAACATGACTGTTGAGATGAACATCTTTAATGCTGGACTTTTCCCTGATGATGTTGATGATTTTAGCGAGATGAACCTAATAGATATGTTCGTTCAGGATTCTTTACCTGAGGCTTTATCCGAGGATCCTTTAGAAACACTGTTGGCTCATTTTGGCTTAGACTTTGATGAGGAGGGAAGTATCAATGAGGTGAATGCTTTGCTGGATTCTACCCCATTATTGGATACTGATAAGTGGAAATCGAAAGCTGAACCCCTCATTTTGTCCGAGCCAATTGACTCGCCAACTTTAGAGACAAATCAACTATCATCCACCAGTGAGTCCAGCGGTCCTTCTATCCCAGAGTTGTCTCCATCCACAAAAAAACCACCTTCTATAGAATTGAAACCTTTGCCTGACAACATAAAGTATTCGTCTCTAGGCCCGTCTGAAACTCTACCTGTCATTATTGCCTCTCAGTTAGAAAAAGAACAGGAAAGTAGACTGCTAGATGTCCTTAGAAACTGCAAAGAGGCCTTAGGGTGGTCAATAGCTAATTTAAAGGGTATAAGTCCTTTTGTTTGCATGCACCATATCTACCTAGAAGAAGATGCTAAACCATCGACTTAACCCTCACATGAAGGAGGTTGTTAGAGCCGAAGTCGTGATATTATTAGATTCGGGTATCTTATACCCTATTTCAGATAGCACTTGGGTCAGTCCTGTTCAAACTGTACCCAAGAAATCAGGCATTACTGTAGTCAAGAACGAGTTAAATGAGTTAATACCCACCAGGATGACCACTTGGTGGCTTGTTTGTGTTGACTACAGGAAATTGAACACGGTCACGAGGAAAGACCATTTTCCTCTTCCTTTCATTTATCAGATGCTAAAAAGACTAGCTGGGAATAGCTACTACTATTTCTTAGATGGCTATTCTGGCTATAATCAGATTCCAATAGCCCCTGAAGACCAAGAGAAAACCACTTTTACCTGCCCATTTGGAAATTATGCTTATCGTCAGATGCCTTTTAGGATGCGTAGTGCACCCGCTACCTTTCAACGATATATGATGAGCATATTTTCAGATATGGTAGAGAAGTTTCTCGAGGTCTTTATGGATGATTTTACATTCTTTGGCTCGTCATTCGATCAGTGTCTGCATCACGTCACACTTGTCTTGGTTCGATGCAAAGAGAAGAACCTAGTTCTCAATTGGGAGAAATGTCACTTTATGGTTCGCTCAGGAATAGTCTTACGGCATGTCATTTCTGAAAAGGGCATTAAAGTAGATAAAGCAAAAGTTGAGTTGATAAAGAGCCTTCCAGTCCCTAAAACGGCCAAAGATATTCGATCATTCTTAGGACATGCTGGATTTTATCGACGGTTTATTAAAGATTTCAGCAAGATATCTAGATCTCTTTGTAATCTTTTGGTAAAGGAGAACAAATTTGTCTTCGATGGTCCTTGTTTAAAAGCCTTTGAAAAACTCAAGCTTCTGCTTACTTCCGCCCCTATTGTCCAACCTCCCAACTGGAGTACTCCATTTGAGATCATGTGTGATGCATCTGATTATGCCATTGGAGTCCTGTTAGGTCAACGTGAGAATAAACTTCTTCATGTTATATACTATGCCAGTAAGACGTTGAATGATGCACAGCTAAACTACTCTACCACGGAAAAATAGTTGTTAGGTGTAGTGTATGCCCTAGAGAAGTTCAGATCATATCTCGTTGGGTCTAAGGTCATCATATTCTCTAATCATGCGGAATTAAAATACCTCCTTTCTAAAAAGGATGAAAAACCTAGGCTGATTAGATGGATACTACTGCTTCAGGAATTTGACATAGAGATTCGGGACAAAAAGGGTCCCAAAAATTTAGTAGCAGACCACTTGTCTAGACTTGTAGTCGAGTCTGTGGAAGACAAGTTACCCGTGAGAGAGAGCCTTCCTGATGAACAACTTTTTAGTGTCTCCCAATTACCTTGGTTTGCTGATATAGTGAACTATCTTGCTAGTGGTCAAATACCCAAACACTGGACCAAGCAAGATCGTGATAAATTTTTATCCGAGGTAAAACGTTTCTTTTGGGACGACTCATACTGGTTCAAGTATTGTCCCGACCAGATCATTAGGAGATGTGTTCCTGATGAGGAACAATCGAAAATCATCTCTTTTTGTCATGATCATGCATGTGGAGGGCATTTTAGTTGTAAAAAGACGGCCGCCAAAATCTTACAGTGTGATTTTTATTGGCCGTCTATATTCAAGGATACCCATGCATATTGTGTGGCATGTGAACGATGCCAAAAGTTAGGAAGCATTTCACGTAGGAACATGATGCCCCCCTTAATCTTATTTTGGTAGTTAAGGGTTTTGATGTGTGGGGCATCGATTTCATGGGTCCCTTCCCAAATTCATTTGGAAATCTGTACATCCTAGTGGCAGTTGATTATGTGTCTAAGTGGATAGAGGCGGTTGCTTGCAAAACGAATGATCACAAAGTTGTGATCACATTCTTAAAGGAAAACATACTTTCACGTTTTGGTACACCGCGGGCAATTATCAGTGACGGGGGCACACACTTTTGTAATAGGCAGTTTGAACTTTTAATGAATAAATATGGTATTACCCTTAAAGTATCTACCCCATATCATCCACAGACTAGTGGTCAAGTCGAGGTGTCGAATAGGGAAATCAAACGCATTCTAGAGAAAACAGTTAACATTAATAAGAAGGATTGGTCTTTACGACTAACAGATGCACTATGGGCTTACCGTACAGCGTTTAAGACCCCTATTGGAATGTCTCCATATAGACTAGTGTATGGAAGAGTATGCCACTTACCCGTTGAGTTAGAGCATAGAGCATATTGGGCTATCAAGCAATTGAATTTTTCGCTTGACAAAGCGGGTAGAGATAGAAAGTTGCAACTCGGTGAGTTGGCGGAGTTGAGAAATGATGCATATCAAAGTGCTAGGTTGTATAAGCATAAGATGAAAATGTTTCATGATAAAAATATTAATAGAAAAATATTTTCACTGGGTCAGAAAGTTCTCTTATATAACACACGTTTGCATTTGTTTCCTGGTAAACTCCGTTCTAGATGGTCAGGACCTTTCACGGTCAAGTTTGTGTATCCTTATGGTGCGGTCGACATTGAAGACAAAAATGATAGTGTCTTCGAAGTGAATGGACAACGGCTAAAACCATTTTTAGAGATGTTGACCGATACAGAGGACAATCCTATCGAAGATCCTGTCTATCCAAACTGATCCGGTATGATCAGTTTCGTCTGGCTGAAGAGGTTAAACTTAGCGCTTTTTGGGAGGCGACCCATGCATAGGACTTTTACATATGGTAATATCTTTCCCTCATCTTGTTATTTTTTCATAGTCTTCAGAATATTGAGGACAATGTTCGGTTTAAGTTTGGGGATAGGGGATTGAAATTTTTGTCCTTATTTTAAAAATTCAAAAGGGTTTAAATTTTTTTTCAAAATTTTTAATTTTTGGATTGGAAACGCGAGTCTAGTTGTTTTTGCTTGTTAATAGTCATAAAGTCTAGTTGGTTGTACTATGTTTTTGCTAAAGGTTTTTCCACGAATTTCGAGTCTTGAGGTTGTTTGTGCACTAGCCATGTGAGTGTTAGATAGGTGAAGAGTTGACTTTTCTGAGAGAACTTAATCAATCATTAGTGGAGACTTAACCTATGTGAGATTTTGAGCCTTTTTTGCTGTTTTGAGTGATCTCTTCTGAGCTAATTCTGAGTAGAATGAAGAGCTACTCAACCTCGCAATATTGAAAGAAGAACTCAATTGATCTCTTGAGTTCAAATTTTACAACCACTAGGGATGTCCCCAGGAAGCGAACCTTTCTCTTGTAGTCTGAGAAACTTGAAAGCAGTGTCAACTAGAGGAAGATAGGAACTTCATCCATCATTTAGAACTATGGGAATAAGGAATGAAGCAAAATGAAGAGAAATTTACCAGGGAAAGAATAATGTCAAGAAATTTATTTGTGTATTTGAGTTTGATTACCAAAAAAGTACTATGACAAAAAAATATCGAAAAATATATATATATATATATATATATATGTATATATCGAAAAAAGAAAGGAAAAGTGTTTTGTATAGTTGTGTTTATCCCTTGAAGTAGTTCTTAAAGATTTGAAGACGTCGAGTTCTCAAGAGTTCTAGTTCATCCTTAGTGTCCATTGACCTTTAGGAAGCATTGTTAGCAAGTTGATTAGGTGAGAAGAGTTGGTAAGCTTCCCCATCCCGTATTAGTGGTTGTTTCCTTTCTATGAGATCGGTCGTTCGAAGAAAATTTTAGTCCTTCTTTTATAATGTGCTGAGTTTTCTTTCATGCTCATACTCGCACATTGAGTGAACCATTGTTAAGTGACCTGAGTTTTTGAGTGTATGACCTTGAGGCAGTCGTCGAGGCGAAATGTATCGAGGTCTTGTCTTTTCAGAACCGAAATGATACTCATATTGGTTGGTCACGTGCACTTCGAGTTTAGATTACTAGTGAAGGGATTTTTAGCATTTGTATGGTCTGGTCAACTTGGATTTCATTTCTATTAACTTTCAAAAGTCTACCGGATAAACATTTTTAGTCCACATCATATTTAGACCCTTCTGCATTTTTGAGATTTTTGAATTTTGTGGGTATATTCATTGCAAACGCTCACGAGACAAAACTCGTTCTCTAGGGGAACCTAGAGGTTTAACGGCTTTTTGCACGTGCTAAGTGAAATCGTGATTCCCTACGAAAGTGGTGAACTGGGCTTAATTTTATTTTTCTATTTTGCTCGAGGACTAGCAAAATCTAAATTTGGGGATGTTTGATGAGACATGAAAATGTCCCATCTGAATCTCTTAACTCGGGTTAGTTAGTCTAATTCGAGCACTTACTCTGATGAATTATTTGTTTCTTTTGTTCAAGTATCTTTTACAGAATTGAACACGGAAAACGGATTAAATCGGGATATAGACACACTTGAGGGCATTGTGGTCATTTGGAGGTTAGGGTATTCTGGAAATTTTAGTACTCGATTGAAAAGAATAGTTCAAGATGAACACGGAGGCGAAAGTAGAAGTCGAATCGGAGTCCGGATGCTAAAGATAGAGCTAGTTAAAGTTTGGGTCAAAATCGAATCTTTCTGTAACACGTGGCACAGATCTATGAGGAGGGCGTGTAGCAATCTGACAGCGGGGATGATATTTCGGTACACTGTTGTGAAGAAGCAGGACGTCTCTGGCATTTTTCTAAGTTAATAACTCCATGCAACGCGGAGCAAGATAACTAAGTAGATTGCAACGATCTACCGACCAGTTCACTTTAACGGATACGTGGGACCATCTCAGGTTGCGTTGTATTGCTCATCACTGTCTCGCAATGCACTGAATCATATCTCACTTGTTTTATTTTTTCTATTTTCTTGTGTTCTCTTTCTTTGTGAGAGAGAGAGATTACTGAGAAAGAGAGAGAGAAAGATTGTGGAGAGAGAAAATACAGAAAGAGAAGGAATAGAATTTCAATCTTCTTCATTTATTTTCAATCCAATCGGTTGATTTAGTAACTTTTCTTGTTCTTGCCTTACTGTATCTATTAGTGAGGACGAGAAAACAGAAAGAGTGAGAAGAGATAAAGAAAACAGTAGAGAGAAAGAGAAAAAAACAGTGGGGAAGACGAGAAAATCCGTGGGAAAATAATTTTCTCACAGAGAAATCATTTCCAAGAAGATGAGAAAATCGTGTTCCCTTAGGGCGCGTTTGGCGGTTAGAAGGGAAAATCAGAAGGAAACCATTTCCAGCGAGAAAAAGTTTTCTCCCCTCTTGACTTCTTACTTTATTTTCTGATTTTTATCATAATTGCCATGAGTAACTAATTTTTCCATCTAGGGTTAGATGAAGTCTATAATAAGAGTTTTATCGATTCGATTTATATGCGAGTCAATTGAATTTTAGATTAAATCTTCATATATTTTAAAGTCTTTATTGTTTTTAACGATAACACTTTCTGGATTTTAGAACGTTCATGTTATAGAATCCGAGTAAAACAAAGAACTTAGTCTACTAAGGTATATACATCATCTTTAGGATTGTTACGTGGATGGATTCGAAAACCCTAGGTTCCCCTTTTCTGAATAACAACTTAATTGTTATTTAAAGTTTATTCGCTATTTTTATTTGAATCATCTTACCATCAATCCTCTTTTGAAATCTTAATAGTCTTAAGGTTAGAAATTGAATTTGACTAAGTTTCTGTGGATCGATCCTGTCTATCCGGGAAATTACAACTTGACACCCGTGCACTTGCGGGTGTAGACATATTTACGAAACTTTCTAGGCCCATCAGCCATTTTTTGACATCAACAATATCGGTGTCTAATTCTCACGAATCTCTTGTGTAACTTGTTTGCTTATCATAGTGGAAACCATCGTGCTATTGTCGCAGTGGAGTAGGTCTCACCAACCGAACCACGTAAATCTCTTGTGTTCTATTATTTGATTGTTCTTTATTTCCTGTTGCTTTTCTTGGATTACTCGTTATTGATCATATTAACCCCAAATTGTCGTAACAAGCTGGTATGAGAGCTAAGGTTTTGAGGTTTCTGTGAAGGCGAAATACGAGATAGAGAAGTTCGATGGAAGTAACTGTATGGGCTAAAATACGTCACCAAGAGTGCCCCTAGAAATTCACGATTAATGGGCTTACTCGGTGACCTAGTCCATGAACTAATGCCTAATGGGCCTGAACATTTATCTTCGAGCACCCCGAAGCAGCACCAAAGTAAAGAAGCACTTCCAACGTGGAGGAAGAGGTCCGCCCTCACCTCGTCACCAGACTGAAATATGTAACCACTTCCAGCCCTCGAAGAAGAGGTCTGCCCGCGCCTTCTCAGCAGACCTAAGTACGGAAGCACATGCCCTGGATAAAGAGGTCTGCCCTCAACTCCTCAACGGACCTCCTATCGTATATCCGTTGAAGAGACGTTACAGTCATTCAAGATGACAATATCCCGGGTATATCTCTTCATATGAAGGATAGTTATTGTTATTGAATATTCTTGAGTCGTGTAATTATGTAGAAAAATTTCGGGATATGAAGGATTGGATCTAGTTTGTTTATAGAGTTTAGCCAGATTGACTTTTGTTAGATACAGTAAGTTTGTAATTTTCGAAATGGGGCAGGTTCTCTCAAATTCAGAGTTGGTCGAAAGGACAGGGCAAAAAGAAGCGAGTCGATCCAAATTTCGGGGACAAAATTTCTTTTTAAGGGGAGAGGATTGTAACATCCCATGTTTTCAAGGTTAATTAAAGGACTATTTGACATTTGGGTCAAGTCAAAAGAAGGGCTAAACAACAAAGAGGACAAATTAGGGGGTATTTTGTAATCTGGCAAAAACCAAGGACTTAGTTGAAAATTCGACTGTTTAAGGGAAGTTTGAAAAGTAGAGATTAATTCAAAGCCAACACATGGTGGCGTTGCATGCAAGTTGATGTGAGGGTTAATTGAATTCTCAAATAGAATTGAGGGATTGGGCCAAACGCCCAAAAAGAAGAGGAAAATGTGAGGACAGTCCATGTCAGAAAACTCAATTAGGGGCAGGTCCAACAGGTTAAAAGGAAGGGCGGAATTACTGTTTTGGGCTTCGTTCTTTGAAAAATTACAAAAGATGCCATCCCACAAAACCCGTGCAAACTCACGTTCTTCCATTTCTAACATGACACGTTTCTTTTTCATCTTTGTCTCTTCCCAGATTTTAATTGAGTTTCTCTCTCCCATTAATTATCTCAAGAAAATTCTCTCTCTATATAACTACTTTATATATCTAAATTTAACTATTTATCTCTCTATTATTATTTTTCTTCTCTCAAGTTAGTTTTATGCTTTTTCCTCTCTCTAAATGCTACCATTGAAGAACTAAGATCAACAATATCAAAAATTACAGAGGCAAACAAAACAAATCCCAAAACAGACGGCTCGAAACGTAAACTATTTTACTGAAAAATGTAATAGATATTCCTTCTAATTTTTTTTTCTGGTTTTGGTAACAATTATGTTTTGATAACAAACTGTACAAAGAGAAATTTTCCTCATTTTTGGTAGTTTTTCATTGATTTGTTTCCATGTATTTTTTGGTGGTTTCCCATTGATTTGATTATCTCTATATTTTTTCTTCTTTTTAAACATATTTTTTCTTTCCAATTTGAACTTCTTTCCTTCTCTCAAACATTCTCTCCTTATATGATAGACAATTATAGGACATTCCTTTCAAAAAGTAAATTATTTTCAAGGAAAATTTATAGGACATTTTTCTTTGTACTGTACATTTTTTTTATTTAGTGGTCACTTTTGTACTGGGAATTATCTTCTGTACCGGGAATTATTTTATGTACTAGCCATTTGGTTATGTACTAGACACTTTCTTACTGGGAATTTTCTTGTGTACCAGGAATTATTTTATGTACTGGTCATTTGGTTATGTACTAGACACTTTTGTACTAGAAATTTTTTTGTGTGCTGGGAATTGTTTTATGTACCAGTCATTTGGTTATGTACTGGACAATTTTTGCATTGCGAATTTTCTTGTGTACCGGGAATTGTTTTATGCACCGACCATTTGGTTATGTACTAGACACTAGTAAAATTTTCGAAGGAAATTTAAGATGTTAGGTGTGACATTCTATGCATCCTACATTTCAATATTCCAACACAAAAGATGAGTAGTGAAAAATGATACAGGGAACTTATCAATGTATACTAAATATTTTTGTACACATTAAATTTCAATAATCCCTCGAGAAAAAATCCGTAAGACATTTTTCTTTGTACTGTTTTTTATTTACTGGACACTTTTGTACTGGAAATTATCTTGTGTACCGGGAATTATTTTATGTACTAGCCATTTGGTTATGTACTAGAAACTTTTGTACTGGGTATTTTTGTGTATACTGAGAATTGTTTTATGTACTGACCATTTGGTTATGTAGTAGACACTTCTGTACTGGAAATTTTCTTGTGTACCGGGAACTGTTCTATGTACTAGGCATTTGGTTATGTACGGGACACTTTTGTACTGGGAATTTTCTTGTGTACCGAGAATTTTTTTATGTACCAGTCATTTGGTTATGTACTAGATACTTTTTGTACTGAGAATTTTCTTATGTACCGGGAATTGTTTTATGTACTGGTCATTTAGTTATGTACTGGGAATTTTCTTGTGTACCGGGAATTATTTTATGTACTAGCCTGGGAATTTTCTCTCTCCATATTTCCTATTTTTATTCTTTTTCTGTACCGAGAATTCTTTTCCAGTTTGGAATTTCTCTCCAGATTTTTCCTATTTTCGCTACCTTTAAAGTTTTATTCCTTTTTCATATTAAGTTATTTTAGAGAGAGAAAGTAAATCTAAGGCTTTGAAGAGAAGAAGAAGAAGATGTGGTTCAACTTTGAAGTTGAGTTTAGTTTCGTACAAGTTTCTGGTGTTATCAATTGATCTTGAAATTGATTAATCAGTCTTCAATCAAGAAAGAAGAAACTAAGGTCTGAACTCTTTTAAAACTAAGTAAATCGATGGAAAAAACATTAAGAGAAAAAAAAGATGAGGTTTTGTTTTACTTCATGATTTGGATTAGAAATTTATTTAGTGTTTTACAATTATATACTTTTGCCAACAATTTGTAACTCTAAGTTGAATCAGGTTAGAAGATGATGAGCAATAGGTTCTAAGTGGAGATATTTTAGAGAGAGAAAGTAAATCTCCCATTAAGTTGAGAGAGAAACTGAGAATGAGAAATGTGAAAGAGAAAGAAAATGCGTTAATTAGAGAGAGAGATTTGAAAAGGGTAAAAAGAGAAAAAAAAACACACAACTTCCAAAACACCTTTTTACTTTGGATACCACAAAAGCTGAAATTTGGACCTGCACCTCATCTTTCATCTATGGTGGAGGAGAACCTTATTAACCCACTAATATTTGGTCCTCCAACTCAAAAAGTCAATAGAATTTTGAAATTGGATTATATTAATATTTAAGTGGATTTAAACCTAACAAACCCTATAAAAACAATTCATTTCATCTCTCACTTTACAAACCCACCGAACCAGAGGAAGAAGAAGATAAGAGGGGTTTGGGCAGTGAGTGTTGTGGTTCGACGTCTTTGTCGATTTCTTCACCTATAGTGATCCGAATTCAGTGAAATTTGTTCCAAGTAATCTAATGAGACATGAAAATGTCCCATCTGAATCTCTTAACTCGGGTTGGTTAGTCCAGTGCGTGCAGTTACCCTCATGAGTTATGTGTTTCTCTTGTCCAAGTGTCTTCTACGGAATTGAGCTTGAAAAACAGATAAAAGATAGCCATTTTGGTGGTAAGGGTATTCTGCTAGTCGTGGTTGATTTTGATGCTCGAATAAAAAGTAGAGTCCAAGACGAGCCCGTGGGTGAAAACGGGAGTCCAATCAGAGTTCGGATGGAAGAATTATAGCTAGTCAAGTTCGGGTCCAAACCTGTTGACCATAGGTCAATACGAATTTCTCTAGAGACACGTGGCGCGTAGATGGATAAATCTGACGGATCAGGAGGATCTACGGTACACTATTGGGCATTTGTGGGATCTCTCCAGTATTTCTCCTAGATGTTGCTACAATGCAACGCCCTGCAAGATAAGATCATAGTTCGCATAAGTCCGATGGATGGCGAGGAGGGCTCGTTAATTAGATCAATGCGACGGCCATCACCACTCTGACTCACGTGAACTCGGTAGCTCTGTGAAGCGTGATATCAACCCTACAACCAGCATGGCAGGCATTCATTGGTCGTAATCAAATCAAGGAACCATATATCTCTCTGACGTCTCTTTCCCTCTATATCTCATTTCTATCTTCCTTTAATATAACAGTAGAGAGAGAAATTTATTTCTCTTACAAACAGAGAGAAACCAAGACAGAGATGGAAAGAGATATAACCGAAGGATCGAGGGAGGGAAAGAGAGAAGGATTCGGCTGGATTTAGAGATGAAGATAAACAAAGAAATCAAAGATATTGGAGAATATATTCAGAGAAGAGGGAAAGATTTATGAAGAAGGAAAGTTGCAAACAAACTTATGAAGATCGAAAGATTTTAGAGAGAGGATCGACAACTCACTGTTCTTTTCACTTGTAACAGAAAGTTTTGAAGAGATTATTTTATAAAGAAGGAAATAAAGATGGAAGATATTCTAAAGAGAGAGAGAGGTGAATTCAGTTTTGATTCATCTCTCTATAAAAACAGAGCAGAGAATACAGGGAGTCTTCCTCCTCTCCTTCAAGAGCTTCAATAGAACAATTTAAGAGAATGAGAGGACCAGGGGATCCTTGGGGTTATTCTCTGTACACAGAAAGTCTCATAGAGAGAGAGTGAGGGGGGTGTTTCTCTTCTTATTAATTGTGCTTCATAGAAATTCTTAGAGAGAGAGAGATAAGATGCTGTAAAAATAGAGAGTTCATTTTCTTTGTGAGAGAGAACAGTGAGCGAATAGAGATTCAGCATTTCTTTCTTTTTCTTTGTAATTTTATATTGTATGGGAAGATAGAGAGAGAGGAATTGAAAACAGATAAGTGTTAAGTAATTCTTCATCTTTAATTTCTGGTGTTAGTTGTTTTGATTGAAGTAAAAAAAGAGAAATTTTGGTGGTGACGATGGAAAATTATTTTCCAATGTTTCTAGAAAATAATTTTCCTTAAGGGTGCGTTTGGCTGCCATAAGAAAACCAGTGAGAAAGTTTCATTCTTTTTTTCCATTTTCTCTCTTATTTCTTCATATTTGTTTCAACCTCGTATCATGATTGGCTAACCATCTCTATCTAGGAGTTTTGATGAAATTATGATCTTGCATGAATACTGACTTATTATCTTAATAATTTGATAAGCAATTCATATATATTGATTTCTGATAAATAGTTGTATTTCTTCGTCGATTGTAATTCTGAGTTGATTCGTCATATTTAGAGTAACATCTTTAATGACCAATGCTTCTTAGTTGATAGCCGAATTTTATATGTCTAATTCTTTCATTGCTTATGCTTCACAAATCTTGATTCATTATATTTAGGTTAGATTCTTTAATAAAAAATACTTGATAGTTGATAGGTAATAGTTAGAGTCGTTAATAATTGATTATATTGAGTCATAAGAGATATGAGATTGAAGTCGACGTTTATGTATGATTAGAATGGACTCGAAACCCTAGACTTCTCCCCCGTTGATCCTTACCGTTATTAATTGTCTTCGTTATTCTTATTATATTTTATCACCAAAAACCAACCTTCAACGAAAACTTGTTAGTTCTAAGTTTTAGAATAAGTTTTACTTAGTCCTTGAGGATCGACCCGGTCTCACTGGGGTTATTACTTGACGCCCGTATACTTGCGGGTATAGACCTTTTAGGATAACCTTCTAGGCCCATCATAATCTCATTCAACTTGTTCTACATATTTAGCGGTTCAGAATTTTCAATTTCGTCAAAATTTGATGGTTTTAGGATAGTTAGTTCGAATACTATATAGTTGGATCTGATTTCTTTTGGGTTCATAATTTGGAGCTATTTGGGATGGCTATAGTTAAATTTCTTTGAATGGTTTACGTTAAAGATCATCTTTAGGATGTTATGGGATATTTCGGGTGTCCATATATAGACGGGGTGCTGCCGAATTATTTTAGAGTTAATTCCTATATGGCCCCCTACTTTGTGACCAGCTTCCTTTATGGCCCCCTTTTTTCGTAAATTCAAATATGGCCCCATTTTTTGATGTAATTGTCCTAACTACCCTTCCTTTAAATCTTTTTTCAAAATTAAAAATAAAAATAAAATTATAACTCCACCTCATTTCCTCTCCACCACACATCTCTCTCCATGTCAACTCTCTCTCTCCACATCACCTCTCTTTCCAACTCACCTCTCTCTCTCTCTCCAACTCACCTTCATCTTCTGCGAATGAAGTCGCCGGCCGGAGATTTTTCCGACCGGTGACTTCCCAAAAAAAAATTTCTCTCATCTCTCTCTCTATCTAAAACAGACCTTTCGCCGAATTTTTAGAGAGAGGGAGATGAGAGAAATTTTTTTTTGGGAAGTCGCCGGTCGGAAAAATCTCCGGCCGGCGACTTCAATCGGAGAAGATGAAGGTGAGTTGGAGAGAGAGAGGGGTGAGTTGGAGAGAGAGAGGGGTGAGTTGGAGAGAGAGAGGGGTGAGTTGGAGAGAGAGAGAGGTGAGTTGGAAAGAGAGAGTGGTGAGTTGTACAGAGAGATAAGGTCGAGAGAGAGAGAGAGGGGGGTGAGGTGGAAATAACTTTTTTTAAATGTTTTAAATTTAGAATTAAGAAGGGTAGTAATGACATTTACTTGAAAATAGGGGGCCATATTTGAATTTACGAAAAAAAGAGGCCATAAAGGAAGCTGGTCACAAAGTAGGGGGCCATATAGGAATTAACTCATTATTTTACGCTTCGAATTTCATATTTGGAATAGTTTTGGGAATAAATTGGAATAGAGATGGTTACCTGAATTTTACCATATTTCACATGAATGAACAGTTTCAGTTATTCGAAGTCTTCGAGTGTTGGCGAATTTGTTTTATGTTTTAAGTTTTCATTGGTTTCTTTTATCCATTCTTTTGTTTTACGAAGGTTCTTAGTACCTAATGTTTCTATTCGGTTTTTGGTTATTCTTCCTTATCCCAGAGTATGCGAATGAGGAGGAATTAGGTCGCCTGGTAGGCAGGAGGTCTTTGGTGATGCAAGGACTAAGGTACGGGTTTTGAATCCTTTATCCAGCATGGTTTTATAGATAATGAAATGTGTTAGGTTTTACAGTTATATATGCGCCATTATAACTAGAGTTTAGGTAGCATGAAACTCAATTTTAAGTGATGAATTGAAATATGTTTGAACTGTTTTGATGCGATATGAGAAATGTTTTCTAACTGTTTTGCGATGATTGCGAACTACTTGGGATTTTTTTGTATGTACCCAACTGCGGATTATGTCAACCTACAGGCACGTAGCCATTGAGGGTAGATGACATGTGGACATGGGTGTGACCGGTGTGAGACCGGTGAGGTGGGCAACACTAGTCATGAGCTTGTGGGAGTAGAGTGCTTCATTTGCTGGCTATTGGTACTCGTGCCTCCAGTTCGAGGCTCAGGGGCGTACACCTAACCGCTCGCCTGGGAGGCCACATTGATTGGGAATCCCTCTGCTTTGTAGCGATATGACTCTTGGTTGTTCCACTTCTGTGTTTGATAAGATAATGATATGAATTAGAAAATAAGTTTTGAGATTGAATGAGAATATTGGTTTTGAGATATGAACGTAACTGATTTTGAAAGATCGCATTAGATGCATGACACGGTACCGAGGAGAGTGAGGTTCAGGTCCTTCCATGGGTATTGGGGGACGGCCATCTTATTCGAACTCAGTGATCTAAAACATATTTAGATACTTAAGGTATATATGTATCATGAGGTAAACTCTTCAATGATTGGGAGTTCCTTAGTGGGAGAGGGGCTTGCCGGCTAGGTGTAAGTCTCTTTCTCGAGGAGACGTTAGTGCATTAGTTAGTGCCTAAATGGGTAGGTACTATCTAACGCACTCTAGGCTCTCCTGAGGAACTCTCCTCTTAATTGGGAGCGCACCATGGGTGGGCAGCTAATCACTGCTATTGCTTGCTAGATTAAGGAAAATGGTTTTGTATATAGTATATATAATAACTGGTACGATAACTCGTTTTGTCATGATGTTTACAACTTATTGAATGAACTTTTGAAAACGTGATGGGTTTTGGATTGGTCTTCTACCAGTATAACTCATGTCGGTGAGTATTTTGACCCCCTACCAGTTGTTAGTGTGCAGATGCTTTGTGTAGCCTCGAGGCGGAGTGTGTATTCCGGCCGGTGAAGTTATCTGACGAGGCTAGTGGCGTCATTTTCTTTGGTTTTCGTTGATTGGCTTTATCGTTATTTCAAAGTAATGTAGTTATTTCAGTAACCAAACTTGAATATATATATACATACCACTTGAGTTGTTTATAAGTTGTATCGGTGTTAACGAGGCTTTGGTAGTTTTTTTTATGGTTTGGGTTTCGCCCCAAAACTGAGTTGAGTTTGTTTAGCTTTCGCTCCATAGTTTATTTTTGGTGTATGCGAATGTATGGTTTGCATGACAGGTTTACAAGTGCGACCGGTTCGATTTACAGAGGAGACTCTGTCGGATTTTTGTCTCGTCTGTGAGTTGTCGGGGTGTGGTCATGTCTATTTTGGGACAGGGGGCGTCACACAAGGTCTCTCCCTCTTTTCCATAGAGGAGAGTTTCTAGGCGGAGGGATTCTTTTGCCATGATCGCCCTCTTCCTGGCAACTCTTTAGAAGACGTATCCGGGGCGCAAGGGCACAAGTTCTACCTTGACCCATAAGGTAGGGGTGATCCAGATGCCGATCGAAGGTTTGTCGCCTGAGGAAGACGACTTGGGTGGTGTTAAGCTTTGTCTAGATTATCTGTATCGTTTCCTTGTGCTAAATGTTATTTATTCTTTGCAATATCTGAAGGAGTTGAAGGAGATGTCCTTCGACCAAGGTGACAATGCGAACAATTTGTCGGATAGGACAATTGATGTGGAAGATCATCAAGTCCGATTGATTTAGGGATCGTAGAGTTGTAGCTAGAGACCAACTACGATCGTCGAATTACGAAGTAATTCACGGCTAACTTCGATCGGATCCTACAACGGGTTACACATAAGAGTGACAAATTGATCTAGGATATGACTAGTGGGAGTGAGATATAATCATGGGAGTGTCCCATAAACATATCTCATAGGCCTAAAAAGGAATTAGGCAAAGATAGTACAAAAAGGCCAAAAACAGGGTTTTTGGGCCTAGACCGGTTCGGGTACTTCTAGGACTCGGATTGGGCTGAATTTTGGAGGGTTAGTTGCTGATATAATAAAAATTATATCTGCCAATTTTCGTGGTGTTTGGACACCTCCTCCTTAGGGAATTGAGAAAATACCAATAGTTGCTATTTTCGACTATTTCCCTAAATCTTATTCTAAAGGGTGTTTTAGGAAACCTAAAAGGAGGTGGATTCTTATTAGGGTTCTATATAAACACTCTTAGGGCAGAGAATAAGGTGTGGAATTTCTCTCTAAGCTTTCTTACTCTACCACATCAAGTAGAGAGGAGAAAGTGAGCTAATTCCCATTACTATCTATCTAGTCAAAGAAGAAGGTGTTCTTCTTTTCCAACCACCATTGGTGTGCTAGCTATACAACAAGGTGGGAGATCAAGTTGATTGCTCGTGTCCCAAGTAGAGGAGCTACACTTGAAGCTCTTGGTCTTCTTCAATCAATTCAACTAGTTCGAGGGAAAAGCGATTAAGGTAATCTACTATCTCCATTAGATTAATTACTAGTTTTGCATGTGATCCTGGGAATACTAGTGTAGACATTAGATGTCATATTTCCGCTATAAACACTAGTAGAAGGGTGTAAATCCCAACAGTGGCGTCAGAGCCTCTTGCTATTAACTAGTTTTTGCTAAGAATCGAACTAATTTATATGCTTGATAGTTTGAAAATTGAGTTTATAAAAGTATTTTAAAAGGTGTTTTTAAAAAGGTATTTTTAACTCATAATTTGATGGGATTCAATAAATTTTCAAATTGAGAATCACATTGATGATTAAAAGTGTTTTAAAAGTCTCAATTTGATTGAATTTCAAACTAATCCATGCTTGATTAAATTGATAGTTATGTTTAAAAAGATTTTAAAACATAAAATTTGATTAATTTTGAATTGGATTCAAAGATTTTTCAAAATTGATTTCAAAATTGTTCTTTGAAAAATTTCAAAAACCTAGATTTTGATCCAAAATTGGTTTGATTAAGAGTTGTTTTTAAGTTTTGGAAACTTTTGAAAAACAAAATTTTGGAATTTTAGAATTTTAGAAGTGTTCTAAAAAGAGTAGTTTTGACTTTAGGAAGCTCTCAAAACAAATTTGGAAAAATTTAAAAGTTTCTAAAAGTTTTAAATTTTTTTTAGAAGTGTTCTAAAAGGAATTTCAAAAATTTAAGAAAAGTTTTAAAAATTGGAAAATAGCAACTTAGAGTTGCATAAGAAAAAAAAAAAAAAAAAAAAAAATTTCTTTCTTTTTGGAAACTAGGGTTTTGAAAAACCCTAGTGTCCGGCCAGGAAGCTTCCTGGCCGGACCAGAAGCTCCTGGATGCGTCCTCTGGATGCGTCCAGAGCAGCTGCTGAGACGCGTCTTGAAGACGCGACCAGCAGCTGCGACAGAAGCTTCTGGACGCGTCTTGAAGACGCGACCAGCAGCTGCGACAGAAGCTTCTGGACGCGTCTTGAAGACGCGTCCAGAGCAGCTACTAAGGACGCGTCTTGAAGACGCGACCAGCAGCTGCGAAGGAGCTTCCTGGACGTGTCTAGGACGCGTCTGGGAGGTTCTGGGTGTCTCGGACTAGTCCGAGACACCTAGTGCTGGTCCGGTCCAGTACCAGACACGTCTAGGACGCGTCTGGTACATGGACTAGCGTCCTGGCTCCGGCCAGGACGAGACCAGGCCTTGATAGGCCTCGGCCAGGACATGCCGGCCCTATGGGCCGTGCTATGTCCGGACCTTGTCCAAGCCCTTTTTGGGCTTGGGCCGGGACTTGTCTAGGACTTGTCCCGGGCTTTTTCGAGGCTTTTCGGACCACGAAAAGGGACCATCATTCGAGTGGGAGTTTTTGCCAAAATTTTTTCCGATTCCAACCAAATAATTCCAAAATCAATCCGGGCCATCCAATAGCCCAAAACGGATTTCTCTTTAAATTGATTTATGAAATCATTAAGAATCGAACCAATATTTTTTCCGAAATTGACCCGGGCTTTCTCGAGCCCAAAACAGAGTTTTTCTTAAAGATGATTTTAGAAATCATAAAAGATAAAACCGGAAAGCACCACTAGTAGAATTCTTCGAATTTAGACTTAAGGTCCGTAATGTGACATGTGATGTCAACAAAAGTATCTCCCAAGATAATCATGCATATATAATTCTTAGCCTTGATATATTATATGATTGCATGTGATGTGAATGCGGGAAACTAGTATGGCCATAGATTTATTTCTTTATTCTTGTTTTAAGCATGGATGGGTGCATGCTTTGTAATTAATTTTAATTTCAAGTTTATACGATCTGCGAATCGTTAGAGTCTTGTAATTAGAGTTTAGGGTCTATGAGTCCATTGAAGAAACTCGAGGATGAAATCCAAAGGCGAGTGGGAGAAATCAATGGAGGTTCAAAGATGGCGATCTAAGACGAACCAAAAGGCGAAACAAGAAGAAAACCAAGGGTGATTAGATCTTCTAGGTTAGGGGTCATACTAGGATCCATGTCTGCTTGATTTACTTTCTCGCGCGCATTTACTTACTTATTTACGCTTTATGTCGTGGATGTTAGTTAGGCTAAATAGTTCACTATAACAAACGCCAGACTAGCGTAAAAGTCCCCAAAAGTAATCTTGAGTAATCGCCTATCCAGATTAAGACACTCGTTGCGCCCTTGTTCGAGGAAGGTGGGTCGGCCTTCGCAGAGTACCTCCTCTACCTTGGGACAATGCGGGTAGGTCTATAGAAGAGGCCTACACGTCTAAATGGTTCTACTCAACGAGATCAGCAAGAGAGTCTTGGATACTCGAGGCAAAAGGATAGATTAGTCATTCATTAATGAAATCTATTAACCAAGAGTCATAAGGTATGATCAGTGAAGGAATTCACTCACCCGGAACGACGGAGTCAAAGGGTAGGGCCTTCGTCCGCTTTACTTCGAAGAACTGGGGTCTTGGAATCACTTATTCAATCGGGGACGATTTTTATTGAATAATGTGGGAAAACTAATGTTTTTCAAAAATGATAACGAGTTTTAAAACTTTGCCATTTCTTTATGTAGTTTTAAGATGACACAAACGATTTCAACATTGAATCACACCTAAGGGAGGTGCTGCTCCACTTCCTAGAATGGAAGAATGAATCCGAGAATAATTCTCAGATTCAAAAGGAAGGTCACTAGAATTCCCAATCCCAATGTTGACTCATACAAGAGAAGGTCAAAAGCCATTTGCAAGCAATCGTATAACATTCTCTTTGGAAGAATAATGAATGCTAGCATAACCATTAAGACAAACTGAGGAAGAATTTCCCACAGAAGTCATAAATGGAGAGGTACGAAACCTCCAAGGCAATCTGAAAGTCATCCTAACGGAAGACAACAGAATACATCTATCACCCAATTCAATATTGATTGAACAAAGATAGATAAGACCTTAGATGAGTCACTCAGGTTGTTACAAACAAACTGAGCAGAACATACGGGAATATCCAGTCTAAGAAAGGTTCTTGAGATTTGGTACAAAGAATCTAAGAAATAGATTCAAAAGGGCAAAAGGATCAGTCAAGTGAGACAAACATTTGATCAAAGAAAAGCAGCTACCGAGTACATGATCAAGAGTATTTCTCATTACTGTAAATGTTTCTGAACAATGGCTAGACCATTTAAAAGGAAACTACCTTTAGCACCTGGAGGACAAAAGGAATGGAATTATGAATTCCGATTCCGTATCCTTGTTAACAAAGTTAAAAACAAGTATCGTAAAATTCCTTCATCAGGTATTTAAGACCAGATGAGCGGCTCAGTGGGAGCTCAAGGAAATCACATACTTGACTAAAAGAAGTAAAGATCCAAGAGGGAGCAGAAGCAGTAATGCTAGGGATGCTGAAAGGGATCGAAGTCTTCTTTTAGACACTGATCTAGCTTAGAACTTAATAGTGATTATTTTGTTCTTCTAGAAACGTCTGATGTTTTAAACCAGTGATAAAATTAACTGAAGGTTAACATTGATAATGGCTAAAATCAAGAGATTCAAACTCATTAAACTTCAGCATTGTCAATTGGGTCTTAAGGACTAATTGACAAAGTCACCCTTTTCAAAAGGCATAAAGACTAGTAATCTATTAGGACTCATACGGTGTTATGCAGACCTATAAGTTTACTTGCAGAAGCTAACGAGAGAAACTTCAAATACGTACTCTGACAACTTCATGAAGTATGGAAACGTACAAATCATAAAGTATAAGTCAGAATGTTTGAAAGGTTCAAACAAAGTACAAACCGAAGTAAAGAATCACTTTGACAAGATAGTGAAAACTTGAGTCAAACACTTGATAACCATCAAAGGAGTTGAGAAACAGTTTCCCAACTCTGCTCCATGGAACACATCCGACGGATGGTGGATTCAGTGGGAGCAATCGAACATTGCTATGCATAATTCGATCAAAGATGGGTTTAAGCCAGTCTTCCGAATATTTTGGGACATATTCTATAAACGATTGTTTTCACACTTACCAAAATTCCGTCTAAAGCTAAATTTGTAAAAGCATTACAAAACTAGCTAATATCTGACGCAATTCCTTTTTAAAAAGAAATTTGGGCTTCTTCCATAACCAATCAAGAGAACAAAGTGTTTGTTGCTCATGATAGTATTCTTCTAATAATTAGCACACCTAGTAGTCTGAGAGAAAACAGTAATTATTACAAGAATAAGTGGGAGAAAAGTACAAGTCGATTTAATTCGATCATGAGAAAAATCATGGAGGGTCATGAAGAACAATCATGAAACTTGTACAAGTCGATTAAATTCGACCAAGAGCAACAAACTGACTGCGACTCCTTGGAAAAGGAAAGGTTAAAGATATAATCTTATAAACCCACCGCACAAAAGCGAATGTCATTCGCCGGAGAACTCTCAAAACAAGTGAAAGTGTCTCTAAAGGAATATCTCAAAGTAGTTGAGAAAATTCCAAATTGTTGTTCAAAAGCCCTAAAAAGTCAAATCTCAAAGACACAGAAAATAAAGGTTTTTTCTGAAGAGATAAAAGACCTGCGCAGAAACGGAAACTGACTCTAGATTTTGGCTAGAAGCCAAAATCATCGTGGAATCCATATCTCGTCAAGACATGAAGCTTGATAATTTAAGTCAACAGAAGACCTAAATTGGTTTTCCAAAGTGGAAAACTGAGAAGGATGGAAACGTTCATGTTTCCCGAAACTAGACAAGAAGAATAAGATTCTTCCAATCAAGTTATGTCCACAAGCATGCTTCAGAAATCTATCGACGGATTAAAAGCACGCAAGAGTTAGAATCTTCGATTCAAAAGGCAACCAGAGAAATTTGATTCCTGGAGAATGAAGAAAATCTTGAATCACGAGTTTCAAGAAGGTAAGTGGGAGTAAACAAACCTTCCGGGTCCGTGTGCAGAGTACATACAAAAGATTGAGTACGACATAAGGTGTTGTATAACAGTAACGAACTGACTCAATAAAGGACCACACACAAAAGGATAAAATGCCATTTTGGGCATCTGAAGATCTATAAGCATAGATCAAAAGGATGATAGGATTAGAGAGACTCAGTACGCTGAGATGCTTGAGATCCGAAACAGAAAATCTAAGACTCGGAAAGTCTAAAAGAATTTCGACCCAAAAACTCATGACAGAGGGCGTTGCAAAACTCGGAGTCTAAAAGACACCGATGAGCTAGCACGCATGAGAGAGACATTTATGTTCGAAAACATAAAGTCAATCATGTTGGACATGATTAGCATTTAAACATCCGAATTCGGATTGGAAAACCGAAACACTACTTAGTACATCCTAGAAGGCTAAAGGATGAAGTAGTACAAAGTTGAACATGTCATCGTAGCAAACTTCCAGACATGGAAGGAAAGTAGGCTAAAAGTGTTTTAAGCCGGGAACTGTTGCAAATACTACACAAAGAATTAAAGGCCTTAACTCTAGTAAAGATTACTAGATATTATCAAGGTTGAAGATAGTAATCTTCAAATTAATTGATAATAAGCAAAGTTTAAAACCGACTACCACGGTAGTCAAACTAAACTGTCACCTTAGACATAGTATGAGATTCATACACAGTCTAAGGCATGAGGTATAATTTTAAACCTCGACAAGTAAAACTGAGTGGGTAAAAGGAGTTTTACGGAAGAGCCTCAGATTTACAACTCTCGTTATCAGAAATAATAAGAATTATTTCACCAGTCGTCTAAACTTGGTTTAGTGTTTAAACGACAGTCCATCGATAATAAAACGTTCCGAATAGGTTTGTCAGATACGTGATCTGATGAATGAAACCCTATTAAGTGAACTTGGAATAATTATTATCAAAAATCCCTGGTCCAGGTCATTGCATGGACAACAATGACTCACGAAGACTAGCACGGGAGTCGATGGGATAGCGCAGTTTCATGGGCTATATGAATAGTATATTCTATTCGACTACGTGGGTGTGTAAAAGGTTTATACACTGGATAACCCTCAAATGAGAAGTACATCATTCGTGATGAACGTCAATACTTCTCATAAAGACAATTGGAGAGATTCCTCAAAACATGAGTGCTCCACTCATCTTATGTAAGGAATGCCCGACTTTGGTTCCGTTAAACGCCGCGCCGTAAAAGGAGGTTATAAAGACGGATACTGGGAAGGACAGGATAGACATGAAGTTAAGTGGGAGCGCAAGAATGGATTGTGTCACCCTAATCACATTAGGTACAAAGTGTCTCAAGGCCACTTGATGAGTAGCAACTGAAAATGCGTGGCCGCGCTCAAACGGATTAAAAGTTAATCGTTTGTCTTTTACAGTTGTACTCGGATATCAAGAAAGTCTGAATGATGTGACGTATCAGATGGGATACTAAATTGACACGGGAATCGAGGCATTGCACTTGTTCTAAGTCCAAGTGGGAGTCTGAAGGAGTTGAAAGAGATGTCCTTCGACCAAGGTGACAATGCGAACAATTTGTCGGATAGGACAATTGATGTGGAAGATCATCAAGTCCGATTGATTTAGGGATCGTAGAGTTGTAGCTAGAGACCAACTACGATCGTCGAATTACGAAGTAATTCGCGGCTAACTTCGATCGGATCCTACAACGGGTTACACATAAGAGTGACAAATTGATCTAGGATATGACTAGTGGGAGTGAGATATAATCATGGGAGTGTCCCATAAACATATCTCATAGGCCTAAAAAGGAATTAGGCAAAGATAGTACAAAAAGGCCAAAAATAGGGTTTTTGGGCCTAGACCGGTTCGGGTACTTCTAGGACTCGGATTGGGCTGAATTTTGGAGGGTTAGTTGCTGATATAATAAACATTATATCTGCCAATTTTCGTGGTGTTTGGACACCTCCTCCTTAGGGAATTGAGAAAATACCAATAGTTGCTATTTTCGACTATTTCCCTAAATCTTATTCTAAAGGGTGTTTTAGGAAACCTAAAAGGAGGTGGATTCTTATTAGGGTTCTATATAAACACTCTTAGGGCAGAGAATAAGGTGTGGAATTTCTCTCTAAGCTTTCTTACTCTACCACATCAAGTAGAGAGGAGAAAGTGAGCTAATTCCCATTACTATCTATCTAGTCAAAGAAGAAGGTGTTCTTCTTTTCCAACCACCATTGGTGTGCTAGCTATACAACAAGGTGGGAGATCAAGTTGATTGCTCGTGTCCCAAGTAGAGGAGCTACACTTGAAGCTCTTGGTCTTCTTCAATCAATTCAACTAGTTCGAGGGAAAAGCGATTAAGGTAATCTACTATCTCCATTAGATTAATTACTAGTTTTGCATGTGATCCTGGGAATACTAGTGTAGACATTAGATGTCATATTTCCGCTATAAACACTAGTAGAAGGGTGTAAATCCCTACAATATCTTCTGTAATAGGCCCGACCACCCACAATCGTCTCGGTGTCTTCGATTGTAATTTCTTCTGTAATAGACTTCTTAAAAAAAATTATCTCTTTACTTTTCTTTTGACCTATTGTGTCTCCTTGATTCCTCGCATGTTGATTTATTATCTTTTTTTGTTTATTCTTCTTTTCTTCTTTCCGCTTTCTTCTGCACATACGAAACTTACGAAACAGACATATGTTACGGTTAGCCCTATGCTTACTTATGCTATTCTCTTAACTTACTACGCATGCTCCAAATGATCGCCCCTGCAAGAACAATAATAATTTAGACCTATTTTATCATGACATAGTCTTACTAATTCCCTCTTCAAAATAAAGCCTAAATTAGCCTTATATAAATGCTTTCGAATAACTCCTAAGTCTGGGTTATGCCCCTGGTCGTGGCTTTCGTGACTAAGGATATCTTTAGAGTCCCTGGTTGTTGCCTTAGCTATCAGGGTTGTCTTTAGAACCCCTGGTCGTTGCCTTAGCTACCAGGGTTGTTTTCGTTGGCTTGAGCGCAACTAGTTTAGCTAAGACTTCTCATGTGGCCCCTGGTCGTCGCTCTCGCTATCAGGGTTGTTTTCGTTGGCTTGAGCACATCTAGTTTAGCTAGCACTTCTCCTTGGGCCACTGGTCGTCGCTCTCGCTGCCAGGGTTATAGGTTAACTAGAACTGCTCCTTGGGACCCCGGATGGGGGGTCGCGTTTTACTCGAGTAAAGTGAGGTTAGCTAGGACTCCTCCTTGAGGCCTCTGGTTGTCGCCTTAGCTACCAGAGTTGCCTGTTTTGCCGGAGCAAAGAAGTTTAACTAGGACTTCTCCTTGGGATCCCTGGCGGGGGATAGCGTTTTACTTGAATAAAGTGAGGTTAACTAGGACTCCTCCTTGAGGCCTCTGGTCATCGCCTTTAGCTACCAGAGCTACCTGTTTTGCCAGAGCAAAGTGAGTTTAACTATCATAGAATGGTTTTGACCAAATCCCCTACGATTTGCCTGACTCTTGATAATATCTCTATTTATTGTTGTATCGTGTAGACGAGCTTACACTTCATCTCTTCGATCTGGCAAGTCCTAGGGAGCCTAGGGTGCGTTAGTGTCTTTATTTTGAGAAACAAACTTGAGGTGCTCCGCATTCCAGGGGTGTGTGAGGATTTATGTTGACGCGTTTTCTAATCTGTATGTGTCAGGTCTTAATATCTTTACTATCTTGTTAGGCCCTTCCCATGTATGAAAAAGTTTGACCGCCAAGGGTTTTTGGGTGAATTTGGAATTTCTCCACACCATGTCTCCTACGTCGAACTTTCTTATCTTCATGTGGGACTTGTGCTGCTTTGTCATCGTGTCTTTAAAAGCTAGGTTTCTTAGCTCTACTTGGTTTCGGACCTCATCGGTCAGGTCCAGATGTTCCAGCATTCGTTGTTCATTGGTTTCGGGATTAAAATGTTTAATTCTCAGGCTCGGCTTGCCTATTTCAACGAGCAGCACGGCGTCTATGCCGTATACCATTTGGAAGGGTGTTTCTCCCATAGCTCTCCGTGGCGTGATGCGGCAGGTCCACAGTACGTCCGGGAGCTCATCCACCCAGTTTTTGTTTTCGTGGCACTTGGTCTTAATGTATTTTACCAGAGTTTTGTTGGTTACCTCGACTGGTTCATTTTCGGCTGGGTGCGCTGGGCTGACGTAGGCCGGCCTGATTCCATATTCTACGAGGAACTCCTTCATTGCTTCATTTTTGAATTGAGCCCTGTTATCCATGACTAGAATCCTCGAAATCCCAAATCGAGTTATCACGTTGTTCCACAGTGCACCGATAATGTCCTTCTTTCAGATTCTGGTTAATGCCACCGCTTCCACCCATTTGGTGAAGTAGTCCACGATTACCAACAACATCTTTTTCCCTTTGGTTCCTACTGGGAAGGGACCTACTAGGTGTAGGGTTACAGATGTGTCTAACACACCTTTTCTAGTGTTTATTGGGGAATCTCAAACATTTAATGTTAACACTAGACTCCCAAGATCTTATTATACATGAACTAATCAATGAACTAGATATGGAAAGATGATTACCTTTAATCGCTTTCCCACGAACAAAATTTCGACAAGATTCGGAAGATCAAGAACTCCAATTGTAGTTCCTCTACTCGAGACACCGAGTGTATGACTTGAACTCCCGCCTTCGAGTTAGCTAGAACTCTCTTGAAGGTTGAGATGAAGAACACCTTCTTCTTGACTAGATAATCGAGAAAACTTATTTTCTCTCTTTTGGCTTTTCTCTCTAAAAGCTCTCTTGAATTGTCTCTTGATTTTTTTGTACCTAATTATGGCTTAAGGAGGTCTATTTATAAGGACCATAGAGAAGGTATTTGACCCAAACTAGGATTCCTAAAATATCTCCTTCAAACATATCTTTTCGTGTCCCATATGAAACCCTAAAAGGGTTTATGTGTGGCTGATGAGTCATGAAAATGCCTCATTTTAATCTCTTAATTGGAGCTAGTTAGTATATATCGAGCCGTTACTCTGATGAACTGCTTGATTTTCTTTCTCAGGTGTCTTTTATGGAGTTCAGTGTGAAAACGGATAAAAACATGAGAAAGACGCACGAGGGGCATTTTGGTCATTTGTTGAGTCTGGTGATTTGTCCACGTTTGTATTCAGATGAAGAGTAGAGCCCAAGACGAACCCAATGACGAAAGCGGAAGTCAAATCGGAGTCCGGACGAGCAATTTAGGCCAAGTCAAAGTTCGAGTCAAAATCAGTCGGGCTAAGGTCAACACAAATCTTTTAGAGACACGTGGTGTGTAGTGGAGGATGATCTGATGGCTCAGATGAGTTTCGGGCTACTTTCGGTTATCTCTAGTGGTATCTCGGGTGTTCCTGGTATCTAAGATACAGTGCAACCGCACTCACGATACTCCTGTATACTCGAGCGCATCTTTCATATCCGAGGGACAGATGCCCATATCGTCTTATTCTCTCTCGCCCGCGATGTACTGAATTAGTCTATCCCAACTGCCAGCGGAAGTTACTCGATTGGGTAAATCGATTTCTTTTCCTTCTTCTCTCGTCTCTATCTAATAACCTATGGAAAGATAATCAAAACAGAATTAGAGGGGGAAACCGAGAGAGAAGGATTGAAGAAGATTTTGGAGGGAATCGAAACAGTTTATCCAGAGAGACCCGAGAGAGAGGGATGGAAGAATATGGTGGTTAGTACTGTAGAGAGAGATTGAGGAGATTTAAACAGAAAATCGAGATTGATTCGAATCAAAGATAAAGGTGAGCTGTGAAAGAGAGGTGTTGGTGATTATAAAAGAAAGGAAACAGAGCACAAAGGAGACATCACCAGTTTTAGAGAAAAGAACAGGAGAGAGAAAATCATAACCGAGAGCTTATCATTTTTAGTTTTTTCTTGAATTTTTGATTTTCCTTTTGTAAACCTTTGTTTCTTAGTGAGAGAGAGAGAGATTACAGAGGAAGAGAGAAAGTTAGAGAGAGAGACAGAGAGATATTATAGAGAGAGAGAGACTCGGTTGTGATAAAAGTTTATCTTTATTTTGTTTTCGATTTTCTCTTTCTTTTTGGTTCCTGTTTCTAATGAGAGAGAAAGAGATAACATAGAGAGCGGGATTAAAGTAAGAGATAAAGAGAGAAACAGGAGGTTAGAGAGAGAAAGAAGGTTGAAGAAGATGAGAAAATAAATTTCCCAGAGGGAATCCATTTCCGGGCAGACGAGAAAATCGTTTTCCCAGAGGGTGCGTTTGGCAGAATTCTTGGAAAAACAAAAGGAAATCACTTCCTTAAGGCTCTATTTGGCTGCAAAATCAATAAGAAACTCAATTTTTCTACTTTTCTCCCACATTCTATATAGTTAAACTTCCATCCTTTATCATGAGTAGCTAAATCTTATCTATCTATGGTTTTAGATGAAGTCCATAATGAGAATGTTATCGTTTTGATTTATATGCAAGTCAATTTTTAGATTAAATCTTCATATCTTTTAAAGTTCTTATTGCTTTTAATGACAACATCTTCCGGATTCTAGAACGTTCATGTGATAGAACCCGAGTAAAACAAAGAACTTAGTTGACTAAGGCAAATACATCGTCTTTAGGATTGTCACGTGGACGGATTCGAAAAACCTAGGTTCCCCTTTTCTAAATATCAACTTATTTGTTTTCTTTTGAATTATATTTGCTATTCTTTTTATTTGAATCGTATTACCAATCAAACCACTTTTGAAAATCACAATAGTTTTAAGATTAAATTGAGTTTGACTTAGTCTCTGAGGAACGAACCGGTCTTACCGAGAAATTACAACTTGACACCCGTGCACTTGCGGGTGTAGACCTATTTAAGGTAACCTTTTAGGCCCATCAAGTTTTTGGCGCCGCTGCCGGGGATAGGTTTAGTAGTTCGGATATTGTTTGCTTGTTTTGTTCATTAGTTTAGTGTTATTTGTTAACTTAGACGTTTTTCTTTCTTTATTTTCGTAGTTTCTTATCTTTTCTTTTTTCAGGTACCACTTTAAGAGAAAAGCCCAAAAACAGGAACATAGGAGCGAAGGGGAACAAAAGAATCAGAAAGGAATCAGAAGGAAGAACGAAACGAGAGGAACATCCGCTAGCATCGTATTCTATCTCTTTCTTTCTTACTTGTGTGTGATTGGTTGGATAAGTTTTGATTTACATTGATAGCTTGTTTGTTAGTTCCTTGAGCATTGTGAGATCATGGCACGTTATTCTAACGGTTGGCCATTCCATGTTGATGATGATGATGACCTTGATCTGAGGAGTTCCATCACTACCCGACCTGGTATGACCTTCGGGGAATACCAGTAGATGAGTAGAAACGAGCCGGACCGACTTGGTATGACATTTGGGGATTATCAACGAATGTCTAGAAACGGTCCGATTAGTGAGTGGAGAAGACCAGAACCTGATCGATCTCGTATGACATTAGAAGAATACCGACAAATGTATAGAGATGGTCAAATTAGTGATGGATATGGTCTGACACCGAATATGTATGAGAGACCTTATAGTCCACACTATTTAGAGACCAATGATTTTAGAGGCAGGTATGATCCTAATATGTACGATGAGAGTTATGATCAAGAGTCTTCATTGAATTACACTAGTGAGCCTTATTATGAGGAGACTCTTGAAGAGTCCACGAGTTGTCTTAGAGAGATGATGTCACAATTTGCGACTCAAACGACGCAGGAGATTGAGTCATTGACTCAACAGGTAAAGATGCTTAAGTCACAGTTATTCGTCAACGAGGAAGGGGTTTCACCACCCCAAACTCAAGAAGGTACTAGGTATGATGACGAGGGTAATATGTCTAACCCTATTACTAAGTTAAATGTCAATGAATTTACAGATAGTACCTTAGAGCCTGAACGGTCTGATGACCTTGTCGTCTTGTTTCCTCCACCAGTGTCGTCTCATCATGATAGGACTACATTAGACGTTGATGTTCAGGGTGATGCCTCTACGAGCAAGTTTGAGGATGACACGATTCCGAACTATCCAATTTTTGACACTTGTAAGGAGTCAGTCTTAGATGCAATGCTAGGAAGGCCTGATATTATAACTGACTGCGAGGCTCCAGATGTCTTTGAGGATATTGATGACGTAGTAGTTAGAGACATGTTGGATAGTTCGTCAGACTATTTACCTAAGGAAACCATGGACCTTGACTTGGTCCCCGAGCATATTGCCTTACCCTTAGAGTCTAGTTCGACTTTCCACATGATCTCAAACTCGGTTGTTGATCCCTTTTGGGACATTTCAGACGTCTTTCCAAAGACGTCTATGGACATAGTGGATATTTTGTCCACTAAGCTTCCAGATGATTTTTTGCCTTCGACTGATATTTTGACTCTTCACATGTATGTCGATCCTTTTGATGATTTCTTTGTTGTCGTTCCTTCTATTTATACCTACTTAGTGGACTGTGCACCCACTAAGTTTGGGACTGGCTTGTTTTCTTCTATCGTCTCATGTGCACTTCGTATTCTTTATCTTTTTGTGAGACGATTAGCACCGGCATATAGCTTTCTTTGGGTTAACCCCCAAAATTTCCGTCTCTTATTGTATGATCTTTGACTGATTGAGATGGGTCTTGATGTTTGTGGGTATCATCTCTGGAAACCCTCCACGAGACAGAACTCGTGCTCTTGCGAAAATGATGCACCCGAAAAGGTTGCACACCCAAGCGAAGGTATCAAGTAGTAATCCGGCAAAGCCGGGATCAATCCAAGGATAGGAAGGTAGTTTGGATATCGAAGGGTCTTATTCGTCGGTTTAAGTGTTACTAGCTAATTAGACTAAGACGAAAAGGGAACAAAGGTAAATGGAGGGTTTAAAGATTGCACGAGCGATAAGAGAATAAAGCAAACAAGTAAACTAAACTAAACAATAAAAGTAAACGGGCAAGAGAGATTCGAGAGAAAAGTTCGGAGGAACAAGAGTCGGGAGACGGTAAGACTCGATTCGGGCAACAAATAAGCGAGAGAGGTGTCGAAGTCCAGGAATCCATAATGATAAACCTATGACTACGTATGATCCAATCTAATGTGTCGAAATACAATCGAAATTCGACTCCTAAAGTAGATGTCTCTAAGTACTACGTATATCCGGAGATCATACTTAGTCAAACAAACGTCTAAATCGGTTAATCCTGAGTCATCGAAAGTGTCGTCTAGTCGCCTAACTATGTGAAGTGCATGACAAAACACATGAAATTATGACTTAGACTACGATCGATATCGAATACTTCGTTTCGTCTATTAACTATGCGAAGTGCTTGACAAGACACATGAAAATACGATCAAAACGATAATCGAAATAAATGAACATCAATTTATAATCAAAACATCAAATCACATTAAACATAATCACGAATTCATCACATTTCATCTCATATAATCGACACACTAAAGTTAGCTAAACATGGTGATTAAATAGAAAATGAAAAGAAGATGATGAGAGAATCCCCCTTTTTTGATGTGGTTCGAGGCTAAGATCGTCGGAAAATATGAGGCTTTAAAGTGCAGCCGATCTCCCCTTAGCAAATTCTGGGTTCCCCATAGCGACCACCATCATCTTCTCCATTTAGAACACAACCTCCATTAAAGCTAACCCTAGCTTTCTCTCTCTAGAAATTTGTAACCCAAAATCAAATCAAACCATGTGGGAAGCTAGCCAAGATGATGGGGAGTAAAAGCCCTAAGGTTTCCGGCCAAGAAAGTGGCCGGAAACCCTAAAAATCCGGCAAAAAGAACTTCCGGCCAAGAAAGAAGAATTTCGGCCAGCAGCTCCCATGGAAGCTTCCCGTGCCCGCAACTGCGTCCCGTCCGTGCATCCCATGCTTGCAGTCGCGCCCGTGAAGGCGTCCCGAGCTGCAGATGCGTCCCTAGTGCCGGATCCCGAGCTGGAGCAGCAGCTACCCGAGCAGACCTGCTGTTGTGCCGAGCAGCTCTGCTGCTGCTGCCGTGCTGTCGCTGCTGCTGCCGTGCTGTTGCAGCTCTCCCGAGCAGCCCGAGCTGTTGCTCGGCCGGCCAAAGCTAGGCCGGCCTAGTGTGCTAGCCGGCCTATGCTTTGGCCGGATCCTTCTTCTTCTTCTCTCTTGTCTCTCTCTATCAAACCCTCTTTGATGAATGAAGAACCCTAACCCTCTTGCCTCTTTCTCTCTCCTTTCTTGCCTCCTTTCCAAGGTTGAAGATGATGAATAGTGTTTTCTTTACTACTTGTGATCCTTTCTTTTTTACTCAAAACCCTAGTCAATGTTTGACTTTGACTCAGACTTTACTTTGAACCATAAAGAGGGTGCCTCCAAGATTTTTCCTTGTCATCTTCTTTGGGCTTGTGTGGGCTTTGGGCTTGGTTTAGAAACCAAGCGAGTGCCTTCATCTTGTCTCTACATTTAAAACCAAAAGGGGGGTGCCTTCAAGAAAAGACCTTAGCTTCTATCTTTCACATCTTCCCCGTCCGAACTCCGAATTGAATTCCGTTTTCACCGTCGGACTTGTCATTAACTCCTCTTGTCGTTTGATTTGCTTGAAGTCCTTTTTTCTCGTTTTTGACACATAAAATGATAGTGACAATTCGTTCCCTTTATTCCGATTTACATGTTTAACTCCAAAATAGGTACCTGACATGAAAAATACATAAAATATTATTGATAACACTCAAAAAGGACTAATTAGTCTAAGTTAGGCTCTCCAAATGTGACATTTTTGTGTCACATCAGAAAGCAAGAGAATCAACGGCTAATTGCATAGCTCAATGCAATCGTGTGTACCCGCGTTAGTGGTCATTTTTATGGTCATGATCTTATGTGCTTCATTCTCATATCTCTTGTTGATCATAGGAGCATTTCTTACTTGTTTTGCTTCTGAGGCATAGCTTGTTCCAAGTTTGGGGATGGCGACGAGCTCGACATCAATTTGGAACATGTTCATACACGAGTCTCGGTAGTAGTATCTTTTATCTCCTCCGGCTATGGTAATATCTTTCCATTATTCTCTTTAAATTAATATGTCTTATCTTTTGGTGAGTATATGCTTGAAACATTGAGGACAATGTTAGTTTTAAGTTTGGGGATGGGGTATGACTTTCAGCCATGACCATGGGGTTTCAAAAGACAAGAGGGTTCAATAATTCGACCAAATTTGAATTTTTTTGGGTAGATTTGATATGACTTTAGTGGTATGCTTAAGTATGTTGACGCATGTGTTTCAGTTTTGGTGAATGTTATGCATGTTCTTAGTCTCTTTCATGAATGTTAAGTCCTTTAGTGTTTGTTTTCTGATCATATGAGTAGCATCCTAAGGAAGAAGAAACATTTCTGAGGGACTTATATTAGTCATTAGTGGAGACTTAAACCCATGTGAGATATCTGAGCCTTTATATTGTTTTCGAGTGTACTCTTCTGCGCTAACTCTGAGTAGAATGAAGAGCTACTCAACCTCGTAACTTTTAAAAGAGCTTAGACAATCTCATGAGCTCAACTTTCTTAGCCACTAGGAGTGACATCAGGATGGCGACCTTACTCTTGTAGTCCATGAAACCCGACAATAGTGTCAACTTTAGGGAAACGGATACTCCACCACCCATTCACATACTACTCCCGAGAATGAAGACATGGAAAGTATAGAAAAGGAATGTGAAACAAAGTGAGAATGAAGAAAAAGTTGTTTGTTGAGAATACTAGTGTTCTTGTTTTGTTATGAAAAAAAAAAAGAAAAAAAAAAAAAGTGAAAAGAGAAAAAAGATTGAGTTTATTTGTTATTTTGTTTGTGTTGTGAATAATAAAGTGTTCAAAGCAAAAGCTAAGTTCAGAAGTTGTTTGAGCGTTCGTCTTATTGAGGATGTCGACATTCTCGGGTTATCATCACTTCCATTTCATTACTTGTATCCGTTGACCTTTAGGAAACATTGTTAGAGGGTATAGTGGGTGAGAAGGGTGAGTGAATTTCCCCATTCCATTTTAGTGGTTATTTCCATTCTTTAAAGATCATTTCGTTCTAAAACTTGTTATCCTCATTTATTTTGTATGTGTTGAGTTTCACTTCATTCCATGCTCACACATTAGACTGAACCATTATTATCTATTTTTGAGTGATTTCATGTTTGAGAGTGTATGACCGTGAGGCTAAAGTCGAGGCGAAATGTACTATGATAGGAATCGAGGTTTTGTAACTTTGGACTTAGATGATGCTCATGGTGGTTGGACACTTACATTTTAGGATGAGATTACTAGTGAGGAGACTTTTAGCATTTATATGCGTTTATCGATTTTGATTCGCTTGTTTAGCATGCTTGAGTGTGTCATTGGTTGTCATTATCTTATTTACATCGATGTTGAACTCTTTTATCTCTTTGAAACTTGAATGTTGTGGGTATATTCACTGGAAACCCTCACGAGACGACACTCGTCCACTAGGGGTAACCTAGGGGTTTAACGGCTTGTTGCATAAGCTAAATGCAACCGGGATTCCTCCGAAAGTGAGTTAGGATTTTACTTTATTGTTTTGTTTTGTTTTGTTTTGTTTTGTTTTGTTTATTTGCTCGAGGACTAGCAAATTCTAAGTTTGGGGATGTTTGATGTGGCGTTAAAATACCACATAGAGATCACTTAACTTGGATGAGTTAGTTCGTTTCGGGTATTATTTCTAATAATTTATGTATTTTTTCTTGTTAGGAAGCTTATTTGGAGTTTGGCATTACATTCGGAATAAAACGAAGCAATTCGTCACATTTTGTCTCATGTGGAAGAGACCGGAGAGAGAGCAGACACCAGCGGCTTCACGGCGGCAAGAGAGAGCAAGTCGGCTGTTCTTGAAGGAGCTCGGAACAGCAGCAACTCGGAGAAACCAGATAGCACCATTAACACAGCTACAACTCGGAACAGGAACGTGAGCTACTCGGTTTCTTCATCAACCATCAAAGGAAGCGGCTCGGTTTCTTCATCAGCATAGGGACAAGAACAGTTCGGGTATTTGAAGGAGCTCGAGAAGAAGCAGCTCGGACAGCAACTCGGTTTTGCTTGAAACCTCCATTGAAGTAGCTCGGGTCTCCTTCTGCAGCTCGGGATTAAGGGACAGTAACAAGACCGCGAACAGCTTGAGACCAGCAAACTAAGCCGGACTTTGGCCGGAAAAAGCATATCTGATCGGACAGTTTTGTGGTGATTCCGGCCATTATTTTGGCCGGAAAGTTTAGGGTTTTTACTGTTCATTCCATTGCTTTGATGCTCCTTGTGTTTGATTGAGTTTTTGAGTTAGAACTCTTAGAGAGAGAAAGCTTTGGTGAGCTTTCATGGTGGATTTTTAGTTTGGAGGAAGAAGAAGGTACTGTTACTAAGGGGAACCCTAGTTTTCACTGAGGGGACACCTAATCTGCTCTGTTAAGGGGAAATCAGGATATTGCTAGGGGGAGATTGCCAGCACATACATATTCATATTTTCCAACTATCCTAGCCTCGCGCCATCATCGAAAAAGGGGGATTTCAATCTTAATTTTGTCTTACTTTATCTTCTTACTTTTATTATTTGTATCGCCATGTCTAGCTAGCTTTTGTGGTCGGATACTCGTGAAACATGTTTTGATGTGACAAAAGAGTTTTATTGCTTTTAATGATAAAATCTTCCGGGTTTTTAGACCGTTCATGGACTGGAATCTGAGTTAAATCACGAGTTCGTTGACCAATCCAAGTAAATGGGTGAAGTTAACTAACTTTTCATGCTTATAGATCATTAGTACTAGTCACTATCGATTTTGTGGATCGAAGTATCCCTCTCACTCGATTCTTGCTCGACTCTTCCCGAATCTCTCACTTTTAGATTAGATCGTTTTATTTGTTTATTTATTATAAACCAATCAAAACCTCAATTATTATCTTTTCGTTTTTAGTCTGAGTTAGTGACTGACACTTAAACCGGTGGGTTAGACTTTCTCGATATTCGTATTACCTTCCTATCTTCGTGGATCGATCCCGGTCTTACCGGGTTATTACTTGACGCCCGTATACTTGCGGGTGGAGACCTTTTATGGTAACCTTTTAGGCCCATCAGTGGCCGGCCAATATAAGCCTCTATGGGCTTTATGGTCGGCCCACACAAGGGGTCTAACCGGCCATGTGCTGGCCGACCCCTTCCTAAGGTCGGCCATCGCATGGCCGACCCCTTTATGGGCACCCCCGGGCTCGCTTTTTAGCCCGGGATTATGTACACTTGTCCGGACTCTTCCGAACTCTTTTTGGCCTCAAATAATGGATCCAATCCACTTATTTGCCACTTTATATCTAGTCAATATCTCTTCGTTCAAACCATCACTCTTATGTGTAACCCTTGTAGGGCCCGGTCTATGTTAGCCGCGAATTACCGAAGTTATCCGACGATCGTAGTTGGCTTCTAGCTAAGCATTACGACCCTTAATTCGACCAGACTAATGATCTTCCAAATAAGGTCATTATGATCCTATTCGCCAAATCGTACGCATTTTCATCTTGATCGAAGGACATCCCTTAGAAGGATACCATTCCTTCGGACCGAGGGAATATATCCTTCAGTCTCCCACTTGTACTTAGAACAAGTGCAATGCTCGATTCCCATGTCTTTTCATATCTCATCTGATATGTCGTACTTATCAGACTTTCTTGATCCCGAGAACAAACTGTCAAATCAAATAATTAACTTTTAATCCATTTGAGCATGCCATGCATTTTTCAGTTGTTTCTCATCAAGTGGCCCGGAGATATTTTATCCTGATTTTACTCAGGAAGACATATTCCATTCTTGTACTCCCACTCAATTTCATGTCTATCCTGTCCCCCCCCCAGCAATCCGCCTTTATAACCTCCTTTTACGGCGCGGCGTTTAACGGTGCCAAAGTTCGACATTCCTTACACAAACTGAGTGAGTACTCATGTTTTGAGGAACGATTTGCTAAATGAGAGTTATGACATCTCATGACTTGTTCTCTCAAAGTACTCTCACTTGGCGGGTTTCCAGTGTATCAACTTATACACCCATGAAGTTGACTTTGAATACTCCTATTCCCATAGCCCAAGAAACAACGCTATCTCGTCAATTACTCATGCTAGTCTTCTTAAGTCATTGTTGTCCAACCAATGACTTGGACTAGGGATTCTTATAATGGTGTGCTTCCATGTTCACTTAGTAGGGTTTCTTTCATTAGATCACGTATCTAATAAACCTACCTGGAACACTCCATTATTTTGGACTGTCATCTAAATTCTAAACCATGATTTAGACGACGAAATAAACTGAGTTTATTTCGGATAACAAGAGTTTGTAAATATTGAGCACTGCGTAAACTCTTTTACGTTTCTCAAATTTACAAATCTTTTTAGGTTATTTCTTCCTTAATCCTAATTCCTTAGATCCGTTCATCTTCCATGTCCATTCTGAGGTGACAGTTTAGTTTATGTTTTTCACTTCGCTTATTATTATCATGCTTCAGAACTCCTTCGTAAGCTATTATGGTAATGTTAGTTTCTTGAACTGAAATCAGCACTTCCCAAGTTCTAATTCTGGTTTCTTATCTAGTAGATTTAGCAACGACTCCCAGCATGAAAACTCCTTTTGATCTGTTCGCCCTTCCTAAAAGATTCTTATCTTTATTTTCAGAAGATTGTTTTTATGAGTTTCTTCAACTTCTGTTTTCAGAGACATAATTTTGAATGCTCTCAGCACTCTCAATCCTTTCTCTGACTTTCATGGGTGACGACATCTTTTGTACTCTAAGTACATTTTAGATGTGCGGGTAAACATCAATCATCTCCATGATCGATCTTATATTTTCCTGACATAAGTATTTCTCTCATGTTCTGCTTTCGCTTGTCAGGATTTTTAAATTCTGAGTTTCGCTAGGCATGTCTCATGTGAGATGGGTGGAAACTCTTCTCCAAGAGTTCTTGATCTCTTTTAAACCTTATTTTGAAATGAGTCTCTTCATCACTTTAATCTATTGACATAGATTGTGATGCCCTAATAAATTTACCCTCGTCTCTTGTCCTATTGAGTCAGTTCTCTAACTGTTTTTCTCAATCCCAGTATGTCTCCACATACATGACTTTGAAACGATCTTTTTTCACTCTCATATACCTTCTTGTCGAACAAGACTATTCATTCTAAGAAATTGAATCCGATTTAAATTCTTTGCGAATGTTAGAGCCCACTCCTTTTAGATCTCATCTCTTTAGACTCTCAGTCTAAACTCGGAGTAGTTTTACTATAGTTTCTGTGAATCTTCTCTAAGACTCACTCGGGTTTTTGAGCAATACCTTCTTAGTTTCTTTAAGAGGCATCGTGAGTAATTTCTTACTCTCGTTATGGCAAGTAACTCATTACTTCCATTACAGCGAGTAACTCTTTACTCCTATTTGTTGCTCTTTTGATTAGAAACTTCCTTCAAATGTTTTATTTCCTCCCACTTGTCCGATTATCAAAGAACGCTTTCTTTTTAATAGGACACCATCGAGAGCAACAATCTAATTGTGTTTCGATGATTTGTGGAAAAACCCCGTTATTCTTCGCTTGAAGAATCTATTTCTTAAAGTTCTTTAGACTTGGAATAAAAGATCATTTTAGAACTCTTCTAAAATCCATATTCGTATGGAATCCCTTTATTGACTATAGCTTTCTAGGTCTTAGTGGTATGGCTTTTTTGCATTTAGACTTTTGCTTTCGGAAGACTTTATGACTTTTAGACTTATGATCTTATCATAATCTTTTAGTCAGATTTGATCCTTACTTGATTCAGGTTTAGTCTACAAGACTTCCTTAAATCTAGTATTTAGTATATTCCAGTCACATTAATCACTTTCTTATGTCTAACATAAGCTTTTAGTGAGTAATTGACTTTTGAGATCTTGTTAAGTACATTTGTTTGAACCATGATTAACTATCGTTGAGGGATACGAGATCACTCAACTTTTAGCTTCATCCATGTTCTTTCAAATTTGTTTGACTAGATTAGAATGACTAAATTGGATTCTTTGGTATAATTCTTTAAAAGTTGAGTAGGCATCTTTTCAGAACATCATAAAATACTAAATATTTTATATATCTCCATAACCTCATTACAGAGTCAATGTTCGAAAAAGAAAAAGGAAAACTAAAACTAATTTAGAGTTATCCCTATGGAGTCCAGGATCCTTCTCTAGCTTTATGCAGCAACTATTGCTCCTTTTAGCTTTTGACAGGTTCATCTCCTTACTCATTAAATACTGAGCTTCCACTTGTTCCTGTCATTCATAATGAAAAGAACAATTTCAGGTATCCAATACCTTTTCTGGAATTGTATTTAATTGAATCAACTTTTAAAATGTTTTACCTTGACCGGAAACCACCTTTCCGTTCTTTTTATCTTCCAAGAATTTGGGACAGTTTTTCTTCCAATGGCCTATGTCATTGCAGTAGAAACAATTGGAATCAGATTGGGCACTTCTGTTTTTGGCAACTTGTTTGCCTTTCCATTTGCCCATCTTTTTCTTCTTGAATCTCTGCTTTCCTTCCTTTTTAAATCCCTTTTCCTTTTGAACCATCAGAATTTCTTTCTTAGGTTCCACCACTGCGATATTCTCTTCGGCTGTTTGGAGCATAGCGTGTAGTTCTTCCAGAGATTTATCCCATCCATTCATGTTGTAGTGCATTCTAAACTGACTGAACCCATCATGAAGTGAATGCAGGATAATATCAGTGGCAAAATCTCGGCCATGGTCGACTCCAAGTCGAGCTAGTTTCTCCAAATGACTAATCATTTTGAAAACATGTGGCCCTACAGGCTTTCCCTTCTCAAGGCCCATATCCAATATTGCCTTTGAAGTCTCATACCTATCCATCCTCGACTTCTTTTGGACCAAATTCCTAAATTGTCGAATCATGATGTAAGCATCCATATGAATGAACTTATTCTGAAGATTAGGTTCCATGGTTGCTAACATAAGGCATGTTACAGGTTCAGCCTTCTTTCGGGGACTTCTTTCCGAATCTATCTCCTCATCAGTCGAACCTTCAGTGATTATCAGAAGTGGCGTGTCTAGAATGCTTACCTTGTTTTCGAATCTGAGAACGAGTTTCAAATTCCTTTCCCATACAATGAAGTTATCTCCGTTCAGTTTTTCTTTCTCTAGTAGCCAACGGATGTTGAAGGATTCTTTGGTTGTCATAATTAAACTACATGTAAGAAACGCGAAGTGATTTAAACTTGTTATCCTGGCATAATTCCTGTATCCCTATAGTATTTTATATTTGTTGTCCCCTAAGAATAATATAATTCCAAGATCTCATTCCACCGGAATTAAGCGTACTAAGGCACTGCCCTTAATCCATCGTCCTGGGTGAGTAACTCCTTACTGATCATACTCCTATGAATCTTGGTTGACAAATTTCACACTTGTGTGTCAAATTGTCCTTTTGCCTCGAAATCCAAAACCCTTTTGCTGACTCGTTGAGAAAAACCATTTAGACATGTAGATCTCTGCTATAGATCTACCCGTATTGTCCCGAGGTAAAAGATGGCACTTTGCGAAGGCCGACCCACCATCGATGAACAAGGGACAACAGGTGTCTTAATCCGGGTAGGCATTTACTCAAAAAAAATTTGGGACTTTTTACGTAATTTATCAAGTTGCGTTACTGTGAACTCTGGCATAACCAATTATGATTTATTACGTAAAGTTTATATGAGTTTGCGTAAAGATTTCTTACATCTTTTAGTATTACTCTTAAAAGATCTCATCTTTTAGGTTATTTCTTGTTCGCCTACGGTTCGTACGGATTCTTATCCTTGAACCACCATTGAGTACTCCCACTCGAATCATGATCTGATCATTCGATTCGTCAATGGCTACTTAAGAACCTATACTCTAAGTATTATTCGGGCACTTTCACTTGTGCTTAGGAACAAGAATCGTTTACCTAACTAAAGGTATACTAAGCTACGCAATCACATAAAATATACATACATCCAGAAATATGACAATCATATAAGAGAAAGTATGTATCCTAGATTCGTTTCTAGGTTCGCTATGTCTCGTATAGCTAATTGTGGGAAATTGTGACATTCTTATGTCTAACGTGAGTTCTAAGTCTATTTTCGTAAAATACGGACTTATAACATGTTATGTTTCTTCCTTAATGATTTCCAAAATCGATTCTAGGAAAAACTCTGTTTGGGTCATCCGATGGCCCGGGTCAATTTCGGAAAAATAAGTTTGAAATTCAAAGTAAAAGTTTGAAAAACTCCCACTCGGGTCAAGATCCAAAATCTTCGAGTCAAACTCGAAAATGGACCCAAGTCAACTTTGGTAAAATCCTGGACAGACCCTGGTCAAACCCTGGTCAAATCATTGGTCAAAGTCCTGGTCAAACCCTTAGTCAAACCCTAGTCAAACCCTAGTCAAACTCGGTCAAGAGACCATTGACCAGTCAAGGATGAACCAAGGTCGGTCAAAGTCAAGGTCCGGACCCGGTTCAGCACGTTCCGAGCCGTGCCGTGTCCCTCGGGTGGACGCGTCCTGGCCCTAGGCCAAACGCATCCTATGGACCACAGACGCGTCTGGACGCGTTCTTTGGTCACAGACGCGTCTGTCCGAGTTCGTAGCATCTCGGATCGCATCCGAGATGCTAGGGATGTGTCGGACGCGTCCTGGCCCGTCTCGGACTCCTAGTCCGAGACGGCCTAGGACTTATCCAGACGCGTCTGGAGTCGGCCAAGAAAATCGCGTCTCGGTCTAATCCGAGACGCGTCCGAAGATATCGCAGGTCTAGAAGACGCGACCTTTCCGAGATATACTCGGATATCCCAGTCCGTGTCGGAATGGGATGCGTCCGAGACAATCTCGGAGTCCCAGTCCGAGACGGACTGGGACGCGTCCTGGTGCACGTGACTGGCCAGACGCGTCCAGGCCAGTCCGGCCCGGGAAAGACTTCATCTTCCTCCTATTTTTTTGCTGTCTCTCGATTTTTCTGCTGCTCCTTCATGGTTAAACTGCTGTTTTTCACTGTTTTTTATGATTTTCATCATCAAAACAATAGGTTTTCACCCTTTTTTGCTAAATTTCAAAACCCTAAAACTAGTTTTCGAAAACCTTTTTCAAAAAACTAAAGTTTTAGTGTATTAGGCTATTGAATCTACATCAAAAACCCTGATTTTCATGTTCAAATCTTTATTTAAAAAATGGTGTTTTCTAGTCATTCAAGCTCGAATCTTATTCGTCTAGTCAAAGATAGTTTCATGTAACCGACTCGTGATGCCACTATAGGGCAACGGATGTGTCTAACACACCTTTTCTAGTGTTTATTGTGGAATCTCAAACATCTAATGTTAACACTAGACTCCCGGGATCTAATTATACATGAACTAATCAATGAACTAGATATGGAAAGATGATTACCTTTAATCGCTTTCCCACGAACAAAATTCTGACAAGATTCGGAAGATCAAGAACTCCAATTGTAGTTCCTCTACTCGAGACACCGAGTCTATGACTTGAACTCCCTCCTTCGAGTTAGCTAGAACTCTCTTGAAGGTTGAGATGAAGAACACCTTCTTCTTGACTAGATAATCGAGAAAACTCCTTTTCTCTCTTTTGGCTTTTCTCTCTAAAAGCTCTCTTGAATTGTCTCTTGATTTTTTTTGTACCTAATTATGTCTTAAGGAGGTCTATTTATAGGGACCATAGAGAAGGTATTTGACCCAAACTAGGATTCCTAAAATATCTCCTTCAAGACATATCTTTTTGTGTCCCATATGAAACCCTAAAATGGTTTATGTGTGGCCGGCCAATATAAATCTCTATGGGCTTTAAGGCCGGCCCACACAAGGGGTCTAACCGGCCATGTGCTGGCCGGCCCCTTCCTAAGGTCGGGCATCACATGGCCGGCCCCTTTATGAGCACCCTCGGGCTCGCTTTTTAGCCCGGGGTTATGTACACTTGTCCGGACTCGTCCGAACTCTTTTTGGCCTCAAATAATGGATCCAATCCACTTATTTTCCACTTTATATCTAGTCAATATCTCTCCGTTCAAACCATCACTCTTATGTGTAACCCTTGTAGGATCTGGTCTATGTTAGCCGCGGATTACCGAAGTTATCCGACGATCGTAGTTGGCTTCTAGCTAAGCATTACGACCCCTAATTCGACCGGACTAATGATCTTCCAAATAAGGTCATTATGATCCTATTCGCCAAATCGTACGCATTGTCATCTTGATCGAAGGACATCTCTTAGAAGGATACCATTCCTTCGGACCGAGGGAATATATCCTTCACTAGGTCAATTACCCATTGCGCAAAGGGGCATGGACTTACGATTGGCGTTAGCTCGTTGGGATGTAGCCGATAATCGTTAGCATACCTCTGGCAAGGCTCACAGTATTTGGTGTGTTTCATGTAATCCTTCAGCATTCCTGGCCAGTAGTATCCAGCCAGGATTAATTTTCTGTCATCGTATTTTTGTTCATCTTTTGCCAAACAACTCCGTAAGGGATGGATTAAGGATTTCGGTATAGGAGCCATCCGAATAAGGTGTATCTCAAGGCTTTTCTGTGGACCTTCTTAGCTTCGCTGGCATCCTCGGGTAACTTCTGCTTTTGTAGATATTCGACTTATGGTCTCATCCACTCGTCTTCCTGTGCTATTCTAATGGCCATCACTTTTGTTGCTCTATCAGTGCTCCTATCTTCCAGTGTCTGGAATGTCACCCCGGGGATGGTGGCTTGGCCCTTAATCATTTTGGACAAGGCATCGGCCGATGCGTTTTCCTCTCGAGGGATCCGGGTAATGGTGAACTTTGTGAAGTGTCGGATCAAGTCCCTTACTTTCCCTACATACTTCACCTTGTGGATCCCTTTTACTTTGTAATCCCCGTTAATGTGATTGACGACGAGTTGGGAGCCGCTGTATACTTGGACGTTGGCAGCGCTAGCTTTTAAGGCCAGTTTTAATCCTGCTAGCAGGGCATCCTATTCAGCTTTGTTGTTTGTTACAGCGAACCTGAACGTGGTTGTTTGGAAAGTTTTCTCCTTTTCAGGGCTGATCAACACGGCTTCGGCCCCCCTCATAGCTTCGCTCGATGCCCCGTCTACGAAGAGAGTCCAGACCTGCTCTGGCCCTACGTCTTCCGCCGAGACTGAACACTCCATTATGAAGTCCGCTAATGCTTGTCCTTTTATTGTAGTGCGGGGCACATACCTGATGTCGAATTCGCTTAGCTCTCCGCCCACTTGGTCAGCCGTCCTGAGTCATCCATCTTCTGGAGTACAGTCCTGAGTGGTTATCGGTCTGTACGACCATTGTGTGAGCCTGAAAGTAAGGACGTAGCTTCGTGGCCGTCAAAATGAGCGCGTAAGCCAGTTTCTCTACGATCAGATAATTCAGCTCTGCTCCACCTAACACCTTGCTGACGAAATATACAGGGTGCATCGCTCCTTTTACTGTCTTGATTACCACTGCTAACACTACTTCTCCTGAGGTTGCGAGGTAGACAATGAGCTCATCTCCGGGGTTGGGGCTGACAGGTAGAGGTAATCCCATTAAGTGTGTTTTCAGGCTTTGGAATGCTTGTTCTGCTTCGGTTGTCCATGCGAAGTCTGGTACTTTTCGGAGGACTTTGAAGAAGGGGAGAGCCTTGTTCCCCATTTTGCTTGGGAATCTGGAGAGAGAGACCAGCATTCCAGTTAGTCGTTGGACGTCCTTTCTGCTTTTTGGTTGGGCATGTCTTTTAGCAACGTGATCTTGGCTGGGTTAGCTTCTATTCCTCTATAAATCACCATGAAACCGAGGAACTTTCCTGATGTTACCCCAAACGCGCACTTTTCGGGATTCAACTTCATGTTATAAGCTCGAAGCCTGTCAAAAGCGATTTTGAGATTGGGTATCAGATCTTTGCGGACCTTGCTCTTCACGATCGTATCGTCTACGTAGCACTCGACTGTTTTCCCGAGCTTTTCTCCGAATATTCCGTTAACCAAGCGTTGGTACGTAGCTCCGGCATTCTTGAGTCTGAAGGGCATCTATTGGTAGCAGTATAATCTTTGATCTGTCAGAAAGGTAGTATGCTCCTGATCTGCCCAGTGCATGGCTATCTGATGGTATCCTGCAAAGACGTCCATAAAACTAAGTAGTTCATGGCCAGCCGTGGAGTCCACCAACTGGTCGATGGACGGCAGTGGAAAGTTGTCTTTCGGGCAGGCTTTATTCAGACTGGTGAAGTCTATGCACATCCTACATGTGATGTTCTTCTTTTTCACCAGTACTACGTTGGCCAACCATTCTGGGTATCGTGCCTCCCGTATGACTCCTGAGGCCAAGAGCTTTTCCACTTGTCTTGCGATTTCGTCCTGCTTGTCTGGTGCGAAATTCCTTTTTTTCTGCTTCACGGGTTAGCTCCCTTCCCTAATGTTGAGCTTGTGAGTGATGACATCGGGGTCTATTCTGGGGACCTCGTCTGTTCCGAAGGCAAAAATATGGCGGTGCCCTTTTAGGAAGGAACTTAGTTCCTCTCTCAATTTCGTTCAGAGTACTTCCGACATAGGTCACCTCGCCGGTCTTGTGCCAGATCTGCACCGGTACAGTGAGGCATGCCGTTTTCTCCGCTTCCTCTTTTTCTAGTCTTTCTCTTCCTCAGGTCTCTCGACCTCGAACTTCGGCTCCTCCGGGGAGGGAGGTCCCGCCGCTGGTTCTTTGGTGGTGTGTTCCTCTGAGGACATGTCTGCCAGAAGAGCTTAAGGAAACAGTTAGTTTTGAAAAGTTATTGAAGAGAGTTCAGGTTACCGAATTGATGATTCTGCTGAGGTTTGCCCCTCCTTCTAGCGCCAAATGCTGATGTCAAAAAATGGTCTTCCGTTATGTCAGCATGAAAAAAGGAGTTGATGCATGACAGTCTCCGTATGATGGTATATTCTGTTATGTGAGGTGAGATTCCTGCGTTTGTTCCTGCTTCCAGCTCCGGTGCTTCGTCTCCTTGCTCCTGCTCCTTGTTCCTTCTCCTTGCTCCAGCTCCTGATTCTCGTCCTCCAAGCTCCTGTTCGTCAATTTCCAAGGGGGAAAAACCTGCAAAGGGTTCGAAAACCGCTCCGACGCTCAAGACAGTCAGCGTGTTCTTTGCAGTAAAAGAATGAATGTTGATTGATCCTTTTGGGGGCGAGTTATGAGAACTCAGAGTTAACTGTTATCTTCTAAGGTTTAGAGATCGTGTCCTATGAAGGACGATGTGAGGGCCCTTTTATAGGCTTAAGAGGCGGTAGTGATTGCTGTGGAGGGAAGTTTTCCCTTTATGTTTATCTCGGATCTGGGATAGATGAAAGTTCCTAAGTTCAAGAATCTTTCGAAGATATCTTGCCCATGTGATAGATCTTAGGGGAGAAGTTTCCTCCCTTAGACGCGTGAAGTCCAAACTTGCTTAAACACTTCGAGATCCGTAACCGACTGAAATCTTTGTAGATATTTCGGGATTAAGTCAGTAGGTTGCTAGTGCGCTTTTGCCTTCCCAGTTCTGGGCGTAAGGCATCGACCGAACCTACGTGCCCCCCCCCCCCCTCATTCCTATAGAGACTCCAGGGCTGATCCGTACATGTCGAGGGCGTTACCGGGCTGGTTTCCTCTAGCCGACCTCCCAGTTAGGGGGATATGTGGCGGATCATCAAGGATTCAGTTGTCATGTACCTTATGCCAGGTTGACCCAGTGGACTTCAGGTTTGATCCCGACTATTCAAACGTTAGTCAGCGTCTGGACATTTTATGCATCATCAGTTTGCTCACTTTATCTCTCTAGAGGTCAGACCTTATTTTCCATATCCCACGTGATTATCTATAAGGTCAGGATCTTAAAGATACCCACTTGTTTACGGTACATACCCCTGGACAAGGCAAACCTCTCCAGGGTTGTCTCATCCACAAGGCAAGCCTCATAGGTATTATCATAACCTTTCTTCAAACAAGTCAGTCTGTCCGTAGAGATCGAGCTCCGGCCACTCTACAAGTCGTGCCTAAACTCCGACCATTATCCAACCAACGGTAACATTCCAAGGTTAATACCCGCGTATACACTACTTCCCCTACAATCTTACTGACTTGACCATTGGAGCCCCCTTAGGCCGGCACCATCCCGGTGTCCCTTGGGACTTACGGTCACGTGTGTTCTTGTCTCTTTTGTCACAGGTTAAGCCCAAAGACGTCGTCAGTGCCTGCAAAAAATTAACAGGTCGAGGTTCGACATCCGGGGAACGACCCGGTCCAGCTAACTTTTTGACCCGCGATTTCTTACCCTCACAGTTTAGCGCTAGAAGAAGGGACGCGACTATAAATTACTGAGCTTACCCCGATGGCACAAAAGATGACCAACACTCCACTCGACATAGCATCTCAGCTTGCAATACTAACAACTCAAATGCAAGAAAACACGCAACGGTTCAAAGCTTTGGAAGAGGATAACATCTTGGTCAGAGCCGAGAATAAATTATTGCAGAAAAAAAATCACGGAGCTGTCTGTAACCGTACCGCTTTGAAGACCAGTTGCTCCTAGACAGCCAGAGCTGAATAACAAAGAGCGAGCAGAAAGGACTACCGAAGCAGAAGAAATGCATAACCAGCCAATCCTTCACTCAACAACTCCGGAATAGTCAACTAGGACAGAAGCAGGCGGCACTTCAAACCAACCAGTCACTCAACCCGACCTGGATGACAACCAACATCCAACAGCGCAGACCACGGCTGTTCTTTCTCCTTTAGTTACTGTACCTATGTTACGGACTAAGGGGACTTACATCCCGCAAAACCCGTAATATCCTAGAGATACCTCTCTAGAGTAGAGCTTTGCAAAAAGGTTAGCACATCTAGAGGCCTTACTTACACACATACCCGGGGTTCCGACTCCATTTAAAATGATTCTGCCGCAAAGCTATGCCGACTCACCCTTCGTAGACGCCATTGCTTTAGTTAGGATGCCTAGGAAGTTTAGTTTCCCAAATATGAAGATGTATGATGGTACATCTGACCCGGTTGACCACATTGCTTCTTACAAGCAACGTATGTTTACAGCTACTATACCAAGAGATCTAAGGGAAGCCTGTATGTGTAAGAGCTTCGGCTCTAGCCTCGTTGGCCTAGCCCTACAGTGGTATACCAGTTTGTTGGGTATTGATGGTGTCTACTAACGTTGTTAGCGGAATCTCAGACATCTCATGTCTAACATTAGTACGGTCCGAAGATCATCATGCATAAACTAATAATCAACTAAGAGTTAGAGATTACCTTAATCGTTAGTTTTCCCTCGAACCTTTCCAATCGCTTTGAGAAGACCAAGAGCTCCAATTGTAGCTCCTTTACTTGGGACACCGGTAGTCTACTTAATCTTCCACTTTCTAAGCTATCTAGAACTCGAATGGTGGTTTGATAATAAGAAGAACTACTTATTCTTTATTTGACTAGTTGATAGCTTTTGGGAATTAGCTCACTTTCTCTTATCTACTTGATGTTGTAGAGTAAGAAAACTCTTAGAGAAATTTCACACCTTATTCACTTCCTTAAGGGTCATTATATAGAACCCTAATAAGAGTCCCACTCAAATTTCGTTTCCTAAAAGACCCTTTTGAATAAGATTAAGGAAATAGTCAAAAATAAAAACTAGTTGCTATTTTCTCAATTCCTTGATGAGGGGACGTCCAAACCAGACCAAAATTTTCAGATCTAACCTTCCCTATTAAGGGAACCGTCCCTTCAATTTTCAGCCCAATCCGAGCCCAAAAAGTCCTCTTTTGGTTCCTGGCCCAAAACTCCTCTTTTGGGCCTTTTGTGCTATCTTTGCCTAAACTTGTTTTAGGGCTATGAGACATATTTATGGGACTCTCCCATGATTATATATCTCACTCACACTAGTCATATCATCCGATTAAATAGCCATTCTTATGTGTAACCCGTTGTAGGATCCAATCGAAGTTAGTCGCGAATTACTTCGTAATTCGACGAACGTAGTTGGTTTCTAGCTAAACACTACGACCCCTAAATCAACCGGACTTGATGATCTTCTTCATCAATTGTCCTATCCGACAAATTTCTCACATTGCATTTTTGGTCAAAGGACATATCCTTCAGACTCCCACTTGAACTTAGAACAAGTGCAATGCTTGATTCCCGTGTCAATTTGTATCTCATCTGATGTGTCACGTCTTTCAGACGTTCTTGATACCGAGCACAACTGTTAAAGACAAACGATTAACTTTTAATCCATTTGAGCGCGGCCACGCATTTTCGGTTGCTACTCATCAAGCGGCCTTGAGACACTTTTCCTAATGTAATTAGGATGACACAATCCATTCTTGTACTCCCACTCAATTTCATGTCTATCATGTCCTTCCCAGTATCCGCTTTTATAACCTCCTTTTACGGCGCGGCGTTTAACGGAACTAAGTCGGGCATTCCTTACATAAGATGAGTGGAGCACTCATGTTTTGAGGAATCTCTCCAATTTTGTCAATGAGAAACATTTGACGTTCATCACGAATGATGTACTTCTCATTTGAGGGTTATCCAGTGCATAATCCCTATCACACACCCACGTAGTCGAGTCGAATACTCTTGTCCCTATAGCCCATGACACTGCACTATCTCATCGACCTCACATACTAGTCTTCCTTAGTCATTGTTGTCCATGCAACAACCTGGACTAGGGAGATGAGAATAAATATTCCAAGTTCACTTAATAGGGTTTCATTCATCAGATCACGTATCTGACAAACCTATTCGGAATTTTTTATTATCCGTGGACTGTCGTTTAAATACTAAACCAAATTTTGACAACTGCGAAATAACAAATTTATTTCCAATAATGAGAGTTTGTAAATTTCAGCTTCTTCCGTAAAACTCCTTTTACCCACTCAATTTACTTGTCAAGGTTTATACCTTATGCCTTAGACTTGTGTATGACTCTCATACTTTGTCTTAAGTGACAGTTTAGTTTGACTACGGATGTAGTTCGTTTAAACTTTGCTAAATATCAATTAATTTGCAGGTTGGTTCCTTCAACTTTGATAATTGCTAGTAACCCTTTATTAGTATTAAGGCTTTGATTCTTTTGTAAAATTCGCAACAGTTCCCGGCTTGAAACACTTTCATCCTACTTTCCGTTTATGTCTGGATGTTTGCTACGATGACTTGTTCGACTTTGTACTACTTCAACATTTAGCCTCCTAGGATGCTCTTAGTAATGTTTTGGATTCTCCAATCCAAATTTGGATGTTTACATCGGTGTTCTAGATGTCTAAATGTTAATCATGTCCTACATGACCGACTTTATGTTTTGTACATAAATGTCTCTCTCATGCGTGCTTGCTCATCGGTGTCTTCTCGACTCCGAGTCTTGCAACGCTCTCTGTCATGAGTTTTTGGGTCGAAATTCTTATAGACTTTTCCGAGTCTCAGATTTTTTGAATTTGGATTCCAAGAACCTCAGCGTACTTGTCATCCACATATAAAACAACATATGTCATCCCGATAAGCAATATGTCATCCACATATAAAACTAAGAATACCACCATGCTTCCTTCATACTTCATGTAAACACATGGATCATCATCATTTTGAATGAAGCCATAAGAACTGGCTGCTTTATCAAAACGATGATTCCAACTCCTAGATGCTTGCTAAGTCCATAAATAGACCTTTGCAACTTACACACTAGGTCTTCTTGTCCTTTAGCAATAAAACCATCTGGTTGCCTCATGTAGATGTCTTCCTCCAAATGTCCATATAAAAAAGATGTCTTCACATCCATCTGTCAAATCTCATAATCATGATAAGCAGCAATCGCCAAGAGTACTCTGATAGACTTGAGTCTAACTACTGGAGAAAAAGTCTCCTCATAGTCAACTCCTTCCTTTTGTGTGAACCCCTTAGCCACTAGACATGCCTTGTAGGTCTCCACCTTTCCATCCTATCCTCTTTTTCTCTTGTAAACCCATTTGCACCCAATTGGAATAATCTGTGTCGGTGGTTTCACAAGCTACCACACTTCATTTTTGTACATCGATTCCATTTCCCGTTTCATTGCCTCTTTTCAATGTTGAGCGTCTACATCCTCCGTAGCTTCTTTGTCATAGAATGGATCTGCCTCAGGTTCTTCTAGAACCTTCTGAAAAGACTCCCCAAGGTATACTAATCTGTCTGGAGATTTTATGATTCTCCCACTGCGACGGAGCACGGGCTCACTAACCGAGTTAGGTCAAATTATTTCTTCTGGTTCATCGGTAACGGATGTGCGATTGAAATCACATACCATTTGTGGCTTATCTGCTAATAACTCATGAAGGATTAATTGGCTCCTCGGCTTATGATCTATCACATAGTCCTTCTCAAGAAAGACAACACTTATGGAAACAAGAACTTTCTTGTCAGTTGAACTATAGAATAAACCACCCTTGGTCCCTTTTGGATACCCCACAAAAATGCAGACCTCTGACCTTGGTTCTATCTTACTAGGCTTTCCAACTCGCACGTGTGTTGGACACCCGCATTTGACTTTGTAAAATAAGGGGAGTCCCACCTCTCAACCGTACAAGCATTTCTCAAAAATCTATTTTCTTTTGGTAAAAGAGGTTGAAGAGGTGAACACTCTTTTTCTACTTGTTTTTTGTTTTAACTAGAAAGGAAAAGGTTTTGGATTATTCTATTGGACTATCTTCTAAAAAAATATATGTAACTTATTTATATTTCTAAGTTCATTTGTTGTTTCATTATACGATGATTAGTTTAGGGCCAGATCACATGTTTCTGTATTAAGATTAATATTGAAAGTTCAACAGAAATTCTAACAGTGGTATTAGAGCTTGAGTTATGCCTAATTAAAATTTATTTTCTTATAATGATATTACTTTTAAATCTTAGACTTCAAATATATGATTTGTATATTTGTAAAAAACCTTTTAGTTGTACAAATCAGATTTCGTTAAATAATTATTTGTTATTTAGATTAGTATCAGTACTGCCATTTATTATAAGCAACGAAAAGGAAATAAAGCTTTGTTAGTTTCTTATTAATTTTAAAATAATTAACAAATCATATTAATATGATAAAATAGTTAACTAAATCTGATTGATTTGATAATAATTCTTGTTAATGTTGGTTTAATACTAGAAATTTGATAATCTCGTACCTTATGTGTTATTGTTTTAGATTAACCGTGGTATCGGGTTTTTGTTGACAATATGCAATGATAACTATTATCTTGTTTATGTGTTGAAACATTTAAAAAAAAACCTTACTTTCAGATCTGATTTAAGTATCCTTTGTAAGTAACGATTTATTTTTCAGTCCAAACTATGAAACATCAATGTTTACCAAAACAAATTCAATTTCATTTCGACATTTTTAAATTTGAAGGACTAAACAAATCAAATGGAACTAGTGATGTCAAAAAAACGTCAATCCTGGTTATTAGTCGTGAAATAAAGACTTGATGTTGAATCACGTTTGAGTGGTTGTTATCCCGTCTAGATGGATGAATCTGAATAAATAATACTGCTCATTTTGCTTCCGCTCCTACTCTTAAAAACCTGGGGGGAAACTACAAAGAGTTCGAAAACCTCTCCGACACTCAAGACAGACAGATTGCCCTATGCAGTTAAAGTATTGAGTATTGATCTTTAGGGAGCGTACATTGTTGAAAGTGATCAGATCCCCTTTTATAGGTTGATTTGACAGTGAGATTTAGACGGTTGAGATCCAGCGTGTTGTATTGCAACTACTATTTCGTACTTAGGGTTTCCTTTAGAATTTATCTCGTATCTAGATAATTAAAGGTTCCTTTGTTCAAAGATCTTTTGTAGATGTCTTGCCGAATTGATAGATCTTCTAGGAGATGTTTCCTCCTTTGAGACTCTTGAAGCCCAAGTTAATCAAACACTTAGGATAATAGCCGACTAAGATCTTTAAGAAAATTAGGGATTAAGTCGATAAGCGTGTTGCACGCTTCTGCCTTCCCATGTTTAGGGTGCAAGGCATCGGCCTAGCTCACTTGGACCCCCTATACTTCTTGTGTAACCCTGGGGAGACCTGGTTGTATTTTAAGCGAAACAGGGCTGAAGCTCCTTAGATTATCTTATCGACCTCCCGATTTTGGGCTTAGGTGGCAGACCTCTTCGGGCTTAGGTGTCTTGTTACCTAGAGACGGGTTAACCCCTTGGGTTTTTGGTCTTCTTTTGACTTCTTGACGTTAGTCAACGGGTGACCGTTTTATGTATCATCGAGAACCACATCAAATCTATTTTGATCTAAATATTATATGTCATTTTAAACCAAATCAAATTTGTTTCAATCAAAATTAACCGACCCTCAAAATTAACTAAACTAACTTGTCATGGAAGATCAAGATAACCCCAAATTGTATACAAACTAAAACCTAAATTTTGTCAAATGAACGAACGAAATACTAGAAACATATACAATATCCCAATGAACTTAAAAAATGGAGTGGCTCTAGATACCACTTATTAGTTGAAATTTAATCGTACAAGCGTACAATCCAAAAAAAATTATCATGGAATATGCAATCATTAAATGTAACAATCTACTTTGGATGTGCTCTCCACAATATTCAAAGAGATGAAATTAACCATGCTAGCATACCTTGATTCATAACTAATGGTAGTTTCATTTTGGTTGATCTTCCACTTTTTTTTTGGTTGATCTTCCACTTGGTTCTCTACACCCTTATTCCTCTCCTTAGAGCATCTCCAATGCAACACTCAACTTGAAAATTCAAATTGACACCTAGGGTTACTTGAGTTTTTAACAAAAAACACCCTCCAATGGATCACTCAACTTGAATCTCAATATGATGTGGCAAACATAAATGTTAAGATACTCAATACAAAACTCATTGTTGAGGTTTCTTTCGATTATATCGACATTTATTGTTGTATTTCTCTTGGCCCACATCATCATTTTATATATTAAAATAAAAAAACAAAAGTATATCTAAAGGAAATGTTGAGTTTTTTTAGTGTTGCATTGGAGAAGTATTTTGAATTGAGAATCTCAACAGTGTCAACTATGAAAGAGAATCTCAATTCATACTTGACACGATGGATTAGTTGAGCTTTTGTTGAGTGTAGCATTGGAGTTGATCTAATGATGAAGGGATTAAGTGTAACCTGCTTTTTAGAGAAATTAGAGTAGTGGCCCAAATGAGGACCAAACGCCCTAATAGATGAACTATACTTTTATTTTTAATTTGGTCCCTTATTAAATTACAAATCGCTTAATAGTATCTACACATTTATTACATGACCTTTTGATATCAGTTGATCAAGTCAATCCTTATTAGACCACATTTTGACTTGATTCCGTATTAAGATAGTCATCACATGACTTAACGTATATGAACCCACATATGTTTGATTTTTCCAACAAACATTGCTCGTATGAAATCTTGGACTACATTAAGATGTTGAGAAACGTCAATCTGTTGAGAAAGAAAGTCATGGAAAGATAGGTGTTGTAACAAAATCAAACAACCAAAAAAACTAATGAAAAGTAATCAATCAAATAGAACACAAAATGACGTGGTTCAGTTTGTTAAACCTACTCCACGACAAACAACGGCGTGATGGTTTCTACTATGATAAGAATAAAAAGTTACAAAGGATTCGTGAGAATGAATAAAATATTTCTAGGGTTTAAGTTTATATAACCGCTGAACCTGAATCCCGACGACTCTTTCTTTAAAGTTCCGAAATTTACATGGATAGCATTTACATTGATAACTGCCTTGACGAAAGCCCTGCTCTCCATACCAGCGCTGCTTCGGAAATCATCCTTGTTAAACGGGTTCAAAACATTGACTTGAAAGCGGGTTAGCAGGTCGCGAACCGAATTAGATATCAACCCATATTTAAGACACTTTCAACAATAGAAATGATAGTTCGAAAACATGATCATGTGACAGAGGAGAAGAAGATGAAGTCACTGAAATTAATTGTGCGGTAAGGAGAACTAAGATGATGGCGAAGATGAAATGAAGAAGAATAAGATGAATGGTTCTTCAAGATTGTGGAGAGAAACTGTTAACAAGAAAAAAAAAATTGTGGAGAGAATTAGAATTGAAAGAGAGACTGGGTGCTCTATAGGCCAACATTTAAACAGGGAAAACATTGTACGTGCCCCCGTTCATCTTTTTTTTTTTTTTTTTTGTTGAAAGAACCCCGTTCATCTCTATATGCGCCACTTCACACGTGAATTACCCTCAAAACTTGGTCGTAAAGGGCACCTATAGCAATTACAAGGAGGCTTATAGAAGATCTCATAGTCTAGATGGGCTTTAGGCCCAGTTATGTAGTAGTTAGATGACCCGAAGGGTTTCGTTACTGCCTCTAAGAGCCCAAGTACCGCGGTGTATGTTTTCATTTAGTTTTTATTTATTTTTTTGAGAATCCGACTACGATCTACATTAGTTGTTCAAGGCACTAATACATCATGAAGATGTGATGAGCACGATAACGGCCTAAATTAAACCAAGAACGAAAGAGGCCTAAAGCCCAACAGCGTGAAAGAGGCTTAAAGCACGACAAATTTATTTACTTTATTTATAGCCTAAATTACATGGGATAAATCTTGATGGCAAACTACTTCCACCGAGACTCGATCCCACGACCTCATGGACTTAAGAGGGACGTCCAACCATATAATGAATCTTAGAGTCGCACTTATTTATGTAAACAGATAGCAGAAGGGGGTTAGCGATCAGCCCTAATGGGTTTTGCCCACAATGTCAAAATAAGTACGAAAGCATATTATAATGTTTAAAAGCTTCCAAATGAGATTCTTCTTCAAATGTGATTAATCTGACCTACTTTAGTTTAATACTTCTTTCTTCTCAAATTAAGAGACCCAAACCTAAATTCTTACAAATTTTTCTGCTTGCACTTATACTCTCATTTGATGATAAGATTAGTGAGATTCCTATTTTTGGTTAAATTCAAATTAAATTTCTTTACCAAAAATAAGAGGAAAAAATTTGGATTTTGTTTAAAGCTCAAATTATTTTCAGTAACAATCCAAATTGTCTATGCCTTTGGATGGTATTTTTGCTTCCAAATTGGATGATATTTTTTTCTTCCAAATTAGATTGTTACCGAAAATAAATGCTTGAGGAGAAATGTATAATATAGAGATAAAGGACAATGTTGGAAATTTGATGGATTTTATATGATAAAAGAATAAATGGGTCTTTTATTTTGAGACAAATCAAAAGGGAAAGTGGGTCTCTTAATTTGAGACGGAGGGAGTATTTAATTTGACTGTCTACCATCACTTGGTGTGGTGGTTGGACACTCCTACGCATATGGAAGTCAAAATCAATTATATTGAATTTGAATATAAATAAGATATATGAATAAATGAATGGAGTCTCATACCTTTAAGATGGCCTTAAAAGTCTTTATATGACTCTTAGAATCTAAATTTTTTTTAACATGATAGTTACTGAACTTTATTCAATTCACGATGTATCCACACCATCTAATAATGTAATGGCTCTTCCGTCCATATCGTTAAAAGAAGATTTAGTCTAACTGAGAATACATATACGACCTAAAACTAATTTGCACTTCAAAGTACACCTAATTTTGTCCGCAGGCCTTTGAGAGTTTTGAAGTGAGAAAGACGTGGTCCATATAATAAGGATGTCAATAGTCAAAGCAAACAGTGGCGTATGATAAGTCATTGGATCGTTGCAATGATCATGTTCATGTTCACAAACTATTTGTACAACAAAAAAAAACAACTCTCCATAAATAACTCCCCCAGGAAGTAGCGCGATTTGGCCCTCGTTTCAAAGGAACCTTTTAATATTAAAATTTCTACATGGACTATTTCTAAATTCAATTAACTTCAGACTTACTCCAATGGACATCTTATGAAGTATCCTCAAGAACACACATATATAAACTACCGAAACGATGATATATTACATTAAACCAAATGACAAACTAAATGCAGGTCTTGTGTAAGATGTGTTGAATCAAAGTATTCACAATGTCACTATAGTATCTCAACAGCATCTTCGTCTTCATGATGCAATATTTCGATGTGGTAAAATGTGCAAATTCCAATTTGCGTTTTGACTTGCAGTTGACGCCTCGGGAGTGTTACGTGCACAAAAAATTTTGACTTTGATGAATCACCTTCACTAAAAGACAAAAAAAAAACAAAAATTGACTACCCGGTGACTCATAAGTCACAAATTAAATCAACATCTTTTGTACCCTTTCATTTCCTTGGATGAAATAGCATTAGATGTAGAGAAGTAGATTTCCTTTCCAATCAACTTGATCCGTCAAATAAATCATCACTTTCTAAATTACACAAGAATTTTGAACTGAAACTATAAGAAATTGTACAAATGAACGATTTTACATGATCACTACTCATCTATTATGTATACATAAACTATTGATACCTTACACTTCATGGAGGAGGTATTAACAGTGACAAAATTGATAATAGAGAGGACGAGGGTATAGGGCCGATCAAGCGAGCTCTCAGATAGCTTCCGGATATTTTTGAGCTCTTATCTACGGTATGAGTGCATATTACTACTCTCTTTATTTTTAGTAGTAGTTATTGTTGTTTTTGTAATCTCACTCTCGTCGACATCATGAAATTCCCCAGTGACCCTGCCCAATACATTATAAACATTATTAACTTTACCAGAAGTGTCATGTTACAAATCCGAGCATAATACAGCAGAACTAACGTAAACACGTAATTGAAGCAACTATGAAGGCTTAAGTTCCTTAACTAGGACCATTAAACAACAAAAACAGATAGAAACTCAATTAGAGTAATCTAGATTAAGAAATATAACTACAACTTTTAAACTACAGCGAACATAACCAATGACTGCAGTACCTAGTAAAATTTACAACCTAGGACACCTAAGATCCTTCAAAGTCCTTTTAGACATAAGATAATCCAAAAATATGAAGTTATGCTATGGATCACGAGATTTATAAGAAACAGGTAAACTTACGCAACAAGAAATGAAACATACTAACAAAAGAAAACTAAAACTGAAGTAAAGGAATAAACAAGTAAAATTGGAAAGTTTTTAGTGGGCTCCTCTTACAGCCTAGCTGGGGCAGGCCTAGACTTGGCTAATAAGCTGGATCACATCATATTCTATCACTTTCAAAAATAACTTCCATGACCCACTCTTCAAACATAACACTGTTGAGATAGCGGATTAGCTCAATCTCAGGGGTGGCTCTAGCTAATTCCAAGATGGCGCTTGATCCAAGGTTTAACAAATAAATAGGGTGGATGTTTCCTTTACTTTGATTTGTTCTCTTTCTTTATTAAACCAGAACCACATGTGGTTCGGCATTTCCTTTCTCCTTGAGAACTCTTCCTGTTCTCTATTGGGTAGTTTTAAAGGCGCTCCTTAATAGTGTTATTGGCGCCTCCATCAAGACAAAATTGGAAGGAGGATTGATGAAAGGATGCGCCAATAACACTTTTGGGGGGGTGCTTTTAAAACTTAACTTCCCTTCTTTCTCAACGAAGAGAAAAATGGTGTACAGCAGTAAGCGTAGTAAATTCTTTACAGTGGAAGCTGCTTCCGTAAATATACTGTATATATACACATAGCGCAAATATATAAAGCATATGCAAAATCACCGACGTAATAGGTCAGGATAGGGGTAGTCATTCCAGTCCTCAACTTCTTAGACCCTAAGTTAAAATAATTGTGAAGTTTTGAAGCCTATACATAGGCTAACAAAAATCATTCCTGACAAACGTTACCAAATACTCTCCTCCACCCTGCGTACCGCGTACCCGATTCTCCGTACCTGATCCGCGTACCCTTTTGGGTGGGTTCGCAGTCCAGTACCCCAAAATTAGCGTACCAGAATGTTTAGTCTTAATTAACAAAAACTTTTTTAATTAGCTTGTTAGATTGTTATGGAGAAAGATGTCTAAGAATAGGTGTATCTATTATAATTTATAAATGCATCATAAAGAGAATATATTGTCTAGAAAAATAGTCCAAAACGTACTGAAATAAAAAATGGCTTACCGAATAAGTATACCGTTACCATATTCGATATGCACATGGTAGCGTACCGCGTACCGGGTACCGGGACTCCTACCCCGTACCGGAGCGATCCGTGTACCAGGTATCCTTGTTCCTGACGGGTTCTAATTCCTTATTTTAAACAATGTAAAATGAACAAAGAAATAGTGGTAATATCTAATATCAACTAGAAAGTAACTAAACTTGGAAATTGGGTACTCCAAAAAGCAAATAAACTAGCCATGATCACTTTTTCTCTTACTTGTAAATTGCAGTTCTTCATGGTATAATATGTAAATTGGAGACATAAGTTATACGGAGATCAATAGATATATAAAGCATATCAGGCCTACAGAAATACCTTACATTTAACCAAAAAGATAGATATGACATACCTGTCGTATGACAGTCTGGCATCCCCAATCTTCCCTATAACCTTATTTCTTACTTTACGAACATAAATCTGTACTCACGACAGTAGATAAAATTTTAAAAAGGAAAAGATTTTTATCACAAGTAAAGGCGATCAACATAAAATGTAACCCACCTGTACTTGATCAATAGGTCCACTCTCAGGATCTCGGTTACGGTGAACAACGATCCCGTTGTCACATTTGTTCATGAAATGAGCACTTCCACTGATATCGTAAAGATTAGGAGGACCACCAAGCCATTGATGCAACTGTGGCGGAAATTTAAGGTAATCAAAGAATGAAGAAAACCCAAGTTGTTGAAAGAAAGTAGAGTGAAACTATTTTCTCCAAGGTAGCAATACCTGTCTTGGATGTGCTACAAACCAGACATGGCATGAATGATGTTGAGCAAACCGTTTGATCTGGGTGAGCATCTGACTTACATATTCTGTCTCAGTCCTGCCCCAGATAAAAATGATAATTAAGGTGCATATAGACAGACACAAATAGAACTAAAAAATCTTCCGATATTACATGATTACGTAGACATATAGCATATAGTGGTTCGAAGGGGAATACTATCTCAGTTCAAGTAGATAATCTGCTTAAAAAGGAACACATTTCCAGATTAAGGTTCTGGTTCTAAACATTTTGGCATCAGAATAAAAGATATAAAATATAAAAAAAACTCAACCAGAAATCGTGGATAGAACCCTTTCAGGCACTATCCTGTAGAAATAACTAGATGTAGGCACTATCCTGTAGAAATAACTAGATATAGGCCCAGAATACGGCTTCCTTATTCCTATAAAACAAGATACAACCTAAACCTGTGTTATTTTCCTGCAACATTATTGAAGGACGGTACTGTATTTCATGCCATATATAACCTGGAAGATATCGATGAAATATCCATTAAACTTCACAAAAGCCAAGTGCAGCGTAAGTTTATATCGTTCAGCTTTGTGTGAATAAAAGCTAATGCCGGATGGTTTACTGGATTAAATGACTTGTAGAATAGGATTGTTAGTGTATTAGCTTCATCTGATTGTTACAACAAAACGGTAACTGCGCCTTCAAGTATTAACTTAAATCAGAAACAACTAGCACAAGCATCATCAACTAGATTATAAAGTTAGCTAGAAGTCTATAATCATGGCGAAAGATTGAAACTGTTTCTAGTCTAATAAGCACTGTCCTGAAACAAAGACAACACTGACCACAAGGTGCTAGTCTTCTCATAAAGAGGTTGAAATCCAGGAGTGATAAGAAAGGACTCGACAAAAATGTTTTCGCGCAGAATGCAACCTTAACCGAGTCACTAGAGTGTGTGTGTGTTGGCCCATTATCAGCACATTTTGATTGCGATCATGGGTATCATTTATCTACACCTCGTGCCCCATTATTAGACTTGCCAAATTGAAATAGTCAAAAGGCTATAGCTAATAATTAGCGACCACCCAACCTAACAAAGTACAGCAGAAAACAACACATTCTAGCTTTTTGCTTAACAAGAAAGAGAACATAGGTTCCATCTTACATGGTAAAAGACACCCGGGAACCACTTAATGTGTTGCACAACAGAAGGAAGAAGTGGCCTTATGACAAAAAAGAATGCGAAAAGCAGAAGACTCACTGGCTTGGAGGGCGTTGATGATCCAACTCATTGTATGGATCAATCACAAGTCCACGTACCCCATGCCTAAGAACTGCTGCTTTAGCTAGCTCAAGAACCCATTTAATGGACGTTAGACAATCATCCTCGCATCTGTTCAGAAAATCAAGCCACATCAACCGAAAGGAAAAAAAAATCATTAAGGTTACATTAACGAGCTTATAAAACAATATCTAGAATCAAAATTCGGCATTTCAATATAGAACTATTTAACAACAATGTTCATCAGGTTTTCAAAAGTGAGATCTATAAAAATGAATTTAGGATCTATGCAGTGAGCTCAGTACTAGGTTCTGACTCTGCTGGGCCCGAGTCCCAAGCCTGCAGATTTAGAATTGGTTGGGCTCAGCTCAACCTACTACCACCATGGATGTTATCTAAGTCACTAAGTCAAACTCCAAACTTACCTTATCAGGAAAAAGGTATCATTGAGCCATTGCTTTCCTTGTTCAAACTCATCAGCAGTCATCCGTTCAGCAGATTCGGAATATCTGTGATACCAAAAAACAAACTTCAAGTCAAACAATTTGCTGTGCTTCATCCAAAATGTCGATATCAAGGAAACTCTATCATAATTGGCACCCATTCATATATTGGGAAACAACTCTTTGATGTACAATTATGAAATAGATCATACATATAAGTAAACACAATGATATACAAAGAAATTAATTCACCAGCTAAAAAGGTCGCCAATCAATTTGACCTGCATAAGATATATGGAAAGGCAAGTTTTCTTAAGGTAAGAAAGAGGGACGGTGCGTCACCCTCTTAAATTACTAGTTCAGGATGAGGTGGGGAGAGAATTGCAGGTTGCCATGCATTACCTTCGTGTTTTACTACATCTACTATAATCCTATTATAAAATATTGCCATTTAACATATAGTATACATGACAATTAATAAATCAAATGAAGAAACAAATGACATATTACAACATTATGTTATATATTTATTCACTTATTTGAATGGCCACCACTACAATTAAATAGGGATAGTCAAAAAGGCATGAAGGGGTCCTAGCCTTTTCCGTCCCTGGCAGAGCCACAAGATCGCCTTTAATAACTTAGATACGGTTGACAACGAAAAAGAAAAGACAAGTTATCATTCTTGGATTCACCTTGCACCAAAGAAGGGTCTTTTCAAGTGCTTCTCCAAAAGTTTCCTTGCATGATCCCGAACCTACAACACAAGTAATCATCAAATCCAGGAAGAGAAGAAAAAAAGAAGATTATGGACATACCGGCAAACTGAGAATTAACCACTAAACCCTATTCCATATTCTGCTTTTCTTTAACAAAGAAAATAATTTATACACTATTAAATGTGGTGACTAGAGTGATGTACAAAGAAGCTCAATTAACGTGTCATCCAAGACGGCCAAAACTATACCCATATTCGAAACTACAGGAAAATACACTAAGGCTCAAAAGTAAAAAAAAAAAAAAAAAAAAAAAAAAAAAAGCCTTTAACCCCACAAGCGTAAACATTTTATCTACTCGATATCTCATTATATTTATTGTTGTATACTAACTCTTCAATTATTACTTTTAGTTTCTTTCCATTAATATCCAGCAAATAGTGTCCAAGCAACCACTTTCGAAGGGTATAAACGTACTCCATAGGGTGAAGAAAGACAGGGACATACCGATTGATAATAAAATGAAAGTGTCGAACTGAAGTCTGTCAATCAAAAGCCTAATATGGCAATAAAGAAGCCAAAGCACTACAAATGGGTGTTAGTCAGCAACGTGCATATCTAATGCATTCAGTCTTGCTGAACAGGCTCCCAAAACGTCTAGGAGCTTTGGTACGTTACCAGTCTGTTTGATTCCAACATCTCAAGTACATATTGATAACGTGTAACTAGAATACATTCCCTCTAAATATTTTCCATATATATCTTGTGGAGTTATGTCGTTTGAAGGTAAACCACAAGAGAGAATGCCGGTCAAGTGACGAAAAAGAAGTACGAAATCTCACCTTGTTCTCCATTGAGCAAAGTGCAAACTTCCAACCTTCTTGTTCATTAATATTACATAAAAGAGCATCAATCCACTCACTCTTGCCCGAATTTGGGACACCAGTAACCACGGTCAACTCTCCTGGAACAATCTGTACAACAAATAACACTGAACAAGTTGCAAAAATAATATCCTTATCACGACGAGATGATTTGAATTTTTAACGATTTGACATGCATAACCCCGAACTTAAGAGAGTCAAGTAATGATCTTCTGCAAGGATAATAACTTCACATAGAGATTGTTTGAATCTCAGCTCATTTTGAGATTTGGTACTTTCTAATTTATGATAAAAAGGAGAAAAACTCCTTAAATTTTAAAGGGGAATCAATGTCCTAAAAGTACCAACTTGCATCCATTAATAATACTGCTGTTCCAGAATGGCTTAATATTTGGTAGACACGGTCACACGGACCGGACCCCAAGGCAAGTATATTATCCTTATATGAGTCAGCTATGGGATCATATCCCTTAATTGGAAAGCACGAATTTTCACAGTATCCTTGACTACAATTCAAGGATCACATAATTTGTTGCTTTTTGCATAAGATGTTTGATTGAAACTTCTATTCAGCGGTTCACTAAAAGTTAGACTGCAGCCCCATACGAGACTAATCGTGGATTAAAATATAGTCAAGTTAAAAAAAATACTTCATGGGTGAAACCAAGTAGAAAGCAACTGAGAGGTTGAATTTTGAGAAGGGCGGAAAGGACGATGTAAGTCCTTTGATGTGACACGAAAATGTCACATTTGGAGAGCCTAACTTAGACTAATTAGTCATTTTCGAGTGTTATCAATAATATTTTATGTGTTTTTCTTGTTTAGGTACCATATTTGGAGCTAAACATGAAATTCGGAATAAAGGGAGCGAATTATCACTATCATTTCATGTGCCCAAAATGAAAGAAAAAGACTTCAAGCAAATCATATGAGAAGAGGAGTCAAAGACGAGCCCAACGGTGAAAACGGAAGTCAATTCCGAGTTCGGACGGGGAAGTTGTGAAAGAAAGAAGTCGAGGTTCGGTCTTAAAACAAGGATTCTATGAAGGCACCCTCCTTTGGTTGTAATTCTAGAAGGCACCCTCTTGATTTCCAAGTGAAGTCTAAAACCCAAGCCCAAAGAAGATGAAGAAAGAAGAGATTTTGGAGGCACCCAATGGACTCAAGTTTGGGTCAAAGTCAAGGTTGACTAAGTCTAGGGTTTGAGTCAAATACACTATTCATCTTCTTCTTCAATCATCATTCAAGAACCAAGTAAGAAGAGAGAGAGAGAAGGAGGCAAGGGGCTAGGGTTCTTCATCATTTAGTAGAGTTTGAGAGAGAGAAAAAGAGAAGAAGGAGAAGGAGGAGTGCCGGCCAAGGCAAGGCCGGCCTAGCCTTGGCCGGCAGCAGCTCGGGCTGCACGGCAGCAGCTCGAGCTGCTCGGGAGAAGCTGCTGAGCAGCACGGACGGGACAGCAAAGGGGCGGCCATGTTAGCAGCTCGGGTTGGTGCTCTATGCTCGGGACAGCAGCTCGTGCTAGCTTCCAGCAGCCGGACCAGAACAGACGGACCAGCAGCTACCGGAGCTCGGGGATGCACGTACACTTCACGGGACGCGGCCACAGCGAGCTTCTCGGCACGGGACAGCAGCAGCCGCTCGGAGCAAGCTCCCTTTGGCCCGGATCTAGCTATTTTGGCCGGGAACTCCATGATTTTGGCCGGATCTTGAAGCTTCTTTGGCCGGATTTTTCTATGGTTTCCGGCCATAATCTTGGCCGGAAACCATAGGGCTTTTACTCCCCATCATCTTGGCTTGCTTCTCATATGTTTGATTTTGATTTTGGGTAAGAAATCTTTAGAGAGAAAAAGCTTGATGAAGCTTTAATGGAGTTTGGGTGAAAAATGGAGAAGATGATGGTGGTCGCTATGGGGAAATCTGATTTTTGCTACGGGGAGATCGACTACACTTAGAGACTCATTCTTCTCGACGAACCTAGCCTCGAGCCACATCGAAAAAGGGGGATTTCTCTTATCATTTCTTTTCATTTATTACTTATTCACCATGTTAGCTAAATCAAGTGTGTCGATTATATGAGATGAAATGTGATGAATTTGTGATTATGTTTAATATGATTTGATGTTTTGATTATGAATTGATGTTCATTTGATTCGATTATCGTTTTGATCGTATTTTCATGTGTCTTGTCAAGCACTTCGCATAGTTAATAGACGAAACGAAGTATTCGATATCGATCGTAGTCTAAGTCATAATTTCATGTGTCTTGTCATGCACTTCACATAGTTAGGCGACTAGACGACACTTTCGATGACTCGGGATTAGCCGATTTAGACGTTTGTTTGACTAAGTATGATCTCCGGATATACATAGTACTTAGAGACATCTACTTTTAGGAGTCGAATATCGATTGTACCTCAACACATCAAATCGGACTACACATAGTCGTAGGTTTATCATTATGGATTCCCGGACTTCAACACCTCTCTGACTTATTTGTTGCCCGAATCGAGTCTTACCGTCTCCCGACTCTTGTTCCTTCGACTCTTCTCTCGAATCTCTCTCGCCCGGCTACATATATCGTTTAATTAGTTTATTTGTTTTCTTTATTGCTTATTCAATCAAAACCCCTTATTAATGTTCCTTCCTTTCCTTTTTAGTTTAAGTTAGCTTGAAATATCTAGACCGAGGGACAAGACCCTTCGATATCCCAACTACCTTCCTATCCTTGGATCGATCCCGGCTTTGCCGGATTACTACTTGATACCTCCGCTTGGGTGTGTAATCCTTCAAGGAAATCTAAACACGGCATAAAAGATATGGTTTTTACTTTTCCATATGGACAACCACTCAAGCAAAATAAGTTGTAGATTATGGTTTAATTGCACAGACCAGCATCTGAATAAGATTGCTGCTCGGCAACGCAAATTGGTAAAGCATTTACAGTCAATTCTGGAACTGTGTGTTATATTATCTTAATTCTTATGGTAAAGCATTTTCAAAAAAATTATCTTAATTCTTATCGCGTATAGGAAGCAGAAATTTTAGATTATGAATATCACATTGTAAGACGTGTTAATAAGATACACGAATAAATGAAATATACGACAAATATGAAATTAAGAATATGAAGTGCAAAAGCTTTGTATTTGTGATAACACAAACTCTTAGGTGAAGTAGATGGTATTGCTAAATGGAGCACCCTATTTGATAGAGATGAAAGGCAGCAACTGTTTAAGGCATATGGGATAATGGGAGACGTCAAAAGAAGGATTCCAAGGCCCAAATTCTAATTTGGCGTGTCTTACATGAATGGCCCACTTAGAAACTTCAATAATGTGGGCTGGTCCACATGTCTTTGTGGAAATTCTACTAGTTTCTAGGTATTAATTAGGATGGCCAAGTGTCTTTAACGTATTTTAGTCTCTTTAATGTCTTTAATGTGTTAATTTCTCTTCAATGTCTTAAATGTCCTTCATAATGTCTTTAAGTGTCCTAGGAGTTTAGAAGTTCAAAAGTCTAGAAGTAAAGATATCAAGGGTGGGTTTTATGCCTACTATTCCTGCTGTTTGAGGACAGACAGAGTATTCCAGCAGCTATTTAGCTTTATGTATTTGTGTGAGCAAATATCCCAAAGGTGTGATGCCTAAGGGCACTAGGAGTGATTCCTAGCTTGTACTAGTGTGATGCTAGTGTCTATCTATAATATAATCAAGTTTTTTTCTTCATCAATTTCATTTTCCCATTTCTGTCCTACATCACTATTGCTATAAGTTTCAGTTACTGATTAAACAATGAATTAGTTTACGGAGTTACTCTTCAATTAAGGGGATAAATAGATGATATGCAAATAGTATACTTACTCTATATAAATCGTTCAGATCCCTCCACCCAGTTGAAACTCCAAGTTCATATCCCATACTGCAATAATAATATGCATCGATTTCGTCAAAGAAATCTCTGAAGTTGAACAAGCCTCGTATTGGATATAATTCAGCCCGGTCAATAACATCCCTTAATGCATGTGGTCCAAAACTCATGAGTACCTGCGAGCAGAAATTGGGAGGAAAATGACCCAATACATTAAACAACTAAAGCAAGACCCTTTTAAGATCATAAGAAGATATAATTTGTGTAACACCTTAGTTTGGGATTTAAAAAAATTGGTTGAGTCAGAGCAGGATCTCCCGAGTCGTTTGATCTAATCTAGTTATAGAGAACTAATTCGGATGATTTTAGTAGTCGTTAGTTAGTGCTCAATGCGTTTTAAATTTTCTCTAGACTTATCCGAGATTTGGACATCACTTGGACCTCGATTGAGAGTCAAAGTCGTTTACCGTTACCGTTGGGCATTGATCTAGTTAAGATGTTTTTCAGTAAGAGGGACTAAAGGATTTTCCAAAACTATATTTTATTGATCATTCAAAGTATTGCATGAACTTACATTTAATTAGTACTTCAAAAAACAAGAAATTGGGTTGAAGACCCAATTTTAAAAAACTTTAAATTAAAAAGATAAATTATATTTTGTTTGGTTAAAAACCCAAAATTTGTATTTTGTATAGTTAAAAACCCAAAATTTGTATTTGTTTGGTTAAAACCCCAAAATTTGTATTTTATTTGGTTAAAACCCCAATATTTATTTTAACCATTTTGCACGTTGTTGCAAACTTGTTACGAAGTTGTTGCAAACATGTTTTAAACCTCTTGCAAGTTGTTGCAAATTACGAAATTACGTAGGGAGCTGAAGACTAAAAAATACAGAGTGATCTTTTTTCACCGAAGCATAAAATTTTATAGGAAGTTTTGACTAATTTCCCTAAGAAAATGGCTTATAATTAAAAGGGAACTAATTAAGAAATAATAGATTCATAATTATGATTGATGGTTTCAAATGGTTGGCTTAATTATTATTACGTTTCATTTCTCATTTGGTAACAAAAGGGTTTTAGTTACTTGGAAAGTTAAATGTTGTTATCCAAGCCAAGATTTGAGGTGATGGTATTATAACAAATGAATAGGATTAGGTATAATTTTTATTTTAATATTATTTTATTTGACTTGAATTTCAAATTCATATCTCAAACACACCTTACCTCTTACACGTGACCACACAATGCCACCATTTAAACGCCACCTCCATTGTTTTGAAAAGAAATCATTTTCAAAACGACAAAACCGTGGGAACTAAATGGGTTTTAGGGCTATAAATTTCTTTCAGGTAACTCCTTTCGACTTGATTTACGACTTTTGCGGTTTAAAATTTTAGTTTTGTCCCAATTTGATAGTTATCTGATGGTGATGTCAAAATTTCTACAATTTTGCCAAATTTTCACTTGGTAAAGTTATCTTTTTTTTTTGAAAATTTGAATTAATTTATAAATGAGGAAAACTATACAAAGATTAGGGAGGCCGAAGGAATCTTTCACGACATCCACGCGGACCACGCCTCCCAATTACCCACTACATCTACATATGAAGAGTGCTTAAACTTCGGAATACATATAGCCCAATTAAAGATCGATCCTTTTACATCATCCACGTCCAAACTTGTCGTTGCATTGGATTCTTTGAAGATTTTGTTGTTCCGATCCTTCCATAAGTTTCAAATGATAGCCAAAGGTACTAAGTCCCAGATATCTTTCTTCGATTTTGGCTTGCGAATTTCTTCCTATTGTTCAAAAAACTTCGGAATAATTTGAAGTTATTTGAATCGCTATTCGTTACATTCTTTAGATGATATATGTTGTGGAATTTGTTTGGAATGTTTTGGACTCTTTGGGAGTATCCATATGCGGACGAAGTGTTGTCGTATTACTTTTATTAGTCGATTTTCTTAATAACAAACAGTTTTAGAGTAGTTTGGAATATGGTGGAATACCTAATATACGTCGGGTTCACTGTTATATAGAGGGTTTGACTAAGAAATTCATAATGCAAGATTATTTGTCAGATTCAACAGGAGATGGTGACTTAGAATTACAATATAGATTAAATGGAGTTGTCCAGTTGATTTGTACGCAACCTAAGTATTTGACGTAGTTTTTTAGTGAATCCTATATCATTCAAATGTTATTCTAAGTTCACTCTCATTCATCTTGGTGTATTTTAAGTTTGCAAAGGTGTCCTCTGACAGTATGGTGACTGTCGAGTGTCGATTGACCATCTTGAATCTTTTGTACTTATTAGCAGGAGGGCAGTACTGCATAAAAGAGAAAATTGAGACTGGATCTCAGTTAGAGGACAATGAACCTGAGGTGTACTACATTTGAGGTAGGATCCTATGAATCTTACTTGGAGCACAGGTATTTCCCGTTTCACCACTTTATATATGTACATATAGTTATTATCGCTGAAGATCTTTTACTGTTTTTCAGTTTATGATGTGAATGTATGTTGTGAATGTTTATTTTTTAAAGATGAACCTGTTTCCAAAAGAGTTAATCGAAATGGTTTTCTGAAGAGATAGGGTTTGTTTGAAGTCATTGAACTATGTGTGTGCATTGTAATCACGTGGCGGCAGACCCGTTTGAGCTACGTGATAACATGCTAGTGTCATTGCTTGAACCCTGTTACTTGTAATGATTGTTTGACCCCAGGCATTGGTTGGTCCCTTGTTTATTTTTTTGTTATGGACTAGCCATGAATTCATGTTAAAGGTTACGCTTCGGCACGTGGCCAGCTGAGTGGTAGTGACCATTCCAATTTACAGAGAATGGGATACAAGAGACATGGAAATTGGGGTATTCCAACCCATGGAGTGAACAGGGGACTTACCAGTGCCATGTATCATGTTTGTTTATTTATCCAGTTGAACCGTTGGTAGGTGTGGTTTGAATTATGTTGTGATTTGTAGTTTAGACTTACAAAGACACATCATTCTGAGCCATGAATTCATCCCAATCAAATGTCGCTCAATCGAATGAAGTGGTATTCCCAGTCACTCCTGATTGGGCCCCCAAATTTGTTTACATTTGGCTCTCTAAATCAGGTACTCCCATTTGACCTCCTTGTTTTGTCATTCTACTTATGTTATTTTTTGTTCCAATTTGGCCCCTCATCTATTGGTCCCAAATCAGTATCGTTTTCCAATTGAGCCCCTCCATCTGTTGTTTCCATGTCAAATTCGTTCCTATTTGGCCACCCAATTCTTCGTTTTCCATTTGGTCCCCTTCATCAATTGTTGCCATAATGACCCCCTTCATAAGATGTTCCATGTCTGTATATGTGATTATGTTCCAATAGGGATGTTACAATTGGAGTTTTCAAACAAGCCAAGTCCTATAGCCATTCTTACAGTCAACATCTCCATTACGGCTTCAAGCCATAGTTTTAATTATCTTCCTTGTTATGACATATGTGCCCTTTATCGTGTTTTTTAGTTGTTAAACCTAGTTAGTTCTTAGTTTGATCTTAGTTTTCCGTAGCACTACATCACTACCTAATTCAATAATTCCTAAGTCAAGTCACTCAATAAATTACTCGAAACTTGTAGGGTATCACGGATGCTTAAGAAAAGAGCCAAAGGTGAGTAGATCCAATACCCAAAACTATTGTTTATTAACCGTCGAAGTTGAATTTATTGTACCAAGAAATATGCGAAGGCAAAACAAAATTACAAACCTCATTTGCATCTTTGCACACATCAGTTTCATTTTTCTTTGGCCATCTAACTCTCCAGCATCTGCTCCCCACAAAAGTAAATTATTAACTAGATTTACGAAATAATATCTTCTAGAAGCTCATTTTGAATAAAATACAAATAAAGGTAGAGACTAGTCAACCTTTCTCTCCCTAGGCGACGTGCAAGCTCTTCGGCCAAGGCTTGGCCAGGTTGATCTGCATCAGTCGCCAAGATAATACGAGATGCCTAACAGATGCGGAAAACATGAAATACATACACTTATTACGCACAACCACCAGAATATTAAAATGGCCAAACTTGTTAGGTACAAACCTTTTCGAGATATTCCTTGCAATTCCATAAATATTGGAACTTTTTGTCCTGGCTTTACAAAAAACACTACAAGAATATTAGACCACAATTTTCAAGATGAATAGGCAATAGACGTTTAAGAAAATCAACAAGAACACTAGCCAACATGAATTACCCTGCAGCAACATGAAAAAAATTGGGTACTTTTCATGGTCTATAAAGATAGGAGAATCAAAAGAAGAATATCCGAACAGTTTAAAGACAAAGTACAAAGAGCAAATAAGCGAGACTAAATCCAGAATGCAAATAAAGAAACCCCTAATTTATAGGAACGAGAAAATAGCAGACAACGTGATCAGAGTTCCCTGTATCAATATTTGGATAAGAAACTTAATTCATCATCAAGGAGTAATAAATATCGCATTTAAACCTTCAAAGTAGATGTGAGAATTCCATGATTGAAAATGTGAATCAAATCCAGCATTTGATCCTCCCAATCTATTAAATAAGTAGCAACTAACCTCACTTCAGAAATGACAAATAGATGGACAAAACTCGAATAAACGAAACTGGGCGATCTCGATAGGAGGTTTTAAACCAAATTAGATAATATAAGAACGAAATAATAGGGCGACGAGTCTAGCCAAATGGATTACAGCGCACAACTTTTTTCGTAGTAGTTTTCTTTCCATGCCATAATAGGGCTTTAGATCCAATCTTTTCAGGAGATATAAGGATTGTTCCTTATAGAGGAGCAAAACAGCGAAAGCAGTTTGGGATTGTTTGAAATAGTGAAGGCCAAAATATCAAGCACAAATCGCAAATAGCATCCAAATAAAAATATGAACCTGACCTCTTCTGCAGGTGGAATATCCTTGTTCGAAACCTTGGCAGGTGCCCCATCAGGAACACTCACACAATTACGGAATCCAGCTTCTTCCATTGAGAGTTTATCCATTTCACCCTCAACCTATAAATATGTGGTCAGAAAAGAAACTTTTGATGTAAATGTGTAATAAAATTTGTGAAAATTGCCAGTCTTTACAATGATAATATCACTGGCGTCCTTTATATCGTCCAGCCCATACAGTATTTTCTCGGTGTCCTTTTCCTGAAAAGTAAACAAAGGGAATAGCAAAAAATTCAAGTTACTACAAAGAAAAAAAAATCTTCCCAACCTAATGGTAGGCATAACATTATCAGGATTCAAGATACTGTCAGGAGTGAAGTATGAAAAGTCCGACTACGGGGATATTCCACGTGACGTCAACCATGATATCAAACACAGGGCACAGATGCCAGGTATAGGTTCACAATCTCATGCAATGGCATACGTTCCTTCAAGAAACTGACAGATGACAACAAAAATTAGTTCCATAGTACCATTTTTTTTTGCATAGTCAAGAACGACTCGATCATATGAGATAGTCGCTACAGTTAGTTTGCATGCATATTACTTGACTCCCACTTCCCACATGCATACCCGACTTAATCAGAATGTCTGAGCACTAGCAGTATACAAGCTGTTCAACCGTTATCAATCAAGAAACAAACCTTTTGAAATGTGAAATCGAACTACTTTTGGTCATTCTCATTCTTTATTTAGTTTTTCCTACAAGATAATACACTCAATGAACATAAAATATGCAACTAAGAGTAGAGAGTTAGTAGCAGGAACCTGCCAAAACTTTTTGTTAATGTCCCGGTACTTGCAACTAATAAGGACTCCATTGCGCCTGTACGTAAATGCAATTGCAACCTGTATAGTAAAGAACTAGTTAGCTACGGGCAAAACATTGTTAAATCATTATTTGATGCAGGTATCTGAGCAAACATAATGATGATAAGAGTAATGTGCTGATCAATTAAAATAATAGCTTTAAATAATATCTCTCTCGACCTCATGCCCTGATTTTTGCATGACAGCATTCCTCCGAAGTGTTTCCCCCGATATCATTCGCTCGGCGAAGTAATCAAGTAGCTGCAAAACAATGAAAACAAGTATCCGTAAACCGTAATAAGACCAGCTAAGCACTACGGAAAATGCTAATGCACCAAATGATGGTTAAACTAAGTCGTGAAGGTAGTGAAAAGTATGATAGACAAAATCAAAACAAAGAGAAGTCAAGGAAGAACAGATTAGCCCCAAAACATGATGTGAGTACTTAATTTATGACAACATGCACATATTTGGTCATTGCACCAAAAATTTTGGTGCACAAACAGTAGTATAGTAGAAAGACACAGTTGAGGACTCGTCACCAAGAGGAAAAGAAGAAACCAGAAAAGGGTGTAAATCAAGTTTTCCATGGAAAGCCTACAAGTAAACACAATAAGAGGGTACAAAAAGATCTCAACAGAATGTTGTGATTCCATAAGAAATGAGGATACACATAAGCTTTTAAAGAATGAACATCTTGAAATTTAACAGTTTAGATCATAAATTTGTATGTGGTGACTAACGGACTTCAAAGTTCCAAAGTTGGCACATAAAAAAATGTCAGAACATGTGGAGAGCATAGGTCAATATTGAAAGAAGACACGGAGTTTGTAAAAATAACATGATTACCTCATTGCACAACGGTTCTAAACCAAGACCGTCCTCCGTGATTATTCTCTTGTAATTAGTTTGCTTAATACTGTCTGACTTGCCGAAGGATGCCTTGCCACTTTCTAATCCCTGAAACCGAATGGGTATGTCAGCATTAACTGCATCCAATACAAACATGAAATTTACCAAAATCTTTCTACATCAAAATTGGAAATTACCCGAATATGGCCTCTCCATCCACATTTTGCTCTAAAGCATTGCCACATTGCAAGATTGCTATAATATCCAAACAAAATGTGAGAAAACTTGTAAACCAATGCATAAAACGTTATACCAATTTGCGCATTTACCAATCTGCTGTGATAAAAAGAGATAAACTCCTCTCCATGGTCTGTCCTCCATCACACTATTATATCAAAAAGGAATGAACAAAAAAAATTAGTCAAATAACAAAATAAAAATGTACAGCTAATAACTACTCAGTTAACTTCTAAAAGACAAAAGAAATAAACAAATAAATTTATATAATAAGGGAGGAGGGTATCTTTTTCAGAATTTATCGTCCTCTAGCTTAAGATTACACCACTTAAACTTATTTCCTAAGGGTTGAGATTATATCTCTTAAACTTATCTTCAAACCCTCTTCAATGGATAAGATTACACCTCCCAAACTTATATGGTTGAGATTATAGCTCCCTAACTTAACTTCAACCCTCTTCGATGACTAAAATTACACCTCCCAAACTTATCTCCAAGAATTGAGACTACGAATGTGATATAACTGTCCATGCTCGGCGGGCACTGGTTATACCCTCATAAATAAATAAATAAATAAATCACAAAGTAGAAGATTTAACCTCAGGACATTTCAAACGAGTATACTCGTTAGGCTTGCAAGTAGAAGCCTGAATCCCTTGTTGCTCCAATTTTTTAGTCAAGGCACTCAATCGAGCTATATCTTCCTTCCCACCAGTTTTTTTTTCAACTTGAACTTCAGTAATTACAAATAAGAAGAAAAAAATGAGAAAAATATAAGGTAGTGGAAGAGTAGTACTAAAAGAACTGTTTATAGGAAAAAAGGAAGTACCTGGTCTTGGAACTTTGTTAGAGATAGAAGAATAGCAAAGACATGATTTTTTAGAAGGGAGATGGAGAAATTTGGAGATGGGTTTTGGTGGAAAAGAAGAAAGAAGGTGTGAACTATGGTGGGTATGAAGACGGTGGTAGTGGTAGAGAGAGAAGGCTGAGATGGGTAGGAGTGTAGAAGAAGAAGAAGAAGAAGAAGAAGGCTGGCATCTTAGAAAGTGGTTTGAACCCATGAAGGGTTTAGGGGAGAGAAGTCTGTGGAATGGACGGTGTGGGTGCAATATCATTTCTGGGGAGGAAAAAGGAAGATGATGTCGACTCTGTCTTTCTGATGATTTTTTGTTTTGGAGGGAGATTTTATTAGGGTTTATGGTTTTAGCTTGATTACCTCTTTTTCTCACTGTTTCTTTTACCTGAAAAGATGATTTGTAATTTATTACGAGTTTTTCCTTGAAAAAATGAATAAAAACCCAAACTCTGGACCTTAATAGAAAAAAACATCCAAAAAGAATGACATTTAAATGTCGTTTCCCTCTATTGTAGTGAATTAGAAGTGAGTGATTTCTAACATCTGTAAGGCAAGAAATAAATAAGTTATCAGAAAACAAATACATAGACTCTCAACCCATTTGAAATAAATAGAGTCCATACCAAGGACAACTTATATGATAAAGCGATAAGCCTTCAAACAAAAATTTGTGTATGTAATCTGTTCATATAACATATATGATAAAGCATTTGATATATTCGCCTATGGAGAACCTACTTTATCATCCGTCAGTATCGGCAGAAAACTGATTATCAAACCATTATGAAAATCTAAATAAGAAGACAAATTACCATCATCAAAACCTACTATGGGAAAAAGATCAGAAAGCTTAACACATATTCCTACGAAAAATCTAGTTTTGTTTCAACTCATAGATAACACAAAATCGATTTGTTATGAAATCGATTTGGAAACCCTATATTAGTTTTTGTGTGAGTATATGTGATAGAGTGAGACGAATGGAGAGCGGCAGAAGAAAAGTGATACCTTGGGGTGGTGAGAGGAAGCCCTAAAACTCAAGATTACCTTGATTATATCTTTATTCCTCATGAACCCATTATCACCATCTGTATTTAAAGAGAGCTTCAGTAATTCAATGCAAAATACACATACAACTTTACCTACTATAAAGCCTGACCCTAAAATATTATTTTGGTTCCCTTACTCATTGAGATATTATTCTCAAAGACACATTTACTAAGTCTGGTCTTCCTTCCATGGGAACAAATAGTACCCTAAATATTGCCCTAAACAGAAGAAGAAGATTGAAACAAATTAAAACTAAATCAAAGCCCTAACTATTCATCAATCACAATGAATCAAATGACATCTTACTAACACCGTAAACAAAATTTGCAGCAGGGTAAACTAAAATAAATTGAGTTTCTTCAGCTATTCATGTGTAAGATGTTTCTTGAAACCATGAGATGGACTGTGCGTGAGAGAGAGAGAGAGAGAGAGACAGCGAGTGAGGAGAGGTCGAGAGAGACACAGGGAGAGAGAGAGAGAGACACAGGGAGAGAGAGAGACACAGGGAGAGAGATAGAGCAATACCTGCGATGAGATGAGTGAGCCTGAGAGAGGGTTGCGTGAGAGAGGCAGAGAAGGGCTGAGAGGAGCTGCGCGGGAAGGAGGTTTTTACAGATACGAAGGGGAGAGTGAGAAAGGGTGCGTGAGAAGAAAGGGTGGGAAGGATTTTAGAAAGATGCTTCTTGTTAACATTTGGACCCTTGGATCACTTCGGAAGTGAATCCGATCCATCAAATTTTGAACAATCAAATCTCTACCACTTGATATAAACTTGGGAAAACAAATCTGAACCGTCGGGAGGAGGGGAAAAGATATCCTCCTTTCTTGTTATATAGAACGAGGGTGTAACCAGGGCACGGATAGTATTTTCAAACGTTACGCGAAGATGTGCATTTTTCTCTTTCAGCTTGACGGTGCAAACAAACAACAAAAATAGGTGTATGAGCCAAAATATGTCACCAGGAGCGCCCCCTAATAATCCACGATTAATGGGCTCACACGGTGACCAAGCCCATGAATTACTGGCTAATGGCCCCGATCCATTTATATTGATGCACCCAAAAAAACGATAAAATGCGCATGCAAATCCACCTCTGGATAAACGCCCTCACCTCTTCAGCAGACTTCCCTCCATATATCCGTTGGGGGACGTTACAATATCCCGGATATACCCGTTTGGGGGTTATGACATCCACTTTTATGGTGACAGCTCAGTGTGTTACCATATTAAAGATGACAACTCATCACCAGGTAACAGTCGACCCATGACACTATAAAATGACTGAACCAAGGATGATACAGGGCATCTGGTTATCGACTAAAACACCCGACATCCAAACATTGGATCTTATACAACACAACCCACTATTTTTTCTCTCATACAGAGTGATAAACCAGTTGTCTACGACACTTCTACTACTACTATCGTCTTATTACCTCTCTGTGATCAATCAATCCATCATTCATTAAACAACCTACGACTATTATTATTCGATCAAGGGCGACCTATCTTTCCCTTTCTCGACGACCACTCATCACAAGAAGGGCGACATATCTTCCTCCCTCTTGACGACCACTCATCACAGGAAGGACGGTCTACCTTTCTCTCTCCTAACGACTACTCATCAAAGGAGGACGACCTCCCTTTCTCTCTCCTTACGACTACTCATCAAAGGAGGGTGACCTCTCTTTCTCTCTCATGACGACTACTCATCAAAGGAGGGCAGCCTATCTTCTTTCTCCCGACGACCACTCATCACAGGAAGGGCGACATATCTTCCTCCCTCCTGACGACCACTCATCACAGGAAGGACGACCTACCTTTCTCTGTCCTAACGACTACTCATCAAAGGAGGACGACCTCCCTTTCTCTCTCCTAACGACTACTTATCAAAGGAGGACGACCTCTCTTTCTCTCTCATGACGACTACTCATCAAAGGAGGGCGACCAATCTTTCTCTCACTCGGAGACTACTTCAGCAGAAGATAACATCCACACTTCCAAAGCACTATCTCTGGTTTATTATTCGTACTTCAATACTTGTCAAGTTTACTGACTCGACCGTCGGAGCCCCCTTAGGCCGGCACCATCCCGGTGTCCCAGGGATCTCACAATCACGTGTGTTTTTGTCGTTTGTCACAGGTTAAGCCCAAAGACGTCGTTGGTGCCCGTCAAAATATTAAACAGGTGAAGGTTTGAATTCTAGTCAACGGCACGGTCCTCTTGACTTCTTGGCCCGCGATTTCATACCCTCACAATAGGCGAAAAGGAGGCGTGTTCTATTAAGTCACCAAAAAAATTGAATGTTTTAATGGTTACAGTCAATGCAACAATTAAACCAACACGTTAGAAAATCATAATTTCTGTTTACACAATTCAGTTTTAGAAATCCACATACTCACAAAAATTAAGTAGCACAAAATAAACTCTAATTGAAATTGAAAATGAAAGCTACAATTTGAAAATAGTTTTAAACTAATAAGTTCACACATATAAACCTTCCATATTAGAACATAAAACTCTTTTGAATCTCCTTTGTCGCTTCTACAACCATAACCGTACGATCTTCTGGAAGAGGTTCATATGACAAACCTTCCGTGATTCCTTCCACAATCATAGTCGTACCATCTTCACCCTTGTAGATATACTTCTGAAGATATTTGATTGTTGAACTTCCCTCAGACGAATTCTGGACCCCAATAAGTATTGTTATAGGAGGTTCTTTCTTTAATAAATCCATTCAATAATCGCTTGAACAAACCCTAAGTTGAGCTGATGAGTAAGAGAGCCTAGTCACAAACACAAAACAGTAATCAATCACAAATTCAGTAAGCTTTAAATATATAAAGAGGGGCTTCAAACAATCTTGAAGCTAATGTAAGTTTGCATCAGTCACAAAATAGATAAATCATTTCCAACGATAAAATCAACAAATAGTAAGCTTTAATCACACAAATTCCTTCAAAAAATAAAGTCGGCAACATGCAAGCTTCAGTGTGTAGATTTCTCATAAGCTTTAATAAGCTTTAAGAGCCAAAATGATACTAGAACAACAAGATAATGACTTCAATGACACTGAAGCCTGAGAGGCCAAAAATTCACTAAAAATGTCTGAGGAAAATAGTGACAAAATTGTTGGTCTGTTGATGTTTTAACGGGGGGAATTGCAATAAAGGACGAAGTCACACTGGACATTAACAGATAAACAATTTCACCAAAACTATAGAGAGAAAAAGGCAAAAATTAAAATTAACAAACTATATATAGACAGAGAAGTGACAACATTATAGATTAGTTTGTTAGACCAATCATTATAAAAGAAACAAAGAAAAGAAGGAAAAATGTGAAAATGTAGACTGCGTAGAACCTTCCACACAAAAATAGTCAGAAATATAAAATTAATTCCCTTAATATCAATATTCTTTTAGCAAAGTAACTTAATCATCAAAATAAGCCTAATGGGTTCGAGTTGAGAGCTTGGGATGAACCGTAATAGAAACCCACTAAAGAGTAAAAGAAAACAACTGAAATTGCCACAAACATACATATCAACAGACAGAGGTCAGATTAACATGTCCTTTAGATGGTTTATAGTTCAGATTAACATGAAGTAGCGACTGAATAGTATTGAAAATTAATTTGTTTGTATCTATACATTTGTAAATTAGATGGTAGCGAATATGCATATAATGATTTAAATCACATTGAAATCTAATAAACCAAAAATTCAGCATAAATCTAGAGGGAAAGAGACGGCAAAATTCAACAAACTATATAAAATGTCAAAACATTTACCTACGAAAGTTGCAATGAAGGACGAACTCGCTACCAGGGTTGTTTTCATTGACTTAGGCACAACTAGTTTAGCTTGAACTTCTCCTTCGTCCCCTGGTCTTTGCTCTCGCTATCAGGGTTGTTTTCGTTAGCTTGAGCGCGACTAGTTTAGCTAGGACTTCTCCTTGGGCCCCTTGTCGTCGCTCTCGCTACCAGGCTATAGGTTAACTAGGACTGCTCCTTCTGACCTCGGATGGGGGGTCGCGTTTTACTCGAGTAAAGTGAGGTTAACTAGGACTCTTCCTTGAGGCCTCTGGTCGTTCCCTTAGCTGCCAGAGCTGCCTGTTTTGCCGAAGCAAAGTAAGTTTAACTAGGACTTCTCCTTGAGATCCCTAGCGGGGGATCTCGTTTTACTCGAATAAAGTGAGGTTAACTAGGACTCCTCCTTGAAGCCTCTGGTCGTCGCCTTTAGCTACCACAGCTACCTGTTTTACCGGAGTAAAGTGAGTTTAACTAGGACTCCTCCTTGGGGGCCCCGGTCGTTGCCTTGGCTTCCGGGGTTGTTTTTAGGGCCCCTGGTCGTTGCGTTTGCTACCAAGGTTATCCACAAACCGAATGAGTTTAACTTGGACTCCTCATTTCGTCGCTTAAAATTTTCCATTTATTCTGGCAAAATACTGTGGGAGCTGTTTGTCATACTTAGGCGACTCCTCCGACGGTGACCGGGTTGGTTGTTTCCTCTTGACAACCCAGGGTCGGAATTAGGTAGCATTCCCGAGCTATCTTTTGATTTCCTCTGATCGTCCCTATGAGGTTCGTTCTCGGAACTGGGAATTTCATCATTAGGTGGTTCATAAAGATTATGGCTCCTGGCTCCCTTAAGAAGTTCCTTCCTAATATGATGTTGTAAGCATGCATCTTGTCGACTATGGCGAAGTTTAAAATTATAGCCTTTTTTGTTTCTCCGTCTCCTATCAGCATGGGTAGTGACGCCATTCCATCGGTCTCTACCTGATTGTCGTTGAATCCTGTCAAGCAAGATTTGTATGATTTGAGATATTGAGGACTTACCTCGAGCTTTCAGAAGCACGTGCGACTCATGACTTCGGTTGAGCTCCATGTGACTCTAGGTCAGGGATCTTTACCATGAGGTTTCGGAACCTCTGCCAGTAGATGGAAAGGGACTCGTTCTTCCTTTGGACCACGTTGAACAACTCGTCGGTCTTTCTTCTGATTGTTCTGCTGCCTCAGAAAGCGTCACAAAAGACCTGGGCGAGCTGCTCGAAGACTTGATTGAGCCCGGTGCCGACGCTTGATACTAAGCTTGGGCTGGCTCTTTTAGTATGGTGGCAAAGACCACACACCATACGTTCTGGTTGGTGGTGTAGAGGTTCATCACTGCAGTGTAATTGTTGATGAACACTCTTGGATCTTCCAAGCTGTAGTAGTGGTCAAGTACTAGACACTTGAAATTCTTTGGTTTTCTGACTCCAATATCTCTCGACTGAGAGGGGCTGATGGATCACCACTCTTCCCCATAGTTTCTCCCTTTCTCTCACTTGAGTCAGCTCCGCTACTTGATGTATGAGCACCTCGCATACCGTTGGATCGTCCGTGCACCCTTCGCCGATTCCTTTGACTTTAGAGACGTATGGTCAGTTCGCATCCAGTGCCCTATATTCATCCAAGATGTTTTCTAGGTGCATTTTATCGTCTGGTTATAATTCCAGAGTTCCAGATGAGAACATGTTGCCTGGTGAGAAGAATCTTCGGGCGTGCATCCTGATTACTTCTTTTCTTTCCTATGATGCTGCATTCTTTCTGATGTTTTAGCTTTGCAGAGGCTTTCTCGTAGTTGTTTCACCTCCCTTTTTTCCTTGTCAGCGGTCAGCCTTGAGCTGTTCTATTTCAGCCATGAGTCCGACCACATTGGGAATCAAGTTCTGAGATCCCCGGGGGGTGTGTTCCTCTGAAGACAAGTCTGCCTGAAGAGCTTAAAGAAACAATTAGTTTTGAAAAGGTACTGAAGAGAATTCGGGTTACCGAATTGATGATTTTGCTGGGGTTTGTCCTCCTTCTAGCGCCAAATGCTGATGTGAAAAAATGGCATTCCGTTATATCAGCATGAAAAAGGGAGTTGATGCATGACAACCTCTATTATGATGGTATATTATGTTATGTGAGGTAAGATTCCTGCGTCTGTTCCTGCTTCCAGCTCTGGTACTTCGTCTCCTTTGCTCCTTGTTCCTGCTCTTTGCTCCAGCCCCTGATTCTCGTCCTCCAAGCTTCTGATTTCCTAGCTCCTGATCTCCAAGCTCCCGTTCGTCGATTCCCAAGGGGGGGAACCCGGCAAAGGGTTCGAAAACCGCTCCAACGCTCAAGACAGTCAGGGTGTTCTTTGGAGTAAAAGAATAAATGTTTATCTATCCTTTTGGGGGCGAGTTATGAGAACTCAGATTTAACTGTGATCTTCTAGGGTTTAGAGATCGTGTCCTGTGAAGGACGATGTGGGGGCCCTTTTATAGGCTTAAGAGACGGCGGTGATTGCCGTGGAGGGAAGTTTTCCTTTATGTTTATCTCGGATCTGGGATAAATGAAAGTTCCTAAGTTCAAGGATCTTTCATAGATATCCTGTCGATGTTATAGATCTTCTGGGAGAAGTTTCCTCCCTTAGACGCGTGAAGTCCCAACTTGCTTAAACACTTCGAGATCCGTAACCGACTGAAATCTCTGTAGATATTTCAGGATTAAGTCGGTAGATTGCTAGTGTGCTTCTGCCTTCCCAGTTCTGGGCGTAAGGCATCGACGGAACCTATGTGGACCCCCCCTCATTCCTTTAGAGACCACAGGGCTGATCCGTACATGTCGAGGGCGTCACAGGGCTGGTTTCCTCTAGCCGACCTCCCAGTTAGGGGAATATGTGGCGGATCGTCGAGGATTCAGCTGCCCTGTACCTTAAGCCGGGTTGACCCAGTGGACTTCAGGTCTGATGTTGACTCTTAGACGTTAGTCAACGTCTGGACATTTTATGCATCATCAACTAGGACACAATAATTACATAAATTTTGACTAGGTCATAAATAAAGTGATTGGACATCCACATAGATGTCTATTTTACATTCTACAAATGTAGCCCTTGGATCTTCTAACTTCAGTGAAGTCCACCGAATTTTTCATCACTCCTTTTTCGTAACAGATTCCCTCAACGGATCATCATTCTTATTTTCCTTTTCATTCTCTCCTTAACAGTGACGCTCTCACTTTCATCTCAAAACGTAAGAGGAAGCTCCTCCACTTTTGAAATATCTTCAACTTCCTAAAGTAAGAGGAGATTATGGGGAGAGGAAGACTTGAGTTAAAAAACAATGGAGAAGAAGATCAGTAGGCAAATCAATTTCTCAAACATAAGGTCAGGGTTTGTGAAGAAAGCTGATGAAATCTCAGTTTTAGTTGTCTTCTCCACTGATTCTTGGTACCCATTCTTGTCTTTGTACAAGGCATAATTTAGAGTCTAAGAAATTTTTTGGATATGATATCTTTCGTATAATGATTTTCTCATATGTATTGCTAGAATTAAAAAAATACTTAGATCTTTTTTCTTAAAAACACGTCAAAAGATGAAAGAGATGCACCCAAAAAACAAAATGGCTTAAACAAAAGTGTAACAGAGCATAAATAAGAATTGATTTAGCAATAATCCTCTCAATCTCACATAATTATATAAAAAAGGGATAAAAAACGAATGGTATGAGGCAATGGGTTTTGAACCCATGTCTCAAGCTTGGAGTCGCACAAGCATTAACATTAGAGTTGGCGGACATTTCATGTTTGATTGCTTAGTGTTACTTATATACCTTCGTAAGAGATGGGCCTCTGTGTCGCGGGGGTCCCAGGGCGGGCACCCTGCCCCCCCCCTCAAACACGGCTATGCGCGTTAGGAATATATGCACTTATCAACTGGACTATCAGTTGCTGGCAAGCAAGATGTCTTAGTGATGTATTTATACTATGTAATGATGTAACTAGGGAACTTATATCCAATTGTGACATAGAATAAAAGGGGGTCATTGGTAAGAGAAAAGTTAGAAAATTATAGGAGCACTTTAGGGAACTTATGTCCAATTGTGAGATAGAATAAAAGGGGGTCATTGGTAAGAGAAAAGTTAGAAAATTATAAGAGCACTCGCAATTTTAAAAGTCAAAGACACTTGTCTACTTGACTTAGTCCATGTAAATGGATCAAGTCAACTGGTAACCCTACACAAACAAAATGACCGCGGATGGCGCAAACTAGAGAGTCCTCTTTGCGTGTGGCACAAACTAGAGAGGGTGAACTCATTTTATGTGTTTGATCGAAACCCTTGATGGTCAAGTATTTGCGAGAGAAAGATGGTGGTGAGGGGAGACAATAACGATGCTAATGGGCACGGTAGTGGCAGTGTAGATGGGAGAGAGAACAGGCGGACACCAATTTTGTACAAATGTTGTGTGCACTAATACTGCAATGTATGTAGACTTATATTAGAAAACACAAGTTTAGGAGGAATCTACTGTATGCCGTCTTGTCAACAAAAAAAAATACTCTATGCCATCTTTACCCATAACACTTTCCACGAAAAGTTTGGAAGAGGAAAAAAAAGCCTGAGGCAATACACAACCCATTAAAAGGGGAAAAGGAGTACTGAAGAAAATGGGCAAACAACTTGCAACATTGACCCGATAGATTATCCGTTTTAGGCTTGGGATTAAGGCTACAATAAGTAGGCAAGAGACGGTTGAGGATTTATGCACCCACATGCCACAGGTGTGGCTGGCCCCAAAGGATGGAGAGGTCAAAATTAATTCCGAGCAGCTTATAAAGACACGAAAATAGCTCCTGGGGAGATTTGTCGTAATAGTAAAGTGGCATGTACGAGTTACAACACAACCGTGAATGCCTTAGAAATTGAGGCTAAAGCAATACTTCTTGTTGGTCGAACGACTACGAAAGAGACCCAATATCCTTGTGTTCTAGGTGCATCTTCTTTGTTCTCCTTAGCATTCTTCAGTCGAGCTACCATGTGGACCTCATAATCTTTGACCTGGACAACCATGGGTAAGTATTTCTTTTTCCTTCCATGAAAATTGAGTCTTAATCTTTAGTGACAATTGGATACTAGCTTCTCGGTTAATGGAGGTCTATAGTAGTCTATCTGCATTGTGATTAGTAATCTTTATAGGCTATTCAGTAATATAGGTTATTATTACACATATTCTGGGTATCAACTGTTCCTCAATGCTATGGTTATTGTACTTATCCAAGTATTTTCCATCACCCAAATTGTAGTCTAACTTTGTAAAACTTTGCTTCCTTACAATCTTTAGTTTTATAATGTCTTCTGTGGAGTTATCTTAACGTTTTGTGGGTTATTAACACAACAATCAATCATAGGTTTATATTATTTAATGTCTTCTGTGGAGTTATGTTAACGTCTTGTGGGTTATTAACACAACAATCAACCGTAGGTTTATATTACTTAATTAAAAATTGTAGCAGCTCAACCCTTCTATGCTTTTTGTTTGTGTGATTCAATAACTTTCGATCCACAAAACCGACCTTTTGTCCATTGCTTCTGATCATACTTTGTTAGACGTAAGTAAAGAAAACCGGACACTCAACAATCCTTACCTAGCCTCTTCTTTGTCCAACTACATATTTGTCTTTAAAATTAGATAGCTTAGTTTGGATAAGTTCTTCAACAGGTTTTCACCACAGGTAGATAAGGAACTATCCACCAATTACAAAAGGAAAAATATGAAAGCAGACTATTCACATTTAAGTAATTAACACACCCGATCTGCTAAGAATTAGTAGTTGTTATCATATTTTCGAAATGGCCAGCGCTTTGGGGAAATCTAACTAGTTTCCGGGGTGTGAAATTTTAAAGGGAATATGTAAAATTTTAAAAATTTTCCGGGCGGCGACTTAATCGGAGAAGAAAGAGATAATGGTAGGGAGAGAGAAGATGAGGTGGAGAGAGAAGATGAGGTGGAGAGAGAGAGAGAGGTGAGGTGGGAGTTTTTTTATTTTTCCCTCTAACAACTTGCAAAATAAAAGGCCGCGGCTTTGGGGAATAAAGAAAATTCTCCGGGGAATAAATTCTCGAGGGAATCCAGATTTTTTTTTAAATTCTCCGGGGAATAAATTTTTATGGGGAATACAAAATACATTTTTTTGAAAGTTCTCCTCTTATCTCATCACCTCTCTCTGCCACCTAACCTTCTCGCCACCTCATCATCATCTTCTCCGGGAAGGTCGCCGGCCGGCCAATTTTCCGGCCGACGACCTTCAAACATAAAAAAAAAAAATTTATTTTTTCCCTCTTTCCTCTTTCTCTCTCTAAATTTTTTTTTTTTTTTTATCACTCTTCTCTCTCTCTTTAGATCTGGTTCACCAGATCTAGATGGTTTGTGAACAGACCTTGTTGAAGGTCTGTTCACAGACCATTAAAGGTCTCCGAACAGACCTTCAACAAGGTCTGTTCGCAGACCTTTAATGGCCTGGGAACAGACCTTCAACAAAGTTTAAGAAATCGGATGCTCAAATGTGTTAAGAAATCGGATGAATTTTAAAAGGATGACAAAATCAAAGTGAATGTCTTACATTTGGAACAATTTAGGGTTTAGGTTTAGCTAAAGATGTAGCATATTGTCTGTAGAAGCATATTGTTTGTAGCAGCGGCAATTTGTTGGCACTGTACTCCTTTAAAAAAGAAAGGCAAGTAGATAAGAAACATGATCAAACTATTCCTAAATCATTAGGCGATGAGAACATCTTCAAATTAGGAGATGGAAAATTTGCAGCAGTCCAATTTCAATCATTAGATAGTAATGACATTGAAGCCTGCGACATATGCAAATCTATCACAGTCAAAACCAAGAGACAGAATTAAACGATCTATTCTGCAACATTGCTCATAACATAGGGTTTTGTTGTTTCTCAGGATGCATTTGTTAGTTGTTACTGATATTCTATGTTTCATAGGTCTGTTCACAGACCATCTAGATCTGGTGAACCAGATCTGGTTCACCAGATCTAGAGAGAGAGAGAGATAGAGAGAGAGAAGAGTGATAAAAAAAAAAAAAAAAATTTAGAGAGAGAAAGAAGAGAGAGGAAAAAGATAAATTTTTTTTTCTATGTTTGAAGGTCACCGGCCGGCGACCTTCCCGGAGAAGATGATGTGATGAGGTGGCGAGAAGGTTAGGTGGCAGAGAGAGGTGATGAGATGGAGGAGCCTTTTCTATAGCATCTTCTAAAATTAAAGCCCCTTAGCAATAAAAAAAAACATAAAAAGTCAATCTTATTTGACTAGTTTTAAGAAAAATCTTTATTCCCCGGAGAATTTTATTTATTCCCCAAAGCCGCGGCCAAATAAAATTGTCAAACAAAATTGACCAATTTTTGACCAAGTCTTCACACCCCGGAAACTATTTAGCTTTCCCCAAAGATCAAAAATGGGTTTCATCGTAAAATCCTAGATGGAGAGTCTTAGCTAATCATGATCGAGATTTAAATAAATATTAATAATAAAAGAGAATGGAAGAAAACTTAACTTTTTCGCTATTTTCAAACCAAACAGGGCCTTAGGGAAATGATTTCCTTCTGTTTTTTCCCAATTCTGCCAAACAGACCCTCAGGGAAAACGATTTTCTCGTCTTCCCGGAAAATACTTCTCTATGGGAAAATTATTTTCCTCACCTGGTTTTTCTCTCTCTCTACTGTTTTCTCCTCTTTCTCTAAATATCCAATCCCAACAATCCTTCAATATCTCCTTCTCAATCAAATATATCACCAACCTAACCGAATCCTTCTCTTTCCATTCTCAGTTCGAACTTGTATATTGAAGTAGAAGAAGATTACAATCACAACTCCTCTATTCGAATAAAATCTTCAACCGAATCTTAGTATTACCGAGAGCTCACTTCATCATTTTCTCTCTCTAGAATTAGTTTCTCTCTAAATATCAAATTAAATTTCTGAAATATACTCAGAAATCTCCTTCTCTTAATTTATTCATCGAATCCAACCTTCTACTCTTTCCATCTCTGTATTTCTATTTATAAATCTCCTCAATCTCTCTGTCTCGGCTTTCCTTCTCTGTTCTCCATTATCTTCTTTGTACATAGAGATCATAGAGATCTCTACTGTTAGAAGAGATCATAGAGAGGGAAAGAGGATATGAATCTCGGTTCATCTCTTTCCTTCCACAACTCTCTGTTTCTCTCATTTTATTCTCTTTCTCTAGTATTAGAGATTTTCTTGCCTTTAATCAGTAGAGAGAGAGAGAAAAAAAACCGAGATCTCTTTTGGTTAATATGGAATAAGAGAAAGAAGGAACGTGATCCCGTGAGAGATTAGTGGAGACGTGAGCTGTCAAGAGAGTAGAAGATCAGGTGTAGCATGGTTTACCGAATTAAAGTGCGTCGGCCGTCAGATGTCCTCGCTTGCCCGCGTGTCACATTCTCGTTTGTCGGATCGTGCGGGATCACTAAAGATTGATCTCGCGTAAATACTTGATCATTCTCTAGTAGTTGTCCCGAATTTGTCCTAGGCGTACCACCTTTGTACCGAAATATCTTCCATCGACGTTAGGTTGTCAGCCACGTGTTCTTGAAGCTTCCGTGTTGACCTGATTTTGACCAAGACTTTGACTTAGGCTAACTCTCTCATCCGGGCTCCGATCTGACCTCCGTCCTCGCCGTTGGACTCGTCTTGGACTCTACTTTCATCCGAGCATCAAAATTGGCCTAATCACCAGACTACAATAATCTCCAAATTACCAAAATGCCCCTAGACGTGTTTTTCTTCCGTTTTTATCTGTTTTTCACACTGAACTCCGTAAAAGACACCTGGGAAAGAGAAATAGACAATTCATCAGAGTAACTGCTCAAAATAGACTAACTAACCCAAGTTAACAGAATCAGATGGGACATTTTCATGTCTCATCACTCATCGGCAACTGTTACTTGTCGGTTATCTCCGACTGTTATTTGTCCATTGTCTCCTTCTTCATCAACATCGTCTTCCCCATATGTCATCTGTCTATCTTCCCCATCATTGTCAGACTCATCTTCATCGGCAACCGTTTGGGTCTCACGTGATGCACCTATACGACAAATCCCCATAAAAAAGACCCCACCAATCCCTGTTTATAAACGGCCTGTTTGCCCCCGTTGCCATAGAAATTGTCCTAAAGTCGAGAGCGTGAAAGGGGTTAACATGTCATATCTAAAGGTCCATTGTGCAATATGCAAAAAAAAAATTCACTTTAGTTGGTGTCAATGCTAAAACACACAAACTTATCTACCGTTCGGAGGCGCTTTAGTGGCCAAATTCATCCAAATGATGTTGTGGATAATGCACTCATAACTTTACTTTTTATTTGCTAATTGTGTCTTTTCTCTGCCTTCTACATCCATATGTCTACACTATTTGTATTCCCGTAAAACTAATGAATCAATTTTACTATTCCTACAAGTGCTTTGAGTATTATTTTCCTCTGTATTCTTCATGTCAGTAGCATTGTTTTGATTAATATACTCAACCAATTTGTGGGTCTTTGTTAAGCTTCTTCTTTCTTCCATGTCGATTTATACACACAACTTTTGATTTTTCTCCGGAAAAATACCTTTTTGCAGGTCACGACTAAGGGAAATAAGTGTTGCGTTAAATTTTAATCCTGCTACTGCATCGTTGCATTTCATCGGTTTCATCCTATACAATTTCTTATCACTTAGTCCTTCGTGGTATACCTCATTTTTGGCTCATCATTCATTACCTATATTGGATTTGGGTTTTTAGATGATATTTTTTGTTTATTTTGTACTTCGCTTCCACCATGACAGAACCTTATAAGATCTGTCTGACTAGAAGAGGGATTAGACTTTACAATTGAGTTTTAGTAGGATGAGGTTTGCAGAATATACTTGATGAATTGGAATCCTATAGGGGGATGTTATCCTTGAGCATGGGATTATATTGCTTCTCTTGCCATTCATCATTCGCGTGCCTCATTTTTCAATTTCAGGGTTACATAGTCCTTAACAGACCTTGGGCGTTCATTTTGTGGTTTCAAAAGGTAGACATTAAAGAAGAGTAAGAAAATTTTCTTTCCCACTTTGAGTTAGACAATTTCTTCCTAAAACACTCTATACCTTTTAAAAATTATTTTGCAGTCATATACTTGTGTCAGAACCATACCATGTTATTGTCCAATCGGTACCAAATTGATCTAGAGATGGACTTGGAGCTGCATTCCTTTCTTTTGTATTAAACCCAAAAAGTAAGAGGCTACACTTGGAAAGTTCTTCCCCGAGGATAAGGGTCCCATTACCAATATTGACCCAATAGGAAATTCTCCTGTTATTGTTGGGAAGGTTCATATTTTCAACCTCATTATGTTTATGAGTTGTATACGTGAGTGCCCAGTTTGTGTTCTAATTTCATCGAATGGGTCTAGGAATCTCTTAGAAAGATCGCTCCCACATGGAGGAATGTTTCTTTGGCAATGAAGAAGAACTCCGAGGCAGATAAAGCTTTGGGGTTGGGTGCTTCACATCTACGTACTTTCCTCATTAACCGCACTTTTAATCGTCTTCTAACACACTCCTCACCGTTTTCTTATACTCCTTTTTGTTTTTCTGAATTGATATATAGGGATATTATTTTAATCTCCAGCTTCTTACACCCTCATACTGTCACATTTATAGGACAATTTAACTGACCTAAGATAACTGAATAATACAGGGAGACAATCAATCTCTTCTTCGCACACTTAGAAGTTTTCCATACAAGTCAAGGCAAGATTGAGATGCAAATTCTTCGCAGCTTAACTATAGATCGCCGCGACAAGGAAATAAAGTTAGTTTTAGCTCCGGAGAACAAGCTACGTCATGCTGGAGCTGAGCACAAGGTTCCAAATATTGTGAATTTACCTAACCTTCGTATGGACAGTGGACAAACTGATTCGTCCAACAAAGCAGGTTCCAAAGCTTGTCACGAAAAATGCGAAGCGACAAGATGAACGAGATGTGTGCTTTTATTAGACAAATTTGAATTCCATTTCAGTAATATACTAGAGTTATCCGACCCTTTGAGCAAAATCATGGTTTATGCAGATTTTATATGTTTTCTTACACAAATTGAGTCAATGTAGAAGTATTTCGGCTGAAAAGTGTGTCTATCTTTTCTGCAGGTTTGCATAATTGAGTTCTATATTGGAACCTGGGAGACCCGCCAAAACTGATAAGTCTGCCATATTAAGTGATGCCATCCGTGTTTTGAATCAGCTAAGAAGTGAAACTCATTAGCTTAAAGATGCAAATAAAATACTTCAAAAGTAGATTAAAAATCTGAAGGTAATTCTATCTTGTTCGAATCAAATCATGGATTGGAAACCTGGTATAGTAAGAGGCCTTCATCAAGTTCAGATATAATCGTCCTCTTTTGCTTATTCTCATTGCTATACATATAAATTGCAATACCTTATTGCCTCATCCTTTTTGGTCAATGCCTGATACATATCTTTATAAACTTCCTTTTCGCCGCTCAAGTGGTATATGTTTCATGTTCGGTTGTCAATATTGCAGCTACAAAAGAATGAACTTCATCAAGACAAACTGGTACTCAAGGCCGACAAATAACGAATCGAATAACAGGCAAAATCCATTTACTGGATGGTCTTATCTCTATCACCTTCATACATAAATTCCTTCAGTGTTCTTTCTTTCGTTATATTGTCACAGAACTTCTTGCCTGTGCAGTTATGCAACCGTACTGAATTTGGCTAGTCCAAGGTACTAATTAATTGTGTGCGGTCACTCTTTCACTTCATTGTATTTTTGTTACTACTTCCCTCCTTAAATTGTTTCTGCAGGTTTATTAATGAACTAATGGAGTCTAAAAAAGGAGGTACTCCAACAACACAGGATGAGTCACATCACAAGCAAAATGGCACATGAAGGAGTTCTTTATATTTATCCCTTGAGCACGCATATCCAATTCAATGAACAAGATTCCTGTAGCTATCTTGAAGTTGCTAATGTTTATGAGATTAGGCCTTTCATGAGCTCTGAATTCTTCATATTTGACATTTTTTTCCTCTCTTGGTCTGATTGCAATTTAAAAACGGCTGAAAATCAAAATCTTATTTAGTGTCTGAGATTTAGAAGTTGCAGGGAATAATGTTATCTCATATAACGGCAATGCTTCCATGACTAATTTTACTTTTACTTCAGCCCCACAACATTCGTGTTACGGGTGACAAATCTACTGCTACAGAGACAATGAAGAAAGCTGGTGTTCTAACTGTTTTTGGAACTGACGGATTATTACAGGTACCATATCAGATAATTCGTCTTTTTCATATCCATAAATATGTCGATTGTGAGGGAAGCACATAACCTTCCCGTCAATACTCTTACTGATGTAGGACAGAAATGGGAAACTGGAATTAAGGAAGAAAATAACTTGATTATATTATAGATAGACACTAGTATCACACTAGTACAAACTAGGAATCACTCCTAGAGCCCTTAGGCATCACACCTTTGGGGTATTTGCATCACACAAACACATAAAGCTGAAATAGCTGCTGGAATACTCTCTGTCCGTCCTCAAACAGCAGAATACAACCCTTATATATAGCCTAAAACTGACCCTTAATATCCCATACTTCTAGACTTTTAAACTTCTAAACTCCTAGGACATAAAAGACATTAAAGAGACACTAGATGACATTAAAGACATTAAAGAGACACTAAAAGACATTAAAGACACTTAACCATCCTAATATTTAGAAACTAGTAGAATCTCCACAAAGACATGTGGATCAGGCCCGCATTATTCAAGGTTCTAAGTGGGCCATTCATGCAAGACACGCCAAATCAGAATTTGGGTCTGGCAATCCTTCTTTTGACGTCTCCCATATGCCTTAACCAGTTGCTGCCATTCATCTCTATCACTTACCCCCTTAATTGGGTAGTATATTATGATACTATCCCCATCCAAGTATACATGTCACTTTATCCAACAATCTTTCCTTAATTTATTTTTCTTCATATAACCAGTTTTGCTTGCATTTTTCTCACTGTTTTGTAAATTTTTCCCACTGTAGATGATCTTGTAGCTCTTCTTGAGTTTTTTTTAATTAATCCTTAACTGAAATCATAATTCCTTTGTGACATTGTATTTTGATGGTGCCAAAAAATTTCAACTCTCAAGCCTTTTCCAAATTGTATTTTTTTCGCAATTTTCTCAGAAACATTAATTCTTTTTGTAACTTATTGTCTTTCAGAAACTTATCAACAAATTCCTTCTTCCGAATTCATATATTAAAAATCTTACTCATAAACTTGATATCTAGAATGTGTCTATAAATCCAAGTTAGACGTTAGACCACTGAAGAATGTCGGTGTTAATCTGGCATTATAAACTAAAGATAAATAATGTAATATATTTTGTATGGTACCTCTTTGGTAAGCAAGTCTTCATTCATATCGCTATGAAGTTTCACCGAACTTATTGTTGTTTTTCAAAGCAACTGCTGGTGGGGGTGGACGTGAAATGCGTCTCGCCAAAGAACCCAAGGAGTTCGTCAAATTGTTACAGGTATCCCCTAAGCTATTCTTTCTAGATTCATCCTGTGTACTTACTTCCTTATGTGGTTACAAATTTTTTCTCTGTCGGTAGTTGATCAAATTTTCTGAATTGGGTCCGAAGTTTCCATATATTTGAGATTAAAGAACTCTACCTAAAATTGCAACATCTTACCACAATCATTATAACATCTGACATATTAAACAGCAAGCAAAGAGTAAAGATGGTGCAACATTTGGAAACGATGGAGTTTATTTGGAAAATTACGTTAAAAATCCAAGGCACATTGAGTTCTAGGTACTCCAAAGTTAATAAAGTTGTCTTTTATTTTCTATCTCTGCCTTCAGTGTTTAATCTTGTGATTCACCTCTGGAATACCAATTTAATCCCCAGGTTGTAGCTGATATGTTTGGTAACGTTGTTCAGTTTGGGGAACGTGATTGTAGCATTCTTAGGAACACAAGATCCTTCTGTTAGTGGAGTGGAACTCGTGCAACTTAAGCATGATAACTCTATTGCCACAGATGAACTTGTGAAGGAAAGAGCGAATGAAACAACTAATGAAAAGGACCAGTTGCTCTATATTGCTGCTCGGTTTACCCGTTCGTGGAATTCAATTTCAATAATATACTAGAGTTACCGAACCCTTAGAGCAAAAACACGGTTTATGCAGTTTTCATATCTTTTCTTAGACAAATCGAGTCAATTTAGAGGTACTTCGGCTGAAAAGTGTGTCTATGCTTTGTGCAGGTTTGCAGAATTGAGCTCTACATTGGAACCTGGCAGACCCGCCAAAACTGACAGGTCTGCCATACTAAATGATGTCATCCGTGTTTCGAATCAGCTAAGAAGTGAAACTCAGGTGCTTAAAGATGCAAATAAAAAACTTCAAAAGGAGATTAAGAATTTGAAGGTAATCCTATTTTGTTCGAATCAAATCATGGATTGGAGAGCTGGTATAGTAAGAGGCCTTCATCTAGTTCAAATATATAATTGTTCTCGTTTGGTTATTCTCCCCTCAGATTCTCAAATTACTGCGAACAGAGAGATGCAACGACCCCAATCAAGAGGAGAATGGGGCGTTATGCTAAATAAAGTTTCTCACAGGTACACTCAATCCCTTTCTGAAGCACATTTTGAAAATATGTGGGAAGAAGAAAAAAATTATAAAACACTTTAAGGTGACAAGAGGTTGAACAAGCAAAGTGAACAGAGTTTGTTGTCCGAGAGTCATTTCTCACATAACTCCAAGGTCATACCCAAGCATAAGATGGGAAATGGAGGACCCAACATTGATTTTGCGGAACAACAAACTTCTCCTCTATGTAATGGTCTAGTTGGAAAAATTTGTACCCATAATTATCGAAGCGACTTAAGTTACTCTCCCATTACTTTCAAGCAAGATCTGAAACCACAGTATCATCAATCTGTTCGGCAAACCATCATAAAATTGTATTTCTCATGATTTTAGGTTTCTTTTGTTAGGTCATTTCCTAAATATATTTCGGAAAAGTTGAAACAATCTCACTTCGTCTTTCACATTTCACACGCTTATGTTATGTTCAGTGTTCATTTTAGATTTCTCATCTGCATCGTCTAGAGATATTGTCGTGTTGTTTGTATTTGTTTAGGTTTATTTCTCAGATTTGGTTGGAATATATGCAAATAAGACATCAATTTTTAATTAGTGCCTTTCCCCACTTCTCATTTTATATGCAACTTACAAATAAACAAATAAAAAACTTTGCGTTGTTTTAATTCTCCTTAATGATTAAACCCGTTCCATAAATCAATGCTCGAATGACCATCCTGGAGAGGCATTACTTCTGTTTGTCTCTTCCAAAAAATTAAATTACAATGGGTTCAGTTCATAATACACAAATCACGTATTACCAAGGTTGTACCTACAGCTTCCGAAACAAGTTTATCGTACTTCAAAAAATTTCTTATTGTAGGATTGTTCAACTGAAACAACTCGACCCCCATATCATGTTTAGTCAGCTCTTGCTTTAGTATTGCTACAATTCATTTGATTCTCCTAAATGATAAAAACCGTTCCATAAATCCATCCTCGAATGAGCATCCTGGAGAGGCATTACTTCTGTTTGTCTATTCCAAAAAATTAAATAACAAAGGGTTCAGTTCATAATACACAAATCACGTGTTACAAAGGCTGTACCTACTGCTTCAGAAACAAGTTTATCGTACTCACAAAACAAATCTTATTGTAGGATTCTTCAACTGAAACAACTCGACCCTGATATCATGTTTAGTCAGCTCTTGCTTTAGTATTTCCACAATTATAAGAAAAAGTAGCATCAAGTTTGAAGATTACAAATCAAAGAAACTAAGTCGTTGGATCTGACTACAACATAACTGATCTGATTATTAAGACAAACTTTGAATATGAGTAAGATCTGATTATTAAGACAAACTTTTGAATATGCCACAAATATATAAATAATCTGATTAGGACAAAACAAATTAAAATTTCTTTTAATTTTGTACCAATAGTTACCTCTTCTTCTTCCACTGACAGCTTGTTTCAGCTTCCTTAACTGCTCAAACAATATCTCTCCACCCTCTCTCCACCTCAATGTCATTCACACTGTTTAGTTTAATAATTTAAATTACTCTTCCAGTTCTCTTTAAAGTTATTCCGTTTCAGTTATATCTACTACCTCATCCCACACTAATTTAGTTTTTAATTCTAGGGTTATTTCCCTAATGGCCCCCTACTTTGTGACCAGCTTCCTGCCTAGCCCCCTACTTTACGAGAAATGCCCATATGGCCCCCTCCCGTTATAACACCGTTACTCTCTCTCTTCCATTTCTTTTCTCTCTCCTCCAACATGTTTTCTCTCTCTGCCACCTCGTTAAAACCTGCCAACTCATCATCTTCTCCGGGAAGGTCGCTGGCCGACCAATTTTCCGGCCGGCGACCTTTAAACCTAAAAAAAAAATAAAAAAATTTCATCTATCTCTAAAAAAAAAAATTTTTTTTTTTCACCTCCCTCTCTCTCTCTAAACTCCGGCGAAGGGGGTTACCCTTCGCCGGAGGACCTTTAAGGTCTGCCGGAGACCTTCATGGTCTGTTCCGGCAGACCTTAAAGGTCCTCCGGCGAAGGGTAACCCCCTTCGCCGGAGTTTAGAGAGAGAGAGGGAGGTGAAAAAAAAAAATTTTTTTTTTTTTTTGGAAGAGAGAGAGAGGAGAGATGAAAAAAAAAAATTTTGAGGTTTAAAGGTCGTCGCCCGGCGACCTTCCCGGAGAAGATGATGAGTTGGCAGGTTTTAACGAGGTGGCAGAGAGAGAAAACATGTTGGAGGAGAGAGAAAAGAAATGGAAGAGAGAGAGTAACGGTGTTATAACGGGAGGGGGCCATATGGGCATTTCTCGTAAAGTAGGGGGTTAGGCAGGAAGCTGGTCACAAAGTAGGGGGCCATATGGGCATTTCTCGTAAAGTAGGGGGTTAGGCAGGAAGCTGGTCACAAAGTAGGGGGCCATTAGGGAAATAACCCTTAATTCTAATTAGTGTATATTTACTTTACTTTTTCATTCCCAAACTGTAGTCATTTATTCCTTCAATTTCCATATATATATAACTCCATTTCGACTTTTGCACAACATCTTCCTATCCTTTCAAAGTTGAAGTTTTTGTTCTTTTGATTTTGTCCAAATGGAGTACTGACCAACATTGTCTGAACACTCCACTAATCCAGGTACTTTCATCTTTCTCACATAACCTATTTGAGAAAATTCCTCAACTAATTGTATTTTAATTTTCTCAGTTTCAGCTTCCTTATTACATCTACTGTCATGTTCTTCTATGTCCATGGTTTCCCATTAAATGGAACGTCACATGTAATGTCTCAGCACATCTTTCAGATCTTCAAAAGATGAAATTGTTGTTTTGATTTTTCTCTTATGGAGTATTGAACAAGATTGACTCAAGATGATCATCCTCTACTCATCAAGACAATCTCAATATACTCTCAAGTTTATTTCGTTACATTGAGTTATATGAAGGTAACCATAGCCAACCAAATAACATGTCTTAACCCTTTCTCCATTTTGACATAACCACCATTGTAACTTTCAGTCATATAATTATTAAAACCCCATTTGATATTATTTTCCACTATTTACATTTTTCCTCTTTATGACAGTTCGCTATTAATATAATTATGTTGTTGTATTTCATAGGTTCGGCTCTCTCGCTTGCATCCCAACCAACTACTTTACCACTACATCACCGACTATAAGAACCAAGGTAATTCATCTTTCTTTCTCTCAATTTCTGTCACAAATCATCCTGCCAATCTAAGTACAATTGAACTGCCTGCGAATACTGTTTTCATCTTCATTGTTGTGTATGATCTCATGAAAATCAATTTGAGACAATGACTTCATCTAAGAATAATGCTCCCGCTAGAGTCATGCTCATTAGGAATCTTAATCCATATCAACTAAAGTGGACCACTAAAAGTAGAGTGACATCGAAGAGTCCCCTCAAAACCTACGCATCTGCTAAGGGATCAGGAAAAGTGTTTTCATTTGATATTTTTGATTCTGATGGAGGTGAAATTCGTGCTACGTGTTTTAATTATGTAGTTGAACAATTCTTTAGTCAAATTGAATATGGGAAAGTATATTTAATTTCTAACGCAAAGTTAAAACCAGCCTCCAAGAACTTCAATCATCTTCCAAATGATTATGAGATCTAACTACAAAGCAATTCAACAATTGAGCAACACACGGAGGATGATACTACCATACCGAAACAACAATTTTGTTCCGACCCATAGCTGAATTTGAAAACATGAATAATAACTCTTTCGTGGATGTTATTGGTGTTGCTTTATCTATAACGGTCACAAAAACTATATTGAAGAAAGACGGAACAGAAACACTAAAAAGAACTCTGCTGTTAAAAGATCAAGAAAGAATTACAGTTTCTTCTATATTATTTAATGTAAGTTCTTTTTTGCCAAAAGGTCTACTTCATACTGCAAACTGATATTGCAGCAGATGCCATCAAAGTCAGTGCTTGTCCAAACAAGATCAAGTTTGTTTCTGCATAAACTTTCAGAAGTGAAAATAAAGGTGAGAAAATTTGACTGCAAAATCGTCCAAAGTAATCATCATGAGTTGTTCGCATTGTGTTTATTACACAATCACCACAATCACTGGAAGTATTCATAATGTTAACATAATATATATTTATGTTTACATTTTCTGTATAAATATCCATATATATATATATATATATATATATATATATATATGTTAACATAATATATATATATGATCAAATCGAATGATATTATTTATTTATCTATACTTTCATCAGTTCTTTTTTGTTGAGTTTTTTCCTTCACGTCAAACTTCCATTGTATCAGCAGCAGCAGATGAATTACGTTCACCATCAGATGCTGACACCACCAAAACCATCAGGACAAGAAGAAAAATTACTTGTAGGAGGGACCCATTTAGTTCGGCATCTTTCATAGGCAGTACCTCACTAAACACTCTCTCGACTCTTTTCTCATTGTGGTGCTTCCTCTGCCCATCCTTGTTCCGGTGGAAGGTACTGCTCTATTCAGTAACAATCTCATAATTCCAATTAGCATATTGATGTTTCAATAACCTTTTGTTCATCAATTAAATTGTTCTTTGAGTAAATCATTTTCAAATATATAATTTTTCACATGGGTGTGTTCGGTTTTGCTTCTAATTGATATTGGTGTTGTCATTTTTAATACCCATGTCCTAATTATTGTACAACACGGTGATACCATATAATGCAGGGGAAATACGAAAAATAACAAAAGTTATATCCTACTTTCGTTCCTTTAGGATCCATGAGCTATAAATTGGTAATCTTTCATAAATGCGTGTAATTTATATTTTTGGTGGTTCATTTTTTTAGGTGGGACTTTGTATTCAATATTCATGAGCTTCACGTGTCTTTCTTCCTATGTGCAGGCTAAGGAACTGTGCATTTGTGGATTTCAAAGATGAAAACTTAGCTTATGAAGCACAAAGGCAACTAAACAAGTACATACCTGTTCTGCCCCTATGACCTTTAGTTTCTGTTTGATTGACCTATACTTTTAGAGGTAGAGAAGAAATATCTCTTAACTTAACTTAACTTTCCTTGTATTTCATACTTTACTAGGGAAAGAATTATTCTTCCTAAATTACCAACTTCAAATTAAGCTAAATAGCCAAATTTTATTCATTTCATATTTAAAGTTTGTATCTCACATGGAGCTTCTTGAAATATACAATGTCTCATATTTAAATAATTACATTTGGTTGACTTTTCTCAGGGTAAGGTTTCTTTGGGAAATCTAATCAGTTGAAAGAGAAACTAACCCGATTTCAACGGGCTGGGATCTGACAAAATGAAACACAAGTTGTGAAGGCCTTGAGATGTCTACCGCATCGTTGACCAAAGATGCAACCTTTACTGGAAACCGAAGTAGAAGAGTCAATATGAGCCTCTTCCTGTTGGTGAACTTATGGCTGCAAGACTTGGAATGAAATATTCGTTTCCTCGTTATCTTGAGTATGTTACTTCTCTCTCCCCATCACTCTTTATTAGGTGAGTTTTCAATTGTAAAGTTGCAACATGCATCATTTTCTTTCTTCAGTACGTTACTTCCCTCTCCTCTTATTTTATAATTTTATTACCTATTTAGTTGTTTTCATGTAGAAAATCTAGGTTATCATTATGCATTAAAATCAATTAGAAACATTTGGTGCGGGTATCACATTTGGTGAATTAAATGAACATTCCAGGCCCATTTTGAGAGACATTGCCGCCCCACCTTTACCATCTTCAGTCCTTACACCACAACCACCTACTCCTCCTGGATATTTGGCTGACTTATTTAGTGACAAGTCAGAAATGAAACCTCTGAAGAGGTAATTTGGATTACGCTTTCTACCAAATTTGGCTTTTGATTCGGTTGTCAATTCATATGTAGTATTATTGCGCCTCTGAAATATATTAATGTAGCATTGTAGCAGTCCTGGTGGGGTTCCGTTAGATCTCTACATATCCATCTTATATGTCCAATATTCTTCTACTATAATGAACTTCCGATTAGTTGAAGAGGGACTGTTATTCTTTTATCAAATTATGTATAGGATAATCTCAAAGATTTGTTTGGAATATACATATACAAATAAAACACCATTATTTTATAAGTTCTTGGAGATTCACTTATATGAATTATTATTACTCTAGAATAAGATAGGTATTAGTATAATTTTCAATACAGTTTATCTTTATCGTTGCAGGTAAATCTGCCTCATTCAATATGGAACTGCAACAATTTCGAGTTTCTTTACTGAGGATCATTTCAAAGTTTGATGGTCTACTTGGACTTGATTTACACCCTCTGTTACACTATTTAATTGACAAAACAACTCATTTTTCATTAAAATTGGGAGTTATTGTCCCATGTATCACCTATTTGAACTGATAAGTTTACAATCTCATTTCAGTTCCACTCCTTTAATTCCTGCCATCTTTATATAATCAATACTTGGCCAGGTTCAACCACTTAAGTTTGTGTTTTCAACTTTCAAGTTACAAGGACTAGGGATAAGTGTTTGATTTAGTTAACTGGCTGTGAAGTTTATGGAAAATAACAGGAAGTTTCTTTCCGATGCAATGTGAAGTTTATGGAAAATAACAGGAAGTTTCTTTCCGATGAATCACCCTCGAGGAAAGGTAGTATCTTATCTCAATTTCCTTTTAAACGATGGTAAATAATTTACTCCTTCAGTCATTTTTCTTTTGTGTTGAGTTTCTCAAAAAAAAAAGATCATGCGGTGAATCCCTAAACATAGATTTTCATTATTTTCTATGTGTTGAGTATCTGACTTTTGAACGGGGTATAAAATTTATAAAGTTGGATTACTTGAACTTTTCAGCCACAGTTTATCCATGGATCAATAAGAGTGAAGTTTTGTTTTGTTATAAAATAATCAGAGTGAAATTAGTATTAAGAAAGAATTGTCACGTGAAAGTGGGGATGAAGTTATCAAAGGACCCTCATGCAAAAGAACTACTCGTTAAGCCTTTGAGTTCTCAACATGGGATGGATGCAATTAAATATATACACAAATATATCTATAACGGTGAAAATTTTAATACTCCATTAATTGAAGCGGCAGACGAGATTAAGTAATACTACGATTGTATTTTTTTATTTTCGTAATAAACGGGTTTACTATAAATTTCAATTTATGACAAACTTTTATTTTATTTTTATTTCTATTTTCAATTATTACTAAATGTAGAAAAGAAAAGAAAATTTAACTAATTGAATATCGTGTCTACTATTCCTCTGCATAAAAGGGCATTCCCCCGCCCATCGGGCGGGGGTTATGCCTAGTATATATATGTCCTAACCACAAAGATATCCAAAAGCTGGAAAATTTTGTGAGTCGGGACTAGACTATGAGAAAGAACTTGATTGTCTTTTTCACGGCACAACAATTGTCGGTGAAGTGATATTCACTCATAATTCTAGTGAGGCCATTGTTTCTCCAAAATTTGTACGTAAAAACCCGGAGAAATCTCGAAACTTATGAAACAAGGTTAATAATTGATGGAACTCAATGAAACACAACAACAATCATGAGATGATGATGTGGTTTTGGAGTTAAATGAAACTCAACGTGGAACTAGACACTCATTACAAGGTCAAAAGCGAAGAAGATTGTCTGGAGCGTCAAAGATTTGCAGCTACATGGAAGGAATAGTTGATAACAAAATAAATAATATAAAGAAAATGTTCACAATTAAAGAGTGTATTGAGACGTTGATCCACATGGTTGATTTGGTACCAGTAGGAAGTGATTTACATTTTGCAGCCATAGAGAGCTTCATAGACAAAGATGTCAGAGAAGTATTTGTGTCGCATCTACCTGAAGTTCGATTTGAATGGTTACAAATGAGACATTGTGGTTAGAAGATGATATTTCTTGTTTAGTTTGACATAGTTTAGATATGTTTCTAACATTAAAGCAACTTATTTGTTTAGTAAGTTTGATATAGTCTAGATATTCATTTTAAATTTTTTTTATTGCAAGGTATTTTTTTACATCTTCATGATGAGCCATCTTTTCATCTACAATACAGATGGATTTTGATGAAGAAGATGTAACGATTCTTGTAGTTGCTAATGTAGAGAGCATGAATAATCAAGAATATATATATTATATATATATATAATAAAACAGAAGGCAAAACGATGACTGGGCAAACATCCTTTTTTAATAAAGGATATTGTCTAGAAGCCCTTCTCAAAATTTAAAATATAGTCCTTCGTAGAAATAAAGTTACCAATTTAAAAAACAATAATCCTTTCCTTCTTAGAAATAAAACAACTAATTTAAGAGAAAAAGAAACAAAATAAATTTCAAGGGTTAAAAAAAGAAATTAAAATCTATGTCTCAATAAAATAATAACTAATTTAAGAGAAAAGAAACAAAAAAAATAATAACTAATAAAAATCTCTCTCTCAATAAAATATAACAATAAATTTCGTAACATTTGATTGATACAAGTGTCCGTGCCCTAGGGTCGTGCCCTAGGGCACGTGACAAACATCCTTTTAATAAATGATATTGTCTAGAAGCCCTTCTCAAAATTTAAAATATAGTCCTTCAGAGAACTAAAGTTACCTATTTAAAAAACAATAATCTTTTCCTTCTTAGAAATAAAATAACTAATTTAAGAAAAAAAGAAACAAAATAAATTTCAAGGGTTAAAAAGAGAAATTAAAATCTCTCTCTCTCATAAAATAATAACTAATTTAAGAGAAAAGAAGCAAAAACGTAATACAAAAAAATAATAACTAATAAAAATCTCTCTCTCTCAATAAAATATAACAATAAATTTTGTAACATTTGATTGATACAAGTGTCCGTGCCTGGTGGGCCTAGAAAGTTTCCTAAATAGGTCTACACCCGCAAGTGCACTGGTGTCAAGTTGTAATTTCTCGGTAAGACCGGTTTGTTCCTCAGAGACTAATTAAGTCAAACTCAATTCTAACCTTAAAACTATGATGATTTTAAAAGTGAATTGATGGTAATATGGTTCAAATAAAAATAACACATAAACTTTAAATAAAAATTAAGTTGATATTCAGAAAATGGGAACCTAGGGTTTTCGAATCCGTCCACGTGACAATCCTAGATGATGTATTTGCCTTAGTCAACTAAGTTCTTTGTTTTACTCGGGTTCTATCACATGAACGCTCTAGAATCCGGAAGATATTATCATTAAAAGCAATAAAGACTTTAAAATATACTAAGATTTAATCTAAACATTAATTGACTTGCATATAAATCAAAACGATAACATTCTCGTCATGAACTTCATCTAAACCCTAGATGGAAAAATTAGTGACTCATGAAAAACGATATTACATCAACGAGAATAAAGTAAGAAGTAAAAAAGGGAAGAAAACAGAACCTTTTTCTCTTCTTGGAAACGATTTCCTTCTGTTTTCCCCAAAAATCCGCCAAACGCACCCTAAGGGAAAACGATTTTCTCGTCTTCCCGGAAATGGATTCTCTGTGGGAAAATAGTTTTCTCGTCTTCTCCAACTCTCTTTCTCTCTCTAACTTTCTGTTTCTCTCTCTCTTTCTACTATAACTCTCTGTAATCTCTTTCTCTTTATGTATTCTATCTCTCTCTCACCAAGAAAACAGAAAACAAAAAGAAAAATCAAAAACAAGATGAAGATAATGATTTATTTTCCAAACCGAACCTCTCTGTCTCTCTCTCTAACTCTGTAATATCCTTCTCTCTACAATCTATCTCTCTCTGTAATCTCTCTCTCACTAAGAAACAGATTACAAGATAAAGAAAATCAAAATAAAACAAAAGAGTAATGAATGATGAAATTCTCTAAACCAAACTCTCTGTTTTTTCTCCTCTCAACCGTGATGTCTCTTCTCTGTGAACTCCTTCTGTTTTATAGACCCAGCCAAAACCTCTCCAATCTCGAATTCGAGATAAACTCGTTAGATCTCTCTATCTCTTCCTTCTTTCTGTTTTGATTTTGAATGTAAATAATATTCCCTCTACCAAATCTCTTGGTCTCATCTCTTACCCAGCTTTCTTGTTGAAGCAGTCTCCCAAAAGAAGTCGAGAGGGAGGGAGAATTTCATTTCAAATCTGGCCGGTAGAATGTTGGGTGTTAAGTGACACGGATCTGGTGAATCGCGGAACAAATTAAGAAGCTGCATCGCGCGTCCAATAACGAGGGATCGAGAACTGAATTCAGCAGCCGTCGGATTAGACTGCCAAGATCGAGGGGCTACCGAAATACTATACATTCGTACACACCAGAGTCGAGTCATTTGTTTCCCTGAGTTTAACCCGCGTGTCCCACCTATCATACTGAAATTTAGCCCTCTCCTTATCTGAACCGTTCGATCTACTCCACTTTTGCGCGCCACGTGTTTCTGGATAGTATTTGCTTCACTTTAGTCTACTTGCTTTGACCAGATCTTTGACTTGGTATACTTTGTTCATTCGGACTTCGTTTTGACTCCCGTTTTCGCCGTTGGGTTCGTATTCGACCCCGTTTCCCACCTGAGCATCAATGTTGGCTTATGCCTTGGCATAATTTCGCTACACCAAGGTCCATCAAAAAGAATGAAGCAACACCCACCTGTTTGTTGATCCGCTCGCGCGTCTATTAAGATCCGTCGGATGGGATATGGAGTACCGAGAGTTAGTCTTTCGCATACACCGAATCATCCACCAGTCACAGTCCCTAAATTATCCCGCGTACCCCAAGTGAATACCAAAAGAATACCGTTCATATACAGATTGCTCTGGGTTCACCATTCAATCTGCGCCACGTGTCTCCAATCTAATATTTGGTCAACTTTCTAGAACCAAATCTTTGACCTAGTCCATCTTGCTGGTCCGGACTCCGATTTGACTTCTGTTTTCGCCTACAGACTCGTCATGGACTCTCCTTTCATCCGAGTATCAAAATTTCCAAAATCAGAAAATGACCAAACTACCCCTCATGTGTGTCTTTCTCCCGATCTTAACTATTTTTCTCACTGAACTCCGTAAAAGACACCTGAGATAGAAAATCAAACAAATTATCAGAGTAACAGCTCGAACTGGACTAACTAACCTGAGTTAAGAGATTCAGATGGGACAATTTCATGTCTCAGCAGTGCCCTAAGGCACGGGATATACCCTAGTATATATGTGTGATAGAACTCTTACCTGGACATTCTCACAACCTTGTTGTGATTTGTTATAGATGAATGTATCAACATGTGTTAATACGACTATGCCACACATTGAGAGTTCCAAGATCTGAAAACACGAGATATGTTTTTGTTAAATAGAAAACAACAAAATCTCTTATGAATATTGGTCATGACAGAAATCCAATGATGTGTGGTTGTTTTCAACACTCTGGAGAAATTGTTAGTCGTCATTTCAGTTCTATTTTAAAGGTCATTGCTAAATTTGTTACATAAATCATAAATGTCTAAACCCGAGAGTCACTTCTACTCCTCAGTCTCTCTACTTTCGACTAAGGAGTGTGTAATGGATCGTCGAGGATTCAGCTATCCTGCTGCCTTAAGCCGGGTTGACCCGTTGGACTTTAGGTCCGATCTTGACTTCCTGACGTCAGTCAACGTCAGGACATTTTATGCATCATCACTAACTACTATGAACTCAGCCATATATATAGGTTACAACCAGACAAATTAAACTCTAACTAGGAGTTCTAATTAGACTTCAACTAGGATTCAACATTTAGAAATATAAAAACTCTTAAATTACTTAAAAACTACAAAATATAGAAACTCCTAATATTAAATAACTATAGAATATCTTTCAAAATATAGAAATTCCTCATTTTAAAACTATAAAATATCTTTTTCTATCATTCCTCCTTCATTGACAGCATCCTTGCCCTCAAGGATTGTCTCGATCATAGTTAACACCAGGTCTTCCTCATCTTCGGCACTTGGTAATTCATCATCAACTGTAGTATTAGGAGAAATGCCTTATTCAAAATAGAACATGAAAAACTGGATGAATTTAGTTCATTCTGACAATTCCAAACGATACGCTACTGGACATATTTTTTTTCCAATATTTTATATGGACTATAGTACTTTGGAGATAACTTCTAAGCCACCCTTCTTACCATAGAACGTCGATACGGTTGTAACTTTAAATACATGTACTCTCCTATTAGAAATACTACATCCCTCCGCTCCTTGTCAACATATTGTTTCATCTTATTTGGGCAGTATGAAGATGACTCTTGAGGTTAGAAAGAATTTGACGCCTTCGTATAAGTGTTTCATCTAATGTTGCAAATTGTGCCTCTCCTCGATATATGATGCTAATACGGGGGGGGGGGGGGGGGGGGGGGGGGGGGGGGGTGATATCCTATCTACTGCCTCCAAAGGGGCTATGTTTGTCGATGTATGGTACGAAGTATTGTACCAATATTCTGTCTAAGGTAGCCATACATCCCGATTTTTTGGTTTATCTCCTACAAAGCATCACAAATATGTTTCTAAACAACGATTCACCACCTCTGACTGACCATCAGTTTTAGGGCGGTATGCCAAACTCATCCTAAGTGTAGTACCCTGTAAACGAAACAATTCTTTCCACAAATTGCTAGTGAATACTGCATCTCTGTCGGAGACTATAGATTGGGGAAACTCATGCAACTTGACACACCGTTTTAGAAAATTTTGAGCAACTATAGATGTCGTGTACGTGTGTTTTAACGGCATAAAATGGTTGTACTTAGTGAGACGATCTACCACTACTACAATTATTGATTTTCCTCTTGAATTCAGTAACCCTTATATGAAATCCATAGATATATCAGTCCAAATAGTTGCAGGAATGGGCAACGGTTGTAAAAGTCCTGCAGGAGAAAGGGTGTTATATTTGTTTTCTGGCACGTATCACGACTAGCAATATATTCTTTGACATCTCGATGCATTCCCGTCCAGTAAAATAACTTTGAGAGTCCCTTCATAGTCTTCAATTGTCCTGCATGTCCTGCAGTCGGTGATGAATGAAACTCAGCTAGTATTTCCATCTAGATTTCGGACTTATAAATAATTGATTTCCTCAGAAGCACACCAACCTCTCTTATCGTGAAATTCTTCTCACTGAAAGAGGATTTGTCAATCTTTTGTATAAAATCTAACATCGACGGATCTGTTTTTAATTCAAGCTTTAGATCCTCCATCCATGCACAACTCACATATATAATTCCTGCTAATTCACCCGACTCGTACTTACTAGATAATGGATCGGCTACTTTATTTTGGTTACCGGGTTTGTACTGAATTGTATAATTGTAGCCCAATAATTAAGCAGTCCATTTTTGTTGCATAGGGTGACTTCTTTAGCCTCCAAAAAAGTACTTCAAACTTTGTTGATCCACCTTCACCACAAACCTTCTTCCTATGAGGTAAGGTCGCCATTTAGTGATGGCATTATCCATTGCTAGTAGTTCCTTTTAATATTTAGATAATCCAAGATGTCGTGGCCCAATCACCTTATTGGTAAATGTTATGGGTCTACCATCAAAACTGCTTCGATTCCAACCCCACTTGCATCACTTTCAATTATGAACTCTTTGTAAAAATTTAGTAATGCTAATACCGATATAGTCGTCAAACTGTTTTTAAGTTGTTGAAGACTTCAGTTGTTTTCATGGTTCATTTGAAACTATCCTTCCAAAGGAGTTTAGTCAAAGGAAAAGCTAATTTACCATAATTAGAAACAAATTTTCTATAATAGCCAGTTAGACCTAAAAAACCTCGTAATGCTTTTAGTGATTTAGGCAGTGGCTAGTCTATGATGCTCTGGATCTTGCTTAAATCCACTTCGACACCCTCAGATGTGATGACATGTCCTAAATATTTAGCTCTCATGTACCAAAATAACACTTACTTAATTTGACCCTGAGTTGGTGTTTTTCTAGTATCTGAAATACCTCTCTAAGATGTTCAGGATGTAAATTCCCATATAACCTATAAACCAGTATATCATCAAAGAAAACCAACACAGACTGTCGTAGTTGACTTCTGAAGACATCATTCATGAGATGCTGAAAGGTAGATGGTGCATTGGTCAACCCGAAGGTCATGACAAGAAACTCATAGTGATCATCATGCGTCCGCAGTTTTATGTACATCTTCCTGCTGCATCCTGATCTGATGGTACTCGGGCGAATTAACCGAGATTACATTAGTTCTTTTACTATTTTCTCAATCTCATTCTTTTGACCAAAAACATACCTATAAGGTCGAACATTAATTGGTGAACTGTTGGGATGTAAAGTAATGTGATGATCATGACTTCTTATGGGTGACAAACATGTTGGTGCTGAAAATACCATAATAAATTGTCTAATCAAGGATTGAGTTTCTTTATGTATATCGGGATTAGCTTCTTCATCGTTGTTTTCACCTGAGAGTTTTCGGTTGAATAGGTTGATCACAGGGTCCCAAAGAGCTTGTGCTCTATATCCTTGCCCCAATTGTAATCCTAAGTATGAGGTTGGTAGTTTCCCCCTTGACAACCTAGAATGCTAGTTTTTGCATTTCTTAGTAGAGCTACCAAATTATGATTAACCACATAAAGAAAATACTTGTGGTAGTTTACCTTAAGATCAGATGCTAGTTAAAACCACACCAGTATATGCTTGAGCTTGGAGAGGTTTACATTCTTCTCATCGATCAAAAATAATGTATCATCTGCAAACTGTAGATGATTTATAGGAGTTCCGTTTTGATGTGCTTTAAAGCCTTGCACCCATCCTTTTTATTCTACTCCCTGCATACAACAACTCAGAACTTCGATTACTAGAAGGAACAAGAGGGGGGCAACGGATCACCTTTTCTGATCCATCTAAACGTTTGGAAGACACATGAAGGATTACCATTCAAGAGTACTGAGAAAGTTGCGGAAGATATACAACCATATATCCAACTTCTCCACTTATAACTAAAGCTCATCTTCTCCATTACCTGATAAAGGAAACCCCAACTTATTTTATCACAAGCTTTTTCCAAATCTGCCTTGGATAGGAATCCACTCTCTTTGCTCTTTATCCTTGATTCTATTAATTCGTTGGCCACTAGAACCCCATCCAAAATTTGCCTACTTTGAATGAAGGCCCTTTGAAAGGGAGTTATCACTTCACTTATAACTTTTCAGAAAGCCTACTCGTCAAGATCTTGGAAATGATCTTATAGGTTCCACCAACTAGGCTTTATTGGTCTGAAGTCTGAAAGTCTCTCAGATTTAGACTTCTTTGAGATTAAAACATTGAAAGTCTAATTCAATCTCCATTCCAAATTAGCTGTTTCAAAGAATTTCGTAATTGTAGCTAGCATTTCTTTTTGATGATGTCCCAACATACTTGGTAGAATGCCATAGGGGATCCAACTGGACCTGAAGCTTTGTCCCTCGCCATACTACCAAGAACTTCTAATACTTCTTCTAAGCAGGGGCGGAGCTTAGTGGGGACTAACCCTGGCTTAAGCCAGGGTCAAAGTTCGTAATTTATTCATTAGAGTAGGGATAGTTTGGTAATAAGCCAGGGTCAAAGCTTATAATATTTTATTTGGAATAGGGGTAATTTGGTAGTTTGGGTGACCATTATTTAATTTCAAACACAAAATGAAGAGAGAGAGAGGGATTTTGTGAAGAACACGGCTAAAGAGTGGAGACCCTATTTTCTTCCATGGATATGTGATGTTTCTTAATTTATTCTTGCTTTAAACTCTTAGGAAATGATTATACTCAGATTATGAAGAGTTTTGGATGATTAAAAATTTAGAATAGAGAGAACTACAACAAATTTGGAAATATTTTCTAGTTTTCTAGGGTTTTTGATTTTGGGGGTTTTATTGGTTCAACTCAAAACGATTTCTTATATTTCAAGTGTAGAAATCTTCTAGCAATCACCACATTAGTAAGAAGATAAGAGTGTAAGTAAATTTCCATTGATATCTACTTTGAGAAGGTTTTCACTCTTATTTAGCTATTTATTTATTTATTTAGGTTGTTGATAATTGATATGATTATTGTTGATATGTCCTAAACTTTGATATTTGTAAATTTGTGATTGTCATAATAACCATTGTTTATTTGTTTGTTTAACCTAGTTTTGTTATTGTTTAATACTTTCGATATACAAATTAATTCTATGTATGTATCATAGTGGGTTTGTATCATAGATTATTCTATGTATGTATTGCCATATTTTGAAGCTATGTTTCTTCTCTGCATTTGTAGGTAAAATGTCGGGAGATTCTTGAGTAGTCAAACGCAAAACAATTTATTCTTTCTTTAAGCCTACCGAGAACAACAACAAAACTAATGCAGCTTCTGGATCTAATATTAATACGTCATTGGCTGATGAACAACCTTCTCTGAACACTTCAAATATCGTCGAACCTCAAAGAGTTGAAGAAGACAGAAACGGGAAGAAACCAATTGAGTCATTAGAAGATGTGGACGTTACTTCTCTCTTGAACGTGATCCGGGATTGCGCTTGCAAATTTGGGAATATCCGGTCAACAAACGAGATGAGATTCGACGTGCATATCTCAATGTCGGACCTTATCAACCTATTCTCGAAGAGTACCCACGAACTAAATGTGGAAAGCAATTTCGCAAATTTCAAAGCTCTTGGTTTACTTCATTTCCTTGGCTAGAATACTCTCTTGCAAAAGATGCAGTATTTTGTTATCCGTGCTTTATTTTTGAGAAAAATCCACCAAATCACACAACATTTACAGTTCAAGGGTTTACAAGATGGAGGAGTGTAAATAATGGGTCTAGATGTGCGTTTATAACACACATGGGTGACCATGAATCTCAACATATGTTGGCAGTAAGGGCTTGTGGAAATTTGGGGACTGCATCGCGACATATCAACAAGTTGATTAATGTACAATCCAAGGAAGTAGTGGAGAAAAATCGGCTAAGGCTCAGAACAACAATTGATTGTTTACGATATCTTGCTTATCAAACATGTGCTTTTAGGGGGCATGATGAATCCAAAAATTCATTGAATCGCGGCAATTTTATTGAGTTGATAAAGCTTTTAGCTACAGTGAATGATAAAATTGCAGAAGTTGTCATGGAAAATGCTCCGAAAAATGCTAAATATACATCTCATGAAATTCAAAAAGAGATATTATCTATTCTTGCTAACAAAGTGAGGAATAAGATTCGGGATGAAGTTGGGTCTTCTAAATTTTGTATTCTTGTTGACGAAGCACAAGACGAATCCCGTAAAGAGCAAATAGGCATTGTCTTGCGATTTGTTGATAGTGAAGGATCTATTAAAGAAAGATTTTTTGATGTTTTGCATGTCCAAAATACTACCTCTTTGACTCTTAAAGAAGCAATAAAAAATGTCTTTGCTCGTAACAATCTTCATGTTGAAAATATGCGAGGTCAAGGCTATGATGGTGCTAGCAATATGCGAGGAGCTTTCAATGGATTGCAAGCTTTGTTTCTTAAAGAGTCTCATAGTGCCTATTACGTGCATTGTTTTGCCCACAGACTACAACTAGCATTAGTTGGAGCGTCTAAAGAAGTAGGAGATATTTGGCGATTTTATTCCATGTTGAATGCCATAGTAAATTTTGTTACTGCTTCTCCTCTTAGACAGGACGAGTTAAAATCTTCTCAAGCAAATGAAATTGCAAAAATGTTAGATGTTGGTGAGCTTGAGACAGGGAGAGGGGCTAACCAAATAGGTAACTTGCAACGGTCTGGTGCTACTCGTTGGAGCTCTCATTTTGGTTCAGTCAAAAGCTTGATCGATATGTATGGTGCAACATGTGTGGTTATTAGAGATATTATGCAAAATACGACAAACATTACTTTGCGTGGAGAGTCTCAAGGTCTTTACATTGGAATGACATCATTTGAGTTCGTTTTTATATTGCACTTAATGTGGAGGATTATGGACATCAACGATATGCTTTGTCAAGCTCTTGAACAAAAGTCCCAAGACATCATCAATGCTATGAATTTGGTAAGAACTACAAAATCTCTTCTACAGAAACTGAGACAAAATGGTTGGGATGCTTTTAGAGAAAGTGTTGAATTATTTTGCAAGAAACATGATTTAGTAATACCAAATATGGGTGATCGCTATCTAATAGGCACACAACGCACTTGTCAACAACGAGACCGTATCACATTAGAACATCATTACCGTATTGATATATTTAATGCTGCAATCGATTTCCAACTAGTGGAGCTGAATACTAGATTTACCAAGGAAACAATAGAACTTCTTGTTCTTAGTTCATCTTTGGATCCAAAAGATGCTTATAAATCATTTAAAGTTGATGAAATTTGTCATCTTGCTGAAAAGTTTTATTCCCAAGATTTCAGCAATCAAGAGATAATTTCTTTGAGATGTCAATTGACACATTATGAGCTTGACGTGCCTAATCATCCCGAATTTAAGAACTTGTCTACTATGTCGGAGTTATGTAAGAAGATGGTTGAAACAAAGAAGTCAGAGGTTTATTATCTGATTTACAGGTTGATTAGTTTGGTGTTAACTTTACCAGTTTCTACAGCAACTATTGAGCGAGCATTTTCGGTGATGAAACTCGTCAAAACTAAGCTTCGAACCAAAATGGGAGATGATCTTCTAAGAGATTGCATGATGATACACATTGAAAGAGAACTTGCAGAAAAAATTGATTCGGATTTGATAATTGAAGATTTCTACTCTTTGAAGGATCGTAGGGCACACCTCAAGTAGTATTTTTATATATCTGGTGTTCTTTTGATGGTTGAATGATATTTTGATTTTTTGTACGTAGTTATACCATCTCTTTTGTCTATGAATGCGGTAGAGAACAACACCGTTTTTAATGATATTTTGATTGTTTGTTTTAACGAAGTTATTTGTCAAGAAGGTTTACTCATATATTTTTTTTTGAACTAGAAGGTTTACTCTTAAGTTACAATATGCTCATTTGTGCATCCTAAATAAAAATTTACTTTATAGTAAATTTAGGCTAGCGCAGGTCAACTTGAAATCCTGGCTACGCCCCTGCTTCTAAGCAAGGGGCTTTGAGTATGCTATTGTGATCTTGGGATAAAAATTTGAAGTTCATGTCAATGATTCGAGGTCTCCATTCCAGGTCCGCAATAGTGCCTTGTAATGACTATAAGTCCGTATGTCAACAAATTTTTTTTTGTTGAACTATGTAAACAATACTTGACCTCGCATCGAATGCCTTGTAGTCCATATACAAAAGAAAGTCAATGGCATGTACCCTGATCATGTTGTCCATATAAGATTTTTGTTCGTCCATCTATCGAACCCCTAAACAAAACCCTCACTCTCTCGGCTTCTTTGCAGACGTTTTGAAGTTAATCTTTTCGATTCTGATCAAACCTAGAAACACTTTGATGCTATATACCAGTTTTGTTTAAATGGCATCGTCTCTTCTAAGTAGAACACTTGTGGGTGGAGTTCGGTCAATTCGGTCTTTACATACTCACTCACAGAAGCCCCAAATCTTCACTTCTCTCTTGAGTGTAAGTACTAGCACTTTGTTCCTGAACTTGGGTATGCTTGTAATCTTCTTTTGATTGTTGGGTTTGATTACCATACTTTGTGATAGGTTGTTGGATTTACCCAATGGGTTATTTTGTCCTCCAACAATTTTCCCCTATTCTGTCTCAACAATGAGTTCTGAATTGTAGTTTACTTGATGATGCTTTTGTTGGGTCTGATTACCTAATGGGTGGTTGGGGTTTCTCTCTTAATTTTTGTTATCCTTTTGTTGATGATGCTTCTGGATTTTACTTTACTTGGGGAGTCTTTGTCTTGATATTGTTTATTCCGTTGAAATTGCATTCTTGTTTATTTGGTATTTATTGATTCTCTTTGATTTCAATTTGGGTTTTTCATATCTCTTAGCTCACCAATATTTTTATTTATTGTTATCTACACAGTGAATTGGAAATCATTCTTGATCTTGAGATGTTTCAACTATGTTGAAGTCAATTTTGGTCAGAGAGTTGGCTTTACTAGCTTTACCTTAGAAGTTACAACTTTTCGGAAATATGTTTCTTTTGGCTGTCTCAAAATGAGCAATCTTGTAGCTCTTATGTGCTTTGTGTTGAATTGCGCCTAGTAAAAGTGAAGTACTACTTTAAAAAGCAAAACAACCAAACTTGCTAAAAAGAATCTTTGCTCAAATAGGAAGTCAAGATTTGAAAGGTGATCAATTACCACATTGCACACGAAAACTATTGCATCAAAAGTATTTTCTACAGATAGTAAAAAATTCTGTTGTCTTTTTTCTAGTATACAGCATTTGATACAACATCTCATAGAGATGCATACCTTCAAATCTAGGAATAGGTATTGAGGTGTGTTATGTGAAGTTTTGAAGGAAATTTGTGTCTATGTAGAATTGTAGTTTCTTAAATATAAAGCAATTTTTCTGCTTCGAGAACATCGCTTGAAACTCTAATTACTCATAAATAATAAATGAGAAGAACTTAGCGTAAATGCCCTCCTTTATATTGTGTACAGTCTCTGCTAAGATCAAAATACTTTCACCATAGAGATGCTATTCGGGAATAAAATCAAAATTTTCCTTGATTTACCAAAAAATTGAAATGCTTTTGCAAAAATACCTTTTACTAAATGTCGAAGAAATAGTACTTCGGAAAAGTATACTGCGACAAGGAGGCCTACAGGCACTATATGTGCAATCTTGGAATTTCATTGTTAATTTGTTCAACAACTGGGTTTTGGCTTTTTTTTGTGCACTGTAGTTGTGTTTCTGCATTTCTGAAGTTATCTTTCTTGTACAAGGAGTGTTGGTTTTGCTTAGTGTATATTCTTCTCTCTGGTGCAAACAGATTTGCTGGTGATACATAATCCTATAGTTCTTTCTTTCTTTGTTTCTTTTCCTGTCTTATCTAAAAGCTTGCTTTCTTGGATTTTTCTTCAGCTCAAAGTCTCTCACAGTTTCTTAGTAATTCAGTTTCCTCATATTCTTCTTGGTATCTAATAGACAAATTTTTCGAGTTTCTACTTTACTAATTGTTTTGTCTAACTTAAGTGTGCTTTCAAGTCTACCCTCTATTTAAACTATATTAATTTTGCAGAAGTTTTTAACGCTTAAAGCTATCGACTTAGTATTCATTTTTCTATGACGGAATTGGTTGACCTTGTTTCGATACTAGTAGCCTCATTCTCTAGCTTGACCTTTTTTTCAGCAGAGGCAAGCATTTCTTAGACGGACTGACATTTCCTCTTTGGTCTGTACAACCACTCGTGTGGTTTGCTGTTATATGGATTCTTCAAGAAGGGGTGCAATAGCTACTTTTGCAACTGAGTCTTTATCTACCAAAGAACCTGTCGTTTCTGTTGATTGGCTTCACGCTAATCTGAAGGATCCCAATGTGAAGGTGCTTGCTCACAGTTTTTTTTTTCAACAGTTTATAGCTTCTCTGATTGTTCATACACGCAATGGATAAATAATTTTATCCTCTTTTAGTTCTTTGTTATTATATAATATATATCCAAATCTTTTCGGTTAATGATTGTTTTTTGTTTGCGTAGGTGCTAGATGCATCTTGGTACATGCCAGACGAGCAAAGAAATCCACTCCAAGAATATCAGGTGCTCATTAGTGATTTCTGATTTAAATTTAGTCTTGATGTGAATTGAGATCCTTTACGGGGATTCCCCCATATTAGAAGAATTATCTATTTTTGCGTTGTAATTTGAGCAACAGTTTATATACTTTGTATGCTTGTTATTTGAGTTTCTTCTTGGTTGAAAACGGTCCGAGACTCCTAGTCGTATAGATATTCATATTGTAGCAGGTAGTTTTAGTATGCTTTGAATTCTTGTGAAGTTATCTTGATAAATAGCTCAAAGTAGGATCTTAACTTAGATCTCAATTTTTTTTTGAAAGCTTTGAATTAATATTAGGAAGAAAGGATTTAAAGATGTTTAAAAGAAGAGAAAAATTAAAATGTTACACCATTAAATCCTCCTACTTAAACACAAAATCATAATATGTCTTACTCTTTGCTCAAGGGATTAGCCTACTCCAATGATACAAACGAGCAAGAATGTCTTCCACCTCTAGGGCCCAAATAATTGTTGGTGGGAATCCCACTGTGTGATGATATACCACAGATCTTTCTTCATCTTTCTAATTTTTAAGTGTCGCCACTGCTCAATAGTTTGTGATAATGTCTTGGGAACACACCAATGATATCCTGTTCTAGCTGTGAAGAAATTCCATAAGACTTTAGCCTCTTCACAGTGAAGAAATGAGTGGTCCGCTGTCTCTTCCGCGTTTCTTCATCTAATGCACCTATTCAGAATGAGCATCCCTCGTCTCTTTAGAATATCCAATGTTGGAACCTTATTTTTTATGGCAGCCCAAATCACAAAAATGACTCTTGGGGGATCTTCGCCTTCCAAATGATCTTGTCGATATCCAAGTTGGAGTTTGACTCTCTTGAATTCAGTCGCTTGTAACATTGCTTAACTGAGAGTTCCTCTTTCTCCTCTGTTTTCCAAGCTTTCCTGTCTACCTCTGAACTCCTCAATAACACCCAAAATCTGTGAAAAGACCGGAACTTCCCAGTCATTTAGGTTGTCCCAATAAAATCTCCCAAGAGGAGAGAAACCAATTAAAGGTCTAGTGTACTGTGCGTCCTTCGCTGAAGATAAATGGAATATTGCTGGGAACCTGTCTTTTAATGAAACTGTGTGACACCATATGACCATATGACTATATGTCGTGCCAAAAGCTGATAGACTTAGCCATCTCTCAAAATCCGTTTCGTGATCGTGTTGAACTCTTTCACTTACCTTGGCAGACTTGGTGGGTTTTTGGTGTAATCCGCCCTTTTCTTCACAATACTTTTCGGCAATCATATTGCGCCACAACATAGTTTTTCCGAAGTAAATCTCATTAACCATTTGGTGAGCAATGCAACATTCATAATCCTCAAGTTTTCTTTCCCAAACCTCCTGATTGTAGGTCTTGACAGATCAAATTGAATGCAACCCAATCCGTTTAGATCCCTCTTTATCGTCCCAAAGAAAGTCACACATTTTTCTATCGATTGTCGTGAGGATAGAGATAAGAATTTTGAACAGAGAAAGGAAGTAATGAGGCTTAGCTGATAGGACTGCCTTAATTAAGGTTAGCTTACCTCCTCGAGATAGAGATTTAGCCTTCCAAGCTGAGAAAGGAAGTAATGAGGCAGAGCTGATAGGACTGCCTTAATTAAGGTTAGCTTATCTCCTCGAGATAGAGATTTAGCCTTCCAAGCTGATAGCTTTCAAATTATCTTTTCTAATACCGGATCCCACAGTCTTACGACGATATCTCTGACCCAAGGGAAGTTTCAAGTAGGTGATAGGTAAGTCTTCCAGTTTCCATCTGCATATGCTGATATCTGCCTTAAGCCCTATCTCTGGCAAAGGCTTGTACACCAAATATACTTTAGATTTGAAATAATTCACTTTTAAACCTGATGCCAGTTCGAGCCATATGAATAAATAATGAGTAATTTACTGAACTTTCGAGATGAGATTTATTTAGTTTGAAGATCGACAACCTCCGTTGATGCTTCCACCAAAAGTGTTCATTTCAGATTGAGACTTTGTCAATTTAAAAGTTATCACATATGCAGTCTGATTAGTTCTGTGGATTAATCCGAAGCTATTTGAGTTCTACTACTAGCTTACATCACCCTCAAGGTTTAAACTGATTTTGGTACTGATTTTTACAGGTAGCACACATTCCAGGTGCTCTTTTCTTTGATGTGGACGGTATAACCGATCGAACCACAAATGTAAGATGTTCCTTAATTTCTTGCCTGATATTGTGCTAAATGTCACTGAAAAACAATATTAGTATTCTAGTTAAATTGTGCACCATTTCGTGTTAGTATGATATCAAGAACCCTCTCGCTTACTTTATGCTTGATCTCAATTCTGTTGACTCTTGTGTTGTCTACTATTTGAGCCAGTTGTATGACACTTCATAGTTTTTAATCCAGATTTAGTCAGTACTCAGTCAGTTCCCCTTTTATTCAAAAACATAAAATAAGTAATATCCCTTTCTCCCACACCTAGAATCCTCTGTTCTCAAGTAACGTGACAGTTGGATTTGTTTCCAAATTCCGTTGTTATTATGTCGAAAGACTGATTTGTCACTAATTTAATTAACTTGGACCAGTTGCCACACATGTTACCATCTGAGGAAGCTTTTGCTGCTGCGGTTTCTGCCCTTGGAATAGATAATAGTGATGGACTGGTTGTTTATGATGGAAAGGGGATCTTCAGTGCTGCCCGAGTTTGGTGGTATGTCATGGGTTTTATTAAGAGTGATTGGAGACTCTAGATTACAATTCACTGATTATTTTCTACTTTTCTAACTTCTTAAAAGGATGTTCCGAGTATTTGGACATGATAAAGTCTGGGTGTTGAATGGAGGGTTGCCACTATGGCGTGCTTCAGGATTTGATGTTGAATCTAGTGCCTCTGGGGATGCTATTCTTAAAGCTAGTGCTGCTAGTGAAGCTATAGAGAAAGTTTATAACGGACAAACGGTAAGTTAACTACTCATCCATCCAAAAATCACATGCCAGAACACTGCTGTCGTCTTTTTTTGATTCTTTACTTTTTCAATTTTTTTGTTGTATAGCTCAACCAATATTTACTGTCCACCGCTTTTATCCTTAACCATTCTCTATCTTCAAGTTCAGTTCAATGTTAGTAACATGAGGGAGGTGAATCTGACCGAAGTATCTTGGAAATTTTTTCCTAGCAAACGTAGATTCAAGTATTTCCTTATTTATGGATTGATGGCAAAGGTCACTTTGCGGATAGATTGTTCAATCTATAGAACTTGCTCTATTAAAGTTTTACATTGTATATCGTTTAACACTAATATCTCCATTGCATAGAAGAACAAGCAAATACGTGTCAAGTTGGTGAACCATTCAAAATGGTAGTAATAGGATGTCATCCCTGAAAAGCTATAAATGGCCTAAGGTGGTGAATAAAATATTCGGCTGACTAAGGTGATATATGATTTCTTAGTAATCCTAAATTCTCGGGCAAAAACATAAAAGAAGACAAAAGAAGAACAAAAACGAGCGTAATATATAGTTGTGCTGGGGAGCTTGCTATCTCATTTAATGTAGGATTTCTCTTATGAAGTATGGTGAGAGCTGTTTTTCTAATCAAGGAGTCAAATTTCTGTTTCAGTCAATATTTAGTTATGGAAATGGAAATATTTTGGTAATTGCGGCCAAAATATTTCGAAATTTAATTCCTTGCATCGAACATTGTTAAGAGAAAGTAATTAAATTTCGGTTTCGGTCAATATTTCGGTAGGCGGTAGCCAAGGAAGTGGAATTATTTAGGTCGAAATATCTCGAATTTTTTTCTTTTGTTCTGATAGTATGTTGTACGTCAATGTTTCTTTTGAGCAAGATAAAAAACATATGCAGTTGATTTTTCCCCTATTGACAACACAAGTCCTAACAAGCATTTAATGGAGTTAGTAGATCATTTATTCAACACACCACCTTTTCACTTACTGTTTTTTTTTTTAATTTTCGATTATTACTGAGTGTTCACTGGGTGAATTCTTGTTGCCTGCAGGCTGCCCCAATTACGTTCCAGACCAAATTCCAGCCTCATCTTGTCTGGACTCTTGAACAGGTTTTATTGATTAACTACTTCGGCTTTATTGAGTTGCTTGAGGCTACGTTTGGTTCGTGTGAAAAATATTTGGATGTGACAATCACTTGTTTCTCGTGGAAAAGAAAATTGATTTTTTCTAATGAGAAATTAAAGTTCTAGTATTTGGTAAGGTTGTAGGAAAATGAACTATTATCTTCTTCATCTCTGATAGCTCGATTTTAGGGTTTGGCTATCTGAGATACTTCAATTCGGGGTTGGCATGTTTAGTGTTTAGGATTCTTCGATTCACGTTTTGGAATCATCCATTTAGGGCTTTGGGTACTTCAATTTAGGGTTAAGGTTTTCCATAAATTTGGGGGTAGGGGTTGGTAATCAAAATTGAGGGTTTAGGGTTTTCATTCACCATACTCAAGAAGCTTTGGAGAGAAAGAGAGAGGGAGAGTTTGGGTTAACAATGGTGGACTTGAGATTCTGGGGTGAGAGATAGAGAGACCTAGAGAGAGTAAGCAAGAAAGAGAGTCAGAGAGACAGCAAGAGGGTCAGAGAGATGTTGCGGTTTGCATCATTCATGCTGAAGTATCCATCAGCAACGAGCATGATCCCTTCCTATGCTCTTCTTCGGGTTTCGATCTCGATCTAGAGTTCGATCGAGAGAGAGAGTCACATGGATAGTGAAGATGAAGCATTTTAGCGACGATGAATCTGCTTCCCTTTCATATATTAGAGTCTAGACAGAGAGAGAGAACGGTTTTACCATGTGGGGGTGCTAGAATCTTTTCTATTGAAAGTGAAGGAATTTCTACCATGAGAAATCAGTTTCATCATCATGTTAGTCCAACCAAAACAGCAGAAAATCAATTTCTTCACCTGATTTTCATGCGTTCCAAACGGGCCCTAAGAACCAAATTTATTTTCATATTCATTTCAATTATGTCAAGTATTAATATGTTTTTTAGTTTCTCTAGTATTGTGATAGTTTTCCTCGCCACTCAGAACTCGTTGCCCACTACATGAATGTCTCAACACCCACATGCCATATATAAGTAACATCTGTTATTCTGTTAAATGTTGCTCGACTTCCCTCCTCAGTTGTGTTATGTCTCCGTGATACTAAGCCATCCTTACTCCCTTTTGGTTGGAAGTCCGAAGTCATTACCCAATTCCTCAAGCTTAGTATGGCAGTTTTAACATGTTGTCACCGAATTTGGAAAATATACCCAGCTTGAAGATTTCTTGAGTACTTGAAAATTTTAAGTCTCAAAATTTTTTGTGTGCTTGGAAGTTTGGACTAGCTCATGGGGTCGCGTGGCAACATTATCAATTTCTCCTTTCATAATGGAAGTGAACAATTCATAACTGAATAATATTTCAAAATTATCTACTTGGTCCACTCATTGCTAATTTTTTATATTTCAGGTTAAGAAAAATGCCGAAGACAACACATACCAACATATAGATGCCCGATCAAAGGCCAGGTGCTCTATCTTCTTCTTAATTTGATATTCAACATTAAGTCATGAAGTCATGAGTATCACCACATATGTTTATACTCCATACCCTATTTTTGTATTAAAAATGCTGTAGGAAATGATAGCATTTGGGTTATATTTGTCTAATGTTTGTTTGCTGCTTCATATAACTCAAAAGCAAAAATATTAGAAAGTTTTCCTTCCCATTGGCTGGTTAGTGGGAATAAAGCAATTCTAGGTCGTGCGAGGGCTATTCATGGTCAGGGAACCAGACATACAGTCGATCTGAACGTTGTTTATGATTTGGCATAAGTATGAAGTTGCACTTGTTCCCATAAATGTGAAAATCCTACCCCAAAGAAAGTGGAAAAAATTGATACTTTCATGTTTGATTGATTATTCATAAAAGAAACAAAAAGTTTTCCATGTGAACATGATGTACGAAACTAATGATTCAGTAATAAAGCAAAGTAACCCCGGGTTAAGTTATAGACTGGTGATTTGATGACTTTGAACCTCTAGTTAGGTCTTGCAGAGGCCACAACTGTTGCAACATTTCATATTGTTTCTTTGTACTTCTTTTTTTCTTCATAACCTTTTCGTTCTTTGCTTTTTGGCCAAATTTTGAATGCTTTGGCGATTCTTAAAAAGGGTACGCTGAACAGAAGATTTCATGAACTAATTTGCATGGCCTCATCGTAATAGTGTTGAATCCTGTGTTTCCACGTTTGAAGAAGGGAGCATAATGTACTTCCGTAGGTTGATCTTCTTTTTTGAATAATGTAATAAGGGTTGGCCCAAAAGTAAAATGTAGCAAGCAAAATTGGACCTGATAAATATCAGAAAGTATGTATGTTCTGGATGTATTCCTTTGTTGGTCTTTTCCACTATTTGTATCCGTTACCTTATACCAGTATCCGATAGTCATACCTTTACTGGTGTCCATGTTATGGAGGAATTTAAAGCCTACGTCGAAAGATGAGGATATTTACAGGGCATTTCCCTGTCTATCTATAAGTTTAAATTTTGAATTATCTATCTTAATATAACTTAGAGTTCAACCTTCACTTGGAACTTCTCTCTTTTGGTCCCCCCGTACAGGCGGAAGCTGAAATAATTTCCCAAACTCTCATTCTTTAAATTTCAGTGGAAACATACTGTTCATTGCAATGTCATCATCTTGGTCATTTGGGTTCGAATGTATACGAAGAGAAACAAAAGTGAGATGTCTTGTTGGTCAAATCTGGAATTGAATTATTTCGGTCATCCACAGAAAAATGTTGACATTCAGTACCTTGATTTTATAAATAACATTAGGATGGTCAATTAGAAAAGATTCTAAACACCTCTACCTGATCGAGCTTTAGACGAAGAGGTATTATTACTGTTAGTAGATGCAATCTAAGTTGGAGGCGGATCCGGTGAATCACTGATTGCTCCACTGCAACTTCACCTGGGATATCTGGAATTACTTTACGAACTCTGTCTCTATGTCAATCACTTGGTGTATCCCTGCGTAAGTGACTGACATTATAGAGCAGTTGGAAGGTTTAGAAATACCTAGTAGGGGGTAGGAAACTTGAAATCCTCTTACCTGTAGTCATTTATTGGGCTATATGGCAGGAAAGGAACAATAGGATCTTCAAGAACAAAAAGTGTACCAAAGAAGACGCGGTGATGGCAGTTGAGGGTCTTCTGTTCTATTGGAAGTTAAGCATTGAGCAAAACTTAAAAATATCCCAATTTTGCTTTAATTGGGGGAGGCCTTGCTTTTATACCATGTAATTTCATGCTTTAAGGGGTGCTTCACATGACAATTTTGTACATGTTTTTTTCTTCCAATATAATTCATTCAAACTTTTCAAAAAAAGGAACTTCGAAGGCATTGTTTTGTTGATAGAGATGTTATCTGCTTGCAGGTTTGATGGTGTTGCACCAGAACCACGAAAAGGAATAAGAAGTGGCCATGTACCGGGCAGCAAGTGCATTCCTTTCGCCCAGGTATAATTACTTAGATCGTACGAGGGTTATAAAGTTCACTGACCCGTAAAACACTTGTCTCGAGACTCCCAACCTTTAAATAACCACTATTGGTATTTAATGAATCTGAAGTACTGAGCTATGCAAATTGATGGCTAAGTTCTTTAGTTCAAAACTTCAAACCTTTTTTTATTGTGTTCTCCTCTATAAGAGTGGGTGCTATGACTTTAGTGAATCATGCATTGCCAGATTTTAATTTGGAACATCGTATTAAGACGAGCATTAGTTTATTAGTTACCTCGAAGCATGTTCTAAAGCGGTAACAGAACTTTTTTCCCGCAAAATTGGTATTCAACTCTTCAATTGTATTATGACTTTAATTTAACTTCACCTGTTCGTAACAACTGAATGTGGAAATATAGAATTTCTCTATTATATTCTGCATGTGTTAACTACTTAACTGAAAAACAGTATGAGTATGGGACTCGTGTACAAGGTGTTCTAAGCAACAACCTGGGAAGTCCCATAGCAGGGACCCTATTTCACACATATTTTTTTTTGTCTTATATATTAGGTTTTTTTTTATGTACTTGTGGTTTTTTTACTTTTAAATTAGGCACTGTTAAGTTATAGTGTTATAACTTATAAGGTTAACCTCTAACAGTACTTTGTTGATGTAATATAATTTAACACGCGAGTCATACATAAAATCTCATATAGATTGGCACTACGAAGCGTTAATAGATATTTTTGATCCAAGTAACTTCATGTGGTGACTTTTTTGCAGATGTTAGACGGTTCGCAGACTCTATTACCTGCTGAAAATCTTCAGAAGAAATTTGAGCAAGAAGGTGTAGTGCATATAAGTTGTCTTATCAATCCGTTATTTACACTTTTCATTTGGTTTTTCGTGATACTGGAATTGCGAGTGAAACATTTTACTGGATTAAATTTGGTCCATGAATCTCTAAGAAATGATAAGAAGTCTTGATATCTCTTGATTCATATATCCAAGAAGCTTGGTTCTCTTTTCATTTATCCTCCTGAATTGGAAGTGAGTTTTCAAAATGTACAATAAAACAAACAAACATGGCGTGATGGTTATATCGAGCAACTCATAATTTGCAAGTTCGTAGGTTCAATGGGAATTCTGCATTTGGATTAGGACTTGTTGGTATTGTTCTCTTGATTGAAGAAAATACATAAGCATATTGATCATGTTGTTGTTGTTGCAGGCATCAGTTTAGATGGCCCGATCGTTACTTCTTGTGGTACTGGCGTAACTGCTTGTATTCTTGCTCTGGTAAGTTTTTCGCTATTCTTAATCAAATTCAAGAAACTCTTTGAAATGGGAGATTTAAATGTGTGTCTGTGTTCAGGGTCTCCATCGTCTTGGGAAATCTGATGTTGCGGTGTATGATGGATCTTGGACTGAATGGGGATCACACCCCGACACTCCTGTTTCTACTACTGCTGCTACCTCTTCTAGGTGAAAAGGAAATGTGCAAGCGTTGGTTTTGTGACGTTCAAGATAATGAAAGTTTTAGTGATTCTCTGAGGAATTCACTACAAGACTGTTCCTGAAAACATAACTTTCTTCTGAAGATTTGTTGCTTCAAGCCGTTGTTTTCTTTCTTTATTTGAAGTCGTCGTACATCAAGGAACTCTGTGTGAATAAACATGATACTATAGAGCTGCTTAATTGGTAGAATTAGAATGGAAATTAAACTGTGTTGGTCTCATCAGCAGATTGCAGTATAGAATGGTTATATAAGGCTAGCAAGTAGTTCCCAGCATGATGCATCATAACCTGACTCCTATGGTTTGTGGTATCAATTGAGCTGGCTAACCAAGACCAGTCTGGGTCTATGTAAAGTCACACCCGTTCAAAAGAGACGGGTGACTATTCCATGGTGAGAGTAGAGAGTTAGGGTAGTAATGCAAATAAAATCATCTCCATGACTAAGGCTGGCTTAGGAAATGTCTCTCAATGAAGATAGACTTCATTAGATGTTATTGGTAAGAGAATGTTATACTAAAAATAAAGGAATACGATGAGCATTTCAAATTCCTAAAGTATTACAACATAATGTGAAGGAAGCAAAAACAAACCACAATACCATTCTTACCGCGAGCGGCTCATTGAACCAGAACCTGTAATTGTCACGAGAGGGATCCAAGGAGTACGAGTATGGATGGTAGGGGTTCCTAGTTGAGAAGATCAAAGAGATGGGACCAAGCTCAAATCAGATGATGGTCATAATCATCCTCAGTATTAATACAATCCTGATTAAGGCGATCAAACATGTAAAACGGAAACGAAAACTTCATTTGAAGTTACAATTAGTATATGCTACAAACATGAGCAATTACAAGGACTAACCATTAGTTTTTAGGTGGAGTTGGTGTTGATGCAATTTCTTGTGGTGAGGAGATGCTGAAACTAGACAACACTCATAAAGTGTGGTGAGTTTGTCATAAATTTGGTCTAAGGTTGGTTGTTGTTGATCATTTGTGCACATCAAACCTAACTCGATTACCTTCTCTATTGCTTTCTCTTCTTCACTTGTTCCTCTTGTTTTTCTCATTCTCTCGTCCATAACCTTCCGCACATTCTCTCGGTAGTTCATTTCCACCAACTTAATTAAACTCCTTCTATCCTCATTTTCAGACTCTTCGTTCCATCTCTTGTTTGCTATCACTTCCAATACAAACACTCCGAACTCGTGAATATCTGAAAACAAAACAAAATAAAGTTGAATATAAAATTATATTTCTTCGAAGTTTAAATATTAAAAATAACTATCCCCCCTCCATTAACTCCTAAAAGTGTTTGTTTTCACATCTTAGTTTGATTGGATTGAATTATCTCTGATAGATATCTGGCTTATCCAATTACAAAATCATAATTTAGACTTGACTTAGATATATATTGAGCGATGTAAGATAAATATCACTCCATTCTGTCAAAAGTAACTTCGAGTAAGATAATATTCACAAGTTTAACTTGACAAGTCTAACTCACACGAAAAAATAGATCAGAAATTTAGTTAAGTTATACGACCAGTGTGACTTAAAAGAAAAAGAAAACAACAAGAACAAACAGTCTGAATTTTGAATCAGTTAAGATCTGTCGTTTCAATTTCAAATATACAATGTGACTTAGAGGACAAACATTATGTGATATTTCATTACTAATATTTATCTTTACTATAGTCAGAAGATAATGTTAAAAACTTAAATTATGAACCTTACTTCTTGAATTGTAGTTTATATCTCCCAGCCCAAACCTTGAAATCAATGGTTCTTGATCCTTAGACAATAAAACACTACTTATCTTAAGATCATACACAATTTCAGGCCATTCTTCCTCAAGATAACACATTCCTTCAACTACCCCTTTCAAAGTTCTTAACCTTTCCTTCCATGTTGGTTGAAATTGTGAAACCCATCTCTCAATATTCACACCATCACTCCATTCCGTCACAATGGCTCTTGATTTTGGATTATCACACCAACCCAAAACCCTAATTAAGTTTTTATGATCCAATTGAACAAGTACTTTGCATTCTTCCACAAATTTCTTTCCTTCTTCATATGAAATATTGACTCTGTAAATATCGATTCGAACTTCAGTACCATCTCTTAAATTTCCTCTGTATATATCAAGTTCCTCAATTTTGGCAACCAAATTTAATTCAGAGAATCCATTTGTTGCTGCCTTGATCATGGAATATGTAAATTTTTGCCGGTTCTGAAGAAATTTGGGTAAATAATCTGGTCTCCAAAAACAGAGCCACCCAAAACAAACAATTGTCATAATAACAAAGATTGGAAATACAACTAAAACAATCATAATCTTGATTTTAAATATTTGATGATCTGGCAGTAATCCAGAGTGAAGAAAACTTGATGAATTGAACTGTTTAAAGAATTGGGTATCTGATATTTTAATTTCTGAGAAACGATTATAAGAAAGATTAAGATTAGTAAGATTTTTTAGGGTTAAGAAACTTTGAACAGGAAAATCTCCAGTTAGTTTGTTATGGCTAAGATCAAGTTGTTGAATTTGAGTACATTGTAAAATTTCAGAAGGAAAATTTCCTGTGATTGAATTATTAGATAGGTTTATGAGGGTGATTGTTAATGGACAATATTTCCAGAAGAAATTGAAGGACAAGTAAAGGGGAGTGATTTTAGGTCGGTTTTGAAGGTCAATTTTTTCAAAGAAACCTTCATTGCAGTTAGGGTTTTTTGATTCATTACAGAGATATGAAGCAACAATGGTAGATTTGAAAATACCAGAAATGTCAGTGGAAGTAAAATTACAGTATTTAAGGAATGGGTTTCTTAGACAATTGTTTGAAATTGTTGTAGTGAAATCTTGAGGTGGTTGTAAATTGTTTAAATCATCAATGATTGATGAAGAAGCAAGAATTAGAGAGAAGAGTAAAAAAGTTGCAGAAATGTAAGCCATGTTTTTAGAGAGATGATGATGATGTAACTGATTAACTGAGGGTGTTTTAAAAGATCTTTTGTTAGAACGGTTTGGTTTGGAAGAGTACTTCTTTATTTATTTTTTTGAAAGCCAAATATAATAAACAATAGTTTACAATATTCAGACTCCAAAAATACAACAAAACTAAAAAAGGGGCGAAATTGAAACTAATTTACCATCAGAAGGGCTAATCTAGGAACATTAATTTTGGTTGGGTATAACTGATGCTGCCAATAACGTCCTTATTATGAACTCTAGGGCAGTATCTTACATCCAACGGCCCGTCGTTGATTCTCGCTTGTATACCGTTGATCTTGGCTGATATTCACCAAGGTATCTCAGGATCCACGGCCACAATTAAGTCGATCAAAACCCTAGCGTCTCCCTCTATTATAAAAGAGGAGAGGTTCATCTCCTCAGCTAGGGTTAAACCTAATTCGAAGCCGGCAATTTCACTTCTCATCGGAGAAATTGGTTAAATCAAAATTGCTCGAGAAGCCAACGTTACTCCACTCGAGTTACGAACTAAAGCTGCGCAGGAGGCCTGTGATTCTCGATAGGATCCATCAAAATTTATTTTCAGAAGTCCATCTGGTGGAGGACTCCATCGATCTTCCTGCATAAATTGGTTAGAAGGTAAGGAAGGGTTTGGAATTGTAATATACCTGAGTGCTTCAGTTATACTCCAACTGCATCTGTTCAGATCTGGCTGTTTATCTTGAAAATGGCATTCATTCCTTGTTTTCCACCAAAACCACATAAGATAAGTAACTCTGTATCAATATTTCTGCCTTTTTTCTTTATCCTTAATCAAAATATATTGAGAGCTCTAATTGGATCGATGGTTATGTATTGTAGATTTGCTACACCTGCCTTTTGTAAAAGATTTTGGTACAAAAAGCATTCTCCAAAAAGATGTTCTATATTTTCCAAAGCTCCTGTTCCACACAACTTGCATGTCTGATCAATTTGGGAAATCCTAACTCCTATATTGGCAAGTGTTGGTATCCCATTATGTATTAATTTCCAGATGAAATATTGAATTTTGGGTTGAGTTTGATTCATTTTCCAAAATTGTGACCAAGAAAATTCATGAGCATGATGCGATAGAACTGGATTAACTTTTATTTCTTCATAAAAAGATTTCGAAGTAAACTTGCCATTTTCAGTAGGACACCTAATCAATTTGTCCCTGGTACTAGCATGATGAATAGGAATTTTGAGTATAATATGTGCTTCTTCTTCACTGAACCATCTTTGAATAAGCAACTCATTCCATTCTAGAGTATCCTGCATAATTAGTTCTGATACAAATATAATATTATGAGGTAAATTTGTAAGCTCTGAAGGGATATTGTGATTTCTATTGGGGATCCAGGGGTCTGATCTAATCTTAATAGAACGACCATTAGTCACTAGCCAAATGCTGTTATCCCTAATAGTGTCTTTAGCATTCTTCAATGCTTTCCAAAAATGAGAAGAGCCATTAGTGGATCTATGAGACCAGAAATCTACATTTTTAAGATACTTAGCTTGAAGGAGTCTAACCCAGACTTCATTAGGTTTAGTAAAAAATTCCCATGTCATTTTGGCAATGAGTGACATGTTAACATCAACAATAGATCTTATACCTAATCCCCCTTTGTGTTTAGGGCTAGAAATAATATCCCAATTTATGAAATGGAGTTTTCTCTCTGAAAAGGAATGACGCCACCAGAAACTTCTCTCTATTTTTTCTAGACTATTGGCCACAGATTTAGGCATAACTTGATAACTACAAGCGTAAGTACAAAATGAAGATAAAATAGATTTGATTAGAATTGTCCGACCTGCTTGAGTAGTAAACTTTTGCTTCCATCCTGCTAAAGATTTATTAAATTTATCAATAAGCCAGTTGTAACTTTCAATTTTATTATCTTTCTTGAGCACAAGTGCTCCCAGATATCTTTCTCTATCAGTCATCAAAGGAGCATTGAGAGTTTGGACAAATCGCATCGAGATATTTGAAGGGACTCCCTTACTAAAGTACAAGGAAGATTTGGAGTAATTGACTTGTTGGCCTGAAAAGCTACCATACTGCTCCATAATTTGCATAACTGTGTTAAGATGTTCTTGATTTGCCTGACAAAAAACAATCAGATCATCAGCGAAAAGTAAGTGTGTAATACTAGGAGCTGCTTGATTGATCTGATAACCTGTAAATGTACCTTGATTCTCATAATAATTGAAAAGGAGAGAGAGAGAGACTGTGAGGTAAGAATAAAAAGATAGGGCGATAACGGACAACCCTGTCTAAGACCTCTTGTAGTTGTGAAATCACCCACAGTACCCCCATTAAGTTGAATGTTAAATCTAGTAGTGGTAATACAAGACATAATGCGGGTTAAAATACGGCCAGAAAGGCCAGTTGCCTTAAGTACACATTCAAGAAATTCCCAACTCACTCGGTCATAGGCTTTTGCCATGCCCATTTTAAGAGAAAAGGTCACTTTTTTAGCTCGAGATGCATGCATGGAGTGTAAAAGCTCCTTAGTAATAACAATGTTATCCATGATTTGTCTATTAGGGACAAAAGCATTTTGTGTCCACATAATTCCGTCCTCTAAATAGGGCCTAATTCTATTAGCAATAAGTTTAGTGATGAATTTATAGACCGAGTTGCAAAGGGATATCGGTCTATACTCCGAGGCCGTACTCGGATTCCTGGTTTTAGGAATTAATGCAATAGTGGTATAATTTAAATGAGGGTCGATTGAACCTGTAGAGAATACCGATTGGATATAAGAAGTAAGATCTTGTCCAACGATGTCCCAATTGTATTGGAAAAAATAACATGGTAGCCCAACTCGACCCGGACTTTTAATCGATCCCATTTTCATTACCACTTCTTTAATTTCCTCGGCCGATGGAATTCTTGAGATGTCGGCCAGTTGTTCGATCGAGAATACCTTGTATGCGTTTATGATCACGACCAGCGGTTCACTAACTGGATCTGCCTTGAATAAATTCTGAAAATAATCTATAAATTCTTTCGAAATTCTCTCCAAATCTGTGATTGTCTGCCTGTTAGTAAGAGTAATTTGGTGAATTTTGTACTTTTGTCTTCTGGTAGACATGGCAATATGAAATGCCTTAGTATTTCGATCCCCGTTTTGTACCCATTTTGCTATCGATCTCTGTTCAGCTTTTGTTCGTTCGATATTTTCCAAAAATAAAAGTTCTTCTTCAATTTTGCTTTCCATATTTAACAAATCAGTTGTAGACGGTAAAGTTTGAAGATCGATTAATCTCTTCCTTAAAATTTTCATTCTATTTTTTATCATACCGAACACTCTTTTACTCCAATTTTTAATAGAGTCCTTCACTTGGTACAATCTATCTAGAAAAGTGCCTTCTGAGTTAACCCATTTATCTTCAAAGATCCGGTTATAGTCTTCATGCTTAGTCCAGAAGATTTCGAATTTTGTGATGGTTTTGATAGGTTAACCTTCAACTTTAAGTTTAAGAAAAATCGGAGCATGATCGATATTATAGCGGGGTAAATGAAACACACCCGCTTCCGGATAACACATCAACCAAGTTGCATCGCAAAGACTTCTGTCAAGTCTCTCTTTAGTTAAATGATGTATTGCTTTGTTATTAGTCCATGTAAATGCAGGACCGTCGAATCCCAAGTCTATCAAATTGGCATCACGAACAAACTGTTTGAAAGAAGACATAAAAAGTATATTAGATTGACCTCCCCATTTTTCATTATGATCATATAATGCATTCATATCGCCAATACAATAATAAGGGTTGGTTACATGTTGAATACGAGTTAGAAGGCTATTCCAAAAACCTGGTCTTTCCCTAACATTTGGAGGACCGTAAATACAAAAAATGTCCCATGGATCAGCATATGGGAAAGAAACAGTAGCATGAATTAGATTTAAGGATGAAAAATGTACATCCATGTGTAAATCACTATTCCAGTGTAAGAGAAGACCACCACTACGACCCATAGAAGGGATAGAAAAATACTTAGAAAGATGAAATTTATTACAACATATCAGTGAAACATAATTAGTTAATTTAGTTTCAGAGAAAAAACCACAGAAGGTTTAGTCGCTCCTAGGAACTGATTCAGAGTTTCTTTTGTCGAGGAGTTCCCTAGCCCTCGACAATTCCACGCCAGAACACTCATGGCGTCTGCGGCATTGGGGTTGCCGGGACCCTTTCATTACCCAATACGATGGAATGAGAAGTTCATTTGTAATATTTGGAAGATCTGTCATTTGCAGGTGGCATATCTTCATCCACATAGCCTTGTAATCCTTGTTCGTCAATTTGTCTATGGATAGATGAAGACGTTTCCCCTGTATACAAAGCATTAGTATACAACCCAGTAGATCCATAAGTTGTCTGAATGACTCTTTTCTTGGTTTGACATAATCTGGACAATAAATCCCCAAAATTAGCATTGATAGAAAGATCAGGAATAATCTCATTAACATCATTATCCGATTCGGGATTCATAATATTATCATTATTACAGTTCACCAGATTATCCTGACCGAAAAAGTCAAGGTCCTTAATTTTGTTCTTAGAAGTAAAAGGGACTTTAAAATCATCACTAAATTTCGGTATCATGAATTTAGTAATTTTAGTCCGTTGTTCTGTGATGCACCCGAAAAGGTTACACACCCAAGCGGAGGTATCAAGTAGTAATCCGGCAAAGCCGGGATCGATCCAAGGATAGGAAGGTAGCTTGGATATCGAAGGGTCTTATCCCTCGGTCTAGATATTACAAGCTAACTTAGACTAAAAAGGAAAAGTACAAAGGTAAACGAGGGTTTTGATCGAATAAGGTGATAAGAGAATAAAGCAAACAAGTAAAATAAACTAAACTAAACAATAAAAGTAAACGGACGAGAGAGATTCGAGAGAAGAGTCGAAGGAACAAGAGTCGGGAGACGGTAAGACTCGATTCGGGCAACAAATAAGTGAGAGAGGTGTCGAAGTCCGGGAATCCATAATGATAAACCTACGACTATGTGTAGTCCGATTTAATGTGTCGAAGTACAATCGATGTTCGACTCCTAAAGTAGATGTCTCTAAGTACTACGTATATCCGGAGATCATACTTAGTCAAACAAACGTCTAAATCGGTTAATCCCGAGTCATCGAAAGTGTCGTCTAGTCGCCTAACTATGTGAAGTGCATGACAAGACACATGAAATTATGACTTAGACTACGATCGATATCGAATACTTCGTTTCGTCTATTAACTATGCGAAGTGCTTGACAAGACACATGAAAATACGATCAAAACGATAATCGAATCAAATGAACATCAATTTATAATCGAAACATGAAATCATATTAAACATAATCACGAATTCATCACATTTCATCTCATATAATCGACACACTAAAGTTAGCTAAACATGGTGATTGAATAAGAAATCGAAAGAAAATGATGAGAGAATCTCCCTTTTCCGATAAGGCGCATGGCTAGGTTCGTCGAAAAATATGAGTCTTTAAGGTGCAGCCGATCTCCCCTTAGCAAATTCTGGGTTCCCCATAGCGACCACCATCATCTTCTCCATTTAGAACACAACCTCCATTAAAGCTAAACCCTAGCTTTCTCTCTCTAGCAATCTTCAACCAAAATCAAATCAAACCACATGGGAAGCTAGATCAAGACATGGGGAGTAAAAGCCCTAAGGTTACGGATCAAAAAGGTTGCCGGAAAACTCATATAAATCCGGCCAAAGAAGTGAAGATTCCGGCCAAATATCATATAGATCCGGCCAAAAGGCTTAGGTCCGGCCTTGTGCGCGCCTGCAGATGCGTCCCGGAGCATGGGAAGCTTCCCGTGGACGCGTCCTTGCTGCTGTGGAAGCTTCCCGTGGACGCGTCCTTGCTCTGGTCGCTGCTGCAGGTCGCTCCGGTAGCTGCTGCAGGTCGCGGCTGCTGCTGCTTGGACGGGTCCCGTGCTCCACCTTCTAAGATGCAGCTCGGGCTGTTGATGAGTGCTGTCCCGAGCTGCTGTCCCATGCCTATCCTTCCATGGCTGCCCGAGCTCTTGTAGTGCCGGCCTTGCTTGGCCGGCCTAGCTTGGCCGGCCAAGCTAAGGCCGGCTACTCCTACCTCCTTCTTCTCTCTTTTCCTCTCTTTCTTCAAGCTCTTCTTTTGGTGATGAAGAACCCTAACCCCTTGCCTCCTTTTCTCTCTCTCTAACTCCGTCCTTTCTTTCCCAAGCTTGAAGATAAAATGAAGAAGAAGATGAATAGTGACCCTTTGACCCCTTACTCTAACTTGAGTCAAAACCCTAGACTTAGTCAAACTTGACTAAGTCTTTAGACCACAAATGGGTGCCTATAAAATCTCTACCCAATTCTTTTTCTCTTAATATTTCTTGGGCTTGGACTTGGTTTTGGGCTTTGATTTAGAAACCAAGAGAGTGCCTCCATCCTTGTCTCTACATCTTCAAATTCTTACAAAGGACTAGAATACCCTCGGACTTCTTTCTTCCACATCTTCCCCGTCCGAACTCCGAATTGAATACCGTTTTCACCGTCGGACTCGTCATTGACTATACTTGTCATTTGATTTGCTTGAAGTCTTTTTCTCTCATTTTCGGCACATGAAATGATAGTGATAATTCGCTCCTTTTATTCCGAATCACATGCTTAACTCCAAAATAAGTACCTAACATGAAAAACACATAAAATATTATTGATAACACTCAAAAAGGAATAATTCGTCTAAGTTAGGCTCTCCAAATGTGACATTTTAGTGTCACATGAAGATCCCCAAACTTAAACTTTGCTAGTCCTCGAGCAAATAAAACAAAATAAAAGCCTAACTCACTTTCGGAGGCATCCCGATTGCATTTAGCGTATGCAACAAGCCTTTAAACCTCTAGGTTACCCCTAGAGGACGAGTTTTGTCTCGTGAGGGTTTCCATAGATGATACCCACAAACATCGAGTCTCATGAGACACAAGGGTCCAACATCCAAATCGTAGATAAGCATAGTTCACATAGTAAAGGGTTTAAACATGTCAACACATAATGAATCAAGTAAATAAGTTCTTGTAAAAGCTAAAGGCCCCTTCACTAATGATCTTACCCTAAAATGCAAGTGTCATACCATGATGAGCAACATCTATGTTCCGAAGCCTCAACGCCTTGATTCCTAAGTTAGTACATTTCGCCTTGACTTCGGCCTCACGGACATACACTCCAAATATGAAATCGCTCAAGAATGGTTCGCTCGTATGTGTGAGTGTGATCACTAACATGGACTCAACACATAAAAAGGGGTGAGGAAAACATTTTGGAACGAATGATCTTCGAAAAGGAAGTAGCCACTAAATAGAGTGGGGAAGCTCACTCGCCCTTCTCACCCATTCTACCCTCTAAAGATGCCTTCTAAAGGTTAGCGGATACTAGAGATGGATGACGATGGTGGATTCCCGAGAATGTTGACTTCTTCATGATAGAACCTCTCAAGCACTTCCACATTTGTTTCTTGCTCGAATACTTATTCATGAACATACACACAAACACACATATATACAATCACATCACTCACACAAAAGAGCTAACATGCTCAAACATAACATAAACAACTTTATTCATCATTCATTTTCTTCTTCTTTTTTTTCATCACTTTTTTTCGCTTTTTCACTTTTTTTTTTTCTATTTCATAACACAAATACAATCAACCAAAACAAAATACAACACACAAAACTCTATTCTTGCAATCAACTTTTCATTTCATACTTGCTTTGACATTCTTCATTCTTTCTTCTCATGTCTTCATTCTCGGGATATAAGATGATGGATGGTGATGGAGTATTCGCCTTCCTCTAGTTGACACTCTTATTGGGTTTCATGGACTACAAGGGCAAGGTTAATTCGCTATCCTAATGTCACTCCTAGTGGCTAAGAAAGTTGAGCACACGAGATCAAACGAGCTCTTTTGATAGTTACGAGGTTGAGTAGCTCTTCATTCTACTCGGAGTTAGCGCGGAAGAGTACACTCGAAGGACAATTTAGGCTTTGAGCTCTCACATGGGTTAAGTCTCCACTAATGACTACTCTAGGTTTCTTAGAGATGTTACTTCTTCACTAAGATGTTACTCCCATAGCATAACACAAACACTCAAGGACTCGACTTTCATGCAAAGACCATTAGCAATCACAAAACTCATCAACTCGACACATATCCATCAACATTCTTAAAACTATCACTATAATCACATGCAAATCTACTCAAAATGTTCAAAAAATTTCAAAATTTGGCTAATTTGAACCCTTTTGTCTTTGAAACCCATGGTCATGCATTGGTTATGGTCATATCCCGCATCCCCAAACTTAAAACTAACATTGTCCTCAATGTTCTAAGCATACACTCACCAAAAGACAAAGAGGCACATCAATTTAAAGAGAAGAGTGGAGAGATATTACCATAACCGAAGGAGATAAAAATGGATACTACCAAGGCTCATGTATAAAGAGGTTCCAAGTTGATGCCAAGCTCGCGCCATCCCCAAACTTGGAACAAACCATGCCTTAGAAGTAAAACATATAAGAAATGCTCTTAAAATATCCAAAAATATAATGAGAATGAAGCACAAAAGAAGACATGACCATATAAAGTCTACCACTAACGCGGGTATAGACGATTGCATCGAGCTATGCAATTAGCCTTTGATTCTCTTGTTTTCACACAAGAGCACGAGTTATGTCTCGTGGAGGGTTTCCAGAGATGATACCCACAAACATCAAAGGCCAATCTTAGTCGGCTAACGATCATATAGTAAAAGCCGGAAGATTTGGGGGTCAACCCAAAGAAAGCTATATAGAAATGCTAAAAGTCTCACAATAATATCGAACCATATAAGTGCACGTGAGACTAAAAGCGAAAAGAGACCATCCCCAAACTTAGTGGATGCACGGTCCACTAAGTACGCATAAATGCTAGGGGCGACGACTAAAAAGTCGTCAAAAGGGTCGACATATAAGGGAAGCGGGAGGAGGTCAGTCCGAGGCAAATAATCAAACTCAAGCTTAGTGGATAAAACATCCACTAAGTCCCTAGACATGCTAGGAAAGACATCCGAAGTGTCCCATAAGGGGTCAACAACCGAGTCTGAGATCACGTGGAAGGTCGAACTAGACTCTAAGGGTAAGGCAATAGGCTCGGGGACCAAGTCAAGGTCCATAAGTTCCTTAGGTAAGTAATCCAACAAGCTATCCGCTATCTCTTCAACTACTATGTTATCGACATCCTTAAAGGCATCGGGAGCCTCAAAGTTGGTTGCAACACCTTCACTTCTACATAACTCATCCAAGTAATCACAAGTGCTAAAAATTGGAAAGTTCAACATTGTGCGATTCCCAAGTTTGCTCGTAGAGCTATCATCCCGAACATCAAAATCTAGTTTAGGTTGATCAAGGTCAGATGACAATGGTTGAGGGAGTGAGCAACAAGGGTCATCGGTCAATTCATGCTCTATGGGTCTATCAGGAGCTTCTTCGACATTTAACTTAAGACTAGAGTCAAGTGTATTACCCTCACCATCATTCATAGTCTCCTCTTGAGTTTGGGGTGCGCAAACCTCTTCCTCGTCGATGATAGGCTTCGACTCAATTCTATCAACAATTTTGAGAATCCATTCCGTGATCTCTTTGATTTCTCGATTGAATCTAGTTTGGTACTCTAAAATTGCTTGGAGAGTATCTTCAGACATCTCCTCGTAATAAGGCACATGAGTATAACTAGAAGAAGACTCTCGCGGAACACGGATCATGGGACAATACTCGGTCAAATGGTCTAAGCTCGCACAAATAGCACAAACCGGGTTAATGGTCTCCAAGGTCCTTTCTTCACTACCTTCATGTATATACATAGACTCGACTCTTTGAGTCGAATCATCGACTCGGGAATTGTCATCCCTAAGTGAACCGTTCATATATGCTTGTCGATAGTCACGAAGACTTCGACGTGGTCGATCAATACTAATAGAACTACGGTCCTCATCAAATGACAAATTCATACATGAAGGTGTGGTCATCCCAAATTCTTGTCGATAGTCTCGAAGACTCTTACGGGGTTGATTATCCTCATGCTCATAATCCCTAAAACCATGTTCATGACGAGTCTGACCGACTCCATACATCCGTCGATATTCACCCATGGTTATCCTAGGTCGGTCAGGCTCAACTCGCCTATTCCTATCACTAGTCGGAACATTCCTATGTAAATTTGTGTAGTCCTGATGACTTGTAGATGGTCGACTAGTGTTGGAAAGGGTTCGCATAAGGTCATTCTCATCAAATGACCAACTTGCCATGATCTCACAATGTTCAAGGATACTAACACACACTCGCAAAATGAGAACAAACACTTATAGACTAACAATCACACACAAGTAAAAAGGAAGAGATAGAATGTGATACTATCGAGTGCTCCTTTAGTTTCGTTCGTCTTTCTTCTTAGGCTTCTCGAATCCTTCCTTTTCCTTCGCCTTTATGTCACTTTTGGCTCTTTTCTATAAACCGGTACCTAAAAATAAATGAAATTAAGAAAGTACAAAATAAAATAAAGACGTCTAAGAAGCAAATAACACTAAACTAATGAACAAAACAACCAACGCTATCCTAACTACTAAACCTATCCCCGGCAGCGGCGCCAAAAACTTGATGCACCCGAAAAGGTTACACACCCAAGCGGAGGTATCAAGTAGTAATCCGGCAAAGCCGGGATCGATCCAAGGATAGGAAGGTAGCTAGGATATCGAAGGGTCTTATCCCTCGGTCTAGATATTACAAGCTAATTTAGACTAAAAAGGAAAAGTACAAAGGTAAACGAGGGTTTTGATCGAATAAGGTGATAAGAGAATAAAGCAAACAAGTAAAATAAACTAAACTAAACAATAAAAGTAAACGGACGAGAGAGATTCGAGAGAAGAGTCGAAGGAACAAGAGTCGGGAGACGGTAAGACTCGATTCGGGCAACAAATAAGTGAGAGAGGTGTCGAAGTCCGGGAATCCATAATGATAAACCTACGACTATGTGTAGTCCGATTTAATGTGTCGAAGTACAATCGATGTTCGACTCCTAAAGTAGATGTCTCTAAGTACTACGTATATCCGGAGATCATACTTAGTCAAACAAACGTCTAAATCGGTTAATCCCGAGTCATCGAAAGTGTCGTCTAGTCGCCTAACTATGTGAAGTGCATGACAAGACACATGAAATTATGACTTAGACTACGATCGATATCGAATACTTCGTTTCGTCTATTAACTATGCGAAGTGCTTGACAAGACACATGAAAATACGATCAAAACGATAATCGAATCAAATGAACATCAATTTATAATCGAAACATGAAATCATATTAAACATAATCACGAATTCATCACATTTCATCTCATATAATCGACACACTAAAGTTAGCTAAACATGGTGATTGAATAAGAAATCGAAAGAAAATGATGAGAGAATCTCCCTTTTCCGATAAGGCGCATGGCTAGGTTCGTCGGAAAATATGAGTCTTTAAGGTGCAGCCGATCTCCCCTTAGCAAATTCTGGGTTCCCCATAGCGACCACCATCATCTTCTCCATTTAGAACACAACCTCCATTAAAGCTAAACCCTAGCTTTCTCTCTCTAGCAATCTTCAACCAAAATCAAATCAAACCACATGGGAAGCTAGATCAAGACATGGGGAGTAAAAGCCCTAAGGTTTCGGATCAAAAAGGTTACCGGAAAACTCATATAAATCCGGCCAAAGAAGTGAAGATTCCGGCCAAATATCATATAGATCCGGCCAAAAGGCTTAGGTCCGGCCTTGTGCGCGCCTGCAGATGCGTCCCGGAGCATGGGAAGCTTCCCGTGGACGCGTCCTTGCTGCTGTGGAAGCTTCCCGTGGACGCGTCCTTGCTCCGGTCGCTGCTGCAGGTCGCTCCGGTAGCTGCTGCAGGTCGCGGCTGCTGCTGCTTGGACGCGTCCCGTGCTCCACCTTCTAAGATGCAGCTCGGGCTGTTGATGAGTGCTGTCCCGAGCTGCTGTCCCATGCCTATCCTTCCATGGCTGCCCGAGCTCTTGTAGTGCCGGCCTTGCTTGGCCGGCCTAGCTTGGCCGGCCAAGCTAAGGCCGGCTACTCCTACCTCCTTCTTCTCTCTTTTCCTCTCTTTCTTCAAGCTCTTCTTTTGGTGATGAAGAACCCTAGCCCCTTGCCTCCTTTTCTCTCTTTCTAACTCCGTCCTTTCTTTCCCAAGCTTGAAGATAAAATGAAGAAGAAGATGAATAGTAACCCTTTGACCCCTTACTCTAACTTGAGTCAAAACCCTAGACTTAGTCAAACTTGACTAAGTCTTTAGACCACAAATGGGTGCCTATAAAATCTCTACCCAATTCTTCTTCTCTTAATATTTCTTGCTTGGACTTGGTTTTGGGCTTTGATTTAGAAACCAAGAGAGTGCCTCCATCCTTGTCTCTACATCTTCAAATTCTTACAAAGGACTAGAATACCCTCGGACTTCTTTCTTCCACATCTTCCCCGTCCAAACTCCGAATTGAATACCGTTTTCACCGTCGGACTCGTCATTGACTATATTTGTCATTTGATTTGATTGAAGTCTTTTTCTCTCATTTTCGGCACATGAAATGATAGTGATAATTCGCTCCTTTTATTCCGAATCACATGCTTAACTCCAAAATAAGTACCTAACATGAAAAACACATAAAATATTATTGATAACACTCAAAAAGGAATAATTCGTCTAAGTTAGGCTCTCCAAATGTGACATTTTAGTGTCACATCATTCTGCAGTTAGATTTTGTTTAAGAAGGTCATTGCAGGCTAGCATGGTAGGACAAAACTTGATAGTGTGTCCTGTTAGACCGCTAGAGATACAGATCTCGGTAACTTTTCAATCTTAAGATTAACTGCAATAATTTTGGTGTTAGAGAGGTTTAAGTCGACTCTCGGAGTAAAAGGTTTCTTAAGACTAAGATCAATCCGGATTCTCCCAAATAAGGACCATTTAACAACATCTTCTTTAGTAGTAGGGACAATGGTTCCTAGTGGTCCTGCCAATCGTTTACTATGGTACTATTAAGATGACTAGGAGGAAGACCATGCATCTTAACCCAAAACCAAGCCGATTCAAAAGTATGATCCCCCGGCATAACATCCTGACGACATTTTTGCAAGACAATCAATTCCTCCTGAATAACCCAAGGAGAACTCTCCAAAGCAATATCAAGTTCCGCTGCTGTCATGAACTTAATAAGAAAGACATTGTCTTTAACTTCGGATACATTGAATCTGTTAGGACCATGAATGACTCTCGATAATCTGGTCGAAGCCTGGTTAAGATCAATTTTTTTGTCGCTTTGAAACCATCATATCACTCCATTTTTCACAATGTCCAACGCCCACTGATTCACATCTTCCCCTTCTATCACAATGGGAGGAGGTTCATCGGTTGTTAACGCGACAAACTGCTGTATAAATTGATTACTCGGTTCAGCCATATGAGCAAAGAAAAGAGGGATGAATAGAAAGGAAATTAGATAGGAAAACAGAAATAGATCAGAATAAGGAAGGAAAGTAGAAGAAAACCAATAAAACTCCTATAGAGCGACAAAGTAGGAACTCCCGGCTATAAACAACCTGAATTCGAGAAATTAGGAAGAGTACTTCTGAAATAAACCCAAAGTACACCTTTTTGTTTTTTATTGCAAGTTTTGTTTTTTTTTGAAAACCCAAAAAGTTCATATGATCTTTCAAAAAAAAAAAAAAAAATTCATATGATTTGTTCACGATTTTTTTTTTTGTTTTTTTTGAGATCCTATTAAACTGAAAGATTACAAGATAGTCCCGACATAGATAGAGAAATACTAGTGAGATCTAAAAGGTAATCAAGTTAACAACTAAGGTTTAAATTGTTAATACGCGAATCAGAGGGGTTGAGAAGTAGCGATATCATGGGCCATTTCGTTTGGTGACCTTCGACAGAACCCGATTGTTGTGTGATGTGAGGATAGCATCCCACGTAATGTCATCAAGGAATCTTGTAGTCCCCACGGGGCAGAGCTCATGTCGTACGAAGAAATCCGACGATTGTAGACGAGTCTACTTATAATAAATATTGGTTGAACCTTAATCCTTCTCCTAGTTCTCTGTTAACAATTTACGCGCCCCTCCTAATGGGATTGCAATCGTAAAGGGGTTGGTTTTATAGAGCATGAAAAGCTCTTTAAAGAGCAAAAAAAAAAAAAAAATTTATTATTTTTTTATTTATCTCTAATTATATTTTTGGTATTTACGGATTAAATAAGGGTTAAAATGAAATTTTCAAAGACTTAACTGAAAATAAAGTTCATTTTTGTTCATCTTCAAACCCTATCATCATCCACCACAACCACCAACAACCACCCCTATAATCATCTAGCACAAACATTATTAATGGAGGAAATTAACTTGATGAAGCTTCATTAATTGAGGACTTCAATATTTCAAGAAACTTCATTATTGGAAGAGCTTGAAGTTCATGAATCCTCATTAAAGGAGGAGTTAACAATCATGAGCTATCAAGAATCACTTGACTCATGAAAATAATATTCTAAGTGGAAAATGTCTTTTCTAGAGGTAATAACAAAAAAAATAGTGATTTTCCTAAAGAAAATTTAGATTTCTAAGGTAAAATTAATTTTTTCACTTTTGTCAGCGATCCAAAATTTCGGCCAGTTAATGCTTAAAACTATGAAGTTTTTCGGCCACAAATTAATCCAAAATTTACGGCTAATAGTGTCATTTTTCACATAAAATTTTGGTGAAAGCCACCGTTTTTCTCTTTTGTAACATTTTTATATAATTAATTTTAAATTTTGGGGAAGACTATGAAGCATGTAAGACTAATTTGTAAATAACTTATAAATTACATGACAAAAAACACAAGGAATTGCTTAAAATTTTGCTACAAAGAAATAAATAAAAATCGGTCACAATGAACAACAACGAAAAAGACGGAAAATAAACGAAAAAAACGATTAATTTTCGGCAACAAAGGATGAGAAAGTTTGTTTCAGGTCTCAAAGTTGTCTCCTACAAAGAGACCATTAAAGATCTTTTATGAAAATTCTGTTGAATTTTTCTTCTCTAAAAACAAAAAGAGTGGAAGCAAAAGTAAGCATATCAACATAACGTACCTACTTGTCAGAGATATAGTTAAGGAACATGTGGTGGCCATTGAGCATATTAGTACTAAGTTAATGATTGCAAGTCCCATGACTAAATCGTTGTCGACACAAGTGTTCTTAGATCATGTGGAGCGTATGAGTCTTTGTTAACTTATGTAATGTTTGATATGTAATATCTTTGACTAATTTAAGGTATTTGGTTATTTTAAATACTTAAATGGTTATATTTGTGCACATGAAGAATAATCATCTTATATCCAATATGATATTAAAGGAGAACCTGCGTAATTTTGTCTGAAACTACTCATTCAGAAGTTATGCTCATCAAGTTAGTTAGAGAACATAATGCATTGTAATACATAAAATTAAGCATTCACTTATTAGAATGACACCTTTATGATCCGTGTGATATGTTCTTTAGTTGAGAATGAGTGGTATCCCCAAAAATCTGTGATTGTATGGCCATACCGATCGCCAACACCCTATGTGTTTATGATATCTACCATGTGGGCCAAGTGGGAGAATGTTGGACACGTCTCTTTATTGGAGGTTAAGGGTGGTCCACATTCCTAATATCGCTATTAAATTGATTTTGGTCAATTATTGATATAAATTTCGTAAGTACGTTGGGTAGTGGTTTCCATATTCATTGGAAATAAAGACTTGGGGAGATAAAGTTGGTTACAATAACCAACTCCTACACACTTCTTTGATGGAAAAGAAGTGGGAATAGTTACATTAACTGGAGGTACCTAACCCCTTATATTTTATTGTTTGTGTCTCTCCATCATTAACAAAACAATTTACAAAGGGAATTGGGGTTTGAAGATTTTCAGTATTCTACCTTTTTCTTTATATTCCACTTTATCGCTTAATCAACAATAGCTGGAGGTACGTACTTCTGCATCTATTTAAAGTAGAATTTTGAACAAGGATGCGTAATCAGATGCTCCACCTCTTAATCTTAAAAACATAATGATTTTTGTGCCATGATTCTTAAGGATGTGAGACTTAATGACTTAAAATCTCTTATAATCTTATCTTGTGGAAGTTTTCATATTCAACCCATGATTCATATACAGTTTGTGACGAGTTATTTGTGGTTCGGGAAAGATACACAAAAAGAAGGTTGAATTGCTTTGGGTTATTTTCTCTAAGAATCGTTTTCTAATATTTTTTCGGTAAACAAAGAAAAACAAGAAGAAGAAACTGATTAGCCGAGTTCGGAACTCGTTGCACCACTTGATCGGGAGGTTGACTAAGGGCCGACGAAGGTTTTCCTCGAACACGACTCGATACCTCACAATATGTGAAACAAGTGTGGGTCACATTCTTATAACTGACTTCGGGCCTCCATAATTTCATGGTCAGCCTTGTATATAATGGCGTGTGTTTTATGCAAAAGTTAAGATAATCTAATAGAAACTTATTCAAAAGATTATTTTAAGCATATATTTGTTTATCAGCTTTATGTTAAGTGAATATTATTTTCTAAATTTGACAGTTAAAATAAGAAGACTAAGAAAAAATTTTAAAAAATTGAGTATGGTAATTTTTTTAAGACAAACATAACATTTATTGATTAGGATATTGGGTTACATAGATGTTATGATGGGATAGAGAACAACTAGGAATACAGTTGGTTATACTTAGACCATTTTTCCTAGTGCTAATTGCGACTGAGTTCGCATTACAGTTAGCCTTTCTATTTACATAAACAAAAGTAATCTTTTCAAAATAGGAGGATAGATTCTTGATATTCTTCATAACATGTTTTGTCGTCCAGTGTATAGTGTTTGGCAATCCATTCAAAAGTTCGTGATCAACTGAGTCTCCTTCCAAGATGAGTTGCTTTACTCCATGCTTGATAGCCCATAAAACTCCCTGCAGGGCTGCCTTGCCTTCTCTTTCATCTACTGACCTGGAGGTGGTGAAGGTTGACTCTTTGGTTTCTGAGTTTCCTGTATAATCCGAAACAACAATTGCCAGAGATGATGTAGAGTTTTAGAGATAAAAGATACATCATAATAGATCTTAATGGAGCCTTCAGAGGGGCAGTCCAGTGTTGCATATTTGAACTTAGAAGGAGGGGTACTGTCTAAGCAGTGCTGTTTGTGATTGGATGCACTCCTGAATGTTGTGAATTGAGTATGGTAATGAATATTATTAAGATTAAATAGGAAAATGGTTGAGTTTGAAGGAGTTTCGTATTTGAATGCTTCATTTGATGTTAGTATTGCTTTTGTAATTGGTTGATTCAATTGACCTAGATTTTGAAGGAATTTAGCATTTGACTATTTACAAATTACAATACTCTAAAGAAGGAATGTTTGTCAAAAAGTTATTTGTTGATGCTAAGTATTAAATATTTTATGTATCATTTACTTTTGTATTGTTTTTAAATTTTTATTCAAGTTTAATTTTCACCGTTCCGGATGCACGGGCTACACCTACGACAAAATTAATGTTTTCTAATGGTGATTAGGATCCACATGTAGCCTTCTCCGTTGAGTAGGATGCGTCCAAGTAAATGTGGTTGTCCAAATTCACATGTTTGAAGTAACCCTTTAGCCTCATTTAAAACTCATTCTTGTACAAAACGCTTTGATTTACCCCTACACCACCAGACATTCTCTCTCCATTCCCACCTCCCATAACAATCCAGTTGCCCTCTTTCTCTCCCCAACTATCTTTCTCTCTCAATTCTGACAATTGAACAAACCGATTGTCTTGAGGCAGCTTCCACCTCCCTCCACAACCTCTCTCTTCATCCTCGAGGTTTTACCTCAAGCTTAGGGTTAAAAAAGTACTAATAAATTCTTATTTGAATACTTTGGATGGGAATGAAGAGAAGAAATGTTTGCTGCATATGGTGGACTTCCATGAATTTAATCTTCTATCGAGATGATAATTTACGACTTAATAGAATCGTTGGATTGTTAATTTTAATGTTATTTTATTTAGGGATATTCTGCGAAAGGGGCAAAGTAATGTTCCAAGTGATGACTTTGGAACACAAATTTGAATTTTTTTGAGTTTGGGGCATTGACTAACTTTGACTGTTAAAAACCATCTTAAAAAGGACCCTTGACGTTGTCATTTATTACAGATCTGCCATTACCGTCATCTCACGTGGATGGAGATCAATATCCGTCATGTATATGTGTTCCCCACAAAATACCTCTAATTGCCCCACATAATACTGAAAAAGAAAAACCTAAAACCACTCTAATTTCCTACTACTGTGCACGAAGGAGTGGGGGGCTTAGTTTTGCTTATGAAGCTTTCTTCCACTTTTGCCACGACGAAGTTGTCAAATCTACAGGTTCATGTTTAATTGGCTTCATAATCATCACTCTATTTATTTATTCTTCTGAGTTGTGTCATAATGAATAATTTTGGAGTTGTGTATCATGTCTTCTTCTATATAGGATGTCAAGGCCTGGATATAAAGAGAACTTGCCCACTAATAGAAATCTGGCAGACTTCCTTTCAGAGGATGAATTGGACTGGATTCCAATCGTTAATGCTGTGAATAACCTTGAAGAACGCTTAGGATTGCCTCCAACCTTTGTAGGAACTTCGAAGAACCTTTGTATAGATTCATTAGATCCAGAAGAGGGTTATCATTCTACTCCAGCTTCAGAAGGAGAAGATTATATTCCAAGTGGACATGAGGATGTAGTTGGAGAGTTTATTGTTCTGCATATCTGATAGACAAACTTTCAGGCTAAGGACTGGTAATTTTGCACACACTTGTAGGTCAGTGCCTGACCTTGTGAATCCCATGGCGAGTAGCAAATGGGTCGCTCCCAAAATCCTTGAGGACATCCGAGACGATCCTAATAAAATGCCGAAAGACATTAAAAAATTTGAATTGCGTAAGTTTCAGACAAGGATATCTTATTGGACAGCTTGGCACGCGAAGCATAAATGCCTTGAGATTATAATGGGTAACTACGAAGAGTCCTATAGGCTAGCACCTGAGTTGTGTATGCAGATTTTGAAGTCTAATCCAGGGAGTATTGCTACATGTAGTAGGGATGATAGGACTAGTCAATTTAAATCATTGTGCATTGCGTACAAGGAAAGTTTAGATGGGTTTATTAGTGGGTGTAGGCCAATTTTAGCTATCGATGGGTGCTTTCTAAAGGGCAAGTATGGGGGAATGTGTCTGAGTATCATGTCTCTTGATGCCAATAATGGGTTGTTTCCTATTGCAATTTATATTTGCAGGAACGAGTGCAAGGAAAGTTGGACATCCTTCCTTAGGACTGTAGCTTGGCATTTGATGCTTCATCCGAAGCTATTGGCAATCATTTCAGATAGGCAGAAGGGATTGATAGATGCTGTTAGTAATGTATTTTGTAATGTTAATCATTTTCATCGATTTTGTTTCAGACACATGTATAAGAACTTCAAGAAATCTCATCCTGGATCAAATCTGGAAAACATTGCTTGGAAGGCTGCTAGATCCTATAGTAAAGTCGACTGCAAATTTTGGTTGGAGAAATTAGAACACACTAAGAAAGAAGCGAAGGTATGGATGGATAGAGAAAATATATCTCACTGGGCACGGTCACACTTTGATACCACATCAAAGTGTGAACATATCACTAATAACTTCTCTGAATCATTTAATGCTTGGATAGTTGAACCAAGATTCCGACCGCTATGTAAGTTTGTGGAACACTTTCAGACTATGGTTATGAAGTTGTTGTACGAGAGAAAAATGAAAGCTCGAGAGTGGGAGGTCACGTCATTGGTTCCTCGAGTGAATGCGATATTGGATGATCACACAGAGAAGTATCACTTATATAATTGTGAGCCATCAACAACAACTAAATGGCAAGTAAGAGATATGAAAGAGATGGCATGGAAAATTGATATACTTGAAAAGACTTGTTCATGTTGTGTTTGGCAGATTACAGGTATTCCTTGCATCCACGCTATGGCAGTGCTAATACCACTGAGAGTACCTAACTTGAATAGGTACGCATGTTAGATATAAATCATTTTACTTTTTTTTTTCTTTGTAGATACTAATAATTCATTAATTTTCTAGCTACGTCGATCCATGTCACCTAGTAAGTGCTTATATGAGGTCTTACAATGGGCACATCGAACCATTTGACCATGAGACAGAATGGAATGAGGTATAACTTACCCCCATAATTATAATTATTTTTCTCTCTCTCAATGTATGTCTAACTTATTATTGTGTTTGGTACCATAGCCTTTATATGTAGTGAAACCACCTGCAATAGTCAGACCTGCAGGAAGACCAAAGACTCAGAGAAGGAAAGAAAAAGATGAACAAAATGGTGTACATCGAGACCGGAGAATGTGCGGGAAATGCCACCAGTATGGTCATAATAGATTAACTTGTAAAGGTGCACCAGTTGGAACTCAGACTACTGGTAAATTTCTTTTTCTCTATGATTGATATTTACTTAAAGTGTGTGTGTATGTATGTGAATAATTCATATATTTCACGTACAGGAGATCGTCTCTACAATGGACCACACATTAGAAGAGGAAAAGGTGGCATAGGAAAAGGGAGAGTTGGACTAACTAAGGAGTTACATGTATCCAACGCGTCCAAAAGTACCACATGTAATAAGAAGTGATCCCAAAGTTAGTAATCAATCAAGGTGGATGCAACCATAATTTGCTGAGAAAATTGTTATTATCGATGATTAAACTAGATTAGTAGCTCTTACATTTTTTGATATTTTGGATAACATAAAGATGCTTAACAGATTCAAAGTTTGTTATTTTTTTGGACGAGCTAAGTTACTAAGCTCGTCACTTTGATTTAAGTGTTTACGGTTGTATTTGACAAAATTAAATTTCTAGGTGGATGAATGAATGTGAACAAAGTGTTGGAAACATTTATATAAATATTTCAATATTTCTGAACCCAGGTTATGTTCATGTTTATCAACTGATGAATGCCCATATGGATAAATCATGTAGTTTATAAAAGTTTTTATGAAAAGAATTAGATTTCCATTAGTTTAAACGTGGACTTTTTCTATAAAAAGTTATGGTCGTAACAGTATGAGTTAATTCCGACGGTTTGATGCAAAATAATGTGAGTCGTCAATGAGGTAATGGAAAATTAACGGTAACATCTGTTAGTCTATTAACTTTGGATGGAAAGTTAAGTTAAAAGTTAGTTTTTGTTATCTTCGGATGGAAAATTAAGTCAAAGTTAGTCAATGCCCCAAACTAAAAAAATTCAAATTTGTGCTCCAAAGTCATCACTTGGAACATTACTTTGCCCCTTTCGCAAAATATCCCTTTTATTTAAACTCAAAATTGATTTAATAATTAAGTTATTAGAGAGTTAAGTTAGTGGGAAGTTATTTTCTTTAGTTGATTAAGTTAGTGGGTTAATGGATGAGTTAGTGGAATCATGTTAGTAGTGGTCTTAGTTAGTGGGTAGAATTTGGGTCTATAAATAGATCGGTCTTTGTAGTTTATTTTCATCAAATCAAGTCAAGTAATTCAATTCAAGTTAAATATCTTCTTTATTCTTCTTTGTTTGTGCAAGTACTTTTTGATTTTCAACATTTGGTATCCGAGCTAGAATTATTTTGTGATTACTAACCGAATTACAAAATGAATGGATCAATCCAACCTCAGCTTCCGCGATTTTGTGGGAAAATTTTTGATCAATGGTGTATCCAAATGAAAGCATTGTTTAGCTTCCAGGAAATTTGGGAGGTTGTCGAATTTGGGTATGTAGAACCAGTTGATCAGGTAGCACATGAAGCTCTCTCTCAGGTCCAAAAAGATAGTTTGAGAGAGAACAGAAAGAAGGATAAGAAGGCAATGTTCTTTCTCTATCAAGCTGTTGATGAGATTGTCTTTGAGAAAATCTCAAGAGCCGAAACAGCTAAAGAAGTGTGGAATTTGTTGCAAAGATCCTACAAGGGTGATGAGAAGGTAAAAAATGTAAGGTTGCAGACTTTATGAGGTGAATTCGAATCTCTTAATATGATTAACTCTGAAAGTATTTCTGATTATTTTTCTAGAGTTCAGTCTATTGTTAATCAATTGCGGGTTAATGGTGAAAAGTTAACTGATCTACGTGTTATTGAGAAAATCATGAGATCATTGACAGGTCGTTTTGACTATGTTGTCGCTGCAATTGAGGAAGGAAAAGACCTCTCAACTATGTCAGTTGAAGGTTTGATGAGTTCATTATGTTAACATGAACATAGGATGAACCAGAGAGTTGCTACAGGGTCTCGGGAACAAGCTTTTCAAAGCAAAGTGAATCTGTTTGCTGCATATGGTGGTTCTAGTAGTGAAGCACCTACCGACAAAAAGGCAGAAATCCATGGTAAGTAATCCAAAAAAATTGGAAGGTATGAAAAATCTAAAGTTAGATGTTTTAGTTGCAAAAAAATGGGTCCTTATAAATCAGATTGTAGAGTTAAACTTTCCAAAAAATATTCTGAGCATCCTAACTTTGTTCAAGATGAGGTAGAAGAGGAAGAAACTCTTTTATTAGCCTGCAGAATCGATGAAGATGATTATTTGGATGAAGGTTCAGATGAAGATTCGGGTGAAGATTTAGAAGAAGAAAGTGAAACATTTTTATTAGCCTGCAGTCTTAATGAAGATGATCATTCAGACAAATGGTACTTAGATACAGGGTGCAGTAACCATATGAGTGGTAAGGAAAAATTATTTCACCAATTAGATGAATCAAAACGTGGAAAAGTGAAATTTGGAAATAAATCCAAAGTATCAATTATGGGTAAAGGTAATATTGTTATATCTTTGAAAGATGGTTCATATGATTATATATCTAATGTCTATTATGTTCCTAGTTTGCATTGGAATGTACTGAGTTTGGGACAGCTTTCTGAGGAAGGAATCAAGATAACAATTGATAAAGGGATTTGCAAACTAGAGAACAAGGATAATGAGATCGTTCCTATGGTGAAAATGACAAAAAATCGTATGTTTCCATTATCTTTACAAACTCCGTTACATTTTTCTTTTAATCCAATTGTTATGGATGTAAGTTGGTTATGGCACTTTCGTTTTGGTCATCTTAACTTTAATAGTTTAAAGTTATTGGCTCAGAAAAAAATGGTTACTGAATTACCCGTATTAGATAATTCTAATAGTTTTTGTGAGGGTTGTGTTCTCGGAAAGCAACACAGGGATCCTTTTCCAGTGGGAAAATCTGGCAGAGCTACAAAGCAGTTGGAATTGGTGCACTATGATATTTGTGGTCCTATTGAGGTGGAATCAAGTGGAGGTAATAGGTATTTTATTACTTTCATTGATGATTACAGCAAAAAAATCTGGGTTTATTTTTTGAAACAGAAGTCAGAGGCATTTGAAGTATTCAAGGAGTTTAAAATCTTTGTTGAGAAGCAAAGTGGATATTTTTTTAAGGTACTCAGAACAGATAGAGGTGGTGAATATACGTCTAACCAATTTTCTGATTTTTGTAAGGAATAGGGAATTAAACATCAGCTAACTGTAAGTTACTCACCTCAACAAAATGAAATTTCAGAAAGGAAAAATAGGAAAATTGTTGAGATGGCAAGGAGTATGATTAAAGGTAAGAACTTACCCAAATTTTTATGGGCAGAAGCTGTTGCTTGTTCTGCTTATGTTTTGAACAGGTCTCCTACCAAAAGTGTTTTGCCTATAACACCTGAAGAGGCATGGAGTGGTTTTAAACCAAATTTGGAAGGGTTAAGAGTATTTGGGTGTGTTGCGTATGCCCATGTACCAGATCGGAGAAGAAAGAAATTTGATGAAAAAAGTGAAAAGTGTATTTTTGTTGGTTACAGTACTATTAGTAAGGGATATAAATTGTTTAATCCAAAACAAACAAAGTTATTGTAAGCAGAGATGTGAAATTTATTGAAGATGAAGTGTGGGATTGGTCAGTTGAAGAAAAACAACAAATGGGCATTAATATTGATACTCATACAGTAGCTTCAGATTCTCAATTAATTGAGAATACACCAATTTCTCCTGATACTCATGATACTTCAAATTTAGAATTGCGTCCCAGTTCATCTCGTAGTCGAGTCATGCCATCAAGGTTTGATGACTATGTTGTAACCAATGATAATGATGATTCTGAGAAAGATTTTGCAAGTTTTGCAAGTTTTGCAGATTGTGATCCTATCACTTTTGAAGTAGTAAAAAATGTGGGGTGGATTTCAGCTATGGATGATGAAATTCATTCCATTGAAAAAAATGATACTTGGGAGTTAATTTCTCTTCCTGCAGGAAAGAAATCCATTGGGATGAAATGGGTTTTCAAAACCAAGTATAAACCAGATGGTCAAGTAGACAGATTGAAAGCGAGATTAGTGGTGAAAGGGTACAAACAAAAACCAGGTATTGATTATTATGAAGTTTTTGCACCTGACGTAAGACTTGATATTATTCGTATAGTTATTGCTTTGGCTGCCCAAAATAAGTGGAAATTACATCAAATGGATGTAAAATCTGCTTTTTTAAATGGGGTACTTGAGGAGGAAGTCTACATTGATCAACCTCCTGGTTATGTTAAAAGAGGTCAGGAAGAAAAAGTTTTAAGGTTGAAAAAGGCTCTTTATGGATTGAAACAGGCACCGAGGGCTTGGTACACTCGTATTGATACATATTTTCTAGAAAGTGGTTTCGAAAAATGTCCTTATTGTTGGGTATTTTTTTAAAAACTGGAAATGGAGGGAAGTTGATGTTGGAAATGAAGGGATGCATCACTTTGTTTTGGCATGCACGGCCAGACTTGGTGAATGGGTATAATACCCACTTGATGGATGCAAGCTTCCATCAAATAGACACATCCCATGTGAATGGATATATATCCATTAAGAGGGCATCTCTTGATGCCTTATAAATAAGTTGCTCACCACACCCACAATACATACATACATATAATCCAACGAAATTCTCTGACTTTCCCTTGCTCTCATTTTTCTAGTTTTTTTTTTGTTTTTGTTATATACAGAGAAGATAATTTTGGGTTTTCATATTATAAGTTATATCGAATTTCGGAGACTAGTCTTTTGGCATTATCAGTTTATTCTCGGAGTGTTCTTGATCTTGGTCAAAGCGTACATACTTTGAACCGAGATAGTTGTAAAGACTTCATCGTATCCTGAAGGCATAATTCCATACCCGTTGTGTACTCGTGGTTTTACCAGAAGGGGGCGAATTACTGTCTAAAAGAATCGATATAATCGAGCTTTGAAGTTTCGTGTACAACATCATATCATTTTCTGTTTTCCATTCAAGATGGTGTATCGGGAGACCGTCTTAATAAGAAAGGGTTTAAGATGGTGCATGAGTCTGATAAATTTGTATTGTCCAAAAGGGGCACGTTTGTTGGTCAGGGGTACTCTTGTAACAAAATGATTAAGTTGAATCTAATTAATAATAATTCTTCGGTTTACATTGTTGATTCCGTTAATTTATGGCATGGTAGATTAGGTCATGTTAATTATGGTTCTCTTAGAAATATGGAAAAATTAGGCTTAATTTCTAATTGTGATTTTTATTCTACTAGTAAATGCCATGTTTGTATTCAAGCTAAAATATTTCGAAAATCCCATAAATCTATTGCTAGGAATTCTAATTTGCTTGACATAATTCATAGTGATGTGGGTGATTTAAAAATCACATAACTAGAGGTGGAAACAAATATTATGTAACCTTCATTGACGATTGTTCTAGATATACTTACGTATATCTAATGAAAAGTAAAGATGAGGTCTTTGAAAAATTCATAATATTTAAAGCGGAAGTTGAAAATCAACTTGGTCTTAAGATTAAAATTTTAAGATCTGACAGAGGTGGTGAATACTATCCAAATGAATTTATTAAATTCTGCCAAACACATGGAATTGTTCGCCAAGTCACTGCACCTTACACTCCTCAGCAAAATGGTATTGCAGAGAGGAAAAATAGGACTATGATTGAGATGGTCAATGCAATGTTAATTAGTTCTGACTTACCATTATCTTTATGGGGTGAAGCATTATTATCAGCATGTTATATTTTGAATAGGATTTCCTTAAAGAATAAAAATGTGACTCCCTTTGAACTATGGTTTAAAAGAAAACCTAATTTTAGTAGATTAAAAGTTTGGGGCTGCCTTGCATATGTTAGGAAACCAGACCCTAAGAGACCGAAATTAGGTGTTAGAGCCTACAAGTGTGCTTTTATAGGTTATTCGCATAATAGTGTGACATATCGATTCTTAAATCTAGACACTTTTGAAATTATAGAATCTGTAGACGTAGAATGTTTTGAGAACTTGACGAGATCTAGTGCTAATAATCATAATTTAGTAGATCCCATAAATTTTTCTAATTCTAAGTCTACCACTGTTGACACTAATATGAATGAACATCCAAAGTCTCGTGAACCTCCTGAATTAGAACAAAGGAGAGGTAAGAGGGCTAGAACTGAACGTTCATTTGGTCCTGACTTCATCACTTATCTCATAGAAGGTGATAGAAGTGAAGTAACAGACGTTTCAAAGTTTGTTTTGAATATTGATAATGATCCGATTAGCTTTTCTGAAGCTATGAATTCGAGAGATTCTAGTTTCTGGAAAGAAGCTATAAATGATGAAATGAATTCTATCTTATCAAACCAAACTTGGGTATTGTCTGATTTACCTCCTGGGGCTAAACCTATAGGATGTAGATGGATATTTAAGAAGAAGTTAAATCCTGATGGTTCCATAAATAAGTTTAAAGCAAGATTAGTTGCTAAAGGCTTTAAACAGAGGCATGGTATTGATTATTTCGATACTTATGCACCAGTGGCACGTATCTCCTCAATTCGTGTGTTGATTGCCCTTGCCTCAGTTCACCATTTAGTTATTCATCAAATGGATGTGAAAACGGTGTTTCTAAATGGTGACTTAGAGGAGGAAGTTTATATGGAACAACCTGAAGGATTTATTTCTCCAGGCCAAGAAAAGAAAGTTTGCAAGTTGGTAAAATCTCTTTATGGTCTGAAGCAAGCGCCTAAGCAGTGGCATGAAAAGTTTGATATAAAGGATCTTGGGGTGGCTGATGTTATCTTAGGAATTAAAATTCTAAGAAAGGATAATGTATTGGCTTTAAGTCAAACACATTACATCGAGAAAATTCTGAAAAGGTATGATCTCTTTGATCATAAACCAGCTCCAACTCCAATTGACCCCAGTATTAAATTACTGAAGAATACTGGTCGTGCTCAAGCTCAAGTTGAGTATGCTAGTGTTATAGGTAGTCTAATGTATGCGATGCACTGCACTAGACCTGACATAGCCTACGCTGTCAGTGTATTGTGTCGATTTACTAGTAATCCAGGACCAGAGCATTGGAAAGCTATTTCTAGAGTGCTAAGTTACCTGAAGGGAACCATGGATTATGGTTTACATTTTAAAGGAGACCCCGCTGTATTAGAAGGATATAGTGATGGCAGCTGGAATAGTATTGAGACAAAGTCAAAATCTACCACTGGATGGATTTTCACTTTAGGTGGTGCTGCTGTGTCTTAGGGATCCAAGAAGCAAACCGTAATTTCTGATTCAACTATGTTGTCAGAATTAATTGCATTAGCAGATGCAAGCAAGGAAGCGGAATGGCTTAGAAATCTGCTAGAAGAAATCCCTATATGGAAGAAGCCATCTTCGTCGGTCATGATAAATTGTGACAATCATGCGACACTTTATAACGTTGCAAATAAGACCTACAATGGAAAGTCGAGGCACGTGAGTCTCAGACATCAATTTGTGAGACAATTACTCAAGAGAGGAGTAATTGCAGTCGACTATGTAGAAACAAAGAAAAACTTAACGGACCCATTGACTAAAGGACTTCCTAAAGTAATGGTCTCGGTTAAGAATAAAGAAATGGGACTCAGGTCTGTGAATGAAGGTTGATCGCCTTTAATGGAAACCTGACTTATGTCTTGAAATAGATAGGCAAAGTTCAACGGGTATCAACAAGTTAAAGCTTTCGCGATTATGGAATACTAGCATTTTATATTTTTCCCGTTTCTGATCTAGTATTGGTTTTCTGCAAGACAAAGGATGGATAATAAATCCTTAATAAGTCCTAATTTTTTAAGTGGTGCCTTGCGGAATCACCTCAAGTGGACTTACCTAAGTGAGTGTGGAGATCAGGTCGTCTCCTAAGAAAATAAGACCGTTTTCGAAGAAGATTCATGAAAGGGATATTGCACATGGCCATTAACGTGCGGAGTATGAACACTCTGATTCACCGAAACAAGTATGTGCGACGGCTCCGGTTTCATCACTAAAGGATTCTGGGTTCAAGATACGTTCACCATAGCATTTTGATAAAGCTTTGAGTTGTTTGCACTAAGTGAAGGTTCAAATCCATAAGATACCTATCATGTATGTACAAGTTTTTACGATAATGCCAAAATTATTTGTTTTATTTTGATTTGTTTTTTTTAATTTTTTCTCCGTTTCGCTATATTACTTTATACTTGCAATATTTAAAAAAAATGGTGGGGGAATGTTGGGTATTTTTTTAAAACTGGAAATGGAGGGAAGTTGATGTTGGAAATGAAGGGATGCATCACTTTGTTTTGGCATGCACGGCCAGACTTGGTGAATGGGTATAATACCCACTTGATGGATGCAAGCTTCCATCAAATAGACACATCCCATGTGAATGGATATATATCCATTAAGAGGGCATCTCTTGATGCCTTATAAATAAGTTGCTCACCACCCCCACAATACATACATACATATAATCCAACGAAATTCTCTGACTTTCCCTTGCTCTCATTTTTCTAGTTTTTTTTTTTGTTTGTTTTTGTTATATACAGAGAAGATAATTTTGGGTTTTCATATTATAAGTTATATCGAATTTCGGAGACTAGTCTTTTGGCATTATCAGTTTATTCTCGGAGTGTTCTTGATCTTGGTCAAAGCGTACATACTTTGAACCGAGATAGTTGTAAAGACTTCATCGTATCCTGAAGGCATAATTCCATGCCCGTTGTGTACTCGTGGTTTTACCAGAAGGGGGCGAATTACTGTCTAAAAGAATCGATATAATCGAGCTTTGAAGTTTCGTGTACAACATCATATCATTTTCTGTTTTCCATTTCAAACTTGTTAGCAACATTTTCAACACTTATGAGCCAACTGTCTATGTCAAATTTAATTCTCATGGAAATATCCTTATTGTATGTTTGTATGTATATGATTTGATATTTACAGGGAGTGATACAACCATGTTTGAAGAATTCAAGGAGACGATGACTAACAAATTTGAGATGACAGATTTGGGACTTATGTCATATTTTCTCGGTCTTGAAGTCTTGCAAACAGGGGAAGAAATTTTTGTATCACAGAAAAAATATATTGCAGATATCTTGAAACAGTTCAAATGGAGAATTGTAATGCAATTAAGACTCCAATTGAATCAAGACAGTGTTTAGACTATAACGTTAAGGGTGAATTTGTGAATCCAACTTATTATAGAAGTTTAGTTGGGAGTCTTCATTATTTGACTTCTACTAGACCTGATATTGTGTTTGGAGTGGGATTGATAAGTAGATTCATGGAAAAAACTAGTCAGATACATTTGCAGGTAGCAAAAAGAATTTTAAGGTACATCAAAGGTACCCAAACTCATGGAATTTTGTACTCACCTACTGACAATTTTAATCTGGTTAGTTTTACCGATAGTGATTGGGCAGGTGATATTAATGACAGGAAAAGCACTTCTGGTTTTGTATTTCACCTTAGTTCAGGTGTATTTTCTTGGTCATCACAGAAACAACAGGTAGTTGCACTCTCAACTGCAGAAGCTGAATATATAGCTGCAGCCTCATGTGCCAGTCAAGCTGTTTGGTTACGACGTCTACTCGATGAATTTAGTCAGAAGCAAGAATCACCTACAACTATATTTTGTGATAACAAATCAACTATTGCCTTAACAGAAAATCCAGTATTTCATGGAAGAAGTAAACACATCGACATAAAATATCATTACATTCGTGAGATTGTGAAGGACAATGAGATTGATGTGAAGTCTTGCAAATCAGAAGAACAAATGGCTGATATTTTCACTAAGCCATTAAAGGTTGATTCATTTTACAAGTTGAAGATCATGATGGGCGTTATACCGTTTGAGTTTAAGGGAGGGTGTTAATTTTAATGTTATTTCATTTAAACTCAAAATTGATTTAATAATTAAGTTATTAGAGAGTTAAGTTAGTGGGAAGTTATTTTCTTTAGTTGATTAAGTTAGTGATTTAATGGATGAGTTAGTGGAATCATGTAAGTAGTGGTCTTAGTTAGTGGGTAGAATTTGGGTCTATAAATAGACCGGTCTTTGTATTTTATTTTCATCAAATCAAGTCAAGTAATTCAATTCAAGTTAAATATCTTCTTTATTCTTCTTTGTTTGTGCAAGTATTTTTTAATTTCCAACATGGATGTATACCTTAGGTGATTTGATGTTTTAACTACTGAAATGTTTAAGTGATTTCATCTCTATTACTTTTATTATTGTCTAGATGTTTTAACTCTTTTGTTACTCTATATATTCTCAACCCCAAAAGTAAAAGCTATGTCAAAGATGATTATTAAAAATGCAAGTGACGACAGTGGCCGACCCAAAAAAATTTCTATGTGAGGGCACCGTTTAGCTATAAAAACTGTAAAAATAATCATAATCAAGAAATGATTGAAAAACTATGTTACTAACTCCTTCAATTCACTTAAATTGTTGAGTTATAAGTGAATTGTCCAAAAATTTTATGTGGCTTTCAAACCACGAATCCTTATATGTTACACTATCAGCCAACTCACTTACGACTAACTTGTGAGTTGTTTGAACGGTAATCTCATTTTAAATAATTAGTATTATACATACTTGAATTGCATAAAAAAAACCATGTTAATATATGTCACAAAGAACAAGAGACATTTCACCTCTTGAAAGAGAATTCTCATAATTTATGTTGTTTAAATTTCAGAAAAACATCGTCACAAATTTAAACAAATGTAACATTAACGATAAAGAAAACATAAGATGATATGGAGATGCCAACAACCGTTGGTTGGAGTGGTAAGAGACTTAGTCTTCCACCTTAGAGATGAAGAGTTTGAGACACACTTACAATTAAAATAAAAAATAATGTGGGGATAAAATAAATAGCTCTAAATATGAAGGCCTTGCAAAAAGAACTTAAACCCAAACTTATAAAAAAAAAGGATATAGTCAAAAGAAAAATTGATTACAAAATATGGACTAAAAAGAAATAGAAGACAAGAGAAAGTAGCTAACAGAAAGTTGTGGCAAAAATAAATTAATTGAAAAAGTTAATGAAAGTATGATGATAGTGCGAGTTGAAATCGAGATCTGTAGTACAAAATGCTCACCCTCACACCAACCTGCCCATCGTCATTTTATGCAAGAAACGGTTTTTAAATAATAGAGAATGATCTTGGAAACTCTTAATCCCTTACTGCATCGAAATATTATTTTTATCTGAGATCTGTGGGGGCACGTGCACTTTAAGTGAATAAAACATTTATTTATATCTATATTCCAATTTCTGATTATAATACCCAAAGGACTTATAGATTCGTAATTATAACTCTTCTTATGCCTTTCATGTTTATTTTCCTCACCAAATATGAGATTTTCCTAAAAAATCTCTCAGCAAGAAGATGAGATATTAATCGTATTTTTATTCTTTTTCAGTCTAGGAAAACATGTTCGACATAGTATGTGAAACGTGTAATGTGATCCCTTTTCAGATTGGGCAAGAACTGAAGCTTAACAAGGTGATACATTTGTGATTTCCCTCCATTAAAGGGTGCTTCTGAAAATACTAAAATCAGATAAAAACTCAGGGACCGGTAAGCCAATTAACCTTCATTACATTCTTGTTTCAAAATTAAACCCACCGTCCATCTATAACTCCACCATCCCTCAAATAACCCAATTGAATTGGAGAAAAAATGAAAGGAATAACTCAAAAGTTATGATTCAAAAGACCACTATTAGAGTTGAGCCAAAATAAGCCGCTCAAATAATTCATGGGAACAGAAAACCAAGTTTTAGTTTATGTATTGAAGCTTCATTTTGGATTTGAACCAAAAAGTAGAAGCTGGGACTTTAACACAAAGGAGTTAGTTTATATGAGAAGAGATAATATGTATTGTGATGCACCCGAAAAGGTTGCACACCCAAGCGGAGGTATCAAGTAGTAATCCAGCAAAGTCGGGATCGATCCAAGGATAGGAAGGTAGTTTGGATATCGAAAGGGTCTCGTTCAAAGGTTTAAGTATCACAAACTAACTTAGACTAAGGAGGAAAAGAACAAAGATAATTGGGGGGGTTTAATATTAATAAGTAATAAGAGAAGAAAACAAGTAAAGCTCAACTAAATTATCTAAGTAAACGGGCGAGAGAGATTCGAGAGAAGATTCGGAGGAACCAGAGTCGGGGAACAACAAGTAAGAGAGGTGTCGAAGTCCGGGAAACCAATGTGATGAACCTACAACTATGTACGGTCCAATCGAATGGATTGATGCAAACCTAGTCTCGATTTCTAAGGTGGATGTTCATAAGCACTACGTATGCCCGGAGGTAATACTTAGTCAAACAAACTTCCTAAACGATTAAAACCGAATCATCGAAAATGTCGTATAGCCGCCTAACTATGTGAAGTGCATGACAAGACACATGAAATTATGACTTAGACTACGATCGATATCGATCACTTTGCCTAATCGATTAACTATGCGAAGTACTTGATAAGACACATGAAAAACGATTGAAACAAGTAATCAAAATAAGAGAACATCAATTTATTATCAAAACATTAAATCATCACATAGATAATCACAAATTCATCACATAGAGATGTCGACAAAAGTATCTCCTGGATCATGCATATATAATTGTTAGCCTTGAATATTATATGAATGCATGTGATGTGAATGCAGAATCTAGCATGGCCATAGAAAATTGTTTTCTTTCTTTCTTTCTTTCTTTCTTTCTTGTTTTAAGCACAGATGGGTGCAAGTTGTAATAATTCTAATTTCAAGTTTATACGATCTGCGAATCATTAGAGTCTTGTAATTAGAGTTTAGGGTCTATGAGTTCATTGAAGAAGCTCGAGGATGTGATCCAAAGGAGAGTGGGAGAATTCAATGGAGGTTCGAGGATGGTGATCCAGGCGAAGAAAGGCGAAAGCAATAAAAATCCCAAGAAGATTAGATCTTTTAGGACTAGGGGCCATACTAGGATTTATATGTGTTTGATTTATTTTCTCGCGCGCAGTTACTTATTTATTTACGTTTTATGTCGTGGATGTTAGTTAGGCTAAATAGTTCACTATAACGCATACTAGACAAAACGTAAAAGTCCCTAAAAGTAATTTTGAGAAAAATGCCTACCCAGATTAAGTCACCCTTTGAGCCCTCGATCAAGGAAGGTGAGTCTGCCTTCGCAGGGTGCCTCCTTTATCTTGGGACAATGTGGGTAGACTCATGGCAGGGGTCTACGCATCTAAACGGTTTTTCTCAACAAGATTAGCAAAAGTATTTTTGACACTCGAGGCAAAAGGATGGATTAGGCATTCATTAATGCTATCCATCAACCAAGAATCATAAGAGTATGATTAGTGAAGTAGTTCACTCACCCAGGACAACAGGGTTGAGGGCAGGGCCTTAGTCCACTAACTCTGAAGGAATGGGATATTGGAATCATGTTATTCAATCACAGACGGTTTTACATTTAATAATGTGGGAAAACTGAATTTTTCCAAAAACAATAACGAGTTTAAGACTTTGCAATTCTTTCATGTAGTTTAAAATGTCGTAAGAAAACAAGTTCAACATTGAATCACACCTAAGGGAGGTGCTAAGCAACTCTATCCATGAAGGAAGGAATCAAGAGATACTTCTTCAATTGGATGATGAGTTTGAAAACGAGATGAATGTCCTAGACTCTCCAGTTTCAGAATTGGATGTTATTTCGACTACTAAAGAGGTAGAGCATCAAAAGAATAATTGAAAGAGGGCAGAACCGGAACCAGTAACGTCTTGGATGTCGTCAGCCATGGAGGCTACTCTTTAGGAGAAACCTTCCAACATGGAAGGCCACACCATGAGTCGATAACCTGAGGAGTCACTCCAAAGGAAGTCGAGATTGGAGAGGTTTGAAACCACTAAGAAATTATTGAGTCTGCGCCTCGAGGAAGGAAAACCAGTAATCCCTCATGTTTGGCAAATGATTGAACTCTTTGTGAAACTAGAAGAGCTGGGCTTTTCGATTAGCCAAGAGGCGGCTAATGGAATCACCCTTTGTTCACTTCATAAAGGGTCCAATCTGTTCCGGATGAACTCCGACATGAATGGAAGAACAAGCCCTTGGAGGAGCATGATGCAATGCTTCAGGCAGCTGAGCGATTTATAACAATGGTGGAGCCAAAGAATGAGATTCTTATGGTTCAAGAGAATAAAAGGCAGAAGAAGAAACCAACGTCCAAAGGGAAAGGCAAAACTGCTAAACCTAAAGACAAAAGCTCACCTTTTGACACCAAGTGTTTCTACTATGATGGCAAGGGCCATTGGAAGAGAAACTGCCCTAAGTTCTTGGACGACAAGAAGAACGAAACAGTAGTTTCCACTTCAGGTATTGGCAGTTAATTTATCAAATACTGTAAAATTCCCAATTTGGTATGAGATACCTGATGCCCTATCACTATGAATGTACATAAGCAGCTGGGAACTGAGTATTTAACTAAAGGAGAAAAGATCCAAGAGGGAGCAGAAGCCAAGACTGTTAAGGATGCTGAAAGGGATCGGAGTCTTCTTTAGGCACTAGTCTAAATTAATTTATTTTCTAGTTGGACATCATCTCTGATGAGACATGAAAAATGTCCCATCTGAATCTTCTAACTCGGACTAGTTAGTCCAATTCGAGCAGTTACTTTGATAAATTGTGTGTTTCTTTTGTCCAGGTGTCTTTTACAGAATTGTGCTCGAAAAACAGATAAAAACGAGAGAAAGACAACGAAGAGCATTTTGGACATTTGGCGATAATGACAGTCTGGTGAATTGGCTAATGTTGATGCTCTGATGAAATTAGATTCCAAAACGAACCTATTGGTGAAATGGAAGTCAAATCGGAGTCCGAACGACAAAACTAGAGCAAGTCAAAGTTTGAGTCAAAGACAAAGGACCAAATTAAATAAATAACACGTGGTGTGCATCTGACCATGCTCGTTGGATTTTCGATACATATTCGGGCCATGAGGAAGTGCTTAAGGATATTACGGGTCCATGATTATGTACATCCGAACGCAAGATGCTACCGTACTCCCTTATTCACGAGGATCAATCTAACGACTGAAGCTTACTACTGTTGATCTCGCGTCTCTCAAATACGTTGCCACACTATTTGGCTACTTCGAGAAGCACCCTATCAAACCTTCTTACCAGCAAAAGAGGCACTCGTGATTGAGGTATCTTCCTGTTTAAAGAAATCTATTCCTTCCATTTTCTCTCTTTCTTTCTAACGTTTGAGAAAGAGAAAGCCATAGAAATTTTCAAGAAGGAAAGAGAAGATTGGAAATGGGAGATGAAAGATAAATCGGGAAGCAAAGATTGCGAGAGATGATTCGGTTCAATGATGGGTATTCTTAAAGACATATATATCTAGAGAGAAAGTGGTTTGATATCTTGAGAAAATTACTAGTAGAGAGAGAGAGGGGACCTAATTATTTTCTTCTCTGATTTGGGATCTCTCCCTCTCTATTTAGAAAACTGCGAGATGGATAAGGAAATGAGAGTGATTCGTGAAAGATCACAGACAGATTCGGTTCGTTGGGAATCAAAGAAAAAGTCTAGAGAGAGATAAATGTGTTAGCTGGATAAATAATGCAAGAATGTGAGTTGTTCTTTATTTACCAAGATGGAAAGAGACAAGGAACGAAAATAATCGAAAAAGAGAGTATAAAAGATAGCTACATCAACTGATCAAGGGCATCTCTCAATGAGGAGGTCATCCTCTCGAGCTCAACCAAACCAGCAATGTGAGAGAGAGAGAGAGAGATAACACCATTGATATACATCTCACGGCAACAGCTAAAAAAACAGAGAGACAGAGAAAGATATGAAACAGAGAAAGATATGAAACAAAGAAGGAGAAGAGAAAATTGATTAATTTCTTTATTGTAGAGAGAGGGAGAAATCAGAAGTTTAAATTCATTCAAACTCTTTCTGTATTTTCTTGTTCTTATAGTTTAGTGATAGAAAGGTTAGAAGAATTGAAAAACAGTAGAGAAAAGAGAGAGAAATTCAGTTGAGGAAGACGAGGAAACTTGTTAGAAAATTATTTTCCCACAGAGAAATCGTTTCCGAGAAGATGAGAAAACTGCTCCCTTGGGACGCCTTTGATTGCCGGTGGAAAATCAGTGAGAAAAGTTCTAACGAAAACATCTCCCGAAATTCGGGTAGTTCATTACCTTGAATTTTGAGTTAAAAAAGAGATATTTAATTCATCTAATGATGCACCCGAAAAGGTTCCACACCCAAGCGGAGGTATCAAGTAGTAATCCGGCAAAGCCGGGATCGGTCCAAGGATAGGAAGGTAGCTTGGATATCGAAGGGTCTTATCCCGCGGTCTAGATATTAAAAGCTAACTTAGACTAAATAGGAAATGAAACAAAGATAACGGGGGGTTTAATGAATAAGCAACAAAGAGATTAAAGCAAGGAAAACTAAAATAAACTAATTAAACAAAATAAGTAAAACGGGCGAGAGAGATTCGAGAGAAGAGTCGGAGGAACAGGAGTCGGGAGACGGTAAGACTCGATTCGGGCAACAAATAAGTGAGAAAGGTGTCGAAGTCCGGGAACCCATAATGATAAACCTACGACTATGTGTAGTGTGATTTAATGTGTCGAAGTACAATCGATATTCGACTCCTAAAGTAGATGTCTTTAAGTACTATCCGGAGATCATACTTAGTCAAACAAACGTCTAAATCGGGTAATCCCGAGTCATCTAGTCGCCTAACTATGTGAAGTGCATGACAAGACACATGAAATTATGACTTAGACTACGATCGATATCGAATACTTCGTTTCGTCTATTTACTATGCGAAGTGCATGACAAGACACATGAACATACGATCAAAACGATAATCGAAATAAATGAACATCAATTTGTAATCAAAACATCAAATCATATTAAACATAATCACGAATTCATCACATTTCATCTCATATAATCGACACACTAAAGTTAGCTAAATATGGTGATTGAATAAGAAATGGAAAGAAAATGATGAGAGAATCCCCCTTTTTCGATGTGGTTCGAGGCTAAGATCGTCGGAAAATATGAGTTTTTAGTTGCATCCGACCTCCCCTTAGCAATTTTCTGGGTTCCCCATAGCGACCACCATCATCTTCTCCATTTAGAACATAACCTCCATTAAAGCTACCCTAGCTTTCTCTCTTTAGAAATTTCAACCCAAACCAAAATCAAACAACATGGGAAGCTAGACAAAGTGATGGGGAGTAAAAGCCCTAAGGTTTACGGCCAAGAAAGTGGCCGGAAACCCTAGAAAATTCCGGCCAAAGAAGGTGAGGGAATCCGGCCAAAACCCTAGATCCGGCCACATCTCACTTCCCGAGCCGCATATGAGTAAACCCTAGGCGTCCCGTGCCATCTTGGAAGCATCCCGAGCAGGTTACTCGCCCTCCCGTGCTGCTGTCCGGCCGTCCCGTGAAGCTTCCATCCCGAGCTGGAGCAGCAGCTACCCGAGCAGACCTGCTGTTGTGCCGAGCAGCTCTGCTGCTGCTCCCGTGCTGTTGCTGGTGCTGCCGTGCTGTTGCTGCCGTGCTGTTGCTGCTGTTGCAGCTCTCCCGAGCAGCCCGAGCTGCTGCTCGGCCGGCCAAAGCTAGGCCGGCCTAGTGTGCTGGCCGGCCTATGCTTTGGCCGGATCCTCCTTCTTCTTCTCTATGTCTTTCTCTTTCAAACCCTCTTGATGAAGAACCCTAACTTAAGAACCCTCTTGCCTCTTTTCTCTCTTTCCTCCTCGGTTCTTGAATGATCAATGAAGAAGAAGATGAATAGTAACCTAACTTGGTTCCAACCCTAGACTTAGTCAGACTTGACTAAGTCTTTAGACCACAAATGGGTGCCCATAAAATCTCTACACAATTCTTCTTCTCTTAATATTACTTGGGCTTGGACTTGGTTTTGGGCTTTGGTTTAGAAACCAAGAGAGTGCCTCCATCCTTGTCTCTACATCTTCAATTCTCACAATGGACTAGAATACCCTCGGACTTCTTTCTTCCACATCTTCCCCGTCCGAACTCCGAATTGAATACCGTTTTCACCGTCGGACTCGTCATTGACTATACTTGTCATTTGATTTGCTTGAAGTCTTTTTCTCTCATTTTCGGCACATGAAATGATAGTGATAATTCGCTACTTTTATTCCGAATCACTCGCTTAATTCCAAAATAAGTACCTAACATGAAAAACACATAAAATATTATTGATAACACTCAAAAAAGACTAATTAGTCTAAGTTAGGCTCTCCAAATGTGACATTTTCGTGTCACATCAAGATCCCCAAACTTAAACATTGCTAGTCCTCGAGCAAATAAAACAAAATAAAAGCCTAACTCACTTTCGGAGGCATCCCGGTTGCATTTAGCGTATGCAACAAGCCTTTAAAACTCTAGGTTACCCCTAGAGGACGAGTGTCGTCTCTTGAGGGTTTCCATAGATGACACCCACAAACATCGTGGTTTCAAATACACAATGGTCCAAAATCCAAATCATAGATAAACATGATTCATATAGCAAAGGGTTTAAGCATGTCAACACATAATGAATCAAGTAAATAAGTTCTTGTAAAAGCTAAAGGCCCTTTCACTAATGATCTTACCCTAAAATACAAGTGCCACACCATAATGAGCAACATCTATGTTCCGAAGCCACAACGCCTTGATTCCTAGTTCAGTACATTTCGCCTCGACTTCGGCCTCACGGGCATACATTCCAAATATGAAATCACTCAAGAATGGTTCGCTGGTATGTGTGAGTGTGATCACTAACATGGACTCAACACATAAAAAGGGGTGAGGACAACATTTTGGAACGAATGATCTTCGAATAAAAATTAGCCACTAAACGGAGTGGGGAAGCTCACTCACCCTTCTCACCCATTCTACCCTCTAAGAATGCCTTCTAAAGGTTAACGGATATTAGAGATGGATGACGATGAGGGATTCCCGAGAATGTCGAACTCTTCATGATAGAACCTCTTAAGCACTTCCACATTCGTTTCTTGCTTCGAATACTTATTCATGAACAAACACACAAACACACATATATACAATCACATCACTCACACAAAAGAGCTAACATGCTCAAACATATACATAAACCACTTTATTTCATTTCTCTTTCTTCTTCTTTTTTTTTCATCACTTTTATTTCGATTTTTCACTTTTTTTCTTTCTTTTTCTTTTTCATAACACAAATACAATCAACCAAAACAAAATACAACACACACAACTCTATTCTTGCAATCAACTTTTTCCATTTCATACTTGCTTTGACATTCTTCATTCTTTCTTCTCATGTCTTCATTCTCGGGATATAAGATGATGGATGGTGATGGAGTATCCGCCTTCCTCTAGTTGACACTCTTATTGGCTTTCATGGACTACAAGGGAAAGGTTAATTCGCTATCCTAATGTCACTCCTAGTGGCTAAGAAAGTTGAGCACACGAGATCAAATGAGCTCTTTTAATAGTTACGAGGTTGAGTAGCTCTTCATTCTACTCGGGGTTAGCGCGGAAGAGTACACTCGAAGGACAATTTAGGCTTTGAGCTCTCACATGGGTTAAGTCTCCACTAATGGCTACTCTAGGTCTCTTAGAGATGTTTCTTCTTCACTAAGATGTTACTCCCATAACATAGCACAAACACTAAAGGACTCGACTTTCATGCAGAAGATCATTAGCAATCACAAAACTCATCAACTCGAACCATATGTATCAACATTCTTAAAACTATCACTCACATGCAAATCTACTCAAAATGTTCAAAATTTTCAAATTTTGGCTAATTTGAACCCTTTTGTCTTTGAAACCCATGGTCATGCATTGGTTATGGTCATATCCCGCATCCCCAAACTTAAAACTAACATTGTCCTCAATGTTCTAAGCATACACTCACCAAATGATTAAGAGGCACATCAATTTAAAGAGAAGAGTGGAGAGATATTACCATAACCGAAGGAGATAAAAGATGATACTACCAAGGCTCATGTATAAAGAGGTTTCAAGTTGATGCCAAGCTCGCGCCATCCCCAAACTTGGAACAAACCACGCCTTAGAAGTAAAACATATAAGAAATGCTCCTATAATATCCAAAACATAATGAGAATGAAGCACATAAAAGACATGACCATATAAAGTCTACCACTAACGCGGGTATACACGATTGCATTGAGCTATGCAATTAGCCTTTGATTCTCTTATTTTCACACAAGAGCACGAGTTATGTCTCGCGGAGGGTTTCTAGAGATGATACCCACAAACATCAAGGACCCATCTTAATCGGCTAACGGTCATATAGTAAAAGCCGGAAGATTTGGGGGTCAACCCAAAGAAAGCTATATACATAAGCTAAAAGTCTCACAAGAATATTAAACGAAAGAAGTGCAAGTAAGACTAAAAGCGAAAAGAGGCCATTCCCAAACTTAGTGGATGCACGGTCCACTAAGTGCGCATAAATGCTAGGGGCGACGACTAAACAGTCGTCAAAAGAATCGACATACAAATGAAGGGTCAGGAAGTCAGTTGAAGGTAAAAAGTCAAACTCAAGCTTAGTGGATATAACATCCACTAAGTCCCTAGACATGCTAAGGAAGACGTCCGAAGTGTCCCAGAAGGGGTCAACAACCGAGTCTGAGATCAGGTGGAAGGTCGATTCTAAGGATAAGGCAATAGGCTCGGGGACCAAGTCAAGGTCCATAATTTCCTTAGGTAAATAATCCAACAAGCTATCCGCTATCTCTTCAACTACTATGTTATCGACACCCTTGAAGGCATCTGGAGCCTCAAAGTCAGGCATAAAACCTTCCATTCTACATAACCCATCCAAATAATCACAAGTGCTAAAGAGTGGAAAGTTCAACATTGTGTGATCCCCAAGTTTGCTCGTAGAGCTATCATCCTGAACATCAAAATCTAGAGTAGTCTGATCATGGTGAGAGATACAATGGTCGAGGGAGTGAACAATGAGGGTCATCGGTCAATTCAATCTCAAAGGGTCTATCAGGAGCTTCTTCGACATTTAACTTAAGACTAGAGTTAGGTGTATTACCCTCACCATCATTCATAGTCTCCTCTTGAGTTTGGGGTGCGCAAAACCCTTCCTCGTCGACGATAGGCTCTGACTCAAGTCTATCAACAATTTTGAGAAGTCGTTCCGTGATCTCTGTTATATCTCGATTAAATCTAGTTTGGTACTCTAAAATTGCTTGAAGAGTGTCTTCAGACATCTCCTCGTAATAAGGCACATGAGTATAACTAGACGGAGAAATACTCGGTCAAATGGTCTAAGTTCGCACAAACAACACAAACCGGGCTAATGGTCTCCATGATCCTTTCTTCACTACCTTCATGTAGATACCTAGACTCGATTCTTTGAATGAAATCATCAGGTCGGGAATTGTCATCACTAAATGAACCGTTCATATATGTTTGTCGATAGTCACGATGACTTCGACGTGATCGATCAATACTAATAGAACTACGGTTATCATCAAATGACAAATCCATACATGAAGGTGTTGTCATCCCAAATTCTTGTCGATAGTCTCGAAGACTCTTACGGGGTTGATTACCCTCATGCTCATAATCCCTAAAACCATATTCATGACGAGTCTGACCGACTCCACACATCCGTCGATATTCACCCATGCTCATCCTAGGTCGGTCAGACTCAACTCGTCTATTCCTATCACTAGTCGGACCATTCATATATAAGTTTGAGTAGTCCTGATGACTTGTAGATGGTCGACTAGTGTTGGACAGAGTTCGCATAAGGTCATTCTCATCAAATGACCAACTTGCCATGATATCGCAATATTCAAGGATACTAACACACAATCGCAAAAAAAATGGGAACAAACACTTATAGAACTAAACAATCACACACAAGTAAAAAGGATGAGATAGAATGCGATACTATCGAGTGCTCCTCTCGTTTCGTTCGTCTTTCCTCTTTAGCTTCTTGATTCCTTCCTCTTCCTTCGCCTTTATGTCACTTTTGGCTCTTTTCCTATAAAACGGTACCAAAAAAAGAAATGAAATTAAGAAACTACAAAAAAAAACAAGGAAAACAAGAACGTCTAAGTAAGCAAACAACACTAAACTAATGAACAAAACAAACAAACGATGTCCAAACTACTAAACCTATCCCCGGCAGCGGTGCCAAAAACTTGATGCACCCGAGAAGGTTGCACACCCAAGCGGAGGTATCAAGTAGTAACCGATAAAACCGGAGTCGATCCAAGGATAGGAGGGTAACTCGGATATCAAAGAGTCTCGTTCGCCGGTCTAGATATCAAATGCTAACTTAGACTAAAAAGGAAAGAAAACAAAGATAAATGGGGGTTTTGATTTGAAAGAGTAACAAAATAAGAAAGCAAGCAAAACTAACGAAACAATATAAGTAAAACGGGCGAGAGAGATTCGAGAGAAGAGTCGGAGGAACAAGAGTCGGGAGACGGTAAGACTCGATTCGGGCAACAAATAAGTGAGAAAGGTGTCGAAGTCCGGAAATCCATAATGATAAACCTACGTCTATGTGTAGTCTGATTTAATGTGTCGAAGTACAATCGATATTCGACTCCTAAAGTAGATGTCTTTAAGTACTATTTATATCCGGAGATCATACTTAGTCAAACAAACGTCTAAATCGGCTAATCCCGAGTCATCGAAAGTGTCATCTAGTCGCCTAACTATGTGAAGTGCATGACAAGACACATGAAATTATGACTTAGACTACGATCGATATCGAATACTTTGTTTCGTCTATTAACTATGCGAAGTGCATGACAAGACACATGAAAATACGATCAAAACGATAATCGAAATAAATGAACATCAATTTGTAATCAAAACATCAAATCATATTAAACATAATCACGAATTCATCACATTTCATCTCATATAATCGACACACTAAAGTTAGCTAAATATGGTGATTGAATAAGAAATGGAAAGAAAATGATGAGAGAATCCCCCTTTTTCGATGTGGTTCGAGGCTAAGATCGGAAAATATGAGTTTTTAGTTGCAGCCGACCTCCCCTTAGCAATTTTCTGGGTTCCCCATAGCGACCACCATCATCTTCTCCATTTAGAACACAACCTCCATTAAAGCTACCCTAGCTTTCTCTCTTTAGAAATTTCAACCCAAACCAAAATCAAACAACATGGGAAGCTAGACAAAGTGAGGGGAGTAAAAGCCCTAAGGTTTCCGGCCAAGAAAGTGGCCGAAAACCCTAGAAAATTCCGACTAAAGAAGGTGAGGGAATCCGGCCAAAACCCTAGATCCGGCCACATCTCTCTTCCCGAGCCGCATATGAGTAAACCCTAGGCGTCCCGTGCCATCTTGGAAGCATCCCGAGCAGGTTACTCGCCCTCCCGTGCTGCTGTCCGGCCGTCCCGTGAAGCTTCCATCCCGAGCTGGAGCAGCAGCTACCCGAGCAGACCTGCTGTTGTGCCGAGCAGCTCTGCTGCTGCTCCCGTGCTGTTGCTGGTGCTGCCGTGCTGTTGCTGCTGTTGCAGCTCTCCCGAGCAACCTTCCCGAGCAGCCCGAGCTGCTGCTCGGCCGGCCAAAGCTAGGCCGGCCTAGTGTGCTGGCCAACCTATGCTTTGGCCGGATCCTCCTTCTTCTTCTCTCTTGTCTTTCTCTTTCAAACCCTCTTGAAGAAGAACCCTAACTTAAGAACCCTCTTGCCTCTTTTCTCTCTTTCCTCCTTGGTTCTTGAATGATCAATGAAGAAGAAGATGAATAGTAACCTAACTTGGTTCCAACCCTAGACTTAGTCACACTTGATTAAGTCTTTAGACCACAAATGGGTGCCCATAAAATCTCTACACAATTCTACTTCTCTTAATATTACTTGGGCTTGGACTTAGTTTTGGGCTTTGGTTTAGAAACCAAGAGAGTTCCTCCATCCTTGTCTCTACATCTTCAATTCTCACAATGGACTAGAATACCCTCGGACTTCTTTCTTCCACATCTTCCCCGTCCGAACTCCGAATTGAATACCGTTTTCACCGTCGGACTCGTCATTGACTATACTTGTCATTTGATTTTCCTGAAGTCTTTTTCTCTCATTTTCGGCACATGAAATGATAGTGATAATTCGCTACTTTTATTCCGAATCACTCGCTTAACTCCAAAATAAGTACCTAACATGAAAAACACATAAAATATTATTGATAACACTCAAAAAAGACTAATTACTCTAAGTTAGGCTCTCCAAATGTGACATTTTCGTGTCACATCATCTAATTATTGTTTCTTAAACTGATTGTAAGTGGTGAAGTCAGAGACCTTAAGCTCCTCCCCATTTTAGTCCTATTCCGTTAATCGTTTTAATATTTTATTATTTCTATCACCAAAAATAATATTCAAAAACAAAACCATGTTCATTCTAAGTTTCAGAATAGGTTTGACTAGTCTCTGCGGATCGACCCCGGTCTTGCCGGGTTATTACTACTTGACACCCGTATACTTGCGGGTATAGACCTTTTAGGGTAACCTTCTAGGCCCATCAATCTCCGTAATACGTATTATGGAGAATAAATAAAGGAGTTTATTTCTACATTGAGATGTCTTAAAAGTGCTAAATTAGTAATTTATACCGAAAGATTCTAAACATGGTTATACCTGTAAAAGGGACGCATTAACATGTGACTCATAAAACATGATCATCCCAATGATAAAGGGATGAGGCCAAAGCGTCCTATATAACCAAGAACGCTTAAGAAGCAGAGAATCGCATTGACAAAAAAGAAAATCTTGAGTCGAAAACAGAGGTTGATCGTCACTACACTTCTAACCTATCCAAATTGGAGCGCCCAAAAGGATAAAATTAAAGGATAAGAATCAAGCAATGTCCTCCGAATAACACTAAGTCTAGACACAACTTCCCACACGTAACCAAAATTCGTCTAAAAGGCATAAATTAGCAAGTCTGACGTAATTTTTTAGAAGAAATTTTGGGTTTTTCATAACCAATCAGAGAACAAAGTGTTTGTTGTTCATGATGGTATCCTCCTAATAATTAGTTCTGAAAAGAATAATTAGTTACGAAGGATAAGCAGGAGGAAAAATCGAATGAGTTCGACCAAGAGCATCAAAACTGTTGAGAACAGTTAGTCGCGGTTCCTAAAGGTAAAAAAATAGATGGGTCTACGTACCTACCGCGCAAGACAAATGGAAATTCGTCTGAGAACTATCAAGAAGTTGAAAGTTACTCAAAAGAAATATCTCAAGTGTTGCGAGTATTATGTTGTTCATAAGCGCTGAAGGTCGTTAAAGCTTATCTAATAAGCTCAGAAGATTGAAATCTTACTTATAAATGATAAGCGCATAGACCTGCACAGAGACGGAAACCAACTCTAATATTGGCTGGGAACAGATCATGGAATCCATACCTCACAAAGTTTGGAACTTGATAATATGGTCAATGGAGTAAAACCATTATACGAAGATTAGTTTTCAAAGGAGAAAACTGAGAAGCATGGAAACATTGGAGTTCCCAAAAACTTGACAAAGAAGATTAAGATCGTGGATTCATACCATAAGACTATGAACGAGATCTTACATCAGTCTAAGTTTATGTCCATGAATGCTTCGGAGATCCATCGAGGGAGTAAAGCAGGCAAGAGTTGGAGCTCTGATCAACGAGGAAATCAAAGACGTTTGATTCCTGAAAGAATGCAGAAAATCTTGAATCTCAGGATTTCAAGAAGGTTAATGTGAGTAACGCGTTTCCAGGTTTGGTGTGCGGAGTACATAGCAGGATTGAGAACAACATAGGGATGTTGGAATCATTTGAGTTCTGACTCAATGAATGATCACAAAGATGGAATGCTTCTGGGCATCAAAGGTGTATGAGTATAGATTAAAATATTATATGACTAAGATAAGAATTTTGGGATTCTTAAAAGTCCAAATGCGAAAGACTCTAAAAGAGATATTCGACCCAAATTTCATGGCGCATAGCTCGGCGTCTGAGAGACCCTGATGAGCAAGCACACATGAGGAAGATGGTTATGCTATAAGGCATAAGATCGGTCGTGTGGGACATGATTTAGCATTTTCCCAAGACATATCGAATACTCGAGTATTAAGAGACGTTAACATTTCTAATTCAGACAAGATAATCTGAACCACAACTAACTTCCTAAAAGGCTTATAAAATACTAGGATGGGTTAGAGTGGAAAGAAAGTTGAACATGTCATTGCAAACTTCCAGACATGGAAGGAAAGTAGGCTGAAAGTGTTTCAAGTCGGGAACTGTTGCAGACGCTACAAACGAAAGAATAGAAGCCTTAATTCTAGTAAAGGGTTACTAGAAATTATCAAAATAAAATCGAAGGAAGCGACCTTCGAGAATAGGCAAGTTTTATCGAACTACATCTGTAGGCAAAACTAAACTGCCACCTAAGATAAAGTATGAAAGTCATACATAAGTCTAAGGCATAAGCTATATTTTGAGGATAACCTTGACTAGTAAATTGAGTGGGTAAAATGGGGTTTACGGAAGAGGCTCAAATTTACAAACTCTCGTTATCGGAAATAAATTATTTATTTCGCCGTCGTCTAACTTTGGTTTAGTATTTAAACGACAATCCATATATGATAAACCATTCCGAATAGGTTTGTCAGATACGAGATCTGATGAATAAATATCTATTAAGTGAACTTGGAATATTTCATTGTCAACTCCCTAGTCCAGGTCATTGGATGAACAACAATGACTTGCGAAGATCAGCATGTGAGGTGGACGAGATAGCTCTGTTTCATGGGCTATAGGAATAGAGTATTCAACTCGACTACGTGGGTGTATTATTAGGAATATACACTAGATAACCCAGAAATGAGAAGTACATCAATAGTGATGAACGTCAAAGACTTCTCATTGACAAGATTGGAGAGATTCCTCAAAACATGAGCACTTCACTCATCTTATGTAAGGAAAGTCTGACCTTGGTTCCGCCAAACGGTACGCCGTAAAAGGAGGTTATAAAAGCGGATACTGGAAAAGACAGGATAGACATAAAGCTGAGTGGGAGTACAAGAATGGATTGTGTCGTCCTAATTAAATTAGAAAAAATATCTCAAGGCCACTTGATGAGTAGCAACTTGCGAAGATCAGCACGTGAGGTGGACGAGATAGCGTTGTTTCATGGGCTATAGGAATAAAGTATTCAACTCGACTACGTGGGTGTATTATTAGGAATATACACTAGATAACCCAGAAATGAGAAGTACATCAATAGTGATGAACGTCAAACACTTCTCATTGACAAGATTGGAGAGATTCCTCAAAACATGAGCACTTCACTCATCTTATGTAAGGAATGTCTGACTTTGGTTCCGCCAAACGACACGTCGTAAAAGCAGGTTATAAAAGCGGACACAGGAAAAGACAGGATAGACATGAAGCTGAGTGGGAGTACAAGAATGGATTGTGTCATCCTAATTAAATTAGAAAAAATATCTCAAGGCCACTTGATGAGTAGCAACTTGTAAGGGTACAAAATCGCGGGTCAAGAACTCAAGTGTACCGGGACGTTGATCGAAAGTGGGACCTTCACCTGTTAATATTGTTGCGGGTACCGACGTCGTTTTTGGGCTTAACCTGTGACAAGAGACAATAATACACGTGTTCGTAAGATCCCTGGGACACCGGGATGGTGCCGGCCTAAGGGGGCTCCGACGGCCAAGTCAGTAAGCTTGCAAGAGATGTAATGGATACGTAAGTGCTATCCTTGGGATGTTACCGTCGATTAGAAAATGGTCGGAGTTTAGGCACGACTCGTAAAGTGGCCGGAGCTCGAATGGATTAAGGGTTAATCATTTGATTTGACAGTTTGTCTTCCCGATCAAGAAAGTCTGAAAAGTGTGATGTATCAGATGAGATATGAAAAGACATGGGAATCGAGCATTGCACTTGTTCTAAGTACAAGTGGGAGACTGAAGGATATATCCTTGCGGTCTGAAGGAATGTCCTTCGACCAAGATGGCAATGCGTACGATTTGGCTCATAAGATAATGATGACCTTATTTGGAAGATCAATCAGTTCGGTTTAATTAGGAGTCGTAATGCTTAGCTAGAAGCCTCTTACGACTGTCGGATCACTTAGGTTATCCGCGGCTAACGTAGACCGGATCCTACAACGGGTTACATATAAGAGTGGTAACTTGAACAGCGAGAATAGACTAGTGGGAATTGGCATATAGATGGATATGATCCAGTCTGATAGTGCTTAAAAGATAGAAAGGAATCGGGCTTGAAAAAGTGTAAAACCCACTTTTGGGCCAACTAGGTCAAGCCCTTTAAGGGATTGACCTTAGTCGGCCAAAATGAGGTTTTGGACCGGACAGACTACGCCCATTAAGGGGCTAGTCTGGCCGGCCAAACACAGGGGAAACCCTAATAGAACTTTGGTCTTAATAGGGATTCCCAGTCAGATGGGACTCTGACAAAAGCTTATTTTTTCTGTGGGACTTAAAGGAATCCTTATTTGAGTCAAACTCTACTAAGGGATTGCCTATATAAGGACCACGTTAGAGTTCAGAAAAGGTGTGAAATTTTCTCAGAAGAAAATCATTCTCGTCACACAACTATTGGAGAGAGAGGATTTCAGAGGAAAAGTTCCCATTCTACCTATCAAGTCTAGAAGAAGAAGTTCCTCATCTCAAGCTTCAAGAAGGTCCTAGATGACTGAAACGAGGGAGTTCAAGTTATACACTCGGTGTCTCAAGTAGAGGAACTACACTTGAAGCTCTTATCTTCCGAATACTGGTCGGGATTTAGTTCGTGGGAAAGAGAATAAATGTATTCTTCTTTCCATTCTAGTTCATCTTTAATTCATGTATATGATCATGGATAACTTAGTGTTAAACATTAGATGTTTGAGATTCCGCTACCAACACTAGTTAGATGATTAGGGTAGTCTTAGAGACATGTAATTCCAACAGTGGCATCAAAAGCTGTTTGCATGAAACTAACTTTGGCTAGAACGAATTAGATTCAAACTTGAAATTGCTAGATAAAACTGTTTGAATAAGATTCGAACAAGTTTTTGATTAGTTTAAATATCAATTAGGGTTTTGAATGGGATTCAAAGACCCAAAACCATTGAAATCTTAGTTTTTCGAAAAGGGTTTTCAAAAACTAGTTTGATGTTAAAATAATTTTGATGAAAATCATCAAAATAATTGTTTTCTGATGATGAATTTCATAAAACCAGCAGCTGGAACAGTAGAAAGAAGAAGGAAGAAGACATAGCTCGGTTGAGTGTTTCCAAAAATTTGGAAACACTGCTGGCCAGACCGACCAGAACACATCCAGAACGTGTCTCAGACCGGTCCAGCAGGTCTCGGGACTGAATCCCGAGACCCGGGACTGGGGACGTCCCAGTCCGAGCCGGACTAGGAGTCTGAGATTTTAGAATGTCGGACAACCCAGCGCGTCCAAGACGCGTCTGGTAGTCCCAGTCCGAGACATACGCCTATTGGACATCTAAACGCGTCTAGGACGCGTCTGGGTATTCCTAGTTGGTCTAGGACCGAGACCCTGGACGCAAGTCCAGACGCATCTAGGATGCGTTTGGAGCAACCATATGCATCTAAGATGCGTCTGGAAGCTTCCAGACGCACCAAGAATGCGACTGGAGCACCCAGACACGTCAAGAGCGTTCAGGGGCATCTCGGGCTTAAAGTCCGAGATGGCCCATACCGTCTTATGCACAGGACTAGGGGCGGGAAAAAGATCTGGAAGACCGGTACCCGACCCGTTCGACCGAGATAAAAAGTGTCCATGGACACCCGATGGTCATAACGATCAGTGTCCGACCGGCCCGAAAAAATTGGCGGACGGTCACGGTCAAAATTCTATGTCGAAGGACCGACCGGTACGAGTGACCGAATAGGTTTACCGACAGAACTGTCCTCATTTTTAGAAGTTGATCACCATTGAATTTTATAGACATATGATGGTCGTTGGCTATAGTCATATAGTCCTCTAGAAGACCAAACATTAGTACATGGCTTAATTATATCTTGTCAAATGATGATCAACTATGTTTTTTCATTTTTATATTTACTTTTGATTTCTTGGCTAAACATTTTCATTTGTAAGTAATTTTGTTTGTGGTAATAAAGATAAAGTTCTGAATGAAGTAAATTTATTTGAAAGGCCGGACCGAAACCGTCCGGTGTCCGACTGGCCTCGTAAAATAAACGGTCTTGGACGGTCAATGGACAAAGAATTCTTGAGAGTGACCGTCCGAGTCCGCCCGAGTAAATAGGTGGTCACCAACAGTTTATGTCCAAGTCGACCGGTTCGATGAAGTTAGAGTCCGTTACCGACAGGTCCGGACCGATTCCCACCCCTACACAGGACGCGTCCATGGTGCACTTAGGCATCTCAGACTTCAAATTCGAGATGGCCTAAGCACTGTCCCATGCTAGGACGCGTTTGGGACGCGTCCAACACATCCAATGCCTCCCGGATTTAGAGTCCGAGAGGGAGCACATTGACCCGAGACCAGTCAAAGGACTTTGACTAAATTTGACTTGAGTCCTTTTTCGAGTTTGACTTGGGTCTATTGATGCACCCGAAAAGGTTGCACACCCAAGCGGAGGTATCAAGTAGTAACCGGTAAAACCGGAGTCGATCCAAGGATAAGTTTGTAGTTTGGATAACGAAGGGTCTTATCCCTCGGTTTAGATGTAAAATACTAACTTAGGCTAAAAAGAAAAGGACAAGGGTAAATGGGGAGTTTAAAGATTGATTTAAGAGGGAATAATGAAAACAAATAAAAACTACTAAACAATTTAAGTAAATGGGCAAGAGAGATTCGAGAGAAGAGTTCGGAAGAACAAGAGTCGGGAGACGATAAGACTCGATTCGGGCAACAAATAAGTGAGAGAGGTGTCGAAGTTCGGGAATCCACAATGATAAACCTACGACTATGTGTAGTCCGATTTGATGTGTCGAGGTACAATCGATATTCGACTCCTAAAGTAGATGTCTCTAAGTACTATGTATATCCGGATATCATACTTAGTCAAACAAACGTCTAAGTCGGTTAATCCCGAGTCATCGAAAGTGTCGTCTAGTCGCCTAACTATGTGAAGTGCATGACAAGACACATGAAATTATGACTTAGACTACGATCGATATCGAATACTTCGTTTCGTCTATTAACTATGCGAAATGCTTGACAAGACACATGAAAATACGATCAAAACGATAATCGAAATAAATGAACATCAATTTATAATCAAAACATCAAATCATATTAAACATAATCACGAATTCATCACATTTCATCTCATATAATCGACACACTAAAGTTAGCTAAACATGGTGATTAAATAAGAAATGGAAAGAAGATGATGAGAGAATCCCCCTTTTTCAATGTGGTTCGAGGCTAAGATCGTCGGAAAATATGAGTCTTTAAGGTGCAGTCGATCTCCCCTTAGCAAATTTTGGGTTCCCCATAGCGACCACCATCATCTTCTCCATTTATCACAAACCTCCATTAAAGCTAAACCCTAGCTTTCTCTCCCTAGCAATTTCTAACCCAAAATCAAATCAAACCAAATGGGAGGTTAGCCAAAGACATGGGAAGTAAAAACCCTAAGGTTTCCGGCCAAGAAAGTGGCCGGAAAACCCTAGATAACTCCGGCCGAAAAGACATGAAATCCGGCCAAGCAAGGTCCGGTCGAGCCAAATGCGTCCATGCCGGCTAGAGCTGCTCCGTCCCGTGCTTCCTTTAGGTCATCCCGAGCATGAATGCAACTGTCCCGTGTGTCCCCTTGAAAATCCCGAGCAGCAGCTCCATGGAAGCTTGAAGTGTTGAGCTGCTGCCTTCTTTGTCCCGATCCATGCTCTCACCAGCCCGAGCCGAAGACTCCAAGCTTGCTGCCGTGAAAGCTCGAGTAGCAGCTCCATCCCGTGCTCCCTTGCTGTCCCGCGACTTTGCCATGGTGCCGGCCAACTTGGCCGGCACCTCTCCTTCTCCTCTTCAACTCTCTATAGCTCAAACTCTAAACCCTAAAACTTTTGGTGATAAAGAATCCTCTAACTCAAGAACACCAACCAAACCCTAGCCTCCTCTTTTCCTCCCAAAACTTGTGTATTGCTCCAATGAAGAAGAAGATGAATAGTGTCTTGACCCTCCCTTTTTACTCAAACCCTAGACTTAGTCAAGACTTGACTTTGACTCAAACTTGAGTCCATAAAGAGGGTGCCTCCAAAATCTCTTCCTTCTTTCATCTTCTTTGGGCTTGGGTTTTATTCCTTCATATCTAGGCTCTTGGGTTTTAGACTTGGGCTTTAATCTTCACTTGGAAATCAAGGGGGGTGCCTTCATAGAATCTTTGTTTTAAGACCGAACCTCGACTTCTTTCTTTCACAACTTCCCCGCCCGAACTCGGAATGGACTTCGGTTTTCACCGTTGGACTCGTCTTTGACTCTTCTTCTCATTTGATTTGTTTGAAGTCTTTTTCTCTCGTTTTGGGTATATGAAATGATAGTGATAATTCGCTCCCTTTATTTCGAATTAAGTTCTTTATTCCAAATATGATACCTAACATGAAAAACACATAAAATATTATTTATAACACTCGAAAAGGAATAATTAGTCTAAGTTAGGCTCTCCAAATGTGACATTTTCATGTCACATAATCTATCGTGCCATTAGTCCATATTTTACGAAAAATAGACTTAGAAGCCTGTTACACATAGAGATGTCACAATTTCCCACAAATAGCTATATGGAACAGAGCGAACCTAGAAACGAATCTAGGATACATACTTTATCTTATGAATGTCATATTTCTATATGTATGTATATATATATGTGAATGCGTAGAATAGTATTGCCTTTAGATAAGTTATCGATTCTTGTTTCTAAGCACAAGTGAGTGTGTGCCCGAATAATACTTAGAGTATAGGGGCATAGAATTCATTGATGAACCGAACGATGAGATCATGGTTTAAGTGGAAGTAGTCAATAGAGGTTCAAGGATGGAAATCTGAACGAACCATAGGCGAACAAGAAGTAACCTAAAAGAATAGATCTTTTAGGGGCTATACTAGGAACTAATAAATTCCTTACGCAAACACACATATACTTTACGTATACGTCACGAATGGTTATGTTAGAGTTCACAGTAACGCATATTTGATAAAATACGTAATAATCCCTAAAAAGAATTTTGAGTATAATTCTAGCCAGAATAAGACACCTGTTGAGCCCTTGTTCATCGATGGTGGGTCTGCCTCTCCAGGGTGCTATCTTTTACCTCGGGACAATACGGGTTGACCTATGAAGAGGTTTACGCGTCTAAACTGGTTGTTCTCAACGAGTCAGCAAAAGGATTTTAGACTTCGAGGCAAAGGATTAGTTTGACACTCAAGTGTGAAACTAATCAACCAAGAGTCATAAGAGTATGATCAGTAAAGATGTTACTCACCAAGGACAACAGAGTTAAGGGAAGTGCCCTAGTACGCTTAACTTCGAAGAATTGGGATCATGAAATCGTATTATTCAAATAGGGAAATGATTCTTGAATAATATGGCAAAACTAGGATTTTGCTAGGATAAGAAGTTTAAGTCACTTTGCGTTCTTTACATGTAGTTTAATTATGACATTCGACAATATCTTCAACCTCTACACGAGGATTGAAAATTTATCGACACAAACTACGTTCAATGGGAAAGAAATATGAAAAAGGTATCGGAAAAAGAGCGGAAGCATTAGACACACTATTAGAAGTGACTCGAATATGGATTGGTATCGAACCCGGTTTACGACCCGCCAACCCGCTTACAAGGGTTGCTGAGACAGAGCTGGTATGTGAAGCAGGGCTGTGAGGCAGAGTTGGACTCCGAGACAGAGCTGGAATGCGGAAGCTAGGCTTATGTCGGTGATTAGTGTTATCTGTGTATAATGTCGGTTGTAGAGAGAGTCGGTTGTAGAGAGTCGGTGAGGCGGTGGGATTAGGGTTAAGTGGATATATAAACTAAACCCTAAGGAGATATCAGGAGAAGAATCTCACGAATCTCTTGTGTAAACTTGTTTGCTTATCATAGTGGAAATCATCGCGTCGTGGTCGCCGTGGAGTAGGTCTCACCTACCGAACCACGTAAATCTCTGTGTTCTGTTCTTGATTGTTCTTTACTATTCCTATTGCTTGTCTTGGATTACTTGTATTGATCACATTAACCCCGATTGGCATAACGAACTGGTATCAGAGCTTTGGTTTTGAGGTTTCTGTGATGGCGAAATACGAGATAGAGAAGTTCGATGGAAGTAACGATTTAATCTTTGGAAGATTAAGATGCGAGCAGCATTAGTTCAACTGGGTCTGCTGAAGACGTTGAACGGGAAGGCGGCACTCGCTGAATCACTTTCAAAAGTAGAGAAGGAAGATCTCATGGTCAGATTTTACTCTGTTTGAGCAATGAGGTCTTGCGGGAAGTAGCGACGGAAACTACAACCGATGGACTATGGAGTAAGCTGGAGACAAGGTATATGACGAAATCTCTAACTAATCGTTTGTATCTAAAGAAGAAATTATTTAGTTTACAGATGTTAGAAGGGGAATCGGTGAAAGACCATATGGATGAACTCAACCGAGTATTCTTAGATTTTGCAAATATAGTTGTCAAGTTCGAAGAAGAAGATAAGACAACACTATTGCTTGCATCCCTGCCACCATCATATGAAAGCTTTGTTGATTCTTTTATGTCTGGTTAAACAACTACAACCTTTTAGGATGTTAAAAGCAACATTAAACTCGAAGGAGTTGAGACGAAGGTCAATGGGAAAAAGCAACTCAGCAGATGGTTTAGTTGTAAGGGGAAGGTCACAACATGTGGTCGATGGGAAGGGACGTTCACGGTCTAAATCGAAACCTAAGAATTACAGATGCTTTAATTGTAAGGAAGAGGGACACTTCAAGAAGAATTGCCCTGAGCTTAGAAAGAAGCCAGGTGAGGCAGCAGTCATCGAAGAAGATGATGGTAGTGTCTTGGCAATCATTGAAGAATGTGATGAAGCTAGGGTTCTGGCGATCAATGCCTGCTTCGCTAAAGATAGGTGGATTTTGGATACTGGTTGTACATTCCATGTATGTGCTCATAAGGGATGGTTTTCCACTTACACAGTCAATAACGGTGGTGAGGTGTTAATGGAAAATGGCGTTCCTTGTAAGGTGGTTGGAATTGGTACCATTCAGATCAAGATGGATCAAGATGCACGATGGTGTTATGAGGGCTATAACAGACATCAGACATGTTACAGATTTGAAGAGGAATCTAATCTCTTTGGGAACTCTGGATGATAATGATTACAAATATGTTGGTGAAGGTGGTGTTCTTCGGATTTCTAACAGGAGTCTTACAGTTATGAAGGGGTTGAAAAAGAATGGTCTATATGTGTTACAGGGTAACACAATTACCGGATCTGTAGCGGTATCATCATCAGACAAGGAAGTTGAGACTACCAAGCTATGGCATATGCGGTTAGGGCATATGAGAGAAAGGGGGATGGCTAAAGGTTGAAAAACTGGAATTCTGTGAACTTTGGATTACATCCATTCAGATCTTTGGGATCCCTCTCGTGTCAGCTCACATAGTGGAGGTAGATACATGTTAATCTTGATAGATGATTTTTCAAGAAAAGTATGATAGGATTGGAGAGACTCAGTACACTGAGATGCTTGAGATCCGAAACAGAAAATCTAAGACTCGGAAAAGTCTAAAACAATTTCGACCCAAAACTCATGACAAAGAGCGTTGCCAAATCGGATTTTAAAAAGACAGCGATGAGCAAGCACGCATGAGAGAGACGTTAATGTTTGAAAACATAAAGTCAAGTCATGTTAAACGTGATTAGCATTTAGACATCAAATTCAGATTGGAAACCCGAAACACTACTGAAACATCTTAGAAGGCTAAAGGATGAAAGTAGTACAAATAGTCATCGTAGCAAACTTCCAGACATGGAAAGAAAGTAGGCTTAAAAGTGTTTAAGCCGTAACCGTTGCAAATTCTACATAAGAAATTAAAAGCCTGAACTCTAGTAAAGATTATTAGATGTTATCAAGGTTGAAGATAGCAATCTTCAAATTAATTGATAATAAGCAAAGTTTAAAACCGACTACCACGGTAGTCAAACTAAACTGTCACCTAAGACTTAGTATGAGATGCATACACAGTCTAAGGCATGAGGTAAATTTGGAATAAACCTCGACAAGTAAAACTGAGTGGGTAAAAAAAGTTTTACGGAAGAGGCTCAGATTTACAACTCTCGTTATCAGAAATAATAAAGTTATTTCTCAAGTCGTCTAAATTTGGTTTAGTGTTTAAACGACAGTCTATTGATGATAAAACATTCCGAATAGGTTTGTCAGATACCTGATCTGATGAATGAAACCCTATTTAGTGAACTTGGAATATTTATTGTCCAATCCCTAGTCTAGGTCATTGCATGGACAACAATGACTCATGAAGACTAGTACGGCAATCGATGGGATAACGCAGTTTCATGGGCTATAGGAATAGTGTATTCGATTCGACTACGTGGGTGTGTAAAAGGTTTATACACTGGATAACCCTCTAATGAGAAGTACATCACTCTTGATGAACGCCAAATACTTCTCAAAAGACAAGATTGGAGAGATTCCTCAAAACATGAGTGCTCCACTCATCTTATGTAAGGAATGTCCGACATTGGTTCCGTCAAACACCGTGCCGTAAAAGGAGGTTATAAAGACAGATACTGGGAAGGACAGGATAGACATGAAGTTAAGTGGGAGCACAAGAATGGATTGTGTCATGCTAATCACATTAGCTCAAACGGATTAAGAATTAATCGTTTGTCTTTTACAGTTGTACTCGGAGATCAAGAAAGTCTGAATGACGTGACGTATCAGATGAGATACTAAATCGACACGGGAATCGAGGCATTGCACTTGTTCTATGTCCAAGTGGGAGTCTGAAAGAGTTGAAGGAGATGTCCTTCGACCAAGATGGAAATGCGAGCAATATGTTGGCTAGGAAAATTGAGGAAGAAGATCATCAAGTCCAATTGATTTAGGGGTCGTAGTGTTTAGCTAGAAACCAACTACGATCGTCGAATTACGAAGTAATTCGCGGCTAACTTCGATGAGATCCTACATCGGGTTACACATAAGAATGAGTATTTAATAGGATGATATGACTAGTGGGAGTGTGATATAACATTGGGAATGTCCCATAAACATATCTCACAGGCCTAAATAGAATTTTGGCAAAAGATAGCAAAAAGGCCCGAAATAAGGGGTTTGGGCCTAGGTCGGTTTGGGTACTTCCGGGACTCGGATTGGGCTGAATTTTGGAGGGTGAGTTTCTGACATATACAGTAGTATACGCGAAAAGTTTGGTGGTGTTTGGACACCTTCTCCTTAAGGAATTGAGAAAATATCATTAATTGCTATTTTCGACTATTTCCCTAAATCTTATTCTAAAGGGTGTTTTAGGAAACCTTTGAGGAGGTGTATTCTCATTAGGTTATATATAAACACTCTTAGGGCAGAGAATAAGGTGTGGAATTTCTCTCTAAGCTTTCTTACTATACCACATCAAGTAGAGAGGAGAAAGTGAGCTAATTCCCAAACTATCTTCTAGTCAAGCAAGGAAGAAGGTCTTCTTATTATCAAACCACCATTGGAGTGTTAGCGAGCTTTCAAGGAGGGAGGTTAAATACATCGTTCGGTGTCCCAAGTAGAGGAACTATGTTTGAAGCTCTTGGTCTTGTTTAATCTATTCAACTAGCTCGAGGGAAATAACGATTATGGTAATCTACTATCTTCCTATTAGCTAATTACTAGTTTTGCATGATGATCTTGGGGATACTAGTGTCAGACATTAGACGTCGTTATCCGCTATAAACACTAGTATAAGGGTATAATACCCTTCACTTGATACCTCTGCTTGGGTGTGCAACCTTTTCGGGTGCATCAAGTTTTTGGCGCCGCTGCCGGGGATAGGTTTAGTAGTTAGGATAGAGTTTGCTTATTAGACGTTTCTATTTTGTTTGTTTTTGTTGTTTCTTATCTTTTTATCTTTTTTAGGTACCTTTGTTTTTTCGAAAAGAGCCAAAAGTGACATAAAGGCGAAGGAAAAGGAAGGAATCGAGAAGTTAAGCAAAGAGGCGAACGAAACGAGAAGAGCACTCGGTAGTATCGCATTATATCTCTTCCACTTTACTTGTGTGTGATTGTTAGTTCTATAAGTGTTTGTTCCCATTTTGTGATTGCGTGTTCGCATCATTGAACATTGTGAGATCATGACAAGTTTGTTGTTTGATGATGATGACATTATTCTAACGATTTTCAACACTAGTCGACAATCTAGAAGTCATCAGGACTACTCAAACTTATATATGAATGGTCCGATTAGTGATAGAAATAGACGAGTTGAGCCTGACCAACCTAGGATGACCACGGGTGAATATCGACAAATGTATGGAGTCGGTCAGACTAGTGATGGATATCGTCTTAGGGATTATGAGCATGAGGGTAACCAATCTCGTAAGAGTCTTTGAGACTATCGACAAGAATTTGGAATAGCCACACCTTCATGTATGGATTTGTCATTCGATGATAATTGTAGTTCTATTAGTATTGATCGACCACGTCGAATTCTTCGTGAATATCGACAAACATATATGAATGGTTCATTTTGTCATGACAATTCCCAACTCGATGACTCCACTCAAAGAGTCGAGTCTATGTATATACATGAAGGTAGTGAAGAAAGGACCATGGAGACCATTAACCCGGTTTGTGCTATTTGTGCGAGCATAGACCATTTGACCGTGTATTGTCCCATGATCCGTGTTCCACGAGAGTCTTTGTCTAGTTATACTCATGTGCGTTATTACGAGGAGATGTATGAAGATACTCTCCAAGCATTTTTAGAGTATCAAACTAGGTTCAATCGAGATATAAAAGAGATCCCGGAACGGATTCTGAACATTGTTGATAGAATTGAGTCGGAACCTATGAATGATGGTGAGGGTAATACACCTAACTCTAGTCTTAAGTTAATTGTCGAAGAAGCTCTTGATATACCCTTTAAGAATAAACTGACCGATGACCCTAATTGCTCACTCCCTCGACCATTGTCATCTCACCATGATAAGACTACACTAGATTTTGATGTTCAGGACGATAGCTCTATGGGCAAGTTTGGAGATCACACGATGTTGAACTTTTTAATTTTTAGCACTTGTGATTACTTGGATGAGTTATGTAGAAGTGAAGGTGTTGCAACGAACTTTGAGGCTCCAAATGCCTTTAAGGACGTCGATAACATAGTAGTTGAAGAGATAATGGATAGTTTGTCAAACCATTTACCTAAGGAAACCACAGACCTTGACTTGGTCCCCGAGCCTATTGTCTTACCCTTAGAGTTTAATTCGACCTTTCACATGATCTCAGACTCGCTTGTTGACCCCGTTTGGGACACTTCGAACGTCCTCCCTAGCATGTCTAGGGACTTAGTGGATATTCTATCCACTAAGTTTGAGGATGACTTTTTGCCTTCGACTGACCTCCTTTCCCTTCACTTATATGTCGACCCTTTTGATGACTTTTTAGTCGTCGCCCCTAGCATTTATACTAACTTAGTAGACCAATGCATCCACTAAATTTGGGGATGGCTTCTTTTCATTTTTCATCTCGCTTGCACGTTATAACTCTTATATTTTTGTGAGACGGTTATCATGTGTATATAGTTTTCTTTGGGTTGACCCCCAAATCTTCCATCTCTTGCTTTATGATCGTTAAGCCGACTAAGATTGTCCTTGATGTTTGTGAGTAACATCTCTGGACACCCTCCGCGAGACATAACTCGTGCTTTTGTGTGAAAACAAGAAAATCAAAGGCTAATTGCATAGCTCAATGCAATCGTGTATACCCGCGTTAGTGGTAGGTTTTATATGGTCATGTCTTTTATGTGCTTCATTCTCATTATATTTTTGGATATTTTAGGAGTATTTATTACTTGTTTTACTTCTAAGGCGTGGTTTGTTCCAAGTTTGGGGATGGCGTGAGCTTGGCATCAACTTGGAACCTCTTATTACATAAGTCTTGGTAGTATCATCTTTTATCTCCTTCGGTTATGGTAATATCTCTTCACTCTTCTCTTTAAATTGATATGCCTCCTAATCATTTGGTGAGTGTATGCTTTGAACATTGAGGACAATGTTAGTTTTAAGTTTGGGGATGCGGGATATGACCATAATTAATGCCTGGCCATGGGTTTCAAAGACAAAACGATTCAAATTAGCCAAAATTTAAATTTTTTTGAACATTTTGAGTAGATTTGCATTTGATTATATTGATAGTTTTAAGAATGTTGCTGCATATGTGTTGAGTTGATGAGTTTTGTGATTGTTAATGGTCTTTGCGTGAAAGTCGAGTCTTTGAGTGTTTGTGTTATACTATGGGAGTAACATCTTAGTGAAGAAGAAACATCTCTAAGAGACCTAGAATAGTCATTGGTGGAGACTTAACCTATGTGAGAGCTCAAAGCCTAAATTGCCTTTCGAGTGTACTCTTCCGCACTAACTCCGAGTAGAATGAAGAGCTACTCAACCTCGTAACTAATAAAAGAGCTCATTTGATCTCGTGTGCTCAATTTCCTTAGCCACTAAGAGTGACATTAGGATAGCGAATTAACCTTGCCCTTTTAGTCCATGAAACCCAATAAGAGTATCAACTAGAGGAAGGCGGATACTCCATCACCATCCATCATCTTATTGTAGGGTTACGTATGTGTCTAACACACCTTTTCTACTGTTTATTGCGGAATCTCAAACATTTAATGTTAACACTAGACTCCCAGGATCTAATTATACATGAACTAATCAATGAACTAGATATGGAAAGATGATTACCTTTAATCGCTTTCCCACGAACAAAATTCCGACAAGATTCGAAAGATCAAGAACTCCAATTGTAGTTCCTCTACTCGAGACACCGAGTGTATGACTTGAACTCCCTCCTTTGAGTTAGCTAGAACTCTCTTGAAGGTTGAGATGAAGAACACCTTCTTCTTGACCAGATAATCGAGAAAACTCCTTTTCTCTATTTTGACTTTTCCCTCTAAAAGCTCTCTTGAATTGTCTCTTGATTTCCGTGTGTAATTATGTCTTAAGGAGGTCTATTTATAGGGACCATAAAGAAGGTATTTGACCCAAACTAGGATTCCTAAAATATCTCCTTCAAGACATATCTTTTTGTGTCCCATATAAAACCCTAAAAGGGTTTATGTGCGGCCGGCCAATATAAGCCTCTGTGGGCTTTATGGCCGACCCACACAAGGGGTCTAACCGGCCATGTGCTGGCCGGCCCCTTTATGGGCACCCCCGGGCAATATGTCGGCTAGGACAATTGATGAAAAAGATCATCAAGTCCGATTGATTCAACTAGTTTTCAAATTAAAAATCGAAACTAATAATTGAAATTGTTTCAAAACATTGTATTTCATTGATTTTGAATTGGTTTTCAAAATTGTTCTTGAAAATGATTCAAAAACCTAGAATTTTTATCCAAAATTGGTTGATTAAAAGAGTTGTTTTTGAGTTTTAGGAAACTCCCAAAAACAAACTAATTTGAATTTAGAAGTATTCTAAAAGGAGTTGTTTTGAGTTTTAGGAAATTCCCAAAACAAAATTTCGAAAATTTAAAAGTTTCTAAAAGTTTTGAAAAATTTTAGAAGTGTTCTAAAAGGATTTCAAAATTTAGAAAGAATTTTAAAAATTGGAAGTTAGCAAATAGAGATTTGCACAACAAAAAAAAAAAAATTTGGAAACTAGGGTTTTGGAAACCCTAGTGTCCGGCCAGGAAGCTTCCTGGCCGGACAGAAGCTGCTGGACGGGCCAGTGCAGCTGGGACGTGTCTTGGAGATGCGTTCAGGTCGAGTCTAGGACCCGACCACCAGCTGTGATGAAGGCATCTAGACGCGTCTCCGTCTTAAGACGCGACCAAAAGCTGCACTGGTAGCTTCCTGGACGCGTCCAGAGCTCTCGACTAGACACGTCTTGGAGACGCGTCTGGGAGGTTCTGGATGTCTCGGACTAGGTTCGAGACACCTAGTGCTGGTCCGGTCCAGCACCAGACGCGTCTGGTACATGGACTAGCGTCCTGGCTCCGGCCAGGATGAGACCAGGCCTTGATAGGCCTCGGTCTTGTAGTCAGAGTTTAGGGTCTATGAGTCCATTGAAGAAACTCAAGGAAGGAATCCAAAGGAGATTAGATCTTCTAGGTTAGGCGCCATACTAGGATCCATGTCTGCTTGATTTATTTTCTCGCGCGCATTTACTTACTTATTTACACTTTATGTCGGATGTTAGTTAGGCTAAATGTTCACTATAACAAACGCCAGGCTCGCGTAAAAGTCCCCAAAACGTAATCTTGACTAATCGCCTATCCAGATTAAGACACTCGTTGCGCCCTTGTTCGAGGAAGGTGGGTCGGCCTTCGCAGAGTACCTCCTCTACCTTGGGACAATGCGGGTAGGTCTATAGAAGAGGCCTACACGTCTAAATGGTTTTACTCAACGAGATCAGCAAGAGAGTCTTGGATACTCGAGGCAAAAGGATAGATTAGTCATTCATTAATGAAATCTATCAACCAAGAGTCATAAGGTATGATCAGTGAAGTAGTTCACTCACCCGGAACGACGGAGTCAAAAGGTAGGGCCTTCGTCCGCTTACTCCGAAGATCTGGGATCTTGGAATCACATATTCAATCGGGGACGATTTTTATTGAATAATGTGGGAAAACTAAGTTTTTCAAAATGATAACGAGTTTTAAAACTTTGCCATTTCTTTTATGTAGTTCAAAGATGACAAAAGATATTTTCAACTTCCGCTCACTTCTCGACAAGGAGAAGCTGAATGAGCACAACTTCCTCGACTGGGATAGGAACCTAGGAATAGTTCTCAGGATGGAAAGAAAGCAACATGTATTAGAAACTCTAATTCCTATATTGGATGATACTTCGACTAAAGAAGAGATAGATGAAGAAAGGAGTGTGCGGAAAAGGCAGAGCCTATAACTTGCTTAATGCTAGCAACCATGGAACCGACTCTGCAAGAGCAGTTCATAGACATGGATGCTTACTCCATGATACGACCACTTCGGGAAATGTTCCAGAAACAGTCGAGATTGGAGAGGTTTGAAACCTCTAAAGCAATTATGGACATGCGCCTTGAAAAGGGAAAACCAGTTGGGCCTCATGTTAGTCAAATGATCAGGCTCATGGGCAAGCTGGCTAAACTAGGTTTCCCTTATAGCCAACAGACGGCTACTGACACTATCCTTCACTCCCTCCATAGTGGTTTTAATCAGTTTAAGATGAACTACAACATGAATGGATAGGATAAAACGTTGGAGGAACTTCATTCTATGCTTTTAACAGCCGAAAAGGACGTCGCTATAGTGGAGACAAAGAAGGACATTCTTATGGTTCAAAAGGACAAAGGGTTCAAGAAAGGTGGAAAACAAAAGAGGAAAACCGCGTCAAAAGGAAAACGCAAACGAGTTGCCAAACCTAAAGACAAAGGTCCTCCTCCTGGCACCAAATGTTTCTACTGTGATGGCAAGGGCCACTGGAAAAGAAACTGCCCTAAGTTCTTCGAGGACAAGAAGAATGGAACAGTGGCTTCCAATTCAGGTATAAACAGTTAACTTATCAAATACTGTGAAATTCCCAAACTTTGGTATATGATACCTAAAATTGCCCTATCATTGTGAATGTACAGGTGCAGCTGGGAACTGAGTATTTGACTAAGGAAGACAAGATCCAAGAGGAAACAAAAGCCTCGACTGCTAAGGATGCTGAAAGGGATCAAAGTCTACTTTAGGCACTAATCTAGATTAAGCGATTTTCTAGTTTTTAACATCACCTCTGTACTAAGTATTATGTAGAATCAATAAAGAACTTTATTTCTAAATTGAGATGTTATTAAATGTGCTAAATTAAACAATCTATACCTAAGGATTCTAAACTTGGTTAAACACCTACAAGATAGGTTCAAATAACCAAAACATGAATCAACTGACAAGAAAGAAAGTCTTGAGTCAGAAACAGAGATTGATCTTCAAAACGTACTTCTAACCTATCCATATTTGGAGTGTGCAAAAGGATTAAGATGAAGAACACAAATCAAACTCTATCCTCCAAAATCCACTAGTCTAGACATAGCTTCCACAAAACTACCAAAATTCCGTCTAAAGCTAAAATTTGTAAAAAGCTTTACAAAACTAGCTAATATCTGACGCAATTTCTTTTTGAAAGAAATTTGGGCTTCTTCCACAACCAATTAATAGAACAAAGTGTTTGTTGCTCATGATAGTATTCTTCTAGTAATTAGCACACCTAGTAGTCTGGGAGAAAAGCAATAATTATTACAAGAATAAGTGGGACAAATGTACAAGTCGATTTAATTCGATCATGAGAAAAATCATGAAGAGTCATAAAGAACAATCATGGAACTTGTACAAGACGATTTAATTCGACCAAAAGCAACAAACTGCGGCTCCTCCGATAAGGAAATGTTAAAGATATGATCTTATAAACCCACCGCACAAAAGCGAATGTCATTTGCAGGAGAACTCTCAAAGCAAGTGAAAGTGTCTCTATAGGAATATCTCAAAGTAGTTGAGAAAATTCCAAATTGTTGTTCAAAAGCCCTAAAAGGTGAAAAGTAAAATCTTAAAGACTCAGAAAATAAAGGTTATTTCTGAAGAGATAAAAGACCTGCGCAGAAACGGAAACTGACTCTAGATTTTGGCTAGAAGCCAAAATCATCATGGAATCCATATCTCGTCAAGACATGAAGCTTGGTAATTTAAGTCAACGGAAGACCTAAATTGGTTTTCCAAAGTAGAAAACTAAGAAGGATGGAAACATTCATGTTTCCTGAAACTAGACAAGAAGAATAAGATTCTTCCAATCAAGTTATGTCCATAGGCATGCTTTAGAAATCCATCGACGGATTAAAAACACGCAAGAGTTAGAATCTTCGATTCAAAGAGGCAATCAAAGAAATTGATTCATGAGGAATGAAGAAAAATCTTGAATCACGAGTTTCAAGAAGGTAAGTGGGAGAATCAAACCTTCCGGGTCCGTATGCAGAGTACATACAAAAGATTGAGTACGACATAAGATGTTGTGTAACAGTGAACACACTGACTCAATAAAAGTACCACACACAAGGATGAAATGCCATTTTGGGCATCTGAAGATCTATTAGCATAAATAAAAAAGATGATAGAATTAGAGAGACTCAGTACGCTGAGATGCTTGAGATCCAAAACAAAAATCTAAGACTCGGAAGAGTCTAAAAGAATTTAGACCCAAAACTCATGACAAAAAGCGTTGCCAAATCGGAGTTTGAAAAGACACCGATGAGCAAGCACGCATGGGAGAGACGTTTATGTTTGAAAACATAAAGTCAAGTCATGTTGAACATGATGAGCATTTAGACATCCAATTCGGATTGGAAACCCGAATCACTACTGAAATATCCTAGAAGGCTAAAGGATGAAAGTAGTACAAATAGTCATCGTAGCAAACTTCCAGACATGGAAGGAAAATAGGCTTAAAAGTGTTTAAGCCGTAACCGTTGCAAATTCTACATAAGAAATTAAAAGCCTTAACTCTAGTAAAGATTACTAGATATTATCCAGGTTGAAGATAGCAGTCTTCAAATTAATTGATAATAAGCAAAGTTTAAAACCGACTACCACGGTACCACGGTAGTCAAACTAAACTGTCACCTAAGACGTAGTATGAGATTCATACACAGTCTAAGGCATGAGGTAAATTTGGAATAAACCTCGACAAGTAAAACTGAGTGGGTCAAAAGAGTTTTACGGAAGAGGCTCAGATTTACAACTCTCGTTATCAGAAATAATAGAGTTATTTCACAAGTCGTCTAAATTTGGTTTAGTGTTTAAACGACAGTCCATTGATGTTAAAACATTTCGAATAGGTTTGTCAAATACGTGATCTGATGAATGAAACCCTATTAAGTGAACTTGGAATATTTATTATCAAATCCCTAGTTCAGGTCATTGCATGGACAACAATGACTCGTGAAGACTAGTACGGGAGTCGATGGGATAACGCAGTTTCATAGGCTATAGGAATAGTGTATTCGATTCGACTACGTGGGTGTTTACAAGGTTTATACACTGGATAACCCTCTAATGAGAAGTACATCACTCTTGATGAACGTCAAATACTTCTCAAAAGACAAGATTGGAGAGATTCCTCAAAACATGAGTGCTCCACTCATCTTATGTAAGGAATGTCCGACTTTGGTTCCGTCAAACACCGCGTCGTAAAAGGAGGTTATAAATACAGATACTGGAAAGACAGGAGAGACATGAAGTTAAGTGGGAGCGCAAGAATGGATTGTGTCATCTTGATCACATTAGGTCAAAAGTGTCTCAAGGCCACTTGATGAGTGACAACTGAAAATGCGTGTTCGCACTCAAACGGATTAAGAATTAATCGTTTCTCTTTTACAGTTGTACTCGGAGATCAAGAAAGTTTGAATGACGTGACGTATCAGATGGGATACTAAATTGACACGGGAATCGAGGCATTGCACTTGTTCTAAGTCCAAGTGGTAGTCTGAAGGAGTTTTTAGGAGATGTCCTTTGACCAACATGGCAATGCGAGCAATATGTCGGCTAGGACAATTGATGAAGAAGATCATCAAGTCCGATTGATTTAGGGGTCGTAGTGTTTAGCTAGAAACCAACTACAATCGTCGAATTACGAAGTAATTCGCGGCTAACTTCGATCGGATCCTACATCGGGTTACACATAAGAATGGGTATTTAATCGGATGATATGACTAGTGGGAGTATGATATAACATTGGGAATGTCCCATAAACATATCTCACAGGCCTAAATAGAATTTGGGCAAAAGATAGCAAAAAGGGCCGAAATAAGGGTTTTAGGCCTAGACCGATTCGGGTACTTCTAGGACTCGGATTGGGCTGAACTTTGGAGGGTTAGTTTCTGATATAGTAAGAATTATATATGCCAATTTCCGTGGTGTTTGGACACCTCCTCCTTAGGGAATTAAGAAAATATCAATAGTTGTTATTTTCGACAATTTCCCTAAATCTTATTCTAAAGGGTGTTTTAGGAAACCTAAAAGGAGTTGGATTCTTATTAGGGTTCTATATAAACACTCTTAGGGAAGAGAATATGGTGTGGAATTTCTCTCTAAGCTTTCTTACTCTACCACATCAAGTAGAGAAGAGAAAGTGAGCTAATTCCCAAGCTATCTTCTAGTCAAGCAAGAAAAAGGTCTTCTTATTATCAAACCACCATTGGAGTGCTAGCGAGCTTTCAAGGAGGGAGATTAAATACACTATTCGGTGTCCCAAGTAGAGGAGCTACGTTTGAAGCTCTTGGTCTTCTTTAATCTATTCAACTAGCTCGGAGGAAATAGCGATTAAGGTAATCAACTATCTTCTTATTAGTTAATTACTAGTTTTGCATGATGATCTTGGGGATACTAGTGTTAGACATTAGATGTCGTTATCCGCTATAAACACTAGTATAAGGGTATAAATCCCTTCATTCCTGACATAAGTATTTCTCTCATGTTCTGCTTTCACTTGTCAGGATTTCCAAATTTTGAGTTTCGCTAGGCAGGTCTCATGTGAGATGGGTGGAAACTCTTCTCCAAGAGTTCTTGATCTCTTTTAAAGCTTATTTTGAAATGAGTCTCTTCTTCACTTTAATCTATTGACATAGATTGTGATGCCCTAATAAATTTACCCTCGTCTCTTGTCCTATTGAGTCAATTCTCTAACTGTTTTTCTCAATCCCAGTATGTCTCCACATACAGGACTTTGAAACGAACTTGTTTCACTTCCACTTACCTTCTTGTCGAACAAGACTATTCATTCTAAGAAATTGAATCCGATCAAATTTCTTTGCGAATGTTAAAGCCCCACTCCTTTTAGATCTCATCTCTTTAGACTCTCAGTCTAAACTCTGAGTAGTTTTGCTACAGTTTCTGTGAATCTTCTCTAGGACTCACTCGGGATTTTGAGCAATTATCGAGATACCTTCTTAGTTTCTTTAAGAGGTTTCATCGTGAGTAATTTCTTACTCTTGTTATGGCAAGTAACTCCTTACTTCCATTATAGCGAGTAACTCTTTACCCCTATTTGTTGCTCTTTCTATTCGAACGTCTTTCGAATGTTTTATTTCCTCCCACTTGTCCGATTATCAAAGAACACTTTCTTTTTAATAGGATACCATGGAGAGCAACAATCTAATTGTGTTTCGATGATTTGTGGAAAAACCCCGTTATTCTTTGCTTGAAGAATCTATGTCTAAAGGTCTTTAGACTTGGAATAAAAGATCATTTTAGAACTCTTCTAAAATCCATATTCATATGGAATCCTTTTATTCACTATAGCTTTTTAGGTCTTAGTGGTATGACTTTTGTGCATTTAGACTTTTGCTTTCGGAAGACTTTATGACTTTAGACTTATGATCTTATCATAATCTTTTAGTCAGATTTGATCCTAAATTGATTCAGGTTTAGTCTCCAAGACTTCCTTAAATCTAGTATTTAGTATATTCTAGTCACATTAATCACTTTCTTATGTCTAACAAAAGCTTTTAGTGAGTAATTGACTCTTCAGATCTTGTCAAGTACATTTGTTTGAACCATGATTAACTATCGTTGAGGAATACGAGATCACTCAACTTTTAGCTTCATCCATGTTATTTCAAATTTTTTTGACTAGATTAGAATAACTAAATTGGATTTTTTGGTATAATTCTTTAAAAGTTGAGTAGGCATCTTTTAAGAACATCATAAAATACTGAATATTTTATTTATCTCCATAATCTCATTACAGAGTCAATGTTCGAAAAAGAAAAAGGAAAACTAAAACTAATTTAGAGTTATCCCTATGGAGTCCATGATCCTTCTCCAGCTTTACGCATCAACTATTGCTCCTTTTAGCTTTTGACAGGTTCATCTCCTTACTTATTAAATACTCAGCTTCCAATTGTTCCTGTCATTCATAATGAAAAGAAAAATTTCAGGTATCCAATACCTTTTGTGGAATTGTATTTAATTTCAACTTTTAATATATTTTACCTTGACCGGAAACCACCTTTCCCTTCTTTTTATCTTCCAGGAATTTGGGATAGTTTCTCTTCCAATGGCCTATGCCATTGCAGTAGAAACAGTTGGAATCAGATTGGGCACTTCTGTTTTTGGCAACTTGTTTGCCTTTCCATTTGCCCATCTTCTTCTTCTTGAATCTCTGCTTTCCTTCCTTTTTAAATCCCTTTTCCTTTTGAACCATCAGAATTTCTTTCTTAGGTACCACCACAGCGATATTCTCTTCGGCTGTCTGGAGCATAGCGTGTAGTTCTTCCAGAGATTTATCCCTTCCATTCATGTTGTAGTGCATTCTAAACTGACTGAACCCATCATGAAGTGAATGCAGGATAATATCTGTGGCAAAATCTCGGCCATGGTCGACTCCAAGTCGAGCTAGTTTCTCAAAATGAATAATCATTTTGAAAACATGTGGCCCTACAGGCTTTCCCTTCTCAAGGTGCATATCCAATATTGCCTTTGAAGTCTCATACTTTTCCATCCTCGACTTCTTTTGGAACAAATTCCTAAGTTGTCGAATCATGGTGTGAGCATCCATGTGAATGAACTTATCCTGAAGATTAGGTTCCATGGTTGCTAACATGGGACATGTTACGGGTTCAGCCTTCCTTCGGAGACTTCTTTCCGAATCTATCTCCTCATCAGTCGAATCTTCAATGATTATCGGAAAAGGTATGTCTAGAATGCTTGCCTTGTTTTTTGATCTGAGAACGAGTTCAAGATTCCTTTCCCATAGAATGAAGTTGAAGGATTTTGAAGGATTTTTCTTTCTCTAGTAGCCAACGGATGTTGAAGGATTTTTTGTTTGTCATAATTAAACTACATGTAAGAAACGCGAAGTGATTTAAACTTGTTATACTGGCATAATTCCTGCATGCCTATATTATTCTATATTTGTTGTCCCCTAAGTATAATATAATTCCAAGATCCCATTCCTCCAGAATTAAGCGTACAAAGGCACTGCCCTTAATCCATCGTCCTGGGTGAGTAACTCCTTACTGATCATACTCCTCTGATTCTTGGTTGACAAATTTCACACTTGTGTGTCAAATTGTCCTTTTGCCTCAAAATCCAAAACCCTTTTGCTGACTCGTTGAGAATAACCATTTAGACATGTAGATGTCTGCTATAGATCTACCCGTATTGTCCCGAGGTAAAAGATGGCACTCTGTGAAGGCCGACCCACCATCAATGAACAAGGGACAACAGGTGTCTTAATCTGGGTAGGCATTTACTCAAAATTCTTTTTGGGACTTTTTACGTAATTTATCAAGTTGCGTTACTGCGAACTCTGGCATAACCAATTATGATTTATTACGTAAAGTTTATGTGGGTTTGCGTAAAGATTTCTCACATCTTTTAGTATTACCCCTAAAAGATCTCATCTTTTAAGTTATTCTTGTTCGCCTACGGTTCGTAAGGATTCTTATCCTTTAACTGTTGGATTATGAGTGTATCTAATACATCTAATTGTCTAGTGTTCTAAGCGGAATCTCAAACATTTATGTGTACACTAGTTTACCAGGATCTATACATGAACATATCAATGAACTAGAATAGAAAGAAGATTACCCCTAATCGCTTTCCCACGAACTAAATCCTGACCAGTATTCGGAAGATAAGAGCTCCAATTGTCGCTCCTCTACTTGAGAAGCCGAGTATATAACTTGAACTCCCTCCTTCGAGTCAGCTAGGACCTTCTTAAAGGTTGAGATAAAGAACTCCTTCTTCTTGACTAGATAGTTGAGAAAAACTTATTTTTTTTCTCTCTCTCTCTCTGAGATGTATATTCTGAACTCTTTCAGTTGGCTTGTCTTTTCTTTTCAGTCAAGTCCTCTGTCAAGTTCTCCTTTAGGTTTGTCTAATTAGGTCCTCGTATAGAAATCCCTAGAAAAGGTATTTGACCCTAACTAGGATTCCTAAAGCCTAATTATAAGATGTTTCCCAAAACACCCTTTTAGGGTTCCTTAGTGTGGCCGGCCAACATAGCCGTTTATGGGCTTCCTTGCCCGGCCCACTTAGGGCCTAACCGGCCATGTAATGGGCGCCCCCTTTCCATGGTCGGCCATCACATGGCCAGCCCACCTAAAGCCCTTCCGGGCCTTCCCTTTCGGGCCCGGATGAGTTTATCTTTCTTCGGACTTCTCCGAACTAATTGGACTTACCAATAATAGATCCAATCCACTTATTTGCTATTCTCTTTCTAGTCAATTCTCTCCGTTCAAATCATTACTCTTATGTGTAACCCTTGTAGGATTCGGTCTATGTTAGCCGCGGATTATCGAAGTTATCCGACGATCAAAAACGACTTCTAGCTAAGCATTACGATCCCTAATTGGACCAGACTAATGATCTTCCGAGTAAGGTCATCATGATCCTATTCGCCAAATCGTACGCATTGCAACCTTGGTCGAAGGACATTCCTTCGGAAGGATACCATTCCTTCTGACCGAGGGAATATATCCTTCAGTCTCCCACTTGTACTTAGCAAGTGCAATGCTCGATTCCCATGTCTTTTCGTATCTCATCCGATATGTCATATTTATCAGACTCTCTTGATCACGAGAACATCTTCCAATCCAAACGATTAACTCTTAATCCATTTGAGCACGGCCATGCATTTTTCAATTATTTCTCATCAAGTGCCCCGGAGATACTTTATCCTGATTTTACTCAGGAAGACATATTCCATTCTTGTACTCCCACTCAATTTCATGTCTATCCTGTCTCCCCTAGTAATCCACCTTTATAACCACTTTTTACGGCTGGCGTTTAACGGTACTAAAGTTCGACATTCCTTACATAAACTGAGTGAGTACTCATGTTTTCGGGAATCTCTCCAATTTGCTTAAATGAGAGTTATGACATCTCATAACTTCAACTTTTGAAGTACTCTCATTAGGTGGGTTTCCAGTGTATCATCTATACACCCATGAAGTTGACTTTGAATACTCCTATTCCAATAGCCCAAGAAACAGCGCTATCTTGTCAATCACTCATGCTAGTCTTCTTAAGTCATTGTTGTTCAATCAATGACCTGGACTAGGGATAGTACGATGGTGTGCTTCCATGTTCACTTAGTAGGGTTTCCTTCATTAGATAACGTATCTAAAAAACCTACCTGGAACACTCCATCATTTTGGACTGTCATCTAAATTCTAAACCACAATTTAGATGACGAAATAAACTAAGTTTATTTCGAATAACAAGAGTCTGTGAAATTTGAGCACCCGCGCAAACTCCTTTACGTTCTCAATTTTACAAGTCTCTTAGGACTCTTTTACCTTGATCCTAATTCCTTAGATCCGTGCATCTTCCATGTTCGTTATAAGGTGACAGTTTAGTTTCATTTTCACTTCGCTTTGTCATAATCGTGCTTTCGAACGCCTTCGTAAGTTTTTATGATAACATTAGTTTCTTCAACTGAAATCAGTACTTCCTAAGTTCTAATTTTACTTTCTTATCTAGTAGAGTTAGTAACGATTCCCAGCATGAAAACTCTTTTCCATCTGTTTGTCCTTCCTAAAAGATTCTTATCTTTATTTTTGGAAGATTACTTTTATGACTTTCTTCAATCTTTTGATTTTAGAGATTCAATCCTGGATGATCCAAGCATCCTAGGCTGTCCTCTGACATTAATGGGTGACGACATCTTTTGTACTCCAAGTATTTCTCAGATGTTCGGGTAAACAACAATCATCTTCATGATCGTTCTTATGATTTAAACATAAGTGTCTCTTTCATGTTTGTTTTCGCTTATCAGAATTTCCAAATTCCGAATTTTCTTGACAGTTTATCATGGGAGATGGGTAGAATCTCTCTCTAAGAGTCCTTCTATTCAGATCTCTTCAAAAACTTCTTTTGAACGAGTCTTTATCATCTCTTTGATCTATCGTTATAGATTTCGATGCCCAAATTAATTTACCCTCGTCTATTGTCTTATTGAGTCAGTTTTCTAACTGTTTTGGCGTTTCTTATTACCTTCTCAATTCGAGTATGTTTCCTACATACAGGACTTGAAACTAGCTTGTTTCACTCCCACTTACCTTCTTGTCGAACAAGACTTAACCATTCTTACTCTTATCTCTTTGGATTTCCGGTCCAATTTCAGAGTGGTTCTGCTATAGTCTGTTTGAATCTTCCCAAGACTCATTCGGGGTTTTTGAGCAAACTTTTGAAAACTTCCTTAATTTCTTAAGAAGTTTCTAGGCGATTAATCCCTTTATTCCCAATAAGGTGATATCCCTAATCAGATGAGTAACTTTTGCTCTCATTTGTTGCTCTAATCGAATATTTTCCTCCCACTTGTCTTCTTTGAAAGACTTATCTTTAAAGTAAGACACCATCGAGAGCAACAATCAAATTGTGTTTCGATGATTTGTGAGAAAACCCCGTTTTTCTTTCCGAAGAACTTTTGTCTAACATGTTTTAGACATTTGAATAAATGACTTGTTTTAGAACTCTTTCTATAATCCATACTTGTACCGACTCAATTATTCACTATAGCTTATTCTAGGTTTTAGTGGGTTGGCAGATTCGTATTAGACTTTTATACTTTTGGAAGGTTGATGACTTTTAGACTTATGATCTCATCATATTCTTTGGTCATATTGACCCTTTTCTTGATTTAGATTTAGGTTCTTGAACATCATAAAATACTAAATATTTTATTCACTTCCATAATCTCATTACAGAGTCAATGTTCTAAAAGAAAAAGAAAACTAAAACTTATTTAAAGTAATGCCTATTGAGTCTATGATCCTTCTTGAGCTTTTCCAGCAATTTTGCCTTCTTAGCTTTTTGACAGGTTCATCCCAAAGAGATTAGATTCCTCTTCAAATCTGGAACATGTCTGATGTCTGTTATAGTCCTCACAACACCATCGTGCATCTTGATCTGAATAGTACCAATTCCAACCACCTTACAAGGAGCGTCGTTTCCCATTAACACCTTACTGCCGTTAATGACCGTGTAAGTGGAAAACCATTCCTTATGAGGACATACATGGAATGTACAACCAGTATCCAAAATCCACCTATCTTCAGCGAAGCAGGCATTGATCGCCAGAGCCATAGCTTCATCACATTCTTTAATGATTGCCAAGACATTTCCATCATCTTCTTCGATGACTGCTACCCCTATTGGCTTCTTCCTAAGCTCAGGACAATTCCTTTTGAAGTGCCCCTCCTTGTTACAAATAAAGCATTTGTACTTCTTAGGTTTCGATTTAAACCGAGAACGGCCCTTTTCATCGACCGCATGCTGCGACCTTCCCCTTACCACCAAACCATCACCTGAACTGCTTTCTTTCATTGACCTCCGTCTCAACTCCTTCGAGTTCAATGCTGCTTTAACATCCTCAAAGGTTGTAGTTGTTTTTCCAAACATAAAAGAATCAACAAAGCTTTCATATGATGGTGGCAGGGATGCAAACAATAGTACTGCCTTATCTGCTTCTTCGAATTTGACATCTATGTTTGCCAAATCTAAGAATACTCGGTTAAGTTCATTCATATGGTCTTTCAACGATTCCCCTTCTAACATCTGCAAACTAAATAATTTCTTCTTTAGATATAAAGGATTAGTTAGAGATTTCGTCATATAACTTGTCTCTAGCTTACTCCATAGCCCATCAGCTGTAGTTTCCGTCGCTACTTCCCGCAACACCTCATTGCTCAAACAGAGTAGAATCTGACCATGAGCTCTCTCAATGAGATTTTCCTTCTCTGCTTCTGAAAGTGATTCAGCGAGTGCGGCCTTCCCATTCAACGTCTTCAGTAGATCCTGTTGAACTAATACTGCTCGCATCTTAATATTCCAAAGATTAAAATCATTACTTCCATCGAACTTCTCTATCTCGTATTTCGCCATCACAGAAACCTCAAAACCTGAGCTCTGATACCAGTTTGTTATGCCCAATCGGGGTTAATGTGAATAATACGAGTAATCCAAGACAAGCAATAGGAATAGTAAAGAACAATCAAGAACAGAACACAGAGATTTACGTGGCCCGGTTGGTGGGACTGATGCACCCGAAAGGTTGCACACCCAAGCGGAGGTATCACGTAGTAATCCGACAAAGTCGGGATCGATCCAAGGATAGGAAGGTAATTTGGATAACGAGGGAGTCTCGTTCGCCGGTCTAGGTATCACTAGCTAACTTAGACTAAATAGGAAAGGAAACAAAGATAAATGGGGGTTTATAATGAATAACCAATAAGAGATTAAAGCAAGTAAAACTAAAATAAATTAGCAAAGTAAAACGGGCGAGAGAGATTCGAGAGAAGTGTCCGAGGGACAAGAGTCGGAAAACGGTAAGACTCGATTCGGGCATTAAATAAGCGAGAGAGGTGTCGAAGTCCGCGAATCCATAATGATAAACCTACGACTACGTATGATCCAATCCAATGTGTCGAGGTATAATCGATGTTCGACTCCTAAAGTAGATGTTTCTAAGTACTACGTATATCCGGAGATCATACTTAGTCAAACAAACGCCTAATTCGGTTAATCCCGAGTCATCGAAAGTGTCGTCTAGTCGCCTAACTATGTGAAGTACATGACAAGACACATGAAATTATGACTTAGTCTACGATCGATATCGAATACTTCGTTTCGTCTATTAACTACTCGAACTGCTTGACAAGACAGATGAAAATACGATCGAAACGATAATCGAAATAAATGAACATAAATTTGTAATCAAAACATCAAATCATATTAAACATAATCACGAATTCATCACATTTCATCTCATATAATCGACATACTGAAGTTAGCTAAACATGGTGATTGAATAAGAAATGGAATGAAAATGATGAGAGAATCCCCCTTTTTCGATGTGGTTCGAGGCTAAGATCGTCGGAAAACATGAGTTTTTAGTTGCAGCCGATCTCCCCTTAGCAATTTTCTGAGTTCCCCATAGCGACCACCATCATCTTCTCCATTTAGAAAACAACCTCCATTAAAGCTAACCTTAGCTTTCTCCCTCTAGAAATTTCTTGTCCAAAATCAAATCAAACCACATGGGTAGCTAGCCAAAAACATGGGGAGTAAAAGCCCCAAGGTTTCCAGCCAAGAAAGTGGTCGGAAACCCTAGAAAAGACCGGCCAGAGCATTAACAAAAATCCGGCCAAATCATCAAAATCCGGCAAAAAAGTGCTGTCCCGTGCTAGATCCGGCAGTCACGAGCATGAAGATGCGTCCCGTGCCTTCGTATGAGGTTTCCCGAGCAGGTGCCGTGAAGTCTGAGCAGGTGAAGGCCGTCCGAGCTGCTGCTGGATGCATCTGCAGCAGCTCCGTGAAGAACAGCAGCTCCCGTGGAACGTGCTGTTGTTCCCGTGCCCGCGGCTGCTGCTCGGTCGGCGTCCCGTGACAGCAGCTCCAAGCCCGTGTTTCTATCTTGTGCCGGCCAAAACTTTGGCCGGCCTAGCTTGGCCTGCGAAGCTTTGGCCGACTTTCCTTTCACCTTCTTCTATCTTTTATCTCTCTAGCAAACCCTAACTCTCTAAACCCTTGAACTTCCAAACTTGAAACCCTAAATCTCCTAGCCTCTTTTTTCTCTCTCTACTTTGTTGCTTCTTTTCCAAGGTAGAAGATGATGAATAGTAAACTCTAACTTGTGTTTACTACTCAAACCCTAGGGTCCCTTAACTTAGTCAACTTTTTTAGACTTTGTTGACTTGGATCCATAAAGAGAGGGTGGCCATATAATTCTTCCTTGTCATTCTTCCTTGTCATTCTTCCTTGGGCTCTTGGGCTTTGATTTAAAAACCAAAAGAGTGCCTCCATCCTTGTCTCTACATCTTCAAATTCTCACAACGGACTAGAATACCCTCGGACTTCTTTCTTTCATAACTTCCTCGTCCGAACTCGGACTTGACTTCCGTTTTCACCGACGGACTCGTCATTGACTCAACTTGTCATTTGATTTGCTTGATATCTTTTTATCTTGTTTTGGGCACATGAAATGATAGCGATTAATGCTTCGTTTTCTTCCGAATCACACAATTAACTCCAAAATAAGTACCTAACATGAAAAATACATAAAATATTATTTATAATACTCGAAAAGGACTATTTGGTCTAAGTTAGGCGCTCCAAATGTGACATTTTTGTGTCACATCAGAGACCTACTCCACGGCGACAACGGCGACAACGGCGCGATGATTTCCACTATGATAAGCAAACAAGTTTACACAAGAGATTTGTGAGATTGTTTTTCTGATATCTCCTTAGGGTTTATTAGTTTATATAGCAACTAAACCCTAATCCCACCGCCTCACCGACTCTCTCTTTACAACCGACATTATACGCAGATACGCTAATACTAATAACCGGCATAAGCCTAGCTTCGCATTCCAGCTCTGTCTCGGAGTCCAGCTTTGCCTCAGAGCATTGCTTCGCATACTAGCTCAATCTCAGTACTCAGCTCCGCTAATAGGTCCAAGCTTCAGTAGGTTGTACCGGGTACGATATAGTTCCACATTCGAGTCAATTCTAACAGGCAAGATATCTACGGAGAATTCTTGAACTCAGGAACTTTCACTTATCAAAGATCCGACATAGACTCCGAGAGAAACTCTAGATACTCAAGAGAGGAAACTTTCCCTTCGAATTGGCGGCAATCGCCCCACCACCGCCAGTAATCACAGTCGGCCTAACATCGCCTATAAAAGGCCCCCCACATCGTCCTTTAGAGGACACGATCGATTTACACTAAAAAGATCACAAGAAACTCAGAGTTCTCACAAATCTCCCCCCAAAAGGATCAACGAATATTCATTCTTTTACTGCAAAGAGCACCCTGACTGGCTTGAGAGTCGGAGCGGTTTTCCAACCCTTTGCAAGTTTCCCCCCTCGGGATCAGACGAACAAGAATAAGGAGCAAGGAGCAGGAGCAGGAGCTAGGAGCTGGAATAAAGAGAATAGAAGCAAAGCTTGAAGCAGGATTGCCGAGCTAACCAACCCTCAACATAACAGAGGATTCATACATAATGGAGGTTGTCATGCATCAACTCCCTTTTTCATGCTGATCTAACGGAAGGCCAATTTTTGACATTAACAGCGCTGTCAACAACGGAAGCAGAGTACATGGCAGCAACAGAGGTAGTGAAGGAGGCAATATAGCTGAGTGGTTTTGTTCGGAATTTGGGTCTGGAGCAGGAGGTGACAGAGGTCTACTGCGACAACCAGAGTGCTATTCATTTGACCAAAAATCAAATGTATCACGAGAGAACTATACACATTGACGTCAGGTGTCACTTTATCAAGGACGTGATTGAACAAGGGAAGATCACGATTAAGAAGGTTTCTAAGGCAGAGAATCCAGCGGATATGCTGACCAAGGCAGTTACAACTTTCAAGTTTAAGCATTGCTTAGAAGTGACTCAGAGGCGCTGAGCTATGATGGTGGTAGGTTTAAATCAAGAGGATCATATTCAAGTCAAGGTAGAGAATTGTTAGAAGTGACTCGAATATGAATTGTTAGAAGTGAAACCCCTTTCTCATTAGCTTATGGTTCTGAAGCTGTAATTCCAGCTGAAACAGGAGTCCCTACCGCACGGTACTAGTGGACTGAAGAAGAAATCAATTAGGTCGAGCTTAACCACAACCTCGACACAATTGACGAGCTAAGAGACAGAGCGGCCATTAGAAACGTTGTCTGCCAACAAAGAGCAGCCTCTCACTATAACAAAAATGTTTGAGTCAAATCCTTCAAAGTTAGGGATTTGTTACTTCGAAGGGTCTTTCAGAACACCAGGTAGACAGGAGCATGCATACTAGCTACCACTTGGGAAGGGTCTTACCTCATCACTTAAATAGTAGAACAAGGAGCATACAAGCTCCGCTCACAAGAAGGTCTCGACATCAACAACAGTTGGAATGCAAAACACCTAAAACGATACTATTTCGAACTCAATTTCATTAATTTACTTACCCCTTTTCCATCATTTACTGACTTGGGCATCGGAGGATCGATGGCTATGCCATCGACTTCCCCCCGTAAGGGGCGTTCAGGCAAACCAAGCGTCGACTGAGGGATAAGCGGAAGGAAACGACAATCACTTTTCCAAGCAAAAGTCGGCAAACAATACGTACCTCTCCAAAAGACAGGCAATGATAAACACAACTCCGCATCCACCCCACTTGAAGACAACCAACCTGCAAGTTAGCTCTGCACTACTTCAGACTCCGGTTTTGCCTACTTCCCATGTTAGAAGTGACTCGAATATGGATTGGTATCGAACTCAATTTACGACTCGCCAACCTGCTTAGGTCTCGGCGCCGAATTTTGGACCCGTTAGCGGAGCTGATTGTTGAGACAGGGCTGGTATGTAGTGCTCCGAGGCAGAGCTGAAATCCGAGACAGAGCTGGAATGCGAAGTTAGGCTTTTGTCGGTTATAAGTATTAGCTTATCCGTGTATAATGTCGGTTGTAGAGAGAGTCGGTTGTAGAGAGTCGGTGAGGCAGTGGGATTAGGGTTTAGTGGCTATATAAACTAAACCCTAAGGAGATTTCAATAGCACAATCCCACAAATCTCTTGTGTAAACTTGTTTGCTTAGCATAGTGGAAATCATCGCGTCGTTGTCATCGTGGAGTAGGTCTCACCAACCGAACCACGTAAATCTCTGTGTTCTGTTCGTTGATTGTTCTTTACTAATCCTATTGCTTCTGCTTACTCGTATTGTTCACATTAACCCCGATTGGCATAACAACCCAGATCTGCAAGCCAGCTCCACACTGCTTCAGACCCTAACTCTGTCTAAAGTCAGCCCAACTCTGCAAGCCAGCTTTGTACTGTTGCAGACCCCAACTCTTCCGAAAGTCGACTCAGCTTTGTAAGGCAGCTTCGCGCTGCTTCAGACTCAGTTCTATTCGGGTCAGTATCTGTAAAAGTCTCGATGTCAAAGGATCTTTACTAAAACAACACTGCTCGTATCATACGAATATTCCTCTTGTAATACAACACTATTTCAAATACAATGTTGTTTCAATTCAAGACATATTTTGTCTTACAAAGAAGGCTAAGGGCTTTAACGCCACAAAACTTATTCTAACCCTAGACCTTCTCGAGCACTAAGCTCAGAGTAGAACAGTGTACAATCCTTCACGGGTTTCAAATGCTTCATGACACTCAACATACAGTTACTCGAGCATTCAAACAAGGCAAGCCACGCTTCGCCAAAACACTCCAAGCTTTGGTCACGCCAAACACAAGGCAGGTATAATATAAACTATCTATAGATGGCAATACCTTTACCCTTATTCATAAAAGAGGCAAACAATATAAATTGTCTATAAAGGGTAATACCCTTACCCTTATGGATAAGAGGCATTCATCGGCGGAGCTACACCCCTACAGAATAGCTAAGTCAGCATAAAGAGCACTCGGCAAACTCACCTTGCCTTGAAACGACAAGCTTGCCTGTGCCTCGATCAACACACCAGATCCGTTTCATTAAAGTCTACAATCAAAAGCACTCGGCGTATAAGCTTTGCCTTGATCTGTAGCCCTTCTTTGGAAGCCTTCCTTGATTACAGCAGGCTTCATTAAAAGTCTACGATTGATAAGCACTCAATTTATAAGTCATGCCTCGGTCAGTAGCCTTACTCTATAATCCTGCCACGATTTGAGTAGCCTTCACTAAGTCTGCGTCAAGTGCACTCGGTCTATAAGCCTTGCCTTGACTGACAGCCCTGCATCAAGTGCCTCGCGAAGAGCACTAGGTCCACCTCGCGAGAGCTATGGATCTGTCTCATTAAAAATTTAGGTCAGGATTACAGGCAGACACCTTCCCTTGAATTAGGTGTGGAATTTCTCTAAGAGCTTTCTTACTCTACGACATCAAGTACGGAGGAGAAAGTGAGCTAATTCGCAAAAGCTATCTACTAGTCAAATGAAGAAGAAGTAGTTCTTCTTATTATCAAACCACCATTGGAGTTCTAGCTAGCTTACAAGGTGGGAGGTTAAGTAGACCATTCAGTGTCCCAAGTAGAGGAGCTACAATTGGAGCTCTTAGTCTTCCAGAGCGATTAGAAAGGTTCGAGGGAAAACTAGCGATTAAGATAATCTCTAACTCTTAGTTGATTAATAGTTTATGCGTGATGATCTTGGGACCATACTAATGTTAGACATGAGATGTCTGAGATTCCGCTAAAAACATTAATAGACATCACCAATACCCAACACTTCCGTATTTTGGTCTACTGAGGAGGTGAGGGCGGACCTCTTTATCCAGGGCTAGATGTACTTCCGTATTTTGGTCTGCTGAGGAGGTGAGGGCAGACCTCATTATCCAGGGATTGACGTGCTTCCGTAATTTAACATTGCTTCGGGGGCCCGAAGATAAATGGGTCGGACCCATTAGCATTAATTCATTGTCTTGGTCACCGTGTAAGTGAAGGAGTTGAAGGAGATGTCCTTCGACCAAGATGGAAATGCGAGCAATATGTCGGCTAGGACAATTGATGAAAAAGATCATCAAGTCCGATTGATTTAGGGGTCGTAGTGTTTAGCTAGAAACCAACTACGATCGTCGAATTACGAAGTAATTCGCGGCTAACTTCGATCGGATCCTACATCGGGTTACACATAAGAATGGGTATTTAATCGGATCATATGACTAGTGGGAGTGTGATCAGGGCCGTGCCTGAGAATTTCGGGGCCCCGTGCGAAACTTGAATTAGGGTCTTTTGGAAAACAAAAAAAATATTACAAACAAAATTTGAAGGTATAGTTTAGAATCTAAAAGTGAGTTTTTGAATGTAGTATTTTTTATCATGATTTTCATATATATATATATATATATATATTTTTAAATATTTTGATTTTTTTAGTAGTTTTAGATTTATATTTTCAAAAAAATATTTCAAAAAATGAAAGAAATGCACCTAATTATCAAAAGGTGTAACAGAGTAGAAATAGAGATCCAATTAACAATGTTACCTTGAACATCACAAAACCAAAAAAATAAATGGGTGTTTGGAGTTTCGAACCTCTGTCAAAGGGATGAAATTCTCGGTACCTAACCATCTCATCCATGAGATGTATTGTAATAAATTGGGATCTTCACATATATATAGCTGTTAATAGGACATTATCGAAATTGGGCCCTTACGGATTGGGGGCCCAGTGCGGGCGCCCTGGCCGCACTGGCCCAAGAAAGGACCTGAGTGTGATATAACATTGCGAATGTCCCATAAACATATCTCGCAGGCCTAAATAGAATTTTAGCAAAAGATAGCAAAAAGGCCCGAAATAAGGGTTTTGGGCCTAGGTCAGTTCGGGTACTTTCGAGACTCGGATTAGGCTCAATTTTGGAGGGTGAGTTGCTGACATACCCAGTAGTATGCACGCAAACTTTCGTGGTGTTTGGACATCTCCTACTTAGGGAAATTGAGAAAATATCATTAATTGCTATTTTCGACTATTTCCCTAAATCTTATTCTAAAGGGTGTTTTAAGAAACCTTTGAGGAGGTGTATTATCATTAGGGATTTCTATAGAAACACTCTTAGGGCAGAGAATAAGGTGTGGAATTTCTCTGTAAGCTTTCTTACTCTACCACATCAAGTAGAGAGGAGAAAGTGAGCTAATTCCCAAGTTATCTTCTAGTCAAGCAAGAAGAAGGTCTTCTTATTATCAAACCACCATTGGAGGGCTAGCGAGCTTTCAAGGAGGGAGATTAAATACACCGTTCGGTGTCCCAAGTAGAGGAGCTACGTTTGAAGCTCTTGGTCTTCTTTAATCTATTCAACTAGCTCGAGGGATATAGCGATTAAGGTAATCTACTATCTTCCTATTAGTTAATTACTAGTTTTGCATGATTATCTTGGGGATACTAGTGTTAGTCATTAGATGTCGTTATCCGCTATAGACACTAGTATAAGGGTATAAAACCCTTCAGTGGTGTCAGGGCCTCTTTCAATTAACTAGTTTTTGCTAAGAATCGAACTAATATATAGTTGATATGCTTGATAGTTTGATAGATTCAGTTTATAAAAGTATTTTAAAAGTGTTTTAAAAGTACTTCAAAGTCATAATTTGAATATAATGAATATGATTCAACTAGTTTTTCAAATTAAAAAATCAAAATTGATGATTGAAAGTGTTTCAAAACATTGAATTTCATTGATTTTGAATTTGTTTTCAAAATTGTTCTTGAAAAAGTTTCAAAAACCTAGAATTTTGATTCAAAATTAGTTGATTAAAAGAATTGTTTTTGAGTTTTAGGAAACTCCTAAAAAACAAAAATTTGGAATTTTAGAAGTATTCTAAAAAGAATTGTTTTTGAGTTTTAAGAAACTCCCAAAAACAAAGTTTAGAAAGAGTTTAGAATTTGGAAAATAGTAAATAGAGATTTGCAAAACAAAAAAAAAAGTTTGGAAACTAGTGTTTTGGAAACCCTAGTGCCCGGCCAAGAAGCTTCCTGGCCGGACAGAAGCTGCTGGACGCGTCCATAGCAGATGCTGAGACGCGTCCAGAAGACGTGTCCAGAGCAGCTGGAGACGCGTCTGGGAGGTTCTGGGTTTCTCGGACTAGGTCCGAGACACCTAGTGCTAGTCCGGTCCAGCACCAGACGCGTCTGGTAGATGGACTAGCGTCCTCGCTCCGGCCAGGACGAGACTAGGCCTTGATAGGCCTCGGCTTCCGGACCTTGTTCGAGCCCTTTTGTGGGCTTGGGCCGGGACTTGTCTAGGACTTGTCCCGGGATTTTTCGAGGCTTTTCGGACCACGAAAAGGGACCATCATTCGAGTGGGAGTTTTTGCCAAATTTTCTTCCGATTCCAACCAAATAATTCCAAAATTAATCCGGGCTATCTAGAAGGCCAAACCGGTTTCTCTTTAAATTGATTTATGAAATCATTAAAAATCGAACCAATATTTTTTTCCAAAATTGACCTGTGTTTTCAAAACCCGAAACGAAGTTTTTCTTGAAGTTGATTTCAGAAATCATAAAAGATAAAACCGGAACGCACCATTAGTCGAATTTTTCGAATTTAGACTTAAGGTCCGTAATGTGACATGTGATGTCGACAAAAGTGTCTCCCAAGATAATCATGCATATATAATTCTTAGCCTTAATATATTATATGAATGCATGTGGTGTGAATGCGGGAAACTAGTATTGCCGTAGATTTGTTTCTATATTCTTGTTTTAAGCACGGATGGGTGCATATTTGTAATTCATTTTAATTTCAAGTTTATACGATCTGCGAATCGTTAAAGTCTTGTAATTAGAGTTTAGGGTCTACGAGTTCATTGAAGAAACCTAAGGAAAGAGTCCAAAGGCGAGTGGGAGAAATCAATGGAGGTTCAAAGATGGAGATCTAGACGAACCAAAAGGCGAAACAAGAAGCAAACCAAAGGCGATTAGATCTTCTAGGTTAGGGGCCATACTAGGATCCATGTCTGCTTGATTTATTTTTCGCACGCATTTACTTACTTATTTACGCTTTATGTCGTGGATGTTAGTCAGGCTAAATAGTTCACCATAACAAACGCCAGACTAGCGTAAAAGTCTCCAAAACGTAATCTTGAGTAATCGCCTATCCAGATTAAGACACTCGTTGCGCCCTTGTTCGAGGAAGGTGGGTCGGCCTTCGCAGAGTACCTCCTCTACCTTGGGACAATGCGGGTAGGTCTATAGAAGAGGACTACACGTCTAAATGGTTCTACTCAACGAGATCAGCAAGAGAGTCTTGGATACTCGAGGCAAAAGGATAGATTAGTCATTCATTAATAAAATCTATCAACCAAGAGTCATAAGGTATGATCAGTGAAGTAGTTCCCTCACCCGAATGACGGAGTCAAAGGGTAGGGCCTTCGTCCGCTTTACTCCGAAGAACTGGGATCTTGGAATCACTTATTCAATCGGCGACGATTTTTATTGAATAATGTGGGAAAACTAAGTTTTTCAAAATGATAACGAGTTTTAAAACTTTTCCATTTCTTTTATGTAGTTTAAAGATGACAAAAGATATTTTCAACCTCCGCTCACTTCTCGACAAGGAGAAGCTGAATGAGCACAACTTCCTCGACTGGGATAGGAACCTGGGAATAGTTCTCAGGATGGAAAGAAAGCAACATGTATTAGAAACTCCAATTCCTGTATTGGATGATACTTCGACTAAAGAAGAGATAGATGAAGAAAGGAGTGTGCGGAAAAAGGCAGAGCCTATAACTTGCTTAATGCTAGCAACCATATAACCGACTCTGCTACAGCAGTTCATAGACATGGATGCTTACTCCATGATACGACCACTTCGGGAAATGTTCCAGAAATTGTCGAGATTGGAGAGGTTTGAAACCTCTAAAGCAATTATGGACATGCGCCTTTAAAAGGGAAAACCAGTTGGGCCTTATGTTCGTCAAATGATCAGGCTCATGGGGAAGCTGGCTAAACTAGGTTTCTCTTATAGCCAACAGACGGCTACCGACACTATCCTTCACTCCCTCCATAATTGTTTTAATCAGTTTTAGATGAACTACAACATGAATGGATGGGATAAAACGTTGGAGGAACTTCATTTTATGCTTCTAGCAGCCGAAAAGCGCGTCGCTATAGTGGAGACTAAGTAGGACGTTCTTATGGTACAAAAGGACAAAGGGTTCAAGAAAGGTGGAAAACAGAAGAAGAAAACCGCGTCAAAAGGAAAAGGCAAACGGGTTGCCAAACCTAAAGACAAAGTTCCTCCTCCTGACACCAAATGTTTCTACTGTGATGGCATGGGCCACTTGAAAAGAAACTGCCCTAAGTTCTTGGAGGACAAAAAGAATGGAACAGTGGCTTCCAATTCAGGTATAAACAGTTAACTTATCAAATACTGTAAAATTCCCAAACTTTGGTATATGATACTAAAATTGCCCTATCATTGTGAATGTACAGGTGCAGCTGGGAACTGAATATTTGGCTAAGAAAGACAAGATCCAAGAGGGAGTAGAAGCCTCGACTGCTAAAGATGCTGAAAGGGATCGAAGTCTACTTTAGGCACTAATCTAGATTAAGCGTTTTTCTAGTTTTTAACATCATCTCTGTACTAAGTATTATGGAGAATCAATAAAGAACTTTATTTCTAAATTGAGATGTTATTAAAAGTGCTAAATTAAACAATCTATACCTAAGGGTTCTAAACTTGGTTAAACACCTACAAGATAGGTGCAAATAACCAAAACATGAATCAACTGACAAGAGAGAAAGTCTTGAATGTCCAAAAGGATTAAGATGAAGAACATGAATCAAACTCTATCCTCCAAAATCCACTAGTCTAGACATAGCTTCCCACAAAACTACCAAAATTCCGTCTAAAGCTAAAACTTGTAAAAAGCGTTACAAAACTAGCTAATATCTGACGCAATTTCTTTTTGAAAGAAATTTGGGATTCTTCCACAACCAATCAAGAGAACAATGTGTTTGTTGCTCATGATAGTATTCTTCTAGTAATTAGCACACCTAGTAGTCTGGGAGAAAAGTACTAATTATTACAAGAATAAGTAGGAGAAAAGTACAAGTCGATTTAATTCGATCATGAGAAAAATCATGAAGAGTCATGAAGAACAATCATGAAACTTGTACAAGACTATTAAATTCGACCAAGAGCAACAAACTGCGGCTCCTCGGAAAAGGAAAGGTTAAAGATATGATCTTATAAACCCACCGCACAAAAGTGAATGTCATTCACAGGAGAACTCTTAAAGCAAGTTAAAGTGTCTCTAAAGAAATATCTCAAAGTAGTTGAGAAAATTCCAAATTGTTGTTCAAAAGCCCTAAAAGGTCAAAAGTAAAATCTCAAAGATTCAGAAAATAAAGGTTATTTCTGAAGAGATAAAAGACCTGCGCAGAAACGAAAACTGACTCTAGATTTTAGCTAGAAGCCAAAATCATCATGGAATCCATATCTCGTCAAGACATGAAGCTTGATAATTTAAGTCAATGGAAGATCTAAATTGGTTTTCCAAAGTAGAAAACTGAGAAGGATGGAAACATTCATGTTTCCCGAAACTAGACAAGAAAAATAAGATTCTTCCAATCAAGTTATGTCCATAGGCATGCTTCAGAAATCCATCGACGGATTAAAAGCACGCAAGAGTTAGAATTTTCGATTCAAAGAGGCAATCAAAGAAGTTTAATTCCTGAGGAATGAAGAAAAAACTTGAACCACGAGTTTCAATAAGGTAAGTGGGAGAAACAAACCTTCCGGGTCGGGATGCAGAGTACATACAAAAGATTCAGTACGATATAAGATATTGTGTAACAGTGAACACACTGACTCAATAAAAGGACCACACACAAGGATGAAATGCAATTTTGGGCATTTGAAGATCTATAAGCATAGATCAAAAAGATGATAGGATTAGAGAGACTCAGTACGTTGAGATGTTTGAGATCCGAAACAGAAAATCTAAGACTCGGAAAAGTCTAGAAGAATTTCGACCCAAAACTCATGACAAAGAGCGTTGCCAAATCGGAGTTTGGAAAGACACCGATGAGCAAGCACGCATGAGAAAAACGTTTATGTTTGACAACATAAAGTCAAGTCATGTTGAACGTGATTAGCATTTAGACATCCAATTCGGATTGGAAACCCGAAACACTACTGAAACATCCTAGAAGGCCAAAGGATGAAAGTAGTACAAATAGTCATCGTAGCAAACTTCCAGACATGGAAGGAAAGTAGGCTTAAAAGTGTTTAAGCCGTAACCGTTGCAAATTCTACATAAGAAAGTAAAAGCCTTAACTCTAGTAAAGATTACTAGATATTATCAAGGTTAAAGATAGAAATCTTCAAATTAATTGATAATAAGCAAAGTTTAAAACCGACTACCACGGTAGTCAAACTAAACTGTCACCTAAGACATAGTATGAGATTCATACACAGTCTAAGGCATGAGGTAAATTTGGAATAAACCTCGACAAGTAAAACTGAGTAGGTAAAAAGAGTTTTATGGAAGAGTCTCAGATTTACAACTCTCGTTATCAGAAATAATAGAGTTATTTTACAAGTCGTCTAAATTTAGTTTAGTGTTTAAACGACAATCCATTGATGATAAAACATTCCGAATAGGTTTGTCAGATGCGTGATCTGATGAATGAAACCCTATTAAGTGAACTTGAAATATTTATTTTCAAATCCCTAGTCCAGGTCATTGCATGGACAACAATGAGTCATGAAGACTAGTACGGGAGTCGATGGGAAAGCGTAGTTTCATGGGCTATAGGAATAGTGTATTCGATTCGACTACGTGGGTGTGTAAAAGGTTTATACACTGGATAACCCTCTAATGAGAAGTACATCACTCTTGATGAACGTCAAATACTCCTCAAAAGACAAAATTGGAGAGATTCCTAAAAACATGAGTGCTCAACTCATCTTATGTAAGGAGTGTCCGACTTTGGTTCCGTGCCGTAAAAGGAGGTTATGAAGACAGATACTGGGAAGGACAGGATAGACATGAAGTTAAGTGGGAGCACAAGAATGGATTGTGTCATCCTAATCACATTAGGTTAAAAGTGTCTCAAGGCCACTTGATGAGTGACAACTGAAAATGCGTGGCCGCGCTCAAACGGATTAAGAATTAATAGTTTGTCTTTTACTGTTATACTCGGAGATCAAGAAAATCTGGATGACGTGACGTATCAGATGGGATACTAAATTGACACGGAATCGAGGCATTGCACTTGTTCTGAGTCCAAGTGGGAGTCTGAAGGAGATGTCCTTCGACCAAGATGGCAATGCGAGCAATATGTCGGCTAGGAAAATTTATGAAGAAGATTATCAAGTCCGATTAATTTAGGGGTCGTAGTGTTTAGCTAGAAACCAACTACGATCGTCGAATTACGAAGTAATTCGCGGCTAACTTCGATCGGATCCTACATCGGGTTACACATAAGAATGGATATTTAATCGGATGATATGACTAGTGGGAGTGTAATATAACATTGAGAATGTCCCATAAACATATCTCACAGGCCTAAATAGAATTTGGGCAAAAGATAGCAAAAAGGCCCGAAAGAAGGGTTTCGGGCCTAGGTCGGTTCGGGTACTTCAGGGACTCGGATTCGGCTCAATTTTGGAGGGTTAGTTTCTGACATACCCAGTAGTATGCACGCAAAATTAAGTGGTTTTTGGACACCTCCTCCTTAGGGAATTGAGAAAATATCATTAATTGCTATTTTCGACTATTTCCCTAAATCTTATTCTAAAAGGTGTTTTAGGAAACCTTTGAGGAGGTTTATTCTCATTAGGGTTCTATATAAACACTCTTAGGGCAGAGAATAAGGTGTGGAATTTCTCTCTAAGCTTTCTTACTCTACCACATCAAGTAGAGAGGAGAAAGTGAGCTAATTCCCAAGCTATCTTCTAGTCAAGCAAGAAGAAGGTCTTCTTATTATAAAACCACCATTGGAGTTCTAGCGAGTTTTCAAGGAGGGAGATTAAATACACCTTTCGGTGTCCCAAGTGGAGGAGCTACGTTTGAAGCTCTTTGTCTTCTTTAATCTATTCAACTTGCTTGAGGGAAATAGCGATTAAGGTAATCTACTATCTTCCTATTAGTTAATTACTAGTTTTGCATGATGATCTTGGGGATTCTATTGTTACACATTAGATGTCGTTATCCGCTATAAACACTAGTATAAGGGTATAATACCCTTCAGTAAGGCCATTAATCGTGGATTTCTAGGGGCGCTCCTAGTGAAGTATTTTGGCTCATACAATTTGTCCCCCACTCTCTAAGTTGACGGTGTGCGGAGACTTAGAGAGTAGTTTGAAGTCGTATAGGCTGATTCGCAATTTGATTTCATTGCATTTGTAATCTAGTACGTGTCCAGTGGAGACGTGGTAGCGAGAAGTGTCGCTTTCAGCTGTCCGAGGTGCTCGGAGATGAACAATGCTACATCAGATTGATCCAATGCTTTTGTAAATTTTCTTGAATATTCTTAGATACTGACGGGCAGTTGTAGATTAGTGGCCAACAAGTTGTGAGAATTCATTAGTAACAATGCTTTCATTAAAAAAAGAGAAATATATGACCAACATCTGTGCGTTTGGCAGAAATTATTTGATCAGTTTAACTATGCTAGTTGACTGAAATTAGTGGAAAAGAGACATACTTGTGAAAAAATAATTTGGCAAAATTTGTGCACTTGATCGGTCAAGAACGGCTGACTAATTCAGTTGGCATGGATGGACTAGGATTAATTAATGTGTAGTGTGTTATGTACCATGGCATAGTTATTACACATGCACATAGAACTACAGTAGACCCAGTCAACTGTGCATCACATATAACTTGGTCAACTGTGTATTGCATATGACTTGTCACTTGTTTTAATACAAATGATGCTTGGTTACTGCATGCACATAGGAAAATGGTTGACTTGGTCAAAAGTGTATTGCATATGACTTGTCAATTGTGCTAATACAAATGACGCTTGGTTACCACATGCACATAAGGAAATCATTGACTTGGTCAACCGTGTATTGCCTACCATCCGGTCAATTGTGTGGGTACAATTGACAACCGGTCAGTACTATGCAGGAAAATTCATAATTGGCACCTGTACCACCCCTTTGAAATTGCTAAATTTCCTTAGTGTGTGCTTAATTTGTTAGGCCCGTTAGGGATCCATTCTTTTTTCGTCCAGCGAGAGGAGCTCGGCCAAGACGAGGCAAGGCAGAAGCTTGTTGTCTGTGAAGAGGTAAGTGATGATGCATAAAATGTCCAGACGTGGACTAACGTTTGGAGAGTCAAGATCAGACCTGAAGTCCATCGAGTCAACACGGCTTAAGGTAACAGGTCAGCTGAACTCTCGGCGATCCGTCACGTATTCCCCTAACTGGGAGGTTGGCTAGAGGAAACTAGCCCTGTAACGCCCTTGACATGAACGGATCAGCCCTGGGGTTTCTAAAGGAATGAGGGAGGGTCCACGTAGGTTCGGTCGATGCCTTATGCCCAGAACTGGGAAGGCAAAGCGCACCAGCAACCTACCGACTTAATCCCAGAATCTCCACAGAGATATCAGTCGGTTACAAATCTCTACGTGTTTAAGCAAGCTTGGACTTCACGCGTCCAAGGGAGGAAACTTCTCCCCAAAGATCTATCACATCGGCAGGATATCCACGAAAGATCCTTAAACTTAGGAACTTTCATCTATCCTGGATACGAGATAAGCAGAAAGGGAAAACTTCCCTCCACGGCAATCATTGCCGCCTCTTAAGCCTATAAAAGGCCCCCAAGTCGTCCTTCAAAGGACACAATCTGTAAACCCTAAAAGATCACAAGAAACTCTGAGTTCTCACAACTCGCTCCCAAAAGGATCGACCAATATTCATCCTTTTACCGCAAAGAGCGCCCTCACTGTCTTGAGCGTCACCGCGGCACTACAAAAACACGGAGTATTTGTGACGGAGCAGTTGTGACGACTCAAAAGAAACCGTTATAAATATCGTATTTGTAACGGCTAATAGAGGAGAAGCCGTCATATATAGTTTTACATGACCGTTTTTCTGGGAAGCCGTCATAAAAGGAAAAAAGTGAAACTGCTTTTGCGCTTTCGTTTTAGTTGGTATATTATGAAACTACCCAAATTTATTTAGGGTTTTGTTAGATTCTTCCTTAATCTTCCTTACATTGGTTTAGAATTAGAGTTTTCAATCCAAAGTTTTCGATTCTACTACTCATTAATTCGAAACTTCTTAATCACTTACTCGATCAATCTACACAGTACTTTTTCATTAAGATTTCTCTGAATTTTCAGATATTTTAAGGATCTTGTTGATTTTGATTGTTTTAGGCATCAAAAGTACATAGAGAAAGTAAAACAAGCGGTATTTCATACTCAAAAAGCTGGAAGAAAGCGAGTTATAGTTTCTATGGAGGAGAATGTGATTGCTTCTTTGGATCTTCGAAGAGGAGATATATGTATGTTTATTAGTTTCTGTTGGAAGTTGTGATTTTTCTCTTGTTTTTTTTAATTTGTCATGATGTTCATATTTGAATTTCCCTAGTTTAACAAGTCAATTACTCTGATAATAGTTATAAGATTGTATTTTTCTTTAAGTGGAACTGGATTTCAGTTCACTGAACTGTTTTTGTGTGATTGCAGTTTGGAGGCATGTCCTTGGGAGCTATGATGTTATTGATCAATTCGATATGGCGTTTGGAAAATGTAATTATCTGTAAAAGTTTTTAGGGGTAATTTCTAGAAAGTTCAAAATAATATTGAAAATGAGGAGAAAAGCACAAAACATTTAAAAATTATTATTCAGGTCAAAAAGTGTGCAATACTAAAATGCCCCTTTTTGTCATTTTGTGTAACTAAATTCATTTATTTTTCTGTAAACTTTAAATCGATATAACTTTTGTTTGAGATGTCGGATTTCTATAAAAATTATATATTTAGAAATGATTTTTCATTAGCTTTCTAACAAGATCCACTTTCAATATTTAAAAAAAAAAGAAATCCAGAAAAGAAACGGTGTTTTTTTCCTTACGTTTTTCTGCAAACGTGTTTGCAACAATCTGTTATGCAAACGTGTTTGCAACAAGTTGTTCTGCAAACGTGTTTGCAACAATCTGATCTGCAAACATGTGTTTGTATAATGTAAACTGCAAACTGTGTTTGCAAAATATAAATTGCAAACATGATTTGCAAGCTTGGCAGAATATAATCTGGAGTTGCATATCTTGCAAACTCGATTTGGAAATCGAGAATATAAACTGAGAGAACGCATTGAAAAAATCTTGAGTTTAGAATTGATTTCATCATTCATCATATAAAATTCATGAAGCCATCGTCACTGAAAAATACTTATATGCCAACACAAAATAATAGTTACATTTGGCCTATTTAGTTCCATTTGATTCATCATCCATCGGGATTAGTAGTATACCGCCATAGTCGCTACCATCACCACCCCCTCCTTCGGTGAATCAACGGGATCCTGCTAACGTTACTTTTCCACAATTCGACACATTTGGTCCATCATCAGTGCAGATCAGATGTACACCACCTCCTGCAACTACCGATCCAATTATAGGTGGCAATGTTCCTCTCTTTGGTTTTGAGTTGGTCACTTCTAACACTAATAACAATCATGAAATCTGACCTCTTCTATTGACTAAACTTTAAATGAAAAACAAGATAGTCTCTTATTTGTTCTTGACTGCTTTTATTTTTGATAAGTGCGAGGATGATACGTTGCATAGTCCATGGTTCTTGGTGCTTAGAATGGGATGCATCTACATCTAAAAAAAAACATATTGGCACAAGACTGGAGATACAAACAACAACCAAGAAATGGAAAACAGGAAAAGAAAATTAATACACTAAAAAAAGAAAGGATCATGAAAACAGGTTGGATATGAAGTTAATGTTCATACTCAGTTTGGGTTTGTGATTTTTTTTTATTGCCCATGATCAAGGGTCTGAAGTTTCATTGTCGAACACAACCTTGTAGGAAGCAACAAAGGCATACATTATCACAATGAATTTGTTTATAGATGAAGTCTATCTGTTTGCATAATACATGAAGTCTATCTGTCAAGAAACAAAAAGATGCTTCAACAAACGGTGATAAAATGAATTCTTCAACTCGATAAGGGAAAACTTACCTGTAAGTCACCATGGCTTCAGCTCTAAAGGTAATAGAAGGTAGGGCTGGTATTAGAATTATTTGAATACTTGCACCTGGCCATTCAAGATCATCTATAGCTTCCTTTAAAGCTGCAGACTAAGAATTCATTACAGTAAGTTTAGAATTTAACAGTCCATATATCAAAAGCAGAAAGTGCTTAGAAAGAAGAAAATGAAAAAGAGATACCTTGGCAGTAAAACTTAATGGAGTGCTTCCTGCGGGTTTAAAATTTGTAGTCCCATGAAATGGTTTCTGGGATCCTCGTCCTCATCTCCGCATACATACAAGCACCCGGTGAATCAACTGACCTGCATTTTTATGGGTATAAATATTTTTTCGATGTAGACAACATAAACAGGTTGATGCATTTAGGTGTACCCATACATGAAGCAGTTAACATATATTTAAACTTCACGAAAGCAGGTCGTTTGATAGAATAAATGTCATAGTCGCCTAATTAAATCACTGTGTTTCCTGTTATGCTACTAACCCTTGAGAGATGTTGAGACTTCATATCATATAAACCAAATGAGCTGCAAGCTCAAGCACATAAAGTCACTAACTCATAATCCATAAGTCTAACATATCCGTGCAACAAACACCTTTCAAAGATCAACGCTTTGAGCTAAAACTAATACGTAACAACAGAGATTGTTCGAATAGTCTCAAGTTGGTGGCAGCAAGGGCCGGTTGTCACTTCAAAAGTGGGCAACAGACATCACTACTTAAGCTACCCTTTCGGGTGAGCGAAATGTCCAAGACCACCCCAAGACAAATTTAAATAGAGGTTTTTACTAATAATGTAGAAAATGAAGAACTTACTTAAGAAGAAGCTGCATATCAAGACCCGGGTACCGAATTTCAACAGTGTTTGAAAGTCCAGGTACAGAAAATGTATTCAAAGAATCAATAAGAAGACCTAAACTAATTCCAAACCTAGGTCTTCCTTCAGCTCTGTAGTCATAACTAAGGAACAACTACAACCAAACAAGTCAACTTTGATTCTTTAAAATTTTACAAATCAAATTAAGTTGGAATTAGAAACTGGATTAAGAAAGAAAATAAAAATTGTAAAATCAATTCAATACCTCACGTTTCAAATAAACTTTAGCTTGAATACAACCGGAATATTAAACAATCAAAACGTTACCATGTTCAGATAATTCAAGAACAGTATCTTAGAAATTTCATGAAAATTTAGTACACAATTCGAAGTAATAAGAAGAAACCCTAGATATTGTGTAATGAGAAGAGAAATAGAAACTCTAAAGAGGGAAAAGGAAAACCTGATGATGTTTTCATCGAACGGAAGAGAGTGCATCGACCATGCCTTGAACGTTGTCAAGTTGACAAACCAGATCAGAGAAATCTGGTTCGACCGCCGACGAACTCATCTTTCTTCCCGCCAAAATGATGAAGTGCGGAAGGAGAAGAAGAATAAACCCTAAAATAGTTGATTTTTTTAAAGAAATAGAGTTTTAAGGTTGTGGGTATTTTGGGAAATAAAATAATAGAAAATGACCTGATTGATAATTACTCATATTATTTGAAACCTTATGTATCAAGCCCAATATTATTATGACAACTTTTAGTTAATAGAAACACATGATGGTTTTTTTTGTTATTATGATAATATTTTGAACTCAAATAGTCATTTTCTCTTTCTATTATCTTATTGTTCTCGTTCTCTTTGTTAATCATTGTCGGCAAAGTATAAGTGACCATTTTTAGTAGGAAAGTGCATAGATATAGTTCTTTCGAATTCAATATCGAGTTTACATAATTATCAGTTTTACTTTAAGCTCTATTACTTGTTGTAATCTATGTATAAATAGCAATCACAGATGCACTCTTGCATTTCGAAGAACCAGAAACCTGACGATTGCTTTACTACTTTTAGATGTTGTTACCCTTTCATCAGGAGGTAGCGTTTTAAGAGCGTGGAATCTTCCGGAGGGACAGATGGTGTGGGAGTCTCATCTTCAAGGTTCTACGCCCCCAAAGTCTTTGTTATCAATACGGGTAAGAGATAAACATTTTATCTTTTTGTTTCCTATGTTCTCTATTCATCTTAGATTTGTTAACATGGTTATATGTTCTCTATTGTAGCATATAAATGAGCTGACTTCAATTTTATGTTTGAAAGCAAGCACTAGGGTGAGACCAACTCACATCGATCTTTTGAGTCTTTAGAGTTTTCTGGTAGTTTTTTTTTAGTGCTTAAGCATTTTCAACTAAGCATCTTCCTTACCTTGCTCCAGCTCGATTCTGTTGCCTTAATTAAAAAATGACAAATGGTTGTTTTTTCGTATTTGCTTGCGTTTGTGTCAAACATTATTTACTAGTAAATAGTCATTTGCAGTATATGAGTTAAGGCTCTCTCTTTTACCAAAAATAAATAATATAGTCCAAATGAGACCAATGGAAGGAAGTTCTAAAGGGAACTGGTTAGATTTTAAAGGTTCTGTCATATTCATTTCGGGTCGCTTGTTTCCGATGTAGTAAAATACTGCTAATTTGCACATCCTGCATTCTGGAAGAGTTTGCTAGGTATCTTCTTTAGAGCCTTACAGTTGATATGTGTAGTCAATGCTTTGTTTACATCTACATTTTGGACAATGCTTACGGTTTGTGTAACAGTATTGCTAATGGTTGGTGTACTAGTTGATATAGTTTTTGCTGCTGCAAATGCCACTACAGGTCTTGGAAGATGTCCTCCTTTTAAGCGAGAGGTAATTCTAGATTTACTCATTACATGATGGGAGTATTTTATCTTCTTTACAGTATGGAATTTAATTTCTCTGGAGGGAGGTGACAAGTTTGGGCGAACCGTTGGCATTTGTCACATCGTTTGGCATGACCGATTGAATCAGCCCTCATGGTTGGCTAGTAATACCTGACAACCAGAGCCCTATTGGCTAAGCTGCGGCCACGAGAGTGGTTGCCGCATTCTCATCGTGTAATTCTTTTAAAATATACTTACCTTCTTTTGGAGTGATGAATTTGAGGTAAGGGCCTGAGTAAGACCTCCTGAGTAATTGACCTTCAATTATGCAAAATCGTGTCATTATTGCCTTTAGTTTCCTTGCTACGTTCTTGTCTGAGGGAAGCTCGTCATTGGTCAGGTACTGTATGACAGGAGTCATCCAGGTGTCAGTGGTATGTGTAGCTACTACTTCTGGCTGTGGGGTTTTCCAAACGGCTAGCCACTGGAGCAGGACCAGAGGTATATCTTGTGCTACCTTAGTCTGAATGGACGAGCAAAGGTTTCCCAAAATATCTGCATGTCCGTTTTCACTTCTGGGTACCTGCTCATATTTTACCTCCTCGATGTGTCTTTGGATTTCCCTGACATGCTCCATGTAGGTTGTCATCCAAACTGGCCAGTCGCGTCGTCTCGGATAAGGATCCCGTTGGATCCACGTCCGAGCATATCTGGTCGCGTCTAAGACGCGACCAACTTTACCTGACCAGACCTGCTGGGCATACCTAAGTCATCTCGGACTTGGAGTCCGAGATGATCTAGGATACGAAAGTCTCGATCTAGGACCGAGACCTCGTCTATACTCCCAGACGTGTCTAGTGCGTCCTAGCTTCTCGGACTTCCTGTTCGAGAAGGCTACAACTCGGTTAGACGCGTCCAGGACGCGTCTGGAACACTGAGATGCGTCCAGGACGCGTCTGGCCTAGGGCCAAGACGCGTCCGGGTCCGACACGTTTGGAACGTGCCGGTCCGGTCCGGCCAGTGCTTGGGCTAAGTCCTAGACTTGTCACGGGGCAACCCGGGCTAGTCAAGGGCATGTTGACCAAGTTTGACTTGGGTCTTTAGAGTTTGACTTGGGTCTTTTGAGTTTGACTCGGGCCTTAATCCGAATGGGAAGTCTTAACTTTTCTTCTTCTGATTTTACCCAAAACTTTCCGAAATCGACCCGGGCCATGTGAGGGCTCAAACAGAGTTTTTCCTTGAATCGATTTTAGAAATCATTAAGGAAGAATCATAACGTGCCATTAGTTCCTATTTTATGAGAATTGACTTAGTAGCATGTTAGACATAGATGTGTCATAATTTCCCACAAATAGCAAAACCTAGAAACGAAGCTAGGTCACATACTTTATTTATGATTGTCATATATTTTGTATGTATATGTGAATGCGTAGTGTAGTATTTCCTTTAGTTAAGTGGACGACTCTTGTTTCTAAGCACAAGTGAGTATGTGCCCGAATAATACTTAGAGTATAGGGTCGTAGAATCCACTGGTGAACTGAACGATGAGATCATGGTTCAAGTGGGATTAATCAATGGAGGTTCAAGGATGTAAATCCAAACGAACCATAGACGAACAAGAGGTAACCTAAAAGATTAGATCTTTTAGGGGCTATAATAGGAACTAAGTAATTCCTTACGGAAACTCACATAAACTTTACGTAATAAGTCATGAATGGTTAAGATAGAGTTCACAGTAACGCAAACTTGATAAATTACGTAAAAGTCCCCAAAAAGAATTTTGAGAAAAGCCTACCCAGAATAAGACACCTGCTGAGCCCTTATTCATCGATGGTGGGTCTGCCTCCGCAGGGTGCCATCGTTTACCTCGGGACAGTACGAGTAGATCTATGAAGAGGTCTACATGTCTAACTGGTTATTCTCAACGAGTCAGCAAAAGGGTTTTGGATTTTGAGGCAAATGATAGATTGAACACATAAATGTGTTATTCATCAACCAAGAGTCATAGGAGTATGATCAGTAAAGAGTTACTCACCCAGGACGATGGGGTTAAGGACAGTGCCCTAGTACGCTTAACCTCAAAGAAATGGGGTATTGGAATCGCATTATTCAACCGAGGACGGTTCAGTGAATAATGTGGCAAAAACTATGTTTTTGCTATGACAATAAGTTTTAGGATTTTGCCTTTTCTTTTAATGTAGAGTATATATGACTATTAGAAAATAGTTTTCCAATCTTCATTTATCCCTTGAGAAGGACTTAACCGAAACTTATTTTTTTGATTGGATTAGAATCTGAGAAACGCTCTCGAATTCGAAACAAATAAAACGTCCGAGAACATCCCATTCCTAATATTCGATGTTACCTCAGTTAGTAAAGACAACTGAAAATAACATTGAGGAACGTTTGAATCTAAGAAACAAGTTCTTCTGATTCAGCAACCAAAGGAATATAAGAGTTCTTACAATTCATAGGGACAAAGTGTCAGAGCTTTAAAAGCAATAGCTATGCCATTACAAGAAACTACCCTAAGTACTTGGAAGACAAAGAAACGGAATTGAGAATTTCGGTTCTTACATCTTGTTAACAAAGTTAATCTAGCAAGTTTAGTAGATTTCCTATATGGGATTTACATACTTGACTAAAAGGAGAAAAGATCCAAGAGGGAGCAGAAGCAAGTAATTGCTAAGGATGCTGAATTGGATCAAAGTCTTCTCTTAGGCACTACTCTAGCTAGAACTTAATAAGTGTTATTATGTTCTTCTAGAAACATCTAATGTTTTAAATCAGTGCTAAATTTACAAAGTCGGTTCTAAGAGAGCTGAAACGTTAACAATGATACTATAGGCTATGATCAAAGGATTCAAACCGGTCAACTCTGGTTTTGTCATTGCGTCTGATTGACATAAGACACATGAGGAAGATCCAATGGTATGGACTTCTAAGTTTAATGATTTTGAATCATACGACACATGTGAATTTTGTTCAAAAGGACTATTTGACAAAGTCACCTTTTCGAAAGGAAGCTATGCTTAGTGAACTAATAGTCTTCATACATACGGATGTATGTAAAACTATTAATACACTAACTAGAGTTAACCAGAATCCACTTGAAAAAAATGTAAGTCATTCAATTGGATCTAGATGATGAATATTTAAGTTAGAAATTTGACTACCATCAAGAGGTTGAGAAATAGTTTCTCATCTTGCTCTAAACACATCATATGGGTGATGAATCCAGTGGGAGTAATCAAACATGTTAGACATGAGTCGATTAATGATGGGTATGCCAATCTTCCGAACACTCTAGGGGATATATTCCCAACAAGGTCGTTCTTCCTACCAAACCACATTCCGTCGATAGCTAAAAAGACACCATAAGAGTATGGGTTTGGAAGGGTTCCAAAGAGGTCTTTTCTCGAGGTCTAAAGATATGAAACTAACGTAAATGGTTACCGGGAAACCAAGTTGTCATATCAAACAGAATATTTCTTTATGCGATAAAGAAATACTGGGGATTCGTCCACAAACCATCAGAGAACAAAGCGTTTGTTGCTCGTGATGTGTCTTCCTTCAAGTAATGGTTATTTCCAATAAGACAAGAGGGAGAAATTTAAGATATCAAAGAAATTTGATAAGAGCAACAAACTGACAATGGTATTACAAGCCAACGGTTCTATACGAATGTCAGAAATTGCAGTTCATATCTTATTTAGCCGATAGATATGGAAATAGAGGTAGAGATCGTAGTCTCGGAGATCCTTCCGCATAAGTCGAATTAGATTTGCGGGAGAGCCCTCTAGGAGTTGAGAGCGCCTCAAAGTTGTTCAAACCCCTCGTAGGCCTTGAAGGCGCATAGATCTGTCTTAGAGGACTAAATCCTACTGAAGAAGAGATGAGCTACCTACACAAAAGCTATGACGGAATCACTTCGAATATGGCTTGGAGTCATAAGATCAGAATGGAATCCACGTCTGAACTCAAGTTTGGAACTTGATCTATTTTCTTAAAGGAATAGTTCTCGTAAAGTAAAAATAGGTTTTTTAAAGAGTTTGAAAAGCGGACAAGGATGGAGAGTTAGACTAGAAAAGAAGGTCAAATAGTTCTTGGTTTAGACCATAAAATACCATCTCTCAAGTCACGATGCTTAAGACCATAATGATCAATCACTAAGTAAAAAGAATGTATACATGACACATTCAGAAGGAGAGTTGACTCTCTTGAAAGCTAAGTTATAGTTGCAAGCTTTAGAAATCCTTTGAAGGATTTAAGCATGCAAGTAGGAGTAGGAATCTTCGATTCTGCAAAGTAATCAAAAGTTGGTTTCTTTGAGAATGAAGATAAATCTTGAATTAAGAAAGTTCAAGAAGGTTAGTAGGAGTGACCTAGTTTTCTTTGGTCCGGTATGTAGATGACATACTATAAGTTGAGATCAACATAAGGATGTTAAAAATAGTTTAGAACTGGCTCAATTAAAAGGACCACACACAAAGGTGATACGCTTTTCGGCATCAAAAATCTATAGGAATAGATCGAGAAGATGATAAGACTCTTTCAAGAAAAGTCTTGGAAGGTCTAATAAATACTCAAGAAGAATAATTCTACCCATGCCTCAGGGAACATAGCTTGGCAAGATTCAAAATTCGAGATATTCTGATGAGCAAGCATGCATGAGAATAGATGGTTATGCTGAAAGCATACGATCGGTCATGTTAGACATGATATCGTTCACCTTGACGTGTCATAATACTTGGAGTACTTATGGTTGTCATTAATCAAATCTAGATAAGCTGATCTGGGACCGCATAAAGTTCTTGAGAAGAATTTTACGCAGAATAATGAAACGGTTGAAAAGTCATATCTTGCAAACTTCCAGAATAAGATGACACTCTTTACTTGGAAGAGCAGTAAGCTGGAAGAGTTCCAGGCGAAGACTGTTGTAAACTTTACAAATAAAAGAAAGTAGTTAGACGGGATGATAACCAGCAAAATCCACATAGATTTGATCTACCAACTAAACTGTCACCTAAGACTAAATATGGAAGTGATTCCAGGGTCATAGGCATTAAACTTTCCTGAAAGGCTTAGACTGGTAAACTTGAGGGTGTAAGGAGTTACACGGGAAGGCTCAAGATTTACAAACTCTTATTACCTGAAATAATTTAATTATTTCGACGTTAAATCGTGGTTTAGTATTTAACCGACATTCTAAAAATAGTGAAGCATTCCAAGTAGGATTATCAAATACGTGATCTGGTAAATGAAACCCTACTAAGTGAATTTGGAATAGATTCATTATTAATTCCCTAGTCCAGGTCATTGCATGGACAACAATGACTTAAGAAGACTAGCATGGGAGATTGACTGATAGCGTAGTTTCATGGGCTATGCGAATTGGGAATTCGAGTCAATTACATGGGTGTATGATTGGGAATATTCACTGGATAACCCAACATGAGAGTTCTTCAATGAGTATTGAAATACGTCATGAAGTCTCATAGGCAAGATTGGAGAGATTTCTTAAACATGAGTGCTCCACTCATCTTATGTAAGGAGTGTCAAACTGTGGTACCGCCAAACGCCGGGCCGTAAAAAGAGGTTAGAAAAGCGGATTACCGGGAATGACACGATAGACATGAAGTTAAGTGGGAGTACAAGACTAGATTATGTCTACCTAACAAGGTTAGGATTAGTATCTCCGGGCCACTTAAGGAGAAGCAACTGAAAAATGTATGGCCATACTCTAATGGGTTAATAGTTAATCATTAGCTTTTCAGTTGTTCTCTAGATAAAGAAAGACTGAAAAGATATGACGTTTCGGATGAGATGCGAAGTGACATGGGAATCCATCATTGCACTTGTTCTAAGTACAAGTGGGAGACTGAAGGATATAGTCCTTCGGTCTGGAGGAGATGTCCTTCTGAAGGATATGTCCTTCTGAAGGAGGTGGCAATGCATACAATTTGTCAGTTACGATGACGATGGTTTTATCTGGAAGATCATCTGTCCGGTCCAATTAGGGATCGTAATGCTTAGCTAGAAGCCGCTTACTATCGTCAGATTATTTATGTAATCCGCTGCTAACATAGATCGGATCCTATAACGGGTTACACCAAAGAGTGGTAGTTTGATCGGAGAGAGTTGACTCATGGGAGCTTGCCTATAGATGGATATGATCCAATCTGATAGTGCCAAAAGATAGAAAGAATCGGGCTCGAAAGAGGAAACTGAAAAGTGCAAAACCCACTGGGTGGGTGCCCGGATGATACCCGCTTAAGGGCTGCCCCTAACCGGCCATATGATAGTAATGGGCCGGGAATATCAAGCCCATAGTGGCCTAATATGGCCGGCCAACCACTTGAAGAAACCCATTAGGGTTTCGGGTCAGAAAGTTCTGACTAGTTTACTTTTTCTGAGACTCTTATGATATCTTATGGGAATAGGATTCCGATTAGGTTTTCTCTATATAAGGGTCATAGAGAACAGAAAAGGTTGTTGGATTTTTCTCTGGAGAAAAATTCATCTCTCTCACAATATACTGCTAATGGAGAGAGAGGGTTTTAGTGAAAAAGCTCTCAATCTATCTATGGAGTCAAAAGAAGAATAGTTCTTCTTCTCAACCTTCAATGGAGTTCTAGCGGACAACAAAGAAGGGATATCAAGTTATTTACTCGAGTGTCTCAAGTAGAGGAACGACAATTGGAGCTCTCATCTTCTTTGGGATAAAGTTAACTGAATCTAATTCGTGGGAAAGCGAATCCAGGTATTCTTCTTTTAGTTTCTAATTCATTATTAGTTCATGCATATGATCCTGGTTAATTAGTGTTAAACATATGATGTTTGAGATTCCGCTTACAACACTAGTTAGATGATTAGTATGTATTAGATACGTACAAAATCCAACAGTGCATCCTCATATGTTGGTGTCCAATTGAAGTCTTTGAGTTTCTTGCTAACTTTTGCACGTCTTTCACACACTTGGGAGAGGGGATATTTATTACTGATTGTGTCAGGTCTGGATTTGCCTCGATCCCTTTTTATGTGAATACATATCCTAGGAACTTCCCTGAAGATACGCCAAATGAACACTTATTTGGATTTAATTTCATGTTTTACCTTTTTAGGACCTCGAAAGCATACTGCAAATGGTTGATGTGTTATGCAGCTTCCAACGAACATGTCATCTATGTACACCTCTATCGTGTCACCGAGCATGTTGGGAAACATTTTGTTCACTAATCTTTGGTAAGTAAGCTCTTGGATTCTTTTGTCCGAATGGCATAACCTTATAACAAAATATGCCTCTCTCTGTTATGAAAGAGGTCTTTTCTTAGTCTTCGGGGTGCATAAGGATTTGATTGTACCCCGAGAAGGCATCCATGAAACTGAGAAGTTCATGGCTAGCAGTCGCATCTACTAGCATATCTATGTGGGGCAGGGGAAATGAATCTTTCGGGCATGCCTTGTTCAGGTCAGTGAAGTCAATGCACAACCTCCATTTCCAATTTTTCTTCTTTACTATGACAACATTAGCTAACCAGTCGGGGTAATGAACCGCCCTGACAGACCCTATGTCTAGCAGTTTATTCACTTCTTCGTTTACTACTTTGTTTCGTTCAGGCGCAAACCTTCGCCTCTTCTGCCGAACAGGCGGGTGGTCTCGGTTGACTTGTAGTCTGTGTGTTATAATTGATGGGTCTATGCTTGTCATGTCGGTGTGTGACCGTGTGAAGCAATCATGCTGAGTGGTCGGGAAGTCTATCAACTCTCTTCTGCGAGCAGGACTCAAATTAGACCTATTTGCACTTTATGATCTGGGTAGTCTGGTTGAATTTGTACTTCATCTACGTCTTCTACGCTAGGTTGGTCGGTGTCAGCACCATGTGACTGCTTGGTCTGTAGTTGCTTTAAGAGGTTTTAAGAGATTTGATTGTATTTTATAAAAATTACGGGAGGCCCTTTGGTCTCATTTAATCTCCTGACTCCCCAAGGTGTAGGGAACAATATTACCTGGTGGTCGACAAGTTGAGGCCTCCAACATAGACAGACAGAGTTACTTCTCCCAAAGTTTGCTTCTGCTCACCACTAAAGCCAGTGAGCACGGTCGATCGACGACATATGCTTGTCTCGTCCAAGCCCATATCTTGTAAAGCATGTAGGAACAGTACATTAGTGGACGACCCATTATCGATTAAAATTCTTATTACCAAAACATTAGAAGTTCTTAAGAGATAGGACGAGAGCGTCATGGTGAGGGTTGACGAACCTCGTGACTTCGTTGTCTACGAAGCTGGTGATCTGATCAGTACAAGCTAGTAGTGGAGCTTCGGTTGAGTGTGTTGCAAGGTTGTGAGCTATCTTTGCGCTCCTTTTGGCTGCTGAGTGGCTGATGATGGGCCTAAAAAGTTTCCTAAATAGGTCTACACCCGCAAGTATACGGGCGTCAAGTAATAATTCCGGTAAGACCGGGTCGATCCGCAGAGACTAGTCAAACCTATTCTAAGACTTGGAAGTATGACGATTTTTCTTTTTAAAATTGAATTTTTGGAATAAAATACTAAAACAAATGATAAAGATGAACTCAAATGGGGGGAGATGACCTAGGGTTTTTGGAATCCACCGAATAACTCACTTTTAAGCACATGAAATCAACTGACTAACTCTCTCGTTTTATAACTCAGAATTTCGGATAATGAACTATCCTAATTCCGGGAGATGTTTTCGATAAAATCGGTTTTTAACTCATGAAATTGTAATTGTCTTATTTAAAAAATGGATTTCTAAACTACTATCTATTAATCAATAATATGTACCATCAAAGGATTTGACCTAAGCACGATACATCAAACCTAAAATAAGCATAGATAGTGAAAAGATAATCGACTTGACAAATTAAAACAATTTAAACATTACATCACATTCAAAGAATTTACCAAATAACTTGTGTTTCTAAAAGCTCGAATATGGTTTCATCATCAACCCTAGATTGAGAGAGTTAGCTATTCATGAAATTAAACTAATAAGTATGAAGAATTAAGAGAAAAGAGGAAAAAAGATTTAACTTTTCTTGCTGATTTTCTCTGTTGCAGTCAAACGCGCCCCTAAGGAAATCGGTTTTCTCGTCTTCTAGGAAATAATTTCTCTGTGGGAAAATAATTTTCCCACCAGTTTTCTCGCCTTCCTCAACTGACTTTTCTCTCTCCACTGTTTGTTTTCTCTCTTTCTAACTCTCTGTTTCTTTATTTCTCTCACAAAGATAAAGAGAATCAGAAGAAAAGAAAAAGATGAATAAATCAATGAGATAATTTTGTTTTGATTTCTGTTCAACCTGAAAACTTATAGCTCTCTGTTTTTACTCTTTCTCTCACTACAAGTCACTCTTTCTCTCTATTCTATTTGTTAACTTTCTCTCACAAAAAGAACAACATAGAGAAATACAGAAAAGAAGATGAAAAGCAAACTCTATCTCTCTCTTTCTAAATGTTCAATGAAGCTCTGAGAGGAAGAAATGATTCAAGGAGAAAGCTCCCTGTTTTACTGCCCAAAGATGAGATAAGATGTCCTGATGACGAGCTCCCTGTTTTATAGAGGTAGAGGAAGAAAAACCGAAAATTCCCATATCAGTGGTTGTCTCTCTCTGTTTAAATTTCTAGAGACAGAAAATATCTTCCCTCTCTCTCTAGATTTATCCGACCAGTCTCCACTCTCTCTCCCAAATAAATCTCAATCAAATCCCTCCTTGTAGTTAATATCTTGCCTCTGATTTCATATCTGTAAAATTAACATAATCGAATCCCAATCGAGAAGTTCTCTCTGTCCTTCCCAAAACCGAATCCAGCAATCTTCCTTTCTTTAAATCAACATCCCCAGCAAAATCTTTCCCTTTTGTAGATAACAAATCTCCTCACTGAATATCCCTCTTTCCTTCTCACGGTCTTTTTCAATATCTCTAATCTTCTTTACTTCCATTTTCGTTCTCTCTCTCTACGGTATTTTCTGTTTTAATAGAAGAAGGTCAAAGAAAGAGGAAGAATAACATTTCCCTTAAAACTTGGGAATAAATGACCAACCGGGTAAAGCCATAACAGATGACCGTGTGAGCTGTCAAGAGGGACTGTTTTGTTGTGTCACGGACCAGCGAAACAAGATGAAACAAGCTCAAAAGATGACGCCACGTGTTGAGCTATTGAAACCAGCCACTGGATCCTCGCGGGAGCATCGAAGTATCTTTCTTCCAGCGCACTGTAGCGCAAATTCTTTAAAATCCCGTGTTGGATCCCCGAAAATAGTCTGTGCGCCCACCAGAATGACCGAAGACAGCCCGAAAATATCCAGACGCACCACGTTCTACCATTACCTTTGCGCCACATGTCGTCTAATAACTGTTGGTCAATGCCTTTGACTCCAACTTTGACTACCTATAAGTTTATCATCCGAACTCCGATTGGACCTTTGTTTTCACCACGGACTCGTCTTGAACTCTACTTTTCACCTGATCATCAATGTTGGTCGAAATACCAGAATCAACCAATGAACATAATGCCCCTCATGTGTGTCTTTCTCTCGATCTTAACTATTTTTTTTCGCCAAACTTTGTAAAAGGCACCTGAGAAAGAAAATCAAACAAATTATCAGAGTAACCGCTCGAACTGGACTAACTAACCCGAATTAAGAGATTTAGATGGGACATTTTCATGTCTCATAAGCTGACTCCGCTTACTTCCGAACTTCAAGTGATCATCAAGCATACCCTTGTAGGGATTGGCTGCTCTAGCTCCTACGGTTGTTCATCCCTAAGCGCTAGCGTCTTCTTTCCTTTGTTTGTCAGCAGGTTCGTGAGGTGTCCTCTTTTCAAGAGCTCCGCCACTTCCAGCCTTATACAATCTCCAGTGCTATGTCCGTCATCTGAATGAAACTCACACCACTTGGAGTTGTCCCTTTTATCGCTTGGAGTTTTGATCTTACCGGGCTACCTCACTGTGTTGTCCATACCCTTCATCACGGCTATGACCTCCCTCGGTTCTAGATAAAGGTTGTACTTTGGGAGTCTTGCCCTGGGAAGCGCAGAGATCCTCTCATTAGGTTGTCTGGATGAAGGATCTAGAGGTTTTTTGTTCTCCCTCAGATTTGGGCGCCTTGGTGAGTAAGGGTCGATGTTGCTTCTGTGTTCTGGCCTTCGGTCAGGTCTCCTGGATCGACGGTCCCTCATTTGACCGTCACACGAGTATCCCTTATTTTTGTGGGTGATGAGACATGAAAATGTCCCATCTGGATCTCTTAATTTGGACTAGTTAGTCTATTTCGAGCAGTTACTCAGGTGAATTGTCTCTTTCTTTTACTCAGGTGTCTTTTACAGAGTTCATAGGAAAAATAGATAAAATCGAGAGAAAGACATACTAAGGGCGTTTAGGTCATCTGGCGATGAGGGTAGTCTTGTAATTTTGGTCAAAGTTGATACTCCGATGAAAACTAGTGTCCAATACGAACCCAACGACGAAAACAGAAGCCAAATCGATGTCCGGATGAGACAGGTCAAAGTTCACGTCAAAACCAAGTCAACATGGATCTTTTAGTGACATGTGGCGCAGATCAGGATCGTTAGTATCAAAATTTCGTTACAATGGTGGGCACGAGAGGGACACTGTCGGGATCCAATCCAGGCTCTGATTCATGTGATTCAATACACAGTACTATGGTCCGGACCCAGATCCGATGATCCTATTTAGACACGGTTACAACCCGTACTATCAAACGACTTGTGTTTGCGCGTTCCACTGTTGTTCTTTATCCCGCGTCACGCCATATCATGCTCTTTAGTTGGACAACGTCAAATCACCAACTGTTGGACGGTGATTGCTGGTCAATTTTCAAATGAGAAACCGAGATTGGGTGATTTCCCAAATTAATCGGAAGCCCCCATTCTTTCTTTTTGTTTCCCATACAAAAATGGAAATCCATAGAGAAGGAAAGGGATCGACTGGATAATATACGGTAAAGAAATAGGATTTGGATGGAGAATTCTAGTGAGAGAAATGGATAAATTCTATATAATCAAACCAAGAGAAATCTACAGAGAGAGAGCTGAAGATAGAAAGATGGAGATGATTGGGATGATTTGATTCGAGTTATAATAAAAAGAGAAGTAGATTTCGATTGCATATAGTGTAATGAGTGAGACAGAGCTCGGTTGGATGGAGATCTTAGGGAAAGGTACATATTTTCTAGGATCTTCTTGGTGGAACAGAAATCATGAAATAGCTGAAACAGAGATTGTGAAAGATTCATGAAGAGATTTACAGTAGAGAGAGAAAGTAATTAAGGGGGAGACAGGATCTTGAAACCAAAACTTTCTCTCTATTGGCGCTTAAATTTTGGGTAAACATTCTATTTCTTTATCTCTCTCTCATCTCTATCTGCTCTGGGAAAATGGAAACAGTAGAGAGGTATTGATGGAGAAAATCATCTCTTTATCTTGCTACTAATTATAGAGAAGATTGAAATGTAGAGGAGAGATTTGGAAATCTTTACTAGAACAGAAAGCTGGAAACATAGAGATTTCAAAGGGGACCGACAATTACTTTCTTCTTCTTCTACCTCTATATATAATGGAAACAAAGAACAGTGACGGGGAGCTTCCTTTTGGCCGAACATGGAGCTCAACTGGGATATTTTTCCTGGTTCTCGTCTCTGAGCATTAACGATAAACTTTATAGAGAGAAGAAGAACTGGAACAGAACATATACAAGAGAGAGAGGGAGCTTCTGCTTTGTTATTGAGTAGAGAGGGATAGAGTGAGTTTGTGAGAGACTTTCATTCATCCTCACTTAGTCTCAGAGGATCGACCTCGGTCTTACAGAGTTTTACTACTTGACGCCCGTATACTTGCGGGTGGAGACCTTTTTAGGGTAACCTTTTAGGCCCATCAGTGGGTCTTGTTTTCTTCCCACCTTATCTCTAACCAAGCTCTGCACAGTACATCGTCGAGGGTCGTACTGTTGAACTTGGTCAGTTCTTTGTACAACTCTCTATTATAAAGGAGCCCCTTCCTAAAGGCATCCACAACTGTCTCGGTGTTGCAGTATGGGATTGACACCTTCTCCTTGTTGAATCTTCCCACGTACTCTCTAAGAGGTTAGTCTGTCAACAAAGGTGTCAGGTAGTTGTGCGAGAGATGAAATATAGTTTTTAGGAAGATTAATATACCACTGTAAGGCTGGGCCAACGAGGCTAGATCCAAAGCTCTTACATATGCAGGCCTCTCTTAGGTCTCTCGATATAGCAGCAGTAAACATATGTTGCTTATAAGAAGCAATATGGCCAGCTGGGTCAGACGTACCATCGTACATCTTCATATTTGGGAAGGTGAACTTCCTGGGCATCTCAACTAAAGCAATGGCATCTACGAAGGGTGATGTTGATGCCAAAAAATAGCCTTCCATTATATCATCATGAAACAAAGGGACTTGATGCCCGACAACGTCCGTTAAGGTTAAATATTCTGTTAGATTGAGTACGGCTCTGAATTCCTGCTCCTGCTCCTCCTTCAGCTCTAGTTCCTTGTTCCTACTCCTCAGTTCCTGGGGAAAAAACCTGCAAAGGGTTCGAAAACCGCTCTGATGCTCAAGACAGATAGGTTACTCTTTGTAGTAAAAGAACGAATATTAATTGATCATTTTGGGGGAGAGTTATGGAAACTCTATAGTAATGGGGGGGTCTCTCTGGTTGGAGAAACCATGGTGTGTCAGTGAGTCGAGTGGGTGAAGCTTGTAGCCTGTAGAGGACGATGGGGGGCCTTTTATAGGCTTAGGTAGACCGACTATGAGTAGATGGTCGAGTTTGGGCGATGATGATCCACCGTTAAGGAGGTTTCCCACTATTCGTGGTTAGGGATTTCCTTTGTAGTCATCTCGTATCTAGGATAAATAGAAGTTCCTAAGTTCAAGGATCCTTCGTAGATATCCTGCCGAGGTGATAGATCTTCTGGGAGATGTTTCCTCCGTGGGACTCTTGAAGGCCAAATTTGCTTAAACACTCAAGATCTGTGGCCGACTCAGATCTGTAGGGAGATTTCGGGATTGAGTCGGTAAGCATGCAGCGCATTCCTGCCCTCCCAGGTTAGGGTGTGAGGCAGTGGCCTAGCTTGCCTGGACATCCCTCATTTCTTTGGAGATCTCAAAGGAGATCTTTTGTGCCGGGGGCGAAACAGGGCAGTTACTTCGAGCTGGCCTCCCAGTTAGGGGTGTAGGTAGCGAAGTGTTAGGGGTTTAGCCGTTCTGTTTACCTTAAGCCGGGTTGACCTGTTGGACTTCAGGTCCGTGTTTGACTCCTTGATGTCAGTCAACGTCTGGAGAATTTATGCATCATCATGAGTCCCACCACTCCTTAGTCGAAAGTAGAGAGACTGAGGAGTAGAAGTAACTCTCGGTTCTGGTCGCTATGTATCTTAAATGACACTAAAGACAAGGGGTATATTTGGACCAGAGTTGTTTCTTGAAGCTCAGTCATTTTCTTGGGTCTTTCTAGGCTCTGCATTCGGAGCTGATCCTGGACGAACTGTTGATGAAGTTTTTCTTCCGTAACTGCGCTGGAAACGTGTCGTTTGTCAAGGTTTTCTTAGCAGGGGCCAATGGGGCAGTGGTTCGTTGAGTTTGTGCACACGTATCATTGTCTACGTGACACGTTTCGTTTTCTGCCTGTAGAGATTGATTCCCTCTTCCATCCGTGACGTCATGGATCCGATCTTCTGATCACGCGTTTTCGGCGTTGATCTTTTGGGTAACTACTCACGATACCTTTTATTGTCATAGGTGGGCACGTGGCGTTTCGCGACTGAAGACATGAGCGAGCTCTGTAGGGTCTCATTAATTCCCTCTGACTTGGTCAGTCTTGAGTCGCGCTTTGACACCTAGACATTATTACTTGATGCGTTACCGAGGCTACTTTTTTCTTCCTTTCATTTAATTTTCTCTTTATCTGTTGCGAGGACTTCTTAATCTACTTCTTCTACTATAAATTGCCTCCATTGGCGTTTTAGTTTTCTTCAACACTTCACTTTTTCTCTAATATTTTTTCCTTCAATTATTTTTTCAATATTTTCTTTGCTCCTATTTCGGCTCAGGAAATTGAAGATGTGGTCCCTGTTAGAGTTCATACTTGGTATCTTTTTGTTAGATGTTTTTCCGATGATGGTGACGGCTAAAAGTGCGGTTTCCAACAGCGGGGACGGCTACCCAGGGTGCCAAATTGCCTCTGATCCACAGGATATGGGTGATCCAGATGCCGATTGGGGGTCTGCCACCCAAAGTTGGACGATTTGGGTGGTGGAGAATTCTTTCCTAGGGTTGTCTTCTTCCGGGGCTCTTCTCTTTGAAGGTCTTCTTCGGCCTCGGGCGATTTTGCTTGCTTTTTTAAGTCGTCCCCTGCGGTTTGGGTTCCTCCATTTTCCATTTTTTGTTCTGTTTCCCCCTTTCTCTTTAGTTGAAACTTGTCGAGGTTTGCTGACCTATTCCTTTTCTTTTCCGCAATTTCTTCTGTAATAGACCTGAATGGTCACACTTTTCTTGATGTCTTGTAATTGCAATTTCTTCCGTAGTAGATTTGTCTGATGATGAATAAAATTGTCGTTGATCTCCTTTTATCGTTTGGTGTTTTATAACTATTAATCCTCCCTTCGTGGAGTTTTACCGACTTTCCTCTTAAATTTACTGCCTCGTTGGCGTTTGGTTGTTCCGTCTTTTCATTGTCTGGCTTTATAAATTGCTCGTGAGAGGAAGAGAGAAGCTTTGTCTTTCACTATGGCTCGCCTGACGGTTTGTGGGTCCTGGTGGTAATGTCTGGATTGCCTTCTTCATAACCCTCAATGATGATGATGCTACCATTGAACATCTTTTCGCAGAGGTTGAAGGCGAGGGTTTTAGCAACACACTTCGTCCCCATGACTTGCTTGACGAAGATAATCTTATTGCTCTGCTTTCTGCTACTCCTCTTTACCCACTGGTCTACTCGTTGACGAGGGTTACGGATAATTCTCTACCGGTGTTATTTTCATCGGTAGGTTTTCTGGTTCGTCGTCCAGGCGGTGATCGACTGCTGGCCGTTTTTAGTAAAGCCTCGGTTAACGTGATTGATCCTCCAACTACTCCTCCTTCTATTTCTCCCTCTTCTTCTAACATGTAGTGGTCATGATTTTAAGTTACTTATCTTTTGTTTCTTCTTTTTGCTGTGAATGGAAACTTATATTTCTGTTGGTTGATCTCTATCTTTCGTTAATTTGTTGTTCCTTCCTTCCTTTCCTGCAAGCGCATGAAAACATTGGGCAAACATAACATATTATCGTTAGTGTAATTCTGGGCTTACTAATGAAACTTTCCTAACTTACTACGCATGCTCCATATGACCGTCTCTGCAAGGTAACAAGGAAAGTTAGACCTATTCTATCATGCCCTAGTTTACTAACTCCTTCTACAAAATAAAACTTAGATTAGCCCTTTATGATAGATTTTTGACAGCTTCGAAGTTTAACTAGGGTTTCCCCCTGGCCCCTGGTCGTTGCTTTCGCTATCAGGGTTATTTCGTCGACTTGAGCTCGACTAGTTTAGGTAGGACTTCTCCTTAGGGCCCCTGGTCTTTACTTTCGCTACCAAGGGTGTTTCATCGGCTTGAGCACGACTATTTTAACAAGGACTACTCCCTAGGGCTCGTGGTCGTTGCTTTCGCTACCAGGGTTGTTTCGTCGGCTTAGACACGACTAGTTTAACTAGGACTTCTCCTTAGGGCCCCTAGTCGTGGCCTTCGATACCAGGGCTATCCGTTTTTCCTCAGCAAAGTAAGTTTAACTAGGACTCCTCCTTAGAGCCCCTGGTTATTGCTTTCGCTACTAAGGTTATCCGTTTTACCTCAGCAAAGTAAGTTTAACTAGGACTTCTCCTTAGGCCCCACTGATCATTGGTTTCGCTACCAGGGCTATCCGTTTCGCCGAAGCAACGTAAGTTTAACTAGGACTTCTCTTTAGGGCCCATGGTCAATGCTTTCGCTACCAGGGCTATCCGTTTCGCCGAAGCAAAGTAAGTTTAACTAGGACTTCTCCTTAGGGCCCATGGTCAATGCTTTCGCTACCAGGGCTATCCGTTTCGCCGAAGCAAAGTAAGTTTAACTAGGACTCTTCCTTAGGGCTCTTGGACGTTGCTTTCGCTACCAAGGCTGTTTCGTCGGGTTAGACACGACTTGTTTAACTAGGACTTCTCCTTAGGGCCCCTGGTCGTGGCCTTCGCTACCAGGGCTATTTGTTTTGCCTCAGCAAAGTAAGTTTAACGAGGACTCATCCTTGGTTCCCCTGGTCGTTGCTTTCGCTACCAGGGCTATCCGTATTGCCTCAACAAAGTAAGTTTAACTAGGACTCCTCCTTAGGGCCCCTGGTCGTTGTTTTCGCTACCAGAGCTATCCGTTTTGCCTCAGCAAAGTAAGTTTAATTAGGACTCCTCCTTAGGCCCCCTTGTCGTTGCTTTCGCTACGTGATGCACCCGAAAAGGTTGCACACCCAAACGGAGGTATCAAGTAGTAATCCGGCAAAGCCAGGATCGACCCAAGGATAGGAAGGTAGTTTAGATATCGAAGGGTCTTATTCGTAGGTTTAAGTATTACTAGCTAACTTAGACTAAGACGAAAAGGGAAACAAAGGTAAATGAGGAGTTTTATAATCGAATAAGTAACAAAAGAAGAAAACGAGTAAAATAATTATCAATGTAAACAGGCGAGAGAGATTCGAGAGAGGAGTTGAAGGAACAAAAGTAGGGAGGCAACAAATAAGTGAGAGAAGTGTCGAGGTCCGGAAATCCGCTGTGGTGAACCTACAACTATTTACGGTCTAATCGAATGTATTGATACAAACTTAGTCTCGATTCCTACGGTGGATGTTCAAAAGCACTACGTATGTCCGAAGATAATACTTAGTCAAACAAACTTCCTAAATGATTAAAACCGAATCATCGAAAATGTCGTCTAGCCGCCTAACTATGTGAAGTGCATGACAAGACACATGAAATTTGGATCTAGACTACGATCGATATCGATCACTTTGCCTAATCGATTATCTATGCGAAGTACTTGATAAGACACATGAAAAACGATTGAAACAAGTAATCAAAATAAGAAAACACCAATTTATTGTCAAAACATTAAATCATCACATAGATAATCACAAATTCATCACATTTCATCTCATTAACGACACACTTGATTTAGCTAACATGGTGAATAAGTAATAAATGAAAAGAAGATGATGAGATATCCCCCTTTTCCAATGTGGTTCAAGGCTAGGTTCGTCGGAAAATTTGAGTAGTTAAGGTGCAGCCGAACTCCCTGTAGCAAAAATCAGGGTTCCCCATAGTAATCATCATCATGTTCTTAGTTTATAACCAACCACCATTAAAGCTTCACCAAGCTTTCTCCCTTTAAACATTTCCAACCCAAAATCAAATCAAACACAATGGAAAGAAAGACCATTGCATGGGAAGTAAAAACCCTATGGTTTTCAACCAAAATGATGGCCGGAAAGTTCTTGAAAAGTCCGGCCAAGATATGACGAAATCCGGCCAAAATTCATGAAGATCCGCCCAGATTCGCGCGTCCCTAGTGCATCCCGTATGCATCTGAGTTGCTGGTGCATCCCGAGTCACCTATGTGCCGGCCAAAGAGAAATCCCGAGCAGCCCTCCAGTGCTTGAAGGTGGTAACCCGAGCTGCTCAAAGAACTCCCGAGCTGCTGTCCGGCCGTTCCAAGCTGTTGCTGCTGTGCGTGTAATCCGAGCTGGAGCTGTTGTTCCGAGCTATCAATGGCCGTCCCGAGCGTGTCTTCTTGAAGTCCCGAGCTGGTATGCAGCCTCCTTGGTTGTCCCTCGATTTTTCCGGCCAAGCTTTGGCCGGCCTTAGTGTTGGCCGCCGGCCTAGCTTGGCCGGTTCCTTCTCTTCTCTTTCTCTCTCTCTAGCTCTAGAAGCTTGTTGATGAAGAACCCTCAAGAACCTTAGCCTTTTTCTCTCTCTCTTTAGCTAAGGAAGAAGATGATGAATAGTTGATTCCTCCCTTTGACCCCTTTTTCTCACTTGTGTATACACAACCCTAGACTTAGTCAAACTTGACTAAGTCTTACACCATTTTGACTTGGACCAAAGAGAGGGTGCTCATAAATTTCTCTTTATCTTGTTCTTCTTATTTTCTTTTGTGGGCTTGATTTGGACTTGGGCTTTGCTTCAGAAACAAGGAGGGTGCCTCCATACTTGATCTCTACAAATCTAATTTCAAGAGACGACTTTTGCTTCCATCTTCTATAATTTCTCCGCCGAACTCCGATTCGACTTCCGTTTTCACCGTCGGACTCGTCACTGACTCCTCTTGTCATTTGATTTGCTTGAAATTTTTTTCTCTCGTTTTGTGCACATGAAATGATAGTGACAATTCGCTCCCTTTATTCCGATTTACATGTTTATCTCCAAATATGATACCTAACAAGAAAAGTACATAAAATATTATTTATAATACTCAAAAGGGACTAACTCATCGAAGTTAAGTGACCTAAATGTGGCATTTTCACGTCACATCACTACCTGGGCTATCCGTTTCGCCGAAGCAAAGTAAGTTTAACTAGGACTTCTCTTTAGGACCCCTGGTCAATGCTTTCTCTACCAGGGCTATCTGTTTCGCCGAAGCAAAGTAACTTTAACTTGGACTCTTCCTTAGGGCCCTGGTTGTTGCATTCGCTACCAAGGCTATCCATTTTGCTGAACCAAAGTAAGTTTAACTACGACTCTTCCTTAGGGCCCCTGGTCGTTGCTTTCGCTACCAGGGCTATCCGTTTTGCCGAAGCAAAGAAAATTTAACTAGGACTCCTCCTTAGGGCCCCGGGTCGTTGCTTTCGCTACCAGGGCTATCCGTTTTGCCGAAGCAAAGTAACTTTAACTTGGACTCTTCCTTAGGGCCAGGGTTGTTGCATTCGCTACCAAGGCTATCCATTTTGCTGAACCAAAGTAAGTTTAACTACGACTCTTCCTTAGGGCCCCTGGTCGTTGCTTTCGCTACCAGGGCTATCCGTTTTGCCGAAGCAAAGAAAATTTAACTATGACTCCTCCTTAGGGCCCCGGGTCGTTGCTTTCGCTACCAGGGCTATCCGTTTTGCCGAAGCAAAGTAAGTTTAACTCGGACTCCTTTTTAGGGCCCCTGGTCGTTGCTTTCGCTACCTGAGATATCCGTTTTGCCGAAGCAAAGTAAGTTTCACTAGGACTCTTTCTTAGGCCCCCTGGTCGTTGCTTTCGCTACCAGTGTTGTTTCGTCAGTTGGAGTACGACTAATATTTCCATGACTTTTCCTTTGTATAATACTTGTTTGAAAAAAGTATTATTTATTAATAAAATACTGCGGCTCGTAGCGCTATACTGCAGCCTATTGGCTTTATTATAGTAAAGAAATTGAAAAGAACTAGTTGTAAAAGTTATTCGTTGTACCTGGACGATCTCTATCGTATTCTTGCATGTTTCTCGTGGAGTCGTCGCAAAAGACTCCTTCCTCTTCAGCTATGATTGGGGCGACTATCTCTTTTCGGCAGCTCCTGGTCGAAATTAGATAGCACTCTCGGGACGTCTCTTGGTCTCCCCAGACTGTTCCCACCAGACTCTTTCCCGGGACCGAGAATTTCATCATCAGGTGGTTCATTGAGACAATGGCCATAGATTCTCTTAGGGGGGTTCTTCCTAAGATGATATTGTAAGCATATAGCTTGTCGACTATGGAAAATTCAGCATCATGGCTTTCTTCGTCACTCCGTCTCCAATCGAGATAGGTAACGACGCGATCCCGTCAGTCTCGACTTTGTTGTCACTGAATCCTGTCAAACGAGACTTATAAGGATTGAGGTATTGAAGACTTACACCGAGTTTTTGGAAGCATGTCATGCTCATGACTTCGGTTGAACATCCTGTTGCTGATGTCAAAAAATGGTTTTCCGTTATATCAGCATGAAACAGGGAGTTGATGCATGATAGCCTCCGCTATGGTCGAATATTCTGTTATGTTAAGTTAGATTCCGCAGAGTGTTCCTGCTCCAGCTCTGGTTCTTTGTTTCTTTACTCCTTCCCCTCGCTCCTTGCTTCTGCTCCTTGCTCCTGCTTCTTGCTCCTGTTCCTTGCTCCTTACTCCTGTTCCTGTTCGTCTATTCCCAGAGGGGGGAAAACCTGCAAAGGGTTCGAAAACCGCTCTGACTCTCAAGACAGTCAGGGTGCTCTTTGTAGTAAAAGAATGAATATTGATCAATTCTTTTAGGGGCGAGTTATGGGGAAACAGAGTTTCTTGTGACCTTTTAGGGTTCACAGAGTGTGTCTTTTTAAGGACGATTTGGGAGCCTCTTATAGGCTTTAGAGGCGGCGGTGATTGCCGTGGAGGGAAGTTTTTCCTTTGTGTTTATCTCGTATCCAGGATAAATGAAAGTTCCTAAGTTCAAGGATCTTTCATCGATATCCTGCCGATGTGATAGATCTTTTGGGAGACGTTTCCTCCCTTAGACGCATGAAGTCCAAACTTGCTTAAACACATAGAGATTTGTAACCGACTGAGATCTTTGTAGATATTCTAGGATTAAGTCGGTAGGTTGCCAGTGCACTTTTTCCTTCCCAGTTCAGGGCGTAAGACATCGACCGAACCTACGTGGACCCCCCTCATTCCTTTAGAAACCCCAGGGCTGATCTGTTCATGCCAAGGGCGGTACAAGGGTTGTTTCCTCTAGCCGACCTCCTAGTTAGGGGAGTATGTGCCGGATGGTCAAGGGTTCAGCTGACCTGTTGCCTTAAGCCGGGTTAACCCAATGGACTTCAGGTTTGATCTTGACTCTTCAGATGTTGGTCAATGTTTGGACATTATATGCATCATCACCTGTGTCGACAAAAATGCGCCCAATGTTCCAGTTAGCCACCACTGATGTTATTATCAATGGGTCGGTATGGAGGGTGATTACCCCTATCAGATTATCGTCCGTGAAGATTATTGATGGTGCTTCCACTCTAGGCTTAATGAATAGGGTCGGCGGTGTTTTAGCGGTGTTGGCATATCGGCGTTGTTCACCTTTGGTGTTTTTGCTAAGAGTTGGTCCTCCAGAAATGGTGCTAATATTGCCTATTATTCCCCGAGGCTCCTCTAGCTCCTTAGTTGCCTTTTTAGCGGACGTAGAGTGAGTGTTGGTGTCCAGACCTGACCCCACTCTTCCTTTATTAGCGGGCCTTTTATTTCTGTATTCAGAGGGTTGCTGCTTTTTCTTGTAGTCGTAGGGTCGTTGGTCCTTCTTGATGTACCTATCGAGCTCTCCTTTCCTTAAGAGCTCCTCTATCGAGGTTTTCAGTTCTCTAACCACACCCTCGGTGGAAAGCGCATCAGGCCGTCATGTCCCGTGGACCGAATTCTTCCTTGTCATCATTAGGCTTGGGTAACTGTACTTTCTCCTTCTAGATGAGGATTTCTAAAATTTCCTCCCTACTCTTTGTTAGACGAGTGAATGCGGAGAAATCGAGCCTCCCTCGCCTACTCTGGTTGGGCTCTCTAAGGGGGCCTTGCTTCTTCACGTTCCTTTCTTCTAGGTGGTTTTCCTTCGTACGGGATGTTTGCCACCTCCTTCATCCTTAGGTAATTTTCTTCCTTCCTTATGAACGGCTGAACTCTTTCTATCAGGTCTCCAAGCGCTTCAGGTTCTTTGCTCGAGATGTCACGTATGATGTCATCCTGCTTGAGACATCTTTTCAAAGCAGAGAACGTGACCTTTTGTTTGAGGTCAGGGATCTGTACCATGAGATTGCGGAATCTCTGCTAGTAATCCGCAAGAGGCTCGCCTTTTCTTTGGACGATGTTAAAGAGGTCGTCTTTCTTTTAATCGTAGTGCTACCTCGGAAAGCATCGCAGAAGGCATGCGCTAGCTCCTCGAATGACTTTTTGGAACCAGGAGCCAATGCCTGGTACCATGCATGTGTCGGCTCTTTCAAAATTGTGGCGAAAACCACACACCATACGCTTCGGTTGGTCATATGGAGATCCATCATCTCGGCATAGTTGTTGACAAATACCAATAGATCTTTCCGGCCATGATAGTGCTCGAGCGTAGGGCACTTGAAGTTTTTTTTTGGGGGGGGGGGGGGGGGGGAGGGTTGGTGGATGATGGGCCTAGAAAGCTTCCTAAATAGGTCTACACCCGCAAGTGCACGGGTGTCAAGTTGTAATTTCCCGGTAAGACGGGATCGATCCACAGAGACTTAATCAAATTGAATTTTTACCTTAAAACTATTAAGATTTCAAAAGAGGATTGATGGTAAAATGATTCAAATATAAAATTGACAAATACACTTAAATAATTATTAACTTGATACTCAAAAAATGGGAAAACCTAGGGTTCTCGAATCCATCCTCCTAACAATTCTAAAGACGATTTACTTGGATTGGTCAACGAAATCTTTATGTTACTTGGATTCTAGAACATAAATGGTCTAAAATACGGAAAATGTTGTCATTAAAAGAAATAAAACTTATTAATAAATCGTATCGATAAAATTAATTATGATGAACTTCATCTAAAACCCTAGATAGAAAAGTTAGTTACTCATGACAATTATGATAAAAATCTGAAAATAAAGTAAGAAGTAAATAGGGGAGAAATCAGAACTTTTTCTCGTTGGAAATGGTTTCCTTCTGATTTTCCCGTCTAGCAGCCAAACGCGCCCTAAGGGAACACGATTTTCTCGTCTTCTCGGAAACAATTACTTTGTGGGAAAATTATATTCCCACGGGTTTTCTCGTCTTCCCCACTTAAATTTTCTCTCTAACTTTCTGTAATCTCTCTCTCTTTCTAATACAATCCTTCCTTTCTCTCTTTATATCTAAAATAACTGAAAGGAATAAAATTATCTTAATGGAATCGATCAAAAACGAATTTATAATATTAATAAATAACTCTGTATTTCTCTCTCTGTCTCTCTCTCTAATTCTGTAATTTCTCTCTCTACAATCTCTCTCTCTCACAAAGAAGAAGAAAAAAGAAAATTCAAGAAAAAAGGAGCGATGATGATGATCTTTTGTTCAAAACTGAGACATAGGTGCTGTTTGTTTTTTTTTGGGTCCGAATCTGAACTGGCTGAATCTGAATTGGCTGAATTGAGTTGGCTGAATCTGAAATGACTGAGTTATACTACAATTTGGATGTTTGTTTTTTAAGTCTGAATTACAAAATCTGACTTAAGATTATGACATTTATACCCCTGTTTCACAATCTAAACAAACATAGCCTAAAGCCTAAACCCTAATTGCTCAATTCTCATTTGAGTGAAATAAAAGAGAAAATCAAAACCTAAACGGCTAAACCTAATCGCCATTTCTCTCTCTACCGTCTCTCTCCCAGCCTCTCTCTCTAACGGATGGAGCTCCGGCTATGGAGCTCTCTCCCTCGGCAAGTGAAACCCCTCTCTCTCTAACCGATCTTCAGGCTCTTTTCTCTTGATTCGCGAGTGAAACCCTCTCTCTAAATACCAAGTCAAAGAAAGATCCGTCCTCATCTACCTCTTCAACACCCATTTCATGAACAGTTTGGGTGGTGGTGGTGGTGCTTAAATGATCATCAACAATGGTGGAAACACATCCAGCAGCACCTGTACCAACTCGCCAGTATATGAGTAAATCAAAAGCTTTCATGGTTAAAAGAGACAGTGCAGTAAGTTTAGGATATTGGGTTGGTTGAGAAGAAGAGGTATGAAGCTTTTTTCTAGGGTTAACTTGTTGAAGTGAGAAAAGGGGTGAAATGGAAAATTGAAAAGTTAAAAAGAAGGAAGGAGAGTCTTGTTCCTGTCTCGGTAGTTTTTTCAGGTGGGGGCTTGTTCCGGTGGTGGTGGTGGTGGCTTGTTCCGGTGGTGGTGGTGGCTGTAAAATGTTTGGGTATATGAGAATATTTATATTTTTTGGGGCTATTAGTGTCATTTAACTTATTTCAGATTTGGGTCTCTATATTCAGACTTGTTTTGAGGTCTGAAAAATGTGAGTTACTTTTCAGCTTATTCAGACATTTACACCATTCAGCCAATGTTTCAGATTTTGTAAATAAGAAAAACAAACACCTTAAATCTAAATTGATCCCAATTCAGATTTCAGATCTGAATTTTTTCAAAAAACAAACAGCACCTTAGATGATAATGGCTCTCCCTGTTTTCTGTTCTCTAAACCGTGATGTCTCTCGAGCACTCTGTTTCTATTATGTTATATAAACCCGAAAAGGTCAAATCATATCTCGCCCAAAACCAACTCGCCAAATCTCTCTCTATCCCTTCCTTCTTTCTGTTTCAATTTTGAGAAGATAAAGGAGAGAGAATTCACGTACTGATGGGTGAATAAGCTGAGTTATTCAGTGCTTCGCGAGATATCCAAGTAAGTTGCAAAGGAGGCCAAGATAAAGCCACGTGTGTTCATACCACTTCAGCTGTTAGATCAATGAGGGTACGTGAATTACCTTGTACTGCAATACATGGGATCAGAGCCTCAAGAGATCTCGTGACCTTTTCAACGCAGCCGTTAGAGGACAAAACTTTGCTGCTGGTTGGTTGCATCGAAATTAGACGAAACATACGTCCATTAGTTGGATCCCAGGTCACTCACGTTCGGACAGTTAGATCCTTGCACAGAGCGCTGAAGCTGTGACATGTAAAAAACGGAACCATTTCACCAAAAAACCTACATCTGTCGTCTTGCTATGCCCGATTTCATACCGAAATATTAAAATTTATGTTCTGGATTCGCGCCACGTGTTCAGAAGGATTTGATTTTTAACGAAACTTTGACTTGCACTCTTTTGATCATCCGGACTCCGATTTGACTTCCGTTTTCGCCACTGGATTCGTCACGGACTCTAATTTCATCCGAGCATCAAAATAGGCCACAACTAGTAGAATACCTTTACCACCAAAATAACCAAAATGCCCCTCTTTTATCTGTTTTTCAAGCTCAATTCCGTAGAAGAGACCTGGACAAAAGAAACACATAATTCATGTAGTAACTGCTCGAACTAGACTAACTAACCCGAGTTAAGAGATTCAGATGGGACATTTTCATGTCTCATCAATGGATTATTTCCCTTGCCAATAGTTTGTCTTTATCTCGTGTCCAGGTCAGTTCCGCCAACTGATGTATGAGTATCTCGCTGATGGTCGGATCATCTGTGCGTCCTTCACCGACTCCCGCGGGTTTACGAATGTATGGTCGATTTGGATCTAGCACACCGGAGTCGACTAGGATGCTTTCCATGTGTAGCTAATCGCCTCGCATGAGTTCCATAGTTCCTGACGAGAAAACATTGTGTAGCGACGAGAAGAGTCTATGGGCTCGAAGCCTGATTACCTCCCTTGTTTCCTCTGGCGTTGGTTCCTTCCTAGTCGTCTCTACCTAGCGGAGGCTTTCTTGCAATCGTTTCATCTCTTCCTCCTTTTGCAACTGATCAACCTTGACTTGCTCGAATTCAGCAATACGTACGACTGGATTAAAATGCCTGACCTAGGACCCATCGAGGGTGTGTTCGTCGGAAGACATGAACGATTACTTTTGAGAGTGATAGAGAATTCGGGTCACCGAATTGATGATATTGCTGGAGAGATGCCCTGCTTCTAGCGCCAAATGCTGATGTCAAAAAATGGCATTCCGTTATATCAACATGAAATATAGGGACTTGATGCCTGACAGTGTCGGCTAAGGTTAAATATTCTGTTAGATTGAGTATGGCTTTGAATTCCTGCTACTGTTCTTCCTTCAGCTATGATTCTTGGCTCCAGCTCCTCAATTCCTGGGGGAAGAACCTGCAAAGGGTTCGAAAACCGCTCCGACGCTCAAGACAGTCAGATTGTTCTTTGCAGTGAAAGAATGAATATTGATAGATCCTTTTTGGGGCGAGTTATGGGAACTCTGTAGTAATGGGGGGATCTCTCTGGTTGGAGAAATCATGGTGTGTCAGTGAGTCGAGTGGGTGAAGAAAGCTTGTAGCCTGTAGAGGACGATGGGGAGCCTTTTATAGGCTTAGGTAGACCGACTGTGAGTAGACGGTCGAGTTTGGGCGGTGATGATCCACCGTTTAAGGAGGTTTCCCACTGTTCATAGTTAGGGGTTTCCTTTGTAGTCATCTCGTATCTAGGATAAATAGAAGTTCCTAAGTTCAAGGATCCTTAGTAGATATCCTGCCGAGGTGATAGATCTTCTGGGAGATGTTTCCTCCCGTGGGACTCTTGAAGGCCAAACTTGCTTAAACACTCAAGATCTGTGGCCGACTGTGATATTTAGGGAGATTCCAGGATTGAGTCGATAAGCCTGCAACGCGTTCCTGCCCTCCCAGTTTAGGGTGTGAGACAGTGGCCTAGCTTGCGTGGACCCCCCTCATTCCTTTGGATATCTCATAGGAGATCCGTCTGCACCGAAGGCACAACAGGGTTGTTAGTAATTCGAGCTGGACCTCCCAGTTAGGGGTTTAGCCATTCTGTTTACCTTAAGCCGGGTTGACCTGTTGGACTTCAGGTCCGTGCTTGACTCCTTGACGTCAGTCAACGTCTGGACCATTTATGCATCATCAGGTGAGTCAGCACAACTTTGGGGCAAACTCTTTTTAAATGGAGTCGGAACCCCAGGTATGCATGTAAGTAAGGCCTCTAGTTCCGCCAACCTATTTGCCAAACTCTGCTCTACAGAATTATCATTAGGAGAGTACGGGTGTGTGGGGATGTAAGTTTCATTAGTCTGTAATATAAGTACAGTAATTAAAGATGTAACATACGTCCATTAGTTGGATCCCAGGTCACTCACGTTTGGACCGTTAGATCCTTGCACAGAGCGCTGAAGCTGTGACATGTAAAACACGGAACCATTTCACCAAAAAACCTTCAGTGCCGTCTTGCTATGCCCGATTTCATACCGCAATTTTAAAATTTCTGTTCTGGATTCGCGCCACGTGTTCAGAAGGATTTGATTTTTACCGAAACTTTGACTTGCACTCTTTTGATCATCCGAACTCCGATTTGACTTCCGTTTTGGCCACTGGATTCGTCACAGACTCTAATTTCATCCGAGCATCAAAATAGGCCACAACTAGCAGAATACCCTTACCACCAAAATAACCAAAATGCCCCTCTTTTATCTATTTTTCAAGCTCAATTCCGTAGAAGACACCTGGACAAAAGAAACACATAATTCATGAGAGTAACTGCTCGAACTAGACTAACTAACCCGAGTTAAGAGATTCAGAAGGGACATTTTCATGTCTCATCAATGGATTATTTCCCTTGCCAATAGTTTGTCTTTATCTCGTGTCCAGGTCAGTTCCGCCACCTGATGTATGAGTATCTCGCTGATGGTCGGATCATCTGTGCATCCTTCACCGACTCCCGCGGGTTTACGAATGTATGGTCGATTTGGATCTAGCACACCGGAGTCGACTAGGATGCTTTCCAGGTGTAGCTAATCGCCTCGCATGAGTTCCATAGTTCCTGACGAGAAAACAATGTCTAGCGACGAGAAGAGTCTATGGGCTCGAAGCCTGATTGCCTCCCTTGTTTCCTCTGGCGTTGGTTCCTTCATAGCCGTCTCTACCTAGCGGAGGCTTTCTTGCAATCGTTTCATCTCTTCCTCCTTTTGCAACTGATCAACCTTGACTTGCTCGATTTCAGCAATACGTACGACTAGATTAGAATGCCTGACCTAGGATCCATCGGGGGTGTGTTCGTCGGAAGACATGTCTTCTAATTGACTAAGAAAAACGATTACTTTTGAGAGTGATAGAGAATTCGGGTCACCGAATTGATGATATTGCTGGAGAGATGCCCTCCTTCCAGCGCCAAATGCTGATGTCAAAAAATGGCATTCCGTTATATCAACATGAAATATAGGGACTTGATGCCTGACAGTGTCCGCTAAGGTTAAATATTCTGTTAAATTGAGTATGGCTCTGAATTCCTGCTACTGTTCTTCCTTCAGCTATGGTTCTTTGCTCCAGCTTCTCAATTCCTGGGGGAAGAACCTGCAAAGGGTTCGAAAACCGCTCCGACGCTCAAGACAGTCAGATTGTTCTTTGCAGTAAAAAAATGAATATCGATAGATCCTTTTTGGGGCGAGTTATGGGAACTCTGTAGTAATGGGGGGATCTCTCTGGTTGGAGAAATCATGGTGTGTCAGTGAGTCGAGTGGGTGAAGAAAGCTTGTAACCTGTAGAAGACGATGGGGAGCCTTTTATAGGCTTAGGTAGACCGACTGTGAGTAGACGGTCGAGTTTGGGCGGTGATGATCCACCGTTTAAGGAGGTTTCCCACTGTTTATAGTTAGGGGTTTCCTTTGTAGTCATCTCGTATCTAGGATAAATAGAAGTTCCTAAGTTCAAGGATCCTTCGTAGATATCCTGCCGAGGTGATAGATCTTCTGGGAGATGTTTCCTCCCGTGGGACTCTTGAAGGCCAAACTTGCTTAAACACTCAAGATCTGTGGCCGACTGTGATATTTAGGGAGATTCCAGGATTGAGTCGATAAGCCTGCAACGCGTTCCTGCCCTCCTAGTTTAGGGTGTGAGACAGTGGCCTAGCTTGCGTGGACCCCCCTCATTCCTTTGGATATCTCATAGGAGATCCGTCTGCACCGAAGGCACAACAGGGTTGTTAGTAATTCGAGCTGGACCTCCCAGTTAGGGGTTTAGCCATTATGTTTACCTTAGGCCGGGTTGACCTGTTGGACTTTAGGTCCGTGCTTGACTCCTTGACGTCAGTCAACGTCTGGACAATTTATGCATCATCAGGTGAGTCAGCACAACTTTGGGGCAAACTCTTTTTAAATGGAGTCGGAACCCCAGGTATGCATGTAAGTAAGGCCTCTAGTTTCGCCAACCTATTTGCCAAACTCTGCTCTACAAAATTATCATTAGGAGAGTACGGGTGTGTGGGGATGTAAGTCCCATTAGTCTGTAATATAAGTACAGTAATTAAAGAAGGAAGGCCAGAGGAGTGAGGAGCATCCGTGGTTTGTGTTGTTGGACGTTGGTCGTCGTCCAGGTCGGGTGGAGTGACAGGTCGGCTTGAAGTGCCGCCCGCTTCTGTCCTATTTGACTATTCCAGAGTTGTCGCATGAAGGATCAGCTGGTCAAGCATGTCTCTTGCTTTAGAGGTCCTTCCAGCATGCTCTTCAAGATTTGGCTCTGTCCGCCTATGAGCAACTGGTCTTCCTTACATAAGATGAGTGAAACACTCATGTTTTGAGGAATCTCTCCAATCTTGTCTATGAGAAACATTTTTGACATTCATCACGATTGATGCACTTCTCATTTGAGGGTTATCCCGTGTATATTCTTAATAATACACTCACGTTAATTCGAATACTCCTATTCCTATAACCCATGAAACACCGCTATCTCCTCGACTCACGTGTTAGTCTTCCCAAGTCATTGTTGTCCATGCAATGACCTGGACTAAGGAGATGATAATTAAATATTTCAAGTTCACTTCATAGGGTTTCATTCATACGATCACGTATCTGACAAACCTATTCAGAATGTTATATTATTCGTGGGTTGGCGTTTAAATACTAAACCAAATTTAGACGACCGTGAAATAACTAACTTATGTCCGATAACAAGAGTTTGTAAATTTGAGCCTCTTCCGTAAAACCCTTTAACATACTCAATTTACTAGTCAAGGTTATTTCCGAAATTACCTTATGTCATGGACATTTAGTATGATTCTCATACTTTTGTTGTAGGTGACAGTTTTAGTTGACTACGGATGTAGTCCGATTAAACTATGCTTATTATCAACTAATCGAAGGTCGGTTCCTTTGATTTTCCATTGATAGTTTCTAGTAACCCTTTACTAGATTTAAGGCTTCCATTCTTTCGTTTGTAGAGTCTGCAACAATTCCCAGCTAGAACACTTTCTGCTCACTTTCCTTCCATGTCTGGAAGTTTTCATTGACATGTTCAACTTTCTCCACTCTAACTCATCCTACCAATTTTACAAGCCTTTTATGATGTGAGTTTTTGTTTTAGATTCTCTTATCTGAGTTCGGATGTTAACATCTCTCAATACTTTAGTATTCCAGATGTCTTGGGGCAAATGCTAAATCATGTCCCACATGATCGATCTTATGCGTTTTAGCATAACAATTTTCCTCTTCCGTGCTTGCTCAGCAGGGTCCCTCGACCCTGAGTTTTGCCGAGCTATACGCCATGAGTTTGGGTCGAATATCTCTTTTAGAGTCTTTCTTATGTGGACTTTTAAGAATCTCAAGTTTTTTTTTATCTTAGTCCTATCATCACTTGGTCTATCCTTATAAACCATTGATGCCCTAAGCATTTCATCCTTAATTGATTTCAGCATCCCCATGTTGTTCTCAATTCTGGTGTGTACACTGCACACCAGACCGAAAAGCTTTTGTCCCACTAACCTTCTTGAAATCCTGATATTCAAGGTTTCCTTCATTCTCTAGGAATCAAACATCTTTGATCTCCTCTTTTGAATCGAAGATTCCAACCCTAGCTTACTTCATCCCTTGGTGGATTTTCCAAAGCATGCTTGTTTACTAACTTCTAAAGTCGTCGACCTTTACGATTTTAACTTCCTTGTGTTAGTTTTGGACTTTAAACATAGATTGATACAAGATCTCGTTCATAGTCTCTTAGTATGAATCCATGATCTTAACCTTCTTACTCTAGTTTTAGGAAACTCCAAGTTTCCATCCTTCTCAGTTTTTTTCCGTAAAAACTAATTTCCGACTAATGGTTTCGCTCCATTGACCAATTATCAAGTTTCTGATTTTGACGTAAAAGGATTCCATAATGTATGTCACTCCTAGCCAATTATCGAGTTGGTTTTCGTCTCTGCGCATGTTTATATTCTTTATCTTTTATCACTAAGATTTTCATCTTCTGACCTTTTAGATAAACTTTGAAGACCTTTAGGGCTTAAGACCAACAATCTGAAATACTCTCAACTACTTTAGATATTCACGTTTTGAGCAACTTTCAACTACTTGAGAGTTCTCCCGCGAATCTCATTCGCTTAGTGAGGTAGGTATTTAGACCTTTTCCTCCCACTATTTCTTTAAAAGTTTTGTTGCTCTTGGTCGAAGAAACATTCGACTCTTTCTCCCACTTATCCTACTAATCATCCTTTCGGAACTAATTATTAGAAGGATACCATCACGAGCAACAAACACTTTGTTCTCTTCATCGGTTGTGTGAAGCCCAAATTTCTTTTCGAAGAAATTGCGTCAGATTTGCTAATTTATGCCTTGTAATCTTTGTACATGGTCCTTTAGATTTTAGACGGATTAGGTTAAGTGATAAAGCAACCATTTCTAGAATATATCCCAAAATTTGGAAGACTGGCTTAAATCCATCATTGATCGAATCATGCCTAGCAGTGTTCGATTACTTTCACTGGATTCACCTTTCCTCGGATGTGTTCCATGGAGTTGGAAAGTTGTTTCTCTATTCCTTTGATGGTTATCAATTGTTTGACTTTCTTGCCAAGGTGATTCTTTACTTCGGTTTGTACTTTGGTTGAACCTTTCAAACATTCCGACTTTATACTTTATGACTTGTACGTTTCCTTACTTCATGAACTCGTCAGGGTACGTGTTGAAGTAGCTTTCGTTAGCTTCTGCAAGTAAACTTATAAGTATGCATAACCAAGTATCATCTTAATAGTTTACTAGTCTCCATGCCTTTCTGAAAGACCGACTTTGTCGTTTGGTCCTTAAGACCTATGCAACAATGCTGAAGTTAACGAGTTTGAATCTTTTGATTTTAGCCATTATCAATGTTGACAATTTCGATTTTTCAAGAACCTTAAGTTATTTTACCATTGGTTTAAAACGTTTGATATTTCTAGGAAAACAAAATAATTACTATTAAGTTCGAAGCTAGATCAGTCTCTAAAAGAAGACTTCGATCCCTTTCAGCATTCTTATCAATGTTGCTTCTGCTCCCTCTTGGATCTTTTCTCCTTTTAGTCAAGTATGTAATTCCCTTGAGCTACCACTGAGCCACTCATCTGGTCTTAAATACCTGATGAAGGAATTCTATGATACTTGCTTAACTTTGTTAACAAGGATACAGGAACCGGAATTCATAATTCCATTCCTTTTTCCCTCCAGACGTTAAGGGTAGTTTTCCTTTTTAACATTCACAATAATGAGGAACAATCTTGATCATGGCCTCGACGACCGTTTTGCCTTCGTTAATTAATTGTTTGTCTCTCTTGACTGACCCTTTGCCCTTTTGAATTTCAAGAACTCCTTAGATTCCTTTCATCAAATCTCAAGAACCTTTTCTTAGATTTGATATTCCTGTGTGTTCTCCCCAGTTGTTCACAACATTCTGAGTGACTCATCTAAGGTGTAATCTATCTTTGTTCAATCGGTATTGAACTGGGTGATAGATGAAATCTGTTGTCTTCTCTTAAGAAGACGTGCAGATCGCCTTGGAGGTCTCGTACGTCTCCATTCATGACTTCTGTAGGAACTTCTTCCTCAATTTTTCTTAATGGTTCTGCTACGCATCCATTACTCTTACAAAGAGAATGTTCTACAATTGCTTGCAAAAGGCTTTTGACCTTCTTCGGTATGAGTCAACATTGGGATTGAGTATCCTATTACGCTTTTCCTTTAAATCTGAGAAGCATTCTCGGATTCCTTCTTCCATTCAAAGAAGTTATGCTCATTCAGTTTCTCCTTGTCGAGAAGTGAGCAAAAGTTGAAGTTTTTTCTTTTGTCATCTTAAAAACTACATGAAAGAATTGCAAAGTTTTAAAACTCGTTATCGTTTTTCAGAAAATTCAATTCGCCTACATTATTCAATAAAATCCTTCCTAATAGAATAACGTGATCCCAATATCCTATTAATCCGAAGCAAGCGGACTAGGGCCCTGCCCTCAACTCCGTCATCCTTGGTGAGCAAACTACTTCGCTGATCATACTCTTATGCCTTGTGGTTGATAGATTACATTAATGAATGCCTCGAGTATCCAAAACTCTTTTGTTGATCTCGTTGAGAAAACCCATTTAGACGTGCAAACCCCTTCTATGAGTCTCCCCGCATTGTCCTTAGATAGAGAATGACACTCTGCGAAGGTCGATCTACCATCCACGATCAAGGGCGCAAAGGGTGTCTTAGTCTATGTAGGCATTATCTCAAAAATACTTGTAGAGACTTTTACACTAAGTCTGGTATGCGTTATAGTAAACTATTTAGCCTAACTAACATCCACGACATAAAGCGTAAATAAATAAGTAAATGCGCGCAAGAAAGTAAATCAAGCACATACGTATCCTCATATGGCCCCATTCCTATAAGATCTAATCTTCTTAGTATTTCTTCATGTTTCGCCTTTTGGTTCGCCAAGATCGTCATCTTTGAACCTCCATTGATTTCTCCCACTCGAATTAGGATCTTCATCCTTGAGTTTTTTCAATGGACTCATAGACCCTAAACTCTAATTACAATACTCAAACGATACGCAAATCATATAAACTTGAAATTAAAATTATTACAAATTGCACCTATCTGTGCTTAAAACAAGAATGAAAAAAATAAACTTCTATGGTCATACTAGTTCACGCATTCACATCACATGCATTCATATAATATTCAAGGCTAACAATTATATATGCAAGATAATCCGGGAGATACTTTTGTCGACATCTCTATGTCACATTACGGACCTTAAGTCTAAATTCGAAGAATTCGACTAATGGTGCGTTCCGGTTTTATCTTTTATGATTTCTACAATCAAGTTCAAGAAAAACTCCGTTTGGGCTTTTGAAGAGCCCGGGTCAATTTTGGAAAAATATGGTTTCACTCTTAATGATTTCCCAAATCAATTTTAAGAAAAATCCATTCCGGGCCTTCGGGTGGCCCAAAACAATTTTGATAATATTTGGGTTGGACCGGGAGAAAATTTTAGACTTCTGTCGGTATAGCTTCGGCCTATTGACCTAAGTAAAATTCGGAATAGCCCGTAACAACCATGGGTCAAGGCCGAAGACCCTAAGGTCAAGTCCCAATATGGTGGGTCGACCGAAAAGAGACTCGGGTCATGCATAGGTCCGACCAATGCACGGTTCGACTCAAGACCGAGTGCATTGGGTCGTGCCCAACACGTTCTGGCCGAGACCAGACGCATCTAGATGCATCTCGGTCTCAGCCCTAGGCATTGGACGCGTCCTAGCTATAGGCCAGGACGTTAGCCTAGGCCCAGACGTGTCTAGCCTAAGGTCGGGCCTTCCAGGACTTCTCGGGCCAAGGCCGAGACGTCCTAGGCCGTCCCAGCACTACAAAACATACCACCTTTAGCTATGGACACAAGTCGTAGCTGATACTCAAAAGCCCGTAGCAACTGATCTGCTGCTACGACCCTGTTTCTGTGACTGAAAGTGCCGTAGCAAAAGGCTTTTGCTACGACCTTATTACTACGACAAAGTTCCGAAACGAAAATTTCTTGTCTTTGGGTACGAATTTTTTCATAGTTAAAAGTCTTGTAGTTTTTGAAAAAAATATAACCGTTGGGTGTATTTTGTTACGTTGTAGGCCGTAGCAAAAGGTCCTACATTTTCCGAATATTACTGTCACTATACATGTTTAGCTACGAGGTGTTCCGTGGCAAAATGTGACCTGGTATATCTTCGTACCTATATAGTGAAGATGCAAATACAACAAAACTTATGAATAATTGATTGCATTCATATTGATAAAGAATCTATTGTATTTAGACAAACCTATCCACCTGCTTATATCCATCATACTTAAAAATTGAACACAATACTATATACACAAAACCATCCAAGTTCCCGATGTCATCCAAGAGTTCACCATATAATATATGAACAAAAAAGAATCTCCCTCTAGCATTCGCTGGTCCAACTTATCCTGCATCCATTAAAATATAAAATACCATAAAAACCATTTATTATGAAGGTCAGAAAAATCAAATGATAAGGATTCGATAAAGTAACTGTAAATGGGTTAATCCAAAACTCGCATGTCAAACACACTATCATGGAACCTCTTTGATTCCATGACTTTCATTATATATGAGGTTAATTCAAAATGCTCTGAAGAATTAAATTCTCCTATCTAAAGGTGTGGAATTTCCATTTCATTCACATTCTCATCCTAATTACTAACTCCCATGATTAACAAATCAAGACACATGTGTGCTTATACATAGTTGAGTGCAAAAAAGCTAATGACATCAGGTTAAAGATCTGCAAAATCCAACTCCATAAACGAAATCTGATTATAACAAAATAACAGGATCTCGAGTAAAGAATGAAAGTACATATCGAGGATTAAAAATTCAAAAGGAATTCAAACAGAAACACCACCAAAATTTCTATAAAATTACAGCAGAAATCTACCAAATAAGAATAATGGATCTTCTAGTAATTCCTTTTGTTTGAAATAATAAGAATATCATAAGAGTGAAAGGTTATTGGTTTTCTGAACGTATGATCAGTACGCAAGCAGGAATAGTCCTAGACCGAGATGTCTAGAGCACCCAGACGCGTCTTAGACGCGTCTGGTGGTAATCCATGCATCTCGGACCTAGTCCTAGATGTCCCAGGATTCCCAGGGTGCGTCCTAGACACGCCCTAAACTTGGGCACACATAACCAGGAAGCTTCCTGGTTATGCTGGAAGTTTCTTGGTTATGCTGGAAGCTTCCTGGTCGCGTCCTGAGTCGCGACCTGATTGCATCCCAGACGCCGCCAACAACTTCCAAGTTTTAGAAACATCTAAAACTTGATGTTTGCAAGTTTTTTTTTTTTTATTCTCAATAGTTGTTGTCCCAACTTCTAAGAAACATCTAAAAACCAAAATTTTGTTTTCAATCAATTTCTAAAAATCAATGAAGAACAACTCTTTTGAAACCACTTTTCAATACCAAAATCAATCAAATCGAATCTTTTGAAACTCTTTTCAATCATCAACTTTGAAAATCAATTTGAAAACTTTTAAATCTCATTCAAAATGATCAAATTGAAGTCTAAAACACTTTTAGACATGACTACCTATCTAATCAATCATGGATTAGTTTGAAACTTAGCAAAAATTAGCTATTCGCAAGAGGCTCTGCCGCTACTGTTGTGTTATGGTGTCACCTAGTGTTCTAAGCGGAATCTCAGACATCTCATGTCTAACACTAGTATGATCCCAAGATAATCATGCGTAAGCTAATATTTAAGTAAGAGTTTAGGATAACCATAATCGCTAGGTTTTTCCCTCGAACCTCTCCAATCGAATACGAAGACCAAGAGCTACATGTGTTGCTCCTCTGCTCAAGACACCTGAATGATCTATTGATCTCCCATCTTGTAGCTAGCTAGAACTCCAATGGTGGTTTTATATGAAGAACACCTTCTTCTTTATTGACTAGTTAGATAGTTTAGGAATTAGCTCACTTTTTCTTCTCTACTTGATGTGGTAGAGTAAGAAAGCTTCTTGAGAAATTCCACAGCTTATTCAAAATCCTAAGAGACCTTATATAGAGTTCTAAGTTAGACTCCAAACCTAATTAGATTCCTAAAAAGTCCATTTTGAATAAGATTAAGGAATAGTCGAAAATAGAAACTAGTTTCTATTTTCCAATTTCCTCTAGTTGTGGCCGCTCCATACATATGATCTTTTCTAGATCTTACCAGCCCCTTATGGGCTTCCTAATGAGCATGGTCGGCCCACCTCTTGAGCCCAAAAGGTCTCCCTTTTGCCACGGCCCAAAATCCTTCTTTTCGGGCCGTTGTGCTATCTTTGCCTAAACTTCCTTTAGGCCTATGAGACATGTTTATGGGACTCTCTCATGATTATATATCTCATTCCCACTAGTCATATCATCCGATCAAATAGACATTCTTATGTGTAACCCGATGTAGGGTGCGGTCGAAGTTAGCTGCGAATTACTTCGTAATTCAATGATCGTTGTTGGTTTTTAGCTAAACACTACGACCCCTAAATCAACCGGACTTGATGATCTTCTTCATCAATTTTCTTATCCAACAAATTACTCGTATTGCATCTTTGGTCGAAGGACATCTCCTTCACTAGAAACTCTCACGAGACGACACTCGTCCTCTAGGGGTAACCTAGAGGTTTAGCGGCTTGTTGCATATGCTAAACGCAACCGGGATTCCTCAAAAAGTGAGTTAGGTATTACTTTGTTTGTTTGTTTGCTAGAGGACTAGCAAATTCTAAGTTCGGGGATGTTGGATGTGGCGTGATAATGCCACATTTGGATCACTTAACTTCGATAAGTTAGTTCCTTTGGGGTTTTGTTTCTAATCAGTTATGCGTGTTTTCTTGTTAGGGAGCTTATTTGAAGTTTGACGTTAGATTCGGAATAAAACGAAACATTTATCACATTTTCATCTCACATGAAGAGACTAGAAGGTAAGAGAATATTTTGGTTATTTAGTGAAAATTAGAGGTCAAATGATAAGCGGAGTCTATGGTGCGTTCGATGGCGAAGACGAAAGACGAATCGGAGTTCAGACAAAGAAGTTATGAAAGAACGAAGCCGAGAGACATGACAAAGCTGAAGGCACCCCCTTAGTCTTTAGATGAGAAGCAAAGCCCAAGGACGAAGCACAAGTAGAGATTTTATGAGCACCCTTTAGAATTTCAAGAAGACTAAGTCCATCTAAGAAGACTAAGTCCATCTAAGAAGACTAAGTCCATCTAAGAAGACCAAGTCAAGTCAAGTCAAGCCTAAGTCAAAACTCTTTAGTCCAAGTCTTGACTTTGGTTTGGTAGAAAAGCAAAATAGAAGTCTCATTGCTTCATCTTCTACATTGAAAAAAAATAGGGTTTCAAGTTCTTGAGGGTTTTTTCTCAACAAATAAAAAGTTCTTGAGGGTTTAAGGGTTTGGAAGCTAGGGAAAGAGAGAAGAAGAAGGAGGAGCCGACCAAGCTTTGTAGCCGGCTAGCAAACAAGGACCTGCCAAGCTTGGCCGGTACATCAACAAACCGGAACCCCAAAGCTGCTCGAGATTCCATTAGAACAGCTTGGCTGCACCAAATTGCGTGCAACAGTGGAACAACAACTCGGGAAAGTGTGTGAGAGCTCGGGCTGAAGCACGAGAGGCACGGGAATGAGATACCATAAAGGGTCGGACTGCCTGTTGGGTTTTACACCCTTCTACTAGTGTTTATAGCGGAAATAAGACATCTAATGCCTACACTAGTATTCCCAGGATCACATGCAAAACTAGTAATTAAACTAATGGAGATAGTAGATTACCTTAATCGCTTTTCCCTCGAACTAATTGAATTGATTAAAGAAGACCAAGAGCTTCAAGTGTAGCTCCTCTACTTGGGACACGAGTAATCAACTTGATCTCCCACCTTGTTGTATAGCTAGCACACCAATGGTGGTTGGAAAGAAGAACACCTTCTTCTTTGACTAGATAGATAGTTAATGGGAATTAGCTCACTTTCTCCTCTCTACTTGATGTGGTAGAGTAAGAAAGCTTAGAGAGAAATACCACACCTTATTCTCTTCCCTAAGAGTGTTTATATAGAACCCTAATAAGAATCCACCTCCTTTTAGGTTTCCTAAAACACCCTTTAGAATAAGATTTAGGGAAATAGTCGAAAATAGCAACTAGTTGATATTTTCTCAATTCCCTAAGGAGATGACGTCCAAACCCAGCCAAAACTTTCAGATTTAACGTTCATAACATAAGGAAACGTCCCTCCAAAAATCAGCCCAATCCGAGCCCTAGAAGCACCCGAATCGGCTAAGGCCCAAAAACCCTGTTTTTGGCCCTTTTGTACTATCTTTGCCTAATTCCTTTTTAGGCCTATGAGATATGTTTATGGGACACTCCCATGATTATATCTCACTCCCACTAGTCATATCCTAGATCAATTTGACACTCTTATGTGTAACCCGTTGTAGGATCCGATCGAAGTTAGCCGCGAATTACTTCGTAATTCGACGATCGTAGTTGGTCTCTAGCTACAACTCTACGATCCCTAAATCAATCGGACTTGATGATCTTCCACATCAATTGTCCTATCTGACAAATTTTTCGCATTGTCACCTTGGTCGAAGGACATCTCCTTCAGACTCCCACTTGGACTTAGAACAAGTGCAATGCCTCGATTCCCGTGTCAATTTAGTATCCCATCTGATACGTCACGTCATTCAGACTTTCTTGATATCCGAGTACAACTGTAAAAGATAAACGATTAACTTTTAATCCGTTTGAGCGCGGCCACGCATTTTCAGTTGCTACTCACCAAGTGGCCTTGAGACACTTTGTACCTAATGTGATTAGGGTGACACAATCCATTCTTGCGCTCCCACTTAACTTCATGTCTATCTTGTCCTTCCCAGTATCCGTCTTTATAACCTCCTTTTACGGCGCGGCGTTTGACGGAACCAAAGTCGGACATTCTTTTCATAAGATGAGTGGAGCACTCATGTTTTGAGGAATCTCTCCAATTGTCTTTATGAGAAGTATTGACTTTCATCACGAGTGATGTACTTCTCATTTGAGGGTTATCCAGTGTGTAAACCTTTTACACACCCACGTAGTCGAATAAAATATACTATTCCTATAGCCCATGAAACTGCGCTATCCCATCGACTCCCGTGCTAGTCTTCGTGAGTCATTGTTGTCCATGCAATGACCTGGACCAGAGTTTTTGATAATAAATATTCCAAGTTCACTTAATAGGGTTTCATTCATCAGATCACGTATCTGACAAACCTATTCGGAATGTTTTATTATCGATGGACTGTCGTTTAAATACTAAACCAAATTTAGACGACTTGTGAAATAACTCCATTATTTCTGATAACGAGAGTTGTAAATCTGAGCCTCTTCCGTAAAATTCTTTTTACCCACTCAGTTTTACTCGTCGAGGTTTATTCCAAATTTACCTCATGCCTTAGACTGTGTATGAGTCTCATACTATGTCTTAGGTGACAGTTTAGTTTGACTACGTATGTAGTCCGTTTTAAACTTTGCTAATTATCAATTAATTTGAAGATTGCTATCTTCAACCTTGATAATATCTAGTAATCTTTACTAGAGTTAAGGCCTTTAATTCTTTGTGTAGTATTTGCAACAGTTCCCGGCTTAAAACACTTTTAGCCTACTTTCCTTCCATGTCTGGAAGTTTGCTACGATGACATGTTCAACTTTTGTACTACTTCATCCTTTAGCCTTCTAGGATGTTTCTAAGTAGTGTTTCGGTTTTCAAATCCGAATTTGGATATTCAAATGCTAATCATATCCAATATGATTGACTTTATGTATTCGAACATAATCTCTCTCTCATGCTTGTTTGCTACATCGGTGTCTTTTCAAACTCCGATTTAGCAACGCTCTTAGTCATGAGTTTTGGGTCGAAATTCTTTTAGACTTTCCGAGTCTTAGATTTTCTGTTTCGGATCTCAAGCATCTCAGCGTAATGAGTCTCTCCAATCCTATCATCCTTTTGATCTATGCTTATAGATCTTCAGATGCCCAAAATGGCATTTCATCCTTGTGTGTGGTCCTTTTATTGAGTCAGTGTGTTCACTGTTACACAACATCTTATGTCGTACTCAATCTTTTGTATGTACTCAGCATACGGACCCGGAAGGTTTGTTTCTCCCACTTGCCTTCTTGAAATTCGTGATTCAAGATTTTCTTCATTCCTCAGGAATCAAACTTCTTTGATTGCCTTTTTGAATCGAAGGTTCTAACTTTTGCGTGCTTTTAATCCGTTGATAGATTTCTGAAGCATGCTTATGGACATAACTTGATTGGAAGAATCTTATTCTTCTTTTCTAGTTTCGGGAAACATGAATGTTTCCATCCTTCTCAGTTTTCTATTTTGGAAAACCAATTTAGGTCTTCTGTTGACTTAAATTATCAAGCTTCATGTCTTGACGAGATATGGATTCCACGATGATTTTGGCTTCTAGCCAAAATCTAGAGTCAGTTTCCGTTTCTGCGCAGGTCTTTTATCTCTTCAGAAATAACCTTTATTTTCTGAGTCTTTAAGATTTTATTTTGACCTTTCAGGGCTTTTGAACAACAATTTTGAATTTTCTCAACTACTTTGAGATATTCCTTTAGAGACACTTTCACTCGCTTTGAGAGTTCTCCTGCGAATGACATTCGCTTTTGTGCGGTGGGTTTACAAGATCATATCTTTAACCTTTCCTTTTCCGAGGAGCCACAGTTTGTTGCTCTTGGTCGAATTTAATCGTCTTGTACAAGTTTTCATGATTGTTCTTCATGACTCTTCATGATTTTTCTCATGATCGAATTAAATCGACTTGTACTTTTCTCCCACTTATTCTTGTAATAATTAGTGCTTTTCTCCCAGACTACTAGGTGTGCTAATTATTAGGAGAATACTATCATGAGCAACAAACACTTTGTTCTCTTGATTGTTTGTGGAAAAAGCCCAAATTTCTTCTAAAGAAATTGCGTCAGACTTTAGCTAATTTTGTAATGCTTTTACAAGCTTAGCTGTTAAACAGACTTTGGTAAGTGTGAAAACAATCGTTTATAGAATATGTCCCAAAATATTTGGAAGACTGGCTCAAACCCATCTTTGATCGAATTATGCATAGCAATGTTCGATTACTCCCACTGAATCCACCATCCCTCAGATGTGTTCCATGGAGCGAGTTGGGAAACGTTTTCTCAACTCCTTTGATGGTTATCAAGTATTTGACTCAAGTTTTTACCACTCCAATCTAATTGGATGACTTAAACTCTCTTGTCAAAATGATTCTTTTACTTCGGTTTGTACTTTGTTTGAACCTTTCAAACATTCCGACTTATACTTTATGATTTGTACGTTTCCATACTTCATGAAGTTGTCAGAGTACGTATTTGAAGTTTCTCTCGTTAGCTTCTGCAAGTAAACTTATAGGTCTGCATAACACTGTATGAGTCCTAATAGATTACCAGTCTCTATGCCTTTTGAAAAGGGTGACTTTGTCAATTTAGTCCTTAAGACCTAATTGACAATGCTGAAGTTTAATGAGTTTGAATCTCTTGATTTTAACCATTATCAATGTTAACCTTCAGTTAATTTTACCACTGGTTTAAAACATCATATGTTTCTAGAAGAACAAAATAATCACTATTAAGTTCTAAGCTAGATCAGTGTCTAAAAGAAAACTTTGATCCCTTTCAGCATCCCTAGCATTACTACTTCTGCTCCCTCTTGGATCTTTACTTCTTTTAGTCAAGTATGTAATTCCCTTAAGCTCCCACTGAGCCGCTCATCTGGTCTTAAATACCTGATGAAGGAATTTTACGATACTTGTTTTTAACTTTGTTAGCAAGGATACGGAACCGAAATTCATAATTCCATTCCTTTTGTCCTCCAGGTGCTAAAGGTAGTTTCCTTTTAAATGGTCTAGCCATTGTTTTAGAAACATTCACAGTAATGAGGAATACTCTTGATCATGTACTCGGCAACTGCTTTTCTTTGATCAAATGTTTGTCTCACTTGACTGATCCTTTTGCCTTTTTGAATCTCAAGATATCTTTCTTAGATTCTTTGTACCAAATCTCAAGAACCTTTCTTAGACTGGATATTCCCGTATGTTCTGCTCAGTTTGTTTGTAACAACCTGAGTGACTCATCTAAGGTCTTTATCAATCTTTGTTCAATCGATATTGAATTGGGTGATAGATGTATTCTGTTGTCTTCCCTTAGGATGATTTTCAGATTGCCTTGGAGGTCTCGTACCTCTCCATTTATGACTTCTGTAGGAATTTCTTCCTTAGTTTGTCTTAATGGTTATGCTAGCATTCATTACTCTTCCAAAGAGAATTTTATACGATTGCTTGCAAATGGCTTTTGACCTTCTATTGTATGAGTCAACATTGGGATTGGGTATTCTAGTGACCTTCCTTTTGAATCTGAGAACTATTCTCGGATTCATTCTTCCATTCTAGGAAGTGGATCAGCACCTCCCTTAGGTGTGATTCAATGTTGAAATCGTTTGTGTCATCTTAAAACTACATAAAGAAATGGCAAAGTTTTAAAACTCGTTATCGTTTTTAAAAACTTAGTTTTCCCACATTATTCAATAAAATCGTCCCCGATTGAATAAGTGATTCCAAGATCCCACTTCTTCGGAGTGAAGCGGACTTTGGCCCTGCCCTCCACTTCCGTCGTCCTAGGTGAGTGAACTGCTTCACTGATCATACCCTTATGACTCTTGGTTGATAGATAGTCATTGATGAATGAATAATCTATCCTTTTGCCTCGAGTATCCAAGACTCTCTTGCTGATCTCGTTGAGTAGAACCATTTAGACTTGTAGGCCTCTTCTATAGACCTACCCGCATTGTCCCAAGGTAGAGGAGGTACTCTGCTTTGGCCGACCCATCTTCCTCGAACAAGGGCGCAACGAGTGTCTTAATCTAGATAGGCGATTACTCAAGATTACTTTTGGGGACTTTTACGCTAGTCTGGCGTTTGTTATAGTGAACTATTTAGCCTAACTAACATCCACGACATAAAGCGTAAATAAGTAAGTAAATGCGCGCGAGAAGGTAAATCAAGCAGACATGGATCCTAGTATGGCCCCTAACCTAGAAGATCTAATCACCTTTGGTCTTTGTCTTGTTTCGACTTTAGGTTCGTCTAAGACCGCCATCTTTGAACCTCCATTGATTTCTCCCACTCGCCTTTGGATCCCATCCTCGAGCTTCTTCAATGGACTCATATACCCTAAACTCTAATTACAAGACTCACGATTCGCAGATCATATAAACTTGAAATTAAAATTAATTACAAAGCATGCACCCATCCGTGCTTAAAACAAGAATAAGATATAAATCTATGGCCATACTAGTTTCCCGCATTCACATAACATGCAATCATATAATATATCAAGGCTAAGAATTATATATGCATGATTATCTTGGGAGATACTTTTGTTGACATCCCATGTCACATTACGGACCTTAAGTCTAAATTCGAATAATTCGACTAATGGTGCGTTCTCGTTTTATCTCTTATGATTTCTAAAATCAACTTTAAGAAAAACTCTGTTTTGGGCTCGAGAAAGCCCGGGTCAATTTCGGAAAAAACTTGGTTCGATTCTCAATGATTTCATAAATCAATTTAAAGAGAAATCCGTTTTGGCCTTCCGGATGGCCCGGATTAACTTTGGAATTATTTGGTTGGAATCGGAAGAAAATTTGGCAAAAACTCCCACTCGAATGATAGTCCCTTTTCGTGGTCTGAAAAGCCTCGAAAAAGCCCGGGACAAGTCCTAGACAAGTCCCGGCCCAAGCCCACAAAAGGGCTCGGACAAGGTCCGGACATAGCACGGCCCATAGGGCCGGCATGTCCTGGCCGAGGCCTATCAAGGCCTGGTCTCGTCCTGGCCGGAGCCAGGACGCTAGTCCATGTACCAGACGCGTCCTAGACGTGTCTGGTGCTGGACCGGACCAGCATTAGGTGTCTCGGACCTAGTCCGAGACACCCAGAACCTCCCAGAAGCATCTCCAAGACGCGTCTGGTTGAGAGCTCTGGACGCGTCTCAGACGCGTCCAGGAAGCTCCCTTGCAGCTGCTGATCGCGTTCTAGACGCGACCCAGTAGCTGCTCTAGACGCGTCCAGAAGCTTCTGGTTGCAGCTGCTTTGGACGCGTCCAGAAGACGCGTCCAGAAGACGCGTCCAGGAGCTTCCGGTCCGGCCAAGAAGCTTCCTGGCCGGACACTAGAGTTTTTCAAAACCCTAGTTTCCAAAATTTTTTTTTTTTTTTTTTCTTATGCAACTCTAAGTTGCTATTTTCCAATTTTAAAGCTTTTCTAAAATTTTGAAATTCCTTTTAGAACACTTCTAAAATTCTTTTTAAAACTTTTAGAAACTTTTAAAATTTTCCAAATTTGTTTTGGAAGTTTCCTAAGCTCAAAACAACTCTTTTTAGAACACTTCTAAAATTCCAAATTTTTGTTTTTCAAAAGTTTACAAAACTTAAAAACAACTCTTAAGCAAACCAATTTTGGATCAAAATCTAGGTTTTTGAAACTTTTTCAAAGAACAATTTTGAAATCAATTTGAAAAATCTTTGAATCCAATTCAAAATTAATCAAATTTTATGTTTAAAACCTTTTTAAACATAACTATCAACATAATCAAGCATGGATTAGTTTGAAATTCAATCAAATTGAGTTTTTAAAACACTTTTAATCATCAATTTGATTCTCAATTTGAAATTCATTGAATCCCATTCAATAATATCAAATTGTGAGTTTAAATAATTTTAAAACACTTTTAAAATACTTTTATAAACTCAATTTATCAAACTATCAATCATATCTAATATGAACTAGTTCGATTCTTAGCAAAAACTAGTTCATTGCAAGAGGTTCTGACGCCACTGTTGGGTTTTATACCCTTCTACTAGTGTTTATAGCGGAAATAAGACATCTAATGCCTACACTAGTATTCCCAGGATCACATGCAAAACTAGTAATTAAACTAATGGAGATAGTAGATTACCTTAATCGTTTTTCCCTCGAACTAATTGAATTGATTAAAGAAGACCAAGAGCTTCAAGTGTAGCTCCTCTACTTGGGACACAAGTAATCAACTTGATCTCCCACCTTGTTGTATAGCTAGCACACCAATGGTGGTTGGAAAGAAGAACACCTTCTTCTTTGACTAGATAGATAGTTAATGGGAATTACCTCACTTTCTCCTTTCTACTTGATATGGTAGAGTAAGAAAGCTTAGAGAGAAATTCCACACCTTATTCTCTGCCCTAAGAGTGTTTATATAGAACCCTAATAAGAATCCACCTCCTTTTAGGTTTCCTAAAACACCCTTTAGAATAAGATTTAGGGAAATAGTCGAAAATAACAACTAGTTGATATTTTCTCAATTCCCTAAGGAGATGACGTCCAAACCCAGCCAAAATTGGCAGATTTAATTTTCATAACATAAGGAAACTTCCCTCCAAAAATCAGCCCAATCCGAGCCCTAGAAGTGCCCGAATCGGCTAAGGCCCAAAAACCCTGTTTTTGGCCCTTTTGTACTATCTTTGCCTAATTCCTTTTTAGGCCTATGAGATATGTTTATGGGACACTCCCATGATTATATCTCACTCCCACTAGTCATATCCTAGATCAATTTGACACTCTTATGTGTAACCCGTTGTAGTATCCGATCGAAGTTAGCCGCGAATTACTTCGTAATTCGACGATCGTAGTTGGTCTCTAGCTACAACTCTACGATCCCTAAATCAATCGGACTTGATGATCTTCCACATCAATTGTCCTATCCGACAAATTGTTCGCATTGTCACCTTGGTCGAAGGGCTTTACTCCCCCATCCCATTGTCTAACTTTCCATGTGGTTTGATTTGATTTTGAGTTAAAAATCTTTGATTTTGAAATCGATCTAAATGGACGAAAAACGAGAGATAAGGAAAAAACTAGAGAGAGGGAGAGAGAAAGAGAATTACGTTCGAGCGAGATAGAGTTGTTATGATGGTGGCTGAAACCCTAAGTTTAAAAAAAATAGTTAAAATATTATGTGAATGACGATTTTAATACCAGTCCTTCTAATTTTTTATTAAATATAATTTTGTCCTTAAATACTAAACCAAATCATTCTCAAGAATGGGAATCGCAAACCCACCCCCGTCCCTATTATCCCATTTAGGGGGAATCTCATTCCTTGAGAAATATGACCCCCTTGCATTCCCTCTAGACAAACCATAGTCAGGATTGTGATTCCCAGTAATCACAATTCATTCCCACGTGATTTCCTCCCGCAAAAAAGACCTTAAACTTGAACCCAACCCATTCATTATAATTGACTTGATGGGTACTGCTCAATTTCAAGACACCTAGAATCCTCTTTCTCTTTATTACTCTTTAGTAACTACATATGTTAACACTAATGTTTTTTTTTTTTTTTTGTTGAAACAGTTCCTCTAATATTAAGAAATTAAAACATTCTTACAATACAGATTAACAAGAAAACAGGGAATATTATGGTAAGTCTTCGTTCTATTCTTTAACCTAATCCATTTCGCTAGCTTGCCTGCAGGAGCGTTGTATTTCCTGATTGTGTGTTTGAATTGCACCTTTTGCAGCCTCTTTTTTACTTCATGAATTTTTTGGATGTGAATTTTGGATTGCCATTGAATTCCTTGCCTGCCATTCTTTATGTTATTGATGATATTGATGTTGTCACTCTCGATGATGATGTCGTTATATTTTTTTGCTTCTGCCCATAACAGTCCATTCAGGATAGCTATGGCTTCGCTTTCCTCACTGGTTCAACTTCTAATAGTAGTTGCGTGGGCTTCTATGAATTTTGAGTTCGAATCATGTATTATTAAGCTGGTACCTGTTATAGATTCAACATTTATAAAGGAAGCGTCTACATTTATTTTTAAGCATGACTGTTCTGGGGGTTGCCATCTATTTTGAAGGATAGATTTATTGTTTTTCAGCTGGGGAATTGGTTTCGAGAAGTTCTTAATCATGGTTATGATTGTAGTAATAGAGTTGATTTCATGTTGAAAGCAGTGGTCACATCTGGTTTTCCATATTATCCATAAGATGGTAGCAAAGTGATTGTTACTTTCCGTTTTACCTTTGTTCGAAGCATTCTCCCAAGAGAAGATCCAGTCCATCACTGATGTAATATTAATGGAGATGATATTGAAGTAGAACCACACGTTTCTAGCTAAAGGGCAGTGTAAAAGAGCATGTTCAATAGATTCAATTTCGTTGCAGTTGGGGCAATTCAGATTATTGTCAATATATTGACCTATTCTCGCTCTCACCGGAAGAGCTTTAGAGCAAATTTTCTAGATGAAAATTTATATTCTAGGCACAGTAGGGATAGACAAAATAAACTTCCAGTTGGGCGACTGGGGCATAAGGGAGTTCATACTGGTACAAAGATGATTATACATAAATTTAACCGTGAACTTACCTGAATCTGTAAGGATCCATTTCTTCTGATCTTCACCATCTTCATTAATAGGGATAGTTTTGATAAGGTTCTTGGTAGCATCATCAAAGTTGTTATTCAGCATGTCCTCGTTCCAGTCATTATTCGAGATCAGTTGAGAGACCTTTGTAAGATTAGATTGATGATTATTGCTCGGAGGGTTGCTGAGAGAGGGGATCCACTTGTCTTCCCATATATTAATCTTATCTCCATTGTGAAGTTCCCCATGTAGTAAACTCTTCAATATTATTTAGGTGTTTTCTGATGGTTTTCCATTGCCAAGAGTGATGAGATTTAGCAGGGCCTGGGTTCTCCGTGTGCGGGACATGGCTTGAGGTTCAGCTTTGATTCTCCAGGCTAACTTACTTAACATAGATATGTTATCGAGTTTGGGGCGATGAATACCAAGACCACCTATGTGCTTTGGGAGACAAATAGCAGACCAAGATTTGGTGCATATGCCTCTAGACCTACCCCACCAGAACGACTTTTGGACAGTCGAAATGCATTTGCTTGTGCCTTTGGAAATTGCAAAGCATTGCATTTGGTATCGGGGTACGGCCGCAGCTATTGTCGAAATGACAACAGTGCACCCAGGTTGGGAAAGGAACGAGTGGTTCCATTTCTCTAGTCGTCGATATTTAATTTTATTTGCTTATTATAGATTAAGGAGCTGATAGGGGAGAATTTTATTTGTGAGAAATAATTAAAGATGAGAGTAGATGAATGAGTCTTTTTGTTGCTTGTAATGAGTCAAAGATAAGACTAAATAAATAAATTGTAATGAATATGATTAGCAAAGAGAGAAGGGTCGTTGTAGTCAAGGTTGCATGCTAAATGTGAGCTTTGTTTAATTTTAAATTGATTGGTGATAATTGGTAACCTACAAACAACACATATCACATATTACATATCTTATATTTATGTTATAAACATAAATATATTATTGTATAAATATATATATATATATATATATATATATATAATATATCTTATAAATATAAATATATATTTTATAAAATTGGCTATGTGCCTTGTGTATAACATTTTGATACTCTAAGGGAACATTTCATTAAGTGCTCACCCAGGGTTACTTACAATTGTGATTCAATTTGTCGTGAAAGCTCGAGATACAAGTATGAAACTTCGTCCAATAGGAAGCAACATTTCATGTCATCAGATAATGCAACTAAATCACTAATTTACAGGAGAGAGAAGAGAAGCAATACCTTGAGGAAAACAAGAGGACCATGATTTTTCATCAGTCTGAATTCTGCACGGTCTACTGAAAATGAAACATTGGGGACATGCGCAAATTTTCGTTGCCCATACCACTTCATATCGTGTACCCATTTCCAGGTTCCTGCTTAAGATTGCAAATGAAAAAAAAAGAAAAGAAAAAGAAGTTCGAATCCATTCTCACTTCAATATGTTCATAAAAACACAAGTAGTTGTTTGAATAGAAGAAAATTACCTAGCCAGTTGTGGATGAAGTCATACTCGCCCGCGTATACTAGATACTGAATGCCACCTTTAAGAAGTCCTCGGATACCAACTTCACAATTTTTTTATCACATCCTACTATTATTCTAAACCAACACTTTTACTACACAAAGTGAATTTTATATCTCTGACACCAAGAGCATCTCTAATCAGTTTCAAATTTAAGAATTTCTCCACCTTTGAGAAATCATAGCAATATTCTCTTATACATTCCTTTCTGATATCATAGATCTGCAACAAGCCAATTATCAAAGTCAAATAAAAGTTTATAAAATACAAACACATAAAACAATAAAAAAGAAAAGTACAAAGTGACTTCTAAGTTGACATTTAATTATATTGGCTTATTATAAAGTAAGGAGCTGAGAGGGGGACTCCTCACTATACTTCTTGGTGTACTCCCTACAATAAGACAAAGAGTATTTTATTTGTGGGAAGGAATTAAAGATGAGAGTAGATGAATGAGTCTTTTTGTTGCTTGTAATGAACTAAAGATAAGAGTAGATAAATAAATTGTAATGAATATGATAAGAGAAGCCAGAAGGGTTGTAGTCAAGGTTGCCCTCTAAATTTGAGTTTTTTTTATTTTAAATTGATTTGTGGTAATTGGTAAGTTATAAACAACACATATCACATATCATATATTACATACTTTTATTTATGTTGTAAACATAAATATATTAATTATAATATATATAATAAATACATTATATATAAATATAAAATACATCTTAAAATATATATTTTTTAAATGTATATTATAAGTATATATTTTATAAAATTGGCTATGTGCTATGTGTATAATATTTTGATACTCCTAAGGAGTTACGGGTTCGTAATTCTAACTTGCCTTGTGCCTTTCATGTTTATTTTCCTCAACAAATATGAAATTGTCCTTTCATCAAAAAAAATATGAAATTGTCCAAAAAAAATCTCAACAAGAAGATGAGATATTAATCGTATTGTTACACTTTTTCTCTGTAGGAAAACGTGTTCGACATGGTATGTGAAACGTGTAGTGTGATCTCTTTTCAGATTAAGTACCGTGAGTATTGCAAGAACCGATCCTTAACAAGGTGACACATTTGGGATTGATCACCATTAAAGGGTGATTTTGAAAACACCAATTAACCTTCAATACTTTCCTGCTTTGAAATTAAAGCCAACGTCCATCTATAGCTCCACCATCCCTCAACATAACTCAAATTAATTGACGTTGCTTACTTCCTTGATGTCTGTCTATACCTTCTTACCTCTTCCCTCATAATCAATTGGCTTAGTGAAAAATTCAAATCAATTTCATTAAGCGCTCATCGAAAGATACCTACAATTGTTATTCACTTCGTCGTCAAAGCTCGACATACGAATAGGAACCTTCGTCCAATTCTAGTAGGAAGCAACATTTCATGTCGTCAGATAATGCAGCTAGATCACTAATTTACAGAAAAGAGAAGACAAGCAATACCTTGAGGAAAATAAGAGGACCATGATTTTTCATCAGTCCGGATTCTGCACCATCTTTGAAACAATTCAGGGACTTAATTTTTATTTGGGCATTCCTAAAAGAATGTGTCCCTCAACTCTTTATAAGGTCGCCTCGAGAAGAGGAAACGTTACCAGGAAGGACGGCTATCACAACGTTCATCGTTGGTCGTCTCCGGGAATTGTTTGACCGTAGTACTTTGATGGAGTAACCCTCATAAACATTATAGTTCAAGCTTTGTTACAAAGTAGAAGCTGTCTAGATTTTTAGGGTGAATCTGACAAACCATCAACTTGTTGTTAGATTTTGTTTAGGTTGTTTGGTGGAGTCAGCCTGATTGTGTTTGCTTTCCTAAAAGTTCTTCGTAGTGATTCTTTGGTTTTGAAAAAAAGAAACAAAAAAAATTGGACCAAAAGAAAGGAGTCAAGTTTAGTTACATAAGTGTTAGTTCTCACCCTGTGATCGTGTCTTACCATCTTGAATATTTTAGAGATCATGACGCGTTACTCTAATGGTTGGACGTACCATGTTGATGATGATGACCTTGATCTAAAGGGACCCGTCATCACCCGACCTGGTATGACTCTAACAGATTATCAACAAATTAACGAGGGGAATAGGCAAGTTGAGCTTAACCGACCTGGTATGACCTTCGTGGAATACCAACAGATGAGTAGAAACGAGCCTAACTGACCTGGTATCACATTTGGAGATTATCAATGAATGTGTAGAGACGGCCCGATTAGTGAGTGGAGTAGACCAGAACCTGATCGATCTCGTATGGCATTAGGAGAATACCGACAAATGTATAGAGATGGTCAAATTAGTGATGGATATGGTCCGACACCAAATATATATGAGAGACCTTATAGTCCACACTATTCTGAGACCAATGACTTTAGAGGCAGGTATGATCCTAATATGTACGGTGGGAGTTATGATCAAGAGTCTTCATTTAATTACACTAGTGAGCCTTATTATGAGGAGACTCTTGAAGATAGATCTCAATCAGAGTCCGCGAGTCGTCTTATTGAGATGATGTCACAATTTGCGACTCAAACGGAGCAGGAGAATAAGTCTTTAAGACATCATGTAAAGATGCTTAAGTCACAGTTATTCGCCGACGAGGAAGGGGTTTCACCACCCCAAACTCAGGAGGGTACTAGGTACGATGACGAGGTTAATACTTCTAACCTTAGTACTAAGTTAAATGTCGATGAATTTAATGATGATACCTAAAGCCTGAACGGTCTGATAACCTTGTTGTCTTGTTTTCTCCACATGTGTCGTCTCACCATGATAGGACTACATTAGACGTTGATGTTCAGGATGATGGCTCTATGAGAAAGTTTGAGGGTGACACAAGTTTGAACTTTCCGATATTTGACACGTGTAAGGAGTCAATCTTAGATGAAATGCTAGGAAGACCTGATATTATAACCGACTGCGAGACTCCAGATGTCTTTGAGGATACTGATGATGTAGTAGTTGGAGACATGTTGGATAGTTTGTCAGACTATTTACCTAAGGAAACCATGGACCTTGACTTGGTCCCCAAGCCTATTGCTTTACCCTTAGAGCCTAGCATGACCTTCCACATGGTCCCAGACTCGGTTGTTGATCCCTTTTGGGACACTTCAGACGTCTCCTCAAGAACATCTACGGACATAGTGGATATTCACTGTTATGGACATAGTGGATATTCTATCCACTAGGCTTGCAGATGACCTTTTGCCTTCGACAGATATATTGGTCCTTCACTGTTATGTCGATCCTTTTGAAAACTGTGCATCCACTGAGTTTGGGGATTGCCCTTCTTCTTTGGTAGTCTCACATGCACTCTCAGCAATTCACAAAAATGTGAGACTATCGTTCACTAAAAACTTTTTGTTTTGGGTGGACCCACAGATGTTTCGACTATTGGTTTACAGTTAGTTACATATCTGAAATCCAGTAGGTTAATTCTTTCTATTTTTTTTGAGTCCTCTGTTTCGTCTGGCTGAAGACGTTAAACTTCGCGCTTTCTGGGAGGCAACCCACGGTTAGGACGTTGGAATCAGGTAATATCTTTCCCTTCACCTTGTTATTTTTGCATAGTCTTCAGAACATTGAGGATAATGTTCAATTTAAGTTTGGGGATAGGGGATTGAACTTTTCGCTAAGTCCTTACTTTAAAAATTCAAAAGGGTTTAAAATTTTTCAAAATTTTTAATTTTGGATTAAAAAAGTGAGTGTAGTTTTTTTTGTTTGTTAATAGTTATAGAGTCTAGTTGATCGAGCTATCCGTTTACTAAAAGTTTTTCCACGAATTTTGAGTCTTGAAGTTGTCTGTGCACTAGCCATGTGAGTGTTAGATAGGTGAAGAGTAGACTTTTCAGAGAGAACTTGATTGATCACTCGTGGAGACTTAACCCATGTGAGATTCTGAGCCTTTCTTCTTGTTTTGAGTGATCTATTCTGTGCTAACTCCGAGTAGAGTGAAGAGCTACTCAACCTCGCAACATTCATTAGAGCTCATTTGATCTCTTGAGTTCACATTTCACAACCACTAGGGATGTCATCAGGAAGTAAACCTTTCTCTTGTAGTCTGGAGACTTAAAAACAAAGTCAACTAGAGGAAGATAGGAACCTCGCCATTATTTAGAACCCTGAGAATAAGGCATGAAGCAAAGTTGAGAGAATTATACCCAAGGAAAGTATTACGAAAGTGCATTGTGTATTTTGAGTTTTATTACCAAAAGTGTATCGAAAAAAAAATATATAGCAATAGAAAAATCAAAGACAAAAAAGTGTTTGATTAGTTTTGTTTAAGTGTTTATCCCTTGAATTAGTTCTTGAAGATTTGAAGACGTTGAGTTCTCAGGAGTTCTAGTTCATCCTTAGTGTCTATCGACCTCTAGGAAACATAGTTAGATAGTTGATCAGGTGAGAAGAGTTTTTTAGCTTCCCCATTCCGTATTAATACATCGAGCTCTATTGGACTCTTCAATGGACTCTATGGGACCCTTAACTCTAATTACAAGACTTAACGATTCGCAGATTGTATAAACTTGAAATTAAATTAATTAATACATCTGGCACACATTTGTTCTTAAAAACAAGAATAAAACAATTCTATGACCATACTAGAACCCACATTCACATTCACACATACATAATATGACATTAATAAAACACCCAAGTATGTAAGAGATTTGTTTCCTTAGGTCGAATCTAGGTTTGATATGTTTTAAGTAGCTATTCGGGAGATACTACCGACATCTCTATGTCAAACGTGCCTGAAGTCTAGTTCTCGTAAAATTCGGACAGATGGCTCGTTTTGGTTTTGTCCTAAAAGATTTTGAAATCATTTTGGAAAAACTCCGTTTTGGCCTTCGGATGCCCCGGGTCACTTTCGAAAAAAATATGGTTGAAGTCGGAAGAAGAAAAGTCAAAACCTCCCACTCAAGTCAAGGCCCAAACGACCCGAGTCAAAATCTAAAGACTTAAGTCAAACTTTGTCCAGGGACCCTTTGACTTGTCTCGGGAAGACCAAGATAGGTCACGGTCAAGGTCCGAGCCATGGTCGGACCCAGGTCGGCACGTTCCAGAACGTGCCAAGTCCCTCGGGTGGACGCGTCCTGGATGCGTCTTTCTAAGCTTGCACATCTCGGACGAGAAGTCCGAGATGATCGGGATGCGCCAGACGCCTCCTTGGACGCGTCTGACCTAGGATGCATCCTAGGTCATCTCGGACTCCAAGTCTGAGATGGCTTGGGTTACCCGGGCGCGTCTGGTGGGAACAGAGTCGGTCGCGAAAGATGACGCGACCTCACGTGCTGGGATGTGGATCTTCTGAGATCCTAGTCCGAGACAAACTTGGACGCGTCTCTGTCCAAGACGGTCTCGGATTCCCAGTCCGAGAGGGACTGGGACGCGTCCGAGATGCCCGCGACTGGCGAGACGCGTCCTGGGATGCGTCCTGGTATGTCTGGCTCTTGGACAGCAGCTGCTCCCTTCCAACTTTTCTGTTCTAGCCAAATTTAGCTGTTGTTTTTGATGAAAACTCATCAAAAATAGCAGAGTTTGAAAACTCTTTTAAAAAAACCATCAACTTTTAAAACTTCATTTCGAAAACACTTTTCAAAAAGTCGAGATTTTAAAGTTTTATGCATTGAAACCCTTTCAATTTCTATCTGATTACGTCTAAATCTAATTTACACTAATCAATTTCATGTCTAAATCTAAACATAAAATTATCTAACCAATCAAGTTTGAATCTAATTCGTCTAGTCAGAGATAGTTTCATGCAACCGACTCGTGATGCCACTGTAGGATTTTGTGTGTATCTAATACAACTATCTATTGTTCTAAGCGGAATCTCAAACATCTATAGGTTTAACACTAGATTACCAGGATCTCAAAGCATGAACTATCAATGAACTAGAAGGGAATAAATACCTTTATCGCTTTTTTGTCACGAACCTTTCCAATTGCGTGTGAAGATCGAGAGCTCCAAGTGTCGCTCCTCTACTTGAGACACCGAGTAGGTTGACTTGATTTCCCTTCTTTTTAGTCTGCTAGGACTTATTAGAAGGTTGAGAAGAACCCTTCTTCTTGACTAGATTGATAGAACGGGAGCTTTTTCTCTACAATCCTGTCTCTCCACTATCAGTATATTGAGAGAGAGAGAGAGAGAGAGAGAGAGCTGTATAATTTTTCTTCCTGAGAAAAATCCACACCTTTTCTGTTCTCTAATGACCCTTATATAGAGAAAACTAATTAGAATCATATTCAAATTAGGTCTTTCTATTTTACGGGTCACAGAAAAGATAATTACCTATTTTGGCTTTCCCCTTTAGTGTAACCGGCCAGGGCAGCCCACCATGGGCTTTTTCTGGCCGGCCCACTTACCTTGGTCGGCCATCACATGGCCAGCCCTTAGAGCCTTGCTCCGGGTACCCCTTTTTGGGCCCGGTTCTTTCTATCTTGTTCTGAATCTGTATTCGAACCTTTTCGGCCTATTTAGTTACATCTAATCCATCTTTAGCCTATTACCGTCTGGTTAAATCTCTCCGATGAAGTTACCACTCTTATGTGTAACCCGTTGTAGGATCCGGTCTATGTTAGCCACGAATCACCGAAGTGATCCGACGATCGTAGTTGGCTTCTAGCAAAACGCTACGACCCCTAATAGGACCGGACTGGATGATCTTCACAATATTGTCATCGTTATCCTAGCTGACAAATTGATCGCATTTCCATCTTGGTCGAAGGACACTCCTTCGGAAGGACATCTCCAACAGAACGAACGGATATATCCTTCACCGGGCACCCCTTTTTGGCCCGGTTCTTTCTATCTTGTTCCGAATCGCCATTCGAACCTTTTTGGCCTTTTTAGTTGGATACATTCCATCTTCAGCCTATTCCCGTCTTGTCAAATCTCTCCGATAAAGTTACAACTCTTATTTATAACCCGTTTTAGGATGCGGTCTATGTTAGCCGCGAATCACTGAAGTGATCCGACGATCGTAGTTGGCTTCTAGAAAAACGTTAGACTCCTAATTAGACGGACGGATATATCCTTCAGTATCCCACTTGTACTTAGAACAAGTACAATGCTCGATTCCATGTCTCTTCGTATCTCATCTGATACGTCATACCTTTCAGATTTTCTTGATCTAGAGAACAACTGTCAAAGCAAATGATTCATCATTAATCCATTTGAGTATGGCCACACATTTTCCAGTTGCTTATTGATGGGTCATGAAAATGTCCCATCTTAGTCGTTTAATTTAGTCGAGTTAGTTCGTTTCGAGCCTTTATTATAATAAAATGGTTGGTTTTCTTGATTATGTGTCTTTTGTAGAGTTAGGTGTGAAAAATGGTTAAAAATGAGAAAAAGATACACGGAGGGTATTTTGGTCATTTGGAGTCAAGGGTATTCTGAGAAATTTGGCCAAGGTCAGTGACGAGTGAAAAGTAGAATCCGAGACGAACTCGTAGGAGAAAACGGAAGTCAATTCGGAGTCCGGAAGAGTGAGATATGCATAGTCAAAGTTGGAGTCAAACAATATAGACTGGTGGGACACTGTTGGGCACCATTCTGGCCGGTGGGACACAACCAGGTGACGTGGCACGTCCTGAATGCACCCAACGGACAGCAGCATGTGGTCCCTCTTTTCACTTTTAAGCCCTCCGGAAATTACTTTTATTCCCCTCCTTTTTGTCTCATTTTATGTTCAACCAATAAGAAATCATTTCTTGAGTAAAAAGCAACCCTAACTTCCTATTTTAACCCTCTTTCTCCCATTTTCTCCCAATTAACTCCTAAAAACTTAGCCATCAACCCATCTATAAATAAGCCTTTTTGAGTCAAGCGTCCAAAAAGGACCTCCCTATTGTGGTTAAGAACCACGGTGGATATTAAATAAGGGTGAGGTCCAATGAGTCATCGACTGGTGGGCCCGAATTTAAAAAGTGCAACAAAAAATGTGCCAAATTTTTTAAATACCCTCTCTGCCCTTCGTACCTGACTTTCACGGATATCCTCATTCCCATTTGCCTTTCTCTCTCTAAAAACTTTCACCTTTTTCATCTCTGCAACATTTTTTTTTCTCTCTATATATTTTTCATCCTCAACAATCACCACATGAGATTCATTATACAAGAAATTTCTACAGTTCTATCTTCTTTCTCTCTCTAAAACTTTTCTACACTCGTTTTTCTCTCAATAGAAACCTTAAATTCAGATTCGCAGAGATCTTGAAGCAACAAATTCGGATTTAGGATTTAAAATACCAAATGTTGGCTCTCTTTTTACAAGGACATGGTTTAAAATACCTAAGGTTATTGTTTTTGGAATAGTTTGATTTCTTGGACAGGTTTGGTGAAAGTTTAATGGTGAAGAGATATTGAAAAAATACTAACCATGATTCTTTTTTGGAAAAATCAAATTCAGTGAAAATTTAATAGGGAAGAAATCTTTTTCTTTAACAGAGATTCATGGTGAAGAAATCAGATCTGGAGTTATCCTTAACTTAATCTGCTTTTACTATTTTTTTGTTTTTTACTTCACATATTTGTCCTGTGATTTTTCTAGATTCAAAAAATCATGTATTTTTAAATCAGATCCAAGATCTGTTAGTTTGGTCTACATGGGAAATTATATGCGGATTTGACGAGATCTAAAGCAACAAATCTGGATGACTGGATCTAAAGTAGTGTTCATTCCTCAGTTCCCGCTACATATGGGGTTATCCTTAATTTGATTTGCTTTGACTATTTTATTTTTTTACTAGAAATTCCGGGTGCATAAGAAAATTTCCGGTACACAAGAAAATTCCCGGTACCTAATATCTTAAAGTTTCCTTCGAATATTTTTCTAGTGTCTAGTACATAACCAAATGTCCCGTACATTCGAACATGTCCCGTACATTCACAAATGTCTTGTACATTTAAGAAGTCCTGGTTCATGTTAAGAAGGCAGAGTACATAAAAAGTTATACTATGCCCAGTACATAAAAATAAATTTAATGTACGGTACAAAGAAAAATGTCTCATAAATTTAATTTGAAAGTAATTTACGTTTTGGAAGGAATGTCCTATAAACTCTCCATCATATAAGGAGAAAATGTTTGAGAGAAAGAAAGAAGTTAAGATTGGAGAGAGAAAATATATTTTAAAAAAAATATAGAGATAGAACCAAATCAATGGGAAACTATCAAAAAAATATATGGAAAGAAACTAATGAAAACTACCAAGAATGAGAAAAATTTCTCTTTGTACAGTTTGTTATCAAAACGTTATTGTTACTAAACCAGAAAAAAATTTAGAAGTAATATCTATTACATATTTCCAAAAAAGAAAAGAACTTTAAGATTTTGAGAAAAAACTATACTTAAAGTTTCCCGGTGCACAAGAAAAAACTACATATGGGGGTATCCTTAATTTGATTTGCTTTGACTATTTTATTTTTTTACTAGAAATTCCCGGTGCACAAGAAAATATCCGGTACCTAACATCTTAAAGTTTCCTTCGAATATTTTTCTAGTGTCTAGTACATAACCAAATGTCGGCATTCGAACATGTCCAATACATTCACAAATGTCCTGTACATTTAAAAATTTCTGGTTCAAGTTAAGAAGGCAGAGTACATAAAAAGTTATACTATGCCCAGTACATAAAATAATTTCTGGTACACAAGAAAATTCCTAATAGAAAAAGTGTCTAATACATAACTAAATGAGTGGTACATAAAACAATTCCTGGAGCACAAAAATATTCCCAGAACAAAAGTTTCTCGTACATAACCAAATGCCTAGTACAGAAAAAAATTCCGGATACACAAGAAAAATCCCAATACAAAGTGTCTAGTACATAACCAGATTAGTACTAAACAAGAAAATTCCCGATACAAAAGACAATTCCTAGTACAAAAGTGTCCAGTAAATAAAAAAATGTACAGTACAAAAAAAATGTCCCATAAATTTTCTTTGAAAGTAATTTACGTTTTGGAAGGAATGTCCTATAAACTCTCCATCATATAAGGAGAAAATGTTTGAGAGAAAGAAAGAAGTTAAGATTGGACAGAGAAAATATATTTTAAAAAATATATAGAGATAGAATAAAATCAAAGGGAAACAACCAAAAATATATGAAAACAAACTAATGAAAAACTACCAAGAATGAGAAAAATTTCTCTTTGTACAGTCTATTATCAAAACGTAATTGTTACTAAAGCAGAAAAAAATTTAGAAGTAAGATCTATTACATATTTCCAAAAAAGAAAAGAACTTTAAGATTTTAAGAAAAAACCATACTTAAAACAAAAGAAAAAAATCACAAAGATATAAAGTATTTGAACAGGAAGAGAAAATATTTGTAGAAAGAGAAAAAAATTAGTTTGGATTTGAGAGAGAGAGAGATGGAGATGACGACATTAATGTAGAGAGAGAAAGTGGAGAACATAGTGTAGAGAGAAACTGAAACACGAGATTTATTAATGGCATTTTTGTAATTTCGGGTGGCAATCTATGTAAATAGGAATAAAAATTTGGTTATTGTTGTAATTTCCCCAATGATGTGACTAGTGGACCTGCCCCTCATTCTTTATGGACAGTAGGTCTGCTTCTTGTTTTGGAGAAAGAAACGGACCTTTTGCCCAACCCCTTATAAATAAATCTCTACCTCTTTCATTTCTCTCTAGACTTAAAATCCCTCTTAAAAGGCTTCCTTCTCTAATTTCTAAGCCACTTCTCCTTCTATCTTCTAACCCTAAACCTATTTCTTTCTCCTTTCTCTAGCCACCTTCATCTATTCTCTACAATTTCTTTCTACTCCTAATTTCTTCTTCTAAACTTCTAATTTCTCCATAACTTCTTCTCTAAAATCACGTGTTCTTCTATTTCTCTTCCAAATTTCTCTTCTTTCATCTTTTAAAAAAGCTATTATTTGGAGTTTTGGGTAATATTCTTGGAAATATTTGGAGCTAATATTGGACATCAACATGGAGGCACAAGGAGCTATGGATCTAAATCTCATTTGGTGATTTCTTTTCATTATCTTTTGTAATTCCATTTACTTTAGAATTTCAAATGAATATTACTTTAGATTTCATGAGTAGCTAATCTTGTATCTAGAGTGTAGAGGAAACCCATACTTGGGCTTATTTTGAGATATGTTATTGATTAATGAATCCTTGTATTGAGCTTCAATGTCTATTAATTGTTATTTCATATAGATCTTATAATCTTGTCTTTATTCATGCTTCATAGTGAGATATTTCATGCTTTTATTAAGTTATTAGATGGGATATGCTTATTAGATGATGAATGATTATTAAGGAATATAACTTTTATGTGATAATCAATTAAAATATAAATGATTTTGAAATGTGTTATTAAAGAATATCTTCCGGAATCTAAATAGTTTATTATGTTAGATTTTTAGTTATCTATAAAAAAGGAATTTGTTAATTGAATGCATGTTTTAGATAGTCCATTTATGTGGTGGAATCAAGAACCCTAGATTTCTTTCCCATCTTGATTTCATTATTCTTTAGTCTTTCCTTGCTTTCTTTTAAAATAATTTTCACAAAATCAAACCAAAATTAATGAATGGAGGGGTTTTAATTTAAGATTTAGATAAAATTACTTGTCCCTTGAAACGATTTCCCGATTTACAAACTTTACTATAACTTGATCCCTACACTTGGGGAATAGACCTTTTCTAGGCCTATCAAGTTTTTGGTGTCGCTGCCGGCTTTTATCGGGAGAAATGTCATTTCATGGTTCGTTCAGGAATTGTCTTAGGACATGTCATATCAGCTAAGGGTATAGACGTAGATAAAGCCAAAGTAGAATTGATAAAAAGTCTACCTGTACCAAAAACAGTTAAAGACATCCAATCATTCTTAGGGCATGCAGGCTTTTATCGTCGATTTATCAAAGACTGTAGTAAGATATCAAGGACCTCTTTGTAATCTTTTGGCAAAAGAGAACAAGTTTGTCTTTGATAATGCTTGTCTAGAGGCCTTTGATAAACTCAAATTTTTTGCTTACTACTGCTCCTATTGTTCAACCGCCTAACTGGAAAGCTCCTTTTGAGATCATGTGCGATGCATCTGATTATGCAATAGGAGTCGTTTTAGGTCAGCGTGAAAACTAATTACTTCACGTAATCTATTATGCTAGTAAGACGTTGAATGATGCACAACTCAACTACTCGACCACTGAAAAAGAGTTGTTAGCTGTTGTTTATGCCTTAGAGAAGTTTCGATCATACCTAGTAGGTTCTAAGGTCATAGTATTTTCTGATCATGGCGCATTAAAGTACCCCCTCTCTAAAAAAGAGGCCAAACCTAGGTTGATTAGATGGATACTTTTGCTACAAGAGTTTGATATAGAGATACGGGATAAGAAAGGTTCCGAAAATGTTGTAGCAGACCACTTGTATAGGCTTGTTGTGGAGTCCGTAAATGATGAGTTACCTATTAGAGAGAGTTTTCCTGATGAACAACTTCTTGTAGTCTCCCAATTACCTTGGTTCGCAGACATAGTGAACTATCTTGTTATAGGACAAATGCCCAAACATTGAACTAAACAAGATCGTGATAAATTCTTGTCCGAGGTAAAGCAGTTCTTCTGGGACGATCCATATTTGTTTAAATATTGTCCCGATCAGATTATTAGGAGATGTGTCCCTGATAGTGAACAAACCAACATCATCTCCTTTTGTCATGACCATGCATGTGGGGGTCACTTTAGTAGCAAAAAGACGGCCGCCAAAATTCTACAACGTGGTTTCTACTGGCCGTCTTTATTTAAGGATACCCATGCATATTGTGTAGCTTGTGAGCGATGCCAGAAGTTGGGGAGTATTTCACGTAGAAATATGATGCCCCTAAATCCTATTCTTGTCATTGAGGTCTTCGATGTATGGGGCATCGATTTCATGGGTCTGTTTCCGAACTCCTTCGGCAATCTATATATTCTAGTCACGGTCGATTATGTGTCTAAGTGGATAGAGGCGGTTGCTTGCAAAATGAATGATCACAAGGTTGTGATCAAGTTTCTAAAAGAAAACATCCTTTCTCGTATTGGTACACCGCGAGCGATTATTAGTGATGGGGAAACATACTTTTGTAATAGGCAGTTTGAGGTTCTAATGAAAAAGTATGGTATTACTGATCGAGTGGCCACCCCGTATCATCCACAGACAAGAGGTCAAGTTGAGGTTTCCAATAGGGAAATTAAACGCATTCTTGAGAAAACAGTCAATCCAAATAGAAAGGATTGGTCATTACGACTAACTGATGCATTATGGGCTTATCGTACAGCGTTTAAGACTCCCATTGGAATGTCTCCATATAGATTGGTGTATGGCAAGGCTTGCCACCTCCCTGTAGAGTTAGAGCTTAGAGCATATTGGGCTATCAAGCAAATGAAATTTTCGCTTGACAACGCAGGTAGAGATAGAAAACTCCAACTTAGTGAGTTAGAAGAATTGAGGAATGATGCATATGAGAGTTCTAGAGTGTATAAGCATAACATGAAGGTGTTTCATGATAAAAACATTTTGAGAAAATCATTTTCACCAGGTCAAAAAGTTCTTTTATACAACACTCGTTTGCATTTATTTCCTGGAAAACTTCATTCTAGATGGTCGGGGCCTTTTGTTGTCAAATTTGTGTATCCCCATGGTGCGGTTGATATTGAGGATAAAAATGCTGCTTGTTTTAAAGTCAATGGTCAACGTTTAAAACCATTTTTAGAAATATCACCCGAAACCGTGGATGTTTTTATCGAAAATCCTGTCTATCAGAAGTAATTCCCGATGTTCAGCTTAGTCTGGCTGAAGACTTTAAACTTAGCGCTTCTTGGGAGGCAACCCATGCTTCTGATATAGGACAGTAGAATCTGGTAATATCTTTCCTCTCATTTTTTTCTTTTGGCATGGTCTTCAGAACATTGAGGACAATGTTCGGTTTAAGTTTGGAGATAGGGAAGAACTTTTGCTAAGTCCTTCATTTCGAAAATTCAAGAGGGTTCAAAATTTTTCAATTTTGGACCGAAAATGTGAGTCTAATGGTTGTTTTTGGCTTGTTAATAGTTATAGAGTCGAGTTGATCGTACTATCCGGTTGTTAAAGGTTTCTTCATGAATTTCGAGTCTTGAGGTCGTTTGTGTGCTAGCCATGTGAGTATTATGGAAGTGAAGGGTAGACGGTTCCTAGAGAACTAGATTAATCATTAGTGGAGACTTAACCCTTGTGAGATTTCTGAGCCTTTCTATTACCTTTGAGCGTACTCTTCTGCGCTGACTCTGAGTAGAGTGAAGAGCTACTCAACCTCGCAACTTTGTAAAAAGAGCTCATTTGATCTCGTGTGCTCAACTTCCATAACCACTAGGAGTTACATCAGGATAGCGAATAAACCTTACTCTTGTAGTCCATGAAACCCGATAATAGTGTCAACTTTAGGAAGACGGATACTCCACCATCCATTCATCATGTGACTCCCGAGAATGAAGGCATGAAAAGTAAAGAAAGAAGAATGTGAAAGCAAAGTGCGAAAAATGAAAAAGTTGATTGTTGAGAATACTAGTGTTGGTATTGCATTGTTTGTAGTAAAAAAAAAAAAAAAAAACAAAACAAAAACAGAAAGATTGTGTAAAAAGTTCATGTGAACTTTAGTTTGTTGTGTAAAATAAGTGTTCGAAGCAAAAAGCTAAGTATGGAAGTTGCTTGAAGTTCACTATTATTGAAGGCGTCGACATTCTCGGGATCTCATCACCATCCATCTCATCGCTTGTATCCGTCAACCTTTAGGAAACACTATTAGAGGGTAGAGTGGGTGAGAAGGGTAAGTGAGCTTCCCCATTTCATTTACTAGTTATATTCCTTTTCGTAGATCATTCTTTTTAAAATGTCGTCCTCACCCTTTTTTTTATGTGTTGAGTTCAAGTTTAGTGATCACACTCACACATACGAGCGAACCATTCTTGAGTGATTTCATCTTTTAGAGCGTATGCATGTGAGGTCAAAGTCGAGGCGAAATGTATTAAGATAGGGATCAAGGCTCTGTTTGTTCGGAACTGAAGTCATTCTCATTGTGGCTAGTCACGTACACTTCGAGTCGAGATTATTAGTGAAGAGATTTTTAATGTTTGTATAGTGTTGTTAACTTTGACTGATTCCTATTAGCTTGCTAAAATTTTCTAGGAGATAAACATTTATGGTCCATCTTAGTTGGCTTTGAGTGCTTTTGGACCCTATTGTATTTTTGAAATGTTTTTGAATTTTGTGGGTACATTCTCTGAAAACCCTCATGAGACAACACTCGTCCACTAGGGTAACCTAGAGGTTTAACGACTTGTTGCATATGCTAAATGCAACCGGGATTCCTCCGAAAGTGAGTTAGGTCTTTTTTTTTTTGTTTTGTTTTGCTCGAGGACTAGCAAAATCTAAGTTTGGGGATGTTTGATGGGTCATGAAAATGTCCCATCTTAGTCGTTTAATTTAGTCGAGTTAGTTCGTTTCGAGCCTTTATTATAATAAAATGGTTGGTTTTCTTGATTAGGTGTCTTTTGCAGAGTTAGGTGTGAAAAATGGTTAAAAATGAGAAAAAGATACACGGAGGGTATTTTGGTCATTTGGAGTCAAGTTTATTCTGGGAAATTTGGCCAAGGTCAGTGACGAGTGAAAAGTAGAGTCCGAGATGAGCTCGTAGGAGAAAACGGAAGTCAATTCGGAGTCCGGAAGAGTGAGATATGCATAGTCAAAGTTGGAGTCAAACAATGTAGACTGGTGGGACACTGTTCGGCACCATTCTTGCCGGTGGGACACAACCAGGTGTCGTGGCACGTCCTGAATGCACCCACAGACAGCAGCATGTGGTCCCTCTATTCACTTTTAAGCTCTCCGGAAATTACTTTTATGCCCCTCCATTTTGTCTCACTTTATGTTCAACCAATAAGAAATCATTTCTTGAGTAGAAAGCAACCCTAACTTCCTATTTTAACCCTCTTTCTCCCATTTTCTCCCAATTAACTCCTAAAACCCTAGCCATTAACCCATCTATAAATAAATCTCTACCTCTTTCATTTCTCTCTAGACTTAAAATCCCTCTCAAAAGGCTTCCTTCTCTAATTTCTAAGCCACTTCTCCTTCTATCTTCTAACCCTAAACCTATTTCTTTCTCCTTTCTCTAGCCACCTTCATCTATTCTCTACAATTTCTTTCTACTCCTAATTTCTTCTTCTAAACTTCTAATTTCTCCATAACTTCTTCTCTAAAATCACGTCTTCTTCTATTTCTCTTCCAAATTTCTCTTCTTTCATCTTCTAAAAAAGCTATTATTTGGAGTTTTGGGTAATATTCTTGGAAATATTTGGAGCTAATATTGGACATCAACATGGAGGCACAAGGAGCTATGGATCTAAATCTCATTTGGTGATTTCTTTTCATTATCTTTTGTAATTTCATTTACTTTAGAATTTCAAATGAATATTACTTTAGATTTCATGAGTAGCTAATCTTGTATCTAGGGTGTAGAGGAAACCCATACTTGGGCTTATTTTGAAATATGTTATTGATTAATGAATCCTTGTATTGAGCTTCAATGTCTATTAATTGTTATTTCATATAGATCTTATAATCTTGTCTTTATTCATGCTTCATAGTGAAATATTTCATGCTTTTGTTAAGTCATTAGATGGGATATGCTTATTAGATGATGAATGATTATTAAGGAATATAACTTTTATGTGATAATCAATTAAAATATAAATGATTTTGAAATGTGTTATTAAAGAATATCTTCCGGAATCTAAATAGTTTATTATGTTAGATTTTGAGTTATATATAAAAAAGGAATTTGTTAATTGAATGCATGTTTTAGATAGTCCATTTATGTGGTGGAATCAAGAACCCTAGATTTCTTTCCCATCTTGATTTCATTATTCTTTAGTCTTTCCTTGCTTTCTATTAAAAATAATTTTCACAAAATCAAAACCAAAATTAATGAATGGAGGGGTTTTAATTTAAGATTTAGATAAAATTACTTGTCCCTTGAAACGATTTCCCGATTTACAAACTTTACTATAACTTGATCCCTACACTTGGGGAATAGACCTTTTCTAGGCCTATCACTTATCCTCAAGTGGCCCGGAGATACTAGTCCTAACTTAACAGGAGGACATAATCCAGTCTTGTACTCCCACTTAACTTCATGTCTATCCTGTTTCCCCCAGCAATCCGCTTTTATAACATCCTTTCACAGCACGGCGTTTGACAGTACCAAAGTTCGACATTCCTTACATAAGATGAGTGGAGTACTCATGTTTGAGGAATCTCTTCAATTTTGCCTATGAGTGTTCATGACGTTCGTTCGATATTTAAAGAGCTCTCATGTTTGGGTTATCCGGTGTATATTCCCCAACCATACACTCATGTAATTGACTTAAATACTATATTCCTATGGCCCATGAAACAACGCTATCAGTCAAGCTCACATGCTAGTCTTCATGAGTCATTGTTGTCCATGCAATGACCTGGACTAGGGACTTAATAATGAATCTATTCTAAGTTCACTTAGTAGGGTTTCATTTACCAGATCGCGCATCAGATAAACCTACTTAGAATGCTTCACTATTTTTGGAGAAACCCTATTTAGAATCATATTCAAATTAGGTTTCTATTTTCTGGGTCACAGAAAAGATAATACCCAAAATACCCTTTTTGGGTGTTTAGGGTTTCGCCCTTTAGTGTGCCCGGCCAAAATATCCCACCATGGCCTTTATTTGGCCGGCCCACTTCCCTCGGTCGGTCATCACATGGCCGACCCTTAGAGCCTTGCTCCGGACACCTCTTTTTGCCCCGATTTTTTCTATCTTGTTCTGAATCGCTATTCGAGCCTTTTTGGCCTCATTAGTTATATAAAATCCATCTTTAGCCTATTCCCGTCTAGTCAAATCTCTTCGGTCAATTTACAACTCATATGTGTAACCCGTTGTAGGATCTGGTCTATGTTAGCCGCGAATCACCGAAGTGATCCGACGATCGTAGTTGGCTTCTAACAAAACGTTACGACCCCTAATTGGACCGGACTGGATGATCTTCAGGATGAGTTCATCGTTATCCAAGTTGACAACTTGATTGCATTGCCATCTTGGTCGAAGGACATCTCCTTCAGACTGAACGGATATATCCTTCAGATTCTGATGAAGGCTCCCCAGCCTGGTTCATTGATTAGTTCTTGCTTTATGATCCTGGTAATCTAGTATTAACATATAGATGTTTGACATTCCTCTTAGAACACTAGATAGATGTATTAGATACACTCAAAATCCAACAGTGGCATCACGAGCTGGTTGCATGAAACTAACTTTGACTAGACGAATTAGATTCAAACTTGATTGATTAGATAATTTTATGTTTCGATACAGATTTAGACATGAAATTGATTAGTTTAAATTAGATTTAGACACAATCGGATAGAAATTGAAAGGGTTTCAATACATAAAAACTTTAAATTTCGGTTTTTTGAAAACAGTTTCAAAAGGGATGACTTAGGGTTCTTGATTTTTTAAAGAAGTTTTAAAAATCTGGTGTTTTTTATGAGTATTCATCAAAGAACAGTAGGTGGAAGAAGAAGAAAACGAAATTTTAAGAAGTTTCTAAAAACAAAACATGGAGACAGCAGCACGGAACGGCCAGGACTCGTCTTAGGACGCGTCCGAGCCAGTCACGAACGCTGATCGGGACGCGTCCCAGTCCGTCTGCTGCTTCATACGCGTCAAGGACACGTCAGAGCATGCCTAGGGCGTCTCGGATTGGAATCCGAGATGGCCTAGGACTTCTCCCTGGCCAGACGCCTCCTAGGCCGCATCTAGAGATGCCTAGGGCATCTCGGACTTGGAACCCGAGATGTCCCAGGTTGCTTCCTTGGCCAGAAGCGTCTGGAACGACAGGAAGCGTCCAGCCTTGTACTGGACGCATCTGGCAATGGGACGGAGCATGTTTGGAACATGTTGTCTCCATGCCATCTGGTCTAGGGCCCATGCCTAGGCATGTCTTGGGCCTGTCCGAGGCTAACCTACAGGTCTTAACCGAGAGGGTCTCGGCCCTGGACCAAGGCAAGTTCCAGGCCATTCCAAGAGGAGTCTTGGACCATGGACTAAAGTTTATTGGGTCTTGAACCAAGTGGGAGTTTTTCAGGCTTTTTTGCCGGTTTTTCCTCCCGATTCCACCCTAATTTTTCCGAAAGTGACCCGGGCTTTCCGGAGGCCCAAACAGAGTTTTTCTCTGCATCGATTTTGGAAATCACTAAGGAAGAAACATAATGTGCCTTAAGTTCGAATCTTACGAAAATAAACTTTAGAGCCGATTAGACATAGATATGTCACAATTTCCCACAATTAGTTGTACGAAACAGAGCAAACCTAGAACTGAATTTAGGATACATACTTTGTTTTATATTATGAATGTCATATTATTGTATGTATGAATGTATGTGATTGCGTAGATTAGTATACCTTTAGCTAAGTAATCGTTTCTTTTTTCTAAGCAAAAATGAATGTGCCCGAATAATACTTAGAGTATAGGGTCTTAAAATCCATTGACGAACCAAACGATGAGGTCATGGTTCAAGTGGGAGTAATCGATGGAGGTTCAACGACATGAATCCAAACGAACCATAAGCGAACAAGAAATAACCTAAAAGATGAGATCTTTTAGGGATGATACTAAGATTTACTAAATCATTACGCAAACCCACATAAACTTTTAAGTAATAAACCATGACTGGTTATGCTAGAATTCACAGTAACGCAACTTGATAAATTACGTAATAAGTCCCAAAAAGAATTTTGAGTAAAGCCTACCCAAATTAAGACACCTGTTGCGCCCTGGTTCATCGATGGTAGGTTCTGCCAAACCAGGGTACTGATGGGCCTAAAAGGTTACCCTAAATAGGTCTACACCCGCAAGTGCACGGGTGTCAAGTTGTAATTTCTCGGTAAGACCGGTTCGTTCCTCAGAGACTAAGTCAAACTCAATTTGATCTTAAAAATATTACGATTTTCAAAAGTGGTTTGATTGGTAATATGATTCAAATAAAAAAAATTGCAAATATAACTCAAAAGAAAACAAATAAGTTGATATTCAGAAAAGGGGAACCTAGGGTTTTCGAATCCGTCCACGTGACAATCCTAAAGACGATGTATTTGCCTTAGTCAACTAAGTTCTTTGTTTTACTCGGGTTCTATCACATGAACGTTCTAGAATCCGGAAGATATTGTCATTAAAAGTAATAAGAACTTTAAAAGATATGAAGATTTAATCTAAAAATTGACTTGCATATAAATCAAAACGATAACATTCTCATTATGGACTTCATCTAAAACGCTAGATAGATAAGATTTAGCTACTCATGATAAAGGATGGAAGTTTAACTATATAGAATGTGGGAGAAAAGTAGAAAAATTGAGTTTCTTACTGATTTTGCAGCCAAACAGAGCCTTAAGGAAGTGATTTCCTTCTGTTTTTCCAAAAATTCTACCAAACGCACCCTCTGGGAAAACGATTTTCTCGTCTTCCCGGAAATGGATTCCCTCTGGGAAAATTATTTTCTCACCTATTTTCTCGTCTTCTCCAACTCTATTTCTCTCTCTATCTTTCTATTTCTCTCTCTCTTTCTACTAGAACTCTATGTAATCTCTTTCTCTTAATGTATTCTATCTCTCTCTCACCAAGAAAACAAAAAACAAAAAAAAGAAAATCAAAAACAAATGATGAAGAGAATAACTAATTTTCAAACTCGATTCTCTGTCTACAATCTCTCCTCTCTCTCTCTGTAATCTATCTATCTCTCACAAATAGAGATAATACAATAAGAAAGAACAAATCAAAACATCAAAAACTTCTCTCTACTGTTTCTACTATCTAAAACCGAGAGTCAGCTAAACTTCTCTCTCTGTTGTATCTCCCAAAAACCTCTCTCTCTCTCTCTACTGTTCTCCTCAAAATTCCCTCTCTTTCTTTGTGAACTGCTCCTGTTTTATAGATCCAGCTCTCCTTATCTCCCCTCTATTTCTGTTTTGAATTTGAATTTAAAGAATATTCTGTCTATCAAGTCTCTCGGCCCAATCTGTTTCAGGTCTTCCTCTCTCTAAATACATCTAACCGACTCCTTTTTCTTCATTAACCAAGATCTTTCTCTCTCTAGGATCCTAACAAACTAACTCCTTCAATCCCTCTCTCTCTGGGGTCTCTCTGTTTCATATAGCTTTACGGAGAGAGAAGAGAAAATCTCTCTCTGTTGTTATCAAAACAATTAGTTGAAGAAAGAGAGAAATAATAAATACATGAGTTGTCCAATCGGTTTTCACGTGCTGGCGCTGATATGGCAGTGAAGATGGGTCGCTTCAGTGTCTCGCAGGTCTTTCAAAATGTTGCGACCTCCTTTAGATCCTTTCGGGCTACTGTAGTATCTTGCTCTGCATCACACCGAGTAAAGGCTTCCATCAAATCCCAAACAGCGTCCCGCACAGCCCAACTGTGTACCGAAAATTCCATCTTACGTCAGATTGCACGCCACGTGTATTTAAGTGATTTGGTCAACCAAATTTGATTCCAACTTTGACTTTTGCTAATTTGCTCGTCCGGACTCCGATTTGACTCCCGTTTTCGCCCACGGACTCGTCATGGGCCCCTCTTCTCATCCGAGCATCGACATTATCCAAACTTACCGTGCTACCCTTGTCGCCAAATGACCAAAATGCCCCTAACATCAATTCCTCCCGATTTCGTCTGTTTTTCACACTAAACTCCGTAAAAGACACCTGAGAAAGAAAATCAAGCAGTTCATCAGAGTACGGCTCGATATGGACTAACTAGCTCCAATTAAGAGATTGAAATGAGGCATTTTCATGACTCATCAAACATCCCCAAACTTAGATTTTGCTAGTCCTCGGGCAAAACAGAAAAATAAAACTAAACCCATTTCACCACTTTCGTAGGGACCCACGCTTGCACTTAGCACGTGCAACAAGCCGTTAAACCTCTAGGTTACCCAAGAGGACAAGTTTTGTCTCGTGAGGGTTTGCAGTGAATATACCCACAAAATTCAAAAATCAAAAATGCAAAAGGGTCTAAATATGATGTGGACTAAAAATGTTCATCCGGTAGATTTTCGAAAGTTAATAGAAATGAAATCCAAATCAATCGAACCATACAAACGCTAAAAATCATTTCACTAGTAATCAAGACTCGAAGTGTACGTGACCAGCCAATATAAGTATCATTTCGGTTCTGAAAAGACAAGACCTCGATTACCCTCTCGATACATTTCGCCTCGACTGCTAACTCACGGTCATACACTCAAAAATCAAAGTCACTCAAGAATGGTTCACTCTATGTGTTAGTATGAATATGAAGGAAAACTCAACACATGAAAAAGACGGACTATAATTTTGTGGACGACTGATCTCAAAGAAGGAAACAACCACTAATACAGGTTGGGGAAGCTAACCAACTCTTCTCACCTGATCTACTATCTAACAATGCTTCCTAGAGGTAGATAGACACTAATGAGGATCTGACTAGAACTCCTGAGAACTCGACGTCTTCAAATCTTCAAAAACTACTTCAAGGGGTAAACACTCAAACAAAACTACATAAACACTTTTTTTTCTTTCATTTTCATTTTCATTCACTTTGCTTCATGCCTTATTCCCAGGGTTCTAAATGATGAAGTTCCTATCTTCCTATAGTTTACACTGTTTTCAAGTTTCTCAGACTACAAGAGTAAAGTTCACTTCCTGATGACATCCCTAGTGGTTGTAAAATTTGAACTCAAGAGATCAACTGAGTTCTAATGAATATTGCGAGGTTGAGTAGCTCTTCATTCTACTCAGAATTAGCTCAGAAGAGATCACTCAAAACAAAAGGAAAGGCTCAGAATCTCACATGGGTTAAGTCTCCACTAGTGATCGATTAAGTTCTCTTAGAAAAGTCTACTCTTCACCTATCTAATCCTCACATGGCTAGTGCACAGACAACTTCAAGACTCGAAATTCGTGAAAAAACCTTTAGCAAAAGCATAGTACAACCAACTAGACTCTATAACTATTGACAAGCAAAAAAAACTAGACTCACTTTTTCAATCCAAAAATTAAAAATTTTGAACCCTTTTGAATTTTTGAAATAAGGACTAAAAATCAATCCCCCATCCCCAAACTTAAACCGAACATTGTCTTCAATGTTCTGAAGACTATGCAAAATAAAAGGATTAGGGAAAGATGAAACCAGATTCAGAAGTCCTATGCATGGGTTGCCTCCCACAAAGCGCTAAGTTTAACGTCTTCAGCCAGACGATACAGATGAGTCAACAAACCTTAAGAACAGCTCCATAAACCAATAGGCGAAACATCTGTGGATCTACCCAAGACACGAAGCGTTTAGTGAAGGATAGTCTCACATTTGTGTAAATATGTTGTAGTACCCGTGAGACTATCGTGATCGGGTAAGAATCCCCAAACTTAGACGACAATAAAGTCGTTAAGTTTGGCCATGGACTAGAAAGAGTATAGTCTTGGTAGAAAGGATCTAGGTAGGGGTGAGAAACCAAGTGAGGTATTGTACAATCTTTTAAACATGCTCCCGAGGGATACGACACAAGAGGATCTAGAGGACTATCAAAGACACCCAGAGTTAAACAAGAGGTTTCTAAAACAGGTACACGGAGTTCTTCCAAAGGAAGCACTCGGTTACCAGACTCAAACTCTACCAAAGTTGGTTCAGATAAACCCTCTATAATTTGTTTGATTATGATGTCATTAGTGTTCTTAAAGAACTCTAGGTGTTTGACTAAGTCAAGCGAGTCATCATTCTCATTTACTAGATTGAGCAGCCAAGATTCACCATCATCTTTTATGGTGGGTCCATAGCTCAGTGTTAGAGCATTTGACTCATAGGATGGAAGTGGTGACTCTAAGGTTGGCAAAGTAATCGGCTCAGATACCCACAAGGAGGTAGACTCTGACGTCTTATCTATCTCATTAATACTACCCTCCTCATCTAAGCATAAAAGTGTCAATAGAGTTTCTAAAGGATCTCTCGACTGAGCTGTTGGTAATGCATCTTGAACTAATAATTCTACCAAGTTCAACCCACTGAACTCATCTATATTATCAGGGTGAAGTCCCACATCAAAAATATTCATTTCCACCGTCATATTTCCAAATGACAATCTCAAAAGACCACTTCTACAGTATATGACAGCATCTGATGTAGCTAAAAATGGTCGACCTAGAATGACAGGGATTTGACTCTGGGTATCATGAATTGGTTCAGTATCTAAGATGATGAAATCTACAGGAAAGATAAACTCACCAACTTTTATCAAAACATCCTCTACTATGCCACGTGGTCGTCTGACAAACCGATCTGCCAACTGAAGGACTACAGAAGTGGGTTTTATTTCTCCCAAACCTAATTGTAAGTACACCGAGTAAGGAAGAAGATTGACACTGGCACCTAGATCTAACAGAACTCGTTCAATCTTATGGTTCCCTATAGTGCAAGGTAATGTAGGGCTTCCTGGATCTTTGTACTTAGGTGGAAGGTATTGTTGGATAATAGAACTCACTTGTTGAGTCAAGAAGACCTTTTTATGCACATTCATCTTACGCTTTCTAGTACATAGGTCCTTAAGGAAGTTAGCGTAAGCAGGGATCTGTTTAATTGCATCTAGTAATGGAATGTTAATATTGACTTGTTTAAATATTTCCATTATCTCGTCGAACTGAGACTTCTTCTTTCGCTCTACTAAACGTTGAGGATATGGAGCTCTAGGAACGTAAGGCTCAGTAACTACAGGTGGTTCCTCAGACTCAGGAGCCTTTTCGGGCTCATCACTAGAGACTCTGGTTGGCATAAAAGAGGGTTCATGATCTCTTTCACTATCTTCGGGAACTCCTACCTTATTATCAACTACCCTACCACTTCTAAGGGTGGTTACTGCATTGGCTTGACCCATTGGTTGTTTACCTAGAGTACCTTTTGGGTTTTGCTCTGTTTGACTAGGAAAATCACCTTTTTCTCTCTGGCTTAGGGCTTCTAGCTTGGTTTCCAAACGAGTTATAGACCGGCTGGTCATTTGCATAAACTCAATTTGGGTCTTAGCTAGTTGATTCATGGTTTCCTTCAAGGAGTCATTCTCTTGAGAAGGGTATGGGGTACTAGGTTGACCATATGGATTCTTGGGAGCATTAAACCCAGGAGGGTTCATCGAACTACTAGGCTGTCACTGATTTTGACCCTTGGACCAGGAGAAATAGGGATGATTTCTCCAACCTGGATTATATGTGTTAGAATAAGGGTCATACTTTTGATGATTGTCTTGCCTAGAGTTTTGGTAAAGAACATAAGCTTGTTCTTTTTCAGCAGAACTAAGAAATAGGGTACATTTGTTCCCTATATGAGAAGGGTCTCCACAGACGGAGCACGGATAGGAGGTGGATTCATTTCCAACACTCATGACCTGAGTGGGATCCTCCCTGAATGCTTTAGGCTGACCAAGCTCTAGGGCTTCTATTCTTCTAGCCATGGCGGCGAATGTAAGTTCTGACTTATCAACTCTATAGATGCCACCTTTATTTGGAGTAGGATTTGCCCTAGTAGGAGATCCTCTAGAAGTTTCCCATTGATGGGATTTCTCAGCTAGATCTTCTAGAAAAGCCATGCAATCATCGACGGATTTATAAGTAAAACCGCCACCACAGAATGACTCTACCATGGATGTTGTGGGATAGTCTAGTCCATCATAAAGAATCTGGACTAGTCTGCTTTTTTCATAACCATGGTGTGGACACTGCAACTCAAGTTCTTTAAATCTCTCAAGATACTTATAAAGAGACTCTCCTTCTTGTTGCACAAAATTATTAAGACTTTGCCTTAAAGAGGTGGTTTTGTGCTTAGGGAAGAATTTTAGAAAGAATGAACTGCTCAATTCTTCCCATGTAGTGATGGAATGAGGTTGTAAGGCATACAACCAAGATTTTGCTTTCTCTTCCAAAGAGAAATGGAACAACCTAAGTCTCAAAATGTCATCAGGCATATTGGGGAGATTTATAGTCCCACATATTTCTTCAAAATCCCTAACATAGTGGTAGGGGTTCTTGTTCTCAACCCCACGGAAGGTCGGGAGCATTTGAATAATGCTCGGCTTCAACTCGAAGTGAGTCGTGGAGTGTGGTAACTGTATGCTTGATGGTTGACACGTTCTAGTAGGATTCATGTAATCCCTGAGTGTCATAGGTGGATTTCCGCCCCTGGCTTGGTTCAAATTTTCACCCATAGTGTCACTCAAAGAGAGATGGGCTAGAAGATTACTTAGATGAGTTTCTCTACTAATGAAACGACCTCTCTTATCACGATATCTATCGGGCATACACTAGAACCCAATGACCAAGGATATTCTCAAAACTTTTTTTTTTCGAACTAGAGAATCACTAGGAAGAACCTATGGGAAAGCAAAACACAATCCACCAAGCAACCTAAACAAAATCTAGACAATAGACAGGTTTGTCAGATTCACCCTACAAATCTAGACAGCTCCTACTTCGTAACAAAGCTGGAACTATAATGTTTATGAGGGTTACTCCGTCCAAGTACTACGATTAAACAACTCCTGGAGACGACCAACGATAAACGTTGTGATAGCCGTCCAACCTGGTAACGTTTCCTCTTCTCGAGGCGACCTTATAAAGAGTTGAATGAACTTTCCCTTTAGGAATGCCCAAATAAATATTAAGTCCCTGAATCGTTTCAAAGATCCTATGAGCTCGAGATCTTAGGGGCTTATGTCTAAATCAGATTTTAGCTTTTTAGGTGAGGTTTAGGATCGTGAATGTTGTTACCTATGTGGGCAAGAGAACAGTGATGAAATCCGTCTCCTATCTTGTAACTGAGTTAGTGCCCTTACTAGAATGATTAACTAAGCAGTTCGGTCACAGCAATTAAGCACACGAATTCACACAAATACCCACTGACAGGAGATTCGTGAGTGTTCAAGAAATTTACCTCCCGTTCAAGACGGGTGATAACCTTTGTAGATGACCCGCGAGTGTTCCAACTCGAGGCTTCGTTTTGGTTTTCGGTTACAATTTAATTAAGCCCTCCAATTTGGGGTCAAAACTTTAAAACCAAAATTAAAAAACTAGAAAGTCTAAAAGTCTCTCTCTCACCAAAAAAATAAAAAATAACAAAATAAAATAAAATGTAAATTCTTCTTCTTGAGCTCCTCTCCTTGTTGCGCCTTCTCCTTTGCTCCTTAGCGTTTTTTCTACACCAAAAACGGAAAAGCAAGTAAAAGTGTCCAAAAATAAAAACTTACCAAAAATAGTAATAAAATTAGATTAAATTCAAACTAAGTCCCCGGCAGCGGCGCCAAAAACTTGATCGGCCTAAAAGGTTACCCTAAATAGGTCTACACCCGCAAGTGCACGGGTGTCAAGTTGTAATTTCTCGGTAAGACTGGTTCGTTCCTCAGAGACTAAGTCAAACTCAATTTAATCTTAAAACTATTACGATTTTCAAAAGTGGTTTGATTGGTAATATGATTCAAATAAAAAAAATTGCAAATATAACTCAAAAGAAAACAAATAAGTTGATATTCAGAAAAGGGGAACCTAGGGTTTTCGAATCCGTCCACGTGACAATCCTAAAGACGATGTATTTGCCTTAGTCAACTAAGTTCTTTGTTTTACTCGGGTTCTATCACATGAACGTTCTAGAATCCGGAAGATATTGTCATTAAAAGTAATAAGAACTTTAAAAGATATGAAGATTTAATCTAAAAATTGACTTGCATATAAATCAAAACGATAACATTCTCATTATGGACTTCATCTATAACCCTAAATAGATAAGATTTAGCTACTCATGATAAAGGATGGAAGTTTAACTATATAGAATGTGGGAGAAAAGTAGAAAAATTGAGTTTCTTACTGATTTTGTAGCCAAACAGAGCCTTAAGGAAGTGATTTCCTTCTGTTTTTCCAAGAATTCTGCCAAGCGCACCCTCTGGGAAAACGATTTGCTCGTCTTTCCGGAAATGGATTCCCTCTGGGAAAATTATTTTCTCACCTATTTTCTCGTCTTCTCCAACTCTATTTCTCTCTCTATCTTTCTGTTTCTCTCTCTCTTTCTACTAGAACTCTATGTAATCTCTTTCTCTTAATGTATTCTATCTCTCTCTCACCAAGAAAGCAGAAAACAAAAAAAAAGAAAATCAAAAACAAATAATGAAGAGATTAACTAATTTTCAAACTCGATTCTCTGTCTACAATCTTTCCTCTCTCTGTAATCTATCTATCTCTCACAAATAGAGAGAATACAGTAAGAAAGAACAAATCAAAACATCAAAAACTTCTCTCTACTATTTCTACTATCTAAAACCGAGAGTCAGCTAAACTTCTCTCTATGTTCTATCTCCCAAAAACCTCTCTCTCTCTACTGTTCTCCTCAAAATTCCCTCTCTTTCTTTGTGAACTGCTCCTGTTTTATAGATCCAGCTCTCCTTATCTCCCCTCTCTTTTTGCTTTGAATTTGAATTTAAAGAATATTCTATCTATCAAGTCTCTCGGCCCAATCTGTTTCAGTTCCACCTCTCTCTAAATACATCCAACCGACTCCTTTTTCTTCATTAACCAAGATCTTTCTCTCTCTAGGATCCTAACAAATTAACTCCTTCAATCCCTCTCTCTCGGGTCTCTCTGTTTCATATAGCTTTAGAGAGATAGAAGAGAAAATCTCTCTCTGTTGTTATCAAAACAATTAGTTGAAGAAAGAGAGAAATAAGAAATACATGAGCTGTCCAATCGGTTTTCACGTGCTGGCGCTGATATGGCAGTGAAGATGGGCCGCTTCAGTGTCTCGCAGGTCTTTCAATATGTTGCGACCTCCTTTAGGATGTAAACATGTGTCACCTAACTGGTAATAACCGTTAGATCCTTTCGGGCTACGATAGTATCTTGCTCTGCATCACACCGAGTAAAGGCTTCCATCAAATCCCAAACAGCGTCCCGCACAGCCCAACTATGTACCGAAAATTCCATCTTACGTCAGATTTCACGCCACGTGTATTTAAGTGATTTGGTCAACCAAATTTGATTCCAACTTTGACTTTGGCTAATTTGCTCGTCCGGACTCCGATTTGACTCCCGTTTTCGCCCACGGACTCGTCATGGGCCCCTCTTCTCATCTGAGCATCAACATTATCCAAACTTACCATGCTACCCTTGTCACCAAATGACCAAAATGCCCCTAACATCAATTTCTCCCGATTTCGTCTGGTTTTCACACTAAACTCCGTAAAAGACACCTGAGAAAGAAAATCAAGCAGTTCATCAGAGTAACGGCTCGATATGGACTAACTAGCTCCAATTAAGAGATTGAAATGAGGCATTTTCATGACTCATCAGGTGCCATCTTTTACCTCGGGACAATACGGGTAGATCTATGAAGAGGTCTACGCGTCTAAATGGTTATTCTCAACGTGTCAGCAAAAGGGTTTTGGATTTCGAGGCAAAAGGATGATTTAAACACATAAGTGTTATTCATCAACCAAGAATCCTAGGAGTATGATCAGTAAGGAGTTTACTCACCTAGGAAGGTGGAGTTGAGGACAGTGCCAAAGTACGCTTAACTCCATTAGAATGGGGTCTAGGAATCGCATTACTCAACCGGGAAAGATTTTGAATAATGTGGCAAAAAAAACTGTTTTTGCAATGATAATAAGTTTTAGGATTTTGTTTTATTTTTATTTGAAAAGTATTGTAAATATGACTATTAGAAAAGTTTTCCAACCTTCGTTCATTACTTTAAAAGGAATTAAACGACAATAGTTTCATGATTGGTAAAGAATCCGAGAAGCATTCTCGTATTCGAAACAAAAGAAACGTCCAAGAATATCCCATTCCCGATGTTCACTAACACTTCAAACGACTTAGGATATGATTATCCACAATTCTTTTGTGAACATCAATAAAATTCTTCTCTCTCGTAGAGATTAATGATATGGATGCTTACACAATGATGAACCATGAAAATGTCTGATCTGATTTTTTTAACTTGGGTCAGTTAGTCCATTCCGAGCAGTTACTCTGATAAATTACTTGTTTCTCTCGTCCAGGTGTATTTTTCGGAATTTGGCGCGAAAATTTGATAAAATCAGGAGAAAGACACACCTGGGGGCATTTTGGTCATTTGGAGATGATGGTAGTCTAGTGATTTGGACATTTTTAATGTTCGTATGAAATAAGACTCCAAGACGAACCCAACGAGGAAAACGGGAGTCCAATCAGAGTTTGTGTGGGAGAATTATTGCTAGTCAAAGTTTGGGTCTAAATCTGTTGACTAGAAGTCAACACAGATCTATCAGCGACACGTGGTGCACAAGACGGACCCAGATCAGACACCTACAAGGTTCCGTGGGATATCCTCTGTTATACGCGGGTGTGTATTAGGAATTCTTTGGGGTCCCGATTCAGTGCATCTGATCTTGTGGTGTCAACGTGTCTAAAGTGCATCGAACGGTTACCGTTAATGGAGCAACACATAGAAGCAACTTGACGTGGCGCTGCAACTCTCTAGACTGCTTCGTGATGCATGTTATCGTCTTCTATGCCAGCTAACACACATACACGGTATTGAATCCATGCTATGGTTCAGTGTAATGTGTCACATAGTAATACGGTACTCCCCTCAAATCTAGCGGCCATTTTCATTTCAACAGCGTGGGTCATATAGGTCAGTCGGTTGTCTTATCTCTTTCCGTTACGCACTGAAGCACCAGATCACTCCTATTGACAACTATGTACAAGCTAAAGGGAATGAGCGTTGGGCCCAAAACTGGGCCCAAAATTCAAACACAACCAAAAGTCGGCCGAAATTATAAATTAGGTCCAATGGGTCAGAGAGCTTTGCGAATTTACCGTCGCCCCCATCAATCTTCTTCAAATTTACGAACCGTGCCACTGAAAATTTGGGCGCGAAAAGAAGGATTTTCTGAAAAAGCGGGATTTCCTGGGAGACGTGCGTCAGGTGAACTGACCGTTGCAGCTGGCCAGTCCCATCTCCCATTAATTTCTATCCCACGCCTAATCTAATCAGTTCCAAAACCTCTCTCCAAAACAGTTTCCTCTTCCAAACCGTTCCCTCTCCCAAACCATTCCCTCTCCCATTAATTACTCTAAAATTTCCAGCCATTAAAGCAAAGAAGGCGAATCATCAACCTGTTTCACCTGATTTAAGTTGAAGAAGGAAATTGCCAGAAAAAAAAATCTTCTTCTTTCCTAACAAACAAAATCAAACGAAGGTTTTTTACTCTCTGTCTTCATCTTTCTCTCTCTGTTATATCATTCTCATTAGATTTAGGTTTTTTTTTCTCTCTCTCTCTCTCTTCATCTTCTCTCTTTGTTGTATACTATTTATTGAAGGTTTTTCCAATAAAAAACAAAGAGTCATAAAATAACGTTAATGACTGTATATTGTTTTCTCATTTGGACAGATGGTAAAGGCAAGTTCATCAAAGAATATAGAAAAGAGAGTAACTATTGAGGAGCCTCGATCGAGTAGATCAAGAAAAGCTATTGAGGAGCATAGAAAGAAGAATGAGCCCGCCAAAAAAGGTATTTAACTGAAATTTCAAATAGTAGTGGTAAATCAGTTGATTTCTTGTACAGGATGGGGCCATTCATTAAGTTTTTTGTATCTAAAGAGTTATAATGTTCTGTAAAATGTACTTAAAATGTTCTGTAAAATGTTTCCACATGACATCAGGTGACATCGAACTTTTTCGTATTTCCACATGACATCGAACTCTTTCGTATTTCCACATGACAATGCACTTAAAATGTTCTGTAGAATGTTTGGTTGCTGAAATCTGTGTCGGGTAAACCAAATGATTTCTTGTACACGGGATGGTTTCTTGTACATTGGATGGTTTCTTGTACACTGAACGGTTTCCTGTGCACTAGATGGTTTCCATCATTTACTTTCTGTATCTTCATTGACTACTGTACAGTGGTATAAAGTAGTAGTAAACAAGTTAATTTCCAAAAAATTCAAGGGTTTCTTATGTGACTGATTTGAATTTTTTTTCCAGGTTGTTGAAGAAGAAAGCATAACATGTGAAACAAAAGGAAAAGGAAAGCGAAAAATGACTGAGGCAAAAGCAGAAGTAAGCAGAAAGAAAAAGACAACTTTCGTAGTCCCTGGAGTTCCCTTTCTCAATGAGCCAAAAAACAGACCTGAGGAATTGACAATTGATGCAAGAATTCATGAACCATGGGTGGACAAGGTATTAGGATTTTTTTTTCCATTGTTTTCCGTTGTTTTCCATTGTGCATTACTCAGTTTCTAGTAAACTATTAAGTTTTGGAAAATTGGTAAGTTTGTGGTAAATTTCGCAGTTTCGTGTGCATTAATCTGTTTCCGATAAATCTGACTGTGTACAGCCTGGAAGTTGGAGAAATTTTTGGTTCTCCTTTGCAATATTACAGTCCTGATTGTGGACTCTACGTGATGCTGAAGTTGGAGGAAATTTTCCTCCAAAGCATCCAAACGAACTACCCAACTAAGTGTTCCCAAAGGGAAGACTATGAAGACCAAGTTAGGAGAAAGTGAGTAGACGTAACCTACCAAATATTGAAGGAGTTAGAGGACGGGTGGGGACAGAGGATTGCAGAAGAATCTTAAAAGTTTCATTATCTCGAAATTGGGGCTGACTTTTTGTTTTTGTATGCTCTCTTAAGAACAGATTATTGTGACATTATTATGGTTTGTAACTTAGAACATCTTTTACAGAACTGTTCCCTGTAAACTGGATAGTCGTTCTGTAAACATAACTGTTCCTAGTTAACAAGATAATTTCCTACGCAAAAATGTAGACTACATAAGTTTGAATGTCAAACATATGAAATTTGGAAGACTGAATTTGAATCTTCTACTTTGAAATCATTAAGTCTACTTGAACAAAAAAAAAAGATTCGGAAGGCAAGGGAAAAAAAACAAAGTGACAGAACAACATCAATTTTTCTAGAAACATGACGATTTACTAAACACCAACATGTTTACAGGGAAACAAAAAGGAACCTGAACTGAAATAAGCTTACTGTACATAACTAACATTAACGAGTATTGGAAACTTTCTTGTTTCTAGGAAATCATTCGGTTTCCCGGAAATTGTTCTGTTTACTAGCCAATTTTGTACTGGAAATTTCTTGTTTCCTGGAAATTGTTCTGTGTACTGGCCATTAGGTTAATGTACTAGACATTTGTGTACAGGAAACTTCTTTGCGTATAGGGAATAAAGTTGTGTACATGGAAGATACTTAACATCATTAAAGCTACAGTTTTACTCTATCGAATTCGCTCGGAATGAATCCTTTTTGTTTTTCATTTTTTACTGATGAAAGATGAATCCTTTTTCTTGTTTCCAGGAAATTGTTCTGTTTCTTGGAAATTGTTCTGTTTACTAGCCATTTTTGTACTGGAAATTTTCTTGTTTCTTGGATATTGTTCTGTGTACTGTCCATTAGGTTAATGTACTAGACATTTGTATACAGGGAATAAAGTTGTGTACATGGAATATACTAAACACCATTAAAGCTACAATTTTACTCTATCGAATCCGATCGGAATGAATCCTTCTTGTTTTTTTTTTATGAAAGAATATAATCGATTTCCGAATGAATCTTTCAAAAAAAATTCCAGTACAAGAATATAATCGATTTCGGAATAATTTACAGAAAATTGGAAAATATTCCGTACAACATTCTATGCACTCAACATTTGAATATTCCCAGAACAAATATGTGAAGTGAAATAAGCAAAAATAGTCCAATTCTGTGACACATGTTAAGCTCTGTTTCCGAAGACAATGTTCAGAAAATTGATACTACAATCATTTATGTGTAGGGTTATTTCCTTAATGGCCCCCAACTTTGTGACCAGCTTCCTGCCTAGCCCCCTACTTTACGAGAAATGCCCATATGGCCTCCTCCCGTTATAACACCGTTACTCTCTCTCTTCCATTTCTTTTCTCTCTCCTCCAACATGTTTTCTCTCTCTGCCACCTCGTTAAAACCTGCCAACTCATCATCGGCCGACCAATTTTCCGGCCGGCGACCTTTAAACCTAAAAAAAAAAAAAAAAACTTTTTTTTTTCATCTCTCCTCTCTCTCTCTCTCAAAAAAAAAAAAAAAAAAATTTTTTTCACCTCCCTCTCTCTCTCTAAACTCCGCCGAAGGGCCTTTTAAGGGCCCAATTCAGTAATTGCTTTAGTAGGTAATATAACCTGCCGGAAGTACGAATATTGAGATAGTATATTGTTTTTAATTAGTGTTCAAATTTATCGATTGTCTACTTTATACTGGCTAATTAGTCGTAGTCTTTATGTCGATGGGCTTAATACTTTCATAAAATTTGGTTACTTGGTTGATATATCAATTTTGTCAACATTTGGTTGGGGAGTGATTGATAGTGTTGACATAAACTCCAAAACCCTAAGGTGGAATCATGGTTATTAAATTTGAGTTATTAAAATTATAAATAATAATGTAATTCGGGTTTTAGACTCTACGTTGTCGGACTTTATGCTTCTCAAATTCTTGATTAATTATGCAATTATCGTACTTATCATATATTGAGGATTTATCAATGTCTTGTTATGACTAACGTAGATCGTTATCGATTTCTCAAAAGAAAATAGTATATCAATTTTATTTCAAAGAATTTTTTAAATCATCATGAGTTATTTAAATTGAGGTGGGTATATTAATTAAGTCGATCAATACTTGGGTGAAAATGAAAACCCCCATTTATCAATTGGAACTGATTATGGCAGTTATGCCAAATGGCAGTTATACCCATAGGCGGTAAATGAGCTCCCATTTTGGCGGTAAATAAGTTAAGGTAATTGAGGACGGTTTTGGCGGTAAATAAGTTAAGGTAACTGAGGACGGTTAGGAAATGGCGGTAAATCAGCTCTCATTTTGGTATAACTGCATCTCTTAAGCGTTGAAACTTTCTAACTCGTTAATTAAACTTGATGAGTGTTTCAGCGGTTTTGTTAACCTGCTTACACAACCAAGTTAAGGTTATGTTAATACACGGTTTAACATGATAATAGCCGCAAGATCACGCTGCAAGATCGACTAGTAAAAATTTCATTCGCCATCAAACTAGATACTAGATTTTTCTACGATCAAAATCTGATATATAAAAACACTCTGACCGTCTATTTTTTGTTGAGAGTTTGATATAAATTATATCTAGGGGGACGATTTTTATAAATAAGCGCAAAAACCACCATTTCGATTATTTCTCTTTAATTCCCGTCAATTTAAACTAGTAACTCCTTATATTTTTCTTCTTTTTTTTTTTGTTGAGAGGCAGAAAGTTACAACGAAAATTATAACAAGTTGTGCCCTTCTGATGGTATTTTATTGGTATTTTATTATCTTCTGGGTCGATTTTATGAGACCTTATCTTGCTTGGTGCTTTTAGTTCTTGACCCAGAGAGAGGAAGAGGTGAGTGGAAGTTAGATGAGATAAAGCGGAAGACGAAAAAGGGATACGTAAATATTCAATATTTTAATTTTTTCTTGAAATTAACTTCATTTTAGTTCCTAAGGTTAGTTCTCAAGAAAGTGGAGTAAAATAGGATTAAACCATTTTGTTGTAATGTTTTTGGTACTTTTGTTTATTTAAAATTTCTTTTGAATACAAGGACCATAAGGAAAATTTGGGTAAAGCAAATTATTTAGGGTTAACACTCTAATGGGTAAACACCTACCTGACTTGACATTTTTAGGGGTAAAGACCGAAAAAATCTTTATTTTATATTTTGGAAATGGCCTCTAGGCTCTAGCGACCCAAGTGTTAAAACTATAGAGAGATTTCACAAAAATCTAGTTGTCTAAAGACATTATGCACCTGATCAATAATATAAGGGAGCAATAAGCTAGGAAAATGAAAACCCTATTAGTTCTGTGAGTATCTAATAATAATATATAATATATCTACTAAAAACAAAAGCCTTTAGTTGCTGAACACAAAATCCATTCTTTTTCCTTTCTAATAAATTCATTACCAATTCTTGATGATCCGACAGTTGTTATAGATGGAAATGATTGTGAGGGAACAAATAATGAATTAACTAATCAATTTCTTGGAAATTAGTTATTTACAAGAAAAGATTAGATTAACAACAACAAACAAACAAAAAAGATACAAAAAAAAAAAAGTTAAATTAAACAACAAATCAAACTAGAGAAAAAAAAACTTAAGCCTCAATTCAGAGTCTTCTCTCCATCAAGTTGAACGGCTAATTCCAATATAACCAAAGCTTCGATATCCATAGAGACTGTTTGATTTGATATGATCTCTGTATCCTTTGATAGGGTTTCGACAAAATCTTTGGGAACCAAACACTTCTCCTTTAGATAGAGCTTCTCTTGTATAGTTGAAGATGCAAGAAGAACTTGCATTTGAAGTTCACATTTGTTATTTCCTTTTGTTTCTGCCTTCTCATCCTGATTTCCCTGCATTTTTGTAAACTACCCATGAATTCCTTTTTCATTTATACACTTCATATCAACTAAAAGATCAAAATCAAGAGTGAGAGAATGTGTTTTTGGAACCCGTCGTGTGAGACAAAGACGAGACTAAAACCAAAGACTAAGTGGAACCGAAGTACGAAAGAGAGAGAGGGTACCTGATTAGTTAGTAACTGAAGAATACCAACTTGGGCTTGTAAGTATTTAACATATTTAGAAGCAGCATGAAACATCTCAGCAGTATTCATCTTATTTCCACCAGGTATAAGCTTCCCAAGCTCTTGAGTCTTTTCAGTAATCTTTCTCCTCCTTTGTCGTGCCGCTACACTCTGTGCCGATAATCCCTCACCACTCTCATTCGGTTTCTTAACACTACTAGCACTCGCCATTGTTTGATTATCACAACCGCCTGAATAAGCTAACGCCGGAATATCGATCCCCATAGTGATAGGTATTCCAGTTGAAGGGAAGAAGAGTCCTTGAGGCAAGATGTCAAGGTTACTAGGTTTCAGATAAGAATTCATTGAAGGGTATTCGGCAAACGAAGAATTAAACATAGAATCATAGTAGTAAGGATTGTTAACCAAGTAGTCAGTACAAAAGCTACTCTTGAGGCGCTTATTAGGGTTTTGGTTATTATTGTAGAACCCTAAGAGAATATCATCAACATTATCATCATTTTGAGAAGGTGGTTGAAAGATTTCAGAAAATTGTTGATTCAATGGTGAAGAAGAAGAAGAGAAATGTTGTTGTACTTCAGTCGACATGTAGTTTTCGACATTGTAAGATGAAGACGACGTTGATGAGAAATCTTCTAGTGTGAAGTAAGGATCAATGAATGGATTTGGTGGAATATAATTAATTGGATCATCAAAATGCTTAGTATCATCATCATCATTATCTACTTGGAATTGTAGCTTATCTGATTGTTGAAATGTAGAATTGTTACTGATCTTCATTATCATTTGATCTAGTTCTTCTTGAGGATATTGTTGTTGTTGATGTTGATAAAGTACTGTATTCAACTCTAACATTATCTTACACTTTCTAGAATTTCACCTGTGTATAATTAGAGAGAGAAAGAGAGAGAGAGAGACAGAGAGTTAAGACTTAAGGGTTGAAAAAGTAGTTAGAACAATAAGCTAGAGGGAAATCATAATGAAATAAAACAAATTAAGCGAGATACCTGATTAGAGTATTAGATTCTGTCTTGTAGAAGTCAGAGTACTTGTGTACTATACTATTGTAGAGAGAGAGAGAGAGAGAGAGAAGTAAATTCAGAGATTTGTGCTGTAGAGAGGAGTGAGAGCGGTTAATTTCTACTAAAAGAAAAACGGTTAACAAAGTTCCGGAAAACAAGCAAGTTAATGACACGTTTGTGTTAAATCTTCTAGCTAGGGTTTTTTCTTAACGGCGGGATATACCATCGTGTTACGGTTATGAAGTAATTAGGTATCCAACCAAAGGTTATTTTGGTCAGTTACCCTAAAAAGCTTTTTTTTTTTGTGTTTTCCCACGTTCTCCCCTTCTTCCTGACCTTTTTTTTTTTTGTTGAAATTTTTTTTTTATTGAAATTCTTCCTGACTTCAACACGCTCTAAAATTAAGTCTACTTGCTTTTTTCTCCCTCTCATAGCCATCAAACTTATATTACCACTGTTAAAAAACAGAAAATGTTCTTAATTGGTAATTGTTATTTGCTAATAACTTGATACTGCCTCTTTTAATTTTGTAGTTTATGGTGTTAATTTTTTTGTTTTCCTAATTTGTAACTGTTACTCGTTAATACTTGGGTTGTGAACAGTCATCTCATAGATTAATGTTATATGCTAATTTGGTTGTGAATCAAACTATGGTTATGTTATATGTTTAAAAAATGATTGACTGAATTGGTTATTGTCATATGCTAATACATTATTGAATTAAGAACCCGGAGAAAGGATTCTTGTGGTTCTCTTAACATCATATTTTAGTTATGATATGAAATGATACTAGATTGAATCTTTTTGCAGATATTGTTCTATATTGTGTACGTACCAAAATAAGAGTGAAATTTTTGTTGGTTTAGACTTATGTTTAGTCATGATTTTTTATTTAAACTAAGTTGATATATATATATATATATATATATATATATATATATATACACTAGACATAACCCCCGCCCTACGGGCGGGGGAATGCCCTTTCGCAACAGAAGAAGTCAATATACAAATTACAATTTAGAAAGTTTTTAGAAAAAGTTAATTAACAATTAATGAACCAAGTAACGACCCAAATACAAAAAAATCAGTCCAACAATTATATTTGTGACATTAATAAACAATCGTGTAAATTCAGGGAAATAGTTCTCACTTACAGAAGAATTCCAAGAAATTCCATCCTTCAATGAATTTTTAAAAAAAAGACATCCATAACATTAGCCTAAAATCTTCACGGAATTGTGATACAATTCTTGTGGATGTCACATACTTGTGAAGACATTTGACAATTGTTGTTTTATTGATCTACTCTCCCTCGTGATTCTCTTCTGTGACTTCTTTATACTCAGACAACTGAATTGTAGTTCACATGGAGTTTTCTACCAACAGTCTCCAACCCTTTTTGTTTCTCACTTCCTCTTCCTGTACAAATGGAAAATAAAGAAATCAACTAAAGCATTTTATTAAAGACTAAGAAACAAGTAAATTAAAAAGTAGCTAACATTGTCCCAGGAAAATGAACCATTTCTATTTCTGAAAATTATAGCATACATTACATGTTCAAAATTTGACTTAATAATATCGCACGAATTCAAGATTTTGGTCTATTAGAAATAACACCATGATAAATAAAAGATAATTTCGAAGACAACAAGTCAAACCATTGGGTCGGAATGTGTCATGATAAAGATCAAATAAACAGAAGAAGTAACCTTCAATCCCTAATGTTAAAGCCTCATTGAAGTCGATCAAAGAGATCTAAATTGAATTGCTCTTGATAATGTTGCTTACATGGACCATTGTTAATAGATATATAGTGAGGAAGAAGTTCTTTTGGTTTTCAATGTTGCTTACATGGACCATTGTTAATTGAATCGCCTCATATTCACATTATTTGTTGAAATCGAATCTACTAATTTCATGCACCGTTTTATAAAGATCAAAATCACTAATTCCGTTGTTAGTTTTTGTCAATTTCACTTAAATTGCTTAATAACTATCCAAAAGTAATTTGAACAAAACTTTAAGGCATATCAAGGGCGGCCTAAAACAAAAATACTCGTTTCATAAAAAAGGACAACATAAATAAAAATAAAAACTTAAAAATTTCTCAAAATTGAACGAAGATAAAACCTTTTGAAGTGGAGGGGGTTGCCAATCCTCAATAAGTATTTCCTCTCTCACAGTTTCCTACACCAGAATATATATCAGTTGAACCATACACATTAAAATTTACTTAATCGGCAAAAATGAACTGACCATGCAGAGAGTAACCCACAAACCAAACTGAAGAGGGGGAGGGGGGGGGGGGGTCTATGGAAATCAAATACTTCATCCATGATTGGTAACCAGTTAATCAATAACAAAACGAATCTAAAAAGTTTTATCTGAGAATCGAAGAACCCAAGAAACATAATCACTTGATCGAACAAAATCAAATATTTAGGACACATGCAATTGTACATGGGTTTCTTCTTATCGAATTTTGCTTATATTCATAGGTAAGCCCAAAAAACTAACAAAGTGAAGTTGGAAACCATGTTGAAGCTTTGCAGTTGTTTAAAAATAAAATGTAATGGTTCACTCAATATATGTGGTCATTCGTTTGAAAAAGAAGAAGGAAGTAATGCTGAACAATAGATAAGTTTGTTGGTCTTGACATTATGATCCATAAAGTTAATAACGGGCCCACAAAATTGGCTCTTGAGTTAATACCGAGGTTAGTTTGATGTTCCAATAATATGTTGCATTTACTCATGAAACTACATTAACTAATACAATATACAATATCCATACCTCGAAGGGAGGTTCGAACCGATTTTGCAGAATCTATGAACCAAATGGTCAAGACTGCAATAACGATGATGAAAGTGTTGACTGGGCCGCTCTTTCATACCAAGTAATCCAATGAGAAGAATCTGTGAGATAATCAATGCAGCTATTATACGCCCACGAGTGTCTGGTCAAAATCCTACTGCACTTTCGTATTCTTGATTATAAATATTTGTAATCTACAAAATCAAGAATTATTAAAGGTATTATTACCGAAGTGAGATGAGAAATGAACGGTTGAAACTCTAATTTCTACAATTATGAAATGGCTACCTGATGAAGAAAAACAACATCTGCAAGGACAAACAATACTAGTATCGATGAACGTAAGAAAGGAGTCAACCCAGCATAAACATACCAAGTAAGAAGTAAAACTGAATTTGATGTTTTCCTACATTAGAACAAATACCTCATGGATACTTTGCCTATTATCTGTCCTTTTAAGTCTTACCAAGAAGAAATTCTTAAAATGGTAAAGAATCAAAGTTTCAACCTCCAAGTCTCCCCAAAAACTACAACCCATCCATCAACCCCATTATATAAGTAACGAAGACAATCGCTTTCATTGGGATTGATACGCCGATTGTTTTCAGTATACTGCCAAAAAGAGGTTATTATTGATTGGTCGTTCCTCGCTCGGTTTGAGAAACAATTAACTTAAATTAGAAAAAAAAAATCAAAATGCAACTGACTTCATATGTTTTTGTCCACTTCTTCTCAAATTCTGAATGTCTTTGTCCTTGACAAATTAGCTTGAATTATAGTTTCTTCATGATATATATGTGGATACATCAGATCTGAATGTATTATCTACTATAAATGATCCAACGCTAGAATTAAAGGAGGATGTAAGTACAACTCAACAAAGTGTTCAACATTTATATTTAAAGGAGGACTGGACTACGACAGTCCACAACGTTTGCTAATATTAGTTAGTCAGGATCAGAAATGGTTGGAGACACGTATCATGAGAAATTGACAAACGCAGTTAATTTACTGGTCGTAACGCATTTAAGCAACAAAAAGCTTTATATTTCATATGGAAACAAGAAATTGAATTTACAATAAATTTCTAGGGAAACTACTATACGAGTCTACTCAGTACTCAGTAAGTACCTTGGTTTACATCTACTCAGTCTTTTCGTTGAAGGAATTCTGTCAATCATGTTTACTGCTGCTAATTCAAATAATGAATCTTATGGAAATTTAGTAAAATTCATTGAAGAGCTCTGCAACAGTTTTATTTCCTATTTAAAGTGAACACAGAGAAAGTAATCTTCAACCAATAGGGGTTTTGTCCGTTCTAGAGATAGTAATTAAAACCAGATTGCTCAAACTCTCAGCAACCCTAGAAACTTTCAGTGATAAATACTTCATAAAAGAGATTATGTGATAGAAGATTCAATTTCCAACGTCACTTCCAAAACTCAAGTTCTGAAACCGGTTTACGAACTATAAACCTGGCTATCAATTCAATTTGTGTTGTTCTTCTAGAGGCTAAGAAAGCTAGTTTACCACATAGTTCACGTCGGTCGAATCGTTAACTTATTTAAACTGCTAGCTACTGTTGAATATTAAGTAATGAACCAAATGTACTTCTGTCAATTACAACAATTATAGTGAACTATTACTTGTCTGAAATGGTAGATGCAAAAATTTTATATTACTGAAATGCAAGAGAAAGGTAACAATAACAATGAAGAGTGAGGTACCTCAAGTAACCACCGTCTAAACCAGCCACAATTACAGTTTTTCCGTCAAGATTAGTTGCGCTCTACAACAAAATTCATAAACGTCTTCGAAAAATGTTGCTTCATTGATCCTTATTACATGCAAAAACTTTATATTACTGAAATGTAAGAGAAGAAAGGTAACAATAACAATGAAGGGTGAGGTACCTCGAGTAACCACCGTCTAAACCAGCCATAATTACAGTTTTTCCATCAAGATTAGTTGCGCTCTACAACAAAAAATATAAAGGTCTTCGAAGAATGTTGCTTCTTGGATCCTTATTACATCCGACTTCCCCATTAAGAAAATTCATTAGTCTAAGTATCTTCAATGTTCAAATCAAGATAATGGTGTCTACATATACACTTCAAAATGAATAGCAACCTCTCGTTTCATACAGAAAACAAGATTGTTCTTATGTGAAAGCCCACAAATGTCAATGATATGAACCGAAAAAGATATATGTTTAAGAACATAAGCTAGAATGTTACATAACTACAAATATACGGTGTTGTAAGTTTTGATCCCAAGTTTCTCTTCAATGATGATGAATTTGACATAGGTCGGCACAACAATTTTACCCCGTTGTGGGCAACGATAACATCCAACCCATACCTGTGACCTTGTTTATTTCGATTACAATTGAACTTTTGAATTACAAAATTATCAAAATGAACATTGTTTCAAGGTGAAACGTCACAAATTGGTATGATATGAAGTTATGAACTGGAAAAGATGTAACTTTTTATAAATATGAGTTAAAAATGTTATAGAAATTCAATTATACCTGGTTATAATGTTAATTCCCAAGCTTCATCTCCAACGATGATAACTCTGATATAGCCCAACACGACAATGTAGCCCAGTCCTTGGTCATGATAGAATCCAACCCATGCCTCGTATATCCTTCTTCAGTTTGATCTATTGAGTTGCAAAAGGGCAGAAGGAAAAGGTTTAAGTTTGCACAAATGAGATTTCAATGCCTTCACACGATTTACAAAAAGGTAAGGGCGAGATCAATGCAAAAAAAAGCACATACCAATATACAGAAAAATCAAAATATGAAACCAAAACGTATGAAGCCCACTCGAACCTTGATCATATATTCTAAACAAAATAAATATACTAAATACAACAAAATCTATTGATTTCTTTAACTAAGAACAACTCAAATTGAATGAACTTCGGAGAACATACAAAAAGGGAGTCAATAATAAAATATACCTCTGTTGCTTTGATGCCAAAATGGAAATGTCGAATGCTCTTAGATTGAAAAATTTACAAATTTTTGTCAGAGGTGTGGTTTAGGACACAGAAGCATCTGTCAAATCCAATTACAAACTTATAAACATTAGTAACGAAGAAGGCGAGAGAAACTTACATTATCTATCGATCAGAGATATCATTGAAGGAAAAATTAAACAAAATAAAATCTATAAATTCCATCTTTCACCATCTTCGACTTGAACTAATAAACCTTATCTCTAATACTCACAAGCAGAAGCCAGAAGAGAATCACAGCAAAAAAAAAATTTGACCCATAACCCTATGTCTGGCAATGGAAAGAGGAACTAGAAACAAGATTAATTGGGACTTGGGGTGAAAGAAAAAATGTTCGGTTGAAGAAGAAGAAGAGGAAGAGAAAGGGACGCTCCATTGAGATGAAGTGCCACTTCTAGATATTTGGACCCTCATTAATCCTTGTCAGCAAAATGGACATTTATTTTGTCCAAGTCACATCGATCTGTTTTGTATAATAGATATATATATATATATGTGTGTGTGTGTGTGTGTGTGTGTGTGTGTGTGTGTGTGTGTGTGTGTGTGTGTGCTTCTTATTGGTAAATTTGAACCTACCAAAACACAATCAATAAAGTACTCTAAAAACAATCGATGAAAACATCCATAATAATATTAAACCTTGCTAAGACCAAAATCTCCTTCTTTTTCCACTTTGTTGCCTCTTTATTATTGATAAAAAACATATACGTCACATTATAAAAACTAACAAGAACAAACAAAGCATTGAGATGTAACTTAAAAACATGTACAGACGAAAAGTAAACAAATGTAGGTGATGCATCTTTCCTTTAGGAAATTCTTTCAAGTTCAATAAATATGAGCTTAAAAATTTTAGCCGGACAATTTATCCGGCGCACCAAAGATACTGTTTGATAAATTTTAGGGCCTTAAGTAACTATTTTAAAGGATTTTTTGACAAAGGAACAGGTGTATAACTTTGGAACCTTAAGGTATACAACAATTATATAAGAAGCCTTCAACAAATTCCTATTATCAAGCCATTGAACTAAAGTTTCTCACGACTTCTAGTTGCATTAGAGTTTAAAAAACATCATGATCAAGAGTGAGAGAAGCAACAACTTTGAATAGTCACTACAAAACATCATGAACAGGAAACTGAAATTAATTAAAGTAATTACAATACCTTTGTGGACTGATTCTCCGCATTCTTATCGCTTAAATTTAAATATCTTAAGACCAACTTTTGCAGACCAGTTGTGTCCCACCGTCGGTCCGCCTCTCTACTGCAACGTTCATTCGACCACATAAATGATGCAGCTTTTCAATGTCATTGCTGAACAAATATACTTGCTTTACCACCTGTAACTGGATAAACAAAAAGTTTGTCTTATTAATTCATCCTACACAGGAAAATAAAAAATTTGGTCAAACATACGAAGAAACAATGAATAATGAAAGTCAAAGTAAACAAAACTATTTTGCATACAAACTATCTTGGTTGACATATACTGATATAGCCATGTTAGGACTTTGATTGAAAATGTGAAGATCAAAATGCTCAAAATCAAATAACTCTCATTGAATTGTTACCAGTGCAGCAATTTTTGACTGAAAGAGGAAGAAAAAATAAATATTTTTAAGCATAAAGATGGAGTTACCGCAAGATGCTAATTAAATAAAATTCTTAGGCCGACAGTTGCAGTTGGGAGTCCTATTTCTCTACCCTATAGATGAAAATCTCAAATCTTGATCAAACATACACAAACTAAAATGAACCACCATGAAGATCAAAGTAAACAAAACTATCAGTTGTGGTGAGATTATCTCGATAAGGTTGAACTTTTGAAAGTGCCGTTTCTTTCAACAACAAACAAAGCACCATATGTTTCAACAGAAAATTGTCCATGATTCAACATTTCTTTTGGGCATTTCATCGAACACCTTTTGACATTTACCCATTTCATGGGTTTCACCACAAGATGAGTAAGATTAAAGATTAATGGTGAATATGAATATCATTAAAAGAGCCAATTTACTAAAATTGGTATGAATAGATTGCTCTTGTTTAATACATCTAAAATAGCAAAACTGTTTTAGGATTAATGATTTATTACTAATGCATATAAAGATAGGATTAGGGTTTTCACTAAATGAACAATTTTCGTCAATGTTTTTTTTTTCGGTCACTAATCCATATTCATTACTTATTTACTTATCAGATTGACAAGTTCGTTTACATTGTTTGATTCATATGACGTGCAAAGCAAAATATTTGGTCGAGGGTAATTGACAATTGTTAATCAAATTATATAAACGACATACTTCTTGCTCAAGGTCAAAATCAAAATCAAGTTAGGAACTTGTTTGAAACAATACAGGTGACCTTCCTACCTTATTCAAGTGCACTATCCCGTCCTCTTTCATCAACTACGACAAAGCTTCCTCAATGAGATTCGACCCAAGGTGGGAAACAACTACGACAAAGCTTCCTCAATGAGATTCTTCCTCACCTGCTCTCTTTTCTTTCTTCCTCGTCTCTTCGCAATGTACGGAAGAAAGAAGACTATTGAAGTGTTCATCCTCTCTCTCTCGACTATTTTGATCGATTAGGGCTTTTTCATCAACGTTACCTATGTAACTGTGTTGGCAATGTAAGGAGGAAGTAGAATCAAGCTTCATTTGGACGAAAGGGGGGGATGTTTGATTTAAAAGAGAGAAAGAGCAACGGATGTTCGATTGAAGAGAGGAGAATGGAAGAGGAAGGGAGTATTTGGACCGCCCATTTGGGATTAAAAGTCGTGAGAGGTAAAAGGAAAATGAAGGGTTTGGTAGCCAAACAGACATTGCAGCATGGACAGTGGGATTCAAGTATAGGAAAAGAGAATGTATGGCTGGATTTGTTCTTGTAATGTGGTGGTCCTAGTCACCTAGAAAATCTATTAATATTGTCCTAGTCACACTGGCAAGTCATATTTTATGTAATTACTAGGTTTCTTCCCCGTCCTACGGACGGGGAATATCCCTCTTGGCTAACGCCTTTGAGGAACAAAAAAATAAATTTAAATTACAACATAAATTACATTAACTTCAATATAGGAGAGATAACCGTGTGTTTAAAGAGGAGAGAGGGAAAATTGTATTTACGTATCACTAACAGAAAAAATTTGATAAAAAAATTGGAAGATTTAATTTCAATTTTAAGTGAAATAGCTAGAAGAGAAATTAGGAAGATATGGGAGAGTGGGTAGTTTATAAGATGTAATCCCTGGGAGAGAAATAGGTGGGTAGTTATTCTAACTAATTTTGACGATTTACATAGATACCCTTCTTTTTTTAGTGTATTTACATGAAAGGATTTTATATTATCCGTCAGATGTGTTCCCAACTAAATCTCTAAAATAAAATGGACGGTCAGACTTATCCCTTGGATAACCGACTGATCTGTTTTAATATAATAGATTGTGTCCTAGTCACAAGGATGTGATTTGTATAATAGATATTGTGTGAAACCAAAATATTAGTTTTTTATGTGACTTGGCGAAGCCAGAAACTTTTATGAGTGGGGGCACCTCTTTGTTATAGTTAATGAAAGAATTCCACATTACACGATAAAGCTAGAATTGGAGCAAATTCTTAACAAAATTTTATTTATAGTTTAGATATTTTGTGGTAATTTTGATGTATAACAATCAATCTCTAATTTTCTTGATATGGATCAAGGATCTTTCCTCCAACTGGATTCCCAAAATATACTAAAATAAAAAACAAAAGAGGGGATGAAGAGATAATGGTGAAGATTAAGAAGAACAATGCTAGATGATGAAGAGAAAGTGATCGTAATGGAAGAGAAGATCAAGATTAAGTTTTCTTTCTAATAACATGTTTACCAGAACAAAAGTCTAAAAAAGGCAATTTTGAAATTCAAAATACAAGTCACCGAAAAATCACAAAAGTCTAAAAAAGGCAATTTTGAAATTCAAAATACAAGTCACCGAAAAATCAGACAAAATAAAATCAAAATTAAGGGGGACGTTTTGAAAACTCATCATCTCTACGAGGCCATTTTATTTAGTTGGTCACTTTGAGGAGGTCAAAATTGAGTTATCTCAATTATTAAGAACCAATTTTAAGCCAAGCATGACCTTTATAATGTATTTTTAATAAGTAGTCACCTTAAACCAAACAATAATTTCAACTAACTTAAGTAGTAGATATTTTAGAAAAAAACATGTAAGTAGTGGAAATTTTCTAGTAAAAAAGAATGTTGTGTATGGGACTCGATCCCTTGACCTCAATATTGAAACATAATCGTTTCACCAACTAAGCTAGGGAAGAATTGTCTTTGAAAAACAGAAACATATATATATAGATTTATGTATCTAATATAGTGGCAAATGTCGCGTAACATTAACGAGCCACGTTAGGGTCGTGGGAGTCTGCGCCCCCACATGCCCCTATGTGGGCTCGTCACTGCTCCTTCTCCTCCTTTGATCTCCCCAAAAGTATGAAACTCTTAAATGACAGAATGTAGATTGATCTTACCGATTTTGATTGATTGACCTATTATTATAGTTTTTGTGTTGTTCATTCGAGTTTCTTAAACTGTAGAGCGAAAGAATACAATAGTCGAGCTTGAAGTATATAATCTTGTATGTTTTTTTCTTAAAATTTGATTATCTTACATCTCATTATCTATGTCTTACTCGGAACTTATTACTTGTACTGCAAAGCAAATTTGGCCAATGTTGGGTGGAAGCAAAATGTCGTCATAACAACTGCTCCTTGTTATCGTTCAAATGTGCCTCCTCATTAGATCTGTGGGATAGGATTTTATACTCTTTCTGGCATTATGATTTGATTCAAGTTAATATCCATAGTTCAATCAAAATTTGAACCATTTCATATACCACTCTCTGCTTTTCATGTTTGAATATTTTGGTAGCAAAAAGATTCGTTCCAATTTTAGATGGATGCTACTATTCGCAACTATAATTTTACTAACGAAAACTATTGGACATATATAACCAAATAAAACTAATTAAAATAGCGTCCTAAATTGCTAACCAACACCACAAATAAAAATCAAGTATAACCGAATTTCTCCTCCATGCTATACACAACTCTATTTTACTCAAAAATACTATTGGATAAAAATAACTAAATAAAACTAATTAAATATTGTCCTAAGTTGCTAAACCAACACCACAAAGAAAAATCAAATACTCCATAACATAATTATTTTCTCCAAAAATCTTAGGGTTCAAATTTCTATTACCATAATTAATTGTTCATAAATAAAATTTAATCGAACATTAAGCTAAAAAGTTAACCAAATTTAAACAAATAATTAAAAATAATATATTCCAATCAGAGCATCCCATGTTGTAATTGGAGGTTAAACCCAATAGTCTCATTCGAATGCACGAGGTTGACAATACCGATTTCAACCTATATATAATCATGGAACTGAAACATTTTCTTTCAAAATTAACTTGACAAATTAATTTCCCTTCTCAGATATAGCAAGTAACTGAGACACCCCTTCTTAGCGTAAATAAGTCATACAAAAAAAATATTGTGTTATGGTCAAATTAGTAATTCTTAGAAAAGAAATTAAATAGAGTGTGTTAGAGTCAATCAGTAATCCTTTTTAAAAAGAAATTCTAACATAGAGTGTTAGAGTCAGATTAGTAATCCTTCTTAAAATAAATTATAAAATAAATTATATTAGACTCAAGTTAGTAATCTTTTTTAAAAAGAAACTCTATCTATTTAATATTGATTATTTTTAGGGTTTAATTTGGAGTAATGTTTTTTTTGAGGTTCTCTATATAATATTTGCTAGATAACCAATAAAATAATTTTTTTTTGTTTAATAATTCAACAAAAGAAAAAGTTGTGTCTAGTAAATAATTCTGTAAACTTTTTTTTTTTTGGAAATATTTTGTAGAGTTAAATCATAGTTGAATTTAGCAATTTAAGGTTAAACAAAATATTTGCTAGATAAAACCAACAAACCAACTTTTGGTGTTGTTTAGCAATTTAATAAAAAAAAAAGTTGTGTCTAGCAAATAGCTTTGTGAAACAATTATGCAGCTTCGTTTAGCATTTGTCTTTTAGATTGTGTTTCGGATGTTATTTTTTCTCTCAACAAATGCATCTTTGGTCAATTTTATTACTTTGCTCTTCAATTTTTTTTTACTTTAAACTATAAGTTTTCTAAATTAATAAACATTCTTTACTAGTTTATCAATTTGAGATTGCTTGTAGTTTTCTATTTACAACGATTTTTTTCCTTTTTATTATGGTAGTAAAGAAGTTATACTTTAATGTAGTCACGAATTTAAAAATTAAAATTATGAATATCTAATTCATCTCTTAATTTTTTTTACTACACACTACTGTCGTATGTTGCAGCAAGAGTTCTTCTTTTTTTGTTATGGGAAAGGTTGATTATTCGTTAACGAAATAATCTTAGGTAGAAAGTCTGCCCGATTCAACCATAAGAACAGGGTCATTTCTGACCCAAAGTCGACAACCTTAAATGGTTAATTAAAATAAGTGTTTTGTACATCGATATGAATTTAGTCAACATATCGAGTTTGCAAAATTGCAAGATCGTCTAGATTGTTGTGCATGTGTGTATATATATATATGTACAGGCCGCGACTTTGGGGAATAGAGAAAATTCTCCGGGAAATAAAGAATCAGTCAATAAAATTTGATTTAGAGGCCAGATTCTTCTTTTAATCCAAACATTGACTTCATCAAACATTGCCCCTAATCTTCATCTTCTCTCCCGTCCTCTCTCTCTCTCACTTTCACTGTCACTGACTATCTCTTTGTCGTTCTCACTCTAGATCTCTCTCTTTCTTCCATTGTAGATCACTTTCATCTCTCTCATGGTAGACATATCTCTCTGTAAATTAGTTTTTATTTTTTTCTCTCGCAGTCTTTATCTCTCTTTATCGCAGCCTCTATCTCGTGTTCTCTCTTGCAGTATGTACAAATCTCCCTATGGAGATCACAAAGTTCGTTTTGTAGCCACGAAACGTTTTGTCGCCACGAAATGGTCAGGGTCACAAAACATTCTGTGTCCACGAAATGTTTCGTGGCCACGAAATACTCGAAGGTTTCGCTAAAAAACCTCCTCGAGGTCTTGTTCGGGCGAAGGGAATACTTCCCTTCGTCGGAACAGTGTCTGTGTGTAAGAAAGAGAGAAAAATAATGAGAGATCAATCAAGAAACAATGAAATATTGAGAGCAAAATAGTGAGAGATCGAGCTAGAGACATAGATTGGGAGAGCAATAGAGAGAGGTACCGAGAGAGAGGATAACAATAAGTACGAGAGGAGAACAAAGGAGCGAGAAGAGGAGACAATGGTAGTCAAAATGGTGGTAGTGGGAAGTTGTGATGGTGATAGAGAAGATGAGGATTAGGAGGAAATGTTTGATCAAGTTAATTTTTTAGTTAAAAAATAATACTCCTCCGGGAATGTAAAGAAAAACATGGATTCCATAGAGAGTTTATTCTCCGGATATTATTCTTTATGTCCCAAAGCTGCGACATAAAGAATATGATTTAGAAGATAGTTATTGTCCAAAAGTAACCTCGGCAAGTAGATGATAGGGTTGATATATTGGAATCCGACGTTACCCATTGTCGGGATTTATTCCTTATGAATGTACTATGGGCTATTTCCCAAAAGCCCGACCCCCTACTTTCTGAAAAAGAGTGAATTGTAATAGTGTGGTTTAGAGGAAGGTATCATTGTCATTAAGAAATAACTAAATAAACAAGCAAAGTTGGGCAGGGCCGTGCTTGAGAGTTTTAGGGGCCCGTGCGAAATTTGAATCTGGGCCTTTTAGAAAAAAAAAAACTACGAACAAAATTTGAACAAAGTATAATTTCTTTGTTAAAATGTATTCTTTCTTTGTACAAGATATAGTATAGAATTTAAAAGTGGGTTTTTGGATTTAGCATTTTTGTATCATGATTTTCACATACATACCTTCGAGTTTTTTTTACGAATTTTAGATATCTCTTTCTAAAAATACTTCAAAAAATGAACCCAAATACGTAACAAATTGGTACAAAAAAGTGTAACAAAGTAAAAAAATATAAAGAGCCAATTAGCAATGTACCATGAACATTAATTACAAAACCAACTAAAGAGCAAAATTAATTTGCAAGCAGTGGGTTTCGAACCCTCACCAGATGGGAGGAATTACCCCCTTCCAACCAGCCCGGCCAAAAGATGTTTTATATATGTGCTTGTATCTATATTATATAAACAATAGCTATAAGGATATTATTGTAAATGGGCCGTTGTCGGTGGGGGGCCCTGTGCGGCCGCCCTGCCGGCACGGGCCCAAGCACGACCCTGAAGTTGGGGAGCGGTTATGGAAATGGCTGTAACAAGTCACCGGTTTAGTGCTAAGTCATTAAGTGTTAACCGCATTTCATGCAGGCCTTTGAAAGTTTCCTATGTCCACGTGTCACACTCATTCACACTAAACGGTTGTTATAGCACGACCAGAATTTTGTTCATACAATGTAAATGTTAATGTAAGGTTCGCTTTTCTTTCACCCAGTGCAACTACGCAGCTAGAGTTTGTTCATCTAGGTTATATTTGAAGGATATATGTCCTTGAGGTCTAAAGGTATATCTTTTCGAAGGAATGTCCTTCGACCAAGATGGCAATGCGTACGATTTGGCTCATAGGATAATGATGACCTTATTAGGAAGATCAATCGATTCGGTTCAATTAGGAGTCGTAATGCTTAGCTAGAAGCCGATTACGACTGTCGGATCACTTCGGTTATCCACGGCTAACATAGACCGGATCCTACAACGGGTTACACATAAGAATGGTAACTTGAACAACGGGAATAGACTGATGGGAACTAGCATATAGATGGATATGATCCAGTCTAATAGTGCTTAAAAGGTAGAAAAGAATCAGGCTCGAAAGGGAAGCCCGAAAAGGAGCATAACCCACTTTTTGAGCCAACAAGGGAAATCCCTTAAAGGGAGATCCCTGGCCAGCCATAAGAGGGATATGGGCCGGACAGACTAAGCCCATTAAGGGCTAGTCTGGCCGGCCACAATAAAGGAAAAACCTAATTAGGGTTTTGACCTTAATTAGGAATCCCAGTTAGATTGGACTCTAACTAAAGCTTATCTTTTCTGAGGGACTTTTAGGATTCCTTATTTGAGTGGCACTCTACTAAAGTAATGTCTATATAAGGACTAGTTTAGAGTTCGGAAAAAGTGTGGAATTTTCTCAAAAGAAAATCATCTCTCTCACACATCTCAGAGAGAAGAAGATTTTAGAGAAAAGGTTCCCATTTTATCTATCAAGTCTAGAAGAAGGTGTTCTTTATGTCAACCTTCAAGAAGGTCCTAGCTGACTGAAAGGAGGGAGTTCAAGTTATACATTCGGTGTCTCAAGTAGAGGAGCTACACTTGAAGCTCTTTATCTTTTGAATACTAGTCGGAATTTAGTTCGTGGGAAAGCGAATAAAAGTATTCTTCTTCCCTTCTAGTTCATCGTTAGTTCATGTATATGATCCTGGATAACTTAGTGTTAAACATTAGATGTTTGAGATTCCGCTACTAACACTAGTTAGATTAGGGTAGTCTTAGAGACATGTAATTCCTAACAGTGGCATCACGAGCCATTTGCATAAAACTATCTTTGGCTAGAACGAATTAGATTCAAAATTGAAATTGATAGATAGATTTGTCTGAATGAACATGTTTTTGATTAGTTTAAATATAATTTAGATGTAATCAATTAGGGGTTTGAATGGGATTCAAAGACCCAAAACATTTAAATCTTAGTTTGTTGAAAAAGATTTTCGAAAAATAGTTTGATGTTCAATAGATTTTGATGAAAATCATCAAAATACGGAATTTTTGATGATATATTTCATGAAAACAACAGCTGGAACAGTGGGAAAGAGAAGGAAGAAGGTTTAGGTCGGTTAGGGTTTCTAAATTTTTTAGCAACTCACTAGCCACACCGGCCAGGACGTGTCTAGGACATGTCCGGACCGGTCCGGCAGGTCTTAGTATAGTATCCCGAGATCTAGGACAGACGCGACTAGGAAGTCCTGGTCCAAGCAGGACCAGGATTCTGAGTCCAAAACCGACTGGGAGTCCGAGATTTTAGAATCTCAGACATCCCAGACGCGTCTGGATATTCCTAGTTGGTCTCGGTCTAGGACCGAGACCATGAACGCGAGTCCAGCTGCATTTAGATGCATCTGGAATGACCAGTTGCATCTAGGATGCGACTGGAAGCTTCTGGACGCACCTAGGATGTGGCTGGAACGTCCAGACGCGTCTGGTGCGTCCAAGGGCGTCTCAAACTTAGAGTCTGAAACGACCCATGTCGTCCCATGCACAAGACGCGTCCATGGTGCACTTAGGCATCTCGGACTTAGAGTCCGAGATGGCCAAGTATTGTCCCATGCTAGGACGCGTCTAGCATGTCAAATCCGAGATGGTCTAGGCATCTGTCCCTAAAGTTCGAAGTAACCTTAACCAAGACTAGTCAAAGGACTTTTGACCAAGTTTGACTTGAGTCTTTTCGAGTTTAGCTTGCCCATTGGGCCATGACTCGACTGGGAGATTTTTCTTGCCTTTTCTTCCGGTTCCAAGCATATTTTTTCGACATTGACCCGGGCCATCCGAGGGACCAAAACGGAGTTTTTACAAATCGATTTTAAAAATCATTAAAGAAGAAACAAAATGGGCCATTAGTCCGAATTTCATGAAAATAGACTTAGAAGCCCATTAGACATAGAAATGTCACAATATCCCACAAATAGCTATATGGAACATAGCAAAACCTAGAAACGAATCTAGAATACATACTTTATCTTATTAATGTCATATTTTTGTATGTATTTATATATGTGAATGCGTAGAATAGTAATTCCTTTAGACAAGTTATCGATTCCTGGCACAAACGACTATGTTTCCGAATAATACTTAGAGTATAGGATCTATAGAAAAAATTGATGAATCGAATGATGAGATCATGATTCGAGTGGGTGTAATCAATGGTGGTTCAAGGATGAAAATCCAAACGAACCATTACAAGAAGTAACCTAAAAGATTAGATCTTTTAAGAGGCTATACTAGGGTTTAGTCGAAACCTTACGAGAATTCACATAAAACATTTACGTATACGTCACCAATGGTTACGATAGAGTTCACAATAACGCTAACTTGATAAAATACGTAAAAATCCCTACAAGAATTTTGAGTATAAGCATACCCAGAATAAGACACCTGTTGATGCCTTGTTCATCGATGGTGGGTCTGCCTCCGCAGAGTGCCATCCTTTACCTCGGGACAATATAGGTAGATCTATGAAGAGGCCTACGCCTCTAAACTGGTTACTCTCAACGAGTCAACAAAAGAGTTTTGGACTTCGAGGCAAATGACTAGTTTGACACTCAAGTGTGAAACTAATCAACCAAGAGTTATAGGAGTATGATCAATAAAGATGTTACTCACCCAGGTCGACGGAGTTAAGGGCAGTGTCGTAGTATGCTTAATTTTGAAGAATTGGGATCTTGGAATCGTATTATTGAAGAATTATTCAAATAGGGAAAGTATTCTTCAATAATACGGCAAAAATAGGATTTTGCTAGGATAACAAGATTAAGTCACTTTGCATTCTTTACATGTAGTTTAGTTATGACAAACAAGGAAACTCTCAACATCCAATGGCTCCTTGAGAATAAGAAGCTAAATGGAGATAACTTCAAAATATGGTAACGGAATCTAGGGCTCGTCCTCAGATTCGAAAATAATGCAGCTGTCTTAGAAACTCCTATTCAGATAATCACTAAAGATTCGACTAACAAAGAAAAGGAGTAAGAAAAGACACTTCAGAGGAAATCCGTACGCGTAACATGCTTAATGTTAGCAACTACGGAACCTAGTCTTCAGGACAAGTTCATTCACGTGGATGCTTACACCATGATACCACAACTTAGGGAATTGTTCCAAAAGAAGTCCAGAATGGAAAACTACGAGACGTCAAAGGCAATACTAGATTGCCGCCTTCAAAAAAGGTAAGCCTGTAGGGTCACATGTTTTCAAAATGATCAGTCTTTTTGAAAAACTAGCACGACTTGGAGTCGATCATGGCCGGAATTTCGCCATTGATATTATCCTGCATTCCCTTCATAATGGATTCAATTAGTTTAGAATGCACTACAATATGAATGGATAGGTTAAATCTTTAGAAGAACTACACACAATGCTCCAGAGAGTCGAAGAGAATATCGTAGTAGTTGAACCTAAGAAAGAAGTTTTTAATGGTTCAGAAGGACAAGGGGTTTAAAACGGAAGGAAAACAGAAGAACAAAAGGAAAATGGGCAAAGGAAATGGCAAGCAAGTTGCCAAAACCAAGAATTCCTCTTCTGATCCCAAGTGTTTCTATTGTGATGGCATAGGCTATTGGAAGATAAACTGTCCCAAATTCTTGGAAGACAAGAAAAACGAAACCGTAGTTTTCGCAAAAGGTAAAAATGTTAAAAGTTGATTCAATTAAATACATTCCCTTAAAAGTATTGGATACCTAATGATCACCTCATTATGAATGACAGAAGCAAGTGGAAGCTGGGTATTTAACTAAAAGGAGACGAACCCGTCAAGAGCGAAATAAGCAATGGTTGTCGAGAAGGCTCAAGAAGGATTTTAGTCTCCTATAGCCATTACTTTTATTAGATTTTAGTCTTTTCGTTCTGAACATTGTCTTAAGAATTGGATTTAGGAGATAATAAAGTATTTGGTTTCAATGTTTTATGATGTTCTTAGAAAGGTGCCTATATCAACTTACAAACATTAAAATACCAAAACGATTTAATTAGTTATTCTAATCTAGTCAGACAACTAGAATAAACGTAGTTCAAACTAACCTGTCTGACAAGATCTCTTATGACAAAATAGAGGTAGATTAATCACTAATACTTATGTTACACATAAGATTATGGTTAATATGACTGAAATCAACTAAGTACTTGAATTTAGGAGAAGGTTTTAAGAAACTTGACCTAAAAACTGGTAATAAATTTGCACATGACTAAAGATTTTGATAAGATCAATAGTCTTAGTCATAACAAGTCTTCCGAACAATAGTGTCTAATACATGCTGCATACCCACTAAACCTAAAAACTGCTATGGAAAATAAAAGAATTCCATAGGCGTATGGATTTTAGAAGAAATTCTAAAATAGTCATTTATTTAAGTCTAAAGCTTTAGACATAGTTTCTTCAAAGGAATAAATATGGGGTTTTTCACTCACAACATTAAAACAAAATTGGATTGTTGCTCTCGATGGTGTCTTCCTTAAAAGGAGTTATTCAAGAAGACAAGTGGGAGAAATATTCGAATCTGATTCGAACCAAACAACAAATGAACAACAAATGGGAGTACGAGAAAAAATTCACTAGGAAACTTCTTAAAGAGTTAAGAAGGTTTCACGATATTGTTCAAAAACCCCAGTGAGTCTTCAGAAGACCCACAAAACTATAGCAGAACCAAAGCCTGAAATTTGGCTGGGAGTCAAAAGATCACAAATGGAATCCAACTTGGTATTTCATAGTGAAAACCAGACATGGATGGAAATACCCATATTTCCCAAATTTATGGTCAAGATAAATGAACTCATAAGATCAGTCTTATGAATAAAACTTTGAGCTTGACTCATAAAAGTCCCATAAGAGATCAGAAGTAAGAGTTGATATATAAACATTCGTAAAGGAATTCAATGATTGATTTTCTGAAAAGAATTGTTAGAGTCTTGTTCGGCAGGAGGGTAAGTGGGAGTGAAACAAGTTAGTTTTACGTCTTGTATGTGAAACATACTGAACTGAGAAATAGTTAAAGAACTGACTCAATAGGACACCAGACGAAGGTAAATTAATTGGGCATCGAAATCTATATAGTAATAGATGAACAGATGATAAGACTCGTTCGAAAGAAGTTTTGAAGAAATCTAAATAGAAATACTCCTAGAGAGAAATTCTACCCATCTCTCGTGGACCACTACTAAGCAAGGCTTAGAATTTGAAAGTTCAGATGAGCAAAAGCACATATGAGGGAAACACTTATGTCACGAGACATGAGATCGATTATAAAGATGATCGATATTCACCCGCACATCTAGAAATACCTGAAGTATTTGATGTCGTCACCCATAAATAACAGAGAGAGTCCTAAGATGATTGGAGCATCTAGGAGAGAGTCTCTGAAAGTATAAGTCGAAGAAAGTCAATCTTCCGAATATAAAGATAAGAATCTTTTAGGAAGGACAACCAGATGAAAAGAGGTTTTCACAGTGGGAGTCATTGCAAACTCTACTAGTAAAGAAAGAACAATTAGGACTTAGAAGTTTTAGTCTCACTTTTAGGAACTGATATTATCGTAAAAGCTGACGAAGGCGTTCCTCAGCATGATAATAACTAGGCAAAGTGAAACAAAAGGTGGATTAAATCCACAACTAAACTGTCACCTTAGATCGAACATGGAAGATGTATGAATTTAAGGAATTAGGGTCATGAAAGACTGCCTTAAAGAGACTTGTAAAGTTGGACACGTAAAGGAGTTTATGTGGGGAACTAAATTTTACAAAACTCTTGTTATCCGAAATAAAATTAGTTTATTGCGTCATCTAAGTTATGGTTTAGAATTTAGACGACAGTCCAAAATAATGAAAAGTTCTAGGTAGGTTTGTTAGATACCTGATCTAATGAAAGAAACCCTGCTAAGTGAACATGGAAGCATTCCATTACATTCTCCCTAGTCCAGGTCATTGGTTGGACAACAATGACTTAAGAAGACTAGCCTGAGTGATTGACAAGATAGCGCTGTTTCTTGGGCTATGGGAATAAGAGTATTCAAGTCAATTTTATGAGCGTATAAGATACACTGGAAACCCACCAAGTGAGAGTGCTTCAAAAGTTGGAGATATGAACGTTATGACTCTCATTTAGCAAATTGGAGAGATTCCTCATAACATGAGTAGTCACTCGTCTTATGTAAAGAATGTCGAGCCTTGCCCTGTCAAACGCCGCACCGTAAAGGAGGTTATAAAAACGGAGGCCGGGTGAAACGTGATAAACATGATAAATTAAGAGTTAATCATTTGTTTTGACAGTTTGTCCTCCCGGCCAAGAAAGTCTAATAAGTATGACGTATCAGATGAGATATGAAAAGACATGGGAATCGAGCATTACACATGTTCTTAGTACAAGTGGGAGACTGAAGGATATATGTCCTTAAGGTCTAAAGGTATATCCTTCCGAAGAAATGTCCATCGACCATTATGGAAATGCGTGCGATTTGGCTCATAGGATAACGATGACCTTATTTGGATGATCAATCAATACGGTTTAATTAGGAGTCATAATGCTTAGCTAGAAGCCGCTTACGACTGTCGAATCACTTTGGTTATCCGCGGCTAACATAGATTGGATCCTATAACGGGTTACACATAAGAATGGTAACTTGAACAACGAGAATAGACTGATGGGAACTAGCATATAGATGGATATGATCCAGTCTAATAGTGCTTAAAAGATAGAAAAGAATCGGGCTCGAAAGGGAAGCCCGAAAAAGGGTAAAACCCACTTTTTGGGCCAATAATGAAAATCCCTGGCCGACCATAAGAGGCCGGACAGACTAAGCCCATTAAGGGCTAGTCTGGCCGGCCACATTAAAGGAAAAACCTAATTAGGGTTTTGACCTTAATTAGGAATCCTAGTTAGATTGGACTCTAACTAAAGCTTATCTTTTCTGAGGGACTTTTAGGATTCCTTATTTGAGTGGGACTCTACTAAGGTAATGCCTATATAAGGACCAGTTTAGAGTTCAGAATAGGTGTAGAATTTTCTCAGAAGAAAATCATCTCCCTCACACATCTGAGAGAGGAGAAGATTTTACAGAAAGGATTCTCATTCTATCTATCAAGTCTAGAAGAAGGTATTCTTCATCTCAACCTTCAAGAATGTCCTAGCTGACTGAAAGGAGGTAGTTCAAGTTTACATTCGGTGTCTCAACTAGAGGAACCACACTTGAAGCTCTTAGAGAAATGTAATTCCCAACAATGTTTTAGTGCCTATTTTGGTAAAAACAATTTTTTTTTCTAAAAGCTAAAATTGGCCTGCGTTTTGGATAAAATTATAAATAAAAGAAATTTTCGGGTTGAAATTTTAAATGGAAATTGTAAATTTTGGCTAATTATCTAATGTACAAAATTTTAAAGAGAAACAAAAAGGCTGCTGATTTGAGGAACTAAAAAGTTACCCAGAGTGCAAAGACTTTATAAAAAAAAACTGGTCAATTTTAGCTGACCAATATATTTTTTAAGTGTTATGAGGAATAAAATTATGCTCACCACTTCGGTAAACTGCCATTGTCGACAACCTTAAATATTTATTTTTCAAACTTTTCTCTCTTATATCTCCTTTCCCGGTCGCCAAATCCGGCCACCACCACCACCCCCGACCATCACCATCATCACTTCTCTTTTTATCTTTCTCTCTATGTCTTACCTCTCTTTTTCCTGTATGTTTTTTAAAGATAATGATTTGGAGTAGAAAATTATGAACAACAATTGTAAACAACACACAACCGACCTTACCATATCTCTCTTCATCCTCATAAATCTCCTTCAGAAGCTTAAAAGAATTTCAGAAAACAACCAAACAAGACTTGGTCTCTCACCATTAAAATCCAGTTTTCTCCCCTCCCCTTATCTCTCTGTTTCTCTAACAAGTCAATCAAACTTCAAGTCTTCTTCTTCTAGCATGCCAACCACCCAATATTCTAATCATAATTGAGATAACAAGAGAGGAAGCGCCAAGAGAAACAATGGAGGACAAATTGTGTATGAGATAGAAATAGAGAAAGATACTGTGAGTGAGAGGTGGACTTATCATAATTGAGAGCAAGAGAAGAAGCACCACGAGAAACAATGGAGGACAAACTGTGTATGAGATAGAGAAATAGAGAAAGAGAGAAAGATATTGCGAGAGAGAGATGGATTGTGGGATCTATGTATATATATATATATATATATATAGGGAGAGAGAAAGAGAAAGAGAGATGTCGTGAGAGAAAAAGATGGACTTTGAGTGTGAGATACTTGAAGAGAGATAGAGAGATTGTTAGAAAGACTGTAAGAGATAGAGAGATAGATTGTGTGACCGTGAAAGAAAAGAAAGAGGTGGCGGCAGCCGGAGTTGAAGAAGAAGAAGAAATATTTTATTTCCCTTTAAAAATTGTTTCCCCATATAATCTTCTAAATTTCCCATCTTCCCTTAAAAAAATTTCGCCCCGGATAATATTTTTATTTCCCCGAATCAGCGACCAAACAAAAAACTAGTTCTTCTTCATCTCCTACGACCAACAACAAATCTGGTCACAACCATTGAATCCGACCACCACCACTACCATTTTCCCCATTTTTTTTGTTCTTCTCTCCTTCCACCACCATTTCCATTTATCTTTCTTTTCTCTCTATTCTCCTTCGCTCTCTTCTTAGTCCTTTTATTCTAACCCTACGAAAACGAAGACCATTTATCAGTAAAGATAATATTGTATCACTGGTTAGAAGTCTATAAATCGATCTCTCTCTGTCTTGTCTTGATTTAAGACAGAGTTTCCGTTCTCAAATTTATAGAGAGATAAACGATAAGCGGATACTGACTTTATCAGTAATTTCTTCTTTCTTATTTACCGAGATAGACAAAGGATAAGAACAAAAATTTATGGAGTCGAGGCGAGAATAAATTCTCTTTCATTAAGACATCTTACACCCCCGTAACAGTATCAACAGTTAGGGTGTATGTCTTTGGGATACAATGACTATCCTTTCAGAATTTAAGATGGTACTTCTATATATTCTGAAATCGGGCGAGGCGAACCTTTGTAAATAATGTGAGCTCTTGGATTGATGCGAATGGATCTACTAGACGCTTTAATGTTATAACTTCACTCGAAAGTTCTTTCTTCAGAATTCTAACACACCAGAATATTTCTAAAATCAGAATTATATTCCAAACACAGCTGAATACTGATTTTAGAAGAGAAGAGAAAAAGAAAATGAATTGAATGAAAAATGAGATGAATTTGGGTTGTTTATATAGGAATTGAATGGACACTTAATTAGGTACACATCCATCAATTTTTTTTGCGACACAACTCTTCAAAAAAGTTGGTTATATTAACTGGAATTTCGGCAAGGATCTAGTGCGTCCGATTTGGCTAAAAAACGCGGAAGAAACGCCCACCACCTCTTACCAACCACGCCAACTCTAACCTAACTTGGGTGGCTCAACTTATTCATAATAACCAATGGGTAGAAACGACGATTACCACTATTTTTAATCCTTAGATTTACAATGTTATCCGTACTTTGGATTTGTAGGAAAATGACACAGACACCATCTGATGGTCGCTCACGAAATCAGGAAACTATTCTATCAACTCCATGTACAAACATATCAGAGAAAGCCAAACCAACCATACACTTATTGAAACGAACTGGCTATTAATATGGAAAATTTACACCACACCACGTATCAAACTATTTCTATAGAAATGTTATACAAACAACTTACCAGTCAAAAATAAAATTGGCAAATACATCGGACAGAAGTATAATTGTGACTACTGTAACCATATAGAAACACATGAACATGCACTTCTCCAGTGTCGCTATGCTAGACTCATATGGTTCCTTTTCGCTATCTGAACGGATTATATTAGTTAAGTGAAAGACTGGATTTAGAAAGATTTGGAACCTACACAAGCTAGACTTTTTGCTAACATTCTTTGTCTCATATGGAAGGCCAGATGCGATAATTTCTTTCGTCAACCAATATCTAACCCTCAGCAAATTATTCACAAAATTCAGGAAATGCCAGCAACCATAAAAAATCACGACCACAAACTAACCCTGAATAGCAACGATGGTCCCCCCCCCCCCCCCCCCCACCACCCACGCCAACGACCCATACATCAAAATCAACATTGATTCATCCTACACAAAATCAACATTGATTCAACAGAAATAGCAGGCATCAGTATAGTCTACAATTCCCAAAACAAATTTATCACAACCATGTGAGATATTACCAGAGGAAGAAAGGGAAAAGTTTGTGAAGTTAAAGCAACTTTACGGAGTATAACTTGGGTACCAGTTCATAAAGTGGAATGCTTACACATCGAAAGTGACAACAAAAATATCGTAGATCACCTCTAAAACCCCAGCACGAAGATCCAATGGCAGTCCATAACACACATGACGAAGATTCGACGGCAAGCGGCGCATTTTAAAAGTATATTGTTCTCCTACATGTTGAAAATATTGGAAAGATCAATGGATTAATCGAACAGTAACAACTTTCTTCGTTGTGTCGTGGTATGGAGGCCACTGCCTTGAAAGTGATTTCGGAGTAACTTTGGTGCAAATTACTATTTCCGTTTACTCCCCAAGGATTGACCACAGCTTACCGCCTCTATCTGCACTGACAGAGAAAGTAATGGAGATTGCAAAACTCGAAGCTTTAGCAAACAGAGAGAGAAAGATAGCCGAATTGAGTTGTGTGTTTTTTCTCTTGATTTTGACCAATATATATAGCCTCTGAGAAAACCCTAACCGCCTAGGAAACGTGGTAGAGAAGTTATGAGTGTTGGAGATAAACTCGGAAACTAATTTGGATTAACCCTACGAAATCAGTTAGAGATATACTCAAACACTGATTAGGTTAATTCCACCGACTTAGTCAAAATCCGAGTTTAAGTGAAACTACTCTTCGTGGAAAAAGAGTCTTTTCATTATAAGCTCCCAAGCACTAGAGCACCCGAGCTCCCGGGCCTCCCATAAGCCCAAAGAGCCCAAATAGCCAAAGAGCCCAAATAGCTAAAGAGCCCAAATGGTTAAAAGCCCAAATGCCTCACATGTGTGCGCACGCGTGTGGGAGCCTTCTCTACTCCACCATGTGCTTTACAATGAGTTGTCACACAACTTATTATAAGACAACTTTAGTTTCACTAGTTGGAAGTTGTGGGACATTAGTTATCTAGAGAAAGAAAGCTTTGAATGCCATCTACTCTCTAGAGGTTGACCCCACCCATGTGCTAACTAGAAGACAAATAGTCTTGACTAGTAGTGAGTGGGTGAGGCTCACTTTCAATTAATTATAAGATGGTTATGGGCCCAACCAAGGAATCACCCAAATGGGCCCAACCAAGGAATCACCCAAATGGGCCCAACCATGATGCAAAACCCAACAATCCCCCACAAGATGGATATCAAAGACTTCTGACTACTAAGCTGGAATTAAGGGTGTTAGAGTTATACTCTCCTCCCCTGTCAGACCTAAACCTCTTTATTTTCCTGTCTAGTTGGTATTTTAATTCAGCCTTATAATTCAGAAAAGCTTCTTCATAGCTTCATCCTTAGACCTCAGGAGGTAAACTTTCGTGTACCTAGAGTAGTCATCTATGAAGGTAATGTAGTATCTCATACCTCCTCTGCTAGTTAGGTTTCTGAAGTCAACTAAGTCTGAGTTTACTTGTTCTAAAAGTTCTGTCGTTCTGTTTGTGACATTCTTAAAGGACAGTTTCGCGTGTTTAACTTCTACACATATGGGACATCTAGTGTGATCATCAAGATCGTCTGCAGTAATGATTCCATTCTCTTTAATTTTCTTAATGGAAGCGTAATTAACGTGTCCTAATCTACCATGCCAAATCAAAAGACTTAACGATATAAGCAGAACTATAATTATTATTAATTTCTTAATCGACGTTCACAACAAAAAGCCCCCCACTCAGATATCCCTTCCCAACAAAGATCCCATTCTTAGAGATTACAATTTTATCAGACTCAAAAACTAATTTTAAACTAGCTTTGTTGAGAAGAGATCCCGAGATCAGATTCCTCCTTAGGGTGGGCACGTAGAGAACATCGTTCAGAGACAGATTCTTTCCAGAGGTGAGTTTCAGAAGACCCTTTCCTTTGCCCATGATTTCAGCTTTTGCAGAGTTGCCCATGTAGACGCTGGATCCATCGTTCATCTCCTAGAAGGTCTGAAACATCTCTCTGTTTTCACACATATGCCTGGAAGCTCCTGTGTCGAGCGCCCATTCATGTTTGCTTTCCACCAGACAAGTCTCGGCTACTGCAGCAAAGATCTCTTCAGGTTTAGCAATATTCAGTACAGCATCGTTTGAGCGTTGGTCCTTCCTCTGGTTGCACTGGTACGCCTTATGTCCTGATTTTCCACAGACATGGCAGAAACCCTTCGATTTCTGGACCTTTGAGTTGGACTTGAGTCCTCTTGTCTTACTCTTTCCATACTTCTTCTTCTTATTAGTTTTTGACTTGTCTTTGTTTCCAGAGGGAACAGATTCGACCAAGTTAGCAGTAGAGTATTTCGAAAGAGAGGTTAGCAAACTTATCTTTGAGGCGATTTGCCTCTTCAGACCTCATGTGACTGATCAGCTCCTGAAGGGACATGTCCTTCTTCTTGTGCTTCAGATGGTTTCTGTAGTCACTCCAGGATTGAGGAAACTTTTCCAGCAGAACATTGGCTTGAAGGATTTCGCACATCTTCATGCCTTCAGCAAGTATTTCAGCAACCAGGTTCTCATAGACATGAACCTGCTCCATGATTGAAGAGTCATTGTTGATTTGGAACTGTAACCACTTTCCCACGATGTACTTCTTCCTTCCAGCATCATCAGCTCCATACTTCTTTTGAAGGGTATCCCAGATATCCTTAGCAGATTTGTAGTTGACAAACAAGTCGAATAACTTGTTGTCCATATGATTCAGCAGATGTCCTCGAACGATTTTGTTGTCTTTCTGTTGTTTGACAACATCACCATTCGAAGTAGATGACTTATCCTTAACAGGGGTAATATCGATGTCGATTGAAGAACCAGTGGATAAATCTTCGAACAAAATATAATCAACTTCGAGTTGTTCGAAGAAGATAAACAGCTTCTGTGACCACCTCTTGTAGTTAGTTCCATCAAGTGGGATCATCTTTGACATATCAGGTAGGGTTTTGAGATTGATAACAACCATTGATCAGAAAATCACTTTCAAAATTGTTGGAAATATTAGAAAGATCAATGGATTAATCGAACAGTAACAACTTTCTTCGTTGTGTCGTGGTATGGAGGCCACTGCCTTGAAAGTGATTTCGGAGTAATCTTGGTGCAAATTACTGTTTCCGTTCAATCCCCAAGGATTGACCACAGCTTACCGCCTCTATGAACACTAACAGAGAAAGTAATGGAGATTGCAGAACTCGAAGCTTTAGCAGACAGAGAGAGGAAGATAGCCGAATTGAGTTGTGTGTTTTCTTTCTTGATTTTGGCCAATATATATAACCTCTGTGAAAACCCTAACCGCCTAGGAAACGTGGTAGAGAAATTAAGAGAGTTGGAGATAAACTCAGAAACTAATTTGGATTAACCCTACGAAATCAGTTAGAGATATACTCAAACACTGATTAGGTTAATTCCAGCGACTTAGTCAAAATCTGAGTTTAAGTGAAACTACTCTTCGTGGCAAAAGAGTCTTTTCACAATAAGCTCTCGAGCTCCCGAGCCCCGAGCTCACGGGCACATGGGATCACTGGCTCACGAGCACACGGGCTCACGGGCACCCAGGCTCACGGGCAACCAGGCTCACGGGCACCCAGGCGCACGGGCTCACGGGCCACGACCCAAAGGCCCATAAGCCCAAATTGCCAAAGAGCCCAAATGGTTAAAAGCCCAAATGCCTCACGGGCACCCGTCACAGGCACACAGGCACCTGGGCTCACGGACTTACGGGCCATGGCCCAAAGGCCCATAAGCCCAAATAGCCAAAGAGCCCAAATGGTTAAAAGCCCAAACGCCTCACATGTGTGCGCGCGCGTGTGGGAGCCTTCTCCACTCCACCATGTGTTTTACAATGAGTTGTCAAGCAATTTATTATAAGGCAACTTTAGTTTCACTAGTTGGAAGATATGGGACATTAATTGTCTAGAGAAAGAAAGCTTTGAATGTCATCTTCCCTCTAGAGGTGGAACCCACCATGTGCTAACTAGAAGACAAATAGTCTTGACTAGTAGTGAGTGGGTGAGGCTCACTCTCAATTAATTATAAGATGGTTATGGGCCCAACCAAGGAATCACCCAAATGGGCCCAACCATGATACAAAACCCAACACTACATATCTCGCAAGGCTAATACCAAGGCAGACAAACTAACTAAATGGGCGCGCCGACAACAAAAAGCTTATTCATGGAATTCCTACCCAGCTTTCATTCAGTGATAGTTTGTTTCAGTCCTTTTGTTTTTTCGTTTAGTCAACGAAAAAAAGCCAAGCAGTTTGAGCAATATGTTCTGTAGAGCCTCTTATATGAGATAATACCGATCTAAGCCCATGCAATGTCTCTGTGGCCTCGACAACCTGCTACAGAAACCTACTTTGTTTGCTTGGTCTCAGGAGGCCAAGAAATTTGAGAGGAAAAAAATTGTGATATTTTTTCTACTAAATAAAGATAAGCTAGAAGAGAATCAAGTTTCATCAATACACAATAACCAATAATATTATTTCATCTCATACATGAAAGTATATGCCAAAAGTAGTCGTCCATTTGATATTGTCATGTCTCGGAAATTATCTATTGGAAATTTCATATTTAATTTGGACCAAAAATGATGGTTCCATTATATAAGGAAGTGGACCTATTTGCCCCTCAATAAAAAAATTTCAAAAAACAAGGTCTATGTTTTTGGGAAATATAAAAATTTTCCGAGGGAGAAATTTTTGGGTGGAAACAAATTTTTTTTGGTTCTTCCAAACACTACCCAAGTTTTTATTGTCTTCTTCCTTCCAACCAACATCAACTCCGGCGACTTCTACAATACTCCGGTGATCTCCACCATTAATACCGACTAACTCCACCTTCAAACCAGCCATCTCCTTTTTTTCTTTCTCTCTTTCCTTCTCGTTTTTCTTTTTCCTCTTTCTCCCTCCCTCCTCTATCTTCTCTCTTAAGTCCGGCAAAGGCCGGGAGAGCCCTTCGCCGGAATCTCGTCTGGTTTTCCGGATGAGGAGTCGCCTGTAAAACCAGACGAGATGCCTTCGACTAAATCTGGTTTTTCCAGATCCAGACGAAGGTATGGTTCCTTCGTGTGGATCTGGAAAAACCAGATTCAGACGAAGGCATCTCGTCTGGATCTGGAAAAACTAGATTCAGACGAAGGCATGTCGTCTGGTTTTCTAGGAGAGAGCCCTTCGCCGAATTTAAGAGAGAAAGAGAAAGAAGAGAGGGAGTAAGAGAGAGAAGGAGGGAGAAAGAGAGAGAAGGAGGGAGAGAGAAAGAGGAGAGAGAACAGGCAAAAAAGTGTCGCCGGCCATTAGCTTAACTCCAGCCGGCGACTTATTTCTGGCGATTTCAAAATTATGTTTGGGGGATAGCTTTTGAGTTTTTCCCCCTCTTCCCCGGAAACTTTTCCGCTTTCCCCAAAACGCTGGCCAAAAACAAATGAGATGAGAAAATCCATAAAACCCCATGTGGTGTGTAGAAAGAATTTAATTAATCAAATATATGTATCTATAGTGAGCTTTGCAAGAATTTGTAAAACTCGCACCAAACCCCCCACACCCTTTGACAATCTCTAACTATCCATAAACCGCAAACCATTTCTTCCTTTTCTCCCATTTTCATATTGATTATCTTTTTTCAAAATCGTTAGATTTTTCGTGGTCTTTTTTAATGAAATCATCTATAGTGCGCTAATCGAAAGGTTGGCTTCAAAATATCTACATTTTTTTATTAGACACTGGTTTCTAAGAATCCTACTTTTTATTATGATTTTATCTTTTGATATTTCCGAAGTGGGTAAATCATTGAAAAAATGCCCTTCACCGATTTTTGGTTAATGTCGAGTGATTTGTAAGCAGGAATCTTTTCTCTCAAATCTGAAAAATTCGAGTAGTCTCGGACTCAAACCAGTCTGATGCCTTCGGACTGGTTCGAGTCTGAGAATAGATCATTAGTCCAAAAAAGTAGTAGCGCCTATAGCTGTCGAAGGTCAAATGAGATTGACTAAAGTCAATTCCTTTTTTACGGGAGAAATAGCAATTTCTAAGAGCATCTCCTATGGGACAATCGATGTCTAACACTTAGAGTGTCACATCTGACTTTTTAGAGTTTTTGGGCCAAAAAATCGATGAATCCGAAGATTCAAAATTTCATTTGGAAGTTGATACATGGAGGACTAGCGACTCTCAACAATATTGGTAAGAGAATTCATCATATTAATCAATCATGTATCATGTGTAACCAAGGTGAAATGGAAACGAGTACACACCTGTTTGGTAAATGCCCCCTTTTTATAGATCTGAACATCAAGGCAGGGACCATAGATCTGGTAAGCAGGTTCGAAGATCCAATCAAAACATTGAAATTTTTACTTCAACAAAACGAAAGAGCTAACAAAGAATGGTTTACTCTTACCTATCTGATGTGGGAATGGTGGAAGTTGAGATGTGAGAAACATTTCAACCAAAAGGAGTCGGATTTAGAAAGATGTTGGTGGAGTACTAGAGAATCTTTGAGGTCTGTTCCTAACTTAAACAATCCTATGATCATTGATAATGTTTTGCAGGTAGGAAGATGGTGCCCTCCTCCTCTCGGTTCCATTAAAATCAACTTCGATGGAGCTTACAGAGAAGACAAAGCTTCTTGTGCTGCTCTAGCAAGAGATTCGACCGGTCGGATCTTAGGGACGACAAGTAGAGAGATCATGCCTAAATCGGCGCTGTACAGCGAGATGAAAGGATTGGAGTGTGCCCTAGAATTGGGCGAAAGTTTAGGGTTTGTGGATTTTATAGTGGAATGCGACTCACAGGTGTTGATACACTTACTCGCAACCGTTGATAGTGAGGTTCCATGGAGAATCATAAATGAGATCGACGGTTTACGATCAAGGGTTAATATACTCCGCGTCAAAGTGGTGTATTGTAACCGTATCTTTAACCAAGAAGCGCATGCATTGGCAGCTTCGGTTACACCCCATCAAGAAGTTTAATCTTGTTTTAGTACCTGCAGTTCATCCAGTTATAAGTTTAGTCCGGGATTGTATGTCTTTTATTATTTTTTGGACTATGTTGTAACTTTTATCAGTTAATAGACTTTCCGTTCAAAAAAAAAAAAAAAATAGGGAATTTTTTGAAAACCCATATGCCATTAATACCAGAAGATTACATAACCTCAATAGGGAATTATGTCAGTTCATTTGCCATTTAAAAAAAACCTCTAAAGGGATGTCTGTTCATTTGCCATTTTAAAGTCTCTCTTCCTTTCCTTCTAAACGGACGGAAATTTGTTCAACATGTACGATGATGATAGAAAATACACAAACCTCTCAACCCCCTACCCTGTAAATGGCCTCTCTCCTTCCTTGTCATACCCATTAGGGCCATTACCCATCAAAAGAGAAAGAGACTGAATCCATGCCTCATTAATATAGTTATTACAGGCAATAGAACTAATCAAGTAACCAACTTCCCTCCTTTATTTTCGCACTTCATTCCTCTTTCTCTCTCATCCGTTAATCTTTCTCTTTTTTTCTCTCTCTATTCTTTTTCTTCCTCCTCCTCATCTATTGCCTTTCTCTATTGCCATTAGCTGAAGAGCTCGTTCTCCTTCGAGAGGTACGTACCAGCCCTCTCTCTCTCTCTCTTTCTCTTTCCATCTAGATATAATTTTTGTTCACCAGATTTGCCTAGAGAAGCAAGGTGATCGACCCTTTTTGGATGTATATATATATATCCCTTTCCAAACTAATCACTCTCTCTATATTATATGAATATATTAAGAGAGAAATTTCCTTTCTTTGTTGGTTAATTTTAAATCTAATTGAGAACATCATTTCTTCCCATCAATCCGCAGGTGGAGACGAGCTCGAAAGGCATAAGACAAAAATAATTCATTGTAAGTTTCTATCACTAGAAATGTAGATGCATGAGAGATCAAGCTATATATTTATGTATATAATCAATCTCTTGGTCTTGGATATTTGTGTTGTTTTAGGGTTTCATGTCTTTACATTTTCTGTCTGTTACTCGTTTTCCACGTACTCATATTTTTAAACAAATGGAGTATTTATCATCACTTTTGGTGAGCAGGATCTGTAATAGTAGTAAAAATCAAGGGGATAGGTAGAGGAAGGAGGAAATGTCAACGGGCCCAGAGTCAGGCCCACAAGGGCTACAAAGGAGGCCATCAAGAAGTGCAGCAACAACCACATTCTCCATGGAGGTTTTTGACAATGAGGTTGTTCCTTCATCTCTAGGCAGCATTGCTCCCATCCTCCGTGTTGCCACTGAAGTTGAATCAGAACGCCCTCGAGTTGCATATCTTTGTAAGCATATCTATTATTTTATTTTATTTTAAAGTAAACTGCATTAGATTAATTCAAAGTATCGTTACAGTGGATATCTTTGCAGCTAGATAAGAGATCAGATTGACACAAATACTTAGAAGTATATTATGTCTCCTAGACCATTTAGCCAATTGTCCGACTCTTTCTCAGAGGATCTATTTATGTAATTAAAAGTACCAAATACAAAGGAAACACACAATGATTTGATATTCTTCAAACTAGAAATAGATGTCCAGTGTCCTTGGGAGTGATCATTTGATTGACCCTTGAGGTGAGGTAGGATTTCCTTGAGTCGCCAAAGAAAACACCTTCTTTGTCTTTTAGCAATGGCCCACTTGACTGTTTCAAACACCTTTTTTGTCTTTTTAGCAATGGCCCACTTGACTGTTTCTCTGAGGGCCATTGCTTTGTCTCCGTCTACTGATCTACATTTTGTGGTTGATGCTCTGGAGGCAATGCAGCTTCCTGTATGTGTATAGGCAACAACTGCATACGCAAGCTAGTTTAGTTATTCATTTTTATATTAATTAATTTTTACTGTCTTTTTTGAGATTGGACTTGAATTTTTTGAAATTGGACTTGAAGAGCCATTACATTTGAATGACATGTATAATATACAATACGTTACGAATTTGAACCCACACTATAACTGCCAAGTCATCTTAGATCCTAATGGCCATATAAAGACCTAAAGGGCCATTTTAGGGGGGCATGAAAGTCTATCTATTCATACATCTCCTTTATTTATTGCCTAAATACATAAGATAAATCTTGATGATAAACTGTTTACATCGAGACTCAATCCCAAGATCTTATTTACTTAAGAGGGAGTGCCCAAACACTGCACCGCATAGTGGTGAACACTTTGCTCCTTTTATATATTCACCCAGATTTTGTTTAGATCGGACTCGAATAGTCATTACATTTGAATGACATTGATACATCATGAATAATACCCACTGCATTATGTATCTGGATGAGCAATATAACCGCAAATTAAGACATCTTTGGCTAGAAAGGTCATATAAAGACCCTTAGGGTCATTCTAGGAGGCCTGATAGCTCATCTATTTCTACCTCTACTTTATTCATCCAGACTCATCACTTTAGTCTTATCTATATTTACTAATCAAGTCATATTTTGCTCTAGATAGAAAATATATATCTTAGAACAAAAGGTACTAAAAAAAAGTTCACCCTTTAGTGATTCCAAGCAAGCATGAATCGAACCCCCTCCCCTCTAATGGCCAAAATTCAGAAAGGAAATCAGTGAAAGATGTTTTCTGTGAATTCTTTTTGTTTTTTTTTGTAAACTCACCTCTTACATAGATGTTTTTTTATTCTGTGACTTGACTTATCTCCACCAATTAACTAATGTCTTTTTTTTGTTGAAAAGAAAATGCAATAAACTTGAAACACAATCTACAATACACAAAATATAAATCAAAATTACAGAACTGAGAAATTGCATGAAATATCTTTGATCCGTAAAGCAATCTTCATTCTGTAGCTTGCAAATCTGATAACTCTCTTGAGAAATATACGCAATTTGATCTTAAAAGTCTGTCTGCTTGAAAATTAACTAATGTTCTTAGTTAAGTAAAAGAAAACCCAATCTCAAGGTTGTGTTGGTTGCAACTTTGGAATTCTTTAGGCAAATCAATATATTTTCGTTTCTCTTAGAGACTAACTTTTTTCTTAATAAATAAAATACAACCTAAACACAGTAGTTTGCTCTAGCATGGAGATAACCAAAATCTTAATCTAATACATATATCATAAAGTGAGGCTATGGTAAAATTATAATAGAAAGTGATGCAAAAGAACTCATCGACAGTATTACTAATACAACCACACCCCCTCCTTGGTGTCTCACTCTTTAGTTGATAACCGATCTCAAGAATCAACTGTCGAGTCAATTCAGTTTATCCATTGTCCACGTTGTTGCAACAAAGCGGCTCATGAACTTGCAGCACTAGTGGTGAACCAAAGAAGTGAAGAACCCAAGGAGAATGGAATAGTTCTAACCTTCCTTTATGCATTCAGACTTATCTATTGAGTGATATTGATTACTGAATGGAGTTAAAGTTTCTTTTTCGAAAGAAAAGAAGAATATAATACATATACTAATATTACGAATGAATATTACTATTTTATTTATTTTTGTGGTTAATTTTATTTATTATACGTTTCTCATTCAAGAAATCATGGACCTGTTACCTGATTCAAATTTGTGGTCATGTAAACTATTAGATATCACATCTAGACATACAACATAGGTAAATATGTATAAATATTGAGTTTGTTATAATCACGATTATGACTCATATTGGTTGTTTCTCCTTTGATTTCGGGAATCGAATGAAGGCCGATTCTATGCATTTGAGAAAGCTCATAGATTGGATCCAAGCTCTACTGGTAGAGGGGTTCGGCAATTCAAGACAACTCTCCTCCAACGATTAGAACGGGTATGTTAATAAAGATAAGATCTTATTATCGACTTGAGTCATTCAATTAGAAAATGTGATGTACCTGTAATTTTGTTGCTCGTGAAAGAGGAAGCATAAAGATTTTATTGTGCCGTGTAACATATGAGCATGAAAAAGGAAACCCTAAAGCCAAAGAAATATATTCAATTGTAAAATCCACCATATATCATCAGAGTGGAGCAAGCTCAGACTTCTGAATTGGTATTGATATTACTCGTTTTTCGTGATTTCAGACGACAAAAATTTAGAACTTGTCCCGAGCAGGAGATAAAACTCTACAATTTGTCCTACAACTCTATGTGATACTTCAAATCAATTGTCCTAGGCCTACATGAGAACATTCACAACTAGGAGGATATAATGTGTATAATAAGCATTTAGGATGTTATTGGCTCCCTACTTGAAGAGAGCACAACGAGTTCAAGATCACAAATATGGATCACCTACCTCCAACGTCTAGAACAATCACAATTAGGATGATAACATGTGGTTTAAAGTGTTGACATATACTCCAAAAGTTCTTGGAGATCCTAGGTTCGATCTCTAAAAGAAGTGGAATCCTTGGGTCATTTAGTTTGAGATTATTAGGGTAAAAATAGTTTAGTTGGGCTTTAGGCTATAGGTAGTTAGACTTTAGGTTTGTTCTTGTTAAATTTAACATTATCGTGCTTATCACATCTTTGATTTATCAACACCATTGCAATGACTACTGACATCGTAGTCAAATTCCAAAAATTAAAAAAAAATAAAGATAGAGAAATGTTAAATAAAAAAAAAATAAAGATAGAGAAATGTTATTTGGGCCAAAACAGGGGCCGCTCATAGCCAAAAAGCTAATATGACCGGTCCATTTGTCAGGGCATTTTTCTCTCTTCAACCATGACTCATGGAAGTCAGGTGTATCAATTTTCAAACTGTGATCGGCCACACATTTTCAAGCCGAATAACATTTTTCATAGCAACTTCATCCTAAGCCATTTCAACAAAAAAAAAACTTAATCCTAAGCCCCGGTACAGATGGTCATTGGTAGCTGTTAAAAAAATGTATAGTTCAATTGAACCCCCAATACTTGTTAATTCTCCAATAGAATCAGTTATTGAAGAAGTAAGAGGAGAAAGAAATTCACAGTTTGTCCTGCCACAAGAGAGAGAAGGGTCCAAGAATCCCTTCTCTCTCTCTTCTGTTTCTTGTTGCAAACAATAATGCCCTTTCTAATCCACAAGGCAGAAGATTCCCATTTGAACAATCATGGTGGTGGGTAATTTTATGTAATATGAATGTTTGATTAATGTGGTGAGGACAGGACAATGCATCAAGTTTGGCCTCTAGGGTTAAGAAGAGTGATGCAAGAGAGATTGAGAGTTTCTATCAGCAGTATTATGAGCATTATGTTAGAGCTCTTGATAAAGGGGAGCAAGCAGATAGGTAACTAATAACTCTCTCTTTTCAGTTTATTTGTTTTTTGGTGTGATACAAAATTTTTAATTCCCAAAGTTTGTAAAATATTAGGGTTCAACTTGGGAAAGCCTATCAAACAGCTGGTGTACTTTTTGAAGTACTTTGTGCAGTTAATAAGACTGAAAAAGTTGAAGAAGTTGCTCCTGAGGTTTACTCATTTTACTCTTATTCTTCTTCTTCTTAGAAATTAGAATTACCATTTTTATTCTAATGCTTTGAACTAATTGGGTCTGTTTCACTGTGAGAAGATCATTGCTGCTGCTAAAGATGTTCAAGAAAAGAAGGAAATCTATACCCCATATAACATTCTTCCCTTGGATGCAGCTGGTGCATCACAATCCATTATGCAGCTTGAGGAGGTAAATGTTATACTTCAATACGCATGATTTAATTTAAACTGCAACCTATATGTTTGATGAATGTAATCTCTACTTCCATCTCCACCTCAATTAGAGCTCATAAAGAAAATGGTTGTTTAATGACGGCCCACCAGGCCGCAAGCAGCAGTCTCAATGTAATTAGGGTCCGATAGCCTGGGTTTCTGTTGAATTGGGCGTGAGGCGAGCGCCTCGGAGAAGGCAGCTCCTGCCTATTTCTTTGTACTCCAGCACCTGCTACAGCCTAGAAGTCATCCATGTTACAATGTATATCTCTAATATCACAAGTATCAAGCTGCATCAGAAGTCATCTCATCATTCAATTAATTTAAATATCCAACATTCAAACAAGTAAACATTCATAATTCGAATACTATCATAGTAATTCATGATTCATTATCTCTAATTCATAAACGAGTGCAAAACCAACTCTGAATGTTACATATAAACAGTGAGAGTGAGGTGTTGTTTGACTGAAGAGCAAGGTGCTCCCTATTAAGTCGAACTTTAGAAGAAGGAAAAACAGAGGAATAAGAAGTGAATGTAATAACAAGAAGAGAAAACAGAGGAATAAGAGGTGAAGATAAGAAAGAAACAGAGGAAGAAGTAGAATAAGAAGAAGTAGAATAAGAAGAAGTAGATGAAGCTAACGAAGTCTATTCCTACCTTTGAAGTTAAAACAAGACCAGGTGATGACTATTGGAGTTTTGAAGATGAAGAAGTCTTCTCTTTCTCTCTTTTTTCTATAAAGAGTTGGTCTATTAGGGCAAAGAGGAGAGGGAAATTTGATTTTTTTTTTCTCTTTAATTTGGCCACTAGCAGTTGGGCTTGGATCCTGAATTTTGTGACCCCTCGTCACCTCATGTCGACTTGGAGTTTTCCTTGGCGAGACAAGACGATCACCTAGGCGCGTGATGCGCGTCTAGTTGACACGCGGAGAAACAAGGGAACTCAGCTCGAAATGAGACGATCCCCCTTCAGCAAGAGACGCCTAGGTGCGCCTTCCACAACATAGATCTAGGTCTAGTGGTACCAGTCCGGGCTACATGTTTTGATATTTTAAATCAGTGCTAAAAATCTGATGAGTTCATGGATCCATATCTTAGTGCTAGTAGTGAAGTATGTATTGGAACCTGTATAGCAGTTCAAATTTTATCTTGTATAATGTTGGACTCTTCTCAGTGGTTCAATTTTTTTGAGTGATTGCTTGTTGTTACTATAACAATTTTGCAAGATTTTGGATGGATAAAGGTTCACTTCCTTATTTTGTTTCATTTATGTTGTCTTACCAGGTTAAGGCAGCTGTAGGTGCTCTTTCTAACACTCGTGGCTTGAGTTGGCCTTCTTCGTTTGAGCATAATAGACAGAAAGGAGGAGACTTGGACGTTCTTGATTGGTTAAGGGCTATGTTTGGATTTCAGGTATTAAGGGTTCTACCTAATTAAGCGAAGAAAACAATAGAAACGGTTTTGAAGAATTAATGACTTTTTTTCCTTGATTTTGTGTTTGGTGTTCACAGAAAGACAATGTTAGGAACCAAAGGGAACATTTGATTTTATTGCTTGCGAATGTTCACACAAGGCTTGTACCCAGGCCCGAGCCCCTCAACAAGGTGCATAATTTTCTCTTTATCCATGCATTTAACGCATGCCAAGGACGATGCTCTGAGTATTGTGCATAAGGATATTCACTTTTTATCTTTTCTATGGACGGATGATCCTGCATCTTCCTTATGAGAACTAGGGAATGTTTTTCCTTCTGATAAATAAACTCTAGTTTTTTCCTTGTGAAGCTTGATGATCGAGCCGTTGATGCGGTAATGTATAAGCTTTTCAAAAACTACAGGACATGGTGCAAATTCTTGGGAAGAAAGCACAGTTTGCGGTGAGATGTAGTAGAATCACATGTATTGTTTATTTTACAAATTTGTTGTATATGTTCATTTATATCATGGTTTTGCTATGGAAGCTATAAGTTTGGAATATATTATTTTTAATATTTGCAGGCTTCCTCAAGGCCAACAAGAAGTGCAACAAAGAAAAATACTCTATATGGGTCTTTATCTTCTCATTTGGGGTGAAGCATCTAATGTTCGATTTATGCCAGAATGCTTATGCTACATTTTTCATAATGTAAGCAGCAACAAAATAGAATTTCGATAATACTTCAGCTGTTTCTGTTTCACTGGTTCCGTAATAAATGTCAAAGTGCTTAGACTTAGAGCAAGATTCTGTTTTATCTCAGATGGCTTATGAACTCCATGGTCTATTAGCTGGAAATGTCAGCATTGTGACTGGAGAAAACATCAAACCATCGTATGGTGGTGATGATGAAGCTTTCTTGAGGAAGGTTATCACACCACTTTATCGTGTAATTGAGAAGGTAGGCTTCTGCTAAATCAGATCATCTATATCGTATATATCTGCCGCGCGTTCTACTTATAACAAACTGCTGATGTTAATAATCCAGGAAGCTCAGAAAAGCAAACATGGAAAAGCCTCTCACTCAGCTTGGTGCAACTATGATGATCTAAACGAATATTTCTGGTCTGTAAAAAACCCGATGTGTTAAATATAAGACAGAACTTAACATCTTAGTGGACAGACTGTTGATCCCTCATTGCTTTAACCATTAAATGTGTCAACATCTTTCAGGTCATCTGATTGCTTTTCGTTGGGTTGGCCTATGCGAGATGACGGTGATTTCTTCAAATCAACTCGAGACATGACCCAAGTAAACTTCCTTTAAATCACTTAATCATCTTCTTACATAACATAAACTGCTTACCACTTTGAAACTGCTGATTCAGGGGAAACGAGCTGCTCAAAGAAAATCTGAAAGTACTGGGAAATCTAATTTTGTTGAAACCAGAACATTTTGGCACATCTTTAGAAGTTTTGATCGTATGTGGACGTTTTACGTGCTAGCACTACAGGTACTCAATCTATTCAAATGTACTATCATAAAACGTTCGTGTAGGGACAAGAACCAAGTTGCTATTTATTTAATTTTTCCCTTTAGTAGCAAAGGGGAGAGAAAATGTAAACGGAGTTAAAAGCATGAAAAATACGTTCCATATTTTTTCCTAACATCTTTCCTGAGATATAGAGATAAAGTAGAGATGAAATTAGGTGGTAGATAAATACTTGAAACTAAATTGACTAAGTGTCTTAAAATGTCTCACTGCAGGCTATGGTGATTGTTGCTTGGTATGGTGATTCACCTCTGGATATATTTCGAAAGGATGTCCTGTATAACGTTTCAAGTATTTTCATCACAGCGTCTTTTCTACGAGTCCTTCAAAGTAAGAATATTGTTACTGAGGTGTTTCTATTCCTAAATGTAGAAAAGTCATTGTTTTATTTCTATCTTGTAATCATTATTTCAAATGTTTCTTCAACGGCGTTTCTAGAAGAGTTGTCGAGGAGAAGGCCTATATTAATTGACTGAAATCTAGAGGTAAAAGGAGAAGGAAAATGAGTCTCTTGTCACTCTGTGGTGCTAGTTCATGGTTCCCATATCACACTCCATTATCTTTCAGGGATCCCCTAGAATTCGGTCCGTATTACTGTAGCTCTTGGATACTATGATACTTGCTTCTGATCATCTTAGTTCCAGTTTACCATTACAATTGCTGACATAGACAGCAAAGGTTGGAACCTCATTGTTTTCTTGTACAATAGAAAGCGTTGTAGCCCATTTAGTTGTTCCGTTAATTATGAAAACAACATAAGCTTCTATCAATGACTTGAAATAAAATTGTCTAATGGAGCACAGTTGAGGAATTTGTCTTTGGGGTTAGTTCTTATTAGAAATTTTAGCTAAATCCCGTTATTTGGCTGCTGGATGGTGATTCCTCTTTTTACTTAGCAGTATCACTGTTTTGGATGCCCATTTTACCAGAGGCTTGCTGATCTGTGGATGCCCTATTTCCTTCCCCTTTGTGCTTCCTTTCTTATATTTTACATATCTAATCATATTTTTGAAGCATTGCATATTTATTTGTATAAAGTGAGACACTACAAATTCTTTGTTTATCTTCTAAAATTTTCTTGTTTCTTTATCTCTTTCTTGTTTTCCTTTCTTTTTTTTTTTGCCTATTGGTAGGTATTTTGGACCTTGTCTTGAATTTTCCTGGCTACCATCGATGGAAGTTCACTGATGTGCTTCGAAACCTTCTTAAGATCATAGTTAGTCTCGCATGGGCCGTTATCCTTCCGTTGTGCTACATCCATTCTTCGTCGTCTGTTCCCGACAAAATTAAGGACTTGCTAACGTGGCTCCATCAAATAAGAGGAATACCACCTTTGTATATCATGGCCGTGGCTGTTTATTTGCTTCCAAATTTACTAGCAGCGATGTTATTTATTTTCCCAATGCTACGGAGGTGGATTGAAAACTCAGACTGGCATATCGTAAGGTTCCTTTTGTGGTGGTCGCAGGTGTGTCCCTTACTTTAGTATTCATTGTTCTTTTGGCCTTTTATGTTCTATTCCATTCATCTTAATCCATCTAATGGTTCCGTTTTGTTATGATGTTGGTATAAACTTTCTCTGCTTGAACACGAGATATTTCGGTTAAAAATGTTGCGTAAAGTACGAAAACAATCATATGGATTTTGTGTGGCACTCACATAATAAAGAAAACATTGTTAGACATTGCTTGAGTATATAGGTACAATTGTACTTTGTATAAAACACAGATCTAGGTTATCATCTTTTAAGTATAATGTAACGACGCTGAGTTAAAAAGTAAAATTTGTGAAAAAAATAAAAGTCCAAATATCTAAGGCGAGAAAATAATAGGTACATACAGGGTCACGCCCATGTTTTTTTTTTTCTAATCACCATGATTAATGCCTTGCTCCATTGTTGGATATCTATTTTTTCATCAATTCCCATGTACAGAGATACACAGATTTTAATGGTAGAAAGGTACTAATACATGTCAAGTAAACAAAATAACTGTCACGCAGCTGATCTATATAGGCTTCCATTTTCTTTTTTCTAGTTTTGATATCAGATGATTCATTCCCTATTAGATGTTTTATGCTCTACAAATTTTTAGTCCTTGACTTAAAAAATTTGAAACTCGAGACTAATAATTTCTTTATTGTCTAGTAGTACCTTCTAGTGATGATACCTATGAAGTGACAACTCAAATGTTGCTAGCCTAACCCAACAGATACTTAAGCATCGGTGTTTCTTGCTCTTGCTACAATTGTTAGGTTAATAGACACAGTTAAATCCTCATCAAATTGCAGTAGTCTGGAAAATCAGTTTTAGACACCATTTAGTCTTGCACAATGTTCACATGCAAAACTGAACAATATTAAGCAAGTCCGCAGTTAATTTTTCTTCTTTTTTTTTTCTTCTTTTTTGCTTTACTTGTACTTCTCTATCAGTGTTGATGACTAGTGCACTTGGCTTCTCCTGCAGCCAAGAATTTATGTTGGAAGAGGGATGCACGAAAGTCAGTTTGCTCTTATCAAGTGAGTCGAAATACAAATAAAGTCATTTTCACACTTTGGTGCTCTGACAAGAAGGATTTGTATAATGTTTTGGTTGATTTTGTTTCATCGTTTTATAATTGTTTTTCGTTTATAGGTACACTCTGTTTTGGGTGTTGCTTCTATGTTCCAAATTGGCATTCAGTTATTATGTCCAGGTAATGTTGCTTGTAGGATTTCAATTCTTATTTTCCTCGGAACACACTGGCTGAATTACCACTGGGTCATCAACTTTTCTTTTCTCCCTACTTGTCTTTTAGTGTGATATTTTTTATTCATCTTTTCTCATCAGATAAAGACATTGGTGAAGCCAACAAAGGATATAATGAGCGTTCGTCGTGTGAATTATGCTTGGCATGAATTTTTTCCCTATGGTATTTATTTACCCACTCTCACAAATGTTCTGTTTTTTTATTCTTTTGTATTTCGATGATAAATGTTCTTTCTTCAATGCAGCTACACACAACTATGGTGCCGTTGTTGCTCTCTGGGCTCCAGTAGTCTTGGTATAATTTACATTTCATCTTTGATAATTTTGATTCTATCTTCGCAGTACGGATTTTGGCTCAATTTTGCTTTTCAAGAACTTTTTCTCTTCCTTTGTACTTCAATGGATTCATGAAGTGGCAAGTTTTGTGCAGGTTTATTTTATGGATACTCAGATTTGGTATGCCATCTTTTCGACCATCTCTGGTGGTGTGTCTGGAGCATTTGATAGACTAGGGGAGGTAAGAAAGTGTGATATGCTTACAATTCTTGATGTTTTCTACTTGCATTAATGTTTCGAGGATATTATATTTCTAGGTTATGTTTGAGTGACAAAGAACAGCTTATTAACCGTATGGATAACTCTCTCAGGGCCTAGGTCATCACAACTATTTTTCCTCTTGACTCGATTTATGACTACAGATGAAGGACTACAAAACCCATAATAGTTTGTGAGCAGAGTAGCATCTGAATATTTCTTCCCTACCTCTTTCACTATTTTCTACAGCTAGAAACATCTGAACCTATATGTTATTATAGATCACCGCTCGAAGGAATCGCAATTTTCTGTTAGAATAATCGACTCCTATTCATTGCAAAGTCTGCTTAAAATTTTCCATTCGTAACACTATAGCTTAATGATTATCTATTGCCTTTGCTTTTGCCTTCTCATAGATAAGGACATTGGGCATGTTAAGATCACGTTTTCAATCTTTACCTGGAGCCTTCAACACATGTTTGGTACCTTCTGAAACGACTCGGAAAAAGGGCTTTTCTTTGTCAAAGAGCTTTGCGGAGGTTGTATCCTGTGTTTCAGTAATTCTGATATAAAATGCATGCTTGTGCATACAGAAGATTTTGTATTCTGATTTTATTTTCATCTTCTTTTGGCAGGTATCAGCGAGCAGGAGAACTGAAGCTGCAAAGTTTGCTCAGTTATGGAATGAAGTTATCTGCAGTTTCAGGGAAGAAGATCTCATAAGTGATAGGCAAGGATTAACCATGGGAAATTGGTTCTCTTTATGATTTTGTGTACCTTTCACTCTTTCAGTTCTGTGTAAGAATTAAACTAAGTTTGCCTTTTGATTCAGGGAAATGGATCTGTTGCTAGTTCCTTATATATCTGATCCAAGCCTGAAATTAATCCAGTGGCCTCCATTCTTGCTTGCCAACAAGGTTGGGTTTCTTACTTTTCGTTCTATTTTAATGTTTTTAGGGTGGCTATATTTTCTGGTGACTTTTAATTTTTGTCGCAGATCCCAATAGCATTGGATATGGCAGCCCAATTCCGGTCTAAGGACTCTGATCTATGGAAGCGTATATGTGCTGATGAATATTTGAAATGTGCTGTCATTGAATGCTACGAGTCATTTAAACTCATCCTGAACGTTTTGGTTGTTGGGGAAAATGAAAAAAGGTTGTTTTATTTCTTAGTGTCTAACATACCATACTGTTTACTTCAACTAGAAACAACTTAGGATTCTGGTTTAATGCTGCATGCCCTATACTCACATTAGATAGTTTAGGCTCCTACTGTTTGTTGTTTACTTGACCATTTTGGTATTAACATCTATTACTGTTTTCTATTTGACAGGATAATACATATTATCATTAAAGAAATTGAAGGTAACATTTCAAAGAATACATTTCTTGCGAATTTCCGAACGAATCCTCTACCTATTCTTTGCAACAAATTTGTGGATCTTGTGGGAATCTTGGTGGGTAATCTAAATTCTAAAACATACTATCCATTTTTGTAATATCTTCAGACGCTCTTATCTTCCATAATTTTTTAAAGAACGTAACATCGAGTTCGGTTTCCTTGTTTCAGAAAGAGGGTGATCCATCTAAGCGAGATACTGTAGTGTTACTGCTGCAGGATATGTTAGAAGTAGTTACTCGTGATATGATGGTTAATGAGATCCGGTTTGTGAAGTGTGCTTTTTTTGTATTTTTAGTTGAACCAAAATCCTCAAACTTCAGTAAAAGGTTTCAAGCTTACTTTGGCTCCTGTCCTGTCCAAATTGTTTTTCAGTGAATTGGTCGAACTTGGCCACGGTAGCAAGGATTCAGTACCTAGAAGACAACTTTTTGCGGGTACTGACCCGAAACCGGCTATTCTATTCCCTCCTATAGTTACAGCACAATGGGAAGAGCAGGTACGTAATTTTCCGCTCAGATTCGCTTTCTTCTGGGAATTTTGATTCTTATGTATATCACGGAGTTTCAATCATATTGTTTCAGATAAAGCGTCTCTATCTCCTATTGACAGTAAAAGAATCTGCTATTGACGTGCCAACAAACCTTGAAGCACGTAGAAGGATTGCTTTCTTTACAAACTCTTTATTTATGGACATGCCACGTGCTCCCCGAGTCCGTAAAATGCTCTCATTCAGGTATTATTTGGCTCTAATGCTGGAATAAACTTGACCTGAGTTGTTATCCTGTAGAGATACTTGTAGGTTAGCGCTGTATCACACTATCGACTTATTTATGTAGTCGCATTTGCTTAATTGCTTGTACAGACTTTTTTTTTGGTATTGTCAATCATCTTTTTGTTTCCAAGCATCTTGTAATATGGAAAGATCTGAAGCGAGCTTGCTGGATTAGCTCCTCTAGTGTTTGAAGTACTTATTTATTTTCTGCTCTATTTCCAGTGTTATGACCCCCTACTATAGTGAGGAGACAGTTTATTCCAAGAGTGAGCTCGAGCTGGAGAATGAGGATGGTGTCTCTATCGTATTTTACCTGAAAAAAATCTTCCCAGGTGAGAGCAACATATTCAAATAAACTGATTTTTACTTTTAATTTCCTAAAGGGTAAAGTATGGTAATGTGTTAATGGTTTCTCCTCCTTTACTTGATTCTTTAGATGAGTGGACTAACTTCATGGAGAGGCTCAATTGTAAAAGAGAAAGTGAGATTTGGGAAAACGAAGAGAACATCTTACATCTTCGCCATTGGGTCTCCCTAAGAGGGCAAACCCTGTCCAGAACTGGTAATAAACGAAATGAATTTTTCAATGACTTTATAGTATTTATGGAATATATTCTTATGGGTTTTGTTGTTTTTGCAGTTAGAGGCATGATGTACTACCGAAGGGCTTTGAAGCTTCAAGCGTTTCTCGACATGGCTTCTGAGAGTGGTAAATGAACAAAAGACGTCATATGTTTTGTTCGAGTGAATGTGGCTAATAGTATCTCATGATTTATTTTTGAATTTTTTCAGAAATTTCGGAAGGATACAAGGCAGTTACGGTTCCAACAGATGAAGATAAGAAGAGTCAGCGGTCACTTTATGCTCAACTAGAAGCTGTAGCTGACATGAAGTTTACATATGTTGCGACCTGTCAGAATTATGGAAACCAGAAGCGAGCTGGAGATCGTCGTGCAACAGATATTCTGAATTTGATGGTTAAGTATGTCCATCTCCCTAGATAGAATTCAAGGGCCTTTCTTTTCTATACATGTTTAAAATTCATTGCTAGGGTTATAATTTCATTCGGGAAGGTGGAAGCTAATCTCTGATCCTTTTGCTACAGTAATCCTTCCCTTCGTGTAGCATATATTGATGAAGTTGAAGAAAGTGAAGGTGGGAGAGTACAAAAGGTCTACTATTCTGTTCTAATCAAAAGTGTAGATAATCTTGATCAGGTAATCTTCCTTTACGACTTCATATTGAATCTCATACATACGCCACTTTCATCTACCACCATTTAATTTTTCTCGCTTCATTTTCGAGCTATTCTTTTCTAATCTAGACTGTGCTCCTCTTCGTACCACCACTTATCCATCTAAATTCGCCTACTAACGAGAATACTTGTGTTCCTATCGTTTTCTCCGAAAGGAAATATACCGGATAAAATTACCAGGGCCAGCAAAGATAGGGGAAGGAAAGCCTGAAAATCAGAATCATGCTATAATTTTCACTCGAGGTGAAGCTCTTCAAACCATTGACATGAACCAGGTAAGTAATTACTTAATTGTGCTTTGAGATTTCCCCCTCATCTGCTATGTAACTCAATTTCCCTTGGTTATAGGATAACTATTTGGAAGAAGCCTTTAAAATGCGTAATCTTTTGGAAGAATTTAACGAGGATCATGGAGTGCGTCCACCTACAATTTTGGGTGTCCGTGAGCACATCTTTACTGGAAGGTATGCCTAAATACATATAAGAATTTGCTATTCACTAGTTAGGAGTTAGAATTTTCTATTGCACGCATTTTATCATCTGGCAATGCTAACTGCAATTTTTTGCATGTGAACTACAGTGTTTCTTCTTTGGCTTGGTTTATGTCGAACCAGGAAACCAGTTTCGTCACTATTGGTCAAAGGGTCCTGGCAAGACCCTTGAAGTAAGTTCTATTTGTTACGTTCTCCTAGTTGCTGCCCTAATATTTGCATCAGTTCTAACAAAATATCTTGTAATTGCTTTCGTTTTGAGATTACAGTTTGCTTGACAAAACTATCTCTATGAGCCTATTCATTTTCTTTTGACGCGGGAAAACTTAAATTACAAACTGCCACTCACTGACTAATGTCTTACTCGCTTTATCTATTCCAGTCCCTAAGCTTCAATTGGTTAACAAATTTAATCTGAATAAAAATCTCAATAATAGTTTGCTTCGGCAGTCAGCATTTTAACGCAAGTATTCAGCAAAAAGTTACACATTCATCTGAATATTTGATTCAGATTACTAACATAAAATCACCTTTGATTTTACTAGCTGAGTGGGTTAAGGAGTTACATTATTCAATATTTTGATGCTCAGAGTATCTCGTTTGCTAATAGGGTTCGATTCCACTACGGTCATCCTGATGTGTTCGATAGAATTTTCCACATTACTCGTGGGGGCATCAGCAAAGCTTCTTGTGGTATCAATTTGAGTGAGGACATTTTTGCTGGTAATATGTTTATCTACACCTTTCCTAGATGTTCCTTGTTCAGTTGTTCCAACGTTTCTTTAAAGGTTCAACTCAAACTCTTTCTTCCTTTTCTTTCTTAGGTTTTAACTCTACCTTAAGGCGCGGAAATGTCACTCACCATGAATACATCCAGGTCGGGAAAGGAAGAGATGTTGGTTTCAATCAAATATCACTCTTTGAAGCTAAAGTTGCTTGCGGTAATGGAGAACAAATACTCAGTAGGGATATATATCGGCTGGGTCATAGATTTGACATGTTCCGTATGCTCTCCTGTTATTTCACTACTGTTGGATTCTACGTCAGCTCAATGGTAAGAAACTCTACCAAACTTACATATACATAGTAGATAATATTTGGATTCAGAAGAATTATAGAAGTTGATATTCAGCCACAGCAAATTGTACAGTTGCCGTTTTACTCGTTTCTCATAAAACATATCAGAACTAGAAAGCTCATGAGAAAACAGTATCTCAATCTGGAGTTTCACCATGAATTCTTCATGCATATAAAGGTCATGCATTGTCGAATTACAGTTTACTAAGAGTTATGGTGTTAATTTCATAGCTGAGAGAGTCAAATATTTGCTCCACCTGAAAAGCTCTCAGCATGTCTTGTATTTCAAATGTAACTTCATTTGAGCCTCAAAAAGATGGACAGAATAACAAGAAACAGAGAAGGTGTAGGAAATATTAGTAATATTCTTTCTTTGGTGATGTTACCTTTTGCAGATGGTAGTCCTTGTAGTTTATGTTTTCTTGTACGGAAAACTTTACCTGTCATTAAGTGGTTTAGAAGATTCAATTATGAAGTTTGCAAGGGCCAAGGGAGATGATCCTCTGAAAGCAGCCATGGCATCACAATCCCTTGTTCAGATAGGTCTGTTGATGGCTTTGCCAATGGTCATGGAAATTGGACTTGAAAGAGGGTTTAGAACTGCTATGAGTGACATCATCATCATGCAACTTCAACTGGCAGCTGTCTTCTTCACGTTTTCCCTTGGAACGAAGACCCATTATTTTGGACGTACAGTTTTGCACGGTGGAGCCAAATACAGAGCTACGGGAAGAGGGTTTGTGGTTCGACACGAGAAATTTGCCGAAAATTATAGAATGTATTCTAGGAGTCATTTTGTGAAAGGATTGGAGCTAATGATATTACTAGTTGCTTATAGAATATATGGTTCTGCTACTTCCGACTCTTCAACTTATCTTTTGTACACAATCTCGATCTGGTTCTTGGTCATATCTTGGTTATTTGCACCATTCCTTTTCAACCCATCGGGATTTGAGTGGCAGAAAGTATACGAGGATTGGGAGGATTGGTCAAAGTGGATACATAGTCGAGGAGGTATTGGTGTACCAGCAAATAAGAGTTGGGAGTCATGGTGGGAAGAGGAACAGGAGCACCTCCAATACACTGGCCTATCTGGAAGGATCTGGGAAATCATCCTCTCATTCCGTTTCTTTCTCTTCCAGTATGGAATTGTATATCATCTACACGTCGACAATAATAACAAAAGCATCGTCGTGAGTATCTTATTACTACGTACTCTTCCACCATATTGTTGCTTTTTCCCCGTACTAATTTTACGTTGCAATTTTCTCTTAGGTTTATGGTCTCTCTTGGCTTGTCATTGTTGCTGTTATGATTGTCTTGAAGGTGAGATAGATGTCCAATCTGACAGTTTTCTCAGTACATCAGAGAAATTCAATTTCCTCTCATGCTTAATTTTCGATTCATTCATTCTGTGGGATATTAATATACTTCCATACCTGTACAGATAGTGTCGATGGGTAGGAAAAAATTCAGCGCTGATTTCCAGCTTATGTTCAGACTGCTAAAGCTTTTCCTATTCATGGGTTCCATTGCAACACTTGGAGTCTTGTTTTCGTTGCTTCATCTCACTGTAGGAGACATATTCGCCAGCCTTCTGGCCTTCATGCCAACAGGATGGGCACTTTTGCAGGTCACTCAATCTAAACTGCATACCTGTTCTTCCTTTTAGAGCTTTCTTGTTTTAACACTCTTCATTCGGAATTATATATATATAAATTTAAATTTTTCTTTTTTGTTTGTGCAGATATCACAAGCGTGCAAGCCGGTTATGAAGGCACTAGGCTTGTGGAGTTCAATAAGAGCCCTAGCGAGAGGATATGAGTACATTATGGGACTAATTATATTTGCACCCGTGGCAGTTCTGGCCTGGTTCCCGTTTGTATCCGAGTTCCAGACAAGATTGCTCTTCAACCAAGCTTTCAGCAGAGGGCTTCAGATATCACGTATTTTGGCTGGTGGGAAGAAGCAGAACTAAGTCCAACTATTTTGATATTATTACTTCTAACACAAGATCATAGATCCTGTACACTTTCTGGCATTGCCTTTTGATTTCCGAAAAACAATTTGTGATTATATTATTATACGAAAATAACTATGTATAGCAATTGTTGGTCTCTTCGTACCCAGATTTCATTGTTGTGAGAATACAACAGATTAGTTCAGCCTAATGAGACCGAAATGTCCCAGTCTTATATTTACTTGAGGCAGAAACATGGTGGAGAAGTAGGGCTTTTTGGGTTTACCCCTGATACTAATTGGTAATTGAGTTTACCTCCCTCGGTAATTGGGATTTGAGTTTATTTTTTTTTGTTAAGAACACTAAGACAATGTTTCACACAGAATATGAGGCTAGAGTTCTAGGTTTGAGTTAAGGTAATGGGTAAAAATGTAATGTGAAGGTTGAAAAGAAGATTCAAACCCTCTCTCTGTGTAGAACATATTAGATACTGATTGTTTTGGCTCCCAATCTATCTATCAGATCTTTCAGGAAAGAAGAGAAATGGAGAAAGATTATCAAAAGTTGTTAACTCATTTTGAATAAGCATGTGCTTATATCTTGACTGAATCTAGCCTGTTACAAGTTCAATTGGCAATGGAAAAGGGTTTGCCTTAGGCGCCTAGGACAATTGTGCCAACCCCCTCAGTTCCAGGTTTGGGAGACTGACTTCCTTTAGATTCGACCTCCCTTGCTGACTTGACGTGGGTTGCCCCACGGGCTTTTGGCCTTCTCTTGACTCATTGACCATAGTCAACTGATGACCATTTTTTGTATCATCACGAGTCACGTCGCTCTTTGGTCGAAAGTAAAGAAGCTGAGGAGAAGAGATTAGAAGTCTTTCCTTTGGCTTTCTCTCGTGCATGTGATCCAAATGTGGATTATGATGATGCCATAAATAATTTAAATAGATAATTGAATAAGTCTTTAAAGTTTCGAGTATACTTGAGACAGGGCTATGCGTGAAGGCCGACTGTTCTCCGTGTGACTTAAATATTTAGGTAGCGCTGATTGTAAAGTGTGCGTATTTTAGAACTCTTTTTTAAGGGCTGCATTGCAGGGTTGTTTTGCCGAGCTTGACTTTACCGAGCTCGTCCGCGTGTCTATTTGCATTCGTGTATCATTAAAACTTTGCTTCGAACGACGAATTTCATTCCTTTACTCTTTGATCTTTTGATGTTAGACGCTTGATCTTCTGATCACGCGCTTTCTGAATTCGTCTTTGGGGTAAACTGATCACGTTACCTTCTCTATTCGCGTGGGACGCGTGTTTTTCTTTTATTGGCGCACGACTCTAATCATTTCTTGCCAGTTTAATGTCATGTCCGACTGAGTTAGAGTTCCGTCGCGATTTCTTGTAGTGTCATTATTACTTGGTCAATTTTTGACACACTTTTGATTCCTTAACGTTTATGTCGAGGCATTTTTCTCTTCATCTTCCCTTTATAAATACCGTGTGTGGTGTTTTTTTCTTCATGGACAACTTTTCCTAAGTTGTTCTCTTTCCTTAGAATTTTTCTTCAAGTATCCTGATTTCTTTGAATTTAAGGATGAGACCTTTATCTGATTTTCGCCTTAAAGTCCTTTGTTCTTTCATTTTTCGCACAATAGTGATATTTAAGGGGATTGTTTCGCATAATAAGGATGTTGACCTGGGATACCAATTGGGGTCTCTTGTCCATGAGGTACGTGATTCGGGCATTAACGAAACATATTGCCTGAGTTGTTCTCTTGAAGAAGTCTTGCCAGTAGTCCCTTCTGAAATCTTATTGATTTGGGAGAAGCCTTCAAATCTTCGGAATCTCTATACTTCAGAGTGGTCGTCATACTTTACTTGAGTGGTTCATTCCCCGCTCTTTTTCCCTTTCCACTGGCCAGGTTACAGGAGGTTTGATAAAATTTCTTCAGCTCTCTTACAATTTCTTCTGTAATAGACTTGAGCAGAAATGCTTGTCCTGCTATCTTTAGTTGTAATTTCTTCTGTTATAGATATTATTGTGATAAATAAAATCCATCGCATTTACTTTTTGTTAATCGATGGTCTTCTGCCTTATTTTAACTGTTTTAATTGCATTCATTCGTTTTACCACACGATCTCCCTAGTTCTTGACTTGCCATTATATTTTTTCAATTGTGGTGCCCGGTCATTCCAAATTCTCAAAGTGGTTGTATAGACTTCTTTCAATCATGAAGGACGAAAATGCTCCTCCTTACATGACTCCTCTCGTTGTTCGTCTTACCCTCCCCTTACACAACATCGGTATGACATTATTTTTGACTTTCTCAGGTCCTGACTTAACTATTGATACTCTCCAAGCAGAGGTAGAAGGATAAGGTTTTGTAAGGGTCCTACGGTTGGGGCTGATTGTTTTTTAGAACTTCAGACTCTTCTTTAATGTCCATCCCTTCTGCCCCCCTATTACAATCCGTAAGGGGTGTCCTGCTGATTCTAGACGGGTTATTTTTTAGGTGATGGGGTATCTTGTTCGTCCGAGAGGGATACGCAGGCTTGTGGCCTTGGTGGTGTTGGGTTCAGTCACTTTGGTCCATCCTTTTTTAGCATTATTTTTGAAAGTGTCTTGAATATGGGTTGATATCGAACCCGGTTTACGACCCGCCAACCCGCAGAATTTTGGACCCGTTAGCGGAGCTGATTACCGGGAGAGGGCTGGTATGCGAAGCAGGGCTATGAGGCAGAGCGGGACTCAGAGACAGAGCTGGGCTCAGAGACAGAGCTGGAATGCGGAGCAGTGCTTGTGTCGGTTATTAATGTTAGCGTATCCATGTGTATTCGGATTTAGAAAGAGAGAGTCGGTGATGCGGTGGGATTAGGGTTTTATTGTCTATATAAACTAAAACCCTAGGAGATATCAGTAGCACAATCTCACGAATCTCTTGCGTAACTTGTTTGCTTATCATAGTGGAAATCATCGCGCGGTTGTCGCCGTGGAGTAGGTCTCACCAACCGAACCACGTAAAGCTCTGTGTTCTGTTCTTGATTGTTCTTTATTTCCTATTGCTTCTGTTTGATTACTCGTTATTGATCACATTAAACCCAATTATGATAACAATTATCTTCATCCTCTATAGTGTAAATTGATGACTTTTGATAGTGGGTGTAATAATTTTCCGAAACTTCTGTTCCTGGTTTATCTTCTTACGCAATTTTACCTGCATAATTGTTCTTAGAGAAATAAATATTAATGGGTTAGTTTAAACCATGCATGACCTATGCTTACTATTTATACGCCCCAGCTAACTAGGGTACCAGATTTCTCCTTTGAGATTTCCTGCAAAATCCAAAAGATGTTAGTACTATAGATAACCTGTGAAACTTCATAGATTTGCCTGCCTAACCATGGCTTCTTTCGTAATTATTGCTTAGCCATTGCTTGGGCTACTAGGGCTTTGATTCAAGCCTGCGAAGTGGGACTGTATTTTTATTTTTGTGTAAGATGGTCGTAGCTATCAAGCTATATTTAATGATTTTGGGAGCCTGCGATGCAGAGCCTTGGTATTGCTCGGTTGACGAGACTTTGTTTTTTCACGGTGTGTTGCCTTTGGATGCCTGTTGAGCAGGGTTTATCTTGTCTTTATTAAGTTTCTAATAGGACTTCTCCTTCATTTGAGTTTCAACTAGGACTCCTTTTTAGGCATGTGTTAGCAAGGCTTATTTATTTTGGTGGCCAGTTCATCACTTGTGCTATCCAAGCTTACTTTTAATGAATTTCGACTATCGCTCCCCCTTAGGCCTATGTTAGAAGGGTTTATTTATTTTTGTTGTCGGGTATTGCTTTCGCTATCCGGGCTTACATTTTAACGAGTTTTGATTAGGGCTCTTCCTTAGGCATGCGTTAGCATGGCTTATTTATTTTGGTTGTTGTCGGGTTATGCTTGGGCTATCCAAACTTACGTTTTAACGAGTTTCGACTATGGCTCCCCCTTAGGGCTGCATTAACAGGGCTTATTTATTTTGGTTGTCGGGTTATCGCTTGGGCTATCTGGGCTTATGTTTTAACGAGTTTTGACTAGGGCTCTCCTTTAGGCCTACTTTAGAATGGCTTATTTATTTTGGTTGTCGGGTTATTGCTTGGGTTGTCCAGGCTTCTGTTTTAACGAGTTTCGACTAGGGCTCCCCCATAGGCCTATGTCAGTAAGGCTTATTTATTTTGAATGTCGGGTTATCGCTTGGGATATCTGGGCTTACGTTTATGTTTCCAAGTACGACAAATGAATAATCCTCTTAAAATTAAATACTTATATATATATATATACATATGCATCATTTTCCCCTTTTTAATTTGAAGAGTTATTTAAGTAATGTGGAGTACCTTATTTGTCTTCATCATCTCTCATGTGTATGCTAGCCTGGGGTGTCCAACGTTCCATGGCCAGGGTAGTATGTTCTTTGAAGCATCTTGTAAGATAAACGTTCCCGGGCGTAGAACTTTGATTATCTCATAAGGGCCCTCTCAGATTGGGTAGAGCTTTGCTTCGATGACTTTTTTAATGAATCTGGAATTTCTCCAGACCATGTCTCCTAGCCTGAACTTTCTTTCTTTCATTGCGTTTCGTGGTGCTTTACCGTCATGTTTTTTAAACGAGGTTTTGTGTTTTACTTTTACGGCGTAGTTTGTTCCAAGTTTGGGGATGGCGATGAGCTGATGCGGCCAAAAAGGTGCAAACCCAAGTGGAGGTATCAAGTAGTAACTCGGTAAAACCGAGGTCGATCCGCAGGGATAGCTTACACGTAGCTTAGCGACTGAGTGTTGATTTTATCCGCAAAGATAACTAAAGACTGACCTAAAACCTAACTAACTAAAACAAGCAAACATGAAGGTTTTGATAATTAGGCACAAACAGAAAAGAAACAAAAGGAAAATGACTAAACTCAAATCTATAACTAAGGGCTTATTGGGAGGCTTAGGGTATTATTCTAAATATGATAGAGGTTGAGGATTTCGGAATCCATCTTGACATGATCATGTGTATGCTTACTTTGGTCCGAATTCGAATTCGAGTTATTCTCGACTCTAAGGTAGGCAACCTAAATACTAGCGTATATCTCTTGATGATACCTAGTTAGAGGATGACATGTTCAAGTAACATCGGAGATAATGCCTAACGAACTATGATGGATGCATGACATACAACATGAAATGGGTTTAGACATTTAGTCGATCATGAGATATGCATCGAATTCAAGAATCATACCATAATAGACACATACAATAACACATCAAAATTTCATCATAATCCTCAACGAGAGGCTTAGCTAGACATATAAAGATTATTGCGTCTGAGCCCAAATGATAGAGTAATTAACATCATAAATGTCATGGAACACATAATCATACTCTCTTGATTTCTAATTTCTCTATACATAGGATTTATTTAGCAAACAAGTAGTAATTAACTCTAGAAAGATTATTTGTTAACTTTGAATCAAGTATGAGAGTAGTTATTCACAAACATAATAAAATTTAAGCATGATAACATAAATCACTCATAAAAAATACTTTATCTCTTTAGAATTTATCACAAACAAGTCTAAATAGCCAAATACAAGCCTAAGAATAGCCTAAAAACCTTAGAAACTTAAAGGGGAAGAAGATACAAACAAAAGAACACCAAAAGGACCAAGATTTTGGCCTTGCCAAGCCTTGCAAAGGGGTGGCTCAGCCTTGCAAGCTGTTGTCTGGTCAGATCTGGCCGTGATGGAGGCAGCCCATGCTTCTCCTTGATGATTTGGCCCTTAGTTCACTCATGGTCCAGGCTTGGATGCTCCTTCCTTTGCCTTTTACCCTTCTTGTTTCTCCTTTGTCTTTAGATCTTCAAATCTCCATGAACCTTTGTCCAGGCTTGGATGCTCTATTGTTATTTTCTCTCTCTAAAAATCAGCACATAAGGAATAAGATGAAGTTTTGAGACAAAGTTAGGGCATTAATGTGACCCCCCGTGTCCCAAAAAAGACACGACCACGCCCCGGCAATTCACAGACGAGACTAAAATCCGGCATAGTCTCCTCTGTAAATCGAACCGGTCGCACCTGCAAAACCTTTCATGCAAACCATACATTCGCATACACAAAGAAATAAACTATCGAGCGAAAGCTAAACAAACCCAACTCAGTTTCGGGTAAAAACCCGAACCACAAAAATATAAAAGGCTCATAAACATCGATACAATCGATAAACAACTCTAAGTGTTACGTATATACATATTAGAGTTTGGTTTCTGCAATAAATACATAAATTGGAAATAACGAAAAGTCAATAAACGAAAGCCAAAGAAAACGACGCAACACCACTAGCCTCGTCAGACAAGATGACCGGCTGGAATACAACTCTGCCTCGAGGCTACGACACAGCACCTGCACACTAACAACTGGTAGGTGGTCATAATACTCACCGACACGAGTTATTCTGGTAGAAGACCAATCCAAAACCTATCACGTTTTTTAAAGTTCATTTAATAAGTTGTAAACATCATGACAAAATGAGTTATCAAACCAGTTACCATATATACTATATACAAAACCATTTTCCTTAATCTAGCAAGCAATAGCATGATTAGCTGCCCACCCATGGTGAGCTCCCAATTAAGAGGAGAGTTCCTCAAGAGATCTTAGAGTGCGTTAGATAGTACCTGCCCATTTAGGCACTAGCTAATGCACTAACGTCTCCTCGAGAAAGAGACTTACCCCTAGCCAGTAAGCCCCTCTCCCACTAAGGGACTCCGCAATCATTGAAGAGTTTACCTCATGGTACATATATACCTTAAATATCTAAATACGTTTTTTGATCACCGAGTTTGAATAAGAGAGCCGTCCCCCAATTACCATTGAAGGACTTGAACCTCATTCTCTTCGGTACCCTGACATGCATCTAATGCGATCTTTCAAAATCAGTTTCATACATTTATCTAAACCAATATTCATATTCAATTCATTATCTTATCAAACACGGAAGTGGAACAACCAATAGCCATATCACACACACAGCAGAGGGATTCCCAATCAATGTCACCTCCCAGGCGAGCTGTCAGATGTACGTCCCTGAGCCTCGAACTGGAAGCACGAGCACCAATGGCCAGCAAGTGAAGCACTCTACTCCCACGGGTCTCATGACTAGTGTCACCCACCTCACCGGTCTCACACGGGTCACACCTGTGTCCACATGTCATCCTACCCTCAATGGCTACATGCCTGTAGGTTGACATAATCCGCAGTCGGGTACATACAAGAAAATCCCAAGTAGTTCGCAATCACTGTAAAAACAATTCGAAAGCATTTTTCATATTGCAGTAAAACCATTCAACCATATTTCAGGTCATCACATAAATCGAGTTTAATGTTACCTAAACTCTAGTTATAATGGCGCATATATAACGATAGAATCTAGCATATTCATTATCTATAAAATCATGTTGGATAAAGGATTCAGAACCCCTACCTCAGTCCTTGCATCACCAAAGACCTCCCGCCTACCAGACGATCAAATTCCTCCTCATTCGCATACTCTGGGATAAGGAAGAATAACCAAAATCGAAAAGAAACATTAGGTTCTTATACTAAGAACCTTCGTAAAACAAAAACAATAGACAAAAGAAAACAATGAAAACATAAAATATAAAAGCAAATTCGTCAACTTTGGAAGTCTTCGAGTAAATTTATTCGATTTTCGATCAATCTTTAACTTTTATAGCCATGTCCATTGAATACCCGAAATGCATACAAACTAACCAACCAACTTCCCATAAACTCTGTTTTTTATGTTAGAGTCTTCATAAACTGACAAATCCTATAATGAACCTCATAATATAAACCTATAACTGGAATTGTCCATTCATATGAAATACGGCAAAATTCGGGTAACCATCTCTATTCCAATTCTTTTCTATACTATTCCAAATATGAAATTCGAGCACTAAAATAATTCGGCAGCACCCTGTCTATATTTGGACACCCCGAAAAAGTCTATAATCTCCTAAACATGTTTCTAAACACAAATCATTCGAAGAGATTGAATAATAATCGTCTATATAGCTCCAAATTTTGATCCCATCTCATCACCTCTCTCTACCACCTCATCTTCACGCCATCCCATCATCTTCTCCGACGAAGGTTGCCGACCGGCCAATTTTCCGGCCGGTGACCTTCAAACATTAAAAAAATATATATATATTTTCTCTCTCTCTAAATTTTTTTTTCTCTCTCTAGAACAGATCTAGAGAAAGAGAAGGTATGTTCGTGAGAACATACCTTCTCTTTCTCTAGATCTGTTCTAGAGAGAGAAGGAGAAAAGAAAAAAAAAATTTAGAGAGAGAGAGAAAATAAATTATTATTATTATTATTATTTATGTTTGCCCGGCCGGCGACTTTCGCCAGAGAAGATGATGAGGTTGCGAGAAGATGAAGTGGCGGAGAGAACAAATGAGATGGAGGAGAACTTCCAAAAAAATGTATTCTGTATTCCCTATAAAAATTTATTCCCCGGAGAACTTTCAAAAAAATCTGGATTCTCTCGAAGAATTTATTCCCCGGAGAATTTTCTTTATTCCCCAAAACTGCGGCCTTTACAGTGGGTTGGCTTCATTTATAAAGATAAGAAAAGTGGTTTTGGCGACATGTTATAGAATTAATTGCAAGTCCCTCTCTCTTATAAACTTAATGAACAAATACCCTCATATTTGTATACAACTAAATTAACCTCCATTAATTAACATTTAGCCCCCAAATTGACATTTTTTAAATGCCAAATAGTCCCTCTTCTAACCGTAGTCTTCTACATATTTGACCGAAAAACGTGGGATGTTACAATTAATTTCTATGTCCTACCCAAAAGACCACTTTGCCCTTCCTTAGTAGTTATAGCCACTCCTTGGTCTAGTTTGACTTCTTCAAGTTATTTTGGCTTATTCAATGACTCCATTTAATTCTAACTTGACTAAGGGCTCTCTAGCTTGACTAAAGGGTGCAAAATGACAATTTTGTCCTTGTCTTCTAACGTGTTCATTTCTTATGCTTTTCATCTCTAGTCTTCACCAAAGTGATAATCATGTTTCCAAGACTTCATAGACCTTCTCAAACTATATTTTGACCCTCTTAGGTGCAAATAACCATAATACCCTTGGTGAGTCTTTATCTCCTTACTTGCTCCCTTTTGCTCCTAGACTTTAAGGACTTATTCTTAGATTCTTTTAAGTGCTCTTGACTCTTCTAGGGTCTCCTTAGCTCATTTCCTTGCATAGTTCTTTTATGGTACCTTGTCATGAATATAAACATAACTTATTAGAATTGAAGCATAAAATGAACTAATTCATCTAAGATAAGTGACCTAAATGTGATGTATTTACATCACATCAAACATCCCCAAACTCAAGCTTTGCTTGTCCTCAAGCAAACAGTAGAAAATTACAAGTTATAGCCAGCCTCCCTGTATGATGTGATGTGATGTTCTCACATCACATCATGAGCTTGGCATCAACTTGGAACCTCTTTATACATGAGTTTTGATAGTATCATCCTTTTATCTCCTCCGGTTATGTTAATATCTCTCCAATATTCTCTTTAAATTGATGTGCCTCTTTATCTTTTTCCGAGTATATGGTTAGAACATTGAGGACAATGTTAGTTTAAGTTTGGGGATGCGAGATATGACCATAACCAATGCATGACCATGGGTTTCAAGGACAAAAAGGGTTCAAATTAGCCAAAATTTGAATTTTTTTAACATTTTGAGTGGATTTGCATGTGATTGTAGTGATCGTTTTAAGAATGTTGATGCGTATGTGTCGAGTTGATGAGTTTTGTGATTGCTAATGACCTTTGGATGAAAGTCGAGTCTTTTGGTGTTTGTGTTGTACCATAGGAGCGACATCTTAGTGAAGAACAAACATCTCTAAGAGGCCTAGAGTAATCATTAGTGAGGCCAAAGTCGAGGCGAAATGTACTAAACTAGGAATCAAGGCTTTGTGGCTTCGGAACATAGATGTTGATCGTTATGGTATGACACTTGCATTTTAGGGTAAGACAATTAGTAAAGAGGCGTTTAGCTTTTACATATACTTATTTGCTTGATCATTATGTGTTGACATGCTTAAACCCTTTACTACATGAACTATGCTTATCTATGATTTGGATGTTGGACCCTTATGTATTTCAAAACACGATGTTTGTGAGTGTCATCAATAGAAACCCTCACGAGACAACAATCCTCCTTTAGGGGTAACCTATGGGTTTAAGGCTTGTTGCATATGCTAAATGCAACCAGGATTCCTCAAAAAGTGAGTTGGGTTTTTATTTTGTTTCATTTTGCTGGAGGATTAGCAAAGTTTAAGTTTGGGGATGTTGATGTGACATGAAAATGTCACATTTGGAGCGCCTAAGTTAGACTAATTAGTGCGTTTTGGATGTTATTTCTAATACCTTATGCATGTTTTCATGATAGGTGACGAACATGAAGCTAAGCATGAGTTTGGAATAAAACGGAGCAAAACATCACATTTTCCTCTCATATAAACGTGAAGGGCGAAAAACGGAAGTAAGAAAGCTCATAAATAAGATCGTAAGGAATCAATTAGATCAAAGGAGATATTATAGACATATGGGCGAAACGAAAGAAAAGAACGCCAAGGGTATTTTGGTCCTTTCAAGAAATTAGAGATGTAGAGACATAAGATGAAGTCAGCCCCCTTGGTTTCTAATCAAAGCCCAACTCCAAAAACCCAAAGAAGGATTTTATGAGCAACTCTATTTATGTGTCCAAGTCAACAAAGTCTAAATAAGTTGATTAAGTCATTGGACCTAGGGTTTCATTAAGAGAAAACACAACATCAAGTTTGAAAGGAAGTTAAGGTTTCAAGTTCTTGGTTGGAGTTTGAAGCTTAAAAGTGAAGGATACTCCTTTGTAAAGGAGATGCCCTTCGACCAAAGATGCAATGCGAGCAATTTTTCGGATAAGACAACCGTGAAGAAGATCATCAAGTCCGGTCGATTTAGGGGGCGTAGTGTTGAGCTAGAAACCAACTACGATCGTCGAATTACGAAGTAATTCACGGCTAACTTCGACCGGATCCTACATCAGGTTACACATAAGAATGTCTATTTGATCGGATGATCTTCGCCGCCTCTTAAGCTTATAAAAGGCCCCCAAATCGTCCTTCGAAGGACACGATCTCTAAACCCTAGAAGGTCACAGTTAACTCTGAGTTCTCAAGACTGGCCCCCAAAAGGATCGATCAATATTCATTCTTTTACTGCAAAGAGCACCCTGACTGTCTTGAGCGTCGGAGCGGTTTTCGAACCCTTTGCAGGTTTTTCACCCTTGAGAATAGACGAACAGGAGCTCGAACAGGAGTAAGGAGCAATAAGCAGGAGCAATAAGCGAGGAGTACGAGCAAGGAACAGGAACAAGGAGCAGGAGTAGAAAAGCAGAGAACCAGAGCTGGAAGCAGGAACACCCTACGGAATATAACTTAACTTAACAGAACTTTCAAAATAACGGAGGTTGTCATGCACCAACTCCCTGTTTCATGCTGATATAACGGAAAGCCATTTTTTGACATCAATATTTGGCGCAAGAATGAGGGGATCTCTCCAGTAAAATCATCAGTCCGGTAACCCGAACTCTTTCCATTACTTTTTCAGAACTAAACCGTTTCTTCAAGACCCTCAGGCAAACACTTCCTCAGAGGAGCACACTCCACGCGGATTCCAGAACCAGATACCCAATGCAGTTGAGCTCATTGCCACAATTGAACAGCTTAAGGCCGACTGCAAACGATGGAACTAAGAGGTAAAGCTATTACACAAAAGCCTCCGTAAGGCTAAAACAATCAAGAAAAACACAACAACGGAGAAAACATAGGAAGCAATCATGATGCACCCCCGAAGACTTTTCTCGCCAGGTAACGCATTTTCGACCGGAGCTCTGGAATTACAGCCTGGCGACCAGATGCACTTAGAGAGCATCTTAGACGAATATGGAGTACTTGACCATAACCGCCCATACGTCCCCAAAAACAAAGGGATCAGCGAAGGATGTATCGACGATCCGACAGTCCGCGAGGTGCTCATACACCAAGTAGGGGAGCTGACCCGAGAGAGAGAGGGAAAGAGAAGAAGTGGGGAAGAGCAATGATACACCAGCCCCATTTACGTCGGGAGATATTGGAGTCAGAAAAACCAAAGAACTTCAAATGGCCGACACTCGACCACTATCACAGTTTGGAGGATCCAAGAGTATTCATCAATAATTAGACCTCAGTGATGAACCTTTATACTACCAACCAGAACGTGTGGTGTGTGGTTTTTCGCCACCATACTGAAAGGACCATCTCAGGCATCGTACCAAGCATTGTCACCGGGTTCAATCAAATCCTTCGAGCAGCTCGCCCAAGTCTCCTGTGACACCTTCCAAGGAAGCACCACAATCAAGAAAGAAACCGACGAACTGTTTAGTATAGTCCAAAGAAGAAACGAACCCCTTGTCACCTACTGGCAAAGGTTTCGGAACCTCATGGCACAGATTCCCGAATCAGAACCAAAAGTTGCGTTCGCCGCCTTGAAAAGGAGTCTCCGACAGGATGATATCATAAAAGAAATCTCTAGCCGACGGTCAGACACGCTCGGAGAACTGATAGAAAAGGTCCAACAATTTATAAGAAAGGAGGAAGATTATCGAAGAATGAAGGAAGTGGCCAACATCCCATACGAAGGAGAGTTACTCAGGAGGAAAGAACGAGAGGAAGCAAAGCCCCCCAGAGAGCGAGACCGGAGCAGGAGATCAAGACCCGATTTCATCACGTACACCCTGCTTACAAAGGGTAAAGAGGAATTTCTGCAGATATTTAAGTCAAAAGGAAATGTAGAGCTGCCCAAACTTAATGACGACATAGAAGAGTTCAGCACCAGAGACATGACTGCATAATGTGCTTTTCACTGAGGATATGGTCATAACACTAACGATTTCCGACTCCTTATGAACCTCATAGAAGAAATGGTAAGGAAGGGCGAGCTAGACAAGTACATCCGGAAAGAGCAACAAATGCCTGAATATAGTAACAAGTGGTTAGCAAGCAAAGGAGGAATTAGGTCGGGATTGGACACCAACACACATTTCACGAGCTCCAAGAAAGCGGCTAAAGGATCAGAAGAGAATGCCAGAGTAATCGGCGACATCAATACAATTGTCGGGGGGCTAACCCTTAACGAAAACACCAAAGGAAAACAGAGCCGATACCTTAATGAGGCAAAAAGCATGCCAACCTTGTTCAGTAGGCCAGCGAGGAAACGCTGTCCATCACCTTCACTGATGATGACCTAGTACGGGTAATCACTCCACACACATACCCGATGGTAATAACAGCAATGGTGGCAAATTGGAATGTCAGACGTATTCTAGTCGACACAGGAAAATCAACTGAAGTCATGAGCCGCACATGCTTTCGAAAGCTCGGGGTAAGTCCTAAATCCCTTAAATCGTACAAATCTTGTTTGACAGGTTTCGGCGATAATCAAGTAAAAACCGACGAAACAACGTCGTTACCTATGCTGATAAGAGACAGGGAGGTAAAAAAGGCTATGATGCTAAACTTTGCCATAGTCGACAAAATGCACGCCTACAACATCATACTAGGAAGGAACTTCCTAAGGGAATCCGAAGCCATAATCTCCATGAACCACCCAATGATAAAATTCCCAGTCCCTGGAACCAACCTCGTAGGGAAGATGAGAGGGAATAAAGAAGTAGCTCGAGAATGCTATCTGATCTCGGCCCAAAAATGTGGAGAGGAGACAACCAACCCGGCGACCGTAAGAGGATATAAAGTTTTCTACGGAGACCCCACAACGGATATGCCGGAATAAAAGCCGCTCAGGTATGACGAACAATTACTACATTATCATATTCTTAATCTAATTGACAAATAAAGCCGTTAGGCGGGAGAATAACACTACAAGCTAGAGTTTTTATCAATAAATGGTATTTTTGAACGAAATAAACTCGATCTAGGAGAAGTCCTAACGAAACTAATCAATTCAAGCCGACGAAAATAGCTTTGGTAGCCCAAGCTACGACCAGAGGTCTCAGGGAGAAGTCCTAACGAAACTAGTCGAGCTCAAGCAGACGAAAATAACTCTGGTAGCCCAAGCTACGACCAGAGGCCTGAAGGAGAAGTCCTAATGAAACTAGTCGTGCTCAAGCTGACAAAAATGAATAGCTTGAAGGAGTTGAAGGAGATGTCCTTCGACCAAGATGGAAATGCGAGCAATATGTCGGCTAGGACAATTGATGAAGAAGATCATCAAGTCCGATTGATTTAGGGGTCGTAGCGTTTAGCTAGAAACCAACTACGATCGTCGAATTACGAAGTAATTCGCGGCTAACTTCGATCGGATCCTACATCGGGTTACACATAAGAATGGGTATTTAATCGGATGATATGACTAGTGGGAGTGTGATATAACATTGGGAATGTCCCATAAACATATCTCACAGGCCTAAATAGAATTTGGGCAAAAGATAGCAAAAAGGCCCGAAATAAGGGTTTTGGGTCTAGGCCGATTCGGGCACTTTTAGGGCTCGGATTGGGCTGATTTTTGGAGGGACGTTTCCTTATGTTATGAACATTAAATCTGCAAATTTTGGCTGGGTTTGGACGTCTTCTCCTTAGGGAATTGAGAAAATATCAACTAGTTGCTATTTTCGACTATTTCCCTAAATCTTTTTCTAAAGGGTGTTTTAGGAAACCTAAAAGGAGGTGTATTCTTATTAGGGTTCTATATAAACACTCTTAGGGCAGAGAATAAGGTGTGGAATTTCTCTCTAAGATTTCTTACTCTACCACATCAAGTAGAGAGGAGAAAGTGAGCTAATTCCCAAGCTATCTTCTAGTCAAGCAAGAAGAAGGTCTTATTATCAAACCACCATTGGAGTGCTAGCAAGCTTTCAAGGAGGGAGATTAAATACACTATTCGGTGTCCCAAGTAGAGGAGCTACGTTTGAAGCTCTTGGTCTTCTTTAATCTATACAACTAGTTCGAGGGAAATAGCGATTAAGGTAATCTACTATCTTCTTATTGGTTAATTACTAATTTTGCATGATGATCTTGGGGATACTAGTGTTAGACATTAGATGTCGTTATCCGCTATAAACACTAATATAAGGGTATAATTACCTTCATAGCTCTGGTAGCCCAAGCTACGACCAGAGGCCTCAGGGAGAAGTCCTAACGAAACTAGTCGAGCTCAAGCCGGCGAAAATAGCTCTGTTAGCTCAAGCTACCGGAGGCCTCAAGGAGAAGTCCTAACAAAACTAGTCAAGCTCAAGCCGACGAAAACAACTCTGGAAGCCCAAGCCACGGCCAGAGGCCTCAAGGAGAAGTCTTAACGTAACTAGTTGGGACTCAAGCCAACGAAAACAGCCCTAGTAGCGAAAGCGACGACGAAGGGTCCTGGGAGAAGTCCCAGCGAAACTAGTCGTGCTCGAAGTTGACGAAACAACCCTGGTAGCTAAGGCCATGGCGAGGGGCGGAATCCAGACATGAAAATAACTCGAAAACAATTATACAGGGTTAGTTTGGGCTTTATTTTGCAGAAGGAATTAGTCTGTTAGGTCATGCTAGAATAAAGTAATCAGCATCATCTTCTTCATTTAAAACCCACCACCATTAAAGCTTCACCAAGCTTCCTCTCTCTAAGCAATTTTCAACCAAAATCAAATCAAATCATATGGGAAGCAAGCCAATGACATAGGGAACAAAAGCCCTAACTTTTCCGGCCAAACTAATGGCCGGAAAAGCTAGAAGCTCTCAGTCAAAGAAAGAAAACTAGGGTTCGGCCAAGGCAAGAGTCCGGCCAAGAAGCTGCTGTCGCGGCCGTCCCTAGCACTCCCGTGCACGTCCCGACCGTCCCGAGCTATGAAGCAGCTATCCCGAGCAGATCCGAGCATGGGAAGCTTCCAAGGGAGCTGCTGTCGCGCCGGAGCAGCTGCTGGTCGCGTCTGCAGCTGCTGGTCGCGTCTCCAGCTGCTGTGCGTTGCTGCAGGTGCGACCTCCATTGCTGGTTCGAGCTGCTGTACGTCCGTTCGTGCTTGCTGGTCCGAGCTTCTCTATGCATCTGGCCTGCTGCTCCACAGAAAATCCCGAGCTTCTTGTGTGCTGGCCTTGCTTGGCCGGCCTAGGGCTGGCCGGCCAAGCTTGGCCGACTGCCTCCTAATCTCTCTTTCCCTCTCTTTCAACCTTCAACCTTTCAAGAAACCCTAAATCTCAAGAACACCTCTCTAGCCTCTTTCTTGGTGAAGAAGATGATGAATAGTCCCCCCTTCATTTCTTTTTCTCACTTGTGTATACACAACCCTAGACTTAGTCAAACTAAGTCTTAGGCCATTTTGACTTGGACCAAAAAGGTGCCCATAGAATCTCTATTATTCTCTTCCTCTTTGGGCTCTTGGGCTGGGCTTCTTTCTAAAGCAAGGGAGTGCCTTCATCGAATCCTTGTTTCAAGACCGAACCTCCGCTTCTTTCCTTCACAACTTCTCCGGCCGAACTCCGAATCGACTTTCGTTTTCACCGTCGGACTCGTCATTGACTTCACTCGTTGTTTGACTTTTGATTTTGACCAAAATGACCAAAATACCCCTGGTGCTCTTTTCTTCCCTTTTGCCGCATAAGATGAAAATGTGATAATTCGTTCTCTTTATTCCGAATTACACGCCAAACCCCAAATAAACTACCTAGCAATAAAAACACATAAATAATTAGAAATAAAACTCGAAAAGAACTAACTAATCAAAGTTAAGTGACCTAAATGTGGCATTTTCACGCCACATCACATGCTAGAATAGGTCTAACTTTTCATTTGTGCCTGAGCGATCATCTGGAGCATGCGTATTAAGATAGGAGAATTGCATCAGTAAAATTAGGACTAATCAAACATGCTGATGTCAAAAAATGGCTTTCTGTTATATCAGCATGAAACAAGGAGTTGATGCATGACAGCCTCCGTTAAGTTGAATGTTCTGTTAAGTTAAGTTAGATCCCTAAAATTAGGACTAATCAAACATGCTGATGTCAAAAAATTAGGACCAATCAAACATGCTGATGTCAAAAAATGGCTTTCCGTTATATCAGTATGAAACAGGGAGTTTATGCATTACATGCTGGATCCCGTAGGGTGTTCCTACTTCCAGCTCTGTGATGGGCCTAGAAGGTTACCCTAAAAGGTCTATACCCGCAAGTATATGGGCGTCGAGTAATAATTCCGGTAAGACTGGGTCGATCCTCAGGGACTACGTGAAACATATTCTAAAACTCAGAAGTAGCATGGTTTTTGTTTTTGAAAGTGGTTTTGGTGGTAAAATACTAAAAATACTAAAATGAATAACAGAAGTGAACTCAAATGGGGGAAAAGTCTAGGTAAAATCTTCAATCGAGTCTCCTACTTGCAAATTCCAAAAAGATATCCAGCTATCTCTCTCGATAAAATCTTCAATCGAGTCTCTCTCTAGTCTCTAATGTAGATTTCGAAATCCAATCTTCTCTATAACCTTGCTGTCCATCAACGCCTTCATTGATCTCTCTCTGTTGTCCTTATTTTCCAGAAGATAGAGATGAGAGAGGGATGAAGAAAGATAATATCTCATCAATATCTCTCTCTCTCTCCAGTTTCTGTAAAAACATCTCATTCCACCTTCTAAATAATCTCTCAATCAATCCTCCAATCCTTCTCCATACAATGCCAAATCTCCAGCCAATATTAACCCAGCCCTCTATACAATGAATATGTTTATGGGAAGATTTTTTTCTCTCTTTAGCTTTATATTTTGTTAGAAGATGGTGAGAAAGAGAAAAAGGGACGTTTAAAGATGGGGATGGTGGTGGGTCACGTGTGCAATTCCTATTGGATTTCAATTCCAAGTAGACTTCACGTGATCAGGCAAGCTGGTGAGGTGCAAGATTCCACGGAGCAGGGTCTAACGAATTTATGTGCGACACGTGTATCAGAGAATTAGTTGTTGACCTTGGTCAATGGACTTTCTACCCAATCTTCGACCCAGACTATCTTGCTCGTCCGGACTCCGATTTGACCTCCGTTTTCACCCACGGGCTCGTCTTGGACTATACTTTTCACCCTATCATCAATATTGGCCCAATTTCCAGAACACCCTCATCTCTAAATGACCAAAATGCCCTCAAGTGTTTCTTTTCCCCGATTTTAGCTATTTTTCACACAGATCTCCGTAAAGACACCTGAGAACGAAAAATAAGTAATTCATCAGAACAGCTCGAAATGGACTAACTAGCCCTAGTTAAGAGATTCAGATGGGACTTTTTCATGTCTCATCACTCAGGTTCTCTGCTTTTCTACTCTTGCTCCTCGCTTCTGCTCCTTGCTCCTCGCTCCTGCTCCTTGTTCATGCTCTTTGCTCCTTGCTCTTTGCTCCATGCTCCTGCTTATTGTTCCTTACTCCTGTTCCAGCTCCTGTTCATCTGTTCCTCAAGGAGGAAAAACCTGCAAAGGGTTCGAAAATCACTCTGATGCTCAAGACATTCAGCGTGCTCTTTACAGCAAAAAAATGAATATGGATCGATCCTTTTGGGGGCGAGTTATGAGAACTCAGAGTTAACTGTGATCTTCTAGGGTTTAGAGATCGTATCCTTTGAAGGATGATTTGGGGGCCTTTTACAGGGTTAAGAGGCGACGATGATTGCCGTTGAGGGGAACTTTCCCTTTGTGTTTATCTTGCATCCATGATATATGAAAGTTCCTAAGTTCAAGGATCTTTCGTAGATATCATGCCGATGTGATAGATCTTTGGAGAGAAGTTTCCTCCCTTGGACACGTGAAGTCCACACTTGCTTAAACACTTAAAGATCTATAGCTGCCTGAGATCTCCGCAGAGATTTTGGGATTAAGTCGGTAGATTGCTGGTGCGCTTTGCCTTCCCAGTTCTGGGCGTAAGATATCGACCGGACCTACGTGGACCCCCCTCATTCCTTTAGAAACCCCAGGGCTGATCTGTTCATGACATATCGTCAAGGATTCAGCTGACCAGTTACCTTAAGCCGGGTTGACCAGATAGACTTCACGTTTGATTTTGACTCTTTAGACGTTAGTCAACGTCTGGACATTTTGTGCATCATCATGAGTCCCGCCACTCCTTAATCGAAAGTAACGAGCCTGAGGAGTAGAAGTAACTCGTGTTTCTCAAACATAGAAGACCCTGAAGACAGACGGTTTACCTGGACCAGAGTTGTTTTGAGAAGCTTGGTCTTTCCTTTTGGTTTTCCGGATCTGCGCATTCTTGAGTTGCTTTGTACCGAGCCCTTCGAGGTACTTTATGAAATCTTCTTTCTGATCAGTACTGATAAGATCTTTTTTACTTGGCTATCTTTGGCCAGAGTTCATTTCAAGAGGTATTTGTTTTCTCCGACATGAGGTTCACATCTTTTTCTAACGTGACACGTCTCCGGCTCTGCTAGAGAGAATCAATTTTCTTTCCATGCGTAATTATATGATGTCACAGATTTGATCTTCTGATCGCGCGTTTTCGGCGATAATCCTTTAGGTAACTGCGCACGACAGCTTTACTGACATGCGTTGACACGTGGCGTTTTGCGATCGGAGAAGTTGGTGCGTCTTCCTAGCCGTTACTCAAGCCATCAATGGTTTGATTGGAAAAATAAAAGGGCCTTGGGGCCTTCTCAATACACGGTGACTATTACTACGTGTCCCTGTTTCATTGGTCATTCTTCCCCTGCGCGGATTCTTCGCTTCCTTCTCCGATTTGGGAAGTTCCCCATTCTTTAAATATCTCAACTATTCAGTTCGCTTTTCCTTTCCTTTCCTGCAGATCTGGCGTTTATCTTCTTGCTTTGTTTCCTTCCTTTTCTTTTATTTATAAAAGATATGGCTGCTCCTTCCTCCAACGCTAACTTTTCCGGCCAGATGCATTACCCGAGCCGTATGACTCAAGAAGGCGGTGATGGTCTTCGCGCCGAGCATGTGATTTCGGCTACTGTCGAACTCATTCTTCCCTCTCCGGAAGATCGCATCTGTTTCACCGATGATCGTCGTGTTGGTGTTTACGAAATCTTCTTCAGTATGGGTCTGGTGTTTCCTTTTCCGTCTTTTCTCTTGGAATTAATGAATTACTATGGGCTTTAACTGTTTCAGTTAAGCCCTAATGTTGTGATGACTATTATGGCGTTCTACTTTCTCTCTCTTGGAAAGGGTGAAAAGGTAAGTCTCTATGCCTTCGATAAGATCTTTTGTCTCAAGTCCAGTGATCGTTGTTGGTACTATTTCTCTTTTCGTTTTGGACCGTTCTTCTTTGCTCCTTCCATCCGCAAAGATTATAAGGAGAAGTTCCTTTTTGTTCGTCCTACTTTTGCTACCGAGGATTTCAATTTTGCTGTTCATGCTACTAATTCTTCCGTTGATCGTCCCTAACTCATCACTGACGTCGAGAATGCCAGATGTTTGGAAAAACTGATCAGCTTTGAATAAGGGGAAAGAGGGGCCAGTTCCTGAAAATCTTGCTAATCTTCGCAACTTGCATCAGACCCAAGTGGTTCCATCTCTTCCTAGTATGTCAGTTAACCTTTCGCCATATTGTTTAAATTTGTTGTCACTTTTTCTTGTAAAAGTGGTTCTTTCCGGTATTTCTTTTTGTTGTTTGTGTTTTTGAAGAAAAGGGTCAGGACTGACGACCCACCGTCTTCCTCTGTTGCTAAGGAGTCTCGAGTTAAGTCGATAACCGATCGAAGTTTCGCCGGTATCGTCATTCGCGAACTTGGCATCTCAGCTACTCCTCCGGCTCCTTCATCCTCGTTTAGGACGACGCCTCCACAGGATACTGTTGCTTCTCGGACCAGGGCTGGGATCCATTCCTCCGCTAAGAAGAGGAAAGCTCTGCCTGTCCTGGTTTTGTCGGCAAAGATGGCTCTTTGGCTTAAAGGTCTTCCTTGTTTCGTGGTTTCCTTGATTAACGGTCTTGATCACTATTTTCAGGGCAAGGTATTGTCTTTTTTCTTAGCCTGTGTCTCTGACTCATTGTTTGTCAACTAGTTACCCCCTTACTATTTTTTTCTTTCTCTTTCAGGGCTTCCAAGCCAGCCAGCAGAATCTTGCATCTTACCTAAGCCAAATCGAGCGTCTGGAGGCTTAGTTTTCCCGGGCTGAAATAGAAGCCCTTTTGTATAAGGCTGAAGTCGAGATTTTGACCAATGATTTGAAAATCACTGCTGCTGACCGAGACTTCTGGAAGCTAGCAGCGGAACAATCTCAGGCTCGTGCTGACCTTCAATCTTCCTAGTCTACTGCTCACGTTTCTACTCTGGAGAAGTAGCTCGAGGCCCTTAACGAGAAGGAGATTGCACTGGAACTTCTGAGGGAGAAGGACAAGGATGCCCTTAAAGACTCTCGCCGTAACACTTTTGAGCTTGCTGAGTTGAGCAGGGCAAAGGTAGTGGCAACCTTCAAATGCGGTGATGAATTTTTGGCCATTATGGGGAAGCAACGCAAGTTGGGGTTCCAAGTCGCCTGGGAGGCAGCTCGACGTTTTTATACTCCTAAAGGCTCTGTCCCTCTGCGACATATCAACAAAGACAGGGTGGCCATATTCGTTAATGCGGTGACCGCTAACCGGGGCTCCAGAGAGGACTTCCCCTTTAGCGATTGTGAGTGGGATAGCGAGGCAACTACTTCTGTGGTTCCGGTGGATGATGATTCTAATGAAGGATCTACTTTCTCTGTCCCTCAACCCAATCCTGATGATCTTCCTGACCCTCCTCCTTCTGAGGAGGAGCTTTAATTGTTTTGTTCCTTGTCCTTCCTTTTGTATTTTGTTACATATTTTGACTGTTCATGTTTGGATCTCATTTGGTTGTTGACTCTACTTTTGTTCTTATTTATTCCTGCGCTTCCTTCGTCTAATGCTGCACAAGAGATCTCACAGAACTGATGTTAATGTATCTTAGGCTTACTAATGCAATTTTCTTATCTCACTACGCATGCTCCGAATGATCGCTCCTGCACAAAAGAAAAGTTAGACCTATTCTAGCAGGACCTAAGTGACTAATTCCCTCTGCAAAATAAAGCCCAAATTAGCCCTATATAATTTTTTTTCGAGTTATTTTCAGGTGCGGATTGCGCCCCTGGTCATGGCCTTAGCTACAAGTGATATTTGGTCGGCTTCGAGCACGACTAGTTTCGCTGGGACTTCTCCCAGGACCCCTGGTCGTCGCTTCGCTACTAGGGTTGTTTTCGTTGGCTTGAGCTCAACTAGTTTTGCTAGGATTTCGATCTCATTAGACCTCTGGTCGTAGCTTGGGCTACCAGAGTTATTTTCGTCGGCTTGAGCTCGACTAGTTTCGTTAGGATTTCTCCTTGAGGCCTCTGGTTAAAGCTTGGCCTACCAGAGTTGTTTTCGCCTGCTTGAGCTCGACTAGTTTCGTTAGGACTTCTCCCTGAGGCCTCTTGTCGTAGCTTGGGCTAGCAGAGCTACTCGTTTTCGTCGGTTGAGCACGACTAGTTTCGTTAGGACTTCTCATTGAGGCCTCCGGTCGTAGCTTTGGCTGCCAGAGCTATTTTCGTCGGCTTGAGCTCGACTAGTTTCGTTAAGACTTCTCCTTGGGGCCTCTAGTCGTAGCTTGGGCTACCAGCGCTATTTTCGTCGGCTTGAGCTCGACTAGTTTCGTTAAGACTTCTCTTTGAGGCCTGTGGTCGTAGCTTGGGCTACCAAAGTTGTTTTCTTCGGCTCAAGCACGATTAGTTTAGTTAGAACTTCTCCTTGAGGCCCCGGATGGGAGGTCGCCTTTTAGTAAAATGAGATTAACTAGGTCTCCTCGTATTTTAAATAAAATATTGTTTTCAAAAAAAGGTCCGCAGCTGGTAGCACTGCTCTACCGTCTAACGACTCTTAGGTAAATTATAACTTTAAAAGTATCGTAGGGAAGTCTATCCTACCTGAGTGGCTCCGGTCTTATTCTTGCATGTCCTCCCTGTGTTCCCGAGGGGTGGCCTTTTCTTCGCCTATGATGGTAGGGAAAAACTTGATGCACCCGAAAAGGTTGCAAACCCAAGCGGAGGTATCAAGTAGTAATCCGGCAAAGCCGGGATCGATCCAAGGATAGGAATGTAGCTTGGATATCGAATAATCTTATTCGTCGGTTTAGATATCAAAGGCTTACTTGGACAAAAGCGAAAATAAACGAAGATAATGAGAGGTTTTTAAACGCATAAGCAATAAGAGAATAAAACAAGTAAAACAAACTAAATTAGCAATGTAAACAAGCGAGAGATATTCGAGAGAGGAATTGAAGGAACAAGTGTAGGGAGGCAACAAATAAGTGAGAGAAGTGTCGAGGTCCGGGAATCCTTTGTGGTGAACCTACAACTATTTACGGTTCGATCGAATGGATTGATACAAACCTAGTCTCGATTCCTACGGTGGATGTTCATAAGCACTACGTATGTCCGGAGATAGTACTTAGTCAAACAAACTTCCTAAACGATTAAAGTCGAATCATCGAAAATGTCGTCTAGCCGCCTAACTATGTGAAGTGGATGACAGGACACATGAAATTGGGATCTAGACTACGATCGATATCGATCACTTTGCCTAATCGATTAACTATGCGAAGTACTTGATAAGACACATGAAAAACGATTGAAACAAGTAATCAAAATAAGAGAACATCAATTTATTATCAAGCTCATTAAATCATCTCAAACATAGTCATAAAATTCATCACATTTCATCCCATAATCGACACACTTGATTTAGCTAAACATGGTGAATTAGTAATAAATGAAAAGAAAATGATAAGAGAATCCCCCTTTTCCGATATGGTTCAAGGCTAGGTTCGTCGAAAAATTTGAGTAGTTAAGGTGCAACCGATCTCCCCTTAGCAAATTTCAGGGTTCCCCATAGCGACCACCATCATCTTCTCCATTTAGAACACAAACTCCATTAAAGCTTCACCAAGCTTTCTCTCTCTAGACATTTCAAATCCAAAATCAAATCAAACCACATGGGAAGCAAGCCAAGAGGATGGGGAACAAAAGCCCTAAGGTTTCCGGCCAAGAAAGTGGCCGGAAAACCCTTCAAAATCCGGTCAAAGAAGTGAAGATTCCGGCCAAATATGGAGTTTCCGGCAAAATCAAGCAAATCCGAGCCGCAGCCGCACATCCCATGCAAGGATCGATCTGTCCGAGCAACTCCCGTGGGCAGCAATGAAGATCCCGTGTACAGCAGCTCCAGCCCGTGCTGTCTCGTGCACGGTTTTGAGCTCCGAGCTGCTGCCCCTGCGTCCCGTGAAAGCTTCCCGATCTTCTGTTCCTCCTCCCGAGAGCTGCTGCCGGAAGCAGCCCGAGCTGCTGTTGAAAGCAGCCCGAGCTGCTGTGAAGACAGCAACTCGGCCGGCTAAGCTAAGCCGGCCTAGTGTGCTGGCCGGCCTATGCTTGGCCGGCCCTCCTCCTTCCTTCTCTCTTTCTAGCTCTCAACCCAACCTTCTTGATGAAGAACCCTAAATCTCAAGAACTTTCAAACCCTAGAGCCCTCTTTTCTCTCTCTATCTTCCTTCTTGGTGAAGAAGATGATGAATAGTAGTTAACATCCCTTGACCTCTTTCGCTAACTTGTGTATACCCAAGCCCTAGACTTAGTCCATCATTAAAGACTCTTGACTTGGACCAAAAAGGGTGCCCATAGGATCTCTATTATTCTCTTCCTCTTTGGGTTCTTGGGGTTGGGCTTCTTTCTAAAACAAGTGAGTGCCTTCATAGAATCCTTGTTTCAAGACCGAACGTCAACTTCTCCGTTCGAACTCCGAATCGACTTCCGTTTTTACCGTCGGACTCGTCATCGACTCCACTCGTTGTTTGACTTCTTATTTTGACCAAAATACCCCTGGTGCTCGTTTGTTCCCTTTTGCCGCATAAGATGAAAATGTGATAATTCGCTCTCTTTATTCCGAATTTAACATCAAACTCAAAATAAACTACCTAGCAATAAAAACACAGAAATAATTAGAAATAAAACCCGAAAGGAGCTAACTCATCAAAGTTAAGTGACTTAAATGTGGCATTTCCACGCCACATCAAACATCCCCAAACTTAGAATTTGCTAGTCCTCGAGCAAACAAACAAAACAAAACAATAAAGTAAACCTAGCTCACTCTCGGAGGACTCCCGATTGCATTTAGCGTATGCAACAAGCCTTTAAACCCTTAGGTTACCCCTAAAGGACGAGTTTTGTCTCGTGAGGGTTTCCAGTGAATACACCCACAAAGTTCGAGATTTCCAAGAGACATAAGGGTTCAACTATCGATGCAAATAAGGTGATGATCAACAAGTGAGAGACTTAAGTATGTCAAACATATGAACCAAACCAATAAACACAAAATCATGCTAAGAGTCTCCTCACTAATAGTTTCATACTCAAGTGCAAATGTCTCATCATTATGAGTATCATCCAAGGCTAAAGTTACAAAACCTTGTTTCCTATCATAGCACATTTCGCCTCGACTTTAGCCTCATGGTCATACGCTCTTAAACATGAAATCACTCAAAATCGAATTGTAATGGTTCACTCTCATGTGTGAGCATGGAATAAAGTAAACTTAACACATACAAAATTAAATGAGGATATCAAGTTCTAAAACGAAATGATCTCTTAGGAATGGAAACAACCACTAACGGAATGGGGAAGCTCACTCACCCTTCTCACCCACTCTACCCTCTAATAATGTCTCCTAAAGGTAAACGGATACAAGTGATGGAATGGAAGATGATGAAATCCCGAGAATGTCGACGCATTCAATGATAAAAGAATACTCAAACAACCTTTAAACTTGACTTTTTGCCTTGGATACTTTATTTTCCACAACACTTACACAAACACAAAATAACACATATCAACACTTTCTTTTTTTTTTTCTTTTTTTTTTCTTTCTTTTCTCTTCTTTTCACTTTTCTCTTTTTCTTTTTTTCTTTTTTTACACACATACCCAAACACCAAAACAAAAATACAACTAGTATTCTCAACAAATCACCTTTACTTTCACATTTTGCTTTCACCTCCTTTCTTCTTTACTTTTCATGCCGTCATTCTCGAGAGTAGTATGATGAATGGATGGTGGAGTATCCGTTTCCCTAAAGTTGACACCATTATCAGGTTTCATGGATTACAAGAGTAAGGTTTATTCGTTATCCTGATGTCACTCCTAGTGGCTAAGGAAGTTGAGCTCATGAGATCGTCTAAGCTCTATTGAAAGTTGCGAAGTTGAGTAGCTCTTCATTCTACTCGGAGTTAGCGCGGAAGAGTACAATCAAAGGCAATAAAAAGGCTCAGATATCTCACATGGGTTTAAGTCTCCACTAATGACTATTTTAGGTCACTTAGAAGTGTTCCTTCTTCCTTAAGATGATACTCACATGATAGCACACGAACACTAAAGGACTCAACATTCATGAAAAGACTAAGAGCATGCATAAGATTTATCGAGAAAGAGCCATATGCATCAACATACTTAAGAATACCACTAGAATCATACCAAATCTACCCAAAAAATTTCAAATTTGGTCAATTTGTGGAACCCTCTTGTCTTTTGAAATCTAAGGTCATGATGTCATGCGACTAAATGGTCGTATCCCCATCCCCAAACTTAAAACTAACATTGTCCTCAATGTACTAAGCATATACTCACCAAAAGATAAGAGGTACAATAAGTTAAAGAGAATAGTGGAAGGATATTACCATCGAAGGAGATAAAAAGTGATACTACCAAGACTTAAGTATTCGAGTTCCAAGTTGATGATAAGTCCATCGCCATCCCCAAACTTGGAACAAACCACGTCCCAAAAGTATACAAATTGAGAAACGCTCCTAACACATCAATAAATAGAATAAGAATGAAACATAAGCATGACCATATAAAAATGACCACTCACGCGGGATCACTCGATTGCATCAAGCTATGCAACTAGCCTTTGAGTCTCTCGTATGCACGAGAGCACGAGTTTTGTCTCGTGGAAGGTTTCCAGAGATGATACCCACAAACATCAAAACCTATCTTAATCGGTTCAACGATCATAAAGCAAAAGACGAAAGATTTGGGGATCAACCCAAATAAAAATATGTACAGGTGCTAATCGTCTCACAATAATATCAACGTAAAGAAGTGCACGTGAGACGACAAAAGAAAAGAAGCCATCCCCAAACTTAGTGGGTGGACAATCCACTAAGTAGGCATAAATACAAGGAGTGAAGACTAAGAAGTCATCAAAAGGATCAACATGCAAGTGTAGGGTCAAGAGGTCAGTCGAAGGCATAAAATCATCTGCAAGCTTAGTGGATAAAACATCCACTATGTCTATAGATGTCTTCGGGAAGACGTCTGAAATGTCCCAAAAGGGATCAACAATCGAGTCTGAGATTGTATGGAAGGTCAGACGAGGCTCTAAGGATAATGCAGTAGGTTCGGGGACCAAGTTAAGGTCCATGATTTCCTTAGGTAAATGGTCTGAAAAACTATCCAACATGTCTCTAACTACTACGTCATCAATATCCTCAAAGGCATGTAGAGCCTCGCAGTAAGTTATAATATCAGGCCTTCCTAACATGGCATCTAAGACTGACTCCTTACAAGTGTCAAAACTCGGAAAGTTCAGAATAGTGTCATTCCCAAACTTGCTCATATAGCCATCATTTTGAACATCGAAGTCTTAGTGTAATCCTATCATGGTGAGACGATAATGGTCCAGGTAGCGAGCAATAAGGGTCATCGATCAATTCATGCTCAAAGGGTCTACCAGAAACATCTTCGACATTTAAATTAAGACTAGGGTTAGGTGTATTACCCTCACCATCATTCCTAGTCTCCTCTTGAGTTTAGGGTGGGAAAACCCCTTCCTCGTCGACGATAAGCTCCGACTCAATTGTATCAACAATTTTGAGCATCCATTCCGTGATCTCAGTTACATCTCGATTAAATCTAGTCTGGTACTCTAAATATGCTTGGAGACTATCTTGAGAAGTCTCCTCGTAATAAGGCATATGAGTATAACTAGATGAAGACTCTCGCGGAACACGGGGCATCGGACAATACTCGGTCAAATGGCTTAAGCTCGCACAAATAGCACAAACCGGGTTAATGGTCTCCATGGTCCTTTCTTCACTACCCTCACGTAGATACATAGGCTCGACTCTTTGAGTGGAATCATCGAGTCGGGTATTTTCATCACTAAATGAGCCATTCATATATGCTTGTCGATAGTCACGAATACTTCGACATGGTCGATCACTGGTAATACAACTACGGGCATCATCAAATGACAAATTCATACATGAAGGTGCGGTCAACCCAAATGTTTGTTGATAGTCTCGAAGACTCCTACGGGATTCGTTACCCTCATGCTCATAATCCCTAAGACCATATCCATCTCTAGTCTGACCGTCTCTATACATCTGTCGGTATTGACCCATGGTCATCCGAGGTCGGTCAGGTTCAAATCGCATATTCCCATTACTAGTCGGGTCGTGCCTATATGCATGTCTATTGTCTTGGAGACTTCTAGGTGGTCGACTAGTATTAATGGCATGGGGATGACTAATGTAGTCACCATCCTCATCGTAAGGCCAATCATTAAAATAATGTGCCATTTGTACCAATGAGACGATACTATGCAACTATTTTCAATGATGATAACAGACAAGCTATGAATGGAAACTAACACTTTTCCAACTAATCACACACAACTAAGAAAGAGAGAATATAATACGTAACTAGCGAAAGCCTCTTGCTTTGTTCCGCTTCTCACTTTCCTACCCTTCTTGATTCCTTTCTTTTCCTCCACTCTAATGTCTGTTTTTAGCTCTTTTCGAAGAACAAGTACCTAAAAAATAACAAGAAAAAGTAAGAAACTAAGAAAATAAAAGAAAAAAAAACGCCTAAGTAAGCAAATAACCCTAAACTAATGAACAAAACAAACAACCTATATCCAAACTACTAAAACTATCCCCGGCAGCGGCGCCAAAAACTTGATGCACCCGAAAAGGTTGGAAACCCAAGCGGAGGTATCAAGTAGTAATCCGGCAAAGCCGGGATCGATCCAAGGATAGGAATGTAGCTTGGATATCGAATAATCTTATTCGTCGGTTTAGATATCAAAGGCTTACTTAGACAAAAGCGAAAATAAACGAAGATAATGAGAGGTTTTTAAATGCATAAGCGGTAAGAGAATAAAACAAGTAAAACAAACGAAATTAGCAATGTAAACAAGCGAGAGATATTCGAGAGAGGAGTTGAAGGAACAAGAGTAGGGAGGCAACAAATAAGTGAGAGAAGTGTCGAGGTCCGGGAATCCTTTGTGGTGAACCTACAACTATTTACGGTTTAATCGAATGGATTGATACAAACCTAGTCTCGATTCCTACGGTGGATGTTCATAAGCACTACGTATGTCCGGAGATAATACTTAGTCAAACAAAGTTTTTAAACGATTAAAGTCGAATCATCGAAAATGTCGTCTAGCCGCCTAACTATTTGAAGTGCATGACAAGACACATGAAATTGGGATCTAGACTACGATCGATATCGATCACTTTGCCTAATCGATTAACTATGCGAAGTACTTGATAAGACACATGAAAAACGATTGAAACAAGTAATCAAAATAAGAGAACATCAATTTATTATCAAGCTCATTAAATCATCTCAAAAATAATCATAAAATTCATCACATTTCATCCCATAATCGACACACTTGATTTAGCTAAACATGGTGAATGAGTAATAAATGAAAAGAAAATGATAAGAGAATCCCCCTTTTCCGATATGGTTCAAGGCTAGGTTCGTCGGAAAATTTGAGTAGTTAAGGTGCAGCCGATCTCCCCTTAGCAAATTTCTGGGTTCCCCATAGCGACTACCATCATCTTCTCCATTTAGAACACAAACTCCATTAAAGCTTCACCAAGCTTTCTTTCTCAAGACATTTCAAATTTAAAATCAAATCAAACCACATGGGAAGCAAGCCAAGAGGATGGGGAACAAAAGCCCTAAGGTTTCCGGCCAAGAAAGTGGCCGGAAAACCCTCCAAAATCCGGTCAAAAAAGTGAAGATTCCGGCCAAATATGGAGTTTCCCGCCAAATCAAGCAAATTCGAGCCGCAGCCGCACATCCCATGCAAGGTCGGATCTGTCCGAGCAACTCCCGTGCGCAACAATGAAGATCCCGTGTACAGCAGCTCCAGCCCGTGCTGTCTCGTGCACGGTTTTGAGCTCCGAGCTGCTGCCCCTGCGTCCCGTGAAAGCTTTCCGATCTTCTGTTCCTCCTCCCGAGAGCTGCTGCCGGAAGCAGCCCGAGCTGCTTTGAAGACAGCAACTCGGCCGGCTAAGCTAGGCCGGCCTAGTGTGCTGGCCGGCCTATGCTTGGCCGGCCCTCCTCCTTCTTCCTTCTCTCTTTCTAGCGCTCAACCCAACCTTCTTGATGAAGAACCCTAAATCTCAAGAACTTTCAAACCCTAGAGCCCTCTTTTCTCTCTCTACCTTCCTTCTTGGTGAAGAAGATGATGAATAGTAGTTAACATCCCTGGACCCCTTTCTCTAACTTGTGTATACCCAAACCCTAGACTTAGTCCATCATTAAAGAATCTTGACTTGGACCAAAAAGGGTGCCCATAGGATCTCTATTATTCTCTTCCTCTTTGGGCTCTTGGGGTTGGGCTTCTTTCTAAAATAAGGGAGTGCCTTCATAGAATCCTTGTTTCAAGACCGAACCTCAACTTCTTTTATTCACAACTTCTCCGTCCGAACTCCGAATCAACTTCCGTTTTTACCGTCGGACTCGTCATTGACTCCACTCGTTGTTTGACTTTTGATTTTGACCAAAATACCCCTGAAGCTCGTTTGGTCCCTTTTGCCGCATAAGATGAAAATGTGATAATTCGCTCTCTTTATTCCGAATTTAACATCAAACTCAAAATAAACTACCTAGAAATAAAAACACATAAATAATTAGAAATAAAATCCGAAAGGAGCTAACTCATCAAAGTTAAGTGACTTAAATGTGGCATTTCCACGCCACATCATAGGGACGGCCGCTCTTTTGCTGTAATTCCGGGCGGAGACAACATAACATTCCTTAGCTGTTGCCTGATCTTCCCTTACGACTCCCACGAGGCTCGTTCCGAGGATCGGGAATTTCATCATTAGGTGGTTTATGGATATGATCGCCTTCGATTCCCTCGGGAGGTTTCTTCCCAAGATGATGTTATAGGCGTGTAGTCTGTCGACTATTGTGAAGTTTAACATTATTGCCCTACAGGTCGTTCCTTCTCCGATGAGTATGGGTAAGGCGATTATTCCTCCGGTCTCTACCCGGTTGTATCCGAGTCCCGTTAGGTACCGCTCATAGGTTATCGTATGTTGTACCCTTACTTGGAGCTTTTGCAGGCACGCTCTGCTTATGACCTCGGTGGAGCTCCCAGTGTCGATTATGATGCACCCGATACTCCAATTAGCTACTAGTGGTGTTATTACCAAGGGGTCAATATGAGGCATGATTATTCCTCTTAGGTCCTCATCTGTAAAGACTACAGGGGGCGTTTTCTCGACACGCGGTGTCGCAAACGCCATGGTTTGTCTTCCTGTCTACGCCTTTTGTTTCCTTTGTTTGCTTCGTGAACTGGGCCTCCGGCTATGACGTTGATGTCGTCCCACGTTCACGGCTCTAGTTCTGCTGTTTTTCTCTTCTGGCTTTCTTCCAGGTTGATTTCTTCCTTTCGTCTGAGTTCTTCTACAAGTGTTTTGGTTATGTCGTTGAGATGTTGTATCAAATCTGATTGGCGTTGAGCCAACGTCTCGATAAGTGTTAGGTTACATATCCGTTCGAGGTTCGCCTCTGCCTTTTGAAAAGCTCCTGATCTGACCATGGTGTTGTGACTGTTGAAGTCTGACACTTTGTGATCGCCAGGACATCTCCTATCAGGGGGGGTTTACTCGTCCTTCGATCAGTTTACCTATGAAAGCCCCGAGAAAGGCTTGGGCGAGTTCTTCGAATGATTTTATGGACCTGGGGGCCAAAACCTGATACCACTTCTGCGCTGGCCCTTTCAAAGTTTTCGCAAAGAACGGCGCCAGACATCTTGATTAGTCGTGTAGAGGCTCATTACCACCACGTAGTTCATGAGGAATCTCCCTGGGTCCTCTTGTCTCTGGTACTGTTCCAAACTGGGAATCTTCAGGTCCTCAGAGCTCCTGGATTCCGAGGCCTCCTGCTCAAGAGGGGACTGGTGGGTTTCCCGTGCCACCTTCCTCATTATCGCCTCGGCTGTGCGGAGATCTTCTCGCAGCCGCGCAATCTCCCTTTCTTGTTGCTGGCTTTCGATTTTAAGTCGCTCCATAGCTGGTACAAACACGGTCTGGTTAAGAGACATCTTCTGGGCCCCGCCAGGTGTGTAATCTCTCAAGGACATGTCTATCTGATGAATTTTTAAGAAGCAGTCAGTTCTGAAGAGTAACGAAAAAAGTTTGGGTTGCGGGAGAGAACCCCTCCTTTTAGCGCCAAATGCTGGTGTCAAAAGATGGCTTTCCGTTATATCAGCATAAAACAGGGAGTTGACGCATGACAACCTCCGTTAAGTTGAATGTTCTGTTAAGTTAGATCCCGTAGGGTGTCCCTGCTTGCAGCTATGGTTCTCTACTTTTCTATTCATGCTCCTCGCTCCTGTTCCTCGCTCCTGTTCTTCGCTCCTGTTCCTCGCTCCTTGATCTTGCTTATTGCTCCATGCTCCTATTCTAGCTCCTGTTCATCTGTTCCCAAGGGGGAAAAAACCTGCAAAGGGTTCGAAAACCGCTCTAATGCTCAAGACAGTCAGGGTGCTCCTTGCAGTAAAAGAATGAATATTGATCGATCCTTTTGGGGGCGAGTTATGAGAACTCGGAGTTGACTGTGATCTTCTAGGGTTTAGAGATCGTGTCCTTCGAATGAAAATTTGGGGGCCTTTTATAGTCTTAAGAGGCGGCGATGATTGTCGTGGAGGGAAACTTTCCCTTTGTGTTTATCTTGCATCCAGGATGGATGAAAGTTCCTAAGTTCAAGAATCTTTCGTACATATCCTGCCGATGTGATAGATCGTTGGGGAAAAGTTTCCTCCCTTGGACGCGTGAAGTCCACACTTGCTTAAACACTTAAAGATCTGTTGCCGACTGAGATTTCTACGGAGATTTTGGGATTAAGTCGGTAGATCGCTAGTGTACTTTGCCTTCCCAGTTCTGGGGTTAAGATATCGACTGAACCTACGTGGACCCCCCTCATTCATTTAGAAACCCCAGGGCTGATCTGTTCATGCCAAGCGCGTCAGAGGGCTGGTTTCCTCTAGCCGACCTCCCTCTTAGGCGAGTACGGGACGGATCGTCAAGGGTTCAGCTGACCTGTTACCTTAAGCCGGGTTGACCCGATGGATTTTAGGTCTGATCTTGACTCTTCAGACGTTAGTCAACGTCTGGAAATTTTGTGCATCACCAAAACATAATGTGTATTTGTTCCATTATTTTTGGTTATTTCCCTAATGGCCACCTACTTTTTGACCAGCTTCCCGCCTGGCACCATACATTACGAGAAATACCCATATGGCCCCCTTCCGTTATAACATCGTCACTCTCTCTCCTCTATCATGTTTTCTCTCTCTGCTAAGTCACGCCACATCATTTGTTACGCCACCTCATCACCTTCTCTGGCAGAGGTCGCCGGCCGGAAATTCCTCCCTTGGACGCCTGAAGTCCAAACTTGCTTAAACACTTAAAGATCTGTAGCCCGACAGAGATCTCTATGGAGATTCTGGGATTAAGTCGGTAGATTGTTGGTGAGCTTTGCCTTCCCGATTCTAGGCGTAAGGCATCGATCGAACCTACGTGGACCCCCCTCATTCCTTTAGAACCCCAGGCTGATCTGTTCATGCCAAGGGCGTTACAGGGTTGGTTTCCTCTAGCCGACCTCCCAGTTAAGGGAGTACGTGACGGATCGTTAAGGGTGCAGCTGACTTGTTACCTTAAGCCGGGTTGACCCGATGGACTTCAGGTCTGATCTTGACTCTTCAGACGTTGGTTTCGTCTAGACATTTTGTGCATCATCATGAGTCCTGCCACTCCTTAGTCGAAAGCAATGAGACTGAGGAGTAGAAATAACTCGTGTGTGTCAAACATAGAAAACCCTGAAGACAGAGGGTTTACCTGGACCAGAGCTGTTTTGGGAAGCTTGGTCTTTCCTTTTGGTTTTCCAGAGCTGAATATTCCCGAGCTGATTTGTACAAGCTATCTGGGGGTGCTGTGTGAAATCTTCTTTCTGATCAGTACTGATAAGCTCTTCATTACTTGGCTATATTTGGCCAGAGCTGATTTTGTGAGGTATTTATTTTCTCCGAGATGAAGTTCACGTCCTTTCCTTGTACGACACGTCTCGGGCTCTGCTATAGCGAATCAATTTTCTTTCCATGCGTGATTATGTGACGTCATGGATTTGATCTTCTGATCGCGCATTTTCGGCGACAATCCTTTAGGTAACTGCGCACGGCAACTCTGTTGCCATGCGTGGACACGTGGCATTTTGCGTGCGAAGAAACCGTCGCGTCTCCTCGAGCTCTGCTAACGCCTCTTCTCGAATTGACCGATTCGAGCCGCGAGTTTCTCCTAGTCATTATGACTCCGCGTGTTTCCGAGGTGCGTTTATTCTTCTGTCTTATTTGTTGAGGAGGTCCCTTTGTGACTATAAATAGGATCCTCTAGTCCCTAACTTCTCATCCATGCTTTCCTCTTTTATTTCTTCTCATGTTTTACTGTATTTTTATCTTCAGCTGCTAAAGTTTTCAGATGAGGCCCTTGTTTGAGTTTATGCTTGTTGCCCGATTGATGGACGATTTTCGATAATGTCCGTGGTAAAAGGTGGACTTCTCCATAATGGTCGTGGTAACCCTATGAGCCATTCTGGTAGATTCCACAAGGAAGGAGGGATACGAATGCTGCCTCCAACTGGGGTGCAGTGCCGAAGGTGACGTCGGTGGAGGAGAATCTTTCCCCTCTAGGTTGTCTTCTTGCCTTGGCAGTTCTTTGGAAGACAGTTCTTGGTGGTCTTTTGACTTCTCTTTTGACCGAATCATGCGATTGTTTTTTGGTTTTTTTTTTCTTGCCCCGTCTCTTCGTTTTGTGGATTTTTTATCCATCTTCTCTTTTTTGCAATTTCTTCTGTAGTTAATAGATCTGAATAGTCAAATTTTTCTTGATGTACTTTGGTTGCAATTTCTTCTATAATAGGTCCTGCTTTAAGAATTAATAGAATCAATTTTTTGCTTTCTCGTTGTTTCTCTATTCTTCCGCACGTAAGTCTGTTGACCTTCTATTTTTCACTCGCTTCTGTTCGCCGTGACTCTTCGATGGTCGTGCCCATTCGTGGCTGCCCTTTGTGCTATAAATATGCCTGGAAGTGCAGTACGAGTATTTTGTAATCCTTGTCATGGATATCTTAATGGTTAATGGAACTTTTTCTGGTGGCGACATTGGGATGACCTTTTACATGGCTCTCAACAACGATGATTCCTCTACTGAGAACTTATGCATGGAAGTGGCTGGTGAAGATTTCATCGAGGTCCTTCGCCCTCGGGACCTGTTGGATGACGACAATCTTTCGGCGTTGGCCGTAGCAACACCTCTTTATCCTCTGGTTTATTCGTTAGTCGGTGTCACAAGTGCCTCTGAACCTGCCCTTTTTTCGACTGTTAGATTTCTGGTTCGTCGTCGTGGGGGTGGTCGGTTGGTTGCCATTATTATCAAAGACTCGGTGGTTATTGGCAGCCCTCCTCCTGCTCCTTCCTTTTCTTCCGATGTATAATTATTATAGCTTCTTGCATGTGATTGTTCCCTTTTGTTCCTTTTACTCGCTTGTGTTTTTTTTTGCTTCTGTACAAAAAGATTATGGAACCAATACACATTATGTTTAAATAGTCCTAACCTTACTAATGCAATTCTCCTATCTTACTACACATGCTCCAGATGATCGCTCCTGCACAAATGAAAAAATTAGACCTAGTCTAGCATGACCTCACTGACTAACTCCCTCTACAAAATAAAGCCCAAATTAGCCTTGTATAATTGTGTTCGAGTTATTCTCAGATTTGACTTCCGCCCCTGGTCATGGCCTTAGCTACCAGGGTTGTTTCGTCGGCTTCGGGCAAGACTAGTTTCGTTGGGACTTCTCCTAGGGCCCCTGGTCGTCGCTTTTGCTTCCAGGGATGTTTTCGTTGGCTTGAGCCTAACTAGTTTTTCTAGGACTTATCCTTAGGCCTCTGGTCGTAGCTTGGGCTACCAGAGTTATTTTCGTCGGCTTGAGCTCGACTAGTGTCGTTAGGACTTCTCCTTGAGGCCTCTGGTCGTAGCTTGAGCTACCATAGCTACTCATTTTCGTCGACTTGAGCAAGACTAATTTTGTTAGGACTTCTCCTTGAGGCTTCTGGTTTTAGCTTGTGCTACTGGAGCTATTTTCGTCGGCTTGAGCACAACTAGTTTCGTGAGGACTTTTCATTTGGGCCTCTGGTCGTAGGTTGGGCTACCAGAGCTACTTGTTTTCGTCGGCTTGAGCACGACTAGTTTCGTTAGGACTCCTCCTTGAGGCCTTTGGTTGTAGCTTGGGCTACCAGAGCTATTTTCGTTGGCTTGAGCACGACTAGTTTCGTTAGGACTTCTCCTTGAGGTCTCTGATCGTAGCTTGGGATACCAGAGTTATTTTCGTCGGCTTGAGCTCGACTAGTGTCGTAAGGACTTCCCCTTGATCGAGTTGTATTTTTGTGTAAAAAATACCATTTATTGATAAAACTCTAGCTTGTGGTGTTATTCTCCAGCCTAACCGCTTTATTTGTCAGATATATTGAAAATAGGATAATGTGGTAACCGCTCATCATACCTGAGCGGCTTTTCTTCCGGCATATCCGCCGTGGGGTCTCCGTAGAAAACTTTATTTCCTCCAACGGTCGCCGGGTTGGTTGTCTCCTCTCCACGGTTCTGGGCCGAGAGCCGATAGCATTCCCGAGCTACTTCTTGATTCCCTCTCACCGTCCAAACGAGGTTTGTTCCCGAGACGGGGAATTTTATCATCAGGTGGTTCATAGAGATTATGGCTTTGGATTCCCTTAGGAAGTTCCTTCCTAGTATGATGTTGTGGGCGTGCATTATGGCGAAGTTCAGCATCATAGCCTTTTTACCTTCTGGTCTCCTATCAGTAAAGGTAACGATGCCATTACGTCGGTTTCTACTTGATTATCGCCGAAACCTGTCAAACAAGATTTGTACGATTTAAGGTATTTAGGACTTACCCTGAGCTTTTGAAAGCATGCACGGCTCATGACTTCGGTTGAACTTCCTGTGTCGACTAGAATGCGTCCACAGTCCAATTTGCCACCATTGCTGTTATTACCATCGGGTATGTGTGTGGAGTGATTACCCCTACCAGGTCATCATCAGTGAAGGTGATGGGTGGCGTTTCCTTGCTCAGCCTCCTGAACAGGGCTGGCATGCTTTTTGCCTCATTGGCATATCGGTGCTATTCTCCTTTTGTGTTTCCACTAAGGGTTGGCCCCCCGGCATTGGTATTGATGTTTCCGATTACTCTGGCATTCTCATCTGATCCTTTAGCCGCTTTCTTGGAGCTCGTGAGATGTGTGTTGGTGTCCAATCTCGACCCAATTCCTCCTTTGCTTGCTGACCTCTTGTTATTATATTTAGGTATTTGTTGCTCTTTCGGTGTTAGCTCGGTGGGGCGTAGTCGATAGTCGTCGGCATACACTTGGCCCGGTTCGCAGTACTTGGTATACTTGATGCAGTCCTCTAGCATTCCTGGCCAGTAATACCCGGCTAAGGTCAACTGTCTGTACAATGTTCTTGGTCCCGCGTGATTCTCCGCAGCCACTTCGTGTATCTCGGTCATTACATACTCTTACTCATCCTTTGCTAAACAGCGCCGTAAGGGGTGAATGAGGGACTTTCGGTATAGCAGCCCTCCAAGCAGGGTATATCTCGAAGCGTTCCTCCGTATCTTCTTAGCTTCGTTGACATCCTCCAGTAGCTTCTGGGTTAGTTAGTGTTCGATATATGGTCTCATCCAGACATCCCCTTGTGCTATTCTGATAGCCATTATCTTTTGTGCCCTGTCAATGCTTATTTCTTCTAATGTGTGGAATATTACTCCAGGAATGGTAGTCGGGCCATTGATCATCTTCGACAAAGCGTCATCTAGTGTATTTTCTTCTCGAGGTATCCTGGTGAGGGTAAACTTTTCAAAGCGTCTAATTAGTTCTTTTACTTTTTCCAAATACTTTATCATGTCAGTCCCTTTTGCTTCATAATCCCCGTTGACGTGATTGACGACCAGCTGAGAATTGCTATATACCCGAATAATAACAACTCTGGCTTTTAGGGCTAGTTTCAAACATGCCAGTAGGGCTTCGTATTCACCTTCATTATTGGTCACGACGAATTTGAACGTTGTGTCTGGAAAAGTCTTCTACTCTTCAGGCTGATCAGCACTGCCCCCACTCCTCTCGTGGCTTCGCTCGAAGCTCCATCTACGAAAAGGGTCCAGACCTACTCTGGCCCAATGTGGGCTGCTGCGACCGAGCATTCCATTAAGAAGTTCGCCAACGCTTGTCCTTTTATCGCAGTCTGTTGTTCATATCTAATGTCGAATTCACTCAGCTCTACTGCCCATATAGTTAGTCTTCTTGAAAGGTCCATTTTCTGGAGTATGTTTCTGAGTGGTTGATCCGTCCGTACAATCATTACGTGAGCCTGAAAGTAGGGGCGAAGCTTCCTGGCTGTCAAGATGAGCGCGTACACCAATTTTTCTACGGTCGGGTAGTTCAGCTCTGCTCCACCCAACACTTTGTTGACGAAGTATATGGGATGCATCACTCCTTCTACTGTCTTGCTCACTACTGCCGAGACTGCCTTTCCCGAAGTTGGGAGGTAGACGGTAAGCTCGTCTCCAGGGCTGGGACTGACCAATAGCGGTAGCCCATCAGGTGCGTTTTTAATTTTTGTAACGCCTTTTCTGCTTCGTCCGTCCACGAGAAATCTGGTAGTTTCCGGAGAGTCTTGAAGAAGGGTAGGGCCCTGTCCCCCATTTTAGTAAGGAACCTAGAGAGAGATGCTAGCCTTCCCGTTAATCGTTGAACATCCTTTCGACTTTTCCGACAGGGTATGTCTCTCAGTGCCGTGATTTTAGTCGGGTTGGCTTCTATTCCTCTATGGCTTACCATGAAACCCAAAAATTTTCCCGACGTTACTCCGAACGCACATTTTTCGGGGTTTACCTTTATGTTGTAGGCCTGAAGTCTATCGAAGGCGATCTTGAGCTGGGTATCAGGTCCCTACTACGGATTTTATTTTTCACGGTCATGTCGTCAACGTAGCACACGACCGTTTTTTCGAGCTGGTCTCCAAATATTCCATTGACTAGGCGTTGATATGTAGCCCCGACGTTTTTTAGACCAAAGGGCATTTGTTGGTAGCAATATAGCCCTGGGTCAGTTAGAAATGAGGTGTGTTCCTGCTCTGTCCAGTACATGGCGATTTGATGGTATCCCGCGAAAGCATCCATAAAGCCGAGTAGTTCGTGTCCGGTTGTGGAATCCTCCCATCTGGTCTATAAATGGTAGCGAAAAAACTGCCTTCGGGCAGGCTTTGTTCAGATCGGTGAAGTCTATACAGATTCTCCACGTATCGTTTTTCTTCTTTACTAGTACTACGTTGGCCAACCATTCCGGATATCGTGCTTCCCTTATGACTCTTGACACCAAGAGATTCTCGACTTGTTTGGCTATTTCGGCCTGTTTAATCGGTGCGAAGTTTATCTTTTTCTGTTTTACACGTCTGCTCCCTTCTCTAACATTGAGTCTGTGAGTGATGATCCCGAGATCTATCCCGGGTACCTCGTCGGTACCGAAGGTGAAAATATGACGGTGTGCACTTAGAAAAGAGCCCAGTTCTTTCTTCCCGACTGATTTGGGAGAGTGGGAGATTTAATTTCAATGAATCAATTGCCTAAAAAAAAATTGGGAGATTTAATCTCAATTTTAAGTGAAATAGTTAGGAGAGAAATTAGGAAGATATGGGAGGGTGGGTTAGTTATTTAGTTTCTAAGATGTAATCTGTGGGAGAAAAAAATAGGGAGAGAAATATGTGAGTAGTTATTCTAACCAATTTTGACTGATTTACATAGATACCCTTCTTTTTTTAGTGTATTTGCATAAAGAGATTTTATATTATCCCTCGGATGTGTTCCTAACTAAATCTCTAAAATAAAATGAACGGTCAGACTTATTCCTAGATAACCGACTGATCTATTTTAATATAATAGATATTTTGATAGAAAATGACTAATGGTAATACATTGAGGCTTTTTTAGCTATTTTGAAATTTTTTACTACCCAAATAGTCATTTTCTACAACTATAACATATGCGTCTGTGTGTACATATGTCAGTTATTGAGCAAGCACTTTGTCAATAACTATAACCTATGCGTGTGTTTATATATATATGTCGGTTATTGAGCAAGCACTTTGTCAATAACTATAACTCGCGTGTGTGTATATATATATATATGTCGGTGAGCAAGCAAATGAAACTGCCCCCCATACATAAGATAAAGATAAAACTAATCAATACTAGTAAATCCAAATTCCTCTCTTAACAAAAAAAAAAAAAAAAATCCAAATTTCTTTTTCCAATATACATGGTCAAAGTAAATACCGAGGACCCATACTAATTCTTCATATCCCTCTTTATTTGCACGTGGTCGTGATTTTTTTGTTGCGTCTATAAGCGCCTCCCAAAACTACCGTAGGGGCCTCTCCTCTGTAGGCGCCTCCCTAACCGACTATAGGGGCCTCCCGAGCACCTCCCTCTTCTCCTCCTCTTTTTCGTTTTTCTCTTCATCTCTCTCTACTTTCATTCTGAAAATTAATCCCAAATCTGAAAATCAACCAACTAAAACTCATTCATCTTCAAAAAGATTTAACACAAAAGATTAAACACAAAAGATTAAACACAAAACGATAATCCATTTTCTATCTCCTTTGGCTTCTTTCTCTCTCTATCTTAAACCATCTTAAACACAAAACTGAAAACCCTAGATTGACCATTCAATTTCGAAAATTTGGTGCAAAAAACCTTAGATATGTTGTCCAACTTCAAAAATGTGAAGATTTAAAACAAAAATTAAGCAAAAAAAGATCCATTAATCTATAAAAAAGATCAAACCAAATCTCTATATTTGAAAGTAAAAAAAAAAATGGATTTTGATTGATTTTAACCTAAACTAATTGGTGATGAATCAAAATGCTTTTTGATATTAGAAACAAGTTTTTGGAAGTTGACGATTGTCGGACTCTCCAGTCCGAGACAAAGTTGTGGGCCTCGGACTGGTCTACCCGAATGGGGGGCGCCTATAGGTGTCGGGTGTTGACTGCTGGTCAAACAACTAAGGGAGGCCCCTATAGCAATTCGGGGAGGCGCCTATAGAGGCGCCCTTTTTTTTTTTGTACGGAACCTGTTGTGAGGTTTACCAAATTTGTTTTGGAGACTGCATTTATCTAATTTCAAACAAGAAAAATACGAAAAAGGAGTTTTAAAACACAGTAGGTACTCTTTGTTCAAAAACTTAGTACTCTTCGAGGCAGTAGCCAGTAGTCTAGTACCTGTTTTACTTATTCTCACTTCTGTCTAAACCGGATAATGAAGTGCATCAACATGCGCCTTGAAGGGGCACATTCAAAATTTTTATTATGTTTAAGTTAAAGTTAAAGTTAAATGAAGATACACAAAATTGGGCTCAAGAGTCCCCCGAGGAAGAAACTTCTCCACAGGAATGTACAAACTCAGAAACGCAATCTATCAACTATCCCCAAATAAAGTAAATTCTAAATATCAAACATATGGGATAAAGAGGAATCCAAATATGTCACAACTATAAAATAGTAAATCTAGTACAATACGGTGGAACACGGTATTTACTAAAATTGGGCTTCAAGAGTCCCTGGAGGAAGAAACTTCTTCTTAGGAATCTACATCTCAACCCTCTATCTGTAGTCGGTTACTGTTAGAAGTGACTCGAATATGGATTGGTATCGAACCCAGTTTACGACCCGCCAACCCGCTTACAAGACAATGGTCGGTCTCGGCGTCGAATTTCGGACCCGTTAGCGGAGCTGATTGCTGAGACAGAGCTGGTATGCGAAGCAAGGCTGTGAGATAAAACTGGACTCCGAGACAGAGCTGAAATGCGGAAGCTAGGCTTATGTCGGTGATCAGTGTTAACCGTGTATAATGTCGGTTGTAGAGAGAGTTGGTTGTAGAGAGTCGGTGAGGCGGTGAGATTAGAGTTTAGTGGCTATATAAACTTAACCCTAAGGAGATATCAGTAGCACAATCTCACGAATCTCTTGTGTAAACTTGTTTGCTTGTCATAGTGGAAATCATCGCGCCGTTGTCGCCGTGGAGTAGGTCTCACCAACCGAACCACGTAGATCCCTGTGTTCTGTTTTTTATTGTTCTTTACTACTCCTATTGCTTATCTTGGATTACTCGTATTGATCACATTAATCTCTGATTGGCACAAGCAGTGGAGTAGGTCTCACCAACCGAACCACGTAAATCTCTGTGTTCTGTTCTTGCGGTCCCTCTCGGGTCTACTCACATAGTGGGGGTAGATACATGTTAACCTTGATAGATCATTTTTCCAGGAAAGTATGGGTCTACATACTGAAACGCAAAGATGAGGCATTCGTCAAGTTCAAGCAGTGGAAGACCTTGATCGAGAAGCAGACTGGAAAATCGATCAAATGCTTGAGGACTGACAATGGCATTGAATTTTGCGGAAACGAGTTTAATAGGTTCTGTGTAGACGAAGGGATAGTGAGACACCATACGGTCAGAAAGACCCCAAAGCAGAATGGGGTGGCGGAATGTATGAACAGAACTCTATTGGAACGAGCTCGTTGTATGCTTTCAAATGCAAGGCTGTTAGAGGTGTTCTGGGCTGAAGCAGTGAACACAGCAGCGTATCTGGTAAATATTTCACCCTGTGCATCTGTTGAGTGTAAAACTTCTAATGAGGTGTGGTCTGGTTATCCTGCTAAGTATGAGAACTTGAGGATCTTTGGTTGTCCGGTTTATGCACATGTTAAGGAAGGTAAACTTGATCCAAGGGCTAAGAAATGTGTGTTTCTTGGGTATGAGCCTGGAGTTAAGGGTTATCAGTTGTGGAATCCGGATGGCAAACCGAAGAAGTTTCTCATAAGTAGAGATGTTACTTTTGATGAGTTACCATGGCAACTTAGAAGGTAACGCCTGTAGATGCTTGATGTGGCGTGAAAATACCACATTTAGGTCATTTAACTTTGATGAGTTAGTTCTTTTCGGGTTTTATTTCTAATTATTTATGTGTTTTTATTGCTAGGTAGTTTATTTGAGGTTTGGCGTGTGATTCGGAATAAAAATAGCGAATTATCACATTTTCATCTCATGCGACCAAAGGAAAGAAAAGAGCACCAGGGGCATTTTGGTTAAAATCAGAGATCAAATAACAAGTGGAGTCAATGGCGAGTTCAACGGTGAAAACGAAAGTCAATTCCGAGTTCGAACGTGGAATTTATGGATGATAGAAGCTAGAGTTGTAGACATATGATGAAGGCACCTCCTTGGTCTCAATCAAAGCCCAAGTCCAAGAAACACCCAAAGAAGAAGAAAAGATATAGAATTTATGAGCTCTCCCCTAGTTTTAATGAAGACTAAGTCAAGTCTTGGAGACTTAGTCAAGTCAAGGGTTTGAAGGGAGTTGTTGGAAAGTCTTTGGGGGTCATCTTCTATTTTTTTTTTTTTAAAGTCTGATTGGAGAGGGGGGGAGGGAGGCATCTTCTCCATGGAAAAGGTTCTAGGGTTCTTCACTCGAGAGAGGGTTTGAAGAGAGAGAAAAGAAGAGGGAGTTGCTGGCCAAAGCTTGGTCGGCCAACACTCAAGGCCGGCTAAAGCTTTGCCGGCACGGGACGTCAAGGGTCTTCACGGGAACAGCTCGAGAAACTAGCAGCTAGGGCTCGACTTCTTCAAGCAGCAAGCTCGGGCTGCTGGCATTCTTCACGGGACGATTCCAGCACAACCGAGAGGAGCATCACGAACATCAGCTCGGGTTCTTCAGCTCGGCACAGCAGCTCGGGTTGATGTTTACTCGGCCGGAACAGCAAGGAGCAGCTCGGATTTTGGTGTATTCCGGCCAGATCTTCTCGATTGTTTTCTTGGCCGAAATCTCCATCATTCTTGCCGGAAAACTCATGGGTTTCACTTGACATCATTTTGCTTTGGTTTCCTTGTGTTTGGTTAGAGGTTTGCTGTTGATCTCTAGAGAGAGAAAGCTTGGATGAAGCTTTAATGGTGGATAGAGTTTGAGAGGAAGAAGATGATCAAGGCTATGGGGCACTCTGTTTTTGCTTGGGGACACCCAATTTGCAATACTAAAGGGAAACCTATATTCTGCTAAGAGGAGTTCGGCTGCATTTAAAGACTTATCTTTTCCGACAATCTTAGCCTCACGCCTCATTGAAAAAGGGGGATTCTCGCTTTAACTCATGTTTTTCTTTATATTCTTTCAATTCATTACTTGATTCACCATTTTTAGCTAATTCTCGTGTGTCGAATATGGGATGAAATGTGATGAATATGTGATTATCTATAATGATTTCATGGTTTGATAATAAATTGATGTTCTCTTATTTCGATTACTTGTTTCAATTGTTTTTCATCTGTCTTATCAAGTACTTCGCATAGTTAATCGATTAGGCATTGTGATCGACGATTCGGTTTTATTCGTTTAGGAAGTTTATTTGACTAAGTATTATCTCCGGACATACGTAGTTCTTATGAACATCCACCTTTGGAATCGAGACGAGGTTTGTATCAATCCATTCGATTAGACCGTACGTAGTTGTAGGTTCACCACATCGGATTCCCGGACCTCGACACTTCTCTCACTTGTTGTTCCTGACTCTTGTTCCTTCGACTCTTCTCTCGAATCTCTCTCGCCCTTTTGCTTTGATAATCTAGTTAGTTTTACTTGTCTTTTCGTTTTGTCGTTTTTCTTCGTTTATAAAAACCCCTGTTACCTTTCTAATTTTGTCTAAGTAAGCCTTTAATATCTAAATCGACGGACAAAATCCTTCGATATCCAAGCTACCAAACCTATCCTTGGATCGATTCCGGTTTTACCGGTTACTACTTAATACCTCCGCTTGGGTGTGCAACCTTTTCGGGTGCATCAATGCTCGGGAGGTTGTTGGTAAAAAGGTGGAGCAGGAAAATCATAGGGAGCAGGTGGAGTTTGAGATTGACACTCCGGAAGAGGTTCGACCTCAGGTAGATGAGCAAGCTAAGGAACATGAACCAGAGTTGGTTCATTACAGTGTTGCAAGGAACAGGAGAAGGAGAGACATCTCGGCACCGGAAAGGTATGGGATGGCAGATATGGTTGCATTTGCAATTGGGAACCACATGTTAAAGGATCAACTACCATGAACCTACGAAGTAGCTAAGAGGAGTGGTGAATCTAGGCAGTAGTCTCTAGCCATGAATGAGAAAATTGAGTCTCTTCGGAAAAACCAGGCCTGGGAATTAGCCGAGCAGCCTAAGGGTCAGAAGATTGTTGGTAGAAAATGGGTTTTCAAGAAGAAGGAAGGAATCCCAATGGTGGAAGATGCACGTTACAAATCACGGTTAGTAGCTAAGGGGTTTACACAACGAGAAGGGATAGACTTCAATGAGATAGTTTCTCCTGTTGTTAAACATAGCTCTATTAGAGTGATACTTGCTACGGTTGCTTTGTATGATATGGAATTGGAGCAACTTGATGTTAAGACTACGTTCTTACATGAAGAGCTGAAGGAACAAATCTATATGGGTCAGCCAAAGGGGTTTGAGATTCTCGGGAAAGAAGACCAGGTCTGTTTGCTGAAAAAGTCTTTGTATGGACTGAAACAGTCTCCTAGGCAGTGGTATAAGCGTTTTGACACGTTTATAGTTAAAACGGCTATGACAGAAGCAGGTATGATAGTTGTGTGTTCCACAGAAACTATCAGATGGTTCTTATGTGTATCTACTCCTGTATGTGGATGACATGCTGATAGCTTGCAAGGATATGTCGGAAATCCACATGTTAAAGGATCAGTTAAAGGGTGAGTTTGAGATGAAAGACTTGGGTGCCTCAAGGAAGATATTAGGTATGGAGATACGGAGAGACATATCTGCTGAGAAACTGTTCTTGTCTCGGAAAACGTACATCGAGAAGGTGTTGGAACGTTTTGGTATGACTGAGGCAAAACCTGTCGGTACTCCATTGGCAGCACACTTCAAGCTTTCGGGTGAACTATCACCAACAACTGATGACGAGACGGAGTACATGTCTCGGGTGCCTTACGCAAATGCAGTAGGTAGCATTATGTATGCTATGGTGTGCACAAGGCCTGATATTTCACATACTGTTAGTGTAGTAAGCAGATACATGGGAAGACCTGGGAGAGGTCATTGGCAGGCTGTGAAATGGATACTGTGGTATCTGGGTGGAACTACGGAGCTTGGTCTGGTTTACGACAGAAGGGCTGACACTTCTGGTTCGGTAGTTGGATTTGTAGATTCGGATTTTTCGAGGGATCTTTATAGGAAGAGGTCGCTGACGGGCTATATGTTCACTCTGCGGGAGTGCCATTAGTTGGAGAGCAGTGCTGCAATCAGTGGTAGCATTGTCTACAATTGAAGCAGAGTACATGGCAGCAGCAGAGGCGGTGAAGGAGGCAATATGGCTGAGTGGTTTAGTTCGGGATTTGGGCCTGAAGCAGGAGGTGACAGAGGTCTACTGCGACAACCAGAGTGCTATTCATTTAACCAAAAATCATATGTTTCACGAGAGAACTAAACACATTGATGTCAGGTATCACTTTATCAAGGACGTGATTGAACTAGGGAAGATCATGATGAAGAAGGTTTCTACGGCAGAGAATCCAACGGATATGCTAACCAAGGCAGTTACAACTTTCAAGTTTAAGCATTGCTTAGACTGATTGGGATTTCTAGATGTTAGCCCCACCTGGGTTGGAGCAACAATGGCTTAGAGGCGCTGAGCTATGATGGTGGCAGATCTAAGTCAATAGGAGCATATTCAAATCAAGGTGGAGAATTGTTAGAAGTGACTCGAATATGGATTGGTATCGAACCCGGTTTACGACCTGCCAACCCATTTACAAGGCAATGGTCGGTCTTGGCGCCGAATTTTGGACCCGTTAGCGGAGCTGATTGCTGAGACAGAGCTAGTATACGAAGCAAGGCTGTGAGGCAGAGTTGGACTCCGAGACAGAGCTGAAATGCGGAAGCTAGGCTTATGTCGATGATTAATGTTATCGGTGTATAATGTCGGTTGTAGAGAGAGTCGGTTGTAGAGAGTCGGTGAAGCGGTGGGATTAGGGTTTAGTGTCTATATAAACTAAACCCTAAGGATATCAGTAGCACAATCTCACGAATCTCTTGTGTAAACTTGTTTGCTTATCATAGTGGAAATCATCGCGCCGTTGTCGCCGTGGAGTAGGTCTCACCAACCAAACCACGTAAATCTCTGTGTTCTGTTTTTTATTGTTCTTTACTGTTCCTATTGCTTATCTTGGATTTCTCGTATTGATCACATTAAACCCCGATTGGCACAACAGTTACAAAGGCCTATAAAAGGTAAAACTCCGCCTTGAACATGGTACAAACTCAATAATACAAAAATTCCAAAAACTCACGTTCATTCAGTGTTTCAGTTATTTTAGTGGAAGCACAATGTGACTAACTTGAGCGTCAGAGACGTTTTCCGAGTTCCTTGCAGGTTTTTGCCCCCTCAAATCGAGAAAACCAAAGTGAGATTCAACGTAGCAGTCTCAACCCCTCGACTGATTCTGGAAAAATACATTTTGACATCATAAAATTGACGCGGAGCTAAGGAACGGTTACTCAGTTAGAGCAAAGAGATGAGCAAAAAGATATAAGGCCATATCGGAAGCTTGAAAACCCCTCGAGAAGAAATCATTCTGACTATCGAAGCCTAAATGGTGGAGATCGAGGCAATTCCGCTACACCTAGGAACTTGAACGATTTCCCCATAAGCGATCTGGTTATTCATCAACTGACTGAACTCACTAGGAGATACGAAAAAAAGAATACGCCAACAAGGGCGGAAGTTTTACCACCAAGGAGTTTCGAAATACTTGAGGCGCAAAGGCCCAAAAGCTTTAAGTACCTATCACTTCGAAACTTATGATGAATCGGGAGACCAAGTTATGTTAATGCAAGATTACATCTCACTTATGAGCTTAAGTACCACTAATAAGTCAACATGGTGGCTGGTCTTCCGGACAGTCCTAAAGGGACCCGCAAGATCGTGGTATAATGCGGTGGAAGCCGGAACTATCCATTCATTCAATGAGCTTGCCTCACCCTTTTGTACTGCTTTTCAGGGCAAATAATAGATAAAACTGGGAAACCTGTTCAATATAATACTGGGAAAGGAAGAATCGTTGGCAAGCTACTAGCAGAGGTTCGGAAATGAGATGGTATAAATACCTCAACTGCACTCTGAAGTCATCCGCATAGCCCTGAAAGGGTCTGCGGTAATCGACATGAGAACATTATCAGGGAAATAAGTTAAGAAGAATCTCCCCTCTTAAAGAATTTCATCGCAAGAGTACAATTACTGGTCTAAACAGAGGAAATATACAGGAAGATGAAGGAGATCACTAAACTCTTGCGGAGAAGGAACCCTCATGGAGAAGAGAAAGAAAAGAAGATCGTGTTGGGTTTTGTTGCCTTCCTAGTGTTTTAAGTGGAATCTCAGACCTCTCATGTCTAACACTAGTAGGTCCCAAGATCATCATGCATAAGCTAATAATTAACTAAGAGTTTAGGATTACCTTAACCGCTAGTTTCCCTCGAACCTTTCCAATCGAATGCGAAGACCAAAGCTCCAAGTGTTGCTCCTCTACTCAAGACACCCGAATGATCAATTTGATCTCCCACCTTGTAGCTAGCTAGAACTCCAATGGTGGTTTGATTAAGAAGAACTCCTTCTTCTTTTTGACTAGTTAGATAGATTAAGAATCAGCTCACTCTCTTTCTTACTTGATGTTGTAGAGTAAGAAAGCTTCTTGAGAAATTCCACACCTTATTCAAGTCCATTGTAGTGGTCGAAAATCGTGTTGGGCCCACTTCGTCTAAAGGTCGCCTAGACCGAGCCTAGTTCGAATTTCCGTCACTTGGGCCCGACCCACTTGCCTACTAGTGGGACACTCTCCAACGTGGAATTCGGCAACCTAAAGGTCCAAACAGCTCTAAGCCCTTGTGAACGTCCATCTAGACGAACAATAACCAATTTAAAGTAACAATACTCCAAGCACCCCTTGGTCGCCCTCAACCGAGCCTGCCGGTTACAGAGTCAACCTCAACTCCGGAGACCTCGCCACGTATTCATTTGACGAAGTCCCTCTAAAACCCCACGTCGCCTTAAGTTCCGTTAGGCGATCTCAGACTACGAAGAGTCTAAAGTCGAGGTGGCATAATCGTACGATCGAGTTACTCCAGGCGACAGATCGACGGCCAAGAACGAGTCTCCCTTAGGGTTTGAGGTCACCCTCGACCCCAATCATCTCGGATCTGACAGACTCCACGAGTCCATCAGTCGCCTATAAATAGAAGGAGACTCAGACTCCAAAGGCATCGAATACCGACAAGAAAACTACAGAACACTCTTCTCTCTCTCATTTTTAGTATCTTGATCAGTGCTCTGGACTACGATAATCGACCTTCAAATTCCAGAAGACTTTAAGGGTAATCTTCTAGGGGATCACTCTAGACGGAGATATTATATCTTCAAGCTCCATCACTCTCGAAGTCCCTCTAAAGTCCTTGTTACATCCCACTTCTCCATTATCCAGAATCTCCGATCAAGATGACCTTTCGACCTGCTCCAGGAGATCAATCCGACCAACTATCCCGTAGAGTCGAAGCTCCGGCCACTCTACGAGTCTAGCCACCCTCCGACGATACAACACGGTGACACCCTCAACATTCAATTGATTAATATTTATCTTTTATAGTTTGCTGACTTGACCGTCGGAGTGCCCTTGGCAAGACACCACCCCGGTGTCCCCAAGACTTCACGGTTTTACTCGTTTTTGTCTGTCTACAGGTCCAACCGGAACTTCGTTCGTCTCGAGGTCTAAAGCCCAAGTTGTCGGTGGCCCACCAATCGACGATCTATCAATTGTGTGATTTTTTACCACAGAGTTATGCAGACTCCCTTTTCGTCGACGCCATCGCCTTAGTGGAGATGCCGAAGAAATTTTCATTCCCAAGTATGAGAATGTATGATGGCACCTCAGATCACGACGACCATATTGCATCCTACAAGCAAAGGATGTTCACTGCAGCCATACCTAGGGACCTTAGAGAGGCTTGCATGTGCAAAAGCTTCGGGTCGAGCCTCATTGGTCCAGCTCTCCAGTGGTACACCAACCTGCCGAACAACTCCATCGCCTCATTTGCCCAGCTGACAGAAAAGTTCGTTGAACAGTTCGCGAGTAGTAAGAAGTTAGAGGAGTTCTCCGGAGACCTTTACCGACTTAGCCAGAGGCGAGGTGAACCACTTAGAGATTATGTAGGGAGGTTCAACAGAGAGAGTCTCGATCCCCTATTGCAACCAAGAGACGGCAGTGGATGCATTTCGAAAAGGGTTACTTCCAGACAGTGAACTCTATAAAGAACTCACCAAGTTCAACTGCACCACCATGGAGGATGTCCTTGCTCGAGCTTGGGTAGAGATCCGTTGGGAAAAAGACGAGTACCATCGAAGCAGGCACTACCTTAGCGACGAGCGATCCCGAGAACGTCGCTTGAGACGAACAGATCGTAGGTCAGACGGTAGATACTCAGAGCCTTACACTACCTCAAGGAGACCTCTACCTCGAGACAACAGAAAACCACTTGACCCACCAGGTCGAATTAGCGAAAGGCCACAAGGACCAATTCGCACCAGAATTCCAGAGTACAATTTGAACGTGGAACCAGCTGAAGTTGTAGCAATCTTGAAGGGCATGGGAAACAATGTCCGATGGCAAGGAAAGACAAAGACCCCAAACGAGAAACGAGACAACTCTAAATGGTTTGAGTTCCATGGTGATCATGGATATACTGCTGGGATTTATACCCTTATACTAGTGTCTATTGCGGATAATGACATCTAATGTCTAACACTAGTATCCCCAAGATCATCATGCAAAACTAGTAATTAACTAATAAGAAGATAGTAGATTACCTTAATCGCTATTTCCTTCGAGCTAGTTGAATAGATTTAAGAAAACCAAGAGCTTCAAACGTAGCTCTTCTACTTGGGACACCGAATAGTGTATTTAATCTCCCTCCTAGAAAGCTCACTAGCCTTCTAATGATGGTTTGATAATAAGAAGACCTTCTTCTTGCTTGACTAGAAGATAGCTTGGGAATTAGCTCACTTTCTCCTCTCTACTTGATGTGGTAGAGTAAGAAAGCTAAGAGTGTTTATATAGAAACCTAATAAGAATCCACCTCCTTTTAGGTTTCCTAAAACACCCTTTAGAATGAGATTTAGGGAAATTGTCGAAATAGCAACTACTGATATTTTCTCAATTCCCTAAGGAGGACGTGTCCAAACACCACGAAAATTGGCAGATATAAGGAGGAGGTATACTACTTTCATCCTTTAGCCTTCTGGGATGTTTCAGTAGTGATTTGGGTTTCCAATCCGAATTGGATCTCTAAATTCTCATCAAGTTCAACATGACTTGACTCTATGTTTTCAAACATAAAGGTCTCTCTCATGCGTGCTTGCTCCATCGGAGTCTTTTCAAACTTCGATTTGGCAACGCTCTTTGTCATGAGTTTTGGGTCGAAATTCTTTTAGACTTTTCCGAGTCTTAGATTTTCTTTTTCGGGTCTCAAGCATCTCAGCGTACTGAGTCTCTCTAATCCTATTATCTTTTTGATCTATACTTATAGATCTTCAGATGCCCAAAAATGACATTTCATCCTTGTGTGTGGTCCTTTTATTGAGTCAGTGTGTTCACTGTTACACAACATCTTATGTCGTACTCAATATTTTGTATGTACTCTGCATACGGACCCGGAAGGTTTGTTTCTCCCACTTACCTTCTTAAAACTCGTGATTCAAGATTTTTCTTCATTCCTCAGGAATCAAACTTCTTTGATTGCCTCTTTGAATCGAAGATTCTAACTCTTGCGTGCTTTTAATCCTTCGATGGATTTCTGAAGCATGCTTATGGACATAACTTGATTGGAAGAATCTTATTCTTCTTGTCTAGTTTCGGGAAACATGAATGTTTCCATCCTTCTCAATTTTCTACTTTGGAAACCAATTTAGGTCTTCCGTTGACTTAAATTATCAAGCTTCATGTCTTGACGAGATATGGATTCCATGATGATTTTGGCTTCCAGCCAAAATCTAGAGTCAGTTTCCGTTTCTGCGCAGGTCTTTTATCTCTTCAGAAATAACCTTTATTTTCTGAGTCTTTGAGATTTTACTTTTGACCTTTTAGGGCTTTTGAACAACAATTTGGAATTTTCTCAACTACTTTGAGATATTCCTTTAGAGACACCTTTCCTTTTCGGAGGAGCCGCAATTTGTTGCTCTTGGTCGAATTTAATGGTCTTGTACAAGTTTCATGATTGTTCTTCATGACCCTACATGATTTTTCTCATGATCGAATTAAATCGACTTGTACTTTTCTCCCACTTATTCTTGTAATAATTAGTACTTTTCTCCCAGACTACTAGGTGTGCTAATTACTAGAAGAATACTATCATGAGCAACAACCACTTTGTTCTCTTGATTGGTTGTGGAAGAAGCCCAAATTTCTTCTAAAGAAATTGCGTCAGACTTGTAGCTAATTTTGTAACGCTTTTACAAGCTTAGTTGTTAAACGAACTTTGGTAAGTGTGAAAACAATCATTTCTAGAATATATCCCAAAAATATTCGGAAGACTGGCTTAAACCCATCATGAATCATGCATAGCAGTGTTCGATTACTCCCACTGAATCCACCATCCCTCAGCTGTGTTCCATGTAGCGAGTTGGGAAACGGTTTCTCAACTCCTTTGATGGTTATCAAGTATTTGACTCAAATTTTTACCACTCCAATCTAATCGGATGACTTAAACTCTCTTGTCAAAAATGATTCTTGACTTCGGTTTGTACATTGTTTGAACCTTTCAAACATCCCGACTTATACTTTATGATTTGTACGTTTCCAAACTTCATGAAGTTGTCAGAGTCCGTATTGAAGTTTCTCTTGTTAGCTTCTGCAAGTAAACTTATAGGTCTGCATAACAATATATGAGTCCTAATAGATTACTAGTCTCTATGCCTTTTGAAAAGGGTGACTATGTCAATTTAGTCCTTAAGACCTATATGACAATGCTGAAGTTTATGAGTTTGAATCTCTTGATATCAGCCATTATCAATGTTACCCTTTAGTTAATTTACCACTGGTTTAAAACATCAGATGTTTCTAGAAGAACAAAATAATCACTATTAAGTTCTAAGCTAGACAGTGTCTAAAAGAAGACTTTGATCCCTTTCAGCATCCCTAGCATTACTGCTTCTGCTCCCTCTTGGATCTTTACTTCTTTTTGGTCAAGTATGTAATTCCCTTAAGCTCCCATTGAGCCGCTCATCTGGTCTTAAATACCTGATGAAGGAATTCTATGATACTTGTTTAACTTTGTTAACAAGGATACTGGAACCGGAATTCATAATTCCATTCCTTTTGTCCTCTAGGTGCTAAGGGTAGTTTCCTCTTAAATGGTCTAGCCATTGTTTGGAAACATTCACAGTAATGAGCAATATTCTTCATCATATACTCAGCAACTGTTTGCTTTTTCTTTGATCAAATGTTTTTTCTCACTTTACTAACTCTTTGTCCTTTTGAATCTCAAGAACTCTTTCTTAGATTCCTTCCATTGAATCTCAAGAACTGTTTCTTAGAGTCGATGTTCCCGTGTGTTTTGCTTAGTTGTTCATAACAATCTGAGTGACTCATCTAAGGTCTTATCTATCTTTGTTCAATCGATATTGAATTGGGTTTTAGATGAATTCTGTTGTCTTCCATTAGGATGACATTCAGATTGCCTTGGAGGTCTCGTACCTCTCCATTTGTGACTTCTGTAGGAACCTCTTCCTCAGTTTGTCTTAATGGTCGTGCTAGCATCCATTACTCTTCCAAAGATAATGTTATATGATTACTTGCAAATGGCTTTTGACCTTATCTGGTATGAGTCAACATTGGGATTGGGTATTCTAGACGCTTTCCTTTTGAATCTGAGAACTATTCTCGGATTTATTCTTCCATTCTAGGAAGTTGATCAGCACCTCCCTTAGGTGTGATTCAATGTTGAAACCGTTTTCATGTGTCATCTTAAAACTACATAAAAGAAATGGCAAAGTTTTAAAACTCGTTATCGTTTTGAAAAACTTAGTTTTCACACATTATTCAATAAAAATCGTCCCCGATTGAATAAGTGATTCCAAGATCCCAGTTCTTCGGAGTAAAGCGGACGAAGGCCCTACCCTTTGACTCTGTTGTTCCGGGTGAGTGAACCACTTCACTGATCATACCTTATGACTCTTGGTTGATAGATTTCATTAATGAATGACTAATCTATCCTTTTGCCTCGAGTATCCAAGACTCTCTTGCTGATCTCGTTGAGTAGAACCATTTAGACGTGTAGGCCTTTTCTATAGACCTACCCGCATTGTCCCAAGGTAGAGGAGGTACTCTGCGAAGGCCGACCCACCTTCCTCGAACAAGGGTGCAACGAGTGTCTTAATCTGGATAGGCGATTACTCAAGATTACATTTTGGGGACTTTTACGCTAGTCTGGCGTTTGTTATAGTGAACTATCTATCTCAACTAACATCCACGACATAAAGCGTAAATAAGTAAGTAAATGTGCGCGGGAAAATAAATCAAACAGACATGGATCCTAGTATGGCCCCTAACCTAGAAGATCTAATCTCCTTTGGTTTGCTTCTTGTTTCGCCTTATGGTTCGTCTAGATCTCCATCTTTGGAACCTCCATTGATTTCTCCCACTCGCCTTTGGATTCCTTCCTTGAGTTTCTTCAATGGACTCATAGACCCTAAACTCTATTTACAAGACTTTAACGATTCGCAGATCGTATAAACTTGAAATTACAATTAATTAGAAATATGCACCCATCCGTGCTTAAAACAAGAATATAGAAACAAATCTGACCATACTAGTTTCCCGCATTCACATCACATGCATTCATATAATATATTAAGGCTAAGAATTATATATGCATGATTATCTTGGGAGACACTTTTTGTGGACATCACATGTCACATTACGGACCTTGAGTCTAAATTCGACGAATTCGATTAATGGTCCGTTCCGGTTTTATCTTTTATGATTTCTAAAATCAACTTTAAGAAAAACTCTGTTTCGGGTTTGAATGCTCGGGTCAATTTCGGAAAAAATATTGGTTCGATTTTTTATGATTTCATAAATCAATTTAAAGAGAAATCCGTTTTGGCCTTCTGGATGGCCCGGATTAATTTTGGAATTATTTGGTTGGAATCGGAAGAAAATTTGGCAAAAACTCCCACTCGAATAATGGTCCCTATTCGTGGTCTGAAAAGCCTCGAAAAAGCCCGGGACAAGTCTTAGACAAGTCCCGGCCCAAGCCCACAAAAGGACTCGGACAAGGTCCGGACACGGCACGGCCCATGGGGTCGGCATGTCCTGGCCGAGGCCTATCAAGGCCTGGTCTCGTCCTGGCCGGAGCCAGGACGCTAGTCCATGCACCAGACGCGTCCTAGACGTGTCTGGTGCTGGACCAGACTAGCACTAGGTGTCTCGGACTAGTCCGAGACACCCAAAACCTCCCAGACGCGTCTCCAAGACGTGTCTGGTGCATGGACTTGAGACGCGTCTCTGGTGCTTCCATCGCAGATGGTGGTCGGGTCCTAGACTCGACCTGGACGCGTCTCCAAGATGCGTCCCAGCTGCTCTGGACGCGTCCAGTAGCAATCTGGTTGCAGCTGCTGGACGCGTCTCCTGGACGCGTCTCAGCAGCTGCTGTGGACGCGTCCAGCAGCTTCTGTCCGGTCAGGAAGCTTCCTGGCCGGACACTAGGGTTTCCAAAACCCTAGTTTCCAATTTTTTTTTTTTGTGCAAATCTCTATTTACTAGCTTCCAATTTTTAAAATTCTTTCTAAATTTTGAAATCCTTTTAGAACACTTCTAAAAATTTTCAAAACTTTCAAATTTTTTTTCAAAACTTTTAGAAACTTTTAAATTTTCCAAATTTTGTTTTGGGAGTTTCCTAAAACTCAAAACAACTCCTTTTAAAATACTTCTAAATTCCAAATCTTTTGCTTTTGGGAGTTTCCTAAAACTCAAAAACAACTCTTTTAATCAACCAATTTTGGATCAAAATTCTAGGTTTTTGAAACTTTTTCAAGAAGAATTTTGAAAACCAATTCAAAATCAATGAAATTCAATGTTTTGAAACAATTTCAATCATCAATTTCGATTTTTAATTTGAAAACTAGTTGAATCATATTCATTCTAATCAAATCATGAGTTTATAATACCTTTTAAAACACTGTTAATTGCAAGAGGCTCTGACCCCACTGCTTGGATTTATACCCTTATACTAGTGTTTATAGCGGATAACGACATCTAATGTCTAACACTATTATCCCCAAGATCATCATGCAAAACTAGTAATTAACTAATAAGAAGATAGTAGATTACCTTAATCGCTATTTCCTTCGAGCTAGTTGAATAGATTAAAGAAGACCAAGAGCTTCAAACTTAGCTCCTCTACTTGGGACACCGAATAGTGTATTTAATCTCCCACCTTGAAAGCTCGCTAGCACTCCAATGGTGGTTTGATAATAAGAAGACCTTCTTCTTGCTTGACTAGAAGATAGCTTGGGAATTAGCTCACTTTCTCCTCTCTACTTGATGTGGTAGAGTAAGAAAGCTTAGAGAGAAATTCCACACCTTATTCTCTGCCCTAAGAGTGTTTATATAGAACCCTAATAAGAATCCACCTCCTTTTAGGTTTCCTAAAACATTCTATTTAGGCCTGTGAGATATGTTTATGGGACACCACAAAAATTGGCAGATAAAATTCTTATTATATCAGCAACTAATCCTCCAAAATTCAGCCCAATCCGAGTCCTAGAAGTACCCAAATCGATCTAGGCCCAAAACCCTTATTTCAGGTCAATTTTGCTATCTTTTGCCCAAATTTTATTTAGGCCTGTGAGATATGTTTATTGGACATTCCCAATGTTATATCACACTCCCACTAGTCATATCATCCGATTAAATACCCATTCTTATGTGTAACCCGATGTAGGATCCGATCGAAGTTAGCCGCGAATTACTTCGTAATTCGAAGATCGTTGTTGGTTTCTAGCTAAACACTACGACCACTTGATGTGACACAAAAATGTCACATTTGGAGAGCCTAACTAAGCCTAGTTAGTTCGTTTTGAGTATTATAAATAATATTTTATGTGTTTTTCATGTTAGGTACCTATTTGGAGTTAAACATGTAAATCGGAATAAAGGGAACGAATTGTCACTATCATTTCATGTGCCGAAAACGAGAGAAAAAGACTTCTAGCACATCAAATGATAAGAGGAGTTAATGACCAGTTCGACGGTGAAAACGGAATTCAATTCGGAGTTCAGACGGGAAAGATGTGAGAGATAGAACCTAAGGTCTTCTCTTGAAAGCACCCCCCTTTTGAAGATGTAGAGACAAGGATGGAGGCACCTCTTGGTTTCTTAACCAAACCCAAAGCCCAAAGAAGAATGATAAGGAAGAATTATATGAGCACCCTCTCTTTATGGATTAGAGTCAACAAAGTTTAAATGAATTGACTAAGTCAAGGGACTCTAGGGTTTTAGTAGTTTAGGCTACTATTCATCATCTTCATCATTCAACAACCCAGGAAGGCAAGAAAGAGAAAAAGAAGGGAGGCTAGAACTTAAGAGAGGTTTTCTTGAGATCTAGGGTTTGTGAAGGTTCAAGAGTTTGGAAGGGTGGTTAGAGAGAGAAGAAAGGTAGAAGAGGGCCGGCCAAGCTTGGCCGGCAAGCACACAAGGGCCGGCCAAGGCTTTGGCCGGCGCGGGACAGAGAAGGGAACGCGGGACAGCAGATTCTTCTTCACGGGAGCTGCAGCAGCAACCCTGCAGCACGGTCCGGATGTGCAGCTCGGACGGCCAGCTGCTGCAACAGCAGCTCGGGCTGTGTTGCTCGTTCTCAAGCACGAACAACAGCTTCCACAGCAGCAAGGACGCGTCCACGGGAAGCTTCACATGCTCTGGGACGCATCTGCAGGAGCGCACAAGGCTCGGGACGCATCATTATGGATTCCCGGACTTTGACACCTCTCTCACTTGTTTGTTGCCCGAATCGAGTCTAACCGTCTCCCTACTCTTGTTCTTCCGACTCTTTTCTCGAATCTCTCTCGCCCTTTACATTGATTGTTTAGTTTAGTTTTACTCGTTTTCTTCTTTTATTACTTATTCAATCTAAAACCCCCATTTATCTTTGTTTCCTTTCCTATTTAGCCTAAGTTAACTTTTAATATCTAGACCGAGGAATAAGACCCTTCGATATCCAAGATACCTTCCTATCCTTGGATCGATCCCGGCTTTGCTGGATTACTACTTGATACCTCCGCTTGGGTGTGCAACCTTTTCGGGTGCATCAAGTTTTTGGCGCCGCTGCCGGGGATAGGTTTAGTAGTTAGGATATCGTTTGTTGTTTTGTTCATTAGTTTAGTGTTATTTTCTTCTTAGACGTCTTTATTTTATTTTGTAGTGTCTTAATTTCATTTATTTTAGTTACCATTATAAGAGAAGAGCCAAAAGAGACATAAAAGCGAAGGAAAAGGAAGGATTCGAGAAGTTAAGAAGAAAGGCGAACGAAACGAGAGGAACACTCGATAGTATCGCATTCTATCTCTTCCTTTTTTACTTGTGTGTGATTGTTTAAGTGTTAGCTCCCATTTTGTGATTGTCTGTTAGTATCCTTGAACATTGTGAGATCATGGCAAGTTGGTCATTTGATGAGAATGACCTTATGCGAACCCTTTCCAACACTAGTCGACCATCTACAAGTCATCAGGACTACTCAAATTTATATAGGAATGTTACGACTAGTGATAGGGATAGGCGAGTTGAGTCTGACCGACCTAGGATGACCATGGGTGAATATCGACGGATGTATGGAGTCGGTCAGACTCGTCATGAACATGGTTTTAGGGATTATGAGCATCAGGGTAATCAACCCCGTAAGAGTCTTCGAAACTATCGACAAGAATTTGGGATGAGCACACCTTCATGTATGAATTTGTCATTTGATGAGGACCGTAGTTCTATTAGTATTGATCGACCACGTCGAAGTCTTCGTGACTATCGACAAGCATATATGAACGGTTCATTTAGTGATGACAATTCCCGACTCGATGATTCCACTCAAAGAGTCGAGTCTAGGTATCTACATGAAGGTAGTGGAGAAAGGACCATGGAGACCATTAGCCCGGTTTGTGCTATTTGTGCGAGCTTAGACCATTTAACCGAGTATTGTCCCATGATCTGTATTTCGCGAGAGTCTTCGTCTAGTTATATACTCATGTGCCTTATTACGAGGAGATGTCTGAAGATACTCTCCAAGAAATTTTAGAGTACCAAACTAGATTCAATCGAGATATAAAAGAGATCACGGAATGGATTCTCAATATTGTTGATAGAATTGAGTCGGAGCCTATCATCGACGAGGAAGGGGTTTGCGCACCCCAAACTCAAGAGGAGACTATGAATGATGGTGAGGGTAATACACCTGACTCTAGTCTTAAGTTAAATGTCGAAGAAGCTCCTGATAAACCCTGTGAGATTTAATTGACTGATGACCCTTGTTGCTCACTCCCTCGACCATTGTCATCTCACCATGATCAGACTACATTAGATTGTAATGTTCATGATGATAGCTCTATGAGCAAGTTTGGGGTCACACGTTATTGAACTTTCCAATTTTTAACACTTGTGATTACTTGGATGAGTTATGTAGAAGTGAAGGTGTTGCAACCAACTTTGAGGCTCCCGATGCCTTTAAGGATGTCGATAACATAGTAGTTGAAGAGATAGCGGATAGCTTGTTGGTTTATTTACCTAAGGAAATTATGGACCTTGACTTGGTCCCCGAGCATATTGCCTTACCCTTAGAGTCTAGTTCGACCTTCCACATGATCTAAGACTCGGTTGTTGACCCCTTTTGGGACACTTCGGACGTCTTCCCTAGCATGTCTAGGGACTTAGTGGATGTTTTATCCACTAAGCTTGAGTTTGACTTCTTGCCTTCGACTGACTTCCTGACCCTTCATTTGTATGTCGATCCTTTTGACGACTTCTTAGTCGTCGCCCCTAGCATTGATGCTTACTTAGTGGACCGTGCATCCACTAAGTTTGGGGATGACTTCTTTTTGATTTTAGTCTCACGTGCACTTCCTGGATTTCATATTCTTATGAGACTTTTAGCATTTGTATATAGTTTTCTTTAGGTTGACTGATGTGGCGTGAAAATGCCACATTTAGGTCATTTAACTTTGATGAGTTAGTTCTTTTCGAGTTTTATTTCTAATTATTTATGTGTTTTTATTGCTAGGTAGTTTATTTATGGTTTGGCGTGTAATTCGGAATAAAGAGAGCGAATTATCACATTTTCATCTTATGCGGCAAAATGGAAGAAAAGAGCACCAGGGGTATTTTGGTCATTTTGGTCAAAGTCAGAAGTCAAACAACAAGTGAAGTCAATGACGAGTTCGACGGTGAAAACGGAATTCAATTCGGAGTTCGGACGGGGAAGTTACAAAAGAAAGAAGCCAAAGTCTTTCCTTGAAGGCACTCCCCTTGATTTCTAGATGAGAGCCAAAGCCCAACCCATAGCCAAGAGCCCAAAGAAGAGAAAGCAAGGAAGATTTCTATGAGCACCTCTTAAAGAAGTCTAAGTCAAAATAGCCCAAGACTTAGTCAAACTTGACTAAGTCTAGGGTTTGGGTATACACAAGTTAGAGAAAGGGAGAGGCACTATTCATCTTCTTCACCAAGAAAGGAGCTACCAAGCAAGAGAGAGAAAATAGGCAAGAGGGTTTCTAGGGTTTGAGTTTTTTGTTCAAGAGGTTGAAGGGGTTTGAAGAGAAGGGAAAAGGGAGAAGAGGAGCCGGCCAAGCTAGACTGGCCAACACTAAGGCCGGCCATAGCTTGGCCGGAAAGATCGCGGGAGCAGCTGCTGCGAGAACCAGCAGCCACTCGGGAAAGCTGCTGCTAGAGCGGGAGTTGCCAGGGACGTGCACAGCAGCAGCGCCGGCACGGCCAGGAACGTGCACAGCAGCAGCTGCCGGCACGGGCAGAGACGTGCACAGCAGCAGCTGCCGGCACGGACTGAAGTCTTCACGGGACGCGTCTGCAGCCTTCACGGGACGCGTCTGCAGCAGCACGGGCCGGAATCTCCATGCTCTCTTGGCCGGATTTCATGCTTTTTGGCCGGATTTGTTCTTATCTTTGGCCGGGTTTTTAAGGGTTTTCCGGCTACCTTCTTGGCACGAAAACTTAGGGCTTTTACTCCCCTCACTAGTTGCTATCTATCCCTTGTGTTTGATTTGGTTTTGGTGGTGAAATCTTAGAGAGAGAAACCTTGAGTTGAGCTTTAATGGTGGTGGGTTCTAAATGAAGAAGATGAGTCTGGTTGTTAAGGGGAGATCTGATTTTTGCTCGGGGACACCCATTATGCACTGTTAAGGGGAAATCCACAAATTTGCTAAGGGGAAATCGGCTGAACCTCAACTACTCAAATTTTCCGACGAACCTAGCCTCGAACCACATCGAAAAAGGGGGATTTTCTCTTCATCTTCTTTTCATTTATTACTTATCACCATGTTTAGCTAAATCAAGTGTGTCGATTATATGGATGAAATGTGATGAATTTGTGATTATCTATGTGATGATTTAATGTTTTGATAATAAATTGATGTTCTCTTACTTTGATTACTTGTTTCGATCGTTTCTCATGTGTCTTATCAAGTATTTCGCATAGTTAATCGATTAGGCAAGGTGATCGATATCGACCGTAGTCTAGATTCAAATTTCATGTGTCTTGTCATGCACTTCACATAGTTAGGCGACTAGACGACATTTTCGATGATTCGGTTTTAATCGTTTAGGTAGTTTGTTTGACTAAGTATTATCTCCGGACATACGTAGTGCTTATGAACGTCCACCTTGGGAATCGAGACTAGATTTACATCAATCCATTCGATTAGACCGTACATAGTTGTTAGTCCACCACATCGGATTCTCGGACTTCGACACCTCTCTTACTTGTTGTTCCCCGACTCTTGTTCCTCCGAACTCTTCTCTCAAATCTCTCTCGCCCTCTTACATTGATATTTTAGTTTGTTTTACTTACTTTATTTTCTTATTGCTTATTCGATTATAAATCTCATATTACCTTCATTTATTTCCGCTTTTGTCTAAGTAAGCCTTTAATATCTAGACCGAGGGATAAGACCCTTCGATATCCAAACTACCTTCCTATCCTTGGTTCGATCCCGGCTTTGCCGGATTACTACTTGATACTTCCGCTTGGGTGTGCAACCTTTTCGGGTGCATCATTGACCCCCAAATCTTCCGTCTTTTGCTTTATGATCGTTAGGTCGATTGAGATGGGTCTTGATGTTTGTGGGTAACATCTCTGGAAACCCTCCGCGAGACATAACTCGTGCTCTTGTGTGAAAACAAGAGAATCAAAGGCTAATTGCATAGCTCAGTGCAATCGTGTATACCCGCGTTAGTGGTAGAGTTCTATATGGTCATGCTTTTTATGTGCTTCATTCTCATTATATTTTTGGATATTTTAGGAGCATTTCTTATATGTTTTACTTCTAAGGCGTGGTTTGTTCCAAGTTTGGGGATGGCGTGAGCTTGGCATTAACTTGGAACCTCGTTATACATGAGCCTTGGTAGTATCATCTTTTATCTTCTTTGGTTATGGTAATATCTCTCCACTCTTCTCTTTAAATTGATGTGCCTCTATATCTTTTTGTGAGTGTATGCTTAGAACATTGAGGACAATGTTAGTTTTAAGTTTGGGGATGCGGGGTACGACCATAACCAATGCATGACCATGAGTTTCAAAGACATTAGGGTTTAAATTAGCCAAAATTTGAAAATTTTTGTACAATTTGAGTAGATTTGCATGTGATTATAGTGATAGTTTTAAAAATGTTGGTGCATATGTATCGAGTTGATGGGTTTTGTGATTGCTAATGGTCTTTGCATGAAAGTCGAGTCTTTGAGTGTTTGTATTATACTATGGGAGGAACATCTTAATGAAGAAGAAACATCTCTAAGAGACCTAGAGTAGTCATTAGTGGAGACTTAACCCATGTGCGAGCTCAAAGCCTAAATTGTCCTTCAAGTGTACTCTTCTGCGCTAACTCCGAGTAGAATGAAGAGCTACTCAACCTCGTAACTATTAAAAGAGCTTATTTGATCTCGTGTGCTCAACTTCCTTAGCCACTAAGAGTGACATTATGATAGCGAATAAACCTTGCCCTTGTAGTCCATGAAACCCAATGAGATTGCCAACTATAGGAAGGCAGATACTCCATCACCATCCATCATCTTATATCCCGAGAATGAAGACATGAGAAGAAAGAATGAAGAATGTCAAAAGCAAGTATGAAATGAAAAGTTGATTGCAAGAATAGAGTTATGTGTGTTGTATTTTGTTTTGGTTGATTGTATTTGTGTTTTGAAAAAGAAGAAAAAAAAAAGAAAAAAAGAAAAGAAAGGAAAAAGTGATATGAAAAAAGAAAGAAAAAAATGAATGATGAATAAAGTGGTTTATGTGTATGTTTGAGCATGTGTTAGCTCTTCTGTGTGAGTGATGTGATTGTATATATGTGTGATTCTGTGTATGTTCATGAATAAGTATTCGAGCAAGAAACAAATGTGGAAGTGCTTGAGAAGTTCTATAATGAAGAAGTCGACATTCTCGGGAATCCACCATCATTATTCCATCATTTGTATCCGCTAACCTTTAGAAGGCATTCTTATAGGGTAGAATGGGTGAGAAGGGTGAGTGAGCTTCCCCACTCTATTTAGTGGCTAATTCCTTTCGAAGATCATTCGTTCCAAAATGTTGTCCTCACCCCTTTTTATGTGTTGAGTCCATGTTAGTGATCACACTCACACATATGAGCGAACCATTCTTGAGCGATTTCATATTTGGAGTGTATGTCCTTGAGGCCGAAGTCGAGGCGAAATGTACTAAACTAGGAATCAAGGTTTTGTCGCTTCGGAACATAGATGTTGCTCATTATGGTATGACACTTGCATTCTAGGATAAGATCATTAGTGAAGAGGCCTTTAGCTTTCACATGAACTCATTTACTTGATCCATTATGTGTTGCCATGCTTAAACCCTTTACTACATGAATCATGTTTATCTATGGTTTGGAATTTGGACCCTTGTGTATTTGAAACCACGATGTTTGTGGGTGTCATCTATGGAAACCCTCACGAGACGACACTCGTCCTCTAGGGGTAACTTAGAGGTTTAAAGGCTTGTTGCATACGCTAAATGCAACCGGGATGCCTCCGAAAGTGAGTTAGGCTTTTATTTTGTTTTATTTGCTCGAGGACTAGCAAAACTTAAGTTTGGCGATCTTGATGTGACACGAAAATGTCACATTTGGAGACCCTAACTAAGCCTAGTTAGTTCGTTTTGTGTATTATAAATAATATTTTATGGGTTTTTCATGTTAGGTACCTATTTTGGAGTTAAACATGTAAATCAGAATAAAGGGAACGAATTGTCACTATCATTTCATGTGTCGAAAACGAGAGAAAAAGACTTCAAGCAAATCAAATGACAAGAGGAGTTAATGACGAGTCCGACGGTGAAAACGGAATTCAATTCGGAGTTTGGACGGGGAAGATGTGAAAGATAGAAGCTAAGGTCTTTTCTTGAAGGCACCCCCCTTTTGAAGATGTAGAGACAAGGATGGAGTCACCTCTTGGTTTCTTAACCAAACCCAAAACCCAAAGAAGAATGACAAGGAAGAATTATATGAGCACCCTCTCTTTATGGAATAAGTCAACAAAGTCTAAATGAATTGACTAAGTCAAGGGACTCTAGGGTTTTAGTAGTTTAGGCTACTATTCATCATCTTCATCATTCAACAACCAAGGAGGCAAGAGAGAGAAAAAGAAGGGAGGCTAGAACTTAAGAGAGGTGTTCTTGAGATCTAGGGTTTGTGAAGGTTCAAGTGTTTGGAAGGTTGGTTATAAAGAGAAGAAAGGTAGAAGAGGGCCGGCCAGCACACAAGGGCCGGCCAAGGCTTTGGCCGGCGCGAAACAGAGAAGGGAACGCGGGACAGCAGCTTCTTCTTCACGAGAGCTGCAGCAGCAACCCTGCAGCACGGACCGGATCTGCAGCTCGGACGGCCAGCTGCTGCAACAGCAGCTCGGGCTGTGTTGCTCGTTCTCAAGCACGAACAGCAAGGACGCGTCCACGGGAAGCTTCAATGCTCCGGGACGCATCTGCAGGCGCGCACAAGGCGCGGGACAGCACCCTTTGGCCGGATCTAGGGATTTGGCCGGATTTTTCCACTTTCTTTGGTCGGACTTTTCATGGTGTTCCGACAACTTTCTTCGTCCAAAACCTCAGGGCTTTTGTTCCTCTCATCCTTGGCTAGCTTCCCATGTGGTTTGATTTGATTTTGGTTGAAGATTGCTAAAGAGAGAAAGCTAGGGTTTAGCTTTAATGGAGGTTGAGTTCTAAATGGAGAAGATGATGATGGTCGCTATGGGGAACCCAGAATTTGCTAAGGGGAGATCGGCTGCACCTTAAAGACTCATATTTTCCGACGATCTTAGCCTCGAACCACATCGAATAAAGGGGGATTCTCTGATCATTTTCTTTCCATTTCTTATTCAATCACCATGTTAGCTAACTTTAGTGTGTCGATTATATGAGATGAAATGTGATGAATTCGTGATTATGTTTAATATGATTTGATGTTTTGATTATAAATTAATGTTCATTTATTTCGATTATCGTTTTGATCGTATTTTCATGCGTCTAGTCAAGTACTTCGCATGGTTAATAGACAAAATGAAGTATTCGATATCGATCGTAGTCTAAGTCATAATTTCATGTGTCTTGTCATGCACTTCACATAGTTAGGCGACTAGACGACACTTTCGATGACTCGGGATTAACCGATTTAAACGTTTGTTTGACTAAGTATGATCTCCGGATATACGTAGTACTTAGAGACATCTACTTTAGGAGTCGAATATCGATTGTACCTTGACACATTAAATCGGACTACACATAGTCGTAGGTTTATCATTATGGATTCCCGAACTTTGACACCTCTCTCACTTGTTTGTTGCCCGAATCGAGTCTTACCGTCTCCCTACTCTTGTTCCTCCGACTCTTCTCTCGAATCTCTCTCGCCCTTTACTTTGATTGTTTAGTTTAGTTTTACTCGTTTTCTTCTTTTATTACTTATTCAATCTAAAACCCCCATTACTCCCATTTATCTTTGTTTCCTTTCCTATTTAGTTTAAGTTAGCTTTTAATATCTAGACCGAGGGATAAGACCCTTCGATATCCAAGCTACCTTCCTATCCTTGGATCGATCCCGGCTTTGCCGGATTACTACTTGATACCTCCGCTTGGGTGTGCAACCTTTTCGGGTGCATCACCCCTAAATCAATCGGACTTGATGATCTTCTTCATCAATTGTCCTAGCCGACATATTGCTCGCATTGCCATCTTGGTCGAAGACATCTCCTTCAACTCCTTCACATACCACTGCTGAATGCATCGGCCTCAAACTCGAGGTGGCCGAGTTGCTGAAGAAAGGTCATCTCATTGACTTGTTAACCGACAAGGGAAAGAACACATTAGCTCAAAGAGATGTGCCGGCTAGAGAACCAGAGGAACCTACACCCTCGAAAACATGCCTAGTCATAACAGGAGGATCAGAAGTGAGTGGAGTCAGTCACTCAACCGCCAAAAGAAGTGCTCGAGCTGCAGTCAACCCAATCGTCAACTCAACCACAGGGCCCTCCTATACTGAGCAAACTATTAGCTTCCTGGACAATGAAATTTCTACTCTCATTAACCCTCATCATGATGCCCTCGTTATTTCACTTACAATTGCTAATTGTTTAGTTAAACGTATACTTGTAGATAATGGGTCTTCGACTAACGTTTTGTTTCTACATGGCTTGAAAGGTATGGGTCTGGAGGAATCTAGCATTTGTCGTCGCTCAACCATCCTAATCGGCTTTAGTGGTGAACAGAAATACACACTTAGAGAGGTCACTTTACCAGTCTACGCAGGAGGAATCAATCTCAGCACGACGTTTCTAGTGTTGGACTGCCCTTCAGCCTACAATTTGATTCTCAGAAGACCATGGATCCATGGCAGGAGGGTTGTCCCTTCCACTTTCCACCAAGTAGACAGATTTCCAACCCCTTGGGGAGTGCGAGATTTCAGAGGGGAACAGAGCACCTCGAGGAATTTCTACAAAAACATTGTGAAGGGCCCGAAGTCTCCATCATAGCAATTACAGAACGAGAAGCCTCTTGACGACTCTGATCACCCGAGCATGGAAGAATTGGATGAAGTCCAGATACACCCTGACTTTCCAGACCAGAAAGTGCAGATTGGGTCAAGAGTCAATCCTATATTGCGTAACAAACGCATAGAATTCTTATCTCTTAACCATAATTCTTTTACTTGGTCGCATTCTGACATGACAGGTATCGATCCAGAGGTGATAGTTCATAAACTCCAAGTGGATCCTAACCACCCTCCAATGAGACAGAAACGAAGAAAGTTTGCTCTTGAGCGCAATAGGGAGATTAATGAAGAAATCCAGAAGTTAATTGACATTGGGTCAGTTCGAGAAGTCAGTTATCCAGACTGGTTGGCCAACGTGGTAGTAGTAAGAAAGAAGAATGGGAAGTGGAGAGTCTGCATAGACTTTACTGACCTCAACAAAGCATGCCCTAAGGACTCGTTTCCATTACCTCACATCGACATGTTAGTTGATGCCACTGCTGGACATGAGTTGCTGAGTTTTATGGACGCCTTTTCGGGATATAATCAGATATTGATGCACCTAGCCGACCAAGAAAAGACTGCATTTATCACTGATAGAGGCATATTCTGCTACAAGGTTATGCCCTTCGGGCTCAAGAACGCTGGAGCGACCTACCAGAGGTCAGTCAACAAGATGTTCTCCAGCATGTTAGGCGACACCATGGAGGTCTACATCGACGACATGTTGGTCAAGTCCTTGATCGTTGATCAACACCTCAAACACCTCCAGCAGGCTTTTGATGTCCTAAAAAGGTATAACATGAAACTCAACCCCACTAAATGTTCTTTCGGTGTGTCATCAAGAAAATTTCTAGGCTACATGGTTACCTAGAGAGGCATTGAAGCAAATCCTGACCAGATCCAGTCGGTCATCAATATCCCTTCTCCTTCCTATGTCAAGGACGTCCAAAAACTGGCTGGCCGAGTAGCTGCTCTAAGTCGCTTTATCTCACGATCGTCGGAGAAGTGCCATCACTTATTTTCCACCTTACGCAAGTCCAAAGAGTTCAACTGCACTCCAACTTGCGAAGAAGCACTTCAGGATTTGAAAAGGTATTTAACCACTCCACCTTTACTCTCGAAGCCTAAAGAAGGTGAAAATTTATATATGTATATATATATATATAGCGGTCTCCGAGACTGTTGTAAGTGCTGCGCTAATTCGAGAAGAAGAAGGTAAGCAATTTCCTGTTTATTACGTAGTAAACTTTGCTCGACGCCGAGACTCGCTATAGTCAGCTTGAAAAACTCGCATTGGCCTTAGTCATGGAAGCTAGGAAGTTGAGACCATACTTCCAGTGCCATTCAATAGTTGTTGTCACAACCTTTCCCTTGAAAAACATACTTCATAAACCAGAGTTGTCTGGGAGACTCACTAAATGGGCCGTAGAATTAAGTGAATATGATATAATCTATCGGCCTAGGACTGCCATCAAGTCCAAGGCATTAGTCGATTTTATCGTTGATTTTTCAGCTAACACTTTGCCACAGGCCGAGAATGAACTTTTGTGTCTTACAGATTGAAGCAAACAAAAGTGGATCTTGTCTGTAGACGGCTCGAGCAACATGAACGGGGTCGGTCCAGGCGTGGTCCTCCTCCACAAGGAGACCTGATCCAACATGCCATTAGATGCAGCTTCAAAGCGAGCAATAACGAAGCAGAGTACGAGGCCCTTATTGCTGGCCTAGCCCTTGCCAAAGACATGGGTATTCGACATCTTGAAATCAGGTCAGACTCCCAACTGGTAGTTAACCAGCTTCAAGGAACTTACCAAGCCCGAGACGCCAAAATGACAGCCTATCTGGCCCATGTAAAAGAAATGCAAGTCGAATTCGAAGAAACTTGTATAACCCAAGTTCCTCGACTTGGCAATGAGCACGCCGATGCACTGGCCAACTTAAGATCCTCCATCAAGACTAAAGCAGTTCAGACTATCCCTCTGGTTATCCTCGAGTGGCCAGCTGTATGGAAGTCTCCAACTTCCCAAGTGGCCAGTACAGATCTAGCTGATAATTGGACGACTCCAATATTTAACGAATGATGAGCTTCCAGAAGATAAAAATGAGGCGGGGAGACTTCGAGCCAAAGTTGCGCGGTTCACTATACTTGAAGGCCAGTTACTAAAAAGATCATACTCTGGTCCATACCTCAAATGCGTCACTCCTAACGAAGCCAGGTACGTACTAGCAAAATTACATGAAGGTGAGTGTGGTAATCATGCAGGTGGTCGCAGTCTGGCTAACTGAGCCCTCACGGCTGGTTATTACTGGCCAACCATGAGAACTGACGCTTCAAATTTCTCTAAACGGTGTGATAGTTGCCAACGATTCGCCCAATCCTCTCATTTGCCACCTGAATGCCTAAACACCATTTTATCACCTTGGCCCTTCATGAAGTGGGGGATGGATATTGTAGGCAAACTTCCAACAGCCCCAGGGCAACGAGTATACATGCTAGCCGTTACTGACTATTTTACCAAGTGGATCGAGGCCGAATCCTATCACCAAGTTCGAGATCGAGAGGTAAAAACATTTGTGTGGAAAAATATTATTTGCAAGTTCGGAGTCCCGAAAGAGATTGTCACAGACAACGGGTCTCAGTTCATCAGTTTTGATTTTCAAGACTTCTGTCAAAATTGGGGGATCAAACTCAGCTTCTCTACCCCGAGGTACCCCCAATCGAATGGCCAAACAGAAACTTTGAACAAGACTATCATAAAAATTTGAAGAAAAGGCTCAAAAAGGCTAAAGGAGCATGGGCAGACGAGCTACCTGGAGTCCTATGGTCATATCGAACCACTGCTCAAACTCCAACTGGCGAAACACCTTTCTCCCTTGCATACGGTTCAGATGCTGTTCTGCCAGCCGAAGTAGGACTTCCATCAACTAGATCCCAGTGAACTAGTGAAGAAGGGAACTGGGAATAACTCAACCATAACTTAGACATTATCGACGAGTTACGGGACTTGGCAGTAATCAGAAATGCAGCCTACCAACAGAAGGCAGCTCGCCACTACAACAAAAATATCAAGGCTCAAACCTTCAAAGTGGGTGACTGGGTACTTCGAAAAGTATTCCAGAACACTAAAGAAATTGGGGCTGGAAAATTAGCACCAACTTGGGAAGGACCCTACCTAATAACTAGAATAGTAGGGCAAGGTGCATACATACGACAAGCCAAAGATGGACTCAACATCAATAACAGCTGGAATGCAACACATCTTAAGCTGTATCATTTCTAAACTCTAAACTTTTTGTTTAAATTTTATCTCAAACACTTTACTGACTTAAACATCGGAGAGTCGGTGGCTACGCCACCGACTAACACTCTAGCTCGATTTTTTGCAGGATAGAGCATACAGCTGGAATGCAACACATCTTAAGCTGATAGAGCATACAACTGGAACGCAACACATCTTAAGTCGTATCACTTCTAAACTCTAAACTTTTTGTTTAAATTTTTTTCTCAAATTCCTTACTGACTTAGTCAAACAAACGCCTTAATCGATTGATCCCGAGTCGTCGAAAGTGTCGTCTAGTCGCCTAACTATGTGAAGTGCATGACAAGACACATGAAATTATGACTTAGACTACGATCTATATCGAATACTTCGTTTCGTCTATTAACTATGCGAAGTGCTTGACAAGACACATGAAAATACGATCAAAACGATAATCGAAATAAATGAACATCAATTTATAATCAAAACATCAAATCATATTAAACATAGTCACGAATTCATCACATTTCATCTCATATAATCGACAAACTAAAGTTACCTAAACATGGTGATTGAATAAGAAATTGAAAGGAAATGGTGAGAGAATCCCCCTTTTTCGATGTGGTTCGAGGCTAAGATCGTCGGAAAATATTAGTCTTTAAGGTGCATCCGATCTCCCCTTAGCAAAAATCAGGGTTCCCCATAGTAATCATAATCATCTTCTTAGTTTATAACCAACCACCATTAAAGCTTCACCAAGCTTTCTCCCTTTAGACATTTCCAACCCAAAATCAAATCAAACACAATGGAAAGCAAGACCATGGCATGGGAAGTAAAAACCCTATGGTTTTCGACCAAAATGATGGCCGGAAAGTTCTTGAAAAGTCCGGCCAAGATATGACAAAATCCGGCCAAAATCCATGAAGATCCGGCCAGATTCGCGCGTCCCGAGTGCATCCCGTATGCATCTGAGTTGCTGGTGCATCCCGAGTGGCCTATGTGCCGGCCAAAGAGAAATCCCGAGCAGCTGTCCCGTGCTTGAAGGTGATAACCCGAGCTGCTCAAGGAACTCCCGAGCTGCTGTCCGGCCGTTCCAAGCTGCTGCTGCTGTGCGTGTAATCCGAGCGGGAGCTGCTGTTCCGAGCTATCAATAGCCGTCCCGAGCGTGTCTTCTTGAAGTCCCGAGCTGGTATGCAGCCTCCTTGGTTGTCCCTCGATTTTTCCGGCCAAGCTTTGGCCGGCCTTAGTGTTGGCCGGCCTAGCTTGGCCGGTTCCTCCTCTTCTCTTTCTCTTTCTCTCTCTCTAGCTCTAGAAGCTTGTTGATGAAGAACCTCAAGAACCCTAGCCTTTTTTTCTCTCTCTTTAGCTAAGGAAGAAGATGATGAATAGTCCCCCCTTGATTTCTTTTTCTCACTTGTGTATACACAACCCTAGACTTAGTCAAACTTGACTAAGTTTTAGGCCATTTTCACTTGGACCAAAAAGGTGCCTATAGAATCTCTATTATTCTCTTCCTCTTTGGGCTCTTGGGTTGGGCTACTTTCTAAAGCAAGGGAGTGCCTTCATAGAATCCTTGTTTCAAGACCGAACCTCGACTTCTTTCCTTCACAACTTCTCCGTCCGAACTCCGAATCGACTTCCTTTTCACCATCGGACTCGTCATTGACTTAACTTGTTGTTTGACTTCTGATATTAACCAAAATAACCAAAATACCCCTGGTGCTCTTTTCTTCCCTTTTGCCGCATAAGATGAAAATGTGATAATTCGCTCTCTTTATTCCGAGTTACACGTCAAACCCCAAATAAACTACCTAGCAATAACAACACATAAATAATTAGAAATACAACTCGAAAAGAACTAACTAATCAAAGTTAAGTGACCTAAATGTGGCTTTTTCACGCCACATCAACAACCTAAGTCCAGAAAAACTATTTTTCTACACTTAGGCTGGGGGTTAAACGGTGCCTCAAATTCCCTCAAAGCCAAAGCTAGACTAGAGCTTCGATCTTACACTTCAAACGAAGAACACAAGACTTCTACGAGCACGATAATTACCCACTTGAATCGGCATAAAGGTCGCCTCGGGGCGAGAACGCTCAACCGAAGGGCCCGACTCGACCGAGGTATTTGAAGGTCCGACTGACCGAGATGGAGCAGATTGAAGCTTCCTTTTCTTCGCGCCCCTCGCGGAAAGTTCTTTTGCCGACGATGGAAGAATGCTCCGTGGAGGCATATCGTCAGCTAAACAAGTCAAACGGAGAAAGAGTAAGTGAAACATAATGCAACTATAACTCGTTAATTTATGCAAATGATGTACCTGTTGGAACGATAGAAAGAGGGCGAGTGATACGTTGGCGACAAAGGTTCGTCGGACAGAGAAGAGTCTTCCAATCTCTCCTCTCGACCTCTAACAAAGTGAAAGCCTCGAGTCTAGACTTAGCTTCCTCAAAAGTCAGACCGTGGTGGTTGCCCTTCTTTACACCTAAGCAGAAGATATTCAGGTGACAAAACTTCTTACTTTACAAAAATCAAACAAACAACACACGCATAACTCACTAGGGCGACGCCAGACAAGCGGAAAGTTCTGCTCAGCACTACAACCAAACATGTTGCAAACGTAGAAGTATCGACATTGCCAATTCCTTTCGTGTTTGGTCAAATTAAGGATGGGATGGACCATACCGCTGCGAATCTTTAGCTGATACCGACCACGATCTAGGTGATTTTCTTTCAAGTAATAATACGCGCAAACGTCGACCTCGTCTACATCTTGCTCCTCCTTTTCCGCTAAGACAGTTAGAGCCAACAACAACCTCCAAGTGTTCGGCATGAGCTGTGAAGGGGCTATCTTGTACCGAGACAGCACTCTGCAAACTAGGGAGGCACGGGATACTTAAGGCCCGAACGAAAGCAATGCTCATAGATGGTCGTCCAACTCGGGGGACTTCCCCAACTGGCAAGCTCATTAGGGCCAACCGCCCTAATGTCGACCTCGGATGGAATATCGTATTTATGTCGCAATCCACTCACATATTCTTCATCGAGTATCGAAAAAACAACGTCCCTCTATCATACTATCTGCCTCGACACCTTGCGAATCTGAGGCACCCTCGTCGTTATCATCAGTAAAACACACGTTTGGGTCCTCCATCCTACAAGTCATCGACGGAAAAGATTGAACAATTGTTTCCCACCTAATGTCTAGGCCTACAAACTTCTGTCTGGAACAAGTCCAACAAATATTTGCACATGTACTCCCATTTCACTCACGAGCGAGCCAACACTTAGTCCACCTAGACTACATTAGGTCTCTTTGGGGTAACTAAAGTCCCCTAAATTCGAAATGGCTTGGTATCCAATGCTAACGTAACACCTAAGGAATGAGCCAACACTTAGTCCAGCTAGATTATATTTGGTCTCTCTAGGGCAACAAAAGTTCCACTAAATGGATTGAGCCAACCCTTAGTCCAGCTAGACTATATTTGGTCTCTCTAGGATAACTAAAGTCCCGCTAGACTTGAAATGGCTAGGAATCTAATACTACCATAATGCCTAAGGAACGAGTCGACACTTAGTCCATCTAGACTACTTTAAGCAAATTCAAGGCCAATATTCCATAAATAGCAAAACATGGATTTCAACAAATATGTTAGTTCATAAAGATTCAAGCATCAAAATCTAGCTAAAAGCGTGCAAAGGAAAAAATATGGCAAGCATGGGAAGAACATATGAAAAACATGGGAAAAACAAGCAAAGAATATGAAGAACATGAAGAACAAAGGTAAAAACCAAAAACCTTACCTTAAATATCCAAAGCAAGCAAAATCCCTCCACAAGTTGCTCCAAATCCTCAGAAGTTGCTCCAAGTCCTCACAACATAAGTGAGGGAGTGAGGGGTCCTCACTCCTTTATATAGGGGTTGGACTACAAAAGGAGTGGATCATACCAACTCACATGTCACATCACCATGTAGTACTATTACACTCACAAAATTTACTTTGTCATAAATGTGTCATATAGTTGTTGAGAACCCCCACAAAAATCATTTGTTGTCTATTTAATTATATGTAACTTCTGCACATTTGTTTACACACATAATAGATGTACACATATACACTATATAAATGTTTACACACACTTATATGTAAATGTTTACACACACACAGATATATATATATATATACACACATATATATATATATATATATATGTATACACACATTTTTCAAAAAATAATTAATTTAAAATTTTGATTTAAAAAAAAAGAAAAAAGAAAAAATTAATACCGGCCTCCAGACAGCTTAAAGACAGTCTGGAGGAATGCCTCCAAGCTACCCACGGTAGTTCGGAGGAAAAACCTCCAAACTGCCGAAAGGCAGTCTGGAGGAATTCCTCCAAACTACCGAAAGGTAGCTTGGAGGGAATCTTCCCCCAAACTACCGTTAGGTAGTTTGGAGGAATTAATTACCCCAAAATACCACCAGGTAGTTTGGAGGGAATTCCCCCAAACTACCACCAGGTTGTTTGGAGGGAATTCCCCCAAACTAACTTATGGTAGTTTGGGGGAAATCTCCAAACCACCTTGTGCTAGTTTGGAGGAAACCTCCTCACCCACTAACTGTGGGCAATTTGGAGGTCCTCCCGAAATGCTTTTCGGTAGTTTGAACCAGATCTGTCCGACCAATTTTGCTACAAATTCGTGGTGGCAACCCGATGTTTTTTTAGATCCGCGAGTATTTGTGTATTTTTAAAACCACTATAAGATCGAAGACCAATTTCGACACTAAGTCGTATTTCACTCGAAGTGGTCAGACAATCAATATGTTTGACGAGTGAACATATTTCAGACACGTCATACAATTTTCAAGAATACCGGAGCTTCTCCGATAGAACGCTAAACACCGACACCTCCTCGGAAATACGAAATCTACTCTCTAAGTGAGCAAATCACTAACTTAGAGAGTGGGGGACAAACTGTAGTGGTCAAAAAACTTGTTGGGCCCACTTCGTCTAAAGATCGCCGAGACCGAGCCTACTTCGAATTTCCGTCACTTGGGCCCGACCCACTTGCCTACTAGTTGGACACTCTCCAACGTGGAATTCGGCCAACTAAAGGTCCAAACAGCTCTAAGCCCTTGTGAACGTCCATCTAGACGAACAATAACCAATTTAAAGTAACAATTCTCCAAGCACCCCTTGGTCGCCCTCAACCGAGCCTGCCGGTTACGGAGTCAACCTCAACTCCGGAGACCTCGCCACGTATTCATTTGACGAAGTCCCTCTAAAACCCCACGTCGCCTTAAGTACCGTTAGGCGATCTCAGACTATTAAGAGTCTAAAGTCGAGGCGGCGTAATCGTACGATCGAGTTACTCCAGGCGACAGATCGACGGCCAAGAACGAGTCTTCCTTAGGGTTTGAGGTCACCCTCGACCCTAATTATCTCGGATCTGACAGACTCCACGAGTCCATCAGTCGCCTATAAATAGAAGGAGACTCAGACTCCAAAGGCATCGAATACCGACTAGAAAACTACATAACACTCTTCTCTCTCTCATTTTTAGTATCTTCTGATCAGTGCTCTAGACGACGATTATCGACCTTCGAATTCCAGAAGACTTGAAGGGTAATCTTCTAGGGGATCACTCTAGACGGCGATATTATATCTTCAAGCTTCATCATTCTCGAAGTCCCTCTAAAGTCCTTGTTACATCCCACTTCTCCATTATCCAGAATCTCTGATCGAGACGACCTTCCGACCTGCTCCAGGAGATCAATCCGACCAACTATCCCGTAGAGTCGAAGCTCCGGCCACTGTACGACTCTAGCCACCCTCCGACGATACAACAGTGTGACACCCTCAGCATTCAATCGATTAATATTTATCTTTTATAGTTTGTTGACTTGACCGTCAGAGTGCCCTTGGCAAGACACCATCCCGGTGTCCCCAAGACTTCACGGTTTTACTCGTTTTTGTCTGTCTACAGGTCCAACCAGAACTTCGTCCGTCTCGAGGTCTAAAGCCCAAGTTGACGGTGGCCCACCAATCGACGATCTATCAATTGTGGGATTATCTACCATCCACATCCCTAAGAGACATTATATAGAACCCAAAGTTAGAGTCCCACCCTAACTAGGTTTCCCAAAAAGTCCTTTTGAATAAGATTAAGGAAAGAGTCGAAAATAGAAACTAGTTTATATTTTCTTATTTCCCTAAGATGTGGCCGTCCAAACCAAGCCCAACGGGGCAGATCTGGCCGGCCCCATTTGGGCAACCGGCCAGCCAAATCCGGCCCCAATCCGGGCCCAAAAACTTCACTTTTTGCTATCTTTGCCTTAACTTCTTTTAGGCCTATGAGACATGTTTATGGGACTCTCCCATGACTGTATGTCTCATCCCACTAGTCATATCATCCGATCAAATAGACATTCTTTTATGTAACCCGATGTAGGATCTTGTCGAAATTAGCCGCGAATTAGTTCATAATTCGACGATCGTACTTGGTTTCTAGCTAAACACTACGGCCCCTAAATCGTCCGGACTTGTTGATCTTTTTCATCAATTGTCCTATCCGACAAATTGCTCACGTTGCATCTTTGGTCGAAGGACATCTTCTTCAAATCGGCGTGCTCAAGCGCAAGATCTATATGAAAAAGTCAGGTCGGAATACGAATTTTACACCCCTTTGACCAGAAAGAGAGGGGAGATATTGGAAATTCTGGTAAAAAACAACAAAGTCAAACTGCCGAAGCCGAACCTTGACTGAAGGGATTTTCGACCCAAGGGATATAAGTGCATGGTGTGAATTTCACAAAGAATACGGGCACAAAACCGAGGATTGCAGACACCGCAAAAAAAAAATCACAAAAGATTTGGTAAGAAAGGGAGAATTGGAAAAATATGTTAGGCAAGAATACCATGCTCCAACGCCTGATTATGAAGTAAATAAGTCCTCTGCTAAAGAAGAAGCCGGGTCAGGGTTGGATACTAAAACCAACTTCACTACAGCAAAGAATAATTCGATGAAAGGGAAAGAACCCGAAGACGATTCGAAGCCTAAGACTGTGGAAACCATCAACAAAATTACTCTGGAAGACGATTCGAAGCCAATAGACTGTGTGGTCCGACGTCAAGAGGAAATACGAAAAACGTTCGTCGCAAAACGCGAACGAAGCTAGGGTACCACCCCCCATATACAGAAAGTCTGAGGCCGAGACTCCTTCAATTATCTTCACAAATTACTTTGGATAATTACCCCACACAACGATCCTTTAGTTATCATTGAAACAATAACAAACTGGAGTGTAAGTGGAATAATGGTTGATACTGACAGCTCGGCTGGCGTCATGAGCAGAGCTTGTTTCCAACAGTTCAGCGTAAGCCCAAATAATCTAAAACCATACCACGCATTCTTAGTGGTAATTGGTGAGAGCCAGTGCTGATGATGCATAAAAATGTGCAGACGTTAACTAACGTCTGAAGAGTCAAGATCAGACCTGAAGTCTACTGGGTCAACCCGGCTTAAGGCAGCAGGACCGTTGAGCCCCTGATGGTCCACCAAATATTCCCCTAGCTGGGAGGTCGGCCAGAAGAAACCAGCCCTGTAAAACGCCCTTGGCATGAACAGATCAGCCCTGGGGTCTTCAGAGGAGTAAGGGGGGTCCACAAAGATCCGGCCAATGTCTTACACCAAGAACTGGGAAGGCAGCAGTGCTCGGAGATCTATCGACTTAATCCCGAAACTTCCAGAAGGATCTCAGTCGGCTACACATCTCGAAGTGTTTAAGCCCGCTTGGACTCCAAGTAACTGAAGGAGGAAACTTCTCCTCTAGGATCTATCACATCGGCAAGATATTTCTACTTATCAAAGATCCGAGATAGACTCTAAGAGAAACCCTGGATACTCAAGAGAGGAAACTTTCTCGTTGGTTTGACGGCAACCGCCTCACCATCGCCACTGATCATAATCGGCCTAACGTCGCCTATAGAAGGCCCCCACGTCGTCCTTCTCAAGACACGATCTCTTTACCCAAAAAAGATCACCCCAAACTCAGAGTTCCCATAACTCGCCCCCAAAAGGATCAATCGATATTCATTCTTTTACTACAAAGAACACCCTGACTGGCTTTAGCGCCGGAGCGGTTTCGAACCCTTTGCAGGTTTTCCCCCCTTGGGAGTATACGAACAGGAACATGAGCAAGGGGCAAGGAGCAGGAGCAAGGAGCAAGGAGCAGGGAGCAATGAGCAGGAAAAGGACCAGAGCAGGAAGAGGAACAGGAAGCAGAGCCGGAAGCAGGAATCCTAGGCTGAACAACACCCTGGTTAACCGAACCATCACACATAACGGAGGCTGTCATGCATCAACTCCGTATTTCATGCTGACTTAACGGAAAGCCATTTTTTGACATCAGCATTTGGCGCTAGAAGGAGAGAATCTCCAGCAAAATCATCACTTCGGTAACCCGAACCCTGTTTAACCGTTTTTTAGATGAACTTTTTTTTTGAAGTCCATCAGGAAGTCATGACGTCAGAACACGACCCGTCACCAACCCCGAGGGAAAATTACTTTCCCCAGAAAATCAAGAACCAAAGGTTGAAGAACCGAGAAAAGGTGAGTACCAGGAGGGAGAAGAAAGGACAGCGGACCTGACGTACCAGTGCAGATTGGGGAAAAGGCCAGTGAGGTAACTTACATTGGAAACACCTTGAACGAAGTCGAGAAGGACGAATTGGAGTCCTTTCTAAAGGCACATCATCATATTTTCGCTTTCGGTACCGATGAAGTACCCGGAATAGATAAACTCAACGTGACGGGGGGAAGTTGGCCCGTCAAACAGAAAAAAAGAACTTCGCACCTGCGAAACAGGCTGATATAGCCAGGCAGGTGGAGAACCTCTTGGCATCAGGGTCATAAGAGAAACACGATATCCAACATGGCTGGCCAACGTGGTGCTGGTGAAAAAGAAGAATGACACATACTGAATGTGCGTAGATTTCACCGACCTCAACAAAGCCTGCTCGAAGGACAGTTTCCCGTTACCATCTATAGACCAGCTGGTGGATTCCACCGCCGACCACGAACTACTCAGCTTGATGGACGCTTTTGCAGGATACCATCAGATTGCTATGCACTGGACAGATCAGGAGCACACTTCCTTCCTAACTGACCGGGGGCTATATTGCTATTAACAGATGCCCTTCGGTCTCAAAAACGCCGAAGCTACATATCAACGTCTTGTCAACGCGATTTTCGGAGACCAGCTTGGAAAAATGGTCGAATGTTAGTAGATGACATGATCGTGAAAAGTAGAGTTCGGAAAGACCTGATACCCAGTCTGAAAAACGCCGTCGACAGACTTCAAGCGTACAACATAAAGCTCAACCCCGAGAAATGTGCATTCGGAGTAACTTCGGGACAGGTCTTAGAATTCATGGTAAGCCACCGAAGGATAGAAGCTAACCTGGCTAAAATCACAGCGCTGAGAGACATGCCCAGCCCGAAAAGTCGAAACAATGTCCAACGATTGACGGGAAGGTTGCCGTCTCTCTCTAGGTTCCTCAGCAAAATGGGAGATAAGGCCCTACCTTTCTTCAAGACGCTCCGCAAGATACCAGATTTCACGTGGACGAACGAAGCGGAAGAGGCATTCAAAGCACTGAAGACACATCTGATCGGGCTACCGTTGTTAGTCAGACCTAGTCCTGGGGACGAGCTAACCGTCTACCTCGCAACTTCGGGAGACACAAACTCAGCGGTGGTAATCAAAACAATAGAAGGAATAATGCATCCGATATATTTCGTTAGCAAAGTATTGGGTGGAGAAAAGCTGAATTACCCGCCTGTGGAAAAATTGGCATTCGCGCTTATCCTAATAGCCAGAAAGCTCCACCCCTACTTCCAGGCTCACGCAATAATAGTACAAACGGATCAACCGCTCAGGACATACTCCAGAAAATGGATCTTTCAGGAAGGTTAACCAAGTGGGCAGTAGAATTAAGCGAATTCGATATTGGATATGAGCCTCGGACCGCGATAAAAGGGCAAGCATTAGCCGATTTTGTAACAGAATGCTCTATCACTACAGCCAGCATCGGACCAGAGCGGGTCTGGACTCTTTTCGTAGATGGAGCCTCTAGAGAAGCAATTAAAGGAACAGGAGCAGTGCTGATTAGCCCAGAAGAGGAGAAGACCTTCCAGACCACCACGTTCAGGTTTGCCATAACTAATAATGAAGCCGAATACGAATCCCTACTGGCAGGCTTAAAGTTGACTATGAAAGCCAGAGCCGCGAATGTCAGAATATACAGTGACTCCCAGTTAGTCGTAAATCACGTCAACGGAGAACAAACACATCTTGGGAACACGCTAGGGAATAATGATCAGCAATGCCCACAACTCGAGATCAATTAGCCGCTGGGATATCAGCGGAATTCAAGGAGACGTGACAGTCTCACCACTAGCAAGACATCCCGCGTCCACGCATTGCCGTGTACAACAACCCAAAATATTAGCGCCGAAAATAGGCAGTCAGAAGATCAAATACGTAACATCAATGAATCACGCATGAAAGGGAAATTAATTACTTGGGTAGAAGTTGTAGCGTGTCTCGAAAAGACGAGGCAAGCGTTAAACCGTCTAAGGCAAACGCAACTCAGGTCAGTTCTGGAAAATACGGCTATAGGGGAAGAAAGTTTCAACACCAGCAGCTCCCACCAGCTCAATACAGATTAGCTCAGGAATGCGCAGCTTTGGAAAATTAGAAGCAAGACCAAGCTTCACGAAACAGCTCTGGACCAGGTAAAATCCTCGACTTCAGGATCTTCAAATGATTAAAACACACGAGTTACTTCTACTGCTCAGTCTCATTACTTTCGACTAAGGAGTGCCGGGACTCATGATGATGCATAAAAATTTTCAGACGTTGACTAACGTCTGAAGAGTCAAGATCAGACATGAAGTCTACTGGGTCAACCCGGCTTAAGGCAGCAGGACCGCAGAGCCCCTGATGGTCCACCAAATATTCCCCTAACTAGGAGGTCGGCCAGAAGAAACTAGCCCTGTAGAACGCTCTTGGCATGAACAGATCAGCCCTGGGGTCTTCAGTGGAGTAAGGGGGGGTCCACACAGATCCAACCAATGTCTTACGCCCAGAACTGGGAAGGCAGCAGCGCTCGGCGATCTATCGACTTAATCCAAAATCTTCCAGAAGGATCTCAGTCGGCTACACATCTCGAAGTCTTTAAGCCCTCTTGGACTCCAAGTAACTGAAGGAAGAAACTTCTCCTCTAGGATCTATCACATCGGCAAGATATCTACGACGGATCCTTAAACTTAGGAACTTCCACTTATCAAAGATCCGAGATAGACTCTAAGAGAAACCCTGGATACTCAAGAGAGGAAACTTTCTCGTTGGTTTGACCGCAACCGCCTTACCACCGCCACTAATCATAGTCGGCCTAACGTTGCCTATAAAAGGCCCCCACATCGTCCTTCTCAGGACACGATCTCTTTACCCAAAAAGATCACCCAAAACTCAGAGTTACCATAACTCGCCCCAAAAAGGATCAATCCATATTCATTCTTTTACTGCAAAGAGCACCCTGACTGGCTTGAGCGTCGGAGCGGTTTTCGAACCCTTTGCAGGTTTCCCCCCTTGGTAGCAGACGAACAAGAACAGGAGCAAGGAGCAAGGAGCAGGAGCAAGGAGCAGGGAGCTAGGAGCAGGAAAAAAGAAGCAGAGCAGGAAGAGGAGCAGGAAGCTGAGCCGGAAGCAGGAATCCTAAGCTGAACAATACCCTGGTTAACGGAACCATCAGACATAACGAAGGCTGTCATGCATCAACTCCCTATTTCATGTTGATCTAATGGAAAACCATGTTTTGACATCAGCAAGTGCGACTCTTGAAAGAAACTATAAAAACAGTTAAGTACGCAAAAAAATCGAACTTCACATGTAACTCTGGTTCAAGTATTTTCTAAACCTTAAAGATTTAATTATTCACCACCAATCATGCATCATCATAATTACGTGTGAATCTCTCACATATGAAAACCCAATGAGAGGCTTTTATGTTCAGCTACTCCTCAGTTGACTGAGGTCAATAAGTCAAAAGAAGACTAAAGGCCCAACGGGTCAACCCGTATCGAGTCAACAGGGAGGTCGAATCCGAAAGAGGTCTGTCACTCAAGCCCAGAACTGGGGGGTGTTAGTACGAGCATCTTAGGCGTTTACGCCATGCCTTGGCTCTGATGATGCATAAAAATGTCCAGACGTTGACTAACGTCTGAAGAGTTAAGATCAGACCCGAAGTCTACTGGGTCAACCCGGCTTAAGGCAGCAGGATACTGAGCCCCTGATAGTCCACCAAACATTCCCCTAACTGGGAGGTCGGACAGAAAAAACCAGCCCTGCAAACGCCCTTGGCATGAACAGATCAGCCCTAGGGTCTTTAGAGGAGTAAGGGGGGTCCACACAGATCCAGCCAATGTCTTACGCGCAGAACTAGGAAGGCAGCAACGCTCGGAGATCTACCGACTTAATCCCGAATCTTCCAGAAGGATCTCAGACGGCTACAGATCTCGAAGTGTTTAAGCCCGCTTGGACTCTAAGTAACTGAAGGAGGAAATTTCTCCTCTAGGATCTATCACATCGGCAAGATATCTACGAAGGATCCTTAAACTTAGGAACTTCCATTATCAAAGATCCGAGATAGACTCTTAGAAAACCCAAGATACTCAAGAGAGGAAACTTTCTCGTTGGTTTGACGACAACCGCCTCACCACCGCCGCTGATCATAGTCGGCCTAAGGTCACCTATAAAAAGCCCCCACATCGTCCTTCTCAGGACACGATCTCTTGACCCAAAAAGATCACCCAAAACTCAGATTTCCCATAACTTGCCCCCAAAAGGATCAATCAATATTCATTCTCTTGCTGCAAAGAGCACCCTGACTGGCTTGAGCGTCGGAGCGGTTTTCGAACTCTTTACAGGTTTTCCCCCCTTGGGAGCAAACGAATATGAACAGGAGCAGGGAGCAAGGAGCAGGGAGCAAGGAGCAGGAGCCAGGAGCAAGGAGCAGGAAAAAAGGAGCAGGAAGCAGAGCCGGAAGCAGGAATCCTTAACTGAACAACACCCTGGTTAACGGAACCAACGCACATAACGGAGGCTGTCATGCATCAACTCCCTATTTCATGTTGATTTAACGGGAGTCATTTTTTGACATCAGCATTTGGGGCTAGAAGAAGGGGATCTCCAGCAAAATCATCACTTCGGTAACCCGAACCCTACTCAAAACCTTGCAGACTAACTATTTCTCTGAGCCCCTTTTAGGCAAACATGTCTTCGGAGGAGCACACCCCCCACGGGTCGCCACACTGACTCCGCAGCACAGACGAGCTCATGACCGAGCTAGCCCAGGTCAAAGCTGACTACCTCCGGAGAGATGAGGAGGAGAGACAACTGGAGGAGAAGCTTCGTAAGGCAGAAACGGCTGGAAACGCTGAATACCGGAAAAAATAAAGGAAGTAATAAGAAAATACGCACGAAGACTCTTCTCACTAGGCAACGCCCTCTCTTCCGGAGATCTGACGTTACAGCCGGGAGATCAGATGCGCTTGGAGAGCATCCTAGAAGGGTACTGAGCATTAGAGCCCAACCAGCCATACATTCCTAAAAAGAAGGGAATTGGCGAAGGATGCATGGACGACCCAACCGTTTGCGAAATACTCATACATCAGATAGGAGAACTGACGCGAGAAAGGGAGAAAGAAAAGCTGCGAGGACAAGCAGTTATCCATCAACCTACCCTCTGTCAAGAAATATTGGAGTCTGAGAAGCCAAAAAACTTCAAATGTTCATCACTGGATCACTACCAGGGTCTGGAGGATCCAGTAGTGTTTGTCAACAATTACACCTGAGTAATGAACCTGTATACGACCAATCAGAACGTATCGTGTGTAGTCTTCGCTACAATCCTGAAAGGCCCAGCCCTAGCATGGTATCAAGCGCTGGCCCCACGTTCGATCAAGTCGTTCGGACAACTCGCCCGGGTCTTTTGCGACGCCTTTCGAGGAAGCACTGCAATCAAGAGAAAGTCGCTTTCGCAGCTCTGCTGAGAGGTCTCCGACAAGACGACGTCATCAGGGACATCTCTGGAAAACAACTAGACACCTTGGCTGAGTTAATAGAGAGGGTGCAACATCTCATCCGGAAAGAAGAAAACTACCAGCGGATGAAGGAGGTGGCAAACATCCCATATGAAAGCGAGTCGATCCGGAAGCGAGAAGAAGCCAGGCCTCACAAGGAGCGAGAGCAAAATAGAAGACCCAGATCTGATTTCGCCACCTACACTCCATTGGTCAAAGGCAGGGAGGAGGTTCTACAAATACTCGTGGCAAAGGGAAAAGCAGAGCTTCCCAGACCTAACGACGACAAAGACGAGTTCGGACTCAAAGACATGACCGCATGGTGTGCCTTCCACCGAGGTTACGGTCAAAAAACCGACAACTGTCGACACCTGAAGAATCTCATCGAAGAAATGGTGAGGAAAGGCTAACTGGGTAAATACATCCGGAAGGAGCAGCGATCCTCCGAATATAAGAATAAGGGGCCAACAAATAGAACTGGAATTGGTTTCGGGCTAAATTCTGTCGAACGAAGCCCGACCTTCAAAAAGGCCACTAAAGGTTCAGATGAGCCCTCTAGAGTCATGGGAAATATCAATACTATCTCAAGAGGACCAACTTTCGGCGGAGTCACGAAAGGAGAACTACGGAGATATGTAAACGAGGCGAAAGATCAGCCAGTCTTGTTAATAAAACCTAGCGTGGAGACACCGCCCATCGTCCTCACTGACGACGACTTAATAGGAGTAATAACCCCACACTCAGACCCGTTGGTGATAACAGCGGTAGTAGCCAATTAGAGGGTAGGACGCATCCTAGTCAGCACAGGAAGTTCGATAGAAGTCATGAGCCGAACGTGCTTTCAAAAACTCGGGGTAAGTCCACATTATCTTAAATCACATCAGTCTTACTTGACAGGGTTCGGCGATAATCAGGTCGAAACCGACGGGACAACTTACTACCCGTGCTGATAGGAGAAGGAGAAACGAAGAAAGCAATAATGCTGAACTTCGCCATAGTCGATCAGATGCATTCCTACAATATTATACTAGGCAGGAACTTCCCCAGAGAATCAGGGGTAATAATCTCCATGAACCACCTCATGATGAAATTCCCAATCCCGGGAACAGATCTCATAGGAACGGCCAGAGGGAAACAAGAAGTAGCTAGGGAATGCTACTTAATCTCTGCTCAGGGCTGCGAAGAGGAAACCACCAACCCGGCCACCGTCGGAGGAGATAAGGTCTTCTATGGGGACCCCACAGCACACATGCAAGACTGAAAACTGATGACCACGTAGGTTAACATCAATCCTTTTTCCTTTTATTATTACAGAATAAAAGCCGTTAGGCAAAAGAAGTAGTGCTACATATTTTACTAAAAATGTTTTACCAACAAAGGCGGTACTACAAAGGAGGAGTTCTAGTTAAACTCATCTCGCTCTAGCCGAGCAGGTAGCCCTGGTAGCGAAAGCAACGATTAGGGGACCCAAAGGCAGCCTTGGTAGCATAAGCAACGACCAAGGGCCCTAATCTAAAAACAGCCCTGACGGCGAAAGCCACGACCAGGGACATGATAGCTCTAATAGCCACGACGACGACCAGAGGCCCTAAGGAGCAGTCCTAGTTAAACAGAAACTTCATTCGAGTAAAACGGACCCCTCACCAAGGTCCCAAGGAGGAGTCCTAGTTAAAACTGACCGTGCTCAAGCCGGCAAAATTAGGTAGCTCATGTAGCTAAGGCAACGACCAGAGGACCTTGCAAGGGGCAGTCCTAGTTAAACAGAAGACTTTACTCGAGTGAAACGCGATCCCCATTGAGGGTCGTAAAGAGAAATCCTAGTTAAACAGAAGACTTTACTCGAGTGAAACGCGATCCCCATTGAGGGTCGTAAGGAGAAGTCCTAGTTAACCTATAACCCTGGCAACGTTGACCGGAGGTATAAGGAGAAGTCCTTGCAAAGCTAGTCATGCAAAAGCAGACAAAAAGAGCATTGGTAACCCAAGCTACGACTAGGGGTACGGGAGGAGTCCCGGCGAAAACTAGTTGGGCTCAAGCCAACGAAACCAGCTCTGGTAGCCCAAGCTACGACCAGAGGTTCAAGGAGAAGCCCTAGCAAAACTAATCGAGCCCAAGCCGACGAAACCAGCTCTGGTAGCCCAAGCTACGACTAGAGGTTTAAGGTGAATTCCTAGCGAAACTAGTCGAGCTCAAGCCGACGAAACCAGCTCTAGTAGCCCATGCTATGAGCAGAGGTTTAAGGAGAAGTCCTAGCCAAACTAGTTGTGCTCGAGCCAACGAAACCAGCCCTGGTAGCGAAAGCAACGGCCAGGGGTCCAAGGAGAAATCTTAGCTAAATTGATTGAGGCCAGACTAATAGAAGACAACCCTGGGAGCGATAGCCATGATCGGGGGCACAACTAGACTCGAAAATCACTATGATTCTCGGAGTTATGCTAATTTGGGCTTTATTTTGCAGGAGGAAATAGATTAGAGCATGATAGATTAAATATGACTTTCTCTAGTTTTTGCAGGGGCGATCATTTAGAGCATGCGTAGTAAGATTATGAATGCTTTAGTAAGACGAGGGCTTTCAACAAGTAACTATTCCATGTTTGAGAATGCGCAGGTCAAAACAGAATCAAAAAGAGGCATCAAGAAACACCCATCATCAACTATTTACATGTTAGACGAAGAAGAATAAACGGGAGAAGAAGTAGACAGGGAGATTACATCAGAAGGAATTAGTTCTCTAGTGGTTCGTATAATCACTACCACGAGACTACCGTCTAATAAGCGAACCAGGTACCCCATCACTTCAAAGGTCACCCGTCGGCCGTCGTCCAGCACTCCTCTGTGGGAGAGTTGTAGGGGACAAAAGGGCTCTCCGAATAGAATCGCCTCTAGATTCTCAAAGACCGACAAGCCGATGAATCGGAAAACCCTGATCGGACCTTCGCCTTCGATGTCAATATGATAGCGACGGACGTAAATTCCGGGAGCAAGGAGCGTCAGGCGAAGACTAACTCTAAGGTTGTCACGAGGAAGGAACCCTTGGATAGACAAACTGGCCATGAAAGAACCGATGAAATTATCCGCCAATCCGAGCCATATTTATAGGCCTGGGTCATGGGAAGACGGAACGAGCAGACGGTTCAACAAAAAAATAGTGGCAAAACAGTAAGTATGGGAGGTGAATCATCGCTCCCCACGAAAAGGTGGTCATTACTCGGAGGATAACGAACGATAAGGGGAGAGCCATAACAGATAGATTCATTACTCAGCTAAGTCTATTACAGAAGAAATTGCAGAAAAAGACGCCAAAGCAACAACGATCATTCGGGTCTATACAGAAGAAATTGCAAAAGAGATAAAAAATTCACAAAAAAAAGAGACAGGGCAAGGAAAAAACCAAAGAACGCGAAAGACTAGAAGAGTAGTCCCGCAATTCTGCTGGAGAAAAATGGAGAAATTACCGAGATCCACCTTCCATAAAATGGCCAAGACAAGAAGACAACCAAGGGAAAAAATAACCCCCTCGCCGTCGTCACCTGGCCCTGAGCTCCCCATTTGGAGGCAGCACTGGCATCTCAACAACCTTGAGGAATCCTCCAAAATAGCTCATGGGATTACCACGGCCATTATGGAGAAGTCCACCCTTTACCACAATCATTATGAAGAAACATATTTCAAGCAGACAACCGATGTGAACTCGAACAAAGGTGTCATCTCGGATCTCCGACGAAAACAGAAGACAAAGAGCAAAATTGAAAAACATTTGCAAAGGGAGGATTTTCTTTCCTCTAACTCTCGATGATGAGGAGTTGAAGAACCAAAGTATGCTATTTATACTAAATGAAGAATCGCCAAAAGACTCCTTGAAAACGGACAAATAATTATTAAAGACGAAGACCAAAACACATCTTGGGAACACGCTAGGGAATAATGGTCAGCAATACCCAAAGCTCGAGATCAATTAGCAGATGGGATATCAGCGGATTTCAAGGAGACGTGATAGTCTCACCACTAGCTTGACACCAACGGATTTCAGAAGATCAAATACGTGACGTCAGAGAATCACACATGGAAAAGAAATTAATTACTCGAGCAGAAGTTGTAGCGTGTCTCGAAAAGACGAGCCACGCGTCAAACCGTCTAAGGTAAACGCAACTCAGGTCAGTTCTGGAAAATACGACTATAGGGGACGAAAGCTTCAACACCTGGAGCTCCCACCAGCTCTGTAGAGATTAGCTCAGAAATGCGAAGCTCTGGAAAATTAGAAGAAAGACCAAGCTTCACGAAACAGCTCTGGTCCAGGTAAAATCCTCGACTTTAGGATCTTCAAATGATTAAAACACACGAGTTACTTCTACTCCTCGGTCTCATTACTTTCGACTAAGGAGTGGCGGGACTCATGATGATGCATAAAAATGTCCAGACGTTGACTAACGTCTGAAGAGTCAAGATCAGACCTGAAGTCTACTGGGTCAACCCGGCTTAAGGCAGTAGGACCGCTGAGCCCTTGATGATCCACCAAAAATTCCCCTAGCTGGGAGGTCGGCCGGAAGAAACCAGCCCGGCGAATGCCCTTGGCCTGAACAGATCAGCCCTGGGGTCTTGATGCACTCGAAAAGGTTGCACACCCAAGCGGAGGTATCAAGTAGTAATCCGGCAAAGCCGGGATCGATCCAAGGATAGGAAGGTAGTTTGGATAACGAAGGGTCTTATCCCTCGGTCTAGATATTAAAATCTAACTTAGACTAAGACGAAAAGGAAAAAGGATAAATGGGGTTTTTAATCTATAAAGCAACAAAAGAAGAAAGCAAGTAAAACTAAACTCAACAATCAATGTAAACGGGCGAGAGAGATTCGAGAGAAGAGTCGGAGGAACAAGAGTCGAGACGGGTAAAAATCGATTCGGGCAAAAGTTGATTGAGACGGATACTTCGATCCACAAGATCGATAATGACAAATACTAAGTATCTATCGCATGAAAATGTAATTAACTTCACCCACATTGACAATCCTGAGCATCATGTGTCTAACTAAGCATAATCGATCAAACGTCACTAAGCATCGACTATCAAACTCACACATACTATCTAATGAATTGAAAATGAACAAGTATGACACTAATAAGTATAATACGTCAAACTAAGTATAATCGATCAAAGGTTAGTAAGTATCGATTATCAAACTAAGTACGCATTATTAAACTTTGTGTCAATAGACGATTAAGATCAAGGCTTCTAGTTTATAAAACTAGACGAAGTCAATTAAACTCACATGTAAATAAATAATAAGTCATTCATCACATTCAAATCATGCTTCAAGAGTATCCGAATACAAGAGTAATGTGTCGATGTCCGGGAATCCATGATGATAAATATATAACTATGTATGGTCCGATCTAATGTTCCAAAGTATAATCGATGTTCGACTCCTAAGGTGATGTCTATAAGCACTACGTATATCCGGAGATCATACTTAGTCAAACAAACTGAAGGAGTTGAAGGAGATGTCCTTCGACCAAGATGGCAATGCGAGCAATATGTCGACTAGGACAATTGATGAAGAAGATCATCAAGTCCGATTGATTTAGGGGTCGTAGCGTTTAGCTAGAAACCAACTACGATCGTCGAATTACGAAGTAATTCGCGGCTAACTTCAATCGGATCCTACATCGGGTTACACATAAGAATGGGTATTTAATCGGATGATATGACTAGTGGGAGTGTGATATAACATTGGGAATGTCCCATAAACATATCTCACAGGCCTAAATAGAATTTGGGCAAAAGATAGCAAAAAGGCCCGAAATAAGGGTTTTGGGCCTAGGCCGATTCGGGCACTTTTAGGGCTCGGATTGGGCTGATTTTTGGAGGGACGTTTCCTTATGTTATGAACATTAAATCTGACAATTTTGGCTGGGTTTGGACGTCATCTCCTTAGGGAATTGAGAAAATATCAACTAGTTGCTATTTTCGACTATTTCCCTAAATCTTATTCTAAAGGGTGTTTTAGGAAACCTAAAAGGAGGTGGATTCTTATTAGGGTTCTATATAAACACTCTTAGGGCAGAGAATAAGGTGTGGAATTTCTCTATAAGCTTTCTTACTCTACCACATCAAGTAGAGAGGAGAAAGTGAGCTAATTCCCAAGCTATCTCTAAGTCAAGCAAGAAGAAGGTCTTCTTAATATCAAACCACCATTGGAGTGCTAGCGAGCTTTCAAGGAGGGAGATTAAATACACTATTCGGTGTCCCAAGTAGAGGAGCTACGTTTGAAGCTCTTGGTCTTCTTTATTCAATTCAACTAGTTCGAGGGAAAAGCGATTAAGGTAATCTATTATCTCCATTAGTCTAATTACTAGTTTTGCATGATGATCTTGGGGATACTAGTGTTAGACATTAGATGTCGTTATCCGCTATAAACACTAGTATAAGGGTATAAATCCCTACACAAACGTCATAATCGGTTAATCCCGAGTCAACGAAAGTGTTGTCTAGTCGCCTAACTATGTGAAGTGCATGACAAGACACATGAAATTATGACTTAGACTACAATCGATATCGAATACTTCGTTTCGTCTATTAACTATGCGAAGTGCTTGACAAGACACATGAAAATACGATCAAAACGAGAATCGAAATAAATGAACATCAATTTATAATCGAAACATCAAATCATATTAAACATAATCACGAATTCATCACATTTCATCTCATATAATCGACTCACTAAAGTTAGCTAAACATGGTGATTAAATAAGAAATGGAAAGAAGATGATGAGAGAATCCCCCTTTTTCGATGTGGTTCGAGGCTAAGATCGTTGGAAAATATGAGTCTTTAAGGTGCAACCGATCTCCCCTTAGCAAATTATGGGTTCCCCATAGCGACCATCATCATCTTCTCCATTTAGAACTCAATCTCCATTAAAGCCAAACCCTAGTTTTCTCTCTCTAGCAATCTTCAACAAAAATCAAATCAAACCACATGGGAAGCTAGCCAAGGATGAAGGGAATGAAAGCCCCATGGTTTCAGATCAAGAAGGTTGTCAGAACACCATAAAAATTCCGGCCAAAGAGTTGATGAAATCCGGCCAAATCCATGGAAGTCCGACCAAGAAGCCACTGCCCGAGCCGGTTGCTTGCTGTCCCGTGCATATCCGAGCTAGGTGCGGTCTTCCCGTGCTTGTCCCAGTCGAAGAAGCTCCCATCCCGTGCATAGCAGCTCCATCCCGAGCTATGAAGCATCAAGTCCGGCCAGATGCAGCAGCTACCCGTGCTCGTGCTGCTGGTCTGCTGTTCCGGCCTGGTGCTGAAGCACTCGTGTTGCTCCCGAGCTGCTGCTCGTGTTGCAGCCCGAGCAGCAGCTCGGCCGGCCAAAGCTAGGTCGGCCTAGTGTGCTGGCCGGCCTATGCTTTGGCCGGATCCTCCTCCTTTCTTCTCTCTTTCTAGCTCTCAACACAATCAAACCCTTCAAACTCAATAACCCTAAAACCCTAAGTTGTAGCCTCCTTTTCTCTCTCTCCTTTGGTACTTGGTTGATTCTACGATGAAGATGATGAATAGTAGCCTAAACTACTAAAACCCTAGAGTCCCTTGACTTAGTCAATTCATTTAGACTTTGTTGACTCTAATCCATAAAGAGAGAGTGCTCATATAATTATTCCTTGTCATTCTTCTTTGGGCTTGTGTGGGCTTTGGGCTTGGTTAAGAAACCAAGAGGTGCCTCCATCCTTGTCTCTACATCTTCAAATTGTCACAAAGGACTAAAATACCCTCGAACTTCTTTCTTTCATAACTTCTCCGTCCGAACTCGGAATTGACTTCCGTTTTCACCGTCGGACTCGTCATTGCCTCCACTTGTAATTTAATTTGCTTGAAGTCATTTTCTCTCATTTTGGGCACATGAAATGATAGTGATAATTCGCTTCTTTTATTCCAAATCACACGCTTAGCTCCAAAATAAGTACCTAACATGAAAAAAGACATAAAATATTATTGATAACACTCGAAAAGGACTAATTAGTCTAAGTTAGGCTCTCCAAATGTGACATTTTCGTGTCACATCAGGTCTTCAGAGCAGTAAGGGGGGACCACACAAATCCGGCCGATGTCTTACACCTAGAACTGGGAAGGCACCAGCGCTCGGTGCGATCTACCGACTTAACCCCGAACCTTCAAGAAGGATCTCAGACGGCTACACATCTCGAAGTGTTTAAGCCCGCTTGGACTCCAAGTAATTGAAGGAGAAAATTTCTCCTCTAGGATCTATCACATTGACAAGATATCTACGAAGGATCCTTAAACTTAGGAACTTCCACTTATCAAAGATCCGAGATTGACTACAAGAGAAACCCTAGATACTCAAGAGAGGAACCTTTCTCGTTCGTTTGATGGCAACCGCCTCACCACCGCCACTGATCATATTCGGCCTAACGTCGCCTATAAAAGGCCCCCACATCGTCCTTCTCAGGACACGATCTCTTGACCCAAAAAGATCACCCAAAACTCAGAGTTCCCATAACTCGCCCCCAAAAGGATCAATCAATATTCATTCTTTTACTGCAAAGAGCGCCCTGACTGGCTTGAGCGTCGGAGCGTTTTTCGAACCCTTTGCATGTTTTCCCCCCTTGGGAGCAGACGAACAGGAACAAAAGCAGGGAGCAAGGAGCAGGAGCAGGAGCAAGGAGCAGGAAAAAAGAAGCAGAGCAGGAAGCAGAGTCGGAAGCAGGAATCCTCAGCTGAACAACACCGTGGTTAACGGAACCATCGCACATAACGGAGGCTGTCATGCATCAACTCCCTAGTTCATGCTTATTTAACGGAAAGCCATTTTTTGACATCAGCAGGCTCAAATACAACCAAGTCTGCACTTGGATATAAAAAAAACTAGGGGATTTGATACCTTTATCCCGAAATATCAGGGGGCGGAGTAGAAGTGTGCCTAATGTTTACCGACTAAATCCCAAATCCTATGGAAGATCACAGTCGGTGATGATCTTAATTATTTATTAAACTTGGGCTTCAAGAGTCACTCATGGAGTAAACTTCTCCTAAAAATTCTAAAAATTCAGAAACGCAATCTATCAAGTATCCCTGAATAAGGTAACTTCGAAATATCAAGCATACGAGATAATCCCAAAAAGAAATTCTAATATTTCACAGAGACAAAACAGTAATTTTCATATAGTATGGTGGAACACAACCGCTTCATCTCAGCCGCTTGTGTAACATCCCAAGATGTTAAGTTAGATGAGGGACCATTCTGAACTCAGGCCAAGTTAAACGCATGGACTAAATGTGCAATCAGGACAAAATAAGGGGGTATTTTGCAATCAAGACAAATACTGGGACTGTAGTGTAAAATCGGGTGTATTAAGGAGAAAATCAGAACCGAGTTCCTTCTTCTTCCAGCCGAGTCCATGAGTAGTGTTGGGATTTCGTGGATCAAGAGAAAAATCGATGAAAGAGAGGAAATTGGTAGAGATTCAAAGGAGAAAATCTTTTTTTTTTTGTTGAATTCAAACTTCAATGAGTTGATTCAAGCTAGGGTTTGTGAAATTTTGGTAAGTAACATCCTATTTCTCTCTCTAGACAGAATTTCAGTTGAGTTTGATTTTAATGGAGTCTTGTTACTTCGAATTTGTTGGAGATTGGGTGGAATAGATGAAATTATTAAGAAGCAACTCAATACCATCTAAATCAAGGTAATATTCATGTTTGATTAGCTTATTCTTAAATTCTAGGGTTTAAGGTTTATAAAATTTAGGGATTTTCATGATTCATGTAGTTCTAGGGTTTATATGGTTGAGAATTAAGCAATTTTGGTATAAAAGCAACTTTAGAGAGATTATGTGATATAGTTTATCAATCGAACGACGACTTGAGGGACTGAATACAGCCTACTGTCCAAGCCATTCGGGGATTGATATATTGCTCGTACGGACTTTCCTAAAAAGAAAAAGTCGTAGCTTAGGTTGTAAGCTTTCCGAAAAGGTATGGTGCAAGTTATTTAGATCTCGGACGAGAGAGTTACGACTGTTATAATATGCAGCGCGCTGTTAGGAAATAAAGATTTGCTGTTGTTTGTATTTTGCTATTTCGAGGACTGTACACTTTAAGTTTGACCAAGATACCAAGTAATGAAATGTTAGAAATTGAATTATCTTTCCATCTATATATGGTATGACCGGAACCGATCAGAGTTAAAGTGGGAATGAAGCTAAGACGTGATAGAGTCACTCGAGTTCTTCCGACGTTAATGCGAGTCCAGTCTTATTTGTATTTCTTTTTCTTATGGTTCTTTCGGAGTTATTTGTGTTATGTTAAGATTCTTCTCCAAGAATCTAAGGTTTATCTTTGTCTAGGGTGTTGGAAGGAAAGCCAAAATGAGTTGGGGGCGAGATGCTCGAAGCGAAGCGGATGAGGACGGAGTCCTGAATCGCAAGGTGAGGGATACCTCTTGTTTTCTTTTATATTATCGCCTAGATTCATGCCAGGAGTAGGAGATATGCATGCATCATTATGTTTAGATGGATAGACAATCATATTGCATGATTTATATGGTTGATTTCAATGAAGTCAAAATATTGATTATGCCTAGTTCAATATGGTTTACGATGAAGTGGTATTGTTGATTGTGATTATCGATGGGTTGTTTCGATGAGGTTTACTCGCAAAGGACTTTCAAATTGATAGTTTTAAATTGATTTGTTATAACCGATGTTTCGAAAACATAAAGATTTTATATGATGTCCGTGATTGATGAAGTGGACTGAGACGATTCATGAGGGTATTGCCAGTTGTAGTGCTCCACTCTCTGGCCAGGATTCTCGTTTAGGTTGGACTCTCGGGGCTCAGGGATTTGCTACCCTTGACCGCTCGATTGGACTGTAAGCCTGTTCGTTCTTACCATCGGGGCTCAGAGGCTGTACACCTCAGACCGCCCGGCTCGTATGGTGATTGGGATCCCTATGCACGTTATGATATGACTCTTTGTTGTGTGTCACTTCTGTGTGTGATAAGATAAATACTGTTTTAAAAAGCCTATCTCAGTCGAGGGTGTAACGGGCGAGTTCTGAATCTGCTGAGATTGTGGGCGAAAGACGTTTTCACAAGAAAAAAAGTATGATTTCAGTTGTTGACACAATAAATGCTTTTCCCAAACCCGAAAAAATAGTTGCATGCTAGGGTACCGATGAGAATATGCTTTCGTCCCAACACGAATACTGGAGGGACGACCTGACTATTCGACTTCGGTGAAGCTAACACGTATCTAGTTAAGTTAGGTGTATATATTTATCACGAGGTTAGCTTTTCAATGACTGTGGAGTCGCCTAGTGGGAGAGGGATTTACCTACCTAGGGGTAAGCCACTTTCTCAAGAGAACTTGAGTACCTTGGTTAGTGCCTGTATGGGACTGTACAAGCCCAAGTACTATAGAGTTCTCTGGGTAACTCTCTGTTGATTGAGGAGCATACCATGGGTGTTGTTGTATGTTAGAGTAGGATTGATATATATATATATATATATATATATATATATTTATACGTATGCATGTTTTCCTTGCGAAAAAGGTTTTATCGTAGTTTTGTTTTGGGACTCCTGTCGGTGAGTTACTGACCCCCTACCAATTCTTAATGTGAAGGTACTTATTTAGTAGTCTGGTTAGAATCATCTGTAGTGAAAGGGTTAGCAGATGGGATTGCAGAGGTTGTGGCGGGTTGCCACTTTGGTGTTATTTTCTTTTCTCGTTTGTTTTGATTTCGATTCAAAGTTATACTTTTATACACTGAACACCATATAATGTAAATATATATGTATCACATAGGTTGTACAAGGACGTAAGATTGTGTGCAGGTTGAGTTAACCTAGTTTTCGTGGTGCAGCTTGGGACCAGAGTTGTTAGTTGAGTTATGCTTCATTTTAGATTCCTTTGTGTTTGTGTATGCGAATGTATCATTTCGTGCCTGCAGCCATGCGGAATTCGACCTTTTCTCACCAAGAAAAGGTATGCGCGTTCCCCCTAAAAAGAGAAAGATAGGCTATATGGCGTATTAGTAAGGTCTCAGAGAGCCTTTGAGAGTCAAGTAAGGGGCACCCCCTTGACCCCTACATTTTACAGGTGCGACTGGCTTGATTTAAAGAGGAGATGTTGCCGAATTTTCGGCTCGTCTGTGAATTGTAGGGGCGTGCTCGTGCCTATTTATGGGTACGGGGCGTCACAACCTGTTTACAGTTGGTTACAAAGGCCGATAAAGGTAAAGCTACGCCTTGAACAAGGTAGGAACTCAACAATATAACAGTTACAAAAAATCAGGTTCATTCTGATGATGCATAAAATGTCCAGATGTTGACTGACGTCTAGAAGTCAAGCCTTGACCTGAAGTCCAACGGGTCAACCCGGCTTAAGGCAGCATAACAACTAAGCCCTTGACGCTTGGCACCTACACCCCTACCTGGGAGGTCAGCCCGGACAAGCTAACAGGCATCAACTCTGTTTTGCCCTCAACACTGACATATCAGCCCTTGAATCATTAAAGGAATGAGGGGGACCATGTAAGCTACGCCTCTGTCTCACACCCTAAACTGGGGAGACAGGAAAGCGCCTACATCTTACCGACTCAATCCCAGAATCTCCCTAAAGAATCCCAGTTGGTTACAGATCTTAAGTGTTTAAGCAAGCTTGGGCTTCAAGAGTATGAGAGGCGAAAGTATCTCCCCAAAGATCTATCACTTCGGCAAGATATCTACGAAGTATCCTTGAACTTAGGAACTTCTACTTATTTAAGATCTGAGATAGACTTTAAGGGAAACCCTAGATACGAATAAGAAGAAGCTTCTTTAACGGTTTGACGACCACCGCCTCACCACCGCTACTAATCAAAGTCGGCTTAACATTGCCTATATCGTCTTCCACAAGACAGGTTTCCCCTCTAGAATCAGGGAAGCAGAAGCAAGAAAGAGGAGCTGGAGCTTGGAGCAAGGAAGAGGAGCAGGAACCAGAGCTGGAGCGAGGACCAGGCAAGAGAATCAGACTCAACATCTCAGAATATTCACACATAATAGAGGTTGTCATGCATCAACTCTCTTTTTCATGCTGATATAACGGAAGGCCATTTTTTTACATCAGCACATTCAATATTATATTATTATGCTTCAAGAGCAATCTGATTGTCTTGAGCGTCGAAGAAGCTTTTGCTTTCCTTGAAAATTTTGCCGCCAAATCGAGAAGAGCAAAGCGAGATTCAATATAGTGGTCTCAACCCCTTGACCGAGTCCTGGAAGACAAATTTTGACATCACTAGAAACAAATACTATTGAACTTGGAAAAAGCATGAGATAATTTCATAAGAAATAGTTTGTCTTATTGTACATTATGCTACAAATTTAGATTATTCACCATGTTAAAGAATATATTAGTGGAATTTCTCTCATTTGAAAATTTGAAACCGACTTAACATGGAACAAATACATTATTATTAGTATAAACAATTAGTTTCGTTAATAAAACCCTCATTTGGTGTGGACCAAAAAAACGTCCAAGTTTCTACTTATGCTTTAATATCCGTATCGCTAACCGGTGTTACTTGTCAGACAATTAAACGAATCACCCGAGTATATGTAAGCTCGTTTCCCTGCAATAAGCAGATAAATGGTTTTGGAGTTAGTTTTCTCGTTGCTCGGCCGATTTTAAAAGTTTACACAGCTCAATAGTTTAGTTTTTGTGAAGATGGAGAGTGATAACTCTCCCACAATTTGTGGTTTTTCTCAGTTGCACTACCCCGGTGATGGCAATTTAGAGAGACACAATAAATACATGAAAAAAAAGAAATTGACTCAGATCTAACAACTGCTTGCTCATTTGGCATGTACATCTACTCTAGAAATCCGAAAATCATAGTATCAAAGTTTGATGGAGATGGTAATTCATCATTTATTGACTTGTGTTATAGAGAGTATAAATGAAGTAGGGAAATGATAAGTGCATGAAAGATCTTGACTTAATTTTTAATTTTGAGTTACTCAGATAAAAGAACGATCTCTATTGTAGTCTTTTGTCTTCTAGTGATGGTGACTCGTTAAGTCACAAGTGAAGTCAAATTTTTTGGGCACATAGCACTCCCAATAAAGTAACGGACCGTCCTCATATAACCTGTAGTCTGTAGAGGTGAACATTTGTAATTGGCAATATGACTTGTGGCCCTATAGGGTTTATTTAATTTATAATTTATAATATATCCATTTCATTTGATGACTCTTGGACCCATGTCTTGAGGAAGAAATCGAGGCACATATTTAATATAGAAGGACGCGTGCAAGTTGCAACCACAATCGAGACAGCACATGATCCATATTAATCTCGTGGGTTCGCCCTATAGTAGAAACCTTATATTAACTGCATCCCACAGCTTTCAACTCATAACCAAATACTAATATTTTGATTTTTGAGAGAAATAAAGTTAGTAATGGGTGTGAAAGATGAAGTTAAGCATGTATCCATCAGCCTTGTGAAACCATGGAGTCACAAGGAGGTAGCAAATGAGCGAGTTGAGTTAGGACCGTCTGATCTCAGGTGCCTTAGACGTCCATATGGACAAAGAGGTCTTCTCTTCACTTATCCCAAACAAGAAAACAAACTATATTTCAGGGAAGACCATCACGAAACAGTTAACCACATTATCAATCACTTGAAGAACTCTTTATCGCGTACCCTAGATTACTTCTTCCCTCTTGCAGGCCGCCTCTCAATTACAGAACATAAAGAAGATTCCACGGTTTCTTTCTATATAAACTGCAACTCAGCCGGTGCAAAGTTTATTCATGCAACTGCAGATATAACAATGAATGACATACTCACCAAAACCCATGTTCCTCAAATAGTTAATTCATTCTTCTCTCTCAATGGAGTAAGGAACTACGAAGAATCCCGTCCGTTGCTCTCTGTGCAAGTAACACAACTTAACGACGGAATCTTCATCGCTTGCTCTTTGAATCATGTTGTAGGTGATGGTACATCATTTTGGCATTTCTTCAATTCTTGGTCTGAAATCTCAAAGGGTTCTGATAATATCTCGCGTCTTCCAGTATTCAAACATTGGTTTCCCGACATCAATGATTGCCCTATTCACCTTCCTTCTTCTACCCTCCAACAATTTTTGCTCAAGAAGGATATTAACCCAATCACAGATGCATTTGAGGAAAAAGTATTTTACTTTTCACCTGATAATATCACAAAACTTAAAGCAATAGCCAACTCTCAATCATTATCCTACGGCGATAATGTCAATAGTTCTATCACCATCTCCTCCTTACAAGCAATGCTAGGTCATGTTTGGGCAGCAGTAACGCGTGCTAGGGGCTTAGATCCAGAAGAAGAGATCAGTTGTTCATTAGCAATCGGAACTAGATGCAGATTTGATCCTCCTTTGCCTAACGGGTACTTTGGAAACTCAGTTGTTACCGGGTACGCCAAGGCTAAGGCGGGTGAGTTGGTTCAGAAGGGACCATCTTGGGGATCATTGTTGTTGAACCAAATGGTTCATTCTTATAACGACAAAACAATTAGAAGTTATTGGAAGACATGGATGGATGAACCTGTTATGCTGTCCATAGATGAAGTTGTATCGTCAGTGAACTTGCGAGCCGGATCTTCTCCAAGGTTCAACATGTATGGTACTGATTTTGGTTGGGGACCTCCTATAGCAATGAGAGGTGGAGGATCTTACAAGTTTAAGGGCAGAATTTCAGTTATTCCTGGACCGGTTGAAGGAGTAATAGGTATTGAAGCTTGCCTCCCTCTTGAAACTTTCCAAGCGATGGAGGCTGATGCCAACTTTATGGAAGTCGTTACAGAGTTTCCTCATCTCCAAAGCGTTAACTGCTGAATCTGGATCACATAAAGATCCTTCAAGGCATCATATGGAGTATGTTCCTACCTCTACCTTAATCCTCTAGTTCAATAAATCATAGATTTCCACTTCTATGTGAACGGGAACTGAGACTTCCAGTATGCAAAGTGGGTGTCCAACCATTACACTATGTGATGGTAGAATGTTTTTCGAATTGATGCAGTAGTTATTATAGTGCAATGTTTTCTGAGTTGATGTAGTGGTTAACCACTTCATAAGAACTGGGTCGCCCAATTAACTCTAATCTATTTCGTTTTTCTTAATCCTCTTCTGCTCTTCATGGATCTTTGTTTTTGTGTTGTTCACTCAACTGTGGAGATGGATACATTTGTCTTCTACGAGGTATATGAAAGAAGTTGCATAAATAGTTTTTAATAATTATTTGGTTTGACTAAATTATAAGATAATACATTTTTGATAACCGGTAATGAGTTTCGGGTCCAAAATCATTCTGTCAATGTGTTAAGGGTCCACAAATAATTTGAAATAGAAAATTAGTCTACTAAGGGTCCGTTTACGTGTGAAAATGTGAATAAGAAAATCGTTTTCTCGAAAAAATCAAATTTCTGCTGTTTGGTTGGTCTCTTCGAGTAACAAAATCGATTTCTTAAGAAAAAAAAGGTGGGCAAATGGTATGTTTTTTTTACGCTCTCTCGTCCCGTCTCTCTCTTCTCTCACGGGTTTCGCTCCCTCTTCCAGTCACAACATCTCTCAATCCTCTCTCTCTCTTCCTCTCTCCCATCAGTTCAGGCAAAACCTCCTCATTTCTCCTTTTTGTCTATCTCCCTCTCTCTCTCTCCCCCCCCCCCCCCCTCTCTCTCCCTTTCATCCGCATAGATCATCTCTCAGAACCTCTCGTGAAAAATGGGCACGACGCACAGATAGAATTGGGAACTTCTACCGATGGAAGATGAATAATCAGTTCTATATGTCTCTAAACTTGAATCAGTTTCTCATTCTCTCTACCCAAGAAAACATAGAAGATGAAGAATTTTTTTTTGTTTCGGTACCTTCAACCATTTTGTAATACAAAACAAAACTATCTTGAATTTGATTTGAAATGGTCGAATCAAAGAAACAAGGAGAGTATTTGATAGGATCCAATACAAAAACAGAGTTACATGGAACTCCATGGTTACTGGATATGTTAGAAATAGGGAACTATTAAAGGAAAAAAACCTGTTTGATGAAATGCCTCAAGGAGATGGTGCATCGTGGAGTTTGATGGTAACAGGTTATGTGCTTGTAATCTTCACTCCTGAGGTTTGGCTTTTCATAATCATATAGTGTTTCATCATATCTCTATCAGTATCTCGTGTTAGGATTATGTTTTGAAATGAGTGTTAGTTCAGTGTATTTGTGGTGTAAGAGGAGTGTAACAATAATTGAGAGAAGGAGAGTTTTTTAAAAGTTTGTTAGCTACCTAAGACAGGAGAGAGAAAGTTGTTATAACAAATTTTCCACTCTCTCTGTCTTAACTGCTTTCTCACTCTTTCTCTCTACTAGATCAATGGCTATATATAGCCTTGTAATTGACTTGATTAAGTAATGAGAAAAACTCCATCTTGATTCATTTTCTCTCTCTAGAAACATCTTTCTCAATTCCTATTTTGTTTTCTCACATGGTATCATAGCGTCTAGGTTAATGAAATTACATCGAATCTTCATCAAAACTGAATCATACTAGTGATCAAATCAGAGAGAATAACAATTCATTACTAAAGATCAGATGACTTCATCAAATTCAGAAAATTCATTGTCTTCAAACTCAAAATTGTTTCAGACTTTGAATATCACAAATTATATCTCAGATAAGTTGGAATAATCAAATTATTTAGTTTGGAAATATCAATTTGAGTCAATTTTAATTAGCAATGATCTTTATGGATTTGTTGATGAATCGATCGTTCAACCTTCAATGTTCATCACTAATCCAAAAGGAAATGAGGTCACAAATCCAGATTTTTTGAGTTGGAGAAAGCAAGCTCATCATGTTAAATCATGTCTAAAGGCAACCTTCTCGAAATCGATCTCATCTGATGTTTTAGGTCTGCAAACTTCACATCAGATCTGGAAGTATCTTGAAACAGTCTATGCTGAAGAATTTGAAGCTAAGCAAGATTTACTTCGTCGACAGATTCAAAATACTAAAAGAGGATCAGCTTTAGTTAGTGAGTATCTCAGAAAACTCAAAACTCATTCAAATTCATTAACTGCTGTTAAAGTTAAGGTTTCTGATAGAGAGATGATTAGAATCATACTCTCTGGTCTAGGAAAAGACTTTGATCAATTCGTAATATCAATTCACAATAGAAACGATCAGATCTCACTTTCAGAACTTTGTTCAAAAGTTCTTCACCATGAACAATGGCTATTGTCAAAAGATCAGGAAGATCAAACAACCTATTATGTTCAAAACAATTCAAACAAAAATTATAGAACCAGATCTTACAACAATCAATCACAACCTGGTAAGAAATCGAGTTATAATAACTCTTCGTACAAAAACAAAGAGAGATTTGCTCAAAGTTCGAATCCTCAAAAGTCTGATAAGTCTCAGATCAAATCAAAGTATAACAATGAGAATTCAACATCAAATTCTCAAAATCAATATCATCAAAAAGCTGTAAATTTCGATTTGACATCCATTCCTTGTGGAATTTGTCATAAGTGGGGACATCCAGCTCACAAATATCGATATAGATATACACCTTCAACACCAAATTTTGCTGGATTACAAATTTCAGAAGAGAAGAAAGGTCGATGATTCTGATTCAAAGCATGAAGAATGTAACCTAGCTCTTGTAGAAGAGTGTTACAGTACAGAGATAACTCAGAAAAATACTTCAGCAGCAAAGTGGCTTGCTGATACTGAAGCATCGAGCCATATGACAAACAGTAACAAGGTAATTGCTCATCCTAAACCTTATCTTGGTTCAAATTCTGTCTTGGTTGGTAGTGGTAAGTCTATACCTATAGTAGGGCCAGGTGATGCTCAATTGGTTACTTCTTCACATTAATTTTCCCTTAGAAATATACTCTTGGTCCCTGATTTGAAGAACAATCTTCTCTCCATTTCAAAATTTACTAATGATAACAACTATTCAGTTGAGTTCTACCCTTGGGGTTATGATGTTAAGGACTTAGTGTAGGGATTTACACCCTTCTACTAGTGTTTATAGCGGAAATATGACATCTAATGTCTACACTAGTATTCCCAGGATCACATGCAAAACTAGTAATTAATCTAATGGAGATAGTAGATTACCTTAATCGCTTTTCCCTCGAACTAGTTGAATTGATTGAAGAAGACCAAGAGCTTCAGGTGTAGCTCCTCTACTTGGGACACGAGCAATCAATTTGATCTCCCACCTTGTTGTATAGCTAGCACACCAATGGTGGTTGGAAAAGAAGAACACCTTCTTCTTTGACTAGATTGATAGTTAATGGGAATTAGCTCACTTTCTCCTCTCTACTTGATGTGGTAGAGTAAGAAAGCTTAGAGAGAAATTCCACACCTTATTCTCTGCCCTAAGAGTGTTTATATAGAACCCTAATAAGAATCCACCTCCTTTTAGGTTTCCTAAAACACCCTTTAGAATAAGATTTAGGGAAATAGTCGAAAATAGCAACTATTGGTATTTTCTCAATTCCCTAAGGAGGAGGTGTCCAAACACCACGAAAATTATAGATATAATGTTTATTATATCAGCAACTAACCCTCCAAAATTCAGCCCAATCCGAGTCCTAGAAGTACCCGAACCGGTCTAGGCCCAAAAACCCTGTTTTTGGCCTTTTTGTACTATCTTTGCCTAATTCCTTTTTAGGCCTATGAGATATGTTTATGGGACACTCCCATGATTATATCTCACTCCCACTAGTCATATCCTAGATCAATTTGTCACTCTTATGTGTAACCCGTTGTAGGATCCGATCGAAGTTAGCCGCGAATTACTTCGTAATTCGACGATCGTAGTTGGTCTCTAGCTACAACTCTACGATCCCTAAATCAATCGGACTTGATGATCTTCCACATCAATTGTCCTATCCGACAAATTGTTCGCATTGTCACCTTGGTCGAAGGACATCTCCTTCAACTCCTTCAGACTCCCACTTGGACTTAGAACAAGTGCAATGCCTCGATTCCCGTGTCAATTTAGTATCCCATCTGATACGTCACATCATTCAGACTTTCTTGATATCCGAGTACAACTGTAAAAGACAAACGATTAACTTTTAATCCGTTTGAGCGCGGCCACGCATTTTCAGTTGCTACTCATCAAGTGGCCTTGAGACACTTTGTACCTAATGTGATTAGGGTGACACAATCCATTCTTGCGCTCCCACTTAACTTCATGTCTATCCTGTCCTTCCCAGTATCCGTCTTTATAACCTCCTTTTACGGCGCGGCGTTTAACGGAACCAAAGTCGGGCATTCCTTACATAAGATGAGTGGAGCACTCATGTTTTGAGGAATCTCTCCAATTGTCTTTATGAGAAGTATTGACGTTCATCACGAATGATGTACTTCTCATTTGAGGGTTATCCAGTGTATAAACCTTTTATACACCCACGTAGTCGAATAGAATATACTATTCCTATAGCCCATGAAACTGCGCTAACCCATCGACTCCCGTGCTAGTCTTCGTGAGTCATTGTTGTCCATGCAATGACCTGGACCAGGGATTTTTGATAATAAATATTCCAAGTTCACTTAATAGGGTTTCATTCATCAGATCACGTATCTGACAAACCTATTCGGAACGTTTTATTATCGATGGACTGTCGTTTAAACACTAAACCAAGTTTAGACGACTGGTGAAATAATTCTTATTATTTCTGATAACGAGAGTTGTAAATCTGAGCCTCTTCCGTAAAACTCCTTTTACCCACTCAGTTTTACTTGTCGAGGTTTAAAATTTATACCTCATGCCTTAGACTGTGTATGAATCTCATACTATGTCTTAGGTGACAGTTTAGTTTGACTACCGTGGTAGTCGGTTTTAAACTTTGCTTATTATCAATTAATTTGAAGATTACTATCTTCAACCTTGATAATATCTAGTAATCTTTACTAGAGTTAAGGCCTTTAATTCTTTGTGTAGTATTTGCAACAGTTCCCGGCTTAAAACACTTTTAGCCTACTTTCCTTCCATGTCTGGAAGTTTGCTACGATGACATGTTCAACTTTGTACTACTTCATCCTTTAGCCTTCTAGGATGTACTAAGTAGTGTTTCGGTTTTCCAATCCGAATTCGGATGTTTAAATGCTAATCATGTCCAACATGATTGACTTTATGTTTTCGAACACAAATGTCTCTCTCATGCGTGCTAGCTCATCGGTGTCTTTTAGACTCCGAGTTTTGCAACGCCCTCTGTCATGAGTTTTTGGGTCAAAATTCTTTTAGTCTTTCCTAGTCTTAGATTTTCTGTTTCGGATCTCAAGCATCTCAGCGTACTGAGTCTCTCTAATCCTATCATCCTTTTGATCTATGCTTATAGATCTTCAGATGCCCAAAATGGCATTTTATCCTTTTGTGTGTGGTCCTTTATTGAGTCAGTTCGTTACTGTTATACAACACCTTATGTAGTACTCAATCTTTTGTATGTACTCTGCATACGGACCCGGAAGGTTTGTTTACTCCCACTTACCTTCTTGAAACTCGTGATTCAAGATTTTCTTCATTCTCCAGGAATCAAATTTCTCTGATTGCCTTTTGAATCGAAGATTCTAACTCTTGCGTGCTTTTAATCCGTCGATAGATTTCTGAAGCATGCTTGTGGACATAACTTGATTGGAAGAATCTTTATTCTTCTTGTCTCGTTTCGGGAAACACGAATGTTTCCATCCTTCTCAGTTTTCTATTTTGGAAACCAATTTAGGTCTTTTGTTGACTTAAATTATCAAGCTTCATGTCTTGACGAGATATGGATTCCACGATGATTTTGGGTTCTAGCCAAAATCTAGAGTCAGTTTCCGTTTCTGCGCAGGTCTTTTATCTCTTCAGAAATAACCTTTATTTTCTGTGTCTTTGAGATTTGACCTTTTAGGGCTTTTGAACAACAATTTGGAATTTTCTCAATTACTTTAAGATATTCCTTTAGAGAAACTTTCACTTGTTTTGAGAGTTCTCCGGCGAATGACATTCGCTTTTGTGCGGTGGGTTTATAAGATCATGTCTTTAACCTTTCCTTTTCCGAGGAGCCGCAGTTTGTTGCTCTTGGTCGACTTTAATCGTCTTGTACAAGTTTCATGATTGTTCTTCATGACCCTCCATGATTTTTCTCATGATCGAATTAAATCGACTTGTACTTTTCTCCCACTTATTCTTGTAATAATTAGTGTTTTTCTCCCAGACGACCAGGTGTGCTAATTATTAGAAGAATACTATCATGAGCAACAAACACTTTGTTCTCTTGATTGGTTGTGGAAGAAGCCCAAATTTCTTTCAAAAGAAATTGCGTCAGATATTAGCTAGTTTTTGTAATGCTTTTACAAGCTTAGCTGTTAGACGGAATTTTGGTAGTTTTGTGAGAAGCTATGTCTAGACTAAATGGATTTTGGAGATAGAGTTTGATTCGTGTTCTTCATCTTAATCCTTTTGGACACTCCAAATATGGATAGGTTAGAAGTACGTTTGAAGATCAATCTCTGTTTTTGACTCAAGGCTTTCTTTCTTGTCAGTTTGATTCATGTTTTGGTTATAGTGGACTTGTTGTCCTCATCCCTTTCCGATTGGGATGAACCTATCTTATAGGTTTTTGACCAATTTTAGAATCTTTTGGTATAGTTTGTTAAATTTAGCACTTATTAACATCTCAATTTAGAAATAAAGTTCTTTATTGATTCTCCATAATACTTAGTACAGAGATGATGTTAAAAAACTAGAAAACGATTAATCTAGAATAGTGCCTAAAGTAGACTTCGATCCCTTTCAGCATCCTTAGCAGTCGAGGCTTCTGCTCCCTCTTGGATCTTGTCTTCCTTAGCCAAATACTCAGTTCCCAGCTGCGCCTGTACATTCACAATGAAAGGGCAATTTTAGGTATCATATACCAAGGTTTGGGAATTTTCAGTATTTGATAAGTTAACTGTTTATACCTGAATTGGAAGCCACTGTTCCATTCTTTTTGTGCTCCAAGAACTTAGGGCAGTTTCTTTTCCAGTGGCCTATGCCACTGCAGTAGAAACATCTTGACGTAGATTGAATACCTTTGTTTTGAGGTTTAGCAATACGTTTGCCTTTTCCTTTTAACGCGGGTTTCTTCTTCTGCCTCTTGTTCTCTTGAGCCACAAGAATCTTATTCTTTGGCTCCAAGTTCATTGTTAGTCGTTCTGCTGCCTGAAGCATTGCATCAAGTTCCTCTAAAGGCTTGTTCCATCCATTCATCGCATATTCCATCTTAAATAGATTGAACCCTTCATGAAGTGAATAGAGGATCATGTCATTAGCCGCCGATTGGCTAACAGGAGAACCCAGCTCTTCTAGTTTAGCAAAGAGTTCTATCATTTGCCGAACATGAGGACCTACTGGTTTTCCTTTCTCGAGGCGCAGACGCAATAATTTACTGGTTGTATCAAACCTCTCCACTCTCACTTTTTTTCGGATTGAATCCTCAGTTTTCGGAGTGATGGAGGGGACTTCCATGTTCAGAGGTTTCTCGTTAAGAGTAGCCTCCATGGCTGATAACAATCGAGAAGTCATTGATTCTGGTTCTGCCCTCTTTTGATCATCCTCTTGATGCTCTATTTCCTTAGCAGTCAAAAAATCCAAAAATGGATAGTCTGAGACATTTAGCTTGTTTTTAAACTCTCCATCCAATATTTGAAGTATCTCCCGATTCCTTCCTTCATGGATGTTTTCGTTTAACACCTTCCTTAGGTATGTTCCAAGGTCGAACTTGTTTCCTTGTGTCATCTTTAAAACTACATAAAGTAATGGCAAAGTTTTAAAACTCGTTATCGTTTTTGAAAAACATTAGTTTTCCCACATTATTCAATATAAAATCGTCCCAGATTGAATAAGTGATTCCAAGACCCCAGTTCTTCGAAGTAAAGCGGACGAAGGCCCTACCCTTTGACTCCGTCATTCCGGGTGAGCGAACTACTTCACTGATCATACCTTATGACTCTTGGTTGATAGATTTCATTAATGAATGACTAATCTATCCTTTTGCCTCGAGTATCCAAGACTCTCTTGCTGATCTCGTTGAGTAGAACCATTTAGACGTGTAGGCCTCTTCTATAGACCTACCCGCATTGTCCCAAGGTAGAGGAGGTACTCTGCGAAGGCCGACCCACCTTCCTCGAACAAGGGCGCAACGAGTGTCTTAATCTGGATAGGCGATTACTCAAGATTACTTTTGGGGACTTTTACGCTAGTCTGGCGTTTGTTATAGTGAACTATTTAGCCTAACTAACATCCACGACATAAAGCGTAAATAAGTAAGTAAATGCGCGCGAGAAAGTAAATCAAGCAGACATGGATCCTAGTATGGCCCCTAACCTAGAAGATCTAATCACCCTTGGTTTTCTTCTTGTTTCGCCTTTTGGTTCGTCTTAGATCGCCATCTTTGAACCTCCATTGATTTCTCCCACTCGCCTTTGGATTTCATCCTCGAGTTTCTTTAATGGACTCATAGACCCTAAACTCTAATTACAAGACTCTAACGATTCGCAGATCGTATAAACTTGAAATTAAAATTAATTACAAAGCATGCACCCATCCGTGCTTAAAACAAGAATAAAGAAATAAATCTATGGCCATACTAGTTTCCCGCATTCACATCACATGCAATCATATAATATATCAAGGCTAAGAATTATATATGCATGATTATCTTGGGAGATACTTTTGTTGACATCACATGTCACATTACGGACCTTAAGTCTAAATTCGAAGAATTCTACTAGTGGTGCTTTCCGGTTTTATCTTTTATGATTTCTAAAATCATCTTTAAGAAAAACTCTGTTTTGGGCTCGAGAAAGCCCGGGTCAATTTCGAAAAAAATATTGGTTCGATTCTTAATGATTTCATAAATCAATTTAAAGAGAAATCCGTTTTGGGCTATTGGATGGCCCGGATTGATTTTGGAATTATTTGGTTGGAATCGGAAAAATTTTTGGCAAAAACTCCCACTCGAATGATGGTCCCTTTTCGTGGTCCGAAAAGCCTCGAAAAAGCCCGGGACAAGTCCTAGACAAGTCCCGGCCCAAGCCCAAAAAGGGCTCGGACAAGGTCCGGACATAGCACGGCCCATAGGGCCGGCATGTCCTGGCCGAGGCCTATCAAGGCCTGGTCTCGTCCTGGCCGGAGCCAGGACGCTAGTCCATGTACCAGACGCGTCCTAGACGTGTCTGGTACTGGACCGGACCAGCACTAGGTGTCTCGGACTAGTCCGAGACACCCAGAACCTCCCAGACGCGTCTCGTCGAGTGCTCTGGACGCGTCCTAGACGAGTCCAGGAAGCTCCTTCGCAGCTGCTGGTCGCGTCTTAGACGCGACCTGGACGCGTCTTCAAGACGCGTCCTTAGTAGCTGCTCTGGACGCGTCTCAAAGACGCGTCCAGAAGCTTCTGTCGCAGCTGCTGGTCGCGTCTTCAAGACGCGTCTCAGCAGCTGCTCTGGACGCGTCCAGAGGACGCATCCAGGAGCTTCTGGTCCGGCCAGGAAGCTTCCTGGCCGGACACTAGGGTTTTTCAAAACCCTAGTTTCCAAAAAGAAAAAAAAAAAAAAAAAATTTATGCAACTCTAAGTTGCTATTTTCCAATTTTAAAACTTTTCTTAAATTTTTGAAATTCCTTTTAGAACACTTCTAAAAAATTTTTAAAACTTTTCGAAACTTTTAAATTTTTCCAAATTTGTTTTGAGAGCTTCCTAAAGTCAAAACTACTCCTTTTAGAACACTTCTAAAATTCTAAAATTCCAAAATTTTGTTTTTCAAAAGTTTCCAAAACTTAAAAACAACTCTTAATCAAACCAATTTTGGATCAAAATCTAGGTTTTTGAAATCAATTTTGAAAAATCTTTGAATCCAATTCAAAATTAATCAAATTTTATGTTTTAAAATCTTTTTAAACATAACTATCAATTTAATCAAGCATGGATTAGTTTGAAATTCAATCAAATTGAGACTTTTAAAACACTTTTAATCATCAATGTGATTCTCAATTTGAAAATTTATTGAATCCTATCAAATTATGAGTTAAAAATACCTTTTAAAACACCTTTTAAAATACTTTTATAAACTCAATTTTCAAACTATCAAGCATATGAATTAGTTCGATTCTTAGCAAAAACTAGTTAATAGCAAGAGGCTCTGACGCCACTGTAGGGATTTACACCCTTCTACTAGTGTTTATAGCGGAAATATGACATCTAATGTCTACACTAGTATTCCCAGAATCCACCTCCTTTTAGGTTTCCTAAAACACCCTTTAGAATAAGATTTAGGGAAATAGTCGAAAATAGCAACTATTGGTATTTTCTCAATTCCCTAAGGAGGAGGTGTCCAAACACCACTAAAATTGGCAGATATAATGTTTATTATATCATCAACTAACCCTCCAAAATTCAGCCCAATCCGAGTCCTAGAAGTACCCGAACCGGTCTAGGCCCAAAAACCCTGTTTTTGGCCTTTTTGTACTATCTTTGCCTAATTCCTTTTTAGGCCTATGAGATATGTTTATGGGACACTCCCATGATTATATCTCACTCCCACTAGTCATATCCTAGATCAATTTGTCACTCTTATGTGTAACCCGTTGTAGGATCCGATCGAAGTTAGCCGCGAATTACTTCGTAATTCGACGATCGTAGTTGGTCTCTAGCTACAACTCTACGATCCCTAAATCAATCGGACTTGATGATCTTCCACATCAATTGTCCTATCCGACAAATTGTTCGCATTGTCACCTTGGTCGAAGGACATCTCCTTCAACTCCTTCACTTAGTTACCCATATTGTTCTTACTGAAGGACCAATGATAGATGATTTATAACCTATCGAATTTGAGCAATCACCTACACTTGAAGAAGCTTATGTTTCAGACTTGAAAAGTTCTTCAAATCTATTGCATAAAAGACTTGGTCATACTGCTCATTGTATTTTAAAATCTCTTCACAATTCAAACTTGATTCAACTGGATTCTTCTGAGTTTACAAAGGTATGTGAATCATGTCAACTTGGCAAAAGTAACTGTCAGCCTTTTGAATTGTCCACAAGTCTGACCCCAAATCCTTTACATATGGTTCATTGTGACATTTGGGGTCCTTCTCCTATCCCATCTTGTTCAGGAGCAAAATACTATATTCTTTTTGTTGATGACTATAGTAGATTCTTTTGGCTTTATCCTATGAAAGCTAGATCAGAGAGTCTTTCCTGCTTCAAGCAGTTCAAGGTAACTTATGAGAAGCTACTCTCTGCATTCATAAAAATCTTTCAAAGTGATGGTGCTCCTGAACTAACAAAATGTGATTTTAAGAGATTTCTTGATGAACATGGTATTTCATTAAGGTGTTCTTGTCCCTACACACTATGGCATTTCAAGCTTCTATGCCTAAAAAGTACTGGTTTGAATCTTTTGAGACTGCTTCTTACATCATCAATCGACTTCCCACTAAATTACTAGATGGAAAATCACCTTATGAGGTATTATTCTCAGAACCACCTGACTTTTCAATGTTCAAGGTGTTTGGTTCTGCTTGTTATCCACATTTGGCAGCAAGTAGACAAGATAAACTCAGTCCCAAATCCACTAAATGTGTTTTCTTGGGTTATAGCAACATTTATAAGGGTTACAAGTGTTTAGTTTTCTCAAGTGGTCGAATCTACTTCTCTAGACATGTTGTCTTTGATGAAACTTATTTTCCCTTTGCTGAAATTCAGACTTCTTCTCAAGCTCCTGATCCTATTGTGTCTCAGCAAGTGGTGCTTCCTTTCATCACATCATCTGCTACTTTAGAATCTCCTGTTACTGTTACTTCTGTGCCCTTAGAGCAATCTCCAAATTCATCTTCGATTGGTTCTGCTTGACATCAACACCTTGAGCCAGCTACTACTTCTACTGAGTCTGCAGCTCCTCCTTGTCATCAGATGACAACAAGATCCAAACTGGGAGTTCATAAACCCAAATAATTACCAGATTATGTGGCTCATTATTCTGTTTATCATCCTCTTCCTCAAGCTTATTTGACACTTTTGGATATTCCCACTGATCCTACAACTTATAAACAAGCTTCTAAACACCCTGAATGGTGTCAAGCTATGGAAGATGAGATTAAAGCTCTAGCACAGAATAAAACTTGGACTCTTGTATCTGCTACTCCTTCTATGAACATATCAGGATGCAAGTGGGTTTTTAAAACCAAGCTCAAGGTAGATGGGTCTATAGAAAGACACAAGGCTCGACTGGTTGCCAAAGGTTTTCATCAACTTGATGTCTTGGATTACTCTGAAACATTTAGCCCAGTTGTTAAAGCATCCACTATTAGAGTTGTTCTCACTATAGCTGTCTCTTGTGGATGGATTATTAACCAATTGGATGTGTCAAATGCCTTTCTTCATGGGGTTTTAGATGAGGATGTCTTTATGATGCAACCCCCTGGTTTTATAGCTCCTGATAAGTCTTCCTTTGTGTGCCACTTACATAAGTCTCTATATGGTCTTAAACAGGCTCCTAAAGCATGGTTCACAAGGTTCTCTGACTTTTTGCTACAATATGGTTTTCAAAAGAGTGCTACAGATCATTCTATGTTTGTCTTTGCCAAGGGAAAAGATGTTTTGATCCTATTGCTATATGTAGATGATATTATATTGACTGGGTCTTCCTCTTCTCCTATTCAACAGTTGATTGCTCAATTGAGTTCTGAGTTTGCTATGAAAGATTTGGGTATTCATCATTTCTTCTTGGAAATTGAGGTTAATACTACTTCCTCTGGTCTTCTTCTTACTCAGAAGAAGTATACTATCGAATTGCTTCAGAAAGCTGATTTAACAGACTGCAAACCCAACTCCACTCCTATTCCTTTTGGCAAGAGATTATCAATTTCTGATGGGGAGTTACTGTCTGATCCTACTTATTATAGGAGTTTGGTAGGAGGGCTTCAATATCTAACCATGACAAGGCCAGGCATATCTTTTGGTGTCAACTATGTGGCTCAATTTATGCATGCTCCAACTGATTCTCACCTTCATTTGGTCAAGAGAATTCTCAAGTATCTCAAAGGGACTACAGGTGCTAGCCTATCTATTTCCCCAGGTGATTTAACCAATTTAAGAGCATATAGTGACTCCGATTTGGCAGGTTGTCCAGATTCTCGCAGGTCCACTTCTGGTTTTTGTGTTTTTCTTGGAAAAACTCTAGTTGCTTGGTCTTCTAAGAAGCAACCCACGGTTGCTCGATCAAGCACAAAAGCTGAATATAAAGCTTTCTCTGTAGCTGCTTCTGAATTGTTGTGGGTTTCCTATGTGCTTGAGGCATTGGGGATTACTCTCTCTCCTTCTTTCCAGCTTTTTTGTGACAACCTGAGTGCTAAGCATCTTGCTATGAATCCTGTCTTCCATGCTCGAACAAAGCATATAGAGATTGATTATCATTTTGTTCGAGAATTGGTTGATGCTGGTATGCTGACTTTGGAGTTCATTCCATCATCTTCTCAGCTTGCTGATGTCTTTACAAAGGGTCTCTCTAATCCCCTATTCTCCTCCCTCCTTCACTCTTTAATGTCCTTTCCCTCTTTCTTTGTTCAATCTAAAGATGTTCCTGCTTTAGCTTGAGGGGGGATGTTAGGATTATGATTTGAAATGAGTGTTAGTTGAGTGTATTTTTGGTGTAAGAGGAGTGTACGAATAATTGAGAGAAGGAGAGTTTTTTAAAAGTTTGTTAGCTACCTAAGACAAGAGAGAGAAAGTTGTTATAACAAACTTTCCACTCTCTCTGTCTTAACTGCTTTCTCACTCTTTCTCTCTACTAAGATCAATGGCTATGTATAGCCTTGTAATTGACTTGATTAAGTGATGAGAAAAACTCCATCTTGATTCATTTTCTCTCTCTAGAAACATCTCTCTCACGTTTTCTCACATCTCGATATCAGTTAATACAAACTAGAAATTAGTATTGTAAAGAGGGAGAAAGAGATGTGAGGTGGAGGGTGTAGCATAGTTTGATTCAAGATGGATATGAGTGAGACCAGGAGCTGTTATTGTAATGTATACATGGGCACCTGATGGAGAAGGTCATTGTTTTCGGGGAATTAGTCCGACAGTCGTGACATATGGTACATATATTCATGGGATTTAGTATAGGGACATGATATATGGTATAGGGACATGGCCAAAGTATCATATTTTTAGATTCGAAGTCCCTTTACCAATTAGAAAATAGACATTATTTTTAGATATTTAAATCGAATAAATTAATGTTTATTTGGATAAAAACTAAGATTGAACTAATACAAATATCGAAGTTTTCTTTTATTTCTATGTCCTTCCTTATATCTACATATCTTAAAACAAAGTTATTTTTTTAACCTAGAAACAACGATCACCTATAGACAACATATTATATAAATCAACCATCACTTATAAACACTACATTCTTATTTACATTTAAGTTGTTCCCATCTCTCTCTTTCCTATGTAACACATTTGTTATTTAATCCTATTAGTGTATAATGTTGATGAACATTTCTTTCAAAAACTAAACATTTCGATTACCGTGATCACTTTTTTTTTTGTCGCCAGAATTTCAGCCACTGTGGTCGAAATATGTATAATATTTCGACCATCGTGGTTGAAATATGCTCAAAATTTCAACCAATATTCATATTTCGACAATAATGGTCGAAAATTTGCGCATATTTCGACCATATCGGTCGGAATTTTGGACATATTTCGATTACTTCGTCCGAAATTTTCCTGTCAAATTTTATTTCACCATTTGTTCCGTGTTTTTCGATACAAAAGAAATTTTTTCTATTAAAATATTTAATCTTTTTGTGATTAATTTTAAATATTAAAGTAATATTAATATTGTCATTTGGAAGTAAATATATTATGATTTATATGTTTTTAAGAGAAAAATGTCTACTTACTAAAAGGACTAATGTCCTTTTACTAATCGTGTCCCAATAAAGTAAAGACAGGTCCCTTTACCAAAGACTTTGCAGAGTAGGAGATGTAGAGTCTGCTTTGCAGTTCCTTCTGGATTTTGATTAATGGGTTTTATGAACATGGGGATTTTAATCAGGCCCTAGATGTTTTAGACGAGATGATGAAAAATGATTTGGCTCTTGATGTTTTCAATTTTACAAATTTACTACATGGTTACCGCAAACATGAAGACATAGAGAAAGCATTGGAGTTTTATAACCTCTTGTAACATTACCAAACAGTGTTACTTGTTCTGTTATATTTGACGCATTTTGCAAGCAAGGACGCATAGACGAAGCCTATGCATCATAGATGAAATTCCAGACAAGAATGATGGTATTCCTAACTTGTTTACCTACAATTCAGTTATTAAAGCACTGAGTAAGGGAAAATAAGGAGGCCATGGAGAAATTTCAGTTTAGTGCTCTAGAAATGGATGAGAACGGAAGAAATGGAGAGAGATGACGAAATATGAGAGAGAGAGAATTAAATTGGGTTTGAAAACTTAAATTGGGTTTGAGTTTTCAAGAAACCCAAATAGGGTTGAATTTGGTTTGAGTTTTAAAGGCACCTCCAAATTTTCTCATAACCAATCAAACACTAGAATTTGACTTTCATATAAGAAAGAAAGTCATTTTCTTACCCATCAGAAAAAGGTCGATTTTCTTACTCAGACATTCTAACTTATCAAACGGACCCTAAGAGTGTTTTACATGTCTAACCTCTCTTTTATTTATTTTCTGAAATATCGTTAGGTTAAAAAAGCAGCCTACATTAGAAGATAAAAATTGCCTTTTTAATTTTTTGAAAATAATTCAAGAATTAAAGGTTTCTCCCACATATTCATACCGATGTGTAACTTTAGGAAAATCTGTCTTTTTAGTTTCTCTAGCTATCTCTCTCTAATCTAGGTATTACTCTCTCTTCTCACCGTTTTCTTTTTTAATAGAAACTTCTCTCTCTAATATAGGTTCCAAAATCGATTTTTCAAAAACTAAAAGAGGAACAGGTTATGGCATTTTTTTTGTTTAGGATTATTTCTTGTTTAGATGATTCTTTGTGGCCAGCGCTTTGGGGAAAGCTAAATAGTTTCCGGGGGGTGAAGACTTGGTCAAAAATTGGTCAATTTTATTTTGTAAGTTGTTATGGGGAAAAATTAAAAAATCCCCACCTCACCTCTCTCTCCACCTCACCTCATCATCTTCACGGCGAAGGTCGCCGGCCGGTCAATTTCTCAGTCGGCGACCTTCAAACATTAAAAAAAAAATTCTCTCTCCTCTCTCTCTCTAAATTTTTTTTTTTTTATTTTAAGACCTATATCTGGTCTGTTCTGTTCGTGAGGAACATACAGATCTAGGGCTAAAAAACAAAAAAAAAAAATTTTTTTTTAGAGAGAGAGAGGAGAGAGAATTTTTTTTTTTTTTTTAAATGTTTGAAGGTCGCCGACCGGAAAATTGACCGGCCGGCGACCTTCATCGGTGAAGATGATGAGGTGGCAAAGGTAGAAGATGAGATGGAGGAGAGAGGTGAGGTGGAGAGATTTTTATTTTGAAACATATTCCGCATAAAATATGTTTCTCCGGAAAATTTTCAAAATTTTGCATATTCCCTTTAAAATTTCATACCCCGGAAACTATTTAGCTTTCCCCAAAGCGCTGGCCTTCTTTGTAAATTTTGTTTAAAACCATAACCTAATATATTAACATTAGCTTTTTAGATATCAAATTTAAAAACGTACGTAGCTTGTTTTTTCATCTTGCATTTGACAGATTATAGTAAAACCCAAAATTTGGTTAAAAGTTACCCTCAATTATCTGTTAGTTTGGTTGAAACCCTAAACTTGATAATTTTCATATGGCAATTATTTCTAGAATGTATCAGATTTAATACCATCTTTTTGTTTTTTGTCTAGCATTTTGAAGATTTTGATAAATCTAATAATTGCTTACAACCCAACCCTCCATCCTCTGTTATTTTGGTTAACCCTCTAATTGAAAATTATCAATTTGTCTTTAGTTATAGAATATAGAAGATTTAAAACACTATTTCAGTATTTTAATTGAATAACATTTTGCAGGTTCTGAGAAAATGGTGAAAGTAAAGCTTCCGACCAAAAGGAACATAGAATGTGGATCTTCGAGTGCTATGAAAGATCGTTCCCAGTACACACAAGACGTGTGAATAAGTCCTAGATAAAGGAATTTACCCCAAACAAAGGGAAGTATGGTCGAATCTCTGGTAAAGAAGGGGAAAACCCAAAGAAGATGGGTACGGTGTACATGTAATTGTTTGTTAGAAAACCTAATAACAACCGTCAACATTTGGAAAATTGGTTAGAGTTCTGTAATATCTTTGTAATGGATAATGTTAAATTGAATTTATCATTTATTACCTGATTACATAGGCAAAATCCTCTCGGTGTCAAACACATGAGAAAATCTATAAGTACTTTTACATATACGAAAAGAAAAAAAATCTTGTTTATTGTGTGTTTATACTGTAAATTGCTGGAAACACCAAAATAAGGCTCAAGTATGATATTGTTGCTTCTATTAACAAATTTAACTATTGTATAAGCTAAACTAATTCTTTTACTAGATAAATTTTGTACATGAGGCACTATCGTGATGAGACAGTTATGGAGATTATCTCTCTGAAGGAAAAAATCAAATTGATGATATGTTTAATATTTAGTGTATTAACTTTTCTAACTATTATACTGCTATATTATAATGTAAAATATCTTTTATCTGTTAGATATTAGATAGTATATTATATGTACCTGTAATAGTTTTTTTATGAGTTAATTCCTATATGACCCCCTACTTTGTGACCAGCTTCCTTTATGGCCCCTTTTTTTTCGTAAATTTCAATATAGCCCCCTATTTTTAGACAAATGTCATCACTACCCCTCTGATTAATGTATTTTCAAAATAAAATAAAAAACAAAACCTAAATTCCACCTCACTTCCTTCTCCACCACTCATCTCTCTCCACGTCACCTCTCTCTTCAACTCACCTCTCTCTCTCTCTCTCCAACTCATCTCTCTCTCTAACTCACCTCTTTCTCTCTCTCTCCAAGTCACTCCTTCTCCGACAAAGGTCGCCGGCCGGAAAATTTTCCGGCTGGCGACCTTAAAAAAAAAAACAAATTTACCCTCATCTCTCTCTCTCTTTAGAAACTCCGGCGAAGGGGTTTCCCCTTCGCCGGAGAACAGACATTCGTGGTCTGTTCAAGGTCTGTTCACGAACAGACCACGAAGGTCTGTTCAAGAACAGACCTTCTCCGGCGAAGGGGTTTCCCCTTCGCCGGAGTTTCTAGAGAGAGAGATAGAAGAGGTAAAAAAAATTATTTTTTTAAGGTCGCCGGCCAGAAAATTTTCGGCCGGCGATCTTCGTCGGAGAAGAAGGAGTGACTTGGAGAGAGAGAGAGAGAGGTGAGTTAGAGAGAGAGATGAGTTAGAGAGAGAGATGAGTTGGAGAGAGAGAAAGAGGTGAGATGGAGAGAGAGAGAGGGAGATGATGTGGAGAGACATGTGTGGGGGAGTAGGAAGTGAGGTGGAATTTAAGTTTTTTTTTTTTATGTTGAAAAAATATTAATAAGAAGGGTAATCAGGACATTTACCTCAAAAAAGGGGGCCATATTTGAATTTACGAAAAAAAGGGGGCCATAAAGGAAGCTGGTCACAAAGTAGGGGGCCATATAGGAATTAACTCTTTTTTTATGTTATAAATATAAATAGGTGTGGTTTGAATCTTATATTATATTATGAAAGGTATGGATTGTGAAGAAACATATCTAAAGGTGATGAAGATAGTTGTCTAGCAGATAGTGGGACCACAAATTTGATACTTCGAAGTACAAAATATTTCTCAACCTTAAAATTATGTGAGGCAGATGCGATTAGTATCGCTGGCTCATCAAGCCTTATAGAAGGCTCTGGAAGAGCAACTATAATATTGCCTCGTGGTACTAAACTTATTATTGACGACGCTCTGTACTCAACTAGATCCGTGAAGAATCTGTTGAGCTTCAAAGATATATGCCGAAATGGGTATCACGTCGAAGCTGGATCTGAGGATAAGAAAGAATATTTATATATCACCTCAAGTATATAATGCCAGAAGCGTGTGTTAAAAACACTTGAAGCTCTTTCTTCTGGGTTATATCTTACAGAGATTAAAACAGTTGAATCATATGTCGTTGTTAACCCGAAGTTGCACGATCCAAATACTTATAAAATTTGGCATGATCGACTAGGACACCCAGGGTCTACCATGATGAGTAGAATAATACAAAACCCTCAGGTACACCCTCTTCGGAACCAGAAGTTTCTGATAGATAGGGATTTTACTTGCACTGGTTGCTCATTAGGGAAGTTTATTACTCGCCTATCCCTGACGAAAGTACATATCAAATATACCAAATTTTTGTAAAGGATTCAAGGTGTTCTTCATACTGCAGCTTTGAGAAGGTTTACGTCCCACTTCAAATAATCAATTCTCACCTTTGCAATATGTTCAAGGCCAGCATCCAAACATATCTCATTTGCGTATTTTTGGATGTGTTGTATATGTTCTATTACAACCCCACAACGTACAAAGTTTGGGCCTCGGCGCCGACTAGGAATATATATTGGTTTTAATTCACCATCTATTATTCGATATCTCGAACCATTAGGGGAGTAAATTTCCCTGAAGCAAATACTACCAAAAGGGAACTTTCTTGGTTTACGCCAAATTTGTCTCATTTTGATCCTTGTACTAATCAATCTGATGTTGAAGTACAAAAGATAATACATCTACAAGAGATTGCTAATAAAATGCTTGATGCATTTAATGACGCAGCGAGAGTGACAAAATCACATATACCTGCTGCAAACGTTCCAGCAAGGATAGATGTCTCTGAAAGATGTGATAAAAATATTGCAACAAATGAATCGTTCAAGACACATCTGAAACGTGGACGACCAATCGGTTCTAAAGGTATAGTTCCTCGGAAGAGGAAAAACCAACCACAAGCAAGTAATGTTCCAGAAGAGACGACAAATGCACCCCTAGAAGTGGGCGAAGCCCTAGAAGAGGCAGAAGCTCTTGAAGAGCATGAGTTATCTCCAAATGAAGAGATATCTATAAATTATGCTTGTAATGGTAAAGTGTTAAATCGAGATAACATAATCATCGATGACATATTTGCGCTTCTGTAGCCACTGATATTATCACTGAAAATGATGATTATGAACCACATTCTATTGAGGAATGTCGGAAAAGGACTGATTGGGTAAAATGGAAAGAAGCAATACTAACAAAGTTGAGTTCACTTACAGAATGTAACGTTTTTGGACCTGTAGTCCTAACACCCAAAGATGTAAACCTTGTAGGTTTCAAATGGGTATTCGTTAGAAAACGAAATGAGAACAATGAAGTTGACCGCTATAAGGCGAGACTCGTGGCACAAGGTTTCTTGCAGAGATCGGGGATCGATTATGAAGAAACATATTCACCAGTTATGGATGGAATAACCTTTCGATACTTGATCAGTTTAGCAGTTTTAGAAGAACTCGAGATGAATTTAATGGACGCAGTCACTGCATATTGATGTGACACAAAAATGTCACATTTGGAGAGCCTAACTTAGACTAATTAGTCCTTTTCGAGTGTTATCAATAATATTTTATGTGTTTTTGATGTTAGGTACTTATTTTGGAGTTAAGCGTGTGATTCGGAATAAAAGGAGCGAATTATCACAATCATTTCATGTGCCGAAAATGAGAGAAAATACTTCAAGCAAATCAAATGACAAGTATAGTCAATGACGAGTCCGACGGTAAAAACGGTATTCAATTCGGAGTTCGGACGGGGAAGATATGGAAGAAAGAAGTCCGAGGGTATTCTAGTCCTTTGTGAGAATTTGAAGATGTAGAGACAAGGATGGAGGCACTCTCTTGGTTTATAAATCAAAGCCCAAAACCAAGTCCAAGCCCAAGAAATATTAAGAGAAGAAGAATTGTGTAGAGATTTTATGGGCACCAATTTGTGATCTAAAGACTTAGTCAAGTTTGACTAAGTCTAGGGTTTGAATGAAGTTAGAGAAATGGGTCAAAGACACTATTCATCATCTTCAACCTTGGAAAAGAGGCAAGAAGGAAGAGAGAGAAAAGGAGGCTACAACTTAGGGTTTTAGGGTTCTTGAGTTTGAAGGGTTTGGATGGTTGAGGAAAGAAAGAGAGAAGAAGGAGGATTGCCGGCCAAAGCAAGGCCGGCCAAGCTGAAGGCCGGCCTAGTCTTGGACGGCAGCAGCTCGGGCTGCACGGCAGCAGCTCGAGCTGCTCGGGAAATCTGCACAGCAGCCCGGGATAGAAGGCATCACAGAGCACGGCCGAACAGCAGCTGTGCTAGCAGGGACGCGGCTGCAGCTGAAGCTGCTCGGGACAGCAGCAGATCTGCTCGGGACAGCAGCAGATCTGCTCGGGACAACAGCTTCACGCCGGATTCAGCTCGGGACGCGACCAAGTGTCACGACCTTACTTCTTCGGAAGGTGTCGTGCGGCACTTGTGCGCACTCTAGGTACAAGTCAGCCTTACAAAAGTAATATTACAAGAGATGGGTACAAATATATTGGGTAGCTACAATTGAAAGCAACAAGATTTTATTGATGGTAAGTTGAAAGCTACAAATTACAACAAGCATATGACTAAGTAAGCTTCCTAGAGGCTAGGGAAGCTTCCGGCTCTTTGGTTTGCCCACTATTTGGAAGGTAGGGGTCTTCCACTCAAAGCTTACCATCCACTCCCCTACATAGTGTCAAATAACCGTTTAGCTTAATTTGATAAGGAAACATCAATATTTTCACCAGGCATACTCTTTTGTTTGGCCTATAATGACATATATGTCCCCGTGCCAAGGGTATTCTCTAGGAAGCTACTATATACAAGAGGCACCTTCCTAAATGCATGAGGCATATGCCAAAATAGCCTAAGGCATATGCTAGACATATTACAATGCATCAAAATAGCAAAAAGACACGGGCCATCGGCAATACCAACATGGCTTGACAAGATGGCCGTGACAGACTCCCCCACTTGTTATGTCGCCGTCCTCGACGACTTCGCTGCCAAGTACTCCACGATCTTGTCGGCATGGTCTAGCAAGGAGCTGGCGCGTTCCCAACTGGCTTCGGCATCTGGCAGGTTCCTCCACTTTAATAAGTACTCGAGCTCTGGTGGTGAATTGTGATGAGCTTGAGCAAGACGATCAGCAACTATCTTTTGCACCTCCTTGGTTGGCTGGAGCTCCGGTCCTGGATTTGATCTTTGTTGGTTGGCACGTTGGGGATCCGCCTGATCCTGGTTGAACGGCTTTAAGTTGCTGGCATGGAATACAGGGTGGTGATTCTTCATCCATCTTGGGAGTTGTACTTTGAAAGAGACCTTCCCGACCCGAGCAATGATAGGAAAAGGACCATCGTACCGTCTCACCAAGTTTTGATGTAGCTTCTTCACGAACCTGGATGTATCCCTGTTGATCTTGACAAGCACCAAGTCACCTACTTTGAAGTTGTATGGTCTTCGCTTGTCATCCGCGAACTTCTTCATGCGTTCAGCAGCTTTTTCCAAGTGAGCTTTGGCTATTTCTGCTGTTCGTTGCCACTCCTTAGCAAAAGTGAATGCCCATGGGCTGGTACCTGTATAACCTTTTTCAACCGTGTGGGGAGTTAACGGTTGCTGCCCTGTTACCAGTTCAAAAGGTGTCTTGCAGGTTGAAGAACTCTCCTGCAAGTTGAAGCAGAACTGAGCTACATCCAGTAGATTCACCCAATTCTTTTGGTTGGCACGAACAAAGTGCCTAAGATATTCCTCAAGTAGAGCGTTGAAACGCTCCGTCTGGCCGTCTGACTGTGGATGATTGCTCGTTGAGAAGTTCAGCTGCGATTCTAAGAGTTTCATGAGCTCGGTCCAAAACCGCCCTGTAAATCTTGAATCACGGTCGCTGATAATAGTCTGAGGCACTCCCCAATACTTCAGAACATGCTTTAAGAACAAGAAGGCCTCTTCTTCCGCAGTATAGTGAGCTGGTGTCGGAATAAAGGTTGCATACTTCGAAAACCGATCAATCACCACCATGATGGAAGTATACTCCCCCACTTTTGGCAAGCCACTTATGAAATCCATGGAGACACTCTCCCACGGACGCTGCACCACCGGCAATGGCTCCAAAAGTCCCATAGGCTTCTTCCGCATCACCTTGTCCTGTTGACAAATGAGGCAAGTTTGCATATACTCTTCCACTTGATTCCTCATGCCCGGCCAGTAATAAGCTTTCTCAAGTAATGCCCAAGTACGTCGGTTGCTAGGATGGCCAGCCCAGACCGTATCATGGCACTCCCTGATAAGCTCCCGCCGCAACTCCGCAGAGCGCGGTACATATAGACGCCCACCTCTGTGGTATATAACAAGCCATCCTTGATTCTGAACCTTGTGGAACGCCCATTCTTCACCATATCGAACAAGATCTTGGCTTCTTTATCACTCTTCAGCCGCTCACGAACCTTGTCGATAATGGTGGTCTTCAACTGGGACATGCTCCTCTGTCCCGAAGTAACTAAGGCGGCCAACTCCGCCTTCCTACTCAGTGCATCCGCAACATTGTTCACCCTTTCTGGCTGATACTCCATCTCAAAATCAAACTCTGCCAATGACTCCTGCCGGCGAGCCTGTTTGGAAGTAAGCTTCTTCTGAGTCATGAAGTGTGAGGCAGCAACATTATCGGTCTTCACTAGAAACTTCGACCCCAATAGATAATGCCTCCAGACCCTTAAGCAATGAACAATGGCCAATAATTCCTTCTCCTGAGTAGTATAACGCCGTTCAGCTTCGGAAAGCTTTCGGCTCTCAAATGCAACTGGGTGACCATCTTGCACTAATACCCCACCAAGTGCAAAATCAGATGCATCTGTGTGAACTTCAAATGGCTTGGATATGTCGGGCAATGCCAATACGGGATCTTTTGCAACCTGCTGCTTCAAGTCCTCGAAAGCTTCTTGACATTCCTTCGACCAAACCCAAGGCTTATCCTTCTTCAACAAATCTGTCAAAGGTGCCGCTCTGGCTGAATATTTCCTTATGAACCTGCGATAGTAATTTGCAAGTCCAAGAAACGATCTGAGCTCCGACACTGAAGTAGGCACCTTCCACTCTTGGATGGCTCTCACCTTCTCCATCTCCATTCGGATATGCCCATCGCCTATAACATGGCCCAGAAAACCAATGTGTCCTTGCGCAAACGAACACTTCTCCTCCTTCACGTATAGTTGGTTTTCTTTCAAGACCCTGAACACCTGCCTCAAGTGCTCTGCATGATCTTCCAAGCTGTGGCTATACACAACAACATCATCCAGATATACCACCACGAACTTATCAAGGAACTCATGGAAGATCTGATTCATCAAAGTACAAAACGTGGCAGGCGCGTTGGTTAAGCCAAAAGGCATCACCAAGTACTCAAACGCACCATACCGCGTCACGCACGTGGATTTCGGCTCGTCACCTTCTGCAACCCGAACTTGATAGTATCCAGAACGCAAGTCCAACTTCGAAAAGTACCTTGCCGAACCAAGCTGATCAAACAAGTCCGCTATAAGTGGGATTGGGTATTTGTTTTTCACGGTCACCTTGTTCAATGCCCTATAATCCACACATAGCCGCAAACTACCATCATGTTTCTTCTGGACCAACACAGGAGCACCATAAGGAGCTTTCGAAGGACGGATGAATCCCGCCTCCAATAGCTCATCGAGTTGCTTTCTCAATTCGGCCAACTCTGGGGGAGCCATCCTGTAGGGAGCTCTAGCAGGTGGCTTAGCTCCTGGAACCATCTCAATCTGGTGATCAACAGCACGCCATGGGGGTAACGCCTTTGGGAGCTTTGCTGGCATAACATCCTTGAACTCCTTCAGGATGGTTTTGATCTTGGCAGGTACAGGCTCTGCATCTACTCCTGTTGTCTCCATCTTCAAAGCTGCCAAGTATGTCATTTCTCCCTTCTTTAGCCCCTTCTCCAACTGCATAGCTGAGATCATCTTGTCGCCTCGACTCTTCTCGGCAACTATCGGCACCATGCATGGTTTGTCTCCAAGAAAACATATTCTTCCCAAGTACGGCATCGGCACCATCTTGTGCTCCACCATGAAGTCTAGACCAATGATGACCTGAAAATCATCCAAAGGCACACAAGTAAAATTAGTCCTTCCTGACCACTTGCCAATCTCCATGGGCACATCTCGAGCTACTCCATTCACGGGCTTTGGTGCCGAATTAACGGCCTTCATGCGGCTGGGATCCTTATGGAGCTTTAGACCCAACCGCTTAGCCTCATCTGCATCAACAAAGTTGTTGCTCGCTCCAGTGTCTACCATCACCTTGGTAGCTTTTCCATTCACCTTGCATTCGATGTACATCAACACCCTTGAAGCCTTTGGTTTGTCACTTGTTTGGCCTGCAAGAGCATTGAGTACCTTGAGCGCACCCATCTTTGCATCTTCCTCTTCACTATCCACCTCCTCCTGTGGATCATGCATACTTTCTTTGTCCTCCTTGCCACTAAAAGTCACCTTCAATGCATTGAGTGCGGCTCTGGACGGACAATCTCGTATGCGATGAGGGCCACCACATAGGAAACACTTCATAGCTGTTTTAGTTCCGGATGTGGCGCCTGTCTTTGACCCTGTGCCATCCCGGTTGTGGTAAGGTCTCCTATCCCCACCATGGCCTTTCCCCCTTCCGGGATTGGGCTTTCCTCCAGCACCAGCAGGCTTCCTCCTCTCCTGGTCATTCGTAGCAAAATCTGTGAGTCTTTCGGCGGCGGCCTGCGCTGAGGCCAAGTCTTGCACCCTCTGCCTTTGTAGCTCTGCTTGAGCCCATGGCTTTAGGCCTTCCAAGAAACAAAAGAGCTTGTCCTTCTCTGACATGTCTTTTATATCGAGCATCAACGCCGAGAACTGCTTCACATATTCCCGAATAGTACCTGTGTGCTGGAGCTTCCGAAGCTTCTTCCTTGCCATATACTCTACATTCTCTGGAAGGAACTGAGTCTTGAGCTCTCTCTTCAAGTCCTCCCAAGAGTCTATGATGGCACGTCCGGCCTGTATCTCTTCGTACCGTGTGCGCCACCATAGCTTGGCATCCCCTGTCAAGTACATCGTAGCCATCGAGACTTTGGTGTCTTCATCTTCGGGTCGCACCGCACGAAAGTATTGCTCCATGTTAAACAAGAAGTTCTCCAACTCCTTTCCATCTCTGGCTCCACCATAGGATCTTGGATCCGGCACCCGCACACGAGGAGGATGCGCCTCTGCTGCTCCGGCTCGATCCTGGGTACCTACAATCCGCATCAATACATTCACCTGCGCACGCAACTCATTGATCATATTACCTTGCTCTTCTCGAAGGTCATTGATTTGCACTTGCATATCTTCAAGGGTTGCACCCATAGCTTCCACCGTCATGTCCACACCATTGTGGCGGACCTTCTAGTCCATCAAGCTTCTCTCTGAGAACCGGGACACCTACGATCACTTCCTCCAAGTGCACAGCCCGTTCCTCCAATGCATCCAACCGTTCCTTTGTCCCTCTTTGACCCGCTATCCTATGCTCTGATACCAATTGTCACGACCTTACTTCTTCGGAAGGTGTCGTACGGCACTTGTGCGCACTCTAGGTACAAGTCAGCCTTACAAAAGTAATATTACAAGAGATGGGTACAAATATATTGGGTAGCTACAATTGAAAGCAACAAGATTTCAACAAGCATATGACTAAGTAAGCTTCCTAGAGGCTAGGGAAGCTTCCGGCTCTTTGGTTGCCCACTATTTGGAAGGTAGGGGTCTTCCACTCAAAGCTTACCATCCACTCCCCTACATAGTGTCAAATAACCGTTTAGCCTAATTTGACAAGGAAACATCAATATTTTCACCAGGCATACTCTTTTGTTTGGCCTATAATGACATATATGTCCCCGTGCCAAGGGTATTCTCTAGGAAGCTACTATATACAAGAGGCACCTTCCTAAATGCATAAGGCATATGCCAAAATAGCCTAAGGCATATGCTAGACATATTACAATGCATCAAAATAGCAAAAAGACACCGGCCATCGGCAATACCAACATGGCTTGACAAGATGGCCGTGACACAAGGACGGCAGCTGCAGCTCAGACGTGCATGGGACGCGTCCACGGACAGTGCACAGCTCGGGACGGCAGCAAGGGACGCGTGCAGCAACATCTTTGGGCGGAACCTCCATGTTCTTGGCCGGATTTCTTGTCTCTTGGCTCGGATTTTCTTATGGTTTCCGGCCACCTTCTTGGCCGGAAACCTTAGGGCTTTTGTTCCCCTCATCCTTGGCTAGCTTCCCATGTGGTTTGATTTGATTTTGGTTGAAGATTGCTAGAGAGAGAAAACTAGGGTTTAGCTTTAATGGAGGTTTGTGATAAATGAAGAAGATGATGATGGTCGCTATGGGGAACCCAGAAATTTGCTAAGGGGAGATCGGCTGCACCTTAAAGACTCATATTTTTCGACAATCTTAGCTTCGAACCACATCCAAAAAGGGGGATTCTCTCATCATTTCCTTTCCATTTCTTATTCAATCACCATGTTTAGCTAACTTTAGTGTGTCGATTATATGAGATGAAATGTGATGAATTCGTGATTATGTTTAATATGATTTGATGTGTTGATTATAAATTGATGTTCATACATTTCGATTATCGTTTTGATCGTATTTTCATGCGTCTTGTCAAGCACTTCGCATAGTTAATAGACGAAACGAAGTATTCGATATCGATCGTAGTCTAAGTCATATTTTCATGTGTCTTGTCATGCACTTCACATAGTTAGGCGACTAGACAACACTTTCGTTGACTCGGGATTAACCGATTATGATGTTTGTCTGACTAAGTATGATCTCCGGATATACGTAGTGCTTTTAAACATCACCTTAGGAGTCGAACATCGGTTATACTTTGAACATTAGGTCGGACCATACATAGTTGTAGGTTTATCATTATGGATTCCCGGACTTCGACACCTCTCTCACTTATTTGTTGCCCGAATCGAGTCTTACCGTCTCCCGACTCTTGTTCCTCCAACACTTCTCTCGAATCTCTCTCGCCTGTTTACTTTTATCGTTTAATTAGTTTATTTGTTTTCTCTATTGCTTATTCAATCAAAACCCCCCCGTTTACCTTTGTTCTTCTCCTTTTTAGTCTAAGTTAGCTTGTAATACCTAGACCGGCGAGCGAGACTCCTTCGATATCCAAATTACCTTCCTATCCTTGGATCGACTCCGGTTTTACCGGTTACTACTTGATACCTCCGCTTGGGTGTGCAACCTTTTCGGGTGCATCACATATCTATATGGAAAATTAGATACTGACATTTATATGAAAGCCCCTGAAGGATTTAAATTGCATGAAGGCAACCCACGTACCATGTATTCACTGAAGCTTAATCCAACTTTATACGGATTGAAACAAGTTGGACGAATGTGGTACAATCGTCTTAGTGAATATCTGATCAAAGAAGGTTATGTAAATGATCTCATTTGCCCATGTTTATTTATCAAGAAAGGAGATGTTGGATTCGCGATTCTTGTAGTATATGTTAATGATATTAACCTTATAGAAACTCCAAAAAAGCTCTCTAAAGCAGCAGAATATTTGACGAAAGAATTCGAGATGAAAGATCTCAGGAAAATAAAATTCTGTCTTGGCTTACAAATTGAAAGAAGCACAAGTGGCATACTTCACCAAACATTATACACTGAAAAAGTCTTGAAGCGCTTTAACATGGAGAATTCTTATCCTCTTAGTACTCCCATGGTTGTTAGGTCTCTCGATGCTCTGAAAGATCCATTTCGACCTAAAGAAGAAGAAGAAACACTCCTTGGTCCTAAAGTACCATTTCTGAGTGCTATTGGTGCATTATCATACTTAACTCAATGCACTAGACCGGACATTACTTTTGCAGTAAATCTATTGGCCAGATATAGCTTTGCACCAACTAAGAGGCATTGGGTTGGAGTAAAGTAAATTCTAAAATATCTGAGAGGAACGACTGACATGGGATTGTTTTATTCAAAGAACTTATTTGGTCATTCTCAAGAAAAGGGATACACAGATGCCAGTTATATTTCTGATCTGCACAAAGGGATTTCACAGACAGGTTATGTATTCACAAGTCGATGTACAACTTTCTCATGGCGATCTAGTAAAGAAAGTATGCCCGCTACCTCATCTAACCATGCAGAAATTATTGCCCTCCATGGAGCAACAAGAGAGTGTGTATGGCTTAGATCCATTATGGAACACATTAGAAGCTCAACTGGTCTTGATTCAATCACAAATTCTCCCACAGTCATTCACGAAGATAATTCGGCATGCATCGCACAGGTTAGAGAAGGATACATCAAAAGCGATAGAACTAAGCACATATCCCCTAAATTGTTTTACTCAAATCACTTCCAGAAGAATAATGAGATTGATATCCAGAAGATACAATCATATGAGAATTATGCTGACATGTTCACCAAGTCTCTGCCTACTACAACGTTCAGAAAACTGTTAGAAGGCATCGGAATGTGACGCTTGAATAACCTGATGATTTAAGAGTTTATCGGTCCAAGATATGATATTCATCAGGGGGAGTCTACTATCATGTGTAGGTTCATGTATCACTATCTACGCTCTGTACTCTATTTCCTTCGTCCAGTTTTTGTCCCAATGGGTTTTTCTGAAAAGATTTTAACGAGGCAGTATTTAGCGTATCCAGCGTCACTCGAAATCTATTATTTGTACTCTTTTCCTTCATAAGATTTTGTCCCACTGGGTTTTTCTGACAAGGTTTCTAATGAGGCAATTATTTTGAGTGACGGTCATCCAAGGGGAGTGTTATATGGTATTTGGCTGCGCATAAAATCATTGGTTATGCAAGGGGGTTTGGGTTCCTTTAATATACCTTTTCTTATCAAAACTTATATCTATAACAACCCATCATTCTTATAATGCCACCTTGATGTGGTGTCATCTTATGGTAGTTCCATATGAGAAGTGTCATTACATGGGAGCTCCATATGAAAAGTGGCATCTTGTTGATGACAACACACCATGCAAGTGACAACACATGGGTTACGTGTCACCTTCCTACTACTTCTCCCACCCTATAAATAGATGTACATGGTGTAGTGTTTGTATGAATTTAGAAGAGATTGAAAAGATTTGAACAGAATTCGTCTAACAAAGTTTGGTTACAGTTCATCACTTCGTTTTAGTATAGCTCATTACCTCTATCTCTTTTCCTTCCTTTAATTCCATTAAGTTGCATGCAAATATCGATACACATTGAAGCAAATACACCGACAATTTACAACATGTTCCACACAGTTGTTAAAAAGGAAAAAGAAAAGGCTATAGTAAGGTTCCAAATAGCTTTTTAGATCCCTAAGAAACCTTTGAGTTACTAACGGGTTAGAAAATATTTTTGGGCTTATTTTCCATTTCATGTTTTATTTTGGGCTTATAGTCTTTATTTGTTGAGGAGTAGATATATGATTAATTACCCCCCTTATTTTTGGACTCTAAACTCAAAAGTTCTTTCGGTAATTTCTGTAGATCCCATATAAGATACTCCCTCCGTCCCAAAATAATCGGTGAAGTTTCTATTGTAGTTTGTCCCAAAACTAGTTGGAAGTTTAAAAATAGTATGAAAAATTCTCATTTTCTTCCAATAATACCCATAGCTATTAATGAGTGAAGGTTTTAACTTTATCTAATTCCTAGATGCTTTCCTATTACCCAAAACCAACTCAACAGCTTTTGTTTTCTTGGTAACACAAAATGGGATAAAAATCAAGTACTGTAGTCAAAGTAGTTCAAAAGTTTTCAACACGTCAACTAAATTATGGCGCCAAAGTGTAAATTTTTTAAACAAAACTTGTTTTGGTAGGAGATTATTAAGCCAAAACTAAAATCTAAAATGAAATTTGGCGCTAAATTTTTTTATTAGTGGGAAATTTTAAACTTTCAACCATCCTATTTATACCCTTTACAATAGCTAAAGTGGACACTTCATCTCTGTGTCTATTCATATTATGGACATGAATTCCATATCAACAACAACTAATTCAAACCAGTCTAATAATCATAGAAAATTAACAGATGAAGAAAGACAAATGATTTTTGAAGGATTATTAAAGGATAGTAAGAACGGAAAAATGAAATACGGTTCGAGAACAAAAATTGCTGTCACGTTTTCTACTAGTTTGAATACGGTGAGTCGAATATGGAATCAAGGATTAGAAAATATTGATGAGATGTTAGCGGTTGATGTATCAAAAAATATGATTGCAAAAGTTGGTCGTAAAAGAGTTCAACTTGATATTGAACAATTCAACAATCTTCCTCTTCATAAACGAACTAATATCCGGAAAATGGCGAAGGCTTTAAGCATGTCTAAGTCTACTCTTCATAGACGAATCCAAGATGGTGAAATTAGGCGACACACAAACGCTATCAAGCCGTATTTGACTGAGGTAAATATGAAAAAAAGGCTTTTGTTTTGTTTGTCAAATTTACAAAGTACTGTTAATGTAAACAACAATGGAAGTTTTACTCTTAAGAATATGTACGATCACATCCATATAGATGAAAAATGGTTTTATATAACCAAGGAATCTCAAAGGTATTATCTTCTTCCCGACGAACCGGAACCATTGCGTACGTGTAAAAGTAAACGATTCATTACGAAGGTTATGTTTCTAGCTGTTGTCGCTAGGTTGAGATGCAATGATGATGGAATTTATGAATTTTCTAGGAAGATAGGAATTTTTCCATTCATAACAAAAGAAAATGCAAAACGACGTAGTAAAAATCGTGACGCCGGTACTGAAGAAACTAAAGCAATCTTGTCTGTGACGAAAGAAGTAACAAGAGATTGTTTAATTAACAAAGTATTGCCGGCTATTCGATCAAAATGGCCCGCCGAAGATAAGTCGAGACCCACCTTTATTCAATAAGACAACGCTAGATCTCACATTCAACCCGACGATTTTGAATTTATGCAAGCCGCTTCTAAGGATGGTTTTGAGATTAAATTATGTTTTCAACCTTCTAACAGTCCAGATTTAAATGTTTTAGATCTTGGTTTCTTTCGTGCGATTCAATCTTTACAACAAGAACAAGGAGCAAAAACTATCGACGAACTTGTGAGTGTCGTAGAGAAAGCATTTGATGAATTACCAAACGAAAATCTCAACTATAATTTTCTAACCTTACAAAGTTGTATGGTTGAGATATTAAAAAATAATGGTGGGAACGGTTACAAAGTACCGCATATGGGAAAGTTGTCGTTAGAAAGAAATGGAATTCTTCCAAAAGAACTAGAATGTGATTTTGAGCTTGTTTCCGCGGTTCGGCGTCGATTGCAATTACCCGAAGGTGTAGAGGTACTGTTATTGTACATTACTGTAAACATACTTATTCAAAGCACTTTTTCATACCTTGTTTTTCATCTCTGCTTTTTCTGTAAAAGTGAGAATACGCTCAAAATTTTAATTGCACTAAGAGTACTAATTTAAAGTCATGTTGTTACTAACCTTCTTTTTTATGTATGATTTTTTATGCTAAATGTTAGGTAGATTATTCTTGAAGAAGAAGAAGTGAGGAATCGTATTGTCAAAGATGTTCTCTATTTTTGAAGGTCATGAAGAATGTGAAGTAAATTTTGAGCTATGCTATGTTCAACTATTTTGATGTAAACATTTTGAAGTATATAATGAAATGGGTTGTTATGCTTCGTCTTTAATCTAACTAGGTTCCCTCCCCGTCCTACGGACGGGGAAGATCCCTCTTGGCTAACGCCTTCGAGGAGAAGAAAAATAAATTTAAATTACAAAATAAATCAGATAGAATTGCAGGGGAGAGAGATAACCGTGTGTTTGAAGAGGACAGAGAGGGAGAACCGTATTTATATTCATAAATATAGGAGCCAGAATTTTGAACTAACTTAGAAGTCTAACATAATCACTAAAATTAAGGGGAAAGTGGATGTGCAATCGTGAGAAGATGCCTGAGATATAGTTATTTCAGGGAGATTGTAACCGAATATTTAAAAATAATTAATTGTTTACACTAATATCCTTGTGTTTTAAGTCAAATTACACTAAGAGGATTTTATATCAGTCGTTCGATTTGATCTAAGGTAAATCTCCTAGAAAAAATGAACGGTCAGACTTATCCCCTGGATAACCGACTGAGCTGTTTTAATATCAGTACATGATTTCGGATGACAGGTATTCGCGTGACCCCACATTGTGTGAAAATGGACATCATTGTACATACACGTCTTGGGTAAGCTCGACCCAACGTGATGTCAACGGCGTGATCATAGATCCCACAGTATAAGAAGACTCGGAGTATGCTCGAAAACACTTTACTCGTAAAATCGGGACATAATGAACCACAACGGCGTTAGCCAAGAGGGAACTACCGTGCCCGTAGGGCGCGGTGGGAACCTAGTTTACTCGTAAAATCGGGGCGTAATGAACTACAACGACGTTAGCCAAGAGGGATCTACCGCGCCCTACGGGCGCGGTGGCAACCTAGTTAGGCGCGGTGGGAACCTAGTTATCATGTATTTCATGGTAAAAAAATAAAAACGAAATTGAAAGGAAAAACTAAAAATTGATCTATTAACCATAAAGATAATGATTTATTAATTCCGACTGAATGGAGAAAAAAACTTAAATATAATGTCTTAATGCGGAATGATCACAATAATACTTCTAGATATAACATGCAGAATGTCGTCGCTTATATGTGCAGATAAAACATGCAGAATGTCGTCGCTTATATGTGCTTTTCATCTATATTACTTGAATTTATATGCAGAATGGTGGTCAAGTTACTCCCTGAACAACAAACATTTCTAAGATCAGAAAACTGATGTGAACTGTGTGTGTGCACCTATATTACTATTAATATTCATGCTCATTTTCCTTTTCGGATACATATAGAACTTGGGTAAAAATAACACTGAATTCTATTCTAGCTCATTTATAGTTTTGGAGAATAGTCGAAGTAATAAACAAAAATCAGACTACTAATGTGAATAACCTAACATGGATTATAAGAAAGAGTTGTCGCTGAAGAGAAAAAAATAGAAATCGGCCAGCTATCTATGTGAAAAAAACACTGAGCAACCTTAACTGGATTAAAAAAAACAGTCTCACTAATGTGAATAACCTAACCTGGAGAGGAAGACCACAGAAGTGCAAAAGACTATGAAATAACCTCCCTGCAATTCAAAAAAAGCATCAAAATCAAAATCAAATAACTTAATGTAATTTCAATCTAGGAAATTTTTATTCAAAAAAAAATACTATGAAATAACTCCCTGCAATGTCAAAAACTTGTCATTAAGTATAGATTTTCGAACACACATTAAACAGGGAACACATCTAGATTATTCGTTCATTAAGTATAGATTTGACTTTGAGGTTCTTCAAACACATTATGAGCAAGAAGTACAGTACCTCTTTGATAGACCTGGATGAAGAGAAAAAAAATATAAATTAGCCAACTATCTATGAGAAAAAAAAAAGTGAGGAGCCTTAACTGGATCAAAAGAAAAACAGTCGAACTAATGTGAATGACCCAACCTAGAGAAGAAGACCACGGAACTTTAAAAGACTATGAAATAACCTCCCTGCAATTCAAAAGAAAACATCAAAATCAGAATCAAAGAACACACTCTCTAAGTATAATAAATGAGGTCGGTCAAATCTAAAAAGCAAACTTCAGCGAGCACTTGTATTGTATACACAATCTATATATAAACACAAAATGATAAAGACATAGCAAATTACTCACCTGCAGGAAAAATCTAAACACAAAGATCGCCTTGGGAGGAGAAGAAGCTCTTACTATGAAAAGAGGCAAAACTGTCACTTCACTAAAGGCAATTTGTTAAATGTAGAAAACCAACACTCTTATATACTCCGTCCATAACCATTTCAATGTCCAAAGACTTTAGTGAAGCATTCAACAAAACTTATACAATCTTATAGGTGAAGAAGAAGAAGAAGGAAGTTAACAGGAGAAGAAGAATTGCTTACTCTGAAAAATAAAAATGGTAAAACATTTAAGGACTCAAACACAACCAGCAACATGGAGGTGGAAGATTTCCTTGCTCTACTTTTCCTTTTAATGATTTGTTTCTCACTCACTTGTAAATACTTTTTTGCAATGCATTAATTCAAATCTTTCAAAAAAACAAATGGACGGCACTTGAAAGAATAAAAAACAGGCGTGAACCAGAAGACAATCTGCATATTCAAAAAATTGTAATGCTTTTACATTGATCTATTAGCAGTCTTTAAGTATATCTTTGCCCTTGCAACAAATAGAGCAGAAGAACAGAATTATTTGTAGAGTTGTCAAGCACTTCAAGTTTCAAGTGAAGTGTTGCTTATCTTCCTCAAACTTATCCTCGACTTGATTAACAACTCAACATTTTAGGTACTCTATCCTCCTTCAATAACATCAAAAATGATGAAATGACAGAATATCACTACTTGCTAATCTACCTAAAGTGACGCTAGTTGAACAAATCTAAAGGAGGTTCTATGATGGCATAGTTAGATATTACCCTGATGTTATAACTTTGTCTATTAGGCATATTGCCGTATATTACCCTGATGGCAATATGTTCCAAACTTAATAAGCTAGTATATAAACACAAAATCAGTAGGTTAAATGAAAGTGAAAATCAATTGGTTACCCTTGAAAAGCATTCCACAAAAATCTCCCCTCCTACACAGAACTATTTTGGTTAAGATTAAAACTTTAGTCAAACATTCCGCTTGGTTATTCATTTATTACGTCTAACACTCCTTAGCAGTTTCCATACCTACCTTGTACAGAAACAAACAAAAAGAAAACATGATTCGACTAAGAATTGGATTTGTCTTAGCAGTTATTTTCATACTTAAGGAGAGAGATGTATTGGATCTGTCTTAGCAGTTTTTTTCTTTCTTAAGTATACTGCGAGGCTAATGAGGAACAAATACTAACAAATCATACCCATAACTAAGAACATGGTCCTAATTTATCTAAACTGATCCCAATAAAATATTTTGTAACCCCTTACTCAAAAGAGGAACAAATTCTTATTAGATTCAACAAAATCCTGAAAACCCATTACTCAAAACAAATAAATCGTACCCAACATCAGAAAACATGAAGTTTCGAAAAATAAAAAATCCAATACATCAGAAAACATGAAAAACATTTCATTTCAGTGGATACCTTTGGATAGGCAACATTGAAAAATTTCACCAAACAGTACTTGAGCAATGTCCAAAGACTTTACTGAAGCATTTCACCAAACAGTTGTTGAGCAGTGCCGGTAGACTTCTGAAGCTTTAACCTAAAAAATGTCCCTGCAATAACACACAATGAAGGAAATCACAGAATCATAAAAAACTAAAGAACTAAAGATCAAAACTTTAACCTAAAATAACACACAACCAAAGAAACATCAAAAACTAAAGAATTAAAGATGAAAGCTTTAACCTAAAATGCAGGCCAATACTTTTACAGTACCTACTACTTACCTTAAAATAAAAAATCTATTTAGAACATGAAGCATTCCTGTAGTACCTATTTGTAAGGAGAAGAAGAGTTTGCTAGAGCTAGAGAAATAAAAACCTAAAGATTTTGAAGAGGCTTTTGAAGCAGTCGAAATGAGATTTTCCATTGACTTTGATGGAGATAGTGAAATCAGTTGAGAAATTCGGGTAAAGACGGCTTCGAGAAATCAGGAGCTCGGTAGTTTGGAGATTTCAAATTTGAAGAGAGGTTGAAGGAGAGATGTTTAAGGGTTTAGTAAAACTGTTTTGGGATGTTTCTTTGGAGAAGGAGAGATCATGGAGAGGAGAATGAGAGGTCCCTCTTTGTAAATGACAACTTTAGCCTCCAATAAAGTCTCTAATTACTCAAACATTTAAAATAGATAAATTTTGGGTTATTTTCCTTCGTTGGATGTAAAATTCACACAAATAATGGATGGCTAGACTTATACCCTGAATAACTACTGAGCTGTTTTATTATAATTGATAGATGTCTCAAATTTTAAGCAAAAAAAGAAAAAAAAAAAGTTGTTCAATATTGTCTCTGTTTTTTTATGCCACATGTTGTTTAAAAATGGTGGTTGTATATGAACCATGTCTAAACTCTATAAAGAGAAGATTACATAGTGGATGCACTATATGGATGAACATGTACATTAGGAATAACTCTTTGTACAATTATTTTTATGCCTTTTTGAAAAGTAGAAAATGTACAACTACATTAAATAGGGGTAAAAATAGAAAACTCACTTGATTTTGACTATTTTCTTAAACTGTGTGTTTTTCAAACTTCACAGTTTATTTTGGGACGGAGGGAGTATAAATTAATAATTCCTTATATACTACATACGACATGAATGATTTACTGATATTAAGCTTTTTGTTAAAAATGACTCAGTTGTCTTTTGTTGAAATCAATTTCACCTTGAATGCCGTCTCCAATTAAATGGAAGTTTGAAAGGTGTTGTGGCTCATTTATGTTGTACCACTATATTAGATATCTATATTGTTGTTTCTTACACAAAATTCTTTCCTAGCGTAGGTGGTGAAACGATTGAGTTTCATTGTCGAGGTCTTGGTATCGAATCAAACAAACAACACTTTTTTTTCTAGAATTTCTACTACTTACACCTTTTCTCCTAGCATGTCTACTAGTACTTGGATTAATTGAAAGTATTGTTTGGTTTAAGATATCTCCTTATTAAAAGTATCTTATAAAAGGCGTGTTTGCCTTACAGTTAGTTCTTATTAATTGAACTAATTCAATTTTCACCTCCTTAAAGTGACCAACTTAATAAAATGGCCTCGTAGTGATGATGACTTTTCTAAAAAAACCCCTTTAGTGTCCGATTTTTCGATGACTTGTATTTTGGACTTCAAAATTGTCCTTTTTACTCGTTTGTCCTAGTAAACATTTTATTTTAAAAAAAACTCCATTTTCATCTTTTCTTCCAGTACCATCACTTCCTCTTCATCATCTCCACCATCGTTTCTTCTTACACTTCACTTCACCACTATCTCTTCATCCCCTCCTTTATTTATTATTTTAATATTTTTTGCGATATCTTGTAGGGCAAAAGATCCTCGAACCATGTTAATGAGAAAATTAGAGATTGCTTGTTGTACATCAAAATTACCATGGAATATCTAAATTATAAGTTAAATTTTGTTAAGAATTCATTTTTTGATTCTGACATTATCGTATCATATGGAATTCTCTTATTAAATATAACAAAATAATGCCCCCACTAATAAATTTTTTGGCATCGCCACTGCATGCATCGTTGTACTATAATTAAGAATTTTTGGGCTTATAGCCCAAAAAACGGGTCCTAATAGTAGATATAGTCCTCTCTAATCCTATAAAGGGTTTCAAAACCAAAAAAATAATATAAATGGATATCTAGTCCATTTAGTCTCATCTAGAGAGAAAAAACAAATCCCTAGATTACATATTAATTTATAATACCTATACTAACCTTCTTTATATATAAAATCTGATTTACATTCTAAAATCCAAAATATTTTTTTTTCACGATTCCAACCTAGGTATCTATGTTATCGAAGTTAACTTAGCAAACATAGTTGACTCCTTCTCATGTGCATTTGATACCAGATGTGGTGCTCATATCATCTCTAACGTAAGGGAATCAGATATTTGACTAAAAGGGAGATGGTCCTACGGGTAGCGAATAGAGCAACAGTTGCTGCGAAATCTGTAGGAACCTATAATCTACTTTTGGAAACTGGTCTAGTTTTAGTACTTCATAATTGTTATTATGTACCTACTATTTCTAAAAACATTATCTCTGTCTCGGTGTTGGACAAAGAGGGATATCACTTTATAATAAAAATCTGGCGTTGTTCTTTGTATAAATGTGAAATGTTTTATAATAGTGCTGAGTTATACCTAATGAAGTCTTTAACATAGAAACCAAGAGGCTATGATAAGATGATTACTCCCGCGAGGGGTAAATTTAGCTACTTCATCACGTTCACGGGTGACTTCCCTAGATATGATTATGTATACCTAATGAAGCATAAATCCGAATCGTTTGAAATGTTTAAACAATTTCAGAACGAAGTAGAGAATCAACTTGACAAGAAAATAAAAGTCATCCGATCGGGGTGATGAATATTTGAGTTAACAATTTGATGATCATCTTAGGAGTTGCGGCCAACTCACTCTCCTTGGAACACCACAGATGAATGTAGTTTCTGAAAGGAGAAATCGCACCTTGTTAGACATGGTTCGATCTATGATGAGTTTAGCCAACCTTCCAAATACATTCTGGGAATATGCTCTGGAAACGGCTGCTTTCACACTTAACCGAGCTCCGTCTAAAGTTGTAGAAAAGACGCCATACGAGTTATGTATGGAAAGTATCCAAAGTTGTCTTTTCTCAAAGTCTGGGGATGTGACGCGTTTACAAGGAGATAAACTCGCACCCAAATCAAACAAATGTTTCTTTATGGGTTATCCAAAAGAGACAAGGGGTTACTACTTCTACAACGAATCAGAGAACAAAGTGTTTGTTGATCGTGATGGTGTTTTCCTTGAAAAAGAATTTATTTCCAAGAAGACAAGTGGGAGAAATGTAGAGATCGAAGAAATTCGATCTAAGCAACATATAAACAAAGATATAGAGATATCAAGAAGCTTAGCGGCTCCTATCTATCCACAACAAGTGGAAGAGGAAAATGGGGTAGAGTTAAAGGAACTCGAGACACCTCCCGCACAAGTTGAATTAAATTCGCAAGAGACATCTCAAGTAGTTGAGAATACTCCAACTGTTGCTCAAGCCCCTCTTAGGTCTCAAAGGCTCAAGGAGTTATCTCAGAGAGCAGACATCCTACTATTAGAAGATAATGAGTCGAGCACCTACAAAGAAGTTATGACGAGCCCCGAGTCTGAAAAATGGCTCAGAGCCATGAGATAGGAAATGGATTCCATGTTAGAAAATCAAGTATAGGACTTGGCCGATTTGCCCGATGGAGCAAAACCGATCGGTTGCAAATGGGTTTTCAAGGTGAAAACTAACAAGGATGGAAACGTTAGCGTTTTCAAAGCTATACTTCTGGCAAAAGGGTACACACAGATTCATGGTATAGACTATGATGAAACCTTCTCCCATGTCGCTATCCTTAAATCCATTTGGATCATTCTAGCAATTGTAGCTCATTATGATTATGAGATTTGGCAACAGGATGTCAAAACCGCCTTCCTGAACGGGAATATGGAAGAGGATGTGTACATGACACAACCTGAAGATTTTGAAAACTCCAAAATTGCTGGACTTATGGACTAAAGCAAACAAGCAACAGTTGGGATCTTCGATTCGACGAGGCAATCAAAGAATTTGGTGTCCTTAAGAATGCAGAAGAATCATGTGTTTACAAGAAGGTTAGTGGGAGCAACCTAGTTTTCTTGTTCCTTTATGTCGACGACATATTAATCATTAGAAACGACATTCAGATGTTAGAATCAGTCAAGGACTGGCTTCGAAAATGTTTCTCAATGAAGGATCTAGGGGAGGCAGAATACATATTGGGCATCAAGATCTATAGAGATGGATCAAGGAAGATGATTGAACTCAGTCAAGAAACTTATATAGATAAGATTGTACACCAGTTCAATATGGAAAAATCTAAAAGAGGATTCTTCCATGTCACATGGCATCACACTTAGCAAGAATCAGTGTCCTGTGAAATCTGATGAGCAAAAGTGCATGGTGGACGTTCCTTACGCTTCGGCAATAGGATCGATCATGTATGCCATGATCTGCACTCGCTCAGACGTCTCACATTCCTTGAGCCTGTGTAGTCGTTACCAATCGAATCTAGGTGAAGCGCACTGGACCGCTACTAAGAATATTCTAAAGTACCTGAAAAAGACTAAGGATCACTTCTTAGTATATGGCAGGGAGGAGACACTCAAGGTTGTAGGCCATGTGGATGCAAGCTTTCAGACGGATAGAGACGATTTCAGATCACAGTCTGGTTATGTCTTCTGTCTGAACGGAGGAGCAGTAAGCTGGAAGAGTTCCAAACAAAGTATTTTTGCAGTATGCTTTGGCAATAGGATAGATCATGTATGCCATGATTTGCACTCGCTCAGACGTCTCATATTCCTTGAGCCTGTGTAGTCGTTACCAATCGAATCTAGGTGAAGCGCACTGGACCGCTACTAAGAATATTCTAAAGTACCTGAAAAAGACTAAGGATCACTTCTTAGTATATGGCAGGGAGGAGACACTCAAGGTTGTAGGCCATGTGGATGCAAGCTTTCAGACGGATAGAGACGATTTCAGATCACAGTCTGGTTATGTCTTCTGTCTGAACGGAGGAGCAGTAAGCTGGAAGAGTTCCAAACAAAGTATTTTTGCAGTATGCTTTGGCAATAGGATAGATCATGTATGCCATGATTTGCACTCGCTCAGACGTCTCATATGCCTTGAGCATGTGTAGTCGTTACCAATCTAATCTAGGTGAAGCCCACTGGACCGCTACTAAGAATATTCTAAAGTACCTGAAAAGGACTAAGGATGACTTCTTAATATACAGCGGGGAAGAGACACTCAAGGTTGTAGGCCATGTGGATGCAAGCTTTCAGACGGATAGAGACGATTTCATATCACAGTCTGGTTACGTCTTGTGTCTGAAAGGAGGAGCAGTAAGCTGGAAGAGTTCCAAACAAAGTATTGTTGCAGACTCTACCACTGAAGCAGAATACCTAGCGGCTTCGGAAGCAGCAAAGGAAGGAGTTAGGATGAAGAAGTTCATAATGGAACTTGGTGTCATCCCTGGCATAGAGGAAGGAATAGCTCTTTATTCTGACAATTATGGGGCAATCGCCTAAGTCAAGGAACCTAGAGCGCACCAGAAATCCAAACATATCCAAAGGAAGTACCACGGGATTAGGGAAATCACAGAAAGAAAAGATGTGGTCGGTTGCAAAGTCCATATGGATGACAACATAGCCGATCCGTTTATTAAACAGTTACCTCAGCCCAAACACAACTCAGACATGAGGGCCACTGGTATAAAACGCATTAGAGAATGGAAACAAATGTAATTGAGATTCGTAAAGGAGTTTATGTATCTAATTAGTTACATTCGATATATAAAATAAAAGGAGATTTATTTTGTCACTTAAATCTGGTTTAGTATTTAAGAGACAATTCATTGATAAAGAAATATTCCCAATAGGCTTATCAGATACGTGATCTGATGAATGAAACCCTATTAAGTGAACTTGGAATTATTTCATTATCATCTCCCCAGTCCAGGTCATTGCATGGACAACAATGACTTATGAAGACTAGCACGAGTAGTCGATGAGATAGCGCAGTTTCATGGGCTATAGGAATAGGGTATTCGATTCAACTACGTGGGTGTGTAATGGAGATTCTACACTGAATAAGCCACAAATGAGAACACATCAAAGTGATGAATGTCTCTCATTGACAAGATTGGAGAGATTCCTCAAAACATGAGTGTTCTGCTCATCTTATGTAAGGAATGTCTGACTCTGGTTTCACCAAACTCCGTGCAGTAAAAGGAGGTTATAAAGTGAATACTGGGAAGGGCATGATAGACATGAAGTTGAGTGGGAGCACAAGAATGGATTATGTCCTCCTAATTAAATTAGGATAAAGTGTCTCCGGGCCACTTGACGAGTAGCAACTGAAAATGCATGGCCGTGCTCAAACGGATTGAACGTTAATCATTTATTATGACAGTTGTACTCGGGATCAAGAAAGTCTGAATGACGTGACGTATCAGATGGGATGTGAAACACTTGATTAAAATCTGGAAGTGATAAAATAGGTGTTTCGCATAGCTTTTGTTTCACCACTTCAAATGTCTTTTGTGCAGCACTGCTCCATTCGAACTTGTCTTTCTTCAAGCATTCAGTTATTGGCGCCACGACAGTGCTGAAATTTTTTCACAAAGCGTTTATAGAATGATGCAAGTCCGTGAAAGCTTCTTACATCAGATTAGGTTGCCGGAACTGGCCAACTCCTTATAGCTTCAACTTTACTTTCATCTACTGAAATGCCCTTATCTGAAACAATATAACCAAGAAACACAATGCTAGAAGTAAAGAACTCACACTTCTCTGGCTTAGCATATAACTTGTTTCTTCTGAACACCTTGAAAACTTCTCTAAGGTATATAGCATGCTCTTTTTCAGTTTTGTTGTAGACAAGAATATCATCAAAATAAACCACAACAAACTTTCCAATTAAGTCTTGCAGGACCTGATTCATAAGTCTCATGAAAGTGTTGGGTGCATTGGATAACCCAAATGGCATGATTAGCCATTCAAACAGCCCACTCTTTGTTTTGAAGGCAGTCTTCCATTCATCACCTTCCTTCATTCTGATCTGGTGATATCCACTCCTTAGATCAATCTTCGAAAATACCTTTGAGCCATTCAGCTCATCTAGCATGTCATCCAACCTGGGTATAGGATAACGATACTTGATGGTTATCTTGTGAATAGCTCGGCTGTCTACACACATCCTCATCGACCCATCTTTCTTTGGTACAAGCAGAGTTGGTACAGAACATGGAGAAATCACTTCAGGTCCCTCATTCATCACTAAACTCATTCATCAATTCCAGGTAATAAATCAATTTGATGCCCTTACCCAACTTCTTCATGATTTTGGTTTCACCCAAAAACATATTTTCTTTGGGTTTATTTGCTGCAGACATAGCACCCATAGTAGGTGATAATGGTGCCAATGTAATGTGTTTCTTATCCTTATGAAAAGAATAAGTGTTCTTGTATCCATCATCTACAGCTCTTCTATCAAACTCCCAAGGTCTGCCAAGCAATAGATGACAAGCATCCATTGGAATAACATCACAAACCACCTCATCATGGTAGTTCTTACCAATAGAAAAGGAAATCACAACCTGTTTAGAAACTTGCAACTTGCTCCCATCAGTCAACCACTTTAGTTTGTACAGTTGTTGATACTTTGTAGTTTGCAAACTTAGCTTCTCCACAAATGTACTTAATGCGACATTAGTGCAACTCCCATTGTCAATAATCACACTGCATATTCTTCCCTTAATTGTACAACGAGTTGAGAAAATGGTTTTTCGTTGTTCTTCTTCTGTAGTCGGAACAGAGTGTAACACCCTTCGGGTTACTAATAATTCTCCATGATCAGGTTGTTTAATGATCTCATCATCTTCTTCATGAACTTTCTGATCAACAACTTCCATATCATGAGAATTCTGTTTTAGTTCTTCTTCAATCTCCTCAATCTCTTGAATTGACATAACTCTTCGATTAGGACATTCAGCATGAAAATGCCCAAATCCTTGACACTTAAAGCACTTATTCTTCAAATTCAAGTCTATAGGTTTTGCTGAATTCTGAATTTCTGGCTTTTTGTTGCTGCTACTAACAACACTCTTTACAACTCTTTTTGGAATCAAGGAAGAAACTTGATTGTAGGGTCTGTTATATGGCTTCTTGCTTGTTTTGATCTGCTTCTCCACCTTGATAGCAAGCTTCTTTACATCATCAAGAGTCCAGAAAGGCTGTAGCTCTACCTTGGTTGAACTCTCATCATTCAAACCATGTACAAAGCGTACAATAGTCCTCGCTTGTGGTTCTTGAATATCACATCATAATTGTAGAAGATCAAACTCCCTTATATATCCTTCTACTGTCTTCTTCTCTTGATGCAAGTGTGTAAGCTTTAAGTACAAATCTTGCTTGTAATCATCGGTTAAAAATCTCCTCTTCATAAGTCGTTTTAACTTTTCCCAAGACCTTATTCAGGTCTTGCCTTTTCTTAAACGTTGCGACTTAAGAATATCCCACCAAAGGATAGCATAACCCTTTAGCCTTAAGGTTGCTATTTTATACTTCTTCTCATCATCATAAATGTTATATTCAAATGCACATTCCATTGATCTTAACCAATCTACAAAGTCATCTGGATTTAGATTACCTTCGAAATCAGGAAAATCAACTTTGAATTCTTCTTGCCGAGTGTGTCGATGTGGTCGATTATCTCTTCTTCTCCCACGTCCAGAACTAACACTATGATCATCATTAGAACTAAGAAAAACTCGTCCGTCTTCATCAGAAGATGAATGGTTATCTCCAACTCTTTGTCTTCTTGGTTGCGCTTGCACATTCATGCCATTAAAACCCTGAACCATTTGTTGCATTTGCTGCCTTATTTCCTCCATTTCTCTACCAATACGTTCAGCGTGTGCTTGGTCGAGAGTCAATCCTCTTGGAAATTGCATATTATCAAAACAGGGGATTTATAGTTTCACTTGATACCACTTGAATTATAAGCTCTGAATTATAATTTTACTCCACCAACCTGAATTAAGGCTCTGATTGAAGGGTTATGAGTGTATCTAATACACCTAATTGTCTAGTGTTCTAAGCGGAATCTCAAACATCTATATGTTTAACACGAGTTTCCAGGATCTATACATGAACATATCAATGAACTAGAATAGAAAGAAGATTACCTCTAATCGCTTTCCCACGAACTAAATCCCGACCAGTATTCGAAAGATAAGAGCTCCAAGTGTCGCTTCTCTACTTAAGACACCGAGTATATAACTTGAATGATCCCTCCTTCGAGTCAGCTAGGACCTTCTTGAAGGTTGAGATGAAGAACTCCTTCTTCTTGACTAGATAGTTGAGAAAACTCCTTTTCTCTCTTTCTCTGAGATGTGTATTCTGTTTGTGTGTCTCTTCGATTTTCACACACAGACTTTATTTTCACCTTCTGAAAAATTGTCTCTTCTTTACGTTGTCTAATTAGGTTTATATAGAAATCCCTAGAAAAGGTATTAGACCCAAACTAGGATTCCTAAAACCTAATTATAGGATAACTTCCAAAATTACCCTTTTAGGGTTCCCTTGAGTGGCCGGCTAACATAGCCCTTTATGGGCTTCCTTGGCCGGCCCACTTAGGGCCTAACCGGCCATGTAATAGCCGGTCCCTTGCCTTAGTCGGCCATCAGATGGCCGGCCCACCTAAAGCCTTCCCGCGACCTTCTTTAAGGCCCGCGACCTTTATTGGTCTTACTTATAACGGATCCAATCCACTTGTATGTCATTCTCTTTCTAGTCAATTCTCTCCGTTCAAATCACTGTTATGTGTAACCCTTGTAGGATCCGGTCAATGTTAGTCGCGGATTACCGAACTTATCCGACGATCGTAGTTGGCTTCTAGCTAAGCATTACGACCGCTAATTGAACCGGACTAATGATCTTCCGAGTAAGGTCATTAAGATCCTATTCTCCAAATCGTATGCATTGCAATCTTGGTCGAAGGACATTCCTTCGGGAGGATACCATTCCTTCTGATCGAGGGAATATATCCTTCAGTCTCCCACTTGTACTTAGAACAAGTGCAATGCTCGATTCCCATGTCTTTTCGTATCTCATCTGATATGTCATATATATCAGACTCTCTTGATCCGGAGAAAAACTTCCAATCCAAACGATTAACTCTTAATCCATTTGAGCACGCCCATGCATTTTTTCAGTTGTTTCTCATCTAGTGGCCCGGAGATACTTTGTCCTGATTTTACTCAGGAAAACATATTCCATTCTTGTACTCCCACTCAATTTCATGTCTATCCTATCTCCCCTAGTAATCCGCTTTTATAACCTTTTTTTACGGCTGGCATTTAACGGTACTAAAGTTCGACATTCCTTACATAAACTGAGTGACTACTCATGTTTTGAGGAATCTCTCCAATTTGCTTAAATGAGAGTTATGACAGCTCATAACTTCAACTTTTGAAGTACTCTCATTTGGTGGGTTTCCAGTGTATCATTTATACACCCATGAAGTTGACCTTGAATACTCCTATTCCCATAGCCCAAAAAACAGCGCTATCTTGTCAATCACTCATGCTAGTCTTCTTAAGTCATTTTTGTCCAATTAATGACCTGGACTAGAGATAGTATGATGGTGTGCTTCCACGTTCACTTAGTAGGGTTTCCTTCATTAAGTCACGTATCTAATAAACCTACTTGGAACACTCCATCATTTTGGACTGTCGTCTAAATTCTAAACCATAATTTAGGTGAAGAAATAAACTAAGTTTATTTCGGATAACAAGAGTCTGTAAAATTTGAGCACCCGCACATATTCTTTTACGTTCTCAATTTTACAAGTCTTCTTAGGATACTTTTACCTTGATCCTAATTCCTTAGATTCGTGCATCTCCCATGATCATTTCAAGGTGACAGTTTAGTTTCATTTTCACTTCGCTTTGTCATTATCTTGCTTTCGAACACCTTCGCAAGCTTTTATGATAACATCAGTTTCTTCAACTGAAATCAGTATTTCCTAAGTTCTAATTTTATTTTCTTATCTTGTCGAGTTAGTAACGACTCCCAGCATGAAAAACTCTTTTCCATCTGTTTGTCTTTCCTAAAAGATTCTCATCTTTATTTTCGGAAGATTACTTTTATGACTTTCTTCAATCTTTTGATTTCAAAGACTCACTCCTGGATGATCCAAGCATCATAGGCTGTCTTCTAACTTATTTGGGTGACGACATTTTTTGTACTCCAAGTATTTCTCAGATGTTCGGGTAAACAATAATCATCTTCATGATCGTTCTTATGGTCTTAAACATAAGTATCTCTCTCATGTTTGTTTTCGCTTATCAGAATTTTCAAGTTCCGAATTTGCTTGACAATTTATCACGGGAGATGGGTAGAATCTCTCTCTAAGAGATCTTCTATTCAGATCTCTTCAAAACTTCTTTTGAACGAGTCTTTATCATCTTTTAATTATGGGCATCTTTTGATCGATGCCCATAATTAATTTACCCTCGTCTATTGTCCTATTGAGTTAGTTCTCTTACTGTTTTGACGTTTCTTATCGTCTTCTCAATTCGAGTATGTTTCCTACATACAGGACCTGAAACTAGCTTGTTTCACTCCCACTTACCTTCTTGTCGAACAAGACTTAACCATTCTTACTATTATCTCTTTGGATTTCTGGTCCAATTTCAGAGTGGTTCTACTATAGTCTGTTTGAATCTTCCCAAGACTCATTCGGGGTTTTTTAGCAAATTTGATAAACTTTCTTAACTCCTCAAGAAGTTTTCTAGGCGATTGATCCCTTATCCCAAGGCGACATCCCTAATGAGGCGAGTAACTCTTGCTCCCTTTTGTTGCTCTAATCGAATTCAATTCGAATATTTTCCTCCCACTTGTCTTCTTTGAAGGACTCCTCCTTTCAATTAAGACACCATCGAGAGTAACAATCTAATTGTGTTTCGGTGATCCGTGAGAAAACCCCGTTCTTCCTTTTGAAGAACTTTTGTCTATCATTCTGTAGACATTTGAATAAATGACTGGTTTTAGAACTCTTTCTAAAAAAGCCATATTCGTAACTCAATTATTCACTATAGCTAATTCTAGGTTTTAGTGGGTTGGCAGATTCGTATTAGACTTTTATGCTTTTGGAAGGTTGATGACTTTTGGACTTATGATCTCATCATATTCTTTAGTCATATTGACCCTTTTCTTGATTTAGGATCGGTTTCTAAAACTTTTCCAAAATCTAGTTCTTAGTCTATTCTAGTCACATTAATCGTAGGTTTTTATGTCTAACATGAGTTTCTACGATTACTGACCTCTTTTTTGTCATAAGAGATCTTGTCAAATTTATTTGTCTAAACCATGATTAACTATTGTTGAGAGATACGTGATCAAACAACTTTAGTTTCATTCATGTTCTTTCAAGTTTATTTGACTAGATTAGAGTGACTAAGTCAGATCGCTCGGTATAATTCTTTAAAAGTTAAATAGTCTCTTTTAAGAACATCATAAAATACCAAATATTTTATTCACTTCCATAATCTCATTACAGAGTCAATGTTCTAAAAGAAAAAGAAAACTAAAACTGATTTAAAGTAATGCCTATTGAGTCTATGATCCTTCTTGAACTTTTCCAGCAACCTTTGCCTTCTTAGCTTTTGACATGTTCATCTCCTCTTCAATAAATATTCAGCTCCCACTTGCTCCCGTCATTCACTATGAGGTTATTTCCCAAATAGCCCCCAACTTTGTGACCAGTTTCCTGCCTAGCCCCCTACTTTATAAAAAATACCCATATGACCCCCTTTTTGAGTTACCGTAATAACTCCGTTAACCAGTCATCATTTCTCTCTCCTCCATCTCATAACCTCTCTCCGTTAACCGGTCGGCAATCTTCAAACATTAAAAAAAAAAAAAAAAAATTCCTCTCATTTTCTCTCTCCTCTGCAGATTCACATTACCACAATGGAACCCATCTTGGTATACTTCTCATCATAAGATTAGGTTAAATGTTTTCTGAATTTTGTAATTCGGGATCTGTATAGGACCTAGAAAAAATCCGACCATTAATAGGTAAAAAAATACTTTCTCTCTCTAACTAGGTAGCCCCCATCAATGAGTACTCCTTAACCATCTTTTTTCCTTCTTCTTCTTCTTCTTCAATGTTTCTCATTGTTTGTGTGTAAACCCTAGAAAAATCCACTACAATGGCTTCAGATCTAAATGGAAAAAGTGAATCTACCAGCACTACTTCAGGTCTGGGTTCAATGGATTCTTCTTCTGATCAAGTAATTATCCTTCATGGAGATCTTGATTTGAATATTATCGAAGATAGATCCTTACCCAATGTGGATTTAATGGTTGATCGTTTCCGTTTGTCTCTCTGATGCTACTGTTGCTAGAACTAGAGTTATTTGCAACTTTCAAAAACCCTAGTTGGAATGAAACTTTTAAAATTCCACTTGCTCATCCAGGTTCTCTAGTTGAAATTCAGGTAAAAGATGATGATGATTTTGGTACTCAATTAATTGGAACTGTTACGATTTCTGCTCAACAAATTAGAGATGGAGAATTAATGAGTGGTTGGTTACTAATAATTGGTCCATATGGTTTGATTCACCTAGATTTGGTTCACCCACATTTATGTTCATCATTTCCAGATCATGAAGATGAGATTGATTTGATGGAGGTGATGAGTGATTTGATTATGTTCTTGTTACATTACGTGAACAAAGATAGTAACCCAGATTTTATAATCATGAACAAATGGCTCCATCTAGGTTCGGTACTACAGATCCCCAATTACAAAATTCAGAAAAATTTTAACCTAATTTTATGATGAGAAGCATACCAAGATGAGTTCCATTGTGGTAATGTGAATCTGCAGAGGAGAGAGAAAATGGGAGGAAATTATTTTATTTTTTTTAATGTTTGAAGGTCGTCGGCCGGAAAATTTGGCCGGCCGGCGACCTTGCCGGTAAAGACGATGAGGTGACGAGAAGATGAGGTGGCAGAGAGAGGTTATGAGATGGAGGAGAGAGAAATGATGACTGGTTAACGGAGTTATAACGGTAACTCAAAAAGGGGGTCATATGGGTACTTTTGATAAAATATGGCCTAGGCAGGAAGCTGGTCACAAACTTGGGGGCTATTTGGGAAATAACCCTTCACAATGATAAGAGTCTTTTAGGTATCACATACCTTGAGGAAATAGTATTTAATTGAATCAACTTTTAATAATTTTTACCTTGTCCGGAAACCACAGTTCCGTTCCTTTTGTCTTCCAGAAATTTTGGACAGTTTCTTTTGCAATGGCCTGTGCCATCGCAATAGAAACACTAGGAATCAGAATGGGTACCTTTGTTCTTGGCATCTTGTTTGCCTTTCACTTTGTCCATTTTCTTCTTTTTGAATTTCTGTTTCCCATCCTTCTTAAATCCCTTTTCTTTATGAACCATCAGAACTTCTTTCTTAGGTTCAACTATTACGATGTTCTCTTCAATTGTCTGGAGCATAGCGTGTAGTTCCTCCAGAGATTTATCCCATCCATTCATATTGTAGTGCATTCTGAATTGACTGAATCCATTATGAAGTGAATGAAGGATAATATCAATGGCGAAATCTCAGCCATTGTCGACTCCCAGTCGGTTTAGTTTTTCAAAAAGACTAATCATTTTGAAAACATGTGGCCCTACAGGCTTTCCCTTTTCAAGATGCATATCCAATATTGTCCTTGAAGTCTCATACCTCTCTATTCTTGACTTCTTTTAGAATAAATTCCTATGTTGTCGTATCATGGTATAGGCATCCATTTCAATAAAGCTATCTTGGAGATTAGGTTCCAAGGTTGCCAACATGAGGCATGTTATGGGTTCGGACCTTTTCCGAATATTTCTTTCTTGCTCCTTTTCTTGATCAATCGAATCTTCATTGAGAACCGGAATAGATGTGTGTAAGACGTTTGCCTTATATTCGGATCTTAGGACAAGTCCCAGATTCCGTTCCCAAACCATAAAGTTGTCACACTTCAACTTTTCTTTCTCCAGAAGCCAATGTATGTTGCTGGAGTCTTTTGTCGTCATAATCAAACTACATGTAAGAAATGCGAAAGTGATTAAACTTGTTATCCTGGCATTTTTCTTAATTTGCCTATATTATTCTATATTTATTGTCCCCTAAGAATAATATAATTCCAAGATCCCATTCCTTCGAAATTAAGCGTACTTTGGCACTACCCTTAATTCGTCGTCCTGGGTGAGTAACATCTTACTGATCATACTCCTATGATTCTTGGTTAACGAATTAAACATTTAAATGTCAAATCGTCCTTTAGCCCCGAAATCCAAAACCCTTTTGCTGACTCGTTGAGAATAACCATTTAGACATGTAGACCTCTTCATAGATCTACCCGTATTGTCCCGAGGTAAAAGATGGCACCCTGCTTTGGCATGACCCACCATTGATGAACAAGGGCTCAACAAGTGTCTTTATCTGGGTAGGCTTTACTCAAAATTCTTTTTGGGACTTATTACGTAATTTATCAGGTTGCGTTACTGTGAACTCTAGCATAACCATTCATGATTTATTACGTAAAATTTTATGTAGGTTTGCGTAACAGTCTTAGTATTACCCCTTAAAAGATCTCATCTTTTAAGTTTATTTCCTCTTCGCCTATGGTTCGTTTGGATTCGTATCCATAAACCTCTATTGACTACTCCCACTTGAACCATAATCTCATCGTTCTGTTTGTCAATAGATTCTAAGACCCTATACTCTAAGTATTATTCGGGCACATCTACATGTGCTTAGAAACAAGAAACGATAATCTTATCTAAAGGTATACTATTTTACGCAATCACATACATCCATACATACAATAATATGACATTCATAATAAACAAAGTATGTATCCTAGATTCGTTTCTAGGTTTGCTACGTTTCGTATAGCTAATTGTGGGAAATTGTGACATCTCTATGTATAATGGGCTTTAAAGTTTGTTTTCATAATACTCAACTAAAAGCACATTATGTTTCTTCCTTAATGGTTTCCTAAGTCAATATAAGGAAAAACTCCGTTCGGGCTCTCCTATAACCCGGGTCAATGTCGAAAAAAATATGCTTGGAACCGGGAGAAAAAGGTCTGAAAAACTCCCACTAAGGTCAAGGCCCAAAAGCCCTCGAGTCAAACTCAAAAAGACCTAAGTCAACCCTGGTCAAAGTCCTTTGACTGGTCTCGGGTCAACCCTTGACTTAGCCTAGTCAAGGTCCGGACCATGGGACAACATGTTCCTGTCGTGCTCAGTCTATCGAGCAGACGCGTCCTATCCTAGCTAGACGCTTCTGGTCTAGGACAGACCATAGGCATCTCGGATGAGAGGTTTAGGATGCATCCTGGACGCGGCCTAGACGCGTCCAGACCATCGGGTCTGGTATATGTTCTCTCGGATGCTCAGTCCGAGAGGTGTTGGAACATTGAGATGCGTCCCACACGTGTCTTGGGTTGGGACAGCATATAGGCCATCTCGGATGCTTGGTCCGAGATGCTCTGGTGCATCACAGTTGCGTCCTAGACGCTTCTGTGCATGGACGGCACGACCATCCTGCACGGGATGCCTTCAGGACGCGTCCAGATGCGTTCTAGAAGCTTCTGGTTGCTTCAGACGCGTCCCAGGCGTGTCTGGAAGCTTCCAGTCGCATCCTAGATGCATCTGGTTGCTTCAGACGCGTCCTAGACTCTTCTGAATGCTCCGGTCGCATCCCAGGCGCGTCTGGAAGCTTCCAGTCGCATCCTAGATGCGTCCGGTCGCCCCAGACGCATTATGGATGCGCCCGGACCTCTGTCCAGTGTCTCGGTCCTAGACCGAGACTTAATAGGATTCCCATGAGCGCGTCCTAGACGCGTGAGGGACGTCCGAGACGCATCTGTCTCGGACTCCTATTCCATGTTGGGCTGGGATATCCCAGACGCGTCCTAGACGCTCTCGGATGTCCGAGACCCGAGAGTCTCGGACTGCTAGTCCAGTCCGGACTAGGAATCCCGGTCCTTCACGGACTGGGATTTCCAGTCTGTGTCCCACCCTGTCTCGGACTAGCTGTCCGAGACGTGCTAGTCCGGCCCGGACGCGTCCTGGCCAGTCCGGCCAGTTGGGTTTCCAAAATTTTTGGAAACCCTAGTTTTCCAACTGATTTTTTTTTGTTTGTCACTGTTCCAGTAGCTGTTAGGTACTATTTTTGACAAATTCATCAACCAAACTTCATGGTTTTGATGATTTTTATCAAAAAACTTAAAACCTAAAGCTTGTTTATGAAAACCCTTTTCATAAAACTATGTTTTTAGTGTTTTAGGTCATTGAATCATATCCAAAACCCTAATTGATCTAATCAAAATATGCTTAAATCCCCATTCAAACACCATTAACATTATTATCTAGTTGTTCAAGTTTGAATCTAATTCGTCTAGTCAAAGATAGTTCATGCAAACGGCTCGTGATGCCACTAAAGGGTTATGAGTGTATCTAATACACCTAATTGTCTAGTGTTTTAAGCGGAATCTCAAACATCTATATGTTTAGCACTAGTTTCCAGGATCTATACATGACATATCAATGAACTAGAATAGAAAGAAGATTACCTCTAATCGCTTTCCCACGAACTAAATCCCGACCAGTATTCGGAAGATAAGAGCTCCAATTGTCACTCCTCTACTTGAGACACCGAGTATATAACTTGAACGATCCCTCCTTCGAGTCAGCTAGGACCTTTTTGAAGGTTGAGATGAAGAACTCCTTCTTCTTAACTATATAGTTGAGAAAACTCCTTTTCTCTCTCTCTCTCTGAGATGTGTATTCTGTTTGTGTGTCTCTTTGATTTTCACACACAGACTTTATTTTCACGTTCTGAAAAATTGTATCTTCTTTAGGTTGTCTAATTAGGTATATATAGAAATCCCTAGAAAAGGTATTAGACCCAAACTAGGATTCCTAAAACCTAATTATAGGATAACTTCCAAAATTACCCTTTTAGGGTTCCCTTGAGTGGTCGGCCAACATAGCTCTTTATGGGCTTCCTTAGCCGGCCCACTTAGGGCCTAACCGGCCATGTAATGGCCGGCCCCTTGCCTTGGTCGGCCATCACATGGCCGAACCACCTAAAGCCTTCCCGCGACCTTCTTTAAGGCGCGGATGTCTTTATCTTTTATCAGACTTCTCCGAACTTTATTGATCTTACTTATAACGGATCCAATCCACTTATATGCCATTCTCTTTCTAGTCATTTCTCTCCGTTCAAATCATTAATCTTATGTGTAACCCTTGTAGGATCCGGTCTATGTTAGCCGCGGATTACCGAAGTTATCTGACGATCGTAGTTGGCTTCTAGCTAAGCATTACGACCCCTAATTTGGCCGGACTAATGATCTTGCGAGTAAGGTCATTAAGATCCTATTCGCCAAATCGTACTCATTGCAATCTTGGTCGAAGGACATTCCTTCGGAAGGATACAATTCCTTCTTACCGAGGGAAAGGGCAGTATCGTAACAGAGTAACTAGGAAGATCCGGATCACCACACTTTGATAAAGTTACCACCACAAAAAAATAAAGAAATCGGTTGAGCTAACACCACACCTAGATAAAGTTGCCACTACCAGATGATAAAGACGCTCGAAATCCACCCACAATGGCTCTTTTAAAATCAGAGGATAAAGGAGTTGATCTAAACAGATCCAAAGTCACAAAGACTCTATAATTTCCAATTCAATATTCTCTTCTTTTTCCGTTCATAATAAGCCTCATTATATAGAGGATAATACATTAAGTGTGTAATATGCATTCATCTCTTTTCAACCATGTCATGATTTGTTCATTTAAGTCAAGTATCTAGTTGATTTATCATGTTTAGAGTAACATCTTTAATGGTCAATGCTTCTTAGGCGATAGTCAAGTGTTGAAACGTGTTAAATCTTTCATTACTTATGCTTCATAAATCTTGATCCATCATGTTTAGGTTAGGTTCTTTAATGATGGATACTTATGCTTCGTTGTCTGTTTTTATTAATTTTGTTATTTTATTCATCACAAAACCAATTTCGAAGAAAAACTGTGTTAGTTCTAAATTTTAGAATAAGTTTGACTCAGTCTTTGTGGATTGACCTCGGTCTTAACAATATACTACTTGACATCCGTATATGTACGGGTGGAGACCTTTTATGGAAATTAAACCTTTTAAGGACCATCAATGTACTATACTACTTCTTAAAAGGAACTAATTAAACTTATTTAATAGTCTTACATGTAGGGTTCTACTTTTGTTTGGGTCTTCCTATATGCTTACCCGGGTCACCGAGATTTTATTCTGAACCGTTGAAGAGGTCTACCTCTTTTTCGGTCCTTTTCCTATAATTTTTGGTTGAGAGTAAGTACCATTCTCGAGTCGAACTCTGATAGCCCCTGATTGTTCCCACCAAGTTAGTATCTAGAATCAGGATTTTCATAATTAAGTGTGGGTAGAGACAATGATCCCTGAATTTTGAATAAAACGGCTTCCTAGTGTGACATTGTAGTTTGTGAGTGGATCCACTATGATGAATTCTACCATAATCACTCAAATTGCCTTTCCTTCTCTGATCATTGAAGGCAACGCATTTATTCCACCAGCAGAAACTTGACTTTCTCTGAACCCCGAGAGGAGCGCAGTGTAGGGGTTTAGGAAATTTGGACCTATGCCCAACTATCGAAAGCAAGTTCTACTCATTACATCTGCTGAAGTTCCCGTGTCTACCATCATTCGGTTTACACTTCAGTTCGCTATTGTCGCAGTGATTATCAATTAAACATTGTGTGTGGTGATGATCCCCAGCAGGACTTCATCCGTGAAGATGATTAGAGGTGTTTTTTTTTTCTTGCCTCCTGTAGACGGGAGGTGGGCCTCTCGCCTCTTTCACATATTTGCTAAGAGTACTTCTCATGCTGCTCCATACCGCAGGTCCCCCGCCTATTGTCATAATGGTCCTCGCTTTTGGAGTTTGATGTGTTTCTCCATTGACGAGTTCTTCTCGCTTTCTTGAATTAATCTTTGCAAAGGTGAAGTAAGTTTCGGTATCGAGACCTGAACACACTCTTCCTTTTTCGAAGACCCTTTGCCTTATATTCTGAAGTTCTGACTCTATACTTTTTATGTATTTATCTAGCTTTCGCTTCTTACCAACCCCTCTATAATTTTTTGGCAGAGGCGTGGATGAGAGGGTACGATTAGTGCGGTTGGATAGACCCCTCTCTCCCCACGCCCCTATGTCTGAATTTTTTTAACAAAGGAAGTATCTATAACGAGAAAGACATTGTAAAACCTAAACTGAGTTAGCTACGCCAGCTTGTTACGTGCCTAATATGAAGGTCGTGGGTTTGGGCCATGAATACCTGACCTTAGTTATATGTTTTAATACCCAAATATATTATTTGTAGGCCCCCGCCAATGACTCGGTTAGTTGGTTCCACAATGACTCTCGATGAATTGTCCTTGTTATCTCAAAAGTTCATTAAAGAGGTCAAGTTAAAAGATTTAAATGCTAATACGAAGTCAAACATACAATAACAAAACTAACGTTTGACGTTTCAATTTTTCTTCCTCTCCGTTCCTTATTGTTGTTCTCCTTCACTCTTCCTTTAGTTTAATAGGTTTGATTTTTCCCTATTAAATTAATATTTTTTCATCGATTTTTCTATTGATTTTTAAGCAAAAGTAAATATGTTTCTTGTTCATGTAGACTTTGTATTAACACGTAAAGTTTGTTATATGGATACTATTATAATTCATACAATGAAATTGTGATTTTTTTAGATTCAATATTTATAATAAATACATCAAATTTTATATCGAATAATTATTTGGAGCATATAGTTTTTTTCACTACCCTACTTCGAAATAAATGGCCTTGATTAAGATTTCGCGCTGGGCCACCAAATTCTCAGCAACGTCACTGGTTTTTAAGTGCATGCAGTCCTCCATCTTGTGCCTCTACTCCTTATGAAACGCACCAAGCATTCGGGTCTCTTGGCCAAATATTCTTCTTTTCAAGGATTCGGTTTCAGCAGCTAAACTTTGTTGTTCTTTATCCGGATTTTGAGTAACTCCCTCTCTTTCTGATCAGAGTGGTGTAAAAGCCGTATTTTGACCTGACTCCTTTTCATCGGACGTGTGCAATGACACGTTCGTCTTCTTCTCTTTTCCTTCTCCTCGACGACTCCTTTTTTGCCTGGAGTTTCACGATTTCTTTCATCTTTTTGTATCTATCTTTTGTCGCCTCCACGGACTGCACTATTTCGAATAAAGCCCCTTAAAGTTGGTGGCTCATCTTTGGTTAATTCTCTGATTATACTGTCTTGCCGCAACCCCTTTTTAAGGGCTACAGGAATGACTTCAAAGTTCTGTTAAGGTATTTGGACCATCTCGTTTCAGAACCTTTGTCAATAACTTCTCAGTGATTTTCCTCTTCCTTGGGCAATGTTAAACGTGTTCTCCCCTGTTTTTTCCTTCGTTTGGCTACCATGGCAGTGCAGAAAACTAAGGCGAGCTCATTGAACGAATTGATAGTGCCTGCCCCAAGAGCATTATACCATGATCTAGACGGACCCTTTAAGACATTTGGGAAAACTAAGCACCATACCGACTTATCGGTAGTAGTTAGGCTCACAAGAAATATGCAATAGCGAATAAAGATGTTTGGGTTTTATGAACAACTGTAGCTTTCCAAGTGAAAACATTTAAAAAAATTGGTCTTTTGTGCCTTGAGTATTTATGAGCTCAATGGGAGTGGGTAATTTTCCTTTCAGTGGCGCATCCTTTTCTTTGTGTCTCCTAGTGAGCTCTGCAAACTGATGTATGACAAGATCACTTGAGAGAAAATCGTCATCATCCATCACGGGATGCAGAATGACTTCTACCTCTTCGATCTTTTGGTCGAGGGGCAGTTTCTCCTTGATCGATGCCCCAAATTCTCGAGCTAAGCTTCCATCCTTTTTCTTCTTTGACCCTCACTCTATTTGAGCAATAATTTCGTGCTTTGTGAACTCCTGCTACCTTCAATGTGAGGCGTGTTTGCCCTAGAAGGAGTTGAGAATAAATTCCGCGGAATAGTTTTCAATGCCTCTTTCCATTTCAGAGCTTATTTAGCTTTCTTCATCGAATCTGCCTCTTCTCGAGGTTTTGAGAAGCTTGCTCACATGGCTTGCAAGTTTTCCATGTATCGTTGTTTTTTACCTTGAGGCGTGCAACCTTAGTGGCTAAATCTTCTTCCGAAGACATTGATGGTTTCGAAGTAGGTTTTGAACGTAAATCAAGGATGGATTCTACTAGGCATCGAGTTTATAATTCGAGTTACAGATTGATTACAGTTTGTTGGGGTATGCTACCTTTCTAGTGCCGATTTGATGATGACAAAATTTGTCTTGCTTGTATTATTCAATATGTTGAGACTACTACTTTGGATTACGAACTACTCCTCTCGAACTTGGGGTAAAACTTGCACGAAACTCAGAAACTTCTCTGATGCTCAATGCTGATGTCGAAAATTGGTTCCCGGTTAAATCAGCATGAAAAAGGGAGTTGATGCATGACAGCCTCTGTTATGATGGTATATTCCGTTTAGAGAGGGGAGATTCCTCTGTTCAGCTCTGCTTTTCTAATCTACTTCGCAGCTCTGCTCCGCTTCTCTGCTCTATTCCGCTCCTCTATTCTGCTTATATGCTCCTTACTTCCTGCTCCAGCTCTTGATTCTTTGCTCCAGCTCCTGATTCCTTGCTCCTGTTCGTCTGTTCCTAAAGGGGGGAAAACCTGCAATGGGTTCGAAAACCGCTCTGACTCTCAAGACAGTGAGGGTGCTCTTTGCAGTAAAAGAATAAATGTTGATTGATCATTTTGGAGGGCGAGTTATGAGAACTCTGTTTTTGGGGGTGATCCTCCTGGTATGAAGAAATCTTATTTTTAGGAGAGAGGGTGTGTTTGTTCTCCAGAGATCGTGTCCTTTGAAGCACGATGTGGGGGTCTTTTATAGGCGAAGGTAGGCTGACTGTGATTAGTGGCGGTGGTGAGGCGGTGGCCGTCAAACCGTAATAGAAGTTGTATGGCCCAAAATACGTCACCAAGAGTTCCCCAAGAAATTCACGATTAATGGGCTTACTCGGTGACCAAGCCCATGAACTAATGGCTAATGGGCCCGACCCATTAATCTTCGGGAACCCCGAAGCAACGCCCAAGTAAAGAAGCACTTCCAGCCCTGGAGGAAGAAGTCCGCCTTCGCCTCCTCACTAGGCTGAAATATGTAAGCATTTCCAGCCCTGGAAGAAGAGGTCTGCCTTCGCCTCCTCAGCAACCTAAGTACATCCAGCTCTGGATAAAGGGGTCCGCCCTCAAACCCTCAACGGACCTCCATCCGTATAATCGTTGGAGAGACGTTGCAGTCATTCAAGATGACAACATCTCGGATATATCCATTAGGGTGTGACAGAATCCATATTAATGGTAACAACTCATGCGTTACCACCACTAAAGATGACAACTTATCACCGAGTAGCAGTCGATCAAAGACTCTATAAAAGGACCAAGAAGAAGATGATACAGATCATCTGATTCCGGGCAAATACACTGAATACTAGTTCAACACTATCATCGAGTTCCCGACGAGAAACATTCGAACATCTGGTGATCACCGAGCACACCCCAATAATTTCTCTCTCATACAGAGGATCATCAACTCATTTTCTCTTTCATAGAGTCTGGCTCTTTGATAAAGTCCCGCTACATCATATAGTCTTGCCTCCCTTCTTTCACCTAATATCGTTACTGTCTCGTATCCATATGCGGGACCTCATAAGATACTGTGGACAAAAGATACGAGGCTCTACACCATTCATCAAGGTACAAAACCTTGTCGAATACAAGATCTTACCAATTACAGGGATATCTTATCGACTACAGAGCTTTGAGGAAGCAAGCATCTATTTTCTCTCTGCACCACTTCATTATCAAGGGTTCGTCTACCTCAAGAGTTCGCTTACTTTTAAGAGGTCAGGACCTTCCTAGCTACATCATCAAGTGATTATCCATAAGATTCGGCTTACATTATCTCTTCTGGAGGTCAGACCCTTGAGGAATTCCAAATCACCCACGTGATTACCCATTTAAAAGGTCAGGACCTTAAAGATTCTCATCTATTTACGATACATACCCCTGGACAAAGCAAACCCCTCCAGGCTACCTCACTCAAAGACAGACCTCGTAGGTTGTCATATTCTTTCCTCAACCAAGTCAGTCATCTGTAGAGAGCGAGCTCCGGCCACTCTACCAGCCGTGCCTAAGCTCCGACCATTATCCAACCAACGGTAATAATTCAAAGAACATCGTTCACGTATATTTTACTTCTCTTGCAAGCTTACTGACTTGACCGTCGGAGCCCCTTTAGGCCGGCACCATCCTGGTGTACCCTAAGAACTCACGGTCACGTGTGCTATTGTCTCTTTTGTCGCAGGTTAAGCTCAAAGACGTCATCGGTGCCCGCAAAAATATTAACAAGTGGAGGTTCGACTTCCGGTCAACGACCCAGTCTCCGCTGACTTCTTGACACGCGATTTCTTACCCTCACAGAAGTTACCTCTTTTGCATATCTAGGGTTTCTCTTCGAGTTTATCTCGGATCTTTGATAAGTGAAAGTTCCTAAATTCAAGGATACTTCGTTGATATCTTGCCGGAGTGATAGACTCTAAAGGAGAAGTTTCCTCCTTTAGATACGTGGAGTCCAACCGGGCTCAAACACTTCAAGATATGTAACCGACTGAGATCTTTCTGGAAAGTCCGGGACTATGTCATTAGGTTGCGCAGCGCTGATATCTTCGCAGTTCTGGGCGTAAGATATGGGCCGAACCTGTGGAGACCCCCCTTATTCCTTTAGAGATCATAGGGCTGATCTATCCATGCCAAGGGCGTTTTGTGCAGAGCTGGTTTCTTCTGGCCGACCTCCCGGTTATGGGAATGTGTGGTGGACCATCAGAGGTTTTAGCTGTCCTGCTGCCTTAAGCCGAGCTGTCCCGAGAGACTTCTGGTCTGATCTTTGACTCTTCAGAAGTTAGCCAACGTCTGGACATTTTATGCATCATCATGAGTCCCGCCACTCCTTAGTTGAAAGTAGAGAGACTGAGGAGTAGAAGTAACTCGTGTGTTTTACTTTGAATGCCAGAAGTCGAAAATACTACCTGCCCCAGAGCTGTATCGTAAAGCTCTTTGGGCCTTACCTAGACCGTGCCCGTTTGGTGAAGTTCTATCTTATTGTTAGTGCTCCAGAGCTGATTGATGTTCATGACTTGGAGATTTTCTTTGACTGAGTGTTAGCTCTGCTAGAGCTGACCCGGCTGTGTTCTGACACGTGGCTTGTTATTCCATGGCACATTTCGTCTTCTGCGCAAGTACTTAATTCCTCTCCATGCGTGATCTTATGACGTCATAGATTTGATCTTCTGAATATGTGCTTCCGGTGCTGATCTTAAGGTTCTTTTCACACGGGAACCTGTTCTACCATTTGTGGACGCGTGGAGCGTCGTGACTGGTGAACGAAGCACGTCTATCGCCTTTAATGCTTCTTCTCTATTTTCGAGAGGTCTTTTGGTTATCCTCTCACTATAAATAGCCTGCTTTGGCCTCCCAATTCTTCACTATCAAAAAGTTTGAACAATATTTTGAGATTTCTTTCCTTCTATTGTTGCTTCGTTATTTCTTCTTGTTTACTTCCCAAAGGTTCGGGATGAGGCCTCTGTTTGAGTTTCTGCCAAGCGTTTGCTTTGAATGTTTCTTCATAATGACCGTGATAAAGGATGGGTTTCTTCATAATGGCTGTGATAACTTCACGCGTTGTTATGTTTGAGCCCGGAAGATTGTGAGGCTTGTCGGTACTGCCTTTCGCCTGGGTGCTTAGGGCAGGGTGATGATGCCCAGAGGGCTTCTTCGTCCTTAACTGTACCTCTGAATGGTGGTCCCTGTCAGCCTTTCCGTTTTTCTTCTCTTACACTCCATGACGATTCTTTTGCAGTCGCTCATGTTTTTGGTCTGTTTTCCTTTCCCTCGACGATTGGGGTTTTTTGTAATTTCTTCTGTAATAGACACGAATGCCAGTGGTGGTTTTGGCATCTTTTTCTGTAATTTCTTCTTGTAATAGTTCCTTCTTACGAATTAATAAAGAATTACCTCATTACTTTTGTGTTTCCCTTTATTTCTCACGTTTAGGTTTGTTAGTTCCTCATGACTGCTCGCCGCGACTCTTCGTTGATCACGCCCCATCATCTCAGCCTTTCTGCCCTATAAATAGACGTTAAGGCAAGAATAACTTTTCTAAATCTCACCGTGCCTCTTTTAATGGTTAGCGGAACTCTCCCTGGTAGTGATGTTAGGGTTGCCTTCTACATGGTTCTGAACCGTGATGACTTTTCTATTGAGCACTTCTGCATGGAAGTGGCTGGCGAGGGTTTTGTTGACGTCCTTCGTCCGCGCGATCTTATGGATAACGATCACCTTTCTACCCTCAGTTCCTCCAAGTCACTTTATCCTCTGGTTTATTCTCTAACTGGTACTACCAGCACTTCTGAACCTGCTCTTTTTTCTGCTGTGGATTTTCTGGTTCGTCACCGTGGGGGTGGTCGCCTTCTGGCCATCATGATCAGGGATTCGGTGGATATGGGCGGCCCTTCGTCCTCTTCTTCTTCTTCTTCTTCTTCTTCTTCTTCTGGCGAATAAGAGCTTGCCGCATAATTATATTTTCCTGTTTTCTTAAATATGTAATTAAAAAGTTAATGTAATTAGCCCTATACTTACTAGCGATTTTTCTTAGGCTTACTACGCATGCTCCGTATGATCGCTCCTGCAAAAGAGATATTTTTTAGACCTAGTCTAACATGCCCTAAGCTTACTATTTCCTTCTCCAAAATAAAACCCGAATTAGCCCTACGTAAAAAGTTTTGAATAGTGTTAGAGTTTTTAGCTTCTCCTCTGGTTGTGTATACCAGAGTTGTCTTCGCGTAACTAGTTTCACCAGGACTCCTCCTTAGACTTCTGGTCGTGGCTTTCCCTACTAGAGCTGATATCGCTAGCTTGATCTCGGCAAGTTTTGCTAGGGCTTTTCCTTAGGCCTCTGGTCGTGGCTTTCGCTACCAGAGCTGGTTTCGCCAGCTTGAGCTTGGTTAGTTTGACTAGGACTTCTCCTTAGACCTCTGGTCATGGCTTTCGCTACCAGAGCTGGTTTCACTAGCTTGAGCTTGGCTAGTTTAACTAGGACTTCTCCTTAGGGCCCTCGGTCGTTGCCATAGCTACCGAGGTTGTCCTATCCCTGGTCATGGCTTTCGCTAACAGGGTTGTTTTCGTCGGTTTGAGCTCGACTAGTTTTCGCCGGGACTCCTCCCGTGCCCCTAGTCGTGGCCTTAGCTACCAGGGCTATCTTCCTCATTTTAAGCATGAATAGTTTCGCAAGGACTTCTCTGTATACCCCCGGTCACCTTCATCGGGGCGGTAGTTTTATCTAAGACTTCTCCTTGGGGATCCACAGGGACCACGTTTCACTCGAGTAAAGGGTTGATTTTAGCTAGGACTCCTCCTTCTGAGGCCTCGGGTCGCAGCCGTAGCTACCGGAGCTACCTCCTTTGTCGGCTTGAGTCGATCAGTGTAACTAGGACTTCTCCTTGGGACCTTGGTGAGGGGTCAGTTTTTACTCGAGCAAAGTTCAGTTTAACTAGGACTGCTCCTTAGGGCCCTCGGTTGTCGCCGTAGCTATGGAGGCTATCTTGTCCATGATCGTGGCTTTCGCTTAGCAGGGCTGTTTAAAATAGGGCCCTTGGTCGCTGCTCTCACCTACCAAGGTTGCCTTTAGGTCCCCAGGTAGTGGCTTTCGCTCTCAGGGCTACCTGCGCGATTCAGAGCGAGATGAGTTTAATCAGGACTCCTGTTATAGCATCTTGTGCTAAAAAATATTTTTATTTTATAAGGTAAAATATGTAGCTAGTAAAGCTACTTCTTTTGCCTAATGGCTTTATTAAAAAAGGAAAGATAGTAGGGGTAGTGATGACCTTAGTTTTTCAGCTTTGCATATCTGCCGTCGGGTCATCGTAGAACACTTTGCATATCGGTGGTCGTCAAACCGTAATAGAAGTTACCTCTTTTGCATATCTAGGGTTTCTCTTCGAGTCTATCCCGGATCTTTGATAAGTGAAAGTTCCTAAGTTCAAGGATACTTCGTTGTTATCTTGCCGGAGTGATAGACTCTAAAGGAGAAGTTTCCTCCTTTAGATACGTGGAGTCCAATCGGGCTCAAACACTTCAAGATATGTAACCGACTGAGATCTTTCTGGAAAGTCCGGGATTAAGTCATTAGGTTGCGCAGCGCTGATATCTTCCCAGTTATGGGCGTAAGATATGGGTCGAACTTGTGGAGACCCCCCTTATTCCTTTAGAGATCTTAGGGTTGATCTATCCATGCCAAGGGCATTTTGTGCAGAGCTGATTTCTTCTGGCCGACCTTCCGGTTATGGGAATGTGTGGTGGATCATCAAGGGTTTTAGCTGTCCTGCTGCCTTAAGCCGAGCTGTCCCGAGAGACTTCTGGTCTGATCTTTGACTCTTCAAACGTTAGCCAACGTGGCACAAACCGGACAGCAGCATGTGGTCCCTCTTTTCACTTTTAAGCCCTTCAAAAATTACTTTTATACTCCTCCTTTTTGTCTCACTTTATGTTCAACCAATAAGAAATCATTTCTTGAGTAGAAAGCAACCCTAACTTCCTATTTTAACCCTCTTTCTCCCATTTTCTCCCAATTAACTCCTAAAACCCTAGCCATCAACCCATCTATAAATAAATCTCTACCTCTTTCATTTCTCTCTAGACTTGAAAGCCCTCTCAACCTCCTCTTACCTATCCCCTCTTACCTATTTCTTTCTCCAACCTATTTTCTCTTCTCTACTACCAAATCCATCTTTCTCTACTACTACTACTACTACTACTACTACTACTACTTCTTCTTCTCTACCACTATTCCCATTAATAGCTTTCTCCTTCTTCCTTCCATATTCTTCTACATCTTTATCCCCTTTCATCTCTTCTTTCCAACTTCTTTCTACATCTAATTTCTTCCTTTTCCTTCTTTTTCTTATTTGGGTGCAATAAAATAGCTATTACTTAGAATTCTTGGAGTAAAATTCTTGAGCACAGATGGAGCAAATCTTGGATAAAATGGAGATACATGGGAATATGGATTTTGAACATTCTTAGTGATTTCTTTCCATTAATTTCTTAGTATTTTCATTTTTTTACAATGTCAATGAATGTTACTCTAGATTTCATGTATAGTTAACTTAGCAATCTAAGGTTGTGAATGAAACCCATTTTGGATCTTTGTAACACTTGTTCTTGATTAATTAAAATCCCTTGATGTGCTTTAATGTCTATTGATTGTTTATCTATATGGATTGGATTTTCTTTCCATTACTCATGCCTCATAATTAGATATTTCATACTTTCGTTAAGTTGTTAGATGGAGTATGCTTTTTAGATGATGAATAATAGTTAAGCGATTCGAATCTCTATAAGGAAGACAATTAGAATTAGTAATTATAAAATTGTTTTATGTAGAACATCATCCGGAATCCAAATAGTTCATTATATTGGATCCCGAGTAAATACAAAAGAGATTTAACTAATTAAGTGCTTGTTTTATAAAGTGAAATTAGGCGGTGGATTTTATAATCTTAGATATCCTCTCACCTCTCTCTTAGATAGTTTATTTAGATTTATTCGTTTTCTTATTTCTTACAAATCAATCATCAAATTTATGAAGTGGGGTGTGTGTGTGTTTATTCTAAGTTAGTTATTGAAATTTAGATTATTGGGCCAAACTCGCAGTCAATATCCGAAGTGCCTACCTATCCCTTGGGACGATTCACGAATTTACTAAAATACTATAACTTGACCCCGTATACTTGCGGGAATAGACCTATTTTGGGCCAATCAAGTATACAAAGTGAGAAACACTCCTAACATATCGGTAAATAACATAAGAATGAAGCATAAGCATGACCAAATAAAAATGACCATTCACGCAGGATCACTCGATTGCATTGAACCATGCAATTAGTCATTGGTTCTCTTTTTTTCACAAGAGCACGAGTTAGGTCTTGTGGAGGGTTTCTAGAGATGATACCCACAAACATCACACCCATCTCAATAAACCAACCAATCATATAACAAAAGACGAAAGATTTGGGGGTCTATCCATGAGAAAGTTTTAACCGGTAAGAACCGTCTCACAACAATGTAATGGCATGGGTACATAAGTGAAACGACAAAAAATAAGAGGTAATCCCCAAACTTAGATAATGTCAAGGCAACAAAGTTTGATATAATAAGAGTGGGGGCATGCATTTCACCAAAATGATCTACAAAGGTCTCATGAATCAAACTATTCATGTTGTTATGGTCCTCCTGGGCATATCTATAAATCACCATCATGTACTTCCCCATTTTCCTTTAAAAAGCATATGCCTCTTTTTGAGTAATGGTTTCCTTCGGCTACATCTCGGTCACTATTAACGGGTGTGTCCCAATCTTGGGTCTTCTCCGCTAAAAGGTCGAGATACTCCCACGCCTCATTAGGATTTTTACTCATACATTCTCCGTCACACATCACTTCCACGATTTTTTTCATTTTGAAGGTCAAGCCATCGTAAAAGAACCCGATGACCCTCCATGTTTCGTAGTTATGATGTGGACATGAGATAAGGAGGTCTTTAAATCTCTCCCAACACCCGAAGAAGGTCTCCTCTCTGTTTTGCTCAAAGTTCATAATTTCTCTTCTTAAGGTGTTGGTTCGATGAGTGGGGAAGAACTTTTTCAAAAACACCCTAGTCATCTCATCCCAACTTCTTATAGTCCTAGGCCTTAAAGAATGAAACCATATCTTCGACTTTTCTTTTAATGAAAACGGAAATAATTTGAGCTTGGCGATTCCCTCAAGTTCTCCATTGATTGAGAGTATCGAGCAAATCTCATCGAACTCTCTCAAATGAAAATATGGATCTTCATTCTCTAAGCCTCGAAATATAGGAAGTAATGGAATAATCTCAGGGTCTATGTCTAAATTACACACATTACTCGGAAATATGATGCATGAAGGTATGCTAGCCATATTAGGTTCAAGGTTGTCTCTAAGACTTCTAAGCGGTCGATGAACCTCATACCCATCATTCCAACTATCATTCCCATAAACATCCATTGAAGCACAATTAAAACAAAATGCAAGCAATCACAAGTGTTCAATTCGACTACAACCATCAATAATAGACAAGATGCAAATGCACTTAAGCCGCTCAAATAGGTAAAGGTTAGGGAACGATACTAGAGGTGGCGTTTGTTACCACAATTTGATCCTCTTCCCTTTTCTTGTCTCTACCTTTTTATCCCCAAACTTGTTTGCTTTCGTCCTTTAGAGCTCTTTGGGTGAGTACCTTCGAGAACACCAAAAAAGATTGAAAAGAAACTACAAAAAATAAACAAACAAAACCGTCTAAATAAATAAATAACACTATACTAATGAACAAAACAAGCAAACGATATCCAAACTACTAAACATATCCCCGGCAGCGGCGCAAAAAACTTGATGCACCCGAAAAGGTTACACACCCAAGCGGAGGTATGAAGTAGTAATCCGGCAAAGTCGAGATCGATCCAAGGATAGAAAGGTAGTTTGGATATCGAAAAGGTCTCGTTTAAAGATTTAAGTATCACAAACTAACTTAGACTTAGGCGGAAATGAACAAAGATAACTGGGGGGTTTAACATGAATAAGTAATAAGAGAAGAAAACAAGTAAAGCTAACTAGATAATCTAATGTAAATAGGCGAGAGAGATTCGAGAGAAGAGTTGGAGGAACAAGAGTCAGGAGGCAAATAAGTGAGCGAGGTGTCGAAGTCCGGGAATCCATGATAATAAACCTATAACTATGTACGGTCCAATCGAATGGATTGATATAAATCTAGTCTCGACTCCTAAGGTGGACGTTCATAAGCACTACGTATGTCCGGAGATAATACTTAGTCAAACAAACTTCTTAAACGATTAAAACTGAATCATCGAAAATGTCGTCTAGTCGCCTAACTATGTGAAGTGCATGACAAGACACATGAAATTTGAATCTAGACTACGATCGATATCGATCACTTTGCCTAATCGATTAACTATGTGAAGTACTTGATAAGACACATGAAAAACGATTGAAACAAGTAATCAAAATAAGAGAACATCATTTTATTATTAAAACATTAAATCATATTAAACATAATCACAAATTCACCACATTTCATCCATAAAATCGACACACTTGATTTAGCTAAACATGGTGATAAGTAATAAATGAAAATAAGATGATGAGAAATCCCCCTTTTTCGATGTAGTTCGAGGTTGGGTTCGTCAGAAAATATGAGTAGATAAGGTTCAGCCAATCTCCCTTTAGCAAATTGATAGATTTCCCCTTAACAGTGCATAATGGGTGTCCCCGAGCAAAAATCAGTTCTCCCCTTAGCAATCAACATCATCTTCTTCATTTAAAACCCACCACCATTAAAGCTTCACCAAGCTTTCTCTCTCTAAGCAATTTTCAACCAAAATCAAATCAAACCATATGGGAAGCAAGCCAATGACATAGGGAACAAAGCCCTAACTTTTCCGGCCAAAATAATGGTCGGAAAAGCTAGAAAGTTCCGGTCAAAGATGGTGAAGTTCCAGCAAAAAAAAAACCCTAGATCCGGTCAAGAGATTCACTCTCGAGCCGGCGCATCCTGTCTCGTGTACGAACCTTGAATAATTCGAGCTATGCTTGTGCCGGTATGGAGCAGCAACTGCTCCCGTGTGTTGATTCTGTCGCGACCTTGGTGCTGTTCCGAGCAGCCTATGAAGAAACCCGAGCAGCTGCCATGGAGCTCGGGCAGTTTTTGTCCTTCTTGGCCGGAGCTGCTGCCGGCCAAGACTAGGCCGGCGTTAGTGCTGGCCGGCCTAGCTTGGCCGGCCTCCTTCTTCATTCTCTCTTTAGCTCTCTCTTCAAGCTTCTCAAAAACTAAAGAACAATCAAAACCCTAGCTTTTTCTTCTCTCTCTTCCAAGTTGGGTATATTCTCAAGAAGATGATGAATAGTCTCTAACTTGAATAAAAACCCTAGACTTAGTCAAGTTGACTAAGTCTTTAGACTACTTTGACTTGGGCCCAAAAGTGGGTGCTCATAAAAATCTCTACACCTCCCTTCTTCTTTGGGTATTCTTAAACTTGGGCTTAGATGTTGGGCTTTGAATTAGAGACCAAGGGAGTGCCTTCATCTAGTCTCTACAATTAGATACATAGGGGGGGTGCCTTCAAGAATAGACCTTGGCTTCTATCATTTACAACCTCCTCGTCCGAACTCGGAATTGACTTTCGTTTTCACCGTTGGACTCGCCATTGACTCCACTTGTTGTTTGACTTCTGAGTTTGACCAAAATACCCATGATTCTCTTTACTTCCCTTTTGTCGCATGAGATGAAAATGTGATAATTCGCTCTCTTTATTTCGAATTAGACGTCAAACCCCAAATAAACTACCTAGCAATAAAAACACATAAACAATTAGAAACAAAACATGAAAAAAACTAACTCATCAAAGTTAAGTGACCTAAATGTGGCATTTTCACGCCACATCAGCAGGACTTACAACAATAATTTTGGAGGTCCACGAAGCAAAGCTTATAAATATTCTGAACGCACTCGAAGGAGGACTTATGAAATTTTATGTGCAAGCAAGGCTTACCACGCCCCTAGGCTAGTAGGACTTACCACATTCATTTTGAGGCATGCGAGGCGAAACAAAGCTTATGAATTTTATATGCCTCGCCAGCAAGTCATACCACATTGTCTGGCTAGCAGGACTTACCACATTAAGTTTAGAGGCCTTTTTAGGGTGGGGGGGAGGGGGGCTCCAGTTTGATATACTCAGCAGTTTTAAACGAAAAGGAGATTTTGACATACACCCCCAGTATTATATGAATATTAGGACTTCACCCCCACTTTTTAAAAACTTTTGATATACACCCCCACGCGGACGGAAACCATCAACTTAAAGTTAAGTTAGGCGTGTGCGACACACACGCGCCAACCATGACGATTTTACCCTTTTGTAGTTGTTGAAATATTTTAAGAGATTTTGACATACACCCACACTATTATATAAGTTTTTGAACTATACCCTCATTTTTTGAAAAAACAAAATTCCACCTAATTTAGTCTTTAAGCCAACCAAGTCCAAGCCAAGGAAACTGAGTACCAAATAAAAGAAACATAACTCTTTTGCTGAGACTATTATCAAGTAGAAATATTTTTGTTTAGTGAGTTTATTTGGCTTCTTTTTGTTATGGATTGGGAATGAAAATATCTATTTGTTGTTCGTTTGAATATTAAAATCTCATGGAGTTCTTTTGTGGATAATAGACATATGGCACTTTAGTTTGATATTATGAAACTTGAATTGTTAAACATCATTACTTTTTTAATAGGGGGATTCTTGGTCGTCTTCCATCCTCTGTTTGACAGCGTTTCTATCAGATCCTTCCCTGAGTCCTTTGCTAAGTTTGAAAGGCTTAACCCTTCCATCTGGCCTATTGCTACCTCCAGGCGTTTTGCGGGCGAGACCACCTAACACTCTATGGTTGTTCGTTCACTTGTCCACTTTCACTGCTTTGACCAGGTCGGTTCCTTGGTCCGAGAATTACAGTTTTAGGTGGGGAATCGAGATGATAGACCGCAAGGTTTGAGTAAGAACAATGCGTTACATGGCAATGGAAGATCCACGATGATGTATTCTACCATTACTTCCCTCCGTGCCTCGTCTCTGTCTATCGTGGCGGGTCGGAGGGAGGGGGTGGGGAAATCATACCTTCGGCCCTAACGTGGATTAAGGTTTTAGGAACCTTTCCTTAATATGCTAGAAACAAGCCTTACTCATAATATCAGTTGAGCTGCCGCTATCGATCAATGTTCTTTGAATCTTCCAAATGGACACAAGTGTCGTGATTATCAAACAGTCATCAAGGGGCAGTACAATTCTGAAAAAGCCGTCATCCATGAAGATGATAGGCCGGTTTTCAGTTTTGGACCTCTTGAAAGGCAAAAGCAGACCTCAATTTGGCTCCCTGCATGTATTTTTTACGTCAATTCTTTGTGCTCCCTCCACGATGAGCCACCTAGATTGTGAGGATGACTCCCAGGGCTGGCAAGGCGAGATCACCGTCATCTCTTCAGTTGTTGGAGCATTCTTTTTCCTTTACGACGTTATTTCTGCTGAGGTAAAGTAGGTTTTAGTAACCAACTCATACCTTCGGCCCTGACGTGGCTTAAGGTTTTAGGAACCTTTCCTTAATATGCTAGAAACAAGCCTTACTCATAATATCAGTTGAGTTGCCGCTATCGATCAATATTCTTTGAATCTTCCAAATGGCCACAAGTGTCGTGATTATCAAACGGTCGTCAAGGGCAGTACAATTCTGAAAAAGCCGTCATCGATGAAGATGATAGGCCGGTTTTCAGTTTTGGACCTCCTGAAAGGCCAAAGCAGACCTTAATTGGGCTCCCTGCATGTATTTTTTACGTCAATTCTTTGTACTCCCTCCACGGTGAGCCACCTAGATTGTGAGGATGACTCCCAGGGCTGGCAGAGCGAGATCACCGTCATCTCTTCAGTTGTTGGAGCATTCTTTTTCCTTTACGACGTTATTTCTGCTGAGGTAAAGTGGGTTTTAGTAACCAACTCATACCTTCGGCCCTGACGTGGCTTAAGGTTTTAGGAACCTTTCCTTAATATGCTAGAAACAAGCCTTACTCATAATATCAGTTGAGCTGCCGCTATCGATCAATATTCTTTGAATCTTCCAAATGGCCACAAGTGTCGTGATTATCAAACGGTCGTCAAAAGGCAGTTCAATTCTGAAAAAGCCGTCATCCATGAAGATGATAGGCCGGTTTTCAGTTTTGGACCTCTTGAAAGGCAAAAGCAGACCTTAATTTGGCTCCCTGCATGTATTTTTTACGTCAATTCTTTGTGCTCCCTCCACGGTGAGCCACCTAGATTGTGAGGATGACTCCCACGGCTGGCAGGGCGAGATCACCGTCATCTCTTCAGTTGTTGGAGCATTCTTTTTCCTTTACGACGTTATTTCTGCTGAGGTAAAGTGGGTTTTAGTAACCAACTCATACCTTCGGCCCTGACGTGGCTTAAGGTTTTAGGAACCTTTCCTTAATATGCTAGAAACAAGCCTTACTCATAATATCAGTTGAGTTGCCGCTATCGATCAATATTCTTTGAATCTTCCAAATGGCCACAAGTGTCGTGATTATCAAACGGTCGTCAAAAGGCAGTACAATTCTGAAAAAGCCGTCATCCATTAGGATGATAGGCCGGTTTTCAGTTTTGGACCTCTTGAAAGGCAAAAGCAGACCTTAATTTGGCTCCCTGCATGTATTTTTTACGTCAATTCTTTGTGCTCCCTCCACGGTGAGCCACCTAGATTGTGAGGATGACTCCCAGGGCTCGCAGGGCGAGATCACCGTCGTCTCTTCAGTTGTTGGAGCATTCTTTTTCCTTTACGACGTTATTTCTGCTGAGGTAAAGTGGGTTTCAGTAACCAACTCATACCTTCGGCCCTGACGTGGCTTAAGGTTTTAGGAACCTTTCCTTAATATGCTAGAAACAAGCCTTACTCATAATATCAGTTGAGCTGCCGCTATCGATCAATATTCTTTGAATCTTCCAAATGGCCACAAGTGTCGTGATTATCAAACGGTCGTCAAAAGGCAGTACAATTCTGAAAAAGCCGTCATCCATGAAGATGATAGGCCGGTTTTCAGTTTTGGACCTCTTGAAAGGCAAAAGCAGACCTTAATTTGGCTCCCTGCATGTATTTTTTACGTCAATTCTTTGTGCTCCCTCCACGGTGAGCCACCTAGATTGTGAGGATGACTCCCACGGCTGGCAGGGCGAGATCACCGTCATCTCTTCAGTTGTTGGAGCATTCTTTTTCCTTTACGACGTTATTTCTGCTGAGGTAAAGTGGGTTTTAGTAACCAACTCATACCTTCGGCCCTGACGTGGCTTAAGGTTTTAGGAACCTTTCCTTAATATGCTAGAAACAAGCCTTACTCATAATATCAGTTGAGTTGCCGCTATCGATCAATATTCTTTGAATCTTCCAAATGGCCACAAGTGTCGTGATTATCAAACGGTCGTCAAAAGGCAGTACAATTCTGAAAAAGCCGTCATCCATTAGGATGATAGGCCGGTTTTTTAGTTTTGGACCTCTTGAAAGGCAAAAGCAGACCTTAATTTGGCTCCCTGCATGTATTTTTTACGTCAATTCTTTGTGCTCCCTCCACGGTGAGCCACCTAGATTGTGAGGATGACTCCCAGGGCTCGCAGGGCGAGATCACCGTCGTCTCTTCAGTTGTTGGAGCATTCTTTTTCCTTTACGACGTTATTTCTGCTGAGGTAAAGTGGGTTTCAGTAACCAACTCATACCTTCGGCCCTGACGTGGCTTAAGGTTTTAGGAACCTTTCCTTAATATGCTAGAAACAAGCCTTACTCATAATATCAGTTGAGCTGCCGCTATCGATCAATATTCTTTGAATCTTCCAAATGGCCACAAGTGTCGTGATTATCAAACGGTCGTCAAAAGGCAGTTCAATTCTGAAAAAGCCGTCATCCATGAGGATGATAGGCCGGTTTTCAGTTTTGGACCTCTTGAAAGGCAAAAGCAGACCTTAATTTGGCTCCCTGCATGTATTTTTTACGTCAATTCTTTGTGCTCCCTCCACGGTGAGCCACCTAGATTGTGAGGATGACTCCCAGGGCTGGCAGGGCGAGACCACCGTCGTCTCTTCCCATGTTGGAGCATTCTTTTTCCTTTACGACGTTATTTTTGCTGAGGTAAAGTAGGTTTTAGTAAACAACTCATACCTTCGGCCCTGACGTGGCTTAAGGTTTTAGGAACCTTTCTTTAATATGCTAGAAACAAGCCTTACTCATAATATCAGTTGAGCTGCCGCTATCGATCAATATTCTTTGAATCTTCCAAATGGCCACAAGTGTCGCGATTATCAAACGGTTGTCAAGGGGCAGTACAATTCTGAAAAAGTCGTCATCCATGAAGATGATAGGCCGGTTTTCAGTTTTGGACCTCTTGAAAGGCAAAAGCAGACCTTAATTTGGCTCCCTGCATTTATTTTTTAGGTCAATTCTTTGTGCTCCCTCCACGGTGAGCCACCTAGATTGTGAGGATGACTCCCACGGCCGGCAGGGCGAGATCACCGTCATCTCTTCAGTTGTTGGAGCATTCTTTTTCCTTTACGACGTTATTTCTGCTGAGGTAAAGTGGGTTTTAGTAACCAACTCATACCTTCGGCCCTGACGTGGCTTAAGGTTTTAGGAACCTTTCCTTCATATGCTAGAAACAAGCCTTACTCATAATATTAGTTTAGCTGCCGCTATCGATCAATATTCTTTGAATCTTCCAAATGGCCACAAGTGTCGTGATTATCAAACGGTCGTCAAGGCGCAGTAGTATTCTGAAAAAGCCGTCATCCATGAAGATGATAGGCCGGTTTTCAGTTTTGGACCACTTGAAAGGCAAAAGCAGACCTTAATTTGGCTCCCTGCATGTATTTTTTACGTTAATTCTTTGTGCTCCCTCCACGATGAGCCACCTAGATTGTGAGGATGACTTCCAGGGCTTGCAGGGCGAGATCACCGTCATCTCTTCAGTTGTTGGAGCATTCTTTTTCCTTTACGACGTTATTTCTGCTGAGGTAAAGTGGGTTTTAGTAACCAACTCATACCTTCGGCCCTGACGTGGCTTAAGGTTTTAGGAACCTTTCCTTAATATGCTAGAAACAAGCCTTACTCATAATATCAGTTGAGCTGCCGCTATCGATCAATATTCTTTGAATCTTCCAAATGGCCCAAAGTGTCGTGATTATCAAACGGTCGTCAAGGGCAGTACAATTCTGAAAAAACCGTCATCCATGAAGATGATAGGCCGGTTTTCAGTTTTGGACCTCCTGAAAGGCAAAAGCAGACCTTAATTTGGCTCCCTGCATGTATTTTTTACGTCAATTCTTTGTGCTCCCTCCACGGTGAGCCACCTAGATTGTGAGGATGACTCCCAGGGCGAGATCACCGTCATCTCTTCAGTTGTTGGAGCATTCTTTTTCCTTTACGACGTTATTTCTGCTGAGGTAAAGTGGGTTTTAGTAACCAACTCATACCTTCGGCCCTGACGTGGCTTAAGGTTTTAGGAACCTTTCCTTAATATGCTAGAAACAAGCCTTACTCATAATATCAGTTGAGCTGCCGCTATCGATCAATATTCTTTGAATCTTCCAAATGGCCACAAGTGTCGTGATTATCAAACGGTCGTCAAAAGGCAGTACAATTCTGAAAAAGCCGTCATCCATGAAGATGATAGGCCGGTTTTCAGTTTTGGACCTCTTGAAAGGCAAAAGCAGACCTTAATTTGGCTCCCTGCATGTATTTTTTACGTCAATTCTTTGTGCTCCCTCCACGGTGAGCCACCTAGATTGTGAGGATGACTCCCAGGGCTGGCAGGGCGAGATCACCGTCGTCTCTTCCCATGTTAAAGCATTCTTTTTCCATTACGACGTTATTTTTGCTTAGGTAAAGTAGGTTTTAGTAACCAACTCATACCTTCGGCCCTGACGTGGCTTAAGGTTTTAGGAACCTTTCTTTAATATGCTAGAAACAAGCCTTACTCATAATATCAGTTGAGCTGCCGCAATCGGTCAATATTCTTTGAATCTTCCAAATGGCCACAAGTGTCGCGATTATCAAACGGTCGTCAAGGGGCAGTACAATTCTGAAAAAGTCGTCATCCATGAAGATGATAGGCCGGTTTTCAGTTTTGGACCTCTTGAAAGGCAAAAGCAGACCTTAATTTGGCTCCCTGCATGTATTTTGTACGTCAATTCTTTGTGCTCCCTCCACGGTGAGCCACCTAGATTGTGAGGATGATTCCCACGGCTGGCAGGGCGAGATCACCGTCATCTCTTCAGTTGTTGGAGCATTCTTTTTCCTTTACGACGTTATTTCTGCTGAGGTAAAGTGGGTTTTAGTAACCAACTCATACCTTCGGCCCTGACGTGGCTTAAGGTTTTAGGAACCTTTCCTTAATATGCTAGAAACAAGCCTTACTCATAATATTAGTTGAGCTGCCGCTATCGATCAATATTCTTTGAATCTTCCAAATGGCCACAAGTGTCGTGATTATCAAACGGTCGTCAAGGCGCAGTAGTATTCTGAAAAAGCCGTCATCCATGAAGATGATAGGCCGGTTTGCAGTTTTGGACCACTTGAAAGGCAAAAGCAGACCTTAATTTGGCTCCCTGCATGTATTTTTTACGTCAATTCTTTGTGCTCCCTCCACGATGAGCCACCTAGATTGTGAGGATGACTCCCAGGGCTGGCAAGGCGAGATCACCGTCATCTCTTCAGTTGTTGGAGCATTCTTTTTCCTTTACGACGTTATTTCTGCTGAGGTAAAGTAGGTTTTAGTAACCAACTCATACCTTCGGCCCTGACGTGGCTTAAGGTTTTAGGAACCTTTCCTTAATATGCTAGAAACAAGCCTTACTCATAATATCAGTTGAGTTGCCGCTATCGATCAATATTCTTTGAATCTTCCAAATGGCCACAAGTGTCGTGATTATCAAACGGTCGTCAAGGGCAGTACAATTCTGAAAAAGCCGTCATCGATGAAGATGATAGGCCGGTTTTCAGTTTTGGACCTCCTGAAAGGCCAAAGCAGACCTTAATTGGGCTCCCTGCATGTATTTTTTACGTCAATTCTTTGTACTCCCTCCACGGTGAGCCACCTAGATTGTGAGGATGACTCCCAGGGCTGGCAGAGCGAGATCACCGTCATCTCTTCAGTTGTTGGAGCATTCTTTTTCCTTTACGACGTTATTTCTGCTGAGGTAAATGGGTTTTAGTAACCAACTCATACCTTTGGCCCTGACGTGGCTTAAGGTTTTAGGAACCTTTCCTTAACATGCTAGAAACAAGCCTCACTCATAATATTAGTTGAGCTGCCGCTATCGATCAATATTCTTTGAATCTTCCAAATGGCCACAAGTGTCGTGATTATCAAACGGTCGTCAAGGGGCAGTAGTATTCCGAAAAAACCGTCATCCATGAAGATGATAGGCCGGTTTTCAATTTTGGACCTCTTGAAAGGCAGAAGCAGACCTTAATTTGGCTCCCTGCATGTATTTTTTACGTCAATTCTTTGTGCTCCCTCCACGGTGAGCCACCTAGATTGTGAGGATGACTCCCAGGGCTGGCAGGGCGAGATCACCGTCATCTCTTCCCATGTTGGAGCATTCTTTTTCCTTTACGACGTTATTTCTGCTGAGGTAAAGTGGATTTTAGTAACCAACTCATACCTTCGGCCCTGACGTGGCTTAAGGTTTTAGGAACCTTTCCTTAACATGCTAGAAACAAGCCTCACTCATAATATTAGTTGAGCTTCCGCTATCGATCAATATTCTTTGAATCTTCCAAATGGCCACAAGTGTCGTGATTATCAAACGGTCGTCAAGGGGCAGTAGTATTCCGAAAAAGCCGTCATCCATGAAGATGATAGGCCGGTTTTCAATTTTGGACCTCTTGAAAGGCAGAAGCAGACCTTAATTTGGCTCCCTGCATGTATTGTTTACGTCAATTCTTTGTGCTCCCTCCACGGTGAGCTACCTAGATTGTGAGGATGACTCTCAGGGCTGGCAGGGCGAGATCACCATCATCTCTTCCCATGTTGGAGCATTCTTTTTCCTTTACGACGTTATTTCTGCTGAGGTAAAGTGGATTTTAGTAACCAACTCATACCTTCGGCCCTGACGTGGCTTAAGGTTTTAGGAACCTTTCCTTAACATGCTAGAAACAAGCCTCACTCATAATATTAGTTGAGCTGCCGCTATCGATCAATATTCTTTGAATCTTCCAAATGGCCACAAGTGTCGTGATTATCAAACGGTCGTCAAGGGGCAGTACTATTCCGAAAAAGCCGTCATCCATGAAGATGATAGGCCGGTTTTCAATTTTGGACCTCTTGAAAGGCAGAAGCAGACCTTAATTTGGCTCCCTGCATGTATTTTTGTCAATTCTTTGTGCTCCCTCCACGGTGAGCCACCTAGATTGTGAGGATGACTCCCAGGGCTGGCAGGGCGAGATCACCGTCATTTCTTCCCATGTTGGAGCATTCTTTTTCCTTTCCGACGTTATTTCTGCTAAGGTAAAGTGGATTTTAGTATCCAACCCATACCCTACCCCTCCTTTGCTTAGGGTGTTCTTGTCGCGGTATTCAGACGAGTCCACTCGACTTCCCTCTTTCACGAACATGTCAAGTTCACTGTTTCTTAGCAGAGTCTCTATAACGTTCAATAGATGTCTGCATTCTTCAATCTTGTGATTGTATTCCTTGTGGAAAGCACACAAGGCTAAATATATCTGCATCCATGATTCGCCATTCTTCTGAAATTGCCGAGTGTGTGTATCCATATCCTTGCTCTTGATACCACTCATGACAATTTCAAAAAGAACTATGATAAAGATTCATTCAATAGTAAATGTCACCAATTTGATTCCTTGGCCTAACTAAACCTCCACAATTCTGAATTTCATGGATTGAAAGATAATTTTGCATTCATTTCATCAGCTTATATAAAAATAACGGGAGTGCTACATGTACAAAGTCATTGACAAAATTCATAACTTAATTACTGATTTTCACTAAAAGACAAAAGTTGATCAAAGTTTTTCAAAGTTTGACTTTGATCACCGTTCACTTAGTATTTTGTCAATAATCTTGTCAAAGATTCTTTGTACATTTAGCATTTCCCTAAAAATAAATAAACTGACATGTATCCACTTATGGTGGATGACTCTGAGATTAAAAGAATATCTCAACAGCTATACCTATAGAAGACTCGAACCAAATTCATATTTACTAAGCTGAATCCAACCATCAAGTTTACATGAAATCCTCGCATCTGCTCTTGTCATCTGTAAATTGATGTTTCTCAAAATTTTAATTGTTCTTCAAGTTTCAACCTGCTACGAAATGGTAAGCCAAGAAATTCAGTATTGTCCACAAATATATAAAAAAAAAAACTTACAAGATAAGAAAAGCAGTCCCTTGAAATGTAATACACGAGTTGCCTCCCTACTTTACCAAGTTAAAATTTTGAATTTAATGTTACACATAAAGGCAGTTTTCACCTGTTAATTTGTTCGTTTCACAAGTTGTGATTTTTTTAGTTATCCGAGTGTATTAACTAATTGACCAGTCAGAAAACTTACAAAACTATAAACAAAAAACAAAATCCATGCAAGTGAAGTTAAGATTTTTTTATATGTATAAACAGAAAATACAATTTAAAAACTCTAAAAACATTCTTTTAAGCAGTAGTTCGAGAAAATTAACCTCTACATATTGTCTTTCAGGCAATGCTTTTTACCATGCACTACTCAAATTGACTATCAAAATCGTTCTTTTGTTGTGATTTTAACTTGTAATGGAGTACTTTATCAAGATCCATGGAAGCCTTTTAACTGATGAATTTTCAAATAATTTAAGACTGTGACACAAAGTAAACATACTTTAACCTGCCCCGTAACTTTGCAACTTACAAAATTAAGAATCTAGAAAAAAAATGATTCAAAAATATAAAATTGAATAACAATTACCTTGTATTACCTACCTAATGCTCCCTGCTTTCCCCTTTCTTGGTTATAGCTTCTATGTCCTCCAAAAATATACTAAAGTCGTTAGGTTTATAATTTCTTAAATTGCTGTGAGTTAACATGCTGGAGGCTTCCAGACCCGAAAGAACTGGGGAAGCTTTAAGCTGGGTATTAAGATATTCCATTAAGATGAAACCTGGAGACAAGTTCAGCAAAATTAGCCACTTTTAGTTCATCACATGACATCAATAAAAATTTTAGCAGAAGATAAAAAAAAATCGGTAACTAGAAGTATTACAGTAGACAGCCCAAAAGTTACAATGAGGAACTAAGTTCATATAATAACTCATTTGCATAATCTTTGATACTAATAATTGCTTCAGTGATTTCCGTCACAAGAATCACGAATGATCAGTAAAATTTATATAAGCATATGAAACATGGATTACCTAGAGATTGGAGCATCTTGAGATCAAATTTATCAACTAGATCAGCGTGTCCAACAATCGTTGCCCGTCGAATGACCAAGGTCTTTATGGTAATCAGGAGATCCTAGAAGATTTTTAGAATGTCATTCCTTGAGAAAAATGAGTATGTCGTGAATTAACAAGTGAAGACACAGTACTGTGATTTTGTGAAAGCAATAAAATAGAAAATGGAGAGAAGGATACAAGGAATTGTCCCCCAAGTTGCTAGTAAAGCTGATAATAGGCCAAATACATCCGAGAGAAAAGATCTACTCACCTAACAAGTGCTTGTAAGTTCTATATGTTCAACATCTGACAAAGAATCATTAGAACAACATGGAGCATCTAATCTATGGTGTATCAAATCTCTTTTACAAACCTAGAAACCAAAGCATAATCCAAAGCTATCAACCTATGGTGTATCAAAGATTCAAAATAATAGAAAGATATGAAGGCCAGGTAGCATACTTAAGAAGAAAACACAGGAGAGAGAGAGAGAGAGAAAATAAAGAGAGAAGAGAAGAAAAAATCGGTGTGTTCCTCGCTTACTGTAAAAATTACATTGTACTAATTAGAGGCTCCCACGAGACTAAAAAGTCAAAAAAATCAAGGGCCTTTGCCATTCGCCTGCTCCAGTGAAACAGGGTGATCGTTGCTTGAGTTTCAACCTTCTTGTCCTTGGAAATAATCCGTCTGTATGATCCTTCCTCTGCCATTATTGGGTACCGTAAGTCCTCTCCATTGCCTAATGCAATAGTCAATGTCCTTTGGCATCGCCAATTGAACGTTCATCTGGCTCGCAAAGAAGTCTCGTAAGACTTTTAGGTATGGGCAGTGCAGGAGAATGCGTCTATTAGTCTCACCATCTTGTCTGCATCTTGAGCACCAAACTGGCCCAATGATGCCTCTTTTACTCAGCATATCTTCCGTCGGGTGTCTATTGAAGACTGCAGCCCATGTAGTGAAGGAGATTCTTGTTTGTTCATTACATCAATATATGCATTCTCCATATAAGAAACATCTACATGTAGCACACCAAATCCTACGACATCTGAGATCTTTCCCAGGTAAGGGTTTATTGTTTGAAAAACCTAATAAGATGTAAAAGCCTTCCCATATGCAGATACGGCAGGATCTGTCGAAGATATATGATTAACTGGATATTGCACACATGTTTGGGAAATCTAGTTATTTAAAGGAATATAACACAATCTGATGTATCGCACAGTTGCGCAGAGGCCGAAATCAGGGTTATAGCTCATGGTACTTGCGAATTAATGTGGATAAACTGGTTATTGAAAGAATCTAAGCAGTACGACTCGGACTCGGACTCGGCTCGGCCAAGGGCCGAGTCCGAGTCAAGAGCCGAGTCACTCGGCCGAATCAGCCGAGTCACTCTGAATATTATGAAGTTGTTAGTAGTGTATGTATATAAAATAATAACATGATAATACTTAATAAAATCAAGTTCAAACTTCAAAATTAAATTACTAGTAGAGTTAGGAACAAGTAGAACTAAATAATCACTCTAGTAGACTCATACTCTAATAGTAATAACTAATAACTAGAACAAAAAAACTAGTAGACTTACTGCAAAAATAAATAGAAATACAATCTCTACCGAGTCAGCCGAGTCAGGCCCGAGTCAGCCGAGTCACTCGGGCTAACCCTAGACTCGGCTGACTCGGTGGGACTCGGCTCGGTGTACTGTCGAGTCCCGAGTCACTCGGGAGTCACTCGGCTGACTCGGCCGAGTCGTACTACATAGGAAAGAATTGAAAGTTTCCAAAGAAGGTCCTTGATAATAAGGAAGCTAGTAGCATATCCCACTGTCTAGTTCATCATTATCGAACCAAGCATGTGGAGGTAGATAGGCATTTCATTAAGGAGAAGATTGAAGAGAAGAATATCTACATGACATATATTCCTATTAAGTAACAAGCTGCTGGCATCTTCACTAAAGGGCCTCCTCGACCGTTGTTTCATTCGCTTCCACACAGAAAAACATTTACTCCCAAGGGGAGGGTGGAAAAGCAATTAGTTACTTAGTTACTCTTTAGTTGTTATCTATTGGCGGTTACCTGGTAGTAATGTACCTTTATTTTTTAGTGGGGTAGTTACTTACCTTTATATGTTAGTGGTTTAGTGGTTGTTTTTTATGTAGATATTATGTATCCAGAGCACGAAGAAAGATAAGATCAGAAGTTCTCTTCTTCAAATTTTTCTCTTCCATTTTTTTCTCATACACGATTTGTGTATGTTTATAATAAGATTTCGCAGACTGTTTCCCAAGTGCAACACATTGAAGAAACCCAAGCTAGGGAAGGAAATCCCCCGTGATGATATTGGTGCCTACGCAAGGAGAATAACAACAAAATTTTCAAAGAAAAGAGTTTATCAAGTCAAGACATCTTAGAATATATAAAATGCACTCTGTTCCATTGGAGTATCCGAGTATGAACTTACGACGGTGAATAACTAAAACCTATTATGACTTTGTTTGTGACTGGGATGAATTGGTTAGTTAGTATGTAAGTTTGGTATTCATGATTGCATTCTCTACAGCTCCATTATGTTGAAGTATAGTTTAAAAGGAAAATGGTTGACAGCAATTCTTTTGTGCATCCATAGGTTCTTGCCTAATTCTCCAAATCTTTCACTCTCCCAACAAATTGAATACCGTTCAGTTTTGCTTCTTCTTTTTCAATAGACCTAATAACGTAATGAATATAAGAAACAAACATAATAAATAATTCTAGGATAAGGAACTCTTACTTACCAATTCAGAATCAGATAACGAAGAGAGTGAGTGGAGATCTTGAGGTTGATATTTTCCATGACGTGCATCTTCAGCAATGTGAGACATGTATAACCGTTGACGGGTAGGAGTGTCGTATACTTGTGTAAATCTATACAATCAACAGTTAGGACGTAGCACAGAACCCAACATATAGAAAAAAAAAAGATAAAGCTAAACGCCAAGTCTTAAAAGTAATACAATAGAGTAAAAGAGTTGCCTTGAAGTGGGTGAGATGGATGCCTTAGAACTTCCGAAGTGTCAACCAAATTTTCCTGAAAATTTTTTTTTTTTTGAAAACTTTGAATTAATATTAAGCTCGGCATAGTATGAAAAGGAAAAAAAAGTTAATTCTATATATAAAATAAAGCAGGTGCGGGCTTGGGATCAGAATCTAATATGGAGAAGGTAATATACATTCTTGTATTCAGCTCGGCATAGTCTCGTTGTGTAGAAATATTGAGGGGCCCATACATCCACAAAAAACACATGCAAAAGCTATGTGCAGAGGTTGCTAAACCACAGCCTCTGCTTCTTACAAAGTTCGCGCTTTTGGGGCTAAAAAATCATATGCTTGCTCCCCAAATGAAACTTAAGTTGCTAAGCACTTAAAGAAGGTAAATGCTAGGTTTTAGCAGCTAATCCAAGTGAGGCATGATTATATAGGCTTATAAAAGACTTCCCCATGTTCTTAAATATTCGTTTGATCAATGAAAACCTAAATTTGTGTTATCTCTTTCTCTTCATTTGTCTACTTATGTTTTTTCTTTGGATACAGTAGGATTCAAACCTAATCTTCACAGTGAGGAAACACACGCAGCCACCAAACTTAGGTCTGAAGAGTTACAATCAAAAACCTGAGCTTTAGGTATACAATAAGTTAGCGACACAGAAGAAGACTAATATCGAAGAGGTTTAGGTTCAACCTGATGTTTCTCCAGAATTAGGTTTACCCTACTACACGAACTACAAACGCTGACACTTTTAGTTTATTGTAATCATGTAAAGAGAACCTTAAGGTTCAAAAATGATGGGAGATCGAGTGAAAATCCCTAAGCTTCAGAAACGATGGAGAGATTGAGTGAACTGATAGAGTGTGCTAAAGAGATGGATGTCATACCTGAAGAGAAGGGGACTGCAACCCCTAGGCCATGTTTGGCGCGCAGGAATGGCGTGGGAATGGAATGTGATTCCCGGGAATCACATTCCAGATCATTGTTTGGCTTGCGGGAATGGTGTGGGTCCGGGAATATGACATGGACTTGTCTCTTAAGAAGTAGAGTAGACTCCTAGAAATCAGACTACTTTAAACAGTAAAGCATCATTGTACAAGTCTAATGCTTTTTGAAATAAAAAAGAATAAAGAGGACGAAATCATAGTTTTATTAAGTAGAAATCTCTAATCAGAGTTATCAAGATTGAAGAAGATGAAGAATTTCTTCTCAAGTTAGAAATAGATTCAAGAATAAATCAGTAAAGAAAAGAAGATGAACAACAAGAAACCATAAATTTACCCGTAAGATTAAATAAACAACTTTATCTTCTCTTCTCCTTCCTTTGTTTTTAACTTTTTTAAGTTTTGTCTTCTATGAATCAGAATTTATAGTGAGAGAAAGTTCCTTCTTTTGAACTAGTTTCTTTTTTTCTTAAGTTTCTTATTAAAGAGTTTTAGTTTAGGATTTCCTAAACCCTAAGATTTATAACAAATTATAACATAATTTTCGCCCAAATCTGAGTCGTGGGATTCAATCTGAATCCCACGATCCACGACTCCAGTACGATTTCATGTTTAAATCTTACGATTTTATGTCAAGTTCGATTTTCGGTGAATCCAGATCGATTTAGGACCGATCCGACTCGGATCGTGCGATCTGAGTCGTCAATCGTCCGATTTTAATAACACTGCTTATACGAACCAAACACCTAATTAGGAATATGTCAGGAATCAAATTCTCATTCCTGGTCAAACCAAACATCAAACTACAGTAATCTGATTCCCAGGAATCACGTTACGGGAATGTGATTCACAGGAATCACGTTACGGGAATGTGATTCACAGGAATCACGTTACGGGAATGTGATTCACAGGAATCACGTTACGGGAATGTGATTCACAGGAATCACATTCCATTCCCGCGCGCCAAACATGGCCGAGCTGCGAAAATTCGAGAAACTGTAGTTTGATGTAGTTTGATGTTTGGTTTGACCAGGAATGGGAATTTGAGAATTTGATTCATGAAAGAGAGGGAGAGCTACAAAAATTCGAGAAACTTCAGTCCATAGAATTTGAGAACAAAAGCAGGGAGTTGATTTGGTATGAAGGAGACCTATGGATTTGGGAGAATTACTGAAACCTCGCCTTTTCATAATGTTCTTTACTGAAACCCCCACCTTTTATTACTAGTTACTGAAACCCCCGACTTCCGTTAGATTTAACTTTGATATTTTCAATATTACTTTCTTGCCCTCTTACGTTTTACCTCACCTTATGATAATCTGATTACTAAAACCCCCACCTTTTCTAACAGACTTGGCCCCTTACTATAACCCCCACCTTTATTAATTCATTTACTTTTTACACCAGTTATTTGCAATGAATGGACAAGATTAAAATGGAGGGCCAACATGACACCTTTACTATTTGTAAATTCATTTTATAATGCCGTAGTTGTAGTTCTTATGTGTATTTTCTTATGAAACAAAGAAGATATTTCATAAAAACTAACATTAATTTCAACCATTAAATTAACATCCATTTCAACCATTAAACTAACATTTCATAATGTCGTCGCCAAGCTATGTTTGAAATTCTATCATACAAATCAAGTAAATTTCATAGAAATCACGCCAATTTCATACAAATCAAGTAAATTTCATCATACAAATCAAGCCAATTTCATAATACAAATCAAGCCAATTTTATAGAAATCAAGCCAATTTCATATCTAGTCAATTTGATAAAAATCAAGCCAATTTAATCATACAAATCAAGCCAATTTCATAAAAATCAAGTCAATTTCATAAAAGTCAAGCCAATTTCCTCATACAAATCGCCAATTTCGAGAAAACCTAGTTCGAGTTATAGCTCATTCGAGAGAGGGAAACAAATTTTGGGTTCATTAAAAACTACTTTGTTGTAAATGATTATTGTTATAATCAGTGAAGGGGGACAAAAACCCTATTTCGAATGGAGAGAGGGGGAAACCATATACTAAAACCCTAGTTCGAGTTATTTAGACCTAGTTCTATTTAGAGTTAACTACATGGAGATTAGCAGAAAAACAATAGGTAGTTCGAATGAAGAGAGAGAGAGAGGGAGGGAGAATACCTGGTTCGTTTATGGAGTTTCGCTAGGGAGAGAGGCTGCTCTCATGGAGTTTCGTTAGAGCGAGCGGAAGAATACCCGAGTTCGTTCTTGCTGGCTGCTGGTAATCCCGTGTGGGAGAGAAAAAGGTTGTGTTTTTAAGCGCCCCGGCTTTGTGTCGAACGCGCCCCAATTTTCTGATCATGGAAAGGTCCTGTTTTAGTACATGGGTCTTTCAGTCATTTCTCTCCCTCTAACGGCATAATACCGTCAAACTAACGAAAGTCGGGGGGTTTCAGTAACTACTAATAAAAGGTGGGGGTTTCAGTAAAGAGCCATTATGAAAAGTGAGGGTTTCAGCAATTCTCCCAAGAAAGAATTGGTCCTGATTTTTCCCTAAAACAACCCAAATTTTCACTTTAGTCCATGCATTTGACAGAATTGCAAAATACCCCAAATTTGCATTGTTCGCAAATTTAACCCCAATTTTGACTTGAACCAAATGTAAAATAGTCTCTTAACAAACCTTAAAAATATGAGATGTTACATTACCAACATCTTCTGAACTCTGAAAAAACGATCATATTTTTACAGATATAAATTAGTTGGATAAACAAAGAATATTGTCGACATCGTTGTGGTATTTGTAGCATTCTTGTAATATCGCCTAGAATTTCCATTAACTCTCAACATTTTTAACGTCTTTCAAGATATTTGTACCAAAACTTAGAGTAATTAAAATTAATAAAAACTCATCAAAACATAATCAATTACAAGAACTAATAACTTCAAGATTTTTTTTTCCATTTATCCTTCAATATAATCCCTGATCGTGGCTTTCACTAGCAGGGTTGTTTTCGTCGGCTTGAGCTCGACTAGTTTAACTAGGACTTCTCCTTAGATCTCTGGTCGTAGCTTGGGCTACCAGAGTTGGTTACGTCGGTGCCAGCACGACTAGTTTTCGCCGGGGCTCCTCCCGTGCCCCTGGTCGTAGCTTGGGCTACCAGGGTTGTCTTCCTCATTTAGGCATGAATAGTTTCGCAAGGACTTCTTCTTATACCCCCGGTCACCTTCATCGGGGCGGTAGTTTAACTAGGACTTCTCCTTGGGGATCCACAGGGACCACGTTTCACTCGAGTAAAGGGTTGAGTTTAACTAGGACTCCTTGTGAGGCCTCGGGCCGCAGCCGTAGCTACCGGAGGTACCTCCTTTGCCGGCTTGAGCCGATCAGTGTAACTAGGACTTATGACCTTGTTGAGGGGTCGGTTTTTACTCGAGCAAAGTTCAGTTTAACTAGGACTGCTCCTTAGGGCCCTCAGTTGTCGCCGTAGCTACGAAGGCTATCCTGTCCCTGATCGTGGCTTTCGCTTAGCAGGGATGTTTAAATTAGGGCCCTTGGTCGCTGCTCTCACCAACCAATGCTGCCTTTAGGTCCCCTGGTCGTGGCTTTCGTTGTTAGGGCTACCTGCTCGATTTAGAGCGAGATGAGTTTAACTAGGACTCCTCCTTTTATAGGGTTTTGTGCTAAAAAACATTTTTATTTTATAAGGTAAGATATGTAGCTAGTAATGCTACTTCTTTTGCCTAATGGCTTTATTCAAAAAGGAAAGATAGTAGGAGTAGTGATGACCTTAGTTTTTCAGCTATGCATATCTGTCATCTGATCACCGTAAAACACTTTGTCTCCTCCAACGATGACTGGATTCACTTCTTCTTGCTCGCAGCCCTGGGCGGAGACGAAATAACTTTCTCGGGCTATTTTCTGGTATCCCCTGACCGTTCCGATGAGATTTGTTCCCGGAATTGGGAACTTCATCATAAGGTGGTTCATGGAAACTATTGCTCCTGACTCCCTCAGGAAGTTTCTGCCCAGTATGATGTTATAAGCATACATCTTATCAACGATTGCGAAGTTTAGCATTATCGCCTTTGTTGATTCTCCTTTGTCGATCAGTACTGGCAGGGTTGCTATTCCGTCCGTTTCGACCTGATTGTCTCCGAATCCTGTCAAACAAGATTTATAAGATTTGAGATGGCGTTCGCTTACCCCGAGTTTCTGGAAGCACGTTCGACTCATGACCTCCGTGGAGCTTCCTGTATCGACTAGAATGCGTCCTATGCTCCAATTGACAACTACGATTGTTATTACCAGCGAATCTGCGTGTGGAGTTATTACCCCGACCAGGTCATCATCTGTAAAGGCAATGGCTGGAGTTTCCACGGCAGGCTTGATTAGGAAGACCGGCTGGTTTTTTGCTTCGTTGGCGTATCTGCGCTGTTCGCCTTTGGTTGTTCCTCCGAGGGTAGGTCCTCCCGCTATGGTATTGATATTCCCCATTATTCCGGCGGATCCCTCTGAACCTTTGTTTTCCTTTCTAAAAGTGGGACCCTGCCCGTTGATTTCAGATCCCGATCCGATTCCTGCCCTGTTTACTGGCTTTTTGTTCCGGTGTTCGTAGGGTCGTTGTTCTTTATGGATGTATTTATCCAGTTCTCCTTTTCTACCCTCTCCTCAGTCAGATTCTTGAGGTACCGACAGTCGTCAGTTTTGTGGTCGTAGCCTCTGTGAAAAGCACACCATGCAGTCATATCTTTGGATCTGAACTATCCTCGGTCGTCATCGGGTTTGGGCAGTTCAGCCATTCCTTTTGCTATCAGTACCTGCAAGATTTCCTCCCTTCCTTTCATTACGGGGGGTGTACGTTGCAAAGTCAGCCCTGGGCCTCCTGCCTCGCTCTCGTTCCCTGGGTAGCCTGACTTCTTCCCTTTCTCTTTTTCGGGGGCGTTCGCTTTCGTAAGGAATATTGGCACCTCCTTCATCCGCGAATAATTCTCCTCTACCCTGATAAACTGTTGCAACCTTTCTATCAGATCTACAAGGCTGCCTGGTTTTCTCTCCGAGATATCTTTGATTACGTCATCATGTCTGAGACCTCTCTGCAAGGCGACAAAAGCAACGTTGGATTCCAGGTTGGGAACTTGAACCATAAGGTTGCGAAATCTCTGCCAGTAGCTTGCTAGCGTTTCGCTTTTTCCTTGTACCACATTGAACACCTCTTCGGTCCCTCTCTTGATACTGGTGCTTCCTCGAAAAGCTTCGCAGAAAGCTTGGGCAAGCTGGTCAAAAGACTTTATCGACCCTGGGGCTAGCGCTTGATACCATGCCTGAGCTCGCCCTTTTAGGATGGTGGCGAATACCACACACCATATATTTCGGTCGGTCGTACATAGATTCATCCTCGCAACATAACTGTTAATGAATACTCTCGGATCTTCCACGCCGTGATAGTGTTCCAGCGTGGGGCATTTGAAGTTTGCCAGCTTTTCGGATTCCAGTATTTCTCGGGAGAGAGGTGGCTGTCGAATTACTGTCCTTCCTCGGAGTTTGTCCTTCTCTTTTTCTCTTGTTAGTTCCGCTACCTGGTGTATGAACAAGTCGCAGAGGGTGGGGTCGTCCACGCACCCTTCGCCTATCCCGACATTCTTGGGGGTATATGGTTCGTCTGGGTTTTGCACGCCTTGTTCCCTCAAGATACTCTCTATACGCGTCTGATCGCCTGGTTGTAAAGTTAGGGCCTCAAGTGCGTATGTGTCACCAGGCGAGAAGAGCCTTCTCGCGAACGTTTTGAGCACTTCTTTTCTCTCATTAGGTGTTGCGGCTTTCCTGGCTATCTCAGCCTTGCGGAGGCTTTCCTCCAATCGTTTTGCGTTCTCGTCCCTTCGGAGGTATACAGTCTTGAGTTGTTCAAGTTCAGCTGCGTGTTCATCTGCGCTCCGGGATCTGTGGGATGTCCCACGTGGAGTGTGCTCGTCTGAAGACATGTTTGCCTAAAGAGCTCAGGGAAGTAGTTAGTTCTGAAAAAGTATCGAGTAGGATTTGAGTTACCGAATGTGGTGATTTGCTGGAGAGATGCCTTCCTTCTAGCGCTAAATGTTGATGTCAAAAATTGGCTCCCGGTTAGATCAACATGAAAAAGGGAGTTGATGCATGACAGCCTCCGTTATGATAGAATATTCTGTTCGGGGAGGTGAGATTCCTCTGTTCAGCTCTGCTTCTCTGCTCTGCTCCGCTCCTCTGCTCCGCTCCTCTGCTCCGCTTCTCAGCTCCCTGCTTCTTGCTCCAGCTCCTGATTCCTTGCTCTTATTCGTCTGTTCCTTGCTCCTGTTCGTCTGTTCCGGGGGGGACCTGCAAAGGGTTCGAAAACCGCTCCGACGCTCAAGAGATCGTGTCCTGAGAAGGACGATGTAGGGGGCCTTTTATAGGCGATGTTAGGCCGACTATGATCAGTGGCGGTGGTGAGACGGTTGCCTTTAAACCAATATAGAAGTTACCTCTTTTGCGTATCTAGGGTTTCTCTTCGAGTCTATTCCGGATCTCTAATAAGTGAAAGTTCCTAAGTTTAAGGATACTTTGTTGATATCTTGTCGGAGTGATAGACTCTAAAGGAGAAGTTTCCCCCTTTAGATACGTGGAGTCCAATCGAGCTTAAACACTTCAAGATGTGTAACCGACTGAGATCTTTCTGGAAAGTCCGGAATTAAGTCATTAGGTTGCGCAGCGCTGATATCTTCCCCGTTCTGGGCGTAAGATATGGGTCGAACCTGTGGAGACCCCCCTTATTCCTTTATAAATCCCAGGGCTGATCTATCCATGCCGAGGGCGTTTTGTGCAGAGTTGGTTTCTTCTGGCCGACCTCCCGGTTGTGGGAATGTGTGGTGGACCATCAGGGGTTTTAGCTGTCCTGCTGCCTCAAGCCGAGCTGTTCCGAGAGACTTCTGGTCTGATCTTTGACTCTTCAGACGTTAGTCAACGTCTGGATATTTTATGCATCATCACGTATCATCTTCTTCTTGGTCCTTTTATAGAGTCTTCGATCGACTGCTACTCGGTGATGAGTTGTCATCTTTAGTGGTGGTAACTCATGAGTCGTCACCATTAATATAGATTCTGTAAACCCCTAATGGATATATATGGGATGTTGTCATCTTGAATAACTGTAACGTCTCTCTAACGGATATATGGCAGGAGGTCCGTTGAGGATTTGAGGGCAGACCCCTTTGTCCAGAGCTGGATGTGCTTACATATTTCAGCCTAGTGAGGAGGCGAGGGCAGACTTCTTCCTCTAGGGCTGAAAGTGCTTCGTTACTTTGGCGTTGCTTCGGGGTGCCCGAAGATAAATGGATCGGGCCCGTTAGCCATTAATCGTGAATTTATGGGCTTGGTCACCGAGTAAGCCCATTAATCGTGAATTTCTTGGGGCACTCCTGGTGACGTATTTTGGCCCATCAGTCATTTGAGGAGTCTGATGAATTGGCCAATATTGATGTGCGGATGAAAAGTAGATACTAAGACGAACCCAACGGTGAAAACGGAAGGCAAATCGGAGACCGTGTGAAGAAATTATAACAGGTTAAAGTGCGAGTCAAAACAAATTGACCAAAGGTCAATATAGATCTCTCATCAGCACATGGTAGATGCATGGCACGCAAAAGTGGAATAGGTCAAACGGTTCAGATGAGGCGAGGGCTAATTTTCGGTATAAAGGTGGGACACGGGGTTAAACTCGGGGATACAAATAGGGTGGATCTGGTGCATACAAGTGTACAATATTTCAGTAGCCCCCGTGTTATCAAACGGTCAGAGTTGTTACGGGACACGTGGCGTCGTTACTAGAGTGTGGTGTGCCTTCATTTACCTAGTCACGAAGCACCAGATCAACCCCACTTGCCAGCAATAGTTAACCGATTAATTCCCAAGATTTTTGGGCTGCTTCTCCCTTATCTTCTCATTATATTTTCAAAAAGGGAAATTAAAACAAAGAAGGGGGAAGAAAGGCAGAGGAAATTCGGAGGGATGATTTGAAATATATTCACGTGATGGGTGCCCACATCACTGGTCAAGTGTTGTCATTCTCTCCTTGATCTTATTCTAGTGAGAAAAGGAAGAGTCATGTATATAGAAATATAGGGAGCTGAATATTTTTACAGCAAAGAGAAGGAAAAAGATGGAAAGTGGGATGGCTAGAGGTTGATTGAGAGAGAAGATTTTATTCTCTATTTTAGAGAAAGAGAATCGATTGATAGAGAAGTAAATAGCTTGAAGAGAAGAGATTTGAAGAAGAGATATTCTTAAAAGGAAATTCTCATTAAGGTGATTTCTTTAGAAGTCAGAGATGGAAAGCGGGATTCAATGGTGAACAGAGATAGAAAGAGATAACTGAATATTATAAAGATTGACCAAGATTGAGATTCGGCTGTATCATGAGAGATGATTGAAGATGACAGAGAAGAGATCTTGATTCGATTTTTCTTAGAGAGAGAGACATTCCAGTGAGATATTCTCTATAAACACAGAGATGGCTGAATCAAAGGAGATATCTCATTTACATTTGAGAGACACAACTGGAGTTTCTTAACAAACATAGAGAGGTGAAGATTGAAAAGGATATTCATCTTTTAGGGAAAGAATTAAAGAAGAGAGGCAGCTGCTACTATCTTTTTCTCATTCATTCTCTTATATATATATCCAAAAACAGGGAGAGTAAAAAGGATATCTCATCTTTGGGGGCAAAACAAGGAATTTAGTCTCTGAATCATCTTCTTCCTCTCAGGGCTTCAATGTATAATATTTATTTGAGAGAAAGAGAGAAAGAAACAGAGTTTATTTGAGAGAAAGAGAGAAAGAAACAGAGTTTATTTGAGAGAAAGAGACAGGGGGTTTTGCTCTGTTCTTTGTGTAATCAATTTTCTCTTTGTTATTCGTTTTGTGAGAGAACGTAAAAACAGAAGAGAGAGAGAGATTTATGGAGAAACAAAGTAGAAAATGGAGAGTGATTTGTAGAGAGACAGATGAGGAGATTTTTGTAAACATTGAAATCTAATGAGTTTCTCTTCTTTTTCTCTGTTGGCTTCATTTGCTTACATAAGAGATAAACAGAGATAGAGAAACAGTAGAGTGAGAGACTGAGAGGATTGAGAAGAAGACTCCGTTTGGCTCTGAAATTCTGATGGAAAATAATTTTCTGACGTAGTTGGAAAATCATTTTCTCCAGGGGTGCGTTTGGTTTACAGACGGAGAACAGTTCTGAATGAGAAAAAGTTAAGTTGTTTTTCCCTTTTCCTCTCTTATTTGTCATATTTGTTTTAATCTTTTATTATGAGTAGCTAATTTTCCATTTGAGGGTTTTATGATGAAACCCATAAGTTATCATTTAGAGACACTTTCGTTAGTTAATCAAATCTCTCAATGTGTCGTAAGGTTTAAGTTCTTTTAGTTTGTTAAACCTATTTTTTTTTCATTGTTTATGTTTTTAATTTGATACATCATGCGTAGATTAAGTTCTTTGATGGTGTATGCTTATCGATTAATAGTCAATAGTTTAGAGGTTTACTTTTCAAAATAAAATGATTACTAGTTTATGAATCAGGTTTAAATGAAAACATCTTCAAAAAATCGGGTAGTTCATTATCTTGATTTCTGAGTTATAAAACGGAGTAATTTGATTTGTCTAATTATTTGTTCTTAAAAAGAGATTTTATGTGGTGAAGTCAGAAACCTTAGGCTCTCTCCCCCATTTGAGTTCATTTTATTATTTGTTTCAGTATTTGATTTTATTATCACCAAAACCAATTTCCAAACAAAAACAGTGTTACTTCTAAGTCTTAGAATAGATTGACTTAGTCTCTGAGGAACGAACCGGTCTTACCGGAACTATTACTTGACGCCCGTATACTTGCGGGTGGTTACCTTTTTAGGAAACTTTCTAGGTCCATCATCTCGTATATTTGATATTTAAGAGTTCCTCTGTTTTAGGATCCTTGATACACATCTTAATGAGTTAATAGATCTTTTTGGAGATGTTTCCTCCTTCGAAGACTCTTGAAGCTCAAGTTAGTTAAATACTTAAGATCCTCACCAACTGAGATCTTTGATTAGATTTGAGATCATGTCGGTAAGCGTGAGGCCCGCTTCTATCTCTCCATATTTTCGAGATTAAGGTATCGACCCTTAAGGTACATATGACAGGGCAGGGCAGATCTTTGATTAGATCCTTACCACGTGGACTTCCCTAGCTTTTTTGTAACACCAAGGTAGACCTAGTCGTATTTGAGTCAGGGCAGGGCTTAAGGTACATATGACAGTCGTACCGACCCCCGTTTCTGGGCTTGAGCAACAAGCCTCCTTAGAATTTGACCTCCCTGTTGACTTGACGCGGATTGTCCCATAAACTTTTGGAATTTTCTTGATTCATTGACCTTAATCAACTGATGACCATTATTTGGATCATCAACAACCAAACGAAATTTTTTCTCATTTCCACGGAATATATTCCATAAAAGACTTTCCACGAAATCCTTTTATATGAAATTAATTTTATGATATAAATACGACCTAAGGGAAACTCCAATGTAGGGGCTCCAACTCCCAATTTTGGGAGTGCCTGAATTTTTTCAACTCCAAAATCGGGTTCCCGACATGGGCTCCCAATTCCAAAATAAGTACGTGTGTGACGTACGTGTGCGGGATTTTGATTTCAATTTTCAACTACGAATTATTAGTCTCAAATACAAAATTAATATTTGATATTATTCAAGAAAGAAGAGATAATTTTGAAAACATTAGAAAAAATATGAAGAAAGAATTGAAAAAGAAAAAGAACAAAAACAATTAACATTTTTAAAAAAAAATTGACTAAAACAATTTTTTTATAAAAAATAAAACTACTGGGTGCAATTATGAATGGGGCTGGGAGCCCACCCAGCGGGGCTTCCAAGTGGGAGCCTGGGAGGGTGGGGCTGAGTCGCTGACCGGGAGCTCAGCCACAGGGCTCCAGGGTTGGAGCTCCAGTGGACTGGACTTGGGCTCCCAAAGGTTTTCGGCTTAGGATCTCTTTTGGGTCCAGTACTATTTTGGGAAAGCTTTTTGGAGGGAGTGAAGGAGTTGAAGGAGATGTCCTTCGACCAAGGTGACAATGCGAACAATTTGTCGGATAGGACAATTGATGTGGAAGATCATCAAGTCCGATTGATTTAGGGATCGTAGAGTTGTAGCTAGAGACCAACTACGATCGTCGAATTACGGAGTAATTCGCGGCTAACTTCGATCGGATCCTACAACGGGTTACACATAAGAGTGACAAATTGATCTAGGATATGACTAGTGGGAGTGAGATATAATCATGGGAGTGTCCCATAAACATATCTCATAGGCCTAAAAGGGAATTAGGCAAAGATAGTACAAAAGGGCCAAAAACAGGGTTTTTGGGCCTAGACCGGTTCGGGTACTTCTAGGACTCGGATTGGGCTGAATTTTGGAGGGTTAGTTGCTGATATAATAAACATTATATCTGCCAATTTTCGTGGTGTTTGGGGACCTCCTCCTTAGGGAATTGAGAAAATACCAATAGTTGCTATTTTCGACTATTTCCCTAAATCTTATTCTAAAGGGTGTTTTAGGAAACCTAAAAGGAGGTGGATTCTTATTAGGGTTCTATATAAACACTCTTAGGGCAGAGAATAAGGTGTGGAATTTCTCTCTAAGCTTTCTTACTCTACCAAATCAAGTAGAGAGGAGAAAGTGAGCTAATTCCCATTAACTATCTATCTAGTCAAGAAGAAAGGAGTTCTTCTTTTCAACCACCATTGGTGTGCTATCTATACAACAAGGTGGGAGATCAAATTTGTTTGCTCGTGTCCCAAGTAGAGGAGCTACACTTGAAGCTCTTGGTCTTCTCATAAGCAATTGGAAAGGTTCGAGGGAAACTAGCGAACAAGGTATTTATCTTTCTAGTTTTAATTAATGATTATCATAGGTTTATGCATGTGATCCTGGGAATACTAGTGTAGACATTAGATGTCTTAATTCCGCTATAAACACTAGTAGAAGGGTGTAAAACCCAACAGTGGCGTCAGAGCCTCTTGCAATTAGCCTATCTTATCTAAGTTTTGGACCAATTCCATGCTTTCCTAGATAGATTATTGTGTCAAAAGATTTCAAAATTTGTTCTTGAAAAGAGTTTCAAAACCTAAAATTTTGATCCAAATTGGTTTGATTAAAAGAGTTGTTTTTAAGTTTTTGGAAACTTGTGAAAAACAAAATTTGGAAACTTAGAATTGTTCTAAAAAGAATTTGAAATATTTAGAAGTGTTTCAAATTTTGGAAAAAGCAATTTAAAATTGCAACACAAAAAAAAAAGGGGAGACTATTGAGTTTTTTAGAAACTCAATAGGTCCGGCCAGGAAGCTTCCTGGCCGGACCAGTAGCCTGGAGGATGCGTCTGGTAGACGCGTCCCAGATTACTGATGGACGCGTCTGAGGACGCGTCCAGCTGCTCCAGGTCGCGTCTTCCAGACGCGACCAGTAGCTTAACCAGGACGCGTCTTCCAGACGCGTCCAGTAGCTACTACCAGACGCGTCTTGGAGATGCGTCTGGGGTCCTGGGTGTCTCGGACTATGTCCGAGACACCTAGTGCTGGTCCGGTCCAGCACCAGATGCGTCTAGGACGCGTCTGGTGCTTGGACTAGCGTCCTGGCTCCGGCCAGGACGAGATCAGGCCTATTGGCCTCGGCTCGGACATGCCGGCCCTATGGGCCGTGCCATATCCGGACCTTGTCCAAGCCCTTTTGTGGGCTTGGGCCGGGACTTGTCTAGGACTTGTCCCGGGTCTTTTCAAGGCTTTTCGGACCACGAAAAGGGACCACTATTCGAGTGGGAGTTTTATCCAAATTTTCTCCCAAAATTCCAATCCAAATATTTCCGAAATTAACCCGGGCCATTCAAGGCCCAAACGGAATTTTTCTTTAAAATCAAATTTTAAAATCAAACCAAGACATACCATTAGTCTAATCTTTTGATGTAGACTTAAGGTGCGTACATGACATACGGATGTCGACAAAAGTATCTCCCGGATATACATGCATATATAATTGATAGCCTTGAAATATATTATATGATTGCATGTGATGTGAATGCGGAAACTAGTATGGCCATAGAATTTATTTCTTATTCTTGTTTTGAGCACGGATGGGTGCATGTTTTGTAATAATTTTAATTTCAAGTTTACACGATCTGCGAATCGTTTGAGTCTTGTAATTAGAGTTTAGGGTTTATGAGTCCATTGATGAAACTCAAGGAAGAAATCCAAAGGCGAGTGGGAGAAATCAATGGAGGTTCAAAGACGGAGATCTAGACGAACTAAAAGGCGAAACAAGAAGCAAACCAAAGGAGATTAGATCTTCTAGGTTAGGGGCCATACTAGGATCCATATGTGCTTGATTTACTTTCTCGCGCGCATTTACTTACTTATTTACGCTTTATGTCGTGGATGTTAGTTAGGCTAATTAGTTCACTAAAACGAACGTCAGACTAGCGTAAAAGTCCCTAAAAGTAATTTTGAGTACAGTGCCTATCCAAATTAAGACACTCCTTGCGCCCTTGTTCGAGGAAGGTGGGTCGGCCTTCGCAGAGTACCTCCTCTACCTTGGGACATTGCGGGTAGGCCTATAGAAGAGGCCTACATGTCTAAATGGTTCTACTCAACGAGATCAGCAAGAGAGTCTTGGATACTCGAGGCAAAAGGATGGATTTTACACTAAACATGTAATCCATCAACCGAGAATCATATAGTATGATCAGTGAAAGTATTCACTCACCTAAATCAATGGGAATTAAGGGCAGGGCCCTAGTCCGCTTAATCCTTGAGAGATGGGATCTTGGAATCGCATTATTCATCTAGAGACACGTTTTATCTTGAATAATGTGGCAAAAACTTAGGACTTTTTGCAAAAATTATCGAATGTAATACTTAGCAAAATCCTTTTTCTGTTTCATGTAGTTTTACGATGGCAAAAATCAATCTTTTCAACCTATGTTCAATCCTTGATGAGGACAAATTGAACATGGATAACTTCCTTGATTGGGAAAAGAGATTGAGAAGTGTTCTCAAATCTACAAACAAAGAAAGCGTACTGGATACCCCTATTCCAAGAATAACTGCGAACTCAAAGGATGAGGAACAAAAGCAGGCCAAAAGTATCCGGATGAAATCAATTTCAGTAACTTGCCTTATGTTGGCAACCATGGAGCCTAATCTTCAAAAGAGATTCAGGAAAATGGATGCGCATACAATCATCCGTCGATTAAGGGACATGTCCCGAAACAAATCACGGTTGAGGAAGTACGGAACTTCTAAGGCAATCCGGAGAGGCATTGGAATGTCTGAATCAAAGAAAGAACTTCAACTGATTCAGAAGAACAAAAGGAAAAAGGAAGGAACTCACGATTCCGACCAAGGTATCTATGTTATCGAAGTTAACTTAGCAAATACATTTGATTCTCAATCCTGGGTATTCGATACCGGATGTGGTGCTCATATCATTTATGATGTGCAGGGCCTTAAGGGAATCAAGTATTTATCTGGAAGGGAGCTTGTCCTACGAGTAGCAAATAGAGCAACGGTTGCTGCGAAAGCTGTAGGAACTTTCAGTCTACCTCTAGAAACTGGTCTAGTTTTAGAACTTCATAATTGCTATTATGTACCCTCTATTTCTAGAAACATTATCTCTGTCTCAGAATTAGACAAAGAGGGATATCACCTATTAATAAAAAACCATCGTTGTTCTTTATACAAAGGTGAAATGTTTTATACCAGTGCTAAGCTATACAACGGTCTCTATATTACGAATATTGAGAACGAAGTCTTCAACATAGAAACCAATAGGCTACGGTCAGATGATTCAAATCCAAGTTACCTTTGGCATTGTCGTTTGGGTCACATTAACATGACACGCATGAAGAAGCTCCATGAACATGGACTTCTAGGTTCGTATAATTTAGAATCATATGACACATGCGAATCATGTTTAATGGGTAAAATGACGAGGTCTTCTTTTAAAGGAAAAGGAGACCGAGCCAAAGAACCCTTGGAACTCATACATACGGATGTATGCGGACCAATGAGTACTCCGGCGAGAGGTAACTATGGCTACTTCATCACGTTCATGAATGACTTCACTCGTTATGGTTACATATACTTGATGAGGCATAAGTCCGAATCGTTTGACATGTTCAAACAATTTCAGAACGAAGTAGAGAATCAACTTGGCAAGAAAATAAAAGCCATTCGATCCGATCGAGGTGGTGAATATTTGAGTCAAGAATTTGACGATCATCTTAGGAGTTGTGGTATAATATCTCAACTCACTCCGCCAGGAACACCCCAGATGAATGGTGTTTCTGAAAGGAGAAATCGCACCTTGTTAGACATGGTTCGATCTATGATGAGTTTAGCAAATCTTCCAAACACGTTCTGGGGGTATGCTCTAGAAACGGCTGCTTTCACACTTAACCGAGCTCCGTCAAAAGCTGTAGAAAAGACGCCATATGAGTTATGGTTTGGAAAGATTCCAAAGCTGTCTTTTCTCAAAGTCTGGGGATGCGAAGTTTATGTAAAACGCTTACAAGGAGACAAACTCGCACCTAAATCAGACAAATGTCTCTTTGTGGGCTATCCAAAAGAGACAAGGGGTTACTACTTCTACCACGAATCTGAGAACAAAGTGTTTGCCGCTCGAGATGGTGTCTTCCTTGAAAAGGAATTCCTTTCCAAACAGACAAGTGGGAGAAATGTAGATATCGATGAAATTCGATATGAGCAACAAATAAACACAGATATAGAAATATCAAGAGGTTTAGCGGCTCCTATCAATACACAAAGTATGGAAGAGGAGAATGAGGTCGAGAGAGTACCTCCCGCTCAAGTCGAATTAAATTCGCAGAAGACATCTCAACTAGTTGAGAACACTCCAAAAGTTGCTCAGGCCCCTCGTAGATCTCAAAGGCTCCAGGAATTATCTCAGAAAACAGATATCCTACTATTAGAAGATAATGAGCCGAGTACCTACAACCAAGCTATGACGAGCCCCGACTCCGAAAAATGGCTAAAAGCCATGAGATCGGAAATGGATTCCATGTCAGAAAATCAAGTATGGAACTTGATCGATTTGCCCGATGGAGCAAAACCAATCGGATGCAAATGGGTTTTCAAAGTAAAAACTGACAAGGATGGAAACGTTAGCGTTTTCAAAGCTAGACTCGTGGCAAAAGGATACAAACAGATTCATGGCATAGACTATGATGAAACCTTTTCACCTGTCGCAATGCTTAAATCCATTCGGATCATTCTAGCAATTGCAGCTCATTATGATTATGAGATTTGGCAAATGGATGTCAAAACCGCCTTCCTGAACGGACACTTGGAAGAGGATGTGTACATGACACAACCCGAAGGTTTTGTAGATTCCAAAAATGCTGGAAAAGTTTGCAAGCTTAAGAAATCCATTTATGGACTCAAGCAAGCAAGCCAGAGTTGGAATCTTCGATTCGACGAGAAAATCAAAGAATTTGGATTTCTCAAGAATGCAGAAGAATCTTGTGTTTACAAGAAGGTTAGTGGGAGCGACCTAGTTTTCTTAGTCCTTTATGTCGATGACATATTAATCATAGGAAACAATATTCCGATGTTGGAATCAGTTAAAGACTGGCTTCGGAAATGCTTCTCTATGAAGGACTTAGGGGAAGCAGAATACATATTGGGAATCAAGATCTATAGAGATAGATCAAGGAGGATGATCGGACTTAGTCAAGAAACTTATATAGATAAGATTCTTCAACGGTTCGAGATGACAAACTCCAAAAGAGGATTCCTTCCTATGTCACATGGTATGGTGCTAAGCAAAGATCAGTGTCCTAAGAGTCCTGATGAGCTAGCACACATGATGAAAGTACCCTATGCTTCGGCAATAGGATCAATCATGTACGCCATGATCTGCACTCGCCCAGACGTCTCATATGCTTTGAGCATGTGTAGCCGTTACCAATCAAATCCAGGCCAAGCGCACTGGCACGCCGCCAAGAATATCCTAAAGTACCTGAAAAGGACTAAGGATCATTTCCTGGTATATGGCGGGGAAGATACACTAAAAGTTGTAGGCCATGTGGATGCAAGCTTTCAAACGGATAGAGACGACTTCAAATCACAATCTGGGTTCGTCTACTGTCTGAATGGAGGAGCGGTATGTTGGAAAAGTTCCAAGCAGAGCACAGTTGCAGACTCTACCACTGAAGCAGAATACCTAGCGGCCTCGGAAGCTGCAAAGGAAGGAGTTTGGATCAAGAAGTTCCTGATAGAACTTGGTGTCGTACCTGGCATGGAAGAGGGCGTGACTCTCTATTGTGACAACAACGGAGCTATAGCCCAAGCCAAGGAACCAAGAGCGCACCAAAAATCCAAACATATCCAAAGGAAGTACCACTTGATTAGAGAAATCATAGAAAGAAAAGATGTGGTAATTTGCAAGGTTCATACGGATGATAACGTTGCAGGTCCGTTAACCAAACCGTTACCTCAGCCCAAACATGATTCACACATGAGGGACATTGGTATAAAGCGCATTGGGGAATGGCAACAAATGTAATTTGGATTCATAATAGAGTTTATGTGCCTAATTACTTACATTCGATAAATAAAATAAAAGAAATTTTATTTTGTCCTTAAAATTTGGTTTGGTATTTTAAGAGACAGTCCACACGATAAAGAAAACGCTCCGAGTAGGCTTGTCAGATACGTGATCTGATGAATGAAACCCTACTAAGTGAACTTGGAGTGATTCATTATCAATTCCCTAGTCCAGGTCATTGCATGGACAACAATGACTCACGAAGACTAGTACGGGAGTCGATGGGATAGCGCAGTTTCATGGGCTACAGGAATAGTGTATTCGATTCGACTACGTGAGTGCATAATAGGGATTATACGCTGGAATAACCCTCAACGTGAGAAGTTCATCCAAAGAATGATGAAATCGTCAAACTTCTCACAAAGACAAGATTGAAGAGATTCCTCAAAACATGAGTGCTCAGCTCATCTTATGTAAGGAATGTCTGACTTTGGTTCCGTTAAACGCCGCGCCGTAAAAGGAGGTTATAAAGGCGGATACTGGGAAGGACAGGATAGACATGAAGTTGAGTGGGAGCGCAAGAATGGATTATTTCCTCCTAACCATGTTAGGGTACAGTGTCCTCGGGCCACTTGACGAGCAACAATTGAAAATGCATGGCCGTGCTCAAATGGATTAAAAGTTAATCATTTGTTTTGACAGTTGTACTCGAGATCAAGAAAGTCTGAATGACGTGACGTATCAGATGGGATACTAAGTGACATGGGAATCGAGCATTGTACTTGTTCTAAGTCCAAGTGGGAGTCTGAAGGAGTTGAAGGAGATGTCCTTCGACCAAGGTGACAATGCGAACAATTTGTCGGATAGGACAATTGATGTGGAAGATCATCAAGTCCGATTGATTTAGGGATCGTAGAGTTGTAGCTAGAGACCAACTACGATCGTCGAATTACGGAGTAATTCGCGGCTAACTTCGATCGGATCCTACAACGGGTTACACATAAGAGTGACAAATTGATCTAGGATATGACTAGTGGGAGTGAGATATAATCATGGGAGTGTCCCATAAACATATCTCATAGGCCTAAAAGGGAATTAGGCAAAGATAGTACAAAAGGGCCAAAAACAGGGTTTTTGGGCCTAGACCGGTTCGGGTACTTCTAGGACTCGGATTGGGCTGAATTTTGGAGGGTTAGTTGCTGATATAATAAACATTATATCTGCCAATTTTCGTGGTGTTTGGGCACCTCCTCCTTAGGGAATTGAGAAAATACCAATAGTTGCTATTTTCGACTATTTCCCTAAATCTTATTCTAAAGGGTGTTTTAGGAAACCTAAAAGGAGGTGGATTCTTATTAGGGTTCTATATAAACACTCTTAGGGCAGAGAATAAGGTGTGGAATTTCTCTCTAAGCTTTCTTACTCTACCAAATCAAGTAGAGAGGAGAAAGTGAGCTAATTCCCACTAACTATCTATCTAGTCAAGAAGAAAGGAGTTCTTCTTTTCAACCACCATTGGTGTGCTAGCTATACAACAAGGTGGGAGATCAAATTTGTTTGCTCGTGTCCCAAGTAGAGGAGCTATACTTGAAGCTCTTGGTCTTCTCATAAGCAATTGGAAAGGTTCGAGGGAAAACTAGCGAACAAGGTATTTATCTTTCTAGTTTTAATTAATGATTATCATAGGTTTATGCATGTGATCCTGGGAATACTAGTGTAGACATTAGATGTCTTAATTCGCTATAAACACTAGTAGAAGGGTGTAAAACCCAAAGGGAGAACCAAAACATTGGAAGAGGGAGAGGAGAGAGGTTTTTATTACCGAGGCGCACTCCCTTTCTCTCTCTGACGTTCTTACTAGAGCTCTAGGGCTCCTATCTAGATTTTTTTTTTGTTGAAGGGGCTCCTATCTAGATAAGAATCAGAAAGTGAACTCCACCAATTCACAATTCCTCACACATTTCATCCCCAAATTATTAATGGAGGAGAGAAGAAAGCCTTTGATCCTTTCTTCTACGAGATGTCTACTAGATTCTCTACTAAGTTCCACTATTAAAACCAGAGATGGAGGAGGAGGAGAAGCTGAAGCAGAAGCCCTTCCTATCCTCAAGCAAAGTAGTGGTACTAATAATAATTATCTGAATTTGAGGTTACCTGCTGGAATCCTCCGTTCTTTGAATGATCTAACTGCAATATCAAACCCTACTAAAGATGTTTCTTTTGACGATTCCACTTTGATTGGAGTTTCTTCATCTCTCCTCAAAAAACTTTCCGTTACATCCGGTTCATTGGTAAATTTTTCTTCCTTCATTCTTTCTTTTGTTTAGTGGGAGTGGAATTCTTCTGGTTTATTGCTTATTTCAATCCTGAGTTATATTAGACTATAGAAGATACTTGTAGTATACAAAAATGCAACACTTTCATTCACCCATGGCAATAAAACTAGGCAGAAAGTGATATTGGATCTTGAACAATTATAAGAAAAAATTAGGGCAATTTAGCCATGAAAAGGGTACACAAAAGGCGCCTTTTGTTTCATTCTTAAGGTAGGCAAGCTATTCTAAGCAACTCATAAGTTCAAAATATTTTCCTTAATGTACACAGCGTTTTATAACAACAACCTACATAACGTGGACAGTCCTTTTTAGTATTTCTTTTGCTGTGTCGGATACTTGGGGTACTTCTGTAGGATTCTAGGATATTATTGTCAGGCAATGAACCACTTCAACAGGTATTTAGGACAGTAAACTATAACAATGTCAATAAAAGTAAAGGATCCATTACAAAAGAAAATGCATATGCGTATACCTGTAACCATCTTTTGCTATTTTTCTGCTCATTGTTGTCAAGTTGTGATGCGTCGTGCTCCAATAGTATGCACATGCATGTTCTGGTGTGACGACACACAAATGAGACTCAAATTCGACAGTCTTCCTTGTAAATTGGACCGGTCGGACCTGCTGAACCTGTGATTCGTACTAGACTTTCATTTTAAATTGAAGTGCACCACAAACATTAAATTTTGTGCACAGCCTCATTTTGGGCCCACCCCATCTCGTAAGACCCATGCCACACAACCATGAAAAACTCTACTTCCCACCTCTCTCTAAAGCCTTTAATAGTTATACAACAACTAATCCCCAAGAAGACATACTGAGACTCTAAGACAAGGAATCATTCAAGTCTAAGTCGAACAATTTTACAACGTTATATACCAGTAGCTTGTTGTTTACAGATAATAAAAATCTTCACGTGAATTTCCTTTGTTACCTGGATAAGTTTCTCTGGAATTCATGTTCAATTTATTAATGATGTTTGTATCCACATCTTTCATTCCAAACTTTACCCTTTATTGGTTTGCATCAGTATATGGAATTAGGTATTTGGATTTTGAGTAAATGTTCGCTTTGATATTCAAGGTGTTGGTCCGGAATATTGGAACGAAGGTACAACGAATTGCTAGGATTGTTGTTCTAAATGCACCAAATTTAGTGCTCCAAAGAGGCCCTTCTGCAGTGACCGATATGCCAAACGCGATGGTTGTTTTACCTTGTCATACTTTCCCTCCAAGTCAGACCATTCACTTGGATGAAGCTGCTTATCTTTCCCCTCTCCTGGTATTTAATCTTGAATTGCACATATCATGTCTCAAGTGCATTGTTCATGGGGGTCAAGAGCATTTGACATCTTTTTTGGAAGTGAAAACGAATTCTAAAATTGATAAAAAGAGTGATGTATCCACAGTTGATGTAGAGCTGTCACCTTGCTCTTATTTGCCAAAATTTGCCTCACACCTCAGAGTTTCTTTCGTGAAGATACCTGTGTGTGGTACCATTGAATCATTTAAAGGAACTTCGTCTGTTGAAGATGAATATCGGCAGGACATGATTGATTTGGCGCTACATGATTATTTCAAAGTTGATAGGTATCTAGCTAGAGGTGACATTTTTCGTGTACAAATTAAATGGAACTGCAAGTCAGAGATGTGCATTCCTTGCAATCAACAATCGGATCGAAATCCCAGGAATGATATAATTTACTTCAAGGTAAATTTTCTAATGTCAGTAGCTGTAATGAGTCAGGGACAGAGTGGTTAGATTGGATATGTGAGGAAATAAGACATAGTTTCGTGATTTTCTTTGACTCTTCCCAGGTCCTGGCTATGGAGCCATTAGATGAATCTATTCTTCGTGTCAACCGCGATAAAACTGCACTTGTTCTTGGAGGAAGGGTACCTTCTGCTGTTCCCCCTGATTCACTTATTAGCGATCCAAGAGGGTCTGCACCTTTGCAAGGGGATGCTGTGAGGAATTTAGCCTCTATTATTACACCAGCTCTATGTCCTTCAGCACTTTCTTCAAAGTTCAGAATTGGCGTACTCTTATCCGGTTTAGCAGGTGAGTTCTATGACTTCAAGTCTTCAACTATAAACTATGTTCGAGCGATGCCCATATCTCACTGAAAGAGGAATTATTGGTGCTTGATTCTGTAATTCTTTATTCAGTAAAAGCTACTACAATAGCCAAAGGACTGTCATGTTATAAAATCCCAGTACCTGTACTTGATATCATTATCGTTTCTGTTAGATCTGGTTAAATAAATAATTTTTAATCTATATTCATATGGTATAATATGTTCAAAGTATGGAAATCTATAAATCCAAGCTCAGAACTTTGGTTCCAACATTAAATCCTTTTCTATTCATATGCAGTAAGTTATAGAACTCAGAATTTTATGTTGAAAGTTAAATATATGGTAAAATGCTTCACTGTGAGCAAGCTGGTAACAAGGTATGTGAAAGTTTGTAGCATTTGGTTTGACGATCTTTTAAGAATGTATAGGTTGTTATTGGAAATGCTTTAGTCAATTTTTTTTTTTTTGAAACTTTGAATTAATATTAATTGAAAGAGGAACTATACAAAGCGAGGAGGGAGGTTGGTAGCCTTAAGCGATCCACGCCTCCCAATTGAAAACAACATCAGTAAAAGAGGTAGAGCTAAACAAAGGAAGGTTTTTAGCCCAACCAAAAATGACCGACTTTATATCCTCCACATCAAGGGTCGAATTTTCATTCGCGTCCTTGAATATCTTGCTATTGCGATCCTTCCAAATGCTCCACACTATAGCTGCTGGGATTAAGTCCCAAATCTCCTTCTTTCCTCTTGGCTTAGGGGTTTTCTCCCATTGTTCGAACAAGCTGGCGACCGTCAAAGGCAAGCACCAGTTGATACCGGCTGATTTAAGAAAATATGACCAGAGGCCTTGTGCCACCTTACAATGAATGAACAGATGATCGCTCGATTCCTCATCAGCCTTGCACATGATGCAACGATTGATGATCATGAAGCCCCTGTGCCTGAGGTCGTCCACCGTCGGGATCCTATCAATAAAGGTCGCCCAAAGCATGAATCCACCTTACAATGAAATGCTTTAGTCAATTGTTCTATTCACTAATCAAATTCACAGCGTTTGAACTTTGAACTAATATTAATGATCAATAGTTTTGCATTTTATAAAGTAAAGTGGTTTATTCTATTTAGTGGATCGATGTTAAACAGAAACCTTTTACAGTCTACATTCTTGTTTCCTAACATAGGTTGAAATAACTGTTTATGTCGTAATGAACATGTTATGTTCTTATGAAAAATTATGCACAAAAAACATTCAACGTTATCTGTTGAATATTCTGTGCTTGCCATCGAAAACGATATGTTTTGGATTCAGTCTTTTCGAGAATATGTCGACTTTTAGTAACTTAGGCGCTAAACAAGACTAGTAACTCCAAGTTTTTAACTTGTATTCTGGCCTCTCAACTTAACATTAGTTTATGATAGTTGGACTCCTTAAAATATTGGTAAAAGTATTTGGAGAAGAGTTGAAATCATGAGGACTTTTGTGCCTACAGCAAGAACTAAACTAATGCCTACAGCAAGAACTTAACTAATGCCTACAGCAAGAACTAAACTAATGATCAATCATTGGTATGTACAAGATTGAATTAATTTACTGGATATTATTTATGTTATAACATAAGTCGTATAGCATATGATTGTTATTGCACCTGGAATATGACTTTTCGTACTTCTCTATTTTTTCTTTGTTATACTCTGAATATATTGTGACTGGTGGTAACAAAATGTCACTTGTGGTTATTGTATCCATTACAGTCAGTTTGAGTAACTATTCAAAGCTCTATTCAGTAGATTTATCTCATATTGCTTACCCAATTTGTTGAGAATTAAATTGTACGCTTCTCTTGCTAACTGCATGATATGCTGGATGAAGCTGGATGGATCTTGTTTAAGGACTCGAGGTGAGTCTTGAGATCGCATTCTAATGAGAATTTACCAAGACGACGTTCGTTCAATATATAGGTTAGTGTTAGCACATACTCTCCTCCCCCTTGCATACCACGTACCGGATTACCCGTACCCTTTTTGACGAGTTCGTGATCTAGTACCCCAACATTAGCGTATTGGAATTTTTAGTCTTAAATTAACCCGAATCTTTTTAAAAAATTTATAAACTCGACTAGTTCCATAGTTAACTACAATAATTTTTATAAATAACTTGTTAGATTTTGAGTTTTATGGAGACAATGTCTGAGTAGGTTTATAAATGCATTATTAAGAGTATATATTGTGTAAGAAACAGTCCAAACGTAGCGCAGTCGAAAATAGCACACCACAAAATTATACCCCTTGCATACCCGATACTCACATGGTAGTGTACCACATACTGTTGCTCGTATCGTGGACTGGAGCGATCCGCATACGAGGTAACATTGATATCAATGCAAAATAGACCTTGGAATAATAGAATTTTTTCTCAACAAGAATTCATTTCTTTGGCAACTTCTAACCATTATTAATCATGAATCTGGACATCCACAAGTTTTATTTTGTATTTCTGACAAAACAATTCCGTGTAGGGTGTGGAAAGCAGACAATTGTCAAATACGTTGCTCGTTGCTTGGGGTTACATGTAGTGGAATATAGCTGTCATGATCTAATGATGTCCGAGAAAAGAGCATCTGTGGCACTAGCTCATGCTTTCAGCACAGCTCATAGGTATTCTCTAAGCTGAAGTCATAAAACTACATATATATATATAGTAGCAAAGAGTTTTAGTTCAATTGTTCGAGTTTCTGTCTCTCTTAATCTGATTTACACGCCATTGAGTTGATTTACAATTTTGAAAAAGATTTCGTTAAGCTGGTTGCCTGGTCATCAGTTATTCTTCCTCTAAAATTTATTCAAGACCTATTTGTCATAAGTAACCTCTCTCTGATACGAAAATGACGACGATAAGAAAGGAGAAAAGGGAAATGAAGAAGAAAATAACTTCATTATAAGATAAATAACCACTATTGTCACACTAGTATAAGCTAGGAATCACTCCTAGAGCCCTTAGGCATCACAGCTAGGGATATATTTGCATCACACAAATATAGATAGCTTGAAAACTGCCGAAGATCTTTTCTTTCTGTCCCCTTAAACAATAGGAATACAAGCCTAGGCGTAACACTGACCCTTGACATCCCTTACTACATTTACTTCTGCACCTTTGAAATTCTAAATTTCTTAGGATACTTAAAGACATTATAAAAAACATTAAAGACATTAAAGAAAGTGGAACCAATTTGGATTAGGCCCACATTATTCAAGATTCCAAGTTGGCCATTCATCTAGGACATGCCAAATCAGATTTGGGCCTCGGATTCCTTCTTTTGACGTCTCCTATATGCTTGAACAGTTGCTGCCTTTCATCTCTATCAATTCCCCCGGGCTTGAGAAAACTCGACCCCGGCGAGTTAAATGCATAAATTTTCTCGTAAAGGTCTTGGGCGAGTCCTTTGAACTAATCATCTTCAATCCATGTATAATTAGTAAGTGCTAGTCCCCTCTATTTAATCCAATATCTTATATGACCACCCCCTCCATAGGAACACTTCGATGATCAACAATGTCTACAGTCTCTTCTTTTTCTACTTTTAGAGATGTGGTAATGAGTCTAACAACAGATAAATGAGAACTAGTTTTTCATCCTCTTCCAGCTCATCAGAGTCATATATGTCCCTTGTAGTCAAATAAATTCTGATTTACTTCAACTTCTTCCTCATTATTACCAGCCAGGTCATCTTCTCCCACAATTTCAGAAATATTAGCTAGATGTCGTGATCAGTGTCCATCTCTCTTAGCCTGATTTGCACGTCATTGAGTTGATCTACAATTCTGAAAAGGGTTTCGTCACACTGGTCATTAGTTATTCTTCGTCTAAAATTTCTTCCAGACCTACCTGCAATATGTAACCTCGCTTTGATACCAAACTGATGTAGGACAAGAAAGGAGAAATGGAATTGAAGAGGAAAATAACTTGATTATAAGATAAATAACCTTTAGTATAAGCTAGGAATCACTCTTAGAGCCCTTAGGCATCACACCTAGGGATATATTTGCATGACACAAATATAGATAGCTTGAAAGCTGCTGAAATCCTGTCCCCTTTACAACAGGAATACAATCCTTATATAGGCGTAAACTAGCCCTTGATATCTCATAGTCTCATACTACATTTACTTCTACACCTTTGAAATTCTAAACTATTGGGACAGTGGAACCGATTTGGATTAGGCCCACATTGCTCTCTCTAGGTCCTAAGTGGGCTATTCGTCTGGACATGCCAAATCAGAATTTGGGCCTCGGATACCTTCTTTTGACGTCTCGCATATGCCTTTAACAGTTGCTGCCTTTCATCTCTATCATTTTGACTGGTCCAAACATACTAAGCGCTAAAATGATATCTTTTAATGACTTCGCGCAGAAGGCTTGGATGTTGCAACAAGTCAACTAGCCTCCCTTTGTTCTGCACTTTTTTTTATCTTCTTTCTCGGTTTTTTTCTCTTTTAACCTTTCGTTTTCATAAATATTAACTCAAAGTAAAACAAAATCTGTATCATATAGAAAGAAAGCAACGTTATTTTATAGATTTCTTTTTATGCAAGTGCATATAAATAACAGAAGAATAGCAACTGCTTGTACTTGTCCAGTTAGTTGTATGACTTCTGAACATGAATGAAGTAGCATTTTTTTCTGTTGCTGAAGCATGATTCAAAACATCTGCTTTGGATCTAATTTCTTGGAGTCCATGAAAACTAATTTTGCTTTTTAAAACTTAAAATGGGTTCCTATAGTTTAATACTACAATGCTTTTGTTGCTGAAGCATGTTTCTTGCAGCTACGCCCCAACGATACTTCTTCTCCGCCATTTTGAGGTCTTTCGAAACCTATCTTCCCATGAAGGTTTATCAGCTGATCAAGTTGGTGCTATAGCTGAAGTTGCATCTGTTATTAGGAAATTTACTGAGCCATATATAGAAAATGAAGACTTCTATCCTGGAGAACAAACAAATGGTGGTTTGGTAAGATTAATTTTTATTTGATTAACTGATGTCAACCGATTTCTAGTAGGGGCAATTTTCTTAACAGCAAGCAATACAATTTTGAAAATTATTTGTTGAACTTAATTTACTTTTATTTACCTGTTGCTAGTTTATGGTAAAGTTTCCATAGCATTCTAATTAAATTAGGATTTTATTTTAGATTAGGTTTAATTTCCACATCGTTATAATTTTGGTATGTCATAACTCATAAGGAGGTAATTAGAAGGTATTCTTATGTCAGAAAATAATCGTAAAGGCTTTATCTGTCCTATGTAAGGAGTCCCTTTTTTACATAGTTATTTGAATATTAATTAAGAGAGGGCATATGATAAGGTTCTAGTTAATTTGAATATCATGAATAGAAGTGTTTTTTTTTTTGCTTTTGTAGATACTACAGGATCTTCTTTTATTTCCAAAATGCTGAACTTGTTGTATTAATGAAGGATTTAATCTCTAACAAAAACTTATTTTGTATTTTGTGAATTTTATTTTTATGCCCGGAAGAAGATTACCATGCAGAGATTGACTGAGGCCATCCTTGGGCCCGCGCTGAATAAAGAACATCAAAGGCGTGTATATTGGCCAGCCCATTACTGGGTGCAAGTAGTTCTTTATTACTATTACTTTGTAATTAATCAGAGTATTTCCAACTAACAACTTAGCAAGTATTATGATCCTACGTCATGGCCTGGTGTGCTATTCTAAAACCTCTAACCGTTGATGAATCTATCGTTTTCTCCTTCAAAGGAAATAATCGTTAAAGAATATTTACAAGAAAAAGATCTATTGCGTAAACTTATAAAAGACCTATTTACAAGAAATAGTCGGATCTAAAGTACACAACCTACTCATTGATAGACTTATAAAAGCTCCATTGCGTACTTTACTTGTGTTCTCCATTTTTCTACTCCATAGTAATTTCGTTTATGTTCCACTATGCTGCATTATGACCTTAAAATTCTTCAAATAGGATTTCTGACGTGATATTTTGACTATAACAATGATAACATATTACTTTCTCAAATCAGTTTGCGATGGATGCTACGAGGCTAACTGGACATAGGATACTGCTTGTTGCAGCTGCCGACAGTACGGACGAGCTACCAGCATCTATTAGGCGCTGCTTCAGCCATGAAATAAGTATGGATCCTTTGACTGAAGAACAGAGGGCGGAGTTGCTGTCCCAGTCTTTGAAAAGTGTATCTGAAGTATGTGAATGTAACTTATTCTCTCAGTTTTGTTTATTACTGGATGAGATCTTAAAAGCACCTAAAAAGATATTCTTTAACAAGACGCAAACTAAAATATTGTCATTCTACATCTGAGTTGAGTTTCTCTTGTTAAGTTGTCCCCTTACCCAGATAAGCATGGTTGAGATAAGTTTGACATAGCTTTCATTTTGAATTTCTTAGATCATCTTCCTACTTTAGGAAACCTGAGATGTCGTTTATTTGCCCAATATGTTGATTCATAATATCGTTTCAGAGTTGGTGGTTATTCTTGCCGTACCAAATTGCTGTAGTAATTATGATATGAATATCTGGTGAGGGATCTGTCATAAGTTAATAACTAATCGTGTAGAAGCAGATAGTTTGTTTATTTTCTAGTGGCTGATTCTACAAAAACTGCGAGATCCTATCTATTGTCTTTCTTGTATACTGTTGGAATTTGATAATCGTCAGGTTGTTCCTTGTAGGCTGGTCTGGAGGACCTTGTAAAGGATATGGTTGGGCAGATATCTGGTTTCATGCCCAGGGATATACGTGCTTTAATTGCTGATGCTGGTGCTAATCTAATTCCTAGACTCATTGATGAATTCAGTAACAATGACTCGGGAGTTTCCAATGAGAGCAGTTATGTCCAGTCTAACATGCGCCAGGATAATAGTTCACCCAAAGATGTGTCTAAGAATATGGGCAAAGAAGACATAACTAAAGCTATGGATAGATCAAAGAAGAGGAATGCATCTGCGTTGGGTACGCCAAAGGTAAGATATAATCGAGTTTGTTCTCAAGTTCTCGACTTCTTGCAATTATACTTCAGATAATAACCGAGGCTCTAGATTTTCTTTGAATCAGCAACTTCTTATGCGGAACTTTGCTTTCTTTACGTATACCTAGATTGGAGTTCTGAACAATTACTTTGCTATAGGTGCCAAATGTCAAATGGGAGGATGTTGGTGGACTTGAGGATGTTAAGAATTCCATTCTTGATACTGTTCAGGTAAGGTTTTCTGCTTCATTTCAACACTTGTCTGATTAAGTGTTCATTTGTACGTGTTTGATATTGATCTTAGTGTTCTTAGTCAATTCTTAGGAAGCTTCTTCACCTTATGTTGTCAAAGGCGTCGCCTATGCGCTCAAAGCGACAGGTTGTGAAGGGGTCTCCTCCTTTGGAGGCGAATTCCCTTTGTTTTCATGATTGTCGTCTCTTGCCACCTAGGCAAGCGACTTTCCTTGACTAGGGGAAGTCCAAGGCGATCAGAAAGCGTCGGGCTGCCTTTATAAATATTAGAAAGTTTAGGGTCCAAGCCTACTCGACCAAACTGAATCAAATCAGTTTCCCATTTGCCCTAAACGACCAAACACAGTAGAGTTAGAGAGAGAGGGCGAAAACTTCGTCAAGGTCATCTTCTTCTTCCCTTTGCGGCTCTAACCAATAGAGTTCAACTTCAAGGTTCAGAAAGGTCGTTTTCGTCTGAACATTGTGCACCACACTGTTCTGCCGAGCCTCAAACAGTAAAGAGTGGCACTGTTTTTTTCTTTTTTTCTTCATCTAATTTTTTTCCTTATATGTTTTCATCCTTCTTTCACTGTTATGATTCTTGAACTAAGAGAACTATAGTAGAGATTCAAGATTATGAATTGGTTTCTCATCCTTTGACTGTTTTTGTTTTTTATGAGCTGTGCCCCTATCTCCTCTCGCTTCGCCTCACGCCTAATACAACATAGATCTTTAGTAATCTGAAACTTTCTGGTTTGACTACCACAGCACACTGTGACATGTAGATACCTAATAATCATGAAAGTGAATTTCGGGTCAGCTTGATTTACAACATCAAGGCAAAATTCTTTGGGAAAACAAATAAGATGAAGAGAGAAGCGAAGAGAGATGTGAGAAAACAAGAGATAGAAAGAAAGTAAACTCAATGCTTGTTATGATACTCGTTTCTCCTATATTACGAGTATATTTATATATGAAAACTTACAAATAGTAAGAAGTAACTTATAATATGACGTAACTACTAACTCCAACATTGTCTAATACAAAGAAACCCTACTACTCCCTCCGTCCCATTTTGTTTAGGTGTTATTCCTTTTATGGTTGTCTCAAAATGTTTGCCCACTTTCCTTTTGTAACATTCATTTAATCACTAGCTGACACTTCCAAAACTATCCCTTAGTTTCAATACCAATAAAAGTTTTCAATTGGTTCTACACTTCTACCAATATTGTATTTAAAGAAATACTCTAAATCATATGAGGGTAGTTTGAGAGAGTCAGAGTATTTTTATTTGTCAACAATAAATAAACTCCCCTTAATAAGTCAAATTTCCCAAAAGGTCAAACAGAATGAACGGAAGGAGTAAAAAGAATAAGAAACTAAAACTTCATGTTGGGGTATACAAATTGAAAATGCCACTTTATATCAAACCAAAAGAAAGACACTCTTCTCAACTGTAAAAGTAGCTCCCATCATCCTGTGGTTATTGAATATATCTTGTTCTTTGGAATCTTGTCCTTGAAAAATCTAAAATGCACCCTATAAAATGCTAGAACTGCATCTTCGCCTCTGGCGTTTAGTTAGGACTCTCTTACTCGCAATGCTGAGCTTTTCCCGTACTGGTATTAAATTTTCAAATATTTCTGCCCTAAGCAGTATAACTCGGTTGGATTGGTCGAGTTACTTCGGGATTAGCTCGGGTGTAGGGGTAGCCCGAGCCAATTTATGATCGATATCCCGAGTTGGGGTTTGGGCGAGTAGCTTCGGGGGGCTTGGCCGACTCAACACGCATGCGACCTAGTCGGCTCGGCACGTCAGTTGGCTGGTTTTATTTTCAGCCTTCACTCATTCTTTATAGATTAGAGACAGAGAGATAAAGGTGGCTTAGGGTGATGATCCCAAAATCTCAAGATGGGGAAGAACTATGAAGTCCCAAATCACAAGATGGGGAAGAACGATCAAGCCGTAAATCACATCTTCGTAATATGCAGTTATGGAGTCTTCAGTCTTCACCAATGTTCTGTTGTTAGGTCGCATGAGAGAGAGGTACTGAGAGAAAGAGAAACAGAGATAGAGAGCGATGAGTGGGGAATTAGAAGGAGAGATACAGTGAGAGAGGCTGAGAGAGGGAGATACAGTGGGAGTTAGAGAGAGAGGGAGAGCTTCAGTGAAAGAGTTAGAGAGAGCGAGCGAGATAGAGAGAGAGAGAAAGAGAGAGGGCTTTGTAGGCAACTTCATCTTCTCCATGGCTGTTTAGTGTCCTCTTTAATCTCTCCTTATTTTTATTTTCGTCAAGTGTACTACACTGCCCCTTTTATTCTAAAGCTATTTTAATTGAAGTAGCAGGACAACGGTTAGCAGAGAACTATGCAGCAACTGCGTCCTAACGCATGTTTTGTGCAGGAGTTTTTAGACTACTGATCTAATTCAAATAAAAACATGAGCTGTTCAGAAGCTTGCCATATAAACTGCAGGATTTAAATGAAAGAGAAGGATGGATCGGCCAAGTAACTTGGCTGGGCTCGATCTCGGCTTGATCTTGGTACTTAGCTGATTGCCAGCTGATTCCGAGTTTAATAGCTTTCCACCAATGTGACTGAAACATTTCCATTTCCTTTTCCAAGCTAACTGAAATAAAGTCGCACTAATAGTTCCCTTCGTATGTAATTTTACCGAAACGACTAAAATAGCAATACTCCTATTTACATAATGTTTCGACCAAAATTGGAGCATAGGAGTAAGAAAGAAAAGCAATACACTAGGCAATGGTCAAAGTGAATCAAGTGATTTTACGCCTCAACGCAGGTTCTTTGACATTGCGAGGCCGTAAAGAGGGGTACCTTCAATTTCATATATTTTAATGGGGGATTTAGCATTAGCCCCCCCTCCTCACATATGTCCAAATAGGGATACCCTTCTTTTGATTGAAAAATTTCGTTCCAATTGACCAAAAGTTTTTGCTTTTTCACATTTTATAAACAAAACATTACTTGCATTAATTTCTTGTCAGATTTCTACAAAACCCATCCAGTTCTCATGACAAAATATTTCCATTTCTAGCGGGAGTGATACCTAAATCGAAATTTACTACCTACTTGAAAAGAAATTAAGGATATGACCTCAAAGTTGTCTTCTTCCACCAGATCTGGAGCTGTTGTTTCTTCTAGCCATCATACGACCCATAAGTCTCATTCTCTGGTTAGAATTGGCGGTGTTTCTATTTTTGTGGATGGTACAAACCTCGGACATAAGAAACTACTTGTTAAAATCTTGTGATAATTAATAATTCTTCAATATCATTCTACGTTGCTTACTTCAGATTTTGATGTGTCTGGATTGACACAAAGTAAAGTAAATGAATAACAAAAGTAGGAGTTTTAGAATCTTAGACCAGAGAAGTTAATGTTCTTTGGTTGATATGGGGCAACAAAAGAATATGAAGAAAACACTATTGCAAAATCTTATTCTCTGACTAGCATGTTGAATGTTTCTTTTCATCTTCTTTATCTATGATTTTTTGTTCTCTGGGAGGCATGACCTAGAAGAAAATGAAACTCAAGATCCTAAACTGAATTGTTCTTTCCAGTTGCTGTAAAGTCTGACATATATATACGCCCTCCACTCTGTATGTAGTTGCCTCTCTTGCATAAGGATTTATTTTCGTCTGGCTTGCGTAAGCGCTCAGGTGTTCTCCTTTATGGTCCTCCTGGTACAGGGAAAGTAAGACCCTCCATCTCCAGCCTTTTGTAGTTAAGAACCCTATATAAACAATTTTGTCATTTCTTATTAAGGATTTCTTCAATTCGGTTGTTTGTTATCTTTCATCCTCAGACTCTGTTAGCGAAAGCTGTTGCAACGGAATGTTCCTTAAATTTTCTTAGTGTAAAGGGTCCGGAATTGATCAATATGTACATAGGGGAGTCCGAGAAAAATATCCGAGACATTTTTCAGAAGGTATAATTAGTTTTCTCTTCTCAAAACAAAATGGAACTGATTTGGGGCGTTGAAAATTCAAATCGTAATTTTATACTCATGCTTCTCACCCAATGCAGGCCAGGTCTGCACGTCCTTGTGTTATCTTCTTTGATGAACTTGACTCTCTTGCTCCTGCTCGAGGAGCTTCTGGAGATTCCGGGGGAGTTATGGATAGAGTGGTTTCTCAAGTAGGTTTTCTTTTTTGCATTATGTCAATGATACTCTTCTTTTAACAATTTTGCACAGCTGCTTCACCATTACATGCTTACGGTTGACCAATGTCTATTCTTTCACAGATGCTTGCTGAGATTGATGGCTTAAACGATTCCTCTCAGGTCTTCATTTTGAACTATCATATAATCACATATTAGTTCTTTTTCTTTTGTAATGAGTTTCCTTTCTTAATTCTAACCTTGATATCTCATTTCTTTCCTTGATTTCAGGATTTGTTCATTATCGGGGCAAGTAACAGACCTGATCTTATTGATCCGGCACTTTTACGGCCTGGTCGTTTTGATAAGCTGCTATATGTTGGTGTAAACTCTGATACGCCTTACCGGGAGAAGTTAGTTCATCGACTAACAACCTAAACTTCCTATGTCTATGTTAGACTTCATGCACTTTCGACTCATCTCCATGGTCCATTCTTTTCTCTCTTATGCAGTGTTCTGGCTGCCCTGACTAGGAAGTTTAAACTCCATCAAGATGTATCTCTATATTCCATTGCAGAAAAATGTCCTACCAGTTTCACTGGTGCGGACATGTATGCGTTATGCGCAGATGCTTGGTTTCATGCAGCAAAGCGCAAGGTGAGCGAAGGTTATCGATCATAAAGCTCATCTGTTAAATTATTAATGACAAAGTCCAGTTCTAGTTGAATGATGTTATTACCTCCTGATAATCAAGAGGTAATTTTAGAGGGACTTACAGTAATAAGTACACTCCTGAAAAAAAAAATGCAGCAATGTTGCCTCCTGTGATACAAAATTAGTGTTAAAATTGTTCTAGCTTACTGATATCTTCTTAATTTTGATTACTTGTGTAGTATCTGATTCTTATATTGCTTTTTTTCCCAAGCATGTTTTTCTCCAGATATGTTTACTAGGTTTACTCGACATGAATCTAAGTCTTGCTGTTGAGTTCACAAAGGTGTAGTGTTAACTTTTGTTGTACTTCATTGGTCGGCTGAAGGTATTTGCTTATTCCTTCTTGTAGGTTTCTAGTCTGGACGATGGAGATCAAAGTGATTCAGTGGTTGTTGGATATGATGATTTTATAAAGGTAGTGTGACTTGGCAATGATGTAGTCTATGGGTTGGTGTCCTCCTTAATTTACTGCTCTAGTTTTCTGATCTCAATGCGGAGAGTAGGAATCTACCTACGTAAGCTGATATATTCTCATAGTTTACCTAATTATCCTTGTGGCTAATGTGACATGACCCAAGTCTTGATTTTCCAGGGGAAGTTCTCTAACCATTGTCATAATCTTTTTCAGACGTAATACAATTCACCTCATACATCACCTAGAGGTAATAAAAATTTGAAACCGACGGTTCAGATTTCCCCATGTTGTATACCATATACACCTTTGTTACGGTAGAGATGTTCATGGAATAATTTTAGGTAAGGATTACTTTAGCAGTTTTGGGAATTTCCCACCAAAGATCATGCCTTGGATCATCTCCCTGCGAGCTCATAATGGAGCATTATAAAACCCTTCGGGGGAAAAAAACTTGTACATCTATTCCTACTATAGTATGATACGAAGCAAACTTTACATATGTGTTGTTATATTTGTATGTATGTTTGCTTCACTAGCATTGCTACTTTAAGTGACCTTGTTTTGCATACCAACTAACCCACTTAAATCGATATATGGACGATACTAACCCTTGTTGTAATATACTGGTATTATTCTCTATCTTTTACATGCTTCCCTTCAATGGTGGAGAGCCGCGAGATTTCGAAATCTACAAACTCTCCCCTTGAAGGTTTCGTACCCTTGTAATATTACTATTTATTATCAACGATACTTTCTTAGGTAGCATGTTATGTTAAGGTTTCGTAATTTTTCAGTCATTAGTCTGATTTGCATTTCGGAACCCCTTTTATTTTAGATGTGAGTCGGAAATGCTTATTATTTGTTCTCTTATTTTAATCTTCTTGACATAATGAATGGCTGGCAAGTTATAGTGATTTTTGACCTTTCCGAAAAAGTTATAGTGATTTTCAGTTGTTAATGATCGGTCATCGTTTTCCATTTTGCAGGTTTTGGGTGAGCTGTCTCCTTCACTTTCCGAATCTGAGCTGCGGAAGTATGAAATGTTAAGAGATCAGTTTGAAGGAGCTAAGAAGTGATTTTAGGGCGAAGGCATGAATCAATAATTAGGGCAACTTTGTTACAGTTTTTATTTTCATATAAATAAGCACCTCAATATTGTCATATAAATAACCACTATTGGGTCATCCAACTAAAGGATGAGGGGTTCTCGTAAAATCAACCAAATGAATTGATCTCAAATCCTTATTTGGTTCATGGGGAAGAAATAAGAGTATGAGGTGCCCATAAAGGGTTGAAGATAATAGCATTACATCTCTCCTTTGAGTGTTCTCATTTTAGTATATATCCCCTCCCATGTAACTGTTTGATAGTATGAGGAATGAAGTTGAGAATGAAAGGAAATAATTCACTCTCTTCTTGTTTTTTATACTTAATGAAAGCTACTATTTTTTTTAAACAAACACAACATCTAATTAAAACTTGAAGAGTCAGTTACAGTTAGGATAGCAAGAAGAGTAAGCTAAACCTGAAATTCTAGAGTTAATTGCTACATGATGAGCTTTGCCATTTAACTTCCTATTTACATACAAAAAAGAAATGGAATTGAAGGAGGGAGAGAGCTTCTTGATGTCCTTGTGACCTGCTTTGCTGTCCAATACAGTGAGCTTCTGTTGCTGTTAAAAAAATTGTTAAGATTCATTGAGTTTCCTTTCAAGATGAGATGTGTAACTCCATGATTTGTAGCCCACAAAATACCCATCAAAGCAGCCTGACTTTCACTTTCATCTACTGACTTTGTGGTGGTGATTTTGATTCTCCTGCTACTTGATGTGTCCTTGGGGTGCCATTGGGTCGACTGATAGGGAAGAATTGGGTATGCTTTGAGGTTGGTGATTTGAGTACGTATGAAAGCTTTTGTGTTGTGAACAAGTTGTTCCATCTGAAAGTGCTGGCTTCTGAAAATGATATCACATCTAAGCTTCCATGAGTGCCAAAGAGAGGTAGATATGAGCTCTAGAGGTGTGAGTGAGGAGGAATGATCTATATTTGATTCCATCTGAAGAAGTTTTGAGAACCAAGTGACCAAGTTTGATGGACTATCTTGGAGAATTAGATTTTCAGATATTTCGTGAAGGAAGGCCTTGGTGACTTGGCAATTATGCAAGAAGTCTATTATAGTTTCTTCTTCTTGTGAGCATAATGGGAAGAGAGAGGTTATGTTGGGGCAAATTCTGGAGAGTTTATTGTTGAGTGGGAGGATATCATGTGCTAACTTCCAAAGGAATAACAGTATTCTGGGGTGCACTCTCAGTTTCCATAAAGGTTTCCAAACAGAGGAGTTAGAATCACCTCCGTTAGCTGTTTGATTTTGGATAAGAAAGTTGTAATAAGAAGAAACAGTATTATTTCCACATTGGGATAACATCCATTTTTGAGAATCTTGTGTTGATGTTAGGGGAATAGTTAACACTCTATGTTGGATATCAGGAGGAAAGAGCAGAGAGAGTGCTTGTTTATCACACGTTTTGTAACTGGAAATAAGTTGTGACACATAAATGTAACCAAGATTGTTTGTAGGTATACCCAGACTAAGAAGACCTTGAATCCATGGGTCAGTCCAAATGTTAACAGAAGTGCCCACTCCTATATCCCATGCAATGTGAGCATCAACAAGATTTTGCTACTTATGAATAGTCTTCCTAAGCCATGAAGAATTAGAATAAGTTCTTCTTGAAGAATATTTATCTTTCAGAAATATAACCCAAGGTGATTGAGAGTTAGTTTTGTAAGTCCAATTGAGTTTACTTTTGAGAGCTGCATCATCCAAATTGATATTTCTGAAGACTAAACCACCTAATTTTTTTTGGCTTACAATAGAAGATCAATGTTTAAAATGAATTTTCCTTGTTGAGGAGGTAGTTCCTCACTAGAAGTCTCTCTAAAGAGATGCCCTAACTTTCTTGATTTTACAAGGAATATCAAAGATAGCTGCCATCCGATATCTTGGAGCAGCAGCTAAAGATGATTTGATAAGTTCACCCTTACCTGCCTGAGAGGGAATGTTGGTTTTCCATTTACTGAGCTTTTGTTTTAATTTGTCAATACGGGGGAGAAAGGAAGCTACTTTTGCTCTGCCAATGATGATATTGGTACCTAAATAAGGATCTTTTTTGCTAATCTGCCTAACTTTAAGAATTCTGGCAACCATCCTGCAATGTTTGTGATGGGCATTGGAGCTAAAAAAGATAAATATTCTTTTCTGAAAATTGATCATTTGACCAGAGGCATTGCCAAATTGATTGAGCAGGCTTAGCAGGTTCTTAACTGAGGGGATGTCAATCTTTAGGAAAAGATGACAGTCACCTGCAAAAAACAGATGAGTGATGATGGGAGTGGAGGTAGAGGACTTGAATCCTTGAATATTACCTTCAGCCTGAGCATTCTGAAGCAACCTACTAAGAGCTTCCATGCAAATAATGAATAAATATGGGGATATAGGGTCTCCCTGTCTCAACCCTGTATATGGGTAGAAAGAATTTTCTGGTTGTCCATTGAAAAGGGCTGAAGAGGAGGAGGTAGAGATGCATTGATGAATATGAGAGGAAAATCCTTTAGAGAAACCCAAATTAACTAACATACTTAAGAGGAAGCTCCATTCTATCCTATCAAATGCCTTAGACATATCAAGCTTAAGACCCATATACTTTTGATTACCTTTCATGTTCTTTATTGAATGAACAATTTATAATGCAATGATAATGTTGTCTGTGGGTTGTCTACCAGGAATAAAAGCTCTCTCGTGAGGGCTAATAATGTTATCCAGCTGAGGCTTGAGTCTGTTAGCTAGTAACTTAGAAATGATCTTGTAAGTTGTATTGCATAGGCTTATGGGTCGAAAATCAGCTGGAGTTACTAGGATTTTTGTTTTTGGAATTAGAGCCATATGGGTTTGATTGAGAATAGGTGGCATAATTTTCTGTTTGAAAATATCCTACACCATAGCAACAATGTCATCTGCAATCACTTCCAAGTTTTGATGAAAGGAGGGGGAGTATCCATCAGGACCAGGAGCCTTATCAGCTTTTAAGTGGTGAACCACCTGAGTTATCTTATCAACATTAGGAATTTCCCTAAGGAGTAGGCTGATAACAAGTTGAAATAGGGAGAGAATAGTGTCTGAAGGTGTGCGGGAAGTGGTTGTGAGCATGTTGGAGAAATGAGTACCAACAAAGCGTTAATTGATTGTGGGTCTACAATCCAGTCACCTTTGGCATCCTGAAGGCTTTCGATAGCATTATTTCTATTCCAGGATGAAGTCATAGTATGAAAATTTTTTGTATTCCTATCCCCTAAAGAGATAATATTGTCCCAGGATTTCCTTTTCCAATACGACTCTTGTTCATCTAGGGGGTCATTGAGCTGCTTGAGTAGGATAGTGTGTTGGTTTTTTTCCATACAATTCTCCATTTGAGCTGTGAGGTTTTTAATGTTTTGCATCAGTTGATTGCAATGGTGGAAATTCCATTTACCGAGGAGAGGTTGTAGTTGTAGGAGTTTATTTTGAACCAAGGTAGATGGGAAATCAATTGTATGATTTTGCCAATGTCTACTAATGGTGGCCAATATATGGACAATCAATTGTTTTATATGGACAACTATTTTCGGGTCCAATACAAGTCAACTATGTTTAACTTAATTGACTTTAATTTGATAAGGGGACAACTCAAGAAAACCTTAAATGTTAAACAGTAATTAACTCGAGGATCATTAACTAATACTACAATACTTAAACATAATGAAAAAAGATGTTCCCGCGAGGACCCATTAAATTTAGAACTAAATGGAAAAATTGTAACTGATCTTTTTAGTTGAAAAAAAAAATGAAGTTTTTATGGTATCCAATTTACCTATTAGACTTTTTTTTAGATTTTTAAGAGATTCCAGGTTAGATTTGAAAATGTAAAAAGTAAAATCAATGAAATTTTTTAGTTGGCTTGATAGAAGAAGATCAAGTTGATCTGACAACATCCATGTAGGTATAATTTCTCTTGCCAGGACGGGATCTGAAACAGTAGCAAGAAGAGAAGAGGTGAACCAAGTGATTACAGAGAAAATCATTAAAATTAATGGACGAAAATCATTGAAAGTGGGGGGATTATTTTCTCTCCCTCTCTATCTCTTCAGTATTCTCACCAATGGAAGTGAGATTTGATAGTATAAAAGGACCATCAATGGTGGAAGCCAATAATTCAATGGTTTGAGCCCTATTTAAGGCTTGCTTGTTCTTCAGTCCACATTCAATGTTCCCCCAATCATCCCATTGATAGGTCCCAATCAAAGCAATGAAATAAGTTGGAAATAAAATTCTACTTAGGGCTAGAATTAACCACAATTCTTTTGATTAAATTCAACTTGATTTCCATTGTTGATTACAGAGTTTAAATAGAAAGAAGAGAAAATAACTACTTCCTAATTCTTAGGCCCCACAATTTAAAAAGAACTAACCCATTACTTCACTAATCAACTACCCACATCTCAAATACTCTCTTAATTCGATCAAACACTTACTAACCCACTACTTCACTAATTAACTATCCTACCCACATCTCCTTACAGCTTATCAATACCTCCCCCATGAACTTCAACCTTGTCCTCAAGGTTTATGTTGATGAACCAGTCCTTACGTTTTCTTTATCCGGAACGTCAAGGGTGCCTTCTAACAGTAGAATATGTGGCCCACGACAGTTATGACCGGGTCTAAATTTTTCATCACAATTAAAATAAAGTCCTTGCATCCTTCTACTCTGCATTTCATCCCATGTGAGTCGCTTCATCGGTGGAGTTGCTTTAGGTTTTGTAACGGGAATAAATTCAGTAACATGTTGATCGGAAGGTTGCATGATTTTCATATGCCGTGTAAGCTGTTCATCCCTCATTCGTGCAAGGCTAATGGCTTCTTTTAAATATTTTGGCTTGAACATTCTAATGCCATCAGCAATATCTAGGTTAAGGCCTCCCATAATTGTCCCTACCAAAGCCTTTTGTGTCCACCCTTGAACCCTATTACCCAATCTTTCAAACTCCCTTTGGTAGTCACGCAATGTGCCATGTTGTTTAACCCTCGAAAGGGCTTCATCGAAGTCTTCACATTCCGTAGGACCAAACCTTGCCCATAACTCCTCTTGAAATATTTCCCATGTTACTTCACGGCCTTCTTCTCCAAAAGCCCTTCGTAACCATTGCCACCATTGATTTGCTTCTCCTTCAAGGTGAAAGGACGCCAACGCCACCTTTTGTGTTTTATTTGTACCTTGATATTCAAAGAACTGTTCCACTTTTGCGAACCATTCTGTTGGGTCTTCTCCAGAAAATCGAGGAAACTCCAACTTAGCCGTTTTTGACGAAAAAATCAGTTGCCTGCCTTCAAAGCTGTCGCGGGTGTCATCTCTGATGGAGTGAGAACGACCACTTTGGTTGTTGTTGTTGCTGCTGGATATATCTTTATTAGAGATCAATGTTTCAGATAGCTTACCGATCATCGCTTCCATTTGTTTAAGTTTGTCGGTAATACTAATCTTGACTTGATGGAATTTGTCTTGCAGTCCCCCTAATGAAGCCTCCAAATTTTCAATCCTTTCCTTGTTAGTAGCCATCTTAATAATGCTCTGATACCACTGATAGGTCCCAATCAAAGCAATGAAATAAGTTGGAAATAAAATTCTACTTAGGGCTAGAATTAACCACAATTCTTTTGATTAAATTCAACTTGATTTCCATTGTTGATTACAGAGTTTAAATAGAAAGAAGAGAAAATAACTACTTCCTAATTCTTAGGCCCCACAATTTAAAAAGAACTAACCCATTACTTCACTAATCAACTACCCACATCTCAAATACTCTCTTAATTCGATCAAACACTTACTAACCCACTACTTCACTAATTAACTATCCTACCCACATCTCCTTACAGCTTATCACCCATCCCCTCTCCCCCCATTTTAGATCTCAGTTATGCATCTCTCTATACCCATTTGCATGAAGTAGAGAAGTAGAAGAACGGAAGGAGAAGAAGAAGAAGATCCCTAGGGTTTATGGAAAAAAAGAAGAGAGACTTAGAATGTAAAAGTTCCAATTCTTAGAGGACAAGATTGAAAAATAATAGAGTGATGTCCCTTTAAAAACTGTTGTCCATTTAAAATTTCTAATATTTTTAGTTGTTCACATAAAATAGTTGTCTATATAAAATAATTGGTTGTACATGTATTGGTCACCCTACTAATAAGAGAAAAGCACTCAGGGTCTCTAATCCAATCCGGGTTGTATCTAAACAGTTTCTTCCTTTTATCAAGGTATCTAGTTGTATTCAACAAAATTGTAATGATGGATTGCCAATGTCTACTAATGAAAGCTACTATAATAGTTCCATGTTGCTTGCCCAATTTAAGGGCTATTGATTTTACAGCTACCAACTTATTGGGAAATAACTATATTACTTCAAAATTTGGAAAAGAAGTCTGTCTGGAGGCCAATCGATTAGACAAAACAATTTGCGAAGAAAACAATCTATCTCTTTACAAGCCGTTAACTATCTTGATTGTGATCCGACATTTGTGTGAAGAATTTAAGTTGGGGTTTAAAATAAAAAAGACCCACTTGTATTAGAAGACAAATTCGTTCACTAGTTAAACTTGCTAATGCAAGATTTCAGAATTGTTTTTGAATATAATTCTTATTTAAGAAAATAAAAAAAATGGAGACTTTTTCCGTCTAACCGGATATACTAATTTTTCGTAGACTCATACTACTTTTGTCTCTACTCAGAAAAGTCGACGAAATAAAAATGAGAGAAGTGGTCGTGGCAACGATAACAATATAAATTTTAACACCGTTAATTCTAACTCCATTACTTAAGTACTCCATATATATATATATATAAATTTTTTTTTGAGAATTCGACTACGATATACGTTACAAGGTATTGATGCATCATGAAGACGTAATAAGCACGATAACCGCCTAATTTAAACCAAGAATTAAAGAGGCCAAAGTCCAACAACAAAGAGGCCTAAAGTCCGACACATTATTACATTATTTATGGTCTAAAATACATAGGATAAATATTGATGGCAAACTGCTTACACCGAGACTCGATCCCACGACCTCATGGACTTAAGAGGGGTGTCCAACCGTTGCACCAAAGGGTGGTGGACTACTCCATATATTATTAAATTTAAGTACGTTTTATACAATTTTGGCACCAAATCCGTAAAGGTGGAAAATTATGACATCTCTTCATAAAACTCAATCTGGAACACCTCTTGCAACTTTCCGGTGAAAATTGAAGGTGGAAGAAAAGAAAAAGGGAAGAAGATGAACTGAAAAGGCTTTCTTCGTAGAAACAAAAGTGAAGACATAAGTTTGATCAATTGATATCCATGTCTAGGAATAGTGTCCATCGAATAACGATGTTAACTGTTCATGTAGTGTGAAGTTAGTCAATACTAGTCCACAACTCCTTCGCGAAATAATAAATGGTCAATGCCCCTTTCGCAAAAATCGATACTTACGTATGACCTTTTCGTAAATTAACCCTTAGATTAATTCTAACAATGTCAAACAAAACTTAGTCAGATTAGATGCCAATTACTTTGTGACTCAAAGTACAAAAATTATCAAAGTGCAACCTCTACTGATCTCTTGGAACAAATCTGTCACCCAAATACAAAACAACAATAAACAGAGCAAGTAAATAAAATTCTCAAAACAAGAGTTCACTAACTGAATAAAATAGCATTATTTTGTTGTCTGACTAAAGCCTAGAGAGATCTAGCATATCCTTCATGACAAAAACAAGTGATAGTGAGAGAAGATACCTCCAAAATAATATCCTAGAGCTGGAGGACCTTTTCCCAAGATGGTCTACTGGTGATATCATCCCACCAAGCGCTAACATATTTCCTGTCCTTAATCATGTAATCTTTTCCAATATCATTGACCAAGTAGTGAGTAAAAGGAAGGTGAGTGAGATCAGCAAGACTGAAGAAATCTCCTCCCAAGTACTTGCTCTTTGAAAGTCTATCTTCATATATATCCAACACTTGCCCTAGCTTCTCCTCACTTTCCTTCACCAATTTTTCATCAGCAGTCAGACCCATCTTAGGGTAAAACAAGAGATGTAGTACTAGATTGTATATGTATGGCTGATAGTTTTGCCCTTCAACTTCTAACCATTGTTCTACTATTGCTTTCTCCTCTATAGTCTTCCCTAACAGATCTGTCCCTTGTGTTTTGTACTTCTCTGCGTAGTACCTTATGATCGCTCTAGATTCTGCACATCCAATCAATTAATCAATTGTTATTGTTATCGGCATATCGCGTATCAATGAAGGCATATTTCTTCACTTACCGTAAAGTGTGAATTCACCATCTTTTATGACGGGCACTACTCCGAACGGCTGCAATTTAATGTCAATTAGCAATAATGACCAATTAAATCAACTTACAAATGAGCACGAAAAAAATACCATCACAAAGTTAATGCGGATTTCCAATGTTTTTCATAACTCATGTCTCCCTTTTGAATGGCATAAGAGGTATAGAGAATGAGAAATGCTTCTTTCTCCTAGAGCATTAATCGTAGTTTGACTCTAGAACTGCTGTGATATGTTTCTAGCGACATAATATTTTCATCAACTATTTTTAAAATCTCAACGATTTAAGAATTAAAAATCTGATTCTTTAAGTAAAACTTAGTGGTTGTAGCATTCTCTTGTAATTTTCCATTTACGTCCCAAAATACAACCAACATGATAAGAATCAGAGTATAGTGGCTGGAAAGGTTCATTCATAATTTATTGGATTATAGAAGATCAACTATTTTAGGCATAAAATTTTGAGTATATACCGGATTTGGGATGAAAAAATTGGAACACAATCATCATAACCAAGTAAGAATAATTGGACAATGAATGTACTAACTTGTAATTTGAGGAATTCAGGCTGCTTGTGCTCTCCTTTCATTAGATCAATGGGGACGATCTCGAAATCAACATTCTTTTCAATCAAGCAAGCCAACACTCTCCTTGTGGCGGATGCCATAGCTGGTCCATACACCTGCACCACCATACTTACGAATTCGACGTACTACCTCTCTCTCTGTCTCTCTTCCTACTAAACTCCTCAAGATTCAGAGACCCAAGCAAAAGCAACTAAAATCTGGGATGGAACGTACAAGGCTATTCTCGTATATGTAATGTTCTAATGTTGTTCCGCTGACCGGTACTTCCGGTTTTCTTACTCCTCTAGGACCGGGTACATGGCTGGGCCAGTGGTAGGTGGAAACAGGTTGCCGGTTACAATGATTTAAGAGGCAAGATTCTCGTGGGATAGAAATACTGATCTCATTTTTATTTTCTTTGGACTAATTCCTGTTTAGCTCTCAAGATTGGATTATTTTCCCCTTTTGATCCCTATATTTGACTTTCTTCCATCTACCCCTCCTTAACAGTCGAGTTATCAAATCTGGTACTGTATATATGCCTTCTTTTTTTGTTTATTTTTCCAATAGAAAACATCATTTTCTCTATCCTCATTCTCTTTATTCTTTCTCCCCTTTAATACTCAATCAGTGAAAGACAAATGGGCCAAGCCAATGGATCTATCAAAGTGGAAAGAAAGAAAATCTATTTTCTATATTTCTCTCTTTCTCACCTATTATGTCTCTTCCTTTTATTCTCTCCTACTCTTTCTCTGTATGGTGCCGAGATTTGTGAACATACTAGGTAAAACCATATGTGTGGTGTCAAATATGGATGTTCTAGATTTTTTTTTGATGAAATTGATGTTCTAGATCTTGCTTTCCAAATCTGGAGTCCTACATATAGAGAAGACCTTTTCTCTTCGCGTTATTTCTCTTTTATATTTGATGTAGCATATAACATCATGGGGCTAAGTTGTTTATAGACACCCCATAGATCTTACTAGTTACTACATAAGAAATCAAGAGGTACTATAGGTGTTTATATATTTTGAGAATCCTTATAATCCAAGTTAGAAGAGTTCATTGAGAAGCTATTTTCTGAAGTCTATAGGTTGATCTATTCCTATTTAAAGGGATTTTGTTTTTTTTCTTTTAATCAAACATTACTAAATCTTCTCGATTCCAAATATCTTTATTGCATTTCAACAAAAAAAAAAATATATATTTATTGCTATTTTCCTTGTTTTCTTACTATTATTATTATTATTATTATTATTATTATTATTATTATTATTATTATTACAAGGACTCATAGAGTCTTTAATTGTTATATGGTAATTTTATATCACCATGCGAATTTAATATGATTTGAATGAGCACATGCACGGCCTTAACATTGACATTTAGACCCTTAAAAACCATAGGAAGTCTTTCGAAGCCCATTTAAGGCTGTATAAAGGCCATTAAAGATCATTTAACTACCACGTAACAAATACTCAAAATTTTGAGGTTTGATTTCATGCATTCTCGGATCCAATTTCGTAATGAATTGGCTATATCTTCGCGTAAGAATCTTGTCTCTCAATATTCTTATGTGATTTAAAGAGAGACATATCTAGAGCTAATGTTGACGCCACCTGCATCAACGCCCCCAGTCTCCCATATAAGAACAATAACTGATGATTGTTGTCTTCCTTGCCATACCAAAGGGCTTTCCTCGTTGTCCTTGATAATATAGGAGTATGTTAATACAGTAAATTTATCTACATGGTATGTTTATTTTTCATGTATATCCTAATTTTTAGAGAATCTTTACATATACAGAACATAATCATACTCCTTATATAAAGGCATTGTTTCTATTCAACAATACATTCAGAATTCTCCTATTATGGTATCCCAGAAGTCAATATAGGATATTTCTCTATTGGTCCCTTAAAGTGTGACTGGATTCCCGCGTGGTCCCCTAAAGTAAGAGAAACACCGATAAGGTCTAATTTTCTGTTTTTCTATGTATTGACTATAAAGTCGGATTTCAACTTTTCAAGATTGTCCTTTTGTCTTTTTCTTCTCTTAGTTCTATTTTAGTCCTTTGTATCACCTCTTCTCAATTTGCGGCTGTTTCGGGCCTCACTTTGCAGAAGGGCCCCAAAACTCCAATTAGTTGAAGGCACCTCCTTGCAAAAATATAAAAAATAAAAACCTTACTCAAAATGAAAACCCAGTCAAATGAAACCTACAGAGACTTTTTTTCAAGCACGCTTTACTCTTGCTACGGTACCCTTTTGGGCGGTCAGTTAATAACAACCATTAAATTGTGGGGCCTACAATAAAATATTAAGAAACCCAACCAAGTCTAACTTTGTATAGGCTTTCTATCCTAATCTTTTTTCCTCTCTTTCTAAATTTTGCTTCTCTTTTTTATGTTCTCTCTTCCATGTTACATTGTGTTAAAATCTCTAACAATTTTCTCTCTCAACTCTACCACTTGGTAATGGTTCCCTTCTTTTTACCCTTGTTTTCATGTCGCTTTTCTTATTCTCCTTTTTCTACTTTTTGAGTTTTATCATAATTACATTTGATATTATCTCTTTTCAAGAAGAATTAATTTATATGTTCAACAAAAAAAAAGAAGAATTAATTTATATGCTATTGTTGAAGAATAAGGGTTGATTTTATTATTTTTAAATAGGTTTTAACAAACTACAATTATATTTTTTCTTTTTAGGATCTCCTTTACTCCTTATAACATACTAGGGTATAGCCCGTGCCTCCCGGCACGGTGACTTTTGTATAATGTTATGTCATAATCTTGTCTTCCTTGTATGAACCTAAAAAAAATAGTAATCAAAATTGGAGGGATATCGATAGGTTCAAGAGACACAAGGTGATTACACAAATATAGTACATAACAGGTTTATTCCTAAAAATTCGAATTAAACGGTTGAGATTGAAATAAACGAATAATAATTACAAAGTATTGAAAAGGGTATCCAAATTGCGCTCTTTTTTTTTTGTTGGACTATACTCACCACAAAGACTCCTCGACGTTGACATATGCATGCAATTCTCAGTGATTCACATAATCATATTTCGACCAACATAATCAAGCCAAATATAAAAAAATTTACTGCATATGTGACATTTGGAAAAACACATATGATGTTTGATGTTAACAGTTACTAAGTTCAGATAATACCAGCTCAGAAATCATATGACATGAACATTTTTTTTTTGAATACATATGACATGAACATCATCCCTCCTTTTTCATTTTCCCTGAGATACACCCCACAATGACATCTAGAAAAACCCTCATCATGTATACATACTAATCCCACATTCACACAGTTCAGGTGCTATTATTGGAGTAAAATCTTTGATGTTGTCGAGGATAATCTATGACATTGGTGTCTTTGCCAGAACTACGACCTTTGCAACAAAAACGACATAAACAATATGAATTAAAAGTACCGCATGAAAAGCTACATAAATATACCTTCAAATTGTCAATTCTGGGGACGAAAGGAATACTGTCAATTCCAAATTTAATAAGGGAAACCACAAATCAATCTATTTTGATCACTTCCATTTAGTGTAGACCCTTTCCCACTTCCCCCCCTTGTTGATTAGAATATTTCTCATAACTCTTTTGGCCCTTTGGTATATCTTCTTTCAGTAATTACATGTTGCCATATGTTTATAAGCTGTCCGGTTCAAACACCAAGTTGTCATATGTTTTCCCAACAACACTACCACCATTACAAAAACAAAGTCATGAACAAACAACATTCATGTGTTTCCCACAATGAAAAAAAGAACACAAGAAGCTTGAAGGCTTCATTTCTTAACTATTATAAAGTTAACCTGTATAGTGAAGAAATAAAGCTATCTCACATACAACTATCCATCCAAAAACACTTAAAAATACTGCAACGTCAAACACAACCAAATTCTATTTCAAACAAAGATCCAGATCACGATTAAAGAATACTCAAAGTAACTTTTCATAGGAATTTGATTATGACATGGTCAATTCTGGCAAAAGGATAGCTAAATTCAATACCAAACAAAGAAGATCCATCAATGTCTGTCACATGAACGTCTCTGATTACTTGTCTCTCAGATTGAAGTTTCAAAATTTTAACTCATTTAAATAACCAGGTCTAAGATGATAGAAACAATATCCAATATAAGATAAAACAAATTAGTAGAAACAAATAAACAAAAGAGGCAACAAAAAATCCATTTAAAGATTTCGTGTTTGCTGAACTTACGTCTTTTTCTTTCCTCCCGTTTTTTCCTATTTGAACATCGCTTCTACAAAATCAGTACTCCAACGAAGATAACTAAAAAAACTGTTAATATTTAGATCATAAAAGGTAAGGAAGAAAATCCAATTTATGAAGAAGATTAGGAACATTATTCAAATCCTAAAAACCAGTAAACCCAGTTATGTCTTCCAACACAAAGGAAAAACGTTATCTGATTGCAAAGAAACCAGATTAACTAAACTGCAAATTACTTGATTACAAAAAAATCATCAACAATAAAAAAAACACATATATGATCAGAAAAGTAAACAAAGTCCAGCATAGTGATCTGATCTTAAAAATAAGTCTTCCATTTAGCCTTTCAGTGAAGTTAAAACTACAGAACTAAAGAACCACAACTATGTACAATAATCAATAAGAAATTAAGCAAATACATGACTAATTTCTCGGAACATGCATAAATTGAATTCCTAATAGAACAAATCAAACCATGGATTTCACAATAAAATTGTCTTAGACTCCTGAAGATAACATTTCAATGATAGAGTTAATGTTCCTATTGTGCAGTATCAACTAAAAAGTATAAAGCTTAAGGTCTTAAGACGATGGATTTCATAATAAAGTCTTCCATGGTCTACATGACTCGAGAAATCGTAAAGCTCTACTTAATTCCCAGAAACTTCAATCCTTCAAACTCATTAAAGGCTATGTGATTACAACATCAAAAGATAAACCACCCATCCTTAAACTTACCTTCAGTTTTGCACAAATCTTAAATGGGTGCAGAGGGAATTGTTTGTTAATATAGGTTTTAGTGGGTTTAGACCATTCATAAGAAGTGAGACATATATCTTTGTACTAAGAATCAGAGACTAAAATATAGAGCAATAATAAACAGAAAAAATTGCAAACCTTTCATTGCTAATTCTTACGGCATGAGCAAGTGAAGATTCAACAACTTACATATAACAAACCCGTAATTCAGAATTTCATTTGGACACGTCGAGATAAAACCCTAAATCATAAAATGGAAAAAGAAGAAAAAAAAAACTCGTGAGGCAATTCCTGGATGATTTTTGGGTGTTGTTGAAGTTCAGTTATCAAGAAATAAAGCGGCCTTCAACAACCCGATCTGCATAAAACAAACCCAATAGATACCCGAAATTCCAAAAAAAAAAAAAAAGCAAATTGGAAGTTTTTGGTGTTGAGAGATTACCTAAGAGATATCTTCTTGGTGGGAATTCCATGAATCTAACTACCTCTTTTGAAGAAAAATGCCCTAAATTGATGGATTCCGTGGATTTTCTTTGGTGAGTTAATGTTTAAGTACCTCTTTTGAAGGAAAATGCCCTAAATTGATGAAAAAAGGATTAATCGAATGATAAAAAAAAGAGATCCAGAGAGAGAAACTAATGAAACCAAATGATGAATCTTTCCCAAAAAATCTCCAAATGGTTGCCAGCAGAGACAATTGAATGAATCGCCTCTCTGAGGACAACAGAATAGATAGAAGTTGAGTAGAGGACGGTTTTAATAACCCTTCCGAATTCCAAATAACGTCGATGGATTAAAGACTGTAACGCCCCTTACTGATGACGGAGCGACTCCATAATCTGGGATGGAAGATTGTAATGCTTCTGAAAGACGACGGACAAAAAGAACAGTTATGATAGGGAATCGAAAGGATGTGTCTATTGAGAAAAAAAGAACCCACTTAATGATGATCCAACGGATTATACAAATGCTGACGTGGAACGGACGACTGGATTTATCCAGGAGTTTGTCCCAGTCAGCATTTTTCAACCTGTTTTATTATATAGATTTTTGGGTGTTGTTGAAGTTCAGTTATCAAGAAATAAAGCGGCCTTCAACAACCCGATCTGCATAAAACAAACCCAATAGATACCCGAAATTCCAAAAAAAAAAAAAAAGCAAATTGGAAGTTTTTGGTGTTGAGAGATTACCTAAGAGATATCTTCTTGGTGGGAATTCCATGAATCTAACTACCTCTTTTGAAGAAAAATGCCCTAAATTGATGGATTCCGTGGATTTTCTTTGGTGAGTTAATGTTTAAGTACCTCTTTTGAAGGAAAATGCCCTAAATTGATGAAAAAAGGATTAATCGAATGATAAAAAAAAGAGATCCAGAGAGAGAAACTAATGAAACCAAATGATGAATCTTTCCCAAAAAATCTCCAAATGGTTGCCAGCAGAGACAATTGAATGAATCGCCTCTCTGAGGACAACAGAATAGATAGAAGTTGAGTAGAGGACGGTTTTAATAACCCTTCCGAATTCCAAATAACGTCGATGGATTAAAGACTGTAATGCCCCTTACTGATGACGGAGCGACTCCATAATCTGGGATGGAAGATTGTAATGCTTCTGAAAGACGACGGACAAAAAGAACAGTTATGATAGGGAATCGAAAGGATGTGTCTATTGAGAAAAAAAGAACCCACTTAATGATGATCCAACGGATTATACAAATGCTGACGTGGAACGGACGACTGGATTTATCCAGGAGTTTGTCCCAGTCAGCATTTTTCAACATGTTTTATTATATAGATGTTTTAACAAGTTAGCTATGTTATCAATTGAACAAGATATGCTCGAAGAATTAGGCTATGAACGCATAATAAGTATGTTTTTCATACTAATTTATTTATTAGGGAAAGAAATTAACCTTTTTATAGCTAATATTGGTATGTTTTGGTAAGGTACCAAATTTTTTTTTCGCTTTAGGCTTCCCAACTACTTGGATCGGCCCTGCCATTAATGGAGGTCATCATTGTTTATTTATTTATCTATTTAGTATTTGAAAAAAATAGGTTCTTCTTTGTCTCTATATAAAATGACATCAACTAATGAAGGTCTTCATTTCTTTCTTTGAAAATTTTGAATTAAAAAAAATAACTTTTGTTATTTCCTCTCCCCAATAGGACCTTCATCGATGGACCATGCCCGTGGATGGGCCAGTGCGGGCAGGGCGCCCACACTGGGCCCCCATCACAAGGGCCCATTTCCTATAATAGACTGGAGTTTACTGTATATAGTTAAAGATAACGAGGAGTATATGAGAGGTCTATCAGCCCGGTTGGTAAGCTTCCAAGCTTGAGACGCAGGATCTTGTCGCATTTTATTCAAATCTTTTGATTTTTTTCTCGTTTTGTAAATTGAGAGTACAATTGTTAAATAGACCTTTATTTCTGCTCCTTTACTCTTTTTCTAACTATTTTGTTTTTTTGGGTGCATTTTTCAACTTTTGAAGTGTTTTTAAAAATAAAAATTTAAGAAAAATCTATCAATATGTAAATATATATGCGAAAATCATTATACAAAAGACATCATATTAAAAAATTGCTTACATTTTAACTATACATTGTAAAAATAAATCATTTTCTTTCAATCATTTTAAGCTAGTCATGGTCATTAAGAGTCTTTGTTCTGCCCTGGTCATGTTCGATAATGAAAGATATATTCCCTCGGTCTGAAAGAATGTCCTTCAACAAAGATAGCAATGCGTACGATTTGGCGAATAGGATCTTGATGACCTTACTCATAAGATCAACTAGTCTGGTCGAATTAGGGGTCGTAATGCTTGGCTAGAAGCCGCTTACGATCGTCGGATCACTTTGGTAATTCGCGGCTAACATAGACCAGATCCTACAAGGGTTACACAAAGAGTGATGATTTGGAACGGAGAGAATTGACTAGCGAGAGATTGGAAAATAGGTGGACTGGATCCATTATTGATAACTCCAATTAGTTCGGAGGAGTCCGAACATAGACAGATACATCCAGGCCCGGGAGGAAGGTCCGGAAAGGGATTTATTGGTCCGTCCATGTGATGGCCGACCTAAGCAAGGGGCCGGCCATCTCATGGCCGATTGGGGCTCTAGTGGGCCGAACTCGAATTGCAAGATAGTTTTTAGTTTGAATAGATATTCGAACATGTTTTTGATTAGATCAATTAGAGTTTTTTTAATGGGATTCAATGACCTAAAACACCAAAATCTTAGCTTTTTGAAAGGGTTTTCGAAAACTACTTTTCGGTTTAACAGATTTTGATAAAAATCATCAAAATCGGTAAAATTTGATGATGAATTCATAAAAAACAGTACCAAACAGCAGCTGGAACAGTAAGAAAAGTAGAAAGAAGCATTTGGAAAATAGGTCGGACCGGCCAGGACGAGACGTGTCTGGCCCAGACCAGCAGGTCTCGGACTGGGAGTCCGAGATCGGGTGGGAAACAAATTGGAAATCCCAGTCCGTGAAGGACCGAGATTCCTAGTCCAACTCGGACTAGGAGTCCCAGACAGGAGTGCCTGGGACATCCCAACGCGTCTAGGATAACCCAGTCCAACACGGACTAGGAGTCTGAGACTTATATGTCTCAGACATCCCAGCGCGTCTAGGACGCGTCTGGGATATCCCAGTCTGAGACGGACTAGGATAGTCCGAGACAGACACCTCTAGGACGACGCGTCTGGGGAATCCTAGTTAGTCTAGGTCTAGGCCCGAGACCCTAGACTAGATGCGTCTGGAGCGACTGGATGCATCTAGGATGCGCCTGAAAGCTTCCGGACTCTCCTAGGATGCGACTGGAGCATCCAGATGCATCTAGGATGCGTCTGGAAGCTTTCAGACGCACCTAGGGTGCAACTGGAGCATCCAAATGCGTCTAGGACGTGTCTGGAGCGACCAGAAGTGTCTAGGACGCATCTGGACGCGTCCAAAAGCATCTCATCCGAGATGCCTATGCCGTCTGTGCATAAAAGCGTCTAGGACGCGACTGTGATGCACCAAGGCATCTCGGACTGTGCATCCGAGATGGCCTACGTGCTCTCCCAACCCGAGACACGTCTAGGACGCGTCCGACTGTTCCGTGACTTCTCAGACTTGGAGTCCGAGAGGGTGCACAGATGACCCGATGGTCTGGACGCGTTTAGGACGCATCCAACACGCATCTTAGGCATCCCATCCGAGATGCCTATGGTCTGTCCTAGGTCAGAAGCGTCTAGGACGCATCTGACCCCGTTGGGATGCGTCTAGCTAGGATAGGATGCGTCTGACCAAGGGACAGAGCACGTCTGGAACATGCTGTCCTAGGTCCGGCCTATGCTTAGGCTGAGCCGAGACAAGTCAAGGGTTGACCCAAGACTAGTCAATGGACTTTGACTAGAGTTGACTTGGGTCTTTTCGAGTTTGACTCGAGGTCCTTTGGGCCTTGACCCGAGTGGGAGTTTTTCAAACCTCTTTCTCCCGGTTCCAAACATATTTTTCCGACACTGACCCAAGCCAACCGAGGGCCCAAACAAATTTTTCCTTGAATCGATTTTAGAAATCATTAAGGATGAAACATAATATGCCATTAGTTCGAATTTTACGATAATACACTTTAGAGCCCATTAGACATAGAGATGTCACAATTTCTCACGATTAGCTATACGAAACGTAGAGAACTTAGAAACCTATCTAGGATACATACTTTATCTTATATTATGAATGTCATATTATTTTATGTATGAATGTATGTGATTGCGTAGATTAGTATATCTTTAGATAGTAATCGATTCTTGTTTCTAAGCACAAGTGTGTGTGCCCGAATAATATTTAGAGAATAGGGTCTAAGAATTCATTGAACCGAACGATGAGATCATGGTTCAAGTGGGAGTAATCAATGAAGGTTCAAGGATATGAATCCAAACGAACCATAGGCGAATAAAAAAAAACCAAAAAGATGAGATCTTTTAGGGGATATACTAAGAGTTAATAAATCACTATGCAAACCCACATAAACTTTTACCTAATAAATCATGAATGGTTATGTTAGAGTTCACAGTAACGGAACTTGATAAATTACGTAATAATCTCAAAAAGAATTTTGAGTAGAGCCTAACCAGATTAAGACACCAGTTGAGCCCTTGTTCATCGATGGTGGGTCTGCCTCCGCAGGGTGCCATCCTCGGGACAATACGGGTAGATCTATGAAGAGGTCTACATGTCTAAGTGGTTATTCTCAACGAGTCAGCAAAAGGGTTTTGGATTTCGGGGCTAAAGGACAATTTGACACTTAAGTGTGAAATTCGTCAACCAAGAATCATAGGAGTATGATCAGTAAAATGTTACTCACCCATGACGACAGGTTAAGGGCAGTTTCCTAGTACGCTTAACCTTGAAGAAATGGGATCTTGGAATTATATTATTCTTATAGAATAATATATGCAAATTAAGAATTATGCCAGGATAAGTTTAAGTCACTTTCGCGTTTCTTACATGTAGTTTAATTATGACAAACAACAAAATCTTCAACCTCCATACGGTGCTTGTAAAGTTGGATGATACCAACTTTGTTCAATAGGAAAGAAATTCGAGAAAGGTTCTCGGAGCAAGAGCAGATGTATTGGACACTCCTATCCCCGTACTTTCAGAAACCTTTTCTGAGGAAGAACGTAAGCAAGCAGAGATTATCCGAAGGAAGTCAGCGCCAGTAGTTGGATTAGTTAATTTCCATGGAAAGGAAATATCAAGATAGGTTCATTGACATGGAAGCATACACTATCATTCGATAACTCAGAGAAGTGTTTAGAACATAATGTCGAATGGAGAGATTTAGAATCTCAAGGATAATACTGGAGAAACGACTTGAGAAAGGGAAACCAATTCGACATCATGTTTTGGAAATGATTGACCACTTCAATGACATGGAATGGCTGGTATCTCTTATGACAGTCGCACTGGCAATTAACGTCATCCTGCTTTCACTGGGTGATAGTTATAAGGATGTAAGAACTAGCTTTAAGCGAAAGTTTGGAAAAGTTTCCTTTGAAAGTCTGCTCGCAATTTTGGAAGCTGCTGAAAGCAAAATCAGCATTCCTGAGACTAAAGAAGGAGGTTTTGGAAGTCAAAAGGGGAAAAAAACCAACGGGAATAAGAGAATTAATGGAAGAAAAAGAGCCAGGAAGAACTAAATAACAGAGCTGAGAGTTCCGAGCAAGGTACGAATGTTATAAGTTGATTCAATCAGATACTTTCCCTTTACGGTATTAGATACCTAAAAAGCTCTTTTCATTATGAGTGAAAGGAGCAAGTGGGAACTGAGTATTTATTGAAGAGGAGATGAACCTGTCAAAAGCTTAGGAAGCAAGAGTTGATGGAAAAGCTCAAGAAGGATCATAGACTCAATAGGCATTACTTTAATTAGTTTTAATTTTTTTCGAACATCGACTCTGTAATGAGATTATGGAAATAAATAAAGTATTTAGTATTTTATGATGTTCTTACAGGTGCCTATTTAACTTTTAAACAACAACACCAAACGATTCAATTTAGTTGTTCTAATCTGTTCAAATAAATTTGGAAGAACATGGATGAAGCTAAAGTAGGTTGATCGCGTATCTCTCAACAATAGTTAATCATGGTTCAAACTAAGAAATTTGACAAAATCTCTTATGACAAAACAAAGGTCAATTAATCATTAAAACTTATGTTAGACATAAGATTGTGATTAATGTGATTAGAATAGACTAAATACTAGATTAGAGGAAAAGTTTTAGAAACTAAAACTAAATCGAGTAAGGAATCAAACTGACTAAAGATTATGATGAGATCATAAAGTCTAAAGTCATATAGTCTAATACAAATCTGCCGACCCACTAAAACCTAATCTCGCTATAGTGAATAAATGAGTTCCATACAAGTATGGATTTTAGAAGGAGTTCTAAACCTGTCCTTTATTCGAAGTCTAAAAACTTTAGACAGGTTCTTCGAAAGAAGAAAAACAGGGTTTTCTCGCAAATCATCGAAACACAATTGGAATGTTGCTCTCGATGGCGTCTTACTTGAAAGAAGGTTTTTTCAAAGAAGACAAGTGGGAGGAAAATATTTGAATCAAGATTCGAATTGAGCAACCAATAGGAGTAAAGAAGTTACTCGCTATATTGGGAGTAAGGAGTTACTCGCCAGGAAACTTCTTAAAGAGTTAAGAAGGTCTCTCGAAATTTGCTCAAAAACCCCGAGTGAGTCCTCGAAAGACTCATACAAACTGTAGCAGAATCACTCCGAAATTTTTCCAAGAGTCAAAAGAGACAAGAGTAAGAGTGGGTTTTTAACATTCATGAAGAAATTCAAAGAGTTCAATTTCTCAGAAGAATGATTAGTCTTGTTCGACAAGAAGGTAATTGGGAGTGAAAACAAGTTTGTTTTACGTCCTGTTTGTAGGGACATACTGGGGTTGAGAAGAACATTAGGAATGTCAAAACACTTAAGGAATTGACACAAGACGAGGGTAAATTAATATGGGCATCGAAGTCTATAGCAATAGATCAAAGAGATGAGAGATGATAAGACTCGTTCAAGAAGGAGTTTTGAAGAGATCTAAATAGCTCGCATGGAATATTGCCAAGCAAGATTCAAAATTTGGAAATTTTGATGAGCGAACGCAAACATGAGAGAAATACTTATGTCTAAGACATAAGATCAATCATGGAGATGATTGATGTTTACCCGCACATCTGAGTAATACTTGGAGTATAAAGATGTCGTCACCCTTAAATGTCAGAGAGTGGCCTAGGATGCTGGGAGCATCTAGGATTAAGCCTCTGAAATCGAAGGTTGAAGAAAGTCATAAAAGCAATCTTTCGAAAATAAGAATCTTTTAGGAAGGACAAACAGATGAAAAGGAGTTTTCATGCTGGGAGTCGTTGGTAACTCTACCAAATAAGAAAGTAAAAGTAGAACTTAGGAAGTACTAGTTTCAGTGTAAGAAATTGATATTATCGTAAAGGTTAATGAAGGCGTTCTTCAGCATGATAATAACGAGTGAAGTGAAAACGAAACTGGATTAAAATCCACATCTAAACTGTCACCTTATAGAACGAACATGGAAGATGTACGGATTCAAGGAATTAGGATCAAGGTAGAGAGTCCTAAGAGACTTGTAAAATTGAGAGCGTAAAGGAGATTACGTGGGTGCTCAAATTTTACAAACTCTTGTTATCCGAAATAAACTTAGTTTTTTCGTCATCTAAATTTTGGTTTAAAACTTAGACAACAATCCAAAATAATGGAGTGTTCCAGGTAGGTTTATTAGATGCGTGATCTAATAAAAGAAACCCTGTTAAGTGAACTTGAAAGCGTTCCATTATGCTATCCCTCGTCCAGGTCATTGGTTGGACAACAATAACTTAAGAAGACTAATATGAGTGATTGACAAGATATCGTTGTTTCTTGGGTAATGGGAATAAGAGTATTCAAGTCAACTTCATGGGTGTATAGTTGATACACTAGAAACCCGCCAAAGTGAGAGTACTCACTCAATTTATGTAAGGAATGTCAAACTTTGGTACCACCAAACGCCATGCCATAAAAAGAGGTTATAAAAGTAGTTGTCAGGCGAGACAGGATAGACATGAAATTGAGTGGGAATGCAAGAATGGAATATGTCTTAGTCGAATTAGGATAAAGTATCTCCGGACCACTTGATGAGTAACAACTGGAAAATGCATGGCCATGCTCAAATGAATTAAGAGTTAATCATTTGACTTGACAGTTTGTTCTTTGAATCAAGAAAGTCTGATCAGTATGACGTATCAGATGAGATATAAAAAGACATGGGAATCGAGCATTGCACTTGTTCTAAGTACAAGTGGGAGACTGAAGGATATATTCCCTCGGCCTGAAGGAATGGTATCCTTCCAAAAGAATGTCCTTCGACCAAGATGACATTAATTTGGCGAATAGGATTTTGATGACCTTACTCGAGAGATCATCTAGTCCGGTCGAATTAGAGGTTGTAATGCTTAGCTAGAAGTCGCTTACGATCGTCGGTTCACTTTGGTAATCTGCGCTAACATAGACCGGATCCTAGAAGGGTTACACAAAGAGTGATGGTTTGAACGGAGAGAATTGACTAGAGGGAGATTGGCAAATAGGTGGATTGGATCCATTATTGATAAGTATGTGAGCTAAATGTTTTAGGATTTAACTAATCCTTATTAGAAAAAAGAAATAAACTTCGATTTTGATCTTTTGATCTTGACAGCGCTATAACAAAATGGAGAAAAAGAAAGCAGACAGAGATAGATAGAGATTTCGTTTCTGTGTATCTTTCTTTCTGAGAGGTTTCCTTATTTATCAAGAGGGATACTTGATCATACGAAGTACTTTAGGTTGGTTTGATTCAACAATGGATAACAACTAGCCAGTACGCACGTACTTGGACTGCTTCCACTAGCCAGTAATGGGAGGAAAAATAGGCACTTCTCTGGTAAACCAAAACCAGAAGGACCAGGACAAGAACCAGGACTAGCACTAGTGCCGGAGCCGAAGCCAGAGTTGGGGTTGGGTTCCCAACATGCGGGTGTGCACATGTGAGAAAGAGAGGAGATGGAGGTGTTTTTAGGTAAAGGTGCGCTTGTAAAAAGTGATGGGTCTTTCCTCCAGAGAGCACTATTGTACCCTAAGGGGCCACACCCCTTACACCCACTTTTACTCATACAAACACAAACTAGTTTCTCTCACTGAACCATGTTTTTAGCTTTAGCTATTGCAGTTGTAGAATCACAATGATCAGAATTGAAGGCATTGGTTTAGGCAAAATTTGTATATCATCCAAAAAGTTTCGTAACCATTCAGCCTCTTCAACAACTTTGTCAAGTGCGATGAATTTTGATTCCATAGTTGATCTAGCGATGCAAGTTTGCTTGGATGACTTGCACCTACGCAATTGGTGCTCCTGATAGTGTAAAAACAAATCCACTTGTGGTTTTGGATTCTTTTGAGTCTGAAATCCAGTTTGCATTAATATATTGTTCTAAAACTGCAGGAAACCATGAGTAATGTAAACTGTGTGATAATGTGTACTTTAGGTGTGCCAGTACCTTAATTAGTGCATCCCAATGGGTGTGCCAGGATTATATAGTGTACATTCGGCTTCCTATCACCCTAGAGTACTCAAGTTGAGATACTGCCTCACCCTTATTTTTCTCTAAGACTAAAGAATGGTCAAATGGTACTTTTGCAGGAGAAGAGTCAAATTGGTTAAATTTCCTGAGTACATACTCGATATAATGTGTTTGACTCAAGGTAATCCTTTAGGGTTTCTGATGATTTTTATCCCTAGAATGACATCTGCTTGTCCCAGGTCTTTCATTTCAAAGTTTCTAACTAGGAGTTCCTTAGTTTTATTTATTATATCTAAGGAAGTGCCTAGTATTATGTCAACAACATAAAAACATATAATCACATAACACCCATTTACATATTTAGTGTATAAACATTTATCTGACTCATTAATCTTGAACCCATTATCCAATACTATTTGATCAAATTTTTCAGGCCACTGTTTAGGTGCTTGTTTAAGACCCACATAAAGATTTTATGAGTTTCCAGACTTTGTTCTCTAGCCCCTTGACTACAAACCCCTCAGGTTGGTCCTTATAAATTTCCTCTTCTAATTCACAATTTAGAAATGCAGTTTTTACATCCATTTGATGTATCTCTACGTTGTAAATGGTTGCAATGGCGATTAGTATTCTAATTGACGTGATCCTAGTGACGGGAGAGTAAGCGTAAAAGAATACATATCCTTCTTTCTATCTAAACTCTTTAGCTACCAACCGAGCTTTGTATTTCTCTACTGTGTCATTTGGTTTTCATTTCCTTTTAAAGATCTAGTTGCTTCATATAGTTTTAGATCCAGGGGTAGATCAACGAGTTTCCAATTGTTGTTTTATGTTATGGAGACCATCTAACTTACTACAGCTTGCTTCCAGAACAGTGCATCTGGAAAAGTCATTGCTTGACTATATGTTAGGGGCTCATCTTCAGTCAGGAAAGTGAGGATGTAAGGACCGAAATTGTTTTTTATCCTAACTCTTTTACTCCTTCTAGGTTCATCATCTAATAATAGAGTGTTAGAATTGGTTGAAAGTTGACTCGACCCAGGCTTTTTCCTTTTGAGGGTCTCACTATTCGTAGAAAAGAGTGTCAAAAAAATCAGCATATCTGGATTCCAGAATCGTGTTTGGACTCATGCTATAAATGGGAGAGTTAATCACTAGAAAATGGTAGATGTTACTGTTCTGGGCATATCCTATGAATACACAGTCTACTGTTTTAGGTCCTATCTTTGATCTTTTGGGTAAAGGTACTCCTAACTTTGCTAGAGATCCCCACACTTTTAAGTGTTTAAAGCTAGGCTTTCTACCTTTCCACAGTTCATATGGAGTTTCATCTTGTGTTTCAGAGGGTACTCTGTTAAGCACATAACAAGCAGACGGAATAGCTTCCCCCAACTATTTAAAAGGCAAACTTGAGCTTACTAGCATAGAGTTCATCATTTATTTTAATGTTGTGTTCTTCCTTTCTGCTGCCTCATTGGATTGAGGTGAGTAAGGAGCAGTGGTTTGATATATTATGTCGTGATTTCTACAGAATTGAGTAAAAAGATCTCCTACGTGTTTTCTTGTCTATCTGATCTAAGGAATTTTATCTTCTTATTTAGTTGATTCTCTACCTCTAGCTTGTAAGTTTTGAAACTTTCTAAGGTTCATCTTTGCTATTTAGAAGGTAAACGTGACAGAATCTTGAGTGATAGTCTGTAAAGGTTATGTAGAAGTGTGTGCCTCCTCTTGAAGGAGTTGCCTTTAAGTCTCCTAAATCAGAGTCAGAGCCGTGGCTAGGAATTTGAGGGCCCTGGGCGAAGATTGATTATGGACCTTTGGTATAATAAGAAAAATTACAAGCAAAAAATTGAAATACGCGCCGATTAAAGACTTCTAATGAACATGACTAACTTAAAGTGATAAAACAAAATCTTTGTATAACGTATAGTTTAGAGTCTAAGCGATTTTTGAATATGATACCTTTTGTATCATGATTTTCCCATAAATATTTATGTATTGTTGGAATAAAAAACACTTAGATCTCGTTTTCTGAAAAACACGTCAAAAGATGAAAGATATATATGCACCCAAACAACAAAATTGTTTAAAGAGAAAGTGTGACGGAGTATAAATAAGAATTAATTTAGCAATAATCCTCTTAACCTCACAATTATAAGGAAAAGGAAAAAAACGAGTGATGGGTTTCAAACCCGTGTCTCAGGTGTGGAAATGCACAAACTTGACCACTAGAGCTGATAAAGTTTCACGTTGAAGTTTTTATATATAATTTTAACGTGACTTTCATAAAAGGTGGGCCCTTGTGGGGTGGGGGCCCAGGGCGGACGCCCTGCCCGCCCACCCCCAAACACGGCTCTGCAAGATTGAGTCTGGGGTTTCTGGTTTGAGGTTAGGGTTTGTTTTCCTATGTCTGTAGTCTTTAGCTAGGTGACCAGACTTTCCACATATACAGCATTGTTTTTCTTTGGGCTTGGAGGTAGCCCTTTTAAATATAGAAATACCTTTCTTTTGCTAGTTAGAAGGTTTGGATTTGGTAAAAGTATTATTTTTTACCTCTTCCACCATGTGAGCTTCAGATACAAGTGAAGCGGCCAACTCGTTTGTCTCCTGTTTTAAATGTTCTTCTTCAACCTAATTTGAAGAATCAATTACTGCATGCTGCATGTCAACGCCCTTCCTCTTGTGTTTGAGTTTCTTCTTATACTCGTTCTAGCTAGGAGGTAACTTTTCAATGACTACAGCAACCTATAAAGCCTCATCTATAACCATTCCTTCGGTTCTGATTTCATTAAAGATGAGCCTTAGTTTCCTGAAATTGGCTTACTACAGACTTTTCATCTTCCACTTTATAATCTAGAAATTGTCTTACTATTTCTTTATACGAGCATCTTCTGAAATGTATTTCTCTTGTAGGGAGTCCAGTAGTTCTTTGGCAGTCTTCGTTAGGCAATAGATATTAGATAAGGTGTTATCTGGGCAGTTAAGAATATAGTTCCTGCATAGATAGTCAGCCTTATTCGAGACATCTACTGCTCTAGATCTACCTGGTTCATTTTCCCCAACAACTGTTGTAGCTGGTTCGGTTAAAACAAAATTGATATTCAAGGTTGTTAGAAAAAATAACATTTTCTGTTGCCATCTTTTGAAATTTTGCCCATTGAATTTCTCTGGTTTTCATTGCTCATCTTAAAGTCCATCTTCAGCAAAACAGTAAAGGTTTTGGTCTATTTTAAAAGATAATTTTAAGTCCTCAGATTGTTATAAAAATAGTGTGAAAACCAGTTTAAGTAAAATCGAAATTAAACTTGAGCAATGAACTATGAATTAAAATTTAACTTTTCTTTTTCCAGTGCTTTTAATAATCAGTAAGAGAACGAACTGAGATAATGAACCTGCAAGTAGACAATAAAACAGTAATGGTGGAAGAGAGGCACGAGTTAGACTGACTGTCCTGAAGACTTAAACGCCCATGCCACCGTCAAATTTGGTATTGCTCTTGCAGTATCTGAGCGAAGTACCCTAGGATTAAACTGTTCCTTATCAGAAACTGAAGAAGTAAACTTCGATTCTGATTTTCTGATCTTGACAGGGCTATAACAGAGTACAAATTAAGAAAACAGAGAGAGAGAGAGAAGAGGATTTCGTTTATGTGTATCTTTCTATATGGGGGGTTTCCCTATTTATTGAGAGGGATATTTGATCATACGACTTTAAGTTGTTTTGGTCCAAGTGTAAATAACAACTAGCTAGTACACACTTGGACTGCTTCCACTAGCCAGTAATGGGAGGAAAAAGTCAGAAAAATATGCGCTTATCTGGTAGAGAAAGACTAAGACCAGGACGAGGACTAGGACAAGAGCCAGAGCTGGAGCCGGGTCGGGTCGATGACCCGACCAATGGGTGTGCAATGTGAGAAAGAGAAGAGGTGGAGGTGTGCTTAGGCAAAGGTGTGTCTGTAAAAAGTGACGAGTCTCTCCTCCGGGGAGCACTATTGTAACCCTAAGAGGCCACACTCCTTAGACCCACTTTTACATATGAACACAAACTAGTTTCTCTCTTTGAACCGTGTGGGATAAAAACACTTTGTTTGAAGTTTTATTTCTATTTTTGAAAAGAAGAAAAAGGTTTTACACTTTATGCTATAATTGTTGTTAGATCAAAAGTTTTTTTTTTGTTTGTTATGGGTAAAAAGCATTCACTCCAAAAGTTTCCCTACAAAAATGTGAGCTCATTATAGCTCATTTTATTCATATATCTAACTAACTAACAAGGGCTTCCCAGCTTGTCATGAATCATTTCCCTATTTGTGAGTCTTGTGTTGATTATTAGATCAAGGAAGCAAGAAAAGTATGTGTTCGATGTGTTGGTCCATTGCTAACACTGCTAACTCAAATTTCTCAAAAGGAATAAAGGATATAAATAAAATAAGTTCTCCAGAATAAGAAAAGAAACATAGTATGTCTTTGAATATATCCATTAATGGAAGTCATTTTAGAAAAGAAAGAGATGATGATAAAGATAAAAAGTGAAAAAGAGTAATACAGGGACTAAAACATGTAAAAGAGGAGGAAAAACAAAAGAACAATCTCAGAAAGTTGAATCTGACTTTTTAGTTAATGCATAAAAAACTAGTGGCGTTTAAAAGGCCAGACCGGGCCATCCAGAAAATATGGCAGGTCGGGTTCCCGAGTTGGAATAGTCCAAGTCGGGCCTCAACCCGGGTTGGCTATACCCTGGCCCAACCCGAGACCGAGGAAAGAGCCTAGCCAGACCGGGTTAAACCCGGGCTGGTTTTTTTTTATTCTTAAATAACGATATATAAATAAAAAAATAGAAATCCATAGTTTAGAAATTATTCTCCTAAAAGATTTCATGAGAATGATTTTATGAGAATAATAATTAAGGCATGATATGGAAATAATTTTAGGAATGAAATCTTTTGCAAAGAAATTTATGGAATTTTAATGAAGACTTTTTCATGATTAAAGATTCCTATGATTTACATAAATAACTTTATGAAGATTTTCTGGAAAGATTTTATGGAAATAATTTTAGGAATGAAATCTTTGGGAAAGAAATCTATTGAATTTTTTAAAAGACTTTCTCATAGACTTAAAAAATCCTGTGATTTACATAAATAACTTTAAGAAGATTTTTGGGAAGGATTTTATGGAATTTAATTTAGGAATGAAATATTTTGGAATGACATCTATGAAATTTTAGAAAAGTCTTTCTCATAAACTTAACAATTCCTATGGAACTGTAAAGAAATCTTTTGGAAAGAAATCTATTGAATTTTAAAAAAAATAAAGAAGGCAAAAAACGGGTTGAACTCGGGTTTGGCCTATCGGGCTCAATATATAGGCCCAGTTCGAGACCCGAAAGGAACCGGGTCAACCTGGCCCGTTTTCTGTACGGTCAAGTCCTAGCCCGGGCCATCCCGACCTTTTAAACACCACTAATAGAAAAACACAAAACATGACCATCTCGGTAGTTTTCCTACTTTAGGGATCACACGGGAATTCGGTCACACTTTAGGGTGCCAATCGGGAAATAACTCTTTTCTTCCCCACAAGTTTCTTTGAAATTTTTATTTCCCAAATGGCCCCCTAGTTTATGACCATCTTCCAGCATATCTCCCTAGTTTATCGAAAATACCCAAATGACCACTTCTTCGTTACGGTCTATTGGACTATTATTTTGACTGTTAAATTTTTGTTTATTTCCAAAGACACCCTTATTTAATGTATTTATTTTTGGGTTTTTTAGGCCAAGACCCCCATTTATTTATAGCTATATTAGGGGTACACCCCTAAAAACAATTATAATTAGAGACTTTTGAAACCAAATACACCATTGTTGGGTACAACTACTACTAGTTGTTCTTCCAATCTTTTTTGGGTTTTGTTTGGTGGATATTATAACTTGAACTTGACCGAAATATGTTAAAAATACCATCAGAAGCAATTATAATATGTGCATCTTTAGTTAAGTTAAAGTCCGACATACGTTAAAAATACATTGAATAAAAGTTACTTTTGTCTAATTAAATTAAAAACTCAAAGAATATCATCAGAAGCAATTATAATTTGTGCATCAAATAATGAGATTAAAAACTCAAAGAATAACATCAGAAGCAATTATAATTTGTGCATCAAATAATGAGATATCGAGAGGAGGAGATTTGGATCCTATTTCTGTGTTGCTGTGGAGATAGAGAGAAAAGAAGATATACAAAAACAATTACTAATAATTATGAATAATCTCAACAAAAAAATAATGATGAAAAAAAGGAAAGTAGTACATTATCAATTAATAAGAGATAGAAATGAGGACTTTGGATTTGGATTCTACGTTTTGAATTGTGTAGGGAGAGAAAAATTAAAAAATAATTAAAAGTCCAAAGTAGATGCAATGTATAAGGAATGAACATTAATGAGGGAAGAAAAATAGTACATTAGAAATTAAAGAGAGATAAATAAGACTACTGACATCCTACCTTTTCTATTATTTTGGAGAAAGAGAGAGAAAAAGAATGTAGATGTTTGGGGAAATAGGAAAATTTTCCGGGGTAGAAAGTTTTGGGCAGAAACAATTTTTTTTGTTTCTTCCAAACAATACCAAGTTTTGGAGAATTAAAAATTTTCCTTTTTCCTCCCTCTTCCCTTTACACCACCATTAACTCCGACGACCTTCTAAGACTAATTTTGGCCAACTCTCTTCCTCACTCTCTCTCTTCATCCCTTTCTCACTCTCTCTCCCTATATCTCTCGCTCTCTCCATCTCTCTCGTTCTCTCTATCTCTCTCTTTCTATTTTTGTATGTTGTCGCGAAGTGGGTGCCCCTTCGTTGGAATTTGGAGAGAGAAAGTAAAGAAAACATACCTAAGCAGCTGAGATTTCTTTCACTTTTTCGGTTGGTTCTTTAAGGGATAGAGAAAATGGATACAACCCTCTTATTTTTTGGGTAGTTGAGAGACTTTCAACTTTTACTGTGTGAGGCTTCTCGAGAAGCAATGACTTGTAGCTTCGGCTTTTCCTCTAAAAGTGCTTTAGTAACTTGTAGAAAGCTACTACTTTTTTTTTTCCCAAATACAACCAAATTGAAAAGCACTTTTAAAACAGCTAAAAAGCTGGCTTTTAGACGATTTTAAGCTAATCCAAACGTGACCTTACGAGATCTATCTATTCAGAGTGTTGAAACAAGTTCATCCTGACATCGGATCAAAATTTCAGTTATTGGATCTTGATAGTTCAATTGATTTTGTTTTTTCCTCTTCGATGATCTATGAATCATTTGATGTTATTAGAACAAATAACGAAATTATCATCTTCAACTATTTGTTATTCACCAAGAGGTAAATCTTTACTTCATAAATCCGTATAAGAACTCTCTCGTATGTTTCTTTCTCTCTAGATCTATTTCTAAATCTTCTATTTGATTCAAAGATATACAACTTGATTCATAAACGAACTAGTAGATACTTCAGGGAAACACGGTTAGATCTCGTTGATTATGGGTTTGGTTGAAAGGGAGAAGCCATCATTATGATGACCATGAAACAACTTGATTTTCATTGCCATCACCATCACCATCATCAGCATCATCGGTGTCATCATCATCATCATCATCATCATCATCATCATCATCATCATCATCATCATCATTGCTGATGTCAAAAAATGGCCTTCCGTTATATCAGCATGAAATCGAAACTTGATGCATGACAATGTCCGTTATGAAAGAATATTCTGTTGGGATGACTGAGATCCCTTCTTCCTGCTCCTCGCTCCTGCTTCTGGTTCCTGCTCCTAGCTCCTATTCTTGGGGGGAAAACTTGCAAAGGGTTGAAAACCGCTCCGACGCTCAAGACAGTCAGGGTGTTTTTTGTATTAAAAGATTGAATATTGATCAAACCATTTGGGAGCGAGTTAGTGTAACTCAATATGAGGGGTGATCTTTCTGGTTGAGAGATCATGTTAAATCTTGTGTTCCACTTGTCTTGTGGAAGACGATGGGGGGCCCTTTTATAGGCTGAATTAGACCGACTGTGATTAGACGGTCTAGATGAGGCGGATGTGATCCACCGGTTAGGGAAGTGTCCCACTATTCGTGGTTAGGGTTTCCCGAGTAGTTATCTCGTATCTAGGATAAATAAAAGTTCCTAAGTTAAAATATCCTTCGTAGATATCCTATCGAGGTAATAGATCTTCTAGGAGATGTTTCTTCCATTAAGACTCTTGAAGTCCAAGCTTGCTTAAACACTTGAGATCTTTAACCGACTGAGGTCTTTTAAGGAGATTCCGAGATTCCAGGGATGATCTGTTTGTCCCGTAGGCGAAAAAGGGATGATACCTCTTAGATTCTCTTTGCCGACCGCCCAGTTAGTGGTGTAGGTGGACGAGCGCCGAGGGTTTAGCTGTCCTGCTGCCTTAAGCCGGGTTGGCCCGTTAGACTTTAGGTCTGTTCTTTGACTTCTTGACGTCAGTCAACGTATGGACAATTTATACATCATCATGAGTCCCCCCCACTCCTTAGTCGAAATTAGAGAGACTAAGGAGTAGAAGTGACTCTAGAGTCTGATCGGTGAATATCTTAAATAACCCTGAAGACAGTGGGTATACCTGGAACAGAGATGTTTCGTGAAGCTCGGTCGTTCTTTTGAGTTTCCTGAGCTCCGTGTTCCGGGGCTGATTTTAGCTGAGCTGTTTGTGAAGCTTTTTCTCTAAATGCGTTGATGAGGTCCTATTTAGCGGGACTGGTTTAACTAGAGCAGACTAAGTAGTGGTTCCTTAGGAGCGTATACACGTATCACCTCCCGTGTGACACGTTTTTCGTTTCTGCTTGAGGAGATGATTTCCGCTTCCATGCGCGATTTTGTAACATCATGGATTTGATCATATAATAACGCGCTTTCGGCGTAGATCTGTTGGGTCACTGCCCACGTTACTTTTATTGCCATGCGTGGGGTACGTGGAATTTTATGACTGGAGGGACGAATAAAGTCTGTCGGGTCCCATCACTACAAAAATACGGAGTTTTTGTGACGGGTAGAAGCCGTAAAAAACAAAGCTATAGCCGTCACAAAGAGGGTTTTGTGAGGGCCCTAGGCCGTCACAAAAAAAATGGGTCCGTCATAATAACAGTCGTCGCTAAGACAGTTTTTGACGGCTTCGGCCGTCATAAAAATGTGTTTATGACGGTTCGAGGCCGTCATAAAGAAGATATTGTGGCGTGAATGTTGGTCGTTGGCGCCAAATTAGTTGTGACGGCTAGTTGGGATTAGGCCGTCATTATTATTTGGCGCCAAAATGTTGTGACGGCTTCTTTGGTATTAGGCCGTCACAAGGTGTTTTAGTTTTTTTTTTAAATTGACAAAAACTGAAATACCCAACTGCAATTTGCAGCTTTTAGTACTACATTTGCAGCTGCTATTGTTCCTGCAAGTCGTCCATTCATCAAAAACCATTACGAGAAATCACATATGATCATGGAATAGAAATTCATTCATTTATATAAACTATAAAATTCGTCGATAGAAAATATAAGTTCATATAAGATGTATTTCAGTTCTCATAACATGCATTAATATGTGTTCGGATCAGTCAAAATCTTGAACCCTTGTCCTCACTAGCTTAGCACACTTCCCTTTCTTGTCTGCAAAATAAGAGGTCATTCACTACCTGTACAAGAGTGGAAAAGGTATTAGAACTTGCAATTAGCTCTGTTAGAACTTAGAAGTTGGTAAACTTTCCTGCTTTTATATCACCATTAGTAATTCTGTATATCTAAATTATTCATTGGGAACTATTTTCAGTAAGTGGTCGACTGAACCAAATATTTTTACGGCATAAAATGAAAATCAAATTCACTTAGAGAACATGGAATAGAAGATATATTAATCAGTCCATGTCAAGAACTATCCATGATAAGTGAACAATGACATAGAAACATAAGAAAAAATTGAAGAAAAAGAGAGAGAGACTCAATCAAATTTCGAGATGCTAATTATTAAAAAAAAAGTCAGAGATGCTAAATCTTTACGAGTATAGCCGAACTTTGGTTAAAACAAAGAAAGGTTCGTAACTCCACCTTGAACCTGATAGCTTCATAAGTCCCATACACGGCTCCTGGGGAGACACAAAAATAGTTAATATATAACTGAAATGGATGCAAAGATTAAAATGGTTGTACGGCAATTTTCATATGACAAAAGTGTATGTACAAACACCATAAATTCAGTAGTACAGAGATGCCTAAATTGCTAAGTTACGTGATAGAGGTGTAATGTGTGCTGCTGCATCAAAGAAAAAAATGGGGAACTAAGCATATCACTGATGTGCTACTTTGGTGCTTTAAGTAGTATTTCCCATAAATTTGACTTTAACCATAAGCATGATCAAATTACCATATTACCCACACTGTTTTTCTTTTTGGCTAACAGCTCCCACATATACACTCCATTCACGTACCCAATAGTTAAGTAAACGATCATACTAGTCTACAGGCCTAATATTTCCAAATTTATGACATAACTCCAAATCCAAAGTGTATGATAGATAAAGTTACAATATAAATGAATTAAAAGAGCAGGACAGTAGAATGGACTTAAAAATAAATGTTACTAAGAGTTGTGGTGAAGAATCAAAAGGTGGTTGTCGTTGTTTTTGTTGTTGCATAAATGCATAAAACGCTGCCATTTCCCTACTTTGCCTCTCTTGCGTCTCAAGTAATGCCTCTATTGCAGCTTGTTTTTCCTCGAATGCAGCCAATTTTTTTTAGCTCCTCATTCTCGTTTCGAAGAGTCGAAATGACACCCGATCGTTCATTCCTAAAACCCGCATCCTTTGGTTTGACAAAGGGCATCATTCGGACTCGACCACGTGTCTCGGGCGGCATATGAGGAGCAAATATATCATTTGGACGAGGAATGTCGACAAAATCATTGTCTGAGGTACTCTGACTTCGCTGCCGCTCTGCGTCCGCATCCATGGCCGCCTGTTAATATTACAAATTTGATTAACAATAAATTATCAACCTAAATCACGTTATATGAACTACAAAAGTAAATTAAGTTTCGTTAGAACTTAACGATTTTATCCGCCGTCTCCTAGTTAACGTAAGTTTTATTTTTTTTAGTCTTGTAACCTTCAACAAATCAACTCGACTAGCCTTGGTGCCATTCTTCTCTTCAAACTGATATAGACAAAGTAAATGAAAATTAATATGATTAGGATTTGATAATAGCTAATATTGAAATTGAAAGTAATTTACAAGTACTATAAACAAAAAACATAATTGACATTGAAAATGATACCTCGTATCGATATTGGGCCATAGATTTACGTCCTCCAGCGAAAGGATATTTTGTCTTAGCCTTGTTATTTTTGTTGATCTTTGATGTACCCTATACCTTTTTTTTTGTTGAAATGATGTACCCTATACCTCAGAAAAAAAAATAAAAATAAAATTGTTACTACGTGAAAATTTAACTCAATATAGCTATTGATGAAGAGACATTTTTATCATTACGCGATCCAAACGCCAATATCCGATTAAGGTTACCCATTGACTAGCTTCAATGCCAGGAGGGACAAACTTTTTACATTTTTCCAAATTATTTATGTAAGGCGTAAAATATTTTTCCTTTCCAAGTTCTCCATCTCGTACTAAGTTTATCCTTAATCCATTTCGTAGTTCTTTCATTCTCAGGAAAATCATAATACACCTTGAGAGAATAAATTAGTAGATTAGTTTTTATATACAAAGTAGTAAATTAAGAAAACTACTATAACTTAAAAGTAAATGAAAGAAAATATTTACCTTCAAGTCAGTAAATACTGCAGAATCAATTTCAGCCCATTTCTCTATAGGCAAAGGGAATCGGAATGGGTCTTTGACAAATGTCGATATATGGGTCGCGAAGTATCTTCCTTTCAACGCAATAGGTCTACACATGTCGTCCCATTCAACTAAGAATTTTTTTCCTAGTTGAAGTGTTTTAAGAAACTTAAGGTATCCTTTCCTCTACCCTTCTCTGAAGGTCGGTTGCTGTTTCCTTCGCCAGACATCTGCATTATAACAAGCAACATATAAAACACCATGCATATATGATAGACACACAAAATTTAGTTTAGGAAAAACTAACATCATTTAAGGTCATAGAAATATACCAAAGAAAATCATTAATTACCTAGCAGCATAAAAAATGATCATGTCAAATAGCATTGGCATTACATGTTATCCCATTCACATCTGTGTTAACATAATTGATTTTATCATCACTAGCATCGTTTCTATCGGTACCTGGTGAATGAATACTCATGTCGTAAATATCTCTAGGTTTATTGTGTACCACAACATACCAATCAGGTTCAGTTGGAACTTGAACATAAAAAACTTGCCTAACTTGAGATGCCAACACATAAGGCTCGTCATTTTGAGTTGGAATAGTATGAGAGAAATTAACAAGTGTAAAACCTAAATCATCAATCTTTACGCCTCTTCCTCCCTTAAGAACTTCAACCCAATCATCAATCTTTACGCCTTCTTCTTCTTTTGTCTTCTTCTTCTTCTTCTTCTTATTCTAATATGCAATAATTTTAAGTTACTTGTTTTCGTTTCTCCTTTTTGTTATACGTGTATTAGAATATATGCTTTTGTTGAAAGAACTATGTTTGTAGTTATTCATTATTTATTCCTTCTTTTCCTGCGGGTATATGAAAACATTGATCGAACAAACGTGTTACTGTTTCCATCCTTTTGTGTGGAAACATTGACGAATAAACTCTGTCGGGTCCCATTATTTATTCATTATTTATTCCTTTTTATAGATATTTGAAGCCCAAAAGCATTTCACCCTTTTGTGTGGTTCTTAATCGAGTCAATTCTAAATTGTTTTTCAACATCCCAATGTTGTTCTCAATTTTTGGTATGTCTTCTACATACCGGACCTAGAAAACCGGGTCATTCCCATTTACCTTCTTAAAGTTCCCAAGGTTCAAGCTTTTCTTCATTTTTTAGGAATCAAACATCTTTGATTACCTCTTTGAATCGAAGATTCTAACTCTTACTTGCCCACTTCAATCCATCAATGGATTTATGAAGCTTGCATATTTTACTAACCTTTGGAGTCAATAACCTTTTAGACTGTTTCCAGTACACACCTTCTTCCAAAGGAAATTAGTTTTGACCTTCATGTAATAGTGTGATATTTATGGACTCAAGTGACGAATGTAAAGATCTCGTTCATAGTCTCATGCTATGAATTTGTGACATTTATCTTCTCGTTTAGCTTTGGAAAATACTAATTCTTCCATCCTTTTCAGTTTTCTCCTTTGGAAAACTAATTTTGCGTCCAATAGGTTTTACTCTATTGACCAAATTTTCAAGTTCCAAACTTGATGAGATATAGATTCCATTTTGATCTTTTGGCTCCAAGCCAGTTTCCGAGTTAGGTTTTGTCATAGCTCTGCGCAGGTCTATGGCTTTTATCTATTATCAGCAAGATTTCAATCTTCTTAGCTAGATAGATAAGCCATTATGACGTAAGAGGGGTTAAGAACAACTAAAGGAATTTTCTCAACTACTTGAGATTTCTCCTTTTCTAGTGAATCCAATTCGTCTTGTGAGGTAGGCATTTAGAGTTCGTCTAACTTTACCTTTTATTCCTCTATTCCTTTAGGAACAGCGATTTACTGTTCCCAACAGTTTTGTTGCTCTTCATCGAACTGTTTGTGAAGGAGATGTCCTTCGACCAAGATTGCAATGCGAGCAATTTGTCGACTAGGACAATTGATGAAGAAGATCATCAAGTCCGATTGATTTAGGGGTCGTAGTGTTTAGCTAGAAACCAACTACGATCGTCGAATTACGAAGTAATTCACGGCTAACTTCGATAGGATCCTACAATGGGTTACACAAAAGAATGGGTATTTAATCGGATGATATGACTAGTGGAAGTGTGATATAAACATGGGAGTGTCCCATAAACATATCTCATAGGCCTAAAGAGAATTTAGGCAAAAGATAGCAAAAACGCCCAAAAACGGGGTTTTGGGCCTAGGCCGATTGGAGCACTTTTAGGGCTCAGATTGGACTGAAAATTGGGGTCGGTTCCTTATGTTAGGAACATTACATCTAACAGTTTTGGCTGGGTTTGGACGTCACCCCCTCAAGGAATTGAGAAAATATCAACTAGTTGTTATTTTCGGCAATTTTCTTAAATCTAATTCTAAAGGGTCTTTTAGGAAACCTAATTGGAGGTGGATTATTATTAGGGTTCTATATAAAGACTCTTAGGGCAGAGAATAATGTGTGGAATTTCTCTCTAATCTTTCTTACTCTACCACATCAAGTAGAGAGGAAAAAGTGAGCTAATTCCCAAGCAATCAACTAATCAAGCAAGAAGAAGGTGTTCTTCTTATCAAACCACCATTGGAGCACTAGGGGGCTTTCAAGGAGGGAGATTAAATACACCGTTCGATGTCCCAAGTAGAGGAGCGACGATTGGAGCTCTTGGTCTTCTTTAGCGATTGGAAAGGTTCGAGGGAAAATAGTGACTAAGGTAATCATCTAATTTTCTATTAGTTTAATTGTTAGTTTATGCATAATGATCTTGTGACGTACTAATGTTAAGACATGAGATGTCTGAGATTCCGCTTATACGACATTAGTAGATACCACCGTAACCCAACAGTGACGTCAGAGCCTCTTGGAAATAACTAATTCTTGCTAAGAATCGAACTAATCCTTGTTTGATTAGCTTGATAGTTGAGTTTAAAAGTGTTTTAAACTCACAATTTGATTATATTGAATAGGATTCAATGAGTTTTCAAATTGAAAATCAAAATGCATGATTGAAAGTGTTTCAAAAGACTCAATTTGATTGATTTGGTTTTCAAAAGTGTTTTCAAAAGTTTTGTTCTTCTTGAATTATGAATTTTATCAAGAACAAACGATTTAGTTTTTAGAAGTTTCTAAAATTGGGATTTTAAAGCTTTAGAAGCAACAAAAAAAAAAAAACAGGAAGTTTCTCAAAAATTTGGGGTTGCAGGTGCTGCTGGCCGGACGCGTCCAGAAGACGCGTCCTAGCAGCAGCAGCAGACTCGTCTCTGTCTGATGACCGAGACCAACTCGGATAGCACATCCGAGTCGGTCGCGTCTACTGGCCCGGGATAAGGGCGTGTCAGGGACGCGCCCCGGACATCCCGGGTATGTCTCGGTCTAGGACCGAGACATATGCGACGTGCTTGCCCGGGACCACAAGGACACGTCCTAGTAGCTCTAGAGCGTCTCGGCTGGGCCGAGATGCTCGAAATAGCACCAGACACGTCTAGACGCGTCTGGTGGCTCGGGTAGCCCGAGCACGTCTTGGATATGATCCAAGACGTCTGGAAGCTTCCAACCAGACGCGATGGTCGCGTCTGGTGCGTCCTCAGCATCTCGGTACTGGACCGAGATGCTAAAGGGATGCGGCCTATGGTCGGGATACATCTAATATGCATCCAGACGGCCTAGGGTGTCTCGGGCACCACCCGAGACACCCATAAGGCTCGGCCTGAGGTCCAGACGCGTCCAGACCTAGGTCGTGGCTACGACCATACTTAGTGTGGGCCAGTCTTGGGCTGTGCCTACACTTGACCCGACCATCTTTGGGCCGGACCAAGCTACTGGGCCTTGACTTTTAGGTCTTGGGCCTTGACTAAAAGTTGGTTTTGGGCAATTCCGAAGGTGACTAAGGGTCTAAAGGCCAAAGTTATACGATTTTCGACTCGAGTGGGAGTTTTTTGACGAAAGTCTCAACTTTTGCTCCTGGTCCCACCAAAATATAACCAAAATCAAATCGGGTCACCCAAAGACTCGAAAAGGTTTTTCTTAAAATCGGATTTCAAAACCATTAAAAGTCAAACCAATTTTTTTCCGAAATTTACCTAGGCTTTCAGAACCCAAAAACGGAGTTTTTCTTGAAATTGATTTTACAATCATAAAAGATAAAACCGGAACGCACCATTCGTCGAATTCTTCGAATTTAGACTTAAGGTCCGTAATATGACATGGGATGTTGACATAAGTATCTCCCGGATTATCATGCGTACATAATTCTTAGCCTTGATATATTTTATGAATGCATAGGATGTGAATGCGGGAAACTAGTATGGCCATAGATTTGTTTCTTTATTCTTGTTTTAAGCACGGATGGGTGCATAATTTGTAATTAATTTTAATTTCAAGTTTATACGATATGCGAATCGTTGAAGTCTTGTAATTAGAGTTGGAGGTCTATGAGTCCATTGAAGAAGCTCAAGGATGGAATCCAAAGGCGAGTGGGAGAAATCAATGGAGGTTCAAAGATGGATCTAAGAAGAACCAAAAGGCGAAACAAGAAGAAAACCGAAGGAGATTAGATCTTCTTTATCTATTTTCTTCATGTTTGAATATCATATTGTGCAGAAATTTTAACTGATAGAATGTGTTTGAATATCATCGTAGTTGAAGATAAGAATTTAAAGAAATGAGAAAGCAGATATCAATTTGCGATTTGATTTTTAATTGATAGAGGTCTAAGAAATTTAACTTCTATATTCTACAGATTCACGTCAGATTTGTTCTAGAGAATAAGAAATTCAGAAAAGTCTAAATTTTACTTTATTGTTATTTTTGTAATAAGAAATTTCTAATATGTTGCCTGCTGCCCGAGGTGCCCAGAACCCGGTTGGCCAGAACCTTTACGCGGGCCTTGGCGGACTTTGGGCAGTGAAAATTTATAAAAAGCCCGCCCGAGTCCCCTAAATACCTGAATAGCCATAAAATAAATCTACCCACTCAGCCCGAGCCCGACTTGTCACTACCTGTGGGCACCCATAGCCGCCCGATTCCCACCCTACCGAGACAAACCTTGGTCAAGACCCAAGACCCTCTCGGTATATGCCCTTATGGTGTCCCAGCCAAAACCCCAAAAGGTGCCTCTGCATGGCCCAAGCACGGCTTGGGCCTAGGCCAACAGCTTGGACTGTGTTAGACACGTTCTGGCCTAGGTCGGACGCGCCGAGGCCTTGGCTAGACGCATCTTGGTCGTGGGCCAGACGCGTCTCAACTCTAGGCTGAAACGTGCCTTCATGAGGCCCAGACGCGTCTGGGCTAAGGGTACCATCCTAGGTTGTCTCGGTCTCTAAGACTGAGACGCCTAGGATACTTCAGACGCGTCCTAGACGCATCTGGTCCATGGTCTATGGCTTAGGACGTCTAGGTCAGTAAGACCGAGACGTGTTAGGACATCCCAGAGGCCTCCTAGACGCATGTGGTGGAGCTTCCAGCACGGCTGTTTTGGCTCTAGTCCGAGACGAGCTCAGACAGTTCAGAGGCGTCCTGGACGCGTCTGGGGATTCCGAGCATAACACGTCTCGGGCTCCCAGTCTTTTAGAAAGCTTCTAAAAATCCAATTCTTATTTTCAACAACTTCTTAAATTTTGAAAATGACCATCTTTTGAAACTCTTTTCAAAACCGAAATTTATCAAAATCGAACTCTTTTGAAACTCTTTTCAATTATCAATCTTGAAATCAATTTGAATAACTTCTAAATCTAGTTCAAAACTAAACAAATTGATGTCTAAAACTTCTTTTAGACTTATCTATCTATTTAAACAATCATAGATTTAGTCTGAAACTTAGCCAAAATTAGCTAAGTGCAAGAGGCTCTGACGCCACTGTTGGATTATGGTGTCTCTTAATGTTCTAAGCAGAATCTCAGGCATCTAATGTCTAACACTAGTATCCCCAGGATCTCATGCTTAAGCTTAATATGAACTAAGTTAGAGAAAGATTGTTACCTTAATCGTTATTTTCCACGGACATTAAACGGTTGTATATAAGAAGACCAAAAGCTCTAATTCTAGCTCTCTACTTGAGACACTCGAGTAATCAACTTGATCTCCCACCTTCAAGTTCAGCTAGAACTTCAATAGTGGTTAGACAAAGAACACCTTAAATTAGATAGATAGTTGGGAACTACTCTTTTTTTTTTCTCTACTTGATGTTGTAGATTTAGAAATCTCCTAGAGAATTTTCCACACTTTATTATGATCTAATGAGGGCCTTATATAGAATCCCAAAGTTAGAGTCCAATCCTGATTAGGTTTCCTAAAAGCCAAAACAGAAGCAGAATAAGGATTTCACCAAAATAGAAACTAGTTTCCATTTTTCTCTTCCTTACTCTGGCTGACCTCCATATGGTTTGGCCGACCTTATTAATGTGGCCGACCATGTCTTGGTCGACCCCCTGGCCTTCGTACTATCTTTCTTTAGACGTGTTGGACATATTTATGGGTCCAACCCATTTTTATATGTCTCATCCCTCTAGTCATATCTTCCGATTAAGTTGATACTCTTTGGTGTAACCCGGTGTAGGATCCGAATGAAGTTAGCTGTGAATCGCCCCGTGATTCGACGATCGTAGTAGGTTTCTAGCTAAACATTACTGATGATGCATAAAATGTCCAGACGTTGACTAATGTCTGAAGAGTCAAAGATCAGACCAAAAGTCTCTTGGAACAACTCGGCTTAAGGCAGCAGGACAACTAAAACCCCTGATGGTCCACCACACATTCCCCTAACTTGGAGGTCGGCCAGAAGAAACCAGCTCTGCACAAAACGCCCTCGGCATGGACAGATCGACCCTGGGATCTCTAAAGGAATAAGGGGGATCTCCACAGGTTCGGCCCATATCTTACGCCCAGAACTGGGAAGATATCAGCGCTGCGCGACCTAATGACTTAATCCCGACAAGATATCAACGAAGTATCCTTGAGCTTAGGAACTTTAACTTATCAAAGATTCGGGATGGACTCGAAGAGAAACCCTATATACGCAAAAGAGGTAACTTCTATTACAGTTTGACGGCCACCGCCTCACCACCGCCACTAATCACAGTCGGCCTACCTTCGCCTATAAAAGGCCCCCCACATCGCCCTTCATAAAGGGAGGATCTCTGGAGGAAAAACACACCCTCTCTCTAAAAAATACGATCTCTTCACACCAAGAAGGATCACCCCCCAAAACAGAGTTCTCATAACTCGCCCCCAAAAGGATCAATCAATATTCATTCTTTTACTGCAAAGAGCACTCTGACTGTCTTGAGCGTCGGAGCGGTTTTCGAACCCTTTGCAGGTTTTCCCCCTTGGGAACAGACGAAGAGGAACAAGGATCCAGGAGCTGGAGCAAGGAGTCAGGAGCTGGAGCAAGGAGCGAGGAGCGGAAGAACAGAGCCAGAGCACAAAAGCAGAATAGAGGAGCAGAAAGGAGCAGAGAAGCAGAGCTGAACAGAGGAATCTCCTCTCCAAACAGAATATACCATCATAACGGAGGCTGTCATGCATCAACTCCCTTTTCCATGCTGATTTAATCGGGAGCCAATTTTCGACATCAGCATTTGGCGCTAAAAGGAGGGGATCTCTCCAGCAAATCACCAGATTCGGCAACCCGAACCCTACTCGATACTTTTTTTGAACTAACTACTTCCCTGAGCTCTTTAGGCAAATATGTCTTCAGACGAGCACACTCCACGTGGGACACCCCACAGATCTCGGAGCGCAGATGAGCTCGCGGTTGAACTTGAACAACTCAAGACTGATTACCTCCGAAGGGGCGAGGATGCAAAACGATTGGAGGAGAGTCTCCGCAAAGCTGAGATAGCCAGGAGGGCTGCAACACCCAATGAAAGGAAAGAATTGCTTAGGACGTTCGCGAGAAGGCTCTTCTCGCTTGGCGACACCTACGCACCTGAGACCCTAACTCTGCAACCAGGCGACCAGATGCGTTTGGAGAGTATCTTGAGGGAACAAGGCGGGCAAAACCCAGACGAACCTTATACCCCCATGAATGCTGGGATAGGCGAGGGGTGCGTGGACGACCCCACCCTCTGCGAGTTGCTCATACACCAGGTAGCGGAACGAACAAGAGAAAAAAAGAAAGACAAACTCTGGGGAAGGGCGGTAATTAGGCAGCCACTTCTCTGTCGGGAAATACTGGAATCCGAAAAACCGGCGAACTTCAAGTGCCCCACGCTGGAACACTATCACGGCGTGGAAGACTCGGGAGTATTCATCAACAACTATGTCGCGAGGATGAATTTGTGTACGACCAACCAAAATATATGGTGTGTGGTATTCGCCACCATCCTAAAAGAGCCAGCTCAAGCATGGTACCAAGCGCTAGCCCCGGGGTCAATAAAGTCTTTTGACCAGCTCACCCAAGCTTTCTGTGAAGCTCTCCGAGGAAGCACCAGTATCAAGAGAGGGACCGACGAAATGTTCAACGTGGTACTAGGAAAGAGCGAGACTCTAGCAAGCTACTGGCAGAGATTTCGCAACCTTATTGTACAGGTTCCCGACCTGGAGAGAAACGTCGCTTTTGTCGCCTTGCAAAGAGGTCTCAGGCAGGATGACGTAATCAAAGATATCTCAGGGAGAAAGCCAGGCAGCTTCGCAGATCTGATAGAAAGGTTGCAACAGTTTATCAGGACAGAGGAGAATTATTTGCGGATGAAGGAGGTGGCCAATATTCCTTATGAAAGTGAGCGCCCCCGAAAAAGAGAATGGGAGGAAGTCAGGCTACCCAGGAAACGAGAGCGAGGCAGGAGGCCTAGGGCTGACTTCACAACCTACACCCCCTAATAAAAGGAAGGGAGGAAATCTTGCAGGTACTGATAGCGAAAGGAAAGGCTGAACTGCCCAAACCCAACGATGACCGAGGAGAGTTCGGATCCAAAGATATGACTGCGTGGTGTGCCTTCCACAGAGGCTACGGCCACAAGACCGACGATTGTCGGCACCTCAAGAATCTGATTGAGGAGATGGTAAGAAAAGGAGAACTGGATTAGTAGATCCATAAAGAACAGCAACCCTACGAATACCGAAACAAAAAGCCCGTAAAGAGGGAAGGAATCGGATCGGGATCTGAAACCAACGGGAAGGGCCCTACTTCTAGAAAAGCAAACAAAGGCCCGGAGGGGTCCACCGGAGTAATGGGGAATATCAATACCATAGCAGGAGGACCTACCCTCGGAGGAGCAACCAAAGGCGAGCAGAGCAGATATGCCAACGAAGCAAAGAACCGGCCAATCTTTCTAATCAAGCCTGTCATGGAAACTCCACCCATTTTCTTTAATAACGACAATCTGGTCGGGGTAATAACTCCACACGCGGATCCGCTGGTAATAACGGCCGTAGTTGCCAGTTGGAGGATAGGACGCATTCTGGTCGATACGGGGAGCTCAACAGAGGTCATGAATCGAACGTGCTTCCAAAAACTCGGGGTAAGTGAACGCCACATCAAATCTTATAAATCTTGCTTAACAGGATTCAGAGATAATCAGGTCGAAACAGATGGAATAGCAACCTTGCCAGTACTGATCGGCGAAGGAGAATCAGCAAAGGCGATAATGCTAAACTTCGCAATCGTCGATAAGATGTACGCTTATAACATCATATTGGGCAGAAAGTTCCTGAGGGAGTCAGAAGCAATAGTTTCCATGAACCACCTCATGATGAAATTCCCAATTCCGGAAACGAATCTCATCGGGACAGTCAGGGGATTCTAGAAAATAGCTCGGGAATGCTATCTCGTCTCCGCCCAGGGTTGCGAGCAAGAAGAAATAAATCCAGTCACCATTGGAGGAGACAAAGTATTCTACGATGACCCGACGGCAGATATGCAGAGCTGAAATACTAAGGTCGTCACTACCCCTTCTATCTTTCCTTTTTGAATAAAGCCATTAGGCAAAAGAAGTAGCATTACTAGCTACATATTTTACCTTATAAAATAAAAATATTTTTTAGCATAAAACGCTATAAACGGAGGAGTCCTAGTTAAACTCATCTCGCTCTGAATCGAGCAGGTAGCCCTGACAGCGAAAGTCACGACTAGGGGACCTAAAGGCAACCTTGGTAGGTGAGAGCAGCGACCAAGGGCCCTAATTTAAACAGCCCTGCTAAGCGAAAGCCACGACCAGGGACATGATAGCCTCTGCAGCTACGGCAACAATTGAGGGCCTTAAGGAGCAATCCTAGTTAAACTGAACTTTGCTCGAGGTAAAAACCGATGATGTGGCGTGAAAATGCCACATTTAAGTCACTTAACTTTGATGAGTTAGCTCCTTTCGGGTTTCATTTCTAATTATTTATGTGTTTTTATTGCTAGGTAGTTTATTTGGGGTTTGGCGTGTGATTCGGAACAAAATAGCGAATTATCACATTTTCATCTCATGAGATCAAAGGAAAGAACAGAGCACCAAGGGTATCGTGGTCATTTTGGTGAATAATCAATAGTTAAATGACAAGGGGAGTCAATGACGAATCCGACGGAGAAGACGAAAATCAATTCGGAGTTCGGACGAAAAAATTATGTAAGAAAGAAGCCGAGGTCTTCTATAGAAATAAATTAGTAAAGAAATGATGAAGGCACCTCTTTAGTCTCAATCAAGCCCAAATCCAAGAAAGACCCAAAGAAGAAGAAAAGAGATTGATTTTAGGAGCACCCTCCTTTAAGAAGACAAAGTCAAGTCTTATAGACTAAGTCTTAGTCAAGGGTTGGAAGGCACAAAAAAAACAGGGTCATCTTCTATGATATTTCTCTAAATCTGATTTTAGAGAGAGAGAGTCATCTTCTCCAAGTGAAGAAGTTTTATAGGGTTTGAGGGTTTGAGCTTGAGAGAAGGTAGAGAAGGTGAAGGATTCCGGCCAAAGCTTGGCCAGTCAATCTAGACCGACCAAAGCTTTGGTCGGTACAAGAAGGACGGCACCAACAGGAACACGGGAATGGAGCATCTCGGCAGCAGCTGCTCGGGTTGCATCTTCGACGGGACAGCAGCTTGGGCTGCACTTGAGCAGCTCGGGACATCTTCAACTAGCCGAATAGTAGCTTTGTTGGGGGTTCTCATGCTCGGGAGTCAGTAGGGTAGTTCGGGACAGCAGCTCCAATGCACGGGACACCATTTTTTGGCCGAATCTGGAAGCTTTTCTTAGCCGGAAATTGCACATCTCGCCGGAGTAAATTAGGGTAGTTCCGGTCCATTTCTTTGTTGGAAAAGTTAGGGTTTATGTTCTTCATGGCATTGCCTTGCTTCCTTTGTGTTTAATTTGGTGTTTGGTTAGAAATTTCTAGAGAGAGAAAACTAGGGTTAAGCTTCAATGGAGGTTGATTAAAAAATGAAGAAGATGGGGATTGCTATGGGGACTTCTGGTTTTTGTTTGGGGACACCCAATTTACAATTTTAAAGGGAATCCAGAATTTTGCTAAGGGGAGATCGGTTGCACCTATAGACTTATCTTTTCCGACTATCTTGGCCTCACGCCTCATCGAAAAAGGGGGATTCTCGCTTAAATTCATGTGTTTCTTTATCTTCTTTCCATTCTTAACTTGTTTTCTCCATGTTTAGCTAATTCGTGCGTCGAAAATGGGTTGAAATGCGATGAATTTGTGATTGTGTTTGTGATAATTTAATGTGTTTGATAATAAATTGATGATCTCTTATTTCGATTACTTGTTTCAATCGTTTTTCATGTGTCTTATCAAGTACTTCGCATAGTTAATCGATCAGGCAATGTGATTGATGATTCGGTTTTAGGAAGTTTAGGAAGTTTATTTGACTAAGTATTATCTCCATACATACGTAGTGCTTATGAACATCCACCTTAGGAATCGAGACTAGGTTTATATCAACCCATTCGATTAGACCGTACATAGTTGTAGATTCACCACATCGGATTCCCGGACCTCGAAACTTCTCTCACTTGTTATTCTCGACTCTTGTTCCTTCGACTCTTCTCTCGAATCTCTCACGCCCGTTTTACTTTTATAATTTAGTTTACTTATTTGTTTCTCTTATTGCTTGTTCATCCAAACCCTCTGTTTATCTTGTTTCTCTCTAATTTTTGTCTAAGTAAGCCTTTGATATTTAAACCGGCGAACGAGACCCTTCGATATCCAAACTACCTTCCTATCCTTGGATCGATCCCGGCTTTGCCGGATTACTACTTGATACCTCCGCTTGGGTGTGCAACCTTTTTGGGTGCACCAACCGACCCCTCACCAAGGTCCCAAGGAGAAGTCCTAGTTACACTGATCGGCTCAAGCCGGCAAAGGAGGTAACTCTGGTAGCTACGGCTACTACCCGAGGCCTTACAAGGAGGAGTCCTAGCTAAACTCAACTCTTTACTCGAGTGAAACGTAGTCCCTAAGGATCCCCAAGGAGAAGTCCTAGATAAAACTACCGCCCCGATGAAGGTGACCGGGGGTATAAGGAGAAGTCCTTGCGAAACTATTCATGCTTAAATGAGGAAGACAACCCTGGTAGCTAAGGCCACGACCGGGGGCACCGGGAGGAGTCCTGGCGAAAACTACTCGAGCTCAAGTCGACGAAAACAACCATGCTAGCGAAAGCCACGAACAGGGATAGGACAGCCTCGATAGCTATGGCGACGACCGAGGGCCCTAAGGAGAAGTCCTAGTTAAACTAGCCAAGCTCAAGCTGGCGAAACCAGCTCTGGCAGCGAAATCCACGACCAGAGGTCTAAGGAGAAGTCCTAGCAAAACTAGTCAAGCTCAAGCTGGCGAAACCAGCTATGGCAGCGAAAGCCACGACCAGAGGTCTAAGGAGAAGTCATAGCGAAACTAGTCGAGCTAAAGTCGGCAATATCAGCTCTGGTAGCGAAAGCCACAACTAGAGGACTAAGGAGAAGTCCTAGTTAAAACTAGCCGAGCTCAAGCTGGCGAAACCAGCTCGGGTAGGGAAAGGCACAACCAGAGGTCTAAGGAAAAGTATTGGCGAAACTTACCGAGCTCAAGCTGGAAATATCAGTTCTGGTAGCGAAAGCCACGACCAGAGGTCTAAGGAGAAGTCCTGATGAAACTAGTTATGCAAAGACAACTCTGGTATTGACAACCAGGGGTAGAGCTAAAAACTCTAACACTATTCAAAACTTTTTATGCTGAGCTAATTCGGGTTCTGTTTTGCAGGGGGAAATAGTAAGCTTAGGGCATGCTAGATTAGGTCTGAAATTAGTTCTTTTGCAGGAGAGATCATTCGGAGCATGCGTAGTAAGCCTAAGAAAAATTGCATCAGTAACTATAGGGCTAATTATATTAACTTTTTTATCACAAAAAAAGTCACATGTCTCGGATGGAGAGCAAATGAAAGTCTACCAGGTATCCCTTCCCAGAAACGTAGGCGAGACCGGAAGACAACCGACGACAAAAGAACCCTTTTGGCATCATCACCTTGTCCTGAACACCTAAGCGGGAGGAACTACTGGTGATCCCTACCCTCCTTCGAGCTCAAACATAAGGACACATGAGGTTATCACGGACATTATGAAGGAACTCATCCTTTATCACGGTCATTATGAAGAAACATTCCTCAAAACGAACGCTTAGCATGAACTCAAACAAAGGCCTCATCCCAAACCTTTGGGAAGTAAACAGGAAGAAATAACGAAGCAACAACAGAAGGAAGGAAATCTGAAAATGTTTTTCAAACTTTTTGGTAGTGAAGAATTGGGAGACCAAAGCAGGCTATTTATAGTAAGAGAGGATAACCAAGAGACCTCTCAAAAATAGACAAGAAGCATTAAAGGCAATAGACCAGACACACCTCGAAAACACTCAAGGGAATAATGACTAGGAAGTATGAACGGCTCAAGAACTGCGGTTACCAAGGCGGCTTCAGCGGGTTTCAAGGAGACGTGGTTCGTTCACCAGTCACGACGCTCCACGAATCTACGAATGGCAGAACAGGATGCCGTGTGAAGTGATCCAAAAGATCAGCGCTAGAAGCACACATTCAGAGGATCAAATCTGTGACGTCGTAAAATCACGCATGGAAAATAATTAATTACTTGTGCAGAAGACGAAACGTGTCTTGGAATAATAAACCACGTGTCAGAACACAGCCAGATCAGCCCTAGAAAAGACAACGCTTAGTAAAAGAAAATCTCCAATTCATTAACATCAATCAGCTCTGAAATACTGACAGGAAGACAGAACTCCACCAAACAGCTATGGTCTAGGTAAGGCCCAAAGAGCTTCACGATACAGCTCTGGGACAGGTAACACTTTCGACTTCTGGCCTTCAAAGTAAATGAGTTACTTCTACTCCTTAGTGAGTTACTTCTACTCCTTAGTCTCTCTACTTTCAACTAAGGAGTGACGTGACTCATGATGATGTATAAAATGTCCAGACGTTGACTAACGTCTGAAGAGTCAAATATCAGACCAGAAGTATCTTGGAACAGCTCGGCTTAAGGCAACAGGACAGCTAAAACCCCTGATGGTCCACCACACATTCCCCTAAACTGGGAGGTCGGCCAGAAGAAACCAGCTCTGCACAAAACGCCCTCGGCATGGACAGATCGGCCCTGGGATCTCTAAAGGAATAAAGGGGATCTCTAAAGGAATAAAGGGGATCTCTAAAGGAATAAAGGGGATCTCTAAAGGAATAAGGGGGGTCTCCACAGGTTCGGCCCATAGCTAAACATGGTGATTGAATAAGAAATGGAAAGAAAATGATTTGAGAATCCTCCTTTTTCGATGTGGTTCGAGACTAAGATCGTCGGAAAAATTGAGCGTTTAGGTGCAGCCAATCCCCCCTTAGCAAAATCTGAATTCCCCATAGTAATCAGCATCATCTTCTTCATTTACAACCAACCACCATTAAAGCTTAACCCTAGCTTTCTCTCTAGAAATTTTAGCTCAAAATCAAATCAAACCACATGGGAAGCTAGACAATAGGATGGGAAGCAAAAGCCCTTGGGTTTTCGGCCAAGAAGGTGGCCGGAAAATCCTTAGCAAGTCCGGCCAATAAAATGAAGAATCCGGCCATAACCAAGAAGATCCGGCCAAAGAAGCATGTCTCGTGCTGTCCCTTGAAGAACCCGAGCCCTAGCATCTCATACCGAGTTGCAACAGCTGGTTCGAGCTATACCCGAGCAGGTGCTCCTTCAAATCGAACTAGACAGCTACTATTCCGGTCGTTCTTTAGCTTCCCTTGCTGCTGCAACAATCCCGAGCTACTGGCCGCGTCTAGAGCTGTTGGTTCGTGAAGAACCCGTGCCTAGAGCTGTTGCAGGAGCTCCTGGTTCGTGTCTCCTTGAGCTGTTGCCTCTTCCCGTTCCGGCCAAGGCTATGGCCGGCCTTGTGTGTTGGCCGACCTGGCTTGGCCGATTCTCTCTTTCTATCCCTCTCTTCAAGCTTCTCTTTTAGTGATGAGGAATCCTCAAGAACAAACCCTAGCATCTTTCTCCCTCTCCCTCCTTTCCAAACTAAAAGATGATGAATAGTAAACTCTAACTTGTGTTTACTACTCAAACCCTAAGGTTCCTTGACTTAGTCAACTTCTTTAGACTATGTTGACTTGGATCCATAAAGAGAGGGTGTCCCTATAATTCCTCCTTGTCATTCTTTCTTGGGATCTTGGGCTTTGATTTAGAAACCAAGAAAGTGCCTCCATCCTTGTCTCTACATCTTCAAATTCTCACAAAGGACTAGAATACCCTCGGACTTCTTTCTTTCTTATCTTCCCCGTCCGAACTCCGAATTGAATACCGTTTTCACCATCGGACTCGTCATTGATTATACTTGTCATTTGATGTGCTTGAGATATTTTTCTCTCATTTTCGGCACATGAAATGATAGTGATAATTCGCTCTCTTTATTCCAAATTACATGTTTAACTCCAAAATAGGTACCTAACATGAAAAACACATAAAATATGAATGATAACACTTGAAAAGGACTAATTAGTCTAAGTTAGGCGCTCCAAATGTGACATTTTCGTGTCACATCAGATAATATGGTAAAATCCGATTTTTACAAACATTGAATGTAGTACTGAGCAAATCCTTTTTCTGTTTCATAGAGAGTAGAGATGACAAGTAGTATTAGTTCAAATTTAGATTCACTCTTTCCAGAGGGAAAGATGGATATGTATAATTTTCTAGATTGGGAGAAGGACTTGAGAAGTGGTCTCAAGACTTCGAACGAAGAAAGCGTAGAAGAGAAACCAGTAAGTGACCAGGAAATACGTGCCTATGTTGTAGAGGTAAATTGGCAGATATAGCTAATTCCCCCTCATGGGTATTTGATACCGGATGTGGAGCCCACATAATATCAGATTTAGATGGGCTAAAGGGAATACGGTATCTGACAAGAAGTGAAATGGTTCTCCGAGTTGCTAACAAAACAAGAGTTGCTACTGTAGCCGTTGGAACCTACAATCTCAGTTTAGACACTGGATTGATATTAGTGCTACATATTTGTTATTATGTACCAACTATTTCAAGGAACATCATCTCTGTGTCCGTACTGGACAAAGAGGGATATCATCTAGTAATAAAGAACATACGTTGTTCTCTATACAAAGGTGAGATGCTTTATACCAGTGCTAAACTTTGTAACGATCTTTATGTTACGAACATAGAAGACGAAATCCTGAACATAGACACGAAACAGTTTCGAACTCATGATTCAAACAAAGGATATCTCTGGCATTGTCGTTTAGGCCACATTAACCTGAAACGTATACAGAAGCTTCATGCAAATGGACTTCTGGGTTCATGTGACTTAGAATCATATGATACATGCGAATCATGTTTGATGGGTAAAATGACACGTTCACCCTTAAAAGGGATAGGTGATCGTGTTAGTGAACCGCTAGAACTGATACATACAGATGTATGCAGACCTATGAGTACACTAGCATGAGGTAATTTTTGATACTTCGTCACGTTCACTGACGACTTCACTAGATATGGTTACGTATATCTAATGAAGCATAACTCAGAATCGTCTGAATTGTCCAAACAATTTCAAAATGAAGTAGAGAATCAACTTGACAAGAAAGTAAAAACCATTTGATCGCATCGAGGTGGTGAATATTTGAGTCAAGAGTTTGAGGATCATCTTAGAAGTTGTGGAATAGTATCCCAACTCACTCCACCAGGAACACCTCAGATGAATGGTGTATCTGAAAGGAGAAATCGAACCCTGTTAGATATGGTCCGACCGATGATGAACTTAGCCGGTCTCCCAACAACTTTCTGGGGATATGCTCTCGAAATGTTTGCTTTCACACTAAACCGAGCTCTGTCAAAAGCTGTGGAAAAGACGCCATATGAGTTATGGTTTGGAAAGCCTCCAAAGCTGTCTTTTCTTAAATTCTGGGGTTGCGATGTTTATGTAAAACGTTTACAAGGAGATAAACTAGCACCCAAATCAGACAAATATCTCTTTGTGGGATATCCAAAAGAGACAAAGGGATATTACTTCTACAACCCATGAGAGAAGTGTTTGTTGCTCGTGATGGTGTCTTCCCTGAAAAGGAATTCCTTTCCAAGAAGATAAGCGGGGGTAATATAGAAATCGAAGAAATTCGATCTGAGCAACAATCTGACAATGGTATACTACCAATGCCAATAGTCCCGATTCCCAACTATTCTGAGCCAATAGTAAGGGAAGAAGCGAAAGAGATGATGGATCTCACTGAGCCTCCCGCGCAAAGCGAATTAGATTCACAGGAGAACCCTCAAGAAGTTGAGAGTGTCTCAACCGTTGTTCAAGCCCCGCGTAGGTCACAAAGGCTAATTGAATTATCTCAAAGAACAGACATGCTGTTAATTGAAGATAATGAACCTATCACCTACGAAGAAGTTGTGACGAGCCCAGACTCCGAAAAATGGCTAGGAGCCATGAAATCCGAGATGGAATCCATGTCTGAGAATCAAGTTTGGAACTTGGTTGATTTGCCCGAAGGAGTAACACCCATAGGATGCAAATGGATTTTCAAGATGAAAACAGACAAGGATGGAAACGTTAGCATTTTCAAAGCTAGACTTGTGGCGAAAGGTTACAAACAAGTTCATGGTATAGACTATGATGAAACCTTTTCTCCTGTCACGATGCTTAAATCCATAAGGATTATTTTAGCAATTGCCGCTCATTATGATTACGAAATTTGGCAAGTGGATGTCAAAAGTGCCTTCCTAAATGGAAATTTGGAAGAGGATGTGTACATGACACAACCTGAAGAGTTTAAAGACACCAAAAATGCTGGAAAGGTTTGCAAGCTTTAGAGATCCATTTATGGATTGAAGCAGGCAAGCAGGAGTTGGAATCTTCGGTTCAACGAGATAATCAAAGAGTTTGGTTTTCTGAAGAACGAAGAAGAATCTTGTGTATACAAGAAGGTTAGTGGGACCAACCTAGTTTTCTTGGTCCTGTATGTAGATGACATACTGCTCATTGGAAACAACATTCCAATGCTAGAATCCGTAAATGACTGGCTAAGGAAGTGTTTCTCAATGAAAGACCTAGGAGATGCGGAATATATATTGGGCATCAAGATCTATAGAGATAGATCGAGAAGGATGATTGGACTCAGTCAAGAAACTTATATAGATAAGATTTTTGGAAGATTCCAAATGAAAGGCTCTACAAGAGGCTTTCTACCCATGACACATGGTACAGTGCTTAGTAAGACTCAAAGTCCGAAAAACCTAGATGAGCAAGCACGCATGATTAAGGTGTCTTATGCCTCGGCAACAGGATCTATCATGTACGCCATGGTCTGCACTCGACCAGACGTCTCATATGCCTTGAGCATGTGTACTCGTTACCAATCTAATCCAGATGAAGCACACTGGATCTCAGCCAAGAATATCTTGAAGTACTTGAGAAGAATAAAGGATCACTTCTTGGTGTATGGTGAAAAGGAGGAACTAATCGTGGAAGGTCATGTGGATGCAAGCTTCCAAATAGACAGAGATGACTACCGATCACAGTCAGGTTATGTCTAGTGTCTAAATGAAGGAACAGTGAGCTGGAAGAGCTCAAAACAGAGCACTAAAGCAGACTTTACCACTGAAGCAGAATACTTAGCCGCTTCGGAAGCAGCCAAGGAAGGAGTCTGGATAAAGAAGTTCATCACAAAACTTGGTGTCATTCCAAGCATTCAAAATGGAATAACTATATTGTGACAACAATGGAGCTATTGCCCAAGCTAAGGAACCAAGATCACACCAGAAATCCAAACACATCCAAAGGAAGTACCACGTGATATGGGAGATCACAGAGCGCAAAGATGTGGTCATTTATAAAGTTCACACGGATCAAAATGTAGAAGATCCTTTAACTAAACCACTACCTCAACCCAAACATGAGAGTCATATGGAGGGAATTGGTATAAAGCGCATCAGAGAATGGCTTCAGTGTGTAATTAGATTAAATAAAAGAGTTTTATGTAATTGATTACCTACAATCAATTAAAAGAAATAAACTAATTATTTCGTCAAGTAAATAAAGGTTTAGTATTTAAATGACAGTCCAAAATGGTGAACCATTTCAAGTAGGCTTATCAGATAAGTGATCTGGTAAATGAAACCCTACTAAGTGAATTTAAAATAGATTAATCATCAAAGGTCCCTGGTCCAGGTCGTAGAAATGGACAACTGCGACTCAAGAAGACTAGCATGTGAGATTGACTGATAGCGTAGTTTCATGGGCTATGAAAACTGGGAGTTCTAGTTAATCCTGAGTGTATGATTGGGAATATACACTGGATGACCCAATAAGAGAGTTGTTCAATGAGTTCTAAAAATACGTCATAAACTCTCTTAGGCAAGATTGAGAAGATTCCTTAAACATGAGTACTTCACTCATCTTATGTAAGGTACGTAAAACTTTGGTACCGCGAAACGCCGCGCCGTAACAGAAGGTTATAAAAGCGGAATTATCGGGAATGACATGATAGACATGAATTTAAGTGGGAGTACAAGACTGGATTATGCCTCCTAACAAGGTTAGGATTAGTATCTCCGGGCCACTTGAAAAGAAGTAACTGAAAATGTGTGGCCATACTCGAATGGATTAAAAGCTAATCACTCGCTGAGTCAGTTGTTTTCCAGATCAAGAAAGTCTGAATGGTGTGACGTATCAGATGAGATGCGAAGAGACATGGGAATCAAGCATTGCATTTGTTCTAAGGACAAGTGGGAGATTGAAGGATATATCCGTTCGGTCTAAAGGAGATGTCCTTCTGAAGGAGTGTCCATCGACCAAGGTAACAATTCGATCAATTTGTTAACTAGGATAACGATGAACTAATCATGAAGATCATCCATTCCGATCCAATTAGGGGTCGTAATGCTTTGCTAGAAGCCGCTTACGATAGTCGAATTACTTCGGTAACTCGCAGCTAAAATAGACCGGATCCTACAACGGGTTACACATAAGAGAGGTAAATTGATCAGAGAGATTTGACTAGTGGGAGCTAAGTTATAGATGGATATGATCCAGTCTATGGTGCTCAAAAGAGATAGAAAGAATCGGACTTGAAAGAGAAGTCCGAAAAGGTCAAAAAGCATACTTTTGGGCCGGGAATTAGGGATTCCCCTGGCCAGCCAAGAAAGCTAAGTGGGCCGGCCAAAACAAGTCCATTAGGGGCTGTTATGGCCGGCTATAGCTAAAGGGAACCCTAATTAGGTTTTTCCCTAATAAAGAGTTTAAAAGAGAAATAAACTCCTTTTGTGCTTATCTTTTCTGAGGGACTTTTAGGATTCCTTATTTGAGTAAGACTCTACTAAGGGAATGCCTATATAAAGACCCATTATGAGTTCAAAAAAGGTGTGGAATTTTCTCTGGGATAATCAATTCTCTCACACATAAAAGAGAGAAAAGATAGAAGACAAAAAAACTCCCGTTTTATCTTTCTAGTCAAGAAGAAAGGTTCTTCTCAACCTTCCATTAAAGTTTTAGTAGACATTAAGGAAGGGAGATCAAGTTAACCTACTCAGTGTCTCAAGTAGAGGAGCGACAATTGGAGCTCTTGATCTTCACACGCGATTGGAAAGATTTGAGGGAAAAATTGCGATAAAGATTAGTTTTTTCCCGTATCTAGTTCTTAATAGTTCTTGCATATGATCCTGGATAACTAGTGTAAAACATTAGATGTTTGAGATTTCTCTTTCAACATTAGTTAGTAAATCTATATAACAAAACAGGGGTTCTTAGTGGTGACTGGGACAAAATAAATGCTCCCTTTTGCTTAACAACATAAATTGGGGGAATAATAAAGGAAATAATGAAAATGTCATTTTGTTTTACCAACATGGAAATCAAATTTATTATCTCTAAGTGGGAAATGAGAATACATATTCGTTCCTATGTCAGTGTTACAACTTCTTTGAATTGTAAACCGACAAATAACAAACTCTGACACAATTAAATTTAAATTACAAAATTAATATTCAAATGAAGAAGAAAATAAAAAACACCACCCATTCACATAGTTCGAATCAATCCACCTAAATGCAATACATTAAATGGAAAAAATATTTTGTTCACTCATTTATAAATAAGCACATTTTTTTACTTGATTCAGTTTCAAGATTGAACGAGGCATATATTTGTGACAGTCAATTCTAAATATAACATAAATGTCGAAGCTTTGAAACATTTGGATAGAAAATACCAGTTATTCGAAATAACATATGATCAATTCTATAGGTTAAGTAAAATTTACAACAAATTTAGTATGAAGATTACTTGGAAAATACAACAGTCACCTTTAACTATATTTTTAAACAGATGGGATTACTTAGGGGTAATATTAATTACAATTAATGACTACTATTAAGAGTAATATTAAATGGATGCTTTAAGAGCATCCATTTCTTCTTCTTTTTTGACAAAGAAAATAAGACTTCGTTAGTTTGTCTCACTAAGGAGAAAAATTATAAATTGTTCGAGAATAACCGAAGAATCTCAAAAACCTGTAATGTTATGCTTGAGAACATAAGAAGGAAAGATATGAGGAGGAGAGTTACATTCCCTAAAGCAGTGGCTAAACAATGCCGATAGAAGAAAATTACATTTATGATTAAATACATTTAACATTCTATTCTAGCATCCGTTTCACTTCTATTACAATTCCCATTTCCATTTGTTCTTTCTCCTTCCTTCATGTTCCCTTAATCTTCTAACTCTAGGTATGTGTAATTTAAAAAAAACTGTCACTATTCCATGACATTCACTTACCACTAAAGTCTTTAACATTCTATTCTAGCAGTTTTCTTCTTCTTTAATTAATTTATCTTATTTAGCAAGATGTTTTTCTCTCTTCAAAACATTAACATCTCTTTAATATGAAATTCAATTAGTATTTTAAAATCTATAATTGCCCATCATTTACAGCAGTAATGACTGAAAATGATCATCTATCCATCTTCCTCATTCAAAGCTCTTCACTTCTTCTTTCAATAGTTTTGAAGTTTTAAATGGAATCTCTCAATATCTTTTTTATGTTGCTCAATATCTTCTTTCGATGATTGTAATCCTTATTTGTATTTCCCTTCTGTAAGCTAAGTTATATACACCCTCTATATAGTTTTATGTTATGGTGGAGACAATGGAATCATTAAATGTCTCTTTGTTCTCTGTTAATTGCCCATTTTCACCAACATCTTCAACATCTTCTTTACCAACAATCGTTCGTCAATCTTCACCTACACCATCATACTCATCTTCATCATCCGTCAACCAATGTTCATCACCAATGTTAGTGACAATCTTGGTTCCTGTACCACCACTCCCCAATAACACCCAGACACGAATCCCTGTTTATAAACGCCACATGTGCCCCCCATTGCCATAAAAAAAGTTCCGATGTCGGAACTGTGAAAGGTGTTAACATCTCGTACGTGAAGGTGTATTGCACACCATGCAACCGAAATTTCACTATCATAGGTGTCAATGTCATGACCAAAAAACTTATTTATCGCTCAAACGCATTGTCAAGTTCGAATACATCAAAACGGCGTTGTGTATAACGCACTCAATCGGCTTGTTTTATTTAATGTCCAATTATATAAAAAGTTTATTTATTTATTTCTTACTTATATTGTCGAAGTTTTTTTTCTTAAATTTAATATTTTTGCATCATTCATACCTTTTTTTTGTTGAAAGGGCATCATTCATACCTTACTTCTTGAAGTTTTTTTTTCGACTAATTTGTTATGCAGAATAAATGTCAATTACAAATATATTTTTATTCCAACCATTTCGTTGAGTTAAACTAAATAAGCTAAGCCTTCACATATCCAATTAAAACGGGTTTCATTCGAAGTCTGTTATTAATCAAAAATGTATTCTATTGGCCTTAGGGATAAGACTGAACATGGCGTTGTTTAGTTCATTAGTTCTCTTCATGCACACATGATGTCCCTAGACATTGTTTTTTTTTCAAACAGGTCAATAGGATTGAAATTGGTTGAACGGGTTACATTTACAATAGATTATCCCAACTCTCAACTGATACAAAGGGCGTAAAATATAGTACTTTCAATAAATTGTTATCATGAGAATCTGTCAATGTTGAAATGAAAATATGATGTAGTTCGATAAACAAATAAAATAACTTCAAAATATGATGCAGATATATAAACAAATAAAATAAACTAACGGTGGGCGTTTTGGCAGTTCGAAAAAGTGGGAAATAATAGGACAACTTGTAAGGAATCCTTCCGCATGGGCTTTTGTTTCTTCATTTTCCATTACACAATAGTTTAAAGATAAGTAAAATTCTTTGTCACATAAAGTGCTATAAATATGGTCGTCAACATTTCTAAATTTTTATCTCATCAAAAAAAAAATATTCTAAATTTTTTTCCATTCATCCTTTCTATTTACTAAAAAACTAAAACAACGTTTATTTCACAACAATAAACACGACAATTCAAAAATTTACCATTCCAACTTTCAAAAAGATTACAAACCTCATAACAATAACAATAACAATAACAATAACAATAACAATAACAATAATAATAATAACAATAACTAAAATAGTAAAATCTCATTATTTTTTCAATACTTTTACAATAATGTGCCAAATACGAATGTGTTCCTCCCGAAACCACGGGTGATGTCTAGAGAGAAATGAAAAACCTTTTTCATTTGCAAGTAGATAAACAAATCTTTTTCATAACATATTCAGGAAGATAAAAAAACATCTGGTTCAAAACCTATTAGTGATGACTAATGAAGGAAAAAACTAACATGTGAACAATTCCTATTTCTTTAATTTCAGTGATATCTCATTGTTTTACGTTAAATCTGCTAACGTTTGAGCTTACTTTGATCCTTCTATCATCCATTTCAGTCTTCCAGTGGCAATAATTCCATAAAAGTGAGCCAACGACCCTTCTTTGTAGTGGTAACACCTTAGAGGTCAAGGGTTCGAGGCACGCTGACAATTAAAAACAACTCCATAAAAGTGACCCTTTCAAGACCTTTGCGATATTAGAATTAACAATAACATATCAATTAAGTATGTCAAGTCACTCATATACATCTACATCTAACATTTATTTTATAACTACAGAGGGTATTCTTGCAATGTTTAGTTAAAAAATTTAAGGTATTTAAAGAAAAAGACCGTGCCGGAGGCACGGGTCATACCTAGTTAGATACATATAAAGTCCTACAACTTTGTCATAAAATTAGTTCACATGCAAAGCAAGACAGTACGGAAAAGAGAACATAAATAGTTGAAAGAAACTTTTCATTATAAAAAATAATTACATGTCTAAAGAAGAAGAAGAGGCAGAAGGAAGAATAAGCAGAGGGTCGACTAAATTCACTGAAGCACGGATGACTATAGCGAGAGGTCGACCACCCCCTCGCTGATTGGCAAGGAACTCCATCACCTGACGAGAATCGCTTAGGACACCTCTCAGTGAATGAATCAGCAGGCAAAAAGGATCAGCAGAGAGGAACATATCTAGGTTTCTGAAATTGGTTAAGTCACCCAGACAGAGGACAGTGCCAAAACCTATACCTCCAATATCAATACAAAGGTGTCTCACGAAGAAATCAAGACCATCGAGAACCATATAAAACCCACTCCAATGTCACCTTCGACGAGAGTCCCACGAACCATCAAGTAAGCCATGAAGAAAGATATAATTGTCTCTTCCATTCGGATAGTATTTATAGAGACGAAAAATTAATGAGCCAGATCGAACAGGCGTGGTAACCAAAGGGTCTTAATGAAGCAGTAAACATAAGTTAAAAGCAATCAATCTCCGCGTGGACAAACGAAAAGGCGTCAATAAGAAAAGAAATTAAAATAAAAATTAAAGTCAAGCACCACGTCATTCATTAATTCTCAAGAAAATCTATTACAGAAGAAATTACAATCAAAGACATCAGAATAGATACGCCCGCTTCGGTCTATTAAGAAGAAATTGCAAACGGGAAGAGATTCGATCATCTCCCCTGAGAGCAACTAAACAGAAGAAAAGAAAGAGAGATGAAAGGGAAGAAAAGAAAGAAGAAAAAAGAAAAAGAGGAAGGAATTTGAACTGCAGGGAAACGACTCCAAAGATTCACCGACTTCATCTGGCCTTGAAAAGATAATCCATCGACCAGACTTCATAAAGAGATCAAACTGAGGAAAGAATTCTCCACCATCCAAATCAACTTCCTCCTGGTGGAGGAACCCCAATAGGCATCTAGATCACCCTCCTTTCTAGAGAAAAAAATCCTAGATGACACCCGAGGTTACCGTTCCCATTATTGAAAACTCCACCTTCTACCGTTGCCATTATGGAAAAAAGATCAGCCAAAGAAGCTTTGAACCAGAACGCACCCAAAGGCTGATTGCAAAAGATCAGAAGTAAAGAGAAAATATCAAGGAAACAGATCGAGATATTTAGATGAAATTGTTTTTGAAGAAAACTCAAGATCAAAGAAGGCTATTTATAGTGGAAGAAGATCAAAGGGTCTTCTTGGCAGAACATTAAAGTGTAGAATAAAAGTACCTCGATAACATAATAAGTTATAATGGCTAGGAGGCAAATCGCAGTTTAAGTACTAACCAAGTCCGAGAAGAGTTAATGAGACTCGACAAGACTCAACAAGACTCAACCGCTCATTCAACTAGAAGAGGCCACATACCCCACACATGGCAGCAAAGGTACCGTAGGCAGTTAGTTACCCAAAAGATCAACGCCGAAAGCGCGCGATCAGAAAATTAAATCAGTGACGTCACAGAATCAAGCGAGGAAACGAAAATTTATTCCCCAAGGCATGAAGTTAAAATATATCATGCGTTAGTCGACACGTGGATAAATTCTTAAGAATTCATAACCGAACTTTCCCTAGCAAGACGTCCCTGGAAAATAGAGACTTCGAGAGCCTTGCTACATGGAGGTCAGCCCCGTCATAAGCAGAACAGCTCAACAGAAATCAACCCCGAAATGCGGAGCTCAGAAAAAAAATACGCAAAGAACCCGATCTTTACGAACAACTCTTGTCTAAGTATATCTATTACCCTCAAGATTTATTTTTTTAAAATTTAATGTCTAGAACTTCAGAGTACTTCTACTCATTGGTTTCTCTACATACGACTAAGAAGTGGCAGGACTCGTGATGATACATAAAATGGTCAACGTTGACTGACGTCAAGAAGTCAAGAAAAGACCAGAAACCTAACGGGTCAACCCGTCTCAAGGAAACAGGACCGCTAGGCCCGAAGAGATACGCCACATAATCCTAGAACTAGGAGGTCGACTAAAACCTCTACGGAGTTCCAGCCTTGTATCGCCTAAAATATGACAAGGTCTGCCTTGGGATTTGTGAGAAGTATGGGGGTCCACATAAGCAAGGTCGATGCCTTACACTTTAAACATGAGAAGGCAGAACCGCGCCACACACTTATCGACTTAATCCCGAATCTTCCTAAAGATCTCAGTTGGCTACGAGCCTAAGTGTTTAATTAACTTGGGCTTCAAGAGTCTCAAAGGAGGAAACATCTCCTAGAAGATCTATCCACTCGGCATGATATCTACGCAGTATCCTTGAACAGAGGAACTTTTAATAATCCTAGATACGAGATAAACTAAAAAGGAAACCCTAACTACGAAAAGTAGTCTTAATCCCGAACGGTGGATCAAAACCGCTTCATCCACATCGTTTATCAATGTCGGTCCAAATCAACCTATAAAAGATCGTCACATAACCTTCATCAAGGTAAGATCATTACGTTCTACAAGGATCATTCCATACTCAAACTTTAACTACAAAGTGCAATCTGATTGTCTTGAGCGTCAGAGAGGTTTAGGAACTCTTTGCAGATTTTCCCAATTCTAGGAGCGAGAAGCAGGAATCAAAGGAAGGAGTATCGTTCATCCAGACGGAATATCATTCAATCAGGCGATCCAACATCAAGGTCTCAATTCCCTGATTGATAACTGAAGGTGATATTTTCGACATCAGCAAAACTGATAAGCGGTTTGAGCGATTTGCAACACTACTCACTCAGTCGAGCTGGGGGGATTTAGTGGGAGAAGACGAGGAAAATCTTTTCGGGGGTTATTGGGCTCTATGAGGTATATTTTTTGTTTAGACCTTATCGGGATCAACTGTCTGGATCAATGATTTCGCATAGATGGCGTGCCAATTTTTCGGTTATTGAGGAAATTGTTTCTAATTTATTTGAACTTTAACGCTATTTTGCTATTGGCCCCTTAAAACATAACTAGCTTCCCTATTGTTTGAATTTACACTCTTTATTTTCATTGTTATTATCTTTCGTTTCTTTCTCTAAGAGTTCTCCATTAACAGATGTCCTCAAATTTTTTTAATTTACAAAATTTTAACAAGTCAAAACAATGATACCCCTACCCCATAACTATAACAACCGAAATCACTGACAACCCAACAAACCCGCATCCTAAGATTCCAGACTTTTTATTTGTTTCTTTGAGAAGAGAGAAGAAATAGAGAAAGAAGATGTCGTATTATTATATTGAAGTTTCAAACAAGGGTTATTGTGGCACTACAAGACAAACGGTCTTTAACTACACCTTTTATTTGTTACAGACTAAATGTATTATAGCTATTGGCCAACATTTACTATGGATATTTAGTAGTTGTAGCAAATGCTGACCAATGGCTACAAATGTTTGCTACCCATGGGTCTGTTTTGGACATGTTACATACAAATTTTTCAAAAAAAATGTGAATTGCGTTTTCGCTGTATTATATTTGCCATGAACTACCAATAATTAGTGGCAAAACAGTAAAAGGTTGATTAAACTTGGTGAAAAAAGTGGCTCTAAAAATTTGGGTGCACACGGTAAAAGGGCCCGAATATTGGAGTGGTAAAGGTAAAAGAGAAAAAAATATGGGGTGCCTAAATCATCTCCAAATCAGTTACAAAAAAACAACCACAAGAGTTAAGGAGAACGTGGTTGAGTTCATTCTCCGACCGTGTCGAGAAAGAAAAAATAGATGGAAAACATCACAACGAGTGAATTGGCAGGATTTAACATCGAGACTTTGTTCTAAATGTGTCAAATACAAATTTTTCAAAAATTGAAAATTACGTTTTTGGTACGCTGTATTACATTTGCTATGAAGTACCCATGGTGAGTGGCGAAATAGCAAAATGTTGATTAAACTTGCGGGAAAAAATGTCTCCACAATTTTGGGTGCACATGTTTAAAGGGCTCGAAAATCTGACGGCTTAACTTAAAAGGGAATGAAAGCTGTATTCGTAAAGTTGTATCGTCTCTCAAACCTGATGCGGTTCCTGGTATGGATGGATACCCTCATTTCTTTTACCAATCTAACTGGGACACCATCAAATTTGATATTTCGACCATGGTCGCGAATTTCTTCCAATTGGCTTGTCTTCCGGCTCAGTCAAATCACACTCATATTAGCCTCCTGGACAAAACCAAAACACCCCAAACTCTTATAGATTTCAGACCGATTAGCCTTCTTAACACCACTTACAAGATTATCACCAAAATCTTAGCCCACAAGCTTAAAAATCTTCTTCCAAATCTCATTTCCCCTTTCCACGCAGCTTATGTTCCTGGGAGACAAGTCACAGACAGCATTCTTATCAGTCAAGAAATTGTCCATTCTTTCAAGAAATACCACGGTCCCAAGAGCTACTTCGGCCTCAAACTAGATATGTCCAAAGCATTTGACCCAATTGAATAAAGTTATGTAGAAAATATCATGTCCCAAATGAACTTCTCCAATTATTCAACTTATTAGGAGCTGCCTAAGCTCATCTTCCATGGCTATATTAATTAATGGTCGCCCTGGTTCCACTTTTGAGGTTAGCAGATGCATTCGTCAAGGTGACCCGATTTCTCCTCTTTGGCCATGGAAGGGCCCAGTTGGATGTTGGAAAGTAACAAAATTCCGAATCAGTTCGATGGTTTCCCGATCCCTTACTCCGAGATCAATATCAAACATCTGCTCTTTGCTGACGACTGTATTATCTTCGGTCGTAACACACTGGAGAATATACACAATCTCAAGCAAATTGTAGCGGAATTGATTCTTGCTTCTGGTCAAATCATAAACGATGCCAAATCGACTATTTTCTTTTCCAAGAATTCCCATCCGAAATTCAAAAGAATGATCATTCGTAATGTTAAAATGCATCAGTCCTCTTCCCTAGACAAATATTTAGGCACTCATCTTTTCATCAACAAAAATAAAAAGTAGCTATTTTCCTCTCTCCTCTCCCAAATCCAGAACAAGTTGTCCAAGTGGCAGACGAACCTTCTCTCTCAAGTTAGTCGCTCTATAGTAATTTCCTCTATAGTAGCAGACGTTCCCCGATACCAAATTCAAATGCTTAACCATCCCAAAAGGCATAAGCAATAGCATCAAGACCCTGCAAAGGGCCTTCTAGTGGGGAAAAACAAAAATCTATCCATACCATCGATTGGGAAGCTATCTGTAAACCTCGTAATCTGGGGGGTCTGGGATTTCGAATTCCTCACATTGATAATCAAGCTTTTCTCAGTAAATTAGTGTGGAGGATGATAAAAAAATCCCCAGGATCTGTGGGCCAGAATTCTGAAAGCTAAATATTTCCCCAAGTCCCCGAAACCTAACCTCCCGCACGCTAATCACTCATGGCCGTGAAAATCCATCCGCAAGCACTATGACCAAGTGAACAATCTGATATTTTGGGATATCAATAAAGGCACCTATGTCAACATTAGGTAGGACAATTAGATTCTTAACCACCCTCCACCAATATAGAATACTAGAAATACGAATGTGCAGTGGGTTAGTCAGTTAATTACGAATAATGCTTGAAATATAAATAATATTGATAACTGTTTTACCCCTAACATTAAAAATGTTATTATCAGTATTAACCTGCAGGTAGACGCAGAGGACACTGCAAGATGACCTTTAACTAAATCAGGTAATTTCACTGTTAAATCCATATATCATCATATTCGCACCAATGGAAATGAGCTTAACAATGACACTACGGAATGGAACCAAATATGGAAAATGAACATTACACCACGTTTAAAACTGTTTTTATGGAAATGTTGCACCAATAGTCTACCGGTAAAAGGTAAAATAGGAAAATATATTGGTAATATATACAACTGTATAAATTGGGAAACTAATGAAACTATTAATCATGTGTTATTACAATGTCATTTTGCCAAAGCAATCTGGTTCTACTTCCAGGTACGGACGGAGCAATTACAGTCAGTTAAACTATGGATCCTTCTTTGGAAGGATCTGGATGAGGATCTCACAAATATGTATGCTAAAATCTTATGGTTCATCTGGAAAGCGAGATGTGAGGCCTGCTTCACATCCAAAAAACAATCTCCAATGCAGATAATACAAACGATCCAAGCTACCACACTAGAACCACTTAAAGTAACCACGAAGACCAAAGCACCAAAAATGGAGCCCTCCATCGATACCATTTCTCAAAATCAACACAGACGCCTCTTTCACAGATCTATCGAAGCCGTCAAGAGTCGGATGTGTCGTTCGTGATTCAAAGGGCAACTTCATCTTACGGAAGAGTGTGAATGTCTGGCTATAAAGACTGCACTTAGGTGGGCAATTAATCTCAAGATTTCTCAGGTGCATATAGAAGTGACAATCTCAATGTCAATTCACTACTAGAAGATCAATCTTTCACCACGCAATGGCAATCCAGGAAACACCGGGTCGAAATCTTACAACTGAAGGCAAATTCACAGAGTCGAAATTCTCCTACATTCCAAGAGCTTACAACGTGATAGCGGTTGCTTTGGCTAAATGGGGGAGGAAGAGTAACCAGAGGAAGATTTGGAACACCCTTCCTTTTTTTTTTATGAGAGAAACATTGCATTACCGAAACCAAAGTACAAAATACAAACTACGAAACTAATGCAAATCAGAAATAAACTTAGGTACAGTATTCCACACAGTCCTGCACGAGTTCCTTCTTCCCCATTTGGCAAGCGCGTCAGCCGGAATATTACATTCTCTAGGGGTAAACGTGAAGATGGTGCCTTCGAATTTGTCTATAAGGCTCTTTACTTGTTGTATTATCTTTACCGCTTGCCAGTGAAGTCTGACATTATGGCCGTTAATAAAATTTATCAAAGATTGGTTGTCACTTTCTATGTGAACGTGAGTGATATCCAATTGTAACGCCCATTGGATACTGTAGAGAATGGCTAGGCTTTCACCTTCTTCAACATTTTGGCATCGCACCGAGTCCGCTGCTGTTATAATGAAGTTGGACTCTTCATCTCTGATCATACATCCAATACCTGTCGGATCTGTAAAGTTGATAAAAGAGGCGTCGACGTTCAGCTTTAGGTATGGTTTCGATGAAGGTCTCCATGAGCTTTTCTTAGTATTCTTCCTGCTGTTTTTAGTGGTAATCGTCTCAATCTTGAGAGGAGTGGTAGTGGCATTATTAATTCTGTCAATAATTTGTCTCGGGTTTTGTTTGTTGGCATTAAAACAGTTTTCACACCGAGCTTTCCAAATAAACCAAAGGATTTTGGGATATAGGTTAGTGATTTCCTCATTTAGGTCCTTGCACTGTTGGATCCATTGATTGGTGGAACTGATTTGATCTGTTCGTACCTGAAAATGAAACCAGATTGCTTTTGCAAACGTGCAGTGAAGCATAACATGATCTAAAGTTTCGTTTTCTTCATAGTTAATACAAGAGTATGAGTTTCCAATGTATTTGCCTATTTTTGCCTTCACAGGTAAACTATTAGTACAACACTTCCATATAAATAGTTTAACCCGAGGGATAGTATTCATGTTCCATATGAAGAACTAGTCAGTTTGATCCTGCATTTGAGTCGTGCTTTGTAGTCTCAAATAATTATACATAGATTTTATGGAATAGTTACCTGATTTTGTTAATGTCCACGTCGGTTTATCCTCTTGATTATTTTGAATATTAATGCTCAGTATTGCTCTGCAGACCTCCTTATTAAAGCATTGCTGTAAAATCTGAAAATTCCAACTGTTATTAGTAATAAGCTGCGAAACCCGGACCCACATAGGGGGGTGGTTTGGGATCCAAAAATCCTGCCAAATATTAATATTATCACCTTTGTTGATGTTCCAGAAAATCAGACTGTCCAATTGATTGTAATGCTTAGTAATCGACTTCCAGAGCCAGAAATGATTGGCTTTCGAAGGAGTGGGCTTATAAGTTTTAGGATAGTACTTACTTTTGAGGACACGAACCCATATGGCATTAGGATTATCGATCATACGCTAGTTGATGTTGTTAAGGAAAGCCTGATTATCAAGAAGGGGGAGGCGAAGCCCAAGACCACCCGCCTTCTTGGGTTTGCAAATGGCAGACCAGTTGATAGTATGAAAAGTTTTGGATTTTCCCCACAAGAAATTCCTTTGGATGGACTCAATGTTGTTACGTAGGGAGATTTGCTGTTTGGACCCCCTTTCGTAAAATTGACTTGCTGTTTGGACTCCCTTTTTCCAGAGTAGCATTTTGGACCCCCTTTTGACGGAATCACCTGAGAATATTCCGTTTTCAAAGTTATACTTAAAAAAATTCCTACTTCACCCTTACATAATCAATATTGCAGTTTGTACCCCCTAGTTTATTTAACTCAAGTAGTATGGGGGTTTCATACCCAAAAAGAGACCTAATCTTAGGGTATATGGTAGCATGAGTTTTTTGCTTTCTAATCAAAAGATTAGAATGTAAAACAAGTTTAACCAACAATTGTTGGATCATAAAAAATTGCTGGATCATGAGTTGAAGCTCTAAGATTGAAAAAGATGACATTGAAATACAGGTTTGCCATAGATTGGGCTTTTGGGGAGAGATTGAGACTAGTTCAACCAAGAATTGTTGAATCATAAAAATTAGGGGATTTCAAAAATTTCCAATCGACTGAAAATATCAAGAAGATTCTACTTCTACTTCTAATTCTGCGTTGGACAAAGAGAATGAGAATATAATGAAATATAGAACATAAAAAATTCTAACATTTAAATAATTCAAAATTTATCTCATCACAATACAAAAGAAATCCTAAATCTGACTATAAAGATGAAACCTAATTCCTACCAATGCTTAAATTTAACCTCACCATCTTCGAATCTGAACCTAATTCATTCCTGTAATCTCACCATTAAGTTATTAACTTTAATAGTTATCTTCCATGTCTTCAATGACCCAACTTTAATCTTGACAGGAACCTTCAAATCAATCTCAATTGGAACCTTCCCTTTCTTCCCCTGCTACAACAAATCATCATAAACTAAAGTCATTAACTTCTCGCCTGGACCCTTTGACGCCGTTTGAAAAACCGTTACATTGTTCTCTGGTTGGTAGAAATCGGACAAAACCCTAGAACAGAGGTTAATATTGAGTGAGAAACTACAAATGAGCTTCCATTCTCATAGTAAATACCGAATTTTTTGTTAGGGTTTTCTACCCTAATAGTGATGTCAAATTCCAGCGAAAATTTCAGGTCTGAAGATGAAGTTAGGTTTATGCCTTTGATTGATAGATCTGCCCTTGATTAATAGATCTACGACTGTGTAGTTAGCTGTTTTAGAGCGAATGTCGAAGTATAACAACGTAAGTTGAAGAAGAAGAAGACCCATTCTCATTAACTTCCATTTTTTTTCTGTAAAGATCAGCAGACAAATAAGGGATTAACTATTAACTTCCATTGATTAGACAAAGAAGAAGATTAGAAGAAGGGAAGGTTAACTATTTAACTACTTAGGTTAGGTTAGGTCAACTAGAGGGTAAAATTGTATTTCCCTTTTCATGTATTTTGAAACTATTATATTTAACACTTTTTTTGAAAAAAGGAGTCCAAAACGCAACTCTGGAAAAAGGGAGTCCAAACAGCAAGTCAATTATACGAAAGGGGGTCCAAACGGCAAATCTCCTTGTTACATATGTCTTTCGGGATGGCAAAGCACAGCATTTGGTATCGGGGAACAGCCGCTGCGATAGTTGAGATGACTAACGAGCGACCAGCTTGGGATAGGAGGTTAGTTTGCCATTTGGCAAGCTTGTTATTAATCTGGGAAAGAAGAGATTGGAAGGCAGAGTTTTTGTTTTTGTCGATGAAGAGCTTAGTGCCAAGGTATTTGTCGCCAGTCGAGGATTGATGAACCTTAAGCTCCCGAATATTCATATGCTTGAATTTTGGGTGCGAGTTTTTAGAGAAGAAGATATTAGATCTAGAGTAGTTAATCATCTGACCCGACGCATCGCTAAATTCTTTCAGGATGTTCTTGAGATTGTAGATATTCTCAAGGGAATTTTGACCAAAGATCAGACAGTCATTAGCAAAGAGAAGATGAGTAATGGTAAGATCCGACTTAACAATCGGGAAGCCGATGAAAGGGTGTTAGCTATTCTGCTTAACAAGAAGACAGCTAAGACCTTCCATGACGATCGCAAAGAGGAAGGGCGAAAGAGGGTCACCCTGTCTAATCCCCCGACTGATATTGAAGATTAAACCGGGTCGACCATTAATCAGGACCGCCATGGAACACCCTTCCTTACTTTATTTCCAGTCCTGTTTAGTTTCTTGTATGAATCAAAAAAAAAAAAAAATTAAAAGGGAAAAAATATGGGGTGCCAAATTAGTTGAGAGAGAAAAAACAACGCAGTTCAAGAAAATTTAGCCGAGGGAGAGGGAGAGAGAGAGAGAGAGAGAGAGAGAGAGAGAGAGAGAAAAGAGATGGAATACATCACACACAGTGAATTCGCAGGATTTGGCGTCGGGACTTTGCTCTTCTGCGCCACCATTGCTGCCCCTAAAATAGATGCCCTAATTTCATCTTCCTAAAGAAGGTAAATAAATCTAACCCCTCGTTAATCTTCTCCACTTCCTTTTTTCTTTGAATCGAAATCAAGTAAGTGCATTCTAAATTAGATTAGAAAACTGAAAACTTCTGAATTTATTTTTCTTGCTTATGCTTCTTCCCAAGTAAGTGGTTTTCAGGGAAGTTCTATTTTTATCTGAATATTACTCCTAAAGTTAAATTTCTTGTTTAACCATTTGAATATTGCTTTAAAAAATTGAATTCTCTATAGTGGGGATCCATGGGAATTATCAGAAGTTGATGTGATTGAAAGGGAAACTCAATTCCATTGATTCTTAACTATTTTTAATTTATTTAATTTCTTGGAGAATTCGGATACCCAAAATTTTATCCTTCAAAAAAATAGAAATGGAGAGTTATCTTGAAGTTCAGTTGGATTTCGGATTTTGTTTTCTTCAGACACTAGTGAGAAAAATTGGGGCAATGAGTATTAAGAAAGTTATGCTAATTATACTACTTTAGCGAATAGGCAAAAACTGTTGATGGAAGATCACTTTAGTAATGATGAGCTTATGAAGGACGCATTAGGGATGTGTCATTGATCCCTTTCAATATGGAGGTTTAACACAGTTACAATTTATACTTCATCAATGTTGCAATATTAATAGTCAAATCTTGTGTCAAGTCTATAATGTATCGTGACATAATTATTTTGAACTGTTCTATATGATTCGGGCGTGCCTCATCGTCATCCTATACACATAATATGGGAAAGTAGATGATTTGAAGTCACATGGCATCGGTGGTATGAGGACTGAGGGTATAATGACTTCCCCAAAATGTCCTCTCGAAGTGTAATATCTCCTTTTTCTCTTGATTTGAAGTTTTTCTACGTTTCAGTGGTTTAATTTCATATGATTTGTATTTTGATGCACTTGATATGGAGAAGAAATATTATCTGAAATAGAATCGTTTCTATTCGTCTTGACTTGCACTCTTCTATTGGTTTTAAGGGTTGGAAGGTGAGAATTGTTAGGTGCACTCCAACTGTTCGACATAAGTTTCCATTGAAGATTAATTGAATCATGCACCGGAGGTCGGTGACACACTTTAGTTCTATGCACTCTAAGCTTGAAAAAAAATCTAGTATCTTTTCTGATTTTGGTTCAGCACCAGTTCCTCCAAGTTCCTCTATTTCCTTTGTTCAAGTCATGCATAAAACGTCTGGTGGAAGACCCAAGAAGAAAATCTATCCAAGAGTTTATGAATTAGACAGAGCTATGGACCTGCAGAAGAAGCCCTTTGTCATTCTTGAGCTGAAAAACATTATACTCAGCAGTAAGAAAAACTATATCCTAATTAGAGATCTCGAAAAAGAAGTTGGGTTTGTTCAGAAATGGAATTTTATGTCTGTCATTGAAAAATATCCTTCAATTTTTCATGTCAGTGGTGGTGGTGGAAGCAGATTACCAATTTTGGTTAGACTCACAGACAAGGCACAAAAGGTTGCAGCGGAAGAAGCTGAGGCTAGAGCCTCAATGGAACCTATTTTGGTTAGAAACCTCAGGAAGCTATTAATGTTGTCAATGGACTGCAGGATCCCATTTGAGAAAATAGAACTCATTGAGTCTGAGTTGGGTTTGCCTAGAGACTTTAATCAGTCCTTGATTCCAAATTACCCCGAATACTTCTCAGTGAGAGATTTTAATGGAAGACCTTATCTTCATTTGGAAAGTTGGGATTCTTCTTTGGCCATCACTTCCCGGGAAGAGAAACTAAAACTTGTTGCAGCAGATGATAACGACAAGTGCAACTCACATTTTAATAAAGAAGTGAATATCAGTAGAGATGGTAATTTGCATGGTCCTTTTGCATTTCAATTGAATTATCCTGCTGGTTTTAGACCGAACACCAGATACCTTGAGGAAGTCCACAAGTGGCAGAAAATGTCATTCCCTTCACCATATTTAAATGGGAGAAGGTTTGATCCTGCAGACCCGAAAGCTCGTAAACGTGCCGTTGCTGTTCTTCATGAGCTTCTGAGTTTAACAATGGAGAAGAGGATGAGTTCTTCTCAGTTGGATGCATTTCACGCAGAGTACCAGTTACCATGTAAGTTATTACTTTGTTTGGTTAAGAATCACGGCATCTTTTATATCACGAATAAAGGAGCAAGGAGTACTGTATTCCTTAAGGAAGCTTATGATGGTTCAAATTTGGTAGATAAATGTCCTCTGCTTAAATTTAATGATAAGTTTGTATCACTTGGTTGTAGAAGGGATTTTGATGTGAGAAGTAATACTACACAATCGCCACATAATTGTTGATAATTGAAAGACATAACTTTTTTTCCATTGCATCTCTTTCTCCGGCAGTAGTTTATTCATATTTGTGATATGAAAATTTGCAACATCAATTGAGCGAACCTGTGCCGGGTTTTTTGGTTTTGACAGAGCTATCTATTCTCATAGAAGAAATTTATCTGTAAATTTTTCTCTTGATATGTCCAGAGCAAGCTAGTTAAAGTTAGGACATTCTTTGTATGCAGAACCTATTAAAAATTGTTAGGAATCCTAAGCAAGTTAAATAATATTGTAGAGGGTGGTGTAGTGTCGACCCTCTTTGGTGGTCTTATACTGTGAAGAGTTCGGTTAAGAGAGAAAGAGAAATTGTTGTTAAAACTAACGGACGTTAACCATAAGTACCTTGCAAGATTAAATCTCTTACATTATCAAATTACAGTTTAGAACGAGCAACAGTCTGCTGCTTCTTCGAGGTCCTGGCCACCAGAGATGAACCAACGAAGACACAAACATTATAGGTGGAATGCCACAAACCAGGGCAGCTTGCGCAGTTCGAATCTGAATAACCTGAAAGCAAATTACGACCCCCTTTATGAAGAGAAGTACCAGCACTAATAGTCCATTTGAGATATAGCAAATTGCGTTTAACCAATTACATATGAGGTTCTGCAAGGAATCCAAAATACTATAATTTTCAGTAACAACAGAGAGCAACCTGCCAAAGGAGTCACTCTTGGTCCAGTTGTAGTTGGAGTTGGACAGCTTGCAATCCGACATTTGAGTCCTCTGTAAAAGCTCCAAAGTGTATTTGTTGAGGTGTATGGGGGGGCAACAACACCTTAGTGTAGTACCACACATATCCAAATACTCCTTCAACACTCCCTTAAACCGTTCAGGAGCTCCATTAGTTTGAAATTTCTTTCGGGAGATTTTAAAGGGCCCCCTCATTTTTGTTAAAAGGCCTCCCCTTAGTGATAATTTAGCAAGTAAAATGGTTCATGGGGAGGCCTTTTAACAAAATTGGGGAGGCCTTCTAAAATTTCCCATTTCTTAATGGTGACATTAAAATGGTTTTCAGGTAGCACTTCAAACTTATTTAAGCTGGAAAGATTGTTCGACTGATTTCTTAGGCGATAAATCCAATTGAATCGTCTATGATCATCCACCAAAAATATAATGTTTATAGCCTATCAATGGAAGGAAATGGAGCAGGTTCCCATGTATATCCAATTGAATCCACTATGATCATCCACATAAAAAATATAATATTTATAGCCTATCAATGGAAGGAAATGGAGCAGGTTCTCATGTATCATTGTGAATAAACTCGAGAGGAGTCTGAGTGACTGAGTCTGAAGAAGGAAATGACAAGAGTTAGGAATATTCTCTAATTCAGAGAGGAGGTAAGTTGAATGTGCTCACATTGTTGTAGTTTGATAATGTGATTTGACCAATGACCAACCCTCTTATGCCACGAGAATGAGGCAGTCGTCACAAAATAAGAGTCATCTGTCATAGGTAGTTTCTATTGATGTTTTTGAAACTAAGCATTCAGAGTGCCACGAGAACGAGGCAGTCGTCACAAAATAAGCTTCATCTGTCATAGGTAGTTTCTATTGATGTTTTGAAACTTTTTTGATACTTTTATGAAGTTTCTATTGATGTTTTGATGTTTATATTAGTTTTATGCGTATTTTTTTCTTTTTTATTTTATTTATTTATTTGTTTTTATTTTATATGCGTGTTTTCATTTTTTTTTTGTTAAGGATAAATATATTAGAAACTAAGCATTCAGAGTGCCATTACAATACATATGTAAAAGCTAATAGGGAATACAACTCCACACTTTAGTTTTGTCCTTCGTTCGAGCCTATTTTGCGAGTTTGTCTGCCTGAGTATTAGCACTTCTTTTGATGTGACTAAATTTAACCTGTTGAAGATCCCGCTTGATGTTTCTTACATTACGAATATGAACCATCGATTGCCATTGCACTTGACGCCTGGGGTTGTTAAGATGTTTGATCAAGTTGATGTTGTAGCTTTCAATTATGATCTGCAAGTGATTGTTTTCTTTCGCCCATGTTGTCAGGGATGGCTATCATTTCTGCATTTTGGGATGGGGTAAGATAGGGTTGAAGAGATTTAGAATTGTGGGAGAGCTGCTACAATTGGAAGTGGTATTAATGGTGAGAATGTGGTTAGTGAAGATATTGAAAATATCATTGATATCATCTTGCCATTCCCCATTACGGTCTTTAATTGCTAGAATTCGATTGCTACGATTTCTCTGTATGGCTTGAGAGTGGAAATATTTAGTATTATTGTCTCCTAATGTAATGAAATTGTTTCGAGATTTTTCTTTCCACAAGCTTTCTTGTTGCATATAGAGTTCTTCTAGTCGATTTTTAAGGTTAATCAGCTCATTGCTATTATTAGTAATTTGAATGGCGGCTATAGTGTTTTTTATTTGCGTGTATAGGTTACCAAATACTTGTTCCATTTAGAAAGATGTTTACCTAAATTAGTTAAGTTAGTTTGAATATGATGGGGGAAATTAAGGTTGTTTCTATTCCATTTATTGGCTATGAAATCATGGCAGTCTGGGTGCGACATCCAAGTTCTGATGAATTTAAGAGGTTTAGGATTAGCTTGATTAATATTTATGGTGTTAAGGAAAATAGGATTGTGATCCGACCCACTAGTGTCTAGGTGAGCTACGTTGGAGTTGGGAAGGACTGAAGCCAAGTTTCATTGACAAGAGCGCGATCTAGTCTCTCCTGAATCAGGTTTCCATCTAATTGACGGTTGGACCACGTAAACGGGTTACCCTGGAAACCTAAATCTACCAAACCTAGCTGTTGAATGATGTTTAAGATTTTGGGGAGGGAGGAGTTAATTGATTCTTTCCCACCACACTTTTCTTGCGGGTCTAGAATACTGTTAAGGTCGCCTATTACCAACCAGGGGTGGTCCAAATTCATATTAAGGTTTGTGAGCATTTTCCAGGGGCGAAGTTTATTTTTATTGTAGGGGAACCATAGAATCCAGTGAGATAAGTAGTCATGTGATTATTTGTATCTTTTATTTCTGCATGTATAATGGTTACATAGTCTTGAATAGGTTGTTTGGGTCTAGGTTTGTATTAGTTTTATGCGTGTTTTTTTTTCTTTTTATTTTATGATTTATTTCCTTTTTGGCCCCTAGTTTGTGACCAGCTTTCTTTTTGACCCTCTGTTTTATGTAAATTCAAAACTGGCCCCCTTTTCTTTCAACCGACAGTTAACTTTAACATCTGACTTTTTATTTCCTCAAATACCCATCCTCTAAAAATTAATTGTTCTTCTTTCTCTTCTTAGCAGATCTGAGAAAGTTAAATATCAGTAACTATTTAGCATTTGAGTTGGATCATCAATGGCTAACCAAATTAGTTTGCTTGAGCAATTGAGAGTTATCACTGTTGGTCACTAAAGTATACACATAAACAAAATTTAGTTGGAAAAAAGATAACAAAAAGACAACAACACAAGTTGCCATTATTCAATCAAAAGAACCCCTAGATCAACAACTATAGTGACAAAATAAGATTAGTGTTTTAGCTAAATCATAGAAGAACCCAAATGAAATGAGGAGGAACGATTGTGAAACAACTAATTGATTCTTGATGTGATTCGACACTTATTTGAGAATATGGTGATTCTTTACCTTCTTGAATAAACGAACACAAACATGGTGAATCGGATTTGATCAAACCATAAAAGTCATATGATGTTTTATACATCATAATGTTTCCAGAGAGAACCTTTAAAGAGATGACTGTTGAGAAATTATTGAATCATCAATTTGTTACCTAGTTTCAAAATCAAAATCACCAGGTTCAGGTTTAAAATCAAGTTCGGTGACAGCTCCATCAACATCATAATAAGCAACCAGATGTTCTTCCTGCTCAACGACAACAACATTTTTCATCTTCTCATGGATGATGATTTTGTTGAAATCAAGATTTGGGTGAGGTATTTGACTAAATTATGAGGTTTGGAAGATGGGTTTGGAAGATGGGTTTGGATTAAAATTTGAATTTTGTTAATGATTTGATAAATGGTATGTTTCAAATCAATCTCTTTCTCTTTTTCTCTCTCTATATATTTCTTTTACTATTACGGACAAAAGTTGGCTCTCATAGGTCTCTTTTTTCTGTTTCCTTTATCAGAGATTTGATGGGGAGGTTGTTTGTTGTTTATCTTGTTCTACTGTGTTCACTTTCTTTCTACTATTTTATTTGGGGGAAATTGATGAATTAATGCCGGCAAGACTGGATTTAAGCTGCAGCTTCCATTAATGGACAATTAACTTTCTTTTTTTTTATATATTCAAACATTAATGTCATATCATTTATGATGATGAAAATGTTTGATAAACAAAATGAAAATTCACAACTTTTTCTTCCTCTTGATTTTGTTTCTCTCTGTTTAGGAGTCATTTATAGAGTTTTAAAAAATGGTTATTGAAATATTTTGTAACTCTCTAACAGATTTGTAAATCAAAATCTACTACGGATGAGAAAGGATAATTAAATGTTGGAGTTGAAAAGTTATGTTCAGGTTTGGGTTTAGGTTTTAGGGGAAGAAGAAGAATTAATGTTTAGAGGAGGGTATTTGGGGGAACAAAAGGGTCAGTTGTTAAAGTTAACCGACGGTTGTAAGAAAAGGGGGCCAATTTTGAATTATGAAAAATAGGGGGCCAAAAAGGAAGTTGGTCACAAACTAGAGGGCTAAAAAGGAAAAAACTCTTATTTTATTTATTTATTTATTTATTTTTTTATGCGTGTTTTCATAGCCTCTGTTATGACAATTGGGGGTTAATATGATCGAAATCAAGTAATCCAAGAAAAAACAATAGGAAATAAAGAACAATCGCACAGGAGATTTATGTGGTTCGGTTGGTGCGACCTACTCCACGGCGACAACGACGCGATGATTTCCAATATGATAAGCAAACAAGTTACACAAGAGAATCGTGAAAATTCAACACATATATCTCCTAGGTTTTGGTTTATATAGCTACTGAAACCCTAGTCCCACTGCCTCACCGACACTTTTTCTAAAGTCGAAATATACATAAATACGCTAACACTAATAACCTCTCTAAGCATTGCTCCGCATTCCAGCTCTGTCTCGGAGTTCAGCTCTGCCTCAGAGCCCTGCTTCGCGCACCACCCCTGACTCGGTAATCAGCTCCGCTAACAAGTCCAAAAATCCGCACCGAATTAAGTGAGACGTCGGGCCGTAAACCAGGTTCGATATCAACCCATATTCAAGACACTTTCAACAAATCTCTACCTTGACTTGAATATGCTCCTCTTGACTTAAACCTGCCACCATCATAGCTCAACGCCTCTGAGCCATCGTCCCTCCAGCCCTATCAGGGCTTAACATCAAGAAATCCCAATCAAGTTTAAGCAATGCTCATACTTGAAAGTTGTAGCTGCCTTGGTCAACATATCCGCTGGATTATCTGTCCTAGACACCTTCTTCAACTTGATCCTCCCTTCTTCAATCACGCCCTTCATAAAGTGATATCTGACGTCAATTTGTTTAGTTCTCTCGTGATACATTTTGATGATGCATAAAATGTCCAGACGTGGACTGACGTCAAGAAGTCAAGATCATACCTAAAGTCCAACAGGTCATCAAGGCCTAAGGCAGCAGAACAGCTGAATCCTCGACAATCCATCACACACTCCCCTAATTGGGAGGTCGGCTAGAGGAACCAGCCCTTTCTCGCCCTCGGTACAGACAGATCAGCCCTGGGATCTTCAAAGGAACGAGGGCGTCTGCGTAAGTGAGGTCGATGCCTTACGCCCTAAACTGAGATGGCAGAAGCGCGCCAAGCTTACAGACTAAATCCCAGAATCTCCTTTGAGATCCTAGTCGGTTACGGATCTTAAATGTTTAAGCAAGTTTGGGCTTCAAGAGTCCCACAGGAGGAAACATCTCCCTAAAGATCTATCACCTCAGTAAGATATCTACGAAGGATCCTTAAAACTGAGAACTTCTATTTATCTTAGATACGAGATAACTATAAGCGAAACCCTAACCATGAACAGTAGGAAACTTCTCCAAAAAATGGATCATCACCGCCCAATCTAGACAGTCCAAGCACAGTCGGTCTAACTAAGCCTATAAGAGGGCCCCATCGTCCTCTACAGGACAAGAGCTTTCTCCCAATAAAAGAAGCTTCTCAACTCACGATATCTCAAACAGAGAGATCCCCCATTACAGAGTTCCAATAACTCACCCCCAAAAGGATTAGTCAATATTCATTCTTTTACTGCAAAGAGCACCCTGACAGTCTTGAGCGTCGGAGCAGTTTTCGAACCCTTTGCATGTTTCCACCCAAGAATCGAGGAGCATGAGCAAAGAACTGGAGCTGGAGCGAGGAGCAGGAGTAGGAGCAAGGAGCCGGAGCCAAAGTAAGAAGTCAAAACAGGAATCCAAAACCCTAATAAATCTAACAGAACTTTTAACCTTAACGGACGCTGTCAGGCATTCACGTCCCTTATTTCCATGCTGATAATGGAAATGCCATTTTGTGACATCAACATTTGGCGCTAGATAGAGGGCACCTCTCAAGCAAAATCATCAATTCGGTAACCCGAATTCTCTTTTCTGACTCTCAAAACTAATTGTTTTCCTTAGCCCTACAGGTAGGCATGTCTTCAGAAGAACAGACCCCTCCCGGATCCTAGAACATACTTCCCAACGCGGTCGAACCCATGGCCGAAATCGAGCAGCTCAAAGCTGGTCAGTCACAGAGAGAGGAAGATATGAAGCGATTGCAAGAAAGCCTCCGCAAGGCAGAACCGGACAGGAAGGAGCCAGCACCGGAGGAGAGAAGGGAAACAATTAAAATGCATGCCCGAAGACTCTTCTCTTCACCAGGCAACGTGTTTTCATCCAGAGCCATGGAACTACAGCCAGGCAATCAGATGATCATGGAAAATATCCTGGACGAAGTCAGGGTAACAGATCCAAACCGACCATACATTCCCAAGCTCGGCGCGGTCGGCGAAGGACGCACAGACGACCCGACCGTCTGCGAAGTACTCATACATCAAGTAGCGGAGCTAACCCGAGCAAGGGAGAAAGAGAAACTGTTAGGGAAGACGATAATCCATTAGCCTCTTCTCAGCAGGGAGATACTGGAAGCTGAGAAGCCCAAAAACTTCAAGTTCCCTACACTTGAACACTACTATGGTCTAGAAGAGCCAGGGACGTTCATCAATAACTACGTCGCAATAATGAATATCCATATGACCGACTTGAATGTATGGTGCGTGGTCTTTCCCACAATTTTGAAAGGTCCAGCACTGGCGCTTGGTTCTATAAGATCATTCGGAGAGATAGAAGAATCCTTCTAAGGCGGTACCACAATCAAAAGGAAGACAGACGACCTATTTAACATCGTCCAAAAGAAGGGTGAGTCTCTCGCAGACTACTGGCTAAGGTTTCGGAACCTCATCGTACAGATCCCGGGCGTCGAGCAGAAAGTCGCGTTCTCAGCCTTAAAAATAGGCCTTAGACAAGACGATATTATACGGGACATATCGAGCAAATAATTTGGTACCCTCGATGGTAGAAAGAGTTCAATAGTTCAAAAGATAGGAAGAAAACTATCGAAGAATGAAGGAGGTGGCGAACATCCTGTACAAAGGCGAACCACCTAACAGAAGGGAGCGCGAAGAAACCAGGCCGCCTAGAGAACCTTACCGAAGCAGGCGATTAAGACCAGACTTTTCCACCTTCACTCTTTTGACCAAAGGAAGAGAGGAGATTATGCAGATCCTTGTGTTCAAAGCAGAAGGTGCAGTTGCCCAAACCCAACGACGACAGGGAAGAGTTAGGCCCAAGAGACATGACCTCTTGGTGCGCCTTTCACTGAGGATATGGCCATAGAACCGATGGATGTCGACACCTTAAAAGCTTGATGGAAGAGCTCGTTAGAAAGGGATAAATGGATAACTACATTGTGAGGGAACGTTAGACCAATGACTATAAAAAGAGCTTCCCTCCACTGAATACGAAAACAAAAGGCCCGCCATTAAAGGAGGAGTTGGGTTAGGTCTGGACACCAACACCCATTCAACGACCGCCAAAAAGGCAGCTAAAGAGCCAGAGGAACATCAGGGAATAATAGGCAATATTAGCACCATTGCTGGAGGACCGACTCTCAACGAAAGCACCAAGGGCGAACATCGCCGATATGCTAATGCCGCCAAGATACCACCAGCATTGTTCACTAAACCTAACGTGGCATCGCCACCCATAACCTTCACAGATGATGATTTAATAAGGGTAATCACCCCTCCATACTGATCTGCTAGTGATAACGGCAATGGTGGTCAACTGGAACGTTGGGCGCATCTTAGTCGATACAAGAAGCTCAACCGAAGTCATGAGCAGAACATGCTTCCAAAAACTCGGGGTAAGCCCTCAACACCTCAAATATAATAATTCTTGTCTCACAGGGTTTGGTGACAACCAAGTCGAAACCGATGGGATTGCGTCACCTGTGCTAATCGGAGACGGAGCAGCAAACAAAGCCCTGATGCTGAATCTCGGCACAGTGGACAAACTACATGCTGACAATATCATCTTGGGAAGAAACTTCCTAAGAGAATCTGGGGCCGTTGTCTCGATGAACCACTTAATGATGAAATTCCCTGTCTCGGGACAATCGGAGACGGAACACTAGGATCATATACATGAACTAATAATGAACTAGAAACTGAAAGTAGAATACCTGGGTTCGCTTTCCCACGAATTAGATTCCAATAACTTTATCCCAAAGAAGATGAGAGCTCCAATTGTCGCTCCTCTACTTGAGACACCAGAGTAAATAACTTGATCTCCCTTCTTTGTTGTCTGATAGAACTCCATTAAAGGTTGAGAAGAAGAACCATTCTTCTTTTGACTCCATAGATAGATTGGGAGTTTTTTTTCTCTAAAACCCTATCTCTTCACTTAGCTGTATATTGTGAGAGAGAGGAAAAATCCAACCCTTCTTCTGTACTCTAATGACTCTTATATAGAGAAACCCTAAATAGAATTTGGGTCCAATTACGTTTCTATAAGAGTCCCAGAAAAGATAAACACGTCAGAACTCTTTCTGACTAAAATTATGGTTTCCCTAATAAGTGTGTGGCTAGCCACTTAAGCCCACTAATGGGCTCGGCCTGGCCGGCCCACCTTACTCTTATGGCTTGTCCTGATCAACTCCCTAATGGGCTTGATCAGGACACCCATAAGTGGGGTTTTTCCACCTTTTCGAGTTCCTCTTTGGAGCCCGATTCTTTCTATCTTTTTGGCACTATCAGACTGGATCATATCCGTCTATAGGCAAGCTCCCATGAGTTAACTCTCTCCGATCAATCTACCACTCTTTGCTGTAACCCGTTGTAAGATCCGGTCTATGTTAGCCGCGGATTACCGAAGTGATCCGACGATCGTAAGCGGCTTCTAGCTAAGCATTACGATCCCTAATTGGACCGGACTAGATGATCTTACGGATAAATTCGTCGTTATCCTAACTGACAAATTGTACGCATTGCCATCTTGGTCGAAGGACACTCCTTTCGGAAGGACATCTCCTTCAGACCGAAGGACTATATCCTTTCAGACTTCGCATCTCATCTGATACGTCATATCTTTTCAGACTTTCTTGATCTGGAGAACAATTGTCGAAGCTAATGATTAACTATTAATCCACTAGAGTACGACCGCACATTTTCGGTTGCTTCTCATCAAGTGGCCCGGAGATACTAATCCCAACCTAGTTAGGAGGACATAATCCAGTCTTGTACTCCCACTTAACTTCATGTCTATCGTGCCATTCCCGGTAATCCGCTTTTATAACCTCCTTTTACGGCGCGACGTTTGGAGGTACCAAAGTTTGACACTCCATACATAAGATCAGTGGAGCACTCATGTTTAAGGAATCTCTCCAATCTTGCCTATGAGAGTTCATGACGTATTTCATTCCTCATTGAAGACTCTCATGTTGGGTTATCCAGTGTATATACCCAATCATATACCCATGTAATTGACTCGAATTCGTAATTCTTATAGCCCATGAAACTGCGCTATCAGTCAATCTCACATGCTAGTCTTCATAAGTCATTGTTGTCCATGCAATGACCTGGACTAGGGACTTAATAATGAATCTATTCCGAGTTCACTTAGTAGGGTTTTATTTACCAAATTAAGTATCTGATAATCCTAGTTGGAATGCTTCATTATTTTTGGATTGTACGTCAAATACTAAACCACGATTTAACGACGAAATAATTAAATTATTTCTGATAATAAGAGTTTGTAAGTATTGAGCCTTCAAGTGTAACTCCTTACACCCTCAATTTTACATGTCTGAGCTTTTCAGAAAAGCTTAATGCTTATGACCGTAGTATGGCTTCTATACTTAGCCTAAGGTGACAGTTTAGTTAATAGATCTTATCTATTTGGATTTTGCTGGTTATCATCCCGATAAACCTAGTACTCCAATACTAAATTAAAAATTCTAAAGCTTTAACTATTTTCTTTTATTCGTAGAGTGTGCAACAATCTCTTCCTGGAACCTTTCCAGCTCGAAGTTAAGATTGTCACCTCATTCTGGAAGTTTGCAACATATGACTATTTTGTTTTATTTCCTTGCATTGTACTGAGAATCTATCATAAGTCTTTCTCAAGTACTTTATGATATTTCTCAGTTGCTATCGAGATCAGCTATCTAGATTTGATTGGTGATGACCATAAATACTCCAAGTATTTAAGACGTCAAGGCAAACACTAATCATGTCTAACATGACCGATCTTATGCTTTCAGCATGACCAACTTTTCTCATGCATACTTGTTCATCAGAATATCTCGAATTTTGAATCTTGCCAAGCTATGTTTCCTGAGACTTGGTGATGGGTCATGAAAATGTCCCATCTGAGTCGTTTAATTTAGTCGAGTTAGTTCGTTTCGAGTCTTTATTATAATAAAATGGTTGGTTTTCTTGATTAGGTGTCTTTTGGAGAGTTAGGTGTGAAAAACGGTTAAAAACGAGGAAAAGGTGCATGAAGGATATTTTGGTCATTTGGAGTGAAGGAAATTCTGGTAATTTGGCCAAGGTCAGTGCGTGGTTGAAAAGTAGAGGTCGAGACGAGTCCGTACGAGAAAACGGAAGTCAAATCGGAGTTCGGATGAGTGAAATATGCAAAGTCAAAGTCAGTCAACATTTGGTGCACATTTGGTCAACACTCGGGACAGTGTCGGGCACAGATTTGGCGCGCGGTACACCAAGGAACACGTGGCGCGCTATGGAGGCTGGTGCATCTAAATCTCGTGTTTCCGCTAAGCAACGAAATGGACCCTATAGGTCTGATCCGGTGGAGCGCGCAGCAACTTAACCCGGTAGCCCCACTTCAACGTTTTAATCTTAGCCGCTCCCTTCCGCGTGTCCCAGATCCGACGGCTTCCGTAAGTCCCGTCCTTTATTCCATTCCCATGTTGCCCGTAGCAGCTTAATTGGATGCATCCGATCACGTGTCACTCTCCCGACCCTCCAGATCCCGCGTTCTTTTCCATCCGACGGCTACTGAATCATCTCACCCTATTATCTTATAACCGGGTACACCAAATCACCCGAATTCCCACTTTAAAGCCCTAGCCACCTGGTTTTGTCCTTTTAACCCATTAAATTCCAAAAGTAACCCTTCCTTTTAATTCTTTTTACCATTTAACCCAACCAAAACCCTAACCCATCTATAAATAGCACCTTTCTCCTCCATTAAAACCTAGACTTGCAAACCCTCTCAATACCTCTTCTTACCTAATCCCTTCTTCTCTATTCCCATACTACCTCTTCTTACCTATCTCCCTCTCCTCTTTCAATCCCTCTTCTCACCTATTTCTTTCTCTCTTTTCTACTACTAAATCTATCTTCTCCATTATTTTTCCATCTTTCTCTACTACTACTTCTTCTATACCACTATTCTTTCTTCCATTAATAGTCTTTTCCTTCTTTCTTCCATATTCTTCTATCATCTTTATCCCCTTTCATCTCTTCTTTCCAACTTCTTTCTACATCTAATTTCTTCCTTTTCTTTCTTTTTCTTATTTGGGTTGCAATAAAATAGCTATTACTTGGATTTCTTGGAGTACAATTCTTGAACACAAATGGAGCAAATCTTGGATAAAATGGAGATACATGGGAATATGGATTTTGAACATTCTTGGTGATTTCTTTCCATTAATTTCTTAGTATTTTCATTTATTTTGCAATGTCAATGAATGTCACTCTAGATTCCATGTATAGTTAATTTAGCAATCTAAGGTTGTGAATGAAACCCATTTTGGATCTTTATAATACTTGTTCTTGATTAATTAAATCCTTTGATGTGCTTTAATGTCTATTGATTGTTTATCTATATGGATTGGATTTTCTTTCCATTACTCATGCCTCATAATTAGATATTTCATACTTTCGTTAAGTTGTTAGATGGAGTATGCTTTTTAGATGATGAGTAATAGTTAAGTGATCCGAATCTTTATAAGGAAGACAATTAGAATTAGTGATTATAAAATTGTTTTATCTAGAACATCATCCGGAATCCAAATAGTTCATTATATTGGATCCCGAGTAAATACAAAAGAGATTTAAGTAATTAAGTGCTTGTTTATAAAGTGAAATTCTGCGGTGGATTTTACAACCTTAGATATCCTCTTACCTCTCACTTAGATAATTTAGTAGTTTTATTTGTTTTCTTATTTCTTGCAAATCAAATCAAATTTATGAGTGGGGTGTGTGTGCGTTTTAGTCTAAGTTAGATATTGACATTTTGATTATTGGGCTAAACTCGCCGTCAATATCCGAAATTGCCTACTTATCCCTTGGGACGATTTCCCGATTTACTAAAATACTATAACTTGACCCCGTATACTTGCGGGAATAGACCTATTTTTAGGCCCATCAAGTTTTTGGAGGAGAAAGGTGCTATTTATAGATGGGTTAGGGTTTTGGTTGGGTTAAATGGTAAAAAGAATTAAAAGGAAGGGTTACTTTTGGAATTTAATGGGTTAAAAGGACAAAACCAGGTGGCTAGGGCTTTAAAGTGGGAATTCGGGTGATTTGGTGTACCCGGTTATAAGATAATAGGGTGAGATGATTCAGTAGCCGTCGGATGGAAAAGAACGCGGGATCTGGAGGGTCGGGAGAGTGACACGTGATCGGATGCATCCAATTAAGCTGCTACGGGCAACATGGGAATGGAATAAAGGACGGGACTTACGGAAGCCGTCGGATCTGGGACACGCGGAAGGGAGCGGCTAAGATTAAAACGTTGAAGTGGGGCTACCGGGTTAAGTTGCTGCGCGCTCCACCGGATCAGGCCTATAGGGTCCATTTCGTTGCTTAGCGGAAACACGAGATTTAGATGCACCAGCCATAGCGCGCCACGTGTTCCTTGGTGTACCGCGCGCCAAATCTGTGCCCGACACTGTCCCGAGTGTTGACCAAATGTGCACCAAATGTTGACTGACTTTGACTTTGCATATTTCAGTCATCCAAACTCCGATTTGACTTCCGTTTTCTCCTACGGACTCGTCTCGACCTCTACTTTTCAACCACGCACTGACCTTGGCCAAATTACCAGAATTTCCTTCACTCCAAATGACCAAAATATCCTTCATGCACCTTTTCCTCGTTTTTAACCGTTTTTCACACCTAACTCTCCAAAAGACACCTAATCAAGAAAATCAACCATTTTATTATAATAAAGACTCGAAACGAACTAACTCGACTAAATTAAACGACTCAGATGGGACATTTTCATGACCCATCACTTGGGTATAATTACTCTTCTTGAGTCTTTCACATTAGACTTTTCAAGACTTTTCTTGAATAAGTCTTCTCATCTTGTCGATCTATTCCTATAGATCTTTGATTCCCAAAAGCCTTTCACCTTTGTGTGTGGTTCTTTTTCTTGAGCCAGTTCTAAATTGTTTTCAACATCAGAATATTGTTCTCAATCTCTAGTGTGTCGTCTACATACCGGACCAAAGAAAACTGGGTCACTCCCACTAACCTTCTTGAACTATCTAAATTCAAGATTTCTCTTCATTCTTAAAGAAACCAACTTTTGATTACTCTTCCGAATCGAAGATTCCTATTCCTACTTGCATGCTTCAATCCTTCGATGGATTTCTAGAGCTTGCAATTGTCACTTAGCTTTCAGGAAAGTCAACTTTCCTTCGGAATGTGTCATGTGCACATTCTATTGCTTAGTGATTGATTATTATGGTTTGAAGCATGTCAGGACTATAGGCAGACACCCTGCCTTCATCGGTAACCCTACCCTATGAGCCTGCCTCATCAAAATTTTTACATAGGACTACACAATAGACACCCTGCCTTGATCGGTAGTCTTTTCCTATGAGCCCGTCTCAATTAAAAACTCGGCGTCAAGAACACTCGGCAGACAAGCCTTGCCTTAACCGATGAATCCACATGACAACGTGCCTCGACAAGATCATTAGGTCTGCCTCGCTAAGAGCTCGGATCCGCTCCATTGAAAAGCTATGACTACATGATAAACACCTCGCCTCCATGCGGATTACTATCCGATGTGCCCGCCTCATACAAATTTATGTGAGGACCACTCGACACAACCCTTGTCTCGATTGGTACTCGCCTCCTCAATTGTGAAGTACGGATACTCCCCCTTACACCAAAGGAAGCAAAATTTTCGCTAGAAAAGTTCCCAACTCCAGTTGTACTAGACTCGGGAGTCAAACGTGTTCCACCCGACTCCTACTTAATAAAAACAAGCTCTTATACAAGAGTCAATAGAAAAGAAACGCCGACCCGTGTTGGTCCACCCAAAATAGTGGTTGAAGCATTGCCATACATTGCCTTTAACCAAACTAAGGATTGTCTTTACCGAGATTGCATTTTTTGGACATTGCCTTTCAAATTTTCTATAGTAGAAACTTGTAACAAAAACTATAATATGCCAACGGGGCCACTTAGACTTGGCTCGTCTACAAATAGGTCCGGTACCAGTCGCTATCCCAGGCTGGCCGACCTACTTGTTTATATGGTCTGGTTAAATAGCGGTTCACAGAGAGGAGGATTGTCAGGTCAAGTGGTTCTTAATATTGCTTTTGTTTATGTGCGGAGTATTAGTTTCCTTGTTAATTGTTATTTCTCTCTCTACTTGTTGATTCAAATATGTGGACTTTAGAGACATCACAACTAATGTCTAATGAGCGATACCTCCTTTTTTAATTTGATATTAGTGAAACCTTTTTTTTCACTTAAAAGTATGAAAATAGCCCTGCACTTATCATATTTTTCCCCCTCTCATATCATCGAAATAGCACTCGAACTTCGGTCTTTCTGTGAATTTTTGTATCTAAATTTGTAAATTCACGGCTGACATAACACTCTCATTTCGACCTTTCCATGAATTTTTCTATCTAATTTTGCATATTCAATTAATAATTTCTCTTCGAACTTTTAAAGTTTTCGTTCGATTCATAATCTCAATATGCATTTTTATTTTTTGAATGTATACGAGTTATAATTAATAGAAAGAACAACAGATATCAAGAGGTCTTCTTCAAGTTGGTTACACTTGGAAACATCAATTTTAACGTAAACACAAAGAACAAATGAGAAGTTATAATTTATTTTTAAAATTTCTGATATTTATTTCAAATTTTTTATGATTCATTAGTTTTAACTTTTCGATAAATGTTGTTATTAAAGTAGAAAAAAGATGGATAAGAGAAAAAGGTATGAGAAATGAAGATACATCGGCAAAACGCAACATCGAAGAGGTATAAGAGATCGAACAAAGTAGATAAAACAATATGGATGAGGGTACAGTCTTACTTTTAAGTGTAAATAAAAGCCCAACAACTGGTAGCCCAGTTGGTTAGTGCATTACTCTGCAATGCAGAGGTCCCAGGTTCGATCCACCGAAAGTGCAAATCCGAAGAATATTAAGCTTGGGTTGTTATTAGTATTAAGCTTACGTTTTAAGCCTCTTTTATCTTGTCGGGCTTTAGGCTTCTTTCATGATTTAACTTAGGCGGTTATCGTACTTATCACATCTTCGTGATGTAACAATGCATTGTAACGACTAGAAATTAGTGCGGAGGGGATATGGCTAAATTGCCCTTCAAATATTGCTACCTTCAATAATAAGATCTCTTCTAGGTTTGTAAAAAGTGATATTCTCTCTAGAACGGCTCTTCGCTAAGGGTGGGGATTTGTAATAGCCCCACATCGTTCGCAAGAGTGTCTGAAGACTGGGTTATAGTTGTACGCTCAAGCTATGTAAGTACAAGGCCTTTTGGATAGGCTTGGGGTGCCTTCATCAAGAACAAAACTCTGTACCTGTGTGAGGTGGTTAAAGTACCTGTGTGAGGTGGTTAAAGCGGGGACAATATTGACAACTGCTAAGGCTTGGGGCGTTACAAAGTGGTATCAGAGTTGAGGACGATTCTTCGCTAAGGGTTGGGGATTTTAATAGTCCCACATTGCTCGCAAGAGTGTTCAGAGACTGGACTATAGGTCTACGCTCAAGATTAGTAAGTGCCGAGGCCTTTTGAGTGGGCTTGTGGTGCATTCGACAAGAAAAAACCTTGTACCTGTGTGAGGTGGTTAAAGCAGGAACAATATCAACAACTGTTAAGGCTTGAGGCCTTACAAGTAAACCCAAAGCATCGCCATAGCAGCGATTGCAACTCTTGAAAGAAAAAAACCCAAAAACACAACCAAGAAGGACGTAAGCATAAACTCTGCATATATATTGAGTTTATACCAAACTTTCCTTTCAGTAAGGAGTTTCCAACCCGTACCCAGTTGTTGTTAACATTAGCAAAGATTCCTCCTAACTTATCCTGGAAATCACCACAGAGACTACTAGAAGAAAAGTTCATATCACTTTTGCAGAAATGTAGCAACTTTAAAACCCTCCAACTCATTCAAAATCAAATAATAATCAATGGGTTCAAACAAAATCAATATATTGTTCCAAAATTTCTTGCTGCCTGTTTTAATTTCAAAAGCATTTGTTATGCCCAGAAACTGTTTGATGAAATTCCTGAACCAGATGTCTTTGCTTGGAATTCTTTGCTAAAAGGGTACTCAGAAAATGAATTCTACGATAAAACGATTGTTCTTTTCAATCAGATGAAGTTGAGAGTAAAACCGAACTGTTTCACTTTCCCATTTGTTTTAAAATCTTGTAAGAAGTGTCTGGCATTAAGAGAAGGCAAGAAAGTTCATGGCTTTATAGTTAAAAGTGGGTTTGTTGATAACCGGTTTATTTCTACTGCAATGATAGATTTTTATTCAAATGTAGGAGCAGTAAAATCTGCTAATTTGGTGTTCGATGAAATGCCTGAAAAAAATGTAATAGCTTGGACTGCAATTATTTCTGGATACATCTTGTCTGGTGAGATTGAAAATGCGCGTGAACTGTTCGATGTCACACCTGATCGTGATATTGTTCTTTGGAACACTATGGTTTCTGGTTATATTGGTATTGGAGATATGGTTACGGCTAGGAAGCTATTCGATGAGATGCCTAGTAAAGATATAATGGCATTTAACACTATCTTGGTTGGATATTTAGACAACGACGATTTTGAGGCTGGTGAGAAGTTCTTTTCTGAAATGCCTGAGAAGAATGTGTTTTCATGGAATGGATTAATTGGTGGATATGCACGAAAAGGACGGTTCTCAGAAGTTTTGAATGCTTTCAAAAGGATGCTGGCGGAGTCTCCTACTGTTCTGCCAAATGACGCAACAATGGTGAGCGCTTTGACTGCTTGCTCGAGATTAGGAGCTCTTGCTCTTGGAAAATGGGTTCATGTTTATGCAAAGAATAATGGGTATGACCAGAATGTTTATATAGGGAATGGATTGATCGATATGTACTCGAGATGTGGATGCATAGAAAATGCTATTGATGTGTTCAGTGGTATGAGTTCAAAAGATTTAATCACTTGGAACTCTATGATTGGTGGCTTAGCAATGCATGGAAAGGGAAATGATGCGTTGGAAATCTTTAATCAAATGATTACGACCAATATAAAACCGGATGGTATAACCTTTGTCAGTGTCTTATGCGCTTGTACACATATGGGTCTGATTGAAAAAGCATTTTCATATTTCAACATCATGAAAGATGATTACTCAATTGAACCTGAAATTGAGCATTATGGATGTATGGTTGATCTTCTAGCTCGGGCGGGTTTTCTTTACGAAGCTGTGGATTATACAAGAACGATGCCTATTCAAGCAGATGCTGTAATATGGAGTGCTCTACTTGGTGCATGTAGGACTTACAAAAATATTGAACTGGCAGAACTTGCTCTTATAAAGCTTATCGAGCTTGAACCAAAGAATCCTGCCAATTATGTTATGCTTTCGAATATATATAAGGATACTAAAAGTTGGGAAGATGTTGCAAGATTGAAATCTGCGATGAAAGACACAGGAGTTAGGAAACCACCTGGATGTAGCTTAATTGAGGTGAATGACAGTGTCAATGAATTTTACTCATTGCATGAGGAACATCCTCAAAAAGAGGAGATTTACAATACCCTAAATGGATTGGTAGAGCTCTTAAAATCGCCAACATATAATTCAGAGCTAGAAGATTTCGATGAGTGGATATCTATCTTTTAAAGCTTTTCCTCCTATAATATGGCGAAATTTGTAAAATGCTGGAAAATTTTGTGTTTCCAACCAATGTATGATAGTTCTAGAGTTATCTGAAATAATGTTTGAGACCCTCGGTTATATGATTTTACTTTGAACTGCATTCGAAAATGCTCATTGGATTTTACAGGTTGTGACTATTTTGATTTTATCTGATTCTTCTCAGTTTTTGTGGGAGCAATCAGACAATTAACACAACTTTGAAGTCATAATATGTATTTCAGCACATCCAATGTAATTTGAGAATGGATTAAACAAATTCTTCAACACCACATAGTAATGTTCAATAAAAGTATTCAGCCCGAGTCCCCACCAATTTTGATCGGCTGGAAACCAACCTTTCTTGATAGAGAAAGAAGGAACAAAGGTTAGATAGGATTTAACTGTGAAGATGATTAAATTATTAGTGATAGCCCTGTCAGTCTACATATTGGTAAAAAAAATTCTGAATCTTGGATATCGCGCTGGTCTCAAGGCAAATGTGAAGACGAGTCTCAAGTTTGTGAAGGAGGCGACTCTAACACTTATGGGAGCCGCCTATAAAACTTCCTAGTACTTGTTGCATCTGGATTCTGAGTAATTGTCAAACATACGAGTTCTATTCACAGGGCATTAAATTAACTTAGTTCTTATTAAAAGAACAATTGTGATGAATTTATCCAATATATGGCATAATATTTGATATCGAATAAGATAATTAGATTTACATTCAAAGAACATATTTTGGTATCTATTGGATATCTTATCGGATAGTTTATCGAGTACGGGTATAGTTATGCTCAAACTGTTCATACTATTGTTTAAGTCGGAGCCGATTTTGGCTTCTCCCGACTCATCTAACTCGGAAGCAAAGCATGTCCTTCCATTCATCACGTCGAGCTCTTCAACTTAGAGCCAAGAATCACTCGAATCCGATTATGGATAAGTGAGAAATTCAAGTTTAAAGTTTGGACGAAGATCGGTTAAACTAGGGACTAAAGCGGCAAATAGGAGAAGTTATTTTGGGGGCATTTGGGAGAAGCGAGCACGTCCAGATCTAGATGGCTCGCGTTCGACCCGCGGGAATGCTCAAGATCAAATGGTCACGCACTAGAGGCTTCGGGATAGCGTTGGGACGTGGCCATAAGCGTTGGATCCGAGAGATCCAACGACGGGCGTCACCTTTGCATCAGGCTACTGGTGGGATTTGGTCAGATCTTAATCTGATGGCCATTTTGCTGATGTGTTGGGCAGATTTCGTGATGCGTTTCGCCGGAAGCGTGAGTACTAAGTGAATGTGAAGATCGTAACAAGTAACTAGGAAGATCCGGATAACCACGCTTTGATAAAGTTGCCACCACAAAGTGATAAAGAAACCGGTTGAGCTAACACCACACTTGGATAAAGTTTCCACCACCAGATGATAAAGACGCTCGAAATCCACCACCGATGGCTCTTCCAAAACCAGAGGATAAAATAAATGATCTAAACAGATCCAAAGTCACAAAAGACTCTACAATTCTCAAATTCGTTTTCTGATTTTTCCATTGATAATAAGCCTCATTATATAGATAAGAATACATTAAAAGGAGTCATAAAAGTTAATCTACATGCATGGGAACTAGATACATTGGAAACAACCTAGTTTGAATGCATGAATGTAGAAATAAAAGACTAATACTTAAAGTAGATGCATAAAACGGAAATGACTCTTCAAATCTTCGATAATCCTCTTTAAGGCCCATATTTAATCATTGCTTAGTTGGTCCAACTTTAGCAAAGTAACGCTTAGCCCGTCGGTAGGCTGGTCTGCGTATTCCAGCAACTGCTTACTCCAGCTCTGTTTGCTCCAGCCCTGGCTGATCCAGCATTGTTGCTCCTGCATCAGACTCTCCGGGTTGGAAAGGATTTGTCCTCAAATCTGATAGCTCCTCGTCTTCAATATAAGGAGAAAGATCACCCACATTGGAAGTAACCGAAACACCACAGTCACCTGGAAGCTCTAGTTTGTAAGCGTTATCACCAAAATTCTCAAGTATCTTAAAAGGACCCTCTGCCCTATGCATCAGCTTCGACTTGCGTTTTTTTGGAAACCTCTCATTTCGTAGGTGTAACCAGACCAGATTACCTGGTTCAAACAACTTAGCTCGTCTGTTTTTGTTGGCCTTCTTCTTATACTTCTCATTGGACATTTCAATTTCTGCCTGAACATTCTCATGAAGCTTCTTCATTGTGGTTACCCTTTCTTTTGCTTCAAAGTCTGCCTTAAACCCCAAAGGTAGTGAAATCGAATCAGTAGGAGTAAGTAGATTAAGACCTTACACAATGTCAAAAGGTGAACGTCTTGTAGTGTAGCTTGTTGACCTATTATAAGCAAACTCAGCCTGAGCTAGCTACAGATCCCATTCCTTCAAGTTCTTTTTTGTCAAGCCCCTCAAAAGAGTAGTTAACGTTCTATTTGTCACTTCTGTTTGACCATCAGTTTGTGGAATGACAAAAAGTACTAAAAAGGAGCTTAGTACCAAGTAATCTCCACATAGTCTTCCAGAAATAGCTCAGAAACTTTGGATCACGATCAGAAACAACGGTCTTAGGGGTACCATGAAGGCGTACAACCTCTTTAAAATAAAAGTCAGCAACCATACTAGCATCATCAGTTTTGTGACAAGGAATAAAATGTGCCATTTTGCTGAACCTATCTACTACCACCATGATAGAATCTTTTCCCCTCTAAGTTCTTGGTAGTCCCACAATAAAATCCATGCTCACATCATCCCAGGGTTGTATTGGAACAGGTAAAGGAGTGTACAGACCTGGCTGGAAATGGCTTTTCATCCTTTGACACGTGGCACATCGTTCTATGATTGAATGAACATCTCGTACCATCTTGGGCCAGAAGAAATGCTCCCGAAGCATGTCCACTGTTTTGTTAATCCCAAAATGACCAGAAAGACCTCCGCCATGTTCTTCAAACAGAACTCCTTGGCACACAGAGCTGGTTTCCTTTAAAAAGAAATCCACCTTGCAAATGGTACTGATTTGTAACTCTCTTTTTGCACTCATTATAGACTTCAACAACGTCTAAGTCTTCATCATATAAAGACTTCAACAACTCGAATCCCATAATTCGAGAATCCAGAATAAAGATTAAAGCATACCTTCTTGAGAGTGCATCAATAACAACATTCATTTTTCCAGCCTTGTACTTTGACACAAATGAGAAGGATTGCAAAAATTCTACCCATTTAGCATGTCGGTTGTTCAACCTGTGCTGGTTGTTTATAAACTTTAGTGCCTCATGATCAGAATGCAAAACGAACTAACCTGGGCTAAAATAATGCTCCCAATGAGTCAGAGCTCTCACAATCGCATAAAATTCCTTACCATAGGTCGAGTAGTTCTTTTGTGCCCCTGTGAGTTTCTCACTGAAATAAGAGATGGGATGTTGTCCTTGGATAAGAGCAACTCCTATACCAACTCAACTAGCATCGCACTCAACTTCAAGCACTTGATTAAAATCTGGAAGTGCTAAAATAGGTGCTTCGCATAGCTTCTGTTTCACCATTTTAAATGCTTTTTGTGCAGCACTGCTCCATTCGAAGTTGTCCTTCTTCACGCATTCAGTTATTGGTGCCACGATAGTGCTGAAATTCTTCACAAAGCGTCTATAGAATGATGCAAGTCCATTAAATTTTCTTACATCAAATTGGGTTGCCGGAACTAGCCAACTCCTTATAGCTTCAACTTTGCTTTCATCAACTGAAATCCCCTTATCTGAAATGATATAACCAAGAAACACAATGCTAGAAGTAAAAAACTCACACCTCTCTGGTTTAGCATATAGCTGGTTTCTCCTCAACACCTTGAAAACTTCCCTGAGGTGTTCAGCATGTTCGGCTTCATTCTTGATATAGACAAGAATATCATCAAAATATATCACAACAAACTTTCCAATTAAGTCTCGCAGGACCTGATTCATAAGTCTCATGAAAGCGCTGGGTACATTTGATAATCCAAATGGTATGACTAGCCATTCAAACAAGCCACTTTTTGTCTTGAATGGAGTCTTCCATTCATCACCTTCCTTCATTCTTATTTGGTGATATCCACTCCTTAGATCAATTTTCGAAAAGACCTTTGAGCCATTTAGCTCATCTAGCATGTCATCCAACCTGGGTATAGGATAACGATACTTGATGGTTATCTTATTAATAGCTCAGCTGTCTACATACATCCTCATCGAACCATCTTTCTTTGGTACAAGCAGAGCTGGTACGGAACATGGACTCATGCTTTCCCTGACATACCCTCGATCAATCAGCTCTTGCACTCGTTTCTGTAACTCTTTACCCTCTTCTGGATTACATCTATAAGTCGGACGATTCGGCAAAGGCACACTAGGTAGTAAATCAATTTGATGCGCAATACCTCTGTTTGGAGGTAGCCAGGGTGGTAAATCTTTAGGGAAAAAATCACTGAACTCACTTATCAATTTCTGCATCAATGGATGAGAATTCACTTCAGCTCCGCTATTCTTTTCAACCACCAGCAAAGCAAAGACCTCCTTGCCCTTATCCATCTTCTTTATGATTTTGGTTTCACCCTAAAACATGTTCTCCTTGCATTTCTCTGCTGCAGATTCAGCACACATAGTAGGTGATTAAGGTGTCAATGTAATATGCTTCCTATCCTTGTGAAAGGAATAAGTGTTCTTGTAACCATCATGGACAACTCTTCTATCAAACTCCCATGGTCTTCCAAGTAATAGAGGACAAGCATCCATTGGAATAACATCATATATTACCTCATGGTAGTTCTTCCCAATAGAAAAAGAAATCACAACCTGTTTTGAAACCTACAACTTGCTCCCATCAGTCAACCACTTCAGCTTATAAGGTTGTTGATGCTTTATAGTTAGCAAACTCAGCTTCTCCACAAGTGTACTTGATACGACATTGGTACAACTCCCACTGTCAATAATCACACTGCATACGCTTCCCTTAACTGTACAATGAGTTTGAAAAATGGTTACTCGTTGTCTTCCCTTGTAATCGGAACAGAGTGTAAAACCCTTCGGATTACTAATAATTCCCCACGATCAGGTTGTTCAATGATCTCATCATCTTTTTTATGAACCTTCTGATCAATGACTTCTAAATCATGAGAATTTTATTTTAATCTTCTTCAATCTTATCAATCTCTTGAATTGTCATAACTCTTCGATAAGGACATTCAGCCTGAAAATGCCTAAATTCTTGACATTTAAAGCACTTCTTCTTCAAATTCAGATCTATAGGTTTTGCTGAATTCTGAACTTCTAGCTTTTTGATGCTGCCACTAACATCACCTTTCACAGCTTCTTTTGGAATCAAAGAAAAAACTGGATTATAGGGTCGGGTGTATTGCTTCTTCCCTAATTTGTTCTGCTTCTCCACCTTCATAGCAACCTTCTTGACGTCAAGAGTCCAGAAAGGTTACGACTCCACCGTGGTTGAAATCTCATTATTCAAAACCATGTACAAAGCGTACAATAATCCTCTCCTGTGGTTCTTCAACATCACACCGTAATTGCAGAAGATCAAGCTCTCTTGTATATTCTTCTACAGCCCTCTTCTCTTACTACAAGTGTGTAAGCTTTAGGTACAACTCTTGTTTGTAATCATCGGGTAAAAATCTCCTCTTCATAAGTCGTTTAAGCTTCTCCCAAGACCTGATTTTGGTCTTGCCTTCTCTTAAACGATGCGACTTAAGAGTATCCCACCAAAGGCTAGCATAACCCTTTATTCTTAAGGTTGCCATTTTATACTTCTTCTCATCATCATATGTATTATACTCAAATACCTTCTCTATTGATCTTAACCAATCTAGAAAGTCATCTGGATTTAGATTACCTTCAAAACTAGGAATATCAACTTTGAATTCTTCTTGACGATGATGTTGTTGATGTGGGCGATTATCTCTTCTCCTTCTCCCACGTTCAGACCTGACACTAAGATCATCATCAGAACTAAGGGAAACACGCCCTTCTCCATCAGAAGATGAATGGTCATCTCCTACTCTTTGTCTTCTTGGCTGCGCTTGCATATTCATGCCATTAAAAGCCTGAACCATCTATTGCATTTGCTGCCTCATTTCCTCAATTTCTCTACCAATACGTTCAATGTGTGCCTAGTCAAAAGTCAATCCTCTTGGAAAATCCATTTTAATGAAATAGGGTGTATAGTAACTTCACTCCAACAACCTGAATTATACCTCTGATACCACTTGATACGTTCGCCGGAAGCGTGAGTACTGAGTGAATGTAAAGATCGTAACAAGTAACTAGGAAGATCCGGATCACCACACTTTGATAAAGTTTCCACCACAAAGTGATAAAGAAACCGGTTGAGCTAACACCACACCTGGATAAAGATTCCACCACCATGATAAAGACGCTAGAAATCCACCACCAATGGCTCTTCCAAAACCAGAGGATAAAGGAAATGATCTAGATAGATCCAAAGTCACAAAAGACTCTACAATTTCTCAAATTCATTTTCTGATTTTTCCATTGATAATAACCCTCATTATATATAGGATAATACATTAAAAGGAGCCATAAACGTTAATCTACATGCAAAGGAACTAGATACATTAGAAACAACCTAGTTTGAATGCATGAATGTAGAAATAAAAGACTAATACTTAAGGTATATGCATAAAACGGAATTGACTCTTAAAATCTTTGATTATCCTCTTTAAAGCCCATATTTAATCATTGCTTAGTTGGCAATCATTGCTTAGTTGGTCCAACAACAGTGTCTGCGTATTCCAACGCTGCTTGCTCCTGCTATGTTTGCTCTAGCCCTGGCTGATCCAACACTGTTGCTCCCGCATCATTTCGGGATGGATCTAACTCCATCTAACGGTGGGTGTTTCCTCCGCGATTTTCAGTTTCATCGGATGCTCCAGAAGCAGTCGACAATACCAGCTAAATAACCAATTCTTTTCAAGAGTTGTCCCAAAAAACCAAAGGATATGTCCCAAAAAACCAATGGACGCGATTCATATATAAACAACCCAAATCCATTAGAAAAATTCATCCAATTCATTCTCTTCTTTTCTGAAATTAGTATACTAAGTGTATTAAGAATATAATTCGGATTTTAGAAATATTCTAGTACATCTAAAATTCTGAAGAAAGAAGTATCCGAGTGAATTTATCAACATTCAAGTGTCTAGAAGATCGTATTAAAGTGTCTAGAGGATTAAATCCCATTAGTCAAAGTGCTCATATTACTTACGAAGATTCACCCGCTTTCGAAATATAGAAGTACCATCAAAATTCTGAAAGGATTGTCGTTGTATCCCGAAGTCATACACCCTAACTGTTGGTACTATTACAGGTGTATAAAATGTCTTAAGGAAAGAGAGTAATTCTAGTCTCGACTACAAAGATTCTTCTTCTTATCCTCTGAATTTCATTTTTATTTTTTGTCTATCTCGGTTAATTCGAAAGAAAGATACTTATAAGTCAGCATTCCCGTATAGTCTATCTCTCTATAAATCAGAAATAGGATGTTTATATACTTCAAACTGAGACTTTGTATTAATCTAAATAAGACAAAGAGAGATCGTAATTTCGACCATAACCAGAGGAACAACAATCTTAAGACATTTTTACTTCTCGATTGTTTTCTGGTTAAAAGGTATTGACTTGGTTTATTTTCTGTGTGTTTCAGAAAAACCGCAGTTACCAAGACAACTTTACAGATTCTCCCAGCAAACTCCACCTATATGGAAAAGCTAGAAAAGTTGAAGGGAAGAGACTTCAACTGATGGAAGTTGAAGATGATGTTCAATCTGAAGCGCTGGGTCTGACAAAATATCTAACAGAGGAGATACTTGTGCAAAAATTACATGGAAACAAGAAGATTTCTTGTGCAAAAATTACATTCTGAATAGTCTAGACGACGAACTCTACAATCTCTATTCTGTTATAGAGACGTCTAAAGAACCTTGTGATACCTTGACCAATAAATACAAGACTGTAAAGGCGGGTGTCAAAAACTTTATCGTAGGACGATTCTTGGACTACAAGATGACTAATTCAAAACCAGTAATGGCCTAAGTCCAAGAACTGCAGAGTCTCCTGCAAGAACTAAAGGCAGAGAACATGATAACTAATGAAGCTTATTAAGTCCAAGCTTTGATCGAAAAATTACCCACGGGGTGGAAAGACTTCAAAAATTATCTCTGCCACAAGAATAAGGATATGAGTCTTGAAGTACTTCTGATCCGAAAGGTATCTTGGGAGACACTTTGCCTACTCTATTGTTACATAAAAACATGTCGATTAATGTCTTAAGAAAAAGGATCTCTTGCCTCGAATATAGTATCTCATTGTATATATTGTTTTTCCTGTTCTTTCAATATTCTTTGGATTTGCCCAAATTCATGTTAATCGTTTATTCTTTTAAAAGAATTTATAAACCTATTATGTTATTAGAAAACAAAAAGCTATATTATATTGTTTATCTTTGTTATCACAGAAAAGAATCTTAAGTCTATCTCTATAATTATAGAAAGATTATTTTTTATTATTTCTCATTTCTATAATTGCGAAAACAATAATTGTATACATTGTCATTCAAATGTCACGTTCATAAAACGCAACGGAATTAATGTGGTCTCGATTGTTTGATGAGTCATAATTGGAGATCCTAGACAAATAATAACCCCATGTTTTACCTAAATTGATTGCCATTCTAATTTCACCTATTAGTAATTCAATGACATTTTTAATGAATTTCTCCACTTTTGGTGAGTTATAGCGGGAGAGGGGTATGTTTTGGGGAGATAACTGAGTATTTGTTTCTTTGTTGCAAAATCACTGAGTATTTTCCTATGTGGAACCTTAAGATCTTTTTTCTCTTTAATTTCCAGGGTTTATTAATTCCTTTTTGGCCTCCAATTTGTGACAAACTCACCATTTTGGCCCCCATCAATGTCCAACAGTTCGATTTGGCCCCCAAGGGCCAAAAAAATGTCAACTTTTTTCGGAACTCCCTTGGGGACCAAAATGGAATTAATTATAAAAACTAAAAACACAGACTCCAACTCATCCCTTCCTCTCTCCTCCATTTCATCACCTTTCTTCTCCCCTTCATCCATCTCGCCACCTCACCATTTTCTCATGTAAAAGTTGTCGGTCGGCTAAAAATTCCGGCGACCAGCCGACGAAGCTCAAACTTTACTAAATTTGTTTCTTCTTTATCCTTATTCTTTTTTTTCTCTTTCTCCCTCTCTTCACTAGGGTTTGGGGATATTAAGTAGTTAAGAAGGTAAATGGTTAGTATGCAATTAGGGTAATTGGGAATATATTAAGCAGTTAAGAAGGTAATAAATAGTTAGTATGCAATTAGGATTTAAGGTTTCTTAAAAAAACCCAAAAACTTTAAAGTTGTTCGATTGAGTCAAGTAGGTTTCTTAAAAAAACCCCAAAAACTTTAAAGTTGTACGAAATAGAAGAGAAACTCGGGCACCATAAGTCAGTGTTTCAGCCTATTTTCATTTCAGGAGAGGTCCGAGACCCAACAGAGTCACGAGATTCTCAGCCATCTCGGCGGACACAAACTACATAGATTATACATTATCCTTAGTATACTATAAGAGAGTAGTTGATAAAATTGATATAGGTATGCAGAAATCTGTAAATTAATAATTCGAGAACTTCGTGTTATACTATTCTGCAGGGACCAAAAGTGCAGCTTGGGTTGGTTTTAGAAATACAAAAATGCCAATTTATCTGTAAGAGGAGGTTGACACGTGAATAACTTAATTTATTTTCTTCTAGTTCGTAGTTAGCATTGACATCTCTAGGGAATGTTCCTCGCACATTCCCCTTTTATTACCTTGATCTCTGCATCATATCCTTTGCGAAAGCCTAGCTATATTCGATCTTAGTTGGCCTTCCACTCCTAGCAGCAGATCATCCCCGTATTTCGCCACCTACATGGGTTGGGTCCTCCAAGGACTCATAGAGCTCTCTTGAGCCTGCTCATGGCTAGACAAAGCCTTAGCTGGACAAAGTTTAAAGAAAGCCCTTTCATGTAAATCCCTGAGCGGCAAGACTAGAAAGACCAGAGTTAGCTTTACATTAGCAAATCTACATGTCGTCGGGGTTCCACGCTCTTTCTTTCTATGTGGTACGATGCCTGGGAGAGAAAGGAATGTGTAACTGGAGCAAATGAAATGTCTTATATCCCCGACCGGTTTTGTTCCCAAAAAGGGATTTCGTCTTCTCGACCTAATTTATGGAAATGAGGTTCGTTCAATTTGATTTAGTTCTTCATGATGGGAGCTATTCTCTTTCTTGGATTTCTGATGTTACGGTACAGAGCGGTAACTTAGTGTTTTTCTAAGGAAATGGTAGTTGTTCAAGTACACAATCAAGGCGGTTTCGGGTTTTGTTTGTACGCATGTCGATGCTGGCATATCACTCTTTCTTGTGTACTTGTCATTCTCAGATTCTAAATCCCTCTCTCAGGTTTGTCGACCTTCCCAAGTTTCTTATCCCGTCGAAGGATTTGTGTCTTATCTTAGGACTCGTTTTCCCCAAAACATCGAGTTTTCCCTCTAAGAATTTCATAAGATAAAAAAGATCGTTACCTAGATTCTTTCGAAGGTGCTTTCCGTTTCTAAGAGTTATCTTCATCCTTCTCATGTTCAGGCTATATCTGATTAATCATTTTCACATAGATCATTTAAATTGCAAGTTCAGGTTTGGGATTGATTGCCTTCTTAGTTAGTTGGTGAGGTTGTTTCCAGCATCGGCTACCACCTCTACTTTTGTTTGGTCATAATAAATCTTATTTGAAAACTATTATAATTTTTATGCTTTATTTCTTGAAAAACAAAGTACTTTCACGAAGCAAAATTTTATTTGAAAAATATTTCAATCGTCTATGCCTTCAACTTCATTATTTGTCACCCTAGACGCATTCTTCTTGCTGGTCTCAACTCAACATGAATTTTAGATTCTTAATGCTTATGAATTTAAGGTCCTTTCCACCACTATCTCATCTTACTGAGAGCTTATTCTATGTTGGGGCATCTGGGATTTAGGTGGCCGAAGCTAAATTAAATGATGTAAAATGTAGGAAATCATCAAAAACGTTACGTGAAAGTGCTGATTGGAATGGGATGGAAAGGGAAGTTTACTTGACAATTCCATCATTTACTTCTTCCTCTCCTTGGGCTTTTTGCTGTTTGACTGAACCCAGAATTCTTTTCCATTCCAAGCAACCTACTAGTCTACACATTGTTCTTTCTCTCACGCGCTTTTCAATGATTTGCCTGTACTAATGTCATATTCGTACAATTTGAGGAATCCTACTCTCCCAAGATATCAGTATATCTGCAATTTTCCCATAAGCCATCCTAGGAGAGAATTATGTTAGCGCGTTGCACAAGTTTCCACCACCTAGAGCTTATTTACTCTTCACGACCAATTTACCATTATGATTCGAGATGGAACTGATATTGCTTTCAAGTGTTGTGTGTCAGTACAAAGATAGATGAATTACCTTGATCTCCAAGTAATGAAATGAATGAGTACATGACTAGATTGTAGGGTTATGGTGTCTTCTAGTATTCTAAGAAGGAATCTCAGACTTTTAATGTCTAAAACTAGTCTCCCCAGGATCTCATGCATAAGCTAAATATGAACTAAGAGGTTTAGTGAATTACCTTAATCACTAATTCCCACGGACTAATATGATTGATTTCTCGAAGACCGAGAGCTCCAATTGTTGCTTCACTACTCGGGACCCCCGAGCAATCAACTTGATCTCCCACCTTCAAGTTAGCTAGAACTTTCAGTGGTTAGACGAAGAACACCTTCTTCTTTAGACTAGATAGATAGTTGGGAACTATTCTGTCTTTACTTCATGCTGTAAAGATAGAAATCTCTTAGAAAATTTTCCACACTTATTTCTGTTCTAATGAGGCCCATATATAGAATTCCTAAAGTCAAAACTCAAAATGCCACATTCACACAAGGAAACTTTTATTGCCACAGAAATAGTATTTTGGGTTTTTTCCCAAAATACGAAACTCCTATTATGGCCAACCACCCTATGCCCTAATGGGATAGGTCTGGCTGGCCCTTATTAGTGTGTTCAGTCATGCCTTGGTCGGCCCACTTATGTATGTGCCTGGTCCAAAACTCCTTTTGTTCTGGCCTTCGTACTATCTTTACTATAACTTCCGCCTGGCGTTTTGGACATATTTCCGGATCTAATTCTTACTTAACTCGATTTAGGATCTGAACGAAGTTATCCGTGAATCACCCCGTGATTCGACGATCATAGTTGGTTTCTAGCTAAACATTACGATCCCTAAGTCGTCTGGACTTTGATTATCTTCTTCACTAATTGTCATATCCGAAAAATTGCTTGTATTGTCATTTTGGTCGAAGGACATATCCTTCAGTCTCCCGCTTGTGATTAGAAAAAGTGTAATGCTCAATTCCCATGTCAAATCGTACCCCATCTGATACGTCATCCCTTTTCAGACTTTCTTGATCCCGAGTACAACTGTCAAAACAAATGATTAACTTTTAATCCATTTGAGCACGACTATGCATTTTTCAGTTGCTACTCATTAAGTGGCCCAGAGATACTTATCCTAATTCAATTAGGAGGACATATTCCATTCTTGCACTCCCACTTAGCTTCATGTCTATCATGTCTTTCTGAGTGTCCGCCTTTATAAGCTCTTTTTACGGCGCAGCGTTTAACGAAACTAAAGTCAGACATTCCTTACATAAGATGATTGAAGCACTCATGTTTTGAGGAATCTCTCTAATCTTTTCAATGAGAGGTTTTTAAAGTTCATCACTCTTAATGTACTCTCATGCAGGTGCGGACCCACGTTGGGACACGTGGGGTCACGTGCCCCCACAAGTCCAGTCCAAAATTAAATGCTATTTGAAAATAAAGGTAAAGATATAAAAATAACAAACCCCAATTACTTATCCCTAAAGAAAGGTTGGTGTGGTGGTTTCAGTTTAATGTGTCTGCGCACTAGGTCTGGTGTTCGAATCCCGTGCCTTACCATTTTGTTATTTCTATTGGGAAATTCGTATATGCCCCCTAGTTTTTAATTAGTTATCCCTTTAGCCCTATATACTCTATTTTAACCCCCTTTTCACATATCAGTTCATTTTTAAGCCGTTTTTCCTTGTAAGTTCGTTGTTGACTCCCATAAACATTGTTAGCGTTATATCATTCTTATGCCTTCTTTCTAGTTCATTTTCTTAAATATATATGTGCTAGTGTGTTATTTTTATGACTACTTTTCTAAAATGAGTCTCCCATTTTGTTGCATGAACTTCTCTGTATAATTTAAATTTGTATGAGAGCGCTTATTTATATCGGTTATATTCAACAAAAATCGTTAGCCAGTAGTAGTTGAGTTGACTTCATATGTAAAGGTAATGAATAGTTCAAATCAGTCGCTCGGGTCGACACTTGTTTGCCCAAACGGCAGATGGTGGGTTATCCAGTGTATATTCCCAATAATCATACACCCACGTAGTCGACTTGCATACTCCTATTCCTATAGACCATGAAACAACGCTATTATGTCGATCTCACGTGCTAGTCTTCATAAGTCGTTGTTTTCCATGCAATGACCTGTACTAGGGAGATGATAACGAAATATTTACAATTTCAATTAATAGGGTTTCAGTCATCAGGTCAAGTCTGACAAACCTATTTAGAATGTCTTATTATTAGTGGACTGTCGTTTTAAATACTAAACCGAATTTTAAGTGAAAAAATAAACGACGTTTATTTTTATATTGAATGTAAGTAATTAGGTACATAAACTCCTTTATGAATCTAAATTACATATTAGTGTCATTCTCCAATGCGCTTTATACCAATTCCCTTGTGTAGGTAATGTCTTTGGGCTGAGGTAATGGTTCGGATCTGCCACATTGTCATCTGTATGGACCTTGCAAATGACCACATCTTTTCTTTCGGTGATCTCCCTGATCACGTGGTACTTCCTTTAGATATGTTTGAATTTTTGGAGTGTTCTAGATTCCTTGGCTTGGGCGATTGCTTCATTGTTGTCACAATATGAAGTTATTCCCTCTTTTATGCCAGGTACGACACAAAGTTCCACTATGAACTTTATGATCCAAACTCCTTCCTTAGCTGCTTTCGAAGTTGTTAGGTATTCTACTTTCGTTGTAGAGTCTGCAACAGTGCTTTGTTTGGAACTTTTCCAGCTCACTGCTCCTCCATTCAGACAAAAAACGTATTGCGATCTAAAATCGTCTCTCTCCATCTTGAAACTTTGATCCACATGGCCTTCAACCATGAGTTTCTCTTCCCCACCATATACCAAGAACTGATCCTTATTCCTTCTCAGGTACTTCAGAATATTCTTGGTTGCGGTTCGGTGTGCTTTTCCTGGATTCGATTGATAACGACTGCACATACTCAAAGCATATGAGACGTCAGGGCGAGTGCAGATCATAGCATACATGATTGATCCTATTGCCGAAGAGTAAGGAATTTTGCTCATGGGTGCTTGCCCATCAGGATCCTTCGAATACTGATTTTTGCTTAGCACAATGCCATGTGACATGGGAAGAAATCCTCTCTATATAAGTTTCTTGACTAAGTCTAATCATCCTCTTCGATCTACCCCTGTAGATCTTGATGCCTGGTATGTATTCTGCTTCCCCTAGATCCTTCATTGAGAAACACATCCGAGGCCAGGCTTTAACTGATTCTGATTTCGAAATGTCGTTGCGATGATCAATATGTCGTCGACATATAGGACCAAGAAAACTTGGTTACTCCCACTAACCTTCTTACAAACACAAGATTCTTTTGCATTCTTAAGGAAACCAAACTCTTTGATTGTCTCGTCGAATCGAAGATTCCAACTCCTACTTGCCTGCTTCAGTCTATAAATGGACCTCTAAAGCTTGCATACCTTTCCAGCATTATTGGAGTCAATAAACCCTTCAGGCTATGTCACGTACACATTATTTCTAAATTTCCATTCTGGAAGGCGATTTTGACATCTATTTGTCAACCCTCATAATCGTAATGAGCTATAATTGCTAGTATGATCCCAATAGATATAAGGATCGCGACAAGGGAAATTGTTTCATCAGAGTCTATACCATGAATCTGTCTGTAATCTTTGCCCACAAGTCCAGCTTTGAAAACGCTAAAGTTTCCATCCTTGTCAGTTTTCATCTTGAAAACCCATTTGCATCTGATAGGTTTTTCTCTATGGGGAAATTGACCAAGTTTTAAAATTGATTTTCTGACATCTAATCCTATTCCAATCTCATGGCTCTAAGCCATTTTTTCGAGTCAAGCCTCGTCATAGCTTCTATGTAAGTACTTGGGTCATTATCTTCAAATAGCAGGATGTCTGTCCTCTGAGATAATTCTTTGGAGCCTTTGAGACCTATGAGGGGCTTGAGCAACTATTGGGATATTCTCAACTACTTGAGAATTCTCCTGCGAATCTAATTCGACTTGTGCGGGAGGTTCCTCGAGTTCTTCTAACTCTACCTCTTTTTCTTTATCCATGTCCTCTAGATAGACAGGAGCCGTTAATTCTGATATCTCCATATCATCATTTATTTGTTGCTCATATAGAAGCTTATCAATATCTACATTTCTCCCATTCGTCTTCTTGGAAATAAATTCCTTTTCTAGGAAGACACCATCACGAGCAACAAACACCTTGTTCTCTGATTGGTTGTAGAAGTAATAACCCCTTGTTTCTTTTGGATAACCCACAAAGAGACATTTGTCTGACTTGGGTGCAAGTTTATCTCCTTGGCTTTAGATAAACTTCACATCTCAAACCTTGAGAAAAAGACAACTTTGGAACCTTTCCAAACCATAGTTCGTAGGGTATCTTTTCCACAGCTTTTGACAAGGCACGGTTAAGTGTTAAAGAAGCCGTTTATACAGCACATTCCCAGAACATGTTTGAAATATTGGCTAAACTCATCATAGATATGACCATGTCTAACAAGCTAAGATTTATCCTTTCAGAAACACCATTCATCTAGGGTGTCCTGGTGGAGTGAGTTGGGACAATATTTAGCAACTCCTTACATGATCATCAAATTCTTGACTCAAATACTCACTACCCCGATCCGATAGGATGGCTTTTATTCTCTTGTTAAGCTGATTCTCTACTTCGTTTTGAAATTGTTTGAACATTTCAAACGATTTAGACTTATGCTTCATCAGGTATATGTAACCATATCTAGTAATTCATCCGTGAAGGTGATGAAGTAGATATTGTTTGAAGGAGATGTCCTTCAACCAAAGATGCAATGCGAGCAATTTGCTGGATTGGACAACTGATGAAAAAGATCAAGTCCGGACAATTTAGAAATCATAATGTATAGCTAGAAACCAACTACGATCATCGAATCACAGGGTGATTCGAGGCTAACTTCGTCTGAATCCTACATCGGGTTACACTAAAGAGTGTCGACTCGATCGAAAGATATAACTAGAGGGATGAGACATATAAGCATGGGTTAGACACATAAAATATGTCCAAAAGGCCAAAAGAAAGCTAAAGCAAAGATAGTATGAAAGCCAAAACAAAAGGGATGTTTTGTGACGGACTTGAAACCCATTAGTGGACCGACCAAGACATGGTCAGCCAGACGTAGCCCATTACGGCATAGGATGGCCGGCCAGATTAAAGAAACAAGGAGTTTCTACATTTGGCAAAATTCTTATTCTGCTTCTATTTTGGCTTTTAGAAAACCTAATCTTCCAAATAGATCTCAGTCCGCTACACATCTCGAAGTGTTTAAGTCAGCTTGAACTTCGCGTAACCAAAGGAAGAAACTTCTCTCTGGAATCTATCACATCGGCAAGATATCTACGAAGGATCCTTGAACTTAGGAACTTCCACTTATCAAAGATCCGAGATAGACTCAAAGGGAAACCCCAGATACTCAAGGGAGGAAACTTTCCCTTCGGATTGATGGCAACTGCCTCATCACCGCCGCTAATCACTGTCGGCCTAACATTGCCTATGAAAGGCCCCCCACATCGTCCTTCAGAGGACACGATCTATTACACCAAAAATATCATAAGAAACTCAAAGTTCCCTTAACTCGCACCCCAAAAGGATCAATCAATATTCATTCTTTTACTGCAAAGAGCACCCTGTCTGGCTTGAGCGTCGGACGGTTTTCGAACTTTGCAGGTTTTCCCCCCTCGAGAACAGACGAACAAGAGCAGTGGAGCAAAGAGCAGAAGCAAGGAGCAAGAGTAAGGAGAAAGGAGCAAGGGCAAGGAGCTGACATAAGGAGAAGCAGAGAAGGAAGCGGAGATGGAAGCATGAACGTCAGGCTAAGCAACACTCTATTTAACAGAACAATCAGACATAACGGAGGCTGTTGATGAGTCCTGAAAATGCCTCATCTGAATATCTTAATTTAGACTAGTTAGTCTATTTCGAGCTGTTACTCTGATGTTTTGTTTGATTTTCTTTCTCAGGTCTCATTTACGGAGTTCGACGCGAAAACATCGTGATAAAGACATACTTGAGGGGCATTTTGGTCATTTTAATGACAAAGGTATTCTGGTCAATATTAGTGCTCATGTTAAAGTAGAGTCCAAGACGAGTCCAACGGCGAAGACGGAAGTCAAATCGGAGTCCGGACGAGCTAATTAGAGCAAGTCAAAGCTTAGGTTAAAATCAAGTCAACTTTAGAGCTTTTAAAGACACGTGGCTTGCAATCCGACGGTGGGAGTAATATTTCGGTACAGTGTTGTGTCAAATCGGGGTGCCTCTGGCATTTGTTTGAGTTGTTAAGTTCCTGCAACGCGAAGCAAGATAATATAGCGTCCCTCTTGCCAGCTACGAATGACGGGATTTCTAAGGTTGTGATACCGTGCATTGCGTTATTCATACTTCTGGTACTCCCGCTTGCCACTTAGCGTCCAATCTCGTATACGTTAAATCTGACGGTCAGCTGCTGAGATTCATTTTAAATTGGTAAGACCACCTTCACTTAATCTTACATTACTCCAGTCAAACTTGGAAATCTCACGTGGAGTACTTTGGGGAATTGGGACCCAATTGGAAACCACTAGCTGTATACTCTAACGCCACTTTCTCTCTTTCTCTATCTCATACATATCTCCTCTACTTAACCGGTATAGAGAGAAAGAGTTATTGGATAAAATAGATAAAGATTGAGAGATTGAGAGAGATTTGAATCTTAGAAGACAAATCAGAAAAGGAAAAGAAAAAGAGAAGATATTTCTTCTAGAGACAGGGAAGGAAAGAGAGATTTCGATTGGAAGAGATTGGAAGAAGATAAAACAAGACAGAGAGTTGGACATGAAGAACTGATTTGGAAAGGAAATCAAAGAGAGGGAGAGAGCTGGAAATTTAGAGAGGAATAGAAACAAAATAAAGACAGAGAAGGGAAGTTTTGATTGAAGGATCGAGGTCTAATCTTTAGTTCACCTTTATAATTTGATTTTATTCTCATTAGTTCACCTTTATAATTTGATCCCCCCAACCGAGATGTCTGAACCTCTCTGTTTTCTCTTCTTTTATAAGAGAATAAAATCAATAGCCTTCTCTGTTATCCTCTTCAAAATTCTTCAAAATCAATAGTCTAGGGTTTTGACTCAAGTTAGAGTAAGGGGTCAAAGGGTTACTATTCATCATCTTTTAGCTTGGGAAAGGAGGTAAGAAAAAGGGGAGAGAGAAAGGATGCTAGGGTTGATGTTCTTCATCAACTTCTAGGCTTTTGAGAGTTTGAAGGAGAGAGAGTAAAGAGAAGGAGAAGTGCCGGCCAAAGCAAGGCCGGCCAAGCTCAAGGCCGGCCAAGCTCAAGGCCGGCCAAGCTTGGCTGGCAGCAGCTCGGGCTGCATGAAGCAGCTCGGGCTGCTCGGGAGAGCTGCAACAGCATCTGGGCGGCACGGGAAGGATGCACGGGAGCTGCTGCTGCAGCTTTCATGGACGCACAGCAGCACCCGCGGGACAGCAAGGGAGCAGCCCCGATTTCGCTCAGAACGGACAGATCGTGCACGGGAAGCTTGCTAAGGTCGCGGCTGCAGCTCGGAACGGCCTTGGGGACACGACTTCTAGCAGCTCAAGGCCGGGCAGCACCTCATTTAGCCGGAAACACCATTTTTTAGCCGGATTTCTTCTCAACTTTGGCCGGACTTGTATGAGTTCTCCGGCAACCTTCTTGACCCGAAACTTTAGGGCTTTTGTTACCCTCATCCTTGGCTAGCTTCCCATGTGGTTTGATTTGATTTTGGTTGAAGATTGCTAGAGAGAGAAAACTAGGGTTTAGCTTTAATGGAGGTTGAGTTCTAAATGGAGAAGATGATGAAGGTCTCTATGGGGAACCCAGAATTTGCTTAGGGGAGATCGGTTGCACTTTAAAGACTCATATTTGCCGACGATCTTAGCCTCGAACCACATCGAAAAAGGGGGATTCTCTCATCATTTCCTTTCCATTTCTTATTCAATCACCATGTTTAGCTAACTTTAGTGTGTCGATTATATGAGATGAAATGTGATGAATTCGTGATTATGTTTAATATGATTTGATGTTTTGATTATAAATTGATGTTCATTTATTTCGATTATCGTTTTGATCGTATTTTCATGTGTCTTGTCAAGCACTTCGCATAGTTAATAGACGAAACGAAGTATTCGATATCGATCGTAGTCTAAGTCATAATTTCATGTGTCTTGTCATGCACTTCACATAGTTAGGCGACTAGACAACACCTTCGTTGACTCGGGATTAACCGATTATGACGTTTGTTTGACTAAGTATGATCCCCGGATATACGTAGTGCTTATGGATATCACCTTAGGATTCGAACATCGATTATACTTAGGAACATTAGGTCGGACCATACATAGTTGTAGATTTATCATTATGGATTCTCGGACTTCGACACCTTAGTCTTGTATTCGGATACTCTTGAAGCATGATTTGAATGTGATGAATGACTTATTATTTGTTTACATGTGAGTTTAATTGACTTCGTCTAGTTTTATAAACTAGAAACCTTGATCTTAATCGCCTATTGGCACAAAGTTTGATAATGCGTAGTTAGTTTGATAATCGATACTTACTAACCTTTGATCGATTATACTTAGTTTGACGTATTATGCTTATTAGTGTCATATTTGTTCATTTTCAATTCATTAGATAGTGTGTATAAGTTTGATAGTCGATGCTTAGTGACGTTTGATCGATTATGCTTAGTTAGATACATGATGCTTAGGATTGTTAATGTGGTGAAGTTAATTGCATTTTCATGTGAATAGATTATTAGTAATTGTCACTTTCAATCTTGTGGATCGAAGTATCCCTCTCGATCGATGTTTGCCCGAATCGAGTCTTACCACCTCCCGACTCTTGTTCCTCCGAACTCTTCTCTCGAATCTCTCTCGCCCGTTTACTTTTATCGTTTAGTTTAATTTTCTTGTTTTGATCCTCATTCAATCCAAAACCCACCGTTTACCTGTATTCTTTTCCTTTTTAGTCTAAGTTAGTTAGTGATATCTAGACCAGCGAACGAGACCCTTTCGATATCCAAACTACCTTCCTATCCTTGGATCGATCCCGGCTTTGTCGGATTACTACTTGATACCTCCGCTTGGGTGTGCAACATTTTCGGGTGCATCAAGTTTTTGGCGCCGCTGCCGGGGATAGGTTTAGTAGTTTGGACATCGTTTGTTTGTTTTGTTCATTAGTTTAGTGTTGTTTGCTTATTTAGACGTTCTTGTTTTCTTTGTTTTTGTAGTTTCTTAATTTCATTTCTTTTTTAGGTACCGTTTTATAGGAAAAGAGCCAAAAGTGACATAAAGGCGAAGGAAGAGGAAGGAATCAAGAAGCTAAAGAGGAAAAACGAACGAAACGAGAGGAGCATTTGCTAGTATCGCATTCTAACTCTTCCTTTTTACTTGTGCATGATTGTTTAGTTCTATTAGTGTTAGTCTCCATTTTGTGATTGTGTGTTAGCATCTTTGAACATTGTGAGATCATGGCAAGTTGGTCAATTGATGAGAATGACCTTATGCGAACCCTTTCCAACACTAGTCGACCATCTACAAGTCATCAGGACAACTCAAATTTATATAGGAATGTTACGACTAGTGATAGGAATAGGCGAGTTGAGTCTGACCGACCTAGGATGACCATGGGTGAATATCGACGGATGTATGGAGTCGGTCAGACTCGTCATGAACATGGTTTTAGGAATTATGAGTATGAGGGTAACCAACCCCGTAGGAGTCTGCGAGACTATCGACAAGAATTTGGGATGACCACACCTTCATGTATGGATTTGTCATTGGATGATAACCGTAGTTCCGTTAGTATTGATCGACCACGTCGAAGTCTTCGTGACTATCGACAAGCATATATGAACGGTTCACTTAGGGATGACAATTCTGACTCGATGATTCCACTCAAAGAGTCGAGTCTATGTATATACATGAAGGTAGTGAAGAAAGGACCTTGGAGACCATTAACCCGGTTTGTGCAATTTGTGCGAGCTTAGACCATTTGACCGAGTATTGTCCCATGATCCGTGTTCCGCGAGAGTCTTCGTCTAGTTATACTCATGTGCCTTATTACGAGGAGATGTCTGAAGACACTCTCCAAGCAATTTTAGAGTACCAAACTAGATTCAATCGAGAAATCAAAGAGATCACGGAATGGATTCTCAATATTGTTGATAGAATTGAGTCGGAGCCTATCATCGACGAGGAAGGGGTTTGCGCATCCCAAACTCAAGAGGAGACTACGAATGATGGTGAGGGTAATACACTTGACTCTAGTCTTAAGTTAAATGTCGAAGAAGCTCTTGATAGACCTTTTGAGATGGAATTGGCTGATGACTCTTGTTGCTCACTCCCTCGACCATTGTCATCTCACCATAATAAGACTACATTAGATTGTAATGTTCAGGATGATAACTCTATGAGCAAGTTTGAGGATCACACGTTATTGAACTTTCCAATTTTTAGCACTAGTGATTACTTGGATGGGTTATGTAGAATGGAAGGTGTTATGCCTGACTTTGATGCTCCCGATGTCTTTGAGGGTGTCGATAACATAGTAGTTGAAGAGATAGCAGATAGCCTGTTGAATTATTTACCTAAGGAAATTATGGACCTTGACTTGGTCCCCGAGCCTATTGCCTTACCCTTAGACTCTAGTTCGACCTTCCACGTGATCTCAGACTCGGTTGTTGACCCCTTCTGGGACACTTCAGACGTCTTCCCTGGTATGTCTAGGGACTTAGTGGATATTCTATCCACTAAGCTTGAGGATGACTTCTTGCCTTCGACTGACCTCCTCCCACTTCACTTATATGTCGACCCTTTTGACGACTTTTTAGTCGTCGCCCCTAGCATTTATGCGTACTTAGTGGACCGTGCATCCACTAAGTTTGGGGATGGCTTCTTTTCGCTATTAGTCTCACTTGCACTTCTTTCGTTTAATATTCTTGTGAGACTTTTAGCATTTGTATATAGCTTTCTTTTGGTTGACCCCCAAATCTTCCGTCTTTTGTTATATGATCGTTAGGTCGATTGAGATGGGCCTTGATGTTTGTGAGTAGCATCTCTGGAAACCCTCCGCGAGACATAACTCGTGCTCTTGTGTGAAAACAAGAAAATCAAAGGCTAATTGCATAGCTCAATGCAATCGTGTATACCCGCGTTAGTGGTAGACTTTATATGGTCATGTCTTTTATGTGCTTCATTCTCATTATGTTTTGGATATTTTAGGAGCATTTCTTATATGTTTTACTTCTAAGGCGTGGTTTGTTCCAAGTTTGGGGATGGCGTGAGCTTGGCATTAACTTGGAACCTCTTTATACACGAGTCTTGGTAGTATCATCTTTTATCTCCTTCAGTTATGGTAATATCTCTCCACTCTTCTCTTTAAATTGATGTGCCTCTTTATCTTTTGGTGAGTATATGCTTAGAACATTGAGGACAATGTTAGTTTTAAGTTTGGGGATGCGGGATATGACCATAACCAATGCATGACCATAGGTTTCAAAGACAAAAGGGTTCAAATTAGCCAAAATTTAAAAATTTTGAACATTTTGAGTAGATTTGCATGTCATTGTAGTGATAGTTTTAAGAACGTTGATGCATATGTATCGAATTGATGGGTTTTGTGATTGCTAATGGTCTTTGCATGAAAGTCGAGTCTTTGAGTGTTTGTGTTATACTATGGGAGTAATGTTGATGCCCTTACCTTTTCGGGTGCACCAGCGAACTGGAGAGTAGGGCGCATCTTAATCGACACCGGCAGCTCCACCGAAGTCATAAGCAAGACATGTCTCCAAGAGCTTCAGGTAAGGGCATACTGCACTGAGACTTATGAACATTACCTAACGGGTTTTGGACAGGCCCAAGTAAAGCCTAGCGAGATTATCACCTTGCATGTACTTATCGTGGAAGGAGCGACTAGCAGAGCAATGATGCTGGATTTCGTGATCATCGACAAGATGCATGCATACAACATCATCTTGGGAAGAAATTTCTTGAGAGAATCAGGAGCTATAATATCCATAAATCATCTGGAATAAAATTCCCAATCCTGGGGGCAAGTCGCGTGGGCACAGTGAAAGGAAACCAGGCAACGGCTATGGAATGTTATGCGGTCTCGGCCCGTCACTATAGGAGAAGAGCAACAATTCCAGCCCCGACGGGCGAAAAGGATGTCGTCGATCGCGAATACGCGGTAGACATGCAAGAATAGAGTCGCGCAGGTTACCATCTCATCTTCCCTCTGGCATTTTTTTATCCCAAATATTATTTTTCCAATAAAGCCGTTAGGCATGAGAACTGGCGCTACAAGTTACATATTTTATTAAATAAACAAAATATTTTGGCAAAAAGGTGACACTACAACAGGAGGAGTCCTAGTTAAACTCACTTTGCTTCGGCAAAACAGGTAGCTTCGGTAGCTAAGGCGACAACCAGAAGCCTCACGGAATAGTCCTAGTTAAACTGAAACTTTACTCGAGTAAAACTGACCCTTCACCAAGGTCCCAAGGAGGAGTCCTAGTTAAACTGACCGTGCTCAAACCGGCAAAATTAGGTAGCTCTCGTAGCTAAGGCGACGACCAGAAACCTTGCAAGGAGTAGTCCTAGTTAAACTGAACTTTACTCGAGTAAAACGCGGTCCCCATTGAGGACCATAAGAAAAAGTCCTAGTTAACCTACAACCCTGGAAAAGGTGACCAGGGGTACAAGGAGAAGTCCTTGCGAAACTAGTCATGCAAAAGCAGACAAAACGGCCCTGGTATCCCAAGCTACGACCAGGGGTACGGGAGGAGTCTTGGCGAAAATTAGTCGTGCTCAAGCCGACGAAACCAGCTCTGGTAACCCAAGCTACGACCAGAGGTCCAACGACAAGTCCTAGCTAAACTAGTAGCGCTCAAGCAGACGAAACCAGCTCTGGTAGCTCAAGCTACGACCAGAGGTGCAAGAAGAAGTCCTAGCTAAACTAGTTGTGCTCAAGCCAACGAAACCATCCCTGGTACCGAAAGCAACGACTAGGGGTACAAGGAGAAGTCCTAGCTAAACCGGTTAAGGTCAAACCAACGAAGAATATCCCTGTGAGCAGTAGCCGTGATCAGGGGCAAAATCCAGACTTGAAAATCGCGGTGGTCTACGCAATTACGTTAATTTGGTTTCTATTTTGCAGAAAGAGTTAGTTAGTTTAGGTCATGACTAGAACAAACCTAAAAGTGTTGTTTTGCAGGGGCGATCATTCGGAGCATGCGTAGTAAGTTTAGGAATGCATTAGTGAGTTAAGGGTGGATTAACTATAACAAATATCTTGCTTGTAAGTTATCGTTTATGCAGCTGTAGGAGGTAAGTCAAGACAGAAGCAAAAACATAAAACCAACCCATTGTAGAAACAAAAATGAAGAAAAGACATTGTTCAAACAGCAAAGGAAAACAAAAGGAAGGATGAAATATACGGAACAAAAGTCAAGACAAGTCATGGTTGAACTTCAGAAGGGGAAAGATCAGGTTGACCACCAGAACCAGACTGGGGAACTGAAAAGTAGAGCCTTCATCGGAATCATCATCCACCGGAACCACGGAGGTAGCAGCCTCGATGTCCCATTCATCATCCCTGAAATGATAGTCCTCCTTGGAACCCCAATCGGCTGATACAACGTTAACAAACATAACCACCCGATCCTTATGAATGTGACGAAGAGGAGAAGAATCCTCAAGAGCATAGAAGCGACGAGCCGCCTCCCAAGCTACCTGAAAAACCAACTTGCGCTGCTTCCTCTTGATTGTCGAGAATTCATCCCCACATTTAAAAGTAGATATCACCTTCATCCGATTCGCTTCAGCCAATTTGAGAACATTCCGACGCGAGATTTTTAAGGCAGACTTATCTTTTTCTCTCTGAAGAACCAGAGCGGTTTCCTTTTCCTTGAGAGGCTCAAGCTGCTTTTCCAGAGTAGAAGCACGGGCATCAGATTGAGAGGCTTGGAGAGCATCGCTAGCTCGAGATTGCTCCGCTTCCAGCTTCCACGAGTCCCGCTCAGCAGAGACTATCTTCAAGTCACTGGCCAAGATCTCAGTTTCGGCTTTATAAGATAAAGCCTCTCGCTCGGTATTCGGGAGTTGGGCCTCCAGACGTTCGATCGTGGACAGATAAGATGCGACGTCATGATTAACTTAGGAATACTGAGGAAGAAAAGCACGAACATATCAGCAAAAGAAAGAAAGAAGAAAATCGGGAAACAGAGAATGCAGGCCGAAATACCTCGCTCTGAAAATAACGGTGAAAGCCATCGACCAAAGACGTCACGTAGCGAGGAAGGCCTTTAGACCAGATAGCCATTTTAGCAGATAAATCCGTAGCAATCGGAGCTTTACACTTGTCCGTCGAAGAATAATACTTGCCCTGGTCCTGGAAGTAACAACACCGCCTCTAATCAAGGGAGGAGCACTAGGAGAGGAGCTAATGGGACCGAGGGAGAAGTCGAACTATCAGGTTCATGAATAACGACGCCAGCTGAGCTTTGACCAACCACCGATTTATTACAAGACTTCTTTACACCAGAGGAGGACGGAAGGTCATCGGCTCTGGCCCGTTTCCTTAGGAATCTCGATGACAGAAAAGAATGGGAATATAAGAATCTAGAAAGAGAAGTCCTCGAAAAAGGTATCTCTAGTAAAACCTCACCTAGAAGATAAGGAAGCACTTGAGCTTGATGAAGAGCCTGAAAATCGACCAGGCTTTCGAGGATTAACCCCTCTTTCCCTTTATCCAAAGCAGTCAGAGCTTCGAGATACTTAACATCTCCGACATCGGGGATGATTTTAGGACGATCGTGAGAGGGAGTTGATGCACGAGAAATAGACCCAAAATCTTCAGTGGCAAGAGAAGGACGGACAAAAAGGAACTTCTCCTTATAATCTTTGGGGATGTTGGGAGCAGAGAAGAATGGACCAACACGAGAAGAAAAATAGTACCAACTCCGATCACTAGACTTGAGAGAGAAGATCTTATCAAAAGTATAATGACTTGCCTTCTCGCCCTGTTGAAGACAGAGGAAGTAGAATGCCATAATGGTCATTAAAGCATTAGGGCTTAGTTGAAAGAGTTGAAGCCCATAATAGTTTAGCAGATCAACTAGAAAAAAGGGGAAGGGAAGCACCAAACCTAAGTTGAAAAAGACTTCATAAACTCCGACGCGACGATCATCAGTGAAGCAAATCCTATCGTTAGGAGGGGGAAGAATAAGTTCGACAGTAGGCGGAATCATATGATCAGCCCAGAGAGCCTCTATGTCCTACTGAGTCATACGACTGCAGGAACGCATTTGGCCAGAAAAATCAGAAGCAGAAGGAGGAGTAGCCATGATAGTCAAAGGAGAGGAGGAAGGAAAAAGATGAAGATTTTGGCTAAACAAAGAAGACGAGAAAGGAATAATTATAGCGAATCACAACGCTTAAATATAGCAAGAAGAAAGACACTGATCCGAACGAACGCGAAGGAGACCAATGAAAGCAGGACGCGTGGCAACAATAGCTACTGGAGAAACCCTAACGTTTCGTCAATCGCAGGCTATCGGATTAATCCAAGTCGGCGCTAGGAATTAACAGAATCCTACGGAACGCGCTCACTCTCCCACTAGCAAGGCACCACGTGTCCACGCATGCCGAAGTAACTACCATGTGCAACAACCCAAAAGATCAGCGCCGAAAATGCGTGATCAGAAGATTAAAAACGTGATGTCACAAAATCACGCATGGAAACGAAATTAATTGCTCAAGCAGAAGTCAAAATGTGTCTCGGCAGAACAAACCACGTGACCATCAGTCCGAAAGAAATACAACTCGAATCAATTCTGGCAAACATGGCTTTAAAAAAAGGAAGTTTTATCACCAGTAGTCCCTACTAGCCTGGTACAAACTCGCTCTGGGATATGCAGCTCCGGAAAAACAAAGAAAGACCGAGCTTCGCGAAACATCTCTGGTCTAGGTAAAATCTTTGACTTCAGAGTCTTCAATGTTTAAAACACACGAGTTACTTCTACTCCTTAGTCTCATTACTTTTGACTAAGGAGTGACGGGACTCATGATGATGCATAAAATGTCCAGACGTTGACTACCGTCTGAAGAGTCAAGATCAGACCTGAAGTTTACTAGGTCAGCCCGGCTTAAGGCAGCAGGACAGCTGAGCCCCTGATGGTCCACCAACTATTACCCTAATTAAGAGGTCAGCCAGAAGAAACCAGCCCAGCAAAGTGCCCTTGGCACCGACAGATAAGCCCTGGGGTCTTCAGAGGAGTAAGGGGATCCAAATAGGTCCGGCAGTGTCTTACGCCCAGAACTGGGAAGGCAACAACGCTAAGCGATCTATCGACTTAATCCCGAATCTTCCAGAAAGATCTCAGTTGGCTACACATCTAGATGTGGTTAAGTCAGCTTGAACTCCACATAACTAAAGGAGGAAACTTCTCTCCTTGAATCTATCACATCGGTAAGATATCTACGAAAGATCCTTGAACTTAAGAACTTCCACTTATCAAAGATCCGAGATAGACTCTAAGGGAAACCCTAGATACTCAAGGGAGGAAACTTTCCCTTTGAATTGATGGCAACCAACTCATCACCGCCGCTATTCACGGTCGGCCTAACATTGCCTATAAAAGGCCCCCCACATCGTATTTCAGAGGACACAATCTCTTACCCCAAAAAGATCACAAGAAACTCAGAGTTCCCATAACTCGGCCCCCAAAAGGATCTATCAATATTCATTGTTTTACTGCAAAGAGCACCTTGACTGGCTTGAGCGCCAGAGCGGTTTTCGAATCCTTTGCAGGTTTTCCCCCCTCGGGAACAGACGAACATGAGCAGTGGAGCAAAGAGCAAGAGAAATGAGCGGGAGCAAGGAGAAAGGAGCAAGGACAAGGAGCTGACATAAGGAGAAGCAGAGAGCAGGAACCAGAGATGGAAGCAAGAATGTCAGGCTGAGCAACACACAATCTAACAGAACAATCAGACATAACGGAGGTTGTCATGCATCAACTCCCTTTTTCATGTTGATATAACGGAAATCCATTTTTTGACATCAGCACTTATGACTCTCGGTTGATGGATTACATATATTATGTCATATCTATCATTTGGCCTCGAGTATCCAAAACTCTTTTCCTTATCTCGTCGAGTGGAACAATTTAAATGCGTAAACCTTTGCCATAGGTCTACCTGCTTTGCCCCAAGATAAAAGATGGCAGCTTGCGGAGGCAGACCCACCATCGATGATCGAGGCCTCAACGGGTGTCTTAATCTGGGTAGGCACCTTACTCAAAATTTCCTTTAGGGACTCTTACATTTTGTCTAGCATGCATTATAGTGAACTTTAAATTAACCATCCACGACATAAACATAAATAAATAAGTAAATGCACGCGAGAAAATCAATCAAGCACATTTGGATCCTTGATGGGTCATTAAAATATCCCATCTGAGTCGTTTAATTTAGGATAATTAGTCCATTTTGAGTATTTATTATAATAAAATGATTGGTCTGCTTGATTAGGTGTCTTTTGTGGAGTTAAGAGCGAAAAACGAATAAAAACAGGGGGAAATTACATATGGGGCATTTTGGTCTTTTAGTGTCAAGGGTATTCTAGGAAATTAGACTAAGATCAGTGTATGGATAAAAAGTTGAGTCCATAACGAACTTGTAGGAGGAAAAGGAAGTCAATTCAGAGTGTTGGCGAGGGAAATATGTGAAATCAAAGTTGCAGTCAAGCTTGACCAACAGGACACCCTCGGGCATATTTTGGGATCTCGGGATGAAACTTGTGACGTGGCTGAATCTCAAGATGCTGCTGCATCATAGTTTTATGTTGCGCAAATCATTGAGACTTCCCCAATAGTCAAGATCCGTGTAGCGCGGAGTAAGTTGGCTTCGGTAGTCCCGTGCCCCTCCAACCGTCCAGATCCGCGCATCCTGAAATCCAAAAGTTGCAGCTGCACTAGAGCTCAACAACCGAGAAGATGACGTCCGTGTTTCCACTGCCCTGATTCAATGCAACTTAGAGGGTGTTTGATTTTTTTAGCACTTATAAGTGAATATCACTTACTAAGTGCTATCACTTAATAAGTGCAACCCCGTTTGTTTTTTTATCACTTATAAGTGTAATGTGGTTTGTTTTTTTTATCACTTATAATCGCTACAAAAAATGTTAATTGTCTAAATTATCCTCGCATAAAGTCTCATAATTTTCTAACTTTTTTTCATACATATTCACTAAAAAAATCAATCATATTTAGTTAAAACTTCACATTATAAATTGATAAGGTAAATATATTTCATGTCAGATAGAGTAATGTAAGAAAATACGCATTACGCAATAACATTTGCAATATTAACTAGTTCATCTGCAATTTAGTATTGGAGTTGGATCATTGCAGCTTGATATTAAGGTCGAAGTGAGTTCATCACAGAAACAACGATCAATTGGAAAATCTGAGAGTTTATAATCTCGTTAAACCTTAGTTTAGAAGGTAACATCGAAATCACCGGAGATATAATCTCGTTAAACCTTAGTTTAGAAGGTAATCTCGTTAAACCTTAGTTTAGAAGGTCTTTTACGTCTTTTTTAGCACTTAGAAAAGTAAGTGCAAAAAAGTAAGCTCCAAGTGGCACCACTTAGAAGTGATTTTCATTTATTAAGCGAAAAACAAACGGCCTAAAATTGCCGACCCGCATTTACTAAGTGAAAATCACTTAATAAGTGCAAAAATCAAACACCCTCTTAGTCTCCGTGCTCCCAAACACGTGTCTCTCTCTAAACCGTCCAAATCCGCGCCCATTCTTCATCCAAGAGCCGCTGAGTCTCTCACAACTTAATACAATAATCCATCTCACACAGTAGCTTCTGAATTTTAACCCTTAGAAACCCTTTTTTTTGTTGAAATTGGTATTATATTATAAAACTAGGAAATAAGAGTTCTATTACAATACAATTTAATAACTATATATGGTACATTCTTCCATGACTTCGTTCTATTCTTCTTCCTTGCCCATTTTGTCAACTTGTCTGCCGCTACATTGAATTTCCTGCTAGTATAAGAGAAATTTAACTTTTTCCAGCCTTTGTTTGATTTCCTGTATTCTTTGGATATGAATTTTGGATCGCCATTGAATTTCATTTCTGCTGTTTTGTAAATTTTTTATGATATTGATATTATCACTTTCTATGATGATTCTTCTGTAATTGTGAGATTCAGCCCATAACATTCCGTTAAGTATAGCTATTGGTTTGCTTTCCTTAGAGTTTCTGCTTCTAGTGGTAGTAGCATGTGCTTCTATGAATTTAGATTCTTTGTCGTGTATAATTAAGCTTGTACCTGTAACATTCTGAATGTCGATGAAAGAAGCATCCACATTAATTTTCACGAAAGACGTTTCAGGGGGTTCCATTTATCTTGTTCTATTTGGATTTTGACAATATTATTATCCTGATATTTGGGGAAGGTTATAATCATAGTTTTGATTCTGTCTGTCGTATTAATTTCGTGTTGAAAACAGTGGTCGCAACGGACTTTCCATATATTCCAAAGCATAGTAGCATAATGAAAGTGTTGCTAATTTGTGATTTTTCTTCCCATGAGAATATCCATTCTGCCACAGAGGTGATTTGGTCAAATATAATATTAAAATAGAACCATATGTTTTTAGCCAAAGGACAATGGAGCAGAGCATGTTCTATGAATTCAATCTCATTGCAATTAGGGCAATTCAAATTATTATCAATGTATTTACCTATTCTTTCCCTAACCGGGAGAGCTTTGACACATATTTTCCATATGAATACTTTTATTCTAGGGATCATGGGGATTGACCAGATAAAATTCCAGTTTGGTGATAGCGTCTTTTGCGAATTCGTGCTCATGCAGAGATTCTGATACATGGATTTGACCGTAAAATTGCCTGATTTAGTTAGGGTCCATTTTCTTTGATCATCATTATCCCCTGTTATAGGAATCGACATGATTAATGTTTTGTAGAGACATCAAAGGTGTTGTTGAGAAGATCCTCGTTCCATTTATCCTGTTCAATCAACTGCGAAACCTTAGTAATATGAGAGTTATTGTTATTACTTGGGGGGTTGGGAAGCGTGGGGATCCAGTTATCCTTCCATATATCTATTTTTTCGCCATTATGTACCTCCCAAGTGGTGTAATTATCAATGTTATTGATGTGTTTACTCATGTTTTTCCAATGCCAGGAGTGGTGAGATTTAGCTGTACCAGGATTATAAGAATTGTTGAAATACCCTTAGAAACCCAAGCCGTCGGAACTCTTTGAGAAAGGGATTAGGGTTATTTAAAATTACTGTTATGCCCCTCAATTCTTTCCCACTTGATTTCCAACCAATAAGAAACCTTCATTGCACCAAAAGCAACCTAAATATCTCTATTTTAGCCCTCTCAACCTTATCTGTTAAAACCCTAACCACCAACCAATATAAATAACTATTTTCTTCTCATTCTTGGGTAGACTGGGTATCCCAACCATTTTTCTTGTCTTCTTGCCTTTCTCCCTCCCCCTCTTCTAGTAGTTAAACCCAAAATTATGTTCTTCTACTTTCTTTAGCCACCTTCATCTCTTTTCTTCAATTTCTTTCTACTTCTAATCTCTACTTCCAATTTCTACATCTAAATTCTATTTCTAACTTATTTTCTTCTCCCATTTCTTTCCTATAACCTATTTCTCTTTATTTTTTATTCTAAATTTATTTTCTCTACATCTTCTAAATTACAAAGATCTAGCACTTGAAATTTGGAGCATAATTTTGAGTTATTTGGAGCATATTGAGAGCAAAGATAGATTCCTTTGGTGACTTCTTCTCTTTGTCTCATTTATTTTCATGTATCTTGTTCTATCAATGTACATGTCTTTAAATTCAATGAGTAGCTAATTTCATATCTAGGATTGTAAAGGAAACCCATACTTGATCTTTCTTGAGATATGTTATTGATTGATTGAATCCTTTAATTGAGTTTTAATGTCTATTAATTGTCATTCCATATAGATTTTATAATCTTTTCATGGCTCATGGCTCATGGTTCATGCTTAATAGTTAGATATCTCATGCTTTCGTTAAGTTGTTAGATGGAATATGCTTGTTAGATGATGAATGGTAGTTAAAAGAGTATAGTCTTTATATGAGTCAATTAGAAATACATGATTATGAAATGAGTTAATCAAGAATATCTTCCGAAATCTAAATAGTTCATTATGTTAGATTTTGAGTTATAATGAAAAGGATTAGTTAATTAATTTTATGCTTTAGGAAGTCAATTTCTGTGGTGAAATCGAAGAACCCTAGATTTCTTCCCGATCTTGGTTTCATTCTCCTTTAGTCTTTTATTGTAATCTTATTTAAATCGGTTTCAACAACAAAATCAATTTTGCAAAAGGGGTATTGATTTAAGACTTAAAGCGAAATTACTTATCCCTTGGATCGATTTCTGGACTTTCGGATTTGCTATAACTTGATCTCGTATACTTGTGGGAATAGACCCATTTTGGGCCTAACAGGTTTTGGGGACGTTGCCGGGGGATAAGTTTAAGTTTGTTTTAAATATTGAATTAGGTAGTTCTACGATTTTTTATTGCTTTCATTTTTATTTTTTGTTTTTGTCCTTTTTATTACTTTGACTTGCTTTTTTTTCTTTTTGTATGTAGTGCAAAAGGAGCTAAAGGGAAGGACCAACAAGGAGGATGGCATCAAAGAAGACATTTTTTTATAGTTACTTTAGTTGTTTAGTTTTTTTATTTTGGCGAGAGAGTGTTATAAACTTTTTTTGTATTTCTTCATTTTTTGTTTTATTTTAAGGACTTTATTATTTTGACCCTAAATTGAGGGCATTTAATTTTGTGACTGAAACTAAGAAGCCTCGGGTTAGCACACTTGCAGGATGAGTGGCCCAAGTCATCTACAAAGGTTGTCTTCCTTCTTAAATGGGTACTTGTGATGTTTTTGCTTGCCTAATTGATTGTCGAACTGTTAGTTTAGTTATCATATTAGTAAGGGCATTAAGCCTATTATAAGATAGGAGTCGGATTTTATCGCCGGCCTCTTGCCCATTTAGGTAACAACATTGCGTAATCCCAAGCCTTACTTGAAATTAAAAATTGATTTACACATTGGCCAAAGGGTCACGAGCTAATAGGACCTTCTTGACAAATCTAGAACTCGATTAATATTTGGAGTATTCCCGGGTAGAGGGAATGATCCAATTGACAATTCTTTTCACGGCCGCCTTGAGAAAAAGAAACGTTGCCAAGAGTAGGACGGTTATTTACAACGTTGATAGCTGGCTATCTTTCGGAGAATTGCTTGATCCTTGTACTAAGACGGAGTAACTCCTAATAAGAATCATAATTCAAGCTTTGCTAAGAACTAGAAGCTTTCTAGATATATTTTTAGGTGAAAAAATAACACCTACTCTGTTCATTTAAAAAAAAAATCAATAAAAGGATTCTATTGATGATGCACAAAATGTGCACACGTTAACTGACGTCAAGCAGTCAACCAGGCTAAAGGCAGCAGGACTGCTGGACCTTCAACGCTTCGCCTAGAACTGGGAGGTCGGCTAGGATTAGCTAAGGGGTTCCAGCTCTGTTTCATCCACGACACGGTATGATGAGCTATGGGGTTCTCTAAAGAAGTAAGTACGTAAGCATGACTGATGACTTAAACCCTAAACTGGGAAGGCAGAAGCGCGCCACACGCTTACCGACTTAGTCCAAAATCTTCTTAAAGATCTCAGTCGGTTACGGATCTCAAGTGTTTAAGTAAGTTTGGGCTTTGAGGAGGAAACATCTCCTCGAAGGTCTATCGCCTCGGCAGGATATCTACGCAGTATCCTTGAACTTAGGAAGTTCTATTTATCCTAGATACGAGATAAACCTAAAGGGAAACCCTAATTATGAATAAGAGAAAACTTCCCTAAACGGTGGATCGCAATCGCCTCATCTACACCGTCCATCATAGTCGGTCTAATTCAGTCTATAAAAATGGCCCCCATCGTCTTCCACATGACACTATGACTTACAATCACAAAACCACTTCCACTGAGTAATCAAAACTCGCCAAAAGGTTCAATCAAAATTCAACCTTTTACGACAAAGAACAATCTTACTATCTTGAGCGTCGGAGCGATTTCCGAACCCTTTGCAAGTTTTCCCCCCAGGTTTCTAAGGAGCTAGGAGCGGGAAGCAAGGATCTAGGAGCAGGGAGCAAGGAGCTAGGAGCAGGGGTCTAGGAGCGAGGAGCAGGAATCACAATCAACCTAACAGGATATCCTTTCATAACGGACGTTGTCATGCATCAAGTCCCTATTTCTTTACTGATTAACGGAAAGCCATTTTTCGACATTAGCAATTGGCGCTAGAAGGAGGGGAGACTCCAACAATACTATCAATTCGATAACCCGAATCTTCACTCATTCTACAGATTAACCACTTTTATCTTTTCAAATCAATCATGCCTTCGGAGGACCACACACTGGAAGGACTCCAGGCCGGACTCCCCACTGCGGACGAGCCTATGGCCAAACCCGAGCCACCCAGAGTCGGGGGGGCACAGAGAGAAGAGGAAATAGAAAAAACGGCAAATATTATGATACCCGTGCAAATCAGACGCATTCTTAGTGAAGTCACCTACATCGGCAACATGTTAACCAAAGCCGAGAAAGAAGAGCTCCGTACTTTCCTGAGGGTGCACCGACTTGTTTTTGCTTATGGAACCGATGAGGTTCTTGAAATAGATCCTTCCACCATCACCCACAGATTGAATATCAAGGAAGGAAGCAGGCGTATCAAACAAAAGAAGAAGAATTTCACATCGGGGAAGCAAGCGGAGATTGCCAAACAAGTTGACAAACTGCTAGCTTCTGAAGTAATACGAGAAGCCTAATACCCTGATACCCCGATTGGCTGGCCAATGTAGTGTTTGTACCTAAAAAGAACGACACATGGAGAATCTGTGTGGACTACACCGACCTGTCCCCCTGCTGTTTATTGACCAACAAGTAGATTCCACTTCGGGTCATGAGCTGCTCAGTTTCATGGATGGCTTTGTCGGTTACCACGAAATAGTCATGCACTGGCCTAATCAAGAGCACCCCGCGTGCTTAACGGATTGAGGGTTGTATTGCTAATAGCAGATGCCTTTCGGTCTCCAAAATGTTCGGGCAACCTACCAGCGGTTGGTCAACAGAATATTCGAAGATCAACTCGAAAAAATAGTGGAATGCTACGTCGATAACATGATCGTAAAAGCAGCAGAGTTCGTAAAGACCTCATACTGAACCTCAAGATAGCCTTCGACAGGCTCTAAACCTACAACATGAAGCTAAACCCAGAAAAATGCACGTTTGTAGTAACTTTGGGAAAATTTCTCGGATTCATGATAAGCCACAGCAGGATAGAGGCTAATCCGACTAAAATCATAGCTCTCATACATGCCTAACCTAGAGACACGAAAAAATGTCCAAAGGCTAACAGGAAGGTTAGCATCCCTCTCGAGGTTCCTCAGCAAAATGGGAGACAAAGCCCTACCCTTCTTTAAAACACTCAGAAGCATATCAGAATTCGAATGGACACTAGAAGCCGAGCAAGCTTTTCAAAACTTGAAGACGCACCTGATGAGCCTGCCTCTTCTAGTCAGCCTGAACTCGGGACACTAGCTAACCGTTTATCTGGCGACATCAGGAGAAGTGCTTATCTGCGGTGGTAATAAAAATAATTAATGAGATCATGCATCTGGTGTATTTCGTCAGCAAAGTATTAAGAGGAGTAGAGTTTAACTACCCCACTATCGAGAACCTAGCTAACACACTCATCTTGACCGCCAAGAAATAATCATTAGAAGAATATAACGATTTCCTCTAGTACGTCAGGATTCTATTGGTCATGAACATCGTAAGGTGACGCTCTTCGCGAATCCCAGTGTAGCACTCTCACTTTAGAGAGGTGCCACTAGAAAAAGTAGAATCCCCAATAGCATAATCTTTATAATTCTAAAACCCCTTTTTTGCTTCAGCCGTGAGAAATAGTGAAAGAGGGCAACAAAAGGTTTAGGAGGAGAGGAACAAAAAAAAATGAAATTCTAGAGAGAAAGTGGGGGCAGAATGAGGAGCATCAATGGCTTTGCATAAGGTCTTATTTCTTCTTCCTTTTGCTAAACTGAGGTAGACTTCTTATTCCGTAGGGTTTTCATTGCCCTTTTTAATTTCAGAATTAGTTTCGAATTGTTGATTAATAATAACTACTTCAAACTACCAATGTATGTTAGGTTATCATCAACTTAGACTAAAATTTGTGATATGTTAGACATTTACTATGATTCATAACTATTCTCAATAGCAATATAGTAACCCTACACAATTAAGTTTATATAAATAGGGTAAAAATACAATGGACAACAACCTAGACTACTAGGGTGATATAAATAGAGTATGAATACACCCAGCCAGCAGTCTAAATACTAAGAAGTACTTGTATTAGTGTTCTTGATGTTGACGATTGATGCATAAGATATATATGATGTAGTTTTGCATCTCTAAGCATACTTACGAAAGTAAACCCATCGTAATTAGTTATAGTGATATTAGGAATGATATTTATTGTTTATTAAATGTTTGGTGTATGAGATGATATGTTTGTGAGTTTAAGCACAAATACTATTTGAATATGTGTGTGTATTATATTGCCTAAGGTTGTTAACATAAAAAGCATAGGCTAATCGGAGCTAAGAATGGTTGGCTCGGCATATAGATCGATTGCAAACACTAGCTATTAATGTGATATTGGATAACATAGTGACCATAGTCTTGAGTTCTGTTTCTGGATTGAACTAACACTGGTTGGCTAGACATGTGAGTCGATGCAAGCACAGGTTTCTCAATGTGATATTGGACAACCCAGTGGACCATGGTCTTGAGTTCAAATATGGATTGACAGTTGTAGTCCATGACTAATTGGCGGTTGGCTCGATGCAGACACAAGGTCATTCTTGTGAACCACATAATTCTAGCTTGAGAAGTAATTTATCAACTAGAGGTTGGCTCGCCTCTTACATAAATGTGGCGCGCGATGACCGAGGGGTCGCATGGTTTATTTGAAAGGATTAAGTCGATGCAAACACGGATGACAAGTGAAGCCATCTCGTAGACCTCAAAATTTCATAACCCATTATAAGGAAGTTGTATTGTATAAATCTTTTCAACCGTGTAACAGGTTGACTTTACTTGTGTTGGCTCAAAAGTGGTAAAACATTAGACTATGTTATTGTCTTTCTTCTGTTCGATACTTTGTTTTGTTGATGGATTGGTCTACTTAGACCTTAGGTAATTGGAAACTTACTAGTTGGATTCTGACCCAGCCTATTATTTTTCAGGTAATAGAGACCGGGGGGTGCCACCAGTTTGATCTCAGTTCGTTCGCTCAAAATTTCTCTCGTAGATTTCCCTTTCAAGATTAGATAGTTGTTTGGACTTCTTTTTCTTAGATTCGTAGTACTAATTTCAGTTTCGTTTACGAACTGATGTAAACAAGATATTTAAGAGATTATGATTTATTTCATTCTTCGTTAGTTTGATTTATGATTTCTTATGAGCTCCATGATGTATTGGTTTGTCATTTATTTGGCTTTCATATTTATTATGTTATGATTCTGTGGCGGAATGCTCTATATCTTGGTTTCACGGCGGTCGACGTGAAAATTGAGACTTGGGGCGTTACACCCAGCATACCCATGGTTTCGATGGGTAGGCCCAACATTTCACTCACTTAGGCAGTGGCTTGTCGGGCACATTCCCCTCCCCTCCCCTTTCCCCAAATAAAATGCACGTCAGAGTCCCCCTTCATAGGCATCAGATCATTCTCACATGCTCTAAGAGGCATCCTGTTTGACATTGTAGGAAGCGTATAATTGTCTTCAAGAAAGACATTACTCAGCCTGGACCGAACTTTTTTCTCTTATCATCCGATTTTATTTTTATCTCTTTTTAGTAACGATGAAATGATGTAATTCTTGAATCAGGAAGTGGTTGATTTTTCAAAATCATGAGTTTATCTGATTTTGAATTATAAAATAAGAAAACAGACAAGACATATACCTCATCTTTCTAATACTAATTCAGTAAAGAGATAGGACTAAGAACTATATGTTCTAGAAAACAAGACGTTACTGATTAGAAATACGTAAGACATTGAAGTGTTCTCTTTTTTAGTTTTTCTTCTGTTAACTTATTACGAAAGTGTTTTCAACTTTAGATAGATACAAAATCAAAGATATGCCAGTGACACAGAAAATAACAGTTGGCCTCAAGAGTCAACCATAATAGTGTGTGTATATATATATATATATATATAGTATTGTTTATTCTTTTAAAATGCACCGGCCCGTCTCCCTCATTTCAGGATCAGGCTATATAAATTAAGACTCAGAGTTGACATAGGCATGATTAATAAGAAATTTCAACTTTTAGAGTGGAAGAGAGGGAAAATGGAGAGGATGAGAGAACTAATAGAGTGTGTTACAGGATTATGGCCAATGGTGAAGGATGTGTTGGGCCAAAAGTTCCATACTAACTATCTGCCTTCTTCTCCATCTGACCTACTTCTTCTTCTTCTCAACGAAAACAACAAGAAGGATTTAGTTGGTCTTACTATCATAGTCACAGGAGCAACCAGTGGTATTGGTCTTCATTCTGCAAGGTATGTCTATTCAATTTAATCACACCTCACTATGATCTCCTTAGATTTAGTAAGCCACTCGCTAATTTCTATCCAGAATAGAATTATATACATCAAGAATATTACTAGCTGTTTTTGAAAAAAAAAAATATTGTTAAATTTATTTCTAGGGTCCATGGGTTTTAAGTCCAAAATAAAGTTCAAAAAGGGTTTAAGGTCCAATCTTCTCAAAAATAAGTTTTTAGTCCTTTTCCGTTTTGAAGAAACATTGTTGATACATAATGTGTAATGTATAACACATATAACAAAAATGAAATAAAGTATGAAAAAAATGAAATAAAGTATGAAACTTTAACAATAAATAACAGGTAATTTATGAAACAAAACAAGAATCAATAAACGGAAAAACACTTTAATCTTGACATATAAACATACTTTAACTAAGTTGGACTAAATATCCATTATAATTATTATTTTGGCTTAAAATCTTATATTAATATTAGGGTGGACTAAATGTGTGTTTAGGGGTAGATTTTTGGACTAGAAACCCAAAATTTGTCATTTATTTTTCTATAGTTCAATTCTTAAATAGAAATTTCAATTTATAAAGCTGCATGGGTATTCCACGTTCATGAACTTGGTAGATGTTTCGTTTTTTTTTTGTTGAAATTGGTAGGTGTTATGTTAATGGTACATGAAATTAGTCCGTATATCGTCGTATTCCAATTATAATTACCAAAATTTGAGGGGTTTTCTTAAAACTCAAAATCGTTGATCCCTTTTAATAGGTACACGCAGGACACTTTCAGAACATGTTGGACTACTATAATTAAGAACACATATGCAAACAACTGATTGCTCAGTTAGTTATGGGTCTACTTTGGTAACTCAAAAGTCACTAGTTCGATTCAGTACATTTGAACTTCCGTATGATAGTTTTAAAGGTCTTTATATCACCTTCACAGTCCAAAATATTTTCAGTGGCGGTAGTTATAGGATTTATTCTTCTCATTATATATTCCTAATGTATCTATGTCAATTGTCATGTAATGAGTATGAGTCAATGACTCGCGAAGTCTTATGCTAAAATAATAAACATAGTAGAACTTTAATTTGGAAGCAAGTTTTGGGGGTGTCCCTTTCAAATTTTCAGCATATACCTACTTAAATTAACAATGACAATATTTTGTCAAGGAAACTAGGTTTTCGAGCGGAAATCCTATATAGACGACTAGGAGGGTGTTTGATTTTTTAGCACTTGTAAGTGCTACCACTTACTAAGTGATTATCACTTAGTAAGTGATATCACTTGTAAGTGTTGTGGCGTTTGTTTTCCATCACTTCTAAGTGCTTGATTTTTGTTTTTATATTAATTCTAAATGTCATAAAAATGAGAAATTGTCTATTTTGACCTTAAAGTATTTACATATTACTATTTCATACTAATTCATTGTGCTCGCGAGTTTAGATACAAGAGAATTACGGTTTATGAGTACTTTGTGTTGAAAATATTAACCTCAAATAATTAAAAAGTATGAAGGAGAAAGAAGTTACATTGCATCATGGAGTTTGGGTGGTTCCGTGACTAATGAAGGAAAGATGTGAAAAAAATTTAAGAGAAAAGCTTAGGTGAAGGATGAGTGAGAAGGAAAAGTGTCATTGCTAAAGTCATAAAAAGATTTTTTTACTTATCAATTGTTTAAGATTTTCTTTTGGATTATAATCATATTGGTAATTATTATATTCGGAGAGGGATAAAAATGTCTTTTTTAGCATTTAGAAAGTAAGTGCAAAAAAATAAGCTCCAAGTTGGAGCTTACTTTTTTGCACTTACTTTGACCCCACTTACAAGTGATATTCACTTATTAAGTGAAAAAACAAACGGCCTAAAATTGCCGGCCCACACTTATTAAGTGAAAATCACTTAATAAGTGCAAAAATCAAACACCCTCTAGGTTTCACCCACTTCAAACAGAAGAGAGAAATATGGGTTGAAATCTAGTCATCTTCATAAAATTCCAGCCAAATTTTGCCTTGAAAAATTATTCTTGAAGTAATTTAAACTTGGTAATTACATTACATATAATAGGGAACTAGCAATAGCTGGAGCGCACGTTATAATGGCTTGTAGGAACATCAAAGCTGCAAACGAGATCATAAATAAATGGAAGGAAGAGACAGCGCATATTAGCAAACCGCTTAATGTTGAGGTAAATTGCACCTTTGAAGCTTGAGAATAAATTAATAATAATACAAAAATAATTCATCATATTATAATCATCCATAAAAATAACAATCAATTATTTAATTAAATGTCAACAGGTAATGGAGTTAGATCTTGTCTCTATCTCATCAGTTAAAAGGTTTGCTGAAGATTGGATGAGACGTGATATGCCTTTACATGTTTTAATTAACAATGCTGGAATCTTACAGATGGGAGGTCATTTTTCTATTCATAATGTTCTTATTTTTTTCAAAGGAAGAATCCTGAAATCTATTTTATGTCGTGAAACAGAAAATTTGTCATGGCTTGAATAAAAATACGCGATAACTCAAAAATACTATTAAATTAATTTGGAATATTTTGTAAAAAGGGCAAAGTAATGTTCCAAGTGATAAGTTTGAAGCATAAATTTGAAATTTTTTGAGTTTGGAGCATTGACTAACTTTGACTTAATTTTCCTTCCAAAGATAACAAAAACTAACTTTTTAACTTAACTTTCCATCCAAAGTTAACGAAGACTAACGGATGTTACTGTCAATTTTTCATTACTGTTAGTTCTAGCATCGACGACTCACATTATTTTGCATCAAATGGTCGGAATTAACTCATAGTTTACGACCAAAACTTTTTCGTCTGTAGAAGAAGTCCACTTTTAAACTAATGCAAACTCCATGTACATTTGGCTCCCCTCGCTTTTGATTCCTGCTTCCGTCCTTGCGTGGGCTTCACGCCAGTGTCGGACCAGGATTCTCTATTAGTGGGGGCACATATTAGACACTAATAAAGATTCGACATTTTTAGTCTTCCCTCTTGAACTATTGTTTAATCTCTTAATGTTTGAAGACTCATTGACGGTATAATTCCATTTAAAGGATCTCTCTATTATCTTTGAATATCTAATGAATATAATGATTATGTTTCATAGTTTAGTACATCTATTACGTAATTTTTATCCTAATATAAATGTAAAAGTATTAATTCACAAAAAGATATAAAATAACAAACATAAATTAATAATTAAAAGGAATAATCGAAGATTATATGTACATGTCGTTATGTCATTCTTAGTTAATGAATTAACGCGAATGTCTCTCAGTAAATAAAATATTGAATAACTGGATTACATAAAAGTAATTCACTATAATAAGAAACGTTAATGGTGTTTAAATTAATATACCCCTTCCGTCCAAAATGAATGACCTATTTTGAAAACCCAATTTTTAAGGGAACATCAATAATTAGAGTTTGACTTTCAAAAATAACATGATTTTCCAATTCCACCCTGCACTACAAACGACAATGACAATGACAGTTGATTTTATCGATCGACGAAAAGAAGACCAAAACAACATTTTTTTATCGCTCCTGCACCAATAATATTTACTTAAACACTAATTTAACCCTCGAAACTACCCTTGAACTCATTGACATTGCAAATCCCCTCCTCATTATAAATAATTCGTCCACCATTATCATATAGTCGCCCGTGGACAGAGAAGAATTCACAATTCCTTTCTTCGTAACAATAACCTTCCAACCCCACAACCGATTACCATATATTGAAAACTAGGATCTCCACTATTGAAACCTTATTAAAAGATATAGAGTTAATTCCGTTTTGGCCCCCAATTTGTAACAAACTCACTGTTCTGGCCTCCACAAGTGTCTGGGAGTTCGATTTGGTCCTCAAGAGTACTTTTTGGCCTGTTATTACATCAACAAGCTCTGACCCAACATTTTGTATTCCTATTCTACTCCTGACTAAATCAAAACCAAATCATATCTGTCAAATCAATTAACCCTAATTATTACCCCTATTTTCTTCCCCCGAGGCACTTTCTTCTCCATTTCCGGTTGTTTTTTTCCTCTCTCTGTACTCCTTGTTCTTCACTGAGATAAAATTGAAGATTTTATTCTCCTTGTTTTTGTTCTTGTTCCACTCGAAAAACCAACCCCATTTTTCAATTTTATTCTCTCTCACCCGTTTTATCAGCAATTATAAATGGAAGACTCATCTCTAATCCAATACATACTACCTCAAGATACTACTTCATCAAATTTTCTCTTCTCTTACTCTCCGGCAAATCGTAATCAGTCGATCCTGATCTATATTAACGGCTTAAATTCCCTTTCAATTTCTTACCTTTCAAATCCCCGATTCCTGTTTCTTCATCTCTTGGACTCGTTTACTTATAATGGGATGATTCGCCTGACTCAAAACTTGTTTGCTGTAATCCATTGACTCATAAATTTCAAGTATTACCACCCTTGGATCTTCCTGGTTAAGACATGGAACAATACGTATTACCAACTCCCCATTGGTTTCTTGAAGGTCAATATGGGATTGGTTTCTTAAAGTCGTTAGTAAAATCACCTTGAATTTCACCCTGAAGATATCACCTCCAGATTTCAAGCTTCACACTAAATACCTAATACCAACTCCCTTAACTTTGTGTCCTATGCATCTGCATGAACCCATCATCATACGTATCTCCATAACCAACCCAAGATCCAGAAATCACCCCCAATGGAAGATGACTACTCTAAAATTTTCATGTTGAAGTAATTCTAACACCTCGGCCTCCATTTCAAACTACATCTATCCATGGTATTTGGCCTAACACCAAAAAAATTTCATATTTCTCTAAATTTTACTCCAAATGTGAAACAAGATATTTCATATTTTTTCTTTCCACAATGATAAACTACAAGAAAAAATCACTTAAAATCATGGAATAAAAAGATAATCAACTGCTAATAAATATTTACAAAAAAATTAGAGTTATTTTCACTTAGCGAAGAAAAACAAGAACAAGGAGTAAAAAGAGAGAGAGAGAGAGAGAAAATCTGGAAATGGAGAAGAAAGTGTGCGGGGGAAGGAAATAGGAGTAATAATTAGTGTTAATTGATTTGACACCTAAGGATTTAGTTTAATTTGGTCAGGGGTAGGTTAGGAATACAAAATATTGAGTCAGAGCTTGTTGATTTAATGACTGACCAAAAAGTACTCTTAGGGGCCAAATCAAACTCCAGGACACTCATGGGGGCCGAAATGATGAGTTGGTCACAAATTCGGGGTCAAAACGGAATTGACCCCAAAAACATACTTCTACCGTAAACTTTGACTAAATTTATTTAAAAATATGAACTAAGATGATTTAGAAACTAGAGAAGAAAATAAAGGAGAAAAAGATTGAAGTCTTGTGATATCGGCGGACGGTGGTCATAGAAGCGCCTACTGCAACTGTTTAAGCGAAAGTTAAATAAGAACGAAAACTCTGCTTGTCAGGCTCTTTTAGGCTCTGATACCATAAAAGGTTTAGGTTTTTGGTGAGGAAAACCATTTACCTCAATCTTTATTTATAATATAAGAATATTACAATGGATGAAACAAATAATGTCAACACAGTAACAATCTTAATTCTAGTGTATCTGTATCTTGAAAATATTTTCCTTAGTTTGTATCTTGAGTAGGAATACTTGATTTGAGCCCCACTTTTACCCCTATTAAACTATTATTTGAATCGCTAGTATTTATTCATTTGTTTTTGGAGGACATTAAGATTACTTCTTTTTCGGCTGCGGCTTTGGGGAATAAAGAATAATCTCCGGATAATAAATTCTCTAGGGAATGTTTTCTTGTATATTCTTGAGGGAATATTTTATTTTAGTCCAAAAACTCACTTGACCAAACATTTCCCCTAATATTTATCCTTTTTATCACCTTCACCACAACAACTTCCCACCACCACCATTCCGCCCACCACCATGCCGACCACCATTGCACCTCTTCTCTTTCCTCTCTTCTCCTCTCTAACTCACTGTCACCCCCCTCTCACACTCTCTCTCTCTCTCTCTCTCTCTCTCTCTCTCTTCCATTGGAGATCACTCTCATTATTTCTCTCGTTGTAGACATATCTCTCTCTCTCTCGCAGTCTTTATCTGTGTTTCTTGCAATCTCTCTCCACCTCTCTGTCTCTCTCGGTCTGTATAGATCCCTCTCCCTCCTCGATGTCAGGTTCTGACGAAGTGAACACTTCTCTATGTCGAAGCAGTGTCTGTGCGAGAGAGGGAGAGAAATAATGAGAGATCGATTGAGAAATAATGAGAAATTGAGAGAGAAACAATGAGAGATCGGGAGACATAGATAGTCAGAGCAATAGAGAGGGATAATAAGAGATAGACAATTAGGATCGAAGGAGAGGCTAAGAGAAGAAGAGGGAGAGAATAGGAGAACAAAAGATATATGGTGCTGGGAAAAAGAGCAATAGGAGAGAACGATAGAGAGAGCGATAGGGAGTAAGAAAATCAAGATTATGGGGTAATGTTTGATTAAGTCAATTTTGGACTAAAAAAATATATGCCCTTGAGTCAATATTTATTGACTAAAATCTTTATTCCCCGGAGAATTTTTTATATTCCTCAAAGACGCGGCCTTCTTTTTCCTCCTCCGTTACAGAATAGGAAATATTTTGGCATCTTTTATTTTCCAATTAAATTTCTTAAAAGTTAAAGCAAATTATATAAATTAATTAAATAGTTGTTCACTTTCTTAGCTGCTATATACACAAAATTTGAGGACAACTTTCAAACAATTGTTGACAATCTTGATCATCAAATATTTATTAGTGATTTTGTAGATAAAAATGTGAAAAAAAACATGTTTAATGAGGTTCAGTCGGATATTTATGACCTACATCCTCGGAGAAAATCACAGCGGCTACATACTTTATTCCGCACAATTGTGGTGAACTGTTAAAATAATTGAATAATAATTGAATGATTTAATCCCTAAAATCATCTCTTATTTATAGAGTAATTAGGTCTTAAGATTTCCTAGTTTTCTCATAACTAAAATAAGGAACGGTATAAAATCTATCTAATATTACCATTACATAGTTACAAGAATATCTTAAATGTAAGAAAACGAGGGTATAACTCGTGCCCGCCCGGCACAAAGAGTTCTATCAAATGCGTTACGTGAGGTAATCTATACGTGCCCCACATTACAGCTATAGGCGCCACTCAAAGGCTAAAGTTTTAAGGGATCTGTATGTAAATGGTGCGCCTACAACAATAACATGGGTGCCTTTAAGTCTTCCCAAAGAAAAATTGGATCTTTGAAAAGATGTTCTTTCTTATAATCCCAACCCTTGGTTGATTTTTAATGAAATCTCTTTGATAGAGTAAATCCTAACCATTAGAGACAAACATGGGAGAACAAATCTTAGCCACTAGGAGGAGGGTGAAAGATACCCTCCTACCTTATTATATGGATATATCATCAATATCTTGGACTCATCTTGATCGTCGGATCGCTTCATCTCGATTTATGTCATATCTCAATAGAACAATACTCTAGAAATTATATTTTTGTATTCAACTAAGCATGTTTTCATGTTCTTGTGTACATTACAATAGTGTGATCATGTTATATATTTTTAGTGGAAAATCCTTTTGAAATCGACTAGCTACATGTCACACAAGTAGAAAAATTGCATATTAGCTCTTACCATTGCCAAATAAGCTAATGCCCATAACCATTTTTGAGTAAAAGAATTAAAAAGTGGTTGGTAGATTGCCCGATTTCGATTGCTTACAAGATTTATTACAAGGTCACTTTTGAAATGATAATTATATTTTTTTTTTTTAGTTAAACTAGAAATTACATTCATATGTAGGAAATCAATCCAGAACATTACATGGCTATGAGATTTTGATTCTTTTGAGTACAATATGAGATTTACAGAAGTAAATTACAATACAGAACTTACAAAGATAAATTACACCATGAAGGGAAAGGAGTACAACATTACAAAAATTTAATGAAAAGACCCTAAAGGTCACAAAATAAGAGGATCCTCACGATCACGAATGAGAAGACCCTAAAGGTCAAAAATTTTATAGTACTAAAATATATGTAGGAAAGATGAAACAATTAGAGAAATGTATGTCACCGGAGAAGAATTATGAATGTCACCGAAGATATTGACTTTGATTTGAAAGATGAAGGTTGAGTTAATTCCATAACTTCATCTTCTTGTTGTTTATGGGTAGGTTTCTTTCCTCCAATGATAGATACTTCTTGTCATCTCCCATTGTGCTATTGTCTTCTTCTTCCTTGATAAGGTGGTGCATTCCCATTTCTGTGCACTGATCCCTCGTCTGTTTCAATCTCCACCCTCTTTCTCTCCATATAAAGAAGAATCAGATCAAGAAAGAGAGAGATCGCAGTTGATTCGGAAACCCAGATTGGTTAGGAGGAGAGCAAAACTTGGGTATTGAAAATACCTTCTAGTTTCATGTCCTTCTTTCCCGTTTTCTATCTTACTCTTTCTACTGCTAAAATGATTATATAAATTAAAAGAGGAAACATACTCGAAAAAGAGGAAAGTCTGGAGAAGGAAACCCTCTTCTAGAATTTATGAAGATCTGGGATTCTCTCTTTGTGGAAGATCTCGGTATCTTGCTCTAAGGACGGAAACGGTTACGCAGAGATCTCAGAATCTCTCTCTGAGGATGGACAAAGTTACTTTCTTAAAATATTTTTGAGGAAGATACCTTTTTTTGTTGCAAGGCGGAAGATACCTTGTAAAGGAACTAGAGGAAATATTTTTTTGTCTGGAGGAAATTTGTTTCTTTGTTGCAAGGCGGAAGATACCTTGAAATGATAATTGGAGCATTTTCATTTAAAACATATCATTAATCATCTTCATTAAACCCTGAAAGATTTGCAAATAGTTGTAGAAATTCATATAAATATTGTGAAAAATGTATAAGGGCCAAATTTCAACAAGTTGCTCCGCGCCACTAAAATGTCAGGGTCGAGCCTGTTCCCAAGAGACTTTTTTAGACGGGTTAGGCCGGCGATAGGCCCAAAATAATACAAAATTATGGGTTTACAAACCAAACTTAACATTAACTTGGTAATAAATTCATTTTTTTAATCTCTGAGTTTTCCTCATTCAGATACACAAATACATCACTAATGTGTTGGTTGTTTAGTGAAGGTGTAAATATGTCCATGTAGGAAAATTTTATTTTTTACGCAACACAAACTATGTTCTATGAAATTAAACAGTAAAACGCGTAGAGTTGTTAAGATTTTGTTTAATGCAGTAGCATAACGGTGCGACGTAAAAAAAAATGATCTGTTTGGTAAATCCCAAAATATAGTGTCACCTGAAAAATGATTTGATTGGTGAATCCCAAAATTTGTAAAGTTTTCTGACTGATTGTGAATTTTGTGTTAAAATTTGAGTTATGGTACTATTAGGGTGTACTTTTTGGACCTTCACGCAAATTTCTTTTGGATGACCCAAAACCGCAGCCATTATATATATTTCCCAATGCATAAAGTTTAGTATTTCTTGGTTAAATTTGTAGGAAAACAAAGGTTTACCGAAGACGGAATGGAGGAACAAATGAAAGTTAATCACTTGTCTCCAGCATTGTTAACTCTCCTTCTCTTGCCTTCCTTAATCAAATCTCAAGCCTCTCGAGTTATCAACCTTAATTCTGTGGTATCTTTTATGCCTTTGGTAGTATTTCATAATAAAAATATTATAAATACGTCAATACATTGCACACACATTATGTATAAGTATACATTTCGATGAAGTAAGTGGTTATTCCCAAAGGGTAAACCCAAACTGAGAGAGTTAATGTAAATGAAATTCATTTTCTCTTAAAATCGTCAATCAAATAAACAAAAAAGTTCAATATTTACAAATCTTATACTGAAGTATTGCAAGGTGTTTTTACTATTGGTAATTAATCAAAACAAGTGACAAGCTGTTTTAAAAGCAAATTTTTTTTATTGCTAACCCTTTCAACCACCTGTTGTTCCTATTTGGAATTTTAGGCCACAAGAAGAAAAAGAAAAATGTGAACAAAAAGTCACTCAATTAATGGTAGTTACCATCTCCATTGTTTCAATTAATACAAGTTTAAGACTATATGGTCTCGAATAACATACAAGGTCCTTCATGCAACGCGTAATAGGCAGGAGATTAACAGTATAGAGACCACTCCTCTATGATTGATTAAATGAAACAAAACTTTATTCAATAAACTAAGCTCCCTTAACAATGAACATAAAAGGCCTATTTATAGGCTTGAAACCCTAAAATAATAGAAGTCTAAAAATACTAAAACTCTAAAATATCTAGAATCTGGAAACTAAAAAAAACTAAGAAATCTTCTCTAAAGCAATTAATATTCTGAAACTACTAAAACTAATAAAATATAGAAATCGTGAAGTACTAAAACAGAAAATCTTCCTCTAGGTCATCCAATTCCTTACTTGTCACGACCCCACTTAGCATAAAATTCTAATGCTATTTTGTCAGCTTTATCATCCTCCCGGGGTTGGACATAATTCAACCTCGAATTTGAATCGTCCTCGCCCGAAGCATCTCTAGAATATGGTAATAAGTCTTTGACATTAAAAACATCCAAGATGTGCACATGACTTAGCAATGTCAGACGATAAACCTTCGGATTAATTTTTCAAGTATCTCTAGTGGTCCAATTTTGCTTGTTGATAACTTGTTATTTTCGCCCACTAGGAATTTGCCTTTGGTTAAATCAACCCAAACATACTCGCCCTCCTCATGCTCCACGTGTTCCTCTAGGCTCGCCCTATAATAAACTATATTTAGTAAAGTCGCGCTAGGAAATATGTATTTGATGGTGAACATCCTTTAGCGGTGGCAAACCGTCAGATAGATCTGTAGGGAAAACATTCGTGATTTCTTCCATTGTTGGGGAAACATAATATGGAATTACTTCATCCACAATACTACTTTGAGTACTTTCCTTGCCAATCATCATATATTAAACATCAGTTTGTTCAACCTCCTCAATGAACAACCCATGAGATAACAAATTTGAAGTCTCACCTTTGTTAGTCGTAGGAACATCAATTTGTTCAACCTCCTCAATGAACAACTCACGAGATAACAAATTTGAAGTGTCACCTTTGTTAGTTGTAGAAAGAATCTCTCTACTAGGTAGCAACACAATTTTCTTCCTGTCGAATCGAAAACTCTAGGTGTTATTTCCTTGCTTCACTTGTTGCAAATTTTGATACATTAACTTGGTGTAGTTATGTGGAAGAAAAATTTCACGCATATACTTCTTCATCTTCTCCCACGAACTTACCTTTGATTTCCCTATTCTGGACCGCATTAACTTCTGTTGCTGCCACCATGCAGCAGCCCTATCACGAAGTCTAGTAGCCACAAGAGGAACCTGTCTATTTTGAGGTATCCCCTTAATCTCTAGAATATCGTCAATCGCAGCTAGCAAGTCGAAGAATTCTTCAGGTTCACCACGCCCTCTGAATTCGGGGATATCAATCCTCAATCCCGTTTCCCATCTCCGAGAATCGTGATTGGTTTGGTTCCTTCTTCCCCGAACGCCTCTAGCAATAGGATTATTAAAAACATCATTAGTCGATTCATCATCCCTTACCGAGTGACGATTTGGTGTAGTCGGGTCCCTTTGATAAACAATGAAGGCATCTAACTGATGCGTAAATTCTTCCATCATTCGAGTCATCTGTTGCCGCCATTTGTTAACACCGTCTAATCGTTGATTTATAGCTTCAACTCTTTCATTAGCAATATCCATGGGATCCTCCCTACCTCTAGCAGGTTGTCTTCTCGGTGATATTGTTAAAGATCGACACAAGCTCTGATACCAACTGATGCAACACGTAATAGGCAAGAGATTAAAAGTATAGAGATCGTTCCTCTATGATTGATTAAATCAAACAAAACTTAATTCAATAAACTAAGCTCCCTTACCAATGAACATAAAAGGTCTATTTAATTCTAATGTTATTTTGTCAGCTGCATCAGTCCTTTTATAAAGTGGAAAATAAAAAATCTGAGGAATCCATCCTAAAACTTATTATAAATGTAGATTCAACAACATTATTTCAAGTATTAATTATCATTTGGTATTAAATTAAATCGATCTTTTATTTGCATATTGCCAACCCTTGTTCCACTTGCAGGCACATCATTATGGAAATGTAGATATTGACTATTGGAATAGTAAGATCGATGAAGAAAAATATAGCGCATTCAAAGCTTATGCATCAAGCAAACTAGCAAATGTATGGGTTTGATTTTTCTTTAATATTGAAATAATACGAACATTTGTGGTAAGTGTCCGCGTTGTTAAGTTTGTGGTCATCCAACTCAAAACCAATTGGTAATAAGTGGAGACGACCTACACATTATATTCTTGGTTTCGAGTTACCCATTCTTCCATGTGGGACTATTCTCACATGCCCCCTCACGTGTGGCGTTCTTTGAGCCTAACACGTGTTTTTTTCTTCATGGGTGACGTGGAACACGTGTGTCTTTTAAGCCTATCACATGTGGGCATAGCTCTGATACCATGTTCCAGGGCCTGTTTAAGTCCGTAAAGAGACTTATGCAAGCGACATACGTGATTAAGATATCTTTCATCAAGAAAGCCAGGCAGTTGCTTCATAAAGACAGTCTCATCGAGGGTTCCGTGTAAAATGCAGACTGCACATCTAGTTGATGTAGAGGCCAATCTTTTGAGATAGCTAGAGTCAATACTGTACTCACTGTGCATGGCTTAACCACCGGGCTGAATGTCTCAGTATAGCCGAGCCCTTCCTGTTGATTGAAACCTTTGGCAACCAGCCTCGCTTTATAGCGATCAATGGTACCGTCTGCCTTCTGCTTTAATCTGAAAACCCATTTACACCCAACAATATATTGGGAGGAATTCGAGGGACCAAGTCTCCATTTACCATTTCTATTTAAAGCGTTGAACTCTTCACTCATTGTTGTTCGCCAATTAGGATCAGTATTAACTTGAGAAAAGAAGTCGGTTCAATAACATTGGTTGATATAATAGGATGTCCTTGGTAGTAAGAGAAGCGAAAATACGAGGTTTGAATATCCCTGCTTTAGAACGTGTAACCATGGTGTGAGATGGAGCAGAAGGTGATGCAGGAAGTGATGCACATGAGGACGTTGATAACGGTGATGCTGACTCGAGTGATGGTGATGTCGGCTCAGATAAGTTAGGTGGAGGCAATGATTCCGATACAGATGGAGGTGGTGGTGTGTGTTCAGAAAACCAATCTGTATGAAGAGTTAAGACAGGGGGAATAGTAGGAAAAGAAAAAAATAAAGGAAGAAGTTACTTGATCAGATTTCTTACCCGGAGAAGAAGTGGTAGGGGAACAAGGGAAGGCACTTTCATTGAAGATAACATGGCGCGACACATAAAGTCGTTTAGAGGGAAGGTGGAAGCAAAGGTAACCCTTCTGTTGAGCTCCAGAACCAAGAACGAGATAGGGCAAAGAAAGTGAGGCAAGCTTATGAGCAGAATATGGACGAAGATAAGGGAAACAAAGACATCCAAACACTCGCAAGTGAGTGTAATCTGGTTTTTCGTTAAAAAGAATTTCAACGGGTGAAATAGATGAAGTAAATGAAGGGAGTCGGTTAATTAGATAAAAAAACACTTTGAAAAGCCTGTGGCCAAAATTTGAGTGGCATAGAAGCATGAGTGAGTAGGCATAAGCCAGATTCCACAATGTTGCGATGTTGTCTTTCAGCCAACCCATTCTGTTCAGGTGTGTGTGGACAAGAAAAACGATGAGAGAGACCACAAGAGTCCAAAAAAGGATAAACTTCTTATACTCACCACCATTATCAGACTGAAAATATTTTATTTTATTTTGACAAAATATTTTCAATTTTTGTTTTAAAACCAACAAATATAGAAAGAGCATCAGATTTATTAAACATTGGAAAAGTCCACACACATCGACTATGAAATCTAAAAAGATAATGTAGTATCGGTGCCCTTCACGTGAGACAACTAGCGAGGGCCCCCAAACATCAGAAACAATTAAAGAAAGAGGTTCAAAGTAAATGGTGTTGCTAGAGGGAAATGAAAGTTTAGAACTTCTGCTTAGCCGACAAGACTCACAAAATGTAACACTACTTCTAGACACTGGTAAACTAGAATTAGAAATAATTGATTTAACTAAACGAAGAGTTGGATGACCAAGACGACTATGCCAAGTATCAACAAATGTTCTTTCACCAACGAGAGTTGTAGAAGATGATGAGGCTAGAAGAGATCCATTGTTATCCAAAACGTAGAGGCCATCCTTATTCGTATCGTGTAGAACCACTCCCCGTGTTCGACGATCCTTCACAAAAAATACAGAGGGTGAAACTCAAAGAAAACATTGTTGTCTTTGGAAAATTGAGAAACAAAAAGGACGTGGTAGAAATATGAGGTACATGAAGAATTTTTTTTAGAATCAATTGCGAGAAGGAGAAGAGATAGTGGTTATACCGACATGAGAAATAGGAAGTCGTGAACAATTACCAATTCGAATTGGATCAGGACCATCATAAGGTGCAACCATCTGAAGATTTGAAAACTAGTTTGTGAGGTGATTTGATGCACCACTATCTATTACCCATTGTACCGGAGAAGGTGGAGTGGAAGCTTGAACATGTAGTGGAGATTGATAAGAGAAACTGGAAGTCTGCATAGCTGGATCAATATGAGCAACATAAGCTTGATGTGTGGAAGGAAAAGAAGCAACCGAAGGTAAGTTATGAGAAGTGAACTCCTTAAGACGATAAAACTTCGCAGCAGTATGATTTCTTTTTCCACAAAGTTGACAAGGCCCTTGTTGATGGCCAAAAGAAGAACCATCACGTGTATTAGTATTGCGAGTATGACGATCCATCTGTTTGGTACACTGTGGTTGAGATAGTTGTTGCGAAGAGGTTAAGTGAGAGGAACGAGCAGCTACATGAGCAAATGTAGATCCTTGATCCTGAGCATTAAGACGCATCTCAAAAGCGAGGAGATGTGCCTGAAAATTGGCCAGAGGAAGATTAGTTAGGGTTATAGTTAAAGTAGTAAAAGTAGGATCATATATACTATCACGACCAGCAAGAAGAATTTCTTGATATTCAGGAATGGGAACAGGGCGACCAGCGGCACTAAGAGCGTCGGCCAATCGTTTGGCATGAAGAAAATAATCAGCCATTGTTAGGGATCCCTTTCGTATCGTCTAAAGCTCGCGTCGAATCTGCATAGAACGAGCAAGATATGAAGAGGCAAACTATCTTTCCAATGAAAGCCAAACATCTTGGGAAGTTTCCATCCCAACTACTGTTGCAGCAACATTCTGAGAGAGGGAGGTTAGGACCCAACTTAATAAAACTATAGCTTGCCGACGCCGTGAAAGATAAAGAGGATCGTATCATCTAGGAATTGTGGGGGTGGAGATTGCGACCCATCGACAAATCCAAGAGTTCATAACCTTGAAGAAGGGGAAACATCTGTGACTTCCAAACTAAGTAGTTGTTGGAGTCCAACTTGAAATTGCTAACACGATGAACATTAGTCGGAAGAACTGGACAAGTGTGTGATTGCGATATAAGAGTCTCACCATGAGATGATGAAGAACTTTGTGCCATTGCTGAAGCTAATGAGATAGAATCGAACTCCGCTCTTGATACTATAAAAGAAAAGATGGTATCTTTAAAATTCTCCTTTATGTTTTATCAGGAGGATAACTTATATCTATAATTAAAGTAGTACAAACTTACAATGAGATAACTATTATGCATGGGTTACATGATCAGATAACTGTTGAGGTAAAGATAAACATAATATCAAAGATTTTGGGAAACCAAATCTCTATGAGATATTGGCATCGTGTGATGATAACTCATCACACTGTTTCTGTTATGGTGCCTCAATACGCCCCCTCAATAACTCCATCTGTTTCTCATTCAAAAGGAGTAGTACCAGTGGTTTAGTCATAATATCGGTGATTTGATCGCATGAGAAGATAAATCGAACTTGAAGCTTTCGATCATATACCCTTTCATGATCAAAGTGGAAATCCAACTCTATATGCTTTGTGCGTCCATGAAAGATTGTATTAGCAGTGAGATATGTTGCACCAATATTGACACACCATAGAATAGGCACTGAAGAACACAAAACCCCAAGTTCAGAGAGGAGGGACTCAACCCACATGACTTCAGCTGTAGCAGTAGAGAGACCTCAATATTCAGCCTCAGTGCTTGATTTGGCAACAGTTCGTTGTTTGCGGGCAGGGGCGTGTTTGAGGGGGTGCGACAGGTGCCGTCGCACCGGGCCCCCCTCAAACCACATAATTTTCTTATAGAGATAGGGGCCCCTAAATTCCGATTAGTTATATTAATTTAGCAGTACACAATGAAACAAAATGGTGATGTAGCTGAATTGGTAAACCTCTTGAGTGTTAACAAAGAGGTCTCAAGTTCAATCCACCCAACAATCACTTTTTTGTTTATTTTATGAACTCGTTATTATCTCAAACTGTTTCTAACAACAACTATTTTCTTCACAAAAAAATAACAACTATTAGTTATGGTATTAAGTTATGGATAAAGTGATAAACTATTAGTTTAGTTTGTATGTTTATGAAGTCGAATACTTATTGTTCTATCTTTTCGTGGAAGGAGTGTTGTCAAATGTGTATGGTTTTTGCATAAAAGTATTTGGGATGAAAAAATACACAACTTAGAATAAGTATTCAACTCCACGGAAGGAGTTAAACTTTTTTTCTTATCGAACTTAGTTTCTTAAGAGATAATTACTAAACGTATAATGTGTGAAAAGAGTTTACGTTTTGATATCAGTAGAGAAAGGGCCCCAATATTTTTTCGCACCGGGCCTCCAAATTCTCGGCCACGCCACTGTTTGCGGGAACTCCATGATATGAGATTGCCACCTAGATAACACATCTTGCCCAATCGGAATCAAAATAAGCACATATAGAGAGGGACATGGAGGCTCGGTAAGGCCATAGTCCAAAGTGTGCTTTAAGTACCGTAAAACGTTTCACTGCTTGCCAATGAGAAACAGATGGATCATGCATAAATTGACAAACACGATTGACAGCGAAGGCAATGTCAGGTCGCGTAAACAAAAGATATTGCAAGGCACCCACGATGCTCATATACGTTGTTGGATCATCAAACGAAGGGTTGTCACCGATAGTTAAACGGACAGAACTTCCCATAGGAGTAGTAATGGGTTTAGCACCTTCCATGTGTGCACGTCGTAGGAGATCCAAACTATATCGACGTTGAGAAAGAAATAACCCCTTGGAATCACGCGTAGCTTCAATGCCTAGAAAAAATGATATAGGTCTGAGATCCTTAATAGGTGATCGACATATACTTAGTCAGAAGCCGTGATAATTATATAATCGACATAAACCAATATATATTTGGTACTTGTATCAGTTATACGAGTGAAGAAGGACGAATCAGCCATTGAACCTTTAAAACCAAGTTGAAGTAAAAAGGTGCTAAGTTTTTCCAATGTAGGACTATTCTCACAGGCGTTTATTCTTATAATCGTGAAATGTCTTATTTTCTTTACTTTTATATTTTAATTCATTTTTACATATTTTTTTTCCTTTTGATGGTCAGCTTATGTTTCTTAAGGCCCTTGCCACCAAGCTAAAGGTAGAATCAAGTAATATGGCTTCCATACAATGCATTGCAGTTCATCCAGGGGGTGTTAGTACCAACATAGTAAGTTTTTCCAAGGGTGATGATGTAGTATCTTGGTAATAATATCAGAAACTAATGAAATTCTTACATAATATAATTTCACTTTGTGTTTAATTACTTTTGGTCAAAGTCCAAAAAATATAGCTCACTATCAAGTCCACTCATAAAGAACAAAATAAGATGTAAGTCCAAAAATACAACTTTAATATAAATAGAGTCCAAAATTACAATGTTTATTGTCTCATTATATTCGTAACACCTTCTTTACTCTTATATTATATTATAGCTCATTTCATTCTTCTCCAGTTTTAATCTCGAATATATTTAGTTCTAATTATTTTCTTTTATGTTTTTTGGCATTTAATTTCTAATCATTTTGTTTCCAGATTTTACGTTTGTAGTCGCATTCTTTTCCAGAGGTGTGTTCCAATATGTAGACAACCGTGTACATACGTAAACAACATTTCCACAAGCTGACGAAATATGTGGACCTACAACTAATGTTTTTGTACTTTTGGCTCATCAGTAAGAACAAAAATTTCAGGCTTATGCTTATGGCTCTTATTTTGGGTTTCAGGTCCCAGGGATGAAGGATGGCATCTTGTTGTTAACTCCAGCTCAAGGTTGCCAATTTCTCTCATAATCTATATGAGTTGTAGTTTACTAACTAGGGTTCATTAAAACATCATATTGACTTGCTAACTTTTTTATTTGCTTATTAGTTATTTTGTGTTGGGTCCTAATGTTTTGTGTTGTAGGAGCAAGGAGTGTCATATTTTGTGCAATAAGTAGTGAAGTCACTGAGAACTTGGAAAATGGTTTCGTTTACTACTCGTCGAATTGTAAGCCGGATACAACTTCATCATTGGTTGATGACTTAGATGCTTGTTATGGAGTCTGGCAGAAGACAATAGAGACTTTAGAATTAGACTCCCATTATATTGATCATTTGTTTTGTTAATTTAAAGAAAGGCTCAAATCTGTTATCTGTTTGTATTTATGTATGTGTATGATTGAAATGTGTCATAAACAAGTAGACAAGTTGAGTTTACTAGCATATGCTTACAAAAAGAATAAAGCTGCTTTTCGTTGATAGTTAAATCGTTGTAGCCTTATGTGGGTGTACTCGCAAGATCATTAGTGTTGTTTCCATGGCTCAATTCAAGGTCGTCTCCCTCCCTCTCTCCCCCCCTCTATCTCTCGTTTACACATTACTTTTTTGTTTGGTAGTTGAACCAAAATAGTCTGGACTAATAACTATATTTCGAGTTGTCACTCAATTAAATTGTTTCTTCATAGAGTTTTTGTTGTACTCAGATCAGAATAGCTCATTTTGTAATTATCAGAGAGATGAAAACATTATTGTAGCAATAAACATTCATTCAGACATAACCGAGATAGACTTAAAGTAGGTTAAGTTGAGGTCATAATAAATTATGGCCCCGTCATTGGGACATAAAGAAAAATTTCCGGGAATACAAAATTAACTTTAAGTAAAACAAAGGGGTCGTAGATAAGTACCGTGTTTTGTGAAAGGGGCATGACTGTTTATTATTTTGCAAAGGGGTCGTGGACTAGGATTGACCAGTTAATTTTTAACGCCGTTAAGTTTTAACACCGCTAAATATTAACACCGTTAACTCTAATTACATTACTTAAAAAGTTATGGTTATATTTAAGTAAAGTTACCTAATCTGACATTTGTTTTAAACGAAAATCTTATTCTGTTCATCTTCTTCTCTAACCTTTGATTTTCACTGGATAATGAAGAGGTGTTGCCGATTGATAGAACTTGCTTAACTCTTAATTTTTTTTCTTCAAAAAAAAGTCGACATCTTTCTTGGCCGAAATCAGTAAATAAGAGGTTTTTACTTTGTATTTTAGGGTTTTGTACTTTGTGTTTTAGGGTTTATTATTATCTTAGAGTTTTTAGTTTGAATCTTAAAGATTTTACTTTGTACTAGGGTTTCTGGATTGGTTTTTTTTATTTTACCAATGTTCATTAGACTTCTTAAATCCCTAAGACTTACCAACTCTCTAAATTGAGCAAACATAATAGAGTTTTCATTTATTATCATATGTTTCCGGGTTTTATTTCATGTTTAGGGTGAGTTGAAACTTTACTTTCTCATGTTTAGGGTGAGCAAACATAGAACCGAATTCTTTTTCTTTTTCTAGATTTTTGTCTGCATTCTATTGTAAAGTTTGTCTTTTTGAAAATATGTGAAATAAGAGAAATTTATAGAGGTAAAAAAAAGAGCGACTAAATATTGCTTGAAAGAAGAAAAGGTGTACCAGCTAATTGGTTTGCTAATTTATAATTATTTAACTATTTTCAATTCTAAGGGTTTATAGTAAAGAAAGAATAAAAATATTTGTGTGTGTTTGCAATATTGTGTTTTCTTTTTCAGGATCTACTTAGTTTGAATATTGTATGGTTACTTTATGTGTATTTCTCTTGTTGGGGATTTAATTATTGTTTTATCTGTTTAACAACAGAATGGCTGAATCTTTCAACAAGCAAAAGAGAAAAGAAAAGTTGCCTATAAAGAGAAAAAGTGTTGACTTATTACTTGATGAAGAAGTAGGATGGACTTCCATAGTTGATGGTGTGAACAATTTTGAAGAAGAATTGGGAATAAGTTCCACATTTGCAGGAAAAAGTATATCAAACTTAGTTACAATTAATGACAACAATGCAGTAAGTATTGATTCATTAGATCCCGAGGAAGAATACCATTCATGTAGTGATTCAGAAGGTGAAGATTATGTTTTTAGTGGGTCTGAAGAAGAAGAAGATGATGGTGATGACAATGACCTAAATGATTTATTTGAAAATGATGAGTATGATGTTTTTGATGATTTATGTCCAGATGGTGTCTTTGAAGGCTTAGAAAAAAATGTTGACAATGGAGATGAGCTATATATAGGCAAAGAGTGGCCTAGTATGGAGGAATGTCGATCTTTCTTACAGGATCATGCAATTAGGCATAAATATGTTGTTCGTAAAGTGAGGGAACAAGAGTATAGGTGCAAAGACTCGAAGTGTAGCTGGAGAGTCTATTGTTCTCTTACAACTGATGGACTTACATTTAGGTTGAAGACAGGTAATCTCATACACACATGTAGGTCAGTGGTTAACCTAGTAAATCCAATGGCTTCTTGTAGATGGGTTACTCCGAAGATTCTTGAGTATCTCAGAGATGATCCAGATAAAAAGCCAAAGGATATCATAACACTTGTATTACGTAAGTTTCAAGCCAAAATTTCATATTGGACAGCTTGGCATGCGAGACACCAATGCCTTGAGATCATTATGGGTAACTATGAAGAATCCTATAGACTAGCTCCCGAATTGTGTATGCAGGTGTTGGAGTCAAACCCCGGGAGTATTGCTACTTGCAGTAGGGATGATATGACACAATTTATTTCTTATTCTTGCAGCTATGTAGACCCATGTCACCTAGTGAGTGCTTATAGGATGACTTACAGTAAGCATATTGAACCACTAAATCATGAATCACAATGGAATCAGGTATGTACTTCACTTTATATTGTTTACCTTTCTTAATATTCTCTTTTATATATATATATATATATAATTCTTTGAAACTGCAGCCTAGTTATGTAGTTAAGCCACCAAAGTTGGTTAGGCCAGCTGGGAGACCAAGGTTACAAAGGAAAAAAGATAAAGATGAACAGAATGGAGTACGCAAGGACCAGAGGAGATGTGGAAAGTGTCAACAGTACGGACACAACAGAAAGACATGTAAAGGTGCACCTGCAGGGAGTCAGACTACAGGTACAGTTGGAACAATCAAATATGAAATAATAATAACTTTTGAATATATGATATAATTTATGTATACATTTTAGGAGATCATGTCTATCAAGGTCCGCATGTTAGAAGAGGCCAAAGTGCAAAAAAGAGTAGAGATAGAGGTGGTATTGCTGGTGGAAGCTCAAGTCACACTAGTCAACCTTCGCAACCGTCACACTTGCTTCGAGTAACACAAGAATCTCAATGAAGTACACGAGTTGGTAGACCTGAAATGAGAAGAGAAGGTGTTTGAATGGAAAGGCTGTCATCATAGACGACTGAGCTTGAGAAATGAACTCATCGTACATACTTAATTTTGTTTATTAGGCATTATGAATTTAATTATACTTGAAGTAGTTTGAATATTTTGAGGAACAAGTTATATACCATATCTATCCTTTTAATCAAAATTTGGTTTATTGACAATCTTAATGTTATGAATGTGTACATTATGTTATTTACTTGCATACAGACTACAAGGCATAAAAAAACGGATGTTATAAACTTTAGATGAGTGCACTGGAAGTGATTACAATGCGTTGTAGTGGCACAACATTAATCCCACTACAATGATTAATTTATCAACAATTTAATGAAATCATTTTGTTTGATCTAATAATTTCGAAGAAATTCAAAATTACTTGAGTTCTTGATAGAAGGAAATTTAGAAAAAATAATAATGAATGTCATAAATGGTTACTTTTGCAAATTAGTGTCAAAATTGTATAAAACTTACTTAAATATAACCACACTTTTTAAGTAATGTAATTAGAGTTAACGGTGTTAATATTTAGCGGTGTTAAAACTTAACGGCGTTAAAAATTAACTGGTCAATCCTAGTCCACGACCCCTTTGCAAAAAAATAAACGGTCATGCCCCTTTCACAAAACACGGTACTTATCTACGACCCTTTCGCAAAATATCCCTAAAACAAATATTAATTTTTGTGTTTTAAGACCTTCCCCCTCTTTCTTCTTCCCCTCCACTTTCTTCTTCCCCTCCACTTTCTTCTTCTCCAGAAAAACTCATCAAATTTTTTGGTCTTCCTTCTTCATCACTTCTCTTATCTTCACGAAACAAAGTTAAAAAGATAAAGAGGGAAAAAACATTCTAAACGCTTGAAATCACCAAACAAAATCTTTTGAAGCTCTTCATACTGATGATGCATAAATATCCAGACGTTAACTAACGTCTGAAGAGTCAAGATCAGATCTGAAATCTACTGGGTAAACCCGGCTTAAGGCAGCAGGACTGCTGAGCTCCTGATGGCCCACCGAATGTTCCCGTAACTGGGAGGTCGGCCAGAAGAAACCAGCCCTGCAAGATGCCCTTGGCATGGACAGATCAGCCATGGGGTCTTCAAAGGAGTGAGAGGGGTCCACACAGGTTCGGCCAGTGTCTTACGCCCAGAACTGGGAAGCAGCAGCGTCAAGCGGCCTACCGACTTAATCCCGAAACTTCAAGAAGGATCTCGGTCGGCCATACATCTCGAAGTGTTTAAGCCAGTTTGGACTCCAATTATCCGAAGGAGGAAACTTCTCCTTTAGAGTCTATCACACCGGCAAGATATCTACAACGAATCCTTGAACTTAGAAACTTCCACTTATCAAAGATCCGGGATAGACTCTAAGAGAAACCCTAGATACTCAAGAGAGGGAACTTTCCCTTCGGTTTGACAGCAACCGCCCCACCACTGCTACTAATCACAGTCGGCCCTAACGTCTCCTATAAAAGGCCCCCCCACATTGTCCTTCACAGGACACGATCTATGTACCCTAAAAAGATCACAAGAAACTCAGAGTTCTCATAACTCGCCCCTCAAAAGGACCAATCAATAATCATTCTTTTACTACAAAGAGCACCCTGACTGGCTTAAGCGTCGGAACGGTTTCGAACCCTTTGCAGGTTTTCCCCCTCCGGAACAAACGAAGATGAGCAAATAACAAGGAGCAGGAGCAGGAGCAAGGAACAGGAGCCATAAGCTGGAACAAAGAGAAGCAGAGCAGGAAGCAGAGCTGAAAGCAGGAACACAGAGCTGATCAATCCCTAATATAACGGAGGATTTATACAAAACGGAGGTTGTCATGCATCAACTCCCTATTTCCTAATGGAAAACCATTTTTTGACATCAGCATTTGGCGCTAGAAGGAGGGGATCTTTGCAGAAAAATCATCAATTCGGTAACCCGAATCTTATTTAACAAACTTTTCAGACTAACTACTTCCCTGAGTCCCTCAGGCAAACATGTCTTCAGACGAGCACTCCCCACGCGGGTCACCACACAGGCTCCGCAGCACTGTCGAGCTTATGGCTGAGCTAGAACAATCCAAGGCTGACTACCTCCGAAGGGATGAGGTGGCAAAACAACTGGAGGAAAGCCTCCGCAATGCAGAGATGGCCAGGAAAACCGCGACACCAGAAGAGAGAGAAGAAGTAATCAAGAGATACGCGCGAAGACTTTTCTCACCCGGTAATGCATTCTCTTCCGGAGATCTGACCTTACAACCTGGCGACCAGATGCATTTGGAGAACATCCTAGAAGAATACGAAGCATTAGATCCTAACCGACCGTACATCCCTAAAAAGAAGGGATTGGCGAAGGGTGCACGGACGACCCAACCGTCTGCGATGTGCTCATACATCAGGTAGCAGAGCTAACTCGAGAAAGAAAGAAGGAAAAGTTGTGGGGAAAGCAGTAATCCACCAACCCCCTCTCTACCGAGAGATTCTAGAATCTGAGAAGCCATAGAACTTCAAGTGTCCAGCACTAGATCATTACCACGACTTGGAGGACCCGGTGGTGTTCATCAACAACTACACTGCAGTAATGAACTTATACACTACCAATCAAAACATATGGTGCGTAGTCTTCGCTATAATCCTAAAAGGATCAACCCAGACATGGTATCAAGCACTGGCCCCGGGATCAATCAAATCTTTTGGACAACTCGCCCAAGTCTTCAGCGATGCCTTCCGAGGAAGCACCACAATCAAAAGAAAGACCGACGAGCTGTTCAACGTGGTTCAAGGAAAAAGCGAGACCTTGGCAATTTATTGGCAGAGATTCCGCAACCTCATGGTGCAGGTCCCCGACCTGGAACCAAAGGTTGCTTTCGCCGCCCTATTAAGAGGCCTCGGGCAGGATGATGTCATCGGGGATATCTCTGGCAAGGAACTAGAAACCCTGGCAGAGCTAATAGAGAGGGTGCAACAATTCATCAGGAAATAAGAAAACTACCAACGGATGAAAGAGGTGGCAAACATCCCGTATGAAAGTGAACCGATCCGAAATAAAGAACGAGAGGAAGTTAGGCCTCACAGGGAACGAGAACGAAACAGAAGACCCAGATCTGAGTTTGCCCCCTATACCCTGTTGGTGAAAGGTAGGGAGGAAATTTTACAGATACTCACAGTGAAAGGAAAAGTGGAAATTGCCAGACCCAACGATGATAAGGAGGAGTTCGGGTTCTTATACATGACCGCGTGGTGCCCCTTTCACCGAGGCTACAATCACAAAACTGATAATTATCGACATCTCAAAAACCTCATCGAAGAAATGGTAAGGAAGGGCGAGCTGGATAAATACATCCAGAAGGGTCAATGCTCATACGAATACAAGAATAAAAGGCCATCGAATAGACCAGGAATCAGATCAGGGCTAGACTCTGACGAACAGAGCCCGATCGCCAAGAAAGCAACCAAAGGCCTAGAGGAGCCAGCCGGGGTCATGGGAAATATCAACACTATCTCGGGAGGGCCGACTCTCGACGGAGCTACCAAAAGATAACAGCGTAGATACGCCAACGAGGCGAAAAATCCACCAGTTCGATTTATCAAACCCAGAGTGGAAACGCCACCCATCGTCTTTACCGACGATGCCTTAGTGGGGATAATAACCCCACACGCGGACCCATTGGTGATAACGGCTGTTGTAGCCAACTGGAGGGTATGACGCATCCTAGTCGACATAGGAAGCTCGACCGAAGTCATAAGCCGAACATGCTTTCACAAACTCGGGGAAGATCCCTTGGCATGGCTAGATCGGCCCAGGGGTCTTCAGAGGAGTGAGGGGGGTCCACACACGTTCGACCAGTGTCTTACGCCCAGAACTTGGGAAGCAGCAGCGCCAAGCGACCTACCGACTTAATCCCAAAACTTCTAGAAGGATCTCGGTCGGCCATACATCTCGAAGTTTTTAAGCCAGTTTGGACTCCAAATATCCGAAGGAGGAACCTTCTCCTTTAGAGTCTATCACACCGGCAAGATATCTACAAAGAATCCTTGAACTTAGAAACTTCCACTTATCAAAGATCCGGGATAAACTCTGAGAGAAACCTTAAATACTCAAGAGAGGGAACTTTCCCTTCGGTTTGACGGCAACCACCACTAATCACAGTCGGCCTAACATCGCCTATAAAAGCCCCCCCACATCGTCCTTCACAGGGCACGATCTCTTTACCCTAAAAAGATCACAAGAAACTCAGAGTTCTCATAACTCGCCCCCCAAAAGGATCAATCAATATTCATTCTTTTACTGCAAAGAACACCCTGACTGGCTTGAGCGGCGGAGCGGTTTTCGAACTCTATGCAGGTTTTCCCCTCTCAGGAACAGACGAACATGAGCAAGGAGCAGGAGCAAGGAGCGAGGAACAAGAGCCAGGAGCAGGAACAAAGAGAAGCAGAGCAGGAAGCAGAGCTGAAAGCATGAACACAGAGCTAATCAATCCCCAACATAACGGAGGATTCATACATAACGGAGGCTGTCATGCATCAAGTCCCTACTTCATGCTGATCTAATGAAAGTCATTTTTTGACATCAGCAAATACATCTTCCATGAGACATCCAAAGCAAATTTCTTCATCCATTAATCCTCCCTAAGAGAGGTTAACACATTCGAAACCCTAGAAATCAGTTTAATTTGAGCCCTAAAAGATATTTTTCATCACTTCTAAATATATTAGGTTTGTTCTCCATATGTCTTAGGGTTTAATGATTAGAAGAAAATAAATCTTTGGAGAAGAAGATGAAGAAAAGAAGAAACACTTGTAAAGAGTTTGGGGTTGAGATCCACAGAAAGATTTTGTTTCAGTTTATAAAAGTTCCTTCTAAATTCTTTTATGGTATCTTCTAAAAATTTAATTTTTTTTAACTCCAAAATTGGAAGCTCTATTAGCAACAAATAGAAATGAAAAAGTCAATCTCAGTTGACCAATTTTGTAGAAAACTTTTATTTCCCAAAGATTTTTCTTTATTCCCCAAAGTCGCGCCCTAAATTATTTTTTCTTTTACGACATTTTACACCCTTATAACAATACCAACAGTTGGATGTATGTCTCTTGGGGTCTAACAACTTCTTTTAGCGTTTTGATGGTACTTCAAAGTTCTCAAAGTGGGCGAACCTTTGTGAGCAATATGAATTCTTTGACTTCTTCAGACTTGACATATTTGACTCCTAACTTCTGCATTTATTTTGAAATAACTCTTGACTTCGGTTTTGTCTTCTAGGCACAATAAGATGATATGGACACCGAGTTCTAGATTCAATAGAATGTTGTTGATCTAAATTATAGATATACTAGAAAGCTACTGATTCTAGATATACTTGAATGCTCGTGATTCCTTATTCTAGACACACTAGAATGCTTTCTATTTCATGCTCTTCATTCTATATCGTTAATAAAGGCTTATATTTCAGAAAAACGGAATGCTTAATGTATTTATTTTTTTTTTATTTTTTTTTTTTTTGTTGAGGAGGCTTAATGTATTTAATTAGGACACTAAATGAATCTTTCTGATATTCGCACTGAGGTGTTATTTTAGACACTAGAATACTCGTGACTTTCTCCATACACATGGTCTTCTTGATCTATAAAAACATATAACTTTTAGTATTGAATGCACTCAAGAAACATAATGACTTCTAAAGTTGATTTGGGTCCAAATCATAAGACCGTAGGACACATGCATTAGAGATACATCTTTGGATTTTCAGAGACACATCTCCTAAAGAACCGTGACTTTTTCATTAGATTACGATCGGTTGCGATATGGAGGTCAGATCTAGCTCAAAATCAGGGAGGGAACATGATCCCTTAGATGTGTCCTGAACTGCCCAACAAATTAAGCTAGATTGACAATAGATGAAGGCTATCAGGTTATCCCAACCATGGCCGACAGTGGTGTAACGCATTATGTCAGATCTTTGCAGATCCGACGCTCTTGGTAACGTAAGCGTGAGATCTAGAGAATATCATGACTGTTAGATCTTGTCGCTTGGCGCGGGGATGTTGCGAGTGTCATGACTTGTTTAGAGTCAATCTAATATTCCAATAATTGACCTACGATAGACGCTTTCACACCTATCGTTTCAATCTTTTACTTGTTGATGAGAGTGTCCTAATAGCTCTTTCGATGTCTTTGTCGTCGAGTACATGTTTTAGTCTCACCGTCTAAGTCATTCAGGATATAATAATTTTTTTATGGTGACTATATGTTGAGCCTCATTCTTTCCCCAAGTTAGGGTGGGGTAGTCTATAGTGAAATACTCCACAAACCCCAAAAGAGTTGGATAGATCATCGTCTTCATTCTCCACTGCTTGAAGTCTATCCCCTTCAATATGAATGGTGGACGCCAGAATCATACAATTTGTATGTTTCATGTTTGCGATTTTTTTCCACACAAAACGTAACTTTCTCAGAAAGTTAGAACCACGAAGCGGGTATGTAAAATGCTCTCGATTCGTATACTAGACATACTAGGATGTTTTCAATTCCATGCTCTTAATTCTGTCTTCTTAATTAATACTTGTATTTCAAATGCACATAGAATGCTGAATGAATTCAGGAAAGACTTAATAGAATCCTTCAGACATTGCCATAGAGGTGTTCTTCTAGACACACTAGAATGCCTGGTGAGTTTCTCCATAGAGTTTGTAATCTTGATACACAAGAAAATAAATCACTTAATGTTGAATGCACTGGAGAAACCATAATTAATTTGCAGTTGATTTTGGTCATATTTATAGGAGACATCTTTTGGGTTTTGAAGGACACATCTCTTGCAAAAGTGTCATTTTTCATTACATTATGGTCGGTTGCCATCTGGAGCGTCATATTTAGCTCAAAATCTCGGAGGGAACGTTTGATCCATTTGATCTGTCCTGAATCTGCCCAACAAATGAGGCTATGATAAAGTGTCACTTTTCTTTTGATTATGGTCAGCTGCAATCTGGAGCATCATATCTAGCTCAAAATTGCGGAGGGGACGTAGTTCATTCGATCTGTCGCAAATCTGACCAATAAATAAGACTAGGTGTCTGTTAGAGGAAGGCTTCGGGTTATCCAACGCCATGGCCAACATGAGCAAAACGTAAGTCGTCATATCTTTGCGGATTGACGCTGATTGACGCTCGTGGCGGCATCCCAACGGATGCATAACGAAAGCCTTACAGGTTGTCGTTTGGGGCGTGTAAAATGCGAGTCATCCAATTTGGACGTTCTCTATGTGCCAGAATGAGCTCCAATATCATCTAACAATAAGAGCAGTTAAGCGTATGCAATCTTTAGCTAGGCCTGAACAAAATCAAATACTTTATCAGGTATATACAGAAATCCAAAGACATATTCGACCAGTGTGTCTTAAAAAACCGAGAAAAAACTCATTTAATAATATGCGTAAATAGTGATGCATAAAAATAAACCAATTCAAAACAATTACCTAATTAAGGGCAGGAGGACGCAAAAAGAATTGTAACAAAAATGACACTACAGACTGAGAACATCTCCAATAGGAACGTATGTAAAGACTCTAACAGTCTTATCCGTCAAGTTTTTACAGGATCTCTAATTGGTTTTGTCATGTTCCCTCTTAATTCATAGCATCTTTAATGCAAATCTCTAAAGCTACTCTATAGTTATTTACTAACTAGGTGTAATTCGTAGCATCTTTAATGCAAATCTCTAAAGCTACTCTATAAGTATCCGTAGGATACTTATAATCCTGTTTTGCACATTATTTTTATGAATATTTCTCGAGGTTAAACAAATCATGGATTTGTGTGTTCTAATATCTCGAGTGCCTTGTGAGAGCATGCAACCAATCAAATGACCCTTAGCAGAAATAAACAATTTATATACATCAAACTGTATTCTATCTCATTTTTCTCTTCTCCACGCCTTCATAAGAGGTGGGGGGTGGGGGAGGGGCTGTTGGAAGAGAAAGACTCATAAAAAATGGAGGGAGAATTAAGGGAAGGGAGAGAGTAAGTTGTTTGATCTCTCCCTTCACTTAATTCTTCAGGATTACGAATGCTGAAGACTTCCGATCCATTTATTCCCAGATTGAAAATCTTCTTCTTCAGCAAGAGAGTTTATGGAAGGAAAAGTCCAGAATAGCTAACATCAACTTAGGCGATAGAAACACCCAATTTTTTCATGCGAAAGCCACTACTAGACTTCGTAAAAACAAGATTATGTCCATTAAAAGACATGATAATACCTGGGCCAATGATGAAACCGAAATAGCTCTAATTTTTACTAATCATATTCAACAGATTTCTACCACGGCTGGTTCTTCGATGTCTGCTAGGCTTCAAGACTGCTTCTTCCCTCAAATCTCGGATGAACAGAATGAATCGCTCACTGTTAATCCTAACCATGACGAGATTAGAATGGCCACTTTTGCTCTAAAACCAGGAGCGGCCCCTGGCCCTGACGGCTTTCCGCCGCATTTCTATCAAACAAATTGGGAGACAGTGAAGGATGATATTCAGTTGATGATCTCTTCGTTCTTTCAGAATGCTACGCTTCCGGCTACTTCCAATCACACTCATATCTGCCTTCTTCCCAAAACTAAAACCCCTCAGACTCCAGCTGATTATCGGCCCATTAGCTTACTGAACACCACTTATAAAATCATCACCAAAATCTTGGCCAATAGACTTAAACCTGTTTTGGTTGATATTATTTCTCCTTTTCAGGGTGCCTATGTTCCAGGTAGGCAAATTACTGATAATATCATCATAAGCCAAGAACTCATCCATTCTTTCAAAAAAGTTAAGGGCCCCAAAAGCTATTTTGGTCTTAAGTTGGACATGTCCAAAGCTTTCGATAGAATCGATGGAGTTATCTGAATAAGGTTATGATCTTGATGGGATTTTCTAACTCCTGGATCAATCTTATCCAGACCTGTATCACCTCTAGCTCGATGGCGGTTCTTATCAACGGGCGCCCTGGCAGCACATTCAATGTGAGCAGGGGAATTCGACAGGGTGATCCTCTTTCCCCTTTTCTTTTTGCCATCGCGATGGAAGGTCTTAGTCGTCTTTTAGAGAAGCACCACAACGAGTCTTCTTTCATTGGCTTTCCCATTCCGCACTCCAGCCTCTCTATTAAACATCTTCTCTTTGCCGACGACTGTATCATTTTCGGGCAAAACTCTCTGGAGAATATCTACTACTTAAAACAAATCCTTAAGGAATTCAGCGAGGCTTCGGGGCAGATGATTAATTATGCTAAATCGAACATTTTTTTCTCTAAAAACTCTCACCCGAAATTCAAACGGATGATTATCCGGGAACTTAAAGTTCATCAGTCGTCTTCCGGGGATAAATACTTAGGCACCAAGCTCTTCATTGATCGTAACAAGAAACAAGCTTTCAATTCCCTCATCACTCAGATTAAGAATAAACTTGCCAAATGGCAAACTCATCTTCTCTCGCAAGCTGGCCGCTCGGTAGTCATCTCAACTATCGCAGCGGCTGTTCCCCGATACCAAATGCAGTGCTTTGCCCTTCCTAAAGGCATTAGTGACAGCATTGAGTCCATTCAGAGGACTTTTTGGTGGGGAAAATCCAAAACCTTTCATACCATAAACTGGAATTCTATTTGCAAACCTCGTAATCAGGGTGGACTAGGTCTGCGCCTGCCTCAGCTCGATAATCAAGCTTTTCTGCATAAGCTCAATTGGCGCATTGTTAAGAATCCAGAAGCTATTTGGGTTCAAGTTCTCAAAGATAAATACTTTCATAACTCTCCCCAACCAACTCCGCCTAAGAATCATCATTCTTGGACTTGGAAATCTATTTCCAAATACCATCATAATCTTGACAACCTTATTTTTTGGAATATTAATAAAGGTGAGCATATCCATATTTGGATTGACTATTGGATACCTAATCATCCACCTCCAATTACTAATGAAAGAGGATACACTATCGAGATGGTTTCTCAACTCATTACGAATGGTACCTGGAACACTAATTTAATCAACATGTTTTTTAACAATGATATTTGCAGATCGATTCTTAGCATCAACCTTAATCCTAACGAAGAGGATAACGCCATATGGACACTGACCAAATCAGGTAATTTCTCTCTCAAATCCATGTATAATTTTCTTAGAAACCAATCTATCTATAATAATCAGGCTCAGATGGACTGGTTCTTTATATGGAACATGAATACCATCCCTCGGATTAAATTATTCCTTTGGAAATGCTGCACCAATAGCCTACCAGTTAGAGCTAAGATTGGAAAATTCATTGGCAATAATTACTCATGTCTTAATTGCAATGAAGAGGAGACTCTTGATCATGTAATGCTGCATTGCTCCTTTGCTAAAGCAATATGGTTCCATTTTAATATTAGAACGGACACGATCATTACTACCACCCAGTGGATTCAACTTTGGAAATCGCTAGATGAGCATAATATCAACCTTTATGCAAAAATCTTATGGTTCCTGTGGAAAGCCAGATGCGAAAACTGCTTTACTACGAATAAACAAAACCCTTTACAGATTATAGAGAGGATTATGAACACCTCAACAACACCTCTCAAAACCGAATCCAGTACGATCAAGAAAGGTAAGGAAAAAACCATTACCCAAACATGGAGACCTCCATCGACACCATATATGAAGGTCAATGTGGATGCTTCTTTTATAAATATTAAAGAACCGGCGGGAATTGGTTACATCATCCGTGACGCAGAGGCTAATTACATAATAGCGGTAGCAGACACAGTTCGAGGACAACATGCGGAAGAATGCGAAAGCTTAGCAATATTATCCAGTCTAAAAGAGGCATTGCAACTCCAAATTCAGTATGTGCACATAGAGAGCGATAATCAAGCTATAATCTTAGCGCTTAATGGCAAGGGAGGAAATCTGCACTGGCAAACTCAGAGTATCATTCATCAGATAAACGACATCAAAGATAGCTTTACAGGCACTATATTTACGCATATATCTCGTAATTGTAACACTTATGTTGATGCTTTAGCTAAATGGGGACGTACTCATGGCCAAAAGAAAATATGGCAAGACGTTCTTTCTTTATTTTCGGATTTCTAGTAAGTTGTAATAGACTCTTTTTTAATGCTAGTTTATTTCATCAAAAAAAAGGGAAGGGAGAGAGGATGGGGACGAAAAAAAACGAAAGAGAAAAAAGAGGAAGAAATGAGAAATATATATTGACTCGTCAATCCACCCTTTTTTGTCGACGGGTAAATTTCAAATAACTATTTAAGAAGAAAAATATGGAGTGCAAAATTATTTTATAACAAAGAGAAGCAAAACTCCCTGTTAATTTTTTGTTTTGGTAAAAAATGATCATCCAATTTTTTTAGTCTTCAGCTCCCTCGGTACTTTTTTAATTTTGCAATAACTTAAAACAACTTTGCAACACCTTGCGACAGCTTTATAACAACTTTGCAATACCTTGCAACACCTTGCAACAACTTTGCAACACCTTTACAAAATATATTAGTTTTAACCAATCAAAATACAAATATTTGCGTCTTTTGAAAAATATATATAAATTTAGGGTTTTTAACAAAATATTTAACTTTTCTTTTTAACTTAAAAAGTTTAAAATTTTCCGCTCAATTTTCTATAAATAAAACTTAACTTAATATTAATTTCAATTAGAGGGTCATTGTGGAAAGCTAGTCATGTTTAGATGGCTATTTTGGTGACTCAATCATATTTACCGGCAAAATTGATTAGTAAATTCAGCTAAAACACCGACATTTCCCTCTATTTTATCTAGCATGCCTCTTCAATCCCTCTTTCCTTTTAATCTGGACCGTTTAACATCGTTGAGGAAAAGGTATCATAAAAACATTAAGTTGGTTATAGATGAATCTGAATCGTCTAATGATCTTGCTTAAATAAAAGATCGCTAGTTAAGAAAGATGAAGAAATAATCTACTATTTAATTGTGCAACTGATTTTTTTGGTAGAAAATATAATTAATCATTTTGATTGTTCGAGAAATAATATTAAGTCCAAAATCGCATGATCAATGAGTCTAGAGACCAAAGATAATCTGAAATCGAAAATAAATCCACTCAAAGTAAATTACATGTCTATCCTCTCACTCTCTTTTACTACCTAACCTATCCTAAGTTAAAAAAAATAACCTAAAATAAAATATACCATAATATTAAGAGATTCATTAAATGATTTCCTCAAAAACAAACTTTCCTTCCGGAAAAATAGTTGCCTTTACCGTTTAGCAGAATACTTTCTTTTATATTTCTATTAGAATTGGGCAAAAGCAAACCAAAGAGAGACAGAGAGAGCATCGTCACTTTCTAATATATGAACTAGGTTTTGATTTCATTCATCATCGACGCCCAAATTAAACCGAGTGAAAAAGGTGAAAGCATCGAGTGGGAGAGAGAGAGAGAATCGATTGATGGTTTCATTCATCATCTACAGTAGTGAAGAGTAAGAAAAAACAAACGTTAAAATAAAATGTTAAAAATGTTGTTAGACTCGATAAGATTCTACCAGCATAGAATTTTATTAGGATCAACCTATTGTAACAAATTCATATCAGATGGTAACAGAATCAAGAAAATGCTAGTAAAATACTGAAAATGTAACAAAAACAATTTCACATAATATATTTTAATTATTAAAAAGTATTTGTTAACCTATTGTAACAAATTCATAAGATGCTAGCAAAATATTCTTGCTTTTTAAACTACTGTATTCAAATTTATTCAACCGATGCTAATAGAATGTAAACTATGCTAGTAGAATCAGTAAGATGCTAGCAAAATAGTTTGCTTTTTAACCTCACAAAAGAATTTGTAGATGTTTAATTGGATCGTGGTAGAGATAAAAAGTAAATCACAAATTCATCTTTCTTGAAGTTCAAAGAACATAGAGTTACAGAGAGATAAAATCGTTTTTGGGAGAGAGCATCTCGTTTTAGGTAAATATTCATTGAATTGGTAGGTTAATTTAGACAAATATCAATTTTGGAAATAATATATTTTCTTGAATTCAAAGAACATATAGTTACAGAAAGAGAAACTCGTGTTTGGGAGAGAGAAACTAGTTTTAGGTAAATATCCATTGATTTGGTAGGTTACTTTAGAAAAATATAAGTTTTGGAAATAAAGATTAACATTAAATATCCACCATAAATATTCTTTCATAAAATTTATGGAAAGAATAATTGTATTAACTCAACCATTATAAACCTTTGGTTTACCAATGGTTAAAAAATATTTATGAAAGGGCAAAATTGAGAGAAAATTAAAGGATTGATGCATGGGGCCCACCAAATAGTGAATTTTTGGACTTATTTTACATTTTCGGTTTATTTTGGTTTTATTTTATTTATTGATTTAGGAGTGGATATATGACTAATTACCCCCCCTATTTTTGGACTTTAAACTCAAAAATCCATAGTTTTATTGGTTTATAATAAGATGTTGAGTAGGAAAATATGAGATATCTTAAGATGACAATATAAAAATGAATTGTCCTTTTCTGATCTCTAAGATTATAACTAATGCAATCATCTTCCATTATTAAGTTGAGTTTTACTTTGGAGAGAATTTTCAAATGAGAACTAAAAAAACCTATGAGGCAATAAAAGTTTCTAAGATTAAAAGTTGCTTGGAGATGTTCAGAAAGCGCTGCTGGAATTAGAGTCGATTTTGAATCGTCTTGACACGTTCAATTCATGAGATAGATGCACCATTGTGTGGGGGTGGGAATCGGTCCGGGTCGGACCGGTCGGGTTCATGTAATTCATCGGGTCGGGTCGGTCGGGCTTTGAAACTCTCTGTCCATTCGGGCTTTCGGGTTTAATCGGGCAGGTTATTTAAAAAATCCTACTGTCCAGAACCCGTCCAAGTCCGTCAAACTTTTCGGGTTTCTCGGGTATCGGGCGGTCGAGTATCTGGTTTTCACCAAAGTTTAAAAATATCTCTGTCGAAATGACCAAAATAATTCTATTTTGATGGTACCGAAATTTCTGTCGAAACTAAAATTTAATTAAGTTTCTCTTAACAATGTTGTGTCAAGGGCACTCCGCACTTGGACAACAGTATATGTATATGTATATATATATATATTATACACTTCAAATACTTTTTTGTTTTATAAGATATATTAGAATAAACCAACCACAATCTTCTTACAGGAAATCTTTAATTTAAAGCGAAAAGAAAAGATGGTACTACATTCCATATTTTTTCTGAGTATTATTCTTTCCCCATTTAGCTAGAGCATCGACTTTGGAGTTGCATTCCTTGGGCGCATAGGTGAAGATGATATCTGTGAACTGATTCTTGAGATCTAGAATCTTTGAGATGATTTGCTTAGACTGCCAATGTAAACTGACGCTTTGACTATTGATGTACTTGATGATATTTTGATTATCGCTTTCGATGTGAACATGTTGTATTTGAAGTTGGATTGCTCATAAGATGACGTAGTGTATAGCGAGACTTTCACATTCTTCTGCATTTTGTCCTCTGACATTATCTGTTATCGCTATGATAAAATTTGCTTCGTCATCATGAATAATACACCCTATTCCTGCTGGTTCTGTAAGTTGCATAAAAGAGGCGTCTACATTGATCTTAAGAAATGGTGTCGATAGAGGTCTCCATTACGGTTGTCGTGGTTTTTCCTTGCATTTGTTGGTTAGTATGGATTCAATTATGAGTGATGTGGTTGTCGTATTGATAATGTGATTGATCATCTATAAAGGAGTTTGATTTTGAGTGGTGAAACAGTTTTCGCACCTAGCTTTCTAGATAAACCATAGGATTTTAGCATATAAAGTAGTAATTTTCTCATCCAATTTTTTCCATTGCTGAATCCATTGCCTTACCGTGGTTAACTGTTCAGATCTAACCTGAAAATGAAACCAAATTGCTCTGGCGCAGTTGAAGTGCAACATCACATGGTCCAAAGTTTCATTATCGTCACAGTTAATACAAGTATAGATGTTACTAATATAACTACCAATTTTGTCCCTTACTGGTAGACCGTTCGTACAACATTTCTAAAAGAATAGTTTTATGCGTGGTATGGTATTCAGATTCCATATGAAAAACCAATCATTAGAGTCATGCATAGGTCTATTGCTACCAGTTCTCAAATAAATATACATTGATTTAATCGAGAAGTTACCTGATTTAGTGAGTGTCCATTTTGTCGTGTCCTCCTTATTAGACTGCAAGTTAATACTTAAAATCGCACTGAAAGTGTCGCTATCAAAACATTTATTAATCAAGTTAATATCCAAGTATTATTCGTAATGAGCTGGGCAACCCAGTTGAGGGCTAAAGTTACTCTGATTTGTGATTGGGGGAGGGTGGTTCGGGATCCAGAAATCGTGCCAGATACTGATTTGAGTGCCTTTGTTAGTATCCCAGAAGACTAAACCAGCCACTTGATTAAACTGTTTGGCTATTGCTTTCCAGGGCCAGGAATGGTTAGCTCTAGGAGGGGAGGGTTTAGCCGTTTTAGGGAAATATTTAGCTTTGAAAACTTGAACCCAGATGGACTGGGGATTATTGAGTAGCCGCCAATTAAGTTTGTTGAAGAATGCTTGATTACCAAGGAAAGGAAGTCGAATCCCTAGTCCTCCTAATTTGCGTGGCTGACAAATTGCGGACCAGTTGATGGTATGAAAGGTTTTGGATTTTCCCCACCAGAAAGTCCTTTGTAAGGACTCGATGCTGTTACAAATGGAGTTTGGGGGTCCCTTCCTCCAAATTGCCTAAACAATAATTTGGGAGAAGATCCCCCGAACCGCCTTTAGGTGGTTTAAATTTTCTTCTAAACTACCTAAAAGCGGGTTGGATGCTTTTCCTCCGAAACCGCCCATTGGCTGGTTGGAGGGATTCCCCTCTAAACCGCCTATGGGCGGATTCGAAACATTATTATTTTATTTGATTTTATATTTTGTGGGAGCCATCCATGGCGTTGGACGTCATTTTCCTTCGCTCTCTCTGTATACAAATTCGAGATAATCCCTCTACACAATCACTAAGGGCGTCCCCACACACCGCCCGCGACAAGTTCGAAACATGCCTTTTTCCAAATTGTCTCGTCGTAGGAGATTTTCCTTTCCTCCTAATTCATAAGCCAACACATAATGTTTTCGACATGTTATCAAACGACGGCGTCGTCAAATTTTATGGTGAATTATCACTATTTCTAAGTCGATATAGTAAAGGATATACTTAAACAAATTTGCGGCAATAGTACAACACTAAACGGCGACACAACAAAACCTACTCTCTAAGTAAGCAACTCACTAGCTTAGAGAGTGGGGGAGAAATTGTAGTGGCCAAAAATCATCTTAGGCCCACTTGGCTAAACGTCGCCTAGGCCCAGTCTACTTTGCATAAATGTCACTTGGACCAACTCGCCTACTAGTGGGGCACTCTCCAACGTGGAACTCGACCCACTAGAGGTCCAACTGGCTCTAAGCCCTTGCGGACGTCCATCTAGACGAACAATAACCCATCAAAAGTTATAATTCTCTAAGCACCCCTTAGTCGCCTTCATCCGAGCTTGCGGTTTGTCGATTCTACCTCAACTCAGAAGATCTCGCTACGCGCCACTTGACTAGGTCAGTCAAAGACCCCACGTCACCTCAAATATCTCGAAGTCATCTCTGACTACGAAGAGTCTAAAGTCGAGGCGACGTAATCGTACGGTCGAACTGCTCTAGGCGACAGATCGACGACTACAACGAGTCTCCCTTAGGTTTCGAAGTCACCCTCAACCCCAAGTATTTTGGATCTGATAGACTCCACGAGTCTATCAGTCACCTATAAATAGAAGGAGACTCAGACTCTAAAGGCATCGAATACCAGCTAGGAAACTACTGATTACTGAATACTCTTCTCTCTCTCCCATTTATTAACTTCTTATCAGTATTCTAGACGACGATAACCGACCTTCGAATTCCAGTAGACTTGAAGGATAATCTTCTAGGGGATCACTCTAGACGACGATATTATATCTTCAAGCTCCATCACTCTTGAAGTCCTTCTAAATTCTTTGTTACATCCCACTTCTCCATTACCCAGAATCTCCGATCGAGACGACCTCTCGACCTGCTCTAGGAGAATAATGCGACCAACTATCCCATAGAGTCAAACCTCCGGGCACTCTACGAGTCGAGCCACCCTCCGAAGATACAACACGGTGACACCCTCAACATTCAATCAATTAATATTTACCTTATAGTTTGCTGACTTGACCGTCGGAGTGCCCTTGGCAAGACACCATCCCGGTGTCCCCAAGACTTCACGGTTTCTACTTGTTTTTGTCTGTCTACAGGTCTAACCAGAACTTCGTCCGTCTCGAGGTCTAAAGCCAAAGTTGTCGGTGGCCCACCAATCGACCTTCTGTCACCCAGATTAATATTGGCTATTCTGGATTTTTCTTTTCAGAGACTCTCTTGCTGAAGAAGAAGGGTTTCGATTTGGGTGAACGTCTCTTTAAAGATCCCAGGGTCTTGAATGTTCTGAATTTTGTTGGTAAGCTGCTTTATGTTTGTTTTCAGATGACCGAAGACCTCTTTGTTCCACTTCGACAAGCAAATGGCCAGAGAGTTACGTTTGGACTGGATTTGATTTAGGAGAGAAGTCCAATTGGTTTTGATGAATTAAGCACATTTAGGATGAGACATCCAAGTTCGGATGAATTTGAAGGGTTTACACCCCAGAGAAGAGTTTGGTTTGGTGGTTAGGATGATGGGATTATGGTCAGAGCCAAGAGTGGGGAGGCGGGTAAGCTTGGAGTGAGGAAAGGTGGATAGCCAATTGTGATTGACTAGTGCTCTATCCAGTCTCTCCGGAATTAGGTTGCCCTTAAATTGTTTATTAGTCCAAGTGAAAGGATGATCCGAGTAACCAATGTCTTGGAGGCCCAGATGATTTATTGCTTGCTTGCATTTAATCATGTTAGAGTAATGGGCCTCTTTCCCACCTAATTTTTGAGACGGGTGCAAGATACAATTTAGATCACCTATCACTAACCAAGGGTTTTGGTTGCCTGGGGTGTGTCTAGCTAGCGTCTCCCAGGGTCTCATTTTGTTGTTGCTATAAGGGCATCCATAAAAGCCAGTAAGATAGAATTGATAATTGTTATCGATTTGGGTGCCTTTAGCGTGAATAGAGTTCTGGTCTGTGTACAAGATGTCAAGGGAGTAATGAGGAGACCAGTATAAAGCCACCCCACCGGTTTTGTTAATAGGATTAACTATATGGTGTTTATAAATGTTGCCCAGATTTAAAATTTTGTCTAAGTCAACATTGATACATTTAGTTTCAAACAAGAAGATAAAATCGGGATTATGCCCTTTAATTAGGCGCCACAGATGTTTTCTGTTGGTGAAATTCCCACACCCCCTAACATTTCATGCCAGAAAGGCCAGATCCATTGGGGTTTGGTAGTTTGTTGTGGATCGAATGTCCATGGGTCCGCTTACTCCTAAATGTCTAAGTCTACACCAAAACCTAAACCGAGGCGAACGACTATAAACAGACAGCACTACTAGCTACCATAAGGCCACAACAAAGGCAAATAAAAAGATATAAAAGTACCTCTAAATGAAGAGCCCCAGCTGGCTAGGGGCACCCTGAAGATCAGATTGACTAATGCCAAAAGATCCCTTCCCTGATGGAGAGCAACACAGAGCCCTAGCTAAGAGATTCAGATAATAAGACTAACATGAAAGTGAGATAATAAAACAATAAAAAGAAAAGACAATGAGAGCTAGCTGAGTAGACAGTTTTGTAATCGACAAAATATGAGAAATGGTCAAGAGGAATGAGATTTAAGGTAAAGCAATAAAAAAACAACAGTAACAACAAAACAGAATAAAGACTATAGATCGAGTAAACGAACAACTAAAAAGCACAAACCAGAGGATAGTAGTACCAATTTCCAGCTGATCAAACGCCAAGAACAAGATGGCTTGCTGAGAAAGAACCAGCAGAGCAACAAAATTGCTAGCCACTAAGCACTAAAACCTGTAAAACAATGACATGATCTGCAACCTAGCTGCAAGAGATCAACCAGAAACTGATAGACAGGCAAAATCAGAAATATTGACTAAAGAGATGACCGGGATATCTAGTATGTATTATAAACCTACATGCAAATACTAATACAACCAAGCCCAATAATACCGTCTCAAATAAAGAAAGAGAGAAATCAAATATAGAGATTAAGAGGGAGATGAAGTCTAAAACAAATACTAAAAGAAATAGTCTACATTTAAAAGTATGGGTTGAGAGAATCAAAAAGATGGATTATTCCCCTGTCTTCACTGATCGTCCAATCCACTCTTGGATCCTGCTACAAATGGTCGGCTATTGTGGTTACCTGCTACTATCCAGATCATTTGATCCGTTGATTAGAAGCCCTCTCGGCTCCGCGTTGACGTTGCTACCTCGAGTAAAGGAGAACTAGATCTAGGGTTTTGGATGGGAAAGTTATTACTAATATAGGTTAAGAAGAGCTGGACTGATTATGATCTATGGTCAAGAAACATAATAGTTGAAACACATATTTATAGATCAAGTTGGGGTTTGATGGTACTGATTTGGTTGATGATTGGGTGGAGAAGAGGTATCTTTCTAAAAGACTTTTCAAACTCAGTGATTTTGGTTGATGATTGGTGCTGGTACAAAGATAACTAGGGTTTTTGGATAGATTTGTTGAAATCTTAGAGTTTGTTTAGAGATTTAGGGATACAGTACAAAGGAAAGAGAGAAGAACTCACCGTGGAGTCTCTCTCTCTCTCCTAAAAAAAACTCTAACCTTCGTGTAATATCCTTGTTAGGTTGAGAAATCTACACTTCAAATACTTTAAAAGTACATACGTTATACATGCATACATAAATACATACAAGCAATCTTACATATAATGTGCATAGGTATTATATAGGTATTATGCAATAAATGGATGACATTATTAGGCGTGTATGTCGGGTAAAGATTATCGGGCGGGCTCGAACGGGATGTCAGGTAGCACTTCAAAACCCGTACCCGACCCATTATTTTTATCGGGTCGGTCCGGCTAAACCCGCCTTCAGGTTTCGGGTACCCGCGGGCTCTAACGGACTCGGGTACCCGTGATGGTTTCGGGTTTGCGGACATTTTTCCCAGCCCTACCATTCTATCTGGTGATCTCTTGAGTTCAAAGACAAGAATCAATCAAATACAATTTGGGATTAATGAGATATTCTCGTTTAAAGTTTAGACAAACTAGTTACAGTTAACTGAGAGTCCTTTAGAATAGGGACTAACCGCTAATGTTGACACGTTAGCGAACGTCCAGATCTGACTCATGTACACCCATTGCGTACGAAATATTCCAAACCAGGCGGTAAATGTGGGTGCCAAAGTCCCGCTTTTTTCGCAATCAAACACCTATCTAGAACATTATAAGATTTAATGATGCACATTCTCTCCCACTAAATCATGCAGATCTAGGGGTGAGATTATGCCCATAAGCCTGAACCCTCACACAGGCACCCGAGCCCACTGAGGACCATGGACGCCCCCGCCCCTCTCACGCACAACTCGCCTATTGACAAGTTTTGGTGGGTGGGCGTGGATTAAAACATCTACACGCGCACTAGCCCATGCCTGCACTCACATAGTTTCACTCAATGATAATCAACCAAATTACATCAATTGTTTGGGTTGCTGAAGCCCAATAGTCAATGTGGATAGGCCTAGTTGAGATGGTAAACAATATGTTTAAGGCCAATCAAACGAACCCAATGCATTTGTTTGCAATGGACCAAGAGAATTTCTAGTAGGTTAGTGAAGTAGTGTTTGGCTTTGAGGGGCAAGGAGTGGATAAAGTTATATTATCACAATCCCAAAGAATTTTTTATTAGTTCTCATTGTGAGATCAAATTCCTTAAAGGAACAACACAAATAACTTCTAATTTAAGTCCCACTTTGCCCTATTAGAATTAAGAAAGGTGTTTGAAAAGTTTATAAATGGAGAGCAAGATGTAAATTTTTTTAAGTCATGTGCTTACCCGCTACACGCCAACCCATACTTGAATTACACGAGCTTCTTAATGGGCTTGGGAGCGCAATAGGCAAGGAGAATTCCACAATTGCCCGCCTAGTTAACCCGCTTAACCTGATAGCCGTTTAAGTTTTGTGTCCGACCCACCCGGCCCGATGCTTCAAGATCCCGTGGACGCCCACACCCACCCGTTTCTCACCCCTATATCTAATGGCTGAAATTGCAGCCGACAGAATTTGATGGAAACATTCCTACACTAGCCGTCACATTTGTTCATAAACCCATACCTTATGCCAACAGTTACATCCCAAATACATGCATATATTGGATTCCTACAAATTTGACTCATTTCAACTCCAAAGCTCATTTTGTTGTTTCCAGCTAATAGAGCATTTTTAGGGCTAAGTTTCAGTGAAACAAATTGAATAGAACTTTTCAAATTGCCACAGAAAATTCGTCCCTAACTTTCTTTCATTAAAGAGTCACTCTGAAGTTCATAATACTTGTTCCAAGTTTTACTGTGTTCACCTTCGACGTACCACCGTAAGTGGATGATAACCGTCGTATCCTGGAGAGAAACAACAACTAACATGAAAGTAAAGTAGAAACAAAATCCCAAAATAATCTCACTATCAGTACCACACAAACCCTAAGCTTCTCTGCTCAAAGTGGTTGAGAAAACCCTGACAACACAACATTTGAACAGTCAGAAAGGTAAAAGGAGACATTCATACTAGAAGAAGGGGATTCAACTTACTAACTTATCACGGTAAAGTAGGAGATAGAGAAGGCTTGGCCACTTTAAGCTCCCCGCAGTCACTGATGTAAACTGTTTTAAGTGGTCGATTCCATATTGTGCGTGCATTCTGTGCTCTTTCATCTCCAAGGAACTCAGCTAGATCATTAAATTGTCGAATGCGTTCTGCTGGCTTGTACGTGGGGATGGAAGCTATGGTTGTCACAACATCTAAACCTAAACAAATGAGTAAAGATGTGAGTAGTTTTTTGGTGCGTCTCATTGACAAATCTTGTTGAAATGGTTAACATAATATGTAGCATAAACAAGCTATAGAGCCATATCATCTTCATAAGCATGATAGTGTTCATTTCTCAAAGTACAATTGGTCTACCTCTTCAAATTACATAAAACCAATGATAACGATATCCACCGCAGGTTCACAAGATCATGAAAAGAAAAGGAGACGTTGCCAAATGATTAAATCAAGACATGCTCTTCTATATCATAAATGTTAAGAGAAAATGTAACACTTAGTCTTATGCTCGTTTTGGTATTCTTGCAGAATTCTATAAAATACAAGCTTTATATTTTCTTACTATTAGCTCTGAAATAAACAGTGATTTAAATTGGTTGAGGCTTGAGAATAAATTAAAAAAAAAACTTAACGAAGAAAACAGTGAAGGAAAGGTACATGACTACCAGCAGTAAGCTTTTACCAGAACTTGAATAACCAACTTGACGTGACAATAAAGCCCTTACGGCAACTAACTAATGGCTCAGCTCCGATTCATTGGCTAACGAAGTTTCTATCATTTTAATCCAGTAAATCAGATGATACTTGTTCCCAAATCATAGAAATAAGTTGAGAAACCTATTTTAATCGGAAGTTACTGTCAAGATTTGATTTACATTCTTTTCCTATAAGTTTCTATTTTATTTGGTTTTGCATCAAGGTATCAATTGTCAGTTTTGGTATATAATTAGATGAGTTGGAAGTGAAACATTTTGGTCAGTGTGGAAATTTTGGACATATCCACTGAGATGATGAAAAAATTGTGAAAATGATAGAAGCATAAACTTACTCTTCACAACAATTGATTAAGGGTCCGTTTGATACAAGTGAAAAGTGAGTAAGAAAGTCGATTTTCGTAAATCGACTTTCCACTGTTTGATTGGACACAATAAGTAAGAAAACTCATTTCTTGTGAGAAAAAAAGATAAGAAAAAGGGTTAGTTTATTTTCCCACAAAAAAGGTGAGAAAGTCCATTTCTCACCCTCGCCCAAAACGCGCTCTCTCTCCTCCCGTAAGTTTCTCTTGATTCTCTCATCTTTTTCGACTCTCTCTCTCTCTCCAACCATAGAGAATTTCTCCCTCATTCTCAGATCTCTTTCCTTCTCTCTAATGGACAACAAGTAACCCAAACACAACAGCTACAATAGCAGCAGCAGCAACAACAACAACAATTCATCAATATGGTGGTAATTTCATGGTGTGGAAAGCTCCTCACCAAACCCTAATAATTCCATCAGCCCACCATCTTCTTTCCATCACTTAGATCATCATTATATTGCCTTTTCATCTCTGAAATTGGTGCTACTATGAAATAATCAGACGACTGGGTACAAACCTAAATTAGTGGTGATGGCAAAAGCGGCAGTGTAAACTCGATGGGAAGTTCAAAAGAGCCGAAGTGTCTTTCTTTTAAACGAATGAATCCGACTAATCAAAGCTCGAACATTTTCGGCCAAGTTATTTGCTCCAAGATTCAGTACTATCAAACTTAAAATTCGATCAATATCACCGGGAATCGGTCCGATCAAGTAATTTTGAGATATATCAAGAAAGCCAAAGTAGTTTTTTAAAATCAAGAAAGCCAAAGTAATTTTCATCCCGCTTGTGATCTTCATCAGAATGAATTTTGAACCAAACCCCCATCTTTCTCAACTCCGTAGCCCCATCTGAATCATGATAGTGTTTATACAATTCGAAAATTGGTGTTTTAATCGGCATTCGGTCGGCGAAACTTTGTTTTAGGTTTTAGGTTTTAGGTTTATACAATTCTGAATCAAGGTATGGTTTACACAATTTGTTTTAGGTTTTTTTTTATTCCATTCTTTATTGTAATCTGACTTATTGTTTATGAACTCCAGGTTATACAATTGTTTATTAAATTATTATTTTGTGTATCTTGTTTCAATTTCTGATTATACAAAAAAATGGGTAGTGATCTTCCTGCCAATAGTTTCTCTTCTTTCTCTCTCTAAATTGGGGAAGAGAAGAAGATGAAGGGTCTAAAAGCACCCCACCTAGACTTTCTAAAGAAACCCCAAATTCTCATCACATTTTACAGGCACCCCTTAATTTTCCTACTTCCGACCAAACACCTAAAATTCAAATTCACAAGAGAAAGAGTTCATTTTCTTACCCATCAGAAAAAGAGGGGTTTTCTTACTCACACATTCTAACGTATCAAACGGACCCTAAGGTAGAAATGATAATTATACACAATTCTTAACTAGATAAACATTTAAAATGTTTAGCGAAGAGAGAGAGTTTCCCTATATGGCCCAGCCAAGATGAGTTAACTTTCTAATTTCTTGTTTTCAGTTATTTATTTGTTTTAAGTAGTGCTCCAAGTTTATGCAACAATTAAGTCAATTTATGTAATATCTATTCAAGAGATTGAGTTGAATCTAGTTGAACATTCTAAGCATTAATGACACGAAAAGCAAAACTTAAAGCATGGGAGGCAACCATGAGGTAAGAACAAAGTTACAGAAACTTTTAAAGTAAAACTCATTTTGAAGTAGTTTATCATTTGGTGAACTATGTTGTAAGAAATCCCCAACTACTGCTGACTGGTCTCTAACTAGTCATTACTCACTAGTCCCAACTCGACCGGATCAACGAGCTCTCAATCCGATTTAGCCCCCCTAGTGTCTAACTTAGCCGACTAGATATCTAGATTAATTCCCAACAAGTATTGTTAAAAAAATTACCGAACTTCTTATTTCTTTGAAAAGAAATTATTTATCATTCTGTCATCTTTTACTCTTATAAGCAATAAAAATAATTGCATCGTAACAGCTGTTGTTGGTGTCTCTAATCACGCCGATGTGGCTACTATATAACTTTTGCTGGCTTGCTGCTGGTCCTGATAAGATACTGCTTAATAGGTAAATTACGATATTCCCCGTCCCATGGAAGCCGAGAGGCTTTCGAGAACTACGAAAGGTGTTCAATAACTCGAAAGGTGTAGAAACACATCTGGCTATCCCAGTTCCCGGAAAACATAACTAAGAACTGCCAAGAACATATTGCAAGAAAGTCCAGACAAAAGAATATCATTATTGGTGGAAAGCATCTCATCGTTACACCAATAATGATCATGACAATCTAATTTGACCAAGAACATTTAAAGTCGAACTAATCAGGTTTTATGTGATAAAGAAAAGTAAATTGCATCAGTCTAAGACAACTTGAAATTGAATCTAGAGTTCTGATCAAATGACTTCAACTAAAGATGGTTGAAGACATCAAACCATGCTAAAATGTTTTTTCTCCTACATCTCAACTTCAAGAGATATTATATAAATTAGGATAGAAAATTACAAGTCCCATTACCAACAATGGTTTGTTGGAACTGTCCAAATAGGAAAAATTAGGTTTTTGGCAAGGATAACCCCCAAGTTTTCTAGCTTTCTCTGTGCTTCTCTATCAGGTTCATTCCACAGTGGAGCGGCCCTATTTACTACTGTGATATTTATTGAAGTATTATTATTACTATTACGAACAGGCTGATAGCTAATGCACATAAATTTCAATTTTAGACATGGGATACGAAAACTCGCAGTTCCTTACCAAATTAGCCAAATTTATTTAGTAACTACAACCTGATCATTATTTCGCAATTAGAAATAGAACACTGTAAGTTGTTATTCCCAAGAAGACAGATGCTTCTACATTCTCGGATTGTAGACCGATAAGTCTGGTGGATGGACCCTATAAGTTGGTAACTACGATTTTAGCTCTCAGATTGGCTCCTGTTGTTGAAGAAGTCATATCTCCCTTTCAAGGTTCTTTCGTGGTGTGGGGTGTGGGGTGTGGGGGGGGACCCGATCTCTCCCATGTTGTTTTTGCTAGTTGGGGAAATTTTCAGCTGGTGTATGCAGCAGGCTGAGGCTCTCTAATGGATCAAAGGTTTTAATGTTAGTGAGGGGGGCACCCCTATCAATCACTTGCAATTTGCTGATGACACCTTATTCTTCCTTGAAGATGATAATGATCAGATCCGCAAACTTAGTGAAATCCTCATTTGGTACGAGATGGCTTCAGGCCTCAAGGTTAATCTGTCTAAATCAGTGATCTTTCGTGTTAACTCCCCTCACCAGGAAGAGCAGGGCAGGTCTAACATGCAACAGTTTGGCTGTCCGCTAGGGTGTCTACCTACTTCCTACTTGGGCATGCCTTTGGGGGAAAGGTATAAGGCTAAACACCTTTGGGATCCCATTATTGAAAGGCTACATAAGAAATTCTCAGCTTGGAAAGGGAGAGATCTATCTAGAGGAAAATTAACCCTGGTGAAATCAGTCCTGCAAGCTCTCCCTCTTTATTTCATGTCTCCATTCTCAATGCCTTCGAGCATCCTGAAGGAGGTAGATAAGATGTGTAATTTCTTATGGGACACTGGGCAAGAGGCGAAGCGTATTCATTGGGTCTCCTGGGAGATTCTTTGCCACGAACTGAATCAGGGGCGTTTGGGGATAAAGGATATCAAAGGCATGAATTATGCACTGCTGTCGAATGGTTATGGCCCATTGAATCTGAAAATGATAAGCTTTGGGGCACAGTGATTAAAGAGAAGTATGGGGAGGATATCCAAATTTGGAACAGATCTCGTAAGAAGAAAACCTATGGTTGTGGAGTATGGAGAGGCATTCACACCAGAATAAAGGGGTACGTGGAGTTGACGAAATAGAAGTTGGGGGATGGCAAATCTGTTAGTTTTTTGTCAGACTTATGGATTGGGAACCAGATCATTTGCAACTCCTTTCCTGACCTATATCAGATTGCTTCTTCTAAAGATGCTAAGGTTTTTCAGTTGTTTACACCCACGAGTCTTTAGAGATACAATTCAGAAGGAACCTCAATGACTGGGAAATTCAAAGGCTTACTGTAACGCCCCAAGCCTTAGCAGTTATCGATATTGTCCCCGCTTTGACCACCTCACACGGGTACGGGGTTTTGTTCTTGGCGAAGGTACCACATGCCCACCCAAAAGGCCTGGGTACTTACTAAGCTAGAGCGTACACCTATAGCCCAGTCTCTAGACACTCTTGCGAGCGATGTGGGACTATTACAATCCCCCACCCTCAACGAAGAGCTGTCCTCGGCTCTGATACCACTTTGTAACGCCTCAAGTCTTAGCAGTTGCCGATATTGTCCCCGCTTTAACCACCTCACACAGGTACGGAGTTTTGTTTTTGGCGAAGGCACCACAAGCCTACCCAAAAGGCCTCGGTACTTACTAAGCGCCAGCGTAAACCTATAGCCCAACCTCTGGACACTCTTGCGAGCGATGTGGGACTATTACAATCCCCCACCCTCAGCGAAGAGCTGTCCTCGGCTCTGATACCACTTGTGACGCCCCAAGCCCAGCAGTTACCGATATTGTCTTCCCTTTCGCCACCACCCTCGCACGGATTGTAGGAGGTTTTGTTTGTGGCGAGAGCACTCCCAGCTCCCCCAAAAGGCCTCAGCTCTTACCAAGTTTGAGCATACACCTATAGCCCAGGCTACGTTGAAAAAGTCGGGACTAGTCCCCTGCTAGTCCCCGACTACTCCTCAGTCCCCACTTTGCCGACTCGCCTAGGGTTGAAAACCCTAGTCGGGCCTAATTTTGCCTAAAGCCCCGACTCGGCCCGACTAGGGTCGAGTTGACTAGTCCGACTAGTCGGGACTTATAAGGGACAGCATGTATTTTTTATTTTATTTCTATTTTCCAACGAGAAGACTGCTCTAGGGTTTGAAGCTTTGCCTTCTTCACTCATCTTCTCATCTCCAAACATCAACCAAACAAGATTCAAGTAGATTTTGAAGCTATCCTCTTCTTCAAACAAGATTTCAAGCTAGTTTCTCTCTTTATTTTCTTCATTTTCTTTTAACTACTCTTTCGCTCTCTAGAGACCATATGTTGTTTTTTATTACTAATTTCTTAGTCTTTTAAAGTTGAAAGCATGTTTATAATTGGAATGTAGTTATTAGGGTTTGAATATATCCGTGATTGTTGAATGATTTCATAGTGTTTCATCTAGTATGATGTTAGAATACTTTGGTTGGTTTGAATTTGTCTCAAATGTTTATATTTATACCTATAATAATTACTTATACAAAATAAATTATATATTTATATTATACGACTAGTCCCGTGTAAATACGACTATTAGCGACTAAGCCCAGTCCCGGGTCCGCCGACTAGTCCCCGTTGCCGACTTTTTCAACATAGAGCCCAGGCTCTGGATCCAAACATGAGTGACATCAGAGTTTGGAGATCTAAGGAGGAAGACCCAATCTCTGTGAGGAATTTCTATAGAAGAACCAACTAGAAGAATGACATTCTTAGCAAGGGTGCTTTCAAGAAAATTTGGAGAATCCCTATTTTACTAGAATTAGCTTCACGGTATGGGCCGCAACACTTCAAAGGTTTCTTACAGTGGACAACCTCAAAAAGAAATGAATGATCTTAGTTAACAGATGCCCTTTATGCAAACAAGCTAAGGAAACCATTAGCCATCTCTTCATTCATTGTCCGGTAGCAGCTAGTCTTTGGACATATTTCATATCGACTTCAAGAATTGGGTGGTGTTTTTTCAGATAACCTAGCGGAGACTCTGGAGCAATGGGGCTCTATTCCTGTTAGGAAGAACAGAAGGAGCATTTGGAACATTATCCCGACATCCATAATTTGTAACTTATGGAAGGACAGAAACAACAAAATTTTCAATGATTGTAATCCAAATTCTAGAGTAGATATAGAGGATGTCAAAAGCATTGTCTATGCCTGGTCTAGGGCGTTGAATGCTTTCAAACATGTGTCTTTTGTTGACAGGGTAGTCAATTGGGAGGCGTGGATAAAGTAACACTTCCCGTATTGACTATCCCTGTTTTGTATATATCTTTTCTTCTTTAATATATTCATTCCAATTTTCAAAAAAAAAATAGAACACTAAAACAATGAATCATAATTTAGACTACGAATAAATTCATACTTCATTTGTTACCAAGAGGGTCTTATTTCGGATTGCTTATTGAGAATGGTGGTTAAAAAGTGTAGCATTTCATAGAGAACATTGTTGATGAATGCTAAACAATGTGAATGCTTATAAATCAGTTGTTAAGTTTGTGGGGCATCCAACTCAAAACCAATTGGGAATGAGTGAAGATGACTTAGACATTATATTCTTGGTTACTAGTTTAGCCTTCTCCCATGTAGGACTATTCTCACACGCCCCTCACATGTAGGGTTTTTTGAGCCTAACACGTGTTGTTTTTTTCTTTGTCGCGGGTGACATGGAACACGTTCTGCCTTTTAAATCTATCAAGTGTGTGGACCTAGTCACCTAGACATTATATTCTTAATTACGCGTTCATCCTTCTCCGACGTGGGACTATTCTCACATCAGCCAAGGGCAATAAGCAGCAGCAGTAAGAAAAACAATCAACCAATAATAAATGTAGTACATAAAAAGTAGAGAGAGAGAGAAGAAGACCAGACCTTGAAGAACAGACCCAAATACAATATTTCGGTTATCAAGTGATGGGCACGGACCGGGACCTGTAGTTACCAAGAACTCAACATTCCTGTAATTTGGATCCAGCTTAATGTCATCATCATCATCATTCTCGGACAAGCAAAGTGAAAGAAGACCAGGTCTAGAATGACTAAGAACAAAGGCTTTAGAATCAATTGTGTCAGTGTTTCTTGGCAAATCAGTGGGAGGGCGTACATCCCCTTTGTTTCTCCTACCCTGATGTCCAGCAGCAAAATACAACCCAGGGAATATCTTTTGAATTACAGTTCCCTTGTAGGTTGAACCATTTGAAGAAGTAGACATGGCTTTGAAGTGGGAAACCGTTAAAGGTGCAATTTTACCGTATAAACCAAAGACGACTCGACCAATTGCTTGATTTTCTTGGCAAGAAATGAGTTCATCGCCGAGGGTTCGGTCGGAACTGGAATAATTAGGGCAAATGCTGAAATCCATGAAGATTCGGTCGGTAATGGTGGTGTCTGGTGTGGCAGGAGGTGATGGTGGAGGAGTAGGGGTGACATTTTCTTCCGGAGTGGCAGTGACGGAGGCAATAGGGAGGAGTGAAAGGGATGAGGAGGAGGAGAAGAGGAGGAGAGAGCGGCGGTTGAAAACGGAGGAGGAAGAAGGTGTATAGTCATTGTGGGTGGCGGTGATTTTGGTATTTTTGTGGTGTGCTGAAAATTGGAGAGCTTGTCTTTGTGGTTTGGGTTTTGGGAGATGATAAGGAGGAGGTTGGTGTTGTTGTTGATGGTGAAGAAGGCGTTGAAGGAAATGAGTATTAAAAATTGTAGTAGTAGTAGTAGTACCCATTGGGGGTGATGGTGGAATTGACTTTGAAACTTGAACATGTTTGATGTGGTTTTGGAGTGGCCGGGAGGAGCAGAAAATTTGGAGTAGTTGGGTGAACTGCTACCACTCAAAATTTTGGTAGTTCCACGTAAGAGAAATGGTACATGGACACCAAAAGTAAGAAAAAGAAATCGGGATTGACATGGTATCTAGTGAGGCAGATTGTTACTTAAGTTGAGAAAAGCACTCTCAACAAAAAAAAAAAAAAAAAAACTTGAGAAAAGCACATATTTTGGTTTTTGGTAAAGGGACACGTTTCTAATGTATTGGGACACAATTAGTAAAGTGAGACTAGTCTTTTTAGTAAACTAGGTTCCCACCGTGCTCTACGAGTGCGATAGATCTCTCTTGGCTAACGCCGTTGTGGTTTATTACGTCCGGATTTCACGAGTAAAGTGCTTTTGAGCATTCTTCAAATATGCGTGTACCGTGAGACAGGGGCGAGCCAGGCCCAAAGCGGTCGCTTTGGGCCCCAAGTTTAGAGGAGGTCCAAGGTCCTATACCAAAAGCTTATAAAAAGAAGGTCAGCCTTTTAAGCATTAGAAGTGCTCTAGCACACTGGGTCAGTGCTTGTTGGTTGTCCCACAAGACCCGCGTTCAAGTCCCCTTCCCTGCTTTCCCCGTCTTCTATTTTTCAACAAACACTATTATTCAAGGAGCATTTAACTAGTTGTTTTTTTTGTTTTTTTTTTAAAAGAACTATTCTATACTTGCGATGTGTTCGACTAGTATATATACATTAGATATTTGATTTTTTGATCTTTTTCTTTATATTATTCGAGGAGCATTTAACTTGTTATTTTTTGTTGAAAATGAATTATTTTTTTCTTTCTTTTGCGAAGAACAATTCTATACTTGGGATGTGTTCGACTAGTATAGATATATTAGATATTTGATTTTTTTTTTTTTTTTTTCTATACATTAAGCAAATCGTGCTTCAACCAATTCATTGAAACAAAATGATACTAACGAAGGGTTCCAACATTATCAAAAATTTTATTTTCTTATTACAATTTTTCCATTATGTTAAAATGTACTAACATATAAACATAACATTGAATATATATCTAGAAGCGAACAACCCTTGGTTGGAGTGGTAAAAGGTTTAGTCTTTCACCTTAAAGGTCAAGGGTTGAGGCATACTGACAATACAAAAAAATGGCAAGAAAGTATTATAATCTACTGATGCACCCGAAAAGGTTGCACACCCAAGCGGAGGTATCAAGTTGTAATCCGGCAAAGCCGGGATCGATCCAAGGATAGGAAGTTAGTTTGGATATCGAAGGGTCTTATCCACCGGTCTAGATATTTCAAGCTAACTTAGAATAAAAAAAGGAAAGGAAACAAAGATAAATGAGGGTTTGATCGAATAAGTTGATAAGAGAATAAAGCAAACAAGTAAAATAAACTAAACTAAACAATAAAAGTAAACGGGCGAGAAAGATTCGAGAGAACAGTCGAAGAAACAAAGTCGGGAGGCAACAAGAGTCGGGAGACAAATAAGTGAGAGAGGTGTCGAACCGAGAATCCGATAATGATAAACCTACGACTACGTGTAGTCCAATCTAATGTTTCAAAGTATAACCGATGTTCGACTCCTAAGGTGATGTCTATAAGCACTACGTATATCCGGAGATCATACTTAGTCAAACAAACATCATAATCGGTTTATCCCGAGTCAACGAAAGTGTTGTCTAGTCACCTAACTATGTGAAGTGCATGACAAGACACATGAAAATATGACTTAGACTACGATCGATATCGAATACTTCGTTTCGTCTATTAACTATGCGAAATGCTTGACAAGACACATGAAAATACGATCAAAATGATAATTGAATTAAATGAACATCAATTCATAATCAAAACATCAAATCATATTAAACATAATCACGAATTCATCACATTTCATCTCATATAATCGACACACTAAAGTTAGCTAAACATGGTGATTGAATAAGAAATGGAAAGAAAATGATGAGAGAATCCCCCTTTTTCGATGTGGTTCGAGGCTAAGATCGTCGGAAAATATGAGTTTTTAGTTGCAGCTGATCTCCCCTTAGCAATTTTCTGGGTTCCCCATAGAGACCACCATCATCTTCTCCATTTAGAACACAACCTCCATTAAAGCTAACCCTAGCTTTATCTCTCTAGAAATTTGTAGCTCAAAATCAAATCAAACCACATGAGAAGCAAGCCAAGAACATGAGGAGTAAAAGCCCTATGATTTCCGGCCAAGAAAGTTTCCGGAAACCCTTGAAATTTCCGGTCCAAGATGGTGAAATCCCGGCCAAGAAAAGTGGAGTTTCCGGCCAAATCAAGCAAATCCGAGCCTTCTTGAGCCGTCCCTTGCGTCCAGTGTTGTTGTCCCGAGTAAACCGAGCAGCAGCTCCGCGTTTTGGAGATCCCGAGCATGAAGATGCACCCCGAGCAGCAGCTCTTGTGAACTCGAGCTGCTGCAAACAGCAGCCTTGCTGTTCCGGCCGTCCCAGCACGCTGGAGGCTATTGTTGGTGCGTGCTTCCCATTCTAAGCTGCTGCATGGCCGGTGCAGCTGCTACCTTGAAGAACAGCAGCTGCTCCCGTGCTCCCCCCGAGTTGCTGCCGGCCAAGACTAGGCCGGCCTTAGTGCTGGCCGGCCTAGCTTAGCCGGCCTCCTCCTTCCTTCTCTCTTTTACTCTCTCTCAAGCTTTCAAGGACAATCAACCCTAGCCTCCAAGAACACCCTCCTTTCCTCTCTCCCAAGTTGCTTGTTTGATGAATGATTCAAGAAGAAGATGAATAGTGACCTCACTTGATTCAAACCCTAGACTTAGTCAACTTGACTAAGTCTTTAGACTACTTTGACTTGGGCCCAAAAGTGGGTGCTCATAAAATCTCTACACCTTCCTTCTTCTTTAGTTATTCTTGAACTTGGGCTTAAATGTTGGGCTTTGAATTAAAGACCAAGGAGGTGCCTTAATCTAGCCTCTACGATTAGAACCAAAGGGGGGTGCCTTCAAGAAAAGACCTTGGCTTCTATCTTTCACAACTTCCTCGTCCGAACTCAGAATTGACTTCCGTCTTCACCGTTGGACTCGCCATTGCCTCAACTTGTAATTTGATTTGCTTGAAATCTTTTTCTCTCATTTTGGGCACATGAAATAATAGTGACAATTCGTTCCCTTTATTCCGATTTCCACGCTTAACTCCAAAATAGGTACCTAACATGAAAAACACAAAAAATATTATTCATAATACTCGAAAAGAACTAATTAGTCTAAGTTAGACCCTCCAAATGTGACATTTTCGTGTCACATTAAGATCCCCAAACTTAAACTTTGATCGTCCTCGAGCAAACAAAATAAAATAAAAGGCTAACTCACTTTCGGAGGCATCCCGGTTGCATTTAGCGTATGCAACAAGCCTTTAATCCTCAAGGTTACCCCTAGAGGACGAGTGTCGTCTCGTGAGGGTTTCCATAGATGACACCCACAAACATCGAGTCTCATGAGACACAGGGGTCCAACATCGAAATCATAGATAAACATGATTCATATAGTAAAGGGTTTAAGCATGTCAACACATAATGAATCAAGTAAATAAGTTCTTGTAAAAGCTAAAGGCCCCTTCACTAATGATCTTACCCTAAAATGCAAGTGTCATACCATAACGAGCAACATCTATGTTTCGAAGTCACAAAACTTTGATTCCTAAGTTAGTACATTTCGCCTCGACTTTGGCCTCACGGACATACACTCTAAATATGAAATCGCTCAAGAATGGTTCGCTCGTATGTGTGAGTGCGATCACTAACATGGACTCAACACATAAAAAGGGGTGACTACAACATTTTGGAACGAATGATCTGCGAAAATGAATTAACCACTAAATAGAGTGGGGAAGCTCACTCGCCCTTCTCACCCATTCTACCCTCTAAGAATGCCTTCTAAAGGTTAACGGATACTAGAAATGGATGATGATGGTGGATTCCTGAGAACCTCTTAAGCATTTCCACATTCGTTTCTTGCTTCGAATACTTATTCATGAACATACACACAAACACACATATATACAATCACATCACTCACACAAAAGAGCTAACATGCTCAAACATAACATAAACAACTTTATTCATCATTCATTCATCATTCATTTTTTTTCTTTTTGTCTTTTTTTCTTTTTTTTTCTTTTTTTTTTCATTCCTTTTTTTTCATAACACAAATACAAACAACTAAACCAAAATACAATACACACAACTCTATTCTTGCAATCAACTATTCATTTCATTCTTGCTTTTGACATTCTTCATTATTTCTTCACATGTCTTCAGTCTAGGGATATAAGATGATGGATGGTGATGGAGTATCCGCTTCCCTCTAGTTGGCATTCTCATCAGGTTTCATAGACTACAAGGACAAGGTTAATCCGCTATCCTAATGTCACTCCTAGTGGCTAAGGAAGTTGAGCACACGAGATCAAATGAGCTCTTTTAATAGGTACGAGGTTGAGTAGCTCTTCATTCTACTCAGAGTTAGCGCGGAAGAGTACACTCGAAGGACAATTTAGGCTTTGAGCTCTCACATGGGTTAAGTCTCCACTAATGACTACTCTAGGTCTCTTAGAGATGTTTCTTCTTCACTAAGATGTCACTCCTATGGTATAACACAAACACTCAAATACTCGACTTTCATGCAAAGGTCACTAGCAATCACAAAACTCATCAACTCAACACATATGCATCAACATTCTTAAAACCATCACTACAATCACATGCAAATATACTCAAAATGTTCAAAATTTTCAAATTTTGGCTAATTTGAACCCTTTTGTCTTTGAAACCCATGGTCATGCATTGGTTATGGTCATATCCCGCATCCCCAAACTTAAAACTAACATTGTCCTCAATGTTTCAAGCATACACTCACCAAAAGATAAAGAGGCACATCAATTTAAAGAGAAGAGTGGAGAGATATTACCATAACCGAAGGAGATAAAGGATGATACTACCAAGACTCGTGTATAAAGAGGTTCCAAGTTGATGCCAAGCTCGCGCCATCCCCAAACTTGGAACAAACCACGCCTTAGAAACATGACTATATAAAATGACCACTCACGCGGGATCACTCGATTGCATTGAGCTATGAAATTAGCCTTTGATTCTCTTGTTTTCACACAAGAGCACGAGTTATGTCTCGTGGAGGGTTTCCAGAGATGTTACCCACAAACATCAAGGACCCATCTTAATCGGCTAACGATCATATAGTAAAAGCCGGAAGATTTGGGGTCAACCCAAAGAAAGCTATATACAAATGGTAAAAGTCTCACAAGAATATTAAACAAAAGAAGTGCAAGTGAGACTAAAAGCGAAAAGAGACCATCCCCAAACTTAGTGGATGCACGGTCCACTAAGTACGCATAAATGCTAGGGGCGACGACTAAAAATTCGTCAAAAGAATCGACATACAAATGAAGGGTCAGGAAGTCAGTCGAAGGTAAAAAGTCAAACTCAAGCTTAGTGGATATAACATCCACTAAGTCCCTAGACATGCTAGGGAAGACGTCCGAAGTGTCCCAGAAGGGGTCAACAACCGAGTCTGAGATCAGGTGGAAGGTCGAACTAGATTCTAAGGATAAGGCAATAGCCTCGGGGACCAAGTCAAGGTCCATAATTTCCTTAGGTAAATAATCCAACAAGCTATCCGCTATCTCTTCAACTACTATGTTATCGACACCCTTGAAGGCATCTGGAGCCTCAAAGTCAGGCATAACACCTTCCATTCTACATAACCCATCCAAATAATCACAAGTGCTAAAGATTGGAAAGTTCAACATTGTGTGATTCCCATGTTTGCTCGTAGAGCTATCATCCTCAACATCAAAATCTAATGTAGTCAAATCATGGTGAGATAACAATGGTCGAGGGAATGAGCAATAAGGGTTATCGGTCAATTCATGCTCTAAGGGTCTATCAAGAGCTTCTTCGACATTTAACTTAAGACTAGAGTTAGGTGTATTACCCTCACCATCATTCATAGTCTCTTCTTGAGTTTGGGGTGCGCAAACCCCTTCCTCTTCGACGATAGGATCTGACTCAAGTCTATCAACAATTTTGAGAAGCCGTTCCGTGATCTCCGTTATATCTCGATTAAATCTAATTTGGTACTCTAAAATTGCTTGAAGAGTGTCTTCAGACATCTCCTCGTAATAAGGCACATGAGTATAACTAGACGAAGACTCTCGCGGAATACAGATCATGGGACAATACTCGGTCAAATGATCTAAGCTCGCACAAATAGCACAAACTGGGCTAATGGTCTCCATGGTCCTTTCTTCACTACCTTCATATAGATACCTAGACTCGACTCTTTGAGTGAAATCATCGAGTCGGGAATTGTCATCCCTAAGTGAACCATTCATATATGCTTGTCGATAGTCACGAAGACTTCGACGTGGTCGATCAATACTAATGGAACTACGATTATCATCCAATGACAAATCCATACATGAAGGTGTGGTCATCCCATATTTTTGTCGATAGTCTCGAAGACTCCTACGGGGTTGGTTACCCTCATGCTCATAATTCCTAAAACCATGTTCATGACGAGTCTGACCGACTCCATACATCCGTCGATATTCACCCATGGTCATCCTAGGTCGGTCAGACTCAACTCGCCTATTCCTATCACTAGTTGTAACATTCCTATATAAATTTGAGTAGTCCTGATGACTTGTAGTTGGTCGACTAGTGTTGGAAAGGGTTCGCATAAGGTCATTCTCATCAAATGACCAACTTGCCATGATCTCACAATGTTCAAGGATACTAACACACAATCACAAAATGGGAGCTAACACTTAAAGAACTAAACAATCATACACAAGTAAAAAGGATGAGATTGAACGCGATACTATCGAGTGCTCTTGTTTCGTTCGCCTTTCTTCTTAACTTCTCGAATCCTTCCTTTTCCTTCGCTTTTATGTCTCTTTTAGCTCTTTTCTTAAAATCGGTACCTAAAAAGATAAAAAGATAAGAAACTACAAAAATAAATAAAGAAAAAAAGCGTCTAAGTAAGCAAACAACATTAAACTAATGAACAAAACAACAAACGATATCCTAACTACTAAACCTATCCCCGGCAGCGGCGCCAAAAACTTGATGCACCCGAAAAGGTTGCACACCCAAGCGGAGGTATCAAGTAGTAATCCGGCAAAGCCTCCAAAGCCGGGATCGATCCAAGGATAGGAAGGTAGTTTGGATATCGAAGGGTCTTATCCACCGGTCTAGATATTTCAAGCCAACTTAGACTAAAAAAAGGAAAGGAAACAAAGATAAATGGGGGTTTGATCGAATAAGGTGATAAGAGAATAAAGCAAACAAGTAAAATAAACTAAACTAAACAATAAAAGTAAACGGGCGAGAGAGATTCGAGAGAAGAGTCGAAGGAACAAGAGTCGGGAGGCAACAAGAGTCGGGAGACAAATAAGTGAGAGAGGTGTCGAACCGAGAATCTGATAATGATAAACCTACGACTACGTGTAGTCCGATCTAATGTTTCAAAGTATAACCGATGTTCGACTCCTAAGGTGATGTCTATAAGCACTACGTATATCCGGAGATCATACTTAGTCAAACAAACATCATAATCGGTTTATCCCGAGTCAACGAAAGTGTTGTCTAGTCGCCTAACTATGTGAAGTGCATGACAAGACACATGAAAATATGACTTAGACTACGATCGATATCGAATACTTCGATTCGTCTATTAACTATGCGAAGTGCTTGACAAGACACATGAAAATACGATCAAAACGATAATCGAATTAAATGAACATTAATTCATAATCAAAACATCAAATCATATTAAACATAATCACGAATTCATCACATTTCATCTCATATAATTGACACACTAAAGTTAGCTAAACATGGTGATTGAATAAGAAATGGAAAGAAAATGATGAGAGAATCCCCCTTTTTCGATGTGGTTCGAGGCTAAGATCGTCGGAAAATATGAGTTTTTAGTTGCAGCCGATCTCCCCTTAGCAATTTTCTTGGTTCCCCATAGCGACCACCATCATCTTCTCCATTTAGAACACAACCTCCATTAAAGCTAACCCTAGCTTTATCTCTCTAGAAATTTGTAGCTCAAAATCAAATCAAACCACATGAGAAGCAAGCCAAGAACATGAGGAGTAGCCCTATGATTTCCGGCCAAGAAAGTTTCCGGAAACCCTTGAAATTTCCGGTCCAAGATGGTGAAATCCCAGCCAAGAAAAGTGGAGTTTCCGGCCAAATCAAGCAAATCCGAGCCTTCTTGAGCCGTCCCTTGCGTCCAGTGTTGTTGTCCCGAGTAAACCGAGCAGCAGCTCCGCGTTTTGGAGATCCCGAGCATGAAGATGCACCCCGAGCAGCAGCTCTTGTGAACTCGAGCTGCTGCAAACAGCAGCCTTGCTGTTCCGGCCGTCCCAGCACGCTGGAGGCTATTGTTGGTGCGTGCTTCCCATTCTAAGCTGCTGCATGGCCGGTGCAGCTGCTACCTTGAAGAACAGCTGTTGCTCCCGTGCTCCCCCCGAGTTGCTGCCGGCCAAGACTAGGCCGGCCTTAGTGCTGGCCGGCCTATCTTGGCCGGCCTCCACCTTCCTTCTCTCTTTTACTCTCTCTCAAGCTTTCAAGGACAATCAACCCTAGCCTCCAAGAACACCCTCCTTTCCTCTTTCCCAAGTTGCTTGTTTGATGAATGATTCAAGAAGAAGATGAATAGTGACCTCACTTGATTCAAACCCTAGACTTAGTCAACTTGACTAAGTCTTTAGACTACTTTGACTTGGGCCCAAAAGTGGGTGCTCATAAAATCTCTACACCTTCCTTCTTCTTTAGCTATTCTTGAACTTGGGCTTAGATGTTGGGCTTTGAATTAAAGACCAAGGAGGTGCCTTAATCTAGCCTCTACAATTAGAACCAAAGGGGGGTGCATTCAAGAAAAGACCTTGGCTTCTATCTTTTACAACTTCCTCGTCCGAACTCAGAATTGACTTCCGTCTTCCCAGTTGGACTCGCCATTGCCTCCACTTGTAATTTGATTTGCTTGAAATCTTTTTCTCTCATTTTGGGCACATGAAATGATAGTGACAATTCGTTCCCTTTATTCCGATTTCCACGCTTAACTCCAAAATAGGTACCTAACATGAAAAACACATAAAATATTATTTATAATACTCGAAAAGAACTAATTAGTCTAAGTTAGACCCTCCAAATGTGACATTTTCGTGTCACATTATCTACTAAGCATATTTTTCCGTAAATTTCTAAGTAAGTCGAAGCAAGAAATTAACGAAACAAGTCTAAATCGAAGAGAACTCTCTAACTCCAACATTTAAATGAATTTTACAATGTGAAAAATAACTAGATTTTATTTCTCTAATGAGGCCCCAATTTTTTTTGCCGCTATTGGCCTTGTAACGACTAGAGCCGGCCCTGCCGTGACATCTATTTTGTGAGTTCACATCACGTTGGGTCGAGCATACCGAAGAAGTGTATGCACAGTGGTACTCATTTTCACACATGTTGGTGTCATGCGTTTACCTATCATCCGAAATCAGTACGCCATTTCATCCAAAATCAGTACGTCATTTTATTTTGAAATCAGTACATGATTTCAGATGACAGCTACTCGCGTAAGCCCACATTGTGTGAAAATGGGCAGCAATGTGCATGCACTTCTTGGGTAAGCTCGACCCAACGTGATGTGAACTCACAAAATAGATCCACAGTACACTCATACTCGAAGAATGCTCGAACACACCTTATTCGTAAAATTGGGACACAATAAACCACAACGGCGTTAGCCTAGAGGGATATACCGCGCCCGTAGGGCGTGGTGGGAACCTAGTTTTCATGTATTTCACGGTGAAAATCTAGTTTCAGTTATTTCATCGTTAAAAAAAAAAATTATAATGAAAGCGAAAGGGAAAACTAAAGTATTACCTACCAACCATAACAAAATAGATAATCTTTTGTCAATTCCAAGTGAAATTTAAAAAAATGATCTTAAATAATGTTGAATCATCACAATAGTACCTTTGGATAGACGACATTTGTCGATGTACATGCATTTTCATCTTTTGACAACAGTATATTCAATCTAGTAGCAGTTGTGCACCTCGATAAAGCAACATACAATTGGCCATGTCCTAACTTAAATAATTTAAAACAATGTGATCTAACGGCGTAACCTAGTCCGAAACGAGGGCGCACAACACCACCAGTATCATACGCCCATTGTTTTAAAGACAATGCTAAAATGCGATGATCTGCGACCAAATCCCACAATCTTTCCTTAAATACGGTTTTCGATAACCTCACAAAGTCGGTATCAAACATGTGTACATAAATATAGTAGATTGATAAAATCTAAAGATAACACAACAAATAATTTGCCGCAATTAACTCAATCTTTAAAGACCACAAGAAGATTTAATTTTACCGGAAAAGGTCACCGGTCGGAGACTTTTCCGGCGACCTCAACTTTATTTCTTCACCTTCTTCCACATCATTTACCTTCTTTCTCTCTCTATGTTCTCTTTCTCTCTATGTTTTGAGTTCCATTTTGGGGTCTTCTTAAGAATCCATTTAGGAAATTTGATTTTGTAAAATAGAAGGTGTAATATTGGGTCTAGGGTTTGAATGGATTGCAGGTTGGTGATGCAACAAAAGATCATTCTTGTTGGGAGAGACCAGAATATGGATAGTCCATGATCTGTTTTTAAGATTGATAAAAACAATCCCGGTTCTGATGTAGCTGGTGAATTTGTTGTTGCCCTAGCCTTTGCTTCTTTAGTTTTCAGAAAATCAGATCCATCTTACTCCAAAGTTCTTCTCAAACGAGCTACCATGGTAGAAAAATCACAACTTTCTTCAAATTGACAACTACCCAACTTTCAACTCTCTCTCTCTCTCTAAATCTTGTATTTTGGTTTGAGTGGGTGTTTAGGTATTTTCATTTGATGATAAGTACAAAGTAGTTTATAGTAGTAGCTTGAAGAATTATGTCTGCCATTATTTTTCAATCACGAGAAAAAAAAATTACTTAGATCTATATGAGCTATTAATCGCCATTTATGCCCATCAAAGCAGATAAAGCAACATTCTTTACACCATCTTCATACACATTCTCATGTTACTTGACCTTTAAGTGATTGTTCCCTCTTATTTAAGGCTCTTAGTCTTTCTGTTACAACAATTTTCTCCTCCTTAGTGTTGGGTTTTACACCCATATACTAATGTTAATGGCGGAAATAAGACATCTAATGTGTACATTAGTATTACCAGGATCACATGCATAAGCCCATAATAATACTAAGCAAAACTAGAAGATGAACACCTTATTCGCTAGTTTTTCCCTCAAACCTTTCCAATTGCTTTTGAGAAGACCAAGAGCTTCAAACGTAGCTCCTTTACTTGGGCCACGAGCAATTAACTTGATCTCCCACCTTGTTGTTAGCTAGCACACCAATGGTGGTTGGAAGAAGAACACCTTTCTTCTTTGACTAGATAGATAGTAATGGGAATTAGCTCACTTTCTCCTCTCTACTTGATGTGGTAGAGTAAGAAAGCTTAGAGAAAAATTACACACCTTATTCTCTGCCGTAAGAGTGTTTATATAGAACCCTATTGAGAATACAGCTCCTTAAAAGTTTCCTAAAACACCCTCTAGAATAAGATTTAGGGAAATTGTCGAAAATAGCAACTAGTTGATATTTTCTCAATTTCCTAAGGATATGACGTCCAAACCCAGCTAAAATTGGCAGATTTAATGTTCATAACATAAGAAAACATCCTTCCAAAAATCAGCCTAATCCGAGCCCTAAAGGTGCCCAAATCGGTTTAGGCCCAAAACCCCGTTTTTAGGCTTTTTGTACTATCTTTGCCTGATTTCTCTTTAGGCCTATGAGATATATTTATGGGAAACTCCCATTATTATATCTCACTACCACTAGTCATATCCTAGATCAAATTGACACTCTTGTGTGTAACCCGTTGTAGGATCCGGTCGAAGTTAGCCGCGAATTACTTCGTAATTCGACGATCGTGGTTGGTTTCTAGCTTAAACTCCACGACCCCTAAATCAACTGGACTTGATGATCTTCTTCATCAATTGTCCTAGACGACAAATTGCTCGCATTGCATCCTTGGTCGAAGGACATCTCCTTCAACTCCTTCAGGCTCCCACTTAGACTTAGAACAAGTGCAATGCTCGATTCCCGTGCCAATTTAGTATCCCATCTGATACGTCACGTCATTCAGACTTTCTTGATCTTCGAGTACAACTGTAAAAGACAAACGATTAACTCCTAATCAGTTTGAGCGTGGCCACCCATTTTCAGTTGCTACTCATCAAGTGGTTTTGAGACACTTTGTACCTAATGTGATTAGGATGACACAATCCATTCTTGCGCTCCCACTTAACTTCATGTCTATCCTGTCCTTTCCAGTATCTGCCTTTATAACCTCCTTTTACGGCGCGGCGTTTAACGGAACCAAAGTCGGACATTCCTTACATAAGATGAGTGGAACACTCATGTTTTTAGGAATCTTTCCAATTGTCTTTTATGAGAAGTATTTTGATGTTTCATCACGAGTGATGTACTTCTCATATCGAGGGTTATCCAGTACATAACCTTTTACACACCCACGTAGTCAAATTGAATACTCCTATTCTATAGCCCATGAAGCTGCGCTATCTCATCGACATCCCGTGCTAGTCTTCCCTAATCGTTGTTGTCCATGCAACGACCTGGACTAGGGAGATGATAATAAATATTCCAAGTTCACTTAATAGGGTTTCATTCATCAGATCACGTATCTGACACACCTATTCGGAATGCTTTATTATCTGTGGACTGTCGTTTAAGTACCAAACCAAACTTAGACGACTGTGAAATAATTAACTTTATTTCCGATAACGAGAGTTTGTAAATTTGAGCCTCTTCCGTAAAACTCATTTTTACCCGCTCAATTTACTTGTCAAGGTCTATTCTAAATGTACCCCATGCATTTAGACTTGTGTATGAGTCTCATACTTTGTCTTAGGTGACAGTTTAGTTTGACTACAGATGTAGTCCGCTTTAAACTTTGCTAATTATCAATTAATTTGAAGACTGCTATCTTCAACCTTGATAATTTCTAGTAACCTTTACTAGAGTTAAGGCTTTGAACTCTCATGTCTGGAAGTTTGCTACGATGACTTGTTTCAACTCTTGTACTACTTCATCCTTTAGCCTTCTAGGATGTTTTGAGTAGTGTTTCGGTTTTCCAATCCGAATTTGGCTGTCTAAATGCTAATCATGTCCAACATGATTGACTTTATGTTTTCAAACATAAGTGTCTCTCTCATGCGTTCTTGCTCATCTGTGTCTTTTCAGACTTTGGGTTTTGCAACACTCTTTGTCATAAGTTTTTGGGTTGAAATTCTTTTAGACTTTTCGAGTCTTAGATTTTCGTATTTGGATCTCAAGCGTCTCAGCGTACTGAGTCTTTCTAATCCTATCATCTTTCATGATCTGCGCTTATAGACCTTTAGATGCCCAAAATGACATTTTATCCTTGTGTGTGGTCCTTTTATTGAGTCAGTACGTTTACTGTTACACAACATCTTATATCGTACTCAATCTTTTGTATGTACTCTGCATACGGACCCGGAAGGTTTATTGCTCCCACTTACCTTCTTGAAGTACATGATTCAAGAATTTCTTCATTCCTCAGGGATCAAAACCATTTTGATTGCCTTTATGAATCGAAGATCTAACTCTTACGTGCTTTAATCCGTCGATGGATTCTTTAAGCATGTGTATGGACATAACCGGACTGGGGAATCCAATTCCTTTTGTCTAGTTTCGGGAAACTCGAATGTTTCCATCCTTCTCAGTTTTCTATTCTAGAAAACTAATTTAGGTATTTCGTTGACTTAAATTATCAAGCTATATGTCTTGATGAGATACGAATTCCATGATGATTTTTGGTTTCTAGCCAAAATCTAGAGTCAGTTTCCGTCTCTGCACAGTTCTTTTATCTCTTCAGAAATAACCTTTATCTTCTGAATCTTTGAGATTTTACTTTTGACCTTTTAGGGCTTTTGAACAACAATTTGGAATATTCTCAACTACTTCGAGATTTTTCCTTTAGAGACACTTTCAACTACTTTGAGAGTTCTCCTGCGAATTACATTCGCTTTTGTGCGGCAGGTTTTAAGATCCAATCTCCACATTTTCCTTTTCCCGAGGAACTGCGATTTTACTGTCTTTTAACATTTTTGTTGCTCTTGGTCGAACTTAATCGGCCTGTACAATTTTCATGATTGTTCTTCATGACTCTTCATGATTTTTCTCATGATCGAATTAATTCGACTTGTACTTTTCTCCCACTTATTCTTGTAATAATTAGTACTTTCTCCCAGAAGACTAGGTATACTAATTACTATAAGAATACTATCATGAGCAACAAACACTTTGTTCTCTTGATTGTTTGTGAAAAAAGCCAAATTTCTTCTAAAGAAATTGCGTCAGTCTTTTAGCTAATTTTTTGTGTCCTTACACAGTCTTAGATATAGACAGATTTTGGTAAATGTATGAGAAACAATCGTTTCTAGAATATATCCCAAAATATTCGGAAGACTTTGCTTAAACCCATCATTGATCGAATCATGCATAGCAGTGTTCGATTACTCCCACTGAATCCACCATCCCTCAGATGTGTTCTATGGAGCGAGTTGGGAAACGGTTTCTCAACTCCTTTGATGGTTATCAAGTGTTTGACTCAAGTTTTCACCACTCAAATCGGATGGCTTAAACTCTCTTGTCAAAGTGATTCTTTTCTTCGGTTTTTACTTTGTTTGAACCTTTCAAACATTCCGACTTACACTTTATGATTTGTATGTTTCCATACTTCATGAAGTTGTCAGAGTACGTATTGAAGTTTCTCTCATTAGCTTCTGCAAGTAAACTTATAGGTCTGCATAACACAGTATGAGTCCTAACAGATTACTAGACTCTATGCCCTTTTGAAAAGGGTGACTTTGTCAATTAGTCCTTAAGACCCAATTGACAATGCTGAAGTTAATGAGTTTGAATCTCTTGATATCAGCCATTATCAATGTTAACCTTCAGTTAATTTTACCACTGGTTTAAAACATCAGATGTTTCTAGAAGAACAAAATTAAGTTCTAAGCTAGATCAGTGTCTAAAAGAAGACTTCGATCCCTTTCAGCATCCCTAGCATTACTGCTTCTGCTCTCTCTTGGATCTTTACTTCTTTTAGTCAAGTATGTGATTCCCTTGAGCTTTACCGAGCCACACATCCGGTCTTAAAATACCTGATGAAGGAATTTTAGGATACTTGTTTTTAACTTTGTTAACAAGGATATTGGAATCAGAATTCATAATTTCATTCCTTTTGTCCTCCAGGTGCCAAGGGTAGTTTCCTTTTTAAATGGTCTAACCATTATTTGGAAACATTTACAGTAATGAGGAATACGCTTGATCATATACTCGGCAATTGCTTTTCTTTGATCAAATGTTTGTCTCACTTGACTAACCCTTTGTCCTTTTGAATCCCAAAAACACTTTCTTAGATTCCTTTTATCGAATCTCAAGAACCTCTCTTAGATTTGATATTCCCGTGTGTTCTGCTCAGTTGTTCGTAACAATCTGAGTGACTCATCTAAGGTCTTGTCTATCTTCGTTCAATTGACATTGAATTGATAGATCAATTTTGTTGTCTTCCATTAGGATGACTTTCAGATTGCCATGGAGGTATCGTGCCTCTCCATTTATGACTTCTGTAGGGATCACTTCCTCAGTTTGTCTTAATGGTCGTGCTAGCATCCATTACTCTTCCAAAGAGAATGTTATGTGATTGCTTGCAAAAGGCTTTTGACCTTTTCCGATATGAGTCAACGTTGGGATTGGGTATTCTAGTACGCTTTCCTTTTTAATCTGAGAACTATTCTCGGATTCATTCTTCCTTTCTAGGAAGTTGATCAGCACCTCCCTTAGGTGTGATTCAATGTTGAACTAGCGTCACCTTTAATACTACATAAAAGAATAGCAAAATTTTAAAACTTGTTATCGTTTTTGAAAAACATTAGTTTTCCCGCATTATTCAATATAAAATCGTCCCTAATTGAATAAGTGATTCCAAAACCCAGTTCTTCGGAGTAAAGCGGACTAGGGCCCTACCCTTTAACTCCGTCGTTCCGGGTGAGTGAACTACTTCACTGATCATACCTTATGACTCATGGTTGATAGATTTCATTGATGAATGACTAATATATCCTTTTGCCTCGAGTATTCAAGGCTCTTTTGCTGATCTCGTTGAGTAGAACCATTTAGACATGTAGGTCTCTTCTATAGACCTACCTGCATTGTCCCAAGGTAGAGGAGGTACTCTGCGAAGGCCGACCCACCTTCCTCGAACAAGGGCGCAACGAGTGTCTTAGTTTGGATAGGCACTTTACTCAAAATTACTTTTAGAGACTTTTACGTTAGTCTGGCGTTTGTTATAGTGAACTATTTATTTAGCCAAACTAACACCCACGACATAAAGCGTAAATAAGTAAGTATATGCGCGCGAGAAAGTAAATCAAGCAGACATGGATCCTAGTATGGCCCCTAACCTAGAAGATCTAATCTCCTTTGGTTTTCTTCTTGTTTCGCCTTTTGGTTCGTCTTAGATCGCCATCTTGAACCTCCATTGATTTCACTCACTCGCCTTTGGATTCCTTCCTCGAGCTTCTTCAATGGACTAATTGACCCAAAACTCTAATTACAAAACTCTAACGATTCGCATATCGTATAAACTTGAAATTAAAATTAATTACAAAGCATGCACCCATCCGTGCTTAAAACAAGAATAAGAAATAAATCTATGGCCATACTAGTTTCCCGCATTCACATCATATGCATTCATATAATATATCAAGGCTAAGAATTATATATGCATGATGATCTTGGGAGCTACTTTTGTCGACATCATATATCACATTACGGACCTTAAGTCGAAATTCGAAGAATCCGACTAATGGTGCGTTCCGGTTTTATCTTTTATGATTTCTAAAATCAATTTGAAGAAAAACTCCGTTTTGGGCTCGAGAAAGCCCGGGTCAATTTCGGAAAAAACTTGGTTCGATTCTTAATGATTTCATAAATCAATTTAAAGAGAAACCCGTTTTGGCCTTTCGGATGGCCCGGATTAATTTTGGAATTATTTGGTTGGAACCGGAAGAAAATTTGGCAAAAACTCCCATTCGAATGATGGTCCCTTTTCATGGTCCGAAAAGCCTCGAAAAAGCCTGGGACAAGTCCTAAACATGTCCTGGTCCAAGCCCACAAAAGGGCTCGGACAAGGTCCGGACATGGCACGACCCATAGGGCCGGCATGTCCAGGCCGAGGCCTTTAAGCCCGATGTCATCCTGGCCGAAGCTAGGACGCTAGTCCATGCACCAGACGCGTCCCAGACGCATCTGGTGCTGGACCGGACCAGCACTAGGTGTCTCGGACTAGGTCCGAGACACTCAAGACCTCCCAGACGCGTCCTAGACGCGTCCAGGAGCTCCTGGTCCGGCCAAGAAGCTTCCTGGCCGGACACTAGGGTTTTCCAAAAAACCCTAGTTTCCAAAAAAAAAAAAATTTGTTTTGCAAATCTCTGTTTGCTATTTTCCAAATTTTAAAACTCTTTCTAAATTTTGAAATTCTTTTAGAACACTTCTAAAATTTTCAAAACTTTTAGAAACTTTTAAAATATTCTAAATTTTGTTTTTGGGAGTTTCCTAAAACGCAAAACAACTCCTTTTAAAATACTTCTAAAATTCCAAATTTTTGTTTTTAGGAGTTTCCTAAAACCCAAAATCAACTCTTTAATCAAACCAATTTGGATCAAAATCTTAGGTTTTTGAAAAACTATCAAGAACAAATTTTGAAATCTTTTGAAAAATCTTGAATCCCATTCAAATTATTCAAAATTTTGTGTTCAAAACACTTTTAAACACAATAATCTATCTAGAAAAGCATGGAATTGGTCCAAAACTTAGATAAGATAGGCTAATTGCAAGAGGCTCTGACGCCACTGTTGGGTTTTACACCCTTATACTAATGTCAATGGCGGAAATAAGACATCTAATGTCTACATTAATATTCCCAGGATCGCATGCATAAGCCCATAATAATACTAAGCAAAACTAGAAGATGAATACCTTATTCACTAGTTTTTCCCTCGAACCTTTCCAATTGCTTTTGAGAAGACCAAGAGCTTCAAACGTAGCTCCTCTACTTGGGACACGAGCAATCAACTTGATCTCCCACCTTGTTGTTAGCTAGCACACCAATGGTGGTTGGAAGAAGAACACCTTTCTTCTTTGACAAGATATATCGTAATGGGAATTAGCTCACTTTCTCCTCTCTACTTGATCTGGTAGAGTAAGAAAGCTTAGAGAGAAATTCCACACCTTATTCTCTGCCCTAAGAGTGTTTATATAGAACCTAATGAGAATACACCTCCTTAAAGGTTTCCTAAAACACCCTTTAGAATAAGATTTAGGGAAATTGTCGAAAATAGCAACTAGTTGATATTTTCTCAATTTCCTAAGGAGATGACGTCCAAACCCAGCCAAAATTGGCAGATTTAATTTTCATAACATAAGGAAACGTCTCTTCAAAAATCAGCCCAATCCGAGTACTAAAAGTACCCGAATCGGTTTAGGCCCAAAACTCCATTTTTGGGCTTTTTGTACTATCTTTGCCTAATTTCTCTTTAGGCCTATGAGATATATTTATGGGACACTCCTATTATTATATCTCACTCCCACTAGTCATATCCTAGATCAAATTGACACTCTTGTGTGTAACCCGTTGTAGGATCCTGTTAGCCGCGAATTACTTCGTAATTCGACGATCGTGGTTAGTTTCTAGCTTAAACTCCACGACCCCTAAATCAAGCGTACTTGATGATCTTCTTCATCAATTTTCCTAGCCGACAAATTGTTCGCATTGCATCCTTGGTTGAAGGACATCTCCTTCAACTCCTTCACTTAGCTCAATGGTTGTCAGAGTAGACGCCGGAGTTCTTTCTATCTTTGATGCTGGTGTACAAGGACCACTTCTAATTGACATATATCTCACTCTGTCCTTAATATTTACAGATATCTGTCCCTCATCCATTGTAATTAGGAATAAGAAGATTATTAACTAAAATTACAGTCAAAACCTTACTTACCCACATTAATAACTTTCCTTAATTGAAGATTTCGCAAAACTAGGGCTTTATCTGATATGCTGAAGAACATTTCTAAGAAAAACACATCTAACCTAAAATGGACATTCTTGAAGTTGAAAAATGAGGGGTTTATACACAGAGTTCTGGATCTGGGGTTTTCCCCAGATCCAGACGATTTCTGGCGAAGGGAAACGTTGCGCTACAATAGGGAGAGAGAAACATGGATGAAAGAAAAATAAAAATGGATGAAAGAGATAGAGAAAAATGGATGAGATAGAGACAAACATGGAAGAGAGAGAGAGAGAAAAAAAAAGACTGGGGAAGAAGAAGATATTTTTTTTGAAAGGGGAAGAAAAAGATAAAATAAATAAAAATAAAAAATGAAGGTCGCCAGAAAAAATTGTCGCCGGTGACCTTCTCCGGAAATTCTTATGTGGAGAAGGTGATGTGAGAATTTGAGGTGAGATAGACAAAGAGAAAAACAAATGAATTAAATTACAGAATTGCCATGAGGGTAGAATGGGTAGGCTTAAAAAAATTTGGACGCCAAACAGGATGTTGGGGGTAAATCGAATTGCCGGACACTTATGGGGGCCAAAACAGTGAGTTAATTGGTCACAAATTGGGGGCGAAAACGGAATTAACCCAAAAATATAACTACTGAAGATTGAAGAAAACATTTCAACATTTTTTTTCTCTATTTCACTGATCCTTTTGTGTTCTTGTAATCATTCGTTTATTAAATTGAAGTTGACCGAGAGATATAGAGTAAATGATATTGATATTAAACTAACCTAGACAACAGACAAGGCCAGTAACAGTTTTAATTCTTGTTACATAAGTTATTGGCTGCGCACGACACCTTTCATTTGGGTGCCTTTAGAGGTGTCTCTTGTTACCATATTAACAAGTGATAAGTATTGATTGTGCACACTGATGATGCATAAATTATCCACACGTTAACTGACATCAAAGAGTCAAGCACAGACCTGAAGTCTAACGGGTCAACCCTACTTAAGGTAAACAGAACAGCTAAACCCTCAACTCTCCGCCACCTATTCCCCCTGACTGGGAGGTCGGCTAGAGGTATCAGCCATGTTTCGCCCCCGGCACAGACAGATCAACTCTGGAGTCTCCAAAGGAATGAGGGGGCTCCACGTAAGCTAGGACGATGCCTCACACCCTAAACTTGGAGTAGGTGATGTGGGAATTTGAGGTGAGATAGACAAGGAGAAAAACAAATTAATTAAATTACAGAATTGCCATGAGGGTAGTATGGGGAGGCTTAAAAAAATTTGGACACCAAACAGGATGTTGGGGTTAAATCGAACTGTCGGACACTTATGGGGGCCAAAACAGTGAGTTAATTATTGGTCACAAATTGGGGGCGAAAACGGAATTAACCCAAAAATATAAATACTGAAGATTGAAGATTGAAGAAAACATTTCTACATTTTTTTCTCTATTTCACATATTCTTTTGTGTTGTAATCATTCGTTTATTAAATTGAAGTTGACCGAGAGATATAGAGTAAATGATATTGGTATTAAACTCACCTAAACAACAGACAGGGCAAGTAACAGTTTTAATTCTTGTTACATACGTTATTGGCTGCCCACGACACCTTTCATTTGGGTGCCTTTAGAGGTGTCTCTTGTTACCATATTAACAAATGATAAGTATTGATTGTGCACACTAATGATGCATAAATTGTCCACACGTTGACTGACATCAAAGAGTCAAGCACAAACCTGAAGTCTAGCGGGTCAACCCTGCTTAAGGTAAACAGAACAGCTACACCCTCAACACTCCGCCACATACTTCCCTGACTGGGAGGTCGGCTAGAGGTATCAGCCCTGTTTCGCCCCCGGCACAGACAGATCAACTCTGGAGTCTCCAAAGGAATGAGGGGGCTCCACGTAAGCTAGGACGATGCCACACACCCTAAACATGGGAGACAGAAGCGCGGCAACAGCTTACCGACTCAATTCCGGAATGTCTTTAAAGATTCTAGTCGGCTACAAATTTTAAGTGTGTAAGCAAGTTTGAAATTCAATAGTCTAAAAGAAGGAAACATCTCCCAGAAGATCTATCACCTCGGCAGGATATCTACGAAGGATCCTTGAATTTAGGAACTTCTATTTATCCTAGATACGAGATAACTACAAGGGAAACCTTAACCACGAACAGTGGGAAACTTCCCCAAACGGTGGATCACAACCGCCTAATCTAGACTGTCTAATCACAAGTCGGCCTACCCCAATCTATAAAAGGGCCCCTATCGTCTTCCATAACACACGATCTCTCGACCAAAAAGATCACTTGTGATGCGTATTATGTCCAAACGTTGACTAACATTTGAAGAGTCAAGATCAGACCTGAAGTCCATCAGGTCAACCCGGCTTAAGCTAGCAGGTCAGCTGAACCCTTGACGATCCATCACGTACTTCCTTAACTGGGAGGTCGGCTAGAGGAAACCAACCCTGTAACGCCCTTGGCATGAACGGATCATCCTTGGGGTTTCTAAAGGAATAAGGGGGGGTCCTCGTAGGTTCGGTCAATGTCTTACACCCAGAATTGGGAAGGCAAAGCGCACCAGCAATCTACCAACTTAATCCCAAAATCTCCATAGAGATCTTAGTCGGCTACAGATCTCTAAGTGTTTAAGCAAGTGTGGACTTCACGCGTCCAAGGGAGGAAACTTCTCCCCAAAGATCTATCACATCGACAGGATATCTACGAAAGATCCTTGAACTTAGGAACTTTCATCTATCATGGATGCGAGATAAACACAAAGGGAAAGTTTCCCTCCATGACAACCATCGCCGTCTCTTAAGCCTATAAAAGGCCCCCAAATCGTTCTTCAAATGACACAATCTCTAAACCCTAGAAGATCACAGTTACCTCTGAGTTCTCATAACTCGCCCCCAAAAGGATCGATCAATATTCATTCTTTTACTGCAAAGAGCACCCTAACTGGCTTGAGCGTCGGAGCGGTTTTCGAACCCTTTGCAGGTTTTTGCCCCTTTGGAACAGACGAACAGAAGCAATAAGCAGGAGCAAGGAAAAAAGAGTCAGGAGCAAGGAGCATGAGCAAGGAACAGGAGCAAGGAGCAGGAGCAAGAAGCAGAGAACCAGAGCTGGAAGTAGATTCAACCGATAGAATCTAACCTGACTTAACAGAACATTCAACTTAACGGAGGCTGTCATGCATCAACTCCCTGTTTGACATAACGGAAGGCCATTTTTTTACATCAGAATTTGGCGCTAGAAGGAGGGGCATCTCTCCAGCAAAATCATCCGTTCGGTAACCCGAACCCCTTTTATTACGTTTTCAACACTAACCATTTCTTCAAGACCCTCAGGTAAAACATGTCCTCAGAGTAGCACACTCCACGCGGATCCCAGCACCAGATACCCGACGCACTTAAGCTCATGGCCACAATTGAACAGTTTAAGGCCGACTGGGAACGAGAGAACGAAGAGATAAAGTAATTACAAGAAAGCCTCCGTAAGGACGAAACAGTCAAGAAAGGCACAATAACGGAGGAAAGAAAGGAATCAGGATGCACGCCTGAAGACTTTTCTCGCCACGTAATGCATTCTCAACCGGAGCTTTGGAATTATAGCCTGGCGACCAGATGCACTTAGAGAACATTTTAGACGAATATGGAGTGCTGGATCAGAACCGCCCATACGTCCCCAAAAACAAGGGGATCGGCGAAGGATGTATCGATGATCCGACAGTCTGCGAGGTACTCATACACCAAGTAGGGTAGCTGACCCGTGAGAGAAAGAAACAGAAGCAGTGGGGAAGAACAGTGATACACCAGCCCCCTTTTGGCCGGGAGATATTGGAGTCGGAAAAACCAAAGAACTTCAAATGCCCGACGCTCGACCACTATCACGGTTTGGAGGATCCAGGAGTATTCATCAATAATTATACTTCAGTAATGAACGTTTACACTACCAACTAGAACGTGTGGTGTGAGGTTTCTGCCACCATACTAAAAGGTCCAGCCTAGGCATGGTACCAAGCATTGGCACCAGGCTCAATCAAAGCCTTCGAGCAGCTCGCCCAAGTCTTCTGCGACGCCTTCAGAGGAAGCACCACAATCAAGAGAGAGACCGACGAACTGTTTAATATAGTCCAAAGAAGAAACGAATCCCTTGCCGCTTACTGGCAAAGGTTTCGGAATCTCATGGTACAGATTCCCGAATTGGAACCGAAAGTTGCGTTCGCCGCCTTGAAAATGAGCCTCCGACAGGAGGACATCATGAAAGAGATCCCCAGCCGGCGGCCAGACACACTCGGAGAACTTATAGAAAAGGTCCAACAAAGTATAAGGAAGGAGGGTGATTATCGGAGAATGAAGGAAGTGGCCAACATTCCATACGAAGGGGAGTCATTCAGGAAGAAAGAACGAGAAGAGGCAAAACCCCCCAGAGAACGAGACCGGAGCAGGAGATCAAGACCGATTTCATCACGTACACCCCGCTAACAAAGGGTAAAGAGGAAATTCTACAGCTACTTAAGTCAAAAGGAAAAGTAAAGCTGCCCAAACCAAATGACGACAGAGAGAAGTTCAGCACTAGAGACATGACTGCATGGTGTGCTTTTCACCGAGGATATGTGATAATGCATAAAATGTCCAGACGTTGACCAACGTCTGAAGAGTCAAGATCAGACCTTAACTCAACAAGGTCAAGCCGGCTTAAGGCAGTAGGACCGTTGAGCTCCTGATGGTCCACCGAATGTTCCCCTAATTGGGAGGTCGACCTAAAGAAACCAGCCCTGCAAGACGCCCTAGGCATGGACAGATCAGCCCTTGGGTCTTCAAAGGAGTAAGGGGGGGTCCACACAGGTTCGGTCAGTGTCTTACGCCTGAACTGGGGAGGTAGTAGCGCTAAGTGACTACCGACTTAATCTCAAAACTTCTAGAAAGATCTCAGTCGGCTACACATCTCGAAGTGTTTAAGCCAGTTTGGACTCCACGTATCTAAAGGAGGAAACTTCTCTTATAGAGTCTGTCACACCGGAAAAATATCTATGGAGAATCCTTGAACTTAGAAACTTCCACTTATCAAAGATCCGGGATAGACTCTGAGATAAACCCTAGATACTCAAGAGAGGAAACTTATCCTTCGGTTTGACGGCAACTGCCTCACCACCGCCACTAATCACAGTCGGCCTACCATCGCCTATAAAAGGCCCCCACATCGTCCTTCACAGGACACGATCTCTTTACACAAAAAAGATCACAAGAAACTCAGATTTCTCATAACTCGCCCCCCAAAAGGATCAATAAATATTCATTCTTTTACTACAAAGAGCACCCTGACTGGCTTGAGCGTCGCCGGTTTTCCAACCATTTGTAGGTTTTCCCCCATCGAGAACAGACGAACATGAGCAAGGAGCTGGAGCAAAGAGCAAGGAACATGAGCCAGGAGCTGGAACAAAGAGAAGCAGAGCTAGAAGCAGGAACGCAGAGTTAATCGATCCCCAACATAACGGAGGATTCAAACATAACGGAGGCTGTCATGCATCAACTCCCTATTTCATGCTGATCTAATGAAGAAGCATTTTTTGACATCAGCATTTGGCACCAGAAGGAGGGGATCTCTCCAGCGAAACCATCAATTCGGTAACCCGAATCTTATTTACTAAACGTTTCAGACTAACTACCTCCCTGGCTCCCTCAGGCAAACATGTCTTCAGGCGACCACCAAGTCGAGACCGACGGGACAGCATCGCTACCCGGGCCAATAGGAGAAGAAGAAACAAAGAAAGCAATAATGTTAAATTTCACCATAGTTGATAAGATGCATGCTTACAACATCATACTGGGCAGGAACTTCCCGAGAGAGTCAGGGGGGATAATCTCAATGAACAACCTCATGATGAAATTTCCAATCCCAGGAATCTCATAGGAACGATCAGAGGAAATTGCTGATGTCAAAAATGGCTTTCCGTTAGATCAACATGAAATCGGGAGTTGATGCATGACAACCTCCGTTATGTTTGATTATTCTGTTAAGTTGAGTGTTGCTCGGCTTAGAGTTCCTGACGCCTGCTCTGCCTCCTTTCCCTGCTCCTACTCCTTGCTCCCTGCTCATGCTCCTTGCTCCTTTCTCCTTTTCTTGTTCGTCTGCTCCCAGAGGGGGGAAAACCTGAAAAGGGTTCGAAAATGGCTCTGACGCTCAAACCAGTCAGGGTGCTATTTATAGTAAAAGAATGAATATTGATTGATCCTTTTGGGGGAGAGTTATCCGGAACTCTGAGTTTTGGGTGATCTTTTTAGGGTAAAAAGATCGTGTCCCGGGAAGGACGATGTGGGGGGCCTTTTATAGGCAATGTTAGGCCGACTATGATGGTGAGGCGGTTGCCGTCAGACCAAAGAGAAAGTTTCCTCTCTTGAGTATCTAGGGTTTCTCTTAGAGTCTATCTCGGATCTTTGATAAGTGGAAGTGCTTAAGTTTAAGGATCCTTCTTAGATATCGTGCCGATGCGATAGATCCTAGAGGAGAAGTTTCCTCCTTTAGTAACGTGGAGTTCAAGTTGGCTTAAACACTTCGAGATGTGTAGCCGACTGAGATCTTTCTGGAAGATTCGAGATTAAGTCAGTAGATCGCCCAGCGCTGCTGCCTCCCCAGTTCTGGGCGTAAGACATTGGTCGGATCTGTTTGGACCCCCCTTACTTCCCAGAAGACCCCAGGGCTGATCTGTCCATGCCAAGGGCATTTTGCAAGCTTGAAAGGAATAGCCAAGAGACTTCTTGAAAAGAGATGAAGGGTCATTAAAGGCCAAAACCAAAGACATCTCGGGAACAGTCAAAGGAATAATGACCGAGGGATACACACAGCGCCAGACTGATCAGATTCGACGGGATATCGACAGATTTCGAAGAGACACGTCGGTTCTTCCACTGGCAAGGCACGTGTCCCCCAACTTAACGGAGGATTCGAACATAACGGAGGTTGTCATGCATCAACTCCCTATTTCATACTGATCTAACGGAAAGCCATTTTTTGACATGGTCCACCGAATATTCCCCGACCAGGGAGGTGGGCCAGAAGAAACCAGACCTGCAAAACGCCCTTGGCATGGACAGATCAGCCCTGGGTCTTCAAAGGAGGAAGGGAGGTATACACAGGTTCGGCCAGTGTCTTACGCCCAGAATTGGGGAGGCAGCAGCGCCAAGCGACCTACCGACTTAATCACGAAACTTCCAGAAAGATCTCAGTCGGCTACACATCTCGAAGTGCTTAAGCCAGTTTGGACTGCACGTATCTAAAGGAGGAAAATTCTCCTTTAGAGTCTATCACATCGGCAAGATATCTACGAAGAATCCTTGAACTTAAGAACTTCCACTTATCAAAAATCCGAGATAGACTCTAAAAGAAACCCTAGATACTCAAGAGAGGAAACTTCTCCTTCGATTTGACGGCAACCGCCTCACCACCGCCACTAATCACAGTCGGCTTAACATGGCCTATAAAAGGCCCCCCATATCGTCCTTCACAGGACACGATCTCTTTACCCTAAAAAGATCACAAGAATCTAAGAGTTCTCATAACTCGCCCCCAAAAGGATCAATCAAGATTCATTCTTTTACTGCAAAGAACACCCTGACTGGCTTGAGCGTCGGAGCGGTTTTTGAACCCTTTGCAGGTTTTCTCCCCTCGGGAGCAGACGAAGAGGAGCAAGAGCAAGGAGCTGGAGCAAGGAGTAGGAGCAAGAGCGAGGAGCTGGAATAAAGAGAAGCAGAGCATGAAGCAGAGCTGGAAGCGGGAACACTAGGCTGAATAACACTCGACATAACAGAATAATCATACATAACGGAGGTTGTCATGCATCAACTCCCTTTTTCGTGTTGATTTAACGGAAGACCAATTTTTTACATCAACAAACCCCTTCGCTACTAACCGTGCTTTGTATCGTGCATCTTCCACCCATGGGATTCCTTCCTTTTTCTTGAAAACCCATTTGTTACCAACAATCTTTTGACCCTTAGGTTAACAGGCTAATTCCCAGGCCCGGTTCTTACAAAGAGACCTAATCTCTTCATTCACGGCAAGAGACCATTGTCTTGATTCATCACTCCTCATAGCTTCTTCATAGGCGCATGGCTCACCTCCATGAATGCTTTCCCCCACGCTAAGTGCAAATGCAACCATATCTTTCATTCCATACCTTTCCGATGCCCGAATGTCTCTCTTCCCCTTTTCCTTGCAACACTCTAATGAACCAGCTCTGGCTCATCTTCCTCAGCTTGCTCATCTACCTGAGGCCGAACCTCTTCCGGAGTGTCTATCTCAAACTCTACCTGTTCTCCGTGATCTTCCTGCTCCACCTGTATACTGACACCCTCCCGAGCATCTACAGGCATTACTTTCTGTATTACCATGGCTAACTCATCAAAAGTAACATCTCTACTGATAAGAAACTTCTTTGATTTTTCACCCGGATTCCACAATTGATAACCTTTCACCCAAGGCTCATAACCAAGAAATATACATTTCTTAGCCCTCGGATCCAACTTACCCTCCTTAACATGTGCATAAGCCGGGCAACCGAAAATCCTTAAGTTCGCATACTTCGAGGGATACCCAGACCACATCTCAGTAGGAGTTTTACACTCAATAGATCTACAGGGTGAAATATTTACTAGATACGCTGCCGTGTTCACTGCTTCAGCCCAGAACACCTCCGACAGCCCTGCATTTGAAAGCATATAACGAGCTTGTTTCAATAGAGTTTTCTTCATACGTTCTGCCACACCATTCTGTTGTGGTGTCTTTCTGAACGTATGGTGTCTCATAATCTCTTGGTCTTTACAAAACCTATTAAACTCATTTCCGTAAAATTTCATGCCTTTGTCAGTCCTCAAGCGTTTGATCGATTTTTCAGTCTCCTTCTCGATCAAGGTCTTCCACTGCTTGAACTTAACGAATGCTTCATCTTTGCGTTTCAGTATGTAGACCCATACTTTCTTGGAAAAATCATCTATCAAGGTTAACATGTACCCCCACCATGTGAGATGACGCGAGAGGGACCCCAAAGATCTGAATGGATGTAGTCCAGAGTTTCTTATGAACTGTTGTACTGAATTTGACCCGACACTATTTCCCGAAGACACAGTGTTCGCAGAATTCTAGTTTTCCAACCTTCTACCCACAGAGTAAACCCTGCTTGCTCAGTATAGTCATCCCTTTTTCGCTCATATGCCCTAACCGCATATGCCATAGCTTAGTAGTCTCAATATCCTTGTCTGATGATGATACCGCTACAGTTCTAGTAACAGTTTTACCCTGTAGCACATACAAACCATTCTTCTTCAACCCTTTCATAATTGTAAGACTCCCCTTAGAAATCCGAAGTACACCACCTTTACCAGTGTATTTACAACCATTATCATCCAGAGTTCCCAAAGAGATCAGATTCCTCTTCAAATCTGGAACATGTCTGATGTCTGTTACATTCCTCACAATACCATCGTGCATCTTGATCTGAATAGTACCAATTCCAACCACCTTATAAGGAGCGTCGTTTCCCATTAACACTTTTCCTCCATTAATGGTCGTGTAAGTGGAAAACCAATCCCTATGAGGACATACATGGAACGTACAACCAGTATCCAAAATCCATCTATCCTCAGCGAAGCAGGCATTGATAGCCAGAACCATGGTTTCATCACATTCTTCAAACGAGTCCAAAATTTGTAGGTGGGTCAGCGGGTCGTAAACCAGGTTCGATATCAGTGCATATTCAAGACACTTTCAACAAAACGTACTTGACGTAATATTTCACTTAGAAAATTAGGAGACAATAGAATCCTACAGACCTTTCTCTATGGTTACCTAATTGTGGGGGTGATTGGAATAAAAGAAGACTTATGGTATACTAATCAGAAATTAGATACTAGAGTTCTTTTAGTGAGTGCCTAAGAGCACTTTCATAAATGAGACCCTCCCCATTTATGGAGTATCCAGGCTTATCATATCCGGAATAGTAGGATCTTAGTAGGATTTATTGGTAGCCATGTACCCTCCCGTAAGTTGACCCGATCTCTGGTGTGTGAAAAATACTAGGGTGTTACGTTGACCCAATCTCTAGCTATTTGGGCACGTGACTATGTGGACTTTGATTGGTCATTGGGTTGACATGGCAGACTAGGATAAACATGCTATAGGCATGGGTTAAGCAGGCACCTAGAGGGGTTCGAGGCACACGGTAGGGGTTCGAGGCACACGCTGAACGCACACGCTGAACAATTTAAAAAAGTTAAGCAGGCACGCTAGGTCTATAAAGCTTTGTAGGGAAGTTATGGGTGGCCTTCCTCATTTGGCTTACTGGGTCGCTAGTAGGAACGGTAGGGACACCCACATACAACATATTACTTTTGGCCACAATATCAGAAGTCTCAACAGGGTGCGGCAGAAAAATAGTACTCGGGCAGGTAACGGCAGAGAAGCCCACATACAACATATATTGCTTTTAACCACAATATCCAGAAGTCTAAATAGGGATTCCAAAAGATTGAACTAAAAGTATGTAACGAAAGAAAAGTTTTGAAATGCCGTCTGCAGAACTAAAAATGAATAATTTGATGGTGGGAAACATTTGGACAACAATTTTCGTGAGAGATTGACTCACTTAAAAAAATTTGTGTTTATGATTCATTAGCCCAAACTTGACCGCATTCGGGCTGGGCATACCATATTTCATGATGGAACTTGCTAATAAACTTCGGAACATTATTTGCAATGAAATAGACATAATAAGAACTGACGTACCACATGGGACAGTCTTACTCAGGTTGACTCAGGAACCCAAGTTGCATCTTCTTAATCACATATTTAGATCAACTATTTTTTGAAATCTGGATGATTTAGAATAAGAAAATACATATTGTTCTTTATACTTGAGCCCTTGAGCCAAACTCTTAAGTAGCACATCCCTTGTACCCATTTACCACATTTGTTTCCTATTAAATACTCCTATATGAAACAAAGTATGATAAGAAAACCATTGTAAGGTATCAACATCTTCATATTCTTTACTCGTGTGGCAGAGACAACAGAGAACATGCAACCTGATCGTCAGAGGAGAACTGGTTGAACTAAAACTCATACAAAGCTCTCATCGCCGGTGAACCATCTGCAACTGCCTAAAATGCAACCTCTTTACCTTTAAATCTACATTTACGTGACGCTGGAAACGGGCAAAAGAACAAAAGCACAGAAGGGAGTGAGTAGAAACACCATTTAAGATACACAGTTACAGTGCCAAACATTAATATAGATAAAGTGAATCGTAGGCGCATTCTTGTCCTGTACACTGATAACTGAGTAACGAGAAGAACAAGAAGATGGCAGCAGCAAAGTTCTCTATGAAGTAATTTACAGGAAAAGGCAAAGCGAGAAAGCATACATTCAAGCAAGGTAGTTATATATTTGGGGATTGTTTTTGTCTCTCTCTAGATACTCCCTGTCAATCAGGCTCTCTATCCTTTTCTTCAAATCAACCGGCTTTATTGGAAATTTTAGCTGTACACGCACGAAAATGAACCATGGGTTGGTACGCGAAGAAATTCAGAGAAAAGAATACATCGACAAAGAAAGTAGTTAGGTACCTGCTGGAAGAGTTCTGTTATTAGGAGTGTATGGCTTAGCACTTTCCTCGTCTTCATTATGCGCACAATAGCTGCATCAACCTGCATTTGCAAAAAGCAGGATATGCAGGTGTTACGGTCAATACATAATTCACTGGTGATTCAGGGTTAGGCTACTTGTAGTCTTGTACACCACTTAGCCTAAACCATTGTCACGTGACAAATTAGATTATCCTCCAGAAAAATAAAGGAAAAAGGATGACAGGATCGTTGAAACCAAGTGAGGTTAATATTTTGTAACAGTTGATTCTGACCAACAATTGATTAGGGGTAGATAGTTTTAGGAGATATGATCTTTGGCAAGGACGAGTTAGATGGTAAGGGGATTGACCTTAAATTAGACCGAGCATTGAAAATCCTAGTGGTTCCCATAGGACGGTAACCAGAAGTGGTATAGACAGAAACAGGAAAGAAGCCAACCTGATATTGACGATCCTGGAATACTCTTTCAGTAGTGCTTGTGTTCTCCTCCACCGTCTCTTTCATCTGAATTGCATTTACCTGCTCCATCGAGTCCAGGTACAAGGTTAGATCATGTTTTGAGTCACCTGCTTCTTACTGAAATAGGGATACAGAAGGCATACCTTTATGCGGTAGAGCGGAGCGCTGAACTCTTCATTGAAAACAAAAGAATCACCATCTTCCACATCTCTTCCTTTAGGGTTCTGCAAACATTTCCCACAACTCTTGCTTAATTTTTAGTTGAAGTAGACAAAGTGCATGGCACAAAATTGCCAACTTACCTTCTGAAGTACGCGAACTTTCCCACATGCAAGTGACTGCAGAGTCCTTCTAAGTTCCTTATCCTCAATGCCAGTAGAGTCCTTGATGTCTTGAAAGCTAAGGTTTTGTGCATCGTTAAACAGCATCAAAACGACTGTCTGGTGAACCATTTGCAAATATCCACCAAAAGGTTAGAGACAGTTCAATGACATTATGTATGCATTAGAAAGGCTATAAATTGTCTAACAGACCAAGACACACCTGAAATAGTGAAACCGACAGCTCCTTTTTACCTTTCGGAAACTCTGCTTTCAGTACACAATGACCTAATGAATTTTGCCACATTAAGCGCCTCCCGTTATACTTGCTTAGGTAGAACTCCTTGAAGATATCCTGTTATAACATGAAAAACAAATTTAGGATGTAACTGCATTAAACTAACCGTAACCGACTTAATCATTCGAAGAACAAAATAACCAAATGGAGGTGTAACCTGATACACATTCAGTTCATGTGGAAGGCGCACATCCATCGGTGGATATGTTGGCCAGTACCTGCAAGCCATATTCGAAATATTGAATCAAAATCGTGAAGGAGTTCAAAAGTAAGGAATGTAAATGAAGAGACTTTTAGAACCATTAACCCACCCAGTAGTTAAGACATGGACACTCATCTCGATACCAGATGGGAGTTTGGTCCTAGCTTGGGATGATTGTCTGAAGGACTCATTTATCTCCTTCGATAATTCGATATCCTGCAAAAGCAATGCCATGAAATAGTACTCAAATGGCTTAAAATATCGATTCCACCATCAAATAAAGTGAAATCACCCAATTTTACTGAATGAACAACGCTGCTTAAACCCATGGGGCATAACTTGAAAAAACAGGTTTTTCCCCGTTATCTGATTGTATTGATTGTCCCGACAAGGATTCTTAAATTTTCAGGGACTCATACCCAATTGTTGAAGAAAAATGTCTCATGTCTCAAAAGTAATTGAAGTCCTACAAGTTGCATAAGGCGTCCTTTGAGATTCATGAGGTGCTCTTTTAAATTTGTCTTCTGAATTATTTGAATAGAAAAACAAATTTCTGAATCAACATTGAGTGTGGGAGGATGATCCGAAAGCATGATAGCAAGACCAGTTCGACTAGATAACAAGCAGTCCATACCATCATGCTCTTGACGTATAAAAGATGGTCTAAACTCTATCTTTACTCCCTAACAGATGTAGCAAATAAGAATTAGATGTAATTAAGAAAAGCAGAATTAGATGATTCCTTGTGCAAGTATTCTATAGAATAGGATTAGTTTCTATTCTTAATTTCTTAATCATTTTCTGTGATAGTTCTTTGGAGAGTTTGTAGGAGGTCATTTTGGGTAAATTATATATTGAAAAAGAGCACTTCGGATATTAGGTGACTTGTGTCACAAGTTTTAGTGGTTTATGCATGTTTTGGAGAATTATATATATTTTTTTTTTTTTTGAAAATTAGATTGAATATATAAGGAGAAAACACTATGTACAATAGGTGGGGATTCAAGGTTGATGTCTCACATCATCCAAGTATCCCAGTTTAATACTACTTCAAGATAAGATACATTCTTATATTTATCTATTCTCCTAATCCAAGCAAAGATAGTGCCTTTCACATCTTCAATGTCAACTGAAGAGTTGAGGTTTTTCTCTTTAAAAATTTTGTTATTCCTGTCGCTCCATATGCTCCATATGATCGCTGCAGGGACTATTTGCCACACTTCCCTTCTATGTTTTTTCTTATACAGTCCATCCCATTGAGTGACCATATGATTAATAGTGTTAGGGGTACACCATTGACCACCCATGGACTGGGTAAAGAAGTTCCACAGGTTTGAGGCCACCTTACAGTGCAGGAACAGGTGTTCCATCGATTCTTCCTCTACCTTACATAGTACGCATCTGTTAGGTATCTGGAAACCTCTTCTTCTCAGTGCATCCACCGTGGGAATTTTGCGCATTAGGACTGCCCACATGAAGAAACCCACCCTGGGGGGCAGAGCTTTGAGCCACACATAGCTAGAAACACATTGCTCTAGTAAACTGTCGTCTGTATCCAATCTCTTATAGCAATTTGACACAGATAGTGGTTCTTTCTCCTCAATACGCCATATTCTTGTATCCGCACCTTCTCCCCAACTGACTTCGTGAAGAACTTGCAGAAGATGAACATACTGTTGGAGTTCCCAATCATTCAGATTTCTTCTAACTGTTATATCCCACTCTCTATTGGTACTGTTGAGCATCTCTGCAACAGTTGCCTTCGGTCTCATAGCCAGTCCATAGATACTAGGGAAAGTAGATTGCAGTGTATCAGTCCCCACCCATAAGTCCGTCCAGAACTCAATTTTTGTCCCATCACCTAACCTCCACTTAGTGATGCTATGGTACCTTCCTACATTAGATAGAATGCCTTTCCAGACCCCACATCCATAGGAAGTTCTCTTACATTTATCTAACCATTCCTTATGGCTCTTTCCATATTTGCATCTTATAATCTTTTGCCACAATTGATCATTTTCATGCTCCTAGTTAGAGTTAGACATAGAGTTTCTTGTGCATTATGAAGATTGCTCAAATTATTGACATATATTTTCAGTTCAGTTGAATACTTGATCCTTGGAAGGTTTATAACTTTATTTACTTTATTATTGGTAGGTTCATTTATTTCAGAGGTTCATTAGGTTTATTTATTCCAATCAATACATCCTCATTTCACCACATTAATCTGGGTCGTGCATTCTTCTGCGCGTGTATTCGTGTGAGCATATCCCGAACTTAGCAGAAAAAAATGTATGTCGTTCATTAAAACGAACCACAGCCTGATCTGCCAGGGACTGATTGACTTGAAAGTTGTACGGGGTTTCGATAGCTATCGGTATGCTACGAAATATAAGTTATTTTATCCATGAATTCTTCTGCCCCATCCTCATGTTCGCATATTGAAGAATATCCTCAACCTACATAGGTATCCTCGTGCCCCACTCTGAGCTTCAACATGTTCAGTGATACCTAGTTTTTAGTAATTCTGTTACAACACTAATTAGATGTGAAAAAATTGTGTGCCTTGAAATAAGACTGCTAAAACAGGAGAAGTAAGACTATTTGATGTAACATCTTATGAGGCCCCATGGCTAGCTAGTAGGATAAGGTCAACCTGATGCTCAGCTGTGTGGGAATTATCCGATGATCTCAACTGCACTTTGAGATAATCCTGCTTCAAAAGTCCTGATTTGTGATTTCCAGACCACACAAGAATTAGAACGGAGACTCTGATTCATAAAAAAAATCTGAAGTTTTTGTCTCCTTTCTAAATGGTTTAATCCAGTTAAGGGGCATCTCTACACAGCACCCCAAGGGAGGACAAGACAGCTCCTGAGTTCCCTTTTTCTGTTTTGGTTGCATTTTTCTAGTTTTTCCAATTTTCAAGAATTTTAGTTATTAATTTTAGTCCCTTGTTTGCTTATGTTACTTCATTTAATAATATTAGGATTTTATTTCTATTTACAAGTTACAACAAGAGGACTTGTTTATTAAGTAAGTTGGAAGGACCATTGATGATAGTTTGATTTTTGTTTGAAGTTGAAGTATATTAGTTTATCGGATGCTATGCGTTTGTGAAACATACTTATAGTTTATGCTCACTGTAATTTCTCGTTCAACGTTACCCCAGTCAATTCAAGGTTTATTTAAGTTTTATCTAGTTATTTCAGATTTGAGCAATTGTTAATTGAAGATCTAGTTGAAGAACTAGAAGAATATCTGAAACCATAAACTAGTAGTTACCTTCAGCTTACATTTTTATACAGCGAACTTAACACTTTGATGCTATTCAGCACATCTTTATATTAGTTTCACTCCGACTGTCTGATGTCACCATCACTAGTGCTTTACTAAATTACTACTACTATTGCTAGGCTACTCCAATCATAAATATTTATAACAATTTAGAAAGGTGTGGATGCGGAAGAAAGAAAAATATATTTGTTTACTGAATTAGGTTTGCTAATTTACAAGGTCTACAACTATATCAAAATTGTATTCTTGAATAAACATGGAAGTGACATGAAACCACTCAGCTACACAAACTTGTTGCTTTGTGGAGGACATGATTCAAGAAATTGAAACCGAAACAAATTATTCGGAAGGGAGAAATGCGTACTAATGATCAGTGAAAATAACAATGGTGACACAATCAAACAGGTGAAGGAGATAATAAGATACCAGCATAAAAGTGAAAATTATGTCTACTCTTGGAAGGAGTTCTAAAAGGAGATCAATGACAGACATTGAATTGAATACCTATAAATTGAGAACTTTGTAACCAACTAAGATGCTGGAATAAGCACATTGCATACCTTAAACATTCCTTCAAGTTTATTCGTGAACTGGCTGCCACATTCAGTCTTCAGCTGCAATAGCACAATAAATTGATGTCAACGACTATGAAATTGTTCAAGACCAGCACTTCACAATATTTAATTAGCTTGTCACCTTTGAAATCATGGACTTCTCTGCATCAATTGAAGCACTTTTTCCCAACAATAGCCTCTTAGCAAGATCCTTCTTATAGAATGCTTCAAATACGTCCTTACCCTAAATAATTAGGAGAAACACATGTGACACGGCTATATCTCTATTAAATCATGAAAAAACTCCCAACAGAGGAATAGAAGATATAAAAACAATAGAAATGTGAAGCATTTGGCATGTACAGTCTAGGTATGACACAGTTTCTGTGAAGAAGCCGCTAACTCACTTGTATAAATCTGAACAAAACCAACACTTTATCGAGTATTCCCTCCAACTCCTCTTCAGATGTACCCTTGTTACCAGCACGAAGCTTCTCGTCCAAAAATTTAGCAATCAACTCAGCGGGCCGGTTCTGACAAGAAAACAGGAAAAGTATATACTTCAAAATCAATTTAAGGTGTAGACAGGACAAAAGTAAAGATGGGGGACCTTGGGAATCACACAAGGACAATGTAAAGCAGAGACAGATCACCTCGGGCCCTAAGGTGCCATGAAGTATACTGACGACACCTAGATAATTGAAGCTTAAGTGGTAAAAAAGACCAAATATACCAATCTCCTCTTTATGAGGTGAAATTGAACAAGTTAGATAATATGGACATTTGTATATATGTTGCTGATTTGATATGGTAAATATTTATATGTTGATCAATGACGATGATGGTGACGACATGTACGTCTTCAGGGTCCAAGTTGCCTTATCTTCCTTTTCTCACCTTCTTTGATCCACTGGGTTTAAAAAACCTAGGAGCAGAAAAGAGGTTGTCTGACATTTAAAAAGACAGATAGTTCAAGCTTAAAGTTCAAATAATACACCTAGTGTGAGCTAGTTTAGTCGTTGAATGCTACAAAAAGGTTTCACAGAGTTTATATGGACCTGGACAACCTGGTGGTCATGACCAAGGAATGAAACTTCGGTTTCGGTGGAAATTTCGGTCGGTCCAAAAGTGGAAACGTTTCGTGGAAACGTTTCGGTCTGTGTGGAAATCTTGCAAATCTGTCGAAATTTTATTATCTTTATTAAAGTTTGTTTAGCATGAAAGGTTGGTATCTTGGAGGCCTAATATGCAATAAAATAGAAGTTAGAGGGCTAATATCACTTACTCACCCCTAATAACCCAGAAATAGTTAGTTTAGGGGGTAAATGTTCTTAAATTTTAACCATTCTGTTAATTGGAGGGGTTATATTCACATCAGAATTTTTTCAGGGGTTAAATAATAATTAGAATTGAATTTCTAAAGCACCCGTACGAAGTGTTACTGGCACCCTAGGACAGTGAAAAAGTGGGTGCCAATAACAGTTTCTAGAGGGGCTTTTAGACTTAAAATTTAAAAACCCTAATCCTTTTCTTCTTCAGCAGCCGTAACCCTTTCTTCTCCTTCTTCCATATCTGAAACCCTAACCAGTTTTCTTCTTCTTCACCTCTAAAATCACCTTAAAATATGAAATCATAGAAATCAAGAAGATAAGAAGAAGAAATCAAGAGCATAAGATGAAGAAAACAAGAAAAAAACAATGAATTAACCAGGTTTTTCTTTAATCTTTCAAATCTTTGAACTATTTCGAAATTTCCATAGATTTCGGTCGAAATCTCGATTTTCTTGGACGAAATTTTACACGAAAATCATGTATGTGTGTTTTTACTTCGGTTGGTTGAAAAACCGAAATATTTCGGTCATGTCGACCGAAATTTTTCGAAATTTCATTCCTTGGTCATGACACCATATTCAAAGTAAAAGCTACTACAACCATTAAGAATCATTTTTAACTTGAAACAAGTTGATGAATACTAAAAGTTTGGTTTTCAAATTTGTAAAGAGCTCGCATAGTTTTCTGTTCATCTGTAAGCGTAATGCTTAATTTGCACCTTCAGATATGAGTCGATCTTTGACTGTGGTAAAGATAGGATAAAAGACTGATCCAATGGTTTTCAGTTGTTAGGTAAAAGTCATCCAATTCTGCTCTTTCATAATTGTGCCCGTGACTTAGTGGAATATATCTTTGTCCATTGCAGAGGCCCTTTTTCTTTATTCAGTAGCCACTAAACCAAGAGTGGGCTTTCTAATTTGGGCTACAATATCAACAAACTTCCAAATGTCGAAGCTTTGAAAAGAAAGAGGTTTCTTACTGCCGAACAGATTTTGCTGTGTAGAAGTGATTAAGAAAACATAGATCACCTATTCCTGAAATGTAAGGTGGCTCAGACCTGTGGGATCATTTTTCATCCTCCTTGAAAGTACAATTGTGCCGACCAAACACAGTCTCTCAGGCTGTAGCACAGTGGGAAGGTCCTTGGAAGAAGAAAAGTAGGAAACAAATCTGGCAGCTGATCCCTCTCGCAATCACATGGAACTTATGGAAGGATAGAAACAACAAGACTTTCAAGGAAAGGAATCTATCTAGCACTGTGGGCATTGAAGATATCAAAGGATCCATTTTCTTATGGGCTAGGAAGCTAGCTGCTTTCAAAAGTGTATCTTTCATTGACATAGTGGCCAATTGGGATGCTTGGGTTTCTTGAATATTCCCTGGTCTTCTCCATAACTTTGTGCGTACCCTTTTCTTTTCAATAAAAATTCATTCAAAGTTTAAAAAAAAAATAACTAAACCAAGTGAGAAAATATACTGAAAGTAAGAAAGATGATGAAAACCTGACGAAGATTGATGAGATGCTCAAATGCATCTTTTATTGTGTTAGAAAGCGCTTCGTTCCTGGCGAAGCTCTCTTCCCATATCATATCAAGAGAAGCCTTGAAATTAAGAAGAGAAGAAACCAAGTCTTTGTCTTTCTCTTCATCCATGACAATGCCCTGTCCAGTACCACGGATGTAGGAACTAAGGGCCTGCCTTAGTGATTCAAAAGCATTAACTCTTGAAAAGAGTGAATACATCCTCCGAAGATCATTTATACGATTTCCATCCATAAGCATTGAGAAACCCTGGCCAGATCATACCAATAGCTTAGGTCCCAGAACTACGCTGAACGTAAGCAAAACGGAGGCATACTGGGTGTTCATAAGCAATCTAACCTTGTCAAGAATTGCTGATATATGGCGTTCAAGCAGTTGTCCTTCTGTAGTTGCCACCAGTGGCTTCCTAGTACTAGAATCCAGGTACAGTAAGCATCTTTCATGTTCTTCTTGCAACCTTGACTGCATAAATGATACAGAATATAAATATCAAACTCGGATGAAAAGCCAAACTAGACTGCCTCAATAAATAATAGAACGAAGTAGACTTCTTCATATGCAGCAATAGATGAAAAGAAGTGTACCTCCACATGCTTCAAGTAATCTGGAACATCTGATTGCTGCATGTACTTTGCACCTTCTGAAGCATAAAATTCAGATGTACCCTCAAGAAATAGTTTCTCAAAGCTTTCTGCATAGATGCCTAGTGCATTGAACATCTTAAGGAGATGGTTGACTAGTGTCCTGTCAATAGCTTCACCTAATCTGGCCAACCAAACCAGAAATCCAACATTAGAGAGTGGAGATGAAAATGATTGGCTTAAAGTTTTCAGTTATGAGGGATTTATTAGATTTGTTGAACTTACCCAAGCATCTTATAAAGCTAAAATGATAAATCAGCTACATAGATTTGTTATTTGCTAGATACCAGAGAATCAAGAGATATTTTCAAGTAAGCAACTAATTAACATTATCTTCGTTGTTGTTTAACAAATGAAGGTACCACTAAGTGTTATTACTTTTGGCTGAGTGGAAAGAACTTCTTCCCGAAGAAACCTACTATATGCCTTAGCACCGAAAATCAAGGCTATGACTTGCCTTCGGTTAAAAACCAAGGAAGGCCGAAATCCATATAAATATTCTTCTCAAGCTTACAGTCTCACTCTTGATGAACACAAGCAAGATAAGTCATGATATTTAGGTACAATACCATCCAACTTGTCAACCTTCAACTATAAACATCTTAAGGACTCAGGCATTGTTATATGGATATTCCTAAGCTTTGAAAGTGTCAACTTGGTAGGAACATTAAAGTACTTGTAGACTGTAGAGAGTATTCAATACATTCAGGATTAGAAATTAATATCATTTTGTTTTTTACAAGAACAAAAAAGAAACTAATAAACATCACTCCAGAAACTCTGCAGAAATTATAAAGCCTGCCGGGGACAAGAACAAATCTAGATAATCTAGATGATATCATTCAAAAATTAACATTAATATTTTGAAGTTATTTTATTCTAATACCTTTCCCTTTCAATCAATCTTAAAAGTCCAGTGACAGTTTTGTGACCAACTTCTGGCAACCTCGAGAGATGTTTGCAGAATAGCTGCAGCCCCATGTCCCATAAGGAACGCACATTTGGCGTTTGTTTCACATAAGTTCTGTCCAGATATAAGGCTATACCACGGATCATCAACATCTGGTCACAAAGATCTTGCCAGCACTTCTCCACAAGAGACAAGAATACCACCAAGTCGGGGCTCTGGTCAACCAACGACTGTAGTGCCATGGATATGTGTGCCTCACACTCCTTCTCAATTCGTTGATAAAGATTTCCGCCCATCTTCAGTAGACAGAGATTGCAAACAGCCTGTTTTTAACAAAAGCAGATTTAGATATTAGCATGATTGAACTGATAAAGGATTCCAAGTAGAAAGAGAATATAACAAGACATGCCTGATACAGCTTCTCAGAGTCGCATGGATCTGGTTGCTTCAAGAATATAGCACTAATAGCCGACTTCAATGTTGCCCACGTGTCCTCTTCAAAAGTTGTAGGCAGCTTTGGTTTGGCTTCATGGCACCAAATGCATATGACAGAAACAAAATTTCAGAACTCTCGTTTAAGTCAGGCTTAACGATTCAGGATATGAAACTACCAAACATCAAACTTGGGATATGTGGACCACTACAATCAGAACATATTTCTACGCAAGTTAAACGTAAGTGCTGCCAGAGTGCCAGCTTGAGCACCCACACATATTGAGCATACAAAATATAGTAGCAATAACTGCCTCCAAATATATGGCAAAGAATAAGATTCAACTTAACATTCATATTTAAAGCAAAGACCACACAGCAAAAAATAAAACCATGGGATCCTCCAACAACCCATAAACATGCAAAAATAATGTCACATTTAAAACGAATTTAAAATGCTCAACTAATCCTTGCTAGACTTTAGAATAATGACTTGCAGTTAACTCAAGAAGAGATGGGCTTAGCAAAGTAAATCCTACGTTAGAAACTATATTATCATGATTTCCTTTAAGTGCTGTTCAGCTGCAACAATGTGCCAGAATACAAGTTTTTAACTAAAGAACTCCTAAATCACACATCCATGCGAGAAAATGGCTGCAGTATTAAAGTATAATGCCCTAAGGCACTTGTCTTTATTGCCAAGTGCTACTCCGTAAATCAAAACGCCGTTCATATTATGTACCTAAACCAAAACCCAAAACCTATTTTCTGGAACGAATTAAGATAAAACATGTTTTATGGGATAGAAGAACTAAGACAGAACATGCCTTAGAACAGATACGGACCATTTTAGGTCTCAAAACACTTACACAATCATCATAAAGCAAAGAGAATAGAAAGATTTTTCTCCATACATTTATAGAACTGAACAAATGACCTAGTTGAGAACGTAGGACAAATAGAACAAAAAATGTTATAAACCAAAAGATGGATATCAAAATGCCCCAAAACATACAAAATTGACACATGAAGAGGAAACAAACTCAATAGACAGTGCAAGAAGAAAGCATTACCATTACCCGTGAAAAAGAAACAAGTACATATAAGTGCTCATAAAAACAAAGGGGTCACTTTGTTAACCTAATTCACTCAATTCCCCTAATTTCATTTCAGAATAGATCATGCAAAAAAGCTATTATGTGAAAAGAAAAGTACCATGTTCATAAGAATCAAGCAACCAATTTAGGTATACAAATGAAAAAGGCATTGGTAAATTTTAACCTAAATGAGTGAACCTAATAAAAACCTAAAAAGAAAGAGCGTTACATCATAGCAAAAAAATCAAGATTTGAACAGATTCTAGAGAGAGAAGGAAATAAGATGAAACCTTTAAAAGGTTTGATAACGAGTTTCTTAGCAGGTTGAGGAGGAGTAGCTTTCTTTCTGGACAAATTAGCAGCGACACCTGCAGGAACACGACTACACCCAACACCAAGAACCTCATCATGAGCTTCATTTCTTAGATCATCTTCAACAGTTATCGAAGTATTTTCTTCACCATGAAGTTCGTTTTTAACGGAGTTTTTATCTGAAGGGAGGAAATTTACAGGTTGGGATTTAGCTTTCTTCATGGCTGGAAGATTGCCGCCGGTACTGGTACTGCTGCTATGGTTGTGGTTGCTGTGACGCTTTTGTTGAGACATCAAACGATTAGAAGATCATCGTAATTTCTAAACTCTTCTCTTTATTTCGTTCGGTTGAGGCATCGCGATACGAGAAGGCGTAGTAATCCCTACCCACTCGAGCGGGAGGCTGAACAAGTACAGAGACGATTTCTAGGCTCTCCGGAGGGACCTTAATATTTGACCTACTTGCCCTCGGTAGAATGGGAGTTCTTTTTTGGGTTATTTCCCAAATAGCCCCTAACTTTGTGACCAGCTTTCTGTTTAGCCCCTAACTTTTTCAAATATTCCCATATGGTCCCTTTTTCAGTTACCTTTAGCATACCGTTAACTAGTCATCACCTTCTCTCCTCCATCTCATCATCTCTCTCTGCCACCTCATATTCTCGTCACCTCATCGTCTTCATCGACGAAGGTCGTCGGCCGGCCAATTTTCCGGCTGGCGACCTTCAAATTAGAAAAAAAAATTAATTAATTTTTCTCTCTCCTCTCTCTCTAAAAAAAATGTAAAATTTTTCTCTCCTCTCTCTCTCTCCAAATGCTCCGGCGAAAGGGTTTCCCTTTGCCAGAGCTAGTCTGTTCAACGAACAGACTTTGATCTGTTTGTTGAACAGACCTAGATCTATTCGTCAAACAGATTGGTCTGTTCAACAAACAGACCTAGCTCCGGCGAAGGGAAACTCTTCCGCCGGAGCATTTAGAGAGAGAGGAGAGAAAATTTTTTAGAAAAAAAAATTTTAGAGAGAGAGAGGAAAGAGAAAAATTAATTTTTTTTTTTTTTAATTTGAAGGTCGTCGACCGGTGAAGACTATGAGGTGGCAGAGAGAGATGGAGGAGAGAAGGTGATGACTAGTTAACGGTGTGCTAACGGTAACTGAAAAAAGAGGTCATATTGGAATATTTGACAAAATTAGGGACTAGGCAGGAAGCTCGTCACAAAGTTAGGGACTATTTGAAAAATAACCCTTCTTTTTTTTGTAGTGGTGGTGTGTGTGTGGGTGGGTGGTGGGGGGGGGGGGGGGGGGGGGGGTCTGAACTAAAATTCCTTGGTCCGTTTAATTACTTAAATCATACGACTCTTGAACTTAAGGATTCCTAAGTTCAAAATTTGAATTGATGAAGAGAGTTTGGTTGTTGTTAGATCTCTCTCCGTTCTTTGTTCATTTCTATCTTTCTCTCCAAGAGGAGCAATCACATACTAAGCTATTTACATTTAAAAAAAGAGAATTACATTTAAACAAGAAAAATAATATTTCATTGTACATTTAAAAAAAGAGAATTACATTTAAAAAAGAAAAATAATATTTCATTGACGCCTGAACTATAAAATAGATGTGAGAGATTGTTTTTTTTTCTAACAGTGAAAAGATATTAGTCTGGCAAGAATTCTATTTATATATTTTTCGAAGTAGTTACTTTGGGAAGTTTTTCATAAAAAACCCGATCAAGAATGTGGAAGAGAGATTTTCTCCCCACTAATTTCTCATCCTCCCACGTTTTTCTACTGAATAGAAAAAAAAAGGAGAGAAATATATGGGTAGTAGTTACTCTAACCAATTTTAGTTGATTTACATAGATACCTTCTTTTTGTAGTCTATTTACATAAGAAAAATTATATCATCCGTCGGATGTGTTCCCAACCGAATCTCTAAAATAAAATGGGCGGTCAGACTTATCCCCTGGATAACCGACTGACCTGTTTTAATATAATAGATTAGAAACATAGAGTAACAAAGAATCTGTAGTAGTAGTAGATTTCTTTACTTCTTTCCCTATATAAATCCCATCCTTGTGAAATCAAAATCACACTCAAACTGATCATCATCTGTGAAGTAGTAGTATATTTCCTTTCTTTCTTTCAATTTCTCTCTGTCTTTACTTAATCACTCAAGGAAAATGGAAGAAGTTTTTGTAGAAGGATCCTAAGGAATGTGTCAATTGTTCTAACTTCTAAGGCAGACTAATAAGGCATAAAATCTGGGTTGAAATAACAAAGAATCGCTTTCATCAATAACAAAGAAGGATATTTCCTTTACTACTTACTCTCCTTCAATTAATTTATGGATCTCTTACTGTTATTGGAAGTTTGAATAGTAAGAATTTGGATGTTTATCCTTCGATTTTACAGAGGAATGTTAGTTCGTCGACTAGATCCCTTCCATTATCTGAGGATCAAATTCGATCACATCCTCCTTATCTTCAATACTATTATACTCATCAGATCTGGGTTGAAAGAACAAGAATCGCTTTCATTAATAACAAAGAAGAAGGAATTGACTCGTTGAGACTTGTTGAGTTAATTATGTCTTCCGATGATGACGACGGTTTTTTTTCTATGGTGACGGTTTTCCGGTGATAACGGTGGTTTTCCGGCGACGGTTTCCGGAGACAATGGCGGTTTTCCGGCGAAAACGACGGGGATTTAAATTAGTTTTTTCTTTATCTTGTATTATTTAATATTTTGTTGACCTTTAGGGTCCTTTTATTCGTGATCTTTAGGATCCTTTCATCTTTTCCTATCTTTTTAGTCAGAGTCTAGTCCAAGTTCTCTCACCTCATGAGGTACTTTACATTCGAAGTTCTTAAAATTTACTTATGTAACTCTCATGTTGCTGAACAGAGAGGGATTACTTTTGCCATGTAAACCAGTAATTTAATCACTTATGAATGAAAAGGGTTTCAATGGTTTCAAAAAAAATTGAATTGAACAAAAATTTCACCATATCCCTAAAATTTGTGAGGATTTTAGATTATTAAACTCAAACTTAAAATCAACCAAAAATAATACTTCTATCAGAACACGTTTTTTCTATAAATAGTTACTATAAAATATGTATTTTTAAAACTCGTTTTTTCAGAAGACATTTTCTCGAAACTGTTTTTTCACAAACCGTTTTCTTCAAAGAGTCGTTCTTGTCAGAAGACGTTTTCTCAAAACTTTTTTTGATTTTTTCCATAAACAGTTTTTTTCACAAATCTTTTTTTCAAGAAAGTATTTCTCAATAACTAGTTTTTTACAAACTTTTGTTTTCCAGGACCGTTTTTTTCAGGAAACTATTTTCTAAAAACCGTACTTTTTCATCAACTGTTTTTTTTTCCAAAATTATTTTTTTCAGACGATGTTTTTCCCCAAAATTGTTTTTTCTTCAAAAGTCGTCGTTATTAGAAACGTTTGTTTCAGAATCGTTTTTTGAGAAACTATTTTTTCCAAAATCTTTTTTCACAAACCGAAGTTTCCATGGTTATTTTCAGAAATCGTTTTTTCTGAAAATGGTTTTCCAGAAAAAATGTGTTGGGGAAAGGGAGATTTGCTATTTGGACTCCCTTTCATATAATTGACTTGCTGTTTGGACTCCCTTTTTCAAAAAGAAAGTTAAATATAACTGTTCAAGAAGGTAAAATACTATTTTGCCCTCTACTTAACCCCCTATTTACCCTAGCGTTAAAAACAAAGAAAAATATTATTTTATCCTTTTCAAAAAGAAAGTCGAATCCTTTTTTAATCTCTCCGTCTCTCTCTCTACACAGCTGGTTCAAATGGAAGCTGTTATTACCAAAAACCGATGAGATTTTGTTTCGGTAATTCTCTTAAAATGAAAACCCTAATAATCAATTTGATTTAGATATGTCTAAATTTAGGTTTAATTTATTGTTCTTGATTGATTTTTGATGTGTTTTGTGGTTGAAATAGTTTTAGGGTTTTGTGTTATGGGTTGTTGAGAAAATACTTAAATTGGGGTAATTAGGGATTGGTTTGTTTTTTCTTCTTGAAAAATCAAGGTGTTAACTGGAAGGAGTTTCATGGGTGGAGTCTTGTTGAATTTATTCCTAAAGGTCTTAAATTATAGAGTTAATTCCTACATGGCCCCCTACTTTGTGACCAGCTTCCTTTATGGCCCCCTTTTTTTTCGTAAATTCAAATATGGCCCCCTTTTTTGATGTAATTGTCCTAACTACCCTTCCTTTAAACCTTTTTTCAAAATTAAAAATAAAAATAAAATTATAATTCCACCTCATTTCCTCTCCACCACACATCTCTCTCCATGTCAACTCTCTCTCTCTCTCCACATCACCTCTCTTTCCAACTCACCTCTCTCCCTCTCCAACTCACCCCTCTCTCTCTCCAACTCACCTTCATCTTCTCCGATTGAAGTCGCCGGTCGGAGATTTTTCCGGCCAGCGACTTCCCAAAAAAAAAAAATTTCTCTCATCTCTCTCTCTCTCTAAAATCCGGCGAAGAGGGTTTCCCTTCGCCGGAGCCGTGAACAGACTGGTCTGTTCACGGCAGACCGTTGGGGCTTTGATCTCACGCAATTCACGTGATTTTTGTAAGATCTCATTCTAAATTGGTACTTACCATTCTCAAGTATTTGCCTTTATAATCAATACCCAGAATCAATCATCGAAATAATCCTTCCAGCATACCCCCTTCCTGTTCTTCATCACTCCCCCACTCTCTCTCTCTCTAGAAGAGTAGCACTCACCTTAAACTACATCCATGGCTTTGGAAGTTTGTGTGAAAGCAGCAGTTGGTGCACCTGACGTCCTTGGAGACTGTAAGTTCATTTACCATTTCATCTTCAACTACCCTCTATGCTTTTATCCCTTACCCTTGTGATGTTTTGTTTTCTAATTTTACAAGGGTTTTGTTTGGGTTTTTGAATTTAGGCCCTTTCAGTCAGAGGATTCTCTTTACCCTAGAAGAAAAGAAAGTTCCTTACAAAAATCATTTGATCAACACATCTGAGAAACCTCAATGGTATTTCTTATTTTCCTGAAAAAGTTCACAGATTTCTTTTCCTTCTTGGGATCTAATCAGGTAATGAAGATCTAACATGCGTTTGGGTTATTTTTGATGATTGTGATGATTAGGTTTTTTGGAAGCAAATCCAGAAGGGAAGGTGCCAGTTATCAAGTTTGATGGTAAATGGGTTCCTGATTCTGATGTCATCACCCAGCTGCTTGAGGAAAAATACCCTGAACCATCTCTTGTCACTCCTCCTGAATATGCATCTGTGTAATCTCTCTCTCACTCCCTCTCTTTTTTTTTTTCTCTCTCTCTCTCTCTATATCAACCCTCTTTATCTCTCAATAATATGGACTAAATTGTTTCTCCCATTATTGTCAAATTGCAGAGGATCAAAAGTATTTGGTACTTTTGTTCAATTCTTGAAGAGCAAGGATGCAAGTGATGGAACTGAGCAGGCCTTGCTCGCCGAATAGGGTGCCCTGGATGATCACCTCCAAGCTTATGTTTGTGTTTCTCTACTCACATTTTGTGTGATTTCATTTCCTCCATATTGAATTACCACTAACACATATTGTGTTTCTTTATTGATTTGCAGGGTCCTTATGTTAATGGAGACAAGATTGTGTTTCTTCAAACGTCTGTTCGTGAACAGACCAGATCTGGTCTGTTCACGGCTCCGGCGAAGGGAGACCCCCTTCGCCGGATTTTTAGAGAGAGAGATGAGAGAATTTTTTTTTTTTTTTGGGAAGTCGCCGGCCGGAAAAATCTCTGGCCGGCGACTTCAATCGGAGAAGATGAAGGTGAGTTGGAGAGAGAGAGGGGTGAGTTGGAGAGAGAGAGAGGTGAGTTGGAAAGAGGGGTGATGTGGAGAGAGAGTTGACATGGAGAGAGATGTGTGGTGGAGAGGAAATGAGGTGGAATTATAATTTTATTTTTATTTTTAATTTTGAAAAAAGATTTAAAGGAAGGGTAGTTAGGACAATTACATCAAAAAAGGAGGCCATATTTGAATTTACGAAAAAAATGAAGCCATAAAGGAAACTGGTCACAAAGTAGCGGGCCATATAGGAATTAACTCTAAATTATATTAGAGTTCAGTCTATATTACAAATGAATCTCCTTTTTTTCCTGTTCAATTTAGCTTACCTGTAGAGTTGGAGACTATATGAAGGATGAAATTCATAATTATTCTCTTTGAGTTCTTGGCCATGGGTTTATAACCTTTGATAATTTCAAATGGGTATTACCTTAGAGGGTGTTTGATTTTTGCACTTATTAAGTGATTTTCACTTAATAAGTGTGGGCTGGCAATTTTAGGCCGTTTGTTTTTTCACTTAAAAAGTGAATATCACTTGTAAGTGGGGTCAAAGTAAGTGCAAAAAAGTAAGCTCCAACTTGGAGCTTATTTTTTTGCACTTACTTTCTAAGTGCTAAAAAAGACATTTTTATCCTTCTCCGAATATAATAATTACCAATATGATTATAACCCAAAAGAAAATCTCAAACAATTGATAAGTAAAAAAATTTTTTTATGACTTTAGCGATGACCCTTTTCCTTCTCACTCATACTTCGCCTAAGCTTTTCTCTTAAATTTTTTTGACGTCTCTTCCTTCATTAGTCATGAAACCACACAAACCCCATGATGCAACGTAAGTTCTTTGTCCTTCATACTTTTTAATTATTTGAGGTTAATATTTTCAACACAAAGTACTCATAAATCGTAATTCTCTTGTACCTAAACTCGGGAGCACAATGAATTAGTATGAAATACTAATATGTAAATACTTTAAGGTCAAAATAGACAATTTCTCATTTTTATGACATTTAGAATTAATATAAAAACAAAAATCAAGCACTTAGAAGTAATGGAAAACAAACGCCACAACACTTACAAGTGATATCACTTACTAAGTGATTATCACTTAGTAAGTGGTAGCACTTAGAAGTGCTAAAAAATCAAACACCCTCTTAGTCAGTTACTTCGATTTGATTCCGAAACATGCAATTTCTTTGTTTTGTTGGACTATAATCATTCACTTTTCCATCATAATGAAGAATTCTGTATCAATGCTTCAATAATGTTCATCTTAATAGTCAGGGAGATTCAGCAAAGTTAGTCTTGATAGTTTAGTTTGCTTACTCTATTAAAATCATCCTCTATTTGAAACTCTGTTGGTAGAAGAAGAATTCTAGTTTTTTACATCTAACTTACTCTATTAAAATCATCCTCTATTTGAAACTCTGTTGGTAGAAGAAGAATTCTAGTTTTTTACATCTAGAGAGAGAAAGAAGAAATAATATGTTGGAATTGGTGAGAGAAAACATATCCCCCATTTAGTATACTCGTCAACCCTAAAATCAATTGATAGGGTGTCCCCCATTCAATCAATTAATAGGATCCCTCATTCATTTCCCATTTGTCACAATACAGGAAGAAGATGGGCTTTTTGGAACCAGTAAATCTGATGCACTTTGGTGTAAATCTCTCTAAATTTATTATCAATCCCTGATGCACAAGCCAATATACCTAGAGAAAAAATTGAATGTAAGCTTATAATCCAATTGGAGTTATTAAGTGATCAAGGTTTGTGAGGAAGAAGATGAATTAAAGATAGAAGATGAGTTAAATAAACTAGGGAGTCAAAAGTGCAATATCGATTATATAAGGTTAAACTGGGAATTATTTAAAGTATGATTTTAGAGACGGAATATTCCTTGATGATTCCGTTAAAAGGGAGTCCAAAATGCAACTCTGGAAAAAGGGAGTCCAAACAGCAAGTTAATTATATGAAAGGGAGTCCAAAACAGTTTTTTTCACAAATCTTTTTTTCTAGAAAGTATTTCTCAATAACTAGTTTTTCACAAACTTTTGTTTTCCAGTACCGTTTTTTTCAGGAAACTATTTTCTAAAAACCGTACTTTTTCATCAACTGTTTTTTTTTTCCAAAATTATTTTTTCAGACGATGTTTTCTCATAAACTGTTTTTCCCCAAAATTGTTTTTTCTTCAAAAGTCGTCGTTATTAGAAACGTTTGTTTCAGAATCGTTTTTTGAGAAACTATTTTTTCCAAAATCTTTTTTCACAAACCGAAGTTTCCATGGTTATTTTCAGAAATCGTTTTTTCGGAAAATGGTTTTCCAGAAAAAATGTGTTGGGGAAAAACACGGTTTTTAGAAGAAAAAAGTACGGTTTTCAGAAATAAAAAAAAAAAAAAAATTGGTTCTTAAAAAAAATCTTTTTTAAAGAAGCATTTAAAAAAAATCAAATAATTACAAATTTTAGGATTCAATAAAAGCGTCATCAGAAAATCAGACGCCTGGCCTCTGAAAATCAAAAGGTTAAGAACGAATTCGTTCTCCAGAAGCAACGACATTAATATCCATTGCACGCGTATGGACATATCGACAAGCTCGGAAAAGCAACTCATGCACTATCATAGTTACGCATGCACTATTTGCATACAAAAAGGGACTTTAGAGGTTTTTTACTCCTTTGTCCCTCTCACTAAGGAGTGACGAGACTCATGATGATCCAAAAATTGGTCATCAATTGACTAAGGTTAATAAGTCAAGAAAAGACCAAAAGCCTGACGGGTCAACTCGTATCTAGTCAACAAGGAGGTTGAATCCAAAACAGGTTTGCCGCTCAAGCCTAAAACTGGGGGAGGTCGATATTGTCCTATGCGCCTTAAGCCTACTTGGACTTAAATACAATCAGGTTTTCCCTTGGGATTCAAGAGAAGATTAGGTGGTATGTGTAAGTTAGGTTAATACCTCAACCCGAAACATGGGGGTGGGGGGTAGAAGCGTGTCTTATGCTTACTGACTTAACCCAAAATCCACTCAAAAATTTCAATCAACGAGGATCTTAACTATTTAATAAACTTGGGCTTCAAGAGTCTTTTAAGGAGGAAACTTCCCCTAAAGAATCTACAAACTCGAAACTTAATTTATGAAGTATTCTTGAACTAAATAACTTATAATTATCCAAGATACGAGACAATTACCAGAGAGGAACCCTAATATCTTTAGATTAAGATATATTAGTTCATATGTAACATGGTGGATCTCAACCGCCTCATAATAATTGGAGCACTGACTCTCATCATCACCACTCTCTATAGTTGGTAAAACAACCTATAAAAGGTAATCCACTTGCCTTGAAGAAGGCATGGGCAAAACGAGCGAACCAAGTCTCTCAAACACATCAAGTATCTCACGACTCCATAAATCGGGTTTACTCAATACTCAATTAATTAACTGAAAGGGAAATTTGACAATCTTAAGCATCAGAGAGGTTTTTGAGTTCTTTGTAGGTTTCACCCCCCGCCCCCCCCCCCCCCCCCCCACCCCACCCGCACACAAATGGAAAGGAGCAAAAAAGAGATTCAACGTAGTAGTCTCATCATTCTAACCAATTCCAAGAAGACAAAATTTGACATCAGCAGACATATTTATCGAGCTCTCATTTCCTTATCAGGTCCTTTATGAGTTTTGTGTCTGTATTCTTTTTGAAAGGCGCACCATGCGTTCATGTCCCTAGGCCCGAAATTCTTTTGTTGGGATTCGGTTTGGAAACTAAAATTTCTTATTTTTTAACTAGAATTTCCAAGATTTTCCCTCTCTCTCAGGTCAACGGAGTGTAAAATTCATATTCCGACCTGATTCATTTGTATCAGTCTTGCTCATTGATACGTCGATCTTCTTCCTGTTGTTCCCTTCTCCTTTATGATTCCTTCTCCATCGGGAGCTTAACGATTTCTTTCATCTTTTGGTATCTTTTCTCCATCGCCACCACTGACAGTACTCTTTCGATAAAGCCCTCAATGTTTGTGATTCATCTTTGGTGATTTCTCTGATTGTGATGTCCTGTCGCAACTCCTTTTTCAAGGCCATCCGAATGACTTCAGAGTTCTTATGGGGTATTTGAACCTTTTCGCTTCGAAACCACTGCCAGTATCTTCCTAACGATTCTCCATTGCATTGGACAATGTTGAACAGATCTTCACCTATCTTGTCCATTATTTGGTTGCCCTGAAAGGCGGTACAGACAGTCGAGGCGAGCTCATCAAATGAATTGATGGTGTTACCCCAAGGGGGTTATGCCATGATTTGGTTGGTCCTTTCAGGACTGTTGGAAATACCAGACACCATATTGATTTATCAATGGCAGTTAAACTCATAAGTGATACATATTCAGGAATGAATATTCGATGTCGGGCATTGAGCAATTTCTTGTTGATGGGCGTTTAAGCTTTCGATCTGAGTCTGCATCTTTTTCCTGAATTGTTGTTACCCTCAAGGAGTGGCAGGAATATGCACTAGCAGGAGTCGAAAATAGATTCCGTGAAAGGGTCTTTATGGTATCCTTTTGTTTTTCATCTTCTTTAGCTTTTTCAAGGGAGTTGCCTCTTCTTGAGCTTTCGAGAGGCTTGCTTGGAAAGCTTGCATATTTTCCATGTCCCATAGTTTTTCTACTTTGAGGCGTTCACCCTCAGCAACCAATTCTTCTTCTGAAGACATTGTAGATTTCAAACTACAATTTGAAAGTAAAGTAAAGATGTGATTCCGCTAAGAATTGACTATAGAATTCGGGTTACCGAACGATAGTGATTTTCTAGAGTCAACCGTCCTTCTAGCGCCAATTAACTGATGTCAAAATTTGTCTTCCTGAAATCAGTCTAGATGTTGAGACTATTGTGTTGAATCCCGCTATGCTCCTCACGATCTGGGGGCGAACCTTGCGAGTAACTAGGAAACCTCTCCAACACTCAAGACAGTCAGATTTTCCTTGCAGTTAAAATATTTAAGGATCCTTAGTTTAGTAAATGGACCTTTGGTTGATCATTAAACTTCAGACTTAGCTTTTGATCGTGGTGTGAGCGTCGTTTATGCTTGTGTCTCTTCCAGGCGATTTCATTATCTTTTATGGGCTTCTTTAACCGACTATTGATAGGCGGTGTTGATGAGGTGGCTGAGATCCACCGTGTTGGATGAAAACTACTATTTCGTAGTTGTGCGATATAGGGATTCCTCTCTGGGATTATTGATGTGAACTGAGAATGCTATATTTAGATCACTTTACTTCGATGAGTTACTTCGTTTCGGGTTTTTATTAATATAATTTATGTGTTTTTCTTGTTAGGTTGCTTATTTGAAGTTAGGCGTTTAATTCTGAATAAAAATGAGCAAATCATCACATTTTTATATCATGCAAACGAGACCGCAAGAAAGGAGCACCAGGGGTATGTTTGAGCATGTGTTAGCTCTTTTGTGTATGTAATGTGATTGTATATATGTGTTTGTTCTCATGAAAAAGTATTCGAAGCAAGAAACATGTTGTGAAATGCTTAAGAGGTGTATGGGCCAAAATTTGTCATCAATAATGCCCCTCAAACTCCACGATTAATGGGTCTATTGGATGACCAAGCCCATGAACTAAATGGAAAATGGGCCCGACCCATCCATCTTTGTGCACCCGAAGCAACAGAAAAAGGCGCAGGTGACTTTGACAAAGAGTCCAACCCTGGATAAAGAGGTCGGTCATCAACTCCCGAGCAGACCTCCCTCCATATATCCATTGAATAGACGTTACTGTCATTCAAGATGACAAAATATACCCGTTAAGAGGTTACAATATCCGTATTTATGGTGACAGCATTACCATATATATTGAAGACGACAGCTCACCGTCATGTGACAGCCGATCATAAACACTATAACATGACTGAGAAGATGAGAAAATATACCTGTTAAGAGGTTACAATTTTCTATTCTTAATCATTCTGTTTCTTTCCCAAATATTTTAAATATTCAAATCAAGAAGTTATAATTGGTCAAATGAACAAGTCATTTTTGAAAGGCTACTACTTAGTCGATAATCAGATGATATGGATCATCTGATTATCGACCAAGAAATCTAATTCTCGGGAAATCAAACTATTGTAGGGATTTACACCCTTCTACTAGTGTTTATAGCGGAAATATGACATCGAATGTCTACACTAGTATTCCCAGGATCACATGCAAAACTAGTAATTAATCTAATGGAGATAGTAGATTACCTTAATCGCTTTTCCCTCGAACTAGTTGAATTGATTGAAGAAGACCAAGAGCTTCAAGTGTAGCTCCTCTACTTGGGACACGAGCAATCAATTTGATCTCCCACCTTGTTGTATAGCTAGCACACCAATGGTGGTTGGAAAAGAAGAACACCTTCTTCTTTGACTAGATTGATAGTTAATGGGAATTAGCTCACTTTCTCCTCTCTACTTGATGTGGTAGAGTAAGAAAGCTTAGAGAGAAATTCCACACCTTATTCTCTGCCCTAAGAGTGTTTATATAGAACCCTAATAAGAATCCACCTCCTTTTAGGTTTCCTAAAACACCCTTTAGAATAAGATTTAGGGAAATAGTCGAAAATAGCAACTATTGGTATTTTCTCAATTCCCTAAGGAGGAGGTGTCCAAACACCACGAAAATTGGTAGATATAATGTTTATTATATCAGCAACTAACCCTCCAAAATTCAGCCCAATCCGAGTCCTAGAAGTACCCGAACCGGTCTAGGCCCAAAAACCCTGTTTTTGGCCTTTTTGTACTATCTTTGCCTAATTCCTTTTTAGGCCTATGAGATATGTTTATGGGACACTCCCATGATTATATCTCACTCCCACTAGTCATATCCTAGATCAATTTGTCACTCTTATGTGTAACCCGTTGTAGGATCCGATCGAAGTTAGCCGCGAATTACTTCGTAATTCGACGATCGTAGTTGGTCTCTAGCTACAACTCTACGATCCCTAAATCAATCGGACTTGATGATCTTCCACATCAATTGTCCTATCCGACAAATTGTTCGCATTGTCACCTTGGTCGAAGGACATCTCCTTCAACTCCTTCAGACTCCCACTTGGACTTATATCAAGTGCAATGCCTCGATTCCCGTGTCAATTTAGTATCCCATCTGATACGTCACATCTTTCAGACTTTCTTGATATCCGAGTACAACTGTAAAAGACAAACGATTAACTTTTAATCCGTTTGAGCGCGGCCACGCATTTTCAGTTGCTACTCATCAAGTGGCCTTGAGACACTTTGTACATAATGTGATTAGGGTGACACAATCCATTCTTGCGCTCCCACTTAACTTCATGTCTATCCTGTCCTTCCCAGTATCCGTCTTTATAACCTCCTTTTACGGCGCGGCGTTTAACGGAACCAAAGTCGGGCATTCCTTACATAAGATGAGTGGAGCACTCATGTTTTGAGGAATCTCTCCAATTGTCTTTATGAGAAGTATTGACGTTCATCACGAATGATGTACTTCTCATTTGAGGGTTATCCAGTGTATAAACCTTTTATACACCCACGTAGTCGAATAGAATATACTATTCCTATAGCCCATGAAACTGCGCTAACCCATCGACTCCCGTGCTAGTCTTCGTGAGTCATTGTTGTCCATGCAATGACCTTGACCAGGGATTTTTGATAATAAATATTCCAAGTTCACTTAATAGGGTTTCATTCAGCAGATCACGTATCTGACAAACCTATTCGGAACGTTTTATCATCGATGGACTGTCGTTTAAACACTAAACCAAGTTTAGACGACTGGTGAAATAATTTTTATTATTTCTGATAACGAGAGTTGTAAATCTGAGCCTCTTCCGTAAAACTCCTTTTACCCACTCAGTTTTACTTGTCGAGGTTTAAAATTTATACCTCATGCCTTAGACTGTGTATGAATCTCATACTATGTCTTAGGTGACAGTTTAGTTTGACTACCGTGGTAGTCGGTTTTAAACTTTGCTTATTATCAATTAATTTGAAGATTACTATCTTCAACCTTGATAATATCTAGTAATCTTTACTAGAGTTAAGGCCTTTAATTCTTTGTGTAGTATTTGCAACAGTTCCCGGCTTAAAACACTTTTAGCCTACTTTCCTTCCATGTCTGGAAGTTTGCTACAATGACATGTTCAACTTTGTACTACTTCATCCTTTAGCCTTCTAGGATGTACTAAGTAGTGTTTCGATTTTCCAATCCGAATTCGGATGTTTAAATGCTAATCATGTCCAACATGATTGACTTTATGTTTTCGAACATAAATGTCTCTCTCATGCGTGCTAGCTCATCGGTGTCTTTTAGACTCCGAGTTTTGCAACGCCCTCTGTCATGAGTTTTTGGGTCGAAATTCTTTTAGACTTTCCGAGTCTTAGATTTTCTGTTTCGGATCTCAAGCATCTCAGCGTACTGAGTCTCTCTAATCCTATCATCCTTTTGATCTATGCTTATAGATCTTCAGATGCCCAAAATGGCATTTTATCCTTTTGTGTGTGGTCCTTTATTGAGTCAGTTCGTTACTGTTATACAACACCTTATGTCGTACTCAATCTTTTGTATGTACTCTGCATACGGACCCGGAAGGTTTGTTTACTCCCACTTACCTTCTTGAAACTCGTGATTCAAGATTTTCTTCATTCTCCAGGAATCAAATTTCTCTGATTGCCTTTTGAATCGAAGATTCTAACTCTTGCGTGCTTTTAATCCGTCGATAGATTTCTGAAGCATGCTTGTGGACATAACTTGATTGGAAGAATCTTTATTCTTCTTGTCTCGTTTCGGGAAACACGAATCTTTCCATCCTTCTCAGTTTTCTATTTTGGAAAACCAATTTAGGTCTTTTGTTGACTTAAATTATCAAGCTTCATGTCTTGACGAGATATGGATTCCACGATGATTTTGGGTTCTAGCCAAAATCTAGAGTCAGTTTCCGTTTCTGCGCAGGTCTTTTATCTCTTCAGAAATAACCTTTATTTTCTGTGTCTTTGAGATTTGACCTTTTAGGGCTTTTGAACAACAATTTGGAATTTTCTCAATTACTTTAAGATATTCCTTTAGAGACACTTTCACTTGTTTTGAGAGTTCTCCGGCGAATGACATTCGCTTTTGTGCGGTGGGTTTATAAGATCATGTCTTTAACCTTTCCTTTTCCGAGGAGCCGCAGTTTGTTGCTCTTGGTCGACTTTAATCGCCTTGTACAAGTTTCATGATTGTTCTTCATGACCCTCCATGATTTTTCTCATGATCGAATTAAATCGACTTGTACTTTTCTCCCACTTATTCTTGTAATAATTAGTGTTTTTCTCCCAGACGACCAGGTGTGCTAATTATTAGAAGAATACTATCATGAGCAACAAACACTTTGTTCTCTTGATTGGTTGTGGAAGAAGCCCAAATTTCTTTCAAAAGAAATTGCATCAGATATTAGCTAGTTTTTGTAATGCTTTTACAAGCTTAGCTGTTAGACGGAATTTTGGTAGTTTTGTGAGAAGCTATGTCTAGACTAAATGGATTTTGGAGGATAGAGTTTGATTCGTGTTCTTCATCTTAATCCTTTTGGACACTCCAAATATGGATAGGTTAGAAGTACGTTTGAAGATCAGTCTCTGTTTTTGACTCAAGGCTTTCTTTCTTGTCAGTTTGATTCATGTTTTGGTTATAGTGGACTTGTTCTCCTCATCCCTTTCCGATTGGGATGAACCTATCTTATAGGTTTTTGACCAATTTTAGAATCTTTTGGTATAGTTTGTTAAATTTAGCACTTATTAACATCTCAATTTAGAAATAAAGTTCTTTATTGATTCTCCATAATACTTAGTACAGAGATGACGTTAAAAAACTAGAAAACGATTAATCTAGAATAGTGCCTAAAGTAGACTTCGATCCCTTTCAGCATCCTTAGCAGTCGAGGCTTCTGCTCCCTCTTGGATCTTGTCTTCCTTAGCCAAATACTCAGTTCCCAGCTGCGCCTGTACATTCACAATGAAAGGGCAATTTTAGGTATCATATACCAAGGTTTGGGAATTTTCAGTATTTGATAAGTTAACTGTTTATACCTGAATTGGAAGCCACTGTTCCATTCTTTTTGTCCTCCAAGAACTTAGGGCAGTTTCTTTTCCAGTGGCCTATGCCACTGCAGTAGAAACATCTTGACGTAGATTGAATACCTTTGTTTTGAGGTTTAGCAATACGTTTGCCTTTTCCTTTTAACGCGGGTTTCTTCTTCTGCCTCTTGTTCTCTTGAGCCACAAGAATCTTATTCTTTGGCTCCAAGTCCATTGTTAGTCGTTCTGCTGCCTGAAGCATTGCATCAAGTTCCTCTAAAGGCTTGTTCCATCCATTCATCGCATATTCCATCTTAAATAGATTGAACCCTTCATGAAGTGAATAGAGGATCATGTCATTAGCCGCCGATTGGCTAACAGGAGAACCCAGCTCTTCTAGTTTAGCAAAGAGTTCTATCATTTGCCGAACATGAGGACCTACTGGTTTTCCTTTCTCGAGGCGCAGACGCAATAATTTACTGGTTGTATCAAACCTCTCCACTCTCGCTTTGCTTCGGATTGAATCCTCAGTTTTCGGAGTGATGGAGGGGACTTCCATGTTCAGAGGTTTCTCGTTTAAGAGTAGCCTCCATGGCTGATAACAATCGAGAAGTCATTGATTCTGGTTCTGCCCTCTTTTGATCATCCTCTTGATACTCTATTTCCTTAGCAGTCAAAAAAATCCAAAAATGGATAGTCTGAGACATTTAGCTTGTTTTTAAACTCTCCATCCAATATTTGAAGTATCTCCCGATTCCTTCCTTCATGGATGTTTTCGTTTAACACCTTCCTTAGGTATGTTCCAAGGTCGAACTTGTTTCCTTGTGTCATCTTTAAAACTACATAAAGTAATGGCAAAGTTTTAAAACTCGTTATCGTTTTTGAAAAACATTAGTTTTCCCACATTATTCAATATAAAATCGTCCCCGATTGAATAAGTGATTCCAAGACCCCAGTTCTTCGAAGTAAAGCGGACGAAGGCCCTACCCTTTGACTCCGTCGTTCCGGGTGAGCGAAGTACTTCACTGATCATACCTTATGACTCTTGGTTGATAGATTTCATTAATGAATGACTAATCTATCCTTTTACCTCGAGTATCCAAGACTCTCTTGCTGATCTCGTTGAGTAGAACCATTTAGACGTGTAGGCCTCTTCTATAGACCTACCCGCATTGTCCCAAGGTAGAGGAGGTACTCTGCGAAGGCCGACCCACCTTCCTCGAACAAGGGCGCAACGAGTGTCTTAATCTGGATAGGCGATTACTCAAGATTACTTTTGGGGACTTTTACGCTAGTCTGGCGTTTGTTATAGTGAACTATTTAGCCTAACTAACATCCACGACATAAAGCGTAAATAAGTAAGTAAATGCGCGCGAGAAAGTAAATCAAGCAGACATGGATCCTAGTATGGCCCCTAACCTAGAAGATCTAATCACCCTTGGTTTTCTTCTTGTTTCGCCTTTTGGTTCGTCTTAGATCGCCATCTTTGAACCTCCATTGATTTCTCCCACTCGCCTTTGGATTTCATCCTCGAGTTTCTTCAGTGGACTCATAGACCCTAAACTCTAATTACAAGACTCTAACGATTCGCAGATCGTATAAACTTGAAATTAAAATTAATTACAAAGGATGCACCCATCCGTGCTTAAAACAAGAATAAAGAAATAAATCTATGGCCATACTAGTTTCCCGCATTCACATCACATGCAATCATATAATATATCAAGGCTAAGAATTATATATGCATGATTATCTTGGGAGATACTTTTGTTGACATCACATGTCACATTACGGACCTTAAGTCTAAATTCGAAGAATTCTACTAGTGGTGCTTTCCGGTTTTATCTTTTATGATTTCTAAAATCATCTTTAAGAAAAACTCCGTTTTGGGCTCGAGAAAGCCCGGGTCAATTTCGGAAAAAATATTGGTTCGATTCTTAATGATTTCATAAATCAATTTAAAGAGAAATCCGTTTTGGGCTATTGGATGGCCCGGATTGATTTTGGAATTATTTGGTTGGAATCGGAAAAAATTTTGGCAAAAACTCCCACTCGAATGATGGTACCTTTTCGTGGTCCGAAAAGCCTCGAAAAAGCCCGGGACAAGTCCTAGACAAGTCCCGGCCCAAGCCCAAAAAGGGCTCGGACAAGGTCCGGACATAGCACGGCCCATAGGGCCGGCATGTCCTGGCCGAGGCCTATCAAGGCCTGGTCTCGTCCTGGCCGGAGCCAGGACGCTAGTCCATGTACCAGACGCGTCCTAGACGTGTCTGGTACTGGACCGGACCAGCACTAGGTGTCTCGGACTAGTCCGAGACACCCAGAACCTCCCAGACGCGTCTCCAAGACGCGTCTGGTCGAGTGCTCTGGACGCGTCTCAAAGACGCGTCCAGAAGCTTCTGTCGCAGCTGCTGGTCGCGTCTTCAAGACGCGTCCAGAGGACGCATCCAGGAGCTTCTGGTCCGGCCAGGAAGCTTCCTGGCCGGACACTAGGGTTTTTCAAAACCCTAGTTTCCAAAAAGAATTTTTTTTTTTTCTTATGCAACTCTAAGTTGCTATTTTCCAATTTTAAAACTTTTCTTAAAGTTTTGAAATTCCTTTTAGAACACTTCTAAAAAATTTTTTAAAACTTTTAGAAACTTTTAAATTTTTCCAAATTTGTTTTGAGAGCTTCCTAAAGTCAAAACTTCTCTTTTTAGAACACTTCTAAAATTCTAAAATTCCAAAATTTTGTTTTTCAAAAGTTTCCAAAACTTAAAAACAACTCTTAATCAAACCAATTTTGGATCAAAATCTAGGTTTTTGAAATTTTTCAAAGAACAATTTTGAAATCAATTTTGAAAAATCTTTGAATCCAATTCAAAATTAATCAAATTTTATGTTTTAAAATCTTTTTAAACATAACTATCAATTTAATCAAGCATGGATTAGTTTGAAATTCAATCAAATTGAGACTTTTAAAACACTTTTAATCGTCAATGTGATTCTCAATTTGAAAATTTATTGAATCCTATCAAATTATGAGTTAAAAATACCTTTTAAAACACCTTTTAAAATACTTTTATAAACTCAATTTTCAAACTATCAAGCATATGAATTAGTTCGATTCTTAGCAAAACTAGTTAATAGCAAGAGGCTCTGACGCCACTGTAGGGATTTACACCCTTCTACTAGTGTTTATAGCGGAAATATGACATCTAATGTCTACACTAGTATTCCCAGGATCACATGCAAAACTAGTAATTAATCTAATGGAGATAGTAGATTACCTTAATCGCTTTTCCCTCGAACTAGTTGAATTGATTGAAGAAGACCAAGAGCTTCAAGTGTAGCTCCTCTACTTGGGACACGAGCAATCAATTTGATCTCCCACCTTGTTGTATAGCTAGCACACCAATGGTGGTTGGAAAAGAATAACACCTTCTTCTTTGACTAGATTGATAGTTAATGGGAATTAGCTCACTTTCTCCTCTCTACTTGATGTGGTAGAGTAAGAAAGCTTAGAGAGAAATTCCACACCTTATTCTCTGCTCTAAGAGTGTTTATATAGAACCCTAATAAGAATCCACCTCCTTTTAGGTTTCCTAAAACACCCTTTAGAATAAGATTTAGGGAAATAGTCGAAAATAGCAACTATTGGTATTTTCTCAATTCCCTAAGGAGGAGGTGTCCAAACACCACGAAAATTGGCAGATATAATTTTTATTATATCAGCAACTAACCCTCCAAAATTCATCCCAATCCGAGTCCTAGAAGTACCCGAACCGGTCTAGGCCCAAAAACCCTGTTTTTGGCCTTTTTGTACTATCTTTGCCTAATTCCTTTTTAGGCCTATGAGATATGTTTATGGGACACTCCCATGATTATATCTCACCCCCACTAGTCATATCCTAGATCAATTTGTCACTCTTATGTGTAACCCGTTGTAGGATCCGATCGAAGTTAGCCGCGAATTACTTCGTAATTCGACGATCGTAGTTGGTCTCTAGCTACAACTCTACGATCCCTAAATCAATCGGACTTGATGATCTTCCACATCAATTGTCCTATCCGACAAATTGTTCGCATTGTCACCTTGGTCGAAGGACATCTCCTTCAACTCCTTCAACTATAACTTAGTTTATCTCTCATATAATCCTGTTCTCTCATATAGTTCTACTCGTTCTCTCTCATCACAATACCATTACGGTTTTACACACAGCTCCCAGAGCGTACAAGACCTTACTTTGAGGAAGCAAACATCTATTTTCTCTCTTTTGACAACTACTTTATCAAGAGGTTATCTACTTTATCTTTCCTAAGAGGCTCTCTACTTTATCTCTCCTATAGAATGGTCAGACTCCTTCTACATTACCCACTTGATATTTATTTACAAGGTACATGGCACACCTTACTAAGACAGGTATCCTACTTTATTTACGGTACATATCCTTGAACGAGGCAGACCTCACAAGGTTTGTCTTACTCAACGACAGACCTCACTAGGGCTGCCTTACTCAATGACAAACCTCATAAGCTGTCATAATAACTCTCCAAGCAAGTCTATCTAAACCCATAGAGATTGAGGTCCGACCACTCTACGAGCCCTGCCATACTTAGACATCCCCCTCGAGGCTAACATTCCAAGGATACCATTCAAGTGTTTACTACCTTTCTTGCAAGCTTACTGACTTGACCGTCGAAGTCCCTTTAGTCGGCATCATCCTAGTGTCTCCAAAGACCTTACGGTCACGTGTGTTACATTTTTTGTCGCATATTAAGCCCAAACACATCATCGGTGGCCATAAAAATATTAACGAGTGAAGGTCTGACTTCAGTCAGCGGCCCGGTCGTGGTGACTTCTTGACCCGCGATTCAGCCCCTAACAGTTTGGCGCTAGAAGGAGGGCCTCGACAACTAATTACTGAGTTTATCCTGAAATGATCAATACTCCACTTGACGTAACATCCAGGCTTGTAATGTTGACAACTCAAATACAAGAGAACGCCTAGCGATTCAGAGCCTTTAAAGAGGAAAACATCCTGGTCAGAGCTAAAAATCAATTGCTGCAAGAGAAAATCAAAGAGTTATCTGTGGTATTACCATCTTTCGGACCCGTTGCTCCTAGGAAGATGGAGTCGGATCCCGGAAGCAAGTTGGAACAGACCTGCCCCACCTATCAATCTGTAATACTGCAACTCCGGGACAATCGAACAGGAATGATGTTATGAGCATTACAAAGACGATGTCTTAAAATAAAACTAAAATCAAATTAAAGTAATGCCTATAGAAAACTATGATCCTTCTCGAGCCATCTCAACAACCCTTGCCTCGTTCGCTTTTGACAGGTTCATTTCTTCTTCAATTAAATACTTAGCTCCCTTTTACTCCTGTCATTCGAGATGTTGTGAGCATTAGGTATCATATACCTTTAAGGGAAACTTATTCAATTTCATTAACTTTTAACATTTATACCTGAAACAGAACTCACAATTCCATTGTTCTTGTCTTCCAGGAATTTCAGATAGTTTCTCTTCCAATGGCATGTGGCACCACAATAGAAACCCTTAGAATCAGAAAGAACTCCTTTGGATTTAGCAACTTGTTTGTTGTTTCCTATGCCAAACTTCTTCTTCTTGTTCTCCTGTTTCCCGTCCCTTTTGAATCCCTTATCCTTTTGAACCATGAGAACTTCTTTCTTAGGTTCAACAATTGTAATATTCTCTTCGGTTATCTGGAGCACTGCGTGTAGTTCCTCCCAAGACTTATCCCATATATTCATATTATAATGCAATCTAAACTGATTGAACCCATTATGAAATGAATGCAGGATAATGTCAGTGGAGAATTTTCGGCCCTTATCGACTCCAAGTCGTGCAAGTTTCTCAAAAAGACTAATCATTTCGAAAACATGTGGCCCTACAGGCTTTCCCTTTTCAAGGCGACAATCCAGTATTGCCCTTGATGTCTCGTACCTCTCCATTCTCGAAATCTTTTGAAACAAGTTCCTAAGTTGTCGTATCATGGTGTAAGCATCCATTTCGATGAACTTATCCTGAAGGTTAGGTTCTATTGTTGCTAACTTTAGGCACGTTACAGGTTCGGATTTTCTTCGAAGGGACTTCTTTAGCTCCCTATCTTTGACAGTCGATTCCTCCGTGATTATCGGAATATGAGTGTCTAGGATAGCTGCCTTGTTTTCGGATCTGAGAACGAGTCTCAGATTCCATTCCCATACAATAAAGTTATCTGCATTCAACTTCTCTCTCTTAAGAAGCCAATGAATGCTGAAAGATTCTTTATTTGTCATAATTAAACTACATGAAAGAAATACAAAGTGATTTAAAACTTGTTATCTTAGCAAAATTCTAATAATGGATATAGTCCTTCGGTCTGAAGGAGATGTCCTTTCGAAGGAGAGTCCTTCGACCAAGATAGCAATGCGTACAATTTTTCAGTTAGGATAACGATGAATTTATTCGGATGATCATCCAGTCTGGTCCAATTAGGGGTCGTAATGCTTTGCTAGAAGCCGCTTACGATCGTTGGGTTACTTCGATAATCCGCGGCTAACATAGACCAGATCCTAGAATGGGTTACACATAGGAATGGTAACTTGAACAGTGAGAATAGACTGATGGGAACTAGAATATAGATGGATATGATCTTATCTGATAATATTTAAAAGATAGAAAAGACGGGCTTGAAAAGAAAGTCTGAAAAGAGCAAAACCAACTTTTAAGGGCTAACAAGGGATTCCCTTAGAGGGAGATCCCTGGCCGACCACTTAAGGGGATTGGGCCGGACAGACTAAGCCCATAAAAGGCTAGTCTGGCCGGCCATAGCATAAGGAGACCCTAATTAGGAGTTTCAGTTAGATTAAACTCTAACTTATGCTTATCTTTTCAGAGGGACTTTTTGTTGGAGATTAGAGGTATAGATACTTCAATACACTCAAATAAACTCAAAAGATTCACATCAACATACTTTCATATAATAAAGCTTCTTTAGATCTACACAATCTCATAAAACAAGAGACACAAAGTTTTGTCACAATATTAAACTAGATATTGAAATTAGTTCTTACCTTAAACACAATATTCATACTAGATCTATGTCTTCTTCTACAAGTTTCTTGTATACTATTCTCCTTTTACTTTCTCTCTCTAGATTGTTCTTGAACTTGACTAAGAAAAGAACTCTCTACACCCTTTTAATTAATTTCATGAGGCTTTTACTTTTTTACCCCTTCTAGTTTGGTAAACCATTTACTCAAACCCACACTTTTATATTGGGCCCAAACCCAAATTTGGTTTAAAAGCCCCCTTTTCAACATCCCCCCTTAAACCAAATTTCCATAACTTCTCATACCTAACATCCACTTCAATCTCTCAAAGACATCATGCTTCAAGGGCTTCGTAAATATATCCGCTATTTGATCTTGAGACTTGCAATACATCACTTCAATATCACCTTCCTTAACATGTTCACGAATAAAATGGTAGCGTGTATCAATGTGCTTGCTTCTTTCATGACAAACGGGATTCTTGGCTAAAGCAATAGCCGATTTGTTATCAAGGAACACTTCGGTTGGACCAACTTGAGGGCATTGAAGATGCTTCAACATATTTCTTAACCAAATTGCATGACAAACCATAGAGCTAGCGGCTACATATTCCGCCTCACAAGTAGATAAAGTCACAATGGGTTGTTTTTTAGAAGACCAAGTAAATGCCGTGTAACCCATAAAAAATACAAACCCCGATGTACTCTTTCTTTCATCTAAGTCTCTACCCCAATCACTATCGGAATAACCGATAAGCTTAAAATATTGTTCACAAGAGAAAAATAAACCATCATTGAGCGTACCTTTAATATATCGAAGGAGCCTCTTTGCAACATTAAGATGAGATTCATCCGGTGTCTCCATGTACCTACTCACTAGCCCAACTCCATAAAGAATATCCGGTCTTGTACATGTAAGATAACGTAGACTTCCTATCAAACTTTTGAAATATGTAGGATCGACATCACTTCTTCTTGAGCATTTTCTCAACTCCACTCCACTTTCAAGAGGGGTGTTTACCGGATTACATGACTCCATTTTAAACCTTCTAAGAACTTCCTTAGCATATCCACTTTGAGAAATAAATATGCCATTTTCCATTTGCTTCACTTCAATACCAAGGAAATGACCCATCAACCCAATTAAATAGAACTTTATTGACAATTGGATTAAACAACTTGTAACATTTCATTTGCTCATTATACCCAAGAAAGATACATTTCTCACCTTTGTCATCAAGTTTTGTTCTTCTTGCTTCCGGTATCTTTGCATAAGCAATACATCCAAATATCTTTAAATGAGATACACTAGGATTGTAATAACCCCATGCCTCTTGTGGGGTCTTCATATAGACACTTTTAGTGGGACATCTATTTAACAAGTCTACGGCATATGCAACGGCTTCACCCCAAAATTCTCTAGGCAAACTTTTTTCTTTTAACATGCTTCTTGCCATGTCTAATATGGTGCGATTTTTCCTTTCGGCAACTCCATTTAGTTGTGGTGTGTATGACGGAGTAAGTTCATGAACAATCCCATGTTCTCTACAAAACATATCAAATGCTCTTGAGGTGTATTCTCCACCTCTATCGGACCTTAGTTTCTTTATCATAAAACCACTTTGTTTCTCAACCATGTTCTTGAACTCTTTGAATGCCTCAAATACTTCGGATTTATTTTTTAAGAAATAAACCCATGTTTTTCTACTAAAATCATCAATAAAAGTGAGAAAGTAATTGTTACCTCCATTTGTCATTGGCTTCAATGGACCACAAACATCGGTATGCACAAGCTCCAATATATTAGATGCTCTCCACCTCCCTTCTTTAGAAAAACTTGTGCGATGATGCTTGCCAAAGATACACCCTTCACACACTTTGTTTGGGTGATCAATACATGGTAAACCCCTTACCATATTCTTGCTTGCCAAGGTCTTCATCCCATCAAAGTTTAGATGCCCAAGTCTCAAGTGCCACAACCAAGATTCATCTTTCATAATAGAGTTTAAGCATTTTGCATCACCATGTTGAATGTTCAAGGGAAATAATCTATTCTTTGCCATCTTTACCTTAGCAATTAGAGTTCCACTTCTATCTCTTAATGTGAGATGAAGATCCTTCAATCTTATATCATAACCTTTTTCAAAAAGTTGTCCCAAACTCAAAATATTATTTTTCATTGCGGGAACATAATAGACATCGGAAATATGATTACTTGCACCGGTGTCGAAATACCAAGTGTTTGTTTGTGATTCGTCAAAACCATCACAAGAAAATAACAATGTAGGATCAACATTAATTTCTACTTCATCTTCAACAAGGTTTGATTCTTCCTTAACTTGATTTTTATACCAACATTCATTACTATAATGCCCGAGCTTGTGACAATTATAACATTCAATATCCCTTTTGTCTCTACCTTGGCTATTATAAGCTCTAGTAAAGTTTCCTCTACCTCTTCCTCTTGGTTCATTTGTTCTTCCTCTATTAAAAAAATTTCTTCCTCTTTGGTTTCCAAAGCTTCTTCTACCATTATCATAACCTCTACCATAACTCTCATAGCCTCTTTCTTTTTGGGGTGTATATTGTTTTTCTTCTAAAGTGAGTTTTGCTTGAAGTACTTGATCAACCGAACAATTTGAAGAGGTTGCGACATTTCTATTCACCCTTTGCTCATGGATTTGCAATGTTCCCATCAATTCATCTACCGTCATGGATTCCAAATCTTTTGATTCTTCAACGACAATAACCACATTATCAAATTTAGGTGTCAAAGACCGTAAAATCTTCTCCATCACCCGAACATCATCACATTTTTCACCACACCTTTTCATTTCGTTAACATTAGACAATACTCTTGAAACATAATCGGAGACAAGTTCTCCTTCATTCATACTCAATCTTTCAAATTCACCACGCAAAATTTGGAGACGAACCTTTACCACTTTATCAACTCCTCTAAATGAATTCTTGAGAATATTCCAAGCCTCTTTTGATGATTTTGCTTCGGACACTTTTTCAAATGTAGGACTATCAATTCCTTGATAGATAAGAAATAAGGCTTTTTTATCCATCTTTCTTGAGTCTTTAAGAACACACTTTTGTACATCATTCATAAAACTCTCTTCTTCTTGAGTTGGTTCTACATAACCATTTTGAACAATATCCCACAAATCTTGAGATCCCAATAATACACTCATTTGAATACACCAATGTTCATAGTTCTCTTTAGTTAACCTAGGTATTTGAGGTTGTATCATATTTGACATTTTCTTAAAAGATCCCCAAAAATTTCACAAACCCTAGATCTCAAAAAAGTTGAAAAAGCTTGAATTGATAAACTAATATGGCTCCGATACCAATTTGTTGGAGATTAGAGGTATAGATACTTCAATACACTCAAATAAACTCAAAAGATTCACATCAACATACTTTCATATAATAAAGCTTCTTTAGATCTACACAATCTCATAAAACAAGAGACACAAAGTTTTGTCACAATATTAAACTAGATATTGAAATTAGTTCTTACCTTAAACACAATATTCATACTAGATCTATGTCTTCTTCTACAAGTTTCTTGTATACTATTCTCCTTTTACTTTCTCTCTCTAGATTGTTCTTGAACTTGACTAAGAAAAGAACTCTCTACACCCTTTTAATTAATTTCATGAGGCTTTTACTTTTTTACCCCTTCTAGTTTGGTAAACCATTTACTCAAACCCACACTTTTATATTGGGCCCAAACCCAAATTTGGTTTAAAAGCCCCCTTTTCAACACTTTTAGGATTCCTTATTTGAGTAGAACTCCAATAAGGTAATGCCTGTATAAGGACCAGTTATGAGTTCAGAAAAGGGGTGGAAATTTCTCAGAAGGATTTCCCTCTCTTCACACAACTATTGGAGAGAAGATTTTAGAGAAAAAGTTCTCAATCTATCTACCAAGTCTAGAAGAATGAGTTCTTCATCTCAACCTTCAAGAAGGTCCTAGCTGACTGACAGGAGGGAGTTCAAGTTATACATTCGGCGTCTCAAGTGGAGGAGCTACACTTGAAGCTCTATATCTTCCGAATACTGGTCGGGATTTAGTTCTTGGGAAAGCGAATCCAGGTATTCTTCTTTCAGTTATTAGTTAATGTATATGATCCTGGATAACTAGTGTTAATCATATGATGATTGAGATTCCGCTTACAACATTAGTTAGATGATTATGTGTATTAGATACATATAAAACCCTACAGTGGCATCACGAGTCGTTTGCATGTAACTAGTTTTGGCTAGAACGAATTAGATTCAAACTTGATTTATTAGATGGGTTAATTCCGTTTTAGCCCCCGATTTGTGACCAACTGGCCGTTTTAGCCCCCATAAGTGTCCGGCAGTTCTTTTTGGCCCCAAAAATTTCCTAATTGGCCCCAAATTTTTTCCAACCTCCCAATTCTACCCCCATGGCATTTCTGTAATTTATTTTTTTTCTTTTTCTTTGTCCACCTCATATAACAATTATTACATCACCTCTGCCCACCTCACCCTTCTTCTCCGGCGAAAGGTTGCTGGGCGGAATTTTTATTCCGGCCGGCCACCTTTAAAAAAAAAAATTCTCTTTCTTTCTCTCTCTTACTCTTCTTCTTCTTTCTCTCTCTTACTCTTCTTCTTCTTCTTCTTTCTCTCTCTCTCTTTTCTTCTTCTTCTTCTTTTTCTTCTTCTTCTTCTTTTTCTTCTTTCTCTTTCTCTCTCTCTTCCTCTTCTTTACTCTCTCCCTCTCTCTTTACAAGTCCGGCGAAGGGGGTCCGTCTGGTTTCCAGACCTTCACGGTCTGGATCTGGAACTCCAGATCCAGACGAATCTGGAACTCCAGATCCAGACGAATCTGGAACTCCAGATCCAGACGAATCCGGAAAGGGAACTCCAGATTCGTCTGGATCAGGAGTTCCAGATCCAGACGTCCGGCGAAGGGGGTCCTCCCCTTCGCCGGACTTGTAAAGAGAGAGGGAGAGAGTAAAGAAGAGGAAGAGAGAGAGAAAGAAGAAGAAGAAGAAGAAAAAAGAGAGAAAGAAGAAGAAGAGTAAGAGAGAGAAAGAAGAAGAAGAGAGAGAAAGAGAATTTTTTTTTTTAAAGGTGGCCGGCCGGAATTTTTTATTCCGGCCGGTAACCTATTGCCGGAGAAGAAGGGTGAGGTGGAGAGGAGGTGGTGAGATGGAGGAGAGATAAGGTGAAGTGGATGATAAAGAAAGGGGTGATGTGGCTTTTTTTTGTTTTTACCCTTTTTCAGAAATAATTCTATTTTGGCCCCCGAGGATAATTTCGTCAAAAATTTGGCCATTGGGGCCAAAACGAACTGCCGGACACTTATGGGGGCTAAAACGGCCAGTTGGTCACAAATCGGGGGCCAAAACGGAATTAACCCTTATTAGATAGATTAGTTTCAATATAGATTCAGACACATTCTAGAATAGAGATTCAGACACGTTCTTGATTATTTGAATAGAGATTCAGACACGTTTTGATTAGATTGAATTGGTTTTATTCGTAAACAAAACCAAGTTTTGAAAGAATTTCAAAGCATAGGAACCTTAGATTTTGAGTTTTTTGAAAAGGGTTTTCAAAAACTATGATTTTAAGGTTTTGGTTTTTGATGGGAGATGCAAAAAACCACTGTTTTTGATGGTTTATTCATCAAAAATAGAAGTCAAAATAGCAGCTACAAGAAAAGAGAAGAAGAAGATGGTTTTAGAAGTTTCTAAAAACCATTGGCTTGCTGGACCAATTGCGGCTAGGATGCGACTGGGACAGGCTCTGGACGTGTCCAGGACGCGTCCTTGGTCTCTCCGAGTAAGCAATCCTAGTCCTTCTAAGACTAGAACTTCCCATCTTCCGGACCAGCAATCCTAGTCCGTCTAAGACTAGGATCGGTCCCGGTCTTCTCGGACTTAGAGCCCGAGAAGTTGCGACGTTGACTAGGTCGCGTCTCAAAGACGCGACCACGGTCAAGGCGCGTCACAAGCTTGAGACACGTTATTGGGCTGTTGTCCAGACGCGTCTGGGTATGTCTAAGACATCTCGGACTTCACGTCCGAGATGGTCAAAGACACGGCCTTGCTCAAGACGCATCTAGGACATTAGGACGCGTCCTGCTTGGGGCTAGGACGGGTTTGGACCAAGGGGATCGACACGTTTGGAACATGTCGTCCCTGGTCCGTGCCATGTCCGACCCATGCTAAGACTGATCTTGGGCTTACCCGAGACTCAGTCAATGGGCTTTGACCAAGAGTCTGACTTGGGTCTTTTGAGTTTGACTCGGGCCTTAATGGGTCTTGACCCGAGTGGGAGTTTTTCGGTCTTTTTCCCGATCCCTCTCCCGATTTCACCCAAATTTTTCGAAAATCACCCGGACCATCTGAAGGTCCAAACGAAATTTTTCCTAAAATTGATTTTGGAAATCATTAAGGGTAAGACCAAAACTCGCCATTGATGATGCATAAAATGTCAAGACGTTGACTAACGTCTGAAGAGTCAAGATCAGACCTAAAGTCTCTTGGAACGTTTCGGCTTAAGGCAGCAGGACATCTAAACACCTGACGGTCCACCATACGTTCGCCTAACTGGGAGGTCGGCCGGAAGAAATCAGCTCTGCACTAAACGCCCTTGGCATGGATAGATCAGCCCTGGGGTCTTAAAAGGAATAAGGGGGGGGGGGGTCTCCACGGGTTCGGCCCATATCTTACGCCCAGAACTGGGGAGATATCAGCACTGCGCGACCTAATGACTTAATCCCGGACTTTCTAGAACGATCTCAGTCGATCTCATATCTTGCAATGTTTAAGCCCGGTTGGACTCCACGTATCTAGAAGAGGAAACTTCTCCTTTAAAGTCTATCACTCCGGCAAAGTTATATACAAAGTATCCTTGAACTTAGGAACTTTCACTTATCAAATATCCGGGATAGACTTGAAGAGAAACCCTAGATACGCAAAAGAGGTAACTTCCCTTACGGTTTGACGGCCACCGCCTCGCCACCGTCACTAATCACAGTCGGCTTAACTTTGCCTATAAAAAACCCCCCCACTTCGTCCTTCACAGGACAAGATCTCTTCACTCCAGAAAAGATCACCCCATACTCAGAGTTCTCACAACTCGCCCCCCAAAAGGATCGATCAATATTCATTCTTTTACTGCAAAGTGCACCCTGACTATCTTGAGCATCGGAGCGGTTTTCCAACCCTTTGCAGGTTTTGCCCCCTCGGGAACAGACGAACAGGAACATGGAGCAAGGAATAAGGAGCTGGAGCAAAGGAGAAAGGAGCTGGAGCAATGGAGAAAGGAGCTGGAGCAAAGGAGAAAGGAGCTGAAGCAAAGGAGCAGAGCAGAACAGAGGAGCAAAGCCGAGAAGCAGAGTAGAGAAGCGGATCTGAACAGAGGAATCTCTCATCTCCAAACAGAATATACCATCATAACGGAGGCTGTAATGCATCAACTCCCTTTTTCATGCTGATCTAACTGGGAGCCAATTTTCGACATCTGCATTTGGCGCTAGAATGAGGGGATCTCTCCAGCAAATCATCAGATTCGAAAACCCGAACCTTACTCAATACTTTTTTAGAACTAAGTACCTCCCTGAGCCCTACAGGCAAACATGTCCTCGGACGAACACACTCCACGTGGGGCGCCTCACACGCTCCCCAACTCAGACGAACTCCTTGCCGAATTGGAGCAAGTCAGGGCCGACTACTACCAGAGAGACGAAGAGGCAAAATGACTGGAGGAAAGCCTCCGCAAAGCCAAAATAGTCAGGAGAGCTGCCGCACCCGAGGAGAGGAAAGAAGTACTCAGGATGTTCGGGAGGAGGCTCTTCTCGCCTGGTGACACTTATACTCCTGAGACCCTAACTCTACAACCAGGCGACCAGATGCGCCTGGAGAACATCTTGAATGAACAAGGTGTGCTGGACCCGGACCAACCTTACGTCCCCAAGAAAGCCGGAATAGGTGAGGGGTGCGTGGACGACCCCACCATCTGTGATATACTCATACAACAAGTGGCGGGATTGACAAGAGAAAGAGAAAATGACAAACTCGGGGAAGGACGGTAATTCGGCAGCCACCACTCTGCCGGGAGATACTGGAATCCGAGAAACCGACAAACTTCAAGTGCCCCACGCTGGAACATTATCACGGTGTGGAAGACCGAGGAAGCACAAGCATCAAAAGAGGAACTGACGAGTTGTTCAATGTGGTACAAGGAAAGAGCGAGACTCTGGCGACCTACTGGCAGAGATTTCGCAATCTTATGGTACAGGTCCCCGACCTAGAATCAAACATCACCTTTGTCTCCTTACAAAGAGGTCTTAGGTCGGACGATATAATCATAGATATCTCAGGGAGAAAGCCAGAACTGATAGAAAGGCTGCAGCAGTTTATTAGGACGGAGGAAAACTATCTACGGATGAAGGACGTGGCCAACATCCCGTACGAAAGTGAACGCCCTCGAAATAAGGAACGGGACAAAGTCAGGCCACCCAGGGACGGAAAACGAGGCAGGAGACCTAGGGCGGACTTCGCAACCTGTACCCCACTGACGAAAGGGAGGGAGGAAATCTTACAAGTATTAATAGCAAAAGGCAAGCTTGAACTGCCTAAACCCAACGACGACCGAGAAGAGTTCGGGTCTAGGGACATGACTGCATGGTGTGCCTTCAACAGAGGCTACGGCCACAAGACCGACAATTATCGGCACCTCAAGAATCTTATCGAAGATATGGTAAGAAAGGGAGATCTGGACAAGTACATTCAGAAAGAGTAGCGACCCTACGAACACCGGAACAAAAGGCCAGTAAACAGGGCAGGAATTAGATCGGGACCGGAAGCCAACGAGCAGGGCCTGACATTCAAAAAGGCAAACAAAGGTGTGGAGGAACCAACCGGAGTTTTGGGAAACATCAACACCATAGCAGGAGGATCGACCCTCGGCGGAGCAACTAAAAGGAAGCAGCGAAGATACGCCAACGAGGCAAAGAACCCGTCAGTCTTGCTAATCAAACCAACAGTAGAAACTCCACCCATCGTCTTCACTGACGATGATCTGGTTGGGGTAATAACTCCACATGAGATCCATTGGTAATAACGGCTGTGGTGGCCAATTGGAGGGTAGGACGCATCCTGGTCTATATAGGAAGCTCAACAAAAGTCATGAGCCGAACATGATTCCAAAAACTCGGGGTAAGTCAGCACCACCTCAAATCTTATAAATCTTGCTTGACAGGGTTCGGCGACAACCAGGTCGAAACAGATGGAATAGCAACCCTGCCGGTACTGATCGGGGCAATAATTTCTATGAACCACCTCATGATGAAATTCCCAGTCCCGGGAACGAATCTCATAGGGACGGTCAGAGGAGACCAGAAAGTAGCTCGGGAATGTTATCTCATCTCCGCCTAGGGCTGTCAGGAAGAAGCAATCAATCCGATCACCATTGGGGGAGACAAAGTGTTCTACGGAGACCCCACAGCGGACATGCAGAGCTGAGAGAATCAGGTCATCACTACCCCTAGTCTATTTCCTTTTTAAATAAAGCCATTAGGCCAAAGAAGTAGCATTACTAGCTACATATTTTATCTAACAAAATAAAATATTTTTTAACTAAAAAGCTATAACAGGAGAAGTCCTGGTTAAACTCATCTCGCTCTGAATCGGGCAGGTAGCCCTGCTAGCGAAAGCCACGACCAGGGGACCTAAAGGTAGCCTTGGTAGCGAAAGCAACGATCAAGGGCCCTAATTCAAAAACAGCCCTGCTAGCGAGAGCCACGACCAGGGACAGGATAGCCTCGGTAGCTATGGCGACGACCGAGGGCCCTAAGGAGCAGTCCTAGTTAAACTGAACTTTGCTCGAGTAAAACTGACCCTTCACCTAGGTCCCAAGGAGAAGTCCTAGTCAAACTGATCGGCTCAAGCCGGCAAATGAGGTAGCTCCGGTAGCTACGGCTGCGACTCGAGGCCTCGCAAGGAGAAGTCCTAGTTAAACTTAAACTCTTTACTCGAGTAAAACGTGGTCCTTGAGGATCCCCAAGGAGAAGTCCTAGTTAAACTACCGCCCTGGCAAAGGTGACCAGGGGTATAAGGAGAAGTCCTTGCGAAACTATTCACGCTTAAAGTGAGGAAGACAACCCTGGTAGCTAAGCCAACGACCAGGGGCACGGGAGGAGTCTCGACGAAAACTAGTCGAGCTCAAGCCAACGAAATCAGCTCTTGTAGCGAAAGCCACAACCAGAGAACTAAGGAGAAGTCCTAGTGAAACTAGTCGAGCTCAAGCCGACGAAACCAGCTGTAGTAGCGAAAGCCACGATCAGAGGTCTAAGGAGAAGTCCTAGTTAAACTAGTCAAGCTCAAGCCAACGAAACCAGCTCTGGTAACGAAAGCCACGACCAGAGGTCTAAGGAGAAGTCCTAGTTAAACTAATCGAGCTCAAGCCGACGAAACCAGCTCTGGTAGCGAAAGCCACGACCAGAGGTCTAAGGAGAAGTCCTAGTTAAACTAGTCGAGCTCAAGCCGACGAAACCAGCTCTAGTAGCGAAAGCCACGACCAGAGGTCTAAGGAGAAGTCCTAGTTAAACTAGTCGAGCTCAAGCCGACGAAACCAGCTCTGGTAGCGAAAGCCACGACCAGAGGTCTAAGGAGAAGTCCTAGTTGAACTAGTCGAGCTCAAGCCGACGAAACCAGCTCTGATAGCGAAAGCTACGACCAGAGGTCCAAGGAGAAGTCCTAGCTAAACTAGTCGTGCTCGAGCCGACGAAAACAACCCTGGTAAAGACAATCAGTGGCAGAGCTAAAAACTCAAAATACCATTCGGAAATTTTTACGCAGGGCTAACTTGGGTTCTATTTTGCAGAGGGAAATAGTAAGACTAGGGCATGCTAGAATAGGTTTAAAATTACTCTTTTGCAGGTGCGATGATTCGGAGTATGCGTAGTAAGATTAGAAAATTGCATTAGTAAGTATAGGATTAATTACACTAACTATTTGTTTTGATTACATACATATATAAAAGAAAATAGGAAACTGCGGCTCGGCGGCGAGCCGTTATTCGCCGGAAGAAGAAGAAGAAGAAGGAGGACCCCCAACGTCCACCGAAACTCTTATCATCACAACCAGAAGACTGCCTCCCCCACGATGATGCACCAGAAACTCCACGGCAGAAAAGAGAGCCGGTTTAGAGGTACTTGTAGTACCAGTTAAGGAACAAACTAATGGATAGAGCGGTCTAGATGAACTTAGGGTAGAGAGACGATCATCATCCAGCAGATCGTGCGAACGAAGAACATCAATAAAACTTTCACCAGCCACCTCCATGCAGAAGTGTTTCATGGAAGAGTCATCGTAGTTCAGAACCAAGTAGAAAGCAACTCTAACGTCACTACCAGGGAGAGTTCCTCTAACCATTACGAAAACCATGGTAAGACACGGAGGAGTCAGTCGCGTCTCCACGCTTATTTATAGGCCAGAGGGGTCATGATAATGGAGCGTGGTCAACGAAGAGTCACGGTGAGCAGACGCAAATAAGAAATAGAGAACCAACAGACTTGAACGTGGGAAATAAGATGCAGCGTAAGGATATAAAGGAAAAAGGTAAATCTTTATTAATTCATAAGAAGGATCTATTATAGAAGAAATTACAAAAAAGGACACCCAAACCACCACTGGCGCTCGGGTCTATTACAGAAGAAATTACGAAAAGCCCCAATTGTCGAGGGAAAGGAAAACAGATAAAAAACATGAGCGACTGCGAAAGAGTCGTCATGGAGTTTGAAAGAAGAAAAGCGGAAAGGCTGACAGGAACCACCATTCAGAGATGCAGTTAAGGACGAAGAAGCCCTCTAGGCATCATCACCTTACCCTGAGCACCTAGGCGGGAGGAAGTACTGACGAGCCTTACCCTCCTCCGGGCTCAAACATAACAGCGCGTGAAGTTATCGCGGCCATTATGAAGAAACCCATCCTTTATCACGGTCATTATGAAGAAGCAGTCCTCAAAGCAAGCACTTGGTATGAACTCGAACAGAGGCCTCATCTTGAATCCCTGAAGAAAACAGGGAGAAAGCAAGAAGCCACGTCAAAAGGAAAAAAACTCTCAAATCATCCTCCGAACTCTTAGTGATGAAGGGTTGGGAGACCAAAGCATGCTACTTATAGTGGAAGAAGATGACCAAGAGACCTCTCAAAAACAGATCAGGGGTCATTAAAGACAGAGGCCACACACACCTCGAAAGTATTTAAGGGAATAATGACTGGAAGATGTGAACGGCTCAAGAACAACGGTTACTAATGAAGTCTCAGCGGGTCTCGAGGAGACGTGTTTTCGCCCACCAGTCACGACACTCCACGCGTCCGTGCATGATGAAACAAGTTATCATGCACAGTAACCTAAAAGATCAGCACCGAAAATAGGCAGTCAAAAGATCAAAGACGTGACGTCACATAATCACGCATGAAAAAGAAATCAATTACTTCAGCAGAAGACGAGACGTGTCTTGGGAGAACAAACCACATGTCAAGACAAAATATAGCAGGGACGACTCTGGCAAAAACAACGCTTCATGAAAGAGGATCTCCACTTAGCGGATACCATTCAGCTCTGGAATATCAACAAAGAGACAAAGCGCTACGAAAAAGCCCAGGTCCAGGTAAGACCGAAAGAGTTTCCCGATACAGCTCTGGGGCAGGTAATACTCTTGACTTCAGGCCTTCAAATAAAGTATACACACGAGTTACTTCTACTCCTTAGTCTCTTTACTTTCAACTAAGGAGTGACGGGACTCATGATGATGAATTAAATGTCCAGACGTTGACTAACGTCCGAAGAGTCAAGATAAGATCTGAAGTCTGCTAGAACGTTTCGGCTTAAGGCAGCATGACAGCTAAACACCTGACGGTCCACCATACGTTCCCCTACCTGGGAGGTCGGCCAGAAGAAATTAGCTTTGCACTAAACGCCCTCTGCATGGATAGATCTGCCCTGGGGTCTTAAAAGGAATAAGGGGGGGTCTCCACGGGTTCGGCCCATATCTTACGCCCAGAACTGTGGAGATATCAGCGTTGCACGACCTAATGACTTAATCCCGGACTTTCTAGAAGATCTCAGTCGGCCTCACATCTTGAAGTGTTTAAGCCCGATTGGACTCCACGTATCTAGAAGGGGAAACTTCTCCTTTACAGCCTATCACTCCGGCAAAGATATATGCAAAATATCCTTGAACTTAGGAACTTTCTAGAAGAGGTAACTTCCCTTACGGTTTGACGACCACCGTCACTAATCACAGTCGACTTAACTTTGCCTATAAAAAACCCCCCACTTCGTCCTTCACAAGACAAGATCTCTTCACTCCAGAAAAGATCACCCCATACTCAAAGTTCTCACAACTCGCCCCCCAAAAGGATCGATCAACATTCATTCTTTTACTGCAAAGAGCTCCGCTTCTCTGATCTGCTTCTCTAGTCTGCTCTTTGGCTCCCTGCTCGTTTGCTTTAGCTCCTTGCTCCTGTTCATCTGTTCCCGAGGGGGAAAACCTGCAAAGGGTTCGAAAACCGCTCTGACGCTCAAGACAATCAGGGTACTCTTTGTAGTAAAAAAATGAATATTGATCGAACCTTTTGGGGGGAGAGTTGTGAGAACTCTGAGTATGGGGTGATCTTTTTTGGAGTGAAGAGATCGTGTCCTGTGAAGGACGAAGTGGAGGGCTTCTTATAGGCGAAGTTAAGTCGACTGTGATTAGTGGCGGTGGCCGTCAAACCGTAAGGGAAGTTACCTCTTTTGCGTGTCTAGGTTTTCTCTTCGAGTCTATCCCGGATCTTTGATAAGTGAAAGTTCCTAAGTTCAAGGATACTTTGTATATATCTTTGCCGGAGTGATAGACTTTAAAGGACAAGTTTCCTATTCTAGGTACGTGGAGTCCAATCGGGCTTAAACACTTCAAGATGTGAGGCCGACTGTGATATTTCTAGAAAGTCCGGGATTAAGTCATTACGTCGCGCAACGCTGATATCTCTGCAGTTCTCGGCATAAGATATGGGTCGAACCTGTGGAGACCCCCCTTAGTCCTTTTAAGATTCCAGGGTTGATCTATCCATGCCAAGGGCGTTTAGTGCAGAGCTGGTTTCTTCCGGCCGAGCTCCCAGTTAGAGGAACGTATGGTGGACCGTCAGGTGTTTAGCTATCCTGCTGCCTTAAGCCTAGTCGTTCCAAGAGACTTCAGGTCTGATCTCGACTCTTCAGACGTAAGTCAACGTCTGGACATTTTATGCATCATCATGAGTCCCGCCACTCCTTTGTTGAAAGTAAAGAAACTAAGGAGTAGAAGTAACTCGTGTGTTTTTACTTTACTTGAACGCCTGAAGTCGAGAGTATTACCTGGACCAAAGCTGTCTCGTGAAGCTCAGTCTTTCTTCTAGTTTTCCAGAGCTGTGTATTCCCGGGCTGGGTTTTGCTGAGCTGGTGGGGGTTGCTGGTGGTAAAACGTTCTTCTTCTATCTCTACCTTTTGCTAGAGCTGGCTCGAGTTTTATCTGCCTAAGACCGTTGGACGCGTGGTTCCTCTTCTCGAAACGCGTTTCCACTTCTGTCTGAGTAATTAATTTCCTTTTCATGCGTGATTCTGTGATGTCACGTCTTTGATCTTCTGACTGCCTATTTTCTACGCTGATAGTTTTGGAGTACTATTCAAGGCAGCACTTTCGGCATGCGTGGACACGTGGTATCTGGCTAGTGGGAGAGTAGGCGCGTTCCCTAGGGTTCTGTTAATTCCTAAAGCGGTCTTGGGTTAATCCGGACCGTCGATTATCTCTCGCCATTGATTGAAGAAATCTTAGGGTTTTTCTAGTTGTGACTGTTGCCGCGTGTCTTGTTCCCGTTGGTTCTTTTTACGTTGGCCCGGATCCTGGTCTTCCTATATTTAAGCGTTGTGACTTGCTGTAATTTGTTCTTTTCTCGTCTTCTTTATTTCAGCAAAAATCTTCATCTTCTCTTTCCCCTTCTTTGTTCTCTGCTTGTGCGCCTTTTTCTCTTTGGTTTTCATGGCTACTTCTCCTTCTGCTTCAGAGTTTTTCGGCCAAATGCGTTCCTGCAGTCGTATGACCCAGCAGGACCTAGAAACTCTCCGGGCCGCTCACATGATTCCAGTCTCGGTTGAACTTATCCTTCCGTCGTCTAGCGATAGGATTTGCTACACTGATGACCTTCGTATTGGAGTCTATGAAGTCTTCTTCAACTTGGGTTTGGTGTTTCCCTTCCCTCTTTTTCTCGTTGAGCTGCTGAACCATTATGGGCTTCAACTTTTTCAGCTGAGCCCTAATGCTTTGATGACTATCATGGCGTGCTATTTCCTTTGTCTTCAGCAAGGTGAGAAGGCTAGTCTTTATGCTTTTGATATGATCTTCTCTCTTAAGTCCAGAGATCGGAACTGGTACTATTTTTCTTCTCATGTTGGCCCGTTTTTCTCTGCTCCTAGTATCCCTAAAGATTATGAGGAAAGGTTTCTTTTCGTTCGACCTTCCATTGCCACCGAAACTTTTGGGTTTGTTCCTCGTTCTCTTGGTTCTTCAGAGGAAGCAGTGCAAGTCAGGTTTTCAAGTGGCTTGGGAGGCCGCTCGTCGCTTCTATTCTCCGAAGGATTCCGTTCCTCTGCGACACATCGGCAAGGATCGAGTGGCCATGTATGTCAATGCCATAACAACTGATCGAGGTTCAAAGGATGACTTCCCTTTCAGTGATGATGAGTGGGATGCTGAGGCAGCCACCTCCGTGGTCCCGGTGGATGATGATTCCGATGAGGGCTCGACCTTTTCGGTCCCTCGATCTAACTCCGGCGACCAACTCGAGTCTCTTCCTTCTGAAGCTCAGTCATGATTTCTCTGGACTTGTATTTTGTTTTTCTTGTTATTTTTCTCTGCTACTTCAACGATGTCTTGATTTTGCTTTGGTTTTGGTAATGGGATGGCTTTTGCTTCTGCTTTTATCTTTGATCTATATCCTGTAGCTGCATGAACTTATAAAAAAGATACTGATTATAGTTAATTTGACCCTATCTTAATAATACATTCCTAAACTTACTACGCATGCTCTGAACGATCGCTTATGCAAAAGATTAAGAAAAGTTAGACTTAATCTATCATGCCCTAAGCTTACTATTTCCCTCTGCAAAATAGAACCCAAATAGCGCGGCTCTGTAAATCATGATGATTTCTGAGCCTACCTTTACCCCTGATCACGGCTATTGCTCCTAAGGCTGTCTTTTATTTAATCTGATTTTGAACTGTTTAGCTAGAATTTCTCCTTGGACCTCCGATCGCAGCTTTCCCTATCAGAGCTGATTTCGTCGGCTTAAGCTCGACTAGTTTTACTAGGAGTTCGCCTTAGACCTCTGGTCGTGGCTTTCGCTACCAGAGCTGGTTTCGTCGGCTTGAGCTCGACTAGTTTCACTAGGACTTCTCCTTAGACCTCTGGTCGTGGCTTTCGCTACCAGAGCTAGTTTCGTTGGCTTGAGCACAACTAGTTTTAATAGGACTTCTCCTTAGACCTCTGGTCGTAGCTTTCGCTACTAGAGCTGGTTTCGTCGGCTTGAGCTCGACTAGTTTTGCCGGAACTCCTCTCGTGCTCCTGGTCGTTGCCTTAGCTACCAGGGCCGTCTTCCTCATTTTAAGCATGAATAGTTTCGCAAGGACTTCTCCTTATACCCTCGGTCACCTTCGCCAGGGTTGTAGTTTACCTAGGACTTCTCCTTGGGATCCTTGGTGGGGACCACGTTTAACTCGAGTAAGGATTTTAAGTTTAACTAGGACTTCTCCTTGCGAGGCCTCGGGTCATAGCTGTAGCTACCGGAGCTACCTCATTTGCCGGCTTTAGCCGATCAGTTTGACTAGGACTTCTCCTTAGGACCTTTGTGAAGGGTCAATTTTACTCGAGCAAAGTTCAGTATAACTAGGACTGTTCCTTAGGGCCCTCGGTCGTTGCTGTAGCTACTGAGGCTATCCTGTCCCTGGTCGTGGCTTTCGAGGGTTGTTTATAAATTAGGGCTCTAGGATGTTGCTTTCGCTACCAATGCTACCTTTAGGTCCCCTGGTTGTGGCTTTCGCTATCAGGGCTACCTGCTTGATTCAGAGCGAGATGAGTTTAACCAGGACTCCTCCTTTTATAGCTTTTTTGTTAAATATATTTTATTTTGTTAGATAAAATATGTAGCTAGTAATGCTACTTCTTTTGCCTAATGGCCTTATTTAAAAACGAAATAGACTAGGGGTAGTGATGACATGATTTTCTCAGCTTTGCATGTCCGCTGTGGTCTCCGTAGAACACTTTGTCTCCCCCGACGGTAATCGGATTGATCGCTTCTTCCTCTCAGTCCTGGGCGGAGATGAGGCAACATTCCTGGGCTATTTTCTGGTCTCCTCTGACCGTCCCTATGAGATTCGTTCCCGGAACTGGGAATTTCATCATGAGGTGGTTCATAGAAACTATTGCTCCTGACTCCCTGAGGAAGTTTCTGCCCAATATGATGTTGTAGGCGTTCACCTTATCAACAATGGCGAAGTTTAGCATTATCGCTTTTGCTAATTCTCCTTCACCGATTAGTATCGACAGGGTTGCTATCCCATCTGTTTCGACCTGGTTGTCACCGAACCCTGTCAAGCAAGATTTATAAGATTTGAGGTGGTGCTGACTTACCCCGAGTTTTTGGAAGCATGTCCGACTCATGACTTCTGTTGAGCTTCCTGTATCGACCAGGATGCGTCCTACCCTCCGGTTGGCCACAACAGCCGTTATCACCAATGGATCTCCGTGTGGAGTTATTACTCCAACCAAATGGTCGTCAATAAAGATGATGGGTGGAGTTTCCACGACTAGTTTGATTAGCAGGACTGGCGGGTTCTTCGCCTCATTGGCGTATCTTCGCTGCTCCCTTTTGGTTGCTCCGCCGAGGGTCGGTCCTCCTGCTATGGTGTTGATATTTCCCATTACTCCGTTTGGTTCCTCCTGCTATGGTGGACCAGTAGGTATTTAGTTGTCTGATGCACCCGAAAGGTTGCACACCCAAGCGGAGGTATCAGGTAGTAACCGGTAAAACCAGAATCGATCTAAGGATAAGAAGGTGATTCGGATAACGAAGGAGTCTCGTTCGCCGGTCTAGGTATCACTAACTAACTTAGACCAAAAAGGAAAGGAACAAAGATAAATGAGGGGTTTAAAGATTGATTTAAGAGGGAACAATGAAAACAAATAGAACTACTAAACAATCTAAGTAAATGGGCAAGAGAGATTCGAGAGAAAAGTCGGAGGAACAAGAGTCGGGAGACAGTAAGACTCGATTCGGGCAACAAATAAGTGAGAGAGGTGTCGAAGTCCGGGAATCCATAATGATAAACCTACGACTATGTGTAGTCCGATTTAATGTGTCGAGGTACAATCGATATTCGACTCCTAAAGTAGATGTCTCTAAGTACTACGTATATCCGGAGATCATATTTAGTCAAACAAACGTCTAAATCCGTTAATCCCGAGTCATCGAAAGTGTCGTCTAGTCGCCTAACTATGTGAAGTGCATGACAAGACACATGAAATTATGACTTAGACTACGATCGATATCGAATACTTCGTTTAGTCTATTAACTATGCGAAGTGCTTGACAAGACACATGAAAATACGATCAAAACGATAATCGAAATAAATGAACATCAATTTGTAATCAAAACATCAAATCATATAAAACATAGTCACGAATTCATCACATTTCATCTCATATAATCGACAAACTAAAGTTAGCTAAATATGGTGATTGAATAAGAAATGGAAAGGAAATGGTGAGAGAATCCTCCTTTTTCGATGATGGTTCGAGGCTAAGATCGTCGGAAAACATGAGTTTTTAGTTGAAGTCGATCTCCCCTTAGCAATTTTCTGGGTTCCCCATAGCGACCACCATCATCTTCTCCATTCAGAACACAACCTCCATTAAAGCTAAACCCTAGCTTTCTCTCTCTAGAACACTTCAACTAAAATCAAATCAAACCATATGGGAAGCAAGACCATGACATAGGGAGTAAAAGCCCTAACTTTTCCGGCCAAGAAAGTGGCCGGAAAAGTGAAGAAAGATGCGGCCAAAAAATCAAGTAGATCCGGCCAAATAGGTGCTGTCCCAGCCGTCCCTAGCGCGTCCCGAGCAAACCCGAGCTGCTGCTTGCTGCCGGATCCACAGCCGCATCCCTTGAGACGTGCAGCAGGTCGCGTCTTTGCGCCGGCTGTGAGACGTGCAGCAGGTTGCGTCCCGTGAAAGCTTCCGTCCCGCTCTGCTGTGCACTCCGGTAGCTCAAGAACACTCACAAACCCTAGCACCTTTAGCCTCTCTCTCTTCCAAGTTGTGTGTTCTTTTGATGAAGATGATGAATAGTAGCCTAAACTACTAAAACCCTAGAGTCCCTTAACCTAGTCAATTCATTTAGACTTTCTTGACTCTAATCCATAAAGAGAGGGTGCTCATATAATTCTTCCTTGTCATTCTTCTTTGGGCTTGTGTGGGCTTTGGGCTTGGTTTAGAAACCAAGCGAGTGCCTTCATCTTGTCTCTACATTTAGAACCAAAGGGGGTGCCTTCAGGAAAAGACCTTAGCTTCTATCTTTCACATCTTCCTCGTCCGAACTCCGAATTGAATTCCGTTTTCACCGTCGGACTCGTCATTAACTCCTCTTGTCATTTGAATTGCTTGAAGTCATTTTCTCTCATTTTCGACACATGAAATGATGGTGACAATTCATTCCCTTTATTCCGATTTACATGTTTAACTCCAAAATAGGTACCTAACATGAAAAACACATAAAATATTATTTATAATACTCAAAACGAACTAACTAGGCTTAGTTAGGCTCTCCAAATGTGACATTTTCGTGTCACATCACTGTCCTGCTGCCTTAAGCCGAGTCGATCCAAGAGACTTCAGGTCTGATCTTGACTCTTCAGACGTTAGTCAACGTCTGGACATTTTGTGCATCATCACGAGTCTCGCCACTCCTTAGTTGAAAGTAAAGAGACTAAAGAGTAGAAGTAACTCGTGTGTTTTTATTTAAAGACCTGAAGTCGAGAGTAATACCTGTCCCAGAGCTGTTTCGAGAAACTCTTTGGGTCTTACCTGGACCTAGGTTATTCCGTAGTGCTCGGTTTCTTTGTTGATATTCAAGAGCTGATTGGCATCTGCTAAGTTGAGATCCGTTCTCATTAAGCGCTGTTTTGCCAGAGCCATCCCAACTGTGTTTTGTCTTGACATGTGGTTTGTTCTCCCAAGACACGTCTCGTCTTCTGCTTAAGTAATTAATCTTTTCCATGCTTGATTTTGTGACGTCATAGATTTGACCCTCTGATCATGCGCTTTCAGCGTTGATCTTTTGGGTTACGACACACGACAGTTCGTTCCCTCACGCGAGGATGCGTGGAGTCTTGCTATTGGGGGATAGGATGCGTTACCTTGAAATCCGCTGTTATTCTATAAGACCTGATCGATCTCGAGCCGTGTGTTTCCCTTGGTCATCATTCCCTTGCATGTTCCCGAGATGCGTTTTGGTCTTCGCCTTTAATGACCCTTGTTTGTTTTCAAGGAGTCCCTTGGTTATCCTTCTTTCAGTATAAATAGCCTGCCTTTATACTCCTCTTGATGTATCTTGATTGCAATTTCTTCTGTAATAGACCTTTCTTATGAATACTGCCATTTCTCTGACCTGTCGTGTCTTTTCCGTTTTTAAGTGTTGAGTTATTCTTCTGTTTGCTTTTCTTATGTAGATGGTTGCTGATGTATCTTTCTTGATACTCCTTGTTTGGTTATGTTTTTATCTACACATACTTAATATGGAATAGTTACTTGTTAAAATCCTAGTCCTACTAATGCATTCCTAAACTTACTACGCATGCTCCGGATGCTCGCTTCTGCAAAACTAAAGAACGTTAGACTTAATCTATCATGCCCTAATCTTACTATTTCCTTCTGCAAGATAAAACCCAAATTAGCACAGCTCTGCAAATCATAACGATTTTTTAGCCTACTTTTGCCCCTGATCATGGCTATTGCTTTCAGGGCTGTCTTTTATTAATCTGATTTTGAACCGTTTGACTAGAATTTCTTCTTGGACCCTTGGTCGTTACCTTCGCTACCAGGGTTGGTTTTGTTGGCTTGGGCTCAACTAGTTTAGCTAGGACTTCTCCTTAGACCCCTGGTCATTGCTTTCGTTACCAAAGATGGTTTCGTTGGCTTGAGCGTAACTAGTTTAGCCAGGACTTCTCCTTAGACCCCTGGTCGTTTCTTTCGCTACCAGGGCTGGTTTCGTTGGCTTGAGCACACCTAGTTTAGCTATGACTTTTCCTTAGACCCCTGGTCTTTGCTTTCGCTACCAGGGCTGGTTTCGTTGGCTTGAGCACAACTAGTTTTCGCCGGGACTCCTCCCGTCCCTCTGGTCGTAGCTTGCGCTACCAGAGCTGTTTTGTCTGCTTTTACCTGACAAGCATCGCAAGGACTTCTCCTTTTCCCCCTGATCACCTTTGCTACGACTGTAGTTTAACTAAGACTTCTCGTTGGGATCCTCAGTGGGGACCACGTTTTACTCGAGTAAAGATTTTAAGTTTAACTGGGACTTCTTCTTGCGAGGCCTCGGGTCGCAGCCGTGGATACCGGAGCTACCTCATTTGCCGGCTTGAGCCGATCAGTTTGAGTAGGACTTCTCCTTGGGACCTTGGTGAAGGGTCAGTTTTACTCGAGTAAAGTTTCAGTTTAACTAGGACTGCTCCTTAGGGCCCTCGGTCGTTACCATAGCTATCGAGGTTATCCTGTCCCTTGTCATGGCTTTCGCTAGCAGGGTTGTTTTTAAATTAGGGCCCTTGGTCGCTTCTTTCGCTACCAAGGCTGCCTTTTGAATCCCCTGGTCGTAGCTTTCTCTATCAGGGCTACTTGCTCAGTTAGAGCGAGTTTAACTAGAACTCCTCTTTTTTATAGCGTCTTTTCCTACAACATTTTATTTTATTAGATAAAATATATAGCTAGTAGTGCTACTTCTGTTGCCTAATGGCTTTATTTAAAAAAGGAAATAGATTAGAGGTAGTGGTGACCTGATTCTCTCAGCTCTGCATGTCCGCTGTGGGGTCACCGTAGAATACTTTGTCTCCTCCAACGGTGATCGGATTGATCGCTTCTTCCTGGCAGCCCTGGGCGAAAATGAGGTAGCATTCCCTGGCTACCTTTTGGTTCCCTCTGACCGTCCCTATGAGATTCGTTCTCGGAATTGGGAATTTCATCATGAGGTGGTTCATGGAAACTATTGGTCATGACTCCCTCAGGAAGTTCCTGCCTAGTATGATGTTATAGGCGTACATCTTGTCGACAATTGCGAAGTTTAGCATTATCGCTTTCTTTGATTCTCCTTCGCCGATTAATACGGGCAGGGTTGCTATTCTGTGTGTTTCTATCTGGTTGTCGCCGAACTCTGTCAAACAAGACTTATAAGATTTGAGGTAGTGCTGACTTACCCCGAGTTTTTGGAAGCATGTCCGACTCATGTTTTCTGTCGAGCTTCCTGTATCGACCAGTATGCGTCCTACCCTCAATTGGCCACCACAACTGTTATTACCAACGGATCCGCGTGCGGAGTTATTACCCCAACTAGATCATCATCAGTAAAAACGATGGGTGGTGTTTCTATGGTAGGTTTGATTAGCAGGACTGGCGGGTTCTTTGCCTCGTTGGCATATCTACTTTGTTCTCCCTTGGTTGCTCCGCCGAGGGTTTGTCTTCCTGCTATGGTATTGATGTTTCCCATCACTCCGGCGGGTTCCTCCAAGCCCTTGTTTGCTTTTTTGAAAGTCGGGCCCTGCTCGTTAGTTTCTGGTTCCGATCCGATTCCTGCCCTGTTTATTGGCCTCTTGTTCCGGTGCTCGTAGGGTTGTTGTTCTTTCAGGATGTATTTGTCCAGCTCACCCTTTCTTACCATTTTTTCGATAAGATTTTTGAGGTGCCGACAGTTGTCGGTCTTGCGGCCGTAGCCTCTGTGGAAAGCGCACCACGCAGTCATGTCTTTAGACCCGAACTCCTCTCTGTCATCATTGGGTTTGGGTAACTCAGCCTTTCCTTTTGTTATCAACACCTGCAAGATTTCCTCCCCCCTTTCATCAGTGGGGTGTAGGTGGCGAAGTCAGGTCTGGTCCTTCTGCCTCGCTCTCGATTCTGGGCAGCCTGGCTTCGTCCCGTTCCTTCTTTCGGGGAGTTTCACTCTCGTATGGGATGTTGGCCACTTCCTTCATTCGTAGGTAATTTTCCTTTCTTTTGATAAACTGTTGCAGCCTCTCTATTAGTTCTGCGAGGGTGTCTGGTTTCCTCCCCGAGATATCTCTAATTATGTCGTCCTGTCTAAGGCCTCTCTGTAAGGCGACAAAGGCGACCTTCGGTTCTAGGTCGGGGACTTGTACCATAAGGTTGCGAAATCTCTGCCAGTAGCATGCCAGAGCCTCACTTTTTTCCGTGTACCGCATTGAACAGCTCTTCGGTTCCTCTTTTGATGGTGGTGTTTCCCCGGAAGGCTTCGTAGAAGGCCTGGGCGAGCTGATCAAAGGACTTGATCGATCCCGGGGCTAGCGCTTGGTACCATGCCTGAGCTGGACCTTTCAGGATAGTGGCGAAGACCACGCACCATATGTTTCGGTTAGTCGTGCGTAAACTCATCATCGCAACGTTGTTGTTGATTAATACCCCTGGGTCTTCTAGACCGTGATAATGATCCAGCGTGGGACATTTGAAGTTTTTCGGTTTTTCGACTCTAGTATTTCCCGGTAGAGGGGTGGCTGTCGAGTTACCGTCCTCCCCAGAGCTTATCCTTCTCTCTTTCTCTTGTCAATTTTGCTACCTGATGTAAGAGTACGTCGCAAATAGTAGGGTCGTCCATGCATCCTTCGCCTATCCCCGCCTTCTTGGGGACGTAAGGTCGGTTCGGGTTTAGCACGCCTTGTTCATCTAAGATGCTCTCCAGGTGCATCTGGTCGCCTGGTTGTAAAGTTAGGGTTCCAGAAGTGTAGGCGTCGCCGGGCGAGATGAGCCTTCTCGCGTACGATCTGATCACTTCTTTCCTCTCCTCGAGTGCAGCAGCCTTACCGGTTGTCTCGGCTATACGGAGACTTTCCTCCAATCGTTTTGCCTCCAGATCCCTTCAGAAGTATTCAGCCTTGAGTTGTTCCGGTTCGGCCATAAGCTCGACCGGGTTGGGAAGCATGTGGGGTGTCTCACGTGGAGTGTGTTCGTCCGAGGACATGTTTGCCTGAGGGAACTTAGGGGAAATAGTTTGTTCTAAAAGAGATATTGAATGAGGTTCGGGTTACCGAATCTGATGATTTGCTGGAGAGATCCCCTCCTTCTAGCGTCAAATGCTGATGTCGAAAATTGGCCTCCCATTAAATCAGCATGAAAAAGAGAGTTGATGCATGACAACCTCCGTTATGATGGTATATTCTGTTATGAGAGGAGAGATTCCTCTGTTCAGCCCTGGTTCTCTGCTCTGCATCTGTGTTCCAGCTCCTTGCTCCTCGCTCCAGCTCCTTGCTCCTCGCTCCAGCTCCTTGCTCCTTGACCCTTGCTCCGTGCTCCTTGATCCTTACTCCTTGCTCTTTGCTCCTGTTCGCCTGTTCCCGAGGGGGGAAAACCTGCAAAGGGTTCGAAAACAGCTCCGACGCTCACGACAGTCAGGGTGCTCTTTGCAGTAAAAGAATGAATATTGATCGATCCTTTTGGGGGGCGAGTTATGGGAACTCTGAGTATAGGGTGATCTTTTCGGGGTGAAGAGATCGTGTCTTGTGAAGGACGATGTGGGGGGCCTTTTATAGGCGAAGTTAGGCCGACTGTAATTAGTGGCGGTGGTGAGGCGGTTGTCGTCAAGCCGTAAGGGAAGTTTCCCTCTTTAGCGTATCAAGGGTTTCTCTTTGAGTCTATCCCGGATCTTTGATAAGCGAAAGTTCCTAAGTTCAAGGATACTTTGTATATATCTTGCCGGAGTGATAGACTCTAAAGGAGAAGTTTCCTCCTTTAGATACGTAGAGTTCAATCAGGCTTAAACACTTCACGATATGCGGCCGACCGTGATCTTTCTAGAAAGTTCGGGATTAAGTCTTTAGGTCGCGCAGCGTTGATATCTCCCCAGTTCTGGGCGTAAGATATGGGCCGAACCCATGGAGAACCCCCTTTTTTTCCTTTGAGACCCCAGGGCTGATCAATCCATGTCAAGGGCGTTTTGTGCAGAGCTGGTTTCTTCCGGCCGACCTCCCAGTTAGGGGAAAATGTGGTGGACCATTAGGTATGTAGCTGTCATGCTGCCTTAAGCCGAGTCGATCCAAGAGACTTCAGTCTGATCTTGACTCTTTAGACGTTAGTCAACGTCTGGACATTTCATGCATCATCACTCCTGATGTGTCTTTCTTGAAATAATGGTTATTTCCAAGAAGACAAGTGGGAGAAATTTGATATATCGAAGAAATTCGATAAGAGCAGAAACTGACAATGGTATTACAAACCAACGGTGGTATACGAATGTCAGAAATTGCAATTCCTATCTATTTTAGCTGATAGATATGGAAATAAAGGTAGAGATAGTAGATCTCGGAGATCCTTCCGCATAAGTCAAATTAGATTCGCAAGAGAGCCCTCAAGGAGTTGAGAGCGTCTCAAAGTTGTTCAAATCCCTCGTAGGCCTTGAAGGCTCATAGATCTGTCTCTGAGGACTAAATCCTACTGAAGAAGAGATGAGCTACCTACACAAAAGCTATGATGAAATCATTTCAAAATATGGCTTGTAGTCATAAGATCAGAACGGAATCCACGTCTGAAATCAAGTTTGGAACTTGATCTATTTTCTTAAAGGAATAGTCCCTGTTAAGTACAAATAGATTTTTCAAAGAATTTGAAAAACTGACAAGGATGGAAACATTAGTGTTTCCTAGAGCTAGACTAAAAAAGAAGGTCAAGGAGTTCTTGGTTTAGACCATGAAAATACCATCTCTCAAAGTCACGATGTTGAGGACCATAATGATCAATCACTAAGCAAAAGAATGTGCACATGACACATTCCGAAGGAGAGTTGATCCTCCTGAAAGCTAAGTGACAATTGCAAGCTTTAAAAATCCATCAAAGGATTGAAGCATGCAAGTAGGAGTAGAAGTCTTCGATTCTGTAAAGTAATCAAAAGTTGGTTTCTTTAAGAATGAAGAGAAATCTTGAATTCAGAAAGTTCAAGAAGGTTAGTGGGAGTGACCCAGTTTTCTCTGGTCCGGTAGTAGAAGACATACTAGAGATTGAGAACAACATTCTGATGTTGAAAGCAATTTAGAACTGACTCAATAAAAGGACCAAACATAAAGGTGAAAGGTTTTTGGGCATCAAAGATCTATATGAATAGATCGAGAAGATGATAAGACTTATTCAAGAAAAGTCTTAAGAAGTCTAATGTGAAAGACTCAAAAAGAGTAATTCTACCCAAGTCTCAGGGAACATAGCTTGGCAATATTTAGAATTCGAGATATTCTGATGAACAAGCATGCATGAGAAAAGATGATTATGCTGAAAGCATAAGATCAGTCATGTTAGACATGATTAGCGTTCACCTTGACGTCTTAAATACTTGGAGTATTTATGGTCATCACCAATCAAATTTAGATAGCTGATCTGGATAACAACTGAGAAATATCATAAAGTACTTGAAAAGACTTATGATAGATTCTCAATATAATGCAAGGAAATAAAACAAAGCAATCATATGTTGCGAACTTCCAAAACGAGATGACAATCTTAAACTTTGAAGAACAGTGAGCTAGAAAGGTTCCAGGAAGAGACTGTTGCAAACTCTACGAATAAAAGAAAATAGTTAAAGTTTTAAAAGTTTTAATTTAGTATTGAAGTACTAGGTTTATCGGGATGATAACCAGCAATATCTAAATAGATAAGGTCTATTAACTAAACTGTCACCTTAGACTAAGTATAGAAGTCATACTATGGTCATAGGCATTGAGCTTTTCTGAAAAGCTCAGGCATGTAAAATTGAAGGTGTAAGGAGTTAAACGGGAAGACTCAATATTTACAAACTCTTCTTATCAGAAATAATTTAATTATTTAGTCGTTAAATCATGGTTTAGTATTTAACGTACAGTCCAAAAATGGTAAAGCATTCTAAGTAGGATTATCAGATACGTGATCTGGTGAACGAAACCCTACTAACTGAATTTGGAATATATTCATTATTAAGTCTCTAGTCCAGGTCATTGCATGGACAACAATGAGTTATGAAGACTAGCATGTGAGATTGACTGATAACGCAGTTTTATGGGCTATACGATAAGGAATTCGAGTCAATTACATGGGTGTATGATTTGGAATATACACTGGATAACCCAACATGAGAGTTCTTTAATGAGTAATGAAATACATCATGAACTCTCATAGACAAGATTGGAGAGATTCACTCATCTTATGTAAGGAGTGTCAAACTTTGGTACCGCCTAAAACGGCGCCGTAAAAGGAGGTTATAAAAGAGGATTACCAGGAATGACACGATAGGCATGAAATTAAGTGGGAGTACAAGAATGGATTATGTCCTCTTAACTAGGTTAGGATTAGTATCTCCGGGACACTTGAAGAAGCAACTGAAAATGTACGGTCGTACTCTAATGGATTAATAGTTAATCATTAGCTTAGACAGTTGTTCTCCATTTCAAGAAAGTCTGAAAGGTATGATGTATCAGATGAGATGCGAAGTGGCATGGAAATCGAGCATTGCACTTGTTCTAAGTATATCTGGGAGACTGAAGGATATAGTCCTTCGGTTTGAAGGAGATTCCGGAGGAGTTTCCTTCGACCAAGATAGCAATGCTTACAATTTTTGAGTTAGGATAATGATGACTTTATCCGGAAGATCATCTAGTATGGTCCAATTAGGGGTCGTAATGCTTAGCTAGAAGTCGCTTACGATCGTCGGGTTACTTCGGTAATTCGCGCCTAACATACACCGAATCCTACAACGGGTTACACATACGAATGGTAAAATTGAACAGTGAGAATAAACTGATGGGAACTAGTATATAGATGGATATGATCCAATCTAATAATGCTTAAAAGATAGAAAAGAACCGGGCTCGAAAAAGAAGTCTGAAAAGAGCAAAACCCACTTTTAAGGGCAAACCAGGGATTCCCTTAGAGGGAGGTTCCTGGCCGGCCACTTAAGGGGATTGGGCCAGACAGACTAAGCCCATAAAAGGCTAGTCTGGCCGGTCATAGCATAAGGAAACCCTAATTAGGGTTTTATCCCTAATTAGGAGTTTCAGTTAGATTAAACTCTAACTTATGTTTATCTTTTTTGGGGGACTTTTAGGATTCCTTATTTGAGTTGAACTCCACTAAGGTAATGCATATATAAGGACCAGTTATGAGTTCAGAAAAGGGGTGGAAATTTCTCAGAAGGAAATCCCTCTCTTCACACAACTATTGGAGAGAGAAGATTTTAAAGAAAAAGTTCTCAATCTATCTATCAAGTCTAAAAGAAGGAGTTCTTCATCTAAACCTTCAAGAAGGTCTTAGCTGAAGGAGGGAGTTCAAGTTATACATTCGGTGTCTCAAGTAGAGGAGCTACACTTGAAGCTCTATATCTTCCGAATACTGGTCGGGATTTAGTTCGTGGGAAAGCGAATCCAGGTATTTTTCTTTCAATTTCTAGTTCATTATTAGTTCATGTATATGATCCTGGATAACTAGTGTTAATTATATGATGATTGAGATTCCGCTTACAACATTAGTTAGATGATTATGTGTATTAGATACATACAAAATCCTACATCATACTCCTCTGACTCTTGGTTAACGAGTTTCACACTTGTGAGACAAATTCATCTTTTGCCTCGAAATTGATGTGGCGTGAAAATGCCACATTTAGGTCACTTAAGTTTGATGAGTTAGTTCTTTTCGAGTTTTATTTCTAATTATTTACGTGTTTTTATTGCTAGGTAGTTTATTTGGAGTTTGGCGTGTAATTCGGAATAAAGAGAGCGAATCATCACATCATCATCTCATGCGACCAAAGGAAAGAAAAGAGAACCAGGGGCATATTGGTCATTTTTGTGAAAATCAAAGGTTAAATGACAAGGGGAGTCAATGACGAGTCCGACGGTGAAAACGGAAGTCGATTTAGAGTTCGGACGGGAAAGTTATGTAAGAAAGAAGTTGAGGTCTTCTCTTGAAATAAATTAGTAGAAAAATGATGAAGGCACCTCTTTGGTCTCAATCAAAGCCCAAGTCCAAGCCCAAGTCCAAGAAACACCAAAGAAGAAGAAAAGATATTAATTTTAGGAGCACCCTCCTTTAAGTAGACAAAGTCAAGTCTTATAGACTAAGTCTTAGTCAAGGGTTGCAAGAAAAGAAAGAGGGGTCACCTTCTATGGGTATTTTTTTTGGGGGCTAAGTCTGATTTTGGAGAGAGAAAGAGGAGGGTTCTCTAAGGGTTTTTAGTTCTTCAAGTTTAGGAGCTTGGATAGAGAGAGGGAAAGAGAAGGAGTAGTGCCGGCCATAGCTTGGCCGACCAAACATGGACCAGCCAAAGCTAGGCCGACACAGGAGCAACTCGGGCTGAGAACGAACAACAGCTGCTGGTTCGACCTTCAAGCACGGGCAGAGAAAGTAGCAGCTCGGGACTTAAGCTTTCATGGCAGCAAGTGCTCGGGTCTTCTAGCATCGGTGCGGAACAACCTTCAGCCGGCACGGGATGCACTTGAAGCAGCTCGGTTTGTGAAGCCCTAGACCGAGCTCTATTTGGCCGGATTCGGTTAGGTTATTCCGACCATTAATTTGGTCGGAAACCTAGGGTTTTGTTTAGGGTTCTTCTTGCTTGTGTCTCTTGATGATTTCCCTTATGCTTGCTTGTGATTTGAGCTAAAATCTGTAGAGAGAAAGCTTGAATTAAGCTTTAATGGTGGATGGAGTGAGGAAGAAGATGATTAAGGCTATGGGGCACTCTGATTTTGCTTGGGGAGACCCAATTTGCAATTCTAATGGGAACCTACATTCTGCTAAGGGGAGATCGGTTGCACCCTTGGACTTATCTTTTCCGACGATCCTAGCCTCACGCTTCATCGAAAAAGGGGGAATTCTCGCTTTAACTCGTGTCTTTCTTTACCTTCTTTCCATTCATTACTCGTTTCGCCATGTCTAGCTAAATCTCGTGAGTCGAATATCGGATCAAACGCGATGAATTTGTGATTGTTTATGTGATGATTTAATGTTTGATAATAAATTGATGTTCTCTTATTTCGATTACTTGTTTCCATCGTTTTTCATGTGTCTTATCAAGTACTTTGCATAGTTAATCGATTAGGCAAAGTGATCGATATCAATCGTAGTCTAGATCCAAATTTCATGTGTTTTGTCATGCACTTCACATAGTTAGGCGGCTAGATGACATTTTCGATGATTCAGTTTTAATCGTTTAGGAAGTTTGTTTGACTAAATATTATCTCCGGACATACGTAGTGCTTATGAACATCTACCGTAGGAATCGAGACTAGATTTACATCAACCCATTCGATTTGACCGTAAATAGTTGTAGGTTCACCACAACGGATTCCCGGACCTCGACACTTCTCTCACTTATTTTTTGCCTCCCTACTCTTGTTCCTTCAACTCCTCTCTCGAATCTCTCTCGCTTGTTTACATTGATAATTTAGTTTGTTTTACTTGTTTTCTTCTTTTGTTAGTTATTTGATTATAAAACTCCTCACTTTACCTTTGTTCCCTTTTCGTCTTAGTCTAAGTTAGCTAGTAACACTTAAACCGACGAATAAAACCCTTCGATATCCAGACTACCTTCCTATCCTTAGATCGAACCCAGCTTTACCAGATTACTACTTGATACCTCCGCTTGGGTGTGCAACCTTTTCGGGTGCATCAAGTTTTTGGCGCCGCTGCCGGGGATAGGTCTAGTAGTTTGGAGATCGTTTATCGTTTGGTCATTCGTTTAGTGTTACTTATTTACTTAGACGTTTTCTTTGTTCATTTTCGTAGTTTTTTTTTCATATTTTTTGTTTTCTCGAAGGTACTCATCCAAGGAGCTCTAAAGGACGTAAGCTAACAAGTTTGGGATAAAAAGGTAGAGACAAGAAAAGGGAAGAGGATCAAATTGTGGTAACAAACGCCACCTCTAGTATCGTTCCCTAACCTTTACCTATTTGAGCGGCTTAAGTGCATTTGCATCTTGTCTATTATTGATAGTTGTAGTCAAATTGAACACTTGTGATTGCTTGCATTTTGTTTTAATTGTGCTTCAATGGATGTTTATGGAATGATAGTTGGAATGGTGGGTATGAGGTTCATCGACCACTTAGAAGTCTTAGAGACTACCTTGAACCTAATATGGCTAGCATACCTTCATGCATCATATTTCCGAGTAATTAGTGTAATTTAGACATAGACCCTGAGATTATTCCATTACTTCCGAGGCCTAGAGAATGAAGATCCATATTTTCATTTGAGAGAGTTCGATGAGATTTGCTCGATACTCCCAATCAATGAAGTACTTGAGGAAGTCGCTAAGCTCAAACTATTTCCATTATCATTGAAAGAAAAGTCGAGGATATGGTTTCATTCTCTAAGGCCTAGGACTATAAGAAGTTGGGATGAGATGACTAGGGCGTTTTTGAAAAAGTTTTTCCCAATCCATCGAACCAACACCTTAAGAAGAGAAATTATGAATTTTGAGCAACACAAAGAGGATACCTTCTTCGGGTGTTGGGAGAGATTTAAAGACCTCCTTCTCGCATGTCCACATCATAACTATGAAATATGGAGGGTCATCGGGTTCTTTTACGATGGCTTGACCTCTAAAATGAAACACTTCGTGGAAGTGATGTGCAACGAAGAGTTTATGAGTAAAAGTCCTAACGAGGCTTGGGAGTATCTCGACCTCTTAGCGGAGTAAGTCCAAGATTGGGACACACCCGTTAAGAGTGACAGAGATATAGCCGAAGGAAACCATTACTCAAAAGGAGGCATATGCTTTTTAAAGGAGAACGAGGAAGTAGAAGATAAAATTGCGATGGTGATTTGGTGATTGATAGTGTCTGTAGCATTTGTGCAAGTCGAGAACACCTAGCGGGTGAATGCCCTACTATTTTTCTTTGTCTAGATGTCTCACTAGGATGCACAAATGTCGTAGACACTCATATGAAGCACGTAGGTTCGAGGAGTGATGTCTTTACAAATGATTATGAGAATCTTTAAGAGCCCTTAGTCGGTTTCACTTATGCGTCTCATCATGAGAGGAATCTTGAAGATGTTTCGAAATCATTTTATGAGGCAGAAACTCAGATTAGCCAAAACACTTTGCACGCCCTTAAAGAGTTGGAGGAAAAATTGAAAGACATCGAGAAAGGGGTTTTACAACCCCAGCTCCAATAAATCCTAAGGGTATAGGTGAAGGTAATACACCTAATGCTAATGTTAAGTCCAATTCCAGTCTCAAAAGTGATGAAATGATTAGCTTGGATACTTCCATGACGGCAGACATACCCGAGGATCGTGCAACTTTTGAGAATGGTAATGGGCATAACAAGGTTTTAAAATCGAAATCTGAGTCTGAGCTGGTTGATAAACCTCATTCCGCTTTCCCTCAACAATTGTTCCCTACCAATGATATGAATATGCTGGCATCGATAGTTAAGAGGGACACTACTAGTAGTGCTCAGGAGAACCATAACGACATGACTAGTTTATTCCTGAGACCTTTGTATCTAATAAAGAGGGACTAGATGTGGATGCCCTCTTGAGCGGAGCTATAGATATCTCGAAGGACACGTATGATATCGAGACGAAAATAATGTTTAAACGATTGGTTGAACCTTCACTTAAGGAAACTTCTGACTTAGTCCCGAGCCTTATGGACAAATCCTTAAGTTGTAGTTCGACATCTAAACGAATATCTCATACATACGTAGATCCCTTTAGTGAAATGCATGTTCTCCCTGTTATTATGTCAAAGTTGCCTTGTCGTCATCCAAGTTTGGAGATTACGTCTTATTTTTTGTCGTCTCACGTATAAACCCATACCATTACATTGTTGTGAGACGGTTCTTACCAGTTAAAACTTTAGTATGGGTAGACCCCAAATATTTCGTCTTTTGTTATATGATTGGTTGGTCTATTGAGATGGGTTTGATGTTTGTGGGTATCATCTCTGGAAACCCTCCACGAGACTTAACTCGTGCTCTTGTGAAAGCAAGAGAATCAATGACTAATTGCATGGTTCGATGCAATCGAGTGATCCTGCGTGAGTGGTCATTTTTATATGGTCATGCTTATGCTTCATTCTTATTCTATTTATTGATGTGTTCGGAGTGTTTTTCAATTTGTATACTTTTGGGACGTGGTTCGTTCCAAGTTTGGGGATGGCGATGGGCTTATCATCAACTTGGAACTCGACTACATAAGTCTTGGTAGCATCACTTTTATCTCCTTCGGCTATGGTAATATCCTTCCACTCTTCTCTTTAACTTATTGTACCTCTTATATTTTAGTGAACATATGCTTAGAACATTAAGGACAATGTTAGTTTTAAGTTTGGGGATGGGGATACGACCTTTTGGTCGCATGACATCATGACCTTAGATTTCAAAAGACAAGAAGGTTCAACAAATTGACCAAATTTGAAAATTTTTGGGTAGATTTGGTATGACTCTAGTGGTATTCTTGAGTATGTTGATGCATGTGGTTCTTTCTTGATAAATCTTATTCATTCTCTAAGTCTTTTCATGAATGTTAAGTCCTTTGGTGTTAGTGTCTTATCATTTGAGTATCATCTTAAGGAAGAAGGAACACTTCTAAGTGACCTAAAATAGTCATTAGTGGAGACTTAAACCCATGTGAGATATCTGAGCCTTTATATTGCTTTTGAGTGTACTTTTCTGCGCTAACTCCGAGTAGAATGTAAAGCTACTCAGCTTCGCAACTTTCAAAAGAGCTTAGACGATCTCATGAGCTCAACTTTCTTAGTGATGCACCCGAAAAGGTTACACACCCAAGCGGAGGTATCAAGTAGTAATCCGGCAAAGCCGGGATCGATCCAAGGATAGGAAGGTAGTTTGGATATCGAAGGGTCTTGTCCCTCGGTCTAGATATTTCAAGCTAACTTAGACTAAAAAGGAAAGGAAACAAAGATAAATGAGGGTTTGATCGAATAAGGTGGTAAGAGAATAAAACAAACAAGTAAAATAACTAAACTAAACAATAAAAGTAAACGGACGAGAGAGATTCGAGAGAAGAGTCGGAGGAACAAGAGTCGGGAGACGGTAAGACTCAATTCGGGCAACAAATAAGCGAGAGAGGTGTCGAAATCCGGGAAGCCATAATGATAAACCTACGACTATGTGTAGTCCGATTTGATGTGTCGAGGTACAATCGATATTCGACTCCTAAAGTAGATGTCTCTAAGTACTATGTATATCCGGAGATCATACTTAGTCAAACAAACGTCTAAATCGGTTAATCCCGAGTCATCGAAAGTGTCGTCTAGTCGCCTAACTATGTGAAGTGCATGACAAGACACATGAAATTATGACTTAGACTACGATCGATATCGAATACTTCGTTTCGTCTATTAACTATGCGAAGTGCTTGACAAGACACATGAAAATACGATCGAAACGATAATCGAAATAAATGAACATCAATTTGTAATCAAAACATCAAATCATATTAAACATAATCACGAATTCATCACATTTCATCTCATATAATCGACACACTAAGGTTAGCTAAACATGGTGATTGAATAAGAAATGGAAAGAAAATGATGAGAGAATCCCCCTTTTTCGATGTGGTTCGAGGCTAAGATCGTCGGATAATATGAGTCTCTAAGGTGCAGCCGATCTCCCTTTAGCAAATTATGGGTTCCCTATAGCGACCACCATCATCTTCTCCATTTATTACAAACCTCCATTAAAGCTAAACCCTAGCTTTCTCTCTCTAGCAATCTTCAACCAAAATCAAATCAAACCACATGGGAAGCTAGATCAAGACATGGGGAGCAAAAGCCCTAAGGTTTCAGATAAAAAAGGTTGCCGGAACACTCATATAAATCTGGCCAAAGAAGCATGAAATTCCGGCCAAGAACCAAGAAGATCTGGCCAAAGGGTGTTGTCCGGCCTTCCCTAGCTTGTCCCGAGGCCCGTGCGCACGTCCCATGCACGTCCGAGCTGCAGCCGCATCCCGTGAAGGCGTCCCGAGCTCGGAGAAGCTTGCAGCCCGAGCTAGAAAGCTTGCGTGAAGCTGCTGTCCGGAGCAGATCTGCTGCTGTCCCGAGCAGATCTGCTGCTGTCCCGAGCAGCTCCAGCTGCAGCCGCGTCTCTGGTCGCTTCCCGAGCAGCTCCCGAGCTGCTGCTAGTGCTGCAGCCCGAGCTGCTGCTCGGCCGGCCAAAGCTAGGCCGGCCTAGTGTGCTGGCCGGCCTATGCTTTGGACGGATCCTCCTTCTTCTCTCTTGTCTTTCTCTTCAAACCCTCAAGCTCTTGAACCAAAAACCCTAAAGTTTCTAGCCTCCTTCTCTCTCTTTCTTGCCTCCTTTTCAAGGTTGTTGATTGATGAATGAAGAAGAAGATGAATAATGTATTTGTCTCAAACCCTAGACTTAGTCAACCTTGACTTTGACTCAAACTTGGGTCCATTGGGTGCCTCCAAAATCTCTTCCTTCTTTCATCTTCTTTGGGCTTGGGTTTTATTCCTTCATATCTAGGCTCTTGGGTTTTAGACTTAGGCTTTAATCTACACTTGGAAATCAAGGGGGGTGCCTTCATAGAATCTTTGTTTTAAGACCGAACCTCGACTTCTTTCTTTCACAACTTCCCCGTCCGAACTCGGAATGGACTTCCGTTGTCACCGTTGGACTCGTCTTTGACTCCTCTTCTCATTTGATTTGTTTGAAGTCTTTTTCTCTCGTTTTGGGTACATGAAATGATAGTGATAATTCGCTCCCTTTACTCCGAATTAAGTTCTTTATTCCAAATATGGTACCTAAACAAGAAAAACACATAAAATGTTATTGATAACACTCGAAAAGGACTAATTAGTCTATGTTAGGCTCCTTAAATGTGACATTTTCGTGTCACATCACTTACCCACTGGGAGTGACATCAGGATAGCGAATAAACCTCACTCTTGTAGTCCATGAAACCCAATATTGGTGTCAACTTTAGGGAAACGAATATTTCATCCATTCATTCATCATACTACTCCCGGGAATGAAGGCATGAAAAGTAAAGAAGAAAGAATGTGAAAGCAAAATGTGAAAGTAAAGGTGATTTGTTGAGAATACTAGTTGTATTTTTATTTTGGTGCTTGGATATGTGTGCAAAAAATAAAAGAAAAAGTGAAAAAGTGAAAAAGTGAAAAAGTGAAAAAGAAAGAAAAAAAAAGAAAAAGAGAAAAGAAAGGAAAAAAAAGAAAAAAAAGAAAAGAAAAGGTTGTTTGAGTGTTCTTTTATCGTTGAAGGCGTCGACATTCTCGGGATTTCATCATCTTACATTCCATCACTTGTATCCGTTGACCTTTAGGAGACATTATTAGAGGGTAGAGTGGGTGAGAAGAGTGAGTGAGCTTCCCCATTCCCTTAGTGGTTATTTCCATTCCTAAGAGATCATTTCGTTTTATAACTTATTAGCCTCATTTAATTTTGTTGTGTTGAGTTTACTTTATTCCATGCTCACACCTGATAGTGAACCATTACAATTCGATTTTGAGTTATTTCATGTTTAAGAGCATATGACTGCGAGGCTAAAGTCGAGGCGAAATGTGCTATGATAGGAAACAAGGTTTTGTTACTTTAGCCTTGGATGATACTCATGATGATGGGATACTTTCATTTGAGTATAAAACTATTAGTGAGGAGACTCTTAGCATGCTTTTGTGTTTATTGGTTTGATTCATATGTTTGACATACTTTAGTCTCTCACTTATTGATCATCACCTTATTTGCATCGATAGTTGAACTCTTTTGTCCCTTGGAATCTAGAACTTTGTGGGTGTATTCACTGGAAACCATCACGAGACAAAACTCGTCCTTTAGGGGTAACCTAAGGGTTTAAAGGCTTGTTGCATACGCTAAATGCAATCGGGAGTCCTCTGAAAGTGAGCTAGGTTTCTTTACTGTCTTGTTTTGTTTGTTTGCTCGAGGACTAGCAAATTCTAAGTTTGGGGATGTTGATGTGGCGTGAAAATGCCACATTTAGGTCACTTAACTTTGATGAGTTAGTTCTTTTCGAGTTTTATTTCTAATTATTTATGTGTTTTCATTGCTAGGTAGTTTATTTGGAGTTTGGCGTGTAGTTCGGAATAAAGAGAGCGAATCATCACATCATCATCTCATGCGACCAAAGGAAAGAAAAGAGAACCAGGGGCATATTGGTCATTTTTGTGAAAATCAAAGGTTAAATGACAAGGGGAGTCAATGACGAGTCCGACGGTGAAAACGAAAGTCGATTTAGAGTTCGGACGGGAAAGTTATGTAAGAAAGAAGTTGAGGTCTTCTCTTGAAATAAATTAGTAGAGAAATGATGAAGGCACCTCTTTAGTCTCAATCAAAGCCCAAGTCCAAGAAACACCAAAGAAGAAGAAAAGATATTAATTTTAGGAGCACCCTCCTTTAAGTAGACAAAGTCAAGTCTTATAGACTAAGTCTTAGTCAAGGGTTGCAAGAAAAGAAAGAGGGGTCACCTTCTATGGGATTTTTTTTGGGGGCTAAGTCAGATTTTGGAGAGAGAAAGAGGAGGGTTCTCTAAAGGTTTTTAGTTCTTCAAGTTTAGGAGCTTGGATAGAGAGAGGGAAAGAGAAGGAATAGTGCCGGCCATAGCTTGGCCGGCCAAACTTGGACCGGCCAGAGCTAGGCCGGCACAGGAGCAGCTCGGGCTGAGAACGAACAGCAGCTGCTGGTTCGACCTTCAAGCACGGGCAGAGAAAGTAGCAGCTCGGGACTTAAGCTTTCATGGCAGCAAGTGCTCGGGTCTTCTAGCATCGGTGCGGAACAACCTTCAGCCGGCACGGGATGCACTTGAAGCAGGTCGGTTTGTGAAGCCCTAGACGGAGCTCTATTTGGCCGGATTCGGTTAGGTTATTCCGACCATTAATTTGGCCAGAAACCTAAGGTTTTGTTTAAGGTTCTTTTTGCTTGTGTCTCTTGATGATTTCCCTTATGCTTGCTTGTGATTTGAGCTAAAATCTGTAGAGAGAAAGCTTGAACTAAGCTTTAATGGTGGATGGAGTTTGAGAGGAAGAAGATGATTAAGGCTATGGGGCACTCTGATTTTGCTTGGGGACACCCAATTTGCAGTTCTAATGGGAACCTACATTCTGCTAAGGGGAGATCGGCTGCACCCTTGGACTTATCTTTTTCGACGATCTTAGCCTCACGCTTCATCGAAAAAGGGGGAATTCTCGCTTTAACTCGTGTCTTTCTTTACCTTCTTTCCATTCATTACTCGTTTCGCCATGTCTAGCTAAATCTCGTGAGTCGAATATCGGATCAAACGCGATGAATTTGTGATTGTTTATGTGATGATTTAATGTTTGATAATAAATTGATGTTCTCTTATTTCGATTACTTGTTTCAATCGTTTTTCATGTGTCTTATCAAGTACTTTGCATAGTTAATCGATTAGGCAAAGTGATCGATATCAATCATAGTCTAGATCCAAATTTCATGTGTTTTGTCATGCACTTCACATAGTTAGGCGGCTAGACGACATTTTCGATGATTCGGTTTTAATCGTTTAGGAAGTTTGTTTGACTAAATATTATCTCCGGACTATGCGAAGTGCTTGACAAGACACATGAAAATAATATCGAAACGATAATCGAAATAAATGAACATCAATTTGTAATCAAAACATCAAATCATATTAAACATAATCACGAATTCATCACATTTCATCTCATATAATCGACACACTAAGGTTAGCTAAACATGGTGATTGAATAAGAAATGGAAAGAAAATGATGAGAGAATCCCCCTTTTTCGATGTGGTTCGAGGCTAAGATCGTCGGATAATATGAGTCTCTAAGGTGCAGCCGATCTCCCCTTAGCAAATTCTGGGTTCCCCATAGCGACCACCATCATCTTCTCCATTTATCACAAACCTCCATTAAAGCTAAACCCTAGCTTTCTCTCTCTAGCAATCTTCAACCAAAATCAAATCAAACCACATGGGAAGCTAGATCAAGACATGGGGAGCAAGAGCCCTAAGGTTTCGGATAAAAAAGGTTGCCGGAAAACTCATATAAATCCGGCCAAAGAAGCATGAAATTCCGGCCAAGAACCAAGAAGATCCGGCCAAAGGGTGCTGTCCGGCCTTCCCTAGCTTATCCCAAGCCCCGTGCGCGCGTCCCATGCACGTTCGAGCTGCAGCTGCAGCCGCATCCCGTGAAGGCGTCCCGAGCTCGGAGAAGCTTGCAGCCCGAGCTAGAAAGCTTGCTTGAAGCTGCTGTCCGGAGCAGATCTGCTGCTGTCCCGAGCAGCTCCAGCTGCAGCCGCGTCTCTGGTCGCTTCCCGAGTAGCTCCCGAGCTGCTGCTAGTGCTGCAGCACGAGCTGCTGCTCGGCCGGCCAAAGCTAAGCCGGCCTAGTGTGTTGGCCGGCCTATGCTTTGGCCGGATCCTCCTTATTCTCTCTTGTCTTTCCCTTCAAACCCTCAAGCTCTTGAACCAAAAACCCTAAAGTTTCTAGCCTCCTTCTCTCTCTTTCTTGTCTCCTTTTCAAGGTTGTTGATTGATGAATGAAGAAGAAGATGAATAATGTATTTGTCTCAAACCCTAGACCTAGTCAACCTTGACTTTGACTCAAACTTGGGTCCATTGGGTGCCTCCAAAATCTCTTCCTTCTTTCATCTTCTTTGGTCTTGGGTTTTATTCCTTCATATCTAGGCTCTTGGGTTTTAGACTTAGGCTTTAATCTACACTTGGAAATCAAGGGGGGTGCCTTCATAGAATCTTTGTTTTAAGACCGAACCTCGACTTCTTTCTTTCATAACTTCCCCGTCCGAACTCGGAATGGACTTCCGTTTTCACCGTTGGACTCGTCTTTGACTCCTCTTCTCATTTGATTTGTTTGAAGTCTTTTTTCTCTCGTTTTGGGTACATGAAATGATAGTGATAATTCGCTCCCTTTATTCCGAATTAAGTTCTTTATTCCAAATATGGTACCTAAACAAGAAAAACACATAAATTGTTATTGATAACACTCGAAAAGGACTAATTAGTCTATGTTAGGCTCCTTAAATGTGACATTTTCGTGTCACATCAACATCCCCAAACTTAAACCTTGATCGTCCTCGAGCAAACAAAATAAAATAAATGCCTAACTCACTTTCGGAGGCATCCCGGTTGCATTTAGCATATGCAACAAGCCTTTAAACCTCTAGGTTACCCCTAGAGGACGAGTTTTGTCTCGTGAGGGTTTCCATTGATGACACCCACAAACATCATGGTTTTAAATACACAAGGGTCCAAAATCAAAATCATAGATAAACATGATTCATATAGCAAAGGGTTTAAGCATGTCAACACATAATGAATCAAGTAAATAAGTTCTTGTAAAAGCTAAAGGCCCCTTCACTAATTATCTTACCCTAAAGTGCTAGTGTCATACCATAATGAGCAACATCTTTGTTCCGAAGTCACAACGCCTTGATTCCTAGTTTAGTATATTTCGCCTCGACTTCGGCCTCACGGACATACACTCCAAATATGAAATCACTCAAGAATGGTTCGCTCGTATGTGTGAGTGTGATCACTAACATGGACTCAACACATAAAAAGGGGTGAAGACAACATTTTGGAACAAATGATCTTCGAAAAGGAATTAGCCACTATATAGAGTGGGGAAGCTCACTCGCCCTTCTCACCCATTCTACCCTCTAAAGATGCCTTCTAAAGGTTAGCGGATACTAGAAATGGATGATGATGGTGGATTCCCGAGAATGTCGACTACTTCATTATAGAACTTCTCAAGCACTTCCACATTTGTTTCTTGCTTCGAATACTTATTCATGAACATGAACACAAACACATATATACAATCACATTACTCACACAAAAGAGCTAACATGCTCTAACAACTTTATTTCATTCTTTTATTTCTTTTCTTTTTTTTTTTCACTTTTTTTTTCATAACACAACATCACATAAAACAAACATAACTCACACAATACTAATATTCTTGCAATCAACTTTTTCCATTTCATACTTGCTTTGACATTCTTCTTTCTTTCTTCTCATGTCTTCATTCTCGGGATATAAGATGATGATGGTAATGGAGTATCCGCCTCCCTCTAGTTGACACTCTTATTGGGTTTCATGGACTACAAGGGCAAGGTTAATTCGTTATCCTAATGTCACTCCTAGTGGCTAAGAAAGTTGAGCACACGAGATCAAATGAGCTCTTTTAATAGTTACGAGGTTGAGTAGCTCTTCATTCTACTCGGAGTTAGCGCGGAAGAGTACACTCGAAGGACAATTTAGGCTTTGAGCTCTCACATGGGTTAAGTCTCCACTAATGACTACTCTAGGTTTCTTAGAGATGTTTCTTCTTCACTAAGATGTTACTCCCATAGTATAACACAAACACTCAAAGACTCGACTTTCATGCGAAGACCATTAGCAATCACAAAACCCATCAACTCGATACATATGCATCAACATTCTTAAAACTATCACTACAATCACATGCAAATCTACTCAAAATGTTAAAAATTTTTCAAATTTTGGCTAATTTGAACCCTTTTGTCTTTGAAACCCATGGTCATGCATTGGTTATGGTCATATCCCGCATCCCCAAACTTAAAACTAACATTGTCCTCAATGTTCTAAGCATACACTCACCAAAAGATAAAGAGACACATCAATTTAAAGAGAAGAGTGGAGAGATATTACCATAACCGAAGGAGATAAAGGATGATACTACCAAGGCTCATGTATAAAGAGGTTCCAAGTTGATGTCAAGCTCGCGCCATCCCCAAACTTGGAACAAACCACGCCTTAGAAGTAAAACATATAAGAAATGCTCCTAAAATATCAACAAATATCATAAGAATGAAGCACATAGAAACATGACCATATAAAATGACCACTCACGCGGGTATCCACGATTGCATTGAGCTATGCAATTAGCCTTTGATTCTCTTGCTTTCACACAAGAGCACGAGTTATGTCTCCCGGAGGGTTTTCAGAGATGTTACCCACAAACATCAAGGGCCTTCTTAGTCGGCTAACGATCATATAACAAAAGACGAAAGATTTGGGGGTCAACCCAAAGAAAACTATATAGACATGGTAATCGTCTCACAAATATATACAAGCTATAACGTGCAAGTGAGACGAAAAGCGAAAAGAAGCCATCCCCAAACTTAGTGGATGCACGGTCCACTAAGTTAGCATAGATGCTAGGGCCGACGATTAAGAAGTCGTCAAAAGGATCGACATATAAGTGAAGTGAGAGGAGGTCAATCGAAGGCAAGAAGTCAAACTCAAGCTTAGTGGATAAAACATCCACTAAGTCCCTAGACATGCTAGGAAAGATGTCCGAAGTGTCCCAGAAGGGGTCAACAACCGAGTCTGAGATCACGTGGAAGGTCGAACTAGACTCTAAGGGTAAGTCAATAGGCTTGGGGACCAAGTCAAGGTCCATAAGTTCCTTAGGTAAATAATCCAACAAGCTATCCGCTATCTCTTTAACTACTATGTTATCGACATCCTTAAAGGCATCGGGAGCCTCAAAGTTAGGCATAACACCTTCCATTCTACATAACCCATTCAGATAATCACAGGTGGTAAAAGTTGGAAAGTTCAACATCGTGTGATCCCCAAACTTGCTCGTAGAGGTATCATCCTGAACAGTAAAATCTAATGTAGTCGAATCATGGTGAGATAACAATGGTCGAGGGAATGAGCAATAAGGGTTATCGGTCAATTCAATCTCAAATGGTCTATCAAGAGCTTCATCGACATTTAACTTAAGACTAGAGTTAGGTGTATTACCCTCACCATCATTCATAGTCTCTTCTTGAGTTTGGGGTGCGCAAACCCCTTCCTCGTCGATGATAGGCTCCGACTCAATTCTATCAACAATATTGAGAATCCATTTCGTGATCTCTTTGATTTCTCGATTGAATCTAGTTTGGTACTCTAAAACTAATTGGAGAGTCTCTTCAGACATCTCCTCGTAATAAGGCACATGAGTATAACTAGACGAAGACTCTCGCGGAACACGGATCATGGGACAATAGTCGGTCAAATGGTCTAAGCTCGCACAAATAGCACAAACCGGGCTAATGGTCTCCATTGTCCTTTCTTCACTACCTTCATGTAGATACTTAGACTCGACTCTTTGAGTGGAATCATCGAGTCGGGAATTGTCATCACTAAATGAACCGTTCATATATGCTTGTTGATAGTCACGAAGACTTCGACGTGGTCGATCAATACTAATAGAACTACGGTCCTCATCAAATGACAAATTCATACATGAAGGTGTGGTCATCCCAAATTCTTGTCGATAGTCTCGAAGACTCTTACAAGGTTGATTACCCTCATGCTCATAATCCCTAGAACCATGTTCATTACGTGTCTGACCGACTCCATACATCCGTCGATATTCACCCATGGTCATCCTAGGTCGGTCAGACTCAACTCGCCTATTCCTATCACTAGTCGTAACATTCCTATAGAAATTTGAGTAGTCCTGATGACTTGTAGATGGTCGACTAGTGTTGGAAAGGGATCGCATAAGGTCATTCTCATCAAATGACCAACTTGCCATGATCTCACAATGTTCAAGGATACTAACACACAATCACAAATGGGAGCTAACACTTAAAGAACTTAACAATCACATACAAGTAAGAAGGATGAGATAGAATGCGATACTATCGAGTGTTCTCGTTTCGTTCGCCTTTCTTCTTAACTTCTCGAATCCTTCCTTTTCCTTCGCTTTTATGTCTCTTTTGCCTCTTTTCCTATAAAACGGTACCTAAAAAAGAAATGAAATTAAGAAAGTACAAAATAAAATAAAGACGTCTAAGAAGCAAATAACACTAAACTAATGAACAAAACACGTAAACGATATCTAAACTACTAAACCTATCTCCGGCAGCGGCGCCAAAAACTTGATGCACCCGAAAAGGTTACACACCCAAGCGGAGGTATCAAGTAGTAATCCGGCAAAGCCGGGATCGATCCAAGGATAGGAAGGTAGTTTGGATATCGAAGGGTCTTGTCCCTCGGTCTAGATATTTCAAGCTAACTTAGACTAAAAAGGAAAGGAAACAAAGATAAATGAGGGTTTGATCGAATAAGGTGATAAGAGAATAAAACAAACAAGTAAAATAACTAAACTAAACAATAAAAGTAAACGGGCGAGAGAGATTCGAGGGAAGAGTCGGAGGAACAAGAGTCGGGAGACGGTAAGACTCAATTCGGGCAACAAATAAGCGAGAGAGGTGTCGAAGTCCGGGAAGCCATAATGATAAACCTACGACTATGTGTAGTCCGATTTGATGTGTCGAGGTACAATCGATATTCGACTCCTAAAGTAGATGTCTCTAAGTACTATGTATATCCGGAGATCATACTTAGTTAAACAAACGTCTAAATCGGTTAATCCCGAGTCATCGAAAGTGTCGTCTAGTCGCCTAACTATGTGAAGTGCATGACAAGACACATGAAATTATGACTTAGACTACGATCGATATCGAATACTTCGTTTCGTCTATTAACTATGCGAAGTGCTTGACAAGACACATGAAAATACGATCGAAACGATAATCGAAATAAATGAACATCAATTTGTAATCAAAACATCAAATCATATTAAACATAATCACGAATTCATCACATTTCATCTCATATAATCGACACACTAAGGTTAGCTAAACATGGTGATTGGATAAGAAATGGAAAGAAAATGATGAGAGAATCCCCTTTTTTCGATGTGGTTCGAGGCTAAGATCGTCGGATAATATGATTCTCTAAGGTGCATCCGATCTCCCCTTAGCAAATTCTGAGTTCCCCATAGCGACCACCATCATCTTCTCCATTTATCACAAACCTCCATTAAAGCTAAACCCTAGCTTTCTCTCTCTAGCAATCTTCAGCCAAAATCAAATCAAACCACATGGGAAGCTAGATCAAGACATGGGGAGCAAAAGCCCTAAGGTTTCGGATAAAAAAGGTTGTCGGAACACTCATATAAATCTGGCCAAAGAAGCATGAAATTCCGGCCAAGAACCAAGAAGATCTGGCCAAAGGGTGCTGCCCGGCCTTCCCTAGCTTGTCCCGAGGCCCGTGCGCGCGTCCCATGCACGTCCGAGCTGCAGCCGCATCCCGTGAAGGCGTCCCCAGCTCGGAGAAGCTTGCAGCCCGAGCTAGAAAGCATGCATGAAGCTGCTGTCCGGAGCAGATCTGCTGCTGTCCCGAGCAGCTCCAGCTGAAGCCGCGTCTCTGGTCACTTCCCGAGCAGCTCCCGAGCTGCTGCTAGTGCTGCAGCCCGAGCTGCTGCTCGGCCGGCCAAAGCTAGGCCGACCTAGTGTGCTGGCCGGCCTATGCTTTGGCCGGATCCTCCTTCTTCTCTCTTGTCTTTCTCTTCAAACCCTCAAGCTCTTGAACCAAAAACCCTAAAGTTGATAGCCTCCTTATCTCTCTTTCTTGCCTCCTTTTCAAGGTTGTTGATTGATGAATGAAGAAGAAGATGAATAGTGTATTTGTCTCAAACCCTAGACTTAGTCAACCTTGACTTTGACTCAAACTTGGGTCCATTGGGTGCCTCCAAAATCTCTTCCTTCTTTCATCTTCTTTGGGCTTGAGTTTTATTCCTTCATATCTAGGCTCTTGGGTTTTAGACTTAGGCTTTAATCTACACTTGGAAATCAAGGGGGTGCCTTCATAGAATCTTTGTTTTAAGACCGAACCTCGACTTCTTTCTTTCACAACTTCCCCGTCCGAACTCGGAATGGACTTCCGTTTTCACCGTTGGACTCGTCTTTGACTCCTCTTCTCATTTGATTTGTCTGAAGTCTTTTTCTCTCGTTTTGGGTACATGAAATGATAGTGATAATTCGCTCCCTTTATTCCGAATTAAGTTCTTTATTTCAAATATGGTACCTAAACAAGAAAAACACATAAAATGTTATTGATAACACTCGAAAAGGACTAATTAGTCTATGTTAGGCTCCTTAAATGTGACATTTCGTGTCACATCACTTTGCCACTGGGAGTGACATCAGGATAGCGAATAAACCTCACTCTTGTAGTCCATGAAATCAATAATGGTGTCAACTTTAGGGAAACGAATATTTCATCCATTCATTCATCATACTACTCCCGGGAATGAAGGCATGAAAAGTAAAGAAGAAAGAATGTGAAAGCAAAATGTGAAAGTAAAGGTGATTTGTTGAGAATACTAGTTGTATTTTTATTTTGGTGTTTGGATATGTGTGCAAAAAATAAAAGAAAAAGTGAAAAAGTGAAAAAGAAAGAAAAAGAGAAAAGAAAGGAAAAAAAAAAAAAAAAAAAAAAAAAGTTTGTTTATATGTGTTATTTTGTGTTTGTGTTTGTGTAAGTGTTATGAAAATAAAGTATTCAATGCAAGAAGTTAAGTTTAAAGGTTGTTTGAGTGTTCTTTTATCGTTGAAGGCGTCGACATTCTCGGGATTTCATCATCTTCCATTCCATCACTTGTATCCGTTGACCTTTAGGAGACATTATTAGAGGGTAGAGTGGGTGAGAAGAGTGAGTGAGCTTCGCCATTCCCTTAGTGGTTATTTCCATTCCTAAGAGATCATTTCGTTTTATAACTTATTATCCTCATTTAATTTTGTTGTGTTGAGTTTACATTATTCCATGCTCACACCTGATAGTGAACCATTACGATTCGATTTTGAGTGATTTCATGTTTAAGAGCGTATGACTGCGAGGCTAAAGTCGAGGCGAAATGTCCTATGATAGGAAACAAGGTTTTGTTACTTTAGCCTTGGATGATACTCATGATGATGGGATACTTACATTTGAGTATAAAACTATTAGTGAGGAGACTCTTAGCATGCTTTTGTGTTTATTGGTTTGATTCATATGTTTGACATACTTTAGTCTCTCACTTGTTGATCATCACCTTATTTGCATCGATAGTTGAACTCTTTTGTCCCTTGGAATCTAGAACTTTGTGGGTGTATTCACTGGAAACCATCACGAGACAAAACTCGTCCTTTAGGGGTAACCTAAGGGTTTAAAGGCTTGTTGCATACGCTAAATGCAATCGGGAGTCCTCTGAAAGTGAGCTAGGTTTCTTTATTGTCTTGTTTTGTTTGTTTGCTCGAGGACTAGCAAATTCTAAGTTTGGGGATGTTGATGTGGCGTGAAAATGCCACATTTAGGTCACTTAACTTTGATGAGTTAGTTCTTTTCGAGTTTTATTTCTAATTATTTATGTGTTTTCATTGCTAGGTAGTTTATTTGGAGTTTGGCGTGTAGTTCGAAATAAAGAGAGCGAATCATCACATCATCATCTCATGCGACCAAAGGAAAGAAAAGAGAATCAGGGGCATATTGGTCATTTTTGTGAAAATCAAAGGTTAAATGACAAGGGGAGTCAATGACGAGTCCGACGGTGAAAACGAAAGTCGATTTATAGTTCGGACGGGAAAGTTATGTAAGAAAGAAGTTGAGGTCTTCTCTTGAAATAAATTAGTAGAGAAATGATGAAGGAACCTCTTTAGTCTCAATCAAAGCCCAAGTCCAAGAAACACCAAAGAATAAGAAAAGATATTAATTTTAGGAGCACCCTCCTTTAAGTAGACAAAGTCAAATCTTATAGACTAAGTCTTAGTCAAGGGTTGCAAGAAAAGAAAGAGGGGTCACCTTCTATGGGATTTTTTTTGGGGGCTAAGTCAGATTTTGGAGAGAGAAAGAGGAGGGTTCTCTAAGGGTTTTTAGTTCTTCAAGTTTAGGAGCTTGGATAGAGAGAGGGAAAGAGAAAGAGTAGTGCCGGCCATAGCTTGGCCGGCCAAACTTGGACCGGCCAGAGCTAGGCCGGCACAGGAGCAGCTCGGGCTGAGAACGAACAGCAGCTGCTGGTTTGACCTTCAAGCACGGGCAGAGAAAGTAGCAGCTCGGGACTTAAGCTTTCATGGCAGCAAGTGCTCGGGTCTTCTAGCATCGGTGCGGAACAACCTTCAGCCGGCACGGGATGCACTTGAAGCAGCTCGGTTTGTGAAGCCCTAGACGGAGCTCTATTTGGCCGGATTTGGTTAGGTTATTCCGACCATTAATTTGGCCAGAAACCTAGGGTTTTGTTTAAGGTTCTTCTTGCTTGTGTCTCTTGATGATTTCCCTTATGCTTGCTTGTGATTTGAGCTAAAATCTGTAGAGAGAAAGCTTGAACTAAGCTTTAATGGTGGATGGAGTTTGAGAGGAAGAAGATTTTTAAGGCTATGGGGCACTCTGATTTTGCTTGGGGACACCCAATTTGCAATTCTAATGGGAACCTACATTCTGCTAAGGGGAGATCGGCTGCACCCTTGGACTTATCTTTTCCGACGATCTTAGCCTCACGCTTCATCAAAAAAGGGGGAATTCTCGCTTTAACTCGTGTCTTTCTTTACCTTCTTTCCATTCATTACTCGTTTCGCCATGTCTAGCTAAATCTCGTGAGTCGAATATCGGATCAAACGCGATGAATTTGTGATTGTTTATGTGATGATTTAATGTTTGATAATAAATTGATGTTCTCTTATTTCGATTACTTGTTTCAATCGTTTTTCATGTGTCTTATCAAGTACTTTGCATAGTTAATCGATTAGGCAAAGTGATCGATATCAATCATAGTCTAGATCCAAATTTCATGTGTTTTGTCATGCACTTCACATAGTTAGGCGGCTAGACGACATTTTCGATGATTCGGTTTTAATCGTTTAGGAAGTTTGTTTGACTAAATATTATCTCCGGACATACGTAGTGTTTATGAACATCTACCGTAGGAATCGAGACTAGATTTACATCTACCCATTCGATTGGACCGTAAATAGTTGTAGGTTCACCACAACGGATTCCCGGACCTCGACACTTCTCTCACTTATTTGTTGCCTCCCTACTCTTGTTCCTTCAACTCCTCTCTCGAATCTCTCTCGCCTGTTTACATTGATAATTTAGTTTGTTTTACTTGTTTTCTTCTTTTGTTAGTTATTCGATTATAAAACTCCTCACTTTACCTTTGTTCCCTTTTCGTCTTAGTCTAAGTTAGCTAGTAACACTTAAACCGACGAATAAAACCCTTCGATATCCAAACTACCTTCCTATCCTTGGATCGAACTCGGCTTTGCCAGATTACTACTTGATACCTCCGCTTGGGTGTGCAACCTTTTCGGGTGCATCAGAAATCCAAAACCCTTTTGCTAATTCATTGAGAATAACCATTTAGACACATAGACCTATTCATAGGTTTACCCATATTGTCCCGAGGTAAAAGATGGCGCCCTGCGGAGGCAGACCCACCATCGATGAACAAGGGCTCAACAGGTGTCTTAATCTGGGCAGGCTTTACTCAAAATTCTTAACCATTCACGACATAAAACGTAAATAAATAAGTAAATACGCGCGAGAAAATAAATTAAGCAGACTAGATCCTAGGTATGGCCCCTTAAGCTAAGAGATCTTTCTTAGGTAACTTCTTATTTCGCCTTTGGTTCGTCTGGATCTCCTCCTTCGGTTCTTCAATGGACTTACTAGACCTTATACTCTAATTAGAAGACTCAACGATCCACAAATCATACTAGTCTCCGCATTCACAAGCATACATACAATAATATGACATTCATAATATGATTAAGTATGCTAACTAGGTTTGTCTCTAAGGTTGAAATCTGGATTCGCTATGGTCCGTATAGCTATTCGAGGGAAATTATCGACATCTACATACGAAACGGACCCTTAAGTCTATTTTCGTAAAATTCGGACTAATGGCACGTTTTGTTTCTATCATGAATGATCTCCTAAAATCAATTCTAGGAAAAACTCCGTTAGGGCCTTCGGATGGTCTGAGTCGAAAAATTTTGTGCGGAACTGGGAGGGAAAACGGTGAAAAGACGAAAAACTCCCACTCCATTCAAGCCCCAAAAGGACCTGAGTCAAACTCAAAATACCCAAGTCAAACCTTGGTCCAAGCCCATGGACTAGTCTCGGGCAAGCTCAAGACATCTCACGGCATGGCTTGGTCATTGGCCGGACCAGGAACAACACGTTCCAAACATGCCTAATTCCTTGGTCTAGACGCGTCCTGGCCCTACTCTGGACGCGTCCTATTGTTCCCGGCGCGTCTGACCAAGGACGGGTCATTGGCCATCTCGGGCATTTGGTCCAAGATGCCTTAGGACGTGCGAGACGCGTTTCATAAGCGTCTGGACTCTCGGGACAGGCATATGCCATCTCGGACATGAAGTCCGATATGCATTAAGACGCGTCTCATACACGTCTAGACTCTCGGTCAAAGTCTCAGCCTAAGATCGAGACGTGTTGGGACCTCAGACGCATCTGGATGCGTCTGGGACGTCTGAGAACTTAGTGTCTTGGACTTGCTGGTCCGTCTCGGGCTGGGATTCCGAGTTACGTCTTAGACGCGTCTGGGATGTCCGAGACCTTAGCGTCTCGAAATCCAAGTCCAATTGGGACTTGGAATCCCAATCTGACTCGGACTGGGATGTCCCCAAATCGATACTCTGCATCTCGGGATATACCCGAGGTATGCTAGACCGGTCCACACGCGTCCTTGTCGCTCCGAACTGTTTCTAAAAACTGTTTTAGAAGTTGCTGACCACCCCTGCCTCTTCCACCTCTTTTTTTATTGTTCCAGCTGTTGTTTTTTATGTTTAACCATAACAAAACCCTGTTTCTTAAAACTATTTTCACAAATCCTAAACCTTAATCTTATTTTCGGAAACTATTTTCAAAAAACCGAAAATCTAAGGTTTTAATCCATTGAAACTCTTTCAAAACTTATTTGATTAAGCCTAAATCTCATTCAAACTAATCGAGTTAATGTTCGAATCTTAATTCAAACTAATCTATCTAATAAATCAAGTTTGAATCTAATTCGTCTAGTCAAAGTTAGTTCGTGCAAGAGGCTCTGATGCCACTGTTTGGTTTTGGTGTCACCTAGTGTTCTTAGCGGAATCTCAGACATCTAATATGTCTAACACTAGTTTTTAGGATCACATGCATGAACTAAAGTGGTCAGCCAGATTAGCCCATTAATGGGCTTGGCTTGGCCAGCCCAATACCCTTATGTGGCCCGCTAGATCAACCCATTATTGGGCTAGGTTTAGCCGGCCCAATGCTTCCCTTTTAGCCTTTCCGGGCCTCCCTTTCGGGCCCGATTCTTTCTATGTTTGGGGTCTATCAAACTGGATCTAATCTATATATTGTGAAGCTCCCACTAAGCAATTCTCTTCGTTCAAGCCACCACTCTTTTGTGTAACCCATTGTAGGATACGGTCTATCATAGCCGCGGATTACCCAAGTGATCCGACGATCGTAAGTGGCTTCTAGCTAAGCATTACGATCTCTAATTCGACCATACTAGATGATCTTCCGTATAAGGTCATTGTTATCCTATTCGCCAAGTTGCACGCAATTCCATCTACGTCGAAGGCCACTCCTTTAGAAGGAAATTCCTTCAGACAGAAAGGACATGTCCGTCATGGGCAACCGTTGGCTGACGTCAAGAAGTCAAGAATAGACCAGAACCCCAACGAGTCAATTTGTCTCAGGGCGTCAGGACCACTTGACCAGAAAAGATCTTCCACCTAAGGCCAGAACTGGGAGTTCGGCAAGATCAGCTGAGGAACTCTAGCCTTGCTCCGCCTAAAACACCAGCAGGTCCGCCCTGGGATTCTGAAGAAGTGTAGGGGGTCCACGTAAACAAGGTCGATGCCTCACATCCTAAAATGGGAAAGCAGAAGCGCGCTGCATGCTTACTGACTTAATCCCAAATCTTCCTAAAGATCTCAGTCGGTTAAACATCCTAAGTGTTTAACTAAACTTGGGCTTCAAGAGTCTCAAAAGAGGAAACATCTGCTAGAAGATCTATCAACTCGGCAAGATGTCTTTAAAAAGTAAGTTAGGGTGGGCTTGAGTATCATAAAATAGAAGTGGGTTAGAAGGAAAAATAGGGTTGCTTGAGGTGATTATATAGAAAGGGTGTAGAGCTCTTTTTGTAGATCTAGATTAAAACTTAGAGAGAGAAAAAGAGATGGTATCCTTTGGAGAAGATTTTGATGAACAAATTGAAGAAATCTATTTATTGTTATGATATAGTTGGTATATCTTTTTAATCTTCAACAAGCCACTCCTTAGTGAAGGAAGAATGAATAAAGAAGAAAAGAGGTAGAGATGGAGTTCTCTACAGAGAGAACGAGACATGATTGTGGTCTTGATGTCATCAAAGGCAAAAAAGGTAGATTTCTTATCTCCTAATTCTTTTGTAGGCTTTTTCAATTTATTCCATGATAGGTTTAGCATTGTTAATCACATAAGTTCTATAAAGAATGATTGAATGATCTAGTTATTTGTTCTATCTTGAATTCCAGAAAACATTTATAGAGGATAATATTTTGGTGTAGATAAAAATTGAATCTGGTATTGATTGATGATGAATCTCGTTGTGTATCTTATATGGTTGGAAAGGTATGTTTGTCTACTTTCTAGTGGTTCAAACGGTGAATTATTTGGAGTTCTGAGTGAGGAGTTATAATAGTTTTCATACGAGGTGTCAGAACAGTCCCTACAGTATTTCGATCTAGATTAAAATTAAATATGGTATTGATAGATAATAAATCTAGATGTGTATCTTATATTTTTGGAAAGGCCTGTTTGTGTACTTTCTATTGATTCAAACCGTGTGTTAATTGGAGTTCCGAGCGAAGAGTTATAGTAGTTTTCGTACGAGGTGGCAGAACAGCCCCTACTGTATTTCGGTCTAGATTAAAATTAAATCTGGTATTGATTGATAATGAATCTCAGTATGTATCTTGTATGGTTGAAAAGGTCTATTTTTCTACTTTATATTGGTTTAAATGGTGCATTAATTGGAGTTCTGAGTGAGGAGTTATAATAATTTTCGTACTAGGTGTTGAGACAATCTCCAATGAGCGAATTGATTGAGATAATTCACATGGTTTCTATTCTTTAAGCGATGTATTTCTTAGATAGATGATACCTTATATTGGTGAGTCTATATTTTTTAACTACTATTGTTATTTGTTTGTTTAAGGTTGTGATCCACGTGAGAATCTATTATGAGCATCATCCATTTTGACTTGTCATGTGTTGTTGGCTTGAATGGTTTGGTGAACTTGTTGTAATTCTTTATTAGAGCCAATGTTTGTGGTGTGATGCTATTATGGGTGTGTGATGCTATTATGGGTGTGTGATGTGATGGAGTTGATGGAGAGTTGTATGAGTTTATGTGGTTGGATCGACCCTCTCTACCGGATGCCATCTAGGTATGAAGCGTATGGGGTCGGCGCTAACACAATGGATGAACTTGTGGACCACACTCTCATTCAACTTATGTTTTTTATATGATTCCATTATGTGTGTGATGTGATGTAGTTGATGAAGGGTTGTATGAGTTTATGTGGTTGTTTCAGCCCTCTCTACCGGATGCGATCTAGGTATGGAGCGTGTGGGATCGGCACTAACACAATGGATGACCTTGTGGACCACACTCTCATTCAACTTATGTTTGTTGTATGATGCTATTGTGAGTGTGATGCGATGGTGTTGGTGGAGGATTGTGGAAGTTTTGTGGTTGGTTCGACCCTCTCTACCGGATGCGATCTAGGTATGGAGCGTATGGGGTCGGCACTAACACAAGGGTAACCTTGTGGACCACACTCTTATACAACGTGGACACCAACTTGCCATATCATTCGACGAGGGTTCGATTATTGTGCCTTTTGGCATATTCTTTTGTCGACTAAATTGTCAAGTTTAGGTTCTATAAAGGTGTATCTTGGTTAAAAGCGTGGTCTTTTTATATCTATTGAAAAGGAGAAAGATTGTTGTATTATGAGAGTAAGTATTGGATTAGAATGCGAGGACATTGAAAGCCTAATAATCAAGAATATAGATTGTTAGTTTCTACATGTATGAGGTAAATCTCGCTGTATTATGTTAGTTGTCACGTGAAATTTCAGATAACGTCAATAATGAATATCAATGCAATGTTTCCTTGATTGGGGATTGAGCTTGCCTACCCGAGACTTAGGTTTGAGGAAATCTACTACAGTTGGGTTTTAACCCAGCTATTTTATTTTTTAGGTATTGATTGTGCAATCATGGTAGGCGTTGCTCGTGGATCCAGTTTGAAGGTCTCAAATCTTTGATTTCAAAGAGGTTAGCTTGAGATTTGGGATTTGGGGTGTTACATAGGAACTGGAGCAAGGAGTAAGGACCGAGGAGCTGGAGCAAGGAAGCAGATAACCAGAGTTGGAAGTAGGAACACCCGACGGAATCTCATCTCACATAACGGAATATACAATCATAACAGAGGTTGTCATCCATCAACTCCCTGGTTCCTGCTGATACAACGGAAGGCCATTTTTTGACATCAGCATGTGGCGCTAGAAGGAGGGCATCTCTCCAACAAAATCATCAATTCGGTAACCCAAGTTCTCTTCACTACCTTTTCAAAATCTAACTGTTTCCTTAAGCCCTTCAGGTAGACATGTCTTCAGACGAACACACCCCTCGCGGATGCCATAACATACTTCCCAGCGTGGTGGACCTCACGACCGAGCTTGAGCAGCTCAAAGTTGAAGACTCATGAAGAAATTAAGAGGTGAAACAATTACAAGAAAGCCTCTGCTAGGTCGAAGCGTCCAGGAAGAATAGAGCACCAGAGGAGAGAAAAGAAGCAATCAGGATGCACACCCAGAGACTTTTCTCGCCAGGTGATGCACCCGAAAAGGTTGCACACCCAAGCGGAGGTATCAAGTAGTAATCCGGCAAAGCCGGGATCGATCCAAGGATAGGAAGGTAGTTTGGATATCGAAGGGTCTTATCCCTCGGTCTAGATATTACAAGCTCACTTAGACTAAAAAGGGAAAGGAAACAAAGATAAATGGGGGTTTGATCGAATAAGGTGATAAGAGAATAAAGCAAACAAGTAAAATAAACTAAACTAAACAAAGTAAACGGGCGAGAGAGATTCGAGAGAAGAGTCGAAGGAACAAGAGGCGGGAGACGGTAAGACTCGATCCGGGCAACAAATAAGTGAGAGAGGTGTCGAAGTCCGGGAATCCATAATGATAAACCTACGACTATGTGTAGTCCTGATTTAATGTGTCGAAGTACAATCGATATTCGACTCCTAAAGTAGATGTCTCTAAGTACTACGTATATCCGGAGATCATACTTAGTCAAACAAACGTCTAAATCGGTTAATTCCGAGTCATCGAAAGTGTCGTCTAGTCGCCTAACTATGTGAAGTGCATGACAAGACACATGAAATTGTGACTTAGACTACTATCGATATCGAATACCTCGTTTCGTCTATTAACTATGCGAAGTGCTTGACAAGACACATGAAAATACGATCAAAACGATAATCGAATCAAATGAACATCAATTCATAATCAAAACATCAAATCATATTAAACATAATCACAAATTCATCACATTTCATCTCATATAATCGACACACTTGATTTAGCTAACATGGTGAATAAGTAATAAATGAAAAGAAATGATAAGAGAAATCCCCCTTTTTCGATGTGGCTCGAGGCTAGGTTCGTCGAGAAAAATGAGTCTCTAAGTATAGTCGATCTCCCCATAGCAATTTTCTGGATTTCCCTTTAACTGTGAACTTTGGGTGTCCCCGAGTAAAAATCAGATTTCCCCATAGCACCCATCATCATCTTCTCCATCTCAAGAACATCCAGCATTAAAGCTTCACCAAGCTTTCTCTTTCTAAAGATTTTTCACCCAAAATCAAATCAAACTACATGGGAAGATAAATCAAGACATGGGGAGTAAAAGCCTTATGGTTTTGAGTCAAGAAAGTTGCCGGAAAACTCATAAAAAGTCCGGCCAAGATAAGAAAAATCCGGCCAAACACCAAGAAGATCCGGCCAAAATAGCTCCTGCCCGAGCCAAGAGCTGCTGTCCCGTGAAGTTGCGGACGCGTCCCGTGAAGGCTTCAGCCTGTGCCGGCAGCTGCTGCTGTGCACGTCCCTGCCTATGCCCGCAGCTGCTGCTGTGCACGCCCCTGCCGTGCCGGAGCTGCTGCTGTGCACGTCTCTGCCCGTGCCGAGAGCTGCTCCGGTGCTCTACCTTATAGGATGCAGCTCGGGCTGCTGTTGTGTGCTGTCCCGAGCTGCTGTCCCGTGCCGGCCATGGTGCCATCCAACCCGTGCCCTCCATGGTGCCGGCCAAGTTGGCCGGCACCACTCCTTCTCTCTCTTTCTCTCTTACTCCTTCAAACCCTCTCTTGCTTTTGGTGGTGAAGAAGATGATAAACCCTAGAAAACCCAAGCTTTCTCTCTCCTCCTCCCAAGTTTGTGTATTGTTAGAATAAAGAAGGAAGAAGATGAATAGTGTATTTGACTCAAACCCTAGACTTAGTCAACCTTGACTTTGACTCAAACTTGAGTCCATTGGGTGCCTCCAAAATCTCTTCCTTCTTTCATCTTCTTTGGGCTTGGGTTTTAGACTTCACTTGGAAATCAAGAGGGTGCCTTCTAGAATTATAACCAAAGGAGGGTGCCTTCATAGAATCCTTGTTTTAAGACCGAACCTCGACTTCTTTCTTTCACAAATTCCCCGTCCGAACTCGGAATTGACTTCCGATTTCACCGTTGGGCTCGTCTTTGACTCCTCTTCTCATATGATTTGCTTGAAGTCTTTTTCTCTCATTTTGGGCACATGAAATGATATTGATAATTCGTCCCCTTTATTCCGAATTCCATGTTTAGCTCCAAATATGGTACCTAAACAACAAAAACGCATAAAATATTATTGATAACACTCGAAAATGACTAATTAGTCTAAGTTAGGCTCTCCAAATGTGACATTTTCGTGTCACATCACCAGGCAATGTATTTTCATCCGGAGCTATAGAGCTACAACCTAGCGATTAGATGCACATGGAAAACATCTTGGATGAATATGGAGCACTAGATGCGAACCGACCATACGTCCCCAAGGCCAAAGGGATCGGCGAAGGATGTACGGACGACCCGACTGTCTGTGAGGTGCTCCTACATCAAGTGGCGGAGCTCACCCGAGAGAAGGAGAGGGAGAAATCATCGGGAAAAGTAGTAATCCACCAACCCCCTCTCAGCCGAGATACTGGAGTCGAAAAAGCCAAAGAATTACAAGTGTCCAACACTTGAACATTATTACGGTCTGGAAGATCCAGGAGTGTTCATTAACAATTATACTTCAGTAATGAACCTCTACACAACCAACCGAAACGTATGGTGTGTGGTTTTCGCCACCATATTGAAAGGGTCCAGCACAGGCGTGGTATCCGGCGCTGGCGCCTAGATCAATCGAGTCTTTTGAAAAGCTCGCCCAGGTTTTTTGCGACACTTTCCGAAGCAGCACCACGATCAAAAGACCAAGGAGTTGTTCAACGATCAAAAGAAAGACCAAGTTTTTTGCAACAGCCTCCGTTATGATGGTATATTCTGTTACGTTTGGTAAGATTCCTGCGTTTGTTCCTACTTTCAGCTCTGGTGCTTCGTCTCCTTGCTCTTGCTCTCTGTTCCTTGTTCCTGCTCCTTGCTCCAACTTCTGATTCTCGTCCTCCAAGCTCCTGATTTCCAAGCTCCTGATCTCCAAGCTCCTGTTCGTCGGTTCCTGAGAGGGGGGGACCTGCAAAGGGTTCGAAAACCGTTCCGACGCTCAAGACAGTTAGGGTGTTCTTTGCAGTAAAAGAATGAATCTTGATCGATCCTTTTGGGGGCGAGTTATGAGAACTCACAGTTAATTGTGATCTTCTAGTGTTTAGATATCGTGTTTTGTGAAGGACGATGTAGGGGCCCTTTTATAGGCTTAAGAGGCGGCGGTGATTTCCCTGGAGGGAAGTTTTCCCTTTATGTTTATCTTGGATCTGGGATAGATGAAAGTTCTGAAGTTCAAGGATCTTTCATAGATATCCTGTCGATGTGATAGATCTTACGCGAGAATTTTCCTCCCTTAAACGCGTGAAGTCCAAACTTTCTTAAACACTTCGAGATCCGTAACTGACTGAAATCTCTGTAGATATTTCAGTATTAAGTCCGTAGGTTGTTGGTTCCCTTCTCCCTTCCCTGTTCTGGGCGTAAGGCATGACCGAATCTACGTGGACCCCCCTCATTTCTTTAGAGACCCCAGGGCTGACCCGTACATGTTGAGGGCGTCACAGGGTTAGTTTCTTCTAGCCGACCTCTCTGTTAGGGGAATATGTGGCGAATCATCGAGGATTCAGCTGTCCTGTACCTCAAGCCGGGTTGACCCAGTGGGCTTCAGATCTGATCTTGATTCTTCAGGCGTTAGTCAACGTCTAGACATTTTATGCATCATTATGAGTCCCGCCACTCCTTAGTCGAAAAGAATGAGACTGGGGAGTGAGTAGAAGTAACTCGTGTTTTTTAAACATTGAAGACCTTGAAGTCAGGGGGTTTACCTGAACCACATCTGTTTCGTAAAACTTGGTATTTTTTTTGGTGCCAGAGCTGCGCATTTATGAGTTAATTTGTATCGAGCTGTTTGGAGATGCTAACTGCGCTGGTGAAGTTCTTCTTCAAAACTTCTTTTGTCAGAACTGATTCAAGCGATGTTTGCTTGAGCTGATGGACACGTGGTTTATTCTTCCGTGACACGTCGCGATTTCAGCCTGAACAGTTGATTTTCTTTCCATGCGTGATTTTGTGACTTCACGGATTTGATCCTATGACCGCAGGTTTTCTGACATTAATCTTTGGGTATCTACACACGGCAGTTCTGTCGCAATGCGTGGACACGTGGTGTTCAACGAGTGGAGAGACTAGCGTGTTTTCTCAAGTCCCGCTAATATCTTCTCCGGCTTGATCAGTCTCGAGCCATGAGTACCTCATAGTCATTATGACTTCGAGTGTTCCCGAGGTGCTTCCACTTCCTTGCCTAAATGACCTCCGTCTGTTGAGAGTCTTTTAGCTTTCTTCTTCCACTATAAATAGCTTACTTCCGCTCTTTAATTTCCCAATACTCAGAAACCTTTTCTTCACTAACATTTTTCGATATTTCTTTTTAGCTCCTGTTTCCATTGGAGACTCGAGATGAGGCCTCTGTTTGAATTCATACTTGTTACCTGTTTGATGGGTGCTTTTCCGATAAAAGAGATAGTTAAGGGTGTCTTCGATTGTAATTTCTTCTATAATAGACTTCCTTAAAAAAATTTATCTCTTTGCTTTCTTCTGACCTATTGTGTCTCCTTGAGCCCTCGCATGTTGATTTATTATTATTTTTTTGTTTATTCGTATTTCTGCTTTCTTCTACACATGCAAAACTTACGAAACAGGCATGTGTTACGGTTAACCCTATGCTTACTAATGTTATTCTCTTAACTTATTACGCATGCTCCAAATGATCGTCCCTGCAAGAATAATAACAATTTAGACCTATTCTATCATGACCTAGTCTTACTAATTCCTTCTGCAAAATAAAGCCCAAATTAGCCCTGTATAAATGCTTTCGAATAATTCCTAAGTCTGGGTTATGCCCCTTGCTGATGTCGAAAATTGGCCTCCCTTTAAATCAGCATGAAAAAGGGAGTTGATGCATGACAACCTCCGTTATGATGGTATATTTTGTTGTGAGAGGAGAGATTCCTCTGTTCAGCCCTGGTTCTCTGCTCTGTTTCTATGTTCCAGCTCCTTGCTTCCCGCTCCAGCTCCTTGCTCCTAGCTCCATGCTCCTTGCTCCTGTTCGCCTGTTCCCGAGAGGGAAAAACCTGTGAAGGGTTCGAAAACTGTTCCAACGCTCAAGACAGTCAGGGTGCTCTTAGCAGTAAAAGAATGAATATTGATCAATCCTTTTGGGGGGCGTGTTATGGGAACTCTGAGTATAGGGTGATCTTTTCGGGGTGAAGAGATCGTGTCCTGTAAAGGACGATGTGGGGGGCCTTTTATAGGCGAAGTTAGGCCAACTGTAATTAGTGGCGGTGGTGAGGCGGCTGCCGTCAAACCGTAAGGGAAGTTTCCTCTTTAGCGTATATAGGGTTTCTCTTTGAGTCTATCCGGATCTTTGATAAGAAAAAGTTCCTAGGTTCAATGATACTTTGTACATATCTTGTCAGAGGGATAGACTCTAAAGGGGAAGTATTCTCCTTTAGATACGTGGAGTTCAATCGGGCTTAAACACTTCAAGATATGCGGCCAACTGAGATCTTTCAAGAAAGTTCGGGATTAAGTCTTTAGGTCGCGCAGCGCTGATATCTCTCCAGTTTTGGGCTTAAGATATGGGCTGAACCTGTGGAGACCCCCCTTTTCCCTTTGAGACCCCAGGGCTGATCTATCCATGTCAAGGGCGTTTTGTGCAGAGCTGGTTTCTTCTGGCCGACCTCCCAGTTAGGGGTAAATGTGGTGGACCATTAGGTATTTAGTTATCCTGCTGCCTTAAGTCGAGTCGATCCAACAGACTTTAGATCTGATCTTGGCTCTTTAGACGTTAGTCAACGTCTGGACATTTTGTGCATCATCATGAGTCCCGCCACTCCTTAGTTGAAAGTAAAGAGACTAAGGAGTAGAAGTAACTCGTGTGTTTATACTTTATTTGAAGACGTAAAGTCGAGAGTAATACCTGTCCCAGAGCTGTTTCGTGAAACTTTTTGGGCCTTACCTGAACCTCGGCTATTTCGTAGTGCTCGGTCTTTTTGTCGATTTTCAAGAGCTGGGCTTCCCCGGGCTGGCTTGTGCTGAGCTGGTGGGGGTTGTCGGTAGTAAGCTTGCTTTTTATACATCTACTTTTGGCCAGAGCTGTCTTGAGTTTTGTCTACCTTAAACTGTTGGACGCGTGGTTCCTCTTCTTGAGACACGTTTCCACTTTTGCCCGAGTAATTAATCTCTTCTCCATGCGCGATCTTTATGACGTCACAAATCTGATCTTCTGATCACGCGTGATCCTTTGAGGTTACTGTGTATGACAGCTACCGTGGACGCTTGGTTCCTTGGGAGTGGGGGACGATCGTTCTTCCTAAAGTTCTTTAATCGTTCTGCCATCTGCCGAGTAACTTGAACCATCAATGACGCTGGTCGAAGTTTAAAGGGATGTTAGGGTTTCCTAACGCCGACTGATTATTGCCACGCTTCCTTCTCCTACTAGCCCAGCGTGCGTTAGTTCGAACCCCTAAGTTGGTTCTATTTAAGCCTCTTGATTTGCCCGTATCCTCTTCTGTACTTTCTTCGTCTAGTCAGTTCTTCGCTTCTTGAGTTGTGATTTTCTTCTTTTCTGTCTCTAAAAGAGAATGGCGACTCCTCCTCCTGCCCCTGATTTCTCCAGTCAAAATCGTTTCACAAGTCGGATGACTCAAGAAGACATCCACATTCTTCGAGCTAGTCATGCGATTCCGGCTACTGTCGAGCTTCTTCTTCCCTCGCCTGAGGACAAGATTTGTCTTACTGATGACCGTCGCGTTGGTGTGTACGAGATCTTCTTCAACCTGGGGTTGGTGGTTCCTTTCTCGCTCTTTCTTGTTGAACTGCTGAACCATTATGGGGTGTAACTCTTCCAACTGAGCCCCAATGCCGTGATGACTATCATGGCGTTTTTCTTCTTCTGCCTTCATCAGGGTGAGAAAGCGAGCCTCTATGCTTTTGATAAGATTTTTTCCTTTAAGTCCAGTGATCGGTGCTGGCATTATTTTTCTTCTCGTTTCGATCCATTCTTCTCTGCTCCGAATATCTCTAAGGTTTATAAGGATAGATTCCTTTTCGTTCGTCCCTCCCTTTAATCCGAGGACTATGATTTTGCTGTTCGTGTACCTGGTTCTGCCCACATACTGAGGGTTTCGTAGGTATCTAATACATACTAGACTACCAGGATCTAACATATCTATGTTTAACACTAAACTACCAGGATCTATACATGAACATATCAATGAACTAGAATATAAAGAAAATTACCTTTAATCGCTTTCCCACGAACTAAATCCCGACCAGTATTCGGAAGATAAGAGCCCCAATTGTTGCTCCTCTACTTGAGATACCGAGTGTATAACTTGAATTTACTCCTTTCAGTCAGCTAGGACCTTCTTGAAGGTTGAGATGAAGAACTCCTTCTTCTTGACTAGATAATTGAGAAACTCCTTTTCTGTCTCTCTCTCTGAGATATATATTCTGAACTCTTTCAGTTATATCTCTCTTTCTCTCTGAGAGCTCTTTTGAGTTATTCTATTCTCCCTTTTTTTAGGATGTCCAATTAGGTCCTTATATAGAAATCCCTAGAAAAGGTATTTGACCCAAACTAGGATTATTAAAGCCTAATTATAAGATGTTTCCAAAAATACCCTTTTAGGGTTCCTTAGTGTGGCCGGCCAACATAGCCCTTCATGGGCTTCCTTGGTCGGTCCACTTAGGGCCTAACCGGCCATGTAAGGGCCGGCCCCTTGCTAAGGTCGGCCATCACATGGCCGGCCAACCTAAAGCCTTCCGGGGAGCTTCTTTAAGGTCCGGATGTGTTTATCTCTTATTCGGACTCCTCTGAACTAATTGGTCTTACTTATAATGGATCCAATCCACTTATATGCCAGTTTGTTACTAGTCAACTCTCTACGTTCAAACCATCACTCTTATGTATTGCTGATGTCGAAAATTGGCTCCCGGTTAAATCAGCATGAAAAAAAGGAGTTTATGCATGACAACCTCCGTTATGATGGAATATTCTGTTTGGAAAAGTGAGATTCCTCTGTTCAGCTCTGCTTCTCTGCTCTGCTCCGCTTTTCTGCTCCTTGCTTCGATCCACAAAATTGATAGTGACTAGTACTAATAATCTTATAAGCATCAAAAGTTAGTTAACTTCACCTATTTACTTGGATTGGTCAACGAACTCTTTATATTACTCGAATTCTAAAACATGAATGGTCTAAAATCTGGAAGATGTTATAATTAAAAACAATAAAATTCATTTATCACATCAAAACATGCTTCACGAGTATCCGAATACAAAAGCTAGCTAGACATGGTGGAACACATAATAAACGGAAAGAAAATAAAGAAAGACACGAGTTAAGGTGAGAATCTCCCTATTCCGATGAGGCGCGAGACTAAGATCGACGGGAAATATATGTGCTGAAGTGCTGTCGATCTCCCTATAAAAGAATGCAGGAGTCCCTTTAATATAATACAATTAGGTGTCCTCTCAACCGAACTTGACCTCCCCTTAACAACAGAGCTGTCTTCTTCCTTTCAATAACAATCCACCATGAAAGCTTTAAACCAAGCTTTTTCTCTCTATAAAATCAACACTAAAGCACAAATAGAACTCAAAGGAAGCAAGGCAATGATGAATCAAGTAAAACCCCTAAACTTTCCGACCAAAATAATGGTCGGAATCACTACAACCGAATCCGACAAAGATCAACAATTTCCGGCCAAGAGAACTTGAACCAAGCTGTGTCGTGTTGCTGCTGAGTTGCAAAACACCGTCCCGAGCTGCTGTGGTCGCGTCCCGAGCTGGTTTTCGTGCTGGTTGGTGATGAACCGAGCTGCTACCTCCTTCTTCTTCGTCCCAAGCTGCTGCTCGTGTAGGAGACCCGAGTTGTCTTCTCTGTCCCGACTTGCTCTTCGTGCTTGAAGAACACAACCCTGTTCTTGCTGCCGAGCTAGCTGTTGCTGGTGTCCCTGTTGCTGTTCCCGGGCTCTATCAATGGAGACTCGATCTGTGGTTCTTGGAGCTGCTAATGTTCTTCACCTTGGTAACGCCGGTCGAAGCTTGGTCGGCTAATGTGTTAGCCGGCCTAAGCTTGGCCGGCGACTAACCTTCTCCTTTTTCTCCCTCTAACTCTTTTTGCCCTCTTTTCTCAAACCCTAGTTTCCCATGTAGAAGATGAAGTCCCAAGCTCAGACTTGTCTTCTATTCTTTTCTAAAGGCAGCCCAAAGCCTAGAAACCTCCAAAACCTCAAGTTACCAAGTGGCGGTGCCTACAAATTTCTTCATTTGTCCCTTATATTTGAACTCTTGGGCTTTTGGACCGGGCCTTGGCTTTGGCTTTGATTTTAATTTAGAACTCAAGTGAGTGCTTTTAACTTTGTCTCTACTTCCTCTAATTTTCAGAAAAGGCCAAAATGACCTTCAACTTCTTTCTTCCACAATTTCTTCGTCCGAACTCCGATTCGACTTCTGTTTTCGCCGTTGGGTTCATCATGAAATCGTCTTGTAATTTAACCTCTGATTTTCCCAAAATGGCCAAAAACTCTCTGGTGCTCTTTCCTTCCGATCTCTTCCACATGAGATGAAATAGTGATAAATGTTCCGTTTCATTCCGAATAAAGCGTCAAACTCCAAATAATGTACCTACCAAGAAAAACTTATAAATAATTAGAAATAAAATACGAAAAGAACTAACTCATCGAAGTTAAGCGATCCAAATGTGGCATTTTAACGCCACATCAAACATCCCCAAACTTAGAATTTGCTAGTCCTCGAGCAAATAAACAAAACGAAACAATAAAGTAAAATCCTAACTCACTTCCGGAGGAATCCCGGTTGCATTTAGCGTATGCAACAAGCCGTTAAAGCCCTAGGTTACCCCTAGTGGACGAGTGTCGTCTCGTGAGGGTTTCCAGTGAATATACCCACAAAATTCAAGATTCCAAAGACACAAAAGAGTTCAACATCGATCTAAATAAGATAACGACCACAAATGACACATTCAAGCATGCTAAACAAACGAATCAAAGTCGATAAACGCATATAAATGCTAAAAGTCTCCTCACTAGTAGTCTCATCCTAAAATGTGAGCGTCCAATCATAATGAGCATCATCTAAGTCCAAAGTTGCAAAACCTCGATTCCTATCTTTGTAGATATCGCCTCGACTTTTGCCTCACGGTCATACACTCAAAAACACGAAATCACTCAAAAATGGATAACAATGGGTTCACTCTAAAGTGTGAGCATGGAATAAAAGTGAAACTCAACACATACAAAACATATGAGGATAAAATGTTTTAGAACGAAATGATCTCTAAAGAATGGAAATAGACACTAAAATGGAGTGGGGAAGCTCACTCACCCTTCTCATCCAATCTATCCTCTAACAATGTTTCTTAAAGATCAACGGATACAAGTAATAAGATGGAAGTGATGAGATCCCGAGAATGTCGACGCCTTCAATAAAAAGAACGTTCAAACAACTTCTAAACTTAGCTTTTTTGCTTTGAATACTTTATTCTCTTAACAATTACACATAAAAACACAAAATAACACATAAACTCAATTTTTTTTCTTTTCACTTTTTTTTTTTATTTTTTTTTCACTTTTTTTTCATAACAAAACAAGAACACTAACACTAGTATTCTAAACAATCAACTTTTTCTTCATTCTCACTTTGTTTCACATTCTTCTTTCTACAACTATCATGTCTTCATTCTTGGGAGTAAGATGATGAATAGATGGTGGAGTATCCGTCTACCTAAAGTTGACACTATTATCGGGTTTCATGGACTACAAGAGTAAGGTCGCTATCCTGATGTCACTCCTAGTGGCTAAGAAAGTTGAGCTCATGAGATCGTCTAAGCTCTTTTAAAAGTTACGAGGTTGAGTAGCTCTTCATTCTACTCGGAGTTAGCACAGAAGAGTACACTCGAAAATAATATAAAGGCTCAGATATCTCACATGGGTTTAAGTCTCCACTAATGACTATTCTAGGTCCCTCAGAAATGTTCCTTTTTCCTTAAGATGCTACTCACATGATCAGACAACAAACGCTAAAGGACTTGACATTCATAAAAAAGACTAAGAACATGCATAACATTCACCAAAATTGAAACACATGCATCAACATACTTAAGCATACCACTAAAGTCATATCAAATCTACCCAAAAAATTTTCAAATTTGGTCGAATTATTGAACCCTCTTGTCTTTTGAAACCCATGGTCATGGCTAAAAGGTCATACCCTATCCCCAAACTTAAAACTAACATTGTCCTCAATGTTATCTAAATTACATTTATACCCTTATATTTTCAAAATTATATTTTTACTCCTATGTTGTATTATTTAACCTTGTTTCACTTTACTAATTTAAGGGTAAAAATGTCATTTTGATATTATACGAGGGTAAAAATGTCATTTTAACATAAGGGTAAAATGTCAATTTGATATTATAAAAGGATAAAAACGTAATTTTGGCTATAAAAATCCAAAATGTTATTTTGACAACTTTGTAAACATTGTCATTTGGTAAGAAGGACAAAAACGTCATTTGCCCAGTGTATAAGTAAAAATTTATTTTGCTAAATTTTATGGGTAAAAATGTCATTTTGAACATATATGAAGATAAATATTAGGTTTCAAGTATCCGAATATATTAAAATATTTTTATTTTGATTTTTTGACTTTCCACGGAAACTAATTCCGAGGGAGAGCAAGGAATTAAAAATTGACTATTTCATGAAAATAGATTCCCTAGGGAATTAAAACCATAGAATTACACTTCATATCAAACGGTGAAAATACCTATTTCCATAAAAATTCTTTTATTTCAATGTAAATGGGAGATATCAAACACACGCTAATATTAAACACAACCTTAATTGAGTGGTACTTTTGGCTTTTTTTCTTCTATCCTAAGAAATTAATGATCATACTAAATAAAGATAACTGGCTCAACCAAAACATTATTGTATCTAAGTTTGTATACGAAAATTATCAAACACTTTCTCAACTTCAGTCTCCCTAGAGGAAATCCCATTATAAAGGAAATCCCATTATATGACAAACTGCGCTTAGCATCTTCTGTTGGTTATAACAAAAATGTTACCTCTGTACAACAAACAAACACAGCTACTAGAAAATGCTCTTCTGAGTAACAAACGAGATAAAGCTCTAAACCTTGCGACCAGAAACACATACATATGATTGAAGATTATTGCGCAGTCTCATCACTCGTCAACCTTACAACAAGGTAGAACTCAGACACTTCCTATTTTATCTTTCCTTACACTGGTATACAGAAAATGAGAGAATTGGAAGGAGCTAAAGCCACGCAACTCCTGCATTTGGCCTGGCACGAGCTTCTGCCAGTGATACAGCCATAGCCAGCATCATCTGTTCCTCAAAACTTTCAGGTACAATAGATCTCGTGATGTGTGATCGGGTCTGATCACCGTCAATGTCATCAGGTAGTGTTATTGACATTCCAGCTCCCCCTACATCCACAGCTACGTCAGAGCTCGCATAGCTGGTGCCTGCTTCAGCCACCTCAGATCCATGATCCATCCCACCCCATTCTCCTTCCTCTCCTCGGAAAGATAATGCTCTCCCACTATCTGGTGAAACCTCAATCCAGTTATCTGGGATGTTATGACCCTGGACTCCGTGGATCACTACAGGATCAGCAGACGGACCCCCATAGTTTGGAAGCATGTCAAAAGATGATGAGTGTTTATTCTCAGGATCATTAGACGAGCCGCTGTCCAAATGCTGACGCTCAGCCAGGGCAGCAATTGCACAAGCTAGACCACCAGAAGGAGATGATGATGATGATGGTCCTGCCACTATTCCTGCCAATGGGAGTACGGCTGGAGTTAAGGAACGGAACTCTGTCACTGAGGGTTCAGGTGGAGCAGTATCACCATGAAGTAAATTCTTCTGTACGTCATTCTCCTATGATATTTCATATTCAAAAGTTCAAAAAAGCTTCAGTCAGATGAAGGATCACAAACCACACATATATAGGCATCGGAATAAAAAATCAGCCTTGAAATTATCTAGCTGTATTCTCAGACAAATACTTTGATGCTTAGACTATTAGTAAAGTAACAAACAGGAATATACCAAAACTGATCACATTGTTTACACATAATCACAGCAGTTGGGGTATTTACGAAAACGAAGTCCCATAGAGGGTAAACAACTACTGTGTTAAAAAAAAAAAAAATTTTTGCTTTCACAGTAACACTTATGGAGGACACAGAAACGCACAAAATACACGGAATGTAAGAGCAAAATGTCAACAAAATACGGAGACAGAGATATGAACCGTAAGAATTTAGGTATAATCAATCGTCAGAAATTTGTTGAAGTGGGGAACGATAGACTGAACAAAGTAAGCCCGAACACTTCCATGTCAACTATGAGGGTCCATTACTCATGTTGCCTATAGAAGATGGTCCACACTATTCATGATGGGGACATTTATTACTTTCTTGCTATTCTCTATAATCTTACCTTATGTGCAGTAAATGCTCAATGATAAGTGAAACAACTGACATCTCGATGCTGTTTAAATACAATGTTAATCCATCCTTAATTTTGAGCTACTTAAGTTATACATCAGTACCTATCACCGCATAGTAAGTCTGGCCTTACATTGCGAAAGACACAACACAAAAATGAAATAGAAAAGAAAGCATCAAACAAAACCAAGGCCGAAACAAAAAACCAAGTCCATGAAGAAAGATCAGAAGTAACAACATGATGCAGACTCAGGGGGTTTTAGTCCAACCCTTCAAGAAAAATAAGAATGAAAGCAACACATTTTTTTAATTAATCCCTATGAAGAATTAAAATCTGTCTTGAAATCACCTGAATGGAAAGCCAGATCGCTTCCATCACCATAATATCCTCAAGATCTAGGTCAAGTTGATTTTCCCTGTATATATAGCCAGATTCAGTTAACTTTCATTAAAACATGAAACTTGGACCATGCTAAAAGCTCAGAAAAATTGAAATAAAACCATATGTAGTAGAGCACTGGATGAATGTAAAAGGAATCCGCGAAAACATATAACCAGGCAGAGTTTGAAATGTCACCAGAAAAATATGACAAACCAAATAACTGAATAGACCTAACTCTTTTTTTTTTTTTTCTGAAACTTCAATTAAAAATAAGCCAAAAGAATTATTGCACAAGTGCCTTAAAGAGGAATGAAGTCCATGATCAGCCAGGCTAGCCGATTAGGAGCCCAAAGAACAAAAAGTCAGGACCCAAAGCATCCTCCGCTACCCGAGCCTAAGTCGAAAACTACATTCAACATCGTTACCAACATGGCTTCCTAAGCGACCGTGAAATCATAAAAAGATAGAGTCTACTCCATCCGTTTCCTCTTGACCACAAGAATAAAGTTTTTTTAATTGAGTGAAAACTGCCATTAGAAGCTATTGATCTGCCTTAAAAGTTGCCTTATTTATCGAGTTCCAGATGCACTAAAAGATATTACGAGGCAAACTCCCCAAAGTGGCCACGTCCGTGGGGTTACCCCAACTACCTTTTAAGGATCTCAAAAAGAGAGCCCAAATCTCGACAGCCACAGGACACAGCAACAAGAAATGAATAGACCTAACTTTAAGCTCTACGAAAAGCTTAAATCACAAAAGTATCAGTCTGGAGCATTCTAATTATTTTTCTCAGTAGAGTTACAATGTGATGCACATACATAGACCAAATAAATCAATTAGAGATGCTATACTGTTTGATTGTAATTACTATAATAGACCTATTTTAGACAGTACTAGAGCTGAATATACATGAACATGAAGCTGCATAGCCTAGATATTGATGGTAGGAAGAAAAACTTATTCTCTTGGTCTTCGATGACATTTACAGATTATTACAAAACACACACACACACACACACAAATACTGATCATCATTTCTCAAGCATAGGTAAAAAGGAATAGACTTAATAGGCTAGTATTAATTGTACGAATACATCATCACATCAACCATTTATGTTTAACATTAACAGCTACTAGGAAAAACAAGATCCAAAATGTCTTTTGCCATATTAAAGCACAATATGACAAGAAATTAGAAATATAAAGACAAGATTCCATTTTACATAAGTTTGATTACCCTTCTCAAAATTGTGTAAGCACCTAGGGTCTCCTAATTCCAGCACTGAATCAGAAAATAGTGCATCAATTGGTACCAGCGTTACGTATTCTACAATCTGAATTGACTAAATCAGAAGGAAACTAATCGAACTTGGAGACCTCATAAGCCTGGCTCTTAATACAAGCAGAGAATGGTGAATTGTCCTACACCACGTTCATAAAATAAAAATGATGTGACCCTGGATATTATGGGCCACATTTTCCTTAAGTCAGTCTAGTTTTACTCGAAACTCCTACTTACATTCATATCAAACTTCGCACAGTTTTGCCCTTACCAACTCAATGGAGCTTCCTTCATACATAGTGATATTTAGGATCTAATTTTAGATCCCCCAGAATCCTACTACAATACCACTCTTTTAATTTGATTGCCCACTCAAATACATGCAGTAGCCAGTCTCAAATTCAATCTTCCTTCTTTTTCAATTTATAAGCATACACATCGTTTTTCACATTTTATATTTCATTGTTTTATTTCTTTGCTACCTTTAATTTCCCCACCCTTGCATTTTCTAATATTAATTATTTTTCCTAAGTTAACATTATAAATTTTGAACATTCTATCCTATTGTTTATTTCCAAGAGTCCAAAGCGATAAAAGCATTTTCATAAAATGTAGATCATACACCATCTAAAACTTAAGCAATAGTTAGACCCCCTTCTCCATTACAGACCGCACGTAACAACCACAACGACTTTAATAGCATCAGCCATCCTCATAGCACAGAATACCATAAACTACATGAGAGATTCCCAATAGGACTACTTCAACTTCACATTGGAACGACGAACTGATATAATTGTTACACCTAAACACATGTACGAGGTATATCCAAGGGAAAAATCGTCAATGGGTAACGAATGAGAAGTCATAACATACCTGTTTTGCCTAGAGCGTGAAGGTTGTCTACTTACTGGACAAGTGATTAAGTTTTGAGTAGTGACAATCTCATCACATCCCACAGCAGATCTGAAAGATGGAGCTGCAAAAAGCAGTTGAGCAATAAGATGAGAAGTTAGAAAAAACGAACATTAGTACACGAAGAAATGAGTTCCGAGTAAGACAAACCTGCCAGTGAACTACTTGGTAAATCCGTACATTCGGCCTCCCCTGTCAGAGTTGTGCTCAATAAATTGAAATTCTTTCTTCTTTGCATTCTCTCTTCGTCATCCTGAAGTTCCTGTTTTTGCATCCTTAGTTTTGCTTCTATAACTCTCTGTTCTTCCTGCAAAATTGACAAATACAAGTCTGAGCCCACAACACCACCACAAAACTTCTGTCATTTCCGGAAAAGAAAAGAATAAAAAAATATCTCAGAGAGCATATCTTACAACTTGTTCGATCCCCTTCTCCTCTTTGGACCTCATACCACGATACTCCACAGCATAATTCGAGGTTTTACAAAATGGGCACCTTGTAGAAACAAACACCTTGTTGGTATTAGAAACTACAAATTTGACCCAGAAAATCTTTTGTTATTCAAACAACAAATAAATTGACATACTGTGTTGGACGAGTTGAATGAGGAGGTTTCATCTGCAAAAAACACTCTGCAAAAATCACATTTTCAGAGCAGTCCAATACATAAATAGAATGCTACAATTCGATAAGGGAGATTATTCCTGAACCTGTGCAAATGCCTTTGGTGCAACATCTTGAGCGGTTGAGACTTGGATAATACTAAAAGAACATGAAAACGAAATAATTATCCGGTTATAGTCTAAAAATGATGATAACATACCAAGGGCAAAACCAGAAGAAACCCAAACTCATACATAAAGCCTAAATCTTAAGTGAAAATTGGAATTACAAATATAATGAAAACTAGAAAGTAGAAAAGGGTCATTGAGTTACTAACAAGGAAGCAAATAGGGCACTCTTCAAGATCAAAAGAAGATTCTTCATCACCAGGATAACAAGGTGCCAGCTTAGAGTCAATAATTAGTTTCCTCAACTTCTTATGATCCACATCTTTGTGTTGATATAATCCTTGTGGCCTAGTATACTTCTCATCCACCACCTGCCGCCGCCTACCCAACTTATTTCCCATTACAGCTAAAGCTAACCTTCCCCTTCTATATCTATATCACTGAGAACAGATCATCAAACCACCATATCTTCAAACCCTAATTTTCTCTCTCTAAATCATATCAAAAGCTACACCGAAATAGAACAAAATTGTTTACCATACTAACCCTAAGTTCTTGAGGACACTCAAACGCCAATTTAAATTCGAAGAACAGATAACTTAAACCTAATTCCTCTATTTCCGACCTTAAACACGTACCTTCCAAATTCCAAAAAAGAACCCTAACTTTCAAATGACTAAATCTTTTAATTTAAACACTCAAAGATCGCATAACTTGCCCGAAGTTGGAAATCAACATCAAAGAAAACAGAATCGATCTAAAAATGGAGGAAGATACGAGAAAAAAAAATGGAGAAATAATTGGTGATCGAAAGATTCTTCCGAGTAAAAACAATTACAACATAAGCATTTATATTAGCCAAAACTCTCTCTCTCTCTAAAATCATAGACCAGCATCTGTCTTTCTAGAATCAAAGTTCGTCCAAGACCCAATCCGCCTTTGTCTTTCTTTTGTCGGCCGGGAGGGTCTACCGGCGCACCTTCTTTTGTCTTATAGCGGCAATCCAAATTACTCTTTGGACCTCCATCTATAGGCGCCTCCCATACGGACCCAAAACGGTTCTTGGGGCCTCCGAGTGCACCCCCTTGACTTCTTTTCTTCTTTGTCTCTTCTTCTTTCTCTATCCTCGAAAATCTTGCAAGAAGAACCCACGGCTTTGGACCCTAAAGATCTGAACTTGCTCGTGACGCCTCTGAGACCTAGTTGTGAGGGTTTCATGCAAGGGTCGAAGACCTGACTGAGGGTTTGTTGCAAGAGTTTCTTCTTCTTTGTTTCTTCAAATCTGAGACCTAGCTTGTAGTGTCCGAGACCTTAAGCAAGGTCTCAAATTGACAAGTTTGAAACCTTAAGCAGGGCTCACAAGACTCTGATTGAGATCTATCTTCAACAGTCTCTTCATAATAAGGCTCACAAGTATAATCAAATGAAAACTCTTGATAATAACTCCCACCGTACATACTAGGATCATACTTGGCTCTAAAGTCATTGGTCTCAGAATAGTGTGGACTATAAGGTCTCTCATACATATTTGGTGTCGGACCACATCCATCACTAATCTGACCATCTCTATACATCTATCGGTATTATGCTAGTGTCATACCAGATCGATCTGGCTCAGATGGTCTATTCCTCTCCCTAATCGGACCATCTCTACACATTTGTTGATAATCTTCAAATGTCATACCAGGTCGATTGAGCTCGTCTCTACATATCTGTTGGTACTCTCCTAAGGTCATACTAGGTCGATTAGGCTTAACTAGCATATTCCCCTCATTCATCCGTCGGTATTCTCTTAGGGTTATACCATGTTGGTTAAAGCTAAACTCTACGCAAAAGGTCATATCAGGTCGGGTAGTGATGGAACTCTTCAGATCAAGGTCATCATCATCATCAACATGGAACGGCTAACCGTTAAAATAACGTGTCATGATCTCACAATGCTTAAGGAACTAACACACAAGCTATAAATGCAAACTATCCAACCAATCACACACAAGTAAGAAAGAAAGAGATAGAATACGATAGTAGCAATTGCTTGTCTCGCTTCGTTCCTCTTTCGATTATCTCTTTGATTCCTTTGTTCTCCTTCACTCCTATGTTCCTGTTTTTGGCTTTTTTTCTTAAAGTGGTATCTGTAAACAAAAAGAGATAAGAAACTACGAAAATAAAGAAAAACGTCTAACTTAACAAATAACACTAAACTAATGAACAAAAAACAAACAATATCCAAACTACTAAATCTATCCCCGGCAGCGGCGCCAAAAACATGATGGGCCTAAAAGGTTATCCTAAAAGGTCTCCACTCCGCAAGGATACGAACGTTAAGTAATAACCCGGTAAGACCGGGTCGATCCACGAAGATAGGAAGGTGATTCGGATATCGAGAGAGTCAAGTCCACCGGTTTAGGTGTCACTCAATAACTCAGACTAAAACAGAAGATGATAATTGAGTTTTTAGATTGATTTGAAATAAATAAACAAACAAAACTAACTAGACTAAAGGTGGGAGAAATTCGGGAGAAGAGTTGCAACAATAATCGGGTGAGAAAGATACTTTGATCCACAAGATCGATAGTGACTAATACGAATAATCTATTAGCATGAAAAATAGTTAACTTCACCACATAACAATCCTAAGCATAATATGTCAAACTAAGCATAATCGATCAAAGGTTACTAAGCATCGACTATCAAACTAATAACATACTATAAAACTTGTTGACGATGAACAAGTATGACACTAACAAGTATAATGCGTGAAACTAAGTATAATCGATCAAAGGTTACTAAGCATCAACTATCAAACAAAGCACGTGATGTGACACGAAAATGTCACATTTGGAGAGCCTAACTTAGACTAATTAGTCCTTTTCGAGTGTTATCAATAACATTTTATGTGTTTTTCTTGTTTAGGTACCATATTTGGAATAAAGAACTTAATTCGGACTAAAGGGAGCGAATTATCACTATCATTTCATGTGCCCAAAATGAGAGAAAAAGACTTCAAGCAAATCAAATGAGAAGAGGAGTCAAAGACGAGTCCAACGGTGAAAACGGAAGTCCATTCCGAGTTCGGACGGGAAAGTTGTGAAAGAAAGAAGTCGAGGTTCGGTCTTAAAACAAAGATTCTATGTGAAGATTAAAGCCCAAGTCTAAAACCCAAGAGCCTAGATATGAAGGAACAAAACCCAAGGCCAAAGAAGATGAAAGAAGGAAGAGATTTTGGAGGCACCCTCTTTATGGACTCAAGTTTGAGTCAAAGTCAAGTCTTGACTAAGCTAGGGTTTGAGTCAAAAGAGAGGGCCAAGACACTATTCATCTTCTTCTTCATTCTAACAATCTTCAATTTTGAAAAGGAGGCAAGAAGCAAGAGAGAGAAGGAGGCTAGGGTTTTGGGGGTTCTTCATCATTTAGTAGAACTTGAGAGAGAGAAAAAGAGAAGAAGGAGAAGGAGGAGTGCCGGCCAAGGCAAGGCCGGCCTAGCCTTGGCCGGCAGCAGCTCGGGCTACACGGCAGCAGCTCGAGCTGCTCGGGAAAGCATGGCAGCCGGCACGGGACTACAAGCACGGCAGGAGCGGCCCTCAAGCTCGGGACGCTGCTGCAGGCGCGACCTGCAGCAGCTGCTGTGCGCGAACAGCAGCTACCGGAGCATGAGGAAGCTTCCACAGCAGCTACCGGAGCTCGGGGATGCACGTACACTTCACGGGACGCGGCCACAGCGAGCTTCTCGGCACGGGACAGCAGCAGCGGCTCGGAGCAAGCTCCCTTTGGCCCGGATCTAGCTATTTTGGCCGGGAACTCCATGATTTTGGCCGGATCTTGAATCTTCTTTGGCCGGATTTTTCTATGGTTTCCGGCCATAATCTTGGTCGGAAACCATAGGGCTTTTACTCCCCATCACTTTGTCTAGCTTCCCATGTTGTTTGATTTTGGTTTGGGTTGAAATTTCTAAAGAAAGAAAGCTAGGGTTAGCTTTAATGGAGGTTGTGTTCTAAATGGAGAAGATGATGGTGGTCGCTATGGGGAACCCAGAAATTTGCTAAGGGGAGATCAGCTGCACCTTAAAGACTAATATTTTCCGACGATCTTAGCCTCGAACCACATCGAAAAAGGGGGATTCTCTCATCATTTTCTTTCCATTTCTTATTTAATCACCATGTTTAGCTAACTTTAGTATGTCGATTATATGAGATGAAATGTGATGAATTCGTGATTATGTTTAATATGATTTGATGTTTTGATTATAAATTGATGTTCATTCATTTCGATTATCGTTTTGATAGTATTTTCATGTGTCTTGTCAAGCACTTCGCATAGTTAATAGACGAAACGAGGGATTCGATATCGATCGTAGTCTAAGTCATAATTTCATGTGTCTTGTCATGCACTTCACATAGTTAGGCGACTAGACGACACTTTCGATGACTCGGGATTAACCGATTTAGACGTTTGTTTGACTAAGTATGATCTCCGGATATACGTAGTACTTAGAGACATCTACTTTAGGAGTCGAACATCGATTGTACTTCGACACATTAAATCGGACTACACATAGTCGTAAGTTTATCATTATGGATTCCCGGACTTTGACACCTCTCTCACTTATTTGTTGCCCGAATCGAGTCTTACCGTCTCCCGACTCTTGTTCCTCCCACTCTTCTCTCGAATCTCTCTCGCCCGTTTACTTTTATCGTTTAATTAGTTTATTTGTTTTCGCTATTGCTTATTCAATCAAAACCCCCCCGTTTACCTTTGTTCTTCTCCTTTTTAGTCTAAGTTAGCCTTTAATATCTAGACAGAGGGATAAGACCCTTCGATATCCACACTATCTTCCTATCCTTGGATCGATCCCGGCTTTGCCGGATTACTACTTGATATCTCTTCCTTCTTTCATCTTCTTTGGGCTTGGGTTTTGTTCCTTCATATCTAGGCTCTTGGGTTTTAGACTTGGGCTTTAATCTTCACATAGAATCTTTGTTTTAAGACCGAACCTCGACTTCTTTCTTTCACAACTTTCCCGTCCGAACTCGGAATGGACTTCCGTTTTCACCGTTGGACTCGTCTTTGACTCCTCTTCTCATTTGATTTACTTGAAGTCTTTTTCTCTCGTTTTGGGCACATGAAATGATAGTGATAATTCGCTCCCTTTAGTCCGAATTAAGTTCTTTATTCCAAATATGGTACCTAAACAAGAAAAACACATAAAATGTTATTGATAACACTCGAAAAGGACTAATTAGTCTAAGTTAGGCTCTCCAAATGTGACATTTTCGTGTCACATCAACATCCCCAAACTTAAACTTTGCTAGTCCTCGAGCAAACAAAATAAAATAAAATAAACGCCTAACTCACTTTCGGAGGAATCCCGGTTGCATTTAGCATATGCAACAAGCCGTTAAACCCCTAGGTTACCCCTAGTGGACGAGTGTTGTCTCGTGAGGGTTTCCATAGATGACACCCACAAACATCGAGTTTCAAATACATAAGGGTCCAACATCCAAATCGCATATAAGCATGGTTCAAATAGTAAAGGGTTTAAGCATGTCAACACAGAGTGAATCAAGTAAACGAGTTATTATGAAAGCTAATGACCTCTTCACTAATGATCTTACCCTAAAGTGCAAGTGTTAAACCATAATAAGCAACATCTATGTTCCGAAGTCACAAAGCCTTGATCCCTAATTTAGTACATTTCGCCTCGACTTTGGCCTCACGGACATACACTCCAAATATGAAATCACTCAAGAATGGTTCGCTCGTATGTGTGAGTGTGATCACTAAACACGGACTCAACACATAAAAAGGGGTGAGGAAAACATTTTGGAATGAACAATCTCCGAAAAGGAATTAGCCATTAAATGGAGTGGGGAAGCTCACTCGCCCTTCTCACCCATTTTACCCTCTAAGGATGCCTTCCAAAGGTTGACGGATACAAAAGATGGATGAGATGATGGATTCCCGAGAATGTCGACCTCTTCATGATAGAACCTCTCAAGCCTTCCACATTTGTTTCTTGCTTCGAATACTTATTCACAATCACAAACACCAACACATATATACACTCACATCACAACACATAAGAGCTAACACATGCTCAAACATATACATGAACAACTTTATTTCCTTCTTTCTTTTTTTCTTTTTGTCTTTCTTTTTTTTTTCACTTTTTCACTTTTTTTTCATTCCTTTTTTTTTTCATAACACGAATAAAATCAACCAAAATAAAATACAACACACACAACTCTATTCTTGCAATCAACTTTTCATTTCATACTTGCTCTTGACATTCTTCTTTCTTTCTTCTCATGTCTTCATTCTCGGGATATAAGATGATGATGGTAATGGAGTATCCGCCTCCCTCTAGTTGACACTCTTATTGGGTTTCATGGACTACAAGGGCAAGGTTAATTCGCTATCCTAATGTCACTCCTAGTGGCTAAGAAAGTTGAGCACACGAGATCAAATGAGCTCTTTTAATAGTTACGAGGTTGAGTAGCTCTTCATTCTACTCGGAGTTAGCGCGGAAGAGTACACTCGAAGGACAATTTAGGCTTTGAGCTCTCACATGGGTTAAGTCTCCACTAATGACTACTCTAGGTTTCTTAGAGATGTTTCTTCTTCACTAAGATGTTACTCCCATAGTATAACACAAACACTCAAAGACTCGACTTTCATGCAAAGACCATTAGCAATCACAAAACCCATCAACTCGATACATATGCATCAACATTCTTAAAACTATCACTATAATCACATGCAAATCTACTCAAAATGTTCAAAAATTTTCAAATTTTGGCTAATTTGAACCCTTTTGTCTTTGAAACCCATGGTCATGCATTGGTTATGGTCATATCTGCACGCACTATCAAACTATATGTCAATAAACGTTAAGATCGAGGTTTCTAATTGATAAAGTTGGACGAACTCAACTAAACTAAAATTTAAACAAATCATAAGTCATTCATCACATATCAAATTATGTTTCTGTTGGGGATTGCATGTATCTAATACATATCTAACTAGTGTTGGTAGCGGAATCTCAAACATCTAATGTTTAACACTAAGTTATCCAGGATCTATAGATGAACTAACTATGAACTAGAAGGAAGAAGAATACCTTTAATCGCTTTCCCACGAACTAAATTCCGACTAGTATTCGGAAGATAAAGAGCTTCAAGTGTAGCTCCTCTACTTGACACACCGAATTGTAAAACTCGAACTCCCTTCTTTCAGTCAGCAAGGACCTTCTTCAAGGCTAAGATAAAGAACTGCTTCTTCTAGACTTGATATATAGAATGGGAACTTTTTCTCTAAAATTCTCTCTCTCTAATAGTTATGTGAAGAGAATGATTTTCTTTAGAGAAAATTCCACACCTTTTCTGAACTCATGATGGGGCTTGTATAGGCATTAACTTAGTAGAATCCTACTCAAATAAGGAATCCTAAAAGTCACTCAGAAAAGATAAGTACAAGTTAGTGTTAAAGTAACTGGGACTCTTAATATGGGGAAAACCCTAATTAGGGTTTCGCCATGGTGTGGCCGGCCAGAGTAGCCCTTAATGGGCTTACTCTTGGCGGCCCACCTCTTTAATAAGGCTGGCCAGGGATCTCCCCTTAAGGGAATCCCTTGTTGCCCCTTTAAAGTGGGTTTTTGCCTTTCAGACCTTTTTTTCGAACCCGATTCTATCTATCAATTAGACTGGATCATATCCATCTATATACTAGTTCCCATCAGTCTATTTCTCACTGTTCGAGTTACCAATTCTAACGTATAACCCGTTGTAGGATCCAGTCTATGTTAGCCGCGGATAACCGAAGTGATCCGACAATCGTAAGCGGTTTCTAGCTAAGCATTATGACTCCTAATTGAACCGGATTGATTGATCTTCCAATAAAGTCATCATTTCCAGTTGAGCACGGCCATGCATTTCCAGTTGTCACTCTTCAAGTTGCCTAGAGATACTTTATCCTTACTCTCGTTAGGAAGACATATTCCATTCTTGTACTCTCACTCAGCTTCATGTCTATCCTGTTTCACCCGACCTCCGTTTTTATAACCTCCTGTACGGCGCGGCGTTTGACAGGACCAAGGCTTGACACTCCTTACATAAGATGAGTGAGTACTCATTGCTGATGTCAAAAAATGACTTTCCGTTTTATCAGCATGAAACAGGAAGTTGATGCATGACAGCCTCCGTTAAGTTGATTGTTTTGTTAAGTCAGGTCAAACTCTAGCGATTGAATCTGCTTCCAGCTCTGGTTCTCCACTTCTCCTGTTCCTCGCTCCTAGCTCTTTGCTCCTACTCCTGCTCCTTGTTCCTGTTCAACTGATCCCGAGGGGAAAAAACCTGCAAAGGGTTCGAAAACCGCTCCGACGCTCAAGCCAGTCAGGATTTTCTTTGCAGTAAAAGAATGAATATTGATTGATCCTTTTGGGGGTGAGTTATGAGAACTCTGAATTTCTTGTGATCTTTTTGGGGTAAAGAGATCGTGTCCTGTGAAGGACGATGTGGGGGCCTTTTATAAGCAATGTTAGGCTGACTGTGATTTATGGCGGTGGTGAGTCGGTGGCCGTCAAACCGATGGGGAAGTTTCCTCTTTTGAGTATCCAAGGTTTCTCTCGGAGTCTATCCCGGATCTTTGATAAGTGGAAGTTCCTAAGTTCAAGAATTCTCCATCGATTTCTTGCCGGTGTGATAGACTCTAAAGAAGAAGTTTCCTCCTTTAGATATGTGGAGTCCAAACGGGCATAAACACTTCGAGATGTGTGACCGACTGAGATCTTTCTAGAAGTTTCTGGATTAAGTCGGTAGGTCGCTTGGCGCTGCTGCCTCCCCAGTTCTGGGCTTAAGACACTGGCCGAACCTGTGTGGACCCCCCTTACTCCTTTGAACACCCCAGGGCTGATATGTCCATGCCAAGGGCGTTTTGCAGGGCTGGTTTCTTCTGGTCGACCACCCAGCTAGGGGAATATTCGGTGGACCGTCAGGGGCTCAGCTGTCCTGCTGCCTTAAGCTGGGTTCACCCAATAAACTTCAGGTCTGATCTTGACTCTTTAGACGTTAGTCAACGTCTAGACATTTGATGCATGATCGTGAGTCCCGCCACTCCTTGGCGGAAAGTAATGAGACTGAGGAGTAGAGGTAACTCGTGTGTTTTAAAGATTGAAGACCTTGAAGTCAAGGATTTAACCTGGGACCAGAGCTGTTTCTTGAAGCTCGGTCTTTCTCTTGGTTTCCCATAGCTGCTAATGGCAAAACCTCTTTTCTCTAAGGCCGTACTTGCCAGAATTGATTCAAGTCTTGCATTGAAAGATGCGTGGTTTGTTCTCCCGAGACACGTTTCGACTTCTGCTCAAGCCATTAATTTCCTTTCCATGCGTGATTCTGTGACGTCATAGATCCGATCTTCTGATCACTCGTTTTCGGCGACTAACCTTTAGGTAACTCCTCCCGGCAGTTTCGGTACCATGCGTGGATACGTGGCGTTTCGCGATTGGAGAAGTTAGTGTGTCTCCCCCTGTTTCGTTAATTCCTCCTCTAGTTCTGCCGTTATTCGAGCCGTTAGTAGTTTAGGGGGGTAATGTGGCCTTAGAGCCTTCTCGATACCCGGTGCCTGTTGCTACGTGTCTATATTTCATTGGGCGTTCTGCCTTTGCGCGGATTATGCGTTTTCTTCTTGTGTTTTGGGAAATCCCTCCTTCTTTAAATACCTCAAGTATTAATTTTTTCTTCTCTTTCTTGCAGATCTAACTTTTATCTTCTTGCTTCGTTTCTTTTTCCTTATCTCTCATCTGTAAAAGACATGGCTGCTTCTTCCTCCAACGCTGACTTTTCCGGCCAGATGCGTTATCCTCGTCGTATGACTCAAGAAGGCATTGATGGCCTTCGTGCCGAGCATGCGATCCCGGCTACTGTCGAACTCATTCTTCCTTCTGCTGAAGATCGCATCTGTTTCACCGATGATCATCGTGTTGGTGTTTACGAAATCTTTTTCAGTATGGGTCTGGTTTTTCCTTTTCCTTCTTTTATTGTGGAGTTAATGAATTTCTATAAGGCTGAAGCTGAGATTTTGACCAATGATTTGAAAATTGCTGCTGCTGATCGAGACTCCTGGAAGTTAGCAGCCGAACAATCTCAGGCTGGTGCTGACTTTTAGTCTTCTCGGTCTATTGCTAGTGTTTCTGCTCTGGAGAAACAGCTCGAGGCCCTTAAGGAGAAGGAGGCTTCCCTTGAACTTCGAAGGGAGAAAGGCAAGGCTGCCCTTAAAGACTCTCGCCGTAACACTTTTGAACTTGCTGAGTTTAACCGGGCAAAGGTAGTGGCGACCTTCAAATGTTGAGACGAGTTTTCTACCACTATGAGGAAGCAACGCAAGTTGGGGTTCCATGTTGCCGGGAAGGCAGCTCGACGTTTCTATTCTCCAAAACACTCTGTCCCTCTGCGGCATATTGATAGAGATAGAGTGGCCATGTTCGTTAACGCGGTTGTCGCTGACCAGGGTTCTAGAGAAGACTTCCCCTTTAGCGATGATGAGTGGGATAACGAGGCTGCAGCTTCTGTGGTTCCAGTGGATGACGATTCTGATGAAGGTTCTACTTACTTTGTTCCTCAACCCAATCTTGATGATCTTCCTGACCCTCCTCCTTCCGAAGAGGAGCTTTGATTTGTTTTGTTTCCTTGTCCTTCCTTCTATGTTTTGCTTTGTATCTTGAATGTTCATGTTGGGATTTCATTCAGTTGTTGACTCTACTTTTGCTTTTATTTACTTTTGAGTTTCCTTCGTTTAATGCTGCACAAGAGATCTCTCGGACTGGTGTTAATATGTCCCTATGCTTACTAATGCTTCCCTACACCTACTACGCATGTTCCGAATGATCGCTCATGCACAAAAGGAAAGTTAGACTTATTCTAGCTTGACCTAACTGAGTAACCCCCTCTGCAAAATAAAACCCAAATTAGCGTAGCTTAGAATGATTTTCGGGTCTGGACTTTGCCCCTAATCATGGCCATTGCTCTTAGGGTTATTTTTCATTGGCAACCAATCTAGCTACCAGGGCTGGTTTCGTTGGCTTGAACGCCACTAGTTTAGCTAGGACTTCTCCTTGGACCCCTTGTCGTTGCTTTCGCTACCATGGCTGGTTTTTTGTTGGCTCGAGCGCCACTAGTTTTGCAAGGACTTTTCCTTGGAACCCTGGTCGTTGCTTTCGCTACCAACGCTAGTTTCGTTGGCTTGAGCACAACTAGTTTTCGCTGGGACTCCTCCCGTACCCCAGGTCGTTGCTTTCGCTACTAGGGCTGTTTTATCTGCCTATGCATGACTAGTTTCGCAAAGACTTCTCCTTATACCCCCGGTCACCTTTACCAGGGTTGTAGGTTAACTAGGACTTCTCCTTAGGTTCCTCAATGGGGACCGCGTTTCACTTGAGTAAAGTGAGTTTAACTCGAACTTCTCCTTATAAGGTTCCTGTCGTTGCCGTAGCTACCAGAGCTGTTGAATTTGCCGGCTTGAGCACGGTCAGTTTAACTAGGACTCCTCCTTGGGACCTTGGTGAAGGGTCAGTTTTACTCGGGTGAAGTTTTAGTTTAACTAGGACTGCTTCTTGAGGCTTCTGGTCGCCGCCTTAGCTACCAGAGCTACCTATTTTGCCAAAGCAAAGTGAGTTTGACTAGGACTCCTCCCTTGATAGTGTCGCCTTTTTGCTAAAATATTTTGTTTTATTAATAAAATATGTAACTGGTAGCGCAACTTCTCCTCCCTAACGGCTTTATTTGTAGAAATATATTTAAGCAAAAAAAATAAAGGGGAGATGAGATGGTGACCTGCGCGGCTTTATACTTGCATGTCTGTCGCGCGTTTGGCGACTTCTCTTTCGCCCGTGGGGGCTGGAACTGTTGCGTTTCTTCTGTAGTGTCGGGCCGAGACTGCGTAACATTCTCTGACCGCTGCCTGGTCTCCTTTCACCGTGCCCACGCGATGTGTTCCCGGGATCGGGAATTTTATCATCAGATGGTTCATCGATATTATAGCTCATTATTCTCTCAAGAAGTTTCTTCCCAAGATGATGTTGTTTGCATGCAGCTTGTCGATGATCACCAAATTTAGCATCATTGCCTTGCTAGTCGTCCCTTCTCCAATGAGTATGGGTAAGGTGATCATCCCGCCAGCCTTCACCTGATCCTGTCCAAAACCCGTTAGGTAGTGTTCATAGATCTCGGAACAGTGTGCCCTTACCTGACATGTTCTGCTTATAACTTCGATGGAGCTGCCCGTTAGGTAGTGTACATAGATCTCGGTACAGTGTGCCCTACACTCCAATTAGCCACTAGTGTTGTTATCACTAGAGGGCCCGTGTGGGATGTGATTAGCCCTCTTAGATCTTCATCGGTGAAGATCACGGGGGGCGTCGTGTATCGTCATGACTTCGCTGTTTCTCCGACGCCATTTGTTCCCCTTGTCTCTTTCGCGGGTTGTTCCGCCAGCTATGACATTGACATCTTCCCTGCTTTCGGACTCCCACTCTGTTTCTTTCCGTGTGAGCTCCTTTATCAAGGCTTCCGACATACCATTGAATTCTTATGCCAACTCTGCTAGGCCTGGTCATTGTTATGGTGAAAGTTATCTCTCGGAGCGTGTGATTGTTGGATTGACTCTCTCTGTTTGAGCGAGTGGCTCGTTTGTCGGTTAATTCTTTCCCAAAGGTTTTAAGGATGATATGAGCAAATTCCTCAAAGGACCTCGTAGATTCCGGCGTCAATGACCGACACCAATCCCGAGCGGGTCCTCAATACAAGGTGGCGAAGGTTGAGCACCAGTTGTCTGTGTCGGTCGTGCGAAAGCTCATTATTGCGACGTAATTTTCGAGGAATTCCGGCGGGTCTCCTGACCTGGAGTACGATCCCAGGTCTGGGATTAGGGGGCCTATTGGGCCGTAGGTTTCCGGGCGGTTTTCCCAGAATAGAGATTCGAGTGTTTCCAGCACTGACTTTCTTAACATTGTTTCCGCCGTGCTAAGGTTCTTTTGTAGATGCGTGATTTTCTTCTCTTGCTCCCTTCTTTCAGCTTTGAGCCGCTCGAGGGCTGTCGTGAATATCATGTGGTTGAGGGATGTTTCCCGAATTTCGGTGGGTTTGCGGTCTTCGTCTGACATATCTACCTGAGGGGCTCAGGGAAGTAGTTAGTCTGAAAAGTTTGATAAATAAGATTCGGGTCACCAAATTGATGATTTTGCTGGAAAGATCCCCTCCGTCTAGCGCCAAATGCTGATGTCAAAAAATAGCTTTCCGTTTTATCAGCATGAAACATGGAGTTGATGCATGACAACCTCCGTTAAGTTGATTGTTTTGTTAAGTCAGGTCAAACTCTAGCGATTGAATCTGCTTCCAACTCTGGTTCTCTGCTTCTCCTACTCTTCGCTCCTAGCTCCTGCTCCTTGCTCCTGCTCCTTGCTCCAGCTCCTGCTCCAGCTCCTTGCTCATTGTTCCTGTTCGTCTGATCCCGAGGGGGGGAAACCTGCAAAGGGTTCGCAAACTGCTTCGAGGCTCAAGCCAGTCAGGGTGCTCTTTGCAGTAAAAGAATGAATACTGATTGATCCTTTTGGGGGCGACTTATGAGAACTCTGAGTTTCTTGTGATCTTTTTGGGGTAAAAAGATCGTGTCATGTGAAGGACGATATGGGGGCCTTTTATAAGTGGAAGTTCCTAACTTCAAGGAATCTTCATAGATTTCTTGCTGGTGTGATAGACTCTAAAGGAGAAGTTTCCTCCTTCAGATACGTGGAGTCCAAACGGCCTTAAACACTTCGAGATGTGTGGTCGACTGAGATCTTTCTAGAAGTTTTGGAATTAAGTCGGTAGGGTGCTTCGTGCTGCTGCCTCCCCAGTTTTGGGCGTAAGACACTGGTCGAACTTGTGTGGACCCCCCTTACTCCTTTGAAGACCCCAGGGCAGATCTGTCCATGCCAAGGGCGTTTTGCAGGGTTGGTTTCTTCTGGTCGACCTCCCAGTTAGGGGAATATTCGATGGACCGTCAGGGGCTGAGCTGTCTTGCTGCCTTAAGCCAGGTTGACCTAGTAGACTTCACGTCTGATTTTGACTCTTTAGATGTTAGTCAAAGTCTGGACATTTTATGCACCATTACGAGTCCCGCCACTCCTTAGTCGATACGAAGCTATGAACTCAACTCCACATGCCTAGGCAAGGCACTGGAGGTGAATCCGATGGCTTCATGTCGATTCTCTTCGAGGGTGTTCGAAATAAAGCCATCGAAATCGACTCAAGAAGCTTGACGAACCAAAAAATCTATTGAACATCTATTCGATGGCTCCATGTCAATTCTCTTGAAGGGAGTTCGACATAAAGCCACCGAAATCGACTCAAGAAGCTTGACGAACCAAAAGTTGTATTAAACATCTATTCGGTGTCTCCATGTCGATTCTCTTCAAGGGAGGTCGACATGAAGCCACCGAAATTGACTCAAGAAGCTTGACGAACCAAAACATCTATTGAACATCTATTCGGTGGCTCCATGTCGAATCTCTTCATGGGAGTTCGACATAAAGCCACCGAAATAGACTCAAGAAGCTTGACGAACCAAAAGTTGTATTGAACATCTATTAGGTGGCTCCATGTCGATTTTCTTCAAGGGAGTTCGACATGAAGCCACCGAAATCGACTCAAGAAGCTTGATGAACCAAAAAATCCATTGAACATCAAATCGGTGGCTTCATGTCGATTCTCTTCAAGGGAGTTCGACATGTAGCCACCGAAATCGAATCTAGAATCTTGGCTAAGCTAGTGGAGTTATAGTCGGTGGCTACTTGTTGAACTCCCTTAGAAGTAACTGACACCAAGCCACCGATATCGACCATGGTAGTTTTCCCACAACAAACGAAGCAAATGTTTGATCCTAAGGTAATTTAACTTTGTAACTATCAGTAAATAATTCATTAACTTCAAATTCAAGAAAAACTCGTAAGAAAAAGCGGAGGTTGAGAACTAAAATAATAATCTATTCAATTGATGAAAAGGTTCTAAATGACACAACACTTTACATTTTAGTAGAATTTGAAACTCATCACTTCGTTTTCAACTCCACATTTAGGAAAGAATAGACATCCATAACAGTCTTTGTTCAAGCCTTTGATTTCTTCTCTACCTCAAGTTGTTGGAGCATTGTTATTCTCTGAGTCCATGCTCGATCTAATCCTTGTTGTTGCAACCATTCCACGCTCAACCATCTGAGGTATCTTCTTCTTTTCCCGCTCCACCTTCTACAAAGAGTTCATAAAAGGATGCAATCATAATAAGAGAATAAACTAGGGAGAAATTTGCAAGTAGATGGTATGATTTACTAACCCAAGTAATATTCAACCTGTCAAAAAAGTAATATATGATTTAGTACCTAACATGAAGAACACAATAGAATCATTTCCAAATGAACCAAACTTATCTCCTGTGGAAGAAAACATCGAATAGATCGTGACCGGATTTGTATAAATGTCATATCAATTGAGTATAAAAGTTGGCTTATGCTGCAAGTTCAATCGTTGAAGGTTCAAATCTTAAGGTATGTACTAAACATGTGCCATTGAAATAGCTTCTGCTACTGTAAACCTTCTTTCATGTTTTTATTGGAGCTAATAGAGACTAATCTCTTTAAAAACTGGCTTCCAAAGAAAGACTTGGGCCATGGCTTATCAACTTTTAGTGCACAAGCTAACAAGATGACTAAATGCATGCTAAGGTTAGTTTACACTAGTCGTCATTGCAGTGTTAGATTTAAAAAGTTCCGACCCATCCCCGAATCATTACCTTGTTTGGAACCATGTTAGAGTTAATTGGGTCATATTCTCCTTGATAACCGCCGACTGTGGAAAGGGTTCCCGAACAGTCGAACACTTATCAAATTCTAGTGTTCATACAATATTGAATAATGCTCGGGATTTGATCTAATAATGTTGCTTTCTAATAGGCAACTAATATGGTATCTATATGTGAAACTTGAAGATTAAGTTCAGGGTATTTGAGATTATAGTTTTTGTTTATGACATTTATACAAATGAGATTAGTTTTTAAATTGCTTGTGTGCCTAATATCAAGTTATAAATTCATGAATTCTTTGAGGAAATACATCAAACATCTTCTTGACATAATTTGTACAACAGAAAACTAATTGAAAATCAAAATGCAAATCAAAATCAAATATCATTCATGTTTTCATTCAATACCTAACACACAATCCAACACACAATCAAACACACATTGATACACACAATAAAACACATAATAAAACACAAAATCAAAAACCCTAAATTTTTTATAGTAAAAACCCTAAATTACGTAAATAATCAAACCCTAGTCTTCAATCCATTGGTACAACACAAAATCAAACATAAACATATCACATTGTGAAGATTTAGAGAAGAAATACCTGTTTCAAATTGAACGAGATGAGTCTTTGTAGATTTCGGACTAGAGAGAGAGCGGAACCTTGTCAAGCTTGTGATTCAAACCTTAGGCATGGTAAAGAGATGAAAATGGGATAAACCGACTAGCTTCGAGTGATGGATTGGTTCGAGCAACAAATTTGGACGTTAGGTTGAGAGAAATCGACCGATTACTGAGATTTTAAAAGGAGAGATTTTAAGAACTAGGGTTGCTTTCGTTTTCTTTCCCTGGTTTAGGGAAAAACTGAACATATCTAGAAACTTTAGATATGTTATATATAGGAGGGTAAGTTGGGAAAGAAAAATCTGAAAACCTATAAAAGGGGCATTTTTGCAAACTTTTCTTGAGGTGGGGCGAAATTGCTCTTTGCACCCGGAATCGAGGCATTTGAGCAAAATTCCCATGAACAAGGGCTCAACATGTGTCTTATTCTGGGTAGGCTTTTCTCAAAATTCTTTTTGACGTAATATATCAAGTTTGCGTTATTGTGAATTCTATCATAACCATTAATGACTTATTACGTAAAGTTTATGTGAGTTTGCGTAAGGAATTACTTAGTTCCTAGTATAGCCCATATAAGATCTAATCTTTTAGGTTACCTTTTGTTTGCCTATGGTTCTTATGGATTTACGTCCTTGAACCTCCATTGATTACTCCCAGTTGAACCATGATCTCATCGTTCGGTTCATCAATGGATTCTACGACCCTAGAAACAAGAGTCGTCAGCTTAACTAAAGGCAATATTATACTACGGATTCACATATACATACAAACAAATATGGCTATCATAAAATAAAGTATGTATCCTAGATTCGTTTCTAGGTTTGGTATTCATGGGAAATTGTGACATATCTATGTCTAACATGCTACTAAGTCAATTTTCGTAAAATATGAACTAATGGCACGTTATGTTTCTTCCTGAATGATTTCTAAAATTGATTCAAGGAAAAACTCCGTTTGGACCCTCGGATGGTCTAGGTCGATTTCGGAAAAATCTAGTTGGACTTGAAGAAGATTAGAAAACTCCCACTCGAGGTAGGCCCATGAAGAGCCCGAGTCAAACCAAAAGACCCAAGTCAAACTTGGTCAAATACCCATGACCCAGTCTCGGGTAAGCCCAATTTGGCCCATTTAAAAGGTTGGGTATCTCTTGGACTAAGGGAAACATGTTCATAATATATTGTGACCCTCGGTATAGACGCGTCCAAGCTCAGGCAAGACGCGTCCTAGTGCAACAGATGCGTCTAGGACGCGTCTCGACGGAGACAGATGCGTCTAGGATGCGTCTCAACGGAGACAGACGCGTCCCTGACGCGTCTTGATGGATTGGATGCGTCTTGGACGCGTCTTGATGGCTCAGACGCGTCTAGGGCACTGCACTTAACCCAATCGTCCTGGGTGAGTAACTTTTTACTAATCATACTCCTATGACTCTTGGTTGATGAATAACACATTTATGTGTTCAATCCATCCTTTGCCTCGAAATCCAAAACAGGATTTTCTGTTCAGGAGTGCACTTGTTCTGCAAAGGCCTGTGCTCGACCCATGCTTGGCAGTGGGTTTTCTTCCCTTCCCTCAGATGGCCTTCGAGTTGGTCAGCTAGTTATCATTAGATGGAGAGTTGAAAGACTAAAGGAATTTAAAGACTCCAGTGACAGTGTAATTATTTCAGAAACTTGATTTTCTTATATGTTTTTTTTTTCTGGCTGCCCAGTTTCTTAGAGATATAGTAAGATGGTTTTTTTGTTACCTATCAACAATAATTTTACTATCTAGGTCACTTGGCGTTTCAAGAATGTTCATAAAGTACTGTTTAGTTGGATGCAAGCTTATGGATCCATTTAGGAGTTAGTCAACACAAATTTGCTTTGAAAATGAATCTTATTAAAATTTCAGATTACTTATTATATGAAGTTGACTCAAATCCTGAGAATTGGATGATAGCTGGGAGAAAACGAGGGCACGTCTCATTATAGCACATGGCACTTGTTTGCCACGATACTAGATGCGAATAAGAACTTGGTCTAGCTTTACTGATGCAATCTATCTTTGCTATAAAAGATGTTGTTAGCTTATATTTTCTTTTGTTTTTGAGATTGTAATTGTGTCCATACTTGTTTGTTGTAATGGTTTCTGACTACCCTTATTAGTCTGTTGATCTTTACAAAAATGATAATAATAGATTGAATGGTAGTATTGATTAATTATGTGTTTCAGATTCGAATATGTCTTCTTTGTGTAATTTTTTTTTGGGGAAAGAAATGAAGCTTCTAAATGAAAGGGAAAGTGAGTAAAAGAGAAGTTCGGTGGCATCATATCGATTTCTCAAGAAGGGAATCGACATGAAACCACCGAACCACCCTAGGCAAGGCATTGGAAATGAATTCGGTGGCCTCATGTCGATTTATCAACGAGGAAATCGATACCAAGCTACCGAATTCAACTCCACATGCCTAGGCAAGGCACTAGAGGTGAATTCGGTGGCTTCATGTCGATTCTCTTCGAGGGAGTTCGACATAAAGCCATCGAAATCGACTCAAGAAGCTTGACGAACCAAAAAAATCTATTGAACATCTATTCGGTGGCTCCATGTCTATTCTCTTTAAGGGAGTTAGACATAAAGCCACTGAAATCGACTCAAGAAGCTTGACGAACCAAATAAACTGTTGAACATCTATTCTGTGGCTCCATGTCGAATCTCTTCAAGAGAGTTTGACATAAAGCCACCGAAATCGTCTCAAGAAGCTTGACGAACCAAAATTTGTATTGGACATCTATTAGGTGGCTCCATATCGATTCTCTTCAAGGGAGTTTGACATGAAGCCCCCGCAATCGACTCAAGAAGCTTGATGAACCAAAAAAATCCATTGAACATCAAATCGGTGGCTTCATATCGGTTCTCTTCAAGGGAGTTCGACATGTACCCCCCGAAATCGAATCTAGAATCTTGGCTAAGCTAGTGGAGTTATAATCGGCGGCTTCGTGTTGAACTCCCTTAGAAGTAACTGACACAAAGCCACCGATAACGACCATGGTAGTTTTCCTACAACAAACTAAGCAAATGATTGATCCTAAGGTAATTTTACTTTGCAACTATCAGTAAACAATTCATTAACTTCAAATTCAAGAAAAACTCGTAAGATAAAACGGAGCTTGAGAACTAAAATAATAATCTATTCAATTGATGAACACGTTCTAAATTACAAAACACTTTACATTTTAGGGTGTGTTTGATTCCAAGTTAGGGAAAGGAAGAAAAAAAGAGAAAGTGTTTCTCGGAGAAACATTTTCATCTAGAAATTGATTCCTTGAAACATTTTCCAAATTTTCTACTGTTTGGTTCACCGGAGAAAATAAAGTTATTTTCTCATGTTGTTAGTTTCCGTTGTTTGTCTGGCACGTAGAAAAATATTTATTTACTAAATTATTTTAAAAAAAATATTATTAGTAACATAATACTTCATTAAACTAAAAAGACATTTATTTTAAAAGCTTAAAAATGACTCAAATACTTGTCCTACATTATCTTAATCTTAATTAAAAAAATTATCGAAATAACTAACTAAATATCATCATAATATATGTCTTCACTTCAAAGAATGTCCCTAAGCAACTAAAAATTTAATAAAATAAATTCAAAAGTTTTTACCCCTTTATCACTCTTTTGACAACTTTCCTCTTAGACATGTTCCTCGAAATCTCTCAGAAAGTTCTAAGAATAGCGGTGCAAGTTCTAGGTTATCCAAAAACAGGACCAAAGCACCTTGGAACTCGGTCTCTGCCAAGTTTGGAATGGCCAATAATGCATCTTCTACTCCATTAAGTGGAGGAGTTTGACATGCTTCTGCAAGGTTATTTGCAGCATCTGCAAGCAATGTAGCTGTATCATCTGATCCTGATCGCCGTTTACGTTTTGGTGTTACAGACCAGGCACGTTGAGTGGAAGTAGGAGAGCCAAGACCATCATCTTTATCCAAATTGATTGGCTCCTCATTTGCACTTTCACCTAAACCAAAATTAAGTAAATATGAAAATTTTAGGAAAAATGACACAACTTTTATAAGTTAATGTTGACATTAACAACTAACCATGTGTTTCGGTCGAAATATCATCAGCTTCAATTTGTCGACTGCCAGTGGCCTGTTTTGTTCCAATAATCGTTCCTAGTTTTTCTTGATATGGAAAAGTTTTAGTGCGCAAGTTTTTTGCATTTGGGTGCTCCTACAAAACAAAAGTCATTTATATTAATAAAACTTATTATTAACAAATTTTGTATATAAAAAATAACAAGTTGAGTACACCTTACCGCTACATAAGCATTCCACGAATCATCATCAGCCTCAATGTGAAAAGTCACAGTATTAAACGCAAAACCGCTAGAATTGATTGCAGCTCTCGCAGTAAAGTAATGCTTTCTGAATGTTTTCATTCGAGCTTTGATGTTTTCAATAGTAATGGTAACTCCCACTCTCTTGAATATCTCATCTATTACTTGTTGGTTTCCATTTTTTTCCAACTAATATACTCTCGTAAAGAGTATTCACTAAAATGTCGTCCATTAGATTGCTCCAAACTACAGTGGGTCTCTTAGTCTTTTTGGTTGAGTCCATGTTATCAAACTGAGAAGCCATCTTCATTGAAAAAACACTCACAGTGTCATCAATTTTGATTAGACGGATTTAAGCTAATTGTAGTTTAATACTAATCTCTATTTTAATATAGAAATAGTAAAAGAAATATCTCTAAAAGAAACTCATAATCTTTAACATGCTAGAAAGTACGAAACACATAAATATCAGTCAATATAGAACTAAATCAAACTATCTACCTATTGGAACAGTTAGTTTTCGTCCAGAACGACTGACTGCACATCTTAATAGACGACCATCATGAGCAGACCCTTCCCATTAGGCAAGTACGTAATGAAATTTCTTATCAAAATCCACACGCTACAAGAACATTTTGAGAAATGAAACCCTTCCTATTTTGATATCTAGGTTGGTCCTTAATAGGAACATTTTCTCTGATGTGTGTACCATCAATTGCACCAACAACATCCTATATGATATCACATAGTGTCAATTAAAACTAATTAGGTAAATAAAGTTTAACTAGATCAGTTAATTTCATATTCTAAACTAACCTTGAAGTTATCATGCCAAGAGTTTGCTATTGTTGCTGGTTTTACAACATCTTTGTAGAGTCTAAGTACGGATGTTAAAATTAAGTGGAAATACCTACTCACAATTTCTCCCGATCGAATGAATTGAAGAACTGAATTACGGTTACGTTGGTCATGACCAACAATATTCAAAAAGATAGCTACTTGTTCTTGTACCTTTACATGGCGTTTGTCAACTAACCCATAACCACGCAACCGACCACACAGACGTTGAAACAGACCTCATTTCATTCACAGTTGTTCATGACAATAACGGCCACTCTCTAAATACATCCTTTTTAAGACACTTGTTCTCTCTTGGTCTCGATTAATATGAGGCATTCTATTGAGATTTGCATTTCTTCTACGACGATGACTCCAGTATGCATATATGATGATAATCATCATCATACACGCAACCCTTAAGCGCATCTTTCGCGTAAGCATTTTACACCGTCAACCAAACTAAACCAAATAGTTATAAAAATTAAGAAATGAAGTACATAATGAAATAAAGATATATGAAATGAATTGTATATGTGGGTCTATGTCTCTCTCTACAAATGCCAAACACCTCTATCTCTCTCTACAACATTTTCTCTCTCTAAAAACTATGAAACTATTTGCAAACACAGAAATTAAATGAATACTATTATGAAATCCAAACTTGCAAATTGTAATAAAACTCGGGTTACAAACTTTGATTGAAATCACCTCTAAACACCTCCATCAATCCCTCTCTAAAACATTTTCTCTCTCTAAAAAGCTCTTCAACTCTTTCAAATTTTGGTAAGTACAGAAATTTTGATTGAAAACAATGGTTCTTTTTGTGTGTTTTATTTCTTTATGCTTCTCTTTCTCTATCTAACTAACGCTACTAATCAAACTTTAAACCTTTCAATCCAAGAACTAGTAATTTCTCCCTGTGTTTTCTTTCTTTATAAATCTATGGACTTCTCCTTGTGTTTTCTTTCTTTATAAATTTATGGACTTCATAACTTATGAATCTTGTACTTCATAGATATATATATATAAATTTCTCCCTGTGTTTTCTTTCTTTATAAAAGATTTATGGACTTCATAACTTACGAATCTTGTACTTCATATATATATATATATATATATATATATATATATATAAATTTCTCCCCGTGTTTTATTTCTTTATAAATTTATGGACTTCATAATTTATGAATCTTGTACTTCATATATATAAATTTCTCCCTGTGTTTTCTTTCTTTATAAATTTATGGACTTCATAACTTATGAATCTTGTACTATATATATATATATATATATGTACTATATATATATGATTCAACATTTCTCCAACCCCATTAAGCTTTCTCTAACCATTTCTTCTCACAAGAAAAGAAAAATAGGTTCTTCAACCATGGCTTTGATGTGGCGTGAAAATGCCACATTTAGGTCACTTAACTTTGATTAGTTCGTTCTTTTCGAGTTCTATTTCTAATTATTTATGTGTTTTTATTGCTAGGTAGCGTATTTTGGGGTTTGGCGTGTAATTCGGAATAAAGAGAGCGAATTATCACATTTTCATCTTATGCGGCAAAAGGGAAGAAAAGAGCACCAGGGGTATTTTGGTCATTTTGGTCAAAATCAGAAGTCAAACAACAAGTGAAGTCAATGACGAGTCCGACGGTGAAAACGGAAGTCGATTCGAGTTCGGACGGAGAAGTTGTGAAGGAAAGAAGCCGAGGTTCGGTCTTGAAACAAGGATTCTATGAAGGCACCCCCCCCTTGGTTTTAAATGTAGAAACAAGATGAAGGCACTCCCTTGTTTTAGAAAGAAGCCCAACCCAAGAGCCTAAAGAGGAAGAGAATAATAGAGAACTTATGAGCACCCTCTCTTTGGTTCAAGTCAAATGGTCTAAGACTTAGTCAAGTTTGACTAAGTCTAGGGTTGTGTATACACAAGTGAGAAAGAGGGGTCAAAGGGGGGGACACTATTCATCATCTTCTTCACCAAGCAAGAAAGGGAGGAAGAAGAAGCTAGGAACTTTAGGGTTTTTGTTCTTGAAGGTTAAAAAGGGTTGAGAGCTAGAAAGAGAGAAGGAAGAAGGAGGAGGGCCGGCCAAGCATAGGCCGGCCAGCACACTAGGCCGGCCTAGCTTAGCCGGCCGAGTTGCTGTCTTCACAGCAGCTCGGGCTGCTTTCAACAGCAGCTCGGGATGCTTCCGGCAGCAGCTCTCGGGAACAGCAGCAACCAGCAGCACGGGACAGCTAAAGCACGGCCGAACAGCAGCTTCTCCAGCACGAGCAGCTCGGGATCTGGCCATGGGACGCGTGCATAGCTCGAGATGGCATAGGAGCATCACGGGACAGCAGCTGCAGCTCAGGACAGCACCTTAGACGCGCACGGAACAGCAACTTCTTGCCGGGACAGCAGCTTCTTGCCGGATACACCTAGGGTTTTGGCCGGAATCTTCATCTCTTTAGCCGGTTTTTCTTGTGTATTCCGGCAACCTTTTTGATCCGAAACCTTAGGGCTTTTGCTCCTCATGTCTTGATCTAGCTTCCTATATGGTTTGATTTGGTTTTGGTTGAAGATTGCTAGAGAGAGAAAGCTAGGGTTTAGCTTTAATGGAGGTTGTGTTCTAAATGGAGAAGATGATGGTGGTCGCTATGGGGAACCCAGAATTTGCTAATGGGAGATCGGCTGAACCTTAAAGACTCATATTTTCCGACGATCTTAGCCTCGAACCACATCGAAAAAGGGGGATTCTCTCACCATTTCCTTTCCATTTCTTATTCAATCGCCATGTTAGCTAACTTTAGTGTGTCGATTATATGAGATGAAATGTGATGAATTCGTGATTATCTATGTGATGATTTAATATTTTGATAATAAATTGATGTTCTCTTATTTTGATTACTTGTTTCAATCGTTTTTCATGTGTCTTATCAAGTATTTCGCATAGTTAATCGATTAGGCAAAGTGATCGATATCGATCGTAGTCTAGATCCAAATTTCATGTGTCTTGTCATGCACTTCACATAGTTAGGCGGCTAGACGACATTTTCGATGATTCGGTTTTAATTGTTTGGGAAGTTTGTTTGACTAAGTATTATCTCCGGACATACGTAGTGCTTATGAACATCCACCGTAGGAATCGAGACTAGGTTTGTATCAATATATTCGATTGGACCGTAAATAGTTGTAGGTTCACCACAACGGATTCCCGGACCTCGACACTTCTCTCACTTATTTGTTGCCTCCCTACTCTTGTTCCTTCAACTCCTCTCTCGAATCTCTCTCGCCCTCTCACATTGATATTCTAGTTTGTTTTACTTCTTTTATTCTCTTAGTGCTCATTCGTTTAAAAACCTTTCATTATCTTCATTTACTTGCGCTTTTGTCTAAGTAAGCCTTTGATATCTGAACCGACGAATTAGACCATTCGATATCCAAACTACATTCCTATCCTTGGATCGATCCCGGCTTTGCCGGATTACTACTTGATACCTCCGCTTGGGTGTGCAACCTTTTCGGGTGCATCAAGTTTTTGGCGCCGCTGCCGGGGATAGGTTTAGTAGTTTAGATATCGTATTGGTGTTTTGTTCATTAGTTTAGTATTGTTTGCTTACTTGAACGTTTATTTTCTTTGCTTTTTTTAGTTTCTTTTTAATTCTTGTTTTCTTTGAGGTACTTATCCAAGGAGCTTTAAAGGACGAAAGCAAACAAGTTTGGGGATAAAAAGGTAGAGACAAGAAAAGGGAAGAGGATCCAATTGTGGTAACAAACGCCACCTCTAGTATCGTTCTCTAACCTTTACCTATTTGAGCGGCTTAAGTGCATTTGCATCTTGTCTATTATTGATAGTCGTAGTTGAATTGAACACTTGTGATTGCTTGCATTTTGCTTTAATTGTGCTTCAATGGATGTTTATGGGAATGATAGTTGGAATGATGGGTATAAGGTTCATCGACCACTTAGAAGTCTTAGAGACTACCTTGAACCTAATATGGCTAGCATACCTTCATGCATCATATTTCCGAGTTATGAGTGTAATTTAGACATAGACCCTGAGATTATTCCATTACTTCCTATATTTCGAGGCCTAGAGAATGAAGATCCATATTTTCATTTGAGAGAGTTTGATGAGATTTGCTCGATACTCCCAATCAATGGAGTACTTGAGGAAGTCGCTAAGCTCAAACTATTTCCATTATCATTGAAAGAGAAGTCGAAGATATGGTTTCATTCTCTAAGGCCTAGGACTATAAGAAGTTGGGATGAGATGACTAGGGTGTTTTTGAAAAAGTTTTTCCCAATCCATCGAACCAACACCTTAAGAAGAGAAATTATGAATTTTGAGCAACACAAAGAAGAGACCTTCTTCGGGTGTTGGGAAAGATTTAAAGACCTCCTTCTCGCATGTCCACATCATAACTATGAAATATGGAGGGTCATCGGGTTCTTTTACGATGGCTTGACCTCCAAAATGAAACACTTCGTGGAAGTGATGTGCAACGGAGAGTTTATGAGTAAAAGTCCTAATGAGGCTTGGGAGTATCTCGACCTCTTAGCGGAGAAGGCCCAAGATTGGGACACACCCGTTAAGAGTAACGGAGATATAGCCGAAGGAAACCATTACTCAAAAGGAGGCAGATGCTTTTTAAAGGAGAATGGGGAAGTAGAAGATAAAATTGCATACATAGCTCGGAAAGAATTTATAGATATGCATGATGGTGATTTAGAAATTGATAGTGTCTGTAGCATTTGTGCAAGTCGAGAACACCTAGCGAGTAAATGCCCTACTATTTCTCTTTGTCGAGATGTCTCGTTAGGATGCACAAATGTCGTGAACACTCATATGAAGCCCGTAGGTTCGAGGAGTGATGTCTTTACCAATGATTATGAGAATCTTCAGGAGCCCTTAGTTGGTTCTTATGCGTCTCATCATGAGAGGACTCTTGAAGATGTTTCGAAATCATTTTATGAGGTAGAAACTCAGATTAGCCAAAACACCTTGCACGCCCTTAAAGAGATGGAAGCAAAATTGAAAGACATCGAGAAAGGGGTTTCACAACCCCAAACTCCAACAAATCCTAAGGGTACAGGTGAGGGTAATACACCTAGTGCTAATGTTAAGTCCAACTCCATTCTCGAAAGTGATGAAATGATTAACTTAGAGACTCCCATGACGGTAGACATACCCGAGGATCGTACGATTTTTGAGAATGGTGGTGGGCATAACGAGGTTTTTCAGTCGAAATCTGAGTCTAAACCAGTTGATAGACCTAAACCCTCATTCTCTCAACTATTATTGCCTACCTGTGATATATATATGCTTGCACCGGTAGTTCAAAGGGACAATACTATTAATGCTCAGGAGGACCATAACAACATGACGAGTTTGATTTCTGAGACCTTTGTAGATCATTTTAGTGAAATGCATGCCCCCTCTGTTATTTTATCAAACTTTGTTGCCTTGTCATCATCCAAGTTTGGGGATTACCTCTTATTTTTTGCCGTCTCACGTATAAACCCATACCATTACATTGTTGTGAGACGGTTTTTACCAGTTAAAACTTTCGTATGGGTAGACCCCGAAATATTTCGTCTTTTGTTATATGATTGGTTGGTCTATTGAGATGGGTTTGATGTTTGTGGGTATCATCTCTGGAAACCCTCCACGAGACCTAACTCGTGCTCTTGTGAAAGCAAGAGAATCAATGACTAATTGCATGGTTCGATGCAATCGAGTGATCCTGCGTGAGTGGTCATTTTTATGTGGTCATGCTTATGCTCCATTCTTATGTTTTATATTGATGTGTTAGGAGTGTTTCTCACTTTGTATACTTTTGGGACGTGGTTCGTTCCAAGTTTGGGGATGGCGATGGGCTTATCATCAACTTGGAACTCGAATACACAAGTTTTGGTAGTATAAATTTCTATCTCCGCCGGCTATGGTAATATCCTTCCACTCTTCTCTTTAACTTATTGTACCTCTTATCTTTTGGTGAGTATATGCTTAGAACATTGAGGACAATGTAGTTTTAAGTTTGGGGATGGGGATACGACTTTTTGGTCGCATGACATCATGACCTTAGATTTCAAAAGACAAGAGAGTTCAACAAATTGACCAAATTTGAAATTTTTTGGGTAGATTTGGTATGATTCTAGTGGTATTTTTAAGTATGTTGATGCATATGGCTCTTTCTCGATAAATCTTATGCATACTCTTAGTCCCTTCATGAATGTTAAGTCCTTAAGTGTTCGTGTGCTATCATGTGAGTATCATCTTAAGGAAGAAGGGACATTTCTAAGTGACCTAAAATAGTCATTAGTGGAGACTTAAACCCATGTGAGATATCTGAGCCTTTTTATTGCCTTTGAGTGTACTCTTCCGCGCTAACTCCGAGTAGAATGAAGAGCTACTCAACTTCGCAACTTTCAATAGAGCTTAGACGATCTCATGAGCTCAACTTCCTTAGCCACTAGGAGTGACATCAGGATAGCGAATAAACCTTACTCTTGTAGTCCATGAAACCCGATAATAGTGTCAATTTTAGGGAAACAGATACTCCACCATCCATTTATCATACTACTCCCGAGAATGAAGACATGAAAAGTAAAGAAGAAAGAATGTGAAAGCATAATGTGAAAGTAAAGGTGATTTGTTGAGAATACTAGTTGCATTTTTGTTTTGGTGTTTGGATATGTGCGTAAAAAAAAAAAGAAAAAAAAAAAGAAAAAAAAAAGAGAAAAGAAAAGGATAGAAAGTGAAAAAGGAAAAACGAAAAAAAAAAGAGAAAAGTGAAAAGAAAGAGAAGAAAAAGAAAAAAAGAAAGAAAGTTTGTTTATGTGTTATTTTGTGTTTGTGTAAGTGTTATGAAAATAAAGTATTCAATGCAAGAAGTCAAGTTTAAAGGTTGTTTGAGTGTTCTTTTATCATTGAAGGCGTCGACATTCTCGGGATTTCATCATCTTCCGTTCCATCACTTGTATCCGTTACCTTTAGGAGGCACTATTAGAGGGAAGAGTGGGTGAGAAGGGTGAGTGAGCTTCCCCATTCCGTTAGTGGTTATTTCCATTCTTAAGAGATCATTTCGTTTTAGAACTTGTTATCCTCATTTAATTTTGTATGTGTTGAGTTTCCGTTATTCCATGCTCACACATGAGAGTGAACCATTACAATTCGATTTGAGTGATTTCATGTTTAAGAACGTATGACCGTGAGGCTAAAGTCGAGGCGAAATGTCTTATGATAGGAAACAAGGTTTTGTAACTTTAGCTTTGGATGATACTCATGATGATGAGACATTTGCACTTGAGTATGAAACTATTAGTGAGGAGACTCTTAGCATGCTTTTGTGTTTATTGGTTTGATTCATATGTTTGACATACTTAAGTTTCTCACTTGTTGATCATCACCTTATTTGCATCGATAGTTGGACTCTTATGTCTTTTGGAAATCTAGAACTTTGTGGGTGTATTCACTGGAAACCCTCACGAGACGACACTCGTCCACTAGGGGTAACCTAGGGGTTTAACGGCTTGTTGCATACGCTAAATGCAACCGGGATGCCTCCGAAAGTGAGTTAGGTTTACTTTATTGTCTTGTTTTGTTTGTTTGCTCGAGGACTAGCAAATTCTAAGTTTGGGGATGTTGATGTGGCGTGAAAATGCCACATTTAGGTCACTTAACTTTGATTAGTTCGTTCTTTTCGAGTTCTATTTCTAATTATTTATGTGTTTTTATTGCTAGGTAGCGTATTTTGGGGTTTGGCGTGTAATTCGGAATAAAGAGAGCGAATTATCACATTTTCATCTTATGCGGCAAAAGGGAAGAAAAGAGCACCAGGGGTATTTTGGTCATTTTGGTCAAAATCAGAAGTCAAACAACAAGTGAAGTCAATGACGAGTCCGACGGTGAAAACGGAAGTCGATTCGAGTTCGGACGGAGAAGTTGTGAAGGAAAGAAGCCGAGGTTCGGTCTTGAAACAAGGATTCTATGAAGGCACCCCCCCCTTGGTTTTAAATGTAGAAACAAGATGAAGGCACTCCCTTGTTTTAGAAAGAAGCCCAACCCAAGAGCCTAAAGAGGAAGAGAATAATAGAGAACTTATGAGCACCCTCTCTTTGGTTCAAGTCAAATGGTCTAAGACTTAGTCAAGTTTGACTAAGTCTAGGGTTGTGTATACACAAGTGAGAAAGAGGGGTCAAAGGGGGGGACACTATTCATCATCTTCTTCACCAAGCAAGAAAGGGAGGAAGAAGAAGCTAGGAACTTTAGGGTTTTTGTTCTTGAAGGTTAAAAAGGGTTGAGAGCTAGAAAGAGAGAAGGAAGAAGGAGGAGGGCCGGCCAAGCATAGGCCGGCCAGCACACTAGGCCGGCCTAGCTTAGCCGGCCGAGTTGCTGTCTTCACAGCAGCTCGGGCTGCTTTCAACAGCAGCTCGGGATGCTTCCGGCAGCAGCTCTCGGGAACAGCAGCAACCAGCAGCACGGGACAGCTAAAGCACGGCCGAACAGCAGCTTCTCCAGCACGAGCAGCTCGGGATCTGGCCATGGGACGCGTGCATAGCTCGAGATGGCATAGGAGCATCACGGGACAGCAGCTGCAGCTCAGGACAGCACCTTAGACGCGCACGGAACAGCAACTTCTTGCCGGGACAGCAGCTTCTTGCCGGATACACCTAGGGTTTTGGCCGGAATCTTCATCTCTTTAGCCGGTTTTTCTTGTGTATTCCGGCAACCTTTTTGATCCGAAACCTTAGGGCTTTTGCTCCTCATGTCTTGATCTAGCTTCCTATATGGTTTGATTTGGTTTTGGTTGAAGATTGCTAGAGAGAGAAAGCTAGGGTTTAGCTTTAATGGAGGTTGTGTTCTAAATGGAGAAGATGATGGTGGTCGCTATGGGGAACCCAGAATTTGCTAATGGGAGATCGGCTGAACCTTAAAGACTCATATTTTCCGACGATCTTAGCCTCGAACCACATCGAAAAAGGGGGATTCTCTCACCATTTCCTTTCCATTTCTTATTCAATCGCCATGTTAGCTAACTTTAGTGTGTCGATTATATGAGATGAAATGTGATGAATTCGTGATTATCTATGTGATGATTTAATATTTTGATAATAAATTGATGTTCTCTTATTTTGATTACTTGTTTCAATCGTTTTTCATGTGTCTTATCAAGTATTTCGCATAGTTAATCGATTAGGCAAAGTGATCGATATCGATCGTAGTCTAGATCCAAATTTCATGTGTCTTGTCATGCACTTCACATAGTTAGGCGGCTAGACGACATTTTCGATGATTCGGTTTTAATTGTTTGGGAAGTTTGTTTGACTAAGTATTATCTCCGGACATACGTAGTGCTTATGAACATCCACCGTAGGAATCGAGACTAGGTTTGTATCAATATATTCGATTGGACCGTAAATAGTTGTAGGTTCACCACAACGGATTCCCGGACCTCGACACTTCTCTCACTTATTTGTTGCCTCCCTACTCTTGTTCCTTCAACTCCTCTCTCGAATCTCTCTCGCCCTCTCACATTGATATTCTAGTTTGTTTTACTTCTTTTATTCTCTTAGTGCTCATTCGTTTAAAAACCTTTCATTATCTTCATTTACTTGCGCTTTTGTCTAAGTAAGCCTTTGATATCTGAACCGACGAATTAGACCATTCGATATCCAAACTACATTCCTATCCTTGGATCGATCCCGGCTTTGCCGGATTACTACTTGATACCTCCGCTTGGGTGTGCAACCTTTTCGGGTGCATCAGGCTTCTTCAACCATCTTTCTCATCTTTAACCTCCTACTATCCATTGGCATCACAAGTCTCATTACATGTAGATGCCAAAACACAAATAAACCTAAATTCCCAACAGTTTTAGTGTTTGGTGATTCGACAGTTGATACAAGAAATAATGTTCTAATAAGAAGCTAATAAGATTATCAATGGTCTAATTAGTGCAGGAAGTAATGATCTAATTAGTGTAGGGATGAGAGAGGGCAAGTTTCATATTTTTTTGATTGTTGTTTTTGTTTCTTCCTTCTTGATTCTCTTTTCCAAAATTTATAATCATGACGAGAATCATGTTAATACCATCATTGAAGTTTTAGTTTTGAAGGAAGAATACTAAAATTTTGATATTAATAACATACTTGGAATTGATAAATTAAAATTTTGATATTAATAACATACCTAGAATTGATAATTTGTTAACACAAGATAGTTCAAAGAGAGAGACAGAGACGTGTTGAGATTTTAAAACTGAGTTGTTGAAAGTTGTTGCTCATATATTCGTGAAGAAATCGAGAGATAGAAGTAGTTTAGATAGAGAGAAAGTTGTTGAGAGAAAATTATGGTAAAGTGGAAAAAATGGTTACTGAGAAAGAGATTCTTTAGGGGGAAGTGGGTAACAACTTTCCTTAATTTTAGAGAAAAAATGGAAAATTTTGATTACGTGAGTGAAAATCTCATTTTCCCTAAAATGCTCAATAAACATATGAAAAATATAATTTTAGGGTAACTGTTTCTCTTTTCCCGTGGAAATTTCCGAATCAAACACACCCTTAGTAGAATTTGAAACTCATCACTTCGTTTTCTACTCCACATTTAGGAAAGAATAGACATCCATAACAGTCTTGGTTCAAGCCTTTTGATGTCTTCTCTATCTCAAGTTGTTGGAGCACTATTATTCTCTGAGTACATGCTCGATCTATTCCTTGTCGTTGCAACCATTCCACGCTCAACCATCTGAAGTATCTTCTTCTTTTTCCGCTCCACCTTCGACAAAGAATTCATAAAAGGATGCAATCATAATAAGAGAATAAACTAGGGAGAAATTTGGAAGTATATGGTATGATTTACTAACCCAAGTAATATTCAACCAGTCGAAAAAGTAATATATGATTTATGTGCTAACATGAAGAACACAATAAAATCATTTCTAAATGAGCCAAACTTATCTCCTGTGGAAGAAAACATCGAATCGATCGTGACTGGATTTGTATATATGTCATACCAATTGAGTATAAAAGTTGGCTTATGCTGCAAGTTCAATCGTTGAAGGTTCAAATCTTAAGGTATGTTCGAAACATGTGCCATTGAAATAGCTTCTGCTACTGTAAATCTTCTTTCATGTTTTTATTAGAGCTCATAGGGACTAATCTCTTTAAAAACTGGCTTCCAAAGAAAGACTTGGGCAATGGCTTATCAACTTTTAGTGCACAAGCTAGCAAGATGACTAAATGCTAAGCTCCCAGGTTAGTTTACACTAGTCCCAGGGGCGGCGTGGGCCCAAAGCAGCCGCCCCCAAATTGACAAGGCCCCCAAAGATGGGTATGTTTGTAAGCATCCCTTCATGAGAAAAAAAAAGCACAATTCTAGTGCTTGAAGGAAGCCCAACAGGCTTATAAGATTGACGCATTTTCCTCTCTCATGTCCGGTATATACCTTCTCTCTCCCTCTCCTCTCCCTTAAATCTTTCTTTCTCTCTCTATTGTATCACATGTCATCTCTCTTTTTTGCTGCAACCCCAATATCTATCCTTCCCTTTGGCTTCAATTTTTTGAAGTATTCTCTCTCATTCTTTGTTTTTCTATGTCACTATGTGTTTAGCTTATTTTTTCTTCCTCTTATTTATTGTTTTTTCTTTAAATTGAATTTTAACTATCTATAAATTTTAATTAGGCTTATTATTTAATCATATTATATAATGTATAAATTTCTTTATTTTATTTTATCTTGCTAACTACTAACATGATTATCAAGCAAAATATAAAATAAATGATTTTATCATTGTTACACCATTTTTTTTATCACCCACCATTTTGTTATATTGGTGTAGTTTTATGCTTTTATAATCGCATTCTCGGATAACTACGTGTTTTTAACTAATCTTTTTCATTTTTCACTGGTGGTGGACTGTTTAAATTTAGTCTCACGGTGAACGATGTATACGACAATACGAAATCATGACATCTAAAAGATGAAAAGATAACGAAAGTTAAAAACATTAACTAAATCTAAGAAAAATCTCTTGAAAAATGACTATTTATTTGTATATCCAAAAGGCCCCATTTTTGAGTTCGCTTTAGGCCTACCAACGACTTGGGCCGGCCCTGACTAGTCCTCATTGCAGTGTTAGAGTTAAAAAGTTCCGACCCATCCCCGAATCATTACCTTGTTTGGAACCATGTGAGAGTTAATTGGATCTTAGTCTCCTTGATAACCGCCGATTGTGGAAAGGGTTCCCGAACAGTCAAACACTTATCAAATTCTAGTGTTCATACAATATTGAATAACGTTAGGGATTTGATCTAATAATGTTGCTTTCTAATAGGCAACTAATATGGGATCTATATGTGAAACCGTGAAGATTAAGTTCATGGTATTTGAGATTATAGTTTTTGTTTATGACATTTATACAAATGAGAATAGTTTTTAAATTGCTTGTGTGCCTAATATCAAGTTATAAATTCATGAATTCTTGGACGAAATACATCAAACATCTTCTTGACATAATTTGTACAACCGAAAACTAATTGAAAGTCAAAATGCAAATCAAAATCAAATATCATTCATGTTTTCATTCAATATCTAACACACAATCCAACACACAATCCAACACACAATCCAACACACAATCAAACACACATTGATACACACAATAAAACACATAATAAAACACAAAATCAAAAATCCTAAATTTTTTATAGTATAAAACCTAAATTATGTAAATAATCAAACCCTAGTCCTCAATCCATTAATACAACACAAAATCAAACACAAACATATCACATTGTGAAGATTTAGATAAGAAATACCTGTTTCAAATTGAATGAGATGAGTCTTTGTAGATTTCGGACTAGAGAGAGAGAGTGAAACCTTGTCAAGCTTGTGATTCAAACCTTAGGCATGTTAAAGAGATGAAAATGGGATAAACCGACTAGCTTCGAGTGATGGATTGATTCGAGCTACAAATTTGGACGTTAGGTTGAGAGAAATCGACCGATTACTGAGATTCAAAAGGAGAGATTTTAAGAACTAGGGTTGCTTTCGTTTTCTTTCTCTGGTTTAGGGAAAAACTGAACATATCTAGAAACTCTAGATATGTTATATATAGGAGGGTAAGTTGGGAAAGAAAAATCTGAAAACCTATAAAAGGGGCATTTTTGCAAACTTTTCTTGAGGTGGGGAAAAATTGCTCTTTGCACCCGGAATCGGGGCATTTGAGCAAAATTCCCATGAACAAGGGCTCAGCAGGTGTCTTACTCTGGGTAGGCTTTTCTCAAATTCTTTTTGGGGACTTTTACGTAATATACCAAGTTTGCGTTACTGTGAATTCTATCATAACCATTAATGACTTATTACGTAAAGTTTATGTGAGTTTGCGTAAGGAATTACTTAGTTCCTAGTATAGCCCCTATAAGATTTAATCTTTTAGGTTACCTCTTATTCGCCTATGGTTCTTATGGATTTACGCCCTTGAACCTCCATTGATTACTCCCACTTGAACCATGATCTCATCGTTCGGTTCATCAATGGATTCTACGACCCTATACTCTAAGTATTATTCAGGCACATACTCACTTCCGCTTAGAAACAAGAGTCGTCAACTTAACTAAAGGCAATATTATACTACGCATTCACATATACATACAAACAAATATGACAATCATAAAATAAAGTATGTATCCTAGATTCGTTTCTAGGTTTGGTATTCGTGGGAAATTGTGACATATCTATGTCTAACATGCTACTAAGTCAATTCTCGTAAAATATGAACTAATGGCACGTTATGTTTCTTCCTAAATGATTTCTAAAATCGATTCAAGGAAAAACTCCGTTTGGACCATCGGATGGCCTCGGTCGATTTCGGAAAAATCTAGTTGGACTCGAAGAAGATTAGAAAACTCCCAATCGAGTCAAGGCCCATGAAGAACCCGAATCAAACCAAAAGACCCAAGTCAAACTTGGTTAAATACCCATGGTCCAGTCTCGGGTAAGCCCAATTTGGCCCATGGACAAGGTTGGGTATCTCTCGGACTAAGGGACAACATGTTCATAACATGTTGTGACCCTCGGTCCAGACGCGTCCTGGCTCAGGCAGGACAGGTCCTGGTGCAACAGATGCGTCTAGGACGTGTCTCGACAGAGACAGATGCGTCTAGGACGCGACTCGACGGAGACAGACGTGTCCCTGACGCGTCTTGATGGATTGGATGCGTCTTGGACGCGTCTCGATGGCTCAGACGCATCTCGATGCCTCGTACGCGTCCTAGACGCGTCCGACGATCTCTCGGTGGTGTTTATCTCGGACTACTTGGTCCGAGATATTCGAGACAAGCTAGATGCGTCCTAGACGTGCTGGGATTCCCAGTTGTACTCGGACTGGGATCCCATCCCGACCCGAGATTCCCGCGTCTCGGGATTCTTCCCAAGACGTGCTGTACCGCCCAGAAGCGTTCTGGACGCGTCTTGGCCGGACAGAACATGCGGTTTCCCAAATTTTCGGGAAATTGCCATTCTGAACTTCTTTTTCCTTGTCCAACCTACTATTTTCTTCATGAAAACTGCTGTTTTTGATGAATTCAATACAAAAACTTCATGATTTTGCAATCCGATTCCTTAAATTTTTGATCTGTTAGATCTGTTTTCGAAAACCTTTTCCAAAATCATATAATTTTCACTATTTTATGCATTGAAACCCTTTCAAATACATGTTTGAAAGTGTTTTAAAACTTTTCAAACTAATCAAAATTTTGTCCGAATCTCTATTCAAACTAATCAAGAACATGTCCAAATCTTATTCAAACTATTCAAGAACGTGTCCGAATCTATATTCAAACTAATCTATCTAATAAATCAAGTCTGAATCTAATTCGTTCTAGCCAAAACTAATTACATGCAAACGGCTCGTGATGCCACTGTTGGGTTTTGTACGTATCTAATACATACTAATCATCTAACTAGTGTTGTAAGCAAAATCTCCAACATCATATGTTTAACACTAATTAACCAGGATCATATGCATGAACTAATAATGAACTAGAAACTGAAAGAAGAATACCTGAATTCGCTTTCCCACGAACTAGATTCCATTAACTTCATCCCAAAGAAGATGAGAGCTTCATATGTAGCTGCTCTACTTGAGACACTCGAGTTAATAACTTGATCTCCCTTCTCTGTTATCTGCTAGAACTCCATTAAAGGTTAAGAAGAAGAACTATTCTTCTTTTGAGTCCATAGATAGATTGGGAGCTTTTTCTCTAAAACCCTCTCTCTCTACTAGTTGTATATTGTGAGAGAGATGAAGTTTTCTCTTGAGAAAAATCTAGCAACTTTTTCTACTCTGTAATGACCCTTATATAGAGAAAACCTAATAGGAATCCTATTCCCATAAGATATCATAAGAGTCCCAGAAAAAGTTAACTAGTCAGAACCTTTCTGACCCGAAACCCTAATGGGTTTCTTTAAGTGCTTGGCCGGCCATATCAGCCCACTATGGGCTTGATATGCCCGGCCCATTACTATCATTTGGCCGGTTAGGGGCTGCCCCTAACCGTGCATGATCCGGGCACCCACCCCAGTGGGTTTTGCACTTTTCAGTCTCCTCTTTCGAGCCCAATTCTTTCTATCTTTTGGCACTATCAGACTGGATCATATCCATCTATAGTCAAGCTCCCATGAGTCAACTCTCTCCGATCAAACTACCACTCTTTGGTGTAACCCGTTGTAGGATCTGGTCTATGTAAGCTGCGGATTACTGAAATAACCCGACGATCGTAAACGGCTTCTAGCTAAGCATTACGATCCCTAATTGGACCAGACTAGATGATCTTCCGGATAAAGTCATCGTCATCCTAACTAAAAAATTATACGCATTTCCACCTTGGTCGAAGGACACTCCTTCAAAACAACATCTCCTTCAGACCGAAGGACTATATCCTTCAATCTCGTGTTAAGTCGATGGCCGTTCGAAGTTTTGCCAGTGCCATTATTCGCGAACTTGGCAGTCCAGCTACTCCTCCGACTCCTTCATCCTCGTTTAAGCCGACGCCTCTATCGGGCACCGTTGCTTCTCGAACCAGGGTCGGGGTCCATTCCTCCGCTAAGAAGGGGAAAGCTCTGCCCGTCCTGGGTTTGTCAGCAAAGATGGCTCGTTGGCCTAAAGGTCTTCCTCGTTACATAGTTTCCTTGGTTAAAAGTCTTGATCATTATTTTCAGGGCGAGGTACTGTCTTCTTTCTTAGCATGTATTCCTGACTCATTGTTTTTCGAGCTAGTTACTTCCTTAGACATATTTATTTTATTTTTTCTTTTTCAAGGCTCCCGAGCTAGCCATGACCTTGCATCTTACCTGAGTCAAATTGAGCGTCAGGAGGCTCAGCTTGAAGGATATATTCCCTCGGTCTGAAGGAATGGTATCCTTCTAAAGGATGTGCTTCGATCAAGATCACAATGCGTACGATTTGGTGAATAGGATCATAATGACCTTATTTGGAAGATCATTAGTCCGGTCGACTTAGGGGTCATAATGCTTAGCTAGAAGCCAATTACGATCGTCGGATAACTTCGGTAATCCGCGGCTAACATAGACCGAATCCTACAAGGGTTACACAAAAGAGTGATGGTTTGAACGGAGAGATATTGACTAGAAATAAAGTGGCAAATAAGTGAATTGGATCCATTATTTGAGGCGAAAAAGAGTTCGGAAGAGTCCGGATAAGTGTACATAACCCCGAGCTAAAAAAGGAGCCCGGGGGTGCCCATAAAGGGGTCGGCCATGTGGTGGCTGACCTTAGGAAGGGGCCAGCCAGCACATGGCCGGTTAGACCCCTTGTGTGGGCTGGCCATAAAGCCCATAGAGTCTTATATTGGTCGGCCACACATAAACCCTTTTAGGGTTTCAAAAGGGATCCAAAAAGAGATGTCTTGAAGGAGATATTTTAGGAATCCTCGTTTGGGTCAAATACCTTCTCTATGGTCCCTAAAGATAGACCTCCTTAACACATAATTATGGAGGGAAATCAAGAGACAATTCAAGAGAGCTTTTAGAGAGAAAAGCCAAAAGAGAGAAAAGGAGTTTTCTCGATTATCTAGTCAAGAAGAAGGTGTTCTTCATCTCAACCTTCAAGAGAGTTCTAGCTAACTTGAAGGAGGGAGTTCAAGTCATACACTCGGTGTCTCGAGTAGAGGAACTACAACTAGAGTTCTTGATCTTCCGAATCTTGTCAGAATTTTATTCGTGAGAAAGCGATTAAAGGTAATCATCTTTCCATATCTAGTTCATTGATTAGTTCATGTATAATTAGATCCTGGGAGTCTAGTGTTAACATTAGATGTTTGAGATTCCGCAATAAACATTAGAAAAGGTATGTTAGACACATCCGTAACCCTACACAGCTTTCCCGGGCTGAAAGAGAGGCCCTTTCATATAAGGCTGAAGCTGAGATTTTGACCAATGATTTAAAAATTGCTGCTGCTGATCGAGACTCCTGGAAGTTAGCAGTAGAACAATCTCAGGCTGGTGCTGACCTTCAGTCTTCCCAGTATGCTTCTCGTGTTACTGCTCTGGAGAAACAGCTCGAGGCCCTTAAGGAGAAGGAGGCTTCCTTGGACCTTCAAAGGCAGAAAGACAAGGCTGCCCTTAAAGACTCTCGCCGTAACACTTTTGAACTTGCTGAGTTGAACCGGGCAAAGGTAGTAGCGACCTTCAAATGTGGAGACGAGTTTTCTGCCACTATGAGGAAGCAACGCAAGTTGGGGTTCCATGTTGCCCGGGAGGCAGCTCGGCGTTTCTATTCTCCCAAACACTCTGTCCCTCTGCGGCATATTGATAAAGATAGAGTGGCCATGTTCGTTAACGCGGGTGCCGCTGACCAGGGTTCCAGAGAAGACTTCCCCTTTAGCGATGATGAGTGGGATAGCGAGGGCTGGTTTCGTTGCCTTGAGCGCAACTAGTTTAGCTGGGACTTCTCCTTGGACCCCTGGTCGTGGCTTTCGATACCAGGGCTGGTTTTTCGTTGGCTCGAGCGCAACTAGTTTTGCTAGGACTTCTCCTTGGACCTTTGGTCGTTGCTTTTGCTACCAGGGCTGGTTTCGTTGGCTTGAGCATAACTAGTTTTCGCCGGGACTCCTCCTGTAGCCCCGGTCGTTGCTTTCGCTACCAGGGCTGTTTTGTCTGCCTATGCATGACTAGTTTCGCAAGGACTTCTCCTTATACCCCCAGTCACCTTTGCCAGGGTTGTAGGTTAACTAGGACTTCTCCTTAGGATCCTTAATGGGGATCGCGTTTCACCTGAGGAAAGTGAGTTTAACTAGGACTTCTCCTTATAAGGTTTCTGGTCGTTGCCGTAGCTACCAGAGCTGCCTAATTTGTCGGCTTGAGCATGGTCAGTTTAACTAGGACTCCTCCTTGGGACCTTGGTGAAGGGTTAGTTTTACTCGGGTGAAGTTTCAGTTTAACTAGGACTGCTCCTTGAGGCTTCTGGTCGTCGCCTTAGCTACCAGAGCTACCTGTTTTGCCGAAGCAAAGTGAGTTTGACTAGGATTCTTCCTTTGATAGTGTCACGTTTTTGCTAAAATATTTTGTTTTATTAATAAAATATGTAGCTGGTAGCGTTACTTCTCCTGCTGATGTAGAACGCAGCGGAAATAAAGAAGACGGTAAATAAACGAAGTACGATGAAAAGAAAGATTAAAATAACTCTAAAACTGATAAACTTTATTAAACTCAAGGGGATTTTCTCTTCAACATGAAATTAAAAGAGAAACTGGACCTCCTTTTATAGGATAACATACTTTCCTAGATAGACTCGAGCTAGACTTTCCTAAATAATCAAAAGACTGCAACTTCCTAAATAGATAGACTCAAATCTGGACCTTTCCAATTATTGGAAATACTAAAACAATATAGTTTCCTAAACCTAGATTCTTTGTGAATCATACTAAATTTGGGACTTCCTAAACTAATCAATATGGCCAGTTGGCCTACGTGGCCGTTAGGTCCACGGTAAAAGTGTCCACGCCGGGTGCCACTGCATCAGTTTTCCCTTCTCCCACGAGGTTCGTCCCGAACTGTTTTAACGAAGAAAACAATTTGAGCCGCCTGTATAGGCTGAATTCCGCCATGGCGATTCGTAATTCCCACTTCGAACGAATCTTACATTGAATCTGACGGAGACAAATTTGCCAAAAAGCGCCAACTTCAATCCCAATCTCATATGCCACTGAATCAATTATAGTTTGAAGAGCTACACGTCAGTGTACTTCCAATAAATCAACTTTTGGGTTTTCATCTAGGTGGTCATAGTATTCTCAAGACTGAGCAAGTATAGACTCGGGAATTGAAATATATCTAAACTTCTCATTCCCAACCTCAAATGCAACGATTGATATCCTAATATTGCATGTAAAGCTAAGAGAGCTCCAATATATAGTGCCATTCACACGAACAGCTGAACTGCCGAGTACAACAACAACATTATCGACAAGATGGTCGAGTTGAGTGACCCTTCTCCACACATTATTGGTAACTCTCCCCCATCCGTTTACTACGGTTAAGACCTCACAAACTTGTTTAAATTTACCAGAATTATCTTGACCCGACCAGGCCAAGACCAACTTGTATTCATTTGTAACAGGATCATATCCTAATTGGGAGGCTAAGTTGTTTATGCTACCAGACCATCTTTTGATCTCTTGCTTAAATAATGGTGATATGAACAAATGTGATTCTTCTCTTATATTGATGTGATATAAACAGGGATCATGTTTGAACTTCGAGTCGAGAAGAAAAATCAGACCATTAATGTAGTTTGTTATTTGATCGGGACCGAATGATAATGTGGTCTCTATCGGACTTTCAGTGGTTGTTATTCTTCTTCCTCCTCTCAAACTTGCAATCAGATTACGTGTTAATATGTAATAATCTGACGACGGGTCAGCTTCCAGCCACTTTTCTGGCGATGTAACTATTATCAAGAGATTAGGATTAAGTTGCGGAATAACGGAATTTCATTGTTTACAGACGGATTTGAGACGAAGAAGTAACTTGACCGGTAATCTGGTTAATATCTGATGTACTACTATATCTTGGTTAAGAATAAAACTACTACTACTACTACTACCTTCTCCATCTTCTTGTTTGGGGAAGGTAGGTCGAGCTCAAGAGAAACCAAGGTTTGACGAATCTCCCCCGCTACTTTCTCGTACTCTTCCAATGTCATCTACATGTCCTCGAGTGCCTTCTTTATTGATTGAAAAAGAGAACGATTCACCATTGTTAATGGGATGGAAGATGAGTGTTCAATGTCGGACTGAAATTGTTTAACAGTTTGACGACCATCTTCTAGGCTTTGTGTTGGAGCTGACGTATTGGTTGTCGGTTGGAAGGAAGACAACGATGAGGTTTGTTCAGATATGGTTATATGAGGAGGTGCTTGGTCTTTAGTATCCTCGAGTTTAACGTGTGGACCTTCTCCATCTAGATAGTCATCTTCTTTTTCTTCATGTTCTTCTTCTTCTTTAACTTCAACTTCTTCGTGAGCATCTTCTTTAACTTCTTCATACTTTTCTTTTTCTTTTTCCTGAGGAAAAGATATAATCGACGAGGAAGATGGTTGACGTATTTTTTTGACGTCGTTACAATTATATAGTATCTTATCCAAATCGGACTTTAGGGATAGAACCGTTTCTGAAAAAGACGGTTGTGGTGGAGGTGGTGAGTAGTAAAGAAAAGATGATTGTGTTGGTGGTGGCGGTCCCGAAGATGGTAGAGGTGGTGAACACGGTTGTAAATAATAAGAGTACGAAGGTGGTGTATAAGAAGAATATGGATGTGAAGCTGTATAAGACAATGGTGGGGGTGGTGACGGTGATGATGAATATGGTGGTGAATTCGGCGGTGGTGAATGATTAGAGTACGGAGGTGGTGACGGTTGGTATTGACGAGGAGACGGTTGTGGAGGGTTTTCTTGTACGGTTTCTCCCGGATTCCAATGATAATTGTACGAGTCGTTATTCGCATATAAACATGATGAACATGAGCATTGATTCGTTATCTCTTGATGAGTATAATCTGATTGAATATAATCATCTTGACGAATAGAATACGATTGATACTGATTTAACTGGTTTGGAAAAAAATTTCCAGAATCATTAGCCAAAAACTTTGGTGGCTCTGAATACCACATGATGTAGAACGGAACGGAAATAAAGAAGACGATAAAATAAACGAAGTACGATTAAAAGAAAGATTAAAATAACTCTAAAACTGATAAACTTTATTAAACTCAAGAGGATTTTCTCTTCAACATGAAATTAAAAGACACACTGGACCTCCTTTTATAGGATTACATACTTTCCTAGATAGATTCGAACTAGACTTTCCTAAATAATTAAAAAACTGCAACTTCCTAAATAGATAGACTCAAATCTGGACCTTTCCAATCATTGGAAATACTAAAACAATATAATTTCTTAAGCCTAGATTCTTTATGAATCATACTAAATTTGGGACTTCCTAAACTAATCAATATGGCCGATTGGCCTACGTGGCCGTTAGGTCCACGGTAAAAGTGTCCACGCCGGGTGCCCCTGCATCACCTGCCTAACGGCTTTATTCGCAGAAATATATTTAAGTAAAGAAAAAACAAAGGGCAGATGAGATGGTGACCTGCGCGGCTTTATTCTTGCATGTCTGTCGCGCGTTTGGCGACTTCTCTTTCACCGTGCCCACGCGGCTTGTTCCCAGGATTGGGAATTTTATCATCAGATGGTTCATCGATATCATTGCCGGTAGTCGTCCCTTCTGCAATGAGTATGGGTAAGGTGATCATCCCGCCAGCCTTTACCTGATCCTGTCCAAAACCCGTTAGGTAGTGTTCATAGATCTTGGTACAGTGTGCCCTTACCTGAAGTCTTTGGAGACATGTTCTGCTTATAACTTCAGTGGAGCTGTCGGTGTCGATTAAGATGCGCCCTACACTCCAATTAGCCACTAGTGTGGGGTGTGATTACCCCTCTTAGATCCTCATCGGTGAAGATCACTGAAGGGTATTATACCCTTATACTAGTGTTTATAGTGGATAACGACCTCTAATGTCTAACACTAGTATCCCCAAGATCATCATGCAAAACAAGTAATTAACTAATAGGAAGATAGTAGATTACCTTAATCGCTATTTCCCTCGAGCTAGTTGAATAGATTAAAGAAGACCAAGAGCTTCAAACGTAGCTCCTCTACTTAGGACACCGAACGGTGTATTTAATCTCCCTCCGTGAAAGCTCGCTAGCACTCCAATGGTGGTTTTATAATAAGAAGACTTTCTTCTTGCCTGATTAGAAGATAGCTTGGGAATTAGATCACTTTCTCCTCTCTACTTGATGTGGTAGAGTAAGAAAGCTTAGAGAGAAATTCCACACCTTATTCTCTGCCCTAAGAGTGTTTATATAGAACCCTAATGAGGATACACCTCCTCAAAAGTTTCCTAAAACACCCTTTAGAATTAGATTTAGGGAAATAGTCGAAAATAGCAATTAATGATATTTTCTGAATTACCTAAGGAGGAGGTGTCCAAACACCAGGAAATTTTGTGTGCATACCACTGGGTATGTCTGAAACTCACCCTCCATAATTCAGCCCAATCCGAGCCCCAGAAGTACTCGAACCGGCCTAGGCCCAAAACCCTTATTTCGGGCGTTTTTGCTATCTTTTGACCAAATTCTATTTAGGCCTGTGAGATATGTTTATGGGACACTCCCAATGTTATATCACACTCCCACTAGTCATATCATCCGATTAAATACCCATTCTTATGTGTAACCCGATGTAGGATCCGATCGAAGTTAGCCGCGAATTACTTCGTAATTCGACGATCGTAGTTGGTTTCTAGCTAAACACTACGACCCCTAAATCAATCGGACTTGATGATCTTCTTCATCAATTGTCCTAGCCGACATATTGCTGGCATTGCCATCTTGGTCGATGGACATCTCCTTCAACTCCCACTTGGACTTAGAACAAGTGCAATGCCTCGATTCCCATGTCAATTTAGTATCCCATCTGATACGTCACGTCATTTAGACTTTCTTGATCTCCGAGTACAACTGTAAAACACAAACGATTAATTCTTAATCCGTTTGAGCGCGGCCACGCATTTTCAGTTGTCACTCATCAAGTGGCCTTGAGACACTTTTGACCTAATGTGATTAGGATGACATAATCCATTCTTGCGCTCCCACTTAACTTCAAGTCTATCCTGTCCTTCCCAGTATCTGTCTTTATAAACTCCTTTTACGGCGCGGTGTTTGACGGAACCAAAGTCGGGCATTCCTTACATAAGATGAGTGGAACACTCATGTTTTGAGGAATCTCTCCAATCTTGTCTTTTGAGAAGTATTTGACGTTCATCAAGAGTGATGTACTTCTCATTAGAGGGTTATCCAGTGTATAAACCTTTTACACACCCACGTAGTCGAATCGAATACACTATTCCTATAGCCCATGAAACTGCGCTATCCCATTAACTCCCGTACTAGTCTTCATGAGTCATTGTTCTCCATGTAATGACCTGGACTAGCGATTTGAAAATAAATATTCCAAGTTCACTTAATAGGGTTTCATTCATCAGATCACGTATCTGACAAACCTATTCGTGATGTTTTATCATCAATGGACTGTTGTTTAAACACTAAACCAAATTTAGATGACTTGTGAAATAACTCTATTATTTCTGATAACGGGAGTTGTAAATCTGAGCCTCTTCCGTAAAACTCTTTTTACCCACTCAGTTTTACTTGTCGAGGTTTACTATGTCTTAGGTGACAGTTTAGTTTGACTACTGTGGTAGTCGGTTTTAAACTTTGCTTATTATCAATTAATGTGAAGATTGCTATCTTCAACCTTGATAATATTTAGTAATCTTTACTAGAGTTAAGGCTTTTAACTTCTGATGTAGAATTTGCAACGGTTACGGCTTATACACTTTTAAGCCTACTTTCCTTCCATGTCTGGAAGTTTGCTACGATGACTATTTGTACTACTTTCATCCTTTAGCCTTCTAGGATGTTTCAGTATTGTTTCGGGTTTCCAATCCGAATTGGATGTCTAAATGTTAATCACGTTCAACATGACTTGACTTGACTTTATGTTTTCAAACATAAACGTCTCTCTCATGCGTGCTTGCTCATCGGTGTCTTTTCAAACTCCGATTTGGTAACGCTCTTTGTCATGAGTTTTGGGTCGAAATTCTTTTAGACTTTTCCGAGTCTTAGATTTTTTGTTTCGGATCTCAAGCATCTCAGCGTACTGAGTCTCTCTAACCCTATCATCTTTTTGATCTATGCTTATAGATCTTCAGATGCCCAAAATGGCATTTCATCCTTGTGTGTGGTCCTTTTATTGAGTCAGTGTGTTCACTGTTACACAACATCTTATGTCGTACTCAATCTTTTGTATGTACTCTGCATACGGACCCGGAAGGTTTGTTTCTCCCACTTACCTTCTTGAAACTCGTGATTCAAGATTTTTCTTTATTCATCAGGAATCAAACTTCTTTGATTGCCTCTTTGAATCGAAGATTCTAACTCTTGCGTGCTTTTAATCCGTCGATGAATTTCTGAAGCATGCCTATGGATATAACTTGATTGGAAGAATCTTATTCTTCTTGTCTAGTTTCGGGAAACATGAATGTTTCCATCCTTCTCAGTTTTCTACTTTGGCAAACCAATTAAGGTCTTCCGTTGACTTAAATTATCAAGCTTCATGTCTTGACGAGATATGAATTACATGATGATTTTGGCTTCTAGCCAAAATCTAGAGTCAGTTTCCGTTTCTGTGCAGGTCTTTATCTCTTCAGAAATAACCTTTATTTTCTGAGTCTTTGAGATTTTACTTTTGACCTTTTAGGGCTTTTGAACAACAATTTGGAATTTTCTCAATTACTTTGAGATATTCCTTTAGAGACACTTTCACTTGCTTTGAGAGTTCTCCTGCGAATGACATTCGCTTTTGTGCGTGGGTTTATAAGATCATATCTTTAACCTTTCCTTTTCTGAGGAGCCGCAGTTTGTTGCTCTTGGTTGAATTTAATCGTCTTGTACAAGTTTCATGATTGTTCTTCATGATTCTTCATGATTTTTCTCATGATCGAATTAAATCGACTTGTACTTTTCTCCCACTTATTCTTGTAATAATTAGTACTTTTCTCCCAGACTACTAGGTGTGTTAATTACTAGAAGAATACTATCATGAGCGACAAACACTTTGTTCTCTTGATTGGTTGTGGAAGAAGCCCAATCTTCTTTCAAAAAGAAATGGCGTCAGATATTAGCTAGTTTTGTAACGCTTTTTACAAGTTTCAGCTTTAGACGGAATTTTGGTAATTTTGGAATTATTTGGTTGGAATCGGAAGAAAATTTGGCAAAAACTCCCACTCGAATGATGGTCCCTTTTCGTGGTCCGAAAAGCCTCAAAAAAACCCCGGACAAGTCCTAGACAAGTCCCGACCCAAGCCCACAAAAGGGCCTGGACAAGGTCCGGACATAGCACGGCCCGTAGGACCGGCATGTCCTGGCCGAGGCCTATCAAGGCCTGGTCTCCTCCTGGCCGGAGCCAGGACGCTAGTCCATGTACCAGACGCGTCTAGTGCTGGACTGGATCAACACTAGGTGTCTCGGACCTAGTCCTAGACGCGTCCAGGAAGCTACCAGTGCAGCTTCTGGTCGCGACCTGGATGCGTCCCAGCTGCTCTGGTTGCGTCTCCAAGATGCTTCCATCGCGTCCAGCAGCTTCTGTCCGGCCAGGAAGCTTCCTGGCCGGACACTAGGGTTTCCAAATGTTTTTTTTTTTTTTTTTTTGCAAATTTCTATTTGCTATTTTCCAAATTTTAATCTCTTTCTAAATTTTGAAATCCCTTTTAAAACACTTCTAAAATTTCTCAAAACTTTTAAAATTTTCAAACTTTGTTTTTGGGAGTTTCTTAAAACTCAAAAACAATTCTTTTTAGAATACTTCTAAAATTCCAAATTTTTGTTTTTTTGGGAGTTTCCTAAAACTGAAAACAAATCTTTAAACAACAATCTTGGATCAAAATTCTTGGTTTTTGAAACTTTTTCAAGAACAATTTTGAAAACCAATTCAAAATCAATGAAATTCAATGTTTTGAAACAATTTCAATCATCAATTTTGATTTTTTAATTTGAAAAACTAGTTGAATCATATTCATTGTAATCAAATTATGAGTTTCAAGTACTTTTAAAAACTTTTAAAATACTTTTATAAACTCAATCTATGAAACTATCAAGCATATCAAATATCAATTAGTTCGATTCTTAGCAAAAACTAGTTAATTGCAAGAGGCTCTGACGCCACTGAAGGGTATTATACCCTTATACTAATGTTTATAGCGGATAACGACATCTAATGTCTAACATTAGTATCCCCAAGATCATCATGCAAAACTAGTAATTAACTAATAGGAAGATAGTAGATTACCTTAATCGTTATTTCCCTCGAGCTAGTTGAATAGATTAAAGAAGACCAAGAGCTTCAAACATAGCTCCTCTACTTGGGACACCGAACGGTGTATTTAATCTACCTCATTGAAAGCTCGCTAGCACTCCAATGGTGGTTTGATAATAAGAAGACCTTCTTCTTGCTTGACTAGAAGATAGCTTGCACTACAAAAAATATGGCCATTAGGGATGGCCAAAAACCGTCCCGAAAACGTGAAAACCGTCCCCAATAGTTTATTGGGACAATTTTTGTCCGTCCCAGAAAGTGGCGTCCCAAATATTATTCGGGACAGATGTAGTGACGGATAGGATCTGTCCTTAATAATGTTTTGGGGACGATGTGTATATGTCCCTATAGCTATAATTATTGGGGACAGAGATGAACTGTCCCTAAAAATGTGACCGAAGTTTCTGTCGTTCGCATTCGGGACAATGAACATGTGTCCCTGAAAATTTGGCAACTTTTCATGCTTGTTTCTGGAACAATTCATAGTGGTCATTTTTTGTCGGATACAAAGATTTTCTGATTAAACGTAATTCACATCCAATTTCAAAAAAACTTTTAAAAGTAAATTTTCATACATTGATTACATAACTAATAATGTTTTAATTAAAGATTCTTTCTTGTTACAACATCAACTAATTAAAACATATAAAAAAAAATATACATTCACAACTATGGAGCATGTTGAATCGCTACCAGAAAACACTAATAAGAAAATACATTCCCAACATTGCCACATGTTGAATCGCTACCAGAAAACAATATTGCCAATAGCGCATCAAAGATTTTATACTCCCTGAAACGAAACAAAACCATTCTTGTCAAATCACATATACTACATATATACATAAAGAAAAGAAACCCAAAATTTATGATTGTATATGAAATCGGCTTTAGCAAAAGGAACTAATGAAACTAATAAGACAATTGAAGTTGTAAATTAAATGGTTGAATAAGTATAACAAAACATAAATGTTCTTAAACAAGCCTAATTCGTTTGATCTTACAAAAACCAACATGGATAGTATCTAGGTATCAACTATAAAGTAAAAAACAAGTTAGACATAAAGGAAGGGTGAGTAAAACAAAAAACTTTTGTTGTAACAATTTGAAGAGTTATAAACATATAGACATTAAACGATCTAAATAACTCAACTTAAGAAGTAAATTAGACACAAAAATAATCAGGATTATGATTTTGAGATCGCTAAAAAAAGTTAGCACCTAAATTTTCTTTACTGTCATGTTTGAATTAGAAGTACAGCTAACAACCACACCTATTGGAAATGACAAATGCACCTGAAATTGAAATATTTATCATTCGAAATTCTAATGTGATGATGAGACTATACGATATTAAATAGGAAAAATAATGACAATAATTTTTATATTAACCTTTATCAACCTTCAAAAAGTCGAACTTAAAAGATGAAGCAAAACTGTACCATATTTAGCAAACAATAGCAAGGTTCTCAATATCTTCCATTGATATCATCTCTTGGCATTGTTGGTTTTTAGCTGATGTGGTGCTGCTTTCAGCTGTTTTGAATAGAAGAAAATTATAAGCAACATATATAAGTAAAGCAACCACTAATAAGATAGGTAGGTGAATAGATGTTTCTTTTTTACTAGAAGATATCCTTGTTGTTGTAAAGAGAGTTTTTTTTATGAGAGTTGTAAAGAGAGTAGATAATGCTATCTATAAGCCGAGAAACCTCAGCCTAGAACTCCAACTTCTCCAAATTGTTGTGGATAGATCTCCTTGACATTGCCTCTGTCCCCCTGAATCAATAGATTCACATTTCTAAAAATCAGGTTCAATACTTCATTCATTAGAATCCAAGAGGTAATTTTTAGCCAAGGAAAAATAAGAATCTTTTAGCAACATCACAATTTGTAAACAATCCATGAGGAAAAGGATCAATCTTCTCTTCAACCTTTGGTGGATTTACTAGCTCGTCTGATTCACTTTCCTCGACATTAACTTGTATCTTACGGTCTGCAATAACAATTATCAAGATCTATAAACACTAAATGCATATACTAGACTAAGAGGACTAAGAAAAACTGTGGACCCTTGATTGAGCTGATAAAGATTGAAAAAACCATCTAAGTGTTAATAATAAGAAATGGATTTAAGTTTCAGGAAGAACAAAATGAAGAAAAATTTCATCTGACCTGTAAGATTGTCATAACATAACAATGTTAGAACCATTAATCTAGATCTAAACGAATCTTAGAAGCAAAATCCTTATTGGATCTAAATTACTAATTATCTTGTTTGCTCTCAAACAAACCATGCTCTTTTTCTTTCAACAAAAAAAACATAAATGTGGTCATTACTGCTAGCCTTGATATTGGTATTGTTATGAGCACGGACAAACTGCAAGATTATATATTCCATTCAACATAAGTGACCAAAAAGAACTGAAGTATATATTTCAACCATCTAATTAACATATGGTTTGCATCTACAAAACAAAATTCTAAAGACATAGAGAGAGATAGAGAGGGGCCTTATCGAGGCTGACCGAACCAAGTGGAGATTTCACGATGTTTGAAACTGCTTGGCATGCCACAACCTGTTCACTGAAATACCATTAAAAATAATGTAAACTAATTGAATATATATAAGTTCTAGGCATAATGTATCATCATATGCTGAACAAACATAAGTGGCGATCAATTCATTTTTCGTCGAGAGATAGGGGAGAGAGAGAGAGAGACAGAGAGAGGCTAGTATAAGTACCATTTGAGTTCTGACATCCTGGTCGCCTGGTCGGATTACCGATCACCGAGAATTCATGAGTTTGATCTAACATTGCCATTTTTCTGTAATTGGTGTACCTAGTCACTTAAGCTCTTGGTGATGGGTTTACAGAAACCCTATCTAAGTTATATGTCAAATCAGTACACCAAAGAAATCAAATCAAAGACTTTAAGTATTACCTATAAGAACAACCCATTTCTGAGATCGGCTATGAGACCTCAGAGAAATCACTCCTATAGGTAATACTTTTATTACATTTCTTCTTCGACAATATAAATTGGGAATTAGCTCACTTTCTCCTCTCTACTTGATGTGGTAGAGTAAGAAAGCTTAGAGAGAAATTCCACACCTTACTCTCTGGCCTAAGAGTGTTTATATAGAACCCGAATGAGAATACACCTCCTCAAAGGTTTCCTAAAACACCCTTTAGAATAAGATTTAGGGAAATAGTTGAAAATAGCAATTAATGATATTTTCTCAATTCCCTAAGGAGGAGATGTCCAAACACTACGAAATTTTTCGTGCATACTACTGGGTATGTCAGCAACTCACCCTCCAAAATTCAGCCCAATCCGAGTCCCGGAAAAGTACCCGACCGGCCTAGGCCCAAACCCTTATTTCGGGCCTTTTTCCTATCTTTTGCCCAAATTCTACTTAGGCCGATGAGATATGTTTATGGGACATTCCCAATGTTATATCACACTCCCACTAGTCATATCATCCGATTAAATACCCATTCTTATGTGTAACCCGATGTAGGATCCGATCGAAGTTAGCCGCGAATTACTTCGTAATTCGACGATCGTAGTTGGTTTCCAGCTAAACACTACGACACCTAAATCAATCGGACTTGATGATCTTCTTCATCAATTGTCCTAGCCGACATATTGCTCGCATTACCATCTTGGTCGAAGGACATCTCCTTCAACTCCTTCAATTACGGGGGGCGTCGTTTCATCGTGTATCGTCATGACTTCGCTGTTTCTCCGACGCCTTTTGTTCCCCTTGTCTCTTTCACGGGTTGGTCTGCCAGCTACGACATTGACATCTTCCCTGCTTTCAGACTCCCACTCCGTTTCTTTCCGTGTGAGCTCCTTTATCAAGGCTTCCGACATACCGTTGAATTCTTGTGCCAGCTCTGCTAGGCGCCTGGTCATTGTTACTGTGAAAGTTATCTCTCTGAGACTTTGATTGTTGGATTGACTCTCCCTGTTTGAGCGCGTGGCTCGTTTGTCGGTTAATTCTTTCCAAAAGGTTTTAAGGAAGATATGAGTGAATTCCTCGAAGGACCTCGTAGATTCTGGCGTTAATGACCGACACCAATCCCGAGCGGGTCCTCATAGCAAGGTAACGAAGGTTGAGCACCAGTCGTCTGTGTCGGTCGTGCGAAAGCTCATTATTGCGACGTAATTTTTGAGGAATTCCCGCGGGTCTCCTGACCCGGTGTATGATCCTAGATTTGGGATCAGGGGGCCTACTGGGCTGTCGGTTTCCGGGGGGTTTTCTCAGAGTAGAGATTCGAGTGTTTCCAGTATTGACTTTCTCAGCATGGTTTCCGCCGTGCTAAGGTTCTTCTATAGCTGCGTGATTTTCTTCTCTTGCTGCCTTCTTTCGGCTTTGAGTCGCTCGAGGGCTGCCGTGAATATAATGCGGTTGAGGGATGTTTCCTGAATTTCGCTGGTGTGCGGTCTTCTTCTGGCATATCTACCTGAGGGGCTCAGGGAAGTAGTTAGTCTAAAAAGTTTGATAAATTAGATTCGGGTTACCGAATTGATGATTTTGCTTGAGAGATCCCCCTCCTTCTAGCGCCAAACGCTGATGTCAAAAAATGTCTTTCCGTTTTATCAGCATGAAACAAGGAGTTGATACATGACAAGCTCCGTTAAGTTTATTGTTTTGTTAAGTTAGGTCAAACTCTAGCGTTTGAATCTGCTTCCAGCTCTGGTTCTGTACTTTCCTTCTCCTCGCTCCTAGCTCCGTGCTCCTGCTCCTTGTTTCTATTCGTCTGATCTCGAGGGGGAAAACCTGTAAAAGGTTCGAAAACCGCTTCGATGCTCAAGCCAGTCATGGTGCTCTTTGCAGTAAAAGAATGAATATTGATTGATGCTTTTGGGGGCGAGTTATGAGAACTCTGAGATTCTTGTGGTCTTTTTGGGGTAAAGAGATCGTGTCCTGTGATGGACGATGTGGGGGCCTTTTATAGGCGATGTTAGACCGATTGTGATTAGTGGCGGTGGTGAGGCGGTGGCCGTCAAACCGAAGGGGAAGTTTCCTCTTTTGAGTATCTAGGGTTTCTCTCAGAGTCTATCCCGGATCTTTGATAAGTGGAAGTTCCTAAGTTCAAGTATTCTCCATAGATTTCTTGCCGCTGTGATACACTCTAAAGGAGAAGTTTTCTCCTTCACATACGTGGAGTCCAAAGGGACTTAAATACTTCGAGATGTGTGGCCGACTGAGATCTTTCTAGAAGTTTCAGGATTAAGTCGGTAGGTCGCTTGCCGCTGCTGCCTCCCCAATTCTGGGCGTAAGACACTGGCTGAACCTGTATGGACCCCCTTACTCCTTTGAAGACCCCAGGGCTGATCTGTCCATGCCAAGGTCGTTTTGCAGGGCTGGTTTCTTCTGGTCGACCTCCCTGTTAGGGGAATATTCGGTGGACCGTAAGGGGCTCAGCTGTCCTGCTGCCTTAAGCCGGGTTGACCTAGTAGACTTCAGGTCTGATTTTGACTCTTCAGACGTTAGTCAATGCCTGGACATTTCATGCATCATCACTTATGTTTTGAGGAATCTCTTTGATTTGCTAAATGAGAGTTATGACGTTCATATCTTCAACTTCTTGAAGCACTCTCACTTGGTGGGTTCTAGTGTAACTTATACACCCATGAAGTTGGCTTGAATTCTCTAATCCCTATAGCCCAAGAAACAACGCTGTCTTGTCAATCACTCATGCTAGTCTTCTAAAGTCATCATTGTCCAACTGATGTTTTGGACTAGGGTTATTTTATATAATGCTTCTATGTTCACTCAACAGGGTTTCCTTCATTAGATCACGTATCTAATAAACCTGCCTGGAACTTTCCATTATTTTTGGACTGTCGTCTAAATTCTAAACCACGATTTAAATGACGAAATAAATTTAATTTATTTCGGATAACAAGAGTTTGTAAAAAGTGAGTTTCCCATGTAAACTCTTTTACGTGCCCAGTGCCCATTTTTAAAAGTCTCTTAGGCAGTCTTTCATGACCCTAATTCCTTAAATTTATACATCTCCCATATTTGAGCTAAGGTGACAGTTTAGTTTTGTGGATTCAATCCACTATTCGTTTTCACTTTGCTAATCATTATTATGCTGAAGAACGACTCACACCGTGAAAAAACTTCTTTTCACCTGGTTGTCCTTCCTAAAAGATTCCTATCTTTATTTTCGGAAGATTGCTTTTATGACTTTCTTCAACTTTTACTTTCGAAGACACTTTCTTAGATACTCCAAGTATCCTAGGAACTTCTCTGTTGTTTATGGGTGACGACATCAAAATACTAATGTATTTCTAGGGTAAACATCGATCATCTTCATAATCAATCTCATGTCTCGCGACATTAGTATTTTCCTCATGTGTGCTTTTGTTCATCTGGACTTCCAAATTATGATTTCTTGCTTAGCAGTGATCCATGAGAGAAGGGTAGAATCTTTCTCTAAGAGTATTTCTAGTTAGACTTTTCAAAACTTCTTTTGAACGAGTTTATCATCTGTTAATCTATAATTTTATAGATTTCGATGCCCAATTTATTTATTTCTTTATTTATTTACCCTCGTTAGGTGTCCTATTGAGTCAGTTCCTTAACTGTTTTTCAATTCTTGTATGTCTCACATACAGGACGTGAAACTAACTTGTTTCACTCCCACTTATCCTCTTTTCGAACAAGAATCTAATCATTCTTTTTAGAAAATCAACTCTTCAATTTCTTTCATGAATGTTTAGATACGAACTCTTACTTTTGATCCTATTGACTTTCAGCCAATTTTCAGAGTCTGGTTCTGCTATAGTTTATGTGAGTCTTCTGAAGACTCAATGGGGTTTCTGAACAATATTGTAAAACCTTCTTAACTCTTCTTAAGGAGTAAGGTGAGTTTCTCGTACTCCCATTGTGTTCTTATGTTGCTCGGTTCGAATATTTTCTCCCACTTGTCTTCTTGAAGAACTCTTTTCAAGGAAGACACCATCGAGAGCAACAATCCAATTTTGTTTCGATCTTTTGTGAGGGAAAACACCCCATTTTTCTTCCTTTTGAAGAAAAACTATGTCTGTCGTTATCAGACTAAAATTAAAAGACTATTTTAGAATCTTTCTAAAATCCATACTAACATGGTATTCTTTCATTTTCTATAGCAGTTATAGGTTTAGTGGTTACGCAGCTTGTATTTAGACACTATTTTTTCAGAAGAATTGTTATGACTGAGACTATTGATTTCATCAATATTTTCAGTCCTTTCGATTCATTATTGGATTTAGGTTAAGTTTCTAAAACTTTTCTAAATTCGAGTACTTTAGTTAATTCTAGTCACATTAATCATAATCTTATGTCTTACATAAGTCTTGGTAATTAATTGACCTCTGTTTTGTCATAAGAGATCTCGCCAGACTAGTTAGTTCGAGCCATGTTACTCTTTCGAATTTCATGTTCATCCTAGTTGTCTGGCAAGATTAGAATAACTAATCGAATTGATTGGTATTAATGTTTGTAAGTTAAAATGGGCATCTTTCTTAGAACATCATAAAATATAAAAACCAAATATTTTATTTCTCATAAATCCAATTTCAGAGAGATGTTCAAAAGAAAAAGGGAAAATTACTAATATCTAATAAAAGTAATGCCTATCGGAGACTAGAATCCTCCATGAGCCTTCTCAGCAACCATTGCTTTCTCTGCTCTTGTTGGGTTCGTCTCTTTTCAGTTAAATACTCTAGCTCCCACTTGCTCCTGTCATTCATAATGAAATGAGCGTTAGGTATCAAATACCTTTAAGGGAAGTGTATTTAATTGAATAAACTTTTTAACATTTTACCTTTAGCGGATACCACTGGTTTGTTTTTCTTGTCTTCGAGGAATTTGTGACAGTTTCTCTTCCAATGGCCCATTCCATCACAATAGAAACACTTGGAATCAGAAGAGGAATTCTTGGTTTTGGCAACTTGTTTGCCTTTTGCTTTGCTAACTTTCCCCTTGTTCTTCTGTTTTCCATCCCTTTCGAATCATTTATCCTTCTGAACTATAAGAACTTCTTTCTTAGGTTCTGCTACTACGATATTCTCTTTAGTTGTCTGGAGCATTGCGTGTAGGTCCTCCAAAGATTTATCCCATCCATTCATATTGTTGTGCAGCCTAAACTGATTAAACCCATTATGAAGGGAATGCAGGATAATATCAGTGGCGAAATCCCGACCATGATCGACTCCAAGTCGTGCTAGTTTCTCAAAAGGACTGATCATTTTGAAAACATGTGGCCCTATAGGCTTACCATTTTCAAGGCGGAAATCTAGTATTGCCTTTGACGTCTCGTACTTCTCCATTGTGGACTTCTTTTGGAACAATTCCCTAAGTTGTCCCATCATGGTGTAAGCATCCATGTGTATGAACTTATCCTGAAGATTGGGTTCCACGGTTGCTAACGTTAAGCACGTCACGGGCTCTGATTTCCTCCGAAGTCTCTTTTCTTGCTCCTTCTCCTCACTTGTTGATTCTTCAGATAATCGGAATAGGAGTGTCCAAGACAACTGCATTTTTTTCGGATCTGAGGACAAGTCCTAGATTCCTTTCCAATACCTTAAAGTTATCTCCGTTCAACTTTTCTTTCTCGATGAGCCAACGGATGTTGAGGGTTTCTTTGTTTCTCATAATTAAACTACATGTAAAGAATGCAAAGTGACTTAAACTTGTTATCCTATCAAAATTCTAATTTTGCCATATTATTTAAAATTCTTATCCCTTGTTTGAATTATACGATTCAAGATCCCAATTCTTCGAAGTTAAGCGTACTAGGGCACAGCCCTTAACTCCGTCGTCCTGGGTGAGTAACATCTTTACTGATCATACTCCTAAGATTCTTCGTTGATTAGTTTCACACTTGAGTGTCAAACTTAATCCTTCGCCTCGAAATCCAAAACCCTTTTGCTGACTCGTTGAGTAAAACTAGTTTAGACGCGTAGACCTCTTCATACATCTACACATATTTTCCCGAGGTAAAAGTTGGCACTCTGCGGAGGCAGACCCACCATCGATGAACATGGGATCAACAAGTGTCTTATTTCTAGGTAGGCTTATACTCAAAATTCTTTTAGGGATTATTACATATTTTATCAGGTTTGCGTTACTGTGAACTCTATCGTAACCATTTGAGACTTTTATAAGTAAGTTTGTATGTGAATTCTCGTAAGGTTTTATCTAAAACCTTAGTAGAGCCTTCTAAAAGATCTTTATCTTTTAGTTTATTCTTGTGCGCCTAATGGTTCTTTTCGATTTAATCCTTGAACCACCATTGATTACTCCCACTCGAATCATGATCCCATCATCCGATTCATCAATGGCTTTTCTAAACCCTATACTCTAAGTATCATTCGAGCACATACTCGTTTTTGCTTAGAAACAAGAATCATTTACTTAACTAAAGGCATACTATACTATGCATACAAAATATATGACAATCATAAATGAAGTATGTGACCTAGATTCGGTTTTAGGTTTTGCTATGTTCCGTATAGCTAATTGTGGGATATCGTGACAAATCAATGTCTAATGGGTTTTCTAAGTTTATTTTTGTAAAATTCGGACTAATGGCCCATTTAGTTTCTTCCTTTAAGATTTCTAAAATCAAACTCGGAAAAACTCCGTTTTGGGCTTTCGGATAGCCTGGGTCAATGTCGAAAAACAATGTTTCGGAATCGAAAGAAAAGGTAAGAAAATATCCCACTTGAGCCAAGGCCCAATGGGCCCAAGTCAAACTCGAAAAGACTCAAGTCAAACTTGGTCAAAAGTCCCTTTGACTAGTCTTAGTCAATGCTAGTTCAACAATCAGGACTTTTCGAGAAATGGGTCCTAAACCATGTCGGATGGCACGTGCTAATCGCGTCCTAGACGTGGTCTAGCACGTCATGGCCCTAGGCCATGCTCGGTTGGAATGGGTCGGACAGGAAGACTGCCTCAGACTCCAAGTCTGAGACGTGTCTGGACGTGCCAGTCGCGTCTGGACGTTCCAGTTGCACCCTAGGTGCTCTGGATGCTTCCAGACGCATCCTAGATGCTTCCAGACGCATCCTAGATGATTCCACATGCATCCTAGATGCATCTGGTTGCTCCAAACGCATCCTAGATGCTTCCAGACGCATCCTAGATGCATTTGGTTGCTCCAGACGCACCTAGATGTGTCTGGAAGTACGTCCTTGGTCTCGGTCCAAGACCGAGACCAACTGGGAATTCCATACGCATCCAAGACGCGTCTGGGACGTCTGAGATGCGAACATCTTGGACCGTCCTAGTCCAACTCGGACTGGGACTTCCCAGACGAGTCCTAGACGCGTCTGGGATGTCCGAGATGCGAACATCTCGGACTCCCAATCCGTCGGGGATTAGGAATCCTGGTCCTAGACGAATCGGGACTTCCTGTCTCGAGACCTACTGGACCGTCCGGACGCGTCCTGGCTGGTCCGGCCATAGGTTTTTGGAATTTTCCAAACACCTATTGTCCAACCATCTTCTTCCTTCTTCTTCCTTCTGGTTTTAATGGTGTTTAGCTGCTGTTTTTGCACTATTTCACCACCCAAAATCCATGATTTTGAAACCCATTTTTCAAAAAATTTGATCCGTTTTCGAAAACCCTTTTCAAAAAAATAAAATTTTAACGATTCTATGCATTGAAACCCATTCAAATACATGTTTGATTGTGTTTAAACAGTTCTATCTATCAATCTTAAGTTCGAATCTAATTCGTTCTAGCCAAAGATAGTTTCATACAAACGGCTCGTGATGCTACTGTTGGGGATTACATGTATCTAATACATATATCTAACTAGTGTTGGTAGTGGAATCTCATACGTCTAATATTTAACACTAAGTTGTCCAGGATCTATACATAAACTAACTATGAACTAGAAGGAAGAAGAATACCTTTAATCGCTTTCCCATGAACTAAATTCCGACCAGTATTCGGAAGATAAAGAACTTCAAGTGTAGCTCCTCTATTTGAGACACCGAATTGTATAACTCGAACTCCCTTCTTTCAATCAGCTAGGACATTCTTGAAGGTTGAGATGAAGAACTGCTTCTTCTAGACTTGATAGATAAAATGCGAACTTTTTCTCTAAAATCCTCTCTCTCTAATAGTTGTGTGAAGAGAATGAATTTCTTCAGAGAAAATTCCGCACTTTTTCTGAACCAATAATGGGGCCTTATATAGGAATTACCTTAGTAGAGTCCTACTTAAATAAGGAATCTTTAAAGTCCCTCAGAAAAGATAAGTACAAGTTAGTGTTAAACTAACTGGGACTCTTAATATGGGGAAAACCCTAATAAGGGTTTCTCCACGGTGTGGCCGGCCAAAGTAGCCCTTAATGGGCTTACTCTGCTCGGCCCACCCCTTTAATAAGGTCGGCCAGGGATCTCTCCTTAAGGGAATCCCTTGTTTTTTTTTTGCATTGATAAGCAGGCTAAAGGCGCCAAACCAAAAAACAGAGACAAACAAGACAACTTAACCGACGCCAGTCGGAGCAAGCCCACCCCAAACCCTTAATAGCGTAGCAAAAAAGTGCACCAAAAGGAAATACATTAGAAAAACATAAAACCCCATTTCCAAGAAGGACATCAAAAAAGGAATAACACTCATTATATTCATCTAGTATAAACAGTTCCACACCTATCCTCATCAATAAGCTGCTCCAACCTTGAATCCAAGGAACCAGGGAGCAACACTTCTTCCTCAACATCCGGCCAATGCTTAGAGAGCCAATCCGCAACTCGATTTGTTTCCCTAAACACATGATGAATAGTGCAGGAAGCAAACCCACTCATAAGCTGCTTAATTTTCTGGCAAAGAAACACCACTCTCCAAGGAGGAACCACCGTATCCGAGCTAAGTATAGCATAAGAATTCATGGAGTCAGTAGCTATACTCACCCTAGGCAAATTAAGATCTCTAGCAAGTCGTAGACCAACCTCAATACCTTGAAGTTCATGCCACAACACTGATTTGGGAAGAGATCTCCTTTGTTGCCCCTTTAAAGTGGGTTTTTTTCCTTTTCAGACCTCTCTTTCGAGCCCGATTCTTTCTATCTCTTAGACTAGATCATATCCTCTATATACTAGTTCCCATCAGCCTATTTCTCACTGTTCAAGTTAACATTCTTATGTGTAACACGTTGTAGGATCCGGTCTATGTTAATCGCGGATAACCGAAGTGATCCGACAATCGTAAGCGGCTTCTAGCTAAGCATTACGACTCCTAATTGAACCGGATTGATTGATCTTCCAATACAATCATCATTATCCTATGAGCCAAATTGTACGCATTGCCATCTTGGTCGAAGGACATTCCTTTCGGAAGGATATATCTTCAGACTCCAAGGACATATATCCTTCAGTTTCACGAGTATCGGATTACAAAAGCTAGCTAGACATGGTGAAACAAATAACAAACGGGAACAAGATAAAGTAAGTCAAAGTTAAGGTTGAAATCTCCCTTTTTCGATGATGGCGTGAGGCTAGAATTGTCAGAAAATATGTAACAGTATGTGCTGCCGCTCCCCTTAGCAATGTCTTGATTTCCCTTCAACAGTGCAAATTAGGTGTCCCCTCGGTGAAAACAAAGTTCCCTTTAGCAGATAGTCTTCTTTTTACTCAACACAAAATCCTCCATCAAAACAACCTTCAAGCTTTCTCTCGCTAAAAGTTCAGCACCAAATAACAAGAGAACAGAAAAACAATCACAAGAGAACCAAGACAAGAAGATTTCCCATAAGATTCCTAACTATTCTGGCCAAAAATAATGAAGGTCCGGTCAAGAGAAATCCGGCCAAGATTAAATCCCAAAACTCGAGCTGCTCCTCTCGGTCCTTGCTACTGTCCGACCAAAGTTGAAGACCCGTCCCTTGCTCCTCTATCCCGTGCCGGAGCTTCAGCCCGAGCTCTGGATGAAGATCCACGAGCTGTAAGGACGAATTTTTTTGTCCTATCCCGAGTGCTTGTTGTTACTCCTCCCGAGCTGTTGTTCTCGCAGTGAAGAACTCGAACTATTGTTGTTCGGGCTTCTCTTTCGCGTTCTAGCTATGCCGGCCTAGCTCTGGCCGGCCTAGTGTGCTGGCCGGCCTAGCTTTGGCCGGCAACTACTCCTTCTTCTTCTCTCTTTCTGCAAACCCTTAGCCCCAAAAAACCCTCACTCACCAAACACTAAAACTTTGATGTCGAAGATGATGTCCCTTTGATTTTTTTTCTTTTTCTTTTCTTAATGGCCCAAAGACTAAAGACTTGGTCTATCTTCTTTGACTTGGGCCAAACTAGGGGGCTCAAAAAACTTCTATTTGTCCCTTCTCTTTGAGTTTTTGGGCTTCTCATTTAGATATAAAAGGAGTGCCTGTAACTTTGTCTCTCCTTCTTTTAATTTGCAGAAATGAGCAAAATGACCCTCCGCTTCTTTCTTCCATAACCTCTTATTTCTACAAAAATGACCATAATATCCCTAGTCTCTCTTTCTTTTCGGTCTTTTCCATATGAGATGAAAATGTGATGAATTGTTTCACTTTATTCCAAATAAAACGTCAAACTCCAAATAAGGTCCCCGACAAGAAAAATATATAAATTATTAGAAATAAAACCCGAAACTAACAAACTCATCGAAATAAAACCCGAGATATCCCTAGTCTCTTTTTTTTTTTAACGCCACATCAATTTCTCTTATAGTTATCTCGTATCTAGGATAAACAGAAGTTCTAAGTTCAAGGATTCTTCGTAGATATCCTACCGAGGTGATAGATTTTCTACGAGATGTTTCCTCTTGTGAGACTCTTGAAGTCCTAGCTTGCTTAAACACTTAAGATCTTTAACCGACTGGGATCTTTTTAGGGAGATTCCAGAATTGAGTTGGTAAGCTGTTGGCGCGCTTCTGCCTTCCCAGTTTAGGGTGTGAGGCGTCGACCTAACTTAAGCAGACCCTCATTCCTTTAGAGACTCCAGGGCTGATCTGATCGTATTGTAGACCAAGCAGGGTTGATACCTCTTAGTTGGTCTTGGCCGACTTCCTAGTTAGGGGTTTAGGTTGCAGAGCGTTTAGGTTTAGATGTTCTGTTTCCTTGACCGGGTTGACCCGTTGGACTTTAGGTATGCTATTGACTCTTTGACGTTAGTCAACGTCTGGATAATTTATGCATCATCATGAGTCCCACCACTCCTTAGTCGAAAGTAAAGAGACTGAGGAGAAGCAGTGACTCTTAAGTTCTTAAATAACTCTGAAAGATAATGGGTATACCTGGACAAAAGTTGTTTAGTGAAGCTCGGTCGTTCTTTCGAGTTTCCTGAGCTCTGTGTTCCGGAGCTGATTTTAGCTGAGCTGTTGCTGAAGCCTTTTTCTTTGACTCTGCTGATGAGGTCCCACTTATCGGAGTTGTTTTTTCCAGAGAAGACTAAGTAGTGGTTCCTTGGGAATGTATACGCGTATCTTTTCTCGCGTGACACATTTTAATTGATGCATGAGGAGATTGATTTCCACTTCCATGCGTGATTTTATGACGTCACAGATTTGATTCTCTAATCACGCGCTTTCAGCGTTGATCTTTTGGATAACTGCCCACGGTACCTCTGTTGCCATGCGTGGGCACGTGGCATTTTGTGACTGGAGGAACGAATGAGCTTGGTCGGGTCCCATTAATTCCTTCTCTGACCTGGTCAGTCTTGCCCGCGATTTGATGCCCAATCATTATGACTTGGTAGGATTTAGGGTTTAGGGTTTACCGCGACACTTTTTTCTCCCTTCTCTTCGATGCCTTCTTTTTGTTGAGAGGATCTTTTGATCTTCTTCTTCCAATATTAATAGCCTCATTTGGTTTTGAGTTTACTTAACCTTCCTTTAATATCTTTTCTTTCGATATTTTCCTTTAACTCCCATACTTGTTAAGTTTTTTAGATGTGGCCCCTGTTAGAGTTTATGCTTGGTGCTCCCTTGATTGATTTTTCTTCATAATGACCGTGATAATGGGTGGACTTTTTCATAATGGCCGTGATAACCTTATGTGCCATTTTGGGATGTACCACCAGGAAGGTGCTTTTTCCGGTGTCACTTCCTATTCCGTTTCCCGAAAGGAAGGTGATGCGGATGGTGAAGAATTCTTTTTTAGGGTTGTCCTCTTCTAGAGGTGTTCCCCATGGAGGGTATTCTTGGGGTCAAATGATCTTGGTGGCTTCTCTAACTAATTCCCTACGGTCTAGGCTCTGGTCTTTTTCATTTTTATTTACTTTTTCTCCAGTTCGGGTTTATTAGGGGGCTACTGATCTACTCTCTCTTTCCTTCTGCAATTTCTTTTGTAATAGAGCTGAATGGTCGCAGTCTTCTAGATGTTTTTTGTTGTAATTTCTTCTGTATAGATATTATCTCTTGATGAATGAAAGTTTAATTATTATTCTTTGACCCTTGCGTTAGTTGCTTTAACCATTGGGGCCCCTTTGGTCTCCCGCGTTAACATTAATCGACCCAGCTAGTTTCATTAGGACCCTCTGGGTAGTTGTGTCTGGTCGTTCCATCTTCCTTAATCTCTCGCTCTATAAATTCCCTTTTGGGTGGATAGTGGAACTTCTGTGTTTACTCATGGCTCTCTTAATGGTTTGTGGAACTCTTCCTGGTGGTGACGTCAGCATCGCCTTCTATATGACCCTTAACGATGGTAATGGAACTATTGAACATCTCTGTGCGGAGGTTGAAGGTGAGGGCTTTATTGACATCCTTCGTCCCCACAACTTGTTTGAGGAGGATAACCTTATGGTTTTGCTTTCTGCTACCCCTCTTTATCCATTGGTCTATTCCTTGAGAGGGACTTTGAACAATTCTTTGCGAGCGTTTTTCTCATGGATGGGTTTTCTGGTTCGTCGTCCAGGCGGTGGTCGGATTCTTGCCATGTTTATCAAGGCCTCCGCATGAATGATCGATCCTCCGACCACTCCTCCTTCTTCTTCTCCTTCTTCCAATGTGTAGTAATCGTAGTTTCAAATTGCTTGTTTTTTACAAGAGTATGCTCTTCTAATGGATGGCTTTTGTCCTTCGTTAGTTGTAATTTCTTTTTTCTTGTCCTGCAAATATATGGAATCATCGAGCAAACAAACGTATTACGGTTAGTGTAACCATAAGCTTACTAATGCTTTCCTAATCTTACTACGCTCGACTCCAAATGTCTTCTCCTGCACATAACATAAAAAATTAGACCTACTCTAAATATGCATGCCCTAATCCACTAATTCCTTCTGCAAAATAGAACCCAAGTTAGCCCTGTATAATAATTCTGACTAGCTTCCGAGTTTAACTAGGGCTCCCCTTGGCCCTTGGTCGACGCTTTTGCTACCAGGTTGTTTCGTCAACTTGAGCACGACTAGTTTAACTAGGACTTCTCCTTGGGCCCATGGTCGTTGCTTTTACTACCAGGGCTATTTTGTCGGCTTGAGCAAGACTAGTTTAACTAGGATTTTCCTTGGGCCCCTGATCGTTTCTTTCGCTACGAGGATGTTTCGTCGGCTTGAGCACGACTATTTTTTATGATGCATAAATTGTCCAGACGTTGACTAACGTCAAAGAGTCAAGAACAAACCTCAAGTCCAACGGGTCAACTCGGATTGAGGTAAATAGAATGGATAAACCCCCAACACTCCGCTACTTACACCCCTAACTGGGAGGTCAGCTAGAAGTATCAGCCCTATTTCACCCCCGACACAAACAGATCTTCTCTGGGATCTCCAAAGGAATGAAGGAGGTCCAACCTCACACCCTAAGTTGATCAGCGGTCCTAACCCGTGTCTTCAGCAAAATTGAAAATTCAGAAGTCCAGAGACATTGAACAAAAGAAGGGTAAAAGTAATGCGAAACCAGATAGGAATCAAAGAATATATCTGGATAAGAAGAAAGCACACCAGTTGCAAGAGGATCGTTGAAATCGGCAATTTCCTCAAGAACCAACTCGCCTTTCCCTTTGTTCAAGGCATTCAGAGCCTCCAAACACTTGGTATCTTTAGGATCAGAGGGAATCTTGGTAAGTTCGGTCGGAAAATTAGGAATAGGAGCAATGAAACCAAACTCTTTGGTAACGGCCAAGGGGTAAAAAAAAAATATTTCTTTGTAATCTTTGGGAGTAGATGGAGCAGAAAAGAAAGGCCCCACACGAGAAGAAAAATAATACCAGAAATGGTCACCGGACTTAAGAGAAAAAATCCGATCGAAGGCGTAGAGACTAAGCTTCTGGTTCAGATGGCTGCACAAAAGGTAAAACGACATAACTGTCGTCATGGCATTAGGGCTCACATGAAAGAGCTAAAGGCCGTAATGATTTAACAGCTCCACTAGAAAAGCAGGAAACGGGAAAAACAAACCCAGCTTGAAGAAAACTTCATCAGCACCAACACGACGATCGGAAGTGAGATAGACCCGTTCGTCAGGGGGTAGGAAGGAGAAGCTCAACGGTGGTAGGAAACGAATTTTCCACACGAAGCAAGTCGAGATCCCTTTGGGTCATTAGGCTCGCATAACATTTCAGACCAGAATATGAAGGATCTGGAGTAGGAACAACCTTTGATTCAAGCAGTAAAAAGAGATGAAAATAACTTTTGCAAGAAGAGTTCAGAATGGTAATTGGAAAAGCATAAGTTTGAGAGATAAAAGGAAACGACATATCTCGAGGGCCAGGATATTTATAGAACCATCTCAAACGCGAGATCGACTGCGGATCCGTGCCAACGTGAGCCACAAATGAAAAACGAACACGTAGCAACGGGTATCACTAGTTGCCAAAGTAAACCGAGCCAAACAAATAAAAGAAAGAGAGCACACTCAAGGTAAAAAAAAAATTCTTTATTCCAAAATAACGTTTATTATAGAATAAATTACAGAATAAATTACACCTAAGTCAGCGTAGGCGTTTGAGTCTATTATAGAAGAAATTGCAAGGGAAAATACTGGTCTTAGAAAATTATTATGCACAAGAAGAAGACGTCGGACACACCAAAGCCGAATCCACCAATACCGACTTCATGGAGAGAAATGACCGAGAGGACAATCCCCTCTGGGATCATCCCTCTTCAGGGGAGAAGAGACCTTAGCCGAAAAGAAGTATCTTTTGACCAACCACCGAGCCCCGAATGGCATCTACCCCACTGCAATCTCGTGAGCTTGATCCAAATTGGCATCCTGGGTAGCTATCCCCATTGTCGGAAACCCCACCTTTAGCCTTCACCATCATCAGAAAAATATCTATCAAGGGAATCCCAAGCATAAACTCAAACAATGGCCTCATCTTGAAAACTTAACAAGTATGGGAGGAAGAAAACTCAAAGCCAAAGGAGGCAATTTAAAGTGGAAGAAGAAAATCAAGAGATCCGCTCAACAAAAGAAGGCATTGAAGAGGAGGGAGAAAAACTGCCTCAGTAACGCACCAAGTCATAATAACTGGGCGTCAAATCACGGCTCAAGACTGAACATGTCAGAGAAGGAATCAATAGGACCCGACAAAGCTCATTTGTCCCTCTAGTCACAAGACGCCACGTGCCCGCGCATGGCAACAAAGGTACCTTGGGTAGTTACCCAAAATATTAGCGCCGAAAGCGCGTGATCAGAGGATCACATCCATGACGTCATACAATCACACATGGAAGTGGAAATCAATCTCCTTAGGAAAAAAGCGAAACGTGTCACGCGAGAAAAGATACGCGTACACACTCCCAAGGAACCACTACTTAGCTGGCTGTGGCGAAAACAACTCTGATAAGCGGGACCTCATCAGCGCAGTCCAAGAAAAAGGCTACACAAATTGGTCAGCTAAAATCAACCCCAAGACACGGAGCTCGAGAAACTTAAAAGAACGACCGAGCTTCACGAAACAACTCTGATCCACGTATACCCGTTGTCTTCAGAGTTATTTAAGAACTTAAGAGTCGCTTTTACTCCTCAGTCTCTTTACTTTCGACTAAGGGGTGGTGAGACTCATGATGATGCATAAAGTGTCCAGACGGGTCAACCTGGATTAAGGAAACATAATAGCTAAACCCTCAACGCTCCGCCACCTACATCCCTAACTGGGAGGTCGGCCAGGACAAACTAAGAGGTATCAGTCTTGTTTCGTCTACAACACAATCAGATCAGCCCTCGAGTCTCTAAAGGAATGAGCGGAGAGTCTGCGTAAGTTAGGTCGACGCCTCACACCCTAAACTAGGGAGGCAGAAGCGCGGCGACAGCTTACCGACTCAATCCCCGAATCTCCCTAAAATATCCCAGCCGGTTAAAGATCTTAAGTGTTTAAGCAAGCTTGGACTTCAAGAGTCTCAAAGGAGGGAACACTTCCTACAAGATCTATCACCTCGGCAAGATATCTACGAAAGATTCTTGAACTTAAGAACTTCTATTTATCTTAGATACAGCATAACTACAAGGGAAACACTAACCACGAAGTGTGGAAAAACTTTCGTAGACGGTGGATCACAACCGCCTCATCTAGGCCGTCTAATTACAGTTGGTCTACATCAACGTATAAAAGGACCCCCCATCGTCTTCTACAAAAGATAAGTTTTAACACGATCTCTCAACCAGAAAGATCATCCCTCACACATACTTCCCATAACTCTCCCCCAAAAGGTTCAATCCATATTCAATCTTTTACTGCAAAGAACAACCTGACTATCATGAGCGTCGGAGCGGTTTTTGAACTCTTTGCAGGTTTTCCCCACTGGAATCAAGGAGCAGGAGCAATAAACAAGAATCTTACTTAACATAATGGAATATTCGATCATAAAGGAAGTTCTCATGCATCAAGTCCCGATTTCATGTTGATATAATAGAAGGTCATTTTTTGACATCAGCAAGAGAGATAAAAGGAAATAATATATCTCAAGGATTGGGATATTTATAGAACAAAATCAAGCATGATATCGTTCGCGGATCCATGCCAACACAAACAACTAATAAAAACTTAACGTGTGGCAAAGAATCGACGCTGGCCGCAAAAGTAAAGGCCTCGAGCTAAATCAACAAAAGAAGAACACATTTAAGACAAAAATAATTCTTTATTTCAAAACATCTATTACAAAAGAAATTAAAAGTAAGGACACCTAAGGCATTGCAAACATTCGGGTCTATTACAGAAGAAATTACAAACAAAATACTTAGAGAAGAAGTGTGATCAGCAGTCGAGGTCCCCGCGTGGAAGAACAACGACTAGAAACAAATATCTCAGAGCAGGAAGGGAGGTTAGATGCAAGGTGATCGATAAAAATTCGACACCCAACCGCTATCCGAGTGGCTCAGCAGTCGCTGATCGACTCCCGACAAATGAGGTTCACGACCCCCACATGGCGAGAGCCACACCACCAACCGGAGTCGCTCTGGACAATGAGGACCCATGGGGGTCACCATCCCTATTGTCGGAAAGTCCACCCTTCACCATCACCATTGTCGGAGAAATATTGATGAGACATGAATGTCCCATCTGAATCTCTTAACTAAGGCTAGTTAGTCTAACTCGAGCAGTTACTCTGATGAATTGTGTGTTTTTTTGTCCAGGTGTCTTTTACATAATTGAACGCGGAAAACAGATCAAATCGGGAGAGAGACACACTTGAGGGAATTTTGGTCATTTGGAAGTTAGGGTATTATGGAAATTTTAGTGCTCGGATGAAATGTAGAGTCCAAGACGAACCCAACGGCGAAAGCGGAAGTCAAATCGAAGTCTAGATGCGAAAACTAGGACAGGTCAAAAATTGGTTCAAAACTCGTTAACAAAGTGAACTCCATCTGACGGACAAAAACTCTTCGCATCATATTCTCGTCAGCCCTATGTACACCAGATCGTCTCGCCTCAATAGCTAGCGTCTGCTCCAGCCGTTAAGCATAGATTGGGTCCAGACTTGCCAACTCGGTCATCTTCTCTCATCTATACTTTCCTACTATACAGTAGTGAGAGAAAGTTAATATTTGAATTGATGGAAAGAAAGAGATTATGTTGGATAGAGTATTTGAGAGAATTTGGATTCTGATTAGAGGGAAGATTGGGTAACTTTACAAGGACATAAATTTTCTAACAAAGAGGGAAAGTAAGATTAGAAATCTAGAGAGAGAATCGAGTTTTCTCTTGATATGGAAGATTGGAAATATATAGAGCATTGGCTGGAAATTTCCATGGGAGGATACAAAGATGGAAAGAGTAAAAGGTTGGATTCGATGGATTTTATCTCTCTCCTTATAAAACAGAGACGAACCAAAGAAAGAGAGGATCATCTCCATACGGCTTAGAGAAAAAAAAAATAGAGAAGCACCATTTTCTTTGTAAGTATCATCCAGCACTTCTGCTTTCTTTAAGTCTAATTTTTTGTGGGAATAAACAGAGATTGATAGAGAGAGAAAGAGTGATTGTAGAGAGAGATTATTAGAGAAATTCAATAAAAACAGAGAGTACCATTTTCTTCTTATCATCTTCTTTGTTCTTCTTTGTTTTCTGTTTTATTTCTTTCAGAGAGAGAAAGCGGAAAAACAGAGAGTAAGAGAGAGAGAGAGAGTGATGTTATCTTTTTTCTTCTTTTTCTAATTCTGTTTCTTTTAGTGAAAAAGAGAGAGTGATTTTTAATACTGAGAGAGAGAGAGGAAAACAGAGGAGAGAGAGAAGAATTTTGCTGATTGAAGAAGAAGACCGCGTTTGGTTGCAACTATTGCAGGAAAAGTATTTTCTCACAGGAAAATTATTTTTCCAAGGACCTGTTTGGCAGCCAGAGGAAAACAATTTTTAGCAGGAATTTCAGTTTTCTTTTCATACTTATCTCTCATTTTTCATTATTACTAACTATAATTTCTGTCATTATGAGTAGCTAATTTCTCGAGTTTAGGGTTTTGATGACGTTTCAGTTATGCATAATTTTTAGATGTTTATTTCGATAACTGAAGTGGTTAGACATATATTGACAGCTTATACTTCGATAGTCTTGATCCATTATATTTAGATTAGGTTCTTTAATATTAGATACTTGATAGTAGATAGATAATAGTTAGAGCCTTTAAGAGTCGATTATATGTTTAGTTACAAAAGATATAAGATTTAAATCGAGGTTGATGCATGATTAGAATAGATTCAAAACCCTAGGCTTCTCCCCCATTAATCTTTTCACTCTCTGTTCTTTTTTTAAGCCAAGTTTGTTATTTTTATCACTTCATCACAAAAATCACTTTCGAATACAAAAGCCAAATTAGTTTTAAGCTCAAGAGTGAGTTTGACTTAGTCTCTACGGATCGACCCCGGTCTTATCGGGTGTTACTACTTGACACCCGTATACTTACGGATGGTGACCTTTTAGGGTAACCATTTAGGTCAATCAAGTTTTTGGCGCCGCTGCTGGGGACTAAATCTGAATTTGTCTAATCTTATTTCTATATTTGGATAGTTCTATTTTTGGTAAGTTTTGATTTTTGCACACTTTGACTTGCTTTTCCATTTTTTGGTGTATAGCACACCAAGGAGCAAAGGACAAGGCGCAACAAGGAGAGGAGCTCAAGAAGAAGAGTTTACGTCTTATTTATATTTAAATTTTATATATTTTTTTGTATTTTTGGTGAGGGAGAGACTTTATACTTTCTAGCTTTTATTTTTTGGTTTTAAAGTTTTGACCCTAAATTGGAGGGCTTATATAAATTGTAACCGAAAATAGGAGCTGTCTAGATTTTAAGGTAAATCTGACCAACCCATTCACTAAGTCTAAGTCTAATCAACCTGTTGCTAGATTTTGTCTAGGTTGGTTGGCGAAAGTCAGCTTGATTGTGTTTGTTTTCCTCTAGGGTCTTCGTAGTGATTCTTTGGTTTCGAAAAAAAAGGTTTTGTTAAGAGTATCTTTGGTCATTGGGCTCTAATTTATGCCCGATAGATATCGTGATAAGAGAGACCGTTTCATTAGTAGAGAAACTCAGTTAAGTAATTTTCTAGTCACTCTTTCTTTCAGAGACACTATGGGTGAGAATCTAGACCAAGCCAGGAAAGGAAATCCACCTATGACACTCAGGGATTACATGAATCCTACTAGAACCTGTCAACCATCATGCATACGATTACACCAATGTACAACTCACTTTGAGTTGAAGTTGAGCATTATTCAAATGCTCACATGAAGGTATTGAAGGAGACGTCCTTCGACCAAGGTGGAAATCCGGACAATTTTTCGGATAGGACAATTGATGAAGAAGATCATCAAGTCCGGTTGATTTAGGGGCCGTGGAGTTTAAGCTAGAAACCAACCACGATCGTCGAATTACGAAGTAATTCGCGGCTAACTTCGACCGGATCCTACAACGGGTTACACATAAGAGTGTCAATTTGATCAAGGATATGACTAGTGGGGGTGAGATATAACCATGGGAGAGTCCCATAAACATATCTAATAGGCCTAAAGAGAAATTAGGCAAAGATAGTACAAAAAGCCCAAAAACGGGGTTTTGGGCCTAAACCGATTCGGGCACTTTTAGGGCTCGGATTGGGTTGATTTTTGAAGGGACGTTTCCTTATGTTATGAACATTAAATATGATAATTTTGGCTAGGTTTGGACGTCACATCCTCAAGTAATTGAGAAAATATCAACTAGTTGCTATTTTCGGCAATTTCCTTAATGTTATTCTAAAGGGTCTTTTTAGGAAACCTAATTGGAGGTGGATTCTTATTAGGATTCTATATAAAGAATCTTTGGGTAGAGAATAAGGCGTGGAATTTCTCTCTAAGCTTTCTTACTCTACCACATCAAGTAGAGAGGAGAAAGTGAGCTAATTCCCAACTATCTATCTAGTCAAAGAAGAAGTAGTTCTTCTATCCAACCACCATTGGTGTGCTAGCTAACAAAAAGGTGAGAGATCAAGTTGATTTCTCGTGTCCCAAGTAGAGGAGCTACGCTTGATTCTCTTGGTCTTCTCAAAAGCGATTAGAAAGGTTCGAGGGAAAACTAGCAATCGAGGTATTCATCTTTCTAGTTTTACTTGATTATTATTATAGGCTTATGCCTGTGATCCTGGGGATACTAATGTTAGACATATGATGTCTTTATCCGCTATAAACATTAGTAGAAGGGTGTAAACCCATTAGTGGCGTCAGAGCCTCTTGCACATAACCTATCTTATCTAAGTTTTGGACCAATTCCATGCTTTTCTTGATAGATAATAGTGTTTAAATTTGTTTTAAACATAAAATTTTAATTGATTTTAAATAGGATTCAACAATTTGTCAAATTGTTTTCAAAATTTGTTCTTGAAAGTGTTTCAAAAACCTAGATTTTGATCCAAAATTGGTTTGATTAAGAGTTGATTTTAAGTTTTGGAAACTTTGAAAAACAAAATTTGGAATTTTAGAAGTGTTCTAAAAGATTTGGAAGATTTTATAAGTGTTTTTAAAATTGAAAATAGCAACTAAGAGTTGCAAAACAAAAAAAAAATGGAAAACATGAGTTTTTAGTAACTCCTAAAAACCGGCCAGGAGCTTTGGAAGCTTCCTGGCCGGGCCAGTAGCTACTGGAGGACGCGTCTGGCAGACGCGTCCCAGCTACTGGTGGACGCGTCTGGCAGACGCATCCAGCTATTGAGGATGCGTCCAACTACTGTGGATGCGTCCAGCTACTGTGGACGCGTCTTCCAGACGCGACCAGTAGCCATACCAAGACGCATCTGGGACGCGTCCTTGAGACGCGACCAGATACGTCCAGTAGCTATCCACCAGACGCGTCTGGGGTCCTGGGTGTCTCGGACTAGGTCCGAGACACCATATGCTGGTCCGGTCCAGCACCAGACGCGTCTAGGACTCGTCTGGAGCATGGACTAGCGTCCTGGTTCGTGCCAGGAAGAAACCAAGCCTAGAAGGCCTCAGCCAGGACATGTCGGCCCTTTGGGCCATGCCATGTCCGGACCTTTTTCCGAGCCCTTTATGGGCTTGGGCCGGGACTTGTCTTGGACTTGTCCCGGGCTTCTTATAAGGCTTTTCGGACCACAAAAGAGACCATCATTTGAGTGGGAGTTTTATCCAATTTTCCTCCCGATTCCAAACCAAATATTTTCGAAATTGACCTGGGCCATTCGAGGCCGAAACGAAATTTCTCTTTAAATTGAATTTTAAAATCAAAACCAAAACGCACCATTAGTCTAATTCTTTGATATAGACTTAAGGTTCGTACATGACATGTAGATGTCAACAAAAGTATCTCCTAGAAATACATGCATATATAATTGTTAGCCTTGATATATTATATAATTGCATGTGATGTGAATGCGGAAACAAGTATGCCCATATAAATTATTTCTTATTCTTGTTTTAAGCACGGATGGCTGCATAATTTGTAATAATTTTAATTTCAAGTTTAGACGATCTGCATATCGTTTGAGTCTTGTAATTAGAGTTTAGGGTTTATGAGTTCATTGAAGAAACTCAAGGATGGAATCCAAAGGCGAGTGGGAGAAATCAATGGAGGTTCAAAGATGGAGATCTAGACGAACCAAAAAGGTGAAACAAGAAGCAAACCAAAGGAGATTAGATCTTCTAGGTTAGGGGTCATACTAGGATCCACATGTGCTTGATTTAATTTCTCGCGCATTTACTTACTTATTTACGTTTTACATCGTGGATGTTGGATAACATGTTCACTAAAATAAACATCAGACTAGCGTAAAAGTCCTTAAAAGTAATTTTGAGTATAGTGTCTATCCAAATTAAGACACTCTTTGCGCCCTTGTTCGAGGAAGGTGGGTCGCCCTTAGCAGAGTACCTCCTCTACCTTGGGACAATGCGGGTAGGCCTATAGAAGAGGCCTACATGTTTTAATGGTTCTACTCAACGAGATCAGCAAAAGAGTTTTGGATACTCGAGGCAAAAGGATGGATTTAACATGAAACATGTTATCCACCAACCGAGAGTCATAGGGTATGATCAGTGAAGTAGTTCACTCACCTAAATCAATGGGAATTAAGGGCAAGGCCATAGTCCGCTTAATCCTTGAGAAATGGGATCTCGGAATCACATTATTCAAACTAGGGACGTTTTTCTTGAATGATGTGGCAAAAACTAATGACTTTTTGTGAAAATTATCGAATGTAATACTTAGCAAAATACTTTTTCTGTTTCATGTAGTTTTACTATTGCAAAAATCAATATTTTCAACCAGTGTTCAATCCTTGATGTGGGAAAAGAGATTAAGAAGTGTTCTCAAATCTACAAACAAAGAAAGCATACTAGATACCCCTATTCCAAGGATAACAGCGAACTCAAAGGTTGAGGAACAAAAGCAAGCCAAAAGTATCCGGATGAAATCAATTTCAATAACTTGCCTTATGTTGGCCACCATGGAACCTAATCTTCAAAAGAGATTCATGAAAATGGATGCGCACACAATCATCCGTCGATTAAAGGACATGTCCCGAAACAAATCACGGTTGAGGAAGTATGGAACTTCCAAGGCAATCCGGAATGACATTAGAATGTCTGAATCAAAGAAAGAACTTCAACTGATTCAGAAGAATAAAGGGAAGAAGGAAGGAACTCACGGTTCCGACCAAGGTATCTATGTTATCGAAGTTAACTTAGCAAATATACTTGATTCTCAATCTTAGGTATTTGATACCGGATGTGGTGCTCATATCATTTTTTATGTGCAGAACCTTAAGAAAATCAGATATTTATCCAAAAGGGAGCTTGTTCTGCGAGTAGCAAATAGAGCAACGGTTGCTGCGAAAGCTGTAGGAACATTCAGTCTACCTTTGGAAACTGGTCTAGTTTTGGAACTTCATAATTGCTATTATGTACCTTCTATTTCTAGAAAGATTATCTCTGTCTCAGTGTTAGACGAAGAGGGATATCACCTATTAATAAAAAACCAGCGTTGTTCTTTATATAAAGGTGAAATATTTTATACCAGTGCTAAGTTATACAACGGTCTCTATATAACGCATATTGAGAACGAAGTCTACATAGAAACCAAAAGGCTACAATCAGATGATTCGAATCCAAGTTACCTTTGGCATTGTCGTTTGGGGTCACATTAATATGACGTGCATGAAGAAGCTCCATAAGCATGGACTTCTAGGCACGTATGATTTAGAATCGTACGACACGTGCGAATCATGTTTAATGGGTAAAATGACGAGGTATTCCTTTAAAGGCAAAGGAGACCGTGCTAAAGAACCATTAGAACTCATACACACGGATGTGTGTGGACCAATGAGTACTCTTGCGAGAGGTAACTATGGCTACTTCATTACGTTCACGGATGACTTCACTCGTTATGGTTACATTTGATGAGGCATAAATCCGAATCGTTTGAGATGTTCAAACAATTTCAGAACGAAGTAGAGAATCAACTTGACAAGAAAATAAAAGCCATCCGATCCGATCAGGGTGGTGAATATTTGAGTCAAGAATTTGATGCTCATCTAAGGAGTTGTGGAAGAGTTTCTCAACTCACTCCGCCCGAAACACCTCAGATGAATGGTGTTTCCGAAAGGAGAAATCGCACCTTGTTAGACATGGTTCGATCTATGATGAGTTTAGCCAATCTTCCAAATACGTTATGGGGATATGCTCTGGAAACGGCTGCTTTCACACTTAACCGTGTTCCGTCAAAAGCTGTAGAAAAGACGCCATACGAATTATGGTTTGGAAAGGTTCTAAAGTTGTCTTTTCTCAAAGTCTGGGGATGTGAAGTTTATGTCAAACGTTTACAAGGAGATAAACTCTCACCCAAATCAGACAAATGTCTCTTTGTGGACTACCCAAAAGAGACAAAGGGTTACTACTTCTACCATGAATCTGAGAAAAAAAATGTTTGTTGCTCGAGTTGGTGTCTTCCTTGAAAAGGAAATCCTTTCCAAGAAGAAAAGTGTGAGAAATGTAGATCAGAAATGGCTATGACGAGATGGTGTCTTCAAGGAAGCCTTTGAGCCTTCTGAGAAAAAAATGTTTCTTGCTCGAGATCTGTCTTTAAGACCAAGCTATGACGAGCCCTAACTCCGAAAAATGGCTAAAGGCCATGAGATCAGAAATGGATTCCATGTCAGAAAATTAAGTATGGGACTTGATCGATTTGCCTGATGGAGCAAAACCTATCGGATGCAAATGGGTTTTCAAAGTGAAAACTGACAAGGATGGAAACGTTAGCATTTTCAAAGCTAGACTCGTGGCAAAAGGATACAAACAGATTCATGGTATAGACTATGATGAAACCTTTTCCCCTGTCGCAATGCTTAAATCCATTCGGATCATTCTAGCAATTGCAGCTCATTATGATTATGAGATTTGGCAAATGGATGTCAAACCCGCCTTCCTAAACGGACACATGGAAGAGGATTTGTACATGACACAACCCGAAGGTTTTGTAGATTCCAATAATGCTGGAAAGGTTAGCAAGCTTAAGAAATCCATTTATGGACTCAAGCAAGCAAGCAGGAGTTGGAATCTTCGATTCGATGAGAAAATACAGGAATTTGGATTTCTCAAGAATACAGAAGAGTCTTGTCTTTATAAGAAGGTTAGTGGAAGCAACCTAATTTTCTTGGTCCTTTATGTCGATGACATATTAATCATAGGAAACAATATTCCGATGCTTGAATCAGTCAAATACTGGCTTCGAAAATGCTTTTCCATGAAGGACCCAGGGGAGGCAGAATACACATTAGGAATCAAGATCTATAGGGATAGATCAAGGAGAATGATCGGACGTAGTAAGAAACTTATATAGATAAGGTTTTTCAGAGGTTCGAAATGAAAAACTCCAAAAGAGGATTCCTTCCTATGTCACATGGCATGGTGCTTAGCAAAGATCAGTGTCCTAAGAGTCCGGACGAGCTCGCACACATGATGCAAGTACCCTATGCTACGACAATAGGATCAATCATGTACGCCATGATCTGCACTCGCCCAGACGTCTCATATGCTTTGAGCATGTGCAGCCGTAACCAATCGAATCCAGGCGAAGCGCACTGGTACGCCGCCAAGAATATTCTAAAGTACCTGAAAAGGACTAAGGATCACTTCCTGGTATATGGCGGGAAAGATACACTAAAGGTTGTAGGCCATGTGGATGCAAGCTTTCAAACGGAAAGAGACGACTTCAAATCGCAATCCGATTACGTCTTCTGTCTGAATGGAGGAGCAGTGAGTTGGAAAAATTCCAAGCAGAGCACAGTTGCAGACTCTACCACTGAAGCAGAAAACCTAGCGGCCTCGGAAGCTGCAAAGGAAGGAGTTTGGATCAAAAAGTTCGTAATGGAACTCGGTGTCGTACCTGGCATAAAAGTGGGCGTAACTCTTTATTGTGACAATAATGGAGCAATAACCCAAGCCAAGGAACCAAGAGCACACCAAAAGTCCAAACATATCCAAAGGAAGTACCACGTGATCAGGGTAATCACAGAAAGAAAAGATGTGGTCATTTGAAAGGTTCACACGGATGACAATGTTGCAGATTTTTTTAACTAAACCGTTACCTCAGCCCAAACATGACTCACACATGAGGGGCATTGGTATAAAGCGCATTGGAGAATGGCAACAAATGTAATTTTTATTCATAAAAGAGTTTATGTACCTTTTTACTTACATTCGATAAATAAAATAAAAGAAATTTTATTTTGACCTTAAAATTTGGTTTAGTATTTTAAGAGACAGTCCATCGATAAAGAAGTACTCCAAGTAGGCTTGTCAGATACGTGATCTGATGAATGAAACCCTACTAAGTGAACTTGGAGTAATTCATTATCAATTTCCTAGTCCAGGTCATTGCATGGATAACAATGACCCAAGAAGACTAGCACGAGAGTCGATGGGATAGCGCAGTTTCATGGGCTATAAGAATAGTGTATTCGATTCGACTACGTGGGTGTGTAATAGAAATTATACGCTGGATAACCCTCAATATGAGAAGTAAATCAAGAATGATGAAGCGTCAAAATACTTCTCATAAAAGACAAGATTGGAGAGATTCCTCAAAACATGAGTGCTCAGCTCATCTTATGTAAGGAATGTCCGACTTTGGTTCCGTTAAACCGCGCCGTAAAAGGAGGTTATAACGGCTAACACTGGGAAGGACAAGATAGACATGAAGTTGAGTGAGAGCGCAAGAATGGATTATGTCCTTCTAATTATATTAGGATACAGTGTCCTCGGGCCACTTGACGAGCAACAACTGAAAAATGCATGGTCGTGCTCAAATTGATTAAAAGTTAATCATTTATTTTGACATGGGAATGACGTGACGTCTCAGATGGGATACTAAGTGACATGGGAATCGAGCATTGCACTTGTTCTAAGTCCAAGTGGGAGTCTGAAGGTATTGAAGGAGATGTCCTTCGACCAAGGTGGCAATGCGAGCAATTTTTCGGATAGGACAATTGATGAATAAGATCGTCAAGTCCGGTTGACTTAGGGATTGTGGAGTTTAAGCTAGAAATCAACCACGATCGTCGAATTATGAAGTAATTCGCGGCTAACTTTGACCGGATCCTACAACGGGTTACACATAAGAGTGTCAATTTGATCAAGGATATGACTAGTGGGAGTGAGATATAACTATAGGAGAGTCCCATAAACATATCTCGTAGGCGTAAAGAGAAATTAGGCAAAGATAGTACAAAAAGCCCAAAAACGGGGTTTTGGGCCTAAACCGATTCGGGCACTTTTAGGGCTCGGATTGGGCTGATTTTTTTAGGGACGTTTAGTTATGTTATGAAAATTAAATATGACAAGTTTGGCTGGGTTTGGAAGTCACCTCCTCAAGGAATTGAGAAAATATCAACTAGTTGCTATTTTCGGCAATTTCCTTAATCTTATTCTAAAGGGTCTTTTAGGAAACCTAATTGGAGGTGGGTTCTTATTAGGGTTCTATATAAAGACTCTTATTAGGGTAAAAAATAACGTTTGGAATTTCTCTCTAAGCTTTCTTACTCTACCACATCAAGTAGAGAGGAGAAAGTGAGCTAATTCTCAACTATCTATTTAGTCAAAGAAGAAGTAGTTCTTCTATCCAACCACCATTGGTGTGCTAGCTAACAAAAATTTGGGACATCAAGTTGATTGCTCGTGTCCCAAGTAGAGGAGCTACGTTTGATTCTCTTGGTCTTGTCAAAAGCGATTAGAAAGGTTCGAGGGAAAACTAGCGATTGAGGTATTCATCTTTCTAGTTTTACTTGATTATTATTATAGGCTTATGCATGTGATCCTGGGGATACTAATGTTAGACATATGATGTCTTTATCCGCTATAAACATTAGTAGAAGGGTGTAAAACCCAATTCACAATCTTTCGTGGGGTTGAGAATGAGAATCCCTACCACCATGTTAGGGATTTTGAAGAAATTTGTGGGACCATGAGTTTCCCCAATATGGCTGATGAAATAGTGAGGCTTAGGTTGTTCCCTTTCTCTTTGAAAGAGAAAGTAAAATCTATGTTCTATGCCTTACAACCTCATCCCATCACCACATGGGAAGAATTGAGCAGTTTATTCCTTCTGAAATTCTTTCCCAAGCACAAAACCACCTCTTTAAGAAAAAGTCTTAACAATTTTGTGTAACAAGAAGGAGAATATCTCTATAAATATCTTGAGAGATTTAAAGAATTGATACTGCAGTGTGCACACCATGGTTATGAAAACATGAGAATCATTATGTGGTGGGGGGTTCACTTTCAAACCCGCCAATGAACGCATGGCATTTCTAGAAGATCTAGCTGAAAAATCCCAACAATGGGAAACTTCTAGAGGACCTCCTACTAGGGCAAATCCTACTCCGAATAAAGATGACATCAATAGAGTTGACGAGTCGGAACTTAAACTCGCCGCCATGACGAGAAGGATAGAAGCCCTAGAACTTGGTCAGCCTAAAACATTCAGGGAGGATCCCACTCAGGTCATGAGTGTTGAAAATGAATCCATCTCTTATCCGTGCTCCGTTTGTGGAGACCTTTCTCATACAAGGAACAAGTGTACCCTATTCTTTGATTCTGCTGAAAAAAGAACAAGCTAATGTTCTTTAACAAAATTCTAGGCAGGAAAATCGGTAGAAATATGACCCCTATTCTAACACGTACAATCCCGGTTAGAGAAATCATCCCAATTTCTCTTGGTCCAAGGGTCAAACTCAGGGTCAGTTCAGTAATTTTTACAACCCTCCAGGTTTTAGCCATCCTCGGAACCCTCATGCAAAGACTAGCACCCAAAATTCTTCGGACAGTAAGGGGTTATTAGAGGAAGCTATAAACATGTTGACCAAGAGTCATGTGGATTTCAAGGAAACAACCCAACAATTCATGCAAAAGACCACCCAGTCTCTTACTAATTTAGAAAACCAGGTAGGTCAACTTTCAGAAGCCCTTAGGTATAGAGAACAGGGTACGTTTCCTAGTCAACCTGAACCATATCCAAAGGGTAAATAGACGATGAACCAGGCTAATGCAGTAACCACCCTTAGAAGTGGTAGGGTAATCGATAACAAGGTAGGAGTTCCTGAAGATAGTAAACTAAATCCTGAACCATCCTCCTTACCAACTACTGTCCCTAGTAAAGAGCCTGAAAAGGATCCTGATTCTGAAGACCCACCTATAGTGCCTGAGTCATATGTTCCTAGAGCCCCATATCCTCAGCGTTTGGTAGAGCCAAAGAAGAAGTGTCAGTTCGAAGAGATAATGGAAATATTCAACCAAGTTAGTATTAATATTTCATTACTAGATGCTATTAAACAGGTTCCAGCTTACGCTAAGTTTCTTAAAGACCTGTGTACTAGAAAGCGTAAAATGAATGTGCATAAGAAAGTCTTCTTGACTAATCAAGTGAGTTCTATCATCCAACAGAACCTTCCGCCTAAGTACAAAGACCCAAGAAGTCCTACATTACCCTTCACTATAGGGGAGCATAAGATCGAGCGAGCTTTGTTAGATCTAGGTGCTAGTGTCACCCTTCTTCCTTACTCTGTGTACCTACAGTTAGGTTTAGGAGAGATAAAACCCACTTCTGTAGTTCTTCAGTTAGCAGATCGGTCTGTTAGACGACCACGTGGCATAGTAGAGGATGTTTTGACAAAAGTTAATGAATTCATCTTTCCTGTTGATTTCATAATCTTAGATACTGAACCAGTTCATGATATCCATAGTCAAATTACCGTCATTCTAGGACGACCATTCTTAGCTACATCAAATACTGTCATATATCGTAGGAGTGGACTTTTAAGATTGTCTTTCGGAAACATGACTATAGAGATTAACATCTTCAATGCCGGGCTTCACCTAGATGATGTTGATGATTTTAGTGAGTTAAATTTGATAGAGTTATTCGACCAAGATTCTTTACCTCAAACTCAATCTAATGATCCTTTGAAAACATTGTTGGCTCATTTTGACTTAGACTTTGATGAGGAGGGAAGTATCAGTGAGGTGAATGCTTTATTGGATTCTACCCCATTACTTGATACTAGTAAGTGGAAAGCAGAAGCTGAACCCCTCACTCATCCACCAGCGAGTCCAGTGTTCCTTCTATCCCAGAGTTACCTCCATCCATAGAGAAACCACCTTCTTTAGAGTTGAAACCTTGCCTAACAATATGAAGTATTCATTTTTAGGATCATCTGAAACCTTACCTGTTATTATTACTTCTGAGTTAGAGAAAGAACAGGAAAGTAGACTACTAGATATCCTTATAAACCACAAAGGGGCATTAGGGTGGTCAATAGTTGATCTGAAGGGTATAAGTCCATCTGCTTGCATGCACAATGTGTATCTAGAGGAAGATGCTCAACCGTCAAGGGAAATGCAACATCGACTTAACCCTCACATGAAGGAGGTTGTTAAAACCGAAGTCCTGAAATTACTAAATGCAGGTATTATATACCCTACTTCAGATAGCACTTGGGCCAGTCCTGTTCAAACCGTACCCAAGAAATCAGGCATTACTGTAATAAAAAACGAGCCTAATGAGTTAATACCCTCTAGGTTTACCACTGGGTGGCGTGTTTGACTACAGGAAATTGAACACGATCACGAGGAAAGACCATTTTTTTCTTCCTTTCATTGATCAGATGCTAGAAAGACTAGATGGACATAGCTACTACTATTTCTTAGATGGCTATTCCAGCTATAATCAGATTCCAATAGCCCCTGAAGACCAAAAGAAAACCACTTTTACTTGCCCATTTGGAACTTATGTTTATCGTCGGATGCCTTTTGGTTTGTGTAATGCACTCGCCACTTTTCAACGATGTATGATGAGCATATTTTCAGATATGGTAGAAAGGTTTCTCGAGGTCTTTATGGGTGATTTTTCAATCTTCGGGTCATCATTCGATGAATGTCTGCATCACCTCGCACTCGTCTTGGTTCGACGCAAAGAGAAGAACCTAGTTCTCAATTGGGAGAAATGTCACTTTATGGTTCGCTCAAGAATAGTCTTAGGGCATGACATTTTCGAAAAGAGCATTGAAGTAGATAAGGCAAAAGTAGAGTTGATAAAAAGCCTTCCAGTCCCTAAAACAGTCAAAGATATTCGATCACGGCCATGCTGGATTTTATCGCTGGTTTATTAAAGATTTTGGCAAGATATCTAGACCTCTTTGTAATCTTTTGGCAAAAGAGAACAAATTTGTCTTTGATGGTCCTTGCTTAGAAGCCTTTGAAAAAATCAAGCTTATGCTTACTTCCACCCCCATTGTCCGACCTCCCAACTGGAGTACTCCATTTGAGATCACGTGCGATGCATCTGATTATGCAATTGGAGTCATGTTAGGTCAACGTGAGAATAAACTTCTTCACATTATATACTATGCCAGTAGGACGTTGAATGGTGCACAGCTAAACTACTCTACCACTGAAAAAGAGTTGTTAGTTGTAGTGTATGCCCTAGAGAAGTTCAGATCATATATGTGGGTTCTAAGGTCATAATATTCTCTGATCATGCTGCATTGAAATATCTCCTTCCAAAAAAGGATGAAAAACCTAGACTGATTAAATGGATATTGCTGCTACAAGAGTTTGATATAGAGATTCGGGATAAAAAGGGTTTCGAAAATTTTGTAGGAGACCACTTGTCTAGACTTTTAGTCGAGTCTGTAGAAAACAAGTTACTTAGTGTCTCCCAATTACCTTGGTTTGCTGATATAGTGAACTATCTTGCTACTGGTTAAATGCCAAACACATGACCAAGCAAGATCGTGATAAATTTCTAACTGAGGTAAAACGGTTCTTCTGGGACGATTCATACTTCTTCAAGTATTGTCCCGATCAGATCATTAGGAGATGTGTCCCTGATAATGAACAGTCTAGAATCATTTCCTTTTGTCATGATCATGCATGTGGAGGACATTTTAGTGGTAAAAAGACGGCCACCAAAATTCTACAATGTGGTTTTTACTGGTCGTCTATATTTAAGGATATCCATGCATATTGTTTGGCATGCGAATGGTGCCAAAAGTTGGGAAGCACTTTACGTGGGAACATGATGCCCCTTAATCCTATATTAGTAGTTGAGATCTTTGATGTGTGGGGCATCTATTTCATGGGTCCCTTCCCGAAATCTTTTGGAAACCTGTACATCCTAGTTGCAGTTGACTATGACTAAGTGGATAGAGGCGGTTGCGTGTAGAACGAATGATCACAAAGTTGTGATCCAGTTTTTAAAAGAAAACATACTTTCCTGTTTTGGTACACCGCAGGAAATCATTAGTGACGGGGGAACACATTTTTGTAATAGGGGGTTTGAACTTTTAATAAAAAAAAAATATGGTATTACCCATAAAGTGTCTACCCCATATCATCCACAGACTAGTGGTCAAGTCAAGGTGTCTAATAAGGAAATCAAACGCATTCTTGAGAAAATGGTTAACAGAAATAAGAAGGATTGGTATGTACGACTGACCGATGCACTATGGGCTTACTGTACATCATTTAAGACCCCTATTGGAATGTCTCCCTATAGACTAGTTTATGGTAGAGCATGTCACCTACCCGTTGAGTTAGAGCATATAGCATATTGGGCAATCAAGCAACTGAATTTTTCACTTGACAAAACGGGTAGAGAGAGAAAGTTACGACTCAGTGAGTTGGAGGAGTTAAGAAACGATGCATATGAAAGTGCTAGGTTGTATAAGCATAAGATGAAAATGTTACATGACAGAAATATTTTAAGAAAAACATTTTCACCAGGTCAGAAAGTTCTCTTTATATAATACTCGTTTGCATTTATTTCTTGGTAAAGTCCGTTATAGATGGACAAGACCTTTCACGGTCAAGTTTGTTTATCCTTATGGTGCAGTCGATATCGAGGACAAAGATGGTAGTATGTTGAAAGTGATGGACAACGGTTAAAACCATTTTTAGAGATGTCAACCGACATAGAGGATGTTCCTATTGAAGATCCTGTCTATCGAGACTGATCCGTTGTGATCGGTTTTGTCTGGCTGAAGACGTTAAACTTAGCGCTTTTTGGGAGGCAACCCATGCATAGGACATCTGAATATGGTAATATCTTTCCCTCATCCTGTTATTTTTGCATAGTCTTCAGAACATTGAGGCCAATGTTAGGTTTAAGTTTTGGGGATAGGGAATTGAATTTTTTTGCTAAGTCTTTATTTCAAAAATTCAAAAGGGTTTAAAATTTTTAATTTTTAGATTGAAAACGTGAGTCTAGTTGTTTTTGCTTGTTAATGGTCATGGAGTCTAGTTGGTCGTGCTATGCTTTTGCTAAAGGTTTTTCCACGAATTTCGAGTCTTGAAGTTGTCTATGCACGAGCCTTGTGAGGGTTAGATAGGTGAAGAGTTGACTTTTCTGAGAGAACTTAATTGATCATTAGTGGAGACTTAACCTATGTAAAATTCTGAGCCTTTTTTATTGTTTTGAGTGATCTAATCTGAGCTAATTCTGAGTAGAATGAAGAGCTACTCAACCCTGCAATATAGAAGAACTCATTTGATCTCCTGAGTTCAAATTTTACAAGGGATGTCCTCAGGAATGTAAACCTTACTCTTATAGTCTGAGAAACTTGAAAGTAGTGTCAACTAGAGGAAAATAGAAACCTAATCCATCATTTAGAACCCTCTGAATAAGGCATGAAGCAAATGAAGAGAATTTTACCCAAGGAAAAAGTAGTACCAAGAAATTAAATTTTGTATTATGAGTCCTATAAAAAAAAATCAAAAGGAAAGAAAGTCGAAAAAAAAGTGTGTTTGTTTAGTTTAAGTGTTTATCCTTTGAAGTAGTTCTTGTAGATTTGAGGACGTCGAGTTCTCAGGAGTTTTAGTCCATCTATAGTGTTTATTGACCGCAAGGAAACAATGTTAGATAGTTGATCAGGTGAGAAGAGTTGTTAGCTTTCCCATTCCATATTAGTGGTTGTTTCCTTCCTATGAGATCAGTTGTTCACGACAAAATTTAAGTCCGTCTTTTGTAAATGTGTTGAGTTTTCCTTCATATTCATACTCACACATTAAGTGAAACATTTCTGAGTGACTTAAATTTTGAGTGTATGACCATGAGGCAGTAGTCGAGGTGAAATGTATTAAGAAGGTAATCAAGGTCTTGTCTGTTCATAACCGAAATGATACTCATATTGGCTGGTCACGTGCACTTCGGGTTTTCATACTAGTGAAGGGATTTTTAGCATTTGTATGGTTGGGTCGACTTGGATTTCATTTCTATTAACTTTCGAAAATCTACCGGATAAACATTTTTAGTCCATATCATATTTGGACCCTTCTACATTTTTGAGATTTTTGAATTTTGTGGGTACGTTCACTGCAAACCCTCACGAGACAAAACTCGTCCTTTAAGGCAACCTAGAGGTCGGCTTGTTGCACGGGCTAAGTGCAATCGTGATTCCCGACGAAAGTGGTGAATTCGGTTTACTTTTATTTTTCTATTTTGCTCGAGGATTAGCAAAATCTAAGTTTCGGGATGTTTGATGAGACCTTAAAATGTCCCATCTGAATCTCTTAACTAAGGCTAGTTAGTCCAATTCGAGCAGTTACTCTGATGAATTGTTTGTTTCTTTTGTCCGGGTGTCTTTTACAGAATTGAACGCGGAAAACGGATAAAATCGTGAGAAAGACACACTTGGGGGCATTTTGTTCATTTGGACGTTAGGGTATTCTGGAGATTTTAATGCTCGAATGAAATGTAGAGTCCAAGACGAACCCAAGGGAGAAAATGGAAGTCAAATCGGAGTCCGGATGCGAAAACTAAGACGGGTCAAAGTTTGGTTCAAAACTCGTTAAGAAAGTCAACTCCATCTGATGGACAGAAACTCTTCGCATCATATTCTCATCAGCCCGAGATGCACCCTATCGTCTCGCCTCAACAGCTAGCATCACCTCCAACCGTTAAGCATGGATTGGGTCCAGACTTGCCAACTCGGCCATCTTCTCTCATCCATACTTTCCTACTATACAGTAATGAGAGAAAGTGAATATTTGAGTTGATGGAATGAAAGAGATTGAGTTGGATAGAGTATTTGAGGGAAGATTGGGTAACTTTTACAAGGACAAAAATTTTCAAATAAAGAGGGAAAGTAAGATTCGAAATCTAGAGAGAGAAAATCGAATTTTCTCTTGATATGGAAGATTGGAAATACATAGGGCATTCGCTGGAAATTTCGGTGAGAGGATACAGAGATGGAAAGAGTAGAAGGTTGGATTCGATGGATTTTATCTCTCTCCTTATAAAACAGAGACGAACCAAAGAAAGAGAGGATCATCTCCATACGGCTTAGAGAAAAAAAAAATAGGGAAGCACCATTTTCTTTGTAAGGATCATCCAACACTTCTTCTTTCTTTAAGTCTATCTTTTTTGTGAGAAGAAAGAGAGACTGATAGAGAGAAAAATAGAGATTGTAGAGAGAGATTATTAGAGAAATTCAATAAAAACATAGAGTACCATTTTCTTCTTATCATCTTCTTTGTTCTTTTTTGTTTTCTGTTTTATAGCAAAAGACGGAAGATTTGGGGGTCAACCCAAAGAAAGCTATATACAAATGCTAAAAGTCTCACAATAATATCGAAGCATATAAGTGCACGTGAGACTAAAAGCGAAAAGAGACCATCCCCAAACTTAGTGGATGCACGGTCCACTAAGTACGCATAAATGCTAGGGGCGACGACTAAAAAGTCGTCAAAAGGGTCGACATATAAGGGAAGTGGGAGGAGGTCAGTCCGAGGCAAATAATCAAACTCAAGCTTAGTGGATAAAACATCCACTAAGTCCCTAGACATGCTAGGAAAGATGTCCGAAGTGTCCCATAAGGGGTCAACAACCGAGTCTGAGATCACGTGGAAAGTCGAACTAGACTCTAAGGGTAAGGCAATAAGCTCGGGGACCAAGTCAAGGTCCATAAGTTCCTTAGGTAAGTAATCCAACAAGCTATCCGCTATCTCTTCAACTACTATGTTATCGACATCCTTAAAGGCATCGGGAGCCTCAAAGTTAGGCATAACACCTTCCATTCCACATAACCCATCCAGATAATCACAAGTGGTAAAAGTTGGAAAGTTCAACATCGTGTGATCCCCAAACTTGCTCGTAGAGCTATCATCCTGAACATTCAAATCTAATGTAGTCGGATCATGGTGAGATGACAATGGTCGAGGGATTGAGCAATAAGGTTCATCGGTCAGTTCATGCTCTAAGGGTCTATCAAGAGCTTCTTCGACATTTAACTTAAGACTAGAGTTAGGTGTATTACCCTCACCATCATTCATAGTCTCCTCTTGAGTTTGGGGTGCGCGAACCCCTTCCTCGTCGATGATAGGCTCCGACTCAATTCTATCAACAATATTGAGAATCCATTCCGTGATCTCTTTTATATCTCGATTGAATCTAGCTTGATACTCTAACAATGCTTGGAGAGTTCCTTCAGACATCTCCTCGTAATAAGGCACATGAGTATAACTAGACGAAGACTCTCGCGAAATACCGATCATGGGACAATACTCGGTCAAGTGGTTTAAGCTCGCACAAATAGCACAAACCGGGCCAATGGTCTCCATGGTCCTTTCTCCACTACCTTCATGTAGATACCTAGCCTCGACTCTTTGAATGGAATCATCGAGTCGAGAATTGTCATCAGTGAGTGAACCGTTCATATATGCTTGTCGATAGTCACGAAGACTTCGACGTGGTCGATCAATACTATTAGCACTACGGTCCTCAACAAATGACGAATTCATACATGAAGGTGTGGTCATCCCAAATTCTTGTCGATAGTCTCGAAGACTCTTACGGGGTTGATTACCCTCATGCTCATAATCCCTAAAACCATGTTCATGACGAGTCTGACCGACTCCATACATCCGTCGATATTCACCCATGGTCATCCTAGGTCGGTCAGACTCAACTCGCCTATTCCTATCACTAGTCGTAACATTCCTATATAAATTTGAGTAGTCCTGATGACTTGTAGATGGTCGACTAGTGTTGGAAAGGGTTCGCAGAAGGTCATTCTCATGAAATGACCAACTTGCCATGATCTCACAATGTTCAAGGATACTAACACACAATCACTAAATGGGAGCTAACACTTAAAGAACTAAACAATCACACACAAGTAAAAAAGGAAGAGATAGAATGTGATACTATTGAGTGCTCCTCTCGTTTCGTTCGCCTTTCTTCTTAACTTTTCGATTCCTTCCTTTTCCTTCGCCTTTATGTCACTTTTGGCTCTTTTCTTAAAATGTGTACCTAAAAAGATAAAAAGATAAGAAACTACAAAAACAAATAAAGAAAAAAAAAAGCGTCTAAGTAAGCAACCAACACTAAACTACTGAACAAAACAACAAACGATATCTTAACTACTAAACCTAACCCCGGCAGCGGCGCCAAAAACTTGATGCACCCGAAAAGGTTACATACCCAAGCGGAGGTATCAAGTAGTAATCCGGCAAAGCCGGGATCGATCCAAGGATAGGAAGGTAGTTTGGATATCGAAGGGTCTTGTCCCTCGGTCTAGATATTTCAAGCTAACTTAGACTAAAAAGGAAAGGAAACAAAGATGAATAAGGGGTTTTGATTGAAAGAGTAACAAAAAGAATAAAGCGAGTAAAACTAACTAAACAATAAATATAAATGGGCAAGAGAGATTCGAGAGAAGAGTCGGAGGAACAAGAGTCGGGAGACGGTAAGACTCAATTCGGGCAACAAATAAGCGAGAGAGGTGTCGAAGTCCGGGAATCTATAATGATAAACCTACGACTACGTGTAGTCCGATCTAATGTTCCTAAGTATAATCGATATTCGACTTCTAAAGTAGATGTCTCTAAGTACTATGTATATCCAGAGATCATACTTAGTCAAACAAACGTCTAAATCGGTTAATCCCGAGTCATCGAAAGTGTCGTCTAGTCGCCTAACTATGTGAAGTGCATGACAAGACACATGAAATTATGACTTAGACTACGATCGATATCGAATACTTCGTTTCGTCTATTAACTATGCGAAGTGCTTGACAAGACACATGAAAATACGATCAAAACGATAATCGAAATAAATGAACATCAATTTATAATCAAAACATCAAATCATATTAAACATAGTCACGAATTCATCACATTTCATCTCATATAATCGACAAACTAAAGTTAGCCAAACATGGTGATTGAATAAGAAATGGAAAGGAAATGGTGAGAGATTCCCCCGTTTTCGATGTGGTTCGAGGCTAAGATCGTCGGAAAATATGAGTCTTTAAGGTGCAGCCGATCTCCCCTTAGCAAATTTCTGGGTTCCCCATAGCGACCACCATCATCTTCTCCATTTATCACAAACCTCCATTAAAGCTAAACCCTAGCTTTCTCTCTCTACTAATTTCTAACCCAAAATCAAATCAAACCACATGAGAAGCTAGCCAAGGAAATGAGGAGTAAAAGCCCTAAGGTTTCCGGCCAAGAAAGTGGCCGGAACACCATGAAAAATCCGACCAAAACCATGAAGATTCCGGCCAAAATAGCTTAGAATCCGGCCAAACACTAGATTCGGGCCAAAGGAAGCTTGCAGCCGCGTCCAAGGGAGTTTCCCGCGCTGCAGGTCGCGTCCAAGGGTGCACGTCCCGAGCTACCGAGCTGCTGTCGCTGCTGTTGTGCTGCTGGCCGTCGCTGCTGCTGCCGTCCCATATCCGAGCTCTAGTGGTGCCGGCCAACTTGGCCGGCACCCTCCTTGTCTCTTTCCCTCTTGCTCTCTCTTTCTCTACCAAACCCTCTTTCAACCCTTGCTTTTGGTGATGAAGAACCAAGAAAACCCTAACTTTCTCTCTCTTCCTCCTTTCTCAAGCTAGAAGATGATGAATAGTGTCTTGACCCTCTCTTTTTACTCAAACCCTAGACTTAGTCAAGACTTGACTTTGACTCAAACTTGAGTCCATAAAGAGGGTGCCTCCAAAATCTCTTCCTTCTTTCATCTTCTTTGGGCTTGGGTTTTGTTCCTTCATATCTAGGCTCTTGGGTTTTAGACTTGGGCTTTAATCTTCACTTGGAAATCAAGGGGGGTGCCTTCATAGAATCTTTGTTTTAAGACCGAACCTCGACTTCTTTCTTCCACAACTTCCCCATCCGAACTCGGAATTGACTTCCGTTTTCATCGTTAGACTCGTCTTTGACTCCTCTTGTCATATGATTTGCTTGAAATCTTTTTCTCTCATTTTCGGCACATGAAATGATGGTGACAATTCGTTCCCTTTATTCCGGTTTACACGCTTAACTCCAAAATAAGTACCTAACATGAAAAACACATAAAATATTATTGATAACACTCGAAAATGACTAATTAGTCTAAGTTAGGCTCTCCAAATGTGACATTTTCGTGTCACATCAAATTTCAATTTTCTTTTCATACTTATCTCTCATTTTTCATTATTATTAACTCTAATCTCGGTCATTATGAGTAGCTAATTTCTCGAGTTTAGGGTTTTGATGACGATTTAGTTATGCATGATTTTTAGATCTTTATTTCGGTAACTTAAGTGCTTAGACATATATTGACAGCTTTTGAATCTTTCATTATTTATACTTCGATACTTGATAGGTTCTTTAATATTGGATCCATTATATTTAGATTAGGTTCTTTAATATTGGATACTTGATAGTTGATAGATAATAGTTGGAGCCTTTAAGAGTTGATTATTTGTTTGGTAAAAAAGATATAAGAATTAAATCGACGTTTATGCATGATTAGAATAGATTCAAAACCTTAGGCTTCTCCCCCATTAATCTTTTCACTCTTCGTATTTTCCTCTATTCTTTGTTTTAAACCAATTTTGTTATTTTTACCACTTCATCACAAAAATCACTTTCGAATACAAAAGCCAAATTAGTTTTAAGCTCAAGAGTGGGTTTAACTTAGTCTCTGCGGATCGACCCCGGTCTTATTGGGTTTTACTACTTGACACCCGTATACTTGCGGGTGGTGACCTTTTAGGGTAACCTTTTAGGCCCATCAAATATCTCTTGAACAAACGTCAAGTATGAACTCAAACAGGGGCCTCATCTCGAAACCCCTAAAAGTATGAGAGCTAAGGAAAAATATAACAAACAAAACTATTGAAAAAGTTGCGTGTTGAAGAAAACTCAATGCCAAAGGAGGCTATTTATAGTGGAAAAAGAAGATCAAGAGGCCCTCTCAACAAGAGGAAGGCACTAAAGAGAGCGGAAAAAGCACCTCCGTAACGCACCAAGTCATAATGACTGGGCGTCAAATCGTGGCTGAAAACTGACCTAGTCAGAGAAACCCGACAAGACTCGTTCGTCCCTCCAGTTAGAAGTCGCCACATACCCCACACATGGCAACATAGGTACCTTGGGCAGTTACCCAGAAGATCAACGCCGAAAGCGCGTAATCAGAGGATAAACTCTATGCAGTCATAAAATCAAGCATGGAAACGGAAGTTAATCACCTAAGGCACGAAACCGAAATGTGTCATGCAAAAGACGATACGTGGTTACACCCCTCAGAAATCACCACTTAGCTTGCTCAAGCTAATACAACCCTGACGAGCGGAACTGCACCACCGCAGTTCCAAGAGATAAGGCTTCGAAATAGCTCAGCCAAAATAAGCCTCATAACACGGAGTTCATAAATTCAAGAGAACGGCCGAGCTCCGCGAAACAGCTTTGGTCCAGATATACCTATTATTTTCAATGTTGTTTAAGATAGTTAATGTCAAAACTCAAGAGTCACTTCTACTCCTTAATTTCTCTTCTTTCGACTAAGGAGTGGCGGGACTCATGATTATACACAAAATGTCCAGATGTTGACTGACGTCAAGAAGTCAATAATAGATTAGAAGTCTAATAGGTAATCCTGGCTTAAGACAGCAGGACTGTTGAACCCGTAACGCTCTGCCACCAATGCTAGAAACTAGGAGGTCGGACAGGATCAGCTAAGAGGTATCTTGTTTCGTCTACAACACGATAAGATCATTCCTGGAATCTCTAAAGGAACGAGGGTGTCCACGTAAGCTAAGCCGATGCCTCACGCCCTAAACTGGGGAGGCAGAAGAGCACCGCAAGCTTACTGACTCAATCCTAGAATCTCCCTAAAGGATCCCACACGGTTAAATATCTTAAGTGTTTAAGCAAGCTTGGACTTCAAAAGTCTCAAAGGAGGAAACATCTCCTAGAAGATCTATCACCTAGGCAGGATATCCACGAAGTATCCTTGAATTTAGGAACTTCTATTTATCCTAGATACCAGATGAACTATAAGGGAAACCGTAACCACGAACAGTGCGAAACTTCCCCAAACGGCGGATCACAACCGCCTCATCTCCACTGTCTATCACAGTCGTTCTATTTCAATCTATAAAACTGCCCCCCAACCAACGACTTCCATAAGACATGATCACTTACACTGAGTTACCACAACTCGCCCTCAAAAAATTCAATCAATATTCAATCTTTTACTATAAAAAGCAATCTGACTGTCTTGAGCGTCGGAGCGATTTTGGAACCCTTTGTAGGTTTTCCCTCAGGTCCACGAGGAGCGAGGAACAAGATCAGCCCTAGAATCTCTAAAGGAATGAGGGTGTCCACGTAAGCTAGGCCGATTCATCACGCCCTAAACTGGGGAGGCAGAAGCGCACCGCAAGCTTACTGACTCAATCCCAGAATCTTTCTAAAGGATCCCACTCGGTTAAAGATCTTAAGTGTTTAAGCAAGCTTGGACTTCAAGAGTCTCAAAGGAGGAAACATCTCCTAGAAGATCTATCACCTCGGCAGGATATCCACGAAGTATCCTTGAATTTAGGAACTTCTATTTATCCTAGATACCAGATGGACTATAAGGGAAACCCTAACCACGAACAGTGGGAAACTTCCCCAAACGGCGGATCACAACCGCCTCATCTACACTGGCCATCACAGTCGTTCTATTTCAATCTATAAAAATGCCCCCCCCCCCACCAACGCCTTCCATAAGACATGATCACTTACACTGAGTTACCACAACTCGCCCCCAAAAGATTGAATCAATATTCACTCTTTTACTACAAAGAGCAATCTGACTGCCTTGAGTGTCAGAGAGATTTTGGAACCCTTTGCAAGTTTTCCCCCAGGTTCACGTGGAGCGAGGAACAAGATTAGCCATGGAATCTCTAAAGGAATGAGGGTGTCCACGTAAGCTAGGCCGATGCCTCATGCCCTAAACTGGGGAGGCAGAAGCGTACCGCAAGCTTACTGACTCAATCCCAGAATCTCCCTAAAGGATCCCACTCGGTTAAAGTTCTTAAGTGTTTAAGCAAGCTTGGACTTCAAGAGTCTCAAAGGAGGAAACATCTCCTAGACGATCTATCACCTCCGCAGGATATCCACGAAGTATCCTTGAATTTAGGAACTTCTATTTATCCTAGATACCAGATGAACTATAAGGGAAACCCTAACCACGAACAATGGGAAACTTCCCCAAACGGCGGATCACAACCGCCTCATCTAAACTGTCTATCACAGTCGTTCTATTTCAATCGATAAAAATGCTCCCCCCCCGCCCCCCACCCACGCCTTCCATAAGAAATGATCACTTACACTGAGTTACCACAACTCGCCCCCAACAGATTCAATCAATATTCAATCTTTTACTGCAAAGTGCAATCTGACTGTCTTGAGCGTCGGAGCGATTTTGGAACCCTTTGCAGGTTTTCTCCCAGATCCACGAGGAGCGAGGAACAAGGAGCAGGAGTAGGTGCAAGAGGAAGCAATTTAGATCAACAGAACAAAATATTCTATCCTAACGGATGTTGTCATGCATCAAGTCCCTATTTCTTGACTAATTAACGGAAAGCCATTTTTCGACATCATCAACTGTAAGACATCCCTTAGAAATCCGAAGAACACCACCTTCACCAGTAAACTTACAGCCATTAACATTCAGAATTCCAAAAGAGATTAGATTTCTCATCAAATGTGGAACATGTCTTATGTTTGTTATACACATCCCAACCACCTTATAGGGAGCGTCGTTTCCCATTCAAACCTTACCACTATTAATGGCCTTGTAAGAGAAAAACCAAACCCTATGAGGAGATACATGAAATGTACACCTAATATCAAAAATCCACCTATCTTCCGAAAAACATCCCTTGATGGCCAGAACCGTAGCTTCATCACATTCTTAAATGATTTCCAAGACGGTACCGTCGTCATTTTCTTCTTCGATGACTGGTGCCTCTCCTGGTCTCTTTCTAAGCTCGGGACAATTCTTCTTTAAGTGTCCCTCTTTCTTACAATTAAAGCATATGTACTTCCTATGTTTCGATTTAGACCTGGACCGGCCCTTCGCATCGCGTAGATGTTGTGTCCTTCCCATTACAACCAAATCATCTCCTGGCCTGTTTTATTCCATTGACTTTCTTCTCAACTCCTTAGAGTTCAATGTTTCTTTGACATCCTCCAAAATTGTAGTTGTTTTACCGGACATAAAAGAATCAATAAAGCTTTCATATGATAGTGGCAGGGACGTAAGCAATAGTATTGCCTTATCTTCATCTTCAAATTAGACATCTATATTTACCAAATCCAATAAATACTCGGTTGATTTCATCCATATGGTCTTTCAACAATTTTCCTTCTAGCATATGTAAACTAAATAATTTCTTCTCTAGATACAAACAATTAGTTAGATATTTCGTCATATACCTTGCCTCCAGCTTACTGCATAGCCCATCGGTTGTAATTTCCGTCACTACTTCCCTCAAGACCTCATTGCTCAAACACACAATAGAATCTGTCCATGAGCTCTCTCTATGAGATCTTCCTTCTCTACTTATGATAATGATACAACGAGAATCCTTCGCATCAAACGATTTTAGCAAACCATGTTGAACTAATACTGCTCGCATCTTAATCTTCCAAAGATTAAAATCATTATTTCCAACGAACTTTTGTATCTCGTATTTCGCCGTCATACAAACCTCAAAATCAGATCTCTAATACCAGGTAATTATAAAGAAAAGAAGTTATCCAAGAAAAGAGAATAGGAAATAAAGAAAAATCACACACAACACAGGAGATTTACGTTGTTCGTTTAGTGAGACCTACTCCTTAGCGACAAAGGCGCGATGATTTCCATTATGATAAGCAAACACGTTACACGAGAGATTCTTAAGAATTCTCACAATCCATTGGTTTTAGTTTGTAACTATCCAAAGATTCTCCCATTTCTTGGACGATGTTAAACAAGTCTCCATTTGTCTTTTGCATCGCATAACTCCTCAAGAAAGCGGTGCAGAAAGTCTGCGCTAGTTCATCGAAAGAGTGTATGGACCCTATCTCCAAGGCCTCATAACAAACTTGTGTGGGTCCTTCAGGACTGTAGCAAAGACCAGGCAAGACACGGATTGGTCTGTCATGTTCAGGCTCATTGTGGGGCCTAGTTCGTCAAGAATATGTTGGGGTCCCCGTTCGCATCGTAGTTGTCAAGGTTAGGGCACTTGAAGTTTTTTTCCTTGGGGCCTCTAATATTAAACACTCAGGGGTGGAAAACCTATCTGCGTTCTTGCCGTGGCATTATTTTCTTCGTAGAGTCTGGTCAGCTATGCTACGTGAGGTAGGAGCACACCACCCCTGATTGGGTCGTAGGTAGCCTCGAATCTGCCCCCTAAGGGCTCGGGGATGCACGGTTCATGCGGGTCCAAAATTACCACTTGATCTAGTTCTCTTTCCTTATACAGTTGTATAAGGGCCTTTGTTCGGTCCTCATCACGACGTGTCGTGAAAGCACTGGCTGGTGCGGAGAAGAGCTTTTGGTAGAGGCTTTTCACTTTCTCTATTTTAGCCAACCACCTCTTCCTTCAAAACCGAATCTGCTTCGTCCTTAGCTTTGCGGAGGTCCTCGCGAAAGCTACGTGTTTCCTTATCGTTGCGAAGGGTGTATGCTTTAAGGCGCTCGACCTCAGCTATAAGTTCTTCTAGGAGGCCTCGTATAGCTCAGTGTTCGTCGAGGGTACCTTCTTGCGAAGTCATTACTGCTAAAGAATAGTAAAAAGTTTCATGAAAAGGATTGAGTAAAGGTTCACCGAATTGATGATGTTGCTGTAGTGAGCCCTCCTTCTAGCGCCAATTGATGATGTCAAAAAATGTTAGTCTCGGTTATCAGTCAGGAAACAGAGACTTCGATGTTGAATCACGTCTTAATGGTTGTTCTCACGTTCGAATATTTGAATTTGAGTAATACTGTTCCTTTGCTTCCCCCTCCTGCTCCTGAAAACCTAGGGGAAATCTCCAAAGAGTTCGGGAACCTCTCCGACGCTCAAGACAGTCAGATTGGCCTTTGTAGTTAAAGTATTGAGTATTGATTGATCCTTGGAGAATGTACCTTGTCGAAGGTGATGCGATGCTCTTTTATAGGTTGCTTTAGACCGAATGTGATAGACGGTATAGATGGAGTGGTTTTGATCCTTCTTTCGGGATTAAGACTACTCTTTGGTAGTTAGGAGATTTAGTGTTTCTTTTTAAGTTTATCTCGTATCTTAAATATTTAGAAGTTCATATGTTCAAAGATACTTCGTAAATATCCTGCCGAGTTGATAGATCTTATAGGAGATCTTTCCTCCTCTGCGACTCTAGAAGCCTTAGTTAGTTAAACACTTACGATCTTAAGCTACTAAGATCTTTATGAAGGTTCGGGATTAAGTTGGTAAACATGTGGCGCACTTTTGCCTTCCCATGTTAAGGGTGTAAGGCATCACCCTTGCTTATGTGGACCCCCTATACTTCTTACAAATCCCAGGGAAGACCTGGTTCTGTTTAGGAAGAACAGGATTGGAGCTCTTTTAGATGATTTGGTTGACCTCCCGGTTATGTGCTTAGGTGGCAGATCTCTTTGGGCATAGCGGCCTTGTTGCTTTCAGACGGGTTGACAAGTTGGGCTTTTGATTTTTTTCTTGACTTCTTGACGACAGTCAACGGTTGACCATTTTATGTACCATCAAGAACTGATGACTTATTCTTAATAAAGAACAAAATGAAATAGTAATAAAGTAACAGTCGTACCTGGGCGAGTTTGTTACTCTTGCATGGGTCCTTGAAATGAGTCTCGCTAGGCGGAGCTTCCCAGGTTCCAATTTTTTTTCTTGCAGGGATCGAAACTAAATAGCATCCCGAGTTACTTCCTGGTTTCCTTTGATTGTCCCTACCAGGTTTGTTCTTGGGATTGGGAACTTCAACATTGAGTGGTTTAAGGAGATTATTGTCCCTGATTCCCTAAGGAATTTACCAGGATGACGTTGTATGCGTGGATTTTTTCGACTAAGGTGAAATTTTGAATCATCACCCTGTCAGCTTTTCCGTCTCCGATCCCCATGGGTAGTGATATAATCCCGTTAGTTGGGACCTGCTTGTCTCCGAAACCTGACAGATAAAATTGATATGGTTTTTAGATGCTGAGGACTTATCCTGAGTTTTTTGGAGCATGCCCTGCTCATGACTGCGACCGAGATGCCTGTGTCGATTAGGATTCGGCCAATGTTCCAATTCACTGTTACCGTTGTGATCACCAATGGGTCTGTGTGGGGTGTGATTACACCTATGAGGTCGTGATATGTAAAGATTACGGGCGGAGTTTTTGCGTTGGTTTGGTGAACAGATCAGGTGGCGTTTTTGCTTCATTGGCTTATCTATGTCAGGTGCCCCTTGTATCTTGATGTGACATGAAAATGTCACATTTGATGCGCCTAACTTAGACTAATTAGTCCGTTTCGGGTGCATCAATTTTTTGGCGTCGTTGCCGGGGATAGGTTTAGTAGTTTATATATCGTTTGTATGTTTTGTTCATTAGTTTAGTGTTACTTGCTTGCTTAGACATTTCTTTCGTTTTGTTTTTTCGTAGTTTCTGATTTTTATCTTTTAAGGTACCGTTTGACGGAAATAGCCAAAAAGAGACATATGAGCGAAGGAAAAGGAAGGAATTGAGAAGCTAAGCAGAAAGACGAAGGATAACCACACCATACCTCATTAGGAGTTTTACACTCAATAGATATACAGGGTGAAATATTCACCAGATATGCTGCCGTGTTCACTGCTTCTACCCAGAACACCTCCGGCAGCCCTGTATTTGAAAGCATACAACGAGCTCATTCCAATAGAATTCTGTTCATACGTTCCGCCACCCCATTCTGCTGTGGGATCTTTCTGACCGTATGATGTCTCACTATCCCTTCGTCTATACAGAACCTATTAAACTCGTTTCCGCAAAATTCCATGCCATTGTCAGTCCTTAAGCGTTTGATTGATTTTCCAGTCTGCTTCTCGATCAAGGTCTTCCACTGCTTGAACTTGACGGATGCCTCATCTTTGCGTTTCAGTATACTTTCCTGGAAAAATCATCTATCAAGGTTAACATCTATCTACCCCCACTATGTGAGCTGACCCGAGAGGGACCCCAAAGATCTGAATGGATGTAATCCGAAGTTCCTTTGTATTGTGAACCGATGTACTGAACTTTACCCTACATTGCTTCCCGAGAGGGACCCCAAAGAACTTTACCATAGATTCATAAATTTTGATTCATGCTATGTATTATGGATTGACTACTGTCTTATGTAATTTTTACATGTTACTCTATAATTGCCATGATAGCATTAGACATATGTAGTTTTTCATGATGATTATATTTTTTTTTAAAACTGATAATTAAGAATTATACATGATCTTATTGTTTTCAGTAAAATGTTGTATGCTTTTGCATGATCCTCATAAAGAATCAAGTGGGAGAGGATTTAGGATAATGGACGGTAACTGTTATTGCTAAAATCCACGGTCTGCCACTATATTGCCACACACGTTTCAATCTTCACCGATGTACACTTCGCTGTATCGTTCCTTCGGACGGTACAGATTGTCAGATATGTGTGGATGGTATTCCAATGGACAAGACAATTGTCTCTCACCCGGGTATATCACTTCCCAACGGATACTATCATCTGGAGTGAAAAGATAATGGGTCTTGTATAGTGGTGTACACTTGACTGGGATCACCTACATCTCGCGCACACGACGTTGTGCCATTCCTTTGGAAGGTGTAAGTGAATCTAGGAGACCAAAGATAATCAGAATTCAAATAAGTTTTTATTGCTAATCATGATCATACACTCCCCACGGAGATTAGACTTATCATGGAGTTAGTTTTAGTTTTCTGATTCATATTCATGATGGTGTTTTAGCTTGAGGAAACTCATATTCCTGCTTCTGATTTTATGTTTATTTGATTAAATGGAATTACCCTTCATGCTCATGAGATATATGTATTGCATGTTGATATTACTTTCAGAATAATGTCGAACTCTTTTAGTCCATTGATGTCCATCCTGAGGGACAATAGGTTAACCGGTCCGAATTACCTGGATTAGAAAAGGAATCTTGACATCGTTGTCACTGCTGAGGAGTATGCTTTTGTTCTTACTGAACCTAGACCCGGTGTGCCAGCCAATGCAAATCAGGCTTCTAGAGACCGACTCGTTATGTGGCAGAAGGCTAATGATATGACTAAATGTTACATTTTGGCGTCCATATCAAATGTGTTGCAAAAACAACACAAGGACAAGCCTACTGCACTTGAGATACTTAACAACCTGAATTTAATGTTTGTCGAGCAGTCTTCTTCTGCAAGGCGGATAACAATGAGGGATGTTCTCAACACCAAGATGACTGAAAGATCATCGATTCAGAATCATATGTTAAAAATGATCAGTTACTTCTCTGAACTCGAAGTCCTTGGAGCAGACATGGATCAGGATTCTAAAACGGACATAGTCTTGCATTCTTTGCCCAGCTCGTTCAATCAATTCAAAGTCATCTATGATATGAGCAAGAAGTCTTATACGCTGATTGAATTGATGAATGAGGTGCAGATTTCTGAGGACTTAGTTCGTGGAAGATCAGCACATGCCTTGGTGGGGGAAGTTCCTTTTAAGCTGAAAGGCAAGAAGGGAAAGAAAAAAGAAGGGGTCGGAATTTAAGAGGTCAGGCAAAAAGGAAGGGTCACCTAAAAAAGTAAAGAAAGTAACAAAGTGTTTCAAGTGTGGTGAGAAGGGTCATTGGAAGAAGGATTGCCCTAAGCTTGCCAATAAACGTCAGAATCAAGGTAGTTGTACTTCACTTGTGGTCGAAACATGTTTCGTTGCCATTAATCCTAACACTTGGTGTGAGGATTCTGGGGCTAACAATCATATCTGCAATACCAGTCAGGGACTCGTGAGAACGAGGTGACTAGGGAAAGGTGAAGTGCAGGTGCAGTTGGGATCAAACGTTGGGATATCGGCAGAAGCGGTTGGGGATTTTATTTTACAATTTGGAGATGGAAAAACATTAATATTGAAAATCTTTTCTTTTCTCCCTTCTATGAGAAAGAAATTTATTTCTGTTTTTAAGTTAAGACAAGCAGGATACTCAGTTTTATTTGAGGATGATGTTTTAATAAAGAAGAATGGTCAGATTATATGTTCTAGTTTTGAAAATAACGGATTATATTTGGTTAATCCCTCTCCATGCTAAATGTTTAATAATGAGATGTCATCTTCATTATCTAAGAAGAGAAAGATAGATTCAGACTCTATTTATCTATGACATTCGAGGTTGGTTCATTTCGGGCAAGACAGGATTCGCAGACTGGCAGCCAGTGGATTGTTGGACTCATTATCTAATGGTCCCATGCCAACATGTGTGTCTTCCATCGAAGGAAAATTGCCAGGAAACCATTTAATGCCAAGGGGTATAGGGCTTCCGAGCCACTTGAGTTGATTCACACCGATGTTTGTGGTCCAATGAACATCGCCGCCAGAGGAGGATACGTGTATTTCGTTACCTTTACAGATGACTATTCTAGGTACGGATACATTTACCTAATGCATCACAAGTCTGAGACTTTTGGAAAATTCCTTGAGTTTAAGGCTGAGTGTGAAAGGCAATTGGCCGTAAGCTCTTAAACACACTTCGATCTGATTGAGGTAGTGAGTATCTATCTGACGAATTCTATGATTACTTGTCAAGGGAAGGTATTGTTTCATAACTTTTAGTACCAGGATGCCCTCAGCAGAATGGAGTAGCTGAAAGGAGAAACAGAACCTTACTTGACATGATTAGGTGAATGATGAGTTATTCTTCTTTACCAATGTCTTTTTGGGGATATGTCCTGGAAAGTGCAGTTTATATACTGAACTTGGTTCCGTCTAAGGCAGTGCAAAAGACACCCCATGAGTTGTGGACAGGTAGAAAACCTAGTCTGAGACACTTCATATATGGGGGTGTCCAGCACACGTGCGAGTTGGAAAGCCTAATAAGATAGAACCAAGGTCAGAGGTCTGCATTTTTGTGGGGTATCCAAAAGAGACCAAGGGTGGTTTGTTCTATAGTCCAGCTGACAAAAAAGTTTTTGTTTCTACAAGTGTTGTGATGAGACATGAAAATGTCCCATCTGAATCTCTTAACTGGAGCTAGTTAGTCCATATCGAGTCGTTACTCTGATGAATTGCTATTGTTTTCTTTTTCATGTGTCTTTACGGGATTGAGCTCGAAAAGGGGATAAAAATCAGAAAAAGACGCACCCAGGGGCATTTTGGTAATTATGGTAGTATGGTGATTTATAAATGTTGATTGAAAAGTACAACCCAAGATGACTTGGTGGGAGAAAATAGAAGTCCAATCAGAACCCGGATGCTAAAGATTGACCAGGTCAAAGTTAGGGTCAAACAAATCAATTGACCAAGTCTTCAAGAGACACTTGACACAATTTTGAACGTTCATATGAAATTTCTCGGTACACTTTCGGGATATCTAAGAGTCCTCGATCCCGTACACGTGAAAACAGCTTACTACGTGAAAACAGCTTACTACGATTGAGCTCGAAAAGGGGATAAAAATCAGAAAAAGACGTACCCAGGGGCATTTTGGTAATTATGGTAGTATGGTGATTTATAAATGTTGATTGAAAAGTACAACCCCAGATGAACTGGTGGGAGAAAATAGAAGTCCAATCAGAACCCGGATGCTAAAGATAGACCAGGTCAAAGTTAGGGTCAAACAAATCAATTGACCAAGTCTTCGAGAGACACTTGACACAATTCTGAATGTTCATATGAAATTTCTCGATACACTTTCGGGATATCTAAGAGTCCTCGATCCCGTACACGTGAAAAACAGCTTACTACGATAGTCCTGAGTGCTCCAACCCTTCATCTCCACGCATGCTATGATATGACGGTATCCATGCGATCCTTATTATCCGGCGCCTTGTATTTGTGTGTCTCACTTTCTTATATTCCTTTCTAAGAACTGGATTAGAACAAAGATAGAATTCAGAGGGTAAAAGAGCTGGAACAGGGCAGAACTGAGTGAAACAGAGCATCCTCCTCTCTTCAAGAGACTAAAATAGGGTTCTTCTTCTCTTCTCATTCCTTTCTTTACTGTTTATAAACTTTATAGAGTTGTAGAGAGATGGAGATTAATAGATTAACTTTTAGAAACAGAGGAACACTTGTTTAATGTCATGTTTTCATTATGTCTTTTAATTGTTGAGTTTCTCTCTTCATTTTCTTAACACAATTTGCAGAGTGTAGAGAGAGAGAGAGAGAGAGAGAGAGAGAGAGAGAGAGAGAGAGAGAGAGAGAGAAACAGAACAATACTTTTATATTTATGGTGAGAAAGAGATTAAAGAGAATGTCAATTTGAGTTTTCTTTGTCCTTGTGAGAGGAACTTGATAACAATACATCACATTCCTCTTGTTATCATCTATTACCACTATCTTATTATTCTCTCTTTGTTTCATGAGTAGCTAAGTTTGCTTTTCTAGAGTACAGATGAAGCTTAAGATATGAGTATATATTTTTATCTTTTTCTTGCCATGATTCTCACTAACGTGCATCATTGTTTAACTATGCTTAGTTAATTTGATCGAAAAAGTCTAGTAACTTCATCGTTTATACTTATAGATCTTGATAAGTCATACATAGAATTACGTTTCTTTGATGGTTTATACTTGTAAATTTGATAAATGATAGTTGGGATAGGATTATTTAGGACTTCAAACTAGCATAGTTCCTCTTTATTATTGTTGTTTTAAATGTTTGATTTTCTGATGATTAGGTAAAACTACTTTACTAGACATAGAGTTATAAAATTGGAGAATCTTGTTAAAAAAGAGTTAAACCATTTATGACAGTTCAAGGTGGAATCCGAACTCTAGAATTTTCTCCCCCATTGATTTCCTTTTATCTTCAAGAGTTTTATTATCTTATCATCAAAAAACCCAATTTCGAAGAAAACTGTTTTAGTTATAAGTTTTAGAATAGGTTTCACTTAGTCTCTGCGGATCGACCAGGTCTTACCAGAATTATTACTTGACGCCCGTATACTTGCGGGTGGAGACCTTTTAGGGTATCCTTTGGGCCCATCATGATGTCTTTCTTGAGAAGGACTATATGATAGATCACAAGCCAAGGAGCCAAATAATCCTTCCTGAGTTACTAGCAGATAAGCCACAGATGGTATGTGATTCCAATTGCACACCCGTTATTGATAGGCCTAAAATAGGTCTATTCTCGCAAGTGTACGGGATCAAGTTATAGTAAGTTTGTAAGTCGGGGAATCGTTCCAAGGGATAAGTAATTTCACCTAAATCTTAAATTAACACCCCATTCATTGATTTTTGTTGGTTTTTGAAAACTAATTGAAAAAGAGATAATAGACTAAAGAAGAACGAAATCAAGATGGGAAAGAAATCTAGGGTTTTGATTCCACCACGTAAATCGACTATCTAAAACATGCATTCAATTAACAAATTCCTTTTTTCATATATAACTCAAAATCTAATATAATAAACTATTTAGATTTTGGAAGACATTCTTTAATAACACATTTCAAAATCAAGTATTTCTAATTGATTATCATATAAAGGTTATTCTTTAACAATCATTCATCATCTAAAAAGCATATTCCATCTAATAACTTAACAAAAGCATGAAATATCTGATTATGAAGCATGAACAATGACAAGATTATAAAATTTATATGAAATGACAATTAATAGACATTGAAGCTCAATAGAAGGATTTATTAAGTAATAGCATATCTCAAAATATGTCCAAGTGTGGGTTTCCTCTACCCCCTAGATACAAGATTAGCTACTCATTAAATTTAGAGACATATACATGATAAAACAAAATACACGGAAATAAATAAGACAAAGAAAAGAAGTCACCAAAATCCTTGCTCCAATTGTTCCCAAGTATGATCCAAATTATGCTTCATATCCAATTAATAGCACTCTGAGAGTAGGTGGAAGTAGAGAGGTTTAAAAAATAAATTAGAAATGAATGGTTGTAGAAAAGAAATGAGGGAAGAAATTGGATATAATTAGAAAGTAGATCTAGAAATTAGAAGAGAAAGAAATTGGATAGAAGAGGTGGTGGAGGCTAGAGAAAGAAGAAGGAGATGGTTTTAGGGTTTGAGAAAGAAAGGATAGTAGAGAAAGAGATAGGTTAGAGAAGATATGGGAAGGAAGGAATAGGTTAGAGAAGATATGGGAAATAGGGGAAAGGAGTGGGAATGAGAGGAAGAGATTTATTTATATTGGTTGTTGACTAGGGTTTTAGAGGATAAGGTTCAAAACGGTAAAATGGAAAATTGTGGTTACTTTATCTCCAAGAAATGGGCACATGTTAGCTAAGGAATCAATGAGTAGAATTGGGGTCAAATCTGGAATTTTTGGTGGGAGTTGTGGTGAAAAGATGGCCACTTGTCAATTAATTATAGGCTGAAAATTAAAGAAGGACAAAAGGAGGGGCTAGAAGGTAATCTCGGAGGGCTTAAAAGTAGAAAACCTTAAATGGTTACACAGCAACTGTTGGATCTGATTTGCACGGCAACGGATGGATAAGATTAAAATGTGGCCATGGGACTACGGAACTAAGTTGAAACGTGATATAGCAGATCATGCTCTTTAGGGACCCATTTCAATACTTAACAGGAATACGGAACTTCGATGTCCCACACTTCATATCGCGCCACGGCATCCCGTCTTATCCCACTAGCCAGATAAATGACCGAACCCCCACTAGTCAACAACATTTGACCCATCTTTGACTTTACATAATTCCCTCATCCGGACTTTGAATTGACTTCCGTTTTCTCCTGCGGGCTAGTATTGGACTCTACTTTTTACCCTTCCACTGACCTTGGCCAAATTACTGGAATCTCCTTGACTCCAAATGACAAAATACCCTTCATGCATCTTTTTTCTCATTTTTAACCATTTTCACACCTAACTCTGCAAAACACACCTAATCAAGAAAACTAACTATTTTATTATAATAAAGACTCGAAACGGACTACCTCGGCTAAATTAAACGACTCAGTTGGGACATTTTCATAACCAATCAGCTACCGATGAACCAGAAGAAATAATTTTACCTAACCCGGTTAGTGAGCCTGTGCTCCGTCGCAGTGGGAGAATCATAAGATCCCCAAACAGATTAGTATACCTTGGGGAGTCTTTTCAGAAGTTTCCAGAGGAATTTGAGGCAGATCAATTCTATTACAGAGAAGCTATGGAAGATGTAGACGCTTAACATTGGAAATAGGCAATGAAACGGGAAATGAAATCGATGTACAAAAATGAAGTGTGGCAGCTTGTGAAACCACCGGCACAAATTATTCCAATTGGGTGCAAATGGGTTTACAAAAGAAAAAAAGGACAGGATGGAAAGGTGGAGACCTACAAGGCAAGACTAGTGGCTAAGGGGTTCACACAAAAGGAAGTAGTTGACTATGAGGATACTTTTTCTCCAGTAATTAGACTCAAGTCTATCAGAGTACTCTTGGCGATTGCTGCTTACCATGATTATGAGATTTGGCAGATGGCTGTGAAGACAACTTTTTTATATGGACATTTGGAGGAAAACATCTACATGAGGCAACCAGATGGTTTTATTGCTAAAAGACAAGAAGACCTAGTGTGTAAGTTGCAAAGGTCCATTTATGGACTTAAGCAAGCATCTAGGAGTTGGAATAATTGTTTTGATGAAGCAGTCAGTTCTTATGGCTTCATTCAAAATGATGATGCTATGTGTTTACATGAAGTATGAAGGAAGCATGGTGGTATTCTTGGTTTTATATGTGGATAACATATTGCTTATCGGGAATGATATTGGGGGTATGACAGCCACCAAAATTTGGCTTGCAAGTAATTTTGAAATGAAGGATTTGGGTGAGGCCAGCTATATTCTTGGAATCAAATTATTAAGGGATAGGCAGAAAAGAATATTGGGGTTATCACAAGTGAGATATGTAGAGAAAATTCTGGCGAGATTTGCAATGGAGGATTCCAAGAAAGGTTTATTAGCTTTCAGGCATGGGATTAGTCTTTCTAAAAAGCAGTCATCTCATACTGATGTGGAAAAATTGCGAATGAGCAAAGTTCCTTATTCTTCGGAAGTAGGAAGTTTGATGTATGCTATGCTGTGTACAAGGCCAAATATCTGCTTCACGGTTGGTATAGTCAGTAGATTTTAGTCTAACCCAGGTATGGCTCATTGGGAAGCAGTTAAGCACATATTCAAGTATCTTCGGAGAACGAAAGATTATGTGTTGTGCTTTGGCAATGAGGAGCTATGCCCGATTGGGTATATTGAATCGGACTGGCAGGCGGACGAAAGTAGGGGAAAATCTACACCCGGGTATGTCTTTACTTTAGGTGGAGGAGCCGTCAGTTGGAAAAGCAAGAAACAGTCGTGTATTGCAGATTCAACGACGGAGGTAGAATACATTGCTGCATGCGAAGCAGCAAAGGAAGCGGTTTGGTTGAAAAACTTTTTGATGGGTTTGAGAGTAGTTCCCAATGCAGATGGTCCAATGATTCTTAATTGTGACAATACGGGAGCTGTAGCTCAGTCTAAAGACCCTAGGGACCACGGAAAGAGTAGGCACATAGAACGCAAGTATCACCTACTAAGGAGTATTGCAAAGCGTGGTGACGTATCAGTTACCAAGATCGCTACTACAAACAATTTAGCGGATCCGTTTACAAAAGCATTGCCGTAGAAAGTATCCTTACCTCACGTGGAGAACTTGAGTTTGAATTCGGACATACTCGTTTGATTGGTGCTCTTGTAGTTGTATACCACAACTATAAGTGCAAGTGGGAGATTGAAAGCAAATTTGTGATAAGACATTCAGAATTCTGAAATTTAATATCAACTTATAAATATTCATGAGACTTATGAGCATTTAGTATTTGCATTTGTATGTTTGACATATTGTTTGCAGGTTATATGTATCCATTATCGAAGTCCATAGTATTCATCAGTATCTAGGATTGATACAAGGGAGATGGAGTACTTCTTGATAGGACATCGATATAAATCAGTTCGCAGTTTTATCGACGTTGGGAATCGTCGATATGGAAACTGTAGCATTACATACTCCGATACTAAAGGAGTGGCTTATCTCAGCCATCGGAGTGGGAGTCTCTGGTATGTGGTGTTGGCACACTTAGGTGGGTCGAACAGGATCACCGTAATGAAATACGTCGTAAATGGTCACATAGACGTATGATTCATTACATCGTTTCCAGATATAAATACACTGTCACTAGGTGAATAGTGACAGAGCTATTATAGTCTAGTATGGACTATGGGAGTGTCCCCTTAGGCAACATTCACTTAAGTGATCTACCCCGGAGTGTGAAAATGCATGTGTCTCTTCATGAGATAAGATCTAAGAAGTTATATGCTGGTTACTAATGGACTAACAAGATGTAAATGATCCTCCGTGGTGACCAACCATTCCCGAAGAGACATTCACGGATGCTCAACATGCAATGTACTTAATGTCCGATGGAACGAAGTGTTTTAGCTTTCTTTATTGAAACGGGAGTCAGGACGATATCCTATGGTGGACGCAGATAAGTCCTGTGGGTTAATGGACCCACTTGCCCGGTTCAATAATAGGCTTTGGATCCGAATCTTAAAGCTCTAAACAATTGATGCACATTAAGGGTATTTCAGGAAAGAAGAAGAGATAAAACTGAAGATAAGGATTAGGGTTTAGAGAAAGCAATGGAGGTCGGGCCCACATGGGGGAGGCGGCACACCCAGGAGTAAACCCTAGGCGCTAAACCGACTCCCCTGGCCTATATAAACCCCCTCTTCATTCTCTAAAAACATACACATTCTCATTCTCTAAAACAGATTAGAATCTCCTTTCAGTTTCTTCTTCTACTGCTTATATTCATTCAAGTTGACTTCTCCACTGAGGTCTAGCATCATAATTGGAGGAGTTCATTAAGATTAAGAAACTAAGGGGAAGCACTGTCTTCTAGTAGAAACCCTAATAGAATTCGGACTTGAAAAACTGTAGTTTTACTTCGTAACAGAAACGTGCAGATTTGAGCACCTTCGGAGCCGAATTGGCCTAGGGCTATTGCTGACAAAGTTTCAGAAATACGCGACCCTGAAAGTTTCAAAGCATTCGGAGTTATATCCAGAGAGCTATAGCCGAAATACAACAGCAATACAGATTAAGCATAAATCAGAGAGATTGCGGATAGGCTGAGGATTGTATCTATTTCTTATATTTTCAATCCAGAACTCTTAGGTATGATCTAATATTATCTTTTTGATTGTTTTATGTTTATAGAACATGCTAAACATCTTTTTTCCGCTGCATAGTAGAATAATTTTATTTTTACCGTATTTTACTAACAGAATATCGAGCTCTCGCCAACATCACATGCAGACTCCAATGGCTTAAATCCCTTCTCCGTGATTTAGGCATTGATCATTCTTCTTTTAGGCATTGATCATTCTTCTCTTATGCCCGCCTACTGTGATATCGTGCAGCACATTGCTGACAACCCAGTCTTTCACGAACACACAAAACATGTTGAAATAGTCAACCATTTCGTTCATGAAAAGATCAAAGCGAACGTTATTGCTCTTCACTTCATTCCGACAGCAGTCCACTTGCAGAAATCTTCACTAAACCATTTGGTGTTGAAGCGTTCAAGAAAATACTTGGCAAGGTGAGTATCATTTCCATTTCTGCTCCAACTTGAGGGGGAGTATTAAGGGTCACACGACCGGATCACATCCGACCCAACTCAGCCGACCCGTGACCACCGGACAAGGGATTCCAGCCAGATCTCCCTATTAGATAGTCTTGTCTTATATCCCATGTATGTCTTTTGTCTAACTTAGTTATGATTTCATGTATATCTATACCTACAAATACCTTACATTATATTGAATAAAATACAAGCAGAGAAATAAATTTCTAACTCTTTCTCTCTTATTCGGCTCCTCTCTCTCTCTCTCTCTCTCTCTCTCTCTCTCTCTCTCTCTTATTCGGAATCTCTTCTCTTAATCTATTTAAAGAAGTTACCTCTTCACAGTAGAAAACGGCGGAAGGAGACATGAAAGAAACAAATAAGGGAAACAAAGAAAGCTATAGAGATTGCTACTAATTTATGTAGGAAAATTAAAGGGGCCAACCATATGAGTTGCTCACGTTTAAGAGGTCAAACTGAAACTTACCCTAGGCTTACTTAATTGATGCCTCTTGAGGGCTGTGGAGCTGGAACTGAGCTTGTTGAGCTTCACATTGGTATATCCGGTGTCACCTACTAAAATTCTCGTAACCGTTTCATAGAAAGAAGATCTAAGTAAATCGAATAACAGGCAATAACAACTTCTGCTTCACATTGTAATGCCAATCCTTCATTATTACACCATTCTTAGTTTCTTACCACTATCCCAACCCGAGATGGGAATCCTTTCAATTTGCAAAGCTTGCATGGTTTATTTTTCTTTTAGACAATATATACCAGATGAATGAAGAAAGATAATAAATTAAGAAGAGTTTGAATGGCAATGATCTGAACGACGAATATCATATGCCTACTGGCAGAAAATGTTGCTAAGATACGCTGGAAAAATAACAAGGTTTCTTCTGCCACCTCCTTGAGGACAACAGTTTCTCTCAATACACCAATTAAATACGAAACGAGATTACTTTCATTTTATTAGTGCATACTTCCGCGAGGAACACGGGGCCTTACTGGTGTTTTCGAGGGACTCACCCTAAATAAAACAATGCGAAACAAACCAAGAAAATGATCCGAAGTTAGTAAAATCAAGGTAATATAAGTGCAAGATGACAATAACACGTCCAGATAAATTACTGAAACCTTACCTAACAGGAAGGCTCCCTAAAACCATACCACTGCAAGCCAGAGCAGCAATAGCACTTTCAGACTGTTCAATACAAAGAGGGTATTAATGTCCAAACGAATAGTTTCAGTTGAGACTACTTAAACAAATAAACCATTCCTAGTTTGACTTTATAAGCTATGTCTAAGCCCTAAACTTTTATCGAGCATCATTTATGAATAACTGTCAGAGAAAAATAGGGTTAATGTATTTCACAATTATTTACGGATAAAATAATCACACGGTTTCAATTTGAAGTTTCAACTGAAACTAACAGAATATGCGTAGTAGGAGGACAAGCAACCTCGTTTAAAATTATATTTCTACTGGTAGCCTCATTGATATATATAAGATGAACTTATGAAGAACAAAGTAAAAGATGGCTATTAACAATTGTAATGTTAGTGCAGCTCCACCACACATATCGCTTAACTACATCAACCCTATTTTTCCCTTTTTTTCTTTTTCAGATGTTGCAGAATCAAATAAGTTAATCAAATCCAGCTAACTAACAACCCAAGGTATGGGATTTAAAAATTGATTGTTGTGTTGTTGGCCTTAGTCCGTCCCCTCTGTTTGGAGGTTTCCAATCATTCTGCATCCTAGTTAAATTTGATTTAGTACATATGGATGCTTGACACAACTGATGTTTGATGCAACGGCTCTTTATATATGCCGCTACAACACTTACAGTTCATATGGAATGGCGATTGAATCATTCTAGTACCATACATGGAGAAAGAAACTACAAACTCTACCAAGAGACCAACTACCAACTCTACCCTTTCTGTGGGAAGATGGAACCAGTTGGCTTGGGTATCTTTTCCAGTTGAAGAGTTTTCGTCCTCCAACCCATTAACATCGCAGAAACTATGCACGAATCACTATAACTTGATCTAATATTCCTTTCTAAGAAGAATGAATCGAGGAATAATGTTGCAGAACTAATAATTGTAGCACAAGTACAGAACTCTAAAAGGACAATATACCTAACTTATTAGACTCACTTAAATACAGAATCTATATCCTGACAGACAAGATAAGAACTCTATCCTAATCTGTTTTTGATTTTTATACAAAACCCAATGAAACCCCTTTTCCATTGGACCTATACTAAATGCATCCAGAACATTGAAAAAATGACAAGAAGCAAATCTGGTTTAGCACGGTTTGCGGTTGCTACTAAAGACTCCAGCATCGACTCAAGACTTCTTCATAAAACTGGATTTTCTTTTCTTTACCTCTTCCAACCTGAAGAGATCTATCTAATGCAGTTTAAGTGAGGTACCCAGGTAACACTAGTTACCCCCAAGGTAGATCCTGACAAAGTCGTTCTATGACCAACATTTCTTTTAGAATATTCAAATTTCAAGACAGTATGAAACCTCTCAGAAATATTCCAACATCATCAACATGATGAAAACTTCTACAAACTAAGAACATATTCAGATATTCAAGTGTTCTGGAAACTTCTAAATTGGCAGTTACCCAAATGTCACACATAGGTTTGTCCAAAACCATGCTAGATATTGTTTAAGAATGCATTCATATGTTTGCCAAAATGTCGTTCTCTCAGACCAACCAAATCGTTCTTTCCTGACAATATTAAAGTAATAAAGTCTATCCAGCGAGCATCTCTAATTGCATCGATGCTACTGAGTAACTAAACTTCTTAAGGAAAATTCTCAAGTCACACATGATCGGCGAGTAAAATACTTGAGCCAGGAAAAACAGTAATTGCAAATTGTGCCACTATGAACTTCATGACTAAAAAAATTATAGTTCAAGGTACATTTTTTAGAGAAATGATATTCATACCACCGTGGAAAATGCATATCTACTCTTTCTCATTGCCTGTAGATGTAGATAAGGCATGAACTTCCCTTGCACCATTGCTGATTTCTTTAGCTACTTGATTTGTACAAGCTTCTTAGTTATTTAGCTAACTAAGAATTTTTCAGAAATATATGTACAAACTACAAACAGACTCTTGTGAAGTATTTTAATGTTGAACTAAAGGAATAAATTGTTGTACCTTAATTAACCATATTAGGAACTGCAAGTTATAGAACACAATCCTAGATCCTAATCCTAACAAATATATGTTACCCAATGTATCTGTGTGCCTTATCTGTCTATTTGTTGGGATACCATAGTCATCATTTTGTTCAACATGTGATATAAAAACTTACAATAGAAAACTCAACAAAAGCGATGCGGGTAGAGTGCACATGATCACCCAAAAGCCTTAGACGGGAAACCTGTACACAAATATTGCAGGGACACCATTTAGAGCTAGTTATTTATGTAGGATCAGAAAAGAACAAGTCTCTGAATAACATCCTAACCTCGCCACAGAGCGATTGAAAGAAAACCTTTACATCATTCTGAGAAACCTGTTAGAAGTAGAATTTACCATGAAAAATCCGAAAGTTAGTCAATCCCAACTAACATCAATATAAGCTTGAGACAATAACATGGTGTGGGGTGCAGTCGTTCAGCAAGTTTGTAATGACAAAACAATTGAACCTGGAATTGTAATACTTAATCCAGTAACGAAAACTTGAAACATAGTGGAATTAAAGAAAATGAAGTTTTCCCTTTCTATGCTGGACTAGGACAAGAATCAAATAGAAACTGACAAATTAATATCTTCAATTACTGAACTAGTCAATTTATCCTTAATTTAAGTGCTGGATCGTGACAACCCTTAAGCTGTAAACGCCAACTCGTCATGGATGGTAACTTAGATGTACGAAGGATATCTTAAGAGTGTGGCCTGATGGTTCTTTATCTGATAATGATTAGAAGTGGGACAAATAGTCCACGATATTCATAAACATACTACGTAATTAGTACAGAAGTTAGATGAGCAATAATTAGTTAGTATGTCTACAGTGCACGTAACAGTCACACATACAATCATACCACATTGCCACATAATATTACAAACCCAGAAATATGCAACATAATGCAGTTTGAAGGAGATATTAAGAAAACCTCTTTATCAATATTTGTACAGTACACCGTCCTGGCACACATTTCGCGCTCGTCTTCAGACTGTAACCAAAGACCAGTTTAAAAATCATAAACAAAGATTTCTAAAATAACTCGGAGATGTTGACTAAATTAAACCAAACAACAGGATTAGTTACTGAAGCACACCCTGGGTAGGAAGGTGGGGTTCACAGGCAAAATAGCCGTTTTGGATGGTAATATTCTAACAGGATAGTAGCCTAGCATGGTTCCAGCAAGATTTAGAGCTGCCCTTGCCCCTTCTGTTATGATCAAAAACATCAATTTTTTTAAGTAATGAATAGTTCTACAACCCAATAAAAAGTGATACGGAAAGCACAAGTCAATTGTATCGGAGATAAAATAGAGCATTTACGTTCGTCTGAAAATTCCACAAAGGCAAACCGAAGAACTGAATGGGGATCTCCACAAACACGACAATCTACGACCTGCGTAATGAGAACCACATCTACAAGATATGAAGTTCAATGTGAAGCTCTTAAGAATTTGGTTCATATTATGCCAGGAATACAGTTTCTTCAAAATAAAGAAAATCCATTCAAAGAACATGTTAGCACCAATTTTAGCATATACTTGAGCATGTGAGAAAGAAAAAGGTGATTCAAAGAACCAGAAGAATGAACGCCAATAGAAAACCTGGCCTCCTGCTAGACTTTAACTTCACATAAGAGAGTAATTAGGTTCACCTCATACCAGGGCCGTTGCTAACAAATTAGGGGCACAATGCCAAATTTTAGTCGAGGCCTTTTTGTACGAGCTAAAAGAAAAAAAATTATACGTACGTGAAGTAAAAAAAAAAAAAAAAAAGATAGAAAATTAATGTAATTAACTATACAAATCATTGAAGAAGCTGACTGCAAGATTTCAAGTAAGAACAGAAACTTACCTGTCCGCAGTTAATAAATAAGGAGGCGAGATGCTCTTCGGTAACCTAGTTTTTAAAATGAAACGGGTTTCATTAGTCTGCTATTTCTCAAATCATCAACATTTTGTACGAACTACAAAAACTAGAAAACAAACATAATCGTTTCTTTTTAACCTACATATTGATCGATGTCAGAAACATATACAGTTCTCCTAACACTATCCTCTCGTTGAGCTCGAAGAGCTCTCCCGTTTAACCTCCCTCGGCCCTGCCCAAAATTGTTCTTCTTCTGAAATTGTAGAGAACAACAGAAAAATTCAGAACACAAATGGAAGAAATGAAAAATAAACAGAGATTGTACAAGGTACCAAATACGTAAATGAACTGAATAAAAATTGTAAATCGAGCAAAATAGCCAGTCTGGGAAAAGAATTCAGCTTGAAAACAACAGATCAAAGAAGCTTATGAAGTGACAAAAAATTATCTGGGCCAACTCATAAACTAATAGGTAAAAAATCGGAAAAAAAAATTGAAATATAATGAACAAATTAGGTTTTAAAATGGACTAAATTCATGCATTGCAAATAAAATAGAGTTAGATAGAAAACAGATATTGCAAGATGAAGCCAAAATCAAGGCATTTTGGGGCTTATAATCAGCTACAGAAACAGCAGGTGCTTCACTAGTAGTATAAATAGAAGATCAGAAATGAAATATTAATCTAGTTCAACTGGATTGATAGAAGATCCAAACTAATGAAAATCAAATGCATATATTTCTAATAAGCTCAAATAAAAAACCTAAAGAATGGTAAAAAAAAAATTCCGACCCTGCGATTATTAAAAGAGCCATCGTTTCCGGGATCCTTCGGTGATAGAGAAAAAAAAGGAGGTGGACTGGAGGTAAAACTGTTAGGCAAAAATTGGTGATCGGGGGAGTGAGATGAAGGAATGAATTCCTTAGCGGAAGGATTCAGTTTGGAAAGTAAATCGACTAATTCTCGAACATCTCTCTGGAATTCAGATTTTGAATCAGAAACAGAAGATGATGCAGGGGATGGGCGATGACGATGATGATCAGAAACAATTCCGTTTTCAGCCACAGCAGCCATGGAAATTATTCAGAAAGAAAACTAATCTCAAACTTAACTCTATCACTCTAATCGTGCAGATGAATTAGGTTTTTTTTGTTGAAGAAGATGATATGATTAGATGAGAAAGAAAAAATGGAAAAAGATTTATAGAGATAGATTGATAGATAAAGAAATGCTCTATATCTCTCGATTATAAATTTATAAATATAGAAGAGTTGAATTTAGGGCTTCGAGGGCTAACAAAAGTATAAAGACGAAAAGAGAAGATTTCATAGGAAGTATTGATGTTTGCACAAGTTGCCAGTTTTTTTTTTTTTTTTTGTTGAAACACACAAGTTGCCAGTTTGGTAGCAAAAGAGATGTCACACATAACTACTCAATCTCTATATATTGGGAATTGTGATTTTAATGTTACGATCACATTGAGAAAAAGTTTATCAACATTGCCAGGGCAGAAAATGACTTTTCACCTAACATTAATTTTCATATGTTCAACAAAAAAAAAAACATTAATTTTCTTTTCCTTTTTTCTTTGTTCTTTTATTTTGAGAATGAAGAGGGTTGGTCCTCACGTTAGAGCGGCCAAAGTCTCATTTCGGGACTCAAGCCCAAAGAGCCCCCATTTGAAAGAACGGTTTGCTCAGGGGATATCTCGCCTGCAAGTTTATTTCACTTGTAGCACTCAAAACATCAAACTACTCTTATAGCTCATTGGTGGGGCCTCATTTCAAGGCTTTGGAAGTCTCAAGTTTGAATTCTTGAAATCCTTTTATGGTGCGTTTGGTTGCTGGATTCATGAATCCGTGGATTCATGAATCCACGGATTCATGAGTCCTTGGAATTCATGATTCCATGGATTCACGAGTCCCCATGATTTCTTTTGGTTTGTTTAGTTCACAACGAAAACACTGTTACAGAAGTAATTTGTTATCTCTTGTTCATGCTAAAATTATTTTCTCTCGATCCACAAACATTGTTCTCTTGTTCACTGTTCTCTCTCAAATTGTTTCACACTCAAGAGAAAATATACTCCAGTGATATGTCGCCACATCATCGGAGGGCTAAGGGAGGGACCGAAATGAAGGGATGAATAGAATTTTTCTTCTAAAAGTGGTCAAACTAAATTTCAAAAACCTCAATAGTTATTCAAACAAGTGTATAAATCACACACTTCCAGCAACAAATTTGGATGCATCAACGTCTTCTGCAGTTTGTGACTCAAAATGCAAGTTGTATTCCCTCGCAAGACAACCCTACGGTAAACAGTATAACAATCAATTGGATAAATTTAATAAATATCAATAACCAAACAATTCATGCAAATGCAACACAATAAAAGCAAACCCAATGGATGTAGTAGTAAGATTGGTTACATTTCCAAATGGTGTAAATATAAATTGCGATTAATAAAAGAATTGCTTTTAGTTTAGGGCTTACCTCAGCTTGGATTGCACTGCTTTTCTCTTCTGTTGGGGGTGTCACAAGTTCATTACGATGGCACATTGTGAGGGTAGGAAATCGCGGGTCAAGAAGTCAGGACCGACTCGTTGACCGGATAATGGTCGGAGCTTCGGCACGGCTCGTAGAGTGGTCAGAGCTCGCTCTCTACGGATTGACTGACTTGGTTGGAAAGAGATTATGACAGCCTATCGGGTTTGTCCTTGAGTAAGACAACCCTGGTGAGGTATGCCTTTGTCGAGGGTATGCATCGTAATAAAATGGAAAGCTTTAGGGTCTGACCTCATAAATATTCACGTGGGTGAAATGTGGAAGGCCTGACCTCCAGGAGAGATAAAGTAGTTTGCCTACTTAGATCGTCAGGAGAAATAAAGGTGGGTTACCCTTCTTTGATAGTATGGTCATCTGGTCGTCCTGGAGAGATAAATGAACGGTCGTCTGGTTGTCCAGGAAAGAGAAAGGAACGATCGTCTGGTCGTGCTTCCTTGGTTGTCAGATCGCCCAAGAGAGAGAAAGTAATGGTCGTCTGGTCATCCAGGAGAGAGAAAGGAACGATCGTCTGGAGAAAGAAAGTGCATTCGTCATTCTTGGTCCGGTGTTAATAGTAGTCGTTGGTCGCCTGCTAGAGGTTTGGATGATTGATGTGAGTGAGAGAATAAATGCTTAGTTGATTGCAGGTGACTTTGGATGTCGGGTGTTGTTATTCTCCGTAGTTTTTGGATCCTTTAGTCGATTATCAACTGATCCTTATGTAGAGTTTTGTGGTCAACTGTTCGTTTTGGTCAACTGTCACCTATGGTGAGTTGTTGCCTTGAATGTGGTAACGTACGGAGTTGTCACCATTAATATGGATATTGTAACCCCTTAACCTTAACGGGTATATTCGGGATATTTTCATCTTGAATGACCGTAATGCATCCTCAACGGATATGTGAAGGGAGGTCTGCTGAGGAGGTGAGGGTCAGACCTCTTTATCAGAGATGGATGTACTTCCGTATTTTGGTCTGTTGAGTAGATAAGGACGGATCTCTTTATTCCAGAGCTAGATGTACTTCCGTATTTTGACGTTACTTCGAGGGGCCTGGAGACAAATGGGTCGGGCCCATTAGCTATTTATCCATGGGCTTGGTCACCGTGTAGTCCATTAATCGTGGATTTTTTTTTTGGGGGGGGGGGGGGGGGGCTCCTGTTGATGTATTTTGGCCCATACACACATACGTTGTGGTACGCTATGGTTCTATATTGATAATTAAGGACAAAAATAGACTCAATATACAAAAGTTATATATAAAACAATCATGAAAAATTATCTTTTGAAATTGACAAAACTGTATTTTCAAAAGCATCTAGAGTTATTTAAAGAAATGTACAAGTCATACATTTTCAACAACAAATTTAGATGCATCAACATCTTCTGCAGCTCCTATCTCAAAATGCAAGACTCATTCCCTCGCGCGATCGTACTATAATAAATAGTATAACTGTAAATTAAATAAATTTAGTGAATATAAATAAGCAAACATTTCCTGCAAATGCGAGACATAACAAAAGCAAACCCAAATTAAGTAAAGTAAGATTGAGTACACTTCTACTTGATTTATTTAAAATATGTTGAATAAGAAAATTGAGTTAAGTCTTGATCTTACCTGTTCAGTGTTTAACTATAGGTTGCCCTATTTAAGTAGTTTATTTTTCATAATTATTTAGTAACCTTTCTACATTAAGTTTTTTATTTTTCATCCACTTATCAATGTAGGACCGAATTGTTGCACAACCTATGCACCATCAGAATGACAAGGTGACACACAAGCAAAAGGGGGAAGCTGTGCCAATTCAGCCTTAGGTGAGATCAAGACTTAAAATCAATTTTCTTATTCAGCATATTTTCTTAAATTGGGTTACTTTTCTTATGTCTCAAATTTGAACAATAACCTGTTTTTTTATATGTATAAACATAAATGTCAACATATTTATAACACATCAACCTATAAATAAATCGGAGGAGGTTTTTTGAGGAGAGAGAGAGAGAGTGCGCCATGACGTCAACAGGGCGATTTCTCCCTTCTCCTTTTCACCTCTAGATCCCCAATCTGAAAACCCTAGATTTCACGATCTTCATCTCTCAACCTATCGAGAGTATTAAGATCAAGTGCAATTATAGCATCTCAACTACTCCCTTCTCAGATTTGCACTACTAACCAGTAATTTATTCCAACAACACGCAATTAGCAGTTCCCAAGTCAAGAACTTTCGGGATTGGGCGAGTTTCACTTCGATTGGTAGCTCGAGATCAAATCGCGTCAAACCCAAGACTCTCTAATTGCACGCAATCAACACGTAAAGGTATTCTATAACTCTTTCTCTTCCCTCTTCGCCGGTTTTTTGATTAATTAGCTGGTTTCGTTTTGGTATTTTTGTTTTTTCTTTTTGTTGGTCTTCTTCTCTTTCTCCATCGGAGATGTCAACAGTCACTACAACTTCAGTTGAGTAGTGGGAACTGAAGTGTAGCTGATTCCCAAGTCCCCTGCATGCTTTTGTAATGATTATCTTTTGGCTTCATCTCTCCGACCTCTTCCTCCTACCTCCCCAATATTTATACCAGCTCCCTGTGCTTCTCTCCACCACCTTCTCCACACATCCACTTCCTGTCTCCTCACTTTTCTTTGATTTTATGGCTTCTCAATACTCCATCTCAACGCATGGCAAGTTGACTATCAAATTCACTAAACCTTCATCCAAACAGGAGCTTCAACCCATTGACAATGGCTTCATAGCTCGTTGGGTCTGTCCTTATGATGTAGGTCTCACCTTCATTAAAAGGTTGCTTTATCCTCAATCCAAATTCTTCAGAGTTTGTGACTACTGACGGTCCAGTTAATACTTTCCTCATCAAGCCTAAGAGCCAGTTTGTTCTTGATGCTCTTAATTTTGGGCGTCCATGGATTTAAGAGGTATGCTTCTGGTGCTCAAGGAAGTAGTGTTCCCTCTATCCAACTGTACTGATGATTTATATTTCGAGCCAATGAAATGCACTATGTACAAGGTCCTTCAATCCCTTCAGAAAAGGGAAGATTTCGACTTCATTATTGGTTGCATGGGTAAGATCATTGATATCAAACCTAGAAACTTTGGTCGGGTTAACAACAATACTGTAAGTGTGCATTTTATGTATGATATTAGGTCCCCACTGTTAGGTGTTATCAATCCTATTTTTTTCTGATGGTGAGAAAGTTATCAAAAGTTTCCTGGAGCCATATGCCAGATTTGTCGTATAGTGGAGCATCCACTAAATAACTGTCCTATTTTTGTCAACTCTTCTGATGAAGAGTTGGATTCTAACCCTGATCAGTTGGAAGCTATGATGGTAGAAGCTCCCACCTTGCTCCCAGAACCACCTCAACTGCTAGCTCCCCCTCCTTCTCCTGTTCGTGGAGTCATTCCTCCTCATCAGCTCTTTCAAGCCTCTAGGAAGAGAGTTAGAGACCTATCGAGACCCTCTTCTGCTGGTACCTCTGCTCATTCTATTGAGGGTTCTCAGGAGGATTCTTTTATGGTGGAGAATGAAGAAGCCAGGAGACTACTTCAGGAATCTATGCTTCTCACTCATAGCCTCAACATTCTCACTAATGCAGGGGATAGGGAAGAAGCTGCACTTTCGGTCTCTTCTTCACATTAGTCAGTCTCTGGGTGGTGGTGTGTAGTTAGTTGGTGTGTTTTCTTTTCAGTTTTCTTGTTTGTGATTTGTATGGTCTGTCTTCTGTTGGTGTCCTTATCTGGTTTTGCTCTTTCAGCTAGTGTCCATATCTGGACTTTTTTGTTTTTGACTGTAGTAGGCTACACAGGGTGGTACTAGACACCTTAGTTGCAGTCACTAATCTTGTAGTAGCTCTGGTGGAGTAGTGAATCAGATCATTTTGTTAGTTGTACTTCAGTCTGCTTTATGTTATGTTATTTTTCCCTTCTGTCTCTCCTCTTTAGTCTATTGCTGCAGGTTTAGGCTTTTATTAGTTGGTTGTGATTGGTGTTCTTTATATCTCATCTTGGTTATCCTTAGTTGTTCTAGACACCCCAACTCTATGTTCTCTCCTGGCTCTGTGTTGGTTTACATTTCCGTTCAGTTGTGCTGTTAGTTTTTTTCTCTTCTTCTTTGCTTGTTTTGTTTCTCTTCTTACCTTTTACTTCTTTTCTGTGGTTGTGCCTTTAGACTCATCCTCGAGTATGTGGTGTTGGGGGTCGTCTCCTGGGCCTCTTAGGTGGAGTTTGTCTGTTTGGCTTCTTGACCGGTGGTGTCATCCTTCTTTGTTGCCTAAGCTGCTTGGGCAGTCTTGGGTTGAGTGACTTTAGACTTTGGGTGTGATTAGGCTACTAGACTTTTGTGGGCCTCTGGTGGAGGCTTTAGACTTTGGGTTGAGTGCCTTTAGACTTTGGGTTGAGTGCCTTTAGACTTTGGGTGTGATTCGGGCTACTAGATTTTTTGGGCCTCTTGTGGAGGCTTTAGACCTCCTGCATCCTCGGCTTTAGACTTAGGGCACCCTCGGCTTGTTTTCAATTTTTTAGGCTTGTTTGGGCCTCTTGTGGCGGCTTTTGACTTGGGCTCCCTCGGATTCTGAGGTCTGTGCTTTTATAGGTTGACTTTTGTGGGTGACTTGTCTTTCCTTTCTTTTCATGGAGATCTCTGTACTTGCCTGGAACGTCCGTGGTTGTGGTAATTTTGCGAATCGTAAACACCTCATCAGACTCATTAAAGAGAATCACCCGGACTTTATCTTCCTGTCTGAGACTAAATGCCTTAACACTTATCTTGACAAATTGCTTAATCTGACTAGCACTTATGATAAGTATGTGATAGACCCTATTAATAAAGCAGGTGGGCTTGCACTATACTGGTCTCCCCAATTTGACATTAAGATTATCTACTCTGACCATAATATGATTCATGTGCATGGGACATGCCACACGGTCAAGGAGAACATTTTCCATATAACGGGCTTCTATGGAAGCCCATACAGTAAAGATAAAATGAAACCTTGGAATATCTTGGCCCAACAAGCCCCTGCTCCTCACACCCCTGCTCCTCACACCCCCTGGCTTGTAATAGGTGACTTGAACTGCATTTTTGACCAGTCTGAAAAACTAGGTGGCAAGGAGGTTTCTCAAACCTCAATCATCCACAGTAAGCAAACGATAAGTGCTATGGGTCTTCAGGACATTGGATTTGTGGGCAACCCCTACACCTGGTTTAACAAACAATTTAGTGGTAATCTTATCCAAGAGAGATTAGATCGTGCGTTAGTGAATTATAATTGGCTTACCACTTACCCCCACTCTAAACTCACCCATCTTCCGACTCTAGGTTCTTATCATAACCCCATTTTTCTCTCTACCAAACCTAACTCTCCCCTAGGCCGTAAACCGTTCAAATTCATTCGTACGTGGATGTCCCATCCAACTTGTGCTCAATTCATCAAAAACAATTGGATTACCTTCCCCACTCCTATCCAAACCAAACTTAACTCCCTGGCTATTAAAATGTCAAAATGGAATAAAGAGGTCTTTGGCCACATTGACACTAACATCAAGAGCCTTACTCAGCAACTGCAATCTATTAAAAATGTTGATAGTTTCAAAGCCACCTTCACCCAGATTGAAACCCTCCTCCTCCAGCAAGAGAGCCTGTGGAAAGAAAAATCGAGAATAGCCAACATCAACTTAGGTGATAGAAACACCCATTACTTCCATGCTAAAGCCACCACGAGAAATCGTAAAAATCAAATCCATCCCATCAAACTGGATGCTAACTCGTGGACCAATGATGAAGCGGAGATTGCCACTGCCTTTGCAAATCACCTTCAAAATATCTCCTCTTCAGTGGGCTCCACTTTTTCTAACAATCTCATTGAGTGTTTCAACCCGCAGATCTCCCAATCCCAAAATGAGATATTAACCGCCATTCCTGAGCTGGAAGAAATCCGAAAAGCCACCTTCTCTCTGAAACCTGGAGCAGCTCCTGGCCCGGATGTTTATCCACCCACCCTTATTCTACCAAGCCAACTGGGATACTGTCAAAGATGATCTCATCCAGATGGTTTCTCTTTTCTTCAGAGAAGCCACCCTCCCTACGATGTCTAATAATACTCACATCTGCCTTATCCCCAAAACTAAAACGCCCCAAATTCCGGCTGATTATAGACCTATAAGCCTTCTCAATACCACCTATAAAATCATTACAAAAATTCTGGCTAACAGGCTCAAACCCACTCTCACTGACATCATATCCCCCTTCCAAGCCGCTTACGTTCTTGGCAGGCAAATCACGGACAACATCATAATAAGCCAGGAGCTAATTCACTCGTATAAGAAAATTAAAGGAGCGAAAAGCTATTTCGGCCTTAAACTCGACATGTCTAAAGCTTTTGATTGTATTGAGTGGCAGTATCTGGAGAAAGTTATGCTTATGCTGGGATTCTCCTCTAGTTGGATTAAGCTCATTAGTACTTGTCTCAACACTAGCTCCATGGCGGTCCTGATTAACGGCCGCCCCGGTTTAACTTTCAATATTAATCGGGGGATTAGACAGGGTGACCCTCTTTCGCCTTTCCTCTTTGCGATCGCCATGGAAGGTCTTAGCCGTCTTCTTGTTAAGCAGAATAGCCAACACCCTTTTATCGGCTTCCCTATTGCTAATTCGGATCTTACCATCACTCATCTTCTTTTTGCTGATGACTGTCTTATCTTTGGTCGAAATTCCCTTGAGAATATCCACAATCTCAAAAACATTCTGAAAGATTTCAGCGACGCGTCGGGTCAGATGATTAATTACTCTAAATCCAATATCTTCTTCTCTAAAAACTCGCACCTTAAATTCAAGCGTATGATTATTCGGGAACTTAAAGTTCATCAATCCTCGACTGGCGACAAATACCTTGGCACTAAGCTCTTCATCGACAGAAACAAAAACTCGGCCTTCCAATCTCTTCTCACCCAAATTAAAAACAAACTTGCCAAATGGCAAACTAACCTCCTCTCCCAAGCTGGTCGCTCGGTAGTCATCTCAACTATCGCAGCGACCGTTCCCCGATACCAAATGCAGTGCTTTGCCATCCCGAAAGGCATATGTAACAGCATTGAGTCCATCCAAAGGAATTTCTGGTGGGGAAAATCCAAAACTTTCCATACTATCAACTGGTCTGCTATTTGCAAACCTAAGAAGATGGGTGGTCTTGGGCTTCGCCTCCCTCTTCTTGATAGTCAGGCTTTCCTTAACAAGATCAACTGGCGCATGATCAATAATCCTAATGCCATATGGGTTCACGTTCTCAAAAGTATGTACTATCCCAAAACTCATAAGCCCAATTCTCCGAAAGCCAATCATTCCTGGCTCTGGAAATCGATTACTAAGCTTTACAACCAAATGGATAATCTGATTTTCTAGGACATCAATAAAGGTGATAATATTAACATTTGGCAGGATTTTTGGATCCCGAACCCCCCCCCCCAATAACCAACCAAAGTGGGTCTAACCTTAATTGGGTTTCGCAGCTTATTACTAATAACAGTTGGAATTTTCAGATTTTGCAGCAATGCTTTAATGAAGAGATTTGCAGAGCAATACTGAGCATTAATATTCAAAATCATCAAGAGGATAAACCGACGTGGACGTTAACAAAATCAAGTAACTATTCTATAAAATCTATGTATAATTATTTAAAAGCAGAAAGCTCGAATCTAATGCAGGATCAAACCGACTGGTTCTTTATATCGAACATGAATACTATCCCTCGAGTTAAACTATTTATATGGAAGTGTTGTACTAATAGCTTACCTGTGAAAGCTGAAATAGGCAAATTCATTGGAAACTCATACTCTTGTATTAACTGTGATGAAAACGAAACTTTAGACCATGTTATGCTTCACTGCACGTTTGCCAAAGCAATCTGGTTTCATTTTCAGGTTAGAACAGATCAAATTAGATCTACTAATCAATGGATCCACCAATGGAAGGACCTAAATGAGGAAATCACTAATCAATATGCCAAAATCCTTTGGTTTATATGGAAAGCTCAGTGTGAAAATTGTTTTGATGCAAACAAACAAAACCCGAGACAAATTATTGACAAAATTAATAATGCTACTATCACTCATCTCACGATTGAGATGATTACCACTAACAAAAGCAGGAAGAACACTAAGCAACGAACATGGACACCTCCATCGACACCATACTTAACGTCGACGCCTCTTTTATCAACTTTACAAATCCGGCTGGTATTGGATGTATCATCAGAGATGAAGAGTCCACCTTCATTATAGCAGCAGCGGACTCGGTGCGATGCCAAAATGCGGAAGAATGTGAAAGCCTAGCCATCCTCTACAGTATCCAATGGGAATTACAATTGGATATTACCCACGCTCATATAGAAAGCGATAATCAATCTTTGATAAATTTTATTAACGGTCATAGTGTCGGACTCCACTGGCAAGCAATAAAGATAATGCAACAAGTAAAGATCCTTATAGATAAATTCGAGGGCATCCTCTTCACGTTTACTCCTAGAGAATGCAATACTTTCGACTAAGGTGTGGCGGGACTCATGATGCACAAAATGTCCAGACGTTGACTAACGTCTGAAGAGTCAAGATCAGACCTAAAGTCTACTGGGTCAACCTGGTTGAGCCCTTGATGGTCCACCGAATATTCCCCAAATTGGGAGGTCGGCCAGAAGAAACGAGCCCTGCAAAACGCCCTTGGCATGGACAGGTCAGCCCTGGGGTCTTCAAAGGAGTAAGGGGGTCCGCACAGGTTCGACCAATGTCTTACGCCTAGAACTGGGGAGGCAGCAGTGCCAAGTGACATACCAACTTAATCCCGAAACTTCTAGAAAGATCTCAGTCGGCTACACATCTTGAAGTGTTTAAGCCAGTTTGGACTTCGAGTATCTAAAGGAGGAAACTTTTCCTTTAGAGTCTATAACACCAGCAAGATATCTACGGAGAATTCTTGAACTTAGGAACTTCCACTTATCAAAGATCCGGGATAGACTAGATACTCAAAAGAGGAAATTTCCCTTCGGTTTGATGGCAACCGCCTCACCCCCGCCACTAATCACAGTGGGCCTAACATTGCCTATAAAAGCGCCCCCCCTTCCACATCGTCCTTCACAGGATACGATCTCTTTACTCCAAATCGATCACAAGAAATTCAGAGTTCTCATAACTCGCCCCCCAAAAGGATCAATCAATATTCATTCTTTTACTGCAAAGGGCAGCTTGACTAGCTTGAGCGTCAAAGCGGTTTTCGAACCCTTTGCAGGTTTTCCCCCCTCGGGAACAGACGAGCAGGAGCAACAGTAAGTAGCTGGAGCAAGGATTAGGAGCGAGGAGCTGGAAGCAGAGCAGGAAGCAGAGCTGGAAGCAAAACTTGAAGAAGGAACACTAAGCTGAACAACACTCAACATAACGGAGTAATCATACATAACGGAGGTTGTCATGTATCAACTCCCTTTTTCATACTGATCTAATGGAAGGTCAATTTTTAACATCAGCAGCTTGGCTACCATAGCTACCTGTTTTCGTGGGCTTGAACACGACTAGTTTCTTAGGACTTCTCCTTAAGGCCTCTGGTCGTGGCTTGGGCTACCAGAGCTACTTGATAAGCAAGTAATTGCTAAGGATGCTGAATTGGATCAAAGTCTTCTTTTAGACACTGATCTTGCTTAAAACCTAATAAGTGTTATTATGTTCCTCTAGAAACATCTAATGTTTTAAACCAGTGCTAAATTAACAAAGTCGGTTCTAGGAGAACTGAAACGTTAACAATGATACTATAGGCTACAATCAAAGGATTCAAACCGGTCAACTTTGGTTTTGTCATTGCATCAAATTGACATAAGACATATGAGGAAGATCCAATAGTATGGACTTCTAAAAGTCTAATGATTTAGAATCATACGACACAGTTGAATTTTTTTCAAAAGGACTATTTGACAAAGTCACCTTTTCGAAAGGAAGATATGACTAGTGAACTAATAGTCTTTATACATACGGATGTATTTAAAACTATTAAAGCACTAACTAGAGCTGACCAGAATCCACTTGACAAAAATATAATTCATTCGATTGGATCAAAATGGTGAATATTTCAGTCAGAAATTTGATGACCATCAAAGAAGTTGAGAAATTGTTTCTCACCTTGCTCCACAAACACATCATACGGGTGATGAGTCTAGTGGGAGTCATCGAACATGTTAGACATGAGTCGATCAAGATGGGTATATGCCAATCTTCCGAACACTTTCTGGGATATATTCTCAAACAAGGTCGTTCTTCCTACCTAACCACATTCCGTCTAAAAGCTGAAAGACAAAATATTTCTTTATTAATAAAGAAATATAAGGGATTCTTCTATAACCCATCAGAGAACAAAGTGTTTGTTGCTCGTGATGTGTCTTTCTTGAAATAATGGTTATTTCTAAGAAAACAAGTTGGAGAAATTTAATATATCGAAGAAATTCGATAAGACCAACAGACTGACAATGGTATTATAAACCAACGGTGGTATACGAATGTCAGAAATTGCGGTTCCTATTTATTCTAAGCCGATAGACATGGAAATAGAGGAGGAGATAGAAGATCTCGGAGATCCTTTCGCATAAGTCAAATTAGATTCGCATGAGAGCACTCAAGAAGTTGAGAGCGTCTCAAGGTTGTTCAAACACCCCTCGTAGGCCTTAAAGGCTCATAGATCTGTCTCAGAGAACTGAAAACCTATTGAAGAAGAAAATGAGCTACCTACACAAAAGCTATGACGGAATCACTCCGAAATATGGTTTTGAAACCATAAGATCAGAATGGAATTCATGTCTGAAATCAATTTTTGGAACTTGGTCTATTTTGCTTAAATGAATAGTTCCTGTTAAGTACAAATAATTTTTCATAGTGAAAAACAAACAAGGATGGAAACATTGGTGTTACCCAGAGCGAGACTAAGAAAGAAGGTCACATAATTCATGGTTTAGACCATGAAACGACCATCTCTCAAGTCACGATGCTTAAAACCATAATGATCAATCACTAAGCAAAAGAATGTGCACATGACACATTCCGAAGGAGAGTTGACCCTCCTGAAAGCTAAGTGAGAATTGCAAGCTTTAGGAATCCATCGAAGGATTGAAGCATCCAAGTAGGAGTAGGAATCTTCGATTCTGCAAAGTAATCAAAAGCTGGTTTCTTTAAGAATGAAGAGAAATCTTGAATTCAGGAAGTTCAAGAAGGTTAGTCGGAGTGACCCAGTTTTCTTTGGTCCGGTATGTAGACGACATACTAGAGATTGAGATTAACATTCTGATGTTGAAAAATAGTTTAGAACTGACCCCATAAAAAGGACCACACACAAAGGTGAAAGGCTTTTAGGCATCAAAGATCTATAGGAATAGATCGAGAAGATGATAAGACTTATTCAAGAAAAGTCTAATGTGAAAGACTCAAGAAGAGTAATTCTACCCAAGTCTTGGGAAACATAGCTTGGCAAGATTCAGAATTCAAGATATTCTGATGAACAAGCATGCATGAGAAAAGATGGTTATGCTGAAAGCATAAGATCGGTCATGTTAGACATGATTAGCTTTCACCTTGACGTCTTAAATACTTGGAGTATTTATGGTCATCACTAATCAAATCTGGATAGCTGATCTAGATTGCAACTGAAAAATACCATAAAGTACTTGAGAAAGACTTATGATAGATTCTCAGTACAACGCTAGGAAAATAAAATGTTTGAAAAGTCATATGTTGCAAACTTTCATAATAAGATGACAATCTTAACATGAAAGAACAGTAAGCTGGAAAGGTTCCAGGTAGAGATTGTTGTAAATTCTACGAATAAAAAAAATAGTTAAAGTTTGAGAAACTTTAATTTAGTATTTAAATACTAAAGATTATCAGCAACATGATAACCAACAAAATCCAAATAGATGAGGTCTATTAACTAAACTATCACCTTAGACTAAGTATAAAAGTCATACTACAGTCATAAGCATTGAGCTTTTCTGAAAAGCTCAGACATCTAAAATTTAGGGTGTAAAGAGTTACACGGGAAGGCTCAATATTTAAAAACTCTTATTATCAGAAATAATTTAATTATTTCGGCGTTAAATCGTGGTTTAGTATTTAATGTACAGTCCAAAGTAATGAAGCATTCCAAGTATGTTTATCAGATACGTGATCTGATAAATGGAACCCTACTAAGTGAATTTGGAATAGGTTCATTATTAAGTCCCTAGTCCAGGTCATTGCATGGACAACAATGACTTACGAAGACTAGCATGTGAGATTGACTGATAGCGCAATTTCATGGGCTATACGAATTGGGAATTCGGGTCAATTACATGGGTGTATGATTGGGAATATACACTGGATAACCCAACATGAGAGTTCTTCAATGAGTAATGAAATACGTCATGAACTCTCATAGGCAAGATTGGAGAGATTCCTTAAAACATGAGTGCTCCACTCACCTTATGTAAGGAATGTCAAACTTTGGTACCGCCAAACGCCGCGCCGTAAAAGGAAGTTATAAAAGCGGATTACCGAGAATGACACGATAGAAATGAAGTTAAGTGGGAGTAGAAGACTGGATTATGTCCTCCTAACTAGGTTAGGATTAGTATCTCCGGACCATTTGAGGAAAAGCAACTGAAAATGTACGCCGTACTCTAATGGATTAATAGTTAATCATTAGCTTTGACACTTGTTCTCCATATCAAGAAAGTCTGAAAAGATATGACGTATCAGATGAGATGCGAAGTGACATGGGAATCAAGCATTGTACTTGTTCTAAGTACAATTGGGAGACTGAAGGATATAATCTTTCGGTCTGAAGGAGTTGTCCTTCTGAAGGAGTGTCCTTCGACCAAGATGGCAATGTGTACAAATTTTCAGTTAGGATAACGATGACTTTATCCGGAAGATTATCTAGTCCGGTTCAATTAGGGATCTTAATGCTTAGCTAGAAGCCGCTTACGATCGTCGGATCACTTCGGTAACCCGCGGCTAACATAGACCGGATCCTACAACGAGTTACACCAAAGAGTGGTAGCTTGACCGGAAAGAGTTGACTCATGGGAGCTTCCCTATAGATGGATATGATCCAGTCTGATAGTGCCAAAAAGATAGAAAGAATCGGGCTCGAAAGAGGAACCCGAAAAGGTGGAAAACCCCACTTATGGGGTGGCCTTAAGTGGTCGTCCACACACTAATTAGGGGAAACCCTAATTTTAGTCAGAAAGAGTTCTGACGTGTTTATCTTTTCTGGGACTCTTATGGAAACCTAATTGGACCCAAATTCTAATTAGAGTTTTCTATATAAGAGTCAGTAGAGAATAGAAAAATGGTTGGATTTTTCTTAATAGAAAACTTCATCTCTCTCACAATATACAGCTAAGTGGAGAGAGAGGGTTTTAGATAAAAAGCTCCTAATCATTCTATGGAATCAAAAGAAGAATGGTTCTTCTTCTCAACCTTCAATGGAGTTCTATAAGACAACAAAGAAGGGAGATCAAGTTATTTACTTGGGTATCTCAAATGGAGGAGCGACAATTGGAGCTCTTATCTTCTTCGGGATAAAGTTATTGGAATCTAGTTCGTGGGAAAGCGAATCGAGGTATTCTTCTTTCAGTTTTTCTAGTTCATTATTGGTTCATGCATATGATCCTGGTTAAACTAGTGTTAATCATATGATGATTGAGATTCCGCTTACAACATTAGTTAGATGATTATGTGTATTAGATACATACAAAACCCTACATATATCATATAAACAAGGCGCCGGTATTAGGTGAACTGAAAAGTATATCTGAATATTCGTTGTGCTAACTTTGCACGACATAAAATGTCAAAATACATCAACGACACAAATAGTTTGACACACCCAACACATGATTTTGAGTTGTCATGATTCAAAGCTATATAATGATCTTCCTGTTGTTAGCTAATAATGAATTAACAACTCTTGAAAGTCTAGATGACTGCTTTGAAATTGTCTTTGGCATATTCAAAGGATGAAATATTCAACCAGGCGAACTCAAAAGAGAAAGTGAAAGCCCCAGTTGGAGGAAACATCTCGCCTCAACCAAATAGTATAGAATTCATGGAGAAAGCCTTGGCGAATGAACCTAAAAAAGGTCTCTTAGGTACACGCACCTATCAAACTCAACTTTGCTTTGACAAAGTCATAGATTAAATCCTACTCTGTTAGGCACAAATCCGGCTTTGACAAGGTCAATGACTAAAGACTAGCCCTGGTAGCCTAAGCCACGACTAGGGGCCCAAGGAGAAGTCCTAGTTTGAACTAGTCGTGCTCAAGCCGGCGAATAAGGAGAAGTCCTAACGAAACTAGTCGTGCTCAAGCCGACGAAACTGCGCTGGTAGCCCAAGCCACGACCAGGGGCTCAAGGAGAAATCTTAGCGAAACTAGTTGAGCTCAAGCCAACGGAAACAACCCTGGTGGCGAAAGCAATGACCAGGGGCCTAAGGAGATGTTCTGGCGAAACTAGTCGTGCTCAAGCCGACGAAGCAGCCTTGGTAGCTAAGGCCACGACCAGGGGCAGAACCCAGAGCTCTAACCCGGGAATTATTCTGAACTTTTATACAAGGTTAATTTTGGTACTATTTTGCAGGGGGAGTTAGTAAGATTAGGGCATGATAGAACAGGTCTAACTTTTTCTTGTACAGGAGCGATCATTCGTAGCATGCGTAGTAGGCTAGGGAACTTGCATTAGTAAGTTTAGGATTATAGTAACCCACTAACACCCTCGTTCGAATTAAGAATTAATATGCAGGAAAGAAAGTTCAAAGAGACGATGTCCGACTCATCATGAAAGCATATCTATCAGGAAGTGTTTCTTTCTCGTTTAGATTATTATCCAATTTTCTGGTGATTATTATTTTATCTTTCAGATACGATAATTTAAGGACCTACCTCGTAAATAGTTCTCCTTGACATAGTTCATAGTCTCATAGTTAGTCATATTGGCCATTGTCTCTTTTCTTGCAGGCCGAATTACATTTGAAAATCTTACCCCTTAGCTCCCACATTGTTTCTTGACGGTTTTTAATCACTGTCATATGTCTTCTTTGCTAATTTATTTAGCATCTTTATGATTTACCATCTTGAAAGAGTTTAATATTAGTTTGTTCAGTAATTCTGTGCATCACATATTAACAGGAAATTCTCAACGTCAATCACATTGGAAAATACGTCTGCTTGACGAAGTCGTTAGGAAACCGCAAGGCTGAGATGTTTGCTCTGCCCAGACACGGAGTTTGATATTAGTCACGCAAAAGGAAATATGTGTACACCGATCCAGGAATCACCACTCAATTAGCCTTGGCGAAAACTGCTACGACAAAGAAAACCTCACCAACACAGGTGGGAAAGAGGACTTCAAAACCAGCTCGGTTAAAATCAGCACTGGAACACGGAGTTGAAGAAAATCAAGACAAAGACAAGGCTTCACGAAACAGCTCTGGTCAAGGTAAACCCCTTGTCTTCAGGGTCATTTAAAATATTTAGTGGTCAGACCCGATAATTACTTCTACTCCTCAGTCGCTTTACTTTCAACTAAGGAGTGGTGGGACTCATGATGATGCATAAAATGTCCAGACACTGACTAACGTCTGAAGAGTCAAGATCAGACCTGAAGTCCACCGGGTCAACCCAGCTTAAGGCAGCAGGATCGTTGAATCCTTAACGATCCATTGAATCATCCCCTAACTGGGAAGTCAGCTAGAGGAAACCAGCCCTGTTACGCCCTCGGCATGAACAGATCAGTCCTGGGGTCTTTAAAGGAATGAGGGGGGTCCGTGTAGGTTCGTTCGATGCCTTACGCCCAGCACTAGGAGGCAGAAACGCACTGACCTACCGACTTAATCCCGAAATATCGTTAGAGATCTTAGTTGGTTATAGATCTGGAAGTGTGTAAGCAAGCTTGGGATTCAAGGAAATATCTCCTTGAAGATCTATCACCTCGGCAGGATATCTACGAAATATCCTTGAACTTAGGATATTTCTATTTATCGTAGATATAAGATAACTACGAAGGGAAACACTTGTTCGCCCTATAAAAGGGTCTTATATCACCTTCTTCCAGGTAAGCTAAACAAGTCTAACAGACTCCACGCCTAAAAGGATCGACCAATACTCATTATTTTACTACAAAGAGCAATCTGACTGTCTTGAGGTCGGACCCATTTTCTTTCTTTTTGCAGGTTTTCCCCCTAGGTTTCTAAGAGAAGGAGTGGGGATCGAAGGAATATCGATTATCTAGACGAAATATTTGATCATAACGGAGGCTGTCATGCATCAACTCCCTTTTCATGTTGATATAACGGAAGGCAATTTTTTGACATCAGCAACCATGGCTGCCTGTTTTGCCTTAGCAAAGTTAGTTTAACTAGGTCTTCTTCTTGGGGCCCCTGGTCTTGGCTTTCGCTACCAGGGCTGTCTGTTTTGCCTTAACAAAGTTAGTTTAACTAGAACTTCTCGTTAGGGCCCCTAGTCGTGGCTTTAGCTACCAGGGTTGTTTCGACACCTTGAGCACGACTAGTTTAACTAGGACATCTCCTTAGGGCCCCTGGTCGTGGCTCTCGCTACCAGGGTTATCCGTTTTGCCTTAGCAAAATTAGTTTAACTAGGACTTCTCCTTGGGGCCCTTGTCGTGGCTTCTGCTACCAGGGTTGTCCGTTTTGCCTCAACAAAGTTAATTTAACTAGAACTTCTCGTTAGGGCCCCTAGTCGTGGCTTTCGTTACCAGGGTTGTTTCGTCACCTTGAGCACGACTAGTTTAACTAGGACATCTCCTTAGGGCCCCTGGTCGTGGCTTTCGCTACCAGGGTTATCCGTTTTGCCTTAGCAAAGTTAGTTTAACTAGGACTTCTCCTTGGGGCCCCTGTCGTGGCTTCTTCTACCAGGGTTGTCCGTTTTGCCTTAGCAAAGTTAATTTAACTAGGACTTCTCTTTTGGACCCCTGGTCGTGTCTTTCACTACCAGGGCTGTCCATTTTGCCTTAACAAAGTTAGTTTAACTAGGACTTCTCCTTGGGACCCCTGGTCGTGGCTTTCGCTAGCACGGCTGCCCGTTTTGCCTTAGCAAAGTTATTTTAACTAGGACTTCTCCTTGTATAATACTTTTTTTTTAATAAGTATTATTTATTAAGAAATATTGCAGCTTGTAGCGCTACACTCCAGCCTATCGATTTTATTATAAAAGGAAATTGAAAAGAAGTAACTGTAAAAGTTATTCGTGTACTTCGGCGATCTTTGTCTTATTCTGGATGGAACTCCGTCGTGGGATCATCATATAATATTGCCTCTTACTTGACAGTGATTGGGGAGATCACCCCTTTTTTGCAGTTTCGGGTTAAGATTAGATAACATTCCCTTGCCATTTCTTGGCTTCCCCGAACTGTTCCTATGAGGTTTGTTCTTGGGATTGGGAAAATCATCATCAGGTGATTCATAGAGACAATAGCCCCGGATTTTCTTAGGAATTTCCTTCCTAAGATGATGTTGTAGGCGTGCAATTTGTCGACTATAGCAAAATTCAGTATTATAGCTTTGCTTGCTATTTCGTCCCCGATCATAGGCAGCGTTATAATCCCGTCTGTTTTGACTTGGTTATCGCTGAATCCTGTCAAACACGATTCATAGGGTATAATTTATTGAAGTTTTACCTTAAGTTTCTGGAAGCACGTCTTACTCATGACCTCGGACGAACTTCCCTTGTCGACCAAAATACGTCCAATGTTCCAATTACCCACCACGGTGGTTATTACTAGCGGATCGGTGTGGGGGGTGATTACCCCCTTAGGTCGTCATCCGTAAAGACGATTGGTGGTGCTTTCACGCTGGGCTAAGTGAGTGTGGCTGGCGGAGTCTCAACTTTACTGGTGTATTTGTGCCGCTTGTTTTCTGCGTCTCCGCTGAAGGTTGGGCCTCCGTGAAGGAGTTGAAGGAGATGTTCTTCGACCAAGGTGACAATGCGAATACATTGTCGGATAGGACAATTGATGTGGAAGATCATCAAGTCCGATTAATTTAGGGATCGTAGAGTTGTAGCTAGAGACCAACTACGATCGTCGAATTACGAAGTAATTCGCGGCTAACTTTGATCGGATCCTACAACGGGTTACACATAAGAGTGTCAAATTGATCTAGGATATGACTAGTCGGAGTGAGATATAACAATGGGAATGTCCCATAAACATATCTCATAGGCCTAAAAAGGAATTAGGCAAAGATAGTACAAAAAGGCCAAAAATAGGATTTTTGGGCCTTAGCCGATTTGGGCACTTCTATGGCTCGGATTGGGCTGAAATTTTGAGGGGAGATTTATGACATATCCAGTAGTATGTATGAAAAATTTCATGGTGTTTTGACACCTCCTAATTAGGGAATTGAGAAAATATGATTAGATGTTATTTTCGACTATTTCCTTAAATCTTATTCTAAAGGGTGTTTTAGGAAACCTTTGAGGAGGTGTATTCTCATTGGGGTTCTATATAAAAACTTTTAGGGCAGATAATAAGGTGTGGAATTTCTATCTAAGCTTTCTTACTCTACCAGATCAAGTAGAGAGGAGAAAGTGAGCTAATTCCCATTAACTATCTATCTAGTCAAGAAGAAAGGAGTTCTTCTTACAACCACCATTGGTGTGCTAGCTAAACAGCAAGGTGGGAGATCGAGTTGATTGCTCGTGTCCCAAGTAGAGGAGCTACGCTTGAAGCTCTTGGTCTTCTCATATGCAATTGGAAAGGTTCGAGAAAAAACTAGCGAATAAGGTATTTTTCTTTCTAGTTTTACTTAGTATTATTATGGGCTTATGCATGTGATCCTGGGAATACTAGTGTAGACATTAGATGTCTTATTTCCGCTATAAACACTAGTAGAAGGGTGTAAAACCCAACACTCCGGCTATGCTACTGATGTTTCCTACCGCCTCTGGGTGCTGCTCCAGTCCTCCCCCATCCGGGGGCCCATCGCTCTCTTGCCTTGGAGGTTGCCCCACCTTTTTGTTTTGATGTTCCTCTTTTTAACCGGGTTCTTCTTTCCGCTCGACTCTTCCTTCAGGATTTTTGACGTGTCGTCGAGTTTTTGTATTAGCCCTGACATATGCCGTGCTAATATCTCGATGCGGCTCGAGAAAGCGTCGGTGGTGAAGAAAAACTTTCGGGCCCGGCTTTTGACCACCCCTATTCTTTCTTCCATCATTACTTCTTTCTGGGCGGTTCTGGCCATTCAGAGCATATCCTGTAGCTGCCTCATCTCTTGCTCTTTTATGCAGTTGGTATACTTCTAGTTGCTTGATTTCAGCTAGGAGTTCATCCGTAATGGGTTTCTAGGGCTCATACCTGATGATGCACAAAATGTCCAGATGTTGACTAACGTCTAAAGAGTCAAGATCAGACCTGAAGTCTACTGGGTCAACCCGGCTTAAGGTAATAGGACAGCTGAGTCCCTGATGGTCAACCGAATGTTCCCCTAACTGGGAGGTCGGCAAGAAGAAACCAGCCCTGCAAAACGCCCTTGGCATGGACAGATCAGCTTTAGGGTCTTCAAAGGAGTAAGGGGGGTCCGCACAGGTTCGGCCAGTGTCTTACGCCCAGAACTGGGGAGGCAGTAGCGCCAAGCAACCTACCGACTTAATCCCAAAACTTCCAGAAAGATCTCAGTCGACTACACATCTCGAAGTGTTTAAGCCAGTATGGACTCCACGTATCTAAAGAAGGAAACTTCTCCTTTAGAGTCTATCACATCGGCAAGATATCTACGGAGAATCCTTGAACTTAGGAACTTCCACTTATGAATGATCCGGGATAGAGTCTAAGAGAAACCCTAGATACTCATGAGAGGAAACTTATCCTTTGGTTTGACGGCAACTGCCTCACCACCGCCACTAATCACAGTCAGCCTTACATCGCCTATAAAAGGCCCTCCATATCGTCCTTCACAGGACACGATCTCTTTACCCAAAAAAGATCACAAGAAACTCAGAGTTCTCACAACTCGCCCCCCAAAAGGATCAATTACTACAAAGAGCACCCTAACTGGCTTGAGCGTCGGAGCGGTTTTCGAACCTTTTGCAGGTTTTCCGCCCTCGAGAAAGACGAATAGGAGTAAGAGCAAGGAGCTGGAGCAAGGAGCAAGAGTAAGGAGCTGGAGCAAGGAGCAAGAGCAAAGACCTGAAATAAAAAGAAGCAGAGCAGGAAGCAGAGTTGGTAGCAGGAACAGTAGGTTAAATAACACCCAACATAAAGGAGGAGTCATACATAACGGAGACTGTCATGCATCAACTCCCTTTTTCATGCTGATCTAACGGAAGGCCAATTTTTGACATCAACATTTGGCGCTTGAAGGAGGGCATCTCTCCAGCAAAATCATCAATTCGGTAACCCGAATCTTATTTATCAAACTTTTCAGACTAACTACTTCCCTGAATCCCTCAGGCAGACATATCTTCAGGCGAGCACACCCCACGCGGATCACCACATACGCTCCGCAACCCAGTCGAGCTAGAATAATTCAAGGCTGACTACCTCTGAAGGGATGAGGAGGCAAAACAACTGGAGGAAAGCCTCCGCAAAGCAGAGATGGCCAGGAAAGCCGCAACACCCAAAGAGAGAGAAGAAATAATCATGAGACACGCGCAGAGACTCTTCTCACCTGGTAATGCATTCTCTTCCGGTGGTCTGACTTTACAACCCGGCGACCAGATGCATCTGGAGAATATCTTGGAGGAATATGAAGCATTAGACCCCAACCGACCGTATATCCCTAAAAAGAAAGGGGCTGGAGAAGGGTGCACGGACGACCCAACCGTCTACGAAGTGCTCATACATAGCGAAGCAGAGCTAACTCGAGAAAGAGAGAAGGAGAGACTGTGGGGGAAAGCAGTAATCCACCAACCACCTCTCTGCCGAGAGATATTGGAATCTGAAAAACTGAAGAACTTCAAGTGCCCAACATTAGATCATTACCACGGCCTGGAGGACCCGGTAGTGTTTATCAACAACTATACTGCAGTAATGAACCTATACACGACCAATCCGAATATATGGTGCGTAGTCTTCGCCACCATCCTAAAAAGTCCAGCCCAGGCATGGTACCAAGCGCTGGCCCCGGGATCGATCAACTCTTTTGGATAACGTCTTCTGTGACGCCTTTCGAGGAAGCACCACAATCAAGAGAAAGACTGATGGGCCTAGATAGTTTCCTAAATAAGTCTACACTCGCAAGTGCATGGGTGTCAAGTTGTAATTTCCGGGTAAGACGGGATCAATCCACAGAGACTTAGTCAAATTCAATTTTTAACCTTAAAACTATTGGGATCTCAAAAGAGGATTGAGGGTAAGATGATTCGAATAAAATATTGCCAAATACACTTAAATAATTATTAACTTGATACTCAGAAGATGGGAGAACCTAGGGTTTTCGAATCCATTCTCCTAACAATTCTAAAGACGATTTACTTGGATTGGTCAACGAAATCTTTATGTTACTCGGATTCTAGAACATGTTGTCATTAAAAGCAATAAAACTTACTAATAAATCGTATTGATAAAATTAATTATGATGAACTTCATCTAAAACCCTAGATAGGAAAATTAGTTACTCATAGCAATTATGATAAAAATCAGAAAATAAAGTAGGAAGTAAAGGGGGAAAGAAAACAAAACTCTTTTCTCTCGGTGGAAATGGTTTCCTCCTGATTTTCCCTTCTAGTAGCCAAACGCGCCCTGAGGGAACACGATTTCTCTTCTTCTCGGAAACAATTTCTCAGTGGGAAAATTATTTTCCCACGGATTTTCTCGTCTTCCCCACTTGAATTCTCTCTTTAGCTTTTTGTAATCTCTCTCTCTCTCTCTCTCTCTCTCTCTCTCTCTCTCTCTCTCTTTCTAATATAATCATTCATTTCTCTCTTTATATCTAAAATAACTGAAAGGAATGAGACTAGATTAATGCAATCAATAAAAAAACAAATTTTATAAATCTTTTATCTGTTTCTCGTTTCTCTCTCTAACTCCCTGTTTCCTTCTCTCTCTCTAACTCCCTGTTTCCTACTCTCTCTGTAATCTCTCTCTCTCACAAAAAGAATACAAAAAGAAAAATCAAGAACAAAAACAAGTGATGATGATGATAATATTTTGTTCAAAACCGAGTCTCTCTGTATCTTTCTAAACCGTGTTGTATATCGAGTACTCTGTTTCTCCTTTGTTATATAGACCCGAAAAACCTCTCCAAATCGAATCCAACCCAATTTCTTCCTCAATCTCCTCCCAAATCCGAACAACTAATTTGTTATCTTTAATTTGAATTTGAGAAGATAAGGGAAGGAGAGAGGATCACGTACGATTGTTGGCTGGAAAAGATTCGATAATTTTGTGCTTCGCGGGTAGCTGAAAAGTGGTGTAGCGCACGTTCATATGAAGCCACGTGTTGCTGAATTATGGTGGTCGTTGGATGTTGTTACCGCACGTACAGGGACATGGTAATATCTTGTTTTGCATCACATGAAATCAAAGCCTATAGTGGGTCCCGAAAATAACCATTGCGCCAACCACTATATTGAGAATTTATGACCTGCTCTATTTTGCTCATTCGGAGTCCGATTCGATTTCCGTTTTCGCCCACGAGTTCGTCTTGAACTCTAGTTTCATCCGAGTATCAATATTTGCCAAAATTTCCAGAACACCAATACCACCAAATGACTGAATGCCCCTAATGTGTCTTTCTCCCGATTTTATCTGTTTTTCGCGCTCAACTCCTCAGAAGACACCTGAACAACAAAAAACACACAATTCATCAGAGCAACTCCTCGATTTGGACTAACTAACCCGAGTTAAGAGATTCAGATGGGACATTTTCATGTCTCATCATCAAACATCCCCAAACTTAGATTTTGGTAGGGAATCACGATTGCGCTTAGCACGTGCAACAAGCCGTTAAATCTCTAGATTACCCTAGAGGACGAGTTTCGTCTCGTGAGGGTTTATAGTGAATGTACCCACAAAATTCAAAAAACTCAAAAATCCAGAAGGGTCTAAATATGATGTGGTCTAAAAATGTTCATCCGGTAGATTTTCGAAAGTTAATAGAAATGAAATCCAAGTCAATCAAACCATACAAACGCTAAAAATCTCTTCACTAGTAATCAAGACTCGAAGTGCACGTGACCAGCCAATATGAGTATTATTTCAGTTCTGAAAAGACAAGACCAGGATTACCGTCTCGATACATTTCCTCTCGACTACTGCCTCACGGTCATACACTCAAAAATTCAGGTCACTTAACAATGGTTCACTTAATGTGCGAGTATGATCGCATGAAATAAAACTCAGCACATTATAAAGGAAGGACTAAATTTACTTCGAACGACTGATCTCATAGAAAGGAAACAACCACTAATACGGGACGGGGAAGCTAACCAACTCTTCTCACATGATCAACTATCTAATTATGTTTCCTAGAGGTCGATAGACACTAAGGATGAACTAGAACTCATAAGAACTCGACGTCTTCAAATCTTCAAGAACTACTTCAAGGGATAAACACTTAAACTAAACAAACACTTTCGTTTTTTTTTTCATACATATCTGGTACTATACTAAAAAGTACTACTTTCTTCACATTATTCTTTCCTTAGGTAAAACTCTTTCAACTTTGCTTCATGCCTTATTCTCAGGGTTCTAAATAAGAGTGAGGTTCCTATCTTCCTCTAGTTGACACAGCTTTGAAGTTTCCAGACTACAAGAGAAAGGTTTACTTTCTGATGACATCCCTAGTGGTTGTAAAATTTGAACTCAAGAGATCAACTGAGCTCTAATGAATATTGCGAGGTTGAGTAGCTCTTCACTCTACTCGGAGTTATCACAGAAGAGATCACTCAAAACAAAAAGAAAGGCTCAGAATCTCACATAGGTTAAGTTTCCACTAATGATTGATTAAGTTCTCACAGAAAAGTCAACTCTTCACCTAACTAACACTCATATGGCTAGTGCACAGACAACCTCAAGACTCGAAATTCGTGGAAAAACCTTTAACAAAAGCATAGTACAACCAACTAGACTCCATTACCATTAACAAACAAAAACAACTAGGTTTACTTTTTCAGTCCAAAAATTTAAAAATTTTGAAAAATTTTAAACCCTTTTGAATTTTTGAAATAGAACCTATCAAAAATTTCAATCCCCTATCCCCTAACTTAAACCGAACATTATCCTCAATGTTCTGAAGACTATGCAAAATAACAGGATTAGGGAAAGATGTTACCAGATTCAGAAGTCCTATGCATGGGTTACCTCCCAGAAAGCGCTAAGTTTAACGTCTTCAGCCAAACGAAACTGATCATAGCGGATCAGTTTGGATAGACAGGATCTTCGATAGGAACGTCCTCTGTATCGGTCAACATCTTTATAAATGGTTTTAGCCGTTGTCCATTCACTTTGAACACACTACCATTTTTGTCTTCAATGTCGACCGCACCATAAGGATACACAAACTTGATCGTGAACCAAGAAATAAATGCAAACGTGTGTTATATAAGAGAACTTTTTGACCCGGTGAAAATATTTTTCTTAAAATATTTTTATTATGCAACATTTTCAACTTATGCTTCTACAACCTAGCACTTTCATATGCATCATTTCTCAACTCCTCCAACTCACTGATTTCCAACTTTCTCTCTCTACCCGCTTTGTCAAGCGAAAAATTCAATTGCTTGATAGCCCAATATGCTCTATGCTCTAACCCAACGAGTAAGTGGCATGCTCTGCCATACACTAGTCTATATGGAGACATTCCAATAGGGGTCTTAAACGTTGTACGGTAAGCCCATAGTGCATCGGTTAGTCGTAAAGACCAATCCTTCCTATTGGTGTTAACCGTTTTCTCCCTATTCGACACCTCGACTTGACCACTAGTCTGTGGATGATACGGGGTAGACACTTTATGGGTAATACCATATTTATTCATTAAAAGCTCCAATTGCCTATTACAAAGTGTGTGTCCCCCCGTCATTAATAATTGCCCGCGGTGTACCAAAACGTGAAAGTATGTTTTCCTTTAAGAAAGTGATCACAACTTTGTGATCATTTGTTTTGGAAGCAACCGCCTCTATCCACTTAGACACATAGTCAACTACAACTAGGATGTACAGATTTCTAAATGAATTTGGGAAGGGACCCATGAAATCGATGCCCCACACATTGAAAACCTCAACTACCAAAATAGGATTAAGGGGCATCATGTTTCTACGTGAAATGCTTCCCAACTTTTGGCATCGTTCACATGCCAAACAATATGCATGGGTATCCTTAAATATAGACGGCTAGTAAAAACCACATTGTAGAACTTTGACAGTCGTCTTTTTACCACTAAAATGCCCTCCACATGCATGATCATAACAAGAGGAAATGATTTTCGATTGTTCCTCATCAGGAACACATCTCCTAGTGATCTGGTCGGGACAATACTTGAATAAGTATGGGTCGTCCCAGAAGAACCGTTTTACCTCAGATAAAAATTTATCACGATCTTGCTTGTTCCAGTATTTGGGTATTTGACCAGTAGTAAGATAGTTCACTATATCAGCAAACCAAGGTAATCGGGAGACACTAAAAAGTTGCTCATCAGGAAAGCTCTCTCTCATGGGTAACTTGTCTTCTACAGACTCGACTACAAGTCTAGACTAGTGGCCTGCTACTAACTTTTCAGAACCCCTTTTTGTCCCGAATCTCTATGTCAAATTCCTGTAGCAGTAGTATCCATCTAATCATCCTAGCTTTTGCATCATTTTTAGAAAGGAGATATTTTAATGCAGCATGATAAGAGAATATGATGACCTTAGACCAAATGAGATATGATCTGAACTTCTCTAGGGCATACACTACAGCTAACAACTCTTTTTCAGTGGTAGAGTAGTTTAGCTGTGCATCATTCAACGTCATACTGGCATAGTATATAACGTGAAGAAGTTTATTCTCACGTTGACCTAACACGACTCAATGGCATAATCAGTAGTAGCTATGCCCAGCTAGTCTCTCTAGCAGTTGATCAATGAAAGGAAGAGCACAATGGTCTTTCCTCGTGACCGTGTTCAATTTCCTGTAGTCAACACAAACACGCCACCCAATGGTCATCCTGGTGGGTATTAACTCATTTGACTCGTTCTTGACTACAGTAATGCCTGATTTCTTGTGTACATTTTGAAAAGGACGGACCAAAGTACTATCTGAAATAGGGTATATGATACACGCACCTAATAATTTCAGGACTTCAGCTCTAACAACCTCCTTCATGTTAGGGTTAAGTCTACGTTGCATTTCCCTTGACGGTTTAGCATCTTCCTTTAGGTAGATATGGTGCATGCAAACAGAAGGACTTATACCCTTTAAATCAGCTATTGACCACCCTAAGGCCTCTTTGTGGTTTCTAAGGACATCTAGCAGTCTAGTTTCCTGTTCTTTTTCTAACTCAGAAGCAATAATAACCGGTAAAGTTTCAGACTGGCCTAAAAACAAATACTTTAAGTTATAAGGCAAGGGTTTCAATTCTAATGAAGGTGGTTTTTTTGTGGATAGAGATAACTCTGGGATAAAAGGACCACTGGACTCATTGGTGGTTGATAGTTGATTTGTCTCTAAAGTTGGCAAGTCAATTGGCTCTGACAAAATGAGGGGTTCAACTTTCACTTTCCACTTATCAGTATCCAGTAATGGGGTAGAATCCAGCAAAGCATTTACCTCATTGATACTTCCCTCCTCATCAAAGTCTAAGCCAAAATGAGCCAACAATATTTCTAAAGGATCCTCGGATAAAGTCTCAGGTAAAGAATCCTGAATGAACATATCTATCAGATTCAACTCGCTAAAATCATCAACATCATCAGGGAAAATTCCATCTTTAAAGATGTTCATCTCTACAGTCATGTTTCCAAAAGACAATCTTAGGAGTCTACTCCTACAGTATATGACAGCATCAGATGTAGCTAATAATAGTCGGCCTAAAATGACAGGAATTTGACTCTAGGAATCACGAACTGGTTCAGTATCTAACATGATGAAATCTACAGGAAAGATGAATTCACCAAATTTTATCAAAACATCTTCCACTATGGCACGTGATCGCCTAACATACCGATCTGCCAACTGGAGAACTACGGAAGTGGGTTTTATTTCTCCTAAACCTAACTGTAAGTACACCGAGTAAGGAAGCAGGTTAACACTCTAACAATGCTTGTTCGATCTCATGTTCCCCTATGGTGCATGGTAATGTAGGGCTTCCTAGGTCTTTGTACTTAGCTTGAAGGGTATTCTGGATAATAGAGCTCACTTGCTTAGTTAGGAAGATTTTCTTATGCAAATTCATCTTACGCTTTCTAGTAACATAGGTCCTTAAGGAACTTAGCGTAAGCTGGGATTTGTTTAATAGCATCTAATAATGGAATGTTAATACTAACCTGTTTGAACATTTCCATTATCTCCTCAAACTGAGACTTCTTCTTAGGTTCTAACAAACAGTGAAGATACGGGGCTCTAGGAACATATGACTCAGGCACAATGGGAGGATTTTCAGACTCAGGAGCCTTCACAGGCTCTTTACTAGAGGCACTAGTTGGTAAGGTTGGTTGTTCAGAGTTTAGTTCACTATCTTCGGGAACTCCTACCTTATTGTCAATTACCCTACCACTTCTAAGGGTGGTTACTGCATTGGCCTGGTCCATCGACAGTTTACCCTTCAGGTTTGGCTCTAGTTGACTAGGAATTATACCCTGTTCCCTCTTCCTAAGGGCTTCTGTAAGTTGACCTACCTCGGTTCTGAAACTAGTTATAGTCTGGTTGGTCTGTTGTGCAAACTCCATTTGGGCCTTAGCTAGCTGCTTCATAGTTTCCTCTAAAGACTCATTGTTTTAAGAAGGATATTGGGTACTAGATTTACCCTGATTTTGAGCATAAGGATTCCTAGGAGCATTAAACCCATGAGGGTTCATCGAACTACTTATCTGACCCTTACCCTTTGAACAAGAAAAATTGGGGTGATTTCTCCAACCCGGATTATAAGTGTTCGAATAAGGATCATATTTCTGACGGTTATTTTGCCCAGAGTTTTGATAAAGAGCATTAGCATGCTCTTTTTCGTCAGGAACAATGAATAGGGTAGACTTATTCCATGTATGAGATGGTCTCCAGAGATGGAGCACAGATAAGAGATGGATTCATTTCCAACACTCATGAGCTGAGTAGGATCCTCCCTGGATGCTTTACGCTGACCAAGTTCTAGGGCTTCTATCCTTCTCGTCATGGCGGCGAGTTTAAGATCTGACTCATCAACTCTATAGATGCCACTTTTATTCGGATTAGGATTTGCCCTAGTAGGAGGTCCTCTAGAAGTTTCCCATTGGTGGGATTTCTCAGCTAGATCTTCTAGAAAAGCCATGCAATCATCAATGGATTTATAAGTAAACCCACCACCACAGAATGACTCTACCATGGATGTAGTGGGATAGTCTAGTCTGTCATAGAGAATCTGGACTAGTCTGCTATTTTCATAACCATGGTGTGGACACTGCAGTTCCAGTTCTTTAAATCTCTCAAGATATTTGTAGAGAGACTCTCCTTCTTGTTGCAAAAAATTATTAAGACTTTTCCTTAAAGAGGTGGTTTTGTGCTGGGGAAAGAATTTCAGAAGAATTAAACTGTTCAATTCTTCCCATGTGGTAATGGAAGGAGGTTGTAAGGCATACAACCACGATTTTGCTTTCTCTCTAAAAAAGAAAGGGAACAACCTAAGCCTCACTATTTCATCAGGCATATTGGGGAATCTCATAGTGCACAAATTTCTTCAAAATCCCTAACATGGTGGTAGGGATTCTCGTTCTCAACCCCACGAAAGATTGGGAGCATCTGGATAATGATCAGCTTCAACTCAAAGTGAGTCGTGGAGTGGGGTAACCGTATGCATGATGGTTGACATGTTCTAGTAGGATTCATGTAATCCCTGAGTGTCATAGGTGGATTTCCATTCCTGGCTTGGTCTAAATTTTCACCCATTGTCATTCAAAGAGAGATTGGCTAGAAGATTACTTAGATGAGTTTCTCTACTAATGAAACGACCTCTCATATCACGAAATCTATCGGGCATAAACTAGAGCACAATGACCAAGGATATTCTCAACAAATCTTTTTTTTTTCGGACCAAAGAATCACTACGAAGACCCTAGAGGAAAGCAAACACAATCAGGCTGACTCCACCAAGAAACCTAAACAAAATCTAGCAACAAGTTGATTAGACTTAGATTTAGTGAATGGGTTTGTCAGATTCACCCTAAAAATCTAGACAGCTCATACTTCGTAACAAAGCTTGAACTATAATGTTTATGAGGGTTACTCCGTCCAAGTACTACGGTCAAACAACTCTTGGAGACGACCAACGATGAAAGTTGTGATTGTTGGGTTTTCCTCCTAGTGGGGAAACCTAGTTGGGTTTGGATTATGAAACCAAACCCGGACCCAAGTCGAGCTTCTTTGGGTCGGTGAATTAGGATTAAGGGAAGTCTATAAATACTTCCTTAATCTTAATTAGAAGTAAGTTGCACAATTAGAAACTCACAAGAGAAGAAGGAGAGAGAAGAAGGTTGCCGAGAAGAGCGAGGTTGATCTGTTTCAGCGTGCACAATCTTCGTTGTTCGGAAAATCTGACGGTGAGTTCTTCTCCGATAAAGCTAAAATTTGGTAGAAGTGTTCTTTACCTATTCATCTAGTATTTGTACGGTGGGATCATTGATTGGTGGTCGGAATCCTAGTGAATTTAGGGTCGTTTTAGACTGAATATTTCTGGGCTGTTTTGTTCTTGCTTGTGAGGTTTTCTTCGTGTTTGAGATTGATTCCTTTTGTGGAGTCTGAGTCTCAGGTGTACGTAGTCTGTAACTACTTTGCTTATTATAGTTGATTTGGTTGGACTACGATTCCCGTGGTTTTTTACTTCTCACGTTGAGGAGGTTTTCCACGTTAAAAATCTTTGTCTTATTTACTTTCCGTTATTTGTTTATTGCTCCCACATATTCTTCTGTATTGTCCTGGTAACTAACACAAAGGGGGAAAACTCTTGTTTCCGCTGCGCCTAAGTGCCCGTTTTTTCCAACAAGTGGTATCAGAGCTCCAGGTTAGAGTGTTTTTTGGATTGTGATAACTTTGGTTATTGGTTTGTTTGTGTTAAGATGGAAAATATGGGTAGAATGATAAGTTTGAATTGTGCTAATTATCATCTATGGAAGGGTAAGGTGGAAGACTTACTATTTGTGAAGGAATTTCACGTTTCGGTGTTTCATGAGAAGAAACCCGATGAGAAGACCGATGATCAGTGGACATTGTTACATCGCCAAGTTTGCGGTTTGATGAGGCAATGGGTAGATGATAATGTGTTACATCATATTGAGAATGAGACTAATGCTCGTTCGTTGTGGTTGAAGCTAGAGCAGTTGTTTGCTCGGAAGATAGGAAACAATAAGATGTATATGATGAAAAAATTGCTCGAGTTAAGATACCGAGAGGGAACGCCCATGACTGATCACTTGAATGTGTTCCAGGGTTTACTCAATAAACTATCTGATATGGGTATAAACTTTGATGAGGAGATTCACGGTTTATGGCTTCTTGGTACGTTACCAGATTCTTGGGAGGTGTTTAGGATGTCTCTTTGTAACTCTACTTCCGAAGGAGTTATCACAATGGACTTAGTGAAGAACAGTGTCTTGAATGAGGAAACTAGAAGGCAGTCAAATCCTATTTCTTCGCATTCAGATGTGCTGGTTACTGAGTCGCGGGGGGAGAAGTTCACATAGAGAATCGAAGAAGGACAGAAGCAGAAGAAAATCTAATAAATTTGATAATGTGGAGTGTCGTTACTGTCATAAGAGAGGGCACTTAAAGAAGAAATGTTGGTTGTTGCAGAAAGAGAGTAAGCAAGGAAAGAAGCAAGAAGATAGTGAAGAGATAGTAACTGATACTGAAGATGGGTTTCTTATACCTTGTGAGAGTGATGCTATTAATGTTGCATGCCATGAATCCAGTTGGGTTATTGATAGTGGAGCGACTACTCATGCTACATCACAACCGGATTTGTTCTATTCATATACCTCGGGTAGTTATGGTTCCATGAAGATGGGGAATGATGGTTTGGCTCAGGTTGTTGGCATTGGCGATATTTGCTTGGAGACTAGTATTGGTACTAGGTTGTTGCTTAAAGGAGTTGAGCATGTCCCAGACATTCGATTGAATTTGATTTCTACAGGGAGACTTGATGATGAGGGTTTCTATAGCTTATTCGGAGGGGGTAAGTGGAAACTTTCACGAGGTTCTATGGTGGTGGCTCGAGGTGATAAGTTTTCATCTTTCTATTGAATGAAAGCTAAGGTCTCCATGGATGCTGTCAATGCAGTGGAGAATGATGATGCCATGAAGTTATGGCATAAGAGACTCAGTCACATCAGTGAGAAGGGATTGTCTATGTTATCCAATATGGATGCCATTACAGGTATTTCTGGTTTGTAATTACAAAAGTGTGAACATTGTTTTGCAGGGAAACAACACAGGATCTCATTCAAGTCTTCTCGATCTTCTAGAAAACCCGGGATACTTGATCTCTTGCATTCAGATGTATGTGGTCCAATGAAGACAAAATCTCTTGGTGGTTCATCATATTTTGTTACGTTCATTGACGATCACTCTAGCTAGTTATGGGTTTATCTTATGAAGTCCAAAGATCAGGTGTTGGGTTATTTCAAGCAGTTTGTGGCATCGGTTGAGAGGCAGACAGGTAAGAAACTGAAGTGCATTCGCAGTGATAATGGTGGAGAGTATTCCAGACCATTTGATGCTTACTGTAGGGAATACGGTATTCAACATCAGAAGACGCCATCCAAGCCTCCACAATTAAATGGCTTGGCTGAGAGGATGAACAAAACGATTGTCGAGAGAGTTAGGTGTTTGATTTCACAGTCAGGCTTGGCGCAGACTTTCTGGGGAGAAGCTTTGAGCTCGGTTGTTCATGTGTTGAACCTGTGGCCCAGTGCTCCGTTGGAGGGTGATAGTCCAGAGAGGGTATGGACCAGTAATGATATTTCTTATGGGCATCTGAAGGTCTTTGGGTGTAAGGCGTTTGTCCACATTCCCAAAGATGAAAGGTCGAAGCTAGAGATGAAATCGCGACAATGTGTGTTCGTCGGTTATGGTCAGGATGATTTTGGGTATAGGTGAAGGAGATGTCCTTCGACCAAGATTGCAATGCAAGCAATTTTCGGCTAGGACAATTGATAAAGAAGATCATCAAGTCCGATTGGTTTAGGGGTCGTAGTATTTAGCTAGAAACCAACTACGATCATCGAATTACGAAGTAATTCGCGGCTAACTTCGATCGGATCCTACAACAGGTTACCCATAAGAATGGGTGTTTAATCGGATGATATGACTAGTGGGAGTGTGATATAACCATGGGAGTGTGCCATAAACATATCCCACAGGCCTAAAGAGAATTTAGGCAAAAGATAGCAAAAAGGCTGATTTTTGGAGTGTGCCGAAAACAGGGTTTTGGGCCTAAACCAATTGGAGCACTTTTAGGGCTCGGATTGGGCTGATTTGTGGAGGGTCGGTTCCTCATGGTAGGAACATAAAATATGCCAATTTTGGCTGGGTTTGGACGTCACCTTCTAAAGGACTTGAGGAAATATCAACTAGTTGCTATTTTCGACAATTTCTTTAAATCTTATTCTAAAGGGTCTTTTAGGAAACCAAATTGGAGGTGGATTCTTATTAGGGTTCTATATAAAGACTCTTAGGGAAGAGAATAAGGTGTGAAATTTCTCTCTAAGCTTTCTTACTCTACCACATCAAGTAGAGAGGAGAAAGTGAGCTAATTCCCAAGCTATCAACTAGTCAAACAAGAAGAAGGTGTTCTTCTTATCAAACCATCATTGGAGCGCTAGCGAGCTTTCAAGGAGGGAGATTAAATACACCGTCTGGTGTCCCAAGTAGAGGAGCGACAATTGGAGCTCTTGGTCATTTTTAGCGATTGGAAAGGTTCGAGGGAAAATAGCGATTAAGGTAATCATCTATTTTCTTTTAGTTTAACTATTAGTTTATGCATGATGATCTTGGGACGTACTAATGTCAAGACATGAGATGTCTGAGATTCCGCTTATACGATATTAGTAGACACCACCATAACCCAACAGTGGTATCAGAGCCTCTTGCAAATAACTAATTTTTGCTAAGAATCCAACTAGTCCATGTTTGATTAGCTTGATAGTTGAGTTTAAAAGTATTTTAAAAGTGTTTAAAACTCACAATTTGATTATATTGAATAGGATTCAATAAGTTTTCAAATTGAAAATCAAAATTGATGATTGAAAGTGTTTCAAAATAGTCATTTTGATTTAATTTTGGTTTTGAAATTAGGTTGATAGTTATGTTTAAAAGTGTTTTAAACATCCAATTTGAGTGTTTTGAATTGGATTCAATGGTTTTCAAATTGATAATCAATGATTGATGATTGAAAGTGTTTCAAAAAGATCAATTTTGATTGCATTGAAAATTGTTTTCAAAACTTTAATTTCATTGATTTTGATTAATTTTGATTAATTAGATGAGAATCAAGAAATTGGGTTTTTTAGTAGTTACTAAAAATTGGAATTGTCTCAAGAACATAGAAATGGAATTTTAGAAGTTCTTTAAAAGATCAAAAGTTGTGATTTTATGACTTTAAGAGTTTTGGAAATCAAATTTCAACCTTTTTGGAAGTTTCAAAAAGTTGGAATTTGTTGCTTGAGAAGGAAATAGCAAAAGTTGGAAGTTTGAAAAGTTTCAAAAAGTTGGAATTTGTTTCAAAAAGTTGTGATTTTAATATATTAAGCGTCTCGGGCGCGACCAGGAAGCGTCTGGGACGCGACTAGGAAGCGTCCAGGGCCGCGACCAGGACGCGTGTCTGGCCCAGGCCAAAGAACACTTGGCTCGGGCCAGAGCATGCTGGCCCATGGCTGAGACATGCTTAGCCCGTTCCGATGAGTATCCTTGGCCTTGGCCGAAACAAATCTATGGGCTTGGGCCGAGATGGTCTCGGGCCTTCGCCAAGGCTTGTTCCGGGCCATTCCGAGATAGGTCTTGAGCTACGGGTCTTGACCAGAGTGGGAGTTTATCGACGAAAGTCAAAATTTTCTCCCGATTCCACAAAAAATTTTGCCAAAATTGTAACGGGCCATCCGAAAGGCCAAAACGGGTTTTTCTTAAAATTGATTTGTGAAATCATTAAGAATCAAACCGATTTTTCCCGAAATTGACCCGGGCATTCAAAAACCCAAAACGGAGTTTTCCTTAAAGTTGATTTTAGAAATCATAAAAGATAAAACCGGAACACACCATTAGTCGAATTCTTCAAATTTAGACTTAAGCTCTGTAATGTGACATGTGATGTCGACAAAAGTATCTCCCGCATTATCATGCATATATAATTCTTAGCCTTAATATATTATATAAATGCATGTGATGTGAATGCGAGAAACTAGCATGGCTATAAATCGTGTTTCTTTATTCTTGTTTTAAGCACGGATGGGTGCAAAGTTGTAATTAATTTAATTTCAAGTTTATACGATCTGCGAATCATTAGAGTCTTGTAATTAGAGTTTAGGGTCTATGAGTCCATTGAAGAAACTCGAGGAAGGAATCCAAAGGCGAGTGGGAGAAATCAATGGAGGTTCAATGATGGCGATCTAAGACGAACCAAAAGGCGAAACAAGAAGAAAACCAAAGGAGATTAGATCTTCTAGGTTAGGGGCCATACTAAGATCCATGTCTGCTTGATTTACTTTCTCGCGCGCATTTACTTACTTATTTACGCTTTATGTCGTGGATGTTAGTTAGGCTAAATAGTTCACTATAACAAACGTCAGACTAGCATAAAAGTCTCTAAAGAAATTTTGAGTAAAGTGCCTATCCAAATTAAGACACTCTTTGTGCCCTTGTTCGAGGAAGGTGGGTCGGCCTTAGCAGAGTACCTCCTCTACCTTGGGACAATGCGGGTAGGCCTATAGAAGAGGCCTACACGTCTAAATGGTTCTACTCAACGAGATCAGCAAAAGAGTTTTGGATACTCGAGGCAAAAGGGTAGATTAGTCATTCATCAATGAAATCTATCAACCAAGAGTCATAGGGTTATGATCAGTGAAGTAGTTCACTCATCCGGAACGACGGAGTCAAATGGTAGGGCCATAGTCCGCTTTACTTCGAAGAACTGGGGTCTTGGAATCACTTATTCAATCAAGGACGTTTTTATATTGAATAATGTGGGAAAACTAATGTTTTTCAAAACGATAACGAGTTTAAAACTTTGCTATTCTTTTATGTAGTTTTAAAGATGACACAAGAAAACGAGTTCAACATTAAATCACACCTAAGGGAGGCGCTAATCAACTTCCTAGAATGGAAGAATGAATCCCAACGTTGACTCATACCGGAGAAGGTCAAAAGCCTTTTGCAAGCAATCATATAACATTCTCTTTGAAAGATTAATGGATGCTAGCTAGACCATCAAGACAAACTGAGGAAGAGGTTCTTACAGAAGTCATAAATAGAGAGGTACCAGACCTCCAAGGCAATCTTAAAGTCATCATACTAGAAGACAACATAATTCATCTATCACCCAATTCAAGTTTGATTGAACAAAGTTAGATGAGTCACTCAGATTATTACGAACAACTGAGCAGAACACACGGGAATATCAAATCTAATAAAGGTTCTTGAGATTTGATAAAAGGAATCTAATAAAGGGTTTCTTGAGATTCAAAAGGACAAAGGGTCAGTGAAGTGAGAAAAACATTTGATCAAAGAAAAGGCAAGCAGTTGCCGAGTAGATGATCAAGAGTATTCCTCATTACTGTGATGTTTCCAACCAATGGCTAGACCATTCAAGAGGAAACTACCCTTAGCACCTGGAGGACAAAAGGAATGGAATTATGAATTCTGGTTCCAATATCCTAGTTAACAAAGTTTAAAACAAGTATCGTAAAATTCCTTCATCAGGTATTTTAAGACCGGATATACGGCTCGGTAAAGCTCAAGGGAATCACATACTTGACTAATGATCCAAGAGGGAGCAAAAGCAATAATGCTACGGATGCTGAAAGGGATTGAAGTCTTATTTTAGACACTGATCTAGCTTAGAACTAAATAATGAATATTTTGTTCTTCTAGAAACATCTGATGTTTTAAACCAGTGGTAAATTAACTAAAAGTTAACATTGATAATGGTTGATATCAAGAGATTCAAACTCATTAACTTCAGCATTGTCGATTAAGTCTTATAAGGCTAATTGACAAACTCACCCTTTTCAAAAGGCATATAGAGTAGTAATCTATTAGGACTCATACGGTGTTATGCAGACCTATAAGTTAACTTGTAGAAGCTAACGAGAGAAACTTCAATACTTACTCTGACAACTTCATGAAGTATGGAAACGTACAAATCATAAAGTATAAGTCGGAATGTTTGAAAGGTTCAAACAAAGTACAAATTGAAGTAAAGAATCACTTCGACAAGAGAGTTTAAGCCATCCGATTAGATTGGAGTAGTGAAAACTTGAGTCAAACACTTGATGACCATCAAAGGATTTGAGAAAGCGTTTCACAACTCGCTCCATGAAAGACATCTGAGGGATGGTGGATCCAGTGGGAGTAATCGAACACTGCTATGCATGATTCGATCAAAATGTCCAGACGTTGGCTAACGTTTGAAGAGTCAAGATCAGACCTGAAGTCCATTGGGTTAACACGGCTTAAGGTAGCAGGACAGCTGAATCCTTGATGATCCACTACATACTCCCCTAACTGGGAGGTCGGCTAGAGGAAAGTGATGTGACACAAAAATGTCACATTTGGAGAGCCTAACTTAGACTAATTAGTCATTTTCGAGTGTTATCAATAATATTTTATGTGTTTTTCATGATAGGTACCTATTTTGGAGTTAGACATGAAAATCGGAATAAAGGGAACGAATTGTCACTATCATTTCATGTGCCCAAAATGAGAGAAAAAGATTTCAAGCAAATCAAATTACAAGTGGAGGCAATGGCGAGTCCAACGGTGAAGACGGAAGTCAATTCCGAGTTCGGACGAGGAAGTTGTGAAAGATAGAAGCCAAGGTCTTTTCTTGAATGCACCCCCCTTTGGTTCTAATTGTAGAGGCTAGATTAAGGCACCTCCTTGGTCTTTAACTCAAAGCCCAACATCTAAGCCCAAGTTTAAGAATACCCAAAGAAGAAGGAAGGTGTAGAGATTTTATGAGCACCCACTTTTGAGCCCAAGTCAAAGTAGTCTAAAGACTTAGTCAAGTTGACTAAGTCTAGGGTTTGAATCAAGTTAGGGACTATTCATCTTCTTCTTCATTCATCTTCTACCTTGGAACAAAAGTGGAGAGAGGAGGCTAGGAACTTTAGGGTTTGAAGTTTGGAAGTTCAAGGGTTTAGAGAGTTAAGGAGCTTGAGAGAGGGAAAAAGAGAGAAGAAGGAGTAGCCGGCCTTAGCTTGGCCGGCAAGCTAGGCCGGCCAAGCAAGACCGGTACACGAGGGTCGGGCTGCTGCTGCTACCGGAACAGCAAGAGCAGCAGCTGCTCGGGAGAGCTGCAACAGCAGTTGGCGGCACGGGAAGCTTTCACGCGCTGCTGGAGGCTTTTACGGACGCGTCCACGGGAAGCTCTCGCCGGCGCGAGCAGCAGCAAGGGCGCGTCAACGGGACGCTTTCTCGGCTGCTCGGACGCGCACGGCTGCAGCTCGGATGGTACTAGGGACGTGCACGGCTGCAGCTCGGACGGTACTAGGGACGTGCACACTTCCATGGGAGCTGCTGGCCGGATTTTTCTTTCTTGGCCGGAAGTTGTTTTGACGGATTTCTAGGGTTCCGGCCACTTTCTTGGCCGGAAATCTTAGGGCTTTCACTCCCCATGTCTTGATCTAGCTACCCAAGTGATTTGATTTGATTTTGGACTACAAATTTCTAGAGAGAAAGCTAGGGTTAGCTTTAATGGAGGTTGTGTTCTAAATGGAGAAGATGATGGTGGTCGCTATGGGGAACCCAGAATTTGCTAAGGGGAGATCGGCTGCACTTTAAAGACTCATATTTTCCGACGATCTTAGCCTCGAACCACATCGAAAAAGGGGGATTCTCTCATCATCTTCTTTTCATTTTCTATTTAATCACCATGTTTAGCCAACTTTAGTGTGTCGATTATAGGAGATGAAATGTGATGAATTCGTGATTATGTTTAATGTGATTTGATGTTTTGATTATAAATTGATGTTCATTTATTTCGATTATCGTTTTGATCGTATTTTCATGTGTCTTGTCAAGCACTTCGCATAGTTAATAGACGAAACGAAGTATTCGATATCGATCGTAGTCTAAGTCATAATTTCATGTGTCTTGTCATGCACTTCACATAGTTAGGCGACTAGACGACACTTTCGATGGCTCGGGATTAACCGATTTAGACGTTTGTTTGACTAAGTATGATCTCCGGATATACGTAGTACTTAGAGACATCTACTTTAGGAGTCGAATATCGATTGTACTTCGACACATTTGATTGGATCATACGTAGTCATAGGTTTATCATTATGGATTCCCGGACCTCGACACCTCTCTCGCTTATTTGTTGCCCGAATCGAGTCTTACCGTCTCCCGACTCTTTTTCCTTCGACTCTTCTCTCGAATCTCTCTCGCCCGTTTACTTTTATTGTCTAGTTTAGTTATTTTACTTGTTTGCTTTATTCTCTTATCACCTTATTCGATCAAACCCCCATTTATCTTTGTTTCCTTTCCTTTTTAGTCTAAGTTAGCTTGAAATATCTAGACCGAGGGACAAGACCCTTCGATATCCAAACTACCTTCCTATCCTTGGATCGATCCCGGCTTTGCCGGATTACTACTTGATACCTCCGCTTGGGTGTGCAACCTTTTCGGGTGCATCAGAAAGCAGCCCTGTAACGCCCTCGGCATGTACGGATCACCCCTAGGGTTTCTATAGGAATGAGGGGGTTCCACATAGGTTCGGTGGACCCCTTATGCCCAGAACTGGGGAGGCAAAAGCGCACTAGCAACCTACCGAATTAATCCCGAAAAATCTTCAGAGATCTCAGTCGGTTACAGACCTCGAAGTGTTTAAGCAAGTTTGGGCTTCACGTGTCTAAGAGAGGAACTTCTCCCAGAAGATCTATCACATCGGCAGGATATCTATGGGAGATCCTTGAACTTAGGAACTTTCATCTATCCTGGATACGAGATAAGCATAAAAGGAAAACTTCCCTCCACGGCAAGGACCGCTGCCTCTTAAGCCTATAAAAGGCCCCCATATCGTCCTTCCAAGACACGATCTCTAAACCCTAGAAGATCACCATTAACTCTGAGTTCCTACCACTCGCCCCCAAAAGGATCGATCAATACTCATTCTTTTACTGCAAAGAGCACCCTGACTGTCTTGAGCGTCGGAGCAGTTTTCAAACCCTTTGCAGGTTTTCCCCGTTCGAGAATCGATGAACCGGAGTTAAAACCAGAAGCTGGAACGAGGAACAAGGAGCTGAAACAAGGAACAATGAGCTGGTGCAAGGAACAAGAAGCTGGAGCGAGGAAGTAGAGAACCAGAGCTGGAAGCAGGAATACTTGGCGGGATCTCACCTAACATAACAGAATCTACAATCATAACGGAGGTTGTCATGCATCAACTCCCTGTTTCATGCTGATATAACGGAAAGGCCATTTTCTGACATCAGCATTTGGCGCTAGAAGGACGGGATCTCTCTAGCAAAATTATCAATTCGGTAACCCGAATTCTCTTCACTACCTTTTCAAACTAACTGTTTCCTCAAAGCCCTTCAGGCAGACATCTCTTCAGACGAACACACCCCTCGCGGATCCCAAAACATACTTCCCAGCGTGGTGGACCTCATGGCCGAACTTGAACAACTCAAAGCCGACCACTCACGAAGAAACGAAAAGGTAAAATAGTAACAAGAAAGCCTTCGTAAGGCCGAAACGACCAGACAGAATGCAGCACCGGAGGAAAGAAAAGAAGCAATCAGGATGCACGCCCGAAGACTTTTCTCACCGAGCAATGCGTTTTCATCCGGAGCTCTAAAACTACAACCTGACGATGAGATGCACCTAGAAAACATCCTTAATGAATATGGAGCACTGGATGCAAACCGACCATACGTCCCCAAAGCCAAAGGAATCGGCGAAGGATGTACGGACAATCCGATTGTCTGCGAGGTGCTCATACATTAAATAGCGGAGCTGACCCGAGAGAGAGAGAGAAAAGGAGAAGCTATCGGGAAGAGCAGTGATCTACTAGTCCCCTCCCAGCTAGGAGATCTTGGAGTCGGAAAAGCCAAAGAACTTCAAGTGTCCAGCACTTGACCACTACTATGGCCTGGAAGATCCAGGAGTGTTCATTAACAATTACACTGTAGTGATGAACCTCTACACTACCAACCGGAACGTATGGTGTGTGGTTTTCGCCACCATATTGAAAGGGCCAACCCAGGCGTGGTATCAGGCGTTGACGCCAGGCTCGATCAAGTCTTTTGAACAGCTCGCCCAGGTTGTTTGTGACGCCTTCTGAGACAGCACCACAATCAAAAGAAAGACAGACGAGTTGTTCAACATGGTCTAAAGAAAGAACGAGTCCCTCGCAATCTACTGGCAGAGGTTTCGAAACCTCATGGTACAGATCCCTGACCTAGACCCGGAAGTCGCGTTCGCTGCTTTGAAAAGGTGTCTTTGGCAGGACGACATCATAAGGGACATCTCCAGCAAAGAACCAGATACGTTCGCAGAGCTAATAGAAAGGGTCCAACAGTTCATAAGAAGAGATGATAATTTCTGAAGAATGAAGGAGTTGGCTAACATCCCGTACAAAGGAGAACCATCCAGGAAGAAAGAGTCGGAGGAGGCAAGGCCTTCCAGGGAACGAGACCGGAGGAGGAGATCGAGACCTGATTTCACCACATATACCCCGCTAACAAAGGGTAGTGAGGAAATTCTATATGTTGATGTCGAAAATTGGCTCCCGGTTAAATCAGTATGGAAAAGGGAGTTAATGCATGACAGCTTCCGTTATAATGGTATATTCTGTTTGGGGAGGAAAGATTCCTCTGTTCAGTTCTGCTTCTCTGTTCTGCTCTGCTCCTCTACTCAGCTCTTATGCTCTAGCTCTCTACTTTGTCTTTGTTTCTCCGTTCCTCGCTCCTTGCTCCAGCTCCTGACTCCTTGCTCCAGCTCCTGGATCCTTGCTCCTGTTCGTCAGTTCCCGAGGGGAGAAAACCTGCAAAGGGTTCGAAAACCGGTCCGACGCTCAAGAAAGTCAGGGTGCACTTTGCAGTAAAAAAATGAATATTGATTGACCCTTTTGGGGGTGAGTTATGAGAACTCTGTTTTTGGGGGGTGATCCTTCTTGGTATGAAGAGATCGTATTGCTGGGAGAGAGAGTATGTTTTTTCTCCAGAGATCATGTCCAGTGAAGGACGATGTGGGGGGCCTTTTATAGGCGAAGTTAGGCCAACTGTGATTAGTGGCGGTGGTGAGGCGGTGGTCGTCAAACCGTAATAGAAGTTGCCTCTATTGTGTACCTAGGGTTTCTTTTCGAATCTATCCCGAATCTTTGATAAGTGAAAGTTCCTAAGTTCAAGGATACTTCGTCGATATCTTGCCGAAATGGTAGACTCTAAAGGAGCAGTTTCCTTCTTTAGATACGTGGAGTCCAATCGGGCTTAAACACTTTAAGATGTGTAACCGACTGAGATCTTTCTGGAAAGTCCAGAATTAAATCATTAGGTCGCGCAGCGCTGATAACTTCCCAGTTCTGGGCGTAAGATATGGGCCGAACTTGTGGAGACCTCCCTTATTCCTTTGGAGATCCCAGGGCTGATCTATCCATGCCGAGGGCGTTTTGTGCAGAGCTGGTTTCTTCTGGCCGACCTCCCAGTTAGGGGAATGTGTGGTGGACCATCAGGGATTTTAGCTGTCCTGCTACCTTAAGCCGAGCTGTTCCGAGAGACTTCTAGTCTGATCTTTGACTCTTCAGACGTTAGTCAATGTCTGGACATTTTATGCATCATCATGAGTCCCGCCATTCCTTAGTTGAAAGTAGAGAGACTTAGGAGTAGAAGTAACTCGTGCGTTTTACTTTGAAGGCCAGAAGTCGAAAGTATTACCTGTCCCAGAGCGGTATCGTGAACCTCTTTGGGCCTTACCTAGACCATGGTTGTTTGGTGGAGTCCTGTCTTCCTGTCAGTATTCCAGAGCTGATTGATGTTCATGAATTGGAGATTTTCTTTGACTAAGTGTTATCTTTGCTAGGGCTTACCCGGCTGTGTTCTCACTTTGACATGTGGTTTTTTTATCCTGAGACACGTTTCGTCTCTTGTATAAGTAATTGATCTTCTCTATGCGTGATTTTGTGACGTCACAGATTTGATTTTCTGACTGTCTATTTTCGGCGCTGATCCCTTTGAATTACTATTCAAGGTAATGCTTTCGGCATGCGTGGACACGCGGTTCCTTGCTAGTGGGAGAGTAGGCGCGTTCCCCAGAGTTCTATTAATTCATAACGCCATCTTTGGGCTAATCTGGACCGTCGATTGTCTCTAGCTATTGATTGAAGAGATGTTAGGGTTTTTCCAGCTTTGGCTGCTACCGCGTGTCTCTTTCCTATTGGCTCGGTACGTGTTAGCCTAAACCCTCAAGCTGAGTCTTTTTAAGCCTCTGGATTTTCTCATATTTCCTGCTTTTACTTTCTTTGTCTAGTCAGTTCTTCATTTCTTCAGTTGTGCTCTTTTTTCCTTCTCTGTTTTGCAAAAAAATGGCGACTCCTACTTCCGCCATTTATTTCTGCGATCAAAATCGTTTTACAAGTCGGATGACTCAAGAGGAGATTGACGCTCTTCAAGATGCTCATGCGATTCCAGCCACTGTTGAGCTTCTTCTTCCATCGCCGAAGACAAGATTTACCTTACTGATGACCGCCGCGTTGGTGTATACGAGGTTTTCTTCAATCTGGGGTTGGTGGTTCCTTTCCCTTTCTTTCTTGTTGACTTGCTGAACCATTATGGGCTACAACTGTTTCAACTGAGTCCTAACGCCGTAATGACCATCATGGCCTATTACTTCCTCGGCCTTCATCATGGCGAGAAAGCGAGCCTTTATGCTTTCGACAAGATTTTTTTGTTAAGTCCAGCGATCGGTGCTGGCATTACTTTTCTTCTCATGTATGTCCATTATTTTCTGCTCCGAATATCCCTAAGGTTTACAAGGATCGATTCCTTTTTGTTCGTCCCTCTCTTGCAACTATGGTTTTCGTGTATCCGGTTCTGTCCATGTTCGTCCAAAAATCATCCCTGATGAGGGAGATGTTAGATGTTTTGAAGCTTTAATCGCTTTGGATAGGGGAAAAGAGGGTTTCATCCTTAAAAAGGTCGCTGATTTACAGGCCATTTATCAGAAAAAGACACTTCCTTTTCTTCCTGGTGAGTTTTGGTCGGATATGCTCCTTCTTTTCTTTTCGGTATTTCCTTATGTGTGTGTTCTTCTTGCTCTCCTTCTTGTTTTTCAGCTTTCCTGAGAAAACGTAATAGGGCTGAAGATATTCCGTCTTCTTCTGGTGTCAAAAGATCTCGTACCAAATCTCTAGTCAGCCGGAGTTCAGCCGGCGTCGTTATTCGGGAACCTATTAGCCCAGCTTCTCCTTCGATTCCTACCAGTTCTTCTCCTTCTGTTCCTCTTTCGATTAATCGTGGCGCTGTTGCCTCCCGGACTAGGGCGAGCATTCATTCTTTGGCTAGCAAAGGGAAATCTTCGTCTGCCCTGAGTTTATCGGCGAAGATGTCAGATGTGACACGAAAATGTCACATTTAAGGAGCTTAACATAGACTAATTAGTCCTTTTCGAGTGTTATCAATAATATTTTATGTGTTTTTCATGTTAGGTACCTATTTTGGAGTTAGACATGAAAATCGGAATAAAGGGAGCGAATCATCACTATCATTTCATGTACCCAAAACGAGAGAAAAAGACTTCAAACAAATCAAATGAGAAGAGGAGTCAAAGACGAGTCCAACGGTGAAAACGGAAGTCAATTCCGAGTTCGGACGGGGAAGTTGTGAAAGAAAGAAGTCGAGGTTCGGTCTTAAAACAAAGATGCTATAAAGGCACCCTCCTTTGGTTATAATTCTAGAAGACACCCTCTTGATTTCCAAGTGGAGATTAAAACCCAAGTCTAAAACCCAAGCCCAAAGAAGATGAAAGAAGGAAGAGATTTTGGAGGCACCCAATGGACTCAAGTTTGAGTCAAAGTCAAGGTTGACTAAGTCTAGGGTTTGAGTCAAATACACTATTCATCTTCTTCTTCATTTTCATCATTCAACAACCAAGCTACCAAGGGAGAGAGAGAAAAAGGAGGCTAGGGTTCTTGAGCTTGAAAAGCTTTGAGTTGGGTTTGAAGAGAGAACAAGAGAGGAAGGTGAAGGAGGCCGGCCAAGCTAGGCCGGCTAGGCCGGCCAGCACTAAGGCCGGCCTAAGCTTGGCCAGAATAGCAGCAGCTCGGGTCTTTGAAGGAGCATGGAGCTCGACGCGTGAAGAAGCAGCTGCCAGCAGCAACCGGACTCGACCAAAGCTGCTCCGAACAGCAGCTTCTTCACGAGACAGTAGGCAGCAAGGAAGCTGCTGCTCGGATCTGCTTCACGAGCTCGGCCGGGACTTCAAGGATACGGCTACAGCTCGGGCCGGACTTAGGGAACTCGGGACGGCAAGGCACACACATGGGACAGCACACTTCTGGCCGGATCTTCAAGTGCACATTTTGGCCGGATTCCTTCATTCTTTGGCCGAGAGTTTCTAGCTTTTCCGGCCATTATTTTAGCCGGAAAAGTTAGGGCTTTTGTTCCCCATGTCATTGGCTTGCTTCCTATGTGTTTGATTTTGGGTTTGAGCTACAATTTCTAGAGAGAGAAAGCTAAGGTTTAGCTTTAATGGAGGTTTGTGATAAATGGAGAAGATGATGGTGGTCGCTATGGGGAACCCAGAATTTGCTAAGGGGAGATCGGCTGCACCTTAAAGACTCATATTTTCCGACGATCTTAGCCTTGAATCACATCTAAAAAGGGGGATTCTCTCATCATCTTCTTTCCATTTCTTATTTAATCACCATGTTTAGCTAACTTTAGTGTGTCGATTATATGAGATGAAATGTGATGAATTCGTGATTATGTTTAATATGATTTGATGTTTTGATTATAAATTGATGTTCATTTATTTCGATTATCGTTTTGATCGTATTTTCATGTGTCTTGTCAAGCACTTCGCATAGTTAATAGACGAAACGAAGTATTCGATACCGATCGTAGTCTAAGTCATAATTTCATGTGTCTTGTCATGCACTTCACATAGTTAGGCGACTAGACGACACTTTCGATGACTCGGTATTAACCGATTTAGACGTTTGTTTGACTAAGTATGATCTCCAGATATACATAGTACTTAGAGACATCTACTTTAGGAGTCGAATATCGATTGTACCTCGACACATCAAATCGGACTACACATAGTCGTAGGTTTATCATTATGGATTCCCGGACTTCGACACCTCTCTCACTTATTTGTTACCCGAATCGAGTCTTACCGTCTCCCGGCTCTTGTTCCTTCGACTCTTCTCTCGGATCTCTCTCGCCCGTTTACATTGATAATTTAGTTTGTCTTACTTGCTTTCTTCCTTGTTGCTTATTTCATTATAAAAAACCCCGTTATCTGTGTTTCCTTTCCTTTTTAGTCTAAGTTAGCTTAAAATATCTAGACCGAGGGACAAGACCCTTCGATATCCAAACTACCTTCCTATCCTTGGATCGATCCCGGCTTTGCCGGATTACTACTTGATACCTCCGCTTGGGTGTGTAACCTTTTCGGGTACATCAAGTTTTTGGCGCCGCTGCCGGGGATAGGTTTAGTAGTTAGGATAGCGTTTGTTGTTTTGTTCATTAGTCTTGTGTTAGTGTTTTCTTAGGCGATTTCTCTTTATTTATTTTTGTAGTTTTTTATCTTCTTTTTAGGTACCGTTTTCGAGAAAAAAGCCAAAAGTGACATAAAGGCGAAGGAAAAGGAAGGATTCGAGAAGTTTAAGAAGAAAGACGAACGAAACGAGAAGAGCACTCGATAGTATCGCATTCTATCTCATCTTTTTTACTTGTGTGATTGTTTAGTTCTATAAGTGTTTGTTCCCATTTTTTGCAATTGTGTGTTAGTATCCTTGAATATAGTGAGATCATGGCAAGTTGGTCATTTGATGAGAATGACCTTATGTGAACCGTTTCCAACACTAGTCGACCATCTACAAGTCATCAGGACTACACAAATTTACATAGGAATGTTCCGACTAGTGATAGGAATAGGCGAGTTGAGCCTGACCGACCTAGGATGACCATGGGTGAATATCGACGGATGTATGGAGTCGGTCAGACTCGTCATGAACATGGTTTTAGGGATTATGAGCATGAGGGTAATCAACCCCGTAAGAGTCTTCGAGACTATCGACAAGAATTTGGGATGACCACACCTTCATGTATGGATTTGTCATTTGATGAGGACCGTAGTTCTATTAGTATTGATCGACCACGTCGAGGTCTTCGTGACTATCGACAAACATATATGAACGGTTCATTTAGTGATGACAATTCCCGACTCGATGATTCCACTCAAAGAGTCAAGTCTAGGTATCTACATGAAGGTAGTGAAGAAAGAACCATGGAGACCATTAGCCCGGTTTGTGCTATCTGTGCGAGCTTAGACCATTTGACCGACTATTGTCCCATGATCCGTGTTCCACGAGAGTCTTCATCTAGTTATACTCATATGCCTTATTACGAGGAGATGTCTGAAGAGACTCTCCAATTAGTTTTAGAGTATCAAACTAGATTTAATCGAGAAATAAAAGAGATCACGGAATGGATTCTCAATATTGTTGATAGAATCGAGTCAGAGCCTATCATCGACGAGGAAGGGGTTTGCGCACCCCAAACTCAAGAAGAGACTATGAATGATGGTGAGGGTAATACACCTAACTCTAGTCTTAAGTTAAATGTCGATGAAGCTCTTGATAGACCATTTGAGATTGAACAGACCGATGACCCTTGTTGCTCACTCCCTCGACCATTGTCATCTCACCATGATTAGATTACATTAGATTTTAATGTTAAGGATGATAGCTCTAAGAGCAAGTTTGGGGATCACACGTTATTGAACTTTCCAACTTTTACCACTTGTGATTATTTGGATGGTTTATGTAGAATGGAAGGTGTTATGCCTAACTTTGAGGCTCCCGATGCCTTTAAGGACGTCGATGACATAGTAGTTAGAGACGTAATGGATAGTTTATCGGACCATTTACCTAAGGAAATTACGGACCTTGACTTGGTCCCCGAGCCTATTGACTTACCCTTAGAGTCTAGTTCGACCTTCCATATGATCTCAGACTCGGTTGTTGACCCCTTATGGGACACTTCGGACGTCTTTCCTAGCATGTCTAGGGACTTAGTGGATGTTCTATCCACTAAGCTTGGGTTTGACTTTTTACCTTCGACCGACTTCCTGACCCTTCAATTGTATGTCGATCCTTTTGACGACTTCTTAGTCGTCGCCCCTAGCATTCATGCTAACTTAGTGGACCGTGTATCCACTAAGTTTGGGGATGGCCTCTTTTCGGTTTTCGTCTCACTTGCACGTTATAGCTTGTATATATTTGTGAGACGATTACCATGTGTATATAGCTTTCTTTGGGTTGATCCCCAAATCTTCCGGCTTTTACTATATGATCGTTAGCCGACTAGGTGGCCTTTGATGTTTGTGGGTAGCATCTCTGGAAACCCTCCGCGAGACATAACTCGTGCTCTTGTGTGAAAACAAGAGAATCAAAGGCTAATTGCATAGCTCAATGCAATCGTGTATACCCGCGTTAGTGGTAGAGTTCTATATGGTCATGTTTTTTATGTGCTTCACTCTCATGATATTTGGTGATATTTTAGGAGCATCTCTTATATGTTCTACTTTTAAGGCGTGGTTTGTTCCAAGTTTGGGGATGGCGCGAGCTTAACATCAACTTGGAACCTCTTTATACATGAGCCTTGGTAGTATCATCTTTTATCTCCTTCGGTTATGGTAATATCTCTCCACTCTTATCTTTAAATTGATGTGCCTCTTAATCATTTGGTGAGTGTATGCTTAGAACATTGAGGACAATGTTAGTTTTAAGTTTGGGGATGCGGGATATGACCATAACCAATACATGACCATGGGTTTCAAAGACAAAAGGGTTCAAATTAGCCAAAATTTGAAAATTTTTGAACATTTTGAGTAGATTTGCATGTGATTATAGTGATAGTTTTAAGAATGTTGATGCATATGTATCGAGTTGATGGGTTTTGTGATTGCTAATGGTCTTTGCATGAAAGTCGAGTCTTTGAGTGTTTGTGTTATACTATGGGAGTAACATCTTAGTGAAGAAGAAACATCTCTAAGAGACCTAGAGTAGTCATTAGTGGAGACTTAACCCATGTGAGAGCTCAAAGCCTAAATTGCCCTTCGAGTGTACTCTTCCGCGCTAACTCCGAGTAGAATGAAGAGCTACTCAACCTCGTACCTATTAAAAGAGCTCATTTGATCTCGTGTGCTCAACTTCCTTAGCCACTAGGAGTGACATTAGGATAGCGAATTAACCTTGTCCTTGTAGTCTATGAAACCCGATGAGAATGCCAACTAGAGGGAGGCGGATACTCAATTCCATCATCATCTTATATCCCGAGAATGAAGACATGAGAAGAAAAAAAGAAGAATGTCAAAGCAAGTATGAAATGAAAAAAGTTGATTGCAAGAATATAGTATTGTGTGGGTTATGTTTGTTTTATGTGATTTTGTGTTATGAAAAAAAAAAAAAAAGTGAAAAAAAGAAGAAAGAAAGAAAGACAAAAAGAAAAAAAAGAAAAAAAAAGAAAAAAAGAATGATGAATAAAGTTGTTTATGTTATGTTTGAGCATGTTAGCTCTTTTGTGTGAGTGATGTGATTGTATATATGTGTGTTTGTGTGTATGTTCATGAATAAGTATTCGAAGCAAGAAACGAATGTGGAAGTGCTTAAGAGGTTCTATCATGAAGAGTTCGACATTCTCGGGAATCCTCCATCATCATCCATCTTTAGTATCCGTTAACCTTTGGAAGACATTCTTAGAGGGTAGAATTGGTGAGAAGGGTGAGTGAGCTTCCCCACTCCGTTTAGTGGCTAATTCCTTTTCGAAGATCATTCGTTCCAAAATGTTGTCCTCACCCCTTTTTATGTGTTGAGTCCATGTTAGTGATCACACTCACACATACGAGCGAACCATTCTTGAGTGATTTCATATTTGGAGTGTATGTCCGTGAGGCCGAAGTCGAGGCGAAATGTACTAAATTAGGAATCAAGGCGTTGTGACTTCGGAACATAGATGTTGCTCATTATGGTATGACACTAGCACTTTAGGGTAAGATCATTAGTGAAGGGGCCTTTAGCTTTTATATGAACTTATTTACTTGATTCATTATGTGTTTACATGCTTAAATCCTTTACTATACGAACCATGCTTATCTATGATTTCGATATTGGACCCTTATGTCTCATGAGACTCGATGTTTGTGGGTATCATCTATGGAAACCCTCACGAGACGACACTCATCCTTTAGGGGCAACCTAGGGGTTTAACGTCTTGTTGCATATGCTAAATGCAACCGGGATTCCTCCGAAAGTGAGTTAGGCTTTTATTTTGTTTTGTTTGCTCGAGGACTAGCAAAGTTTAAGTTTGGGGATGTTTGATGTGACACGAAAATGTCACATTTAAGGAGCTTAACATAGACTAATTAGTCCTTTTCGAGTGTTATCAATAATATTTTATGTGTTTTTCATGTTAGGTACCTATTTTGGAGTTAGACATGAAAATCGGAATAAAGGGAGCGAATCATCACTATCATTTCATGTACCCAAAACGAGAGAAAAAGACTTCAAACAAATCAAATGAGAAGAGGAGTCAAAGACGAGTCCAACGGTGAAAACGGAAGTCAATTCCGAGTTCGGACGGGGAAGTTGTGAAAGAAAGAAGTCGAAGTTCGGTCTTAAAACAAAGATGCTATAAAGGCACCCTCCTTTGGTTATAATTCTAGAAGACACCCTCTTGATTTCCAAGTGGAGATTAAAACCCAAGTCTAAAACCCAAGCCCAAAGAAGATGAAAGAAGGAAGAGATTTTGGAGGCACCCAATGGACTCAAGTTTGAGTCAAAGTCAAGGTTGACTAAGTCTAGGGTTTGAGTCAAATACACTATTCATCTTCTTCTTCATTTTCATCATTCAACAACCAAGCTACCAAGGGAGAGAGAGAAAAAGGAGGCTAGGGTTCTTGAGCTTGAAAAGCTTTGAGTTGGGTTTGAAGAGAGAACAAGAGAGGAAGGTGAAGGAGGCCGGCCAAGCTAGGCCGGCCAGCACTAAGGCCGGCCTAAGCTTGGCCGGAATAGCAGCAGCTCGGGTCTTTGAAGGAGCATGGAGCTCGACGCGTGAAGAAGCAGCTGCCAGCAGCAACCGGACTCGACCAAAGCTGCTCCGAACAGCAGCTTCTTCACGGGACAGTAGGCAGCAAGGAAGCTGCTGCTCGGATCTGCTTCACGAGCTCGGCCGGGACTTCAAGGATGCGGCTACAGCTCGGGCCGGACTTAGGGAACTCGGGACGGCAAGGCACACACATGGGACAGCACACTTCTGGCCGGATCTTCAAGTGCACATTTTGGCCGGATTCCTTCATTCTTTGGCCGAGAGTTTCTAGCTTTTCCGGCCATTATTTTAGCCGGAAAAGTTAGGGCTTTTGTTCCCCATGTCATTGGCTTGCTTCCTATGTGTTTGATTTTGGGTTTGAGCTACAATTTCTAGAGAGAGAAAGCTAAGGTTTAGCTTTAATGGAGGTTTGTGATAAATGGAGAAGATGATGGTGGTCGCTATGGGGAACCCAGAATTTGCTAAGGGGAGATCGGCTGCACCTTAAAGACTCATATTTTCCGACGATCTTAGCCTTGAATCACATCTAAAAAGGGGGATTCTCTCATCATCTTCTTTCCATTTCTTATTTAATCACCATGTTTAGCTAACTTTAGTGTGTCGATTATATGAGATGAAATGTGATGAATTCGTGATTATGTTTAATATGATTTGATGTTTTGATTATAAATTGATGTTCATTTATTTCGATTATCGTTTTGATCGTATTTTCATGTGTCTTGTCAAGCACTTCGCATAGTTAATAGACGAAACGAAGTATTCGATACCGATCGTAGTCTAAGTCATAATTTCATGTGTCTTGTCATGCACTTCACATAGTTAGGCGACTAGACGACACTTTCGATGACTCGGTATTAACCGATTTAGACGTTTGTTTGACTAAGTATGATCTCCAGATATACATAGTACTTAGAGACATCTACTTTAGGAGTCGAATATCGATTGTACCTCGACACATCAAATCGGACTACACATAGTCGTAGGTTTATCATTATGGATTCCCGGACTTCGACACCTCTCTCACTTATTTGTTACCCGAATCGAGTCTTACCGTCTCCCGGCTCTTGTTCCTTCGACTCTTCTCTCGGATCTCTCTCGCCCGTTTACATTGATAATTTAGTTTGTCTTACTTGCTTTCTTCCTTGTTGCTTATTTCATTATAAAAAACCCCGTTATCTGTGTTTCCTTTCCTTTTTAGTCTAAGTTAGCTTAAAAATATCTAGACCGAGGGACAAGACCCTTCGATATCCAAACTACCTTCCTATCCTTGGATCGATCCCGGCTTTGCCGGATTACTACTTGATACCTCCGCTTGGGTGTGTAACCTTTTCGGGTACATCAATGTCCACTTTGCCTAAGGACGTTCCCCGTCACGTGACTTCCTTGATTGATGGCCTTTATCTCTATTTCCCGAATGAGGTACTCCCAGCACCAGTTCTTTGCTTTCTCATTTTTCTTCCTTTTCTAATTTTTATGCATTTTTTCCCCCTTTTCAAAATTATCAGGTCAGTCATGATGTTGCGTCCCACTTATCCTTAATTGAGCGTCTGGAGTCCCAGCTTGCAAAAGCTGGAAAAGACGCTTTGTCTTATAAAGCCGAAGCTGAAATCTTGGCTAATGATGTGAAGATAGCTTCCGCCGAACGAGACTCGTGGAGGTTGGAGGCGGAGCAGTGTAAAGCCAGTGCTGAACTTCAATCTTCTCAGTTAGACGCTCGTGTTATTTGTCTAGAAAAGAGACTTCAAGCCCTTCAGGAAAAATAGGCCACTTTGATTCAATAAATGGAAAAAGACAGGGCTGCTCTTCAAGCTTCTTACAAGAATATCTTTTAGTTGGCCGACTCGAACCGTAAGAAGGCGATAGCGACTTTTAAAGAGGGGGATGAGTTCCCGGTGATCTTGAGGCAGCAGCGTAAATCCGCGTTTCAGGTTGCCTGGGATGCAGCTCGCCGTTTTTACGTTCCTAAGGAAGTCACTCCCCTGCGTCATCTAGATAAAGAGCGAGTAGCCTTTTTCGTTAATGCTGCTGTTGCTGATCGAGGTTTGGAGGAAGACTTTCCCTTTAGCGAAGACGAGTGCGATCAGGATGTTACCAACTCCGTGGTCCATGTGGGTGATGATTCTGACGAAGGCTCTGCTTCCTCCGTTCCTGGTCCCGATGATCGTTCTGGTCCTCTCCTTTCTGGTGATGAACCGTAATTGTCTTTGTTTCTCTTTTGTTTTCTGGATACTTTTCTTTTACTTTTCGAATGGTGACCCTGCTACAATGGCTTTCTTCTGCTTTACTCTTAATGGTTTTGATTTGCTTCCATATCCTGTTGCTACACACATAAGTATCTCCCAAGGTAGGGCACAATTAGTCCATCCTAACTTACTAATGTGATTTCCTAGGCTTACTACGCATGCTCCGAATGATCGCACGTGCAAGAAAAACAATTTCAGACCTGGTCTAGTATGCCCTAAGCTTACAATTTCCCTCTGCAAAATAAAATCCGAGTTAGCCCTGCTCAAAAGTTTTAGTAGTGTTAGAGTTTTTAGCTCTGCCCCTAGTCGTCTATACTTGAGCTGTCTTTGCATAACTAGTTTCACCAGGACTCCTCCTTAGACCTCTGGTCGTGGCTTTCGCTACCAGAGCTGGTTTCGACAGCTTGAGCTCGGCTAGTTTTAACTAAGATTTCTCCTTAGTCCTCTGGTCGTGGCTTTCGCTACCAGAGCTAGTTTCGTCGGCTTAAGCTCGACTAGTTTTGCTAGGACTGCCCCTTAGTCCTCTGGTCGTGGCTTTTGCTACCAGAGCTTATTTCGCCAGCTTGAGCTCGGCTAGTTTAACTAGGACTTCTCCTTAGTCATCTGGTGGTGGCTTTCGCTACCAGAGGCTAGTTTCGCTAGGACTTCTCCTTAGGGCCCTCGGTCATCACCATAGCTACCGAGGTTGTCCTGTCCCTAGTCGTGGCTTTTGCTAGCAGGGTTGTTTTCGTCGGCCTGAGCTCGACTAGTTTTCGCCGGTACTCCTCCCATGCCCCCGGTCGTGGCCTTAGCTATCAAGGTTGTCTTCCTTATTTTAAGCATGAATAGTTTCACAAGGACTTCTCCTTATACCCCCAGTCACCTTCTTGGGGCGGTAGTTTTAACTAGGACTTCTCCTTGGGATCCTCAGGGACCACGTTTCACTCGAGTAAAGAGTTAAGTTTAGCTAGGACTCCTCCTTGTGAGGCCTCGGGTTGTAGTCGTATCTACCAGAGCTACCTCCTTTGCCGGCTTGAGCCGATCAGTGTAACTAGGACTTCTCCTTGGGACCTTGGTGAGGGGTCGGTTTTTACTCGAGCAAAGTTCAGTTTAACTAGGACTGCTCCTTAGGGCCCTCGGTCGTTGCCGTAGCTACAGAGGCTATCCTGTCCCTGGTCGTGGCTTTCGCTTAGCAAGGCTGTTTAAATTAGGGCCCTTGGTCGCTGCTTTCACCTACCAAGGCTGCCTTTAGGTCCCCTGGTCGTGGCTTTCGCTGTCAGGGCTACCTGCTCGATTCAAAGCGAGATGAGTTTAAGTAGGACTCCTCCTGTTATAGTGTTTTTGTAAAAAATGTTTTATTTTGCTAGATAAAATGTGTAGCTAGTTACTGAAAATATTTTATTCTGTTAGTTAAAATATGTAGCGAGCAGCGCTACTTTTCTTGCCTAACGGCTAAAATAATATATATATATATATATATATATATATAGATAAAATATGTAGCTAGTAGCGCTACTTTTCCTGCCTAACAGCTAGAATAGTATATATATATATAAGTATTCTGTGTGAGGTTGAGGATCAATACTGACTTTAGCGACGCTATTCTTGCATGTTCACGGTGTGATCGAAGCTGATGGCTTTTCCGTGCTTGAAAGGGTGGGAACCACTACTAGTCGTCAACAATGCCGAGCTGAAACCGCGTAGCATTCCCTGACGGCCGTTTGATCTTCTTTTATTGTTCCCACCAGGTCTGTTTTCAGAATCGGGAATTTCAAGGTCAAGTGGTTCAAAGAGACCACAGCTCGTGATTCTTTCAAGAAGTTCTTTCCTAGAATATTGTTGTACGCATGTAGCTCGTCAATGACCACGAATTCCATCATTAGTGCTCGACTGGTCGCTCCTTCTCCGATGAGTACGGGTAAAGTGACCTTTCCCCCAGCTCGTACTCGATCTCCGCCGAAAGCTGTCAAGTAATGATCATAAGTTTCGGTGTGATGTGCTCTCACCTGGAGTTCTTGGAGGCATGTTCGGCTTATGATCTATGTGAGCTTCCCGTGTCAATAAGAATACGCCCTATTCTTTTATTGGCAACCAGTGTTGTTATTACTAGGGGGTCTGCGTGGGGCGCGATTACTCCTCTTAGGTCATCATCAGTGAATATTATCGAAGGCATAGCCTCATTTCGTATCATCATGATCTCCGGATTTTTCCGTCGTCGTTTGTTGCTTCTGTCCTCTACACGAGTTGGTCCCCCAGCTATGACGTTGACACTTTCTTCGCCCTCAGATTCGGACTCCGTTTCTGCCTCTGCGAATATTTCCGCCAGAGTTTATGATATTTCGCGAGCTCTTTCGCCAGTGTGATGCACCCGAAAAGGTTGCACACCCAAGCGGAGGTATCAAGTAGTAATCCGGCAAGACCGGAATCGATCCAAGGATAGGAAGGTAGTTTGGATATCGAAGGGTCTTATTCGTCGGTCTAGATATTAAAGGCTTACTTAAACAAAAGCGCAAGTAAAAGGAAGTAATGTGAGGTTTATAATCGAATAAGCAATAAGGAAATAAAGTAAGTAAAACAAACTAAATTATCAATGTAAGAGGGCGAGAGAGATTTGAGAGAAGAGTTTGGAGGAACAAGAGTCGGGAACAACAAGTAAGAGAAGTGTCGAGGTCCGGGAATCCGATGTGGTGAACCTACAACTATGTACGGTCTAATCGAATGGATTGATAAAAACCTAGTCTCGATTCCTAAAGTGGATGTTCATAAGCACTACGTATGTCCGGAGATAATACTTAGTCAAATAAACTTCCTAAACGAACAAAACCGAATCATCGATCACATTGCCTAATTGATTAACTATGCGAAATACTTGATAAGACACATGAAAAACGATTGCAACAAGTAATCAAAATAAGAGAACATCAATTTATTATCAAACTCATTAAATCATCTCAAACATAGTCATAAAATTCATCACATTTCATCCCATAATCGACACACTTGATTTAGCTAACATGGTGATAAGTAATAAATGAAAGGAAGATGATGAGAAATCCCCCTTTTTCGATGTGGTTCAAGGCTAGGTTCGTCGGAAAATTTGAGTAGTTAAGGTGCAGCCGATCTCCCCTTAGCAAAATTCTGGGTTCCCCATAGCGACCACCATCATCTTCTCCATTTAGAACACAAACTCCATCAAAGCTTCACCAAGCTTTCTCTCTCTAGACATTTCTTGTCGAAAATCAAATCAAACTATATGGGAAGCTAGTCAAGATGATGGGGAGTAAAAGCCCTATGGTTTCGAATCAAAAATGTTGCCGGAAACCCTCGAAAAATCCGGTCAAAGAGACCCTAGTTCCGGCCAACCCTAGATCCGGCCATGTGCAACCATGCCATCCGAGCAATCCGAGCTATTCCCATGCTAGTCCGAGCCCGTCGCGACCGTTCCGAGCCATGAATAGCCGCGTCCGAGCAAGCACAGCAGCGTCCAAGTTGCTGTCCCGTTGCTGCTGCTGTGGAAGCTTCCTGCCGGGCTACTCCGAGCTGCAGCTGCGTCCTGGAGCAGCTGCCTGTCGCGTCTGCTGCCGGTAGCTCCTGGGAAGTGCTCTGGTGTGCCGTGCTAGCTGCTGCTGTCGGAGCTACACCCGAGCTGCTTGTGTTAGCCATGTCCGTGCTCCCCTTGCTGTCCAGCCCGTGCTCTTGTGGTGCCGGCCAACTTGGCCGGCACCCTCCTTCTCTCTTGCTCTCTCTAGCCTTCAAAACCCTAACTCAAGAACACCAAAAACCCTAAAAGTTTTAGCCTCCTTCTCTCTCTTGCTTGGGGAAGAAGATGAATAGTCCTCTCCCTTCTCTAACTTGTGTATATCCAAACCCTAGACTTAGTCAAGTTTGACTAAGTCTTGGGCTATTTTGACTTAGACTTCTTTAAGAGGTGCTCATAGAAATCTTCCTTGCTTTCTCTTCTTTGGGCTCTTGGTTATGGGTTGGGCTTTGGCTCTCATCTAGAAATCAAGGGGAGTGCCTTCAAGGAAAGACTTTGGCTTCTTTCTTTTGTAACTTCCCCGTCCGAATTCCGAATTGAATTCCGTTTTCACCGTCGAACTCGTCATTGACTTCACTTGTTGTTTGACTTCTGACTTTAACCAAAATGACCAAAATACCCCTGGTGCTCTTTTCTTCCATTTTGCCGCATAAGATGAAAATGTGATAATTCGCTCTCTTTATTCCGAATTACACGCCAAACCACAAATAAACTACCTAGCAATAAAAACACATAAATAATTAGAAATAGAACCCGAAAGGAACTAACTAATCAAAGTTAAGTGACCTAAATGTGGCATTTTCACGCCACATCACAGTGCTGTCAAACGCCTGATTGCTGTCACCGCTGGGCTCGTTTCTTGAGTTCCCTAGCTGTCGGTCTGGCCTCCTTGACTTAAGTTGACGGTCCTTTCGTCGGAGGGCTTTTTGAACGTATCGAGGAGAGCTTGGGTGAGATTAGTAAAAATTTTCGTTTCTGAGATCGATCCTATTCCCGTAAATGTAGGACCCCTCAGGCTGTCTGCTTCTCTGAGATTTTTTCTGAGCAGGGATTTCAGCTTAGCCTCTGCTACGTCTAGGTCGCTCTGAAGTTTTGTTATTCTCTCTTTTTGTTTCCTTCTTTCGACCTGAAGCCGCTCGAGAGTTGCTGAGATCATTATGAGATATAAAGATCCTTTTCGATCTTCACCGGATGTTCATTTTTCTGCTAGCATGCCTACTTGAAGATCTTTAGGAAAATTAATTAAGTCTAAAGAAGTATTGAGAGAGGTTTGGGTTACCGAATATGGTGATTTGCTGGAGGATCCTTCCTTCTAGCGCCAAATACTAATGTCGAAAATTGGCTCCTGGTTAAATCAGCATGGAAAGGAGTTGATGCATGACAACCTCCGTTATGATGGTATATTCTGTTTGGAGAGGAAAGATTCCTCCGTTCTGTTCTGCTTCTCTGCTCTGCTCTGCTTCTCTACTCAGTTCCTGTGCTCTGGCTCTCTACTTTGGCTCTGTTTCTCCGCTCCTCGCTCCTTGCTCTAGCTCCTGACTCCTTGCTTCTGGATCCTTGCTCCTGATCGTCTGTTCCCGAGGGGGGAAAACCTGCAAAGGGTTCGAAAATCGCTACGACGCTCAAGACAGTCAGGGTGCACTTTGCAGTAAAAGAATGAATATTGATTAATCCTTTTGGGGGTGAGTTATGAGAACTCTGTTTTTGGGGGGTGATCCTTCTTGGTATGAAGAGATCGTATTTCTGGGAGAGAGAGTGTTTTTTCTCCAGAGATCATGTCCTGCGAATGACGATGTGGGGGCCTTTTATAGGCGAAGTTAGGCCGACTGTGATTAGTGGCGGTGGTAAGGCGGTGGCCGTCAAACTCTAATAGAAGTTGCCTCTGTTGCGTATCTAAGGTTTCTCTTTGAGTCTATCCCGAATCTTTGATAAGTGAAAGTTCCTAAGTTCAAGGATACTTCGTCGATATCTTGCCGGAATGATAGACTCTAAAGGAGAAGTTTCCTCCTTTAGATACGTGGAGTCCAATCGGGCTTAAAAACTTCAAGATGTGTAACCGACTGAGATCTTTCTGGAAAGTCCGGGATTAAGTCATTAGGTCGCGCAGCGCTGATATCTTCTCAGTTCTGGGCGTAAGATATGGGCCGAACCTATTGAGACCCCCCTTCTTCCTTTGGAGATCCCAGGGCTGATCTGTCCATGCCGAGGGAGTTTGGTGCAGAGCTGGTTTCTTCTGGCCGACCTCCCAGTTAGGGGAATGTATGGTGAACCATCAGGGATTTTAGCTGTCCTGCTGCCTTATGCCGAGCTGTTCCGAGAGACTTCTGGTCTGATCTTTGACTCTTCAGACATTAGTCAACGTCTAGAAATTTTATGCATCATCACTATAGATACTCACGTCGAGAGGAAGGGCGAGCTAGACAGATACCTTCAGAAGGAACAACAACCCCCTGAGCACAAAAATAAGAGATCGACAAACAAAGGACGAACTAGATCAGGGCTGGATACCAACGTCCACTCCATAACCGCTACGAAGATAACTAAAGGACTAGAATAACCAACCGGAATAATAGGCAACATCAATACCATCACCGGGGGACCAACCCTTAGCGGGAATATCAAGGGAGAACATCACATATACGCTAACGAAGCAGAGAACTCGCCAGCTCTGTTTGTCAAGCCCAGCGTGGAAACACCACCCATCATTTTCACCGAGGATGACATGGTGGGGGTAATCGCCCCACACACAAACCCACTGGTAATAACAGCAGTGGTGGCCAACTGGAACGTCGGACGTATCCTAGTCGACACAGGGAGCTCAACCGAAGTCATGAGTCGCACGTGCTTTCGAAAGCTCGGGGTAAGTCCTCAATATCTCAAATCATACAAATCTTTCTTGACAAGGTTTGGCGACTATCAGGTAGAAACCGATGGAATGGCGTCACTACCCATATTGATAGGAGACAGAGAAGCAAAAAAGGCGATAATGCTGAACTTCACCACAGTTAACAAGATGCATCCTTACAACATCAAATTAGGAAGGAACTTCTTGAGGGAGTTAGGAGCCGTAATCTCTATGAATCACCTAATGAGAAATTCCCAGTCTCGGGAACGAACATAGGGATGGTTAGAGGAAATCAGGAGATAGCTTGGGAGTGTTATTTAATTTCAGCCGAGGGGTGCGAAGAGGAGACAACTAACCCGGCCACCGTTGGAGGATACAAGGTCTTTTACAGGGAGCCCCAGCGGACATGCAGGAATAAGACAAGAGCCGCCCAGGTATGACGAACTGCTACTACAACATCTTTCTTGTTTCAAAGTTATTTCACAAATGAAGCCGTTAGGTGGGAGAGTAGTGCTACAAGCTACAGATTTTTTCAATAAATAGTATTTTTATAAAAATTATGCAACAAAAGGAGGAGTCCTAGTTAAACTCATTTGGCTTCGATAAAAGGACAGCCCGGGTAGCAAACGCAACGACCAGGGCCCTGAAAATAACCCTGGTAGCCAAGGCAACAACCGGGGGGCCTAAGGAGGAGTCCTAACTAAACTTACTTTGCTTCGGCAAAACTGGCAGCCCTGGTAGCCGAGGCGACGACCAGGAGTCCCAAGGAGCAGTCCTAGTTAAACTGAAACTTTACTCGAGCAAAACGCGATCCCTCACCAGGGATCCTAAGGAGAAGTCCTAGTTAAACTTACTTTGCTTCGGCAAAACAGGTAGCGCTGGTAGCTAAGGATACGACCAGAGGCCTCAATGAGGAGTCCTAGTTAACCTCACTTTACTCGAGTAAAACGCGACCCCCCATCCGGGGTCCCAAGGAGCAGTACTAGTTAACCTATAGCCCTGGTGGCGAGAGCAATGACCAGGGGCCCAAGGAGAAGTTCTAGTTAAACTAGTTGTGCTCAAGCCAACAAAAGAACCCTGGTAGCGAAAGCAACGACCAGGGTCCTAAAGAGAAGTCCTAGTTAAACTAGTTGTGCTCAAGCCAACGAAAACAACCCTGGTAGTGAAAGCAACGACCAGGGGTTCAAGGAGAAGTCCAAGTTAAACTGGTCGTGCTCAAGCCGACGAAACAGCTCTGGTAGCGAAAGCAACAACCAGGGGCCCAAGGAGAGGTTCTAGTTAAACTAGTCGTGCTCAAGCCGACGAAACAGCTCTGGTAGCGAAAGCAACGACCAGGGGCCCAGGGAGAGGTTTTAGTTAAACTAGTCGTGCTCAAGCCGGCGTAACAGCCCTGGTAGCGAAAGCAACGACCACGGGCCCAAGGAAAAGTCCTAGTTAAACTAGGCGTGCTCAAGCCGACGAAACAACCCTGGTAGCGAAAGCAATGACCAGGGGCCCGAGGAGAAGTCCTAGTTAAACTAGTTGTGGTCAAGCCGACGAAACAACCCTGGTAACGAAGACGACCAGGGGCCTAAGGAGAATTCTTAGCTAACCTACAACCTTGGTAGCGAAAGCCACGACTAGGGGCAGAACCTAAACTCGGGAATTAATCGAAATAATACAGGGCTAATTTGGGCTTTTTTTCAGAAGGAATTAGTCAATTAGGTCATATTAGAATAGGTCTAACTGGTTTCCGTTATGCAAGAGCGATCATTCGGAGCATGCGTAAAAAGTTAGGAGAATTGCATTAGTAAGCTTAGGGTTAATTAAAGGTAACATATGTCTGTTTTGCGAGTTTTACGTGTGCAGAAGTGAGAAGAGGAGATATAAGCAAGCAAAAAAGACTAAAGGAAACAGGCATTCATTAAAAAGAGTAAAACTATGGTAATCACACATCAGAAGAAGAAGAAGAGGGAGCAACAGTCACATCCACCGAAGCTTTAACAAGCACAGAAAAAAGGCGACCACCCCCAAGACGACGAACCAGAAATCCGATGGCCGAAAAGAGTGCAGGTTCAGAAGTGTTTGTAGTGCCGGTCAACGAAAAAACCAGGGGATAGAACGGTCTAGCTACTAGCAACGCCGAAAGGTTGTCTTCGTCCAGCAAGTCTCGGGGGCGAAGGACATCAACAAAACCCTCACCAGCCACTTCCATGCATAAGCGCTCAATGGCAGAGTCATTGTCATTGAGAGACATAAAAGTCCACCCTTACATCACCTCCAAGAAGAGTCTCACTAACCATTAAGAGGTTCGTAACAAAGTACAGGGCATTCATACTCCACTTTCAAGCGTATTTATAAGGCACAATTGTCGTCATGAATGGACACAATCACCGAAGAGTCGCGATGAACAGAAACAAACAAAATTAGAAGATCAATAGATTTAAGCGCGGGATTAAGTCATTAGGTTGCGCAACGCTGATATCTCCCCAGTTCTGGTGGTAAGATATGGGCCGGACCTGTGGAGACCCCCCTTATTCCTTTAGAGATCCCAGGGCTGATCTGTCCATGTCGAGGGCGTTTTGTGCAGAGCTAGTTTCTTCTGCCCGACCTCCCAGTTAGGGGAATCTGTGGTGGACCATCTGGGATTTTAGCTGTCCTGCTGCCTTAAGCCGAGTTGTTCCGAGAGACTTCTGGTCTAATCTTTGACTCTTCAGACGTCAGTCAACGTCTGGACATTTTATGCATCATCATGAGTCCCGCCACTCCTTAGTTGATAGTAGAGAGACTAAGGAGTAGAAATAACTCGTTTGTTTTACTTTGAAGGCCAGAAGTCGAAAGTATTATATGTCCTAGAGCTGTATCGTGAAGCTCTTTGGGCCTTACCTAGACCATGGCTGTTTGGTGGAGCTCTGTCTTCCTGTCAGTACTCCAGAGCTGGTTGATATTCATGAATTGGAGATTCTCTTTGACTAAGTATTATCTTTGCTAGCTGACCCAGTTGTGTTCTGCGCGTGTGGTTTGTCTGTCCGAGACACGTTTCGTCTTCTGCGCGAGTTATTAATTCCTTCCCATGCATGGTCCTGTGACGTCATAGATTTGATCTTCTGATCACGCGTTTTTAGTGTTGATCTTTTGGGTTACTGCACACGGCAACTCACTTGGTCATGCAAGGACACACGGAGCTCTGTTATTGGAAATAAGGCGCGTTTCCCAACACTTTAATTTTCTCGCATGTTTCCAAGATGCGCTCGGTCTTTGTCGGCAATGCTTTTTACCCATTTCCTTGATCATCTTTTCTGCTATAAATATCCGCTTTGATTTTTCGGCCTGCTCCTTCATTAGAGGTTGGAAAGAACGATCCCAGTGGTGTCTTCCTTTGCTCCATAATTTCTTCCTTTTCTTGCTAAGGATTCGAGATGAGGCCTCTGTTTGAGTTCGTACCTATTGCCTGCCTGAAAGGGTTTTTTCCGTCAATGAGGATAGTTAGGGACAGCTTTTCCGGCAATAGGCATAGTTACCCGGTTGTCGGTTTGAGTCTTTCCCGAGAGAGGGTGTTTTCGGGGCGGTACACTCCCGATTTGGCATACTTCTTCTCTTTGGCCGAAGTTCCTTTGGAGTTGTAAGCTCCAATTCTTTAGAAGATAGCACCTGCCTGCGATTTTCTTTCTTGGGTGGCCACTGTGTAGATCAACCAGGAGAAGAAGAAAGGCGTTGAGCTCCGTCCAAGCTTTGGCGAGTGGTTTCCCTGCCTCGATTACTACCGAATCTCTGCTGATTTCTTCGTGTTATCTTGATTGTAATTTCTTCTGTAATAGCCTTGAATAAAAACCCTCTTTTCTTGTTCTAGATTACTTTGTTGTAGTCTAGCATTGATACCGTGTACCGGTTCTACAAAATTGATGTTAGCACAAATCCTAACTTACTAATGCATTTTCTAAGGCTTACTAAGCATGCTCCGAACGATCGCACCTGCAAGAGAAACAATTTTAGACCTAGTTTAGCATGCCCTAAGCTTACTATTTTGCTCTGCAAATAGAACCCGAACTAGCCCTGCGTAAAAAGTTTTGAATAGTGTTAAAGTTTTTAGCTCCGCCCGTGGTCGTCTATACCAGAGCTATCATTGCATAACTAGTTTCACTAGGCTTCCTCCTTAGACCTCTGACCACGGCTTTCGCTATCAGAGTTGATATCGCCAGCTTGAGCTCGGCTATTTTCACTAGGACTTCTCCTTAGACCTCTGGCCGTGGCTTTCGCTACCAGAGCTGGTTCCGTCAGCTTGAGCTCGACTAGTTTCGCTAGGACTTCTCCTTAGACCTCTGGTCGTGGCTTTCACTATCAGAGCTGGTTACGTCGGCTTGAGCTCGACTAGTTTAACTAGGACTTCTCGTTAGTCCTCTGGTCGTGGCTTTCGCTACCAGAGATGGTTTCGTCGGCTTGAGCTCGACTAGTTTAACTAGGACTTCTCCTTAGTCCTCTAGTCGTGGCTTTCGCTACCAGAGCTGGTTTTGTTGGCTTGAGCATAACTAGTTTTAGCCGGGACTCCTCCCGTGTCCCTGGTCGTCGCCTTAGTTACCAGGGTTGTCTTCCTCATTTTAAGCATGAATAGTTTCGCAAGGACTTCTCCTTATACCCCCGGTCACCTTCCTAGAGGCGGTAGTTTTAACTAGGACTTCTCCTTGGGGATCTTCAGGGACCACGTTTGACTCGAGTAAAGAGTTAAGTTTAGCTAGGACTTCTCCTTGTGAGGCCTCGGGTCAGAGCCGTAGCTACCGGAGCTACCTCCTTTGCCGGGTTGAGCCGATCAGTGTAACTAGGACTTCTCCTTGGGACCTTGGTGAGGGGTCAGTTTTACTCGAGCAAAGTTCAGTTTAACCAGGACTGCTCCTTAGGGCCCTCAGTCGTCGTCGTAGCTACAGAGGCTATCCTGTCCCTGATCGTGGCTTTCGCTAGCAGGGTTGTTTTTAAATTAGGCCCATTGGTCGTTGCTTTCACCTACCAAGGCTGCCTTTTGGTCCCCTAGTCGTGGCTTTCTCTATCAGGGCTACCGCTCGATTCGGAGCGAGATGAGTTTTAGCTAGGACTCCTCATTTGGGTTCTAAAATGGAAAGTATTATACTAGCAAAAGCTTCTATGTTCACTAAATATGGCTAAAATCCTCTATAACTCCCTCACTTAACACATTACCATACAAGTACATCTATGCTTCATCTTCTTGAGTCTGATCCATGTTTCGGTGTTCTAGGATGTATCGGTGTCTTTCTTCTAGAATGCGCATTTGAGATTTTCCGCGTTCCAGGGGTGTGTAAGGACGTGGCCTGACGTATTCTCTAACCTATAGGTGTCAGGTCTCACAACTTTTACTATCTTATAAGGCCCTTCCCACGTGGGAAAGAGTTTGGCCGCTGACGACTTTTGGGTGAATTTAGAGTTTCTCAACACTATGTCTCCGACGTCAAACTTTTTTATCTTCATGTGGGACCTATGCTGTTTGGTCATAATGTCTTTGAAAGAAGGATTTCGCAGCTCTGCTCGGTTTTAATGTACTTAACCAGAGTTTTGTTGGTTACCTCTACTTGTCCGTTTCTGGCGGGGTGTGCGGGGCTCACGTAAGCCGGCGGGGTGTGCGGGGCTCACGTAAGCCCTACAGTGTTTGACATTTCACGTCGGGGAGCTCGTCTACCCAGATTTTGTTTCTATAGCACTAAGTTTTAATGTACTTAACCAGAGTTTTGTTGGTTACCTCTACTTGTCCGTTACCGGCGGGGTGTGCGGGGCTCACGTAAGCCGGCTTAATCCCATACTCTGTGAGAAACTCCTTCATAGCATCATTGTTGAACTGCGGTCCGTTGTCCATGACCAAGATCCTCGGGACTTCGAATCTAGATATTATGTTCGTCCATAAGATACAGACGATCTCCTTCGTGCGAGTCCGGGTCAGTGCTACTGCTTCTGCCCACTTGGTGAAATAATCTACCATGACCAGCAACATCTTCTTCCTCCTGTGCTAGCCGGGAACGGCCCCACCAAGTAGATTCCCCATTGTGCGAAGGGGCAAGGACTAACAATACGCATCAGCTCTGTGGGATGTAAACGATAATCGTTAGCGTATACCTGACACGGCGTGCAATGCCTGGTGTGGTTTATGCAATCTTCTAACATCCCTGGCCAATAATACCCAGCCAGGGTAAGCTGTCTGTTCAGAGTTCTTGGTCCGGCGTGATTTCCAGCTGCTCCTCCGTGCATCTCCTTCATCACGTATTCTTGTTCGTCCTTTGCCAAGCAACGTCGTAAAGGGTGAGCCAGAGATTTTCGGTACAGCAGTCCTCTCAGCAAGGTATACCTCGCGGCGTTTCTGCGTACCTTTCTAGTTCGCTAGCATCTTCAGGCAATTTCTGTGTTAGCAAATACTCAATGTATGGTCTCATCCAGGTATCCCTCTGGTTTATTCTGATTGCCATATTTTCCTATGCTTTGTCGATGCTTCTTTCTTCTAGGGTGTGAAAGATTACTCCGGGGGTTGCGGTTTGTCCGGTGATCATCTTTGACAGGGCGTCAGCCAGAGTATTCTCTTCCTGAAGTATCCTGGTGATGGTGAACTTCTGGAAGAAACCGATCAGCTCTTTTACCTTCTTTAAATACTTAATCATATCCGTTCTTTTGCCTCATAGTCACCGTTGACGTGGTTGACTACCAGTTGAGAATCGGTGAAAGCCCGGACACTTGCAGCTCTGGCCTTCAGAGGTAATTTGAGCCCCGCCAGTAAAGCTTCGTATTCGGCCTCGTTGTTTGTTACCGCGAATTTGAACGAGATAGTCTGGAAGGTCTTTTCCTTTTCAGGACTGATCAGCACCGCCCCTGATGTGTCCAAAAAGGGTACACCTGCAAGTATACGGGCTTCAAGTAGTAAAACCTGATAAGACCAGGATCAAATCCTCAGGGACTAAGTATAATCTATTATAAAACTTGTATCTATGGCAATTTCCTCGTTTAAAGATTGTTTTTAAAGTGAAATAACTAAAACAGAAACATTAAAAAGTTGATAATCGGGAAACTTATGAGAAGGGAGAATCTAGGGTTTCAGGATCCACTTTAGCAAGTATGACATCTAACTTATGCAATTTAGATCTTCTTATTATATAACTCAAGGAAGAATGACCAACCTCGGATGATTTTGACTTTTCAGAACACTTACTTTAAAACTTTCAATTTCGATACGTAAAATCACGGGTACTACTATTAGATATCAAACGTAAGCATGAAACATTAAAGACCTAAAGCCTAAATATGAAACATCAAACATAAGTATAACTAATGAAAGGGGTTATCGTAAAAGATACGCGAAAAAATCAAAGTATTTAAGTACTTAAAAGTGATTAAATCAGAAAATCACATAAAACTAAAGCTTAACCTCAACCTAAGATCGGGAAAGTTAGTTACTCATGATAGATGAGAGCATAATAATGATTGAAGAGAAGAAAAATAATAACATTGAAGAAAGAAAAAGAATCGGAGAAGAAAACACCTTTTTTCACGAAATTTCACTCTGTGCAGCCAAACAGTGAAGGATTTATCCGTTCGGTCTGAAGGAGATGTCCTTCCGAAGGAGTGTCCTTCCACCAAGGTGGCAATGCGATCAATTTGTCAGTTAGGATAACGATGACCACACGTAAAGATCATCCAGTCCGGTCCAATTAGGGGTCGTAATGCTTTGCTAGAAGCCAACTACGATCGTCGGATCAAGGAGTTGATTCGCAGCTAACATAAACCGGATCCTACAACGGGTTACACATAAGAGTGATAGCTTGATCGGAGAGAATTGACTAGACGGGAACTGGCTAAAGTTGGATGGGATTCAATGGAAAGGCCGAAAGGGTCCGAATGGAGATTCGGGACAAGATAGAAGGAAGGCTCTTTGGGCCGGCCATGAGATGACCGACCAGAGTAAGTGGGCCAGCCATATAAGGCCCATGGTGGGCTGCCCTGGCCGGCCACACTTAAGGGGATTATCAAAATACCCCAAAAAGGGTATTTTGGTAATTATCTTTTCTGTGACCCAGAAAATAGAAAACCTAATCTGAATGAGATTCTAATTAGGGTTTGTCTATATATTGGGTCAGTTGAGAACAGAAAAGGTGTGGATTTTTCTCTAAGGAAAAATATACAGCTCTCTCTCCTCTGAATATACAGCTATTGGAGAGAGAGGAATATAGAGAAAAAGCTCCCGTTCTATCAATCTAGTCAAGAAGAAGAGTTCTTCTCAACCTTCTAGTAAGTCCTAGCAGTCTGAAAGGAAGGGAGATCAAGTCTATTCACTCGGTGTCTCAAGTAGAGGAGCTACAGTTGGAGCTCTCGATCTTTGCATGTGATTGGAATGGTTCGAGGGAAAAACGCGTTAAGGTATTTATCCCTCTCTAGTTCATTGATTAGTTTATGCATGTCGATCCTGGGCAATCTATTGTTAAACATGAGATGTTTGAGATTCCGCTTACAACACTAGTTAGTGTATAGGATACACAAAACCCTACAGTGGCATCACGAGCCAGTTGCATGAAACTATCTCTGACTAGTCGAATTAGATTCGAGCTTGATTGATTAGATGATTTAATGTTTAAATAGGGATTTAGACATGAAATTGATTAGTTTAAATTAGATTTAGACTTAATCGGATAGAAAATTGAAAGAGTTTCAATGGGAGGACTTTAAAATTTGTGTTTTGAAAAGAGTTTTCAAAAGAAAATTTTAAAGTGGATGGTTTTTTGAAAAGAGTTTTCAAAAGAAAATTTTAAAGTGGATGGTTTTTTGAAAAGAGTTTTCAAATTGCTGGTTTTTGGATGAAGATTCATCAAAAACAGCAGCAAAAAGATGGAAGAAATCGAAAATTAGATGGGAAGATGGTGCTGTCCAGGAGCCGGACTGACCAGGAAGCGTCCCAGGACGCGTCTGGCCAGTCGCGGACGCTCAGGACGCGTCCCAGTCCTTCCCGGACTGGGAATCCGAGAGCGTCTCGGATAAGGACGCGTCCGAGTTTTTCTCGGACAGGAAGACGCGCCCGAGAGCGTCTCGGACAGGGATCCCGGGAGATCCGCGTCTGGCACCTGCGGTCGCGCCTTCCAGACGCGACCACAGAGAAGTCCGGATGCGTCTCGGATTGAGAATCCGGACGCGACCAGGACTATACCTTCCAGAACGCGTCTGGTGAGACCAGAAGCTGTCTCAGACTGGGAGTCCGAGAAGCATAGGCTTGGGCAGAGCATCTAGGACGCGTCTGCGGGGCTAGGAAGCGTCTGGCCTAGGGCCAGGACGCGTCCACCCGAGGGACTTGGCACGGTCTGGAACGTGCCAATCCGGGTCCGACCTTGGTTCGGACCTTGACCGAGACTTGACTGGGTCTAGTCAAAGGGTCCCTTGACCAAGTTTGACTTAAGCCTTTGGAGTTAGACTCAGGTCTTTTGGGCCTTGACTTAAGTGGGAGGTTTCTGTTTTCTTCTTCCGACTTTGACCATATTTTTTCCGAAAGCGACCCGGGCCAACCAAAGCCTGAATCGGAGTTTTTCCAAAACGATTTCAAAATCTTTTAGGTTAAAACCAGAACGAGCCATTAGTCAGAATTATGAGATAATTAGACTTAAGGCACGTTAGACATAGAGATGTCGGTAGTATCTCCCGGAAAGCTATCTAGAACATAGCAAACCTAGATTCGACCTAAGTAAGCGAATCTCATACATACTTGGGTGTTTTATGAATGTCATATTATTATGTATGTATGGATGTGAATGCGGGTTCTAGTATGGCCATAGAATTGTTCTATCTTGTTTTTAAGCACGGATGCCCGATGTAATTAATTTAATTTCAAGTTTTATACGATCTGCGAATCGTTGAGTCTTGTAATTAGAGTTAAGGGTACAATTGAGTCCATTGAAGAGCCAAAGGATGAGATCGTGGTTCGAGTGGGAGAATTCAATGGATGTTCGAGGATGGAGATCCAGGCGAACGGAGGCTAAACAAGCAAAGAACCTAAGAAGACTAGATCTTTTAGGTTAGGGGCCATACTAGGATCATGTCTGCTTGATTTATTTTCTCGCGCGCATTTACTTATTTACGTTTTGTGTGGTGTATGATTATGTTAGAGTTCACAGTAATGCATGCAAACAAAAACGTAAGAGTCCCCAAAAAGAATTTTGAGTAATGCCTACCCAGATTAAGACACCTGTTGCGCCCTTGTTCATCGATGGTGGGTCATGCCAAAGCAGGGTGCCATCTTTTACCTCGGGACAATACGGGTAGATCTATGAAGAGGTCTACATGTCTAAATGGTTATTCTCAACGAGTCAGCAAAAGGGTTTTGGATTTCGAGGCAAAAGGATGAATTTGACACATAAGTGTTATTCATCAACCAAGAGTCATATGAGATATGATCAGTAAGGAGTCACTCACCCCGGAGGGTGAAGTTAAGGGCAGTGCCAAAGTACGCTTAGCTTCACAGGAATGGGGTCTTGGAATCGTATTATTCATAGGGGGACGGTTTTCATTGAATAATATGGCAAAAAGTGTTTTTGCGTAAACATTGAATGTAGTACTTAGCAAAATCCTTATTTTGTTTCTGTAGAGTAGAGATGGCAAATAGTATTAGTTCACGTTTAGATAGAGATCTATACGACTTTCTAGATTGGGAGGAAGATCAGAGAAGAGTTCTCGATGCTTCAAAGAAAGAAAGCGTAATAGAGCTACCAGAAAGGGAAGTGGAAGTCGGTGCCTATGTTATAGAGGTCAATTTGGCAGATATGGCTGACTCTCCCTCATGGGTATATGATACCGGATGTGGAGCACATATAATTTCAGAATTAGATGAGCTCAAGGAGGTCAGGTATCTGACAAAGAGCGAGATGGTTCTACGAGTCGCAAATAAGGCAAGAGTTGCTGCTGTGGCTGTAGGAACTTTCGAGCTCAGTTTAGAGACTGGGTTGATATTAGTGCTACGTAATTGCTATTATGTACCCACTATATCGAGGAACATCATCTCTGCGTCGGTGTTAGACAAAGAGGGATATCACGCTATAATAAAGGACAAGAGTTGTTATTTATACAAAGGTGAGATGTTCTATACCAGTGCTAAGCTGCGTAATGGTCTTTATGTTGTGAACATAGAAGACGAAATCCTGAACATAGACACGAAACGGCTTCGTACTCATGGTTCTAACCAAAGCTATCTCTGGCATTGTCGTTTGGGTCACATTAACATGAAACGCATGCAGAAGCTTCATTCAGATGGACTTCTGGGATCGTGTGATTTGGAATCGTACGATACATGTGAGCCATGCTTAGTGGGCAAGATGACAAGATCGTCCTTCAAGGGGAAAGGAGATCGGGTGAGTGAACCTTTAGGACTGATACATACAGATGTATGCGGACCTATGAGTACACTTGCGAGAGGTAACTATGGCTACTTCATAACGTTCACTGATGACTTTACTAGATATGGTTACGTATATCTAATGAGGCATAAGTCGGAATCGTTTGAAGTGTTCAAACAATTCCAGAATGAAGTAGAGAATCAGCTTGGCAAGAAAATAAAAGCCATTCGATCGGATCGAGGTGGTGAGTATTTGAGTCAAGAGTTTGAGGATCATCTTCGGAGTTGCGGAATAGTTTCACAACTCACTCCTCCAGGAACACCTCAGATGAACGGTGTGTCCGAGAGGAGGAATCGAACATTGATGGACATGGTTCGATCGATGATGAACTTAGCCGATCTTCCTAACACTTTCTGGGGGTATGCTCTAGAAACGGCTGCTTTCACACTTAACCGAGCTCCGTCAAAAGCTGTAGAAAAGACGCCATATGAGATATGGACTGGAAAGGTTCCAAAGTTGTCTTTTCTCAAAGTCTGGGGTTGCGATGTTTATGTAAAGCGTTTACAAGGAGATAAACTAGCACGAAGATCAGACAAGTGTCTCTTCGTCGGTTATCCGAAAGAGACAAAGGGGTATTACTTCTACAACCCATCAGAGAACAAAGTGTTTGTTGCTCGTGATGGTGTCTTCCTTGAAAAGGAGTTCCTTTCCAAGAAGACAAGTGGGAGAAATATAGAGATCGAAGAGGTTCGATCTGAGCAACAAACTGGCACCGTTGTACCGATGTCAGAAGTCGCGATTCCTAACTATTATGAGCCGATAGAAGAGGAAAGAGAGGATGAGATGGTAGATCTCGGAGATCCTCCCGCGCAGAGCGAATGTGATTCGTAGGAGAACCCTCAAGGAGTTGAGAGTGTCTCACCTGTTGTTCAAGCCCCGCGTAGGTCCGCAAGGCTGATTGAGTTATCTCAACGACAAGAGTTGCTGTTGGTAGAGGATAATGAACCCAGCACCTACAAAGAAGCTATGACGAGCCCAGACTCCGAAAAATGGCTGGGAGCCATGAAATCCGAAATGGAATCCATGTCTGAGAATCAAGTTTGGAACTTGGTTGATTTGCCCGATGGGGTAAAACCCATCGGATGCAAATGGATTTTCAAGATGAAAGCAGACAAGGATGGAAACGTGAGCGTTTTCAAAGCTAGACTCGTGGCAAAAGGTTACAGACAAGTCCAGGGTATAGACTACGAAGAAACCTTTTCCCCTGTCGCGATGCTTAAGTCCATTAGGATTATTCTAGCAATTGCAGCTCATTACGATTATGAGATTTGGCAAATGGATGTCAAAACCGCCTTCCTGAACGGTAAACTGGAAGAGGATGTGTACATGACAGCCTGAGGGTTTTGAGGATTCCGAGAATGCTGGAAAGGTTTGCAAGCTTTAAAGGTCCATCTACGGGTTGAAGCAAGCAAGTCGGAGCTGGAATCTTCGATTCGACGAGAAAATCAAAGAGTTTGGTTTTCTGAAGAATGAAGAGGAATCTTGTGTATACAAGAAGGTTAGTGGGAGCAACCTAGTTTTCTTGGTCCTGTATATGGATGACATACTGATCGTTTGAAATGACATTCCTATGCTTGACTCCGTGAAAGAGTGGCTTAGGAAGTGTTTTTCAATGAAAGACCTAGGAGATGCAGAATACATATTGGGCATCAAGATCTATAGAGATAGATCGAAGAGGATGATTGGACTTAGTCAAGAGACTTATATAGATAAGTTCTTGGGAGGTTCAAGATGGAAGACTCTAAGAGAGGATTCCTACCCATGACACATGGTACGACGCTTAGCAAGACTCAGTGTCCCCGAGATCCTGATGAGCTAGCACACATGAAGAAGGTGCCTTATGCTTCGGCAATAGGATCTATCATGTACGCCATGGTCTGCACTCGCGCAGACGTCTCATATGCTTTGAGTATGTGTAGTCGTTACCAATCTAATCCAGGTGAGAAACACTGGACCGCAGCAAAAAATATCCTAAAGTACTTGAGAAGGACTAAGGATCACTTCTTGGTTTATGGCGGGAAAGACGAACTAATCGCGGAAGGCCATGTGGATGCGAGCTTCCAAACGAACATAGATGATTTCCGATCGCAGTCGGGTTATGTCTTTTGTCTAAACGGAGGAGCAGTAAGCTGGAAGAGCTCAAAGCAGACTACTGTAGCAGACTCTACCACAGAAGCAGAATACCTTGCCGCTTCGGAAGCAGCTAAGGAAGGAGTTTGGATAAAGAAGTTTATCTCCGAACTTGGTGTAGTTCCTAGCATAGAGAATGGGGTTACTCTGTATTGTGACAACAATGGAGCTATCGCCCAGGCTAAGGAACCAAGGGCACACCAGAAATCCAAACATATCCTAAGGAAGTACCACGTGATTAGGGAAATCACTGAGCGAAAGGATGTGGTCATTTGCAAAGTCGATACGGATGACAACGTTGCCGATCCGTTAACTAAACCACTGCCTCAGCCCAAGTATGAGAGTCATAGAAGGGGCATAGGTATAAAGCGCATCGATGAATGGCTTTAAGTTGTAATTGGATTAATGAAAAGGGGTTTTCATGTAATCAATTAGCTACATTCAATAAAAAGAAATAAATGAGTTATTTCTGTCGTTAAATAATGGTTTAGTGTTTAATGACGGTCCAAAATAATGAGGAATTCCAGGTAGGTTTATCAGATACGTGATCTGGTAAATGGAACCCTACTAAGTGAACATGGAATAGATTCATTATAGAGTCCCTAGTCCAGGTCATTGCATGGACAACAATGACTCAAGAAGACTAGCATGGGAATTGACTGATAGCGCAGTTCCATGGGCTATAGGAATATGGTATTTAAGTCAATTACATGGATGTAGATTGGGGAATCTACATTGGATAACCCAAAGATGAGAGTTTTTTCAAGGAGTTGAAAAAGGCGTCACAAACTCTCATACGCAAGATTGGAGAGATTCCGTAAACATGAGTGCTCCACTCATCTTATGTAAGGAATGTCGAACTTTGGTATTGTCAAACGCCGCGCCGTAAAAGGAGGTTATAAAGGCAGCATACTGGGGGAGACATGATAGACATGAAGTTAAGTGGGAGTACAAGACTGGATGATGTCCTCCTATTAAGTTAGGAATAAGTATCTCCGGGCCACTTGAGGAGAAACAACTGGAAAATGTGTGGCCGCACTCAAATGGATTAAGAGTTAATCATTTGGATTGACAGTTGTTCTCCGGATCAAGAAAACTGAACGGTGTGACGTATCAGATGAGATACTAAGCGACATGGAAATCGAGCATTGCACTTGTTCTAAGTACAAGTGGGAGACTGAAGGATTTATCCGTTCGGTCTGAAGGAGATGTCCTTCCGAAGGAGTGTCCTTCGCCAAGGTGGCAATGCGATCAATTTGTCAGTTAGGATAACGATGACCACACGTAAAAATCATCCAGTCCGGTCCAATTAGGGGTCGTAATGCTCTGCTAGAAGCCAACTACGATCGTCGGATCAAGGAGTTGATTCGCAGCTAACATAGACCGGATCCTACAACGGGTTACACATAAGAGTGGTAGCTTGATCGGAGAGAATTGACTAGACGGGAACTGGCTAAAGTTGGATGGGATTCAACTGGAAAGGCCGAAAGGGTCCGAATGGAGATTCGGGACAAGATAGAAGGAAGGCTCTTTGGGCCGGCCATGAGATGGCCGACCAGAGTAAGTGGGCCGGCCATATAAGGCCCATGGTGGGCTGCCCTGGCCGGCCACACTTAAGGGGATTATCAAAATACCCCAAAAAGGGTATTTTGGTAATTATCTTTTCTGTGACCCAGAAAATAGAAAACCTAATCTGAATGAGATTCTAATTAGGGTTTGTCTATATATTGGGTCAGTTGAGGACAGAAAAGGTGTGGATTTTTCTCTAAGGAAAAATATACAGCTCTCTCTCTCTCTCTGAATATACAGCTATTGGAGATAGAGGAATATAGAGAAAAAGCTCCCGTTCTATCAATCTAGTCAAGAAGAAGAGTTCTTCTCAACCTTCTAGTAAGTCCTAGCAGTCTGAAAGGAAGGGAGATCAAGTCTATTCACTCGGTGTCTCAAGTAGAGGAGCTACAGTTGGAGCTCTCGATCTTTGCATGCGATTGGAATGGTTCGAGGGAAAAACGCGTTAAGGTATTTATCCCTCTCTAGTTCATTGATTAGTTTATGCATGTCGATCCTGGGCAATCTAGTGTTAAACATGAGATGTTTGAGATTCCGCTTACAACACTAGTTAGTGTATAGGATACACAAAACCCTACAAACAGACCCTTAGGGAAAATAGTTTTCTCGTCTTCTCAGAAAATAATTCTCTGTGGGAAAATTATTTTCCTCAACTGGTTTTTCTCTCTCTACTGTTTTCGCTTTCTTTCTCACTCTAACCTTTCTCTTTCTCTCTCTAAAACAATCCTATAACTCTCTCTTTCTCTCTCTAACAGTAACAGCAAAGAAAGAAGCAGAAAAGATGATTGTAATGGATTTTATTAATAATTCAATCTCTTTCTCTCTCTACAAAACAGTAGCCTCTCTCTCTCTAATTCTTTCAATCTAAACCTCTCTCTCTTTCAAAGAGAAGAATAAAGAAGAAGAAGAAGAATCAGAAACAACTCTTGAACTTTTCCTCTCTCTCTAGCTCTCGGGTTTTGCTTTTAATGGTGAGGGATGCCTTCTCTCTCGGTTTTACTCCTTTATATAGGTTCAAAAAGCTCTCCTTCTTGCTCCTCAAGTTAGCTACTAAGTCGGTTATTCGATTTCTTAGAAGTCGGTTGATCGATTTGTTATGTTTCTCTCCGGAAACTATCACTCTGTTTCGTTTTTAGAAACCGGAAATTGAAGAAGAAGACAGTCGGGTAAAGCTGGGTGTACTCCTGACCGTGACAGAATGTGGCCCGCTTGACTCTTAGGGGGGGTAGTGGAGCAAGACTTTCGCGGACTCTTGAGAGTCCGCGAAAGTCTGAGGCATTCAAATCCGGACATTTGAGAGTCCACGAAAGTCTGAGGCATTCAAATCCAGACATTTGAGAGTCCACGAAAGTCTGAGGCATTCAAATCCAGACATTTGAGAGTCTATGAAAGTCCGAGGCATTCGATTGTAGACAAAATATGTCCCAGACTTTGGTGGACTTCATAGTTTGATGAATTTGTGAAGGATTTGGGACAAATTTGGAAGCCAAAATGTCTTTCAAAAAACAAGAGACATTTGAAGTCCATCATGTGATCAAAAAACAATAATAATATTAAAATAATAAATGTCTACCAAATGTGATTAAACAATAATAATAATATTAAAATAATAAATGTCTACCAAATGTCCATCAATGTCCACAAATATTCACAGATGTTTACGAAAGTCGAAAAATATATTTTTGAAATGTTAGTATAAACATATTATTTCATGTGATTAAACAATAATAATAATATTAAAATAGTAAATGTCTACCAAATGTCCATCAATGTCCACAAATATTCACAGATGTCTACGAAAGTCGAAAAATATATTTTTAAAATGTTAGTATAAACATATTATTTCATGTGATTAAAAAATAATAATAATATTAAAATAATAAATGTCTACCAAATGTCCATCAATGTCCACAAATATTCACAGATGTTTACGAAAGTCGAAAAATATATTTTTAAAATGTTAGTATAAACATATTATTTCATGTGATTAAACAATAATAATAATATTAAAATAATAAATGTCTACCAAATGTCCATCAATGTCCACAAATATTCACAGATGTCTACGAAAGTCGAAAAATATATTTTTGAAATGTTAGTATAAATATATTATTTCATGTAATTAAAAAATAATAATAATATTAAAATAATAAATATCTACCAAATGTCCATCAATGTCCACAAATATTCACAGATGTCTACAAAAGTCGAAAAATATATTTTTGAAATGTTAGTATTAATATATTATTTCATGTGATTAAATAATAATAATAATATTAAAATAATAAATGTCTACCAAATGTCCATCAATGTCCACAAATATTCACAGATGTCTACAAAAGTCGAAAAATATATTTTTGATTAGCACAAATATAATATGCATTACACATTTTGTCAATGGACTCAAGATCTTAAAATGTCCCTAGGACATTTTGTCTATGGATCAAATGTCTTAAAATGTCTATAAAGACATTTTGTCTACAAACTCTCAATGTCTTGAAAATGTCTATGAACACATGTTGTCTATAATAACTCATCCGAAATGTCTTGAAATGTCTACGGGACATTTTGTCTATGAAAGTCTGTGAAAGTCCCGCTCCACTACCCCCCCCTTACTCCACCAATTTTGACCCGAACTTTGACTCGCTCTATTTTACTCATCCGGACTTCGATTTAACTTCCGTTTTCGCCTACGGATTCGTCTTGGACTCTACTTTCCATCCAAACACTAATCTTGACCATGAAATCAGAATCAACAAATGACCAAAATACCCCTAGTTTGCATTTTCTCCGACTTTTATCCGTTTTGCACACATAACTCTGAAAAAGGTACCTAAGTAGAAAAAGGAGTAATTCATGAGAGTAACTGCCCTAGATAGACTAACTTATCCAAATTAAGAGACTCAGATGGGACATTTTCATGTCTCATCAAACATCCCCAAACTTAGATTTTGCTAGTCCTCGAGCAAAACAGAAAAATAAAACTAAACCTAATTCACCACTTTCGTAGGGAGTCATGATTGCACTTAGCACGTGCAACAAGCCGTTAAACCCCCAAGTTACCACTAGAGGACGAGTGTGGTCTCGTGAAGGTTTGCAGTGAATCTACCCACAAATTCAACATTTCAAAACTCAAGAAGGGTGTATACATGATCCGGAATTGTTTATCCAAAAGATTTTTGAGGGTTAATAGAAATACAATCTAAGTCAATCAAACCATCCAAAAGCTAAAAATCCATTCACTAGTAATCAAGACTCTAAGTGCACGTGACCAGCCATTGTGAATATCATTTCGGTTCTGAACAGACAAAACCTCGATTACCGTCTTAATACATTTCGCCTCGACTGCTGCCTCACGGTCATACACTCAAAAATTCAAATTACTCAGAATTGGTTCACTCAATGTGTGAGTATGAGTGTGAAAGAAAACTCAACACATTACAAAAGGTGGACTAGAATTTTTGATGGACGACTGATCTCATAGAAAAGAAACAACCGCTAATACGGGATGGAGAAGCTAACCTACTCTTCTCACCCGATCTACTTTCTAACCGTGTTTCCTAGAGGGCAATAGACACTAAAGATGAACTAGAACTCCTGAGAACTCGACTTCTTCAAATCTTCAAGAACTTTTTCAGGGATAAATACTTAAATCAAACAAACACTTTTTCCTTCTTTTTCTTCAAGGGATAGACACTTTTTTTTTTTTTTTTTTTTTACTTTGACTTGATTACTTCCTCCTTGAGTTCAATTCTCTTTATTTTCACTTTCATGCCTTATTCTTAGGATTCTAACTGATGGATGGAGATCCTATTTTCCTCTAGTTGACACGGTTATCAAGTTTCTCAGACTACAAGAGAAAGGTTCGCATTCCTGATGACACCCCTAGTGGTTGTGAAATTTAAACTCAGGAGATCGTCTGAGTTCTTTTTAGTATTGCGAGGTTGAGTAGCTGTTCATTCTACTCGGAATTAATGCAGAAGAGATCACTCAAAGCTAAAAGAAAGGCTCAGATTCTCACCCGGGTCAAGTCTCCACTAATGATTAATCAGGTTCTCTCAGAAGTGTCTACTCTTCACCTATCTAACACTCACATGGCGTGCACAGACAATTTCAAGACTCAACTTTCATGAACAAACCCTTAGCAAGCAGGCAGTCTAACCAACTAGACTTTATAACTATTAACAAGCAAAAATAACTAGATTCACAAATCTAGAAAATAAAAAATTTGACCCTTTTTAATTTTTGAAATGAAGGACAAAAATTCAAATCCCATCCCCAAACTTAAACCGAACATTGTCCTCAATGTTCTGAAGACTATGCAAAAATAATGGAATGAGGGAAGGATATTACCAGATTTGAATGTCCTATATTTGGGTTGCCTCCCAAAAAGCGCTAAGTTTAACGTCTTCAGCCAGACGATGAGGATTCTGAAGAAAAGCTAATGAAGACCTACTGGATGAAGGGTTACTGACTCTCCATAAAATAATAATCGAAATACTTGAGGATCAACCCACAATACAAAATTACTAGTGAGGTCTAGATTCTCCTTTATGAGATAATATGACAACACAAGAAAGTCTTTCGGGGTGAAAAACCATCCCCAAACTTAGATGATTGTAAAATCACTAAGTTTGCAAAACAACCTATAGGACTCTTCATAACACTTGGATTTATACTCAAACTGGGAGTTTCTAAAATGGGATCATTGGGTTTTTCCATCGAACTAGCCACTACATTGGGTCCATGCTCCTTAGGTTTTAACTCAGGTAAAGATTCGGACAGACCTTCTAAAATTTCTCTCATTATTGGGTCATCAGTGTCCTTAAAGAACTCTAGGGCTTCACCTACATTGAGTGAGTCGTCACTCATTTCCCTTAGCCATAGTTCATCTTCCCATTCATTTTGTTCCAACATAATATCATGGGTAAGTTGAGCAGAAGATTTAGGCACATGAGATAATACAGACTCAACTCTTGGTTCCTCTATAAGCGGCTCGAGAGTCATCTCGGAATTAGCAATAGACTTAAGTGGTGTCTTTGTGGCTGGCCAAGCTTGGCTCTAACTCTAGTGCAATATCTATCGCATTACTACTACCCTCATCATCAACATCTAAGCCCAACAACTCTAACAGAGTCTCTAATGGGTCCCTTACCAGAGTGGTCGGTAATGCATCCTGAACTAATAAGTCTATCAAGTTCAACTCACTAAACTCGTTTTCATCATCAGGGTGAAGTCCAGCATTAAAAATATTCATCTCTACAGTCATATTCCCAAATGACAACCTTAGAAGACCACTTCTACAATATATAACAGCATTTGATGTCGCTAAAAATGGCCGACCTAGTATCACTGGGATTTGACTATGAGAGTTATGGACAGGTTCCGTGTCTAGGATAATGAAGTCAACAGGGAATATGAATTCTCCAACCTTAATCAAGACATCCTCAACAACACCACGCGGGTGTCTAATAGAGCGATCTGCTAACTGAAGAACCATAGAGGTTGGTTTGATCTCTCCTAATCCCAACTGTAAATACACGGAGTAAGGAAGAATGTTGACGGTGGCACCTAGATCTAGTAAAGCACGTTCTACTTTAAAATTTCCTATGGTGCAAGGTAGTGTAAGGCTTCCTGGGTCCTTGTACTTTGGTGGGATATTCTCTTGGATGATTGAACTAACCTTCTCAGTGAGGAAAACTTTCTTATGCACAATCATCTTACGCTTCCTAGTGCATAAGTCTTTTAGAAACTTAGCGTAAGCTGGGACTTGTTTAATTCCATCTAGTAATGGAATGTTAATGTTAACCTGTTTGAATAATTCCATTAATTCCTCAAACTGAGACTTCTTCTTTGGCTCTACCAGTCGTTGAGGATATGGGGCTTTACGGACATAGGGCTCAGGTACCACAGGTGGTTTTTCAGGCTCAAGTACCTTCTCAGGTTCTCCCCTAGGGATGTTGGTTGGTAAGGAGGAGGATTCAGGATCTGATTCACTATCTTCAGGCACTCCTACCTTATTGTCAACTACCCTACCACTTCTAAGGGTGGTTACTGCGTTAGCTTGTCCCATTGACTGTTTTCCTAAAGTACCTTTTGGATTTTACTCAGGCTGACTAGGAAACATACCTTTTTCCCTCAGGCTGAGGGCTTCTGCAAGTTGACCTACCTGGGTTTCTAAACTAGTTATAGACTAGGTGGTCTTTTGCATAAATTCTATTTGGGTCTTAGCTAGTTTATTCACGGTCTCCTCTAGAGATTCCTTATTCTGAGAAGTGTATTGGGTACTTGATTTGCCTTGATTTTGATCATAAGGATTCCTAGGAGCATTGAAACCAGGTGGGTTCATAGAAGTGCTAGGCTGACTTTGTTTTGACCTTGATATTGATTTTTGGACCATGAGAAATTAGGGTGATTTCTCCATCCTGGATTGTAAGTGTTCGAATAAGGGTCAAACTGCTGACGATTTTCTTGCCTAAAGTTTTGATAAAGAACATTAGCTTGTTCTCTGTCATCAGAACCACAAAATAGGGGACACTTGTCCCTTGTATGAGATGGGTCTCCACAGACGAAGCACAGATGTGAGATGGGTTCATTTCCAATACTCATGGCTCGAGTGGGATCTTCCCTGAAAGCTTTAGGCTGACCAAGCTTTAGGGCTTCTATCCTTTTGGCGAGGGTGGACAGTTTTAGTTCTGCATCATCTACTCTATAGACGCCACCTCGATTTGGAGTAGGATTTGTCCTAGTGGGGGGTCCTCTAGAAGTTTCCCATTGCTGGCATTTCTCAGCTAGATCTTCTAGAAACGCCATGCACTCATCGGCAGGCTTATGGGTAAAGCTACCACCACTGAATGCCTCGACCATGGATGTAGTGGGATAGTTTAGTCCGTCATAAAAAAATCTGGACTAATCTCATTTGATCGAACTCATGGTGAGGACTGGTGAGGACATTGAAGTACAAATCTCTCAAGATATTTATAGAGAGATTCTCCTTCTTGTTGCATTAAACTATTAAGACTTTGCCTTAAAAAGGTAGTTTTATGCTTAGGGAAGAATTTTAGAAGGAACGAACTGCTTAATTTTTTCCATGTAATGATGGACTGAGGTTGTAAGGCGTACAACCATGATTTTGCTTTCTCTTTCAAAGAGAAAGGGAACAACCTAAGTCTCAGGACTTCAGGAGACATATTTTGGAAGTTCATGGTCCCACAGATTTCTTCGAAATCCCTAATATGGTAGTAGGGATTCTCGTTCTCAACCCCACGGAAGATAGGAAGCATTTGGATTATGCTCGGCTTTAACTCGAAGTGAGTTGTAGCCTGAGGCAACCGTATACATGATGGCTGACACGTTCTAGTGGGGTTCATGTAATCCTTGAGTGTCATAGGTTGGGTTCCTTTCCGTTCTTGGTTCAGATTCTCACCCATATTGTCAATCACAGAGGGTTTTTCTAGAAGACTTAAATGGGTTTCTCTACTAATGAAACGACCTCTTTGATCACGATATCAATCGGGCATAAACTAGAGACCAATGATCACGGAAACAAATAGACTGTTTTTTTTTTTTTTTTGAAAACGACGGAATCACTATGAAGATCCTAAGGAAACAAACACAATCAAGCTGACTCCACCAAGCAACCTAAACAGAATCTAGCAACAAGTAATTAGATATAGATTTAGTGAATGGCTTGTCAGATTTGCCTAATAATCTAGACAGCTCCTATTTCGCCACAACATTTGAACTCTGACTTTTATAAAGGTTACTCGATCAGAGTAGACGGTAAATAATTCTCCAGGAAGACAGCCAACGATGAACGTTGTAACAACCGTCTTCCTTTGGCAACGTTTCCTCTCCTCGAGGCGGCCTTTTTGACAAGAATTTCTCACACGCTTTCCTCTGAGAATGCCCAGATAAAAATCGAGTTCCCGCGTTGTTTATGAAGGTCCTATGAGCTCGATACCCTAGGGTCACTGTCTAAATCAGATTTTAATTATTAACGAGGCTTAGGATCGCGGATGTTGTTTCCTAAATGGGCAAGAGAACGGTGATGAAATCCGAACTCCTATCTTGTAATTGGGTTTTGTGCCCTTACTAAAATGCTTACACTAAACAGTTCGGCAAAACAATGAGGCAAATAAATTCACACAATTACCCACTTACAGGAGATTCGTGGGTGATCAGAAAAAATTACCTCCCGTCCTAGACGGGCGATGACCTTTGCAGACGACCCGGACCACTATTTCCTTAAGTGTTCGAATCCGAGGCTTTTTTTTAATATATCAGAAAAATTCCTTTTGACTCCTTCTTCTTGTTGCACACCAAAGAAAACTAAGAAGCAAGTCAAAGAATTCAAAAGGCAATAAAGAAATTACTGAAAATAAAAACAAGATTAGAACAAATCCGCTATTAGTCCCCGGCAGCGGCGCCAAAAACTTGATGTGTCCAAAAAGGGTACACCCGCAAGTATACGAGCGTCAAGTAGTAAAACCTCATAAGACCGGGATCGAATCCTCAGGGATTAAGTATAATCTATTCTAAAACTTGTATCTATGGCAATTTCCTCTTTCAAAGATTGTTTTCAAAGTGAAATAACTAAAACAGAAACAATAAAAAGTTGATAATCAGGAAACTTATGAGAAGGGAGAATCTAGGGTTTCAGGATCCACTTTAGCAAGTATCACATCTAACTTATGCAATTCAGATCTTCTTATTATATAACTCAAGGAAGAATAACCAACCTCGGATGATTTTGACTTTTCAGAACACTTACTTTAAAACTTTCAATTTCGATACGTAAAATCACGGGTACTCTAACTATTAGATATCAAACGTAAGCATGAAACATTAAAGACCTAAAGCCTAAATATGAAACATCAAACATAAGTATAACTAACGAAAGGGGTTATCGTAAAAGATATACGAAAAAAAATCAAAGTATTTAAGTACTTAAAAGTGATTAAATCAGAAAATCACATAAAACTAAAGCTTAACCTTAACCCTAGATCGGGAAAGTTAGTTACTCATGATAGATGAGAGCATAATAATGATTAAAGAGAAGAAAAATAATAACATTACAGAAAGAAAAAGAATCGGAGAAGAAAACACCTTTTTTCACGAAATTTCACTCTCTGCAGCCAAACAGACCCTTAGGGAAAATAGTTTTCTCGTCTTCTCGGAAAATACTTCTCTGTGGGAAAATTATTTTCCTCAACTGGTTTTTCTCTCTCTCGCTCTACTGTTTTCTCTTTCTTTCTCACTCTTACCTTTCTCTTTCTCTCTCTAAAACAATACTATAACTCTCTCTTTCTCTCTCTAACAGTAACAACAAAGAAAGAAGCAGAAAAGATGATTGTAATGGATTTTATTAATAATTCAATCTCTTTCTCTCTCTACAAAACAGTAGCCTCTCTCTCTCTCTCTCTCTCTCTCTCTCTCTCTCTCTAATTCTTTCAATCTAAACCTCTCTCTCTCACAAAGAGAAGAATATAGCAGAAGAAGAAGAAGAAGAAGAAGAAACAGAAACAGAAACAACTCTTGAACTTTTCCTCTCTCTCTAGTTTTCGGTTTTTGCTTTTAATGGTGAGGGATGCCTTCTCTCTCGGTTTTACTCCTTTATATAGGTTCAAAAAGCTCTCCTTCTAGCTCCTCAAGTTAGCTACTAAGTCGGTTATTCGATTTCTTAGAAGTCGGTTATTCGATTTCTTAGAAGTCGGTTGATCGATTTGTTAAGTTTCTCTCCGAAAACTATCACTCTGTTTCGTTTATAGAAACCGGAAATTGAAGAAGAAGACAGTCGGGTAAAGCTGGGTGTACTCCTGACCGTGACAGAATGTGGCCCGCTTGACTCTTAGTTCACCAATTTTGACCCGAACTTTGACTCGCTTTATTTTACTCATCCGGACTCCGATTTGACTTCCGTTTTCGCCTACGGGTTCGTCTTGGACTTTACTTTCCATCCAAACACTAATCTTGACCATGAAATCAAAATCAAAAAATGACCAAAATACCCCTAGTTTGCATTTTCTCCGACTTTTATCCGTTTTGCACACATAACTCTGAAAAAGGTACCTGAGTAGAAAAAGGAGTAATTCATGAGAGTAACTGCCCTAGATAGACTAACTTGTCCAAATTAAGAGCCTCAGATGGGACATTTTCATGTCTCATCATCCCCCGCTCCTTTGAAGGATTCGTTTGATGCTCCGCCGACGAAGAGAGTCCAAATCTGCTCTGGGCCAAGGCTGGTTGCTGCATTCGAGCATTCCGTTCCGAAATCTGCCAATGCTTGCCCTTTTATAGCGGTTCGGGGCTCGTACCTGATGTCGAATTCGCTCAGCTCTACTGCCCATTTTGTCAATCGCCCTGATGAAGGAGTTGAAGGAGATGTCCTTCGACCAAGATGGCAATGCGAGCAATATGTCGGCTAGGACAATTGATGAAGAAGATCATCAAGTCCGATTGATTTAGGGGTCGTGGCGTTTAGCTAGAAACCAACTACGATCGTCGAATTACGAAGTAATTCGCGGCTAACTTCGATCGGATCCTACATCGGGTTACACATAAGAATGGGTATTTAATCGGATGATATGACTAGTGAGAGTGTGATATAACATTGGGAATGTCCCATAAACATATCTCACAGGTCTAAATAGAATTTGGGCAAAAGATAGCAAAAAGGCCCGAAATAAGGGTTTTGGGCCTAGGCCGATTCGGACACTTTTAGGGCTCGGATTGGGCTGATTTTTTGGAGGGACCTTTCCTTATGTTATGAACATTAAATCTGCTAATTTTGGCTGGGTTTGGACGTCATCTCCTTAGGGAATTGAGAAAATATCAACTAGTTACTATTTTCGACTATTTCCCTAAATCTTATTCTAAAGGGTGTTTTAGGAAACCTAAAAGGAAGTGGATTCTTATTAGGGTTCTATATAAACACTCTTAGGGCAGAGAATAAGGTGTGGAATTTCTCTCTAAGCTTTCTTACTCTACCACATCAAGTAGAGAAGAGAAAGTGAGCTAATTTCCAAGCTATCTTCTAGTCAAGCAAGAAGAAGGTCTTCTTATTATCAAACCACCATTGGAGTGCTAGCGAGCTTTCAAGGAGGGAGATTAAATACACTATTCGGTGTCCCAAGTAGAGGAGCTACGTTTGAAGCTCTTGGTCTTCTTTAATCTATACAACTAGTTCGAGGGAAATAGCGATTAAGGTAATCTACTATCTTCTTGTTGGTTAATTACTAGTTTTGCATGATGATCTTGGGGATACTAGTGTTAGACATTAGATGTCGTTATCCGCTATAAACACTAGTATAAGGGTATAATTCCCTACACCTGAGAGATCCATCTATTGGAGTATATTCCTGAGCGGTTGGTCTGTCTGAACCTAAAGTATGGGCGTAGCTTCCTAGCAGTCAGAATGAGCGCGTAAGCCAATTTCTCTATAGTTGGGTAATTTAGTTCTGCCCCACCTAATACTTTGCTCACAAAGTATACGGGGTGCATGACTCCTTCTACTGTTTTGATTACCACTGTTGAGACGGCTTCTCCAAAAGTCGCAAGATAAACGATGAGCTCGTCCCCGGGGCTTGGGTTGACCAGCAGTGGCAGTTTTATGAGATGCGCTTTCAACTCCTGAAATTCCTTCTCCGCTTCGTCGGTCTAGGTGAAATCTGGTACTTTTTGGAGAGTTTTGAAGAAAGGTATGGCCTTATCCCCCATCTTGCTGAGGAATCTGGAGAGTGATGCTAGCCTCCTAGCCAGTCGATGAACGTCTTTCCGACTCTACGCGCTAGGCATATCTTGCAGGGTTGTGATCTTGGCAGGGTTGGCTTCTATCCCTCTGTGGCTCTACATGAATTCTAGGAACTTTCCCGAAGTTACGCCGAATGCGCACTTTTCGGGGTTCAGTTTCATATTGTAGGCTTGGAGTTTGTCGAATGCGATCTTAAGATTGGTTATCAGGTCTTGGCGAGTTTTGCTTTTCACGATCATGTCATCCACGTAACATTCGACTGTTTTCCCGAGCTGATCCCCGAATATCCCGTTAACCAGACGTTGATATGTCGCTCCGGCATTCTTGAGACCGAAAGGCATTTGTTGGTAACAGTATAACCCTCGATCTGTTAGGAATGCGGTATTTTCTTGATCAGCCCAGTGCATGGCGATCTGGTGGTATCCCGCGAAGGCATCCATGAAGCTTAGTAGTTCGTGGCCAGCTGTGGAGTCTACCAGCTGATCTATGGACGGCAGCGGGAAACTGTCCTTCGGGCAAGCCTTGTTTAGGTCGGTAAAATCTATGCACATTCTCCATGTTCCGTTCTTCTTCTTGACCAGGACCACGTTGGTCAGCCATCCCGGGTATCGGGCTTCCCTTATTACTCCCGACGTTAGGAGTTTCTCGACTTGCTCGGCTATTTCGGCCTGCTTGTCTGCTGAAAAATTCCTTTTCTTTTGCTTCACCGGCTTGCTTCCCTCTCTGATGTTTAGTTTATGAGTGATGATCCCCGGGTCTATCTGATGCACCCGAAAAGGTTACACACCCAAGCGGAGGTATCAAGTAGTAATCCGGCAAAGCCGGGATCGATCCAAGGATAGGAAGGTGATTTGGACAACGAAAGAGTCTCGTTCGCCGGTCTAAATATTACAAGCTAACTTAGACTAAAAAGGAGAAGAACAAAGGTAAACGGGGGGGGGGGGGGGGGGGGGGGGGGTTTGATTGAATAAGCAATAGAGAAAACAAATAAACTAATTAAACGATAAAAGTAAACGGGCGAGAGAGATTCGAGAGAAGAGTCGGAGAAACAAGAGTCGGGAGGCAACAAGAGTCGGGAGATAAATAAGTGAGAGAGGTGTCGAAGTCCGGAAATCCATAATGATAAACCTACGACTATGTGTAGTCCGATTTGATGTGTCGAGGTACAATCGATATTCGACTCCTAAAGTAGATGTCTCTAAGTACTATGTATATCCGGAGATCATACTTAGTCAAACAAACGTCTAAATCGGTTAATCCCGAGTCATCGAAAGTGTAGTCTAGTCGCCTAACTATGTGAAGTGCATGACAAGACACATGAAATTATGACTTAGACTCCGATCGATATCGAATACTTCGTTTCGTCTATTAACTATGCGAAGTGCTTGACAAGACACATGAAAATACGATCAAAACGATAATCGAAATAAATGAACATCGATTTATAATCAAAACATCAAATCATATTAAACATAGTCACGAATTCATCACATTTCATCTCATATAATCGACAAACTAAAGTTAGCTAAACATGGTGATTCAATAAGAAATGGAAAGGAAATGGTGAGAGAATCCTCCTTTTTCGATGTTGGTTCGAGGCTAAGATCGTCGGAAAATATGAGTCTTTAAGGTGCAGCCGATCTCCCCTTAGCAATTTTCAGGGTTCCCCATAGCGACCACCATCATCTTCTCCATTTAGAACACAACCTCCATTAAAGCTAACCCTAGCTTTCTCTCTCTACAAATTTCTACTCAAATATCAAATCAATTCATATGAGAAGCAAGCCAAGATGATGGGGAGTAAAAACCCTAAGTTTTTCGGCCAAGAAGATGGCCGGAAAACCTAGAATAATCCGGCCAAAGAAAGGGAAGAAGTCCGGTCAAAAACCATGGTATCCGGCCAAATCCGGGTCCCTAGCTCTGCAGCCGCGTCCTCCATGCCGAGCACGTCCCTGCGGTCGCGTCCTCCATGCTCCGAGCAAGCTTCCCGTGAAGCGAACAGCAGCTCCGAGCATATGAGGAGCTTCTATCCCGTGCTTTAATGGTGCTGCTCGGGCTGCAGCTGCTGTTCCAGTGAGATGTGCACGTCCGTGACAGCATCCCGAGCTCGGAGCAGCTGCAGATCTCGTGCTCCAGTAGCTCCTCCCGTGCCATCTTGTGTCCGGCCAAAGCTTTGGCCGGTCTCCTTTCCCTCTCTTTCCCTTCTCTTCAACTTCAAGCTCTAGAAACCCTAAAACTCCAAGAACTCCAAACCCTTAGCCTCCTTGCCTCCTCTTTCTCTCTCTCTCCTTCCTTTCCCAAGCTTGAAGATGATGAATAGTCCTTTTTTTTCACTACTTGTGATCCTTTCTTTTTGACTCAAAACCCTAGTCAATGTTTGACTTTGACTCAGACTTTACTTTGAACCATAAAGAGGGTGCCTCCAAGATTTTTCCTTGTCATCTTCTTTGGGCTTGTGTGGGCTTTGGGCTTGGTTTAGAAACCAAGCGAGTGCCTTCAACTTGTCTCTACATTTAAAACCAAAGGGGGGTGCCTTCAAGAAAAGACCTTAGCTTCTATCTTTCACATCTTCCCCGTCTGAACTCCGAATTGAATTCCGTGTTCACCGTCGGACTCGTCATTGACTCCTCTTGTCATTTGATTTGCTTGAAGTCCTTTTCTCTCGTTTTCGACTCATGAAATGATAGTGACAATTCGTTCCCTTTATTCCGTTTACATGTTTAACTCCAAAATAAGTACCTAACATGAAAAACACATAAAATATTATTGATAACACTCGAAAAGGACTAATTAGTCTAAGTTAGGCTCTCCAAATGTGACATTTTCGTGTCACATCACTATCCCAGGTACCTCGTCTCCCGAACGCAAAGACATGGCGGTGCGCTCTCAAGAAATTGGCCAGTTTTGCCTTCTCGTCTTCATCTAAAGTACTCCCGACATAAGTCACTTCGCTGGCCTTTTCCTCAATTTGTACAGTTACGGTTAGGTATGTTGTCCTTTCCTCTTCCTCTTGGACTTTTTCATCTGTCGGCGCCTCGGTTCCGAGTGTTTGTCTTTCTAGAAGAGGTGGCTCCGCCGCTGGATTGGTGACCTCTTCCAGTCCCGACATTATATTTTCCTAATAGATCTTTATAGAGTTTGGTTAGTTCTAAAAAAAAGTATTGGGTAGGATTTGGGTTACCGAATGTGATGATTTGCTGAGAGATCCCCTCCTTCTAGCGCCAAATGCTGATGTCGAAAATTGGCTCCCGGTTAAATCAGCATGGAAAAGGGAGTTGATGCATGACAACCTCCGTTATAATGGTATATTCTGTTATGAGAGGAGAGATTCCCCTGTTCAGCTCTGCTTCTCTGTTCTACTCCTCTATTCCAGCTCCTCGCTCCTTGTTTCTTGCTCCTTACTCATGTTCGTCTGTTCCGAAGGGGGGAAAACTAGCAAAGGGTTCGGAAACCCCTCCGACGCTCAAGACAGTCAGGGTGCTCTTTGCAGTAAAGGAATGAATGTTGATTGATCCTTTTGGGGGCGATTTGTGATAACTCTATTTTTTGGGGTGATACTTCTGGTATGAAGAGATCGTATTTGTTGGGGAGAGAGTGTATCTGTTCTCAAGAGACCGTGTCCTCTGAAGGACGATGTGGGGGGCCTTTTATAGGCGAAGTTAGGCCGACTGTGATTAGTGACGGTGGTGAGGCGGTGGCCGTCAAACCGTAATAGAAGTTACCTCGTTTGCGTATCTAGGGTTTCTCTTCGAGTCTATCCCAGATCATTGATAAGTGAAAGTTCCTAAGTTCAAGGATACTTTGTGAATATCTTGCCGGAGTGATAGACTCTAAAGGAGAAGTTTCCTCCTTTAGATACGTGGAGTCCAATCGGGCTTAAACACTTCAAGATGTGTGGCCGACTGAGATTTTCTGGAAAGTCCGGGATTAAGTCATTAAGTTGCGCAGCGCTGATATCTCTCCAGTTCTGGGCGTAAGATATGGGTCGAACTTGTGGAGACCCCCCTTATTCCTTTAGAGATCCCAGACTGATCTGTCCATGCCGAGGGCGTTTTGTGTAAAGCTGGTTTCTTCTAGCCGACCTCCCAGTTAGGGGAATGTGTGGTGGACCATCAGGGATTTTAGCTGTTGATGGAGGCCATCTGCTTAATGGGCCTTTCGGCCAAGAGATTAGTGGGCCTAACGGCCAGGTTACTACATTAGTGTAGTTACCAGATTTTAGTATTTAGGGTTTCCATGTTTAGAGTCCTAGCAATCAAGGAAAGTATCCTTAGTAGTTATCTTCTTTCTTAATTCAAGTCTATCTAGGAAAGTACAATCTCTATATAAGAGAAGTCCAGTCTGTCTTTGTCATTCAGATCAGAGAATATTATCAACCAAGTTTATTATTAATCAAGTTTATTGTTTATCGTTATTTTAACAGTTTTATTTCGTTAATTTAGTTTATTAACAATGGTGGATTCCACTACTTTTACGCTTCTGCAACAATCTACATCAGCTGGTATTCAGAGCCTAAAAAATCTGGGAACAAATAATTTTTTTTAGATACTTCTCATCGTGAATGTTGGAAAAATTTTCCACGTTTAGGTTGGGATCCCTTTCGAGATTCACAACAACTCTATGTTGATCGAAAAGATCAAAATAAAATTAATGTCGTTTCCAGAATCCCTATGTTTGATGGTCAATATCATATAGATTTTTGGATTCAACAGTTGGAAGATTGGTTCATAAACCAAGATGTTAGTGATGAAGATAAGGTTTTTGTCGTTGAACAACACTTGTCAGCAAGAGTCTACGAAAAATACAACGAGATGCAATGGAGACTTGTTGATCACGTAAACTCCTTCATTGATGATTGAAATCAATTGAAAAATATATTTCGGTATGCTTTCCTTCCTTTGGATGAGTATTCATCTTATGCCGAATCACAAATTGATCCTAGACGACAACCGCCCCATATTCTCTCGACCATCATTGTTACAAGAGACGTTCGCGGCAATAAGATAGATGAGTTCTTTCAGATGGAGGAAGAAGGAAACTATTCTCCGTTCTCCAGTCCAAACCCTAATACACATGCACTTGTTTCTGCTTCAACTTATTCGAACAAATTATTATCCGAGATTCCTTCGCCTACCATGGTCGATACTGTTGAAGGAGATGTTCTTGATAAAATAAATAATAGTTTTTCAATGACAGAGGAGGAAAACTTTCATAAGACGAATCAAGAAGAGGAAATTCAATTGGGTAACAGAATCCCGAATAATTTGTTTGATCCATATATGATTCCGGGAGAAGAATTCGTTGTTTCGAACCATAAAATACTTCCACCTCAATTCGTGTCGCCATTGATTTCAACTCCTAAACATCAAACAAACCCTAATCCTAGAGTCGAGATGGGTAGAGTTATTCGTGCACAACGTAAAGAAGCTGGTTCTGTCTTCAAATCCCACACTCATCACCGAAAAGGTATGTATAAAGGGCAGTTCTTATATTGTGGGAAGCAAACTAATTTAATGGTGGGTAATGTTCTGCCTTTAAATTCTATACGTGAAGGAGCTGGTGTTTCTAACATTGGGCATCATGTTGGTGATAGAGGTGTTTTTGTTAGGGCCAAGGTTTGTCAAATTGCTGCCAGAAGAACAGGTTATAAAATAGGTTCGGCTGCTGCTATTGCTTATGGTCTTGATAAGAAAGCATCAAATGTTGGCGAAAAGAATTCTTTGATCTTTGATTTTGGTGGCGGTACTTTGGATGTCTCTCTTCTCACCATTGAAGAGGGTCTTTCTAAAGTCGATAGAGTGAATTCTGAATCGGCTTTCATGGAATCCCCCTTCTTACTTCTTCCTAAACAAAGAAGTGAATTGTTCCGATTCAAAGTTCCGGAGTTCAAGATCTTGTTCGACTTTGACTATAAACGTATTGCCAATTTTGGTTTTGGGAACACTCATAGACCGATTCAATACTGCTGGGTTTATTCCTGGAACTTAGTCGATGATGCCTATCACCTGTTCGATAAAATGTTCCGACGAGTTTTTCCAACTACTCGATTACTTCAAGTGACGACAATGGTCCTTACTAAACAATACAGTTCAGCTGAAACAACGATGGTTCCATGTGGTGACTTTTCTCATGTATTTCCTAACTTGACGTATTATGGTCGAGTCTTGGTTTATAAGCATCACGAAGACGAACGTGGAAAGATAATGCAAGTTGTTTTTAAGCGGGAAGACATAGAGAGGGTGACGAAGTGGATGAAGATATTCTTGGTTGATTTTTCCATAAAATATTATGTGGTATTTTCACTCCCTTTGCTCATAGATGATGGAATATGGTATTTTGAAGTTCTTCACAGCTCCGTCTTATACGTTTTGGATGGGAGGACCCCATCCATTGTTTTTCCAAGAACAAGAAAGATCGTATATGTGACCTCTTTCATCAAACTAAAAGACGACGGGCGATCTCACAATTTACTAGACGTATCTACGTTGGTATTGCTTTTGCGAGTATCTTAGCAATATATATATGTTTGACATTATAATTGGTGATATTGTCAATATTTTTCTTCTTCGGATTTTCGGCAATTTTTGTGAAAAGTGGGAACTAAGGATTGCCTTCAAACTCGTCGCCGAAGTCACCTTCAATATCGCTGATATATATCCTCATTACTTGGACGATCCGCTTTATGACAACACCAACTTGGGGGCAAGTTGTTCCGCAGCGGGGGAGTATGATGGAGGCCATATCCTTAATGGGCCTTTCGGCCAAGAGATTAGTGGGCCTAACAGCCAGGTTACTACATTAGCGTATTTACCAGATTTTAGTATTTAGGGTTTCCATGTTTAGAGTCCTAGCAATCAAGGAAAGTATCCTTAGTAGTTATCTTCTTTCTTTATTCAAGTCTATCTAGGAAAGTACAATCTCTATATAAGAGAGGTCCAGTCTGTCTTTGTCATTCAGATCAGAGAATATTATCAACCAAGTTTATTATTAATCAAGTTTATTGTTTATCGTTATTTTAACAGTTTTATTTCGTTAATTTAGTTTATTAACAATGGTGGATTCCACTACTTTTACGCTTCCGCAACAATCTACATCAGTTGTCCTGCTACCTGAAGCCGAGTTGTTCCGAGAGACTTATGGTCTGATCTTTGATTCTTCAGACGTTAGTCAACGTCTGGATATTTTATGCATCATCAACAACCATAGACCCGTCCATTATAACACACAGACTACAAGTCGACCCAAACCACCCGCCTGTTAGACATAAGGACTGTCAGGGAAGTCCATTACCCTGACTGTTTAGCCAATGTCGTAATCGTTAAGAAGAAATATGGGAAATGGAGGGCGTGCATCGATTTCACTAACCTGAACAAGGCATGCCCAAAAGATTCATTTCCCCTGCCCCACACAGATATGCTAGTAGATGCGACTGCAGGCCATGAACTTGTTAGCTTCATGGATGCCTTTTCGGGGTACAGTCAGATCCTAATGCACCCCCGAAGACCAAAAAAATACCTCTTTCATAATAGAGAGAGGCATATTTTGTTATAAGGTCATGCCATTCAGACTAAAGAATGCATAAGCTACTTACCAAAGATTGGTGAACAAGATGTTTGCCAACATGCTTTGCGACACAATGGAGGTCTACATAGATGACATGCAGGTCAAATCGTTGGAGGCTGCGCAACACATCAACCATTTGCAGCAGGCCTTCGAAGTCCTAAAAAGGTATAACATGAAATTGAATCTAAGTAAATGCCCATTTGGTGTATCTTCAGGGGAATTCCTAGGGTATGTAGTCACATACAGAGGGATCGAGGAAAATCCAGACCAGATACAGTCGGTAATAAATATCCCTTCTCCCAAGTGTGTAAAAGACGTGTAAAAGCTAGCAGGAAGAGTAGCAGCCCTGAGGCGATTCATTTCTCGGTCATCTGAGAAATGTCACCTTTTTTACTACCCTAAAGAAGCCAAAAGATTTCAATTGGACACCAGCATGTGAGGATGCACTTCAACATCTGAAAGAGTATCTCACCTCGCCTACACTACTTTCAAAACCCAAGTTAGGTGAACACCTTTACATTTATTTGGCAGTATTTGAAACAGCTGTCAGTGTCGGTTTGGTGAGAAGAAGAAGGTAAGCAACTTACAGTTTACTATGTAAGTAAGTCCTTACTTGATGCCGAGACTCGGTACAGTCAATTGGAGAAGTTGGCTTTAGCTCTGGTAATAGCTGCCAGAAAATTGAGACCGTACTACCAATGTCATTCCATTGTGGTCGTCACTGCCTTCCCGATGAAGAATGCCCTGCACAAGCTCCATATGTCTGGACGTTTGACTAAATGGGCGATCGAGCTAAGTGAGCATCCCATCACATACCGACCAATGACAGCGATCAAATCTCAGGTATTAGCTGATTTCATTGCCGATTTTACCCCTGACTCTCTAGCGCATGCCCAGAAAGAACTACTCTGTCTCACCGAACCTGACCTTCAAAAATGGACCCTGACTATGGATGGATCAGGCAATATGAACGAAGTTGGCCTAGGTGTCATTCTGACCTCCCCACAGGGGGCATAGTCCAGCAAGTAATAAGATGCGAATGTAAGGTTACTAACAATGAGGCAGAGTATGAAGCTTTAATTGCAGGTCTTTCCTTGGCAAAAGAATTGGGAATCAAGAACCTGGATGCAAGGTGTGACTCGCAATTGGTGGTCAACCAACTTCATGGTACCTACCAAGCCAAAGACGCTAGGATGACAGCCTACTTGGAATATGTCAGAGAAATCCAAAGGCACTTTCAAGAGGTAAAGTATAAGCAAGTACCCAGAATTGAAAATGGGCATGCAGATGTTTTGGCAAACCTTGGCTCGTCCATTCAGACCAAGGTAGCACAGGACATACCCCTGGTCCTGCTCCAGTGGACAGCCGTCTAGAAAACCCCACAACCAGAAGTAACAACTATAAATATCGCTGACACTTGGATGACCCTTGTCATACAGTAGCTGAACAATGGTGAGCTTCCCTCAGATAAGAATGAAGCAAGAAGGTTAAAAGCAAAGGCCGCAAGATTTTGCATACTCGACGGTCAACTGCTTAGAAGGTCTGATTCAGGCCCTTACCTCAAGTGCATCACTCCAGAAGAAGGTAAGTATGTTTAGAAGAATTACACGAGGGAGAATGTGGGAACCACTCTAGCGGTCGCAGCTTGGCCAATAGGGCTCTGACTGTCGGCTATTACTGGCCAACCATGAAGGTTGATTCAATCAATCATGCCAAACGATGTGACAAATGTCAGAGGTTCGCACAAACTTCTCACCTCCCCCCAGAAAAATTAAATTTCATATTATCACCTTGGCCTTTTATAGGCATGGACATAGTGGGAAAACTTCCCACCGCCCCACGCCAACGTGTATATATGTTGGCCATGACCGACTATTTTTCTAAATGGATTGCGGTCGAGGTCTTCAATCAAATAAAAGACAAAGAAGTCATGAATTTTTTCTAGAAGCTCATAATTTGCAGGTTTGGGGTACCTAAGGAGATAGTCACCGACAACGAATCTCAATTCATTAGCTTCGCCTTCCAAGACTTTTGTAAGGATTGGGGGATAAAGCTCAGCTTTTCAACCCCAAGGTATCATCAAGCCAACAGTCAAGCCAAATCATCTAACAAACCGATCATGAACTCTCTAATAAAGAAACTGGAAAAAGCTAAAGGAACGTGGGCGAACCAACTACCGGCAGTACTATGGGCTTATCGAACAACTGTACGGACGCCAACAGGTGAAACCCCTTTCTCATTAGCTTATGGTTCTGAAGTTGTAATCCTAACTGAAATAGGAGTCCCTACCGCACGGTACCATTCGACTCAAGAAGAAAGCAATTGGCTCGAGCTCAATCACAACCTCGACACAATTGATGAGCTAAGAGACAGGGCAGCCATTAGAAACGCCGTCTACCAATAGAGAGCAGCCTCTCACTATAACAAAAATGTTCGAGTTATAACGTTCAAAATTGGGGTTTGGGTGCTTCGAAAGGTTTTCTAGAACACCAAGTAGAAAGAAGCAGGCAAACTGGCTCCCACTTGGGAAGGACCTTACCTGATCACCCAATTAGTGGGACAGGGAGCATACAAGCTCCGCTCACAAGAAGGTCTGGACATCAATAATAGTTGGAATGCAAAACACTTGAGACGAGACTATTTCTAGCCATCGACCTCCCCCCCCCCCCCCCCCATTAAGGGGTGTGCAGGCAAACCAAGCTTCGACTGGGGGACAAGTGGAAGGAAACAACAATCGTTTTGCCATGCAAAAGTCAATACCTACCTCTCTAAGAGACCAATAGGGAAAAACACAACTCCGCATCTACCCCACTTGAAGACAACCAGCTCTGCACTTCTTCAAACCTAACTCTGCCCAAAGTCAGCTCAGCCGTGCAAGCCAGTTCCGCACTACTTCAGATTCAGCTTTAGCCAAAGACAACTCAACTGTGCAAGCCAGTTCCGCACTGCTTCAGATTCCGCTTTACCCAAAGTCAGCTTAGCTCTGCAAGCCAGCTCCGTATTGCTTTAGACCTCGATTCTACTCGCGTCAGTACATGTAAAAGTTTGATGTCAAAAGTCAACAAACGTTCCTTACTAAAACGACACTGCTCGTACCGCATGAATATTTTTCTTGTAATACGACATTGTTTCAAATACAATGATGATTCAATTCAAGTGATATTTTGTCTGTGCAAAGCAGGCTAAGGGCTTTAACAGCACGAAACTTAGTCTAACACTAGACCTTCTCAAACTCTAACCTCATACTAGGGGGACAGACAGTATACATCCTTCACAGATTTCAAACGCTTCCTGACACTCAACATACACTAACTCGAGTATTCAAACAAGGCAAGTTTCAAACGCTTCATGACACTCAACATACACTGACTTGAGTATTCAAATAAGGAAAGCCACGCTTCGCCAAAACACTTCAAGCTTTGGGCGCACCAAACACAACGCAGGTACAATATAAACTATCTATAAAGGGTAATGGCCTTACCCTTATGGATAAACGAGGCAAACAATATAAAAAATATATAAAGGGTAATACCCTTACCCTTATGGATAAGAGGCATTCATCAGCGGAGCTACACCTTGGCAGAACAGCTAAGTCCACATCAAGAGTACTCGGTAAATTCGCCTTGCCCTGAAACGACAAGCTTGCCCGTGCCTCGATTGGCAAACCAGCGCTCCGCCTTATTAAAAGTCTATGTTCAAAAGCACTCGGTGAATAAGCCTTGCCTTGATATGTAGACCTACTTTGCAATCCTTCCTTGATTACAGCAGGCCTCATTAAAAATCTATGATCGAAAAGTACTCAGCTTATAATCCATGCCTCGATCAGTAGTCCTACTCTACAATCCTGCTTTGGTTTGAGTAACCTTCACTAAGTCTGCATCAAGTGCACTCGGCGTATAAGCCTTGCCTTGACTAACAACCCTGCATCACGTGTATCGCCAAGAGCACTAGGTCCGCCTCGCCAAGAGCTCCGGATCTGCCTCATTACAAATTTAGGTCAAGACTACACGGCAGACACCCTGCCTTGATCGATAATCCTGCCTCATGAGCCCGCCTCATTAAAATTCACGCTAGGACTGCCTTGGTTGATAGTCTTACTTCATGAGCCCGACTCGATTAAAAAGTCTGCATCAAATGCACTCGGAATATAAGCCTCGTCTTGACTGACATCCCTGCATTATCATGTGCCACGCACAGAGCACTAGGTCCGCCTCGCCGAGAACTCTGAATCTGCCTCATTAAAAATTTAGGTCAAGACTACCTGGCAGATGCCCTGTCTAGATTGGTAAACCGGCCTCACGAGCCCACCTCGATTAGAGAGTTTGTATCAAGAACACTCGGCAAACTAGCCTTGCCCTGACTAACATCCCTGCACACCACGCGTCTCGTCAAGAACGCTGGATCCACCAACTAATTTTTTTTATCACAAACGACTGATACTTACTATGTTGGACCGACCGACCAAAATTTCTCGCCCTACGGAGCGTCCTTCCTCGTGGAACTATCTTATAACCACTAACAGACAGGTAATCTTAAATTGGTGTGATATACGTCACCTTTATTTTTTTATTTTCCCTAAAGAAATATATATAAACATTTTCCCATGTGCATGTGGTAAAGCGTCATTTGTATTAACACAATTGACAAGTCATACACAAATGACCAAGTCACCTACTTTGAGTTTTCCTATGTGCATGTGACAATTGACAAGTCATACACAGATGACCAAGTCACCTACTTTAAGTTCTCCTATGTGCATGTGGTAATAGACAAGTCACGCACAGTTGACCAAGTCACCTGCTTTGAGTTCTCCTATGTGCATGTGGTAATAGACAAGTCATGCACAGTTGACCAAGTCACCTGCTTTGAGTTCTCCTTTGTGCATATGTGGTAACCAACGTCATTTGTCACAACTGACCAAGCCATATGTAATGAACAGTTGACCGGGTCAACTGTGGTTGTATGAGCATGTGTAATAGTTTAATATACTATGGTACATAATATACTACACTTTAATTAGTCTTAGTTTATCCATGCCAACTGACTTAGTCAGCTGTTCTTGACCGATTCAGCGCATCAAATTTCGTCAAATTATTTTTTCACAAGTATTGTTAGAAGTGACTCGAATATGGATGGGTATCGAATCCGGCTTACGACCCGCCAACCCGTTTACAAGGCTGAATTTTGGACCCGTTAACGGAGCTGATTACTAAGACAGAGCTGGTATGCGAAGCAAGGCTGTGAGGCAGAGCTGGACTCCGAGACAGAGTTGGAATGCGGAAGCTAGACTTATGTCGGTGATTAGTGTTATCCGTGTATAATGTCGGTTGTAGAGAGAATCGGTTGTAGAGAGTCGGTGAGGCGGTGTGATGCGTTTGACTGGAAGCGTGAGTACGGAGTGAAAAGGGAGTATCGTAACAGGTAACTAGGAAGATCTGGATCACCACACTTTGATAGAGTTGCCACCACAAAGTGATAAAGAAACCGGTTGAACTAACACCACACCTGGATAAAGTTGCCACCACCAGATGATAAAGACGCTCGAAATCCACCACCAATGGTTCTTCCAAAACCAGAGGATAAAGGAGTTGATCTAAACAGATCCAAAGTCACAAAGACTCTATAATTTCCAATTCAATATTCTCTAATTTTTCCATTCATAATAAGCCTCATTATATAGAGGAGAATACATTAAATGAGAAATAAAAGCTAGTCTACATGCATAGAAACTAGTTACATTGGAAACAACTTAGTTTAAATGCATGAATGTAGAAAGACGAGACTAACTTTAATGCAGATTACTAAAAACGAAAATGACTCTTCAAGTCTTCGATAATCCTCTTTAAAGCCCATATTTAATCATTGCTTAGTTGGTAGTTATGGCTTAGTTGGTCCAACTTCAGCAAAGTAATGCTCAGCCTGTTGGTAGTTTTGTCTGTGTACTCCAACGCTGCTTGCTCTAACTCTGTTTGTTCCAGCTCTAATTGTTCCAACACTGGTGCTCCCACATCAGACTCTCCGGGTTGGAAATGATTTGTCCTCAAATCTGATAGCTCCTCATCTTCAAAATGTGGAGAAAGATCACCACCTACATTGAATGCACCTGAAACACCATAGTCCTTTGGAAGCTCCAGCTTGTAAGCATTATCACTAATTTTCTCAAGTATCTTAAAAGGACCCTCTGCTCTTGGCATCAGCTTCGACTTGTGTTTGTTTGGAAACCTCTCCTTTCTTAGGTGTAACCAGACCAGATTACCTGGTTCAAAGGACTTAGCAAGTCTATTTTTGTTGGCCCTTTTCTTGTACTTCTCATTATCCCTTTCAATTTCTGCCCGAACATTCTCATGAAGCTTCTTCATTGTAGTTACCCTTTCTTTTGCTTCAAAGTCTGCCTTAAACCCCAAAGGTATTGAAATCAAATCAGTAGGAGTAAGTGGATTAAGACCATACACAATCTCAAAAGGTGAACGTTTTGTAGTGTAGCTTGTTGACCTATTATAAGCAAACTCAGCCTGAGCTAGCTTCAAGTCCCATTTCTTCAAGTTCTTCTTTATCAAGCCTCTCAAAAGAGTAATCAAGGTTCTGTTTGTCACCTCTGTTTGACCATCAGTTTGTGGATGACAAGAAGTACTAAAAAGGAGCTTAGTACCAAGTAATCTCCACAAAGTCTTCTAGAAATAGCTCAGAAACTTTGAATCACGATCGGAACAATGGTTTTAGGAATACCATAAGGGCGTACAACCTCCTTGAAATACAAGTCAGCAACCATACTAGCATCATTAGTCTTGTGGCAAGGAATAAAATGTGTCATTTTGCTGAACCTATCAACTACCACCATGATAGAATCTTTACCCCTCTGAGTTCTTGGTAGTCCCACAATAAAATCCATGCTCACATCATCCCAGGGCTGGATTGGAACAAGTAAAGGAGTGTACAGACCTGGTTGGAAATGACTTTTCATTCTTTGACACGTGGCATATCGTTCTATGACTGAATGAACATCTCGTACCATCTTGGGCCAGAAGAAATGCTCCTGAAGCATGTCCACTGTTTTGTTGATCCCAAAATGACCAGAAAGACCTCCGCCATATGCTTCACGAATCAGCAACTCCCGAACAGAAGTCTTTGGCACGCAGAGCTGGTTTCTTTTCAAAAGAAATCCATCTTGCAAATGGTACTGATTTGTAACTCCCTTTTTGCACTCACCATAGACGTCAGCTAAGTCTAGGTCTTCATTGTATAGAGTCTTCAATAAATCAAATCCCATAATTCGATAATCCAGATTAGAGATTAAAGCATACCTCCTTGAGAGTGCATCAGCAACAATATTAGTTTCCCCGCCTTGTACTTTGACACAAATGAGAAGGATTGTAGAAACTCTACCCATTTGGCATGTCGGTTTTAGCCCGTGTTGGTTGTTTAAAAACTTTAGTGACATATGATCAGAATGTAATACGAATTGACCTGGCTTTAAATAATGCTCCCAATGAGTCAAAGCTTTTACAATAGCATAAAACTCCTTATCATAGGTTGAGTAGTTTTTCTGTGCTCCTGTAAGCTTCTCACTGAAATAAGCTATGGGACGTTGTCCTTGGATAAGAACAACTCCTATACCAACTCCACTAGCATCACACTCAACTTCAAATACTTGATTAAAATCTGGAAGTGCTAAAATAGGTGCTTCGCATAGCTTTTGTTTCACCACTTCAAATGCCTTTTGTGCAGCACTGCTCCATTCGAATTTGTCCTTCTTCAAGCATTCAGTTATTGGCGCTACGACAGTGCTGAAATTTTTCACAAAGCGTCTATAGAATGAGGCAAGTCCACGAAAGCTTCTTACATCAGATTAGGTTGTCGGAACTGACCAACTCCTTATAGCTTCAACTTTACTTTTATCTACTGAAATGCCCTTATCTGAAACAATATAACCAAGAAACACAATGCTAGAAGTAAAGAACTCACACTTATCTGACTTAACATATAGCTTGTTTCTTCTCAACACCTTGAAAACTTCCTTGATGTGTATAGCATGCTCTTCTTCAATTTTGCTGTAGACAAGAATATCATCAAAATAAACCACAACAAACTTTCCAATTAAATCACGCAGAACCTGATTCATAAGTCTCATGAAAGTGCTGGGTGCATTGGATAATCCAAATGGCATGACTAGCCATTCAAACAAGCCACTCTTTGTCTTGAATGTCGTCTTCCATTCATCACCTTCCTTCATTCTGATCTGGTGATATCCACTCCTTAGATCAATCTTCGAAAATACCTTTGATCCATTCAGCTCATCTAGCATGTCATCCAACTTGGGTATAGGATAACGATACTTGATGGTTATCTTGTTAATAGCTCGACTGTCTACATACATCCTCATCGAACCATCTTTCTTTGGCACAAGCAGAGCTGGTACAAAACATGGACTCATGCTCTCCCTGACATACCCTCGATCAATCAGCTCTTGCACTTGTTTCTGTAATTCCTTATCCTCTTCTGGATTGCATCTATAAGTTGGACGATTTGGCAAAGGTGCACCAGGTAATAAATCAATTTGATGCTCAATACCTCTGTTTGGAGGTAGACTAGGTGGTAAATCTTTAGGAAAAACATCACTGAACTCATTCATCAATTTTAGCATCAATGGATGAGAACTCACTTCTGCTCCCTCATTCTTTTCAACCACCAGCAAAGCAAAGACCTCCTTGCCCTTACCCATCTTCTTCCTGATTTTGGTTTCACCCAAAAACATGTTCTCCTTGCATTTCTCCGCTGCAGATTTAGCACACATAGTAGGTGATAAAGGTGTCAATGTAATGTGCTTCTTATCCTTATGAAAAGAATAAGTATTCTTGTACCCATCATGTACAACTCTTCTATCAAACTCCCAAGGTCTGTCAAGCAATAGATGACAAGCATCCATTGGAATGACATCACAGATTACCTCATCATGGTAGTTCTTCCTAATAGAAAAGGAAATTGCTACCTGTTTAGAAACCTGCAACTTGCTTCCATCAGTAAACCATTTCAGCTTGTAAGGTTGTTGATGCTTTATGGTTGGCAAACTCAGCTTCTCCAAAAGTGTACTAGATGCGACATTGGTACAACTTACACTATCAATGATCAAACTGCAGACTTTTCCTTTGATTGTGCACCGGCTCTGGAAAACAGCTTCTCGTTGCTCTTCTTCTGTATTAGGAACAGAATGCAACACCCTTCGAATCACCAACAATTCTCCTCGATCAGGTTGCTCAATGACTTCATCATCTTCCTCATGAACTTTCTGATTAGTAACTTCTAAATCATGAGATTCTTGCCTAAGCTCGTCCTCAATCTCTTGAATTGTCATAACCCTTCGATTAGAACATTCAACTTGGAAATGCCCAAACCCTTGACATTTAAAGAATTCTTCTTCAAATTCACATCCATAGGCTTTGATGAATTCTGAATTTCTGTCTTTTTGCTGCTGCTACTAACATCATCTTTAACAGTTCCTTTTGAAGACGAAACAACATTATAGGGTCTGGGGTATTACTTTTTTCTCGGCTTAATCTGCTTTACCACCTTGATAGCAAGCTTTTTTACGTCATCAAGAGTCCAGAAAAGCTGCAGCTCTACCTTGGTTGAAATTTCATCATTCAAACCATGTACAAAGTGTACAATAGTCATTTCTCGTGGTTCTTGAACATCACATCGTAATTGCAGAAGATCAAACTCCTTTGTATATTCTTCTACAGTCCTCTTTTCTTGATGCAAGTGTGTAAGCTTTAGGTACAAATCCTGCTTGTAATCATCGGGTAGAAATCTCCTCTTCACGATGAAGAAGGTTTCTACGGGAGAGAATCCAGCGGATATGCTGACCAAGGCAGTTACAACTTTCAAGTTTAAGCATTGCTTAGACTTGATTGGGATTTCCAGATGTTAGCCCTACCAAGGCTGGAGCGACGATGGCTCAAAGGCGCTGAGCTATGATGGTGGCAGATCTAAGTTAAGAGGAGCATATTCAAGTCAAGGTGGAGAGTAGTTAGAAGTGACTCGAATATGGATTGGTATCGAACCCGGTTTACGACCCGCTAACCCATTTACAAGGCCGAATTTTGGACCCGTTAGCGGAGCTGATTATTGAGACAGAGCTGGTATGCGAAGCAGGGCTGTGAGGCAAAGCTGGATTCCGAGACAGAGCTGGAATGCGGAAGCTAGGCTTATGTCGGTGATTAGAGAGAGTCAGTTGTAGAGAGTCGGTGAGGCGGTGAGATTAGGGTTTAGTAGCTATATAAACTAAACCCTAAGGAGATATTAGTAGCACAATCTCACGAATCTCTTGTGTAAACTTGTCTGCTTATCATAGTGGAAATCATCGTGCCGGTGTCGCCGTGGAGTAGGTCTCACCAACCGAACCACGTAAATATTTGTGTTCTGTTCTTGTTTGTTCTTAACTATACCTATTGCTTGTCTTGGATTACTCGTATTGTTCACATTAACCCCAATTGGCATAACAAGTATGTCTCTTTCAGTCAACTAGCATAATTAAACTGACCAAATAATTTTTTCCCAACGCCCAGATGTTGGTCAAATAATTCCCTTTTTTCGACGAATGCATTGTTACTAATGAATTCTCACAGCTCATTGGCCACTAATCTACAACCGCCTGTCGGTACCCAAGAATATTCAAGAAAACTTACAAAAACGTCATTACTAGCTACTACTGTGCCCCGATGGTACACGAATCGGATTACAAATATAACGAGACTAAACTCCGAATCAGTCTCTACGACTCTAAAAAACTACTCTCTAAGCCTCCACACTCCATCGACTTAGAGAGTGGGGACAAATTCTATGGGCCAAAATACATCACTAGGAGCGCCCCTAGAAATCCACGATTGATGGGCTTACACGGCCACCAAGCCCATGAATTAATAGCTCATGGGCCCGACCCATTTGTCTTTAGGCACCCCGAAGCAACGCCAAAATACGGAAGTACATCCAGCTCTAGAATAAAGCGGCCCGTCCTTACCTCTCAGCATACCAAAATACGGAAGTACATCCAGCTCTGATAAAGAGGTCCGCCCTCACCTCCTCAGACCTCCCTTTGCATATCTGTTAGGGAGACGTTACGGTCATTAAAGATGACAATATCCCGAATATACCCGTTAAGGGGTTATAATATCCATATTAATGGTGACAGCTCCGTGCGTTACCACATTCAAGGCAACAGCTCACCACAGGTAACAGTTGACCAAAAGGGACAGTTGACCACAAATTTCTTTATAAGGATCGGCTGATAATCGACTAAAGGATCCAATTACATAGAACCACACCCGACACCCAAATTCACCTGTAATCAACTAACCGCTTATTTTCTCTCTCACATCGATCACCCAAACCTCTAGCAGGCGATCAACGACTGCTACTACCACCTGATCAATGAAGACGAGTGATCACTCTCTCTCCCATCGACCACTTGATCAAACATTTGACGAGTGGATTTTCTCTCTCCACACGACTAAGGGGTGCAGGCACTTTATTTTACTCGACGACCAGAGAATTACGCAAGCATATACCCGTTTGTATCACCTCTTCTCCCAACAATCGTCTTGTTTAGACAACATATTTAACTCAATAACTCAATCTCCTGTCTATTATTCATACTTTGTCAAGCTTAATGACTTGACCGTCTGAGCCCCCTTAGGCCGTCACCATCCCGGTATCCTAGGGATCTTACGGTCGCGTGTTTTTTGCCTCTTTTGTCACAGATTAAACCCAAAGACGTCGTCGGTGCCCGCAAAATTATTAAACAGGTGAAGGTCCGATTTCCGGTCAACAGCCTGATTCACTTGGCTTCTTGACTCGCGATTTCTTACTCTCATAGCGGGTCGGTATGTGGAGTAATTACCCCTATTAAATCGTCATCCGTGAAGATTATGGGTGGTGCTTCCGTGCTAGGTTTTGTAAACAGAGCCGACAACATTTTTGCTTCATTAGCGTATCTCCGCTGCTCGCCCTTGGTGTTCCCGCTAAGTGTCGGGGCTCCACCTATGGTACTGATATTGCCTATTACCCCCTTGTGTTCCTCGGGTCCTTTGGCGACCTTTTTGGCAGAGGTGGAATGTGTGTTAGTGTCGAGCCCAGATCCAATTCCGCCTTTGCTCGAGGGTATTTTGTTTTTTTAATCGTAAGGTTGTTCCTTCTTGTAGTCGTAAGGCTGGTGCTCCTTTTTGATATATTTATCGAGCTCTCCCTTCCTTACGATTCCTTTATTAAATTCTTGAGATGCCGACAGTCATCAGTTATGTGGTCGTACCCTCGGTGAAAGGCGCACCAAGCTGTAATGTCCTTGAGACCGAACTCTTTCCTATAGCCGTTAGGGTTTAGGTAACTGTACTTTCTCCTTTGAGACAAGGATTTGTAGGATCTCTTCCTATCCTCTCGTTAGTTGGGTGAAAGTGGTGAAATCGAGCCTTCCTCGCCTGCTCGAATCTCGTTCTCTAGCGGGTCTTACCTCTTCGCGCTCTTTCCTTTTGAGAGGTTTGACCTCGTATGGGATGTTAGCCACTTCTTTCATTTTCCGATATTTTTTTTCTTTTTTTATGAATTGTTGGACCTTTTCCACTAGTTCTCCGAGGGTGTTAGGTTCGTTGCTTGAAATTTTTCACAGGATATCGTCTTGCCTGAGGCACCTTTTCGAGGCACTGAACGCGACCTTTTTGTTCGAGGTCCAGGATTTGCACCATAAGGTTCCAGAACCTTTGCCAATAATTTGCAAGGGACTCGCTCTTCCCTTGGACGATGTTGAACAAATCATCCGCTTTTCTTCTAATAAAGTTGTTGCCTCGTAAAGCGTCCCAAAAAGCCTGTGCTAATTCATCAAAAGCGTGGTAGGTTCATTAACGTGGCGAAGACTACACACCACACGTTTCGGTCAATTGTGCAGAGGTTCATTAACGAGACATAGTTATTGATGAATACTAGCGGGTCCTCCAAGCCATGATAGTTCTCGAGGTTGGGCCACTTGGGCTTCTCCGCCTCCAATATTTACTTACTAAGAGGTGGTAGGTTTATTACTGCTTTCGATGAAGCTCATATCTTTTCACACATCCTAGTTAGTTTTGCTACTTGATGTACGAGTATGTCGTTGATGGTCAGGTCATTCATGCATCTTCACCTTGTGCCTCGATGCTTTGGGATATATGACCGTTTTGGATCCAGTATTCCGACATCATCTAGATCGTTTTCAAGGTATAACAGGTCGAGAACGATTGGACGTTCAACGCCCTGTCCGGTCGAGAAAGCGCTTACTGGCGTGGAAAATAGCTCATGAGCTCGGTTCTTTATTGTTTTTAGCCTTTCCTTCACTGTCGGTTTTTTCCGAGCTGCTTTCGCGTTTTCTTCCGTTTTACGAAGGCTTTCTTGAAGTTGCCTCATCTCTTATTCTTTTCGCAACTGGTCAACCTTGAGTTGCTCGATTTCAGCCATCAGTTTATTTGAAGAAGGAAGTCTGGCTTGAGATCCTTCGGGAGTGTGGTCGTCCGAAGAAATGACTACTTAGAGGGACAAAAGTGATTAGTTTGAGGTTGAGTAAGGATTCGAGTTACCGAATTAATGATATTGCTGGAGAGAATCCTTCATTATAGCGCCAATTTCTAATGTCAAAAAATGACTTTCCGTTAATCAGTCAAGAAAGAGGGACTTGATGCATGACAACACCCGTTATTATAGAATATTCTGCTATCTTGATCGAGATTCCTTCCTCCTGCTCCTACTTCTTGCTCCTTGCAAACCCGGGGGAAAACCTGCAAAGGGTTCGAAAACCTCTCCGACTTTCGAACCCTTTGCAGGTTTATTTTTGGTATGATCTTCTTCTTCATCGATGGATTAAACCAATGGGGGCGGTTGTGAGAGAGAGCTAGAGAAGTCGTGAGATAGGAATTGTGGTAGAAAAAGGAAAAGAGATTGGGAAAGAAGTGTCAGGGTCCAGCAAGAAAGTGAGAGAGGGGAGAGAGCGCGCGTGAAGTTTTGAAGGTAGAGAATGGGAAAAGGGTACCACTTTTTTTTAGTAAAAGATCATCTTATTTTCACTTTTTTTTTTCTACGGAAAAGTGACTTTCTAACTTTTTAGCTGAATAAAACAACTGAAAATAGATTTTCAAACCCGATTTACCCGTGTATCAAACAAACCTTAAAGTATGTTGGAAGAAGAACCAATTTTTGGAGAGAGAAAAAAAATTTGATTAAGAGAAAGGGTCATGGGTTTGAAACTGATGAGTTTTTTGATGGCATTATCGTGATTTCCCGATATATTTACGACCTTTTCCGTTTTTTCCTATAACATTTGACAACTAAGGCCTGACCCTAAGAGCATCTCCAACCTGAGGCTGGAAATTCTCAAGGTCCAACCTCAGCCCACCATTAATAAAGGAGAGACGGAAGGCCCCAACTAACTGTTGGGGTTGATCCTCTCCAAATTATTATTATTTTTTTTAAATTTTAATTAATTAAATTTTAAAAAAAAAAAATCTTTCAAAAACTAACACATTTAATTTTCTTTTAAATCTAACAAAAACCCACACATTTTTTAAAACCCAACGTGTCGGTTCCCGAATAATTTTCCAACTTTAGAAAAAAATACTCCGTCCCAAATTAAGAGTCCACTATTCCTTTTTTAGAGGTTCCAATTTAAGAGTCCCATTCCTTATGCATCCTATAAAATCCCTTACTTTTCCATAAATACCCGTTCTTACATGTTTCCAATATATGGTGCACTAGTTAAGCTAATTAAGACATTTGATTATTTCCAATACAAAAACTTATTTTTCCAATGAACGAATACATTCTTTTGGATTAAATACCCGTTCTTACATGTTTCCAATATATGGTGCATTAATTGAGCTAATTAAGACATTTGATTATTTTCAATACAAAAACTTGTTTTTCCAATGAACAAGTACATTCTTTTAGATTAATCAAGTGCGAAAAAATTGTAATCTTTGAATTATTTTGAGACAAATTATTAAACAAATAAGGGCAAACATGGAAGAAGAGAAAGTATGAAATAAGTTGGATTCCCAATATGAGACTCTTAATTTGGGATGAAGGGAGTATTATTTCGAAAATAGTTCAAACAAGTGTTTTGTACATCCACAAAATTACACACGTTTTTCGCACACTCAAAAAAAATCTACACACATTCCCTACATGCACATATTTAAGGCCTCAAGAGAGGCTAAAGCTGAAGCTGAATTTTTAGAGCTGAGCGGAAGTTGAAAATTTGAGGTGAAGGGCCTGACTCCCGAGACAGACCGCGGTTGGAGAATCTCCATGGGCCGTCCTCGGGTTTCCGTTTCCCTCTACCACAGTCCACAGATATACTGCTCTTACTTTTTGTTGCATAGAGATACAGTTAGTAAGTTGAAATTAGGATTCGTTGTTATCTCGTGTTGCCAGATGCAATTAAAAAACAAAAAAAAACTGTTAAGAGAGAGAGAGAGTAGTGAGTTAGTGGGAAAGAGGGGTTTTAATCGTTTCATATGTGCCGACTTCCAGTTTGTTCAGAGAAGAGTTTTTTAGGGAAAAGTTAGAGAAATAGAGGAAAGAGGTCTGACATAGAGAGAGAGAGAGAAAATATGAGTAGCGGAGGGGTTAACACTACTACCGGCGGTAGAATTAATAACAATGGAATTTCAGCGATTCCATCGACATCAAGAAGAGTGGTACAGAGTTTGAAAGAGATAGTAAACTATCCTGATCTTGAGATCTACGCTATGCTTAAAGAATGTAACATGGACCCTAACGAGGCCGTTCATAGACTACTCTCTCAAGGTTTAATTTCTGAAGAAAAAATTACATCTTGTTAGATTATCTCTTTCATCTTCTAGGGTTTTTCTTTCTGATGGTATTATTGGAAAGTCTATTTCGTTTTTTTCGCGTCGGTAGTGCAAAATATATTCAGAGAGACCTGAAAAAGGTCGGGTTTTTATTATTGCGATTCGTTATTCCTTGTTTATACATGGTTTTGGTATTAGGTTTTTTGTTGTTCTTTTTCATTTCTTCTGTTATGGATTTTCTTTGTCAAAGAGAAATTAAACCTTCTTGGGGGTCAAACTGTTTAGGGACTGGGGATATTTCAGCATGAAGTCAGTGGTTTTTTAGTAAGATTGTGACTAGTAAAGGTTGAAGTCTCTTTAGCTGTGGTTAGGATTTTGGCTTAGATGTTCTGCTCTCATACCCAATTGGTAACTTGAATCTCGGTGGTAGTGGTACGTATCGGAATCCAGTAGGTGACTTTCAAGATGTTATGTAACTGGTTAAAAGATAGAAGGGCAATCGGTTGAACATCTTGAAGCAGACCCCGGCGGCAAATTCTATCAACGACATGTTCGAACAATGAGAGGGGATCAGCTGAAAGCAAAGAAGGTTGCTTGGGACTTAATCCCGGTCGCAATCATCTGAAATGTTTGGAAGAACCGAAACGACAAAATCTTTAAGGAATCAAACGAAAACTCAAATCTTGACGTGGATGATGTAAAAGGAACAATCTATAATTGGATTAGATGCGTCGAGAAGTTTAAATTTATTTCTTATGTAGACGTAGTTAGGAATTGGGAGACTTGGATACTGTGAGATAGCATGATCTTTTCTCCCCCCATTGTATAGTTTTCTTTTCTTTTATATATTGAATATAATTTTCAGAAAAAAAAGCAGACCCCAACACCACGAAACCCTGGCACATTCTTTCTCATTTTGTTGTTGCTGGGTACTTTCGAAATAGATTTAGCACACGATTTTAGCTTCCGGAAATTTAACGTCTCAGTAATGTGGCACTACCTAGTAGTCTTGCCCGTCTGTTGCTGAAATGGGTCCCAATACATGCTGCTGAGTTCTAGCAACATTCTACCTGCATACGTTTTTCGAGAAATGTAAGTATATGACGTGCCTACGTGAACACTGATGATGTTCTTGGCAAGAAAAATGGCTATCTCAGGGGCTACAAGCATTTAACTGTTAATTCTCAGTGTTTTTCTCTTGAACAAGGAAAGTTCTGTTTTGGATTATCATCATAAATATGTTTGAGACCATTAGACCATAAAACCTAAACTGTTTGTGTTGCACGCTGCATCATTATTGAGATATAAATTGTCATCTTACTTCAGTTAATAAATGGAACTTGAGAAATTTGAATGTTTTTCTGTCCATTTATTTTCAGATTATTTTACTCGTTATAATTTATAATACATTGTAACTTTTATCATAATTTGATTTTGCTCGTGTTAGTTTCCTGTTACAACTACTTTATACTTGTTCTTGCATACACCTTTAAATACGTGTGTTACCTATTTCCTGCTACAGTTTTATACTTGAATTCTGGTACTCTTTCATTAGATTCATATATAATTTATAAATGTTTTATTTGATTCATCTATACAGATACTTTTCATGAGGTGAAGAGCAAAAAGGAAAAGAGGAAAGAGGTTAGTGCGCGAAAATATATATTTGTTTGTTGTAGAAGTTCATAGGTCAATACTTTTCATATTGGTCAGTCTATGCATTTTGGATTTTTTGTTCAATTTATTTGAAATGATTCCAACAAATATGAGTAGTATGTCCTTTGCTAGGGGAGACTAGATTATATAAAGATACATGATAACATGAAAAGACCATGAAGGGGCACAATAATACACATACAACCAATGTTGTCAAATTGCATAGTGGCTTGTTTTCTACTCTTAAAAATCGAATGGTTAAATCGAATCGGGAATTGCCAAACTTCGAATTTGTTTTCATTTTCCAAGCTTTAAATGGATTATATTATATTAAAGTGTGAAAAAATTTACAACAGAATAGGTGTGTCGTATGGGATTTCACTACAATTAGAGGTTCTGAATTTACGTATGTTTAGCTTCTTACTTGGCTCTGATCAAAGGTAACCCAACCAAGCCCTTCCAAAGCTCGAGATGACACCCTTTACTTCCTGGAGGAAAGCCCAAGAGAACTAAGAAAGCTCAAAGACATTCTGGTTTGGTACGAACTTGCATTAGGGGTGAAGTAACCACATCCGTGTATATCTGGTATTGATACCGCAGACAAAATCTAATGTGCAAGGCGATATCTTGACTTTCGGATGTACACTGGAGGCTCTTCCGATGACCTAGTTAGGTCTACAATTAGATAAAGGCTATAGATATGAAGCCTTGTGGAATCTAAAGGATAAACCAGAACATCATGGCATAAGAGGCCTGAACTCTATCCAAAGGGGGTAAGTTTACTCTTATTGTATCTGTGTTATCTGCTCTCTTTCTCTACTCTCTCTCTACTCTATCCGTATAGGCATTTCAGACACCATAGACTAGAGGATGTGCAATATTCGTTGGGACGACAAGGATAAAAAAGAGGATGCAGTGGGTGGCTTGGGGCATTATATGTCAGGATTTAAAGTAGGTAGGGTAGGGGTCATAAACTCTAGGTATATGAATGATGCTCAACTGTAAAATGGATTTGGAGATTTGTAACAGCCCTATGGAGGAATATCATATTTGAAAAATATGGGGAAGACGAGGGTGGGTGGACTAACAATGCATTTAATAGCCCAGATGGATACGGGCTATGGCGAGGAATCCAAAATAGAAAGGTGCAATTCAATAGCATAACAAAGCGGAAACTTGGGGTGGGAAGTGTATTCAGTTTTGGTAAGATACATGGTGCCACACCATCAGCTTAAAAGTGAGATTCCAGGTAGTCTTCCACTTATCAACTATGAAGGAGGCATCAATATACCAAACTTATAGCACCAGCCAAGGGGGATAGGAGTATAGGACATACAACTAAGTAAGAATTTGAACGATTGGAAAATCCCAAATGCTCATGCAAATGCTACTTGAAGGGTATCGCCTCAAAGAATGAGGAGGATTCTGGAGTATGAAAAGAAGCCGATCCCCCTCGGCCATAGGGCCAACTTTGCTATGTTGGCCATTTGCGTACACAAAATCCCCACAGTGGATATGCAGAAGGGTAAAGGCTTTCAGATGGCAAGTAGGTGTATATTTTGCAAAGAAAGGGAAGAAACATTAAACACTTGTTCCTTCACTGTAAAGGGGCCAACCACATGGAACTACTTCACTGAGAGTGAAGAAGCAGTGGTGCATCCCAAAGTCAATTGATCACGCTATATATCAGTTGTAGCACACTTGAAAACCCCAGAGAAGTAAAATATATGGACTATAGCTATAATCGCGAGCCTATGGTAGGACATGGACAATAAGATGTTCAAATATTCAAACCCCACCAACATTATAGGAGTAGAAGATGTAAAAGGCTTATTGTTATATTGGAGCGGAAATAAGAAATTGGCTAAGTCACAATCCTGTCATGATTTTGTAAACTGCTAGGAGGCTATGATGATGTAACATAGCCCCAGTATTTTCCATGGACATTCCTTTTGAATAAATAGTAATTCAAAGCTTCAAAAAAAAAAAAAAAAAAATAACAAGTCCGATCCAACAAATAAAACCAGTTTCTTGGAGTCGCTTTAAGTGACTTCGCACCAACATTTAGGAATTGCCACCCTTGCTTACACGTCTCTCACACATGTAAAATCAAATAATTTCTTGTAGGAAATAACTAATACATAAAAGAAAATAAAGCGACATAAATGAAAGTAGCTCCTAATTTCAATCAGCAAATAGGACTGCAGAAGACGACATCATGATAAAACCTAGTTCTTAAAATTCAGTTGAAAATTTAAATTTCAGCTATAGACTGAACCATGGAAGTCCAAAGTCAATGTTTCTTGTTTGTTAGAGACAAGCAAGTGAAAGATAGAAAGGTCAATTAAGACAATAACATCTTGCTAATAAGTTAAACATCGTCTAATGCGGAGCATCTGATATTGGTGTATTCACTCGACCAAAGTATTGAAGTAAAGTAAAACAGTAGTGTAATTTTTATGAAACTTCGAATAAATATATATTAGTTGGAAAAGTTATATTACATGAAATATACGATATTCTACTACTATGTTATGACATTATGCTCTCCCAATTTAAAACTATATCATGATAAGAAAGAGGTTTAACCCCTTGAATATTCCTACTCCAACGATATACTAGTCTTTTGACGTCTTCTACTTGAGCTACACATTCCATATTTGATTCCTTGAAAATCATATTATTCCTAATCCTTCCATATGCACCACACTATGGCATTGGGATCATATTCCACATTTCCTTGCCCTTCTTCCTTCTAGATTTGGGCCACTGTTTTATTCCCTCAAGGATGGTTTCCGGTTGACACCAGCTAATCCTGCCTGACCTAATAAAATATTGACATATGTTATAGGCAAGATTGCAGTGTAGAACATGTGATCAGCTGACTTCCCTCTTCTTTGCATTGGATACACCTATTAACCAGTTGAAAGCCCCTGGGATTCCACTAGTCTACTGTAGGGAGTTAATGCATGCATGCAGCCCATATGGTGATGTTAGTGCCGGCGGGAACTGATTTCGTTCCATATGCTTTATGTATAGGGAAACCCTTATCAGACTCTTGCTGCTCTGCCCATCTATAAAAATTCTTGACTGATGGCATATCTCCTTCGCCATCTATCGACACTCTTGAGTCCTCATTGTCATTTGGTTTATTCCTTTCTAAGAGCTCCATGAATTTCATGAAAATTGGAATTTCTTAATCATGCGATCTTCTTCTGAGATTGATCTCCCAGGTGTTCCTGTTGCTATTAAAGGTTTGGCTCACTAAAGCATTTTTTGATGTTGAAATGTAATAATTTAGCGGATATCTATCTTGGAGCTTGATTGTCGAGCACAAAATAGCTTCCCAGAAGTAGATTTTCTTGCCATTTCCAAACTTCCACCTTGTGAGTTTATGGAGTTTCTCTACTCTATTCCTCTCCACACTCCACCCTCCGCACTCCACACCAAAACACTTGTTTCTTCGTACGCCTTATCCATTCCTGCTCCGACTCTATTCCTCTCCACACTCCACACTCCACACTCCACACCAAAACACTTGTTTCTTCTTATGCCTTATCCATTCCTGCTCCGATTCCCATACTTTTCTGTTATTATGCCTCTCCATAGGGGTCCTCTTTCACATTGGACCTCCACAACCATTTAGATAGCAAAGCCTCATTAATTACCTCTAAGTCCTTTATCCCTAGCCTACGAATCTTTTCCTCTTTGCATAGGCACGCTGCTCAGTGCATTCTTTTGCTTTTTGCTTTGTCATTCTAGAAAAATTTACACATCTTTCTGGCAATACTCTTGATAACTTGAGCATGTGCTTGGAATAGGGATAGGAAGTACATAGGCAGTGCTGTTATAAGTGCTTTCATTTGTGTTGGCTTGCCTCCCCTTGATAAGTTCCTATCTTTCCAAGCTATTACTTTGCAGTTAATCCTTTTTATAACAGAGTCACATAGGGTTGAGACTCTCTACCCTTGTCCCAAAGACAACAAAATCTGAATTTTTATAAAGACTAGTAAAAAAAATTAAGAAGATAGAGAAAAAGTGAGAAACGTGGATCTTGTTTGGATGGGAAGAGAACTTCAAAATCTACTTCAATCTAGTTAGGGAGAAGAAGTGTGAAGAAGCCGAATGAGCAAACCCCAAACCCACCTTTGTCGATTTGCGAAAAAAAAACAAGGGTCAGCTAAATAATCCCGACTGACCCGACTAGTCGACTCGGTCCAGCCGGGTCGAGTCGGGGACTAGGGTTTTGGCCCTTAGCCGAGTCAACAAGATGGGGATTCGGGAGTAGCCGACTCTGTGTTGTATTCTGTTGACTGAGCTTTCGCGTTTCTTCTCTCTGGTCTAGAACCTTGATCTCTAGCTATAATTTTGATGTCTGGGCTTTAAAAAACTCCAAATTTCTCTCTAGATTAGACCTTCAATTTATCAGTCTCATATTGCAATTTTTTCTAGAGGGTATTACCTTAGAGGGTTCCACATTTTCTTCCTTCCACTACTCTTATACTTGGACTTTGAAATCGTGGTGTTGAATCCACACTTCTAAACGGAAAGGACCTCTGTTCTCAGTAGAGAATTGGGGAGTGATTTCAAATGGATTGAGGTAGTATTATCTCCTCTACCATAGGGTACTTATCTTCCCATTCTTGATTCACTAAAAACGGTCCGATAAGCACATGACTAGCTCTTCCTGATTATTTTACCATGAGAAGCCGAATCCTTGCTTTTGTACATCCAACAAATTGTCCTGTCGATCTTCCTGATCACCAACTTGATCCTTTTCTCCCCCTTCTTTGTAAAGTTTGATATTTCCAGCTACCATAATCTCTAGAACTTTGTTTCTGTCTTCTCCCACCCTAAAGCCTGAAACTTCTGTAGCTTGAGCAAACCCGTCTTCCTTAATTTTATCTGCCGATCAAATCGTCTTGATCACCAACTTGATCCTTGTCTCTCCCTTCTTTGTCAAGTTCGATATTCTCAGCTACCATAATCTCTAGAACTTTGTTTCTGTCTTCTCCCACCCTGAAGCCTAAAACTTCTCTACCCTGAGCAAACTCGTCTTCCCTATTCTTATCTGCCCTGCTAGATGTTTCCTTGTGTAATAATTCAGAATTAGCCTTTATACTTTCCTAACGTCCCCATAGGTCCCCCTTTAGCAGTTGACCTAGCTGAAGAGTCACCTTTCTCCAACGTCCAAATTTTTCTATTAGAAGTAAGGGACTTCTTTACCCTCCTTTTCCTAGCACAACTCTTTTCCTTTGACCATTTGTTTACATTATTTACAGAGTAGTGTAATCTCATCTTGTTATAGCGCTTGTTGGATATAAACATCAAGTATATATATTTTTTTTGGAATATGGTAGGTTTAAGCATCAAACCTTGTACTAGTTAAAAAAAAGTTGATGTAAAAATAAATTCATGATTATTCTCAATGTGCCAGATCAAAGAGATATCAGAAATCCGACCGAGAGTTGTTAGTAGTACTTCGAGCCGAGGAGTTAGGGGTGGTGCAAACCGTGATGCTGCACGTGGTATATCCGCTCAATTCATCTCCACAAGTACGAATTTGTGGTCATTTTGTTGTATATTTATTTGGAGGAATCTGATTTAGTTTATTAATTCAAATGTTAAAAAAGAAATTTTATTTGGAGGAATCTGATTCAGTTTATTTATGGTACTGGGCTATATTTGGACTTGCCTCTGATTTCTTATTGTGCTAGAACCTGGAGCTCTGCGTGTTAAGCCAGTGTATAGAAAAGAAAATGGAGCAAATGCTTTTATGGGTTCTTCAACTTCTGCATCTGGTATTTTGGGCAATAATAGTAATCAACCCTACTCTCCGTATCGAAGGTTAGTTATATTCTTCAAACTGTTTTGAATTAGATGGAGTGATTTTCCAAAACTTCTTTACATAGTCTATAGCAAGGACTGAAATTTCAAAAAATGTGTCGACCGAAATTTTTCGGAATTGCACTCCAACGAAAAGAAATTCAACATACATAAATTTCTGACATCTGACACCAAATTTTGAAATTAATCTCTAAGGCTTCGATTGAATTATTTAGTTTCAACTATTTTATACCTTTGTCTCTTCTGTTCTTCCTTTCTGTTCATATCTGAAGTATTTCTTCTCGAATCTTCAAGAGATTATTAACTCTTATTCAGTTGATTTCTATTTCTAGTCTTCGATTTAGGATTATAATTAGTAATTCGAAAGAAAATCTAGAGAGAGAGGAGGGAGGAGCTGGTTTGAGAAACCTTTCGATTTTATGTTTCCGGTCAGAAATTTAGGGTTATAAGGGTTATTTTAAGGGGACACAAGTTTTATTACAAAACTAACTCTTGTTTTATTTTATATTAAACCCCTAATTTTAATACTTATTGCAGATTAGCCCCTAACTTAACTAGTAAGGAATATTAGAGTTAAATAACTCAATTTAGCCCCTAGCTTTACTATGCTATTGCAGATTAGGCCCTAACCTAACTGTTTTAAGGTTATTAGGGTTGGAGCATTCAATTTACCCTCTAAACTAACTGTTTTTACAGATTAGCCCTTAAACTAACTATTTTCATTTCCGTAGATTATGTAAAATTTCCACACACACCGTTTCCACTTTTGTACCGACCGAAATTTCCACCGAAACCGACATTTCATTCCTTGGTCTTAGGATAATAATGTTACATAAGACAGGTGTAGCATATGTAACAAAAGAATGCCTTAGTTACTGATTAATCATGAAATATTTTACTGGAACAAGTATTTGATGTCAGAAATTACCTTTAAAATTACCCAGAACAAATTAGATTTACTAAACGTTGTGAGCTAGTTAGTTAAAATTTCTTCATGTTGTGATCCTGATACCATTCGTTCATATTGGTTGCAGTGATACTGTCAATGTTGACAATAGAGCACCTTCAGTGGGTTCTGGTGATATCATTTCTTCGTCATCGCAACCTATTACAGGATATCAATCTGCTTGGGTGGGGGTCCCAGGTCAACTATCAATGGTTGAGATTGTAAAGAGGGGAAGACCTCAACCCAAAGCTCCAACCAGACCAATTCCAGCAACTGATCATTCCTGCTCTAAACGTAATGAACTTGCACCAAACGCTTCTTATCATAGTGTCGAAGACCCTCATGTTACTGCACCTCTACCAACAGAATTAAACCATGACTTCCCTTCACTTAGTGATCCTCCTCTTAAGGTTTCAGAGACAATCAAAGAGAGAGGTGATGCTGCAAGCAAGCATGCGTCTCATGATGAGTGGCCCTTGGCTGAACAGTCTCCTAGTGAGTCAGATGACTTGGTATCTGCTAACGATGAGGCATATGGTAAACCTTCTCTTGTCTCTAATGTAAGAGCTGATCAACATCGCAGTTCTCAAGCAGATGAGTTCCGAATAACAAAGGAGGATCTTAGTGTGGAGAACTTGGAGTACACTGGATCAGATCCGTCATCTTGTAGACATATCAGTGATGATGGTACTGGAGGCGCATCTCATTTTGATAATGACTCTTTCAATAACATAAATTCCTACCAGCCCCATGTGCATGCTTCTGACCATCAGGAAGGTAACTTCACATGTTTTTTTTATTGACTTGTGTGTGCTGAACCTATTTATATTTGTTTCTTGAAGATCGGAATTTTCTTATTAGATTTGAGTAGATTCTTGGGGGCATTGGTTGTAAAATCATATCTATAGGGAATATATGGATATCAGAAGAAAGAATATAACATTGCCAACGTGAAATGTGAACGATATCCCCCGTCTAACAGACAAAACCTTATTGGAATTGGGTTGGAGGATTATGCACCGGGAAAAAAACTATTTCTACATTTAGGTTTCGTGATGAATGGCTCTGGAAGTAACTCTTTCACAGTTCAGTCAGAAAAAGTGGAAAAGAAGTTAACAACCTTATGTAAGAGTGTAAGACTTTGTGTCGGTCCCTCACTTGCTTACTGAATTTGGAGGCCTAGGTTTTCTTTTTAATCAATTTGTCACTTTAGAAAGGGACCGCTATCTCTCTGACGTACGGCCAATGAGTATGTTACAATATTGTGTGGCACAAGGAATATAGCGGTGCGAGATGCTTTTTGGGTTGTGAAGTAGTTTCAACTGTTCTCCTAGAGACTATCTGATTTTCTACGGCAAGTATACGGCATATACATTTGTAGTGGACAATTTTCTTGTCTAGAAAACTTATCATCTTAATTTAACTAGTTATACAGAATATCTTGTTTTACAAAAAAATTAGGTAAGGGAAGGCTGAAGATTTTGCTTACAAAATTTAAAGTGTGGGTTACCACCCAAAAGGGGGCACTGAATCCCGTACTGCCTTGGGGGTGGGGGTGGGGGATATATATATTCTACTTTCCCTTGCTTCCTCTGTCTAGTATGGAATTGGTGACAACTCGGGGCGTCCCGTTAGTATAACTCTGAACCAAACAGTTGGTACATTTTCTTCTTTACTTTTTTTTTTTATTGAAATTCTTGAATTTTAATTGATGCGCTTGCCTGATCTTAGTTGGTTATTGATGATGTTGCTGTAGCTGTGCAATCCGCCCCAACAGATTTGTATCAACTAAATTTAGAGAAGGAGCAACCAACTGAGGCCAAGCTGGCTGTAAAGATTCCAAATCACCTGCAGATTTCCAATGCAGACTGTATGGGTTTGAGCTTTGGAAGCTTTGGATCTGGTATCAGTGCCACATATCCCGGGGCATTTGCATCGAAGTCCCATGAAATTACTTCAGAGAAGGAGGTTTCTGCTCAACCAGATGCATCGTCAATTAGCCACTCGGAGATCATGTATTACTCCTTGTCTGTATAATTTGATTCCTATGATAAAATTTCATTTGACAAGGCAGAAAACGCAAAATAATTCAAAAGATATACATAATGTGGCCACTTGTGCCTGTCTCTATATGATTGTCGTGCTTCGTGTGAACTGGTTATGATTTTATAAAAATGTATTCTCGCAGAAATCCTGAATACTCCGGAGATGAGCAGTTCAGATCCACCTCAGATGGCAACGTGGATCCTAGAATTGACACTGGTACAGTAGATTATGATACACCTTCACAACCAGAGGTCCTGAAGCAGGAAGCTTCTGAAAATATACGTGGACATAACTACAGCTATGCAACTTCTTCTCCTGGTTACGGATATGAGAACAGCATACAACCAAATTCCGCGTTCTCTTATGCATATTCAAATGCTCAGATGCCGAATGCTGTCCCCTTTCCAAATATGATGGTAATAATCTTCGGATATTGTTACATGCTCCAACGTAATTTATTTTCCATGACAGTTATAACTCACGGTATTTCTATGGACGCACTGGTTTCAAGAACCTCGAACGTTGGTGTAGTGTAACTAGGGTTAGTAAATTAGTAACTACAATTTACTGACACTCCCTGACCAGTTTATTGTTGTTACATTGTTCACTGTTATAATTACTAATTATCAATGTATTTGTTGACAACAAATGAAATGGCATGGTGAAGGAAAACTAGAATTGTGTGATGATTGAAATTAGGGGTAGTAGTTGTGATCTGGTTTTCCAGGGCCCTGCCCATGATTTATCATTTTTTACTGTCTAACTCTTCAAGTCTCTGATTTCTCTGAAACCTACTCACTTCCTTTCTTGTCCAGCATCCATTTACGAATAGTTCATTGCCATCAATGGATCACTCTGCTGTGAGGGAGTCTGATGTTCAACCGTCATCTTTCCCCGAAACACAGTCAATGCCCACAAAATACAGCAATACAGTGTCTTCCGTTAGTGGTCCTACCATTTCAATACCGAAGGTACCTTTCTCTCACACTTGTATATCTTTTCCTCGTTGTACGTGCTTAATGAATCTCTTGTTGCTTGAATCAGTTCTCTCAATGAATTGAATGGGTTCAAATAATATTAATATTGCTGGTTTAATGTAGAAATACTAAAACTTTGCCACATTGTTTTGGCAGCTGATATGCATGTCAGGTCATCTATAGAGTATTATGAAATCTATTTTCTCTCTTCCTCTTTTTCCTTTCCAAGGCTGAGAAAACATCAGTATCTTAACCACATGTTGCCTCGTTAGTTAATATGCTTAGAAGCATATATGACCAGCTTCCTTTTGGTTGGATTTCCAGCTCGTAAATCACCTTGAATGGATAGGGAAATTTTAGCGTTGTCGCTGAACACCTTGACCTGCAAACTGTCCTGTTCCTTTTCTGAGATTCTAGTTATATTTTTTTTTGAAACTCTGAATGAATATATTAGAGAAAATATATTTACAAGGCAGACAGATAGTTGACATACAGACTTGTTACATCATCCAAGCCTCTAATCAAAGAGTAGAGTTATATTCCTTACTGATATTGGATAAATCTTGTGAAATGTTATATGGACTTGATTTTAGCAGGTCCTATTTATATTCCTTACTATTGGATGAGTCTTGTGAAATGTTATATGGACTTGATTTTAGCAAGTCCTATAATGTCTTTTTTTCATGCCATATCCAGACATTGGCCGCTGGGGCTTTCAATTCTCATCCCGCACAGCAGAACCTGACTGGTGCTAGCATTGCAGCTCCTCCACATCTACTGAACTCTTACCCGCCTATGGGACAGTTTCCATTTTACTCTATGCTGCCAGCAAGTTACCCATATCTGCCATCTTACCAGCAAGCATATGGGAATAACAGCACGTACCCTCAGGCCAGTGGTGGCATCAAATACACAGTCCCATCATTTAAAAACGGTGTTCCTGCCAGCAACTTTGCCCCATCTGCTGCTAATGTATCTGGTCATGGAGGTTTTGGAGGTTCTAATATTCCTGGAAATTTTCAGCTAAGCCAATCTACTAACTCTACAAGCTCAATCCCTCGCTACGAGGATCTTCCAACCTCTCCGTACAAGGATAACAGTCAATGTCTTCCAACTCAGCAGGTAAAATCGTAAAGCTCCACTTCGCTAATCTAATTCAAGTTTTATTATCTTTTCGAGTTTGTGTATGCAATATTAAACAGTTTTCCTCCTATTGGCGGTTTGCTCTGAGGTATTGTTGGGAGGCATACGCCTCGATGCATAAAATGATCCATCCACTCCGAGAAGAGAAATAATGGCACATTTGTGTAGAAATAAATCACGACATTTTCTTTACTTCCCTATGATAATATAAACAAAGTATTAAATTTCCGACCCGGTCTATATTTTGGTCAACTTGGAAATAAAATAATTCGATCCATGTGAACATAAATACAAATTTACCGAAGTGATGGAAATGTTAAGCAAATGATGAGAATATATTACTTTACTCCGACAATAGTTGACTTGACGAAGTACCACAAGGAAAATTAGTAGCATTTTGTCAAGACTCTTCTGTAAATTGTAAGCTGGTATTTCTAAGCTTTTAAACTCGGACTTGGCTTCGGATTGGCCTTGGGTTGAGCCTCAATCAAGGCCAAGCGGAGCCAAGTTAATCGGCGAGTTACTTGTAGTAAATATCAGATTTTACATTTTTAAGTCCACTCTTTTAGGTAGTTTACCTAAAAGCTGCACTATAACAGTTATAATGCTGTTTGCTTAAAAGCAGCTGTTTAACAGCTGCCTTTTGCAGCCCTTCTTTCCGTACAATGGAAAGAGTAAAAAACTGCAGTTCCCTTTCTTTTTACAACTCGTTTTTCTTGGCAGCTCTTCTTTTGCAGCAAATGCAAAAGGACACAAATGATTAAGAAATTGGTTGTATGTAGTTTCCAAACTAAAAAGTCTAGAGAAGATTGATATGAGATAAGTCTAGAATATGTATTGATTATTTTGTAAGTTCCAATGTGGAACTCTCTAGGCCTTGGTAGTTGGGCTAAAACCTCTAGTATCAATAGCGGTGTTTTGTAATGTATTTGATAAAGCAAAGAGAAGCAAGAAAGTCAGAAAAAAAATCAAGTTATCTATCAATTATAAGACAAAAAATAAATATCCATAATAATCCTTGCACCCAACAAATTTGTAGCAATCACATGATGACATCATACATATCACAAGATTTATGGAATTTGTTGATGGATGTAATGAAAAAGAAGGCTAAACAATAGCTCCCACGGGATAATTCTGTAAGGGACTTTCAATGCTTTGACGAAGTTATTCTTATCAAGCTTCAATTATAGTGGAAAGAATTTGATAATTGGCAATGAAGGAGGGTGAAACTATTCCACAATTTTCATCTTGTATCACTGAAATTATTGACAAATTAAAAGTCTTGGAGATACTATTGAAGATAAAAAGATCGTCCAAAATATTGTTCGAAGTCTACCACAAAAACTTGATCATGTGTAGTAGCAATTGAAGAGTCCAAGAATTTATCTTTTCTCTCTTTTTATCAACTAATTAGTTATCTTGATGCTCAAGAAAGCAGAATCAATAGATATCAAAGTAGTCCTGTTAAGCACGCATTTCAGTCCAAATTAAATATCTTAGAAAATAGAGTGTCGAAACAATCAAGAAGAGGATGTAATTTTTTTTTCAAAAGAGACGATCTTTTAAGGAACATCAAGAAGGACAAGGTTCTCTTCAATCTCAAGAAAAAGAATACAATTTAGGAAAGTTCTTCAACACAAAAAATTCTAATGTAATTCCACCCCTTATTGTTTCAGTGGCAAAGGAGTTGGTCATGAATCTGAGGGTTATTTTAAATGCACAAAATGCAAAATTCATAATCATTCTCAAACAGATTGTTGGTTTCAAAAACGAAAAAGTGAAGCTAATTTTTTTTGAAGAAAACCAAGAAGCTAATTGCATGAACGTTGACATGATCTCATCAAATATTTGGTATTTGGATATCGGATGCCACCATCACATGACATGAAATTAAGAATTATTTGTAGAACTTGAAGAAAATGTTTCTACTCAAGTAAAGTTTGGTGATGTGATGTTCTCTGTGTGCCTGATATAACACAAAATCCCTGAAGTTTTGGGGAGCTAACGAGGTAAAACCACTCTTTCCATTTTGACAATGGATATGGTGAGGTTGTTGGTAAGAAAAATCAAATCTCACTGGGGCTACTATTCAAATGACTCTAGAAAATGTTTGATATCTTATATTGCTAAGTGTGAGAATGTATTTTTCAAAAGTGAAATTGATATGGCTTATATCTGCATTGGAGATATGGTCATGATAATTGTAGGGGTCTAAAATTATTAACAGATAAGAATATGGTTGTTCAAATGGCTCCAAATAATGTTTTCTATCTTATATTCCTATCCTATGTGTGAGAATGTATTTTTCAAAAGTGATTATATTTGGCATTTGAGATATGGTCATCATAAGTTCAACAAAAAAAAAGAGATATGGTCATCATAATTGTAGGGGTATGAAATTATTAACAGATAACAGTATGGTTGTTGGTCTTTTTTACGTTCGAAGAAACGATGAAATTTATGAAGGGGGAATTTGTGAAAAAACGCATAGGCTTTTATTTCCGAAATTCTCTTCAACAACATGTGTGTACACCACATGAATTGGTACATGTCGATATTTTTGGACCAACAAAAACACATTCACTTTATAACAAGATATATTTTTTTCTTGGTTGTTGATGATTATACAAGATGTCGTGGATCTACTTTCTTGAACAAAATGGGATTTGGGGTGTTCTTCTCAAAGTTTTGGCGGTTCTTGAAAGAGAAAAAAATTGAAGACTCTCAGAAGAGATGGAGGCAGAGAATTTATTTATCAACCTTTCATGAATTATCCGTTGGTTATGTAGTCCAAAACAAAATGGTGTAGCTGAAAGGAAGAACCAGACTATTCAGAAATGGCTCAAAGCATGTTGAAGGGAAACAACCTTTTAAACTTTTTTGAGCGGAGGCAATTAAGGCATCTGTATTTTTTTTAAATCGGTCTCCAACAAAGCTGTCCAGGATATTACCCCATATAAAGCATGGTGCAGAAAAAAATCACAAGTAAATTTCTTCTGAATTTTTGGTTGTTTGGCATATTTTCACATTCGTTTAAGAAAAGAAAAATTTGATAAAAAGGGTGAAAATTTCATCTTCATTGGATATAGTAATGAACCAAAAGTTATTATCTTCTTGATCCCATCACAAATGATTTGGTAATTTCTTAAGATGTCATTTTTTTATGAGATGGGATTATGGGACTGGGGAGAAAGTTCTCAAAATAAAAAGAGATCATAATTTTTCCAAATGAATAGTAATCAAGAAGATCAAAGTCCTTCATCAAATTATCCGAGAGGCCAAATTGACGTTTTTACCCTCATATAATATCAAATGACATTTTACCCTTTTGTGGTCTGAATGACGTTCTTACTTTTATCTTGTAAAAATGGTATGTTTACCCTTTTATATCCGTACGTTGTCAAATTTACATTTAAGTAACAACGTGACACAAGGTTAAATAACAAAGTGACACAAGGTTAAATAATTTTACAACATGGCACAAGGTTAAATAACAAAGTGGGTGGATAGAAATTCAGAAGCTTGGTCGAGAGAGAAATTCAGAAGCTTTTCGAAGAGCTTCAATGATCTTTAGGAAGCAATAAAAGAGTTGGATAAGGAGGAAAGCCAGAGCCTGTCTCAACAAGAATTTTTATTCCAAGAAACTCCTGAAAGCTGTGATGGATAAGTTGTTTAAGCCTTGAGGAAATCAGTATGAGGCAAAAGTCTAGGACGCAATGGTTGAAGGCAGGGGATAGGAATACATCTTACTTTCACAAAATTATCAACTGCAGAAGAAGAGGAGATTAGTAAAGAGGCCCTATCTTATTTTAGTAAGCTGTATGAAGAACCTCGCCTATGGCGCCCAGGGTTGGACAACATGCACCTTCCTTCCTTGTCTGGTGTAGAAGCTGAGCTCTTAGAAGCGGATATATCAGAGGAGGAAGTGTTGAATGCAATTAAGGACATGGCTAAGGGTAAGGCGCCTGGGCCGGATGGCTTCCCTATCTCATTCTTTGTCAGGGTGTGGGACATCATTAAGACTTCCTTGATGGAGATGATTGCTGAGTTCTCAGAAGGGGCTTTGTTCCACTGGAGATTAAACCACACCTTCATAGTTCTCATCCCTAAAACTCAAAATAGCTCTAGATTCCAGGAATACAGACCAATCAGCTTGGTAGGGGGAGCTTACAAGATAGTGGCGAAAGTCCTGGCCATGAGGTTGGCAGGAGTTATGGGTAGCTTAATTTCTCCCTTCCAAGGAGCTTTTGTGAGTGGAAGGCAGATTTTGGATGGAGTCCTGATAGCCAATGAACTGATAGACTCAAGAAGGAAAGAGAAGACTAAGGGCCTAGTTGTAAAAGCTGATTTAGAAAAGGCCTATGATAGGATTAGCTGGGACTTCCTGTATCAGGCTATGGAACGTATGGGTTTGGCTATAAATGGCGTAGTTGGATATACTTCCTGTATCAGGATGCAAACCAATTGAGGACGTTGAGGGACATACTCATTTGGTATGAGATAGAATCGGGGATTAAGGTAAATATGCAAAAGTCATTCATTTATAGTGCCACTAAGGTAGGTGAAGGTAATATGAACCAGGAAATGATTAAGGAATTCGGGTGCCAAGTGGGATCTCTTCCCACTACTTACCTAGGCCTACCTTTGGGCGAGAGATACAAGTCTAAGAAATTGTGGGATCCTGTCATGGAGAGGGTTAACAAGAGGCTAGCTGCCTGGAAGGGACACCTGCTATCAAAAGGTGGCAAAATCACTTTGCTAAAGTCAGTTCTTCAGGCTTTGCCCACTTATTACCTGTCCCTTTTCTCTATACCCAAAGGTGTTTTGAAGGCAATTGATAGTAAAATGTGCTCTTTCTTATAGAACACAACTATGGGTGGTAAAAGCATGCACTGGATGAATTGGAAACAGGTTAGAACGAGCAGAAGCAAGGGAGGTATGGGGGTGAAGAACCTGGGGTACATGAATCAAGCCCTCCTTACTAAGTGGCTCTGGAGGATGGATCAGGAGAGGAATCAACTGTGGCAGAGGGTTATTTTCAGCAAGTATGGTCAGAGTAGCGACCTTTGGGTAAAAAAATGTAAACAAATAACTTTCGGATGTGGAGTTTGGAAAGGCATCATAGCCAATCTGAAGGTCTACCACATCATTACAAAATGGGCCCTGGGCAACGGATTGAAGATACAATTTTGGACGGACATTTGGATTGGCTCGAACACCTTAAGAGCCAGCTTCCCTGATGTTTTCAGGCTGTCTTTGAGGCCAGCAGCTACTGGCCAGCTTCACTGCCAGTAATACTTGGGATATAATAATCAGGAGAAACCTAAATGACTGGGAGATGCAGCAATACGTTCAGCTGCTGCAATTCCTCCAAGAAGTGAAACTCTCGGATGATCCGGACTCTCGAGTATGGTCTAATGCGGAGAATGAGCCCCTCTCAGTTGCAAACTGTTATAAAAGGTTGGATACAGATGGCATCCTCCTTGAGCCTTGTGTTTCCAAGTCAGCATGGATTAAGGCCTTGCCACCGAGGGTAGGCTTCTTTGTGTGGGCTATTCTAGTTCGCAAAGTACCCACAGTGGATGCCCTGAAAAGAAGGGGATTTCAAATCCCAAATAGATGCATTCTATGCAAGGAAGATGAAGAATCGGTTGATCACTTATTCCTCCACTGTAGGGTGGCAGCCAGTATTTGGAACTATTTTGTCAAGTTATTGGCAACCCAGTGGTGCCCCCTGAATCCATTAACAACATGCTTACTCATTGGGACGGCCTGTTCAAGAGGAAACATAGAAGGGAGGTCTGGCAACTAGTCCCAGCCGCGATCATATGGAGTATATGGTATGATAGGAATAACAAAATCTTCAAGGAAAAGAACCTAAACTCGGTCGTGGACATTGAGGATGTTAAGGGTGTAATATACCCTTGGGTTAGGAGAATTGATAAATTTAAGAATGTATCCTATATAGATGTAGTAGTTAATTGGGAGGCTTGGATGTCGTGAAACATCACTTATAAGCCACCCACCCACTTGTACATAGTTTTCTTCTTAATATATTCAATCTAAGTTTCAAAAAAAATAATTTTACAACGTATGGGTAAAAATATAATTTTGAAAACATAATGGTAGAAATGTAATTTAGACAACATAAGAATGAAAATGTAATTTTGGCAACATAAAAGTAAAAATGCCATTTTGACTACATAAAAGTAAATAAAAAACTATTAATTGAATATTATATTCGTATAAGTTAGTTGTCAACCAAATAACAGAGATCGTAATTTCACGGAATAATAAATGGCTACCAAATGAAAGAACTCTTATTTCCACAGAATAAATTTCGTAGAAGACTTTTCATGGAACTCTTTTATTTTCATGGAATTATTTCTCTGATATCAGACACAACCTTAGAGTTCAATCATTAGTTTTTCTGTTTCTTCTCCTCTATTTTAAAAGAGATTATGTTTTATTAAAGAACTGTTCAATTTCTAAACACAAAATTGAGCCAACTACTGACTTGTCGAGTCTCTGACTCGGGCGAGTCAGCAAAGTTATTCGCCAAAATCCTGAACTCGGGAACGTGGCCAAGATCTGCTCGGGCTACCCCTAGCTGGAGCTGAGTTATTCCGCCTAGTCAGCCAGGTTTAACAACTTTGGATATTACTAAAATTATCTTTATTAGACATATATACTTAGTAACTATATGTGCGTTAAAGGAGGTATTATATTTTTTGAAGTTTTTGCCAAAATGTTGAAAATTTCCATTTTCCATCCAACTAAAACAAAACCTTACAGGTTTTCTTTGCATCATGTCAACTAGAATGACTGAAATAATGAAATATTTATAAGGATTCATATTGATATTTTCTTAGTCATTTTCTCCAAGTTTTGTGCGAAATATACTGTTTGCAGTAATATTTCATTATTTTGATAATTTCGGTGGAAATCATGAAAGTAAAATTTCTTTTTTATTGGGTCTGAAATTGAAATATACGGTAGAAACTGCAAATGCCTTCTTAAGTGTCCAATGAACAAAAATGTATCTAAGTGTGTCATAAACTCCAAGGCATATAATTTTGTCAGCTTTTTTGAAACTTTGAGTGAATATTCTGATGAAAATGAATTTGTAGCGTAGGCCTTTGCTTTTAGATTACATGTTATGTAATTACTTAAAACACTCTGAAAGTTAAAACATAATATTTATATTCTCCTATATTTTCCATTTTAATGTCTTCCACTTTTTCTTAAAATACTTTTCTATATAAATCATTTTTTTAAAATTTTATACAATTGTGTGTCAATGTCTATTGTGTATGCCCCTAACGGACTATTAGGGCATAAGCCTCGCATTTGAAATGTCTGTGTTCTTGAGCTTTTAGGTTCATATGGTTTGAGGCAAAATGGACGAGTCGCCCCAAGATGCCCATCAAGGCATCCGTCTTGAACAATATTGAAAACGTTGTTCCACGTTCTTCAAGTTTTACTTGAAAAAGCAGCGAGATTTAATAGCAAGAGCAGAAATAAGTATAAGCTCCATTCTGTTGTATTATATACTAAAAGCTTCTCTTCGTCTGAAGTTGCTTCTTTGTTTTCATTAAAATTCAAGTTTTGTGTTTTATGTTGGCAGAACGACAATTTGGCTCTATGGTTACAGCAAGGGGCAGGGTCGAGGACAGTCGCGACTGTTCCAGCAAGTCCATATTACAGTTTCCAGGGTCAAAATCAGCAGCATAGTGGGTTCAGACAGGATCAACATCAACCTTCACAGCACTATTCAAGTCTAGGGTACCCTAACTTTTATCTATCCCAGACAGGAGTAGCACAAGATCAACAGCAACTTCAGACCCAAAACGATGGAAGCCTTGGTGGTTCCCAGGTTCAACAAGCTAAGCAATCAAAACAGATCTGGCCGCACCCATACTAATCGTGCCTCCCCTCCTTGTTCATGATGGCCTCGTTTGTTTCATAGGGGTCAGTAAATTCATGTTCTTACTGCAGGATGTACCACGTATGATGTTCAATTTTTTTTATCTGATCATCTGTAGTACAAAAAGTATCTTGGATGGTTGTTACCATCCTGTAGTTTGAGAGGTTGTATTCTAGCTGTCTAGTTCTTAACGTAGGACCATGTTTGCTAATTTACTTTGGTTGGCTTTTCTCATTTTTCACGATTATTTTTTCCTCCTTTGCACATGAACATAAGTGTTATCTATAAGTAATATAATTAAGCTATCAAATCATTTTCTTTCATTTTGATTTTTGAGGTCTTAAATGGCTTATAACTTACAATGGCCCAATCTTAAGCAGAAATACTTAGCTCTGTTTTGTGGCATAACGCTGATACAGGGATTCCTTTCTACACTCTTGGTAACCTTCCCTTACAAGGTGGAGAGTGTTTGTCTTTTTTTTTCACATGTGAACTAAATTGCCCCCTTGTCTATTTCCACATAAGCAATGCCGTCACAGTAGGAGGTCTCTATCAATTTTTTGTGGAAATCAAATTGTGATCTAATATAAAGATGAAGAGCATTTATTTCACTCATGGTTTTTTGTTTGTTAAAACTATAATATCATCAAGTAATGGGAGTTTTATTGCTGTACATGTCAGAAAGAAAATTGGGAATGTACTTCCAGAATTCATTTATATTAGTTGTCCTCGACCATTTCGTCAATTTGTTTGCTGGGTTGTTCTGAGTTCGAGCGATACGTGTAAATTGGATGTTATTAAACTTCTTGCAGAGTTTCCTGATTAGCTGGATATGTTTCATTGATTGCCACTGGATATAGTGTCTGTGGTTTTGCTGATGTGAATGAGATTGAGGTTGTCACTTTCAATAATAATAGACTGGTATATTTGCGTTCCTCCGCCCACATTATTCCTTTTAGAATAGCTTGTGCTTCACTTTCCTCACTTTTTCGTGCACGCGCCGTCTGAACTTTAGCTTCAATAAATTTGGACTGATGGTCAGGAATGATGAGACTGGTCCAATACTAGTATCGATATCTCTAAAAGAAGTATCTAAGTTAATTTTTAGAAAAGGTAAGCTAGGGGTTGCCATGTACCCGTAGGTTTTTGCTGAAGTCTTTTTCTGTCGATATTAATTCGAAGAAATATCTTGATTTGTCTTAGGCTTGTTGTGATAGAGTTGGTGACATGCTGAAAGCAGTGGTCGCATCTAACCTTCCATATGTGCGATAATATGGATACTAAGTGGATATTCATAGACGTGTGGCTAGTTTCTTGAGAGTCTTTCCAAGAAAAAAATCCATACAGAGATGGAGGAAACTTCACTTCGTAGACGTGTGGCTAGTTTCTGCAATGGGATAATGAAGCAGAGCATCTTCCATACATTCAATCTCATTACAGTTGGGACAGGTAAATTGATTTTCTATGTACTTTCCAATTTGCTGTCTAACGGGAAGATCTCCCGTGCAACATTTCTAAAGGAAGAGGAGAATACGTGGAATGGTAGATATGGATTAGATGAAAGACCAGTTAGGGAAAAGCGAGGGTTGCGGATTATGAGTTAAGCTTAGATGTTGATACATGGATTTTACATTGAATTGGCCAGAAGGGGTTAAAGTCCGCTTCAGTTGGTCCGGAACGTTGTTATTGAGAGGAATCGCTTTAATCAGTTTACAAGTGGTACCATCAAAGTTGGTTGCAAGAATCTCATTACACCATTGATTGTTATGAATCAGTTGGGAAACCGTAGTGAGGTTGGATCCATTTATGTTAGTTTGAGTAACTTGGGTGCCCGGGATCCAGTGGTCAGTCCAAATATAATTTGAGAGCCATACACTCCCCATGTAGTGAAGTTTGTGATAATGTCATAGTGTTTCCTTATCAGTTTCCATATCCATGAGTGAGCTGCTTTGGCAGGGCCCGGTGTCACGAACCGTTAGGTCGACCCGGCATAATACTCTCAAAACACACGGGCAGATAGTGCGGATGACTACTATGCGGCACTATGCACTCCTTCTTAGTAGATAGCCAGTGCTGATGTCGAAAATTGGCCTCCCGTTAAATAACATGAAAAAGAGAGTTGATGCATGACAGCCTCCGTTATGATGGTATATTTTGTTGTGAGAGGAGAGATTCCTCTGTTCAGCCCTGGTTCTCTGCTCTGATTCTCTATTCCAGCTCCTCGCTCCAATTCCTCGCTCCTTGCTCATGTTCGCCTGTTCCCGAGGGGGGAAAAACCTACAAAGGGTTCAAAAACCGCTCCGACGCTCAAGACAGTCAGGGTGTTCTTTGCAGTAAAAGAATGAATATTGATCGATCCTTTTGGGGGGCGAGTTATGGGAACTATGAGTATTGGGTGATCTTTTCGTGGTGAAGAGATCGTGTCCTGAAAAGGACGATGTGGGGGGCCTTTTATAGGCGAAGTTAGGCCGACTGTAATTTGTGGCGGTTGCCGTCAAACCGTAAGGGAAGTTTCCTCTTTAAATCTAGGGTTTCTCTTTGAGTCTATCCCGGATCTTTGATAAACGAAAGTTCCTAAATTCAAGGATACTTTGTATATATCTTGTCGGAGTGATAGACTTTAAAGGAGAAGTTTCCTCCTTCAGATACGTAGAGTTCAATCGGGCTTAAACACTTCAAGATATGCGGCCGACTGAGATCTTTTTAGAATGTTCGGGATTAAGTCTTTAGGTCGCGCAGCGCTGATATCTCCTTAGTTCTTGGCGTAAGATAGGACGAACCTGTGGAGACCCCCTTTTTCCTTTTGAGACCCCAGGGCTGATCTATCCACGTCAAGGGCATTTTGTGCAGAGCTGGTTTCTTCCGGCCGACCTCCTAGTTAGGGAAAAATGTGGTGGACCATTAGGTATTTAGTTGTTCTGCTGCCTTAAGCTGAGTCGATCCAAGAGACTTCAGGTCTGATCTTGACTCTTCAGACGTTAGTCAACGTCTTGGACATTTTGTGCATCATCATGAGTCCCGCCACTCCTTAGTTGAAAGTAAAGAGACTAAGAAGTAGAAGTAACTCGTGTGTTTCTATTTGAAGACCTGAAGTCGAGAGTAATACCTGTCCTAGAGCTGTTTCGTGAAACTCTTTGGGTCTTACCTAGACCGGGGCTGTTTCGTAGTGCTCGGTCTCTTTGTTGATATTCCAGAGCTGATTGCTATCTGCTAAGTGGAGATCCTTTCTCATTAAGCGTTGTTTTTGTCAGAGTCATCCTAGCCGTGTTTTGTCTTGACATGTGGTTTGTTCTCCCAAGACACGTCTCGACTTCTGCTTAAGTATTTAATCTTTTCCATGCGTGATTTTGTGACGTCATAGATTTCATCCTCTGATCATGCGCTTTCAGCGTTGATCTTTTTGGTTACTGCACACGGCAGTTCGCTCCTTCATGCGAGGACGCGTGGAGTCTTGCTATTGGGGGATAGGATGCGTTACCTTGAATTCCGCTATTATTCTATCAGACCTGATCGATCTCGAGCCGTGTTTATCCCTTGGTCATCATTCCTTTGTGTGTTCCCGAGATACGTTTGGTCTTTGTCTTTAATGACCGTTGTTTGTTTTCAAGAAGTCCCTTGGTTATCTTCTTCCACTATAATTAACTTGCTTTTGTTCTCTAATTCCTTATCACCAAAAGTTTGAGAGGGAATTTAAGAGAGCCCCTCTTCTGACGTTGTCTTCTGATTTTTCCTGTTTCTGCGAAAGATCTGAGATGCGGCCTCTGTTTGAGTTCATACAAGATCGCCTGCTTGAGGAGTGTTTCTTCATAATGACCGTGGTAAAAGTTGGGGTTCTTCATAATGGTCGCGGTAACCTCACGAGCCGTTTTGTTTGAACCCGAAGGGGGGTAAGGATTGCCAGTACTACCTCCAGCTTAGGTGCTCAGGACAAGGTGATGACGGTAGGAGGGTTCGTTTGTCCTTGGTTGTCTTCTTGCCTTGACTGCATCTCTGAATGGTGGTTCCTGTCAGCCTTTCCACTTTTCTTCTCTCAAACTCTTTGACGGCTCTTCTGTCGTCGCTCATGTTTTTGGGTCTGTTTTCCTTTCCCTCGACGATTAAGGGTGTTCCTGCAATTTCTTCTGTAATAGGTCCTTCTTATGAATTAATAAAGAATTACCTTTTTCATTTATACTTTTGTGCTTCTCTTTATCTTCCACGTTTGAGTTTGTTGGTTCCCCATTTTTTAATTGTGACTTCTCGCCGCGACTCTTCGTTGATCACGCTCCTCTTATTGCGGCTCCTTTGCCTTATGAATAACCATGGAGATTCGAACGACTCTTATATATTTCACCGTGTCTCTTCTAACAGTTAGCGGAACTCTCCCTCGTAGTGACGTGAGGGTTGCTTTCACATGGTTCTGAGCTATAACGATTTTTCCATCGACCATTTTTGCGTGACCGATGAAGGTTTAGTCAATGTTCTTCGTCCTCAGGATCTGCTGAACGAGTTTATCTAGGCCCCTTTATCCTTTAGTCTATTCTCTGACCGGTACCACAAGTACGTCTGAACCAGCTCTCTTTTCTGCCGTGGGGTTCCTAGTTCGTCGTTGTGGAGGTGGTCGTCTTCTGGCTGTCGTGATCAGAGTCTCGGTTGATGTCGGCGGTCCTCCTGCTTCTCCTTCTTCCCCCTTTGATGCATAGCGGCGGGCAACCCATGCTTTCCTGCTTTTTTTTTTTGTATATATATGTACACAAAGCCAGTGGTTAATGTAATTAGTCCTACACTTACTAATGCAATTTCCTAAACTTACTACGCATGTTTCGAATGATTGCTTCTGCAAAATTTAAAGAAAGTAGGCTTAATCTATCTTGCTCTAATCTTACTATTTCCTTCTGCAAAATGTATGGCCCAAAATACGTCACCAGGAGTGCCCCAAGAAATTCACGATTAATGGGCTTACTCGGTGACCAAACCCATGAACTAATGGCTAATGGGCCCGACCCATTTATCTTCGGGCACCCCGAAGCAATGCCAAAGTAACAAAGCACTTTCAGCCCTGGAGGAAGAAGTCCGCCCTCGCCTTCTCACTAGGCTGAAATATGTAAGCACTTCCAGCCCTGAAAGAAGAGGTCTGCCCTCGCCTCCTCAGCAACCTAAGTACGAAAGCACATCCAGCTCTAGATAAAGGGGTCCGCCCTCAAATCCTTAATGGACATCCTGCCGTATATTCGTTGGAGAGACGTTACAGTCATTCAAGATGATAACATCCCATATATATCCGTTAGGGGGTTACAGAATCCATATTAATGGTGACAACTCATGCGTTACCACCACTAAAGATGACAAATCATCACCGAGTAGCAGTCGACCGATGACTCTATAAAAGGACCAAGAAGAAGATGATACCGATCATCTGACTCCAGGCATACATACCGAGTACTAGCTCAACATCATCATCGAATTCCCGATTAAAACACTCGATCATCTGACAACAAAGGAAGGTCGACCATTACTTCCTCTCTCTCTTGAGCGACCAGACAACCAAGGAAGGTCAACCATTATTTTTTCTCTCTCTTGGCGACCAGACAACCAAGGAAGGCCGACCATTACTTTCTCTCTCTTGGGCGACCTGACAAACAAGGAAGGGCGACCTACCATTATCTCTCCTGGCGAATAAAGTAAGCAGGCTACTTTATCTTTCCAGGAGGTCAGGCTTTCCTTATCTCACCCACGTAAATATTTACAAGGTCAGGTCCTTAAAGCTTTCCACTTATTTACGATACATACCCCTGGATAAGGCAAACCACTCCAGGGCTGCTTCACTCAAGGACAGACATCATAGGCTGTCATTTTCTCTCACCAATCAAGTCAGTCATCCGTAGAGAGCGAGCTCCGACCACTCTACGAGCCGTGCTTAAGCTCCGACCATTATCCAACCAACGGTAATATTTCCAAGGATATCACTCACGCTTCGACTACTTCTCTTGCAAGGTCACTGACCTGACCGTCGGAGCCCCCTTAGGCCGGCACCATCCCGGTGTCCCCTAAGACCTCACGGTCACGTGTGTTGTTGTCTCTTTTTTCACAGGTTGAGCCCAAAGACGTCGTCGGTGCCCGCAAAAATTATCAACAGCTGGAGGTTCAACTTCCGATCAACGACCCGGTCCAGCTGACTTCTTGACCCGCAATTTCCTACCCTCACAGTTTGGCGCTAGGAGGGGCCCAACTACTAAGTACTGAGCTTACCCCAATGGCACAAGAGATCACTAACACTCCACTCGACGTAGCATCCCAACTTGCAGTGCTAACAGCTTAAATGCAAGATAACACGCAACGATACAGATCTTTGGAAGAGGAGAACATCTTGGTCAGAGCCGAGAATTAATTATTGCAGGAAAAAATCACAGAGCTGTCTGTAGCCGTACCACCTCGAAGGCCAGTTACCCCTAGGCAGACAGAGCTGAATCCCGAAGAACGGGCTGAAGGGACCACTGAAGCAGCAGAAAGCATGGCGACCCAACCAATCCTTCGCTCAACAGCTCGGGAGCAGTCAACCAGGACAGAAGTAGGCGGTACCTCAAGCCGACCAGTAACTCAACCAGACTGGATGACAACCAACGCCTAACAATGCAGACCACGGCTGCACCTCACTCCTCTGCTCTTCCTCACTTACTTACTGTACCTATGTTGCAGGCTAACGGGACTTACATCCCTACACACCCGTACTCCCCTAGAGATAATTCTCTAGAGCAGAGCTTGGCTAAAAGACTAGCAGACCTAGAGGCCTTACTTACACGCATACCCGGGGTTCCGACTCCATTTAAAAAGAGTCTGCCCCAAAGTTATGCTGACTCACCATTTGTAGATGCCATAGCTCTTGTCGAAATGCCCAGGATGTTTTGCTTCCTAAATATAAAGATGTACGATGGTACGTCTGACCCAGCTGACCACATTGCATCTTACAAGCAACTTATGTTTACAGCTGCTATACCAAGAGACCTAAGAGAGGCCTGCATGTGTAAGAGCTTCGGCTCAAGCCTTGTTGGCCCAGCCCTCCAGTGGTACACAAATCTTCCTAACAATCGTATCTCGTCTTTCGCACAACTAACTGATACATTTGTTGAGCAGTTCGCCAGTAGCAAGAAGATAGAAAAGTTGTCTGGCGACTTATATAGAATATAACAAAGGAGAGGCGAACCTCTTAGAGAGTACGTGGGAAGCTTCAACAGGGAAAAAGTGTCCATCCCATAGTGCAACACCGAGACTGTTGTGGATGCCTTCAGGAAGGGGCTCTTACATGACGGAGAGTTGTACAAAGAGTTTACCAAGTTCAACTGTACAACCCCTGATAACGTACTATTCAGAGCTTGGTTGGAGATCAGGTGGGAAGAAGACAAAACCCACCGAAACAAAGGGTATCCCTTGGACGACCAATCTAGCGATCGACGATCCAGGGGACCCGATCGCATGCCGCAACACAGAGGCAACAGAGACCCATACCCAGCAAGGCGTCCAAACGACCTGACGAAAATATCCATGCTCCTCCCATGGCTAGACTTCCAGAGTACAACCTCAATGTTGAACCCAGCGAAGTAATAGCCGTAATGAAAGGTATGGGCAACACCGTGAGATGGCCAGATAAGATCAAAACTCCATGCGACAAAAGGGACAACTCCAAGTGGTGTGAGTTTCATTCAGATCATGGACAAACTACTAGAGATTGTATAGCCCTGCAATTTGAGGTAGCAGAGCTCCTAAAAAGAGGGCACCTCACGAACCTACTAACAGACAAAGGGAAGCCGACGCTAGCACTTAGGGAAGAACAAATGAAGGAGCCAGAGCTGCCAATCCCAACAAGGACATGCTCGATGATCACTAGAGGTTCGGAAGTAAGCGGAGTCAGCCATTCAGCTGCCAAGAGGAGCGCAAGGATAGCTCATAGCCCTGCAACACACTCAATTGATGCTCCATCACTTGCTTGTACTGATCAGATCATCAGCTTCGATGGCAACGAAGTCACAAGGCTCGTCAACCCTCACCATGACGCTCTTGTCCTATCTCTTACAATTGCTAACGTTCTGGTAAAAAGAATTTTATTTGATAATGGATCATCTGCTAATGTACTATTTCTACATGCTTTACAAGGTATGGGCTTAGACGAGACAAGCATAGGTCGTCGATCGACTGTACTCATTGGCTTTAGTGGTGAACAGAAGCAGACCTTGGGGGAAGTATCTCTACCTGTCTATGCTGGAGGACTGAACTAGCCAACCACATTTGTCATGCTGGACTGCCCATCTACATACAACTTGATTCTAGGTAGGCCATGGATACACGCTATGCGAGCAGTACCGTCGACATTTCACCAGGTAGTTCGATTCCCTACACCTTGAGGAGTCAGGGAGATTACAGGAGACCTAGGGGCCTCTCGTAATTGTTATAAGAATACAATGAAATCTCCCAAGAACCCTTTATAGCAATTACACACTAAGCAATCACATAGTGCTGACCCTAACCAACCTAGCATAGAGGAGATGGATGAGGTACAAATCCATCCAGTCTACCTAGACCATAAAGTACAGGTAGGGTCTAGCTTAAGTCCTTTTTTTAGAAAAAGTTGATAGACTTCCTCACTACACAACACGACTGTTTTGCTTGGTCACATGCCTACATGACAGGCATAGACCCGTCCATTACAACACACAGACATAGGGTCTGTCAGGGAAGTCCATTACCCTGACTGGTTAGCCAATGGGGTGGTCGTAAAGAAGAAGAATGGGAAATGGAGGGTGTGCATCGACTTCACTGATCTGAACAAGGCATGCCCAAAAGATTCATTCCCTTTACCTCACATAGATATGCTAGTAGATGCAACTGCTGGCCATGAGCTTCTCAGGTTCATGGATGCCTTCTCGGGGTACAATCAAATTCTTATGCACCCCGAGGATCCAAAAAAACCCTCTTTCATAACAGAGAGGGGTATTTTTTGTTATAAAGTTATGCCATTCGGACTAAAGAATGCAGGGGCTACTTATTAAAGATTGGTGAACAAGATGTTTGCCAACATGCTTGGCGACACAATGGAGGTATATATAGATGATATGCTGGTCAAATCCTTGGAAGCTGCACAACACATCAACCACTTGCAGCAGGCCTATGAGGTCCTAAAAAGGTACAACATGAAATTAAATCCAAACAAATGTTCATTTGGTGTATTTTCAGGGAAGTTCCTAGGGTATGTAGTCACATACAGGGGGATCGAGGCAAATCTGGACCAGATACAGTCGGTAATAAACATCCCTTCTCCCAAGTGTGTGAAAGATGTGGAAAAGTTGGCGGGAAGAGTAGCGGCCCTGAGCCGGTTCATCTCTCGGTCATCCGAGAAATGTCACCTCTTCTTTGCTACTCTGGAGAAACCCGAGAACTTCAATTGGACACCAGCGTGCGAGAACGCACTTCAACAACTAAAGCAGTACCTTACTTCACCTCCATTGCTTTCAAAACCTAAGTCAGTTGAGCACCTTTACATTTATTTAGCAGTATTTGAAACAACTGTCAGTGCTGTCTTGGTAAGAGTAGAGGACGGTAAGCAACTCCCAGTTTACTACGTCAGCAAGTCTTTACTCGATGCCGAGACTCGGTACTGTCAACTAGAAAAGCTGGCATTAGCTCTGGTGACAGCCGCTAGAAAGTTGAGACCGTACTTCCAATGCCATTCTATTGTGGTCGTCACTGCCTTCCCGATGAAGAATGTCTTGCACAAGCCAGACATGTCTGGACACTTGACTAAGTGGGTTGTCGAACTCACTGAGCACGACATCACGTACCAACCAAGGACGGCGATCAAATCCGAGGTATTACCTGACTTCATTGCCGATTTTACTCCTGACTCTCTAGCGCAGGCCCAAAAAGAATAGCTCTGCCTCACTGAGCCAGACCCTCAAAAGTGGACTTTGTCCGTGGATGGTTCAAGTAATATGAACAGAGCTGGTCTTGGTGTCATACTGACCTCCCCACAGGGGGAGATAGTCTAGCAAGCAATTAGGTGTGAATTTAAGGCAACTAACAATGAGGCAGAGTACGAAGCTTTGATTGCAGGTCTGACCTTGGCTAAAGACTTGGGGATCCAAAACCTTGATGTAAGGTCCGACTCCCAGTTGGTGGTCAACCAACTTCAAGGTACGTATCAAGTTAAAGATGGCCGGATGACATCCTACTTGGACCATGTCAAGGAAATACAAAAATATTTCCACGAGATAAAGTATGAGCAGGTACCCAGAGCTGAAAATGGGCATGCAGATGCTTTGGCAAACCTTGGCTCATCCATACAGACCAAGATAGCTCAGGACATACCCCTGATCTTGCTCCAATGGCCCGCCGTTTGGAAGAGCCCGCAACCAGAAGTAGCAGCTACAGACATAGCCGACACTTGGATGACACCTGTCATAAAGTACCTGACAAATGACGAACTTCCTTGGGACAAGAACGAAACCAGAAAATTAAAGACAAGAGCAGCTCGATTTTACATAGTTGACGGTCAATTACTCAGGAGATCTTACTCAGGCCCTTACCTCAAATGCATCACTCCAGATGAAAGTAAGTATGTTTTAAAAGAATTACACGAGGGAGAATGTGGCAACCATTCTGGCAGTCGTAGCTTAGCCAATAGGGCTCTGACTGTCGGCTATTACTGGCCAACCATGAGGGCTGATTCAATCGATCATGCCAAACGATGTGACAAATGCCAAAGGTTCGCTTAAACTTCTCACCTCCTTCCAGAAAAATTAAATTCCATACTATCACCTTGGCCTTTCATGAAATGGGGCATGGACATAGTGGGGAAACTTCCCACTGCCGTAGGCCAACGGGTATACATGTTGGCCATGACCGACTATTTTTCCAAGTGGATCGAAGCGGAGGCCTACCACCAAATAAAAGACAAAGAGGCCATGAGTTTTGTGTGGAAGTATATAATTTGCAGGTTTGGAGTACCTAAGGAGATAGTCACCGACAATGGATCTCAATTCAGTAGCTCCGCCTTCCAAGTCTTTTGCAAAGACTGGGGTATAAAGCTTAGCTTCTCAACCCCAAGGTATCCCCAAGCCAACGGCCAGGCCGAATCCTCTAACAAAACTATCATGAATTCTTTAAAAAAGAAACTTAAAAAAGCTAAAGGAGCGTGGGCAGATCAACTACCGGCAGTACTGTGGGCTTATCGAACAACTGTGCGGACGCCAACAGGTGAAACAGGAGTCCCTACCGCACGGTACCAACAGACCGAAGAAGAAAGCAATTGGGTCGAGATTAACCACAACCTTGACACGATTGACGAGCTAAGAGACAGAGCGGCCATTAGAAACACCGTCTACCAACAGAGAGCAGCCTCTCACTATAACAAAAATGTCCGAATCAAATCCTTCAAAGTTGGGGATTGGGTACTTCGAAAGGTCTTTCAGAATACCAAGCAAAAAGGAGCAGGCAAGCTAGCTCCCACTTGAGAAGGCCCTTATCTCATCACCCAAATAGTGGGCCAAGGAACATACAAGCTCCGCTCACAAGAAGGTCTCGACATCAACAACTGTTGGAATGCAAGACACTTAAAACGGTACTATTTCTAACCCAATTCCACTAAGTTGTCGTTTGTCTTTTATATCACCTACTAACTTCGGCGTCGGAGGGTCGATGGCTATGCCATCGACCTCCCCCAACTGAGGTGTGTGCAGACAAACCAAACTTCAACTTGGGGACAAACGGAAGGAAACAACGACTTCCTGGCAAAAGTCGACGACATCACTTTATCTCTTCAAGAGACAAACAAGGATAAAGTACAACTCCGCATCTACCCTACTTGAAGACAACCAACTCTGCAAGCCAGCTCCGCACTGCTTCAGACCCTAACTCTGCCCAAAGTCAGCCCGACTCTACAAGCCAGCTTCGCACTGCTTAAGACTTCAGTTCTACTCGCGTCAGCACATGCAAAAGTGTTGTTGAGAAACGATATTTATTAAAACGACACTGCTCGTATCACATGCATATTTCTCTTGTAATACAACATTATTTCAAATACAATGATGTTCCAATTTAAGTCATATTTTTGTCTATGCAAAGTAGACTAAGGGCTTCAACGCCACGAAACTTAGTCTAACCCTAGACTTTCTCAAGCTCTAAGCTCAGACTAGGGGGACAAAATGGACAGTCATCCTCCACGGATTTCAAATGTGTTACGACACTCAGCATATGCTGACTCGAGTATTCAAACAAGGCAAGCCAGGCTTTGCCAAAATAATCCATGCTTTGGCCACGCCAAACACAATGCAGTAATAATATAAACTATCTGTAAAGGGTAATACCCTTACCCTTACGGATAAAAGAGGCAAATAATATATCTATAAAGGGTAATACCCTTACCCTTACGGATAAAAGAGGCAAATAATATATCTATAAAGGGTAATACCCTTACCCTTATAGGTATGAGGCATTCATCGGCGGAGCTACACCCAGGCATAACAGGTAAGTCCACATCAAGAGCACTCGACAAACCCACCTTGCCTTGGAATGAAAAGCTTGCCCATGCTTCGATCGACACACCAGCTCCACCTCGTTAAAAGTCTACGATCAAATGCACTCGGCGTTTGAGCCTTCCCTTGATCTGTAGCCCTGCTTTGCAAGCCTTCTTTGATTACAACAGGCTTAATTAAAAGTCTACGGTCGATAAGCACTCGGCTTTTAAGCCATGCCTCGGTCAGTAGCCCTACTCTACAATCCTGCCTCGATTTGAGTAGCTTTCATTAAGTCTGCGTCAAGTGCACTCGGCATATAAGCCTTGCCTTGATTGATAACCCTGCATCGCGTGTCTCGCCAAGAGCACTAGGTCCGCCTCGCCAGGAGCTCCGGATCTGCCTCATTAAAAAATTTAAGTCAGGACTACAGGCAGACACCCTGCCTTGATCGGTAGTCCTACCCTCCTGTCAAGTGCATATAAGCCTTGCCTTGGCCACATCACAACGTGCCTCGACAAGAACACTAAGTCCGCCTCGCCAGGAGCCCCAGGCCTGCCTCATAAAAAAACCTTACGTAAAACCACCTGACAACGCCTTGTCTCGGTTGATACCTATCATATGAGCCCGCCTCACAAAAATACCTTTGTGAAGACTACATGGCCCAAACTTTGCCTTGATCAATAGTCTCGCCATTTTAATGAGTCTGCCTCATTAAAATTTTACTTCCTCATGAGCCTGGATATGAATCCTGCTTCATGAGCCTGCCTCATTAAATAGTATATGTCAGGACTACCCGGTAAATACCTTGCCTGGATATGTAGTCCTGCCTCATGAGCCTGGCTCATTAAAAAGTATATGACTACCCGGTAAATACCTTGCCTGGATATGTAGTCCTGCCTCATCGGCCTGCCTCATGAGTCCCGCCTCACGAGCCCGCCTCGATTAAAAAGAAAAAAATCACAGACACCCGACAAATCTACAAAGTAACCAGTATTTACTGTGTCGGTCCTACCACCAAACTGTCCGTCCACAAAGCAATGTTCCTCATTGAATGATCTTAGTACTACTAACATCCCGGATACACCCGAACTAATATGGTATGCACTTCCCTTTTCTTCTTTAAATATACGTATGTAACTAAAAATTATATGTACGCCTATATTATACATATACATTCACATATAGGTTACATGTATATATATACATATAACAAATATACATGCACACAATATGCACATATAGTATATGTGGCATACATGATACATATGTCAACATACATATATGTATTTAATATATATGTAGGTAGGTACAATACACATATATATACTATTATATATGTGGAAGAGGGTAGGGAGATGACAAGCAACCTGACATTGTCAGGATGCTTGCCTCTTCTACCCGCACAATGCATCACGGGTGTGTTAGGACGAGCGAACTGACAATGTCAGTTTGCTCGCCCGTTGGGACCCCGCTCAATACACATGAGAGTTCTTCTTTAGGCCCACTGATGCATGCTCAAGAAACACCACGACTGCCTGTTGCTCGGGGCGCCCTCCTGGTAACCATGAAAATTTAAGTTTTAAATCAATCGATTTTTCACGAACATATTTCTCGATATTGTTACAACAACAAATTTTGGTTAGCTTGTGCTTGTTTTGTAAGTACACCCACTACGAGTTTATGTTAAACCACAATTATGGTTATCAAAATTATGTTTGTCAGTTGACACACGTTTTAGTGATCGAAAACTCTACATTTTGTCACTTTGTTTCGTATAGATAATTTTATTGTCTAACCATTAATTTTAATTTTGTAAATTTATCCCTTGGAATAATTTTCTCCGGGAATTCTACAAAAGTTATTGGATCAGTCCGACATTGACTTATTAAACTATAAGCACCAAGTCATACTGATTGAACGCGACACATCTCGCGGACAAGTCCCCACGGGACACAGACTGTGCTACGTAGGCAGCAAAACCGAACTACGGATTGGCCATATAACTTTGAACTACTAAGTTTCCGCACTCCGTCAACTTAGAGAGTGGGGGACAAATTGTATGGGCCAAAATACGTTACCAGGAGTGCCCCAAGAAATTCACGATTAACGGGCTTACTCGGTGACCAAGCCCATGAACTAATGGCTAATGGGCCCGACCCATTTATCTTCGGGCACCCCGAAGCAACGCCAAAGTAACAAAGCACTTTCAGCCCTGGAGGAAGAAGTCCGCCCTCACCTCCTCACTAGGCTAAATATGTAAGCACTTCCAGCCCTGGAAGGAGAGGTCTGCCCTCGCCCCCTCAGCAACCTAAGTACGAAAGCTCATCCAGCTCTGGATAAAGGGGTCCGCCCTCAAATCCTCAATGGACCTCCTGCCGTATATTCGTTGGAGAGACGTTACAGTCATTCAAGATGACAACATCCCATATATATCCGTTAGGGGGTTACAGAATCCATATTAATGGTGACAACTCATGCGTTACCACCACTAAAGATGACAACTCATCACCGAGTAGTAGTCGATCGAGGACTCTATAAAAGGACCAAGAAGAAGATGATACCGATCATCTGACTCCAGGCATACATACGGAGTACTAGCTCAACATCATCATCGAATTCCCGATTAAAACACTCGATCATCTGACAACCACGGAAGGTCGACCATTACTTCCTCTCTCTCTTGGGTGACAAGACAACCAAGGAAGGTCGACCATTATTTTCTCTCTCTCCTGGGCGACCAGACAACCAAGGAAGGCCGACGTTTACTTTCTCTCTCTTGGGCGACCTGACAACCAAGGAAGGGCGACCTACTATTATCTCTCCTGACGAATAAAGTAGGCAGGCTACTTTATCTTTCTAGGAGATCAGGCTTTTCTTATCTCACCCACGTGAATATTTACAAGGTCAGGTCCTTAAAGCTTCTCACTTATTTACGATACATACCCCTGGATAAGGCAAACCACTCCAGAGCTGCTTTACTCATGGACAGACATCACAGGTTGTCATCTTCTCTCACCAATCAAGTCATTCATCCGTAGAGAGGGAGCTCCAGCCACTCTACCAGCGTGCCTAAGCTCCGACCATTATCCAACCAACGGTAATATTTCCAAGGATATCACTTACGCCTCGACTACTTCTCTTGCAAGCTCAATGACTTGACCGTCGGAGCCCCCTTAGGCCGGCACCATCCCGATGTCCCCTAAGACCTAACGGTCACGTGTGTTGTTGTCTCTTTTGTCACAGGTTGAGCCCAAAGACGTCGTCGGTGCCCGCAAAAATTATTAACAGGTGGAGGTTCGACGTTCAGTCAACGACCCGGTCCAGCTGACTTCTTGACCCGCGATTTCCTACCCTCACACAAAATAGAACCCAAATTAGCATGGCTCTGTAAATCATGACGATTTCCGAGCCTATTTTTGCCCCTGATCGTGGCTATTGCTCCCAGGGCTGGCTTTTATTAATCTGATTAAACTGTTTAGCTAAAATTCCTCCTTGGACCCCCTGGTCGTTGCTTCCGCTACGAGGGCTGGTTTCGTTGGCTTTAGCTCAACTAGTTTAGCTAGGACTTCTCCTTAGACCCCTGGTCGTTGCTTTCGCTACCAGGGTTGGTTTCGTTGGCTTGAGCACAACTAGTTTAGTTAGGACTTCTCCTTAGACCCCTGGTCGTTGCTTTCGCTACCAAGTCTAGTATCGTTGGCTTGAGCACAACTAGTTTAGCCAGGACTACTCCTTAGACCCCTGGTCGTTGCTTTCGCTACCAGGGATGGTTTCGTTGACTTGAGCATAACTAGTTTTCGCCGGGACTCTTCCCGTACCTCTGGTCGTAGCTTGGGCTACCAGAGCTGTTTTGTCTGCTTTCGCCTGACAAGCTTCACAAGGACTTCTCTTTATTCCTCCGCTCACCTTCGCAAGGGTTGTAGTTTAACTAGGACTTCTCCTTGGGATCCTCAGTGGGGACCACGTTTTACTCGAGTAAAGATTTTAAGTTTAACTAGGACTTCTCCTCGCGAGGCCTCGGTCGCAACCGTGGCTACCGGAGCTACCTCATTTGCCGGCTTGAGCCGATCAGTTTGACTAGAACTTCTCCTTGGGACCTTAGTGAAGGGTCAGTTTTACTCGAGTAAAGTTTCAGTTTAACTAGGACTGCTCCTTAGGGCCCTCGGTCGTTGCCATACCTATCGAGGCTGTCCTGTCCCTGGTCGTGGCTTTCGCTAGCAGGGTTGTTTTTAAATTAGGGCACTTGGTCGCTGCTTTCGCTACAAAGGCTACCTTTTGGGTCCCCTGGTCGTAGCTTTCGCTATCAGGGCTACCTGCTCAATTAGAGCGAGTTTAATTAGGACTCCTCCTTTTATAGCGTCTTTTGCTAAAATATTTTTTTTATTAGATAAAATATGTAGCTAGTAGCACTACTTCTTTTGCCTAATGGCTTTATTTAAAAATAGATTAGAGGTAGTGGTGACCTGATTCTCTCCGCTCTGCATGTCCAGTATGGGGTCACCGTAGAACACTTTGTCTCCTCCAACTGTGATCGGATTGATCGCTTCTTCATCGCAACCCTGGGCAGAAATGAGGTAGCATTCCCTAGCTACCTTTTGGTCTCCTCTGACCGCCCCTATGAGATTCTTTCCCGGAATTGGGAATTTCATCATTAGGTGGTTCATGGAAACTATTGCTCCTTACTCCCTCCGAAAGTTCCTGCCTAGTATGATGTTATAGGCGTACATCTTGTCGACAATGGCAAAGTTTAGCATTATCGCTTCCTTTGATTCTCCTTCGCCGATTAGTACGGGCAGGGTTGCTATTCCGTCTGTTTCGACCTGGTTGTCACCGAACCCTGTCAAGCAAGACTTATAAGATTTGAGGTAGTGCTGACTTACCCCGAGTTTTTAGAAGCATGTCCGACTCATGACTTCCGTCGAGCTTCCTGTATCGACCAGGATGCGTCCTGATGTGGCGTGAAAATGCCACATTTAGGTCACTTAACTTCGATGAGTTAGTTCCTTTTGAGTATTATAAATAATATTTTATGTACTTTTCTTGTTAGGTATCATATTTGGAGATAAATATGTAAATCGGAATAAAGGGAACGAATTGTCACTATCATTTCATGCGCTCAAAACGAGAGAAAAAGATTTCAAGCAAACCAAATTACAAGTGGAGGCAATGGCGAGTCCAATGGTGAAAACGGAAGTCAATTCCGAGTTCGGACGAGGAAGTTGTGAAAGATAGAAGTCAAGGTTTTTTCTTGAAGGCACCCTCCTTTGGTTCTAATTGTAGAGGCTAAATTAAGGCACTCCCTTGGTCTCTAATTCAAAGCCCAACATCTAAGCCCAAGTTCAAGAATACCCAGAGAAGAAGGAAGGTGTAAAGATTTTATGGGCACCCACTTTTGGACCCAAGTCAAAGTAGTCTAAAGACTTAGTCAAGTTGACTAAGTCTAGGGTTTTAATCAAGTTAAACGGGTCTTGGTCATCATCTTCTACAACACACAACAAGGGAATCGAGAGCTAGGGTTTCAAGTTCTTAAGTGTTCTTCATCAAAAGTTTAGAGGATTTGAAGCTTGATAAAGGGTGAGAGAGAGAGGAGGTGTCGGCCAAGCTTTGCCCGACCAAAGCTTGGCCGGCTCGGCCACAAGAGGCACGGGAAACAACAGCTTCATCAACAAAAACGGGACAGCACCCTTAACCTTCTCAAGCAGCTCGGGTTCTTTAATGGAGGGCACGGGACGGGCATAGGAGCAAGCTTTTGGCACTGGACAGCTGCACTTTGCACGGGACAACACTTTATTTAACCGGATCTAGGATTTTTGGCCGGATTTCTTAACCTTCTTTGGCCGGATTTCCTAAACCTTCCGGCCATTATTTTGGCCGGAAAACTTAGGGCTTTTACTCCCCATGCTATTAGCTTGTTTCCCCTTGTGTTTGATTTGGTTTTTGGTTGAAATTTCTTAGAGAGAGAATGTTTGGTGAAGCTTCCATGGTGGAGTTTTCTAAATGAAGAAGATGATTTCTATTACTAAAGAAAACCCTGATTTTGGCTAAGGGGAGATCGACTGCACCTTAACTACTCATTTTTTTCGACGAACCTGGACTCGCACCACATTAGAAAAGGGGGTTTCTCTTATCATTTTCTTTTCATTTATGACTTATTCACCATGTTTAGGTAAATCAAGTGTGTGGATTATGAGATAATGTTTGTGATGAATTTGTGATTATGTTTGATATGAATTGATGTTTTGATTATAAATTGTTCATTTGATTCGATTATCGTTTTGATCGTATTTTCATGTGTTTTGTCATGCACCCCACATAGTTAATAGACGAAACGAAGTATTCGATATCGATAGTGGTCGAAGTCAAATTTCATGTGGCTTGTCATGCACTTCACATAGTTAGACGACTAAACAACACCCCCGATGACTCGGGTTTAACCGATTATGACGTTTGTTTGACTAAGTATGATCTCCGGATATACGTAGTACTCAGAGACATTTATTTTGAGGAGTCGAACATCTATTTTATTTGGAACATTAGATCGGACCGCACCTAATCATAGGTTTATTATTACGGATTCCTGGATTTCGACACCTCTCTCACTTAGTTGTTGCCTCCCGACTCTTGGTCCTCAAACTCTTCTCTCGAATCTCTCTCGCCCGTTCACTTTGATAGTTTAGTTTAGTTTTACTCGTTTTCTTCTTTTGTTGTTTTTTATATCAAAACCCCCCGTTTACCTTTGTTCTTTTTCCGTTTTAGTCTAAGTTGGCTTGTGATACTTAAACCGACGGATAAGACCTTTCGATATCCGAGCTACCCTCCTATCCTTGGGTTTGGGTAACTCAGCCTTTCCTTTTGCTATCAACACCTGCAAGATCTCCTCCCTCCCTTTCATCAGTGGGGTGTAGGTGGCGATGTCAGGTTTGGGCCTCTTGCCTCGCTCTCGATCTCTGGGCGGCCTAGCTTCATCCCGTTCCTTCTTTCGGGGAGGTTCACTCTCGTATGGGATGTTGACCACTTCCTTCATTCGTAGATAATTTTCCTCTCTTCTAATAAACTGTTGCAACCTCTCTATCAGTTCTGCGAGGGTGTCTGGTTCCCTCCCCAAGATATCTCTAATTATGTCGTCCTTTACGAGGCATCTCTGTAAGGCGACAAAGGCGACCTTTGGTTCTAGGTCGGGGACTTGTACCATAAGGTTGCGAAATCTCTGCCAGTAGCTTGCCAGAGCCTCACTTTCTCCTTGTACCATATTGAATAACTCTTCGGTTCCTCTTTTGATGGTGGTGCTTCCCCGGAAGGCTTCGCAGAAGGCCTGGCCGAGTTGATCAAATGACTTGATCGATCCCAGGGCTGGCGCTTGGTACCATGCCTGAGCTAATCCTTTCAGGATAGTGGCGAAGACCACGCACCATATGTTTCGGTTAGTCGTGCATAAGCTCATCATCGCAACGTAGTTGTTGATGAATACCCCCTGGGTCTTCTAGACCGTGATAATGATCCAGCGTGGGACATTTGAAGTTTTTTGGTTTTTCGGACTCCAGTATTTCCCGGCTGAGGGGTGGCTGTCGAATTACCGTCCCCCCTAGAGCTTATCATTCTCTCTTTCTCTTGTCAATTCCACTACCTGATGTAAGAGTACGTCTCAAATAGTAGGGTCGTCCATGCATCCTTCGCCTATCACTGCCTTCTTGGGGACGTCAGGTCGGTTCGGGTCCAGCACGCCTTGTTCATCAAAGATGCTCTCCAGGTGCATCTGGTCGCCTGGTTGTAAAGTTAGGATTCCAGAAGTGTAGGCGTCGCCGGGCGAGAAGAGCTTTCTCGCGTATGATCTGATCACTTCTTTCCTTTCCTCGGGTGCGGCAGCCTTCCTGGTTGTCTCGGCTTTGCGGAGGCTTTCTTCCAATCGTTTTGCCTCCTGATCCCTTCAGACGTATTCAGCCTTGAGCTGTTCCTGTTCGACCACAAGCTCGACGGAGTTGGGAAGCCTGTGGGGTGTCCCACGTGGAGTGTGTTCGTCCGAGGACATGTCTTCCTGGGGAACTTAGGGGAAATAGTTAGTTCTATAAAAGGTACTGAATGAGGTTTGGGTTACCGAATCTGATGATTTGCTGGAGAGATCCCCTCCTTCTAGCGCCAAATGTTGATGTCGAAAACTGGCCTCCCGTTTAATCAGCATGAAAAAGGGAGTTGATGCATGACAACCTCTGTTATGATGGTATATTCTGTTGTGAGAGGAGATATTCCTCCGTTCAGCCTTGGTTCTCTGCTCTGCTTCCCTGTTCCAGCTCCTCTCCCCAATTCCTCGCTCCTTGCTCCTTGATCCTGTTCGCCTGTTTCCGAGGAGGGAAAAACCTGCAAAGGGTTCGATAACCGCTCCGACGCTTAAGACAGTTAGGGTGTTCTTTGCAGTAAAAGAATGAATATTGATCGATCCTTTTGGGGGCGAGTTATGAGAACTCCGAGTATTGGGTGATCTTTTCGGGGTGAAGAGATCGTGTCCTGAGAAGGACGATGTGGGGGGGCTTTTTATAAGCGAAGTTAGGCCGACTGTAATTAGTGGGGAGGCGGTTGCCGTCAAACCGTAAGGGAAGTTTCCTCTTTAGCGTATTTAGGGTTTCTCTTTGAGTCTATCCCGGATCTTTGATAAACGAAAGTTCCTAAGTTCAAGGATACTTTGTATATATCTTACCGGAGTGATAGACTCTAAAGGAGGAGTTTCCTCCTTCAGATACGTGGAGTTCTATCGGGCTTAAACACTTCAAGATATGTGGGCGACTAAGATCTTTCTAGAAAGTTCGGGACTAAGTCTTTAGGTCGCGCATCGCTGATATCTCCCCAGTTCTGGGCGTAAGATATGGGACGAACCTGTGGAGACCCCCTTTTTCCTTTTGAGACCCCAGGGCTGATCTATCCATGTCAAGGGCATTTTGTGCAGAGTTGGTTTCTTCCGACCGACCTCCCAGTTAGGGGAAATGTGGTGGACCATTAGGTATTTAGCTGTCCTGCTGCCTTAAGCCGAGTCGACCAAAGAGACTTCAGGTCTGATCTTGACTCTTCAGACGTTAGTCAATGTCTGGACATTTTGTGCATCATCAGCCAGCCTTCCCGAACATCACGGAGCTCGTGTTATCCCATACAACGCTTTCTTGAGTCCTAGACCCTCGCCAATTAGAAAGGATACCAAAAATAGTGCGGAGCACACCAAGGTACATATGCGGATCTTGCCATCTAGTCTCAAGCATCCGACACTTACACATCTCGGCTTCCTTCCAGACATTAGGCATAAGAGCATCCGTCGTGCCATAAGCTACCTTAGCTCCGTATGCCCAACATAGCGCATCAAGGTCTGGCCCCTTGAATAGCTCAACCCTCCTTATGGAATAGGATAGTACGTGGCACGCCTTGACGCGACATGAGCACATGAACTGCAGTTTCCAAAGGAACCCGCAGTATCCTATCTTCAAGTAATGCCCCAAGCCATCTCTTATGGCAAGGGAACCTGTGCAATATTCTTCTCTCACATACGTTTGGCCGACTCTATGGGTTACGTCATAGAGAAGCTCTCTTTCGTGCATGCTAGCTAAGATGGTCGAGCGTCTCATCCACGAGGTCTTGGCATATGCTGGGATGCATATGAGGAAGGGAGACCACCCCCTCTTATAGTAGCAAAATTCCTGTTTTGCTTATTTCCACAAGGAAACATCAATCTTTCAATCATAGATACTTGTCCGTATAAATGATGCCTACGTCCCTATTCCAGACTTGAATGCAACAGACACCTTTCCTGCATGGCACAAGGAAGCTTCTGGCCCACTTCGACCCCATCTTTGGCCCTCCAACCTATATGCCCGCGCGTGCCATCCTAGCACTCGTCACGCCATATGCATCTCCAAGAATATTGTCGTGACACTGGGAAGCCGGGTTGTGGAAATATTTAGCTTTGAGGAATTTGACCCAAATAGAGTTTGGTTCCGTTTTGAGCCTCCAAGCCAGCTTACTGAGGAAAACGGTATTGTCCACATGTGGGTGGTGAATACCTAGACTTCCATGTTGTTTGGAGGGCAAATGTACGACCAGGCTTTGGTATAAATTGAAGGAGATGTCCTTCGACCAAATGCACTGGGAGCACTTTATCAGATAAGACAATTGATGAAGAATATCATCAAGTCTAGATGATTTAGGGGTCGTAGTGTTTAGCTAGAAACCAACTACGATCGTCGAATCACAAAGTGATTCACGGCTAACTTCGTCTGGATCCTACAACGGGTTACACAAAGAGCGTCAACTTGTTCGGAAGATATGACTAGAGGGATGAGACATATATACATTGGTAATACCCATAAATATGTCCCTAAGGCCTAAAGGTTTGGGCAAAGATACTATAAAAAGGTCGAATAAGAGTTATTTGGGTCGGGCACTTAAAAGGGTATTTTGGGCCCATTATAGGGCCGACCTTGCTTGGCCGACCAGCAGTGGCGGATCTACATGGAGGCGAGGGAGGCTATAGCCTCCCCTCAACTTTATGTAGACCACGGTTAAGTAGGAAGGCTTGGCTCGAGAACCTCGGGTTCACATGTTGATGGAATGTATAACTTTTCTTGTACAACATAACATGTAAGTATTAAATGGGGCTGTGTTAGGTTGGCAACTTTAACGACCCACATTCGAGTCCCATCTCCATAAAGTGTTTGTCTTTAGTAGAAATTTTTGTACCTTTGTAAATCTTGTTCCATGCATGCTTAAGTAACTTTATGTACTCAAAATGAGTTCATTAAATGTTTGATTTATTTATCCTAAAGTAAAAGGAGGTTTGTTAGTGTTCAATTTTATCCATTTAACTTAGTTTAGTTTCCGTTATCGTCTATAACTTTGTTTCTTTTTTGTTTCATATGAACGGTAAGTCGACAAAGTCTATATCATCGTATGTTACTACATTTGCATTTATTAAAATGAGCTCATATAGGTTTGATTTTAAATAAATCTAAAACCCAAGTCGATAGTCTAAGTTAACGATAAACATAATAGTGATGCGTATGTTTGAAAATACTTTAGTTATAGCAGGGCCACAGAGAGTCATCACCCTATTATGTTATTTCTTTTTCATCGCTTCCAATAAATATTAGTTTATGGTGTAATGTAAGTTTTGTTAGAGATAATTTTAAAGAAAGTTGTTTACATGAATTAGAAATTAGTCATATTTTATTATGGGCATCTTCAATTAGCCTCCCGTGAAAATAATTTCTGAATTCGCCACTAGCGACCAGCCTAAAGGGGACCGGCCAGAAAGGGCAGATCTTGGCCGACCCAAAGCAAGGAAACAAGGACATAGAAAGAGTTAATTCCTATTTGGCCCCCTACTTTGTGACCAACTTTCTTTATGGCCCCCAATTTTTCATAGATTCAAATATGACCCCTTTTTAGTGTAAATGTTATAAGTACCCATCCTATATATATTTTTTCAAAATAAAGTTAATTATAACACATGAAATTCCACCTCACTTCCACCTCACATCTCTCTCCACTTCACGTCTCTCTCTCCACCTCACCTCTCTCTTCAACTCATCTCTCTCTCTCTCTCTAACTCACCTCTCTCTCCCCAACTGACCCTTGTCTTCTCCGGCGACGGTCCCCGCAGGAAAATTTTTCGACCGGCGACCTAAACATAGAAAAACAAATTCTCATCTCTCTCTCTCTCTAAACACTCCGGCGAAGGGGTTTCCCTTCGCCGTGTTTAGAGAGAGTGAGTTGAAGAGAGAGGTGAGGTGGAAGTGAGGTGGAATTTCATGTGTTATAATTAACTTTATTTTGAAAAAAATTATATAAGAAGGGTACTTACGATATTTACACTCAAAAAGGGGGTCATATTTGAATTTATGAAAAATAAGGGGCCATAAAGAAAACTGGTCACAAAATAAGGGGGCCAAATAGAAATTAACTCAAATAGAAACTAGTTTCTTTCCGACTATTTCCTAAATCTTATTCAAAGTGAACTTTTGGGAAACCTTATTAGGGTTGGACTCTAACTTAGGGTTCTTTATTATGTCTCTTGGGACTTGAATAAGGAGTGAATTTTTCTCAAGAAACTTTCAATCTCTACAACATCAAGTAGATAAAGAAACAGAGATAACTCCCAATTATCTATCTAGTAAAAAAGAAGAAGTGTTCTTCAATCTAACCACCATTTGTCTTCTAGCTAGCAACAAGGTGGGAAATCAAGGTGATTGCTCGGTGTTCCAAGTAGAGGATCTACAAATGGAGCTCTTGGTCTTCTCAAAAGAGATTGGAAAGGTTCGAGGGAAAACTAGCGAATAAGGTAATCTCTAACTCTTAGTTCATTATTAGCTTATGCATGAAATCCTGGGGATAATAGTGTTAGACATATTAGATGTATGAGTTTCCGCTACCAACACTAGGAGACACCATAACCCAACAGTGGCATCTGAGCCTCTTGCGATTAACCTAATTTTGCCTAAGTTTCAGACCAATCTATGCTTGCTTTAATAGATAGATGTGTCTAAAAGTGTTTTAGGCATCAATTTGTTTAGTTTGAATGTGATTTAAAGTTATTCAAATTGATTTTGAAAGTTGATATACGGAAAAGAGTTTCAAAAGATTCGATTTGGATTGATTCCGGTATTGAAAAGTCTTTTCAAAAGAGTTGATTTTCAATGATTTTAGAAGCGGTTATTTCTCTAATAGCCCCAACTTTATGACCGGTTTCCTGCTAGCCCCTACTTTATCAAAAATACCCTGATGACCCCCTTTTTTAGATTCCGTTATAACACCTGTTAGAAGTGACTCAAATATGGATTGGTATCGACCCGGTTTACAACCCCCCAACCCGCTTACAAGGCAATGGTAATTGCATGCCGAGACCGAAGGTCTCGACGCCGAATTTTGGACCCGTTAGCAGAGCTGATTGCTGAGACAGAGCTGGTATGCGAAGTAGGGCTCCGAGGCAGAGCTGGACTCCATGACAAAGCTGGAATGCGAAGCTAGGCTTATGCCGGTTATTAGTTCTAGCGTATCCATGTATAATGTCGGTTGTAGAGAGAGAGTCACTGAGGCGGTGGGATTAGGGTTTAGTGGCTATATATACTAAACCTGAAGGAGATATCAGTAGCACAATCTCGCAAAATCTCTTGTGTAACTTGTTTGCTTATCATAGTGGAAATCATCGCGCCGTTGTCGCCGTGGAGTAGGTCTCACCAACCGAACCACGTAAGTCTCTGTGTTCTGTTCTTGATTGTTCTTTACTATCCTTATTGCTTCTGCTTGATTACTCATATTTATCACATTAAACCCCGATTGGCATAACAAACTTGTATCAGAGCAAAGGTTTTGAGGTTTCTGTGATGGCGAAATACGAGATAGAGAAGTTCGATGGAAGTAACGATTTTAATCTTTGGAAGATTAAGATGCGAGCAGTATTAGTTCAACAAGGTCTGTTGAATAAGTTGAATGGGAAGGCAGCACTCGCTGAATAACTTTCAGAAGCAGAGAAGGAAGATCTCAAGGAGAGAGCTCATGGTCAGATTTTACTCTATTTGAGCAATGAGGTCTTGCGGGAAATAGCGACGGAAACCACAGCCGATGGGCTATGGAGTAAGCTGGAGACAAGGTATATGACGAAATCTCTAACTAATCGTTTGTATCTAAAGAAGAAATTATTCAGTTTACAGATCTTAGAAGAAGAATCGTTGAAAGATCATATGGTTGAACTCAACCGAGTATTCTTAGATTTGGCAAATATAGATGTCAAATTCGAAGAAGAAGATAAGGCAGTACTATTGCTTGTATCCCTTCCACTATCATATGAAAGCTTTGTTGATTCTTTTATGTCTGGTAAAACAACTACAACCTTTGAGGATGGTAAAGCAACATTGAACTCGAAGGAGTTGAGACGGAGGTCAATGGAAGAAAGCAGCTCAAGAGATGGTTTAATTGTAAGGGGAAGGTCGCAGCATGTGCTCGATGGGAAGGGTAGTTCACAGTCTAAATCGAAACCTAAGAAGTACATATGCTTTAATTGTAAGAAGGAGGTGCACTTCAAGAAGAATTGTCCTGAGCTTAGAAAGAAGCCAGGTGAGGCAGCAATCATCGAAGAAGATGATGGTAGTGTTTTGGTAATCATTGAAGAATGTGATGAAGCTATGGTTTTGGCGATCAATGCCTGCTTCGCTGAAGATAGGTGGATTTTAGATACTGGTTGTACATTCCATGTATGTCCGCATAAGGAATGATTTTCCACTTACACAGTCTTTAATGGCGGTAAGGTGTTAATGGGAAATGACACTCCTCATAAGGTGGTTGGAATTGGTACTATTCAGATCAAGATGCATGATGCTGTTGTGAGAACTATAACAGACATCAAACATTCCCTTAATTGGGTTAACCTGGCTTAAGGTAGCAGGACCGCTGAGCCAAGATCAGACCTGAAGTCTACTGGGTCAACCTGGCTTAAGGTAGCAGGGCCGCTGAGCCCTTGATGGTCCACCAAATATTTCCCTAATTGGGAGGTCGACCAGAAGACACCAGCCCTGCAAAACACCCTTGGCATGGACAGATCAGCCCTAGGGTCTTCAGAGGAGTAAGGGGGGTCCGAACAGATCTGGCCAATGTCTTACGCCCAGAACTAGGGAGGCAGCAGCGCTAAGCGATCTACCGACTTAATCCCGAATCTTCCAGAAAGATCTCAGTCGGCTACACATCTCGAATTTTTTAAGCCAGCTTGAACTCCACTTAACTAGAGGAGGAAACTTCTCTTCTAGAATCTATCACATCGACAAAATATCTACGAAGGATCCTTGAACCTAGGAACTTCCACTTATCAAAGATCTGAGATAGACTCTAAGGGAAACCCTAGATACTCAAGGGAGGAAACATTCCCTTCGGACTGACGGCAGCCGCTTCACCACCACCACTAATCACAGTCGGCCTAACATCGCCTATAAATGGCCCCCCACATCGTCCTTCAGAGAACACAATCTCTTTACCCCAAAAAAGATCAGAAACTTAGAGTTCCTATAACTCGCCTCCAAAAAGGATCAATCAATATTCATTCTTTTACTGCAAAGAGCACCCTGACTGCCTTGAGAGACGGAGCGGTTTTCAAACCCTTTGTAGGTTTTCCCCCGGGAGCAGACGAACAGGAACAGGAGCAAGGAGCTGGAGAAAGGAGCAAGGCGCAAGGAGTGGGAGCAAGGACCGGAAAAGAGGAACAAAGCAGAGAGCAGAGCTGGAAGTAGGCCAGGAAGCAGGAACATTAGGCGGATCAACGTTCGACCTAACAGAATAATCACACATAACAGAGGCTGTCATGCATCAACTCCCTTTTTCATGTTGATCTAAGGCAAGCAAGTTTTTGACATCAACATTTGGCGCTAGAAGGAGGGGCATCTCTCCTGCAAAATCATCACTTCGGTAACCCGAACCCTATTTAACCACCTTTTTCAGATTAACTATTTTTCTTAAATCCATCAAGAAGTCATGACGTCAGAACACGGCTCCATTACGAATCCCAAGGAAAAATTGCCTTCCCCAGAAAATCAAGAATTGGAAACCGACCCAAAGGGAGAAGAAAGGACAGCGGACCTCACCCTACCAGTGCAGATCGGGGAAAAGTCCTGTAGGGTGACCTACGTCGGGAACACCTTGGACGAAGTCGAGAAGGACGAACTGGGATCCTTTCTAAAGGCACGTCGCCATATTTTCGCTTTTGGTATCGATGAAGTGCCCGGAATAGATCCCGGGTGCTGATGTCAAAAAATGGATTTCCGTCAGATCAGCATGAAATAGGGAGTTGATGCATGACAGCCTCCGTTATGTTTGATTATTCTGTTAAGTTGAGTGTTGTTGGCTTAGAGTTCCTGCTTCCTGCTCTGCCTCCTGTTTTGCTCCTCTTCCCTGCTCTTCGCTCCAGCTCCTTGTTCCTGTTCCTGTTCGTCTATTCCCAGAAAGGGGGGAAAACCTGCAAGTGGTTCGAAAACCGCTCCGACGCTCAAGACCAGTCAGGGTACTCTTTGCAGTAAAAGAATGAATATTGATTGATCCTTTTGGGGCGAGTTATGGTAACTCTGAGTTTTTGGGTGATCTTTAAGGGTAAAGAGATCATGTCCTAGGAAGGACGATGTGGGGGGCCTTTTATAGACAATGTTAGGCCGACTATGATTAATGGCGGTGGTGAGGCGGTTGCCGTCAGACCAAAGAGAAAGTTTCCTCTCTTGAGTATCTGGTGGTTTCTCTTAGAGTCTATCTTAGATCTTTGATAAGTGGAAGTTCCTAAGTTCAAGGATTCTTCGTAGATATCTTGTAGATGTGATAGATCCTAGAAGAGAAGTTTCGTCCTTTAGTTACGTGGTATTCAAGCTGACTTAAACACTTCGAGATGTGTAGCCGACTGAGATCCTTCTAGAAGATTCGGGATTAAGTCGGTAGATCGCCTAGCGCTGCTGCCTTTTTAGTTCTTGGTGTAAGACATTGGTCGGATCTGTTTGGACCCCCCCTTACTCCTCTGAAGATCCCAGGGCTAATCTGTCCATGCCAACGTCGTCTTGCAGGGCGGGTATCTTCTGATCGACCTCCCAGTTAGGGGAAGGATTGGTGGACCATCAAGGGCTCAGTGGTCCTGCTGCCTTAAGCCGGGTTGACCCAGTAGACTTCAGGTCTGATCTTGACTCTTCAGACGTTAGTCAAGGTCTAAACATTTTATGCATCATCATGTGTCCCGCCACTCCTTAGTCGAAAGTAATGAGACTAAGGAGTAGAAGTAACTCGTGTGTTTAAGACATTTAAAGATCCTGAAGTCGAGGAGTTTACCTGGACCAGAGTTGTTTCGTGAAGCTTGATCTATCTTCTAATTTCACAGAGCTACGCATTCCTGAGCTAATCTGCGCTGAGCTGAGAAGGGCTGCTGGTGCTGAAGCTTTTCTTCCCCTATAACAGTATTTTCCAGAACTGACTTGCGTTGTGTTTGCCTTAGACGGTTGGACGCGTGGTTCCTCTTCGAGACACCTTACAACTTCGGCCCGAGTAATTAATTTCCTTTCCATGCGTGATTCTATGGCGTTACATATTTGATCTTCTGACTGCCTATTTTCGGCATTGATCTTTTGGATTGTTATTCACGGCAGTCCTTTCCGTATACGTGGACACGTGGTGTACTTCTAGTGGGAGAGTAGGCACGTTTCCCAAGATTCCATTAACCCCTAGCATCGTCTGGGATTGATCCGAACCTTCGATGACTTTTGCTAGTGATTGAAGAAACATTAGGGTTTTTCTAGTAGTGATCGCCGCCACGTGTCTATCTCTCGTTGGCTCCTTTCACGTTAGCTCGAATCCAGGTCACTCTATATTTAAGCGTTGTGACTTGCTGTAATTATTCCTTTCTCGTCTTCTTTATTTCAGCCAAAATCTTCATCTTCCCTTTTCTTTCCTTTCTCTACTGCCTGTGTGTCTTCTTTCTTTTGACTTTCATGGCTACTCCTCCTTCCGCTTCAGAGTTTTCCGGTCAGATGCGTTCCTGCAGTCGCATGACCTAGCAGGACCTAGAAGCTCTCCGGGCTGATCATATGATTCCGGCCATCGTCGAACTCATTCTTCTGTATCCTAATGACCGGATTTGCTCACAACGATGATCGTCGTATCGAAGTTTATAAAGTCTCTTTCAACTTGGGCTTGGTGTTTCCCTTCCCCTTCTTTCTTGATGAGTTGCTGAATCACTATGGGCTTCAACTCTTTCAACTGAGCCCTAATGCTTTGATGACCATTATGGCGTTATATTTCTTTTGTCTTCAACAAGGTGAGAAGGCTAGTCTTTATACTTCTGATAAGATCTTCTCTCTCAAGTCCAGTGATCGGAATTGGTACTATTTTTCTTCTCATATCGGTCTGTTCTTCTCTGCTCCTATGTCCCCAAAGATTATGAGGAGAGGTTCCTTTTTGTTCGTCCTTCTCTTGCTACTGAAGATTTTGGGTTTATTCCCCGTGCTCCTGGTTCTTCTCACGATCGTCCCAAAATCATTCCTGATGCTGAAGACGTTAAGTGTCTTGAAGCCCTGACTGCTTTGGATAAAGGAAAAAAGGGGTTAATCCCTGAGAACTTGGTCGATTTTCAGCTCCTTCATCAGACTCAAGTGCTTCCTTCTCTTCCATGTGAGGTTTTGCTAAAAATGATCTTTCTGATGATTTCTTTTTCTAAATATTTACGTTTCGATTCTTCTTATCCCCTCTCCTTTCGCCGTCAGACGAAAGAGAAAGTTTCATTTCTTGAGTATCTAGGGTTTCTCTTAGAGTCTATCTCAGATCTTTGATAAGTGGAAGTTCTTAAGTTCAAGGATTCTTCGTAGATATCTTGCGGATGTGATAGATCCTAGAAGAGAAGTTTCCTCCTTTAGCTACGTGGTATTTAAGCTGGCTTAAACACTTCGAGATGTGTAGCCGACTGAGATCCTTCTAGAAGATTCGGGATTAAGTCGGTAGATCGCCTAGCGCTGCTACCTTCCCAGTTCTGGGAGTAAGACATTGGTCAGATCTGTTTGGACCCCCTTACTCCTCTGAAAATCCCAGGGCTAATATGTCCATGCCAAGGGCGTCTTGCAGGGCTGGTATCTTCTGGCCGACCTCCTAGTTAGGGGAATGATTGGTGGAACATCAAGGGCTCAGCGGCCCTGCTGCCTTAAGCCGGGTTGACCCAGTAGACTTCAGGTCTGATCTTGGATCTTCAGACGTTAGTCAACGTCTGGACATTTTATGTATCATCACCGGGATCATCACTCACAAACTTCACGTGAGAGAAGGGAGCCGACCCGTGAAACAGAAAAAGAGGAACTTCGCGTCTGCTAAACAGGCCGAGATAGCCAGACAAGTCGAGAAACTCTTAGCGTCAGGGGTCATAAGAGAAACACGATATCCAGGATTTGTGGCCAATGTAGTACTAGTAAAGAAGAAGAACGACACATAGAGAATGTGTATAGATTTCCCCGATCTCAACAAAGCTTGCCCGAAGGACAGTTTCCCGCTACCATCTATAGACCAGCTAGTGGATTCCACAACCATCCACGAACTACTCAACTTTATGGATGCTTTCGCAAGATACCATCAGATTGCTATGCACTGGACAGATCAGGAACACACCTCGTTTCTAACTGACCGGGGGCAATATTGCTACCAGCAGATGCCCTTCGGTCTCAAAAACGTCGGAGCTACATATCAACGCCTTGTCAATAGGATTTTCGAAGACCAGCTTGGAAAAACAGACGAATGTTACGTAGACGACATGATCGTGAAGAGCAGAATTCAGAGGGACCTAATACCTAGCCTCAAAATCGCCTTCGACAGACTTCAGGCATATAACATGAACGCGTTCGGAGTAACTTCGGGAAAATTCGTAGGTTTCATGGTAAGCCACAGAGGAATAGAAGCTAACCCCGCCAAAATTACGGCACTAAGAGACATGCCCAGCCCGAAAAGCCGATAGGATGTTCAACGACTAACGGGAAGGCTTGCGTCTCTCTCCAGATTCCTTAGCAAAATGGGGGATAAGGCCCTACCTTTCTTCAAAACTCTCCAGAAGATACTGATGATGCATAAAAATGTCCAAACGTTGACTAACGTCTAAAGAGTCAAGATCAAACCTGAAGTCCAACAGGTCAACCCGGCTTAAGGTAACCGGACCGCTGAATCCTTGACGATCCGCTAGACTCCCCTAACTGGGAGGTCGACTAGAGAAAACCAGCTCTGTAACGCCCTCGGCATGACCAGATCAGCCTTGGGGTCCGCACAGGTTCGCCGACTGTCTTACGCCCAGAACTGGGGAGGCAGCAGCGCCAAACGACCTACCGACTTAATCACGAAATATCTTTAAAGATCCTAGTCGGTTACAGATCTAGAAGTGTTTAAGCAAGCTTGGACTTCAAGAGTCTTAAGGGAGGAAATATCTCCTTGAAGATCTATCACCTCGGTAGGATATCTACGAAATATCCTTGAACTTAGGATATTTCTATTTATCCTAGATACAGGATAACTACGAAGGTAAACCCTAATTCGGCCTATAAAAGAGCCTCATATCATGTTCTTCAAGGTAAGCCAGACGAGTCTAACAGACTCCACACCCGGATAGGATCATTGAATACTCATTATTTTACTATAAAGAGCAATCTGACTGGCTTGAGCGTCGGAGCGGTTTTCTTTCTTTTTGCAGGTTTCCCCCCTAGGTCTCTAATTGAAGGAGCGAGAATCGAAGGAATATCGATCATCTAGACAGAATATTTGATCATAACGGAGGCTGTCATGCATCAACTCCCTTTCCCTTTTCATGGTGATATAACGGAAAGCACATCAGCATTTGACGCTGGAAGGATGAGCAACTCCAGCAAAATCTCCAACGATTGAAGTCTTTAATCTCGAATTCCAATCTCTCGCAGCAGTTCATCACCTACATGGCTATACCCAAATAGCCATGGCTATCTCTTCATCCAAATCTCTTTATGGTTAAAATAATTATTAGATTTTATCTTTCTTTATGATTACTTCTTATCTTTTTATTTTACAGTGGAGTTAGAGGCAGTGTGGAAAACCCTAGGAAAGTCTTGCGCAAGCATTGGGCTGGTTTGATTCCGTAAAACCTTCAGCATCGCTTTCCAAGCTCTTCTTCAAGGTAAGCCAGACGAGTCTAACAGACTCCACACCCGGAAAGGATCATTGAATACTCATTATTTTACTATAAAGAGCAATCTGACTGGCTTGAGCGTCGGAGCGGTTTTCTTTCTTTTTGCAGGTTTCCCCCCCAGGTCTCTAATTGAAGGAGCGAGGAGCTTGTATCGTTTTACGATGCCGATTTCAGTAATTGTTTTACAATGAAGCTTGTATCGCTTATTGTGATTATCGATGGGTTGTTTTGATGATATTTACTCGCACATGACTTCCATTCTGATAGTTTTGAAATGGTTGATGATGATAATCGATGTTTTGAAAACATAAAGATTTTCGTATGCTGTGTGTGATAGGTAAAGTGGACTGAGACGAGTCACGAGGGTCTTGGCAGTTGTAGTGCTTCACTCTCTGGCTAGGATTTTCGTTTAGGTTGGACTCTCGGTGATCAGGGATTTTGCTACCCTTGACCGCTCGATTGGACTGTAAGCCTGTTGGTTCTTACCCTCGGGGTTCACAGGCTGTACACCTCGGACCGCCCGACTGGTTTGGTAATTGGGATCTCTCTGCACGTTATGATATGACTCTTTGTTGTTCCACTTCTGTGTGTGATAAGATAAGTAATGTTTTAAAAAGCCTATCTCAGTCGAGGGCGTAACGGGCGAGTTCCGAATCTGCTGAGATTGTGGGTGAAGGATGTTATCACAAGAAAAGAGTATTATTTCGGTTGTTGACATAATAAATGCTTTTAAAAAATCAGAAGAAATAGTTGCATGCTAGGGTACCGATGAGAATATGCTTTTCGTCCCAACACGGGTACCGATGAGAATATACTTCGGTGAAGCTAAAACGTATCTAGTTAAGCCAGGTGTATATATTTATCACGAGGTTAGCTTTTCAATGATTGTGGAGTCGCCTAGTGGGAGAGGGGCTTACCTACCTAGGAGTAAGCCACTTTCTCGAGAGAATTTGAGTACCTTAGTTAGTACCGGTATGGGACGGTACTAGCCAAAGTACTATAGAATTCTCTGGGTAACTCCCTGTTAATTGAGAGGCATACCAAGGGTGGGCAGTTAAGTCTGTTATTGTATGCTAGTATTAAGATTGATATATATTTATATATGTGCATGTTTTACTTGCGAAAGGGTTTTATCGTAGTTTTGTTTTAGGACTCCTCTACCAGTTTAACTCGTGTCGGCGAGTTACTGACCCCCTACCAGTTCTTAGTGTGCAGGTACTTCTTTAATAGTTCGATTGTCGTTGTGAGACAGTTGAGGCTCGTGATCCGCAGAGGGCGTGGGGTGGCTTCACGGTTGTCTTATTTGGTTTCTTTTGTTTTCTTCTCATTATATTTTAAGTTATACCTTTATACACTGGACACCATGTAATATAAATATATATGTATCACATAGGTTGTACAGGGATGTATGGTGTTGTTCAGGATGAGTTAACTGAGTGGTGGTTCGGCTTGGAACTAGAGTCTATTAGTTGATTTTAGTTTCTTTCTAGCTTCCGTTGTGTTTGTGTACGCGAATGTATGGTTTGCATAATAGGTTTTACAGGTGCGACCGGTCCGATTTACAGAGGAGACTCTGCCGGATCTTAGTCTCATCTGTGACTTGTCGGGGCGTGCTCGTGCCTATTTATGGGGCACGGGGCGTCACAAAACCAAAATCTTCTCATCTTGCTGCGGTTAAAAGAATCCTTAGATATCTCAAAGGAACCATTGACTATGGAATTCATTTCACTAAATCCTCAAATTTCAAAGTTCAGGGATTTGTTGATGCTGACTGGGTGGAAGTGTTTCAAACAGCCGATCCGCTTTAGGTTTTGTGCTATATCTTGGAAACAATCCAATTTCTTGGTCTGCTAAGAAACAACCCACTGTGTCCAGATCCTCCATAGAAGCAGAGTATAGATCTCTTGCTCAAACTGCAGCTGAAACTTTGTGGGTCGGTTCACTTCTTAAAGATCTCCATTTTTTCTACATCAACCCCCTGTTCTTTGGTGTGATAATATCTCAACATTGGCTTTGGCTTCTAATCCAGTTTTCCACTCGAAAATCGAGCATTTGGCTGTAAATTTTCACTTCATTAGAGAATTGGTGGCCAATAAAAGACTACAACTCTCATATATCTCTACTTCTGCTCAGCAAACAGATGTGTTCACAAAGGCCTTACCTGGTCCTCAATTCAATCTATTTCGAAGCAAGCTCAAGCTTGTTCCCCACCTTTAGCTTGAGGGAGGGTAATAGAGGTATAATTCTAATTGAGGCTGGACCCTAGGTGTACATCACTGCTCCACTGAATCAAGACATTTCATGGTTGTTAGTTCTCGGCTGGACAGAGTGTGGTATACTCCAGCTACTCTATATCTTAACAACTTGAGTTTGTTATAAGTTAGTTGAGGGTTGTTAGAGAAAGACAACAATTTGTTAGAGTTTGTTTCTTTTTCTCTTATAAATACTCTTGTATTCTCTTATTTTGAAATCAATGAGAATGAGATTTACTAATAATTGCATTCTATTTCTTGCGTGACAACATATAATACCACGACCAGGCATCATATTTGTGTAAAATGGGGTCTTATTTTAGTCTCAAAGTTGTTAGTCCCTCCTTCGTGAGAATTGAGGTTCTTGACAATCACTTTTCACTTAAATCTGTTTATCTCAATTTTCAGCTGGATTTCAGTAAGTGTTTCCTCGTAGATTTTGGTAGCTAATAAAACATATGAAGTCAGCGAATGATCTGCTGCACTGGCTAAAGTCAAATTTGATGTCGCTAAATTCTACCGTTCTCATATATTTAAGAATCAAAACCAAAAAATTAACATCAAATTCCAAACAGATAAAAATGAAGAAGAAACTAGTACATCATTTATTGTGTTTGGAGTCGCTTCTACGGTGACATCTAACAAAATTGAGAGCTATAGTTGCTCACCGGTAGCTGCCTCAGCATCAACCAACCATAAGCACCCACTTTGTCATTCGTCTTATCCATTGTTCTACTCCATACATTTTTCAACATAATATGATCAGCGGCCTATTCATCATTCAAAAATGTGCTGATTCAATTCCTTCTTCTGTTCCTGTTTCCATCTTCAGTATGAATTAAGAATTTACCTGCATCAACAAGAAGATATAGAGGGTATCTCTGTAACTCTGTTTATGCAATTTGAGGTTTATGTACTAGTAAAGTTGATATCTGCTTTCCTCATAAAAATTTTAAGAGGTTTACGTCAATTTATCTTCTCAAAATCAGCATTTTCAGTTTTAGTATTTTACTTCGTGATCTCCTTCATTCCTAGACTATAACAACCTTATAGCTCTTCTCATTTCAACTAAATACAAGGGTCTCAACTCTCAAAAATCTTACACAGAGATTTCCACTCCAAATCATCTGTTCTTGTTCTTATCTCTAAAGCCAAGTCTGTTGTTTTTTCATGATACATTATTTTAATTTTTCACGGCATAATAGAACACTGCGAAGAGTTACTAGTGAAATTTATAGCCTTTCGACTTTCGAAGATAGAAACTTCTTGTGGCGGGCAATTTCCGATTTGGGAAATTTAATACCTTGCCTTGCCTAAACCCTCAGTCATGACTCATGACAATAATTACAAAAACAAACATTGAAAGATCAAGGTTTACAAAAACAAAAGGAGAACTTCATATAAGTTCAACTCACCTAGTATAGATTTAAGGGTTAGATCTTGTTAAAAAGTTCAAGCAATCCACAGCAACTCTTCCAGGACGATAGGCGCACAACTTGTGGAATAATTGCTAACTGTTCTTCTTGCTGAACAATTTCAGTATCAATGCAGATAAGTAATTCTTGCAAGCAAATATTGTAATAAATCAACCCGTACCATTGATTGAAATTTAAGAGACTTTACCTTTTTCTGTAAACTTTCTGGTGTCTCAGGTTCTTTTGGGGTTTCACCTCCATCACTAGTCTCAACGTAACGAACACCTGATTGTAGAACAATCTTCTCATAAGTAGGAGAATCAATTGAACTCGAATCCTCAATTTTTTCAACCTTTGTAACTAACACAACTTGGGATTTTACATCTTCAACCAAGGAAACAATCTTTTCATACTGATCGACAGGAGGAACAATTTCAGAGTTGGAATCTGAATTAAGAACAACTTTTTCGTCAACTGAGTCAGAATTCTGATAACCGTCTTTGGATTTCTCTGCTTCCTCCATTACAGAGGACTGGGTTTTGTCAACCTTTTGAGATTCTTCATCAGAACTACTATCTGATGATGATGAACTACTACTAGTACCAGATTCTTTAGCAGATCCGATAGTTTCATCTGTTTCCAGTTCTCTCAGAACCTCCATTATTGTTTCAATAACATCATTTGGCGTAGTCTTATTACATAGATTCTCATTCTCTCCATTTTCAGACCCTCCTAACATGGGTTTCTTATCAGATTCTGATAATCCAACAGAACAAGAAGAGTCCTTGAATTCGCCGATCAATTGATCTTGATTATCCTCTTGAGATGTATGGGGAATTATATCATCGGTAATATCTTCCTTCACATCATGGGTTCCTATATCACCATCTTCTGTGTATAGAAAGAGAAGAGAGATAAAATTCCAAAACTACTTTCAAAATGAAATCAATCAAAGCGGGTAGAATATAAAAAGATTATAAAGGAAGATTGTGAAACAACAGATTAAGAAAAAGAATACCTTGTGGTCGAGAGTTAGATGGAGGAGACTGGAAACTGAATGATCCAGATTTCTGCTTTCTTTTGGGAACTCTTTTCTTTCCACCCATGATTGATTATTGTAAACAAAAGGGTCCCTAAACAAAATAAGACCTAATCAAAGAAAAAACAAATAAAGAGAAAACTACCCACAGAATGTGATTGATGATGATGACGGTGTTGATTGATGGATTTGTCTTTCTCTCACTAGACAGAATTGTCATTTGTCTGGGCCACTCGTATTTGCAGAGCAAGTTGGGCTCTTTAGAGAAAGTCCATTGGGGAGCGGTCCCACGACCCTTAATTCACCTTTTCATTCAAATTTAAGGGTCCGGGCTCATACCCTCAAAATCAGTTCCAGTGGGGAGCGGTCCCGGGCCCTTAAATTTGAATTTTGAATTTTGAATTTTGAATTTATCTCTTTTTTTCTCTATAAATACAACTCTCTTTCTTTATAAACTCAAATCAATTTCATTTCTTCTTTGTCTACAAACTTATCAAACTCTCTTCCTATACCCTTTATCTTTTCTAAAATGCAACACTGTTCTTTTTTATTCAACATGATGGTTGAACAAGATGCATGGGATGAAGAAAGAGATGATGATGATCTCTTAATGTTAAACAAACGAGAAGGAATGCTAAACAAAAACGTACTCGTCATGTTGGTTCTGTTTCGGGTCATCGAATGGTAGATCGTAATCGACAACTCGGTCACGAAGCCATTATGAGAGACTATTTCAATGCAACTCGAACTTTTGATGATACTAAGTTTCGCGCACGCTATAGGATGAATCGTGATTTATTTTTGCGTATTCTTAATGTTGTTGGGGAATACAACCCCAAATTCACCGAAAGATTGGATGCAGTGGGTGCCAAGGGATTGTCACCTTATTAAAAAATTACAGCTGTAATGAGGATGCTTGCATATGGCGCTCCCGCCGATTCACAAGACGAATATTGTCGAATTGGTAAGTCTACTGTCATTGAATCCTTACGAGAATTTGTCATAGGAGTCATCCATGTCTTCGGACCTAGATACTTGAGGGATCCAGATGTAGCTGACATATCTAAACTCCTAGCACTTGGTGAGTCACAAGGATTTCCTGGAATGTTAGGGAGTATTGATTGTATGCATTGGGAATGGAGTAAATGTCCTGCGGCATGGCATGGAACCTACACTGGCCATGTCAAAGCTCCAACTATCATTCTAGAAGCGGTTGCATCGTTAGATCTCCATATATGGCATGCATTTTTTGGGATGCCTGGATCATGCAATGACATTAATGTTCTTGAGCGTTCACCGGTTTTTGATAAATTGTTAGCGGGTGAGAGTCCCCTGGTTAATTATGTAGTTAGTGGCACACAATAAGATACGGGTTATTATCTTGCTGATGGGATATACCCTTCATGGAATACATTAATCAAAACTTTTTCTAATCCATGTGGCCCGAAAGAAGCATACTTTGCCAAAAGACAAGAATCGGTACGAAAAGATGTTGAACGAGCTTTTGGTGTACTGCAAGCTCGATGGGGAATTATTCGAGGGCCATCACGTTGGTGGGATATAAAGACAATGAGTGATATCATGAAGGTGTGTATCATCATGCATAACATGATTATTGAAGACGAAAGACCAAATGCTGTAAACCTTATCGATGAATGTGAAATTGGTCCGATACATCTCAGAGAAACTTTATCGGACGAATTACTTGAACGTATGGGTCGAGTTAGAAACATTGACATCCACACCCGGTTGAAGGCAGATCTTGTTGAACACGTGTGGAATACGAAAACTAACGACAACAAATAGATCTTTTAAGTTTAAGTTCTTTAAGTTTTTGAATTAATGTGTTGGATTATTTTAAGTTTAAGTTTTTTTAAGTTTTTAAAGTTTTTAAATTATTGAGTTATTTTTATTTTATTTTATTTTGTTTTTACAAAAAAAAAAAAATAAATAATCCCACCGTTGGATGTGATCCAACGGTGGAATTTGCTCCCCAATGTGACCGTTGGGGAGCCCCAACGATCCCTTGGGGAGCTAGGGGCCGACCCTTATTTCCCTCATCCCTCCGTCCAGGACCATTTCTACTCCAATGGGGAGGATGGGGTGTCCCGGGCCCTTAATTTGAATTAAGGGCCCGGGACCGCTCCCCATTGGACTTGCTCTTAGAGAGCAAACATTTTTTTTTGCTCACTTTTTGGTCTTTCTCTCTTAATGAAAACTTTGATATTTATAAATCACTTTGAAGACAAAAATAAAAAAATTTAAGATCAAACTAAAAATAATGTTGATGATGTTTAAAAATGGCTTAGGTTATCGTTCATGATAAAAGAGATTGTTGCTTCTGATGTAGAACTGTTCCACGTCGTCTGGAGGTGAAATCTGTAAGGAACTCAAAAACTTCTCCAACGCTCGATTCAGTAAAGGATTTTTGCAGTTAAGCAGTTGAGTTAAAATCCAATAGGGTCTTGCCTGGATAGTTTAGGGCGAACATGTTGTTTATATAGGCTCGTTTAGCTGACTGTGATTAGTGGTGGTGATGAGGTGGTGAATACCCACCAACTCTAATGAAATTGCTATTTAGTTGTCGTGGAGAGGCATCTTTCCTTGTTTAAGGATATATCGTTTTTAGATATATCGTATTTCTGATCTTGTAGATTTCCTGGGAAAAGTTTCTTTCAAAGATTCTTGAGTTCCAAGTTATTTAGATTCTTAATATTTCTTCTGTCCCGAACCTTGGATTAGATTCAGGCTTAAGTCAGGAAAGTATTAGGCACACTTCTATGCTCTCATGTTTCAGGATTAAGGTATCGGATCCACTTCTACCGAGCTCTTTTGAATTCACCTCCTTAGTGACTTGACACACACGGGTTCACCCATTGGGTTTCTGTTCTTTTTTAATTACTTAATGACCTAGTCAACTGGTGACAATTATTTGAACCATCACGAGTCCCACCACTCCTTAGTCCAAAGAAAAAAGACTGATAAGTAAAAGAATGTATTGCATTTTATTTTAGAAGTAATTTAAATAAACAAATAACTAGTAAAAATAGACTCTTAGTCGTGAGGATGGACCTGAACCAAGGATGTAGGCCAAGCTCGATAATGTTATTCTTACGTAGCAAATATTTTTGAAATTTAGATACAAGAAGCTCGAGTCTTATGTAGCAAATATTTTTCCAAGGATGTTTGTTTGTGTTTTGAGATATACAAGAAGTTCGATTACTTCAAGTTTATTTTCCGAGAATTAATTTGATTCCGTCCTCTTGATTCATCAATCATTTAGTTGTTGAAAGGTGGCTTTTAAACCAAATTGGGTTTTGGCCTAATATAAAATGTGGGCTTGAGTAAATGGTTTTATCAAACTACAAGGGGTAAATAAGTAAAATTGCCTCATGAAATTAATTAAAAGGGTGTAGAGTCTTTTGTTTGACAAGTTGAAGAACAATCTAGAGAGAGAAAGTAAAAGGAGAATAGTATAGAAGAAACTTGAAGAAGAAGAAGAAGAAGAAGAAATAGATCTAGTATGAAGATGTGTTTAAGGTAAGAACTAACTTCAAATCTAGTTAAATATTGTGACAAAACTTTGTGTGTTATGTTTATGAGATTGTGTAGATCTAAAGAAACTTTATTATATGAAAATATGTTGATGCATAAGAATCTTTTGAGTTTATTGAAGAAAATATACCTCTAATCTCCAACAAATAGTATCAGAGCCATATTAGTTTATCATTTCAAGCTTTTATTCAACATTTTGAGATCTAGGGTTTGTGAAATTTTTTTTTGGGATCTTGTAAGAAAATGTAAAATATGATACAACCTCAAGTACCTAGGTTAACTAAAAAGAACTATGAACATTGGTGTATCCAAATGAGTGTATTATTAGGCTCTCAAGACCTATGGGGTATTGTTCAAAATGGCTATGTAAAACAAACTCAAGAAGAAGAGATTATTATGAATGATGTACAAAAGTGTGTTCTTAAAGACTCAAGAAAAATGAATAAAAAAGCTTTATTTCTTATCTATCAAGGAATTGATGGCCCTACATTTGAAAAAGTGTCCGAAGCAAAAGCATCGAAAGAGGCTTTGAATATTCTCAAGAATTCATTTAGAGGAGTTGATAAAGTGGTAAAGGTTCGTCTCCAAATTTTGCGTGGTGAATTTGAAAAGTCGAGCTTGAATGAAGGGGAACTTATATCCGATTATATTTCCAGAGTATTGTCGAATGTTAACGAAATGAAAAGGTGTGGCGAAAAAAGTGATGACGTTAGGGTGATGGAGAAGATTCTACGCTCTTTGACACCTAAGTTTGATAATGTGGTTATTGTTATTGAAGAGTCAAAAGATTTGGAATCTATGACGGTGGATGAGTTGACGGGAACATTGCAAATTCACGAACAAAGGGTTAATAGAAATAGTGCAAGCACTTCAAATTATTCGGTAAATCAAGTACTTCAAGCAAAACTCACTCTAGAAAAAAACAATATGCACCCCAAAGAGAAAGAGACTATAAGAGCTATGGTAGAGATTATGATAATAGTAGAAGTGAATTTGGAAGTCAAAGAGGAAGAAATTTCTTTAATAGAGGAAAAACAAATGAACCAAGAGAAAGAAAAAACTTTACAAGACCTTATAATAGGCAAGGTAGAGATAAAAGGAATATTGAAAGCTATAATTGTCACAAACTTGGACATTATAGTAATGAATGTCGGTATAACAAAAAAAATGAGGTACGTGAAGATGCAAATCTTGTTGAAAATGATGTAGAAATAAATGTAGATCCTACATTGCTTTTATCTTGTGATGGACTTGATGAATCACAAACAAATACTTGGTATTTCGACACCGCTGCAAGTAATCATATTTGTGGGAAAAGAGAATTGTTGGTTGAAGTGAATGAAAGTGTGCAAGTGTGTGTAAAGTTTGGTGACTCGTCAAAGATTCCGGTACTAGGGAAAGGTAATATCCTCATGCAACTCAAAAATGGAAAACATAACTATATTTCCGATGTTTATTATGTTCCCGCAATGAAAAATAACATATTAAGTTTGGGGCAACTTTTGGAAAAAGGCTATGATATAAGATTTAAGGATCTTCATCTCACATTAAGAGATAAAAGTGGAACTCTAATTGCTAAGGTGAAAATGGTAAAGAATAGATTATTTCGTTTAAACATTCAACGTGGTGATTTAAAATGCTTAAACTTTATTGTGAAAGATAAATCTTGGTTGTGACATTTGAGACTTGGACATTTAAATTTTGATGGAATGAAAGCGTTGGAAAGCAAGAACATGGTAAGGGGTTTACCATATATATATTGATCACCCAAATAAAGTGTGTGAAGGATGTATCTTTTGGAAGCATCATAGAACAACTTTCTCTAAAGAAGGAAGGTGGAGAGCTTACAATCCTCTAGAGCTTGTGCATACCGATGTTTGTGGTCCATTGAAGCCAATGACAAATGGAGGTAACAATTACTTTCTCACTTTTATTGATGATTATAGTAGAAAAATGTGGGTATACTTCTTGAAAAATAAATCCGAAGTATTTGAAGTGTTCAAGGAATTCAAGAATATGGTTGAGAAACAAACTGAGTATTTTATCAAGAAACTAAGATCGGATAGAGGTGGGGAATTTACTTCAAGAGACTTTGATCTGTTTTGTAAAGAACGTGGAGTTATTCATGAACTTACCCCATCATACACACCACAACTAAATGGAGTAGCCGAGAGAAAAAATCGTACCATATTAAACATGACAAAAAGCATGTTAAAAGAAAAAAGTTTGCCTAGAGAATTTTGGGGTGAAGCCGTTGCATGTGCCGTATACTTGTTAAATAGATGTCCCACTAAAAGTGTTTATATGAAGACACCTCAAGAGGCATGGGGCTATTAGAAGCCTAGTGTATCTCATTTAAAGATATTTGGATGTATTGCTTATGCAAAGATACCGGAACCAAAAAGAACAAAACTTGATGACAAAGGTGAAAAATGCATCTTCCTTGGTTATAGTGAGCAAACAAATTATTACTAGTTATTTAATCCAACTACCAATAAAGTTCTACTTCGTAGAGATGTTGTATTTGAAGAAGAAATGACATGGGAATGGAAAGGAAAGGAAACTATTCAAGTTGAACTTGAACTTGAAGGTGGAAAAGAAGAAGAAGCACCAAACGAAATTCAAAGAGAGCCACAAACACCAATGTGTAGAGCATCATCATCACCATCATCTTCATCTCCATCATCCTCATCATCGGAAGGAAGTTCTAGTGAAAGACCAATGAAAATGAGAAGCTTGAGAGAGATTTATGAAGTTATTAATAATGAAGAAGAAGTGAACTTATGTCGCTTTCTCATGGATTATGATTCTACTAGTCATGAAGAAGTCATTCAAGAAGAAAAAATGGAAAAAACAATGGATGAGGAAATTAATACAATTGAAAAGAATGATGCATATGAGTTGACGAAGAGGTACAAACCAAATAAGAATGCAAGTGGTGAAGTCCAAAAGTACAAATCAAGGCTTATAGATAAAAGTTACAAGCAAAGAGTCGACATTGATATTAGTAAGGTATTTATTCCTTTTGTTCATATGAAAATATGAATCTATATAGCGGGTAAATATTCATGGAAAAGTTATCAATTTGATGTCAAGTTTACAATCTTAAATAGTGTTCCCAAAGAAGAAAAGTTTGATGAACAACTCTTGAAGCATGATGTCGTTGAAAGATTGAAGTGGATGTTAGGTACGAGAAGCTATGGATATTTGGTTTAAGGGGGGATGTTGAAAGGTAGCTTTTAAACCAAATTTGGGTTTGGGCTTAATATAAAATGTGGGCTTGAGTAAATGGTTTTATCAAACTATAAGGGGTAAATAAGTAAAATTGCCTCATGAAATTAATTAAAAGGGTGGAGTCTTTTGTTTCACAAGTTGAAGAACAATCTAGAGAGAGAAAGTAAAAGGAGAATAGTATAGAAGAAACTTGAAGAAGAAGAAGAAATAGATCTAGTATGAATATTGTGTTTAAGGTAAGAACTAACTTCAAATCTAGTTAAATATTGTGACAAAATTTTGTGTGTTATGTTTATGAGATTGTGTAGATCTAAAGAAACTTTATTATATGAAAGTATTTTGATGTGAATCTTTTGAGTTTATTTGAGTTTATTGAAGTATCTATACCTCTAATCTCCAACATTAGTTGCGCGGTTTTCGGTGACGCTTCCTACTTCATATATTTCTTGATAATTTGTTTGGTTAGTTGATCACCATGTTGGAATCGGAGCCGATTTTGGCTCGACCCGACTCGTTAAACTCAGAAACGGAACACGCCATTGCGTTCGTCTCGTCGAGCTCTTCAATTTAGAGCCAAGAATCACTCAAATCCGATTCCGGATGAATGAGAAATTCAAGGTTAAAGTTTGAACGAAGATCAGTTGAAATAGGTACTAAATCGTCAAAGAGGACAAGTTAAAATAGGGACCATTCAAGCAACGCACGCGCGTCCGCATCTGGACGGCTGGCGTTCCGTCCGCGGGAATCCGCGAAGATCTAACAGCCGCGCTTCATGAGAAGCGGGACCGCTTTGGGCATAACGCGGAAACGTTGATCCGTGTGGATCTAACGGTCCGCGTTCTCTCCGCGTCAGGACAGAGGCGGGACTTTGCGAGATCCCACATATGACAGACACGTGGCTAGCGCGGAGGGCAGATTTCGGTACAGATCTCGACCATCTAACGGCTGCTGCTTCTCCCGAGTTTTTAAGGCCAATCCAACGGTCTAAAAGCTTGCCGAAATTCCCAGTTATATAACCAACTCTTCTCAAAGAGTTGTGTCCCTAAAAACCAAGAGTTTTGTCCCCAAAACTCTAGAGATGTGTCCCAAAATAATATACCTATTCAATTCCTATATAAACCCACCAAACCCACTTCATTTTTTATCAATTCAATTCACTCTCTTCTTCTCTTCTCTTATAAGAAATTAGAAATTCTGGTTTGTCTAGAATATCTAATTAGCAAGTATTTCTAAGAGTTCTGGTTAGACTAGAATATTTAGAAAGAGAAAGAAAAGAAGATTTAAGTGACATTTGAATTTCCGAAGCATCCAGAATATCATCCGCATTTAGTCCAAGAGCTCATACAACTTACAAAGGTTCGTCCGCTTTCAGAATATAGAAGTAACATCTTAAAATTCTGAAAGGTTAGTCGTTGTATCCCGAAGGCATTCACCCTAACGTTTGGTACTGTTACGGGGTGTAAAATGTCTTAAGGAAAGATAATCTATTCTCGCCTCGACTACATTAACCGAAAGAAGGAATATTGATAAATCATTATTCTTTAATAATTTATCTCTCTATAAGTTAGAGAAAGGAAACTCTGTCTAAATCAAGCCAAGACAGAGAGAAATCGACTTATCGATTAATAACCAGAGGAATAACAATCTTAAGACATTTTATTTTTTACGATTATTTCTCTAGTTATAAGAAATTGATTTGTTTTAATTTTTGTGTGTTTTAGAAATGGCAAGAACAAGAACCACTCTACGGGTTATTCCGCCCAACACCACGAATGGGGAAAAACCAGAGAAGTTCAAGGGAACTGACTTCAACCGTTGGAAATTGAAGATGATGTTCTACCTAACAACATTAGGCCTGGTTAAATACTTAACCGAAGAGAAACCCACCCATGTAGAAATAGAGGATGAAGCACAGCGTACCGCTGAAATAGAGGCGTGGAAACAAGAAGACTTCTTGTGCAAGAACTATATCCTGAACAGTTTAGATGACGGACTCTATAATCTATATTCGGTTATAGAAACATCTAAACAACTGTGGGACACCCTTATCAATAAGTATAAAACTGAAAAGGCGGGTGTCAAAAAGTTCATCGTAGGACGATTCTTGGACTACAAGATGACTGATTCAAAACCAGTTATGACCCAAGTCCAAGAATTGCAGAGTCTCCTACAGGAACTACAGGCAGAGAACATGATAACGAATGAACCTTTCCAGGTCCGAGCTCTGATTGAAAAATTACCCACGGGGTGGAAAGACTTCAAAAATTATCTCCGCCACAAGAATAAGGATATGAGCCTTGAAGAACTCATCCTAAAGCTTCGAATCGAAGAGGACAGTCGCCTTGCCGAGAAGAACTCTGAAAGACTCTCAAACGTGAACGTCGTAGAAACCGGTCCGAGTAAAAAGCGTAAACATCTGTCTAAAGACGGAGGAAAGCAGAAGAAAAAGACCAGGTTCGGCCAATGTTACAACTGTGGCAAAAGAGGCCATCTGGCTAAGGATTGTCGTTCCAAAACAAGCAAACGACATAAGAAGGCGAATGACCAGGCCTCGCTAGTAAAAGACACCGAAACTCAGAATCTATGTGCTATGATTACTGAAGCCGAAGAAGTGACTGAGAAACTTCAACATTTGAACCTCTATACAGTGGTATCTGAAGTTAATCTAGTTAACAACCAGAGAGAGTGGTGGGTCGACACCGGAGCAACTCGTCACATCTGTGGTGAGAAAAGTCTCTTTTCTTCCTATAACGAAGCAGCTGAAGGAGAAACCTTGTTCATGGGAAACGACTCAACCACCCAGGTCAGAGGAAAAGGGAAGATCAAACTAAAATTCACTTCAGGAAAGGAAGTAACTTTGAACGATGTATTTCATGCTCCAGATATCCGAAAGAATCTGGTTTCTGGCTCTCTTCTAAGCAATAATGGGTTCAAACTAGTCTTTGAGTCAAATAACTTCGTCCTGTCTAAAAATGGGATGTATGTTGGGAAGGGTTACCTATGTGGGGGGTTATTTAAACTAAATATAACCTCTGTAACGCCAAAGGCGTCTATTATTAATAAAATTAATAATTCCGTTTATATTGCTGAGTCCTTTAATATTTGGCATGAAAGACTAGGACATGTGAATAACAAGTCATTAAAGAAATTAATGAACTTAGAGTTAATTCCGAAAGTCGAAATTGATTCAAAACGAACATGTCAAACATGTGTAGAATCAAAGATGACTAAGACATCGTTCAAATCAATAGAACGAGACACAGAACCTCTAGACTTAATTCACAGTGATATTTGTGACTTAAAGATGGTTCAAACCAGAGGAGGTAAAAAGTACTTCATCACCTTTATCGATGACTCCACTCGGTTTTGTTATGTTTACTTACTAAGGAGTAAGGATGAAGCAATCGATAAGTTCGAGCTTTATAAAACCGAAGTAGAAACCCAACTTAATAAAAAGATTAAGACTTTAAGAAGCGATCGAGGTGGAGAGTATGAATCTCCTTTCGCCGAGATATGTGCGAAGAATGGCATAGTTCATCAAACGACGGCTCCTTATACACCTCAACAAAATGGTGTAGCAGAGCGGAAAAACAGAACATTAAAAGGAATGATGAACGCTTTCCTAATAAATTTTGGTTTACCTCAGAACTTGTGGGGGGAGGCAATATTATCGGCGAATCACTTATTAAATAAGTTACCCCATAGAAAAACCGGTAAAATTCCATATGAATTCTGGAAAGGAAGGATGCCATCTTTTAAATACACGAAAGTGTGGGGGTGCCTAGCAAAGGTATTAGTTCCTCCTCCTAAATGGGTCAAGATAGGACCTAAAACTGTGGACTGTGTGTACATAGGGCCCGCAACAAATAGCAGCGCCTATAGATTTCTAGTACAGAAGTCTGAAATCGAAGATATACACGTAAACACCATTCTGGAATCGAGAGATGCTAAGTTCTTTGAACACATCTTTCCTTTCAAACAGAATTCAGAAGTCTCATCTGAAAGTAGAAAACGTGTAAGAGATGAGGAAGAGGAAAATCTAGAAACATCTAAAGAAGATGATATGGAAATCGAGGAAACAACACTCGAACCTTGAAGAGGCAAAAGAACAAAGAAAGCTAAGACATTTGGTCCTGATTTTCTAACCTATATGGTAGAAAATGAACCTCAAACTTTCACAGAAGCAATGGTTACTCCAGAAGCTCCATTCTGGAAAGAAGCTGTTAATAGTGAAATAGAATCCATCATGCAAAATCATACATGGGAGCTAGTAGACCTCCCACCGGGTTGCAAGCCTCTAGGCTGCAAATGGATTTTCAAAAGAAAATTGAAAACGGATGGATCTATAGACAAGTATAAAGCAAGACTTGTCGCACAGGGATTCCGACAAAAAGAAGGGTTAGATTATTTCGACACCTATTCTCCAGTTAGTCGAATCACCTCAATAAGAGTGTTAGTAGCTATAACATCCTTATATAATCTAGAAATTCATCAGAGGGATGTGAAAACCGCTTTCTTAAACGGACAACTCGAAGAAGAGATTTATATGAACCAACCAGAAGGGTTCATAGCTCCGGGACAAGAAAAGAAAGTGTGTAGATTAGTGAAATCACTATATGGACTAAAGCAAGCTCCAAAGCAGTGGCACTTAAAGTTTGATGACACATTATTATCAAACGGATTCAAGATCAACGAATGTGATAAATGTGTCTATACAAAGATCACTGCGAAAGGATGTGTTATTCTATGTTTGTATGTAGATGACATGCTAATTATGGGAAATAATTTAGATGTCATCAATACAACTAAAAAGATGCTTTCGAAAACTTTCGACATGAAAGATTTAGGGAAAGCGGAAGTCATTCTTGGAATTAAAGTTTCCAAGACAGCTGAAGGGATAAGTTTATCTCAAACGCATTACGTTGAGAAAATCTTAGAAAAATTCAGCAAAGATGACCTAAAAATGGCGAATACTCCGATAGATCCAAGTATTCACTTAATGAAGAATACAGGTAACACAGTAAAACAATTAGAGTACTCTCGGATTATTGGAAGTCTGATGTACCTAATGAACTGTACTCGACCAGACATAGCCTACTCAGTCAGTAAGCTAAGTAGATTTACGAGTAACCCGAATAACACACATTGGAACGCCATAACGAGAGTGTTACGGTATCTAAGAAAAACAAAGGAGTACGGACTCCATTATACCACATATCCCGCAGTCTTAGAGGGATATGCAGATGCAAATTGGATATCAGATACCGACGACACTAAGTCAACCAGTGGATATGTGTTTACACTGGGAGGGGCTGTCATATCTTGGAAATCTTCGAAGCAAATGTGCATTGCTCGATCGACAATGGATTCAGAATTCATTGCTCTAGATAAAACAGGGGAAGAAGCAGAATGGCTGCGACAATTCCTTGAAGATATTCCAATATGGCCAAAGCCGGTGCCTGCAATCAACATACACTGCGATAACCTAGAGAATGAAGATCCGTATTTTCATTTGAGAGAGTTCGATGAGATTTGTTCGATACTCCCAATCAATGGAGTACTTGAGGAAGTCGCTAAGCTCAAACTATTTCCATTATCATTAAAAGAAAAGTCGAAGATATGGTTTCATTCTCTAAGGCCTAAGACTATTAGAAGTTGGGATGAGATGACTAGGGCGTTTTTGAAAAAGTTTTTCCCAATCCATCGAACCAACACCTTAAGAAGAAAAATTATGAATTTTGAGCAACACAAAGAGGAGACCTTCTTTGGGTGTTGGGAGAGATTTAAAGACCTCCTTCTCGCATGTCCACATCATAACTATGAAATATGGAGGGTCATCGGATTCTTTTACGATGGCTTGACCTCTAAAATGAAACACTTCGTGGAAGTGATGTGCAACGGAGGGTTTATGAGTAAAAATCCTAATGAGGCTTGGGAGTATCTCGACCTCTTAGCGGAGAAGGCCCAAGATTGGGACATACCCGTTAAGAGTGACGGAGATATAGCCGAAGGAAACCATTACTCAAAAGGAGGCATATGCTTTTTAAAGGAGAACAGGGAAGTAGAAGATAAAATTGCCTACATGGCTCGGAAAGAATTTATAGATATGCATGATGGTGATTTAGCGATTGATAGTGTCTGTAGCATTTGTGCAAGTCGAGAACACCTAGCAAGTAAACGCCCTACTATTTCTCTTTGTCGAGATGTCTCGCTAGGATGCACAAATGTCGTAAACACTCATATGAAGCCCGTAGGTTCGAGGAGTGATGTCTTTACCAATGATTATGAGAATCTTCAAGAGCCCTTAGTTAGTTCTTATGCGTCTCGTCATGAGAGGACTCTTGAAGATGTTTCGAAATCATTTTGTGAAGCAGAAACTCAGATTAGCCAAAACACCTTGCACGCCCTTAAAGAGATGGAGGAAAAATTGAAAGACATCGAGAAAAGAGTTTCACAACCCCAAACTCCAATAGATCTCAAGGGTATAGGTGAGGGTAATACAACTAGTGTTAATGTTAAGTCCAACTTCATTCTTGGAAGTGATGAAATGAATAGATTGGATACTCCTATGAAGGTAGACATACCCGAGGATCGTACAAATTCTGAGAGAGGAGATGGACATAACGAGGTTTTAAAGTCGAAATCTAAGTCTGAACTAGTTGATGAACTTCATTCCGCTTTTCATACACAATTGTTCCCTACTCGTGATATGAATATGCCTGCATTGATAGTTAAGAGGGACAATACTACTAGTGCTCAGGAGAATCATAACGACATGACTAGTTTTTTAGCTGAGACCTTTGTAGCTAGTAAAGATGGACGAGATGTGGATGCCCTCTTGAGCGGGGCTATAGATTTCCCTAAGGACACATATGATATCGAGACAAGAATAATGTTTAAAGGATTGGTTGAACCCTCACTTAAGGAAATTTCTGACTTAGTCTTGAGCCTTATGGGCAACCCCTTAGGTTTTAGTTCGACATCTCAACCAATATCTCATACCTATGTAGATCCTTTTAGTGAAATGCATGTTTTCCCTGTTAGTATATCAAACTTTATTGCATTGTCATCATCCAAGTTTGGGGATTACCTCTTATTTTTTACCGTCTCACTTATGTACCAATGCCATTACATTATTGTGAGACGGTTCTTACCGGTTACATCTTTTCTTTGGGAAGACCCCCAAACCTTTCGTCTTTTGTTATATGATTGGTTGGTCTATTGAGGTGGGACCTTGATGTTTGTGGGTAGCATCTCTGAAAACCCTCCACGAGACAAAACTCGTGCTCTCGTGCATACGAGAGACTCAAAGGCTAGTTGCATAGCTTGATGCAATCGAGTGATCCTGTGTGAGTGGTCATTTTTATATGGTCATGCTTATGCTTCATTCTTATGCTATTTCTTGATGTGTTAGGAGTGTTTCGCTTTGTATACTTTTGAGACGTGGTTCGTTCCAAGTTTGGGGATGGCGGTGGATTTATTATCAACTTGGAACTCGAATACATAAGTCTTGGTAGTAGCACTCTTTATCTCCTCCGGCTATGGTAATATCCTTCCACTATTCTCTTTAACATATTGTACCTCTTATCTTTTGGTGAGTATATGCTTATAACATTGAGGACAATGTTAGTTTTAAGTTTGGGGATGAGGATATGACATTTTGGCCTCATGACCTTGGATTTCAAAAGATTAGAGAGTTCAAAAATTCGACCAAATTTGAAATTTTTTTTGGGTAGATTTGGTATGACTCTAGTGGTATTCTTAAGTATGTTGATGCATGTGTGTCTTTCTCGATAAATCTTATGCATGCTCTTAGTCTTTTCATGAATGTTAAGTCCTTTAGTGTTCGTGTGCTATCATGTGAGTATCATCTTAAGGAAGAAGGAACACTTCTAAGTGACCTAAAATAGTCATTAGTGGAGACTTAAACCCATGTGAGATATCTGAGCCTTTCTATTGCTTTTGAGTGTACTCTTCCGCGCTAACTCCGAGTAGAATGAAGAGCTACTCAACTTCGCAACTTCCCAAAGAGCTTAGACGATCTCATGAGCTCAACTTCCTTAGCCACTAGGAATGACATCAGGATAGCGAATAAACCTTACTCTTGTAGTCCATGAAACCCGATAATAGTGTCAACTTTAGGGAAACGGATACTCAACCATCCATTCATCATACTACTCCCGAGAATGAAGACATGAAAAGTAAAGAAGAAAGAATGTGAAAGCAAAGTGTGAAAGCAAAAGTGATTTGTTGAGAATACTAGTTTGTACTTTTGTGTTTGGTTATGTGTGTAAAAAGGAGAAAAGAGAAAGAAACAAAAAAAAAAAAAAAAAAAAAAAAAAGAAAAAAGAAAAAGAAAAAGAAAGAAAGTTGTTTTTGTGTAAAAGTTCATGTGAACTTTTGAGTGTTTATGTAAGTGTTTGGAATAAATAAAGTATTCAATGCAAAAAGTCAAGTTAAAGGTTGTTTGAGTGTTCTTTTATCATTGAAGGCGTCGACATTCTCGGAATTTCATCATCTTCCAATCCATCACTTGTATCCGTTTACCTTTAGGAGGCATTATTAGAGGGTAGAGTGGGTGAGAAGGGTGAGTGAGCTTCCCCATTCCGTTAGTGGTTATTTCCATTCCTAAGAGATCATTTCGTTTTAGAACTTGATATCCTCATTTAATTTTTGTATATGTTGAGTTTACTTTATTCCATGCTCACATATGAGAGTAAACCATTATAATTCGTTTTTGAGTGATTTCATGTTTAAGAGCGTATAACCGTGAGGCCAAAGTCGAGGCGAAATGTGCTATGATAAGAAACAAGATTTTGTTACTTTAGACTTGGATGACGCTCATGATGATGGGATACTTGCATTTGAGTATAAAACTATTAGTGAGGAGACTCTTAGCATGCTTTTGTATTTATCGGTTTGATTCATATGTTTGACATATTTAAATCTCTCACTTGTTGATCATCACCTTATTTGCATCGATAGTTGAGCTCTTATATCCCTTGGAAATCTAGAACTTTGTGGGTGTATTCACTGGAAACCCTCACGAGACAAAACTCGTCCTTTAGGGGTAACCTAAGGGTTTAAAGGCTTGTTGCATAGGCTAAATGCAACCGGAATTCCTCCGAAAGTTAGTTAGATTTTTTGCTTTGTTGTGTAATTTTCTATTGTTTGCTTGAGGACAAGCAAAGCCTAAGTTTGGGGATGTTTGATGTGATGTGAAAACATCACATTTAGGTCACTTAACTTAGATGAATTAGTCCATTTTATGCTTCAATTCTAATAAGATATGTTTATATTCATGACAAGGTACCATAAAAGAACTATGCAAGGAAATGAGCTAAGGAGACCCTAGAAGAGTCAAAAGCACTTAAAAGAATCTAAGAAAAGGTCCTTAAAGTCTAAGAGCAAAAGTGAGCAAGTAAGGAGATAAAGACTCACCAAGGGTATTATGGTCATTTGCATATAAGAGGGTCAAAATATAATTTGAGAAAGTCTATGAAGTCTTTGGAACATGATTATCACTTTGGTGAAGACTAGAGACGAAAAGCATAAGAAATGAGCAAGTTAGGAGACAAGGGCAAAATTGTCATTTGCACCCTTTGGTCAAGTTAGAGAGCCCATTATTCAAGTTAAAATGAAATGGAGTCATTGAATGAGTCAAAATAACTTGAAGAAGTCAAGCTAGACAAAGGAGTGACTATAACTACTAAGGAAGGGCAAAGTGGTCTTTTGGGGTAGGAAATAGAAATTAATGCCCTAACTTGGTCTCTACACTTCATCTTCTTCCTTATGTGCTGATTTTTAGAGAGAGAAAATGTAATGGAGGCTAGGGTTTTGAGTTTCATAAAGATCTAGAGAGAGAAACTTAGATTTAGAGAGAAATAGCAAGGAAAACACCAAAAAGGGAGCAAAAGGGGCACTTGGACAACAATTATAGCACCGGGGCAGCAGCTACAATGGCCGATCAGCAGCTAAAACGGCCGACCAGCAGCTCCATTGGCCGACCAGCAGCTTGCTAAGGCATGGGACAACACCTAAAATGGCCGGAGAGCAACCCTTTTGGCTCCTTTGCTTGGTTTGCTTAGATTTTTCACTCCATTTGTTCTCCAAGGGTTTTTCTTACTCATTTTCCTCTTGTTCTTGTTTGGGGTGATTTAATTGATTATCTAGCTTAGTCTTGTTTGATTTTAGGGTTGTTAGCTACTTGTATGTGATGAATTCTAGAGAGAAATTAATTTATATGAGGGATTCATGTTATCAAACTTAAATTTGAGTATGCTTGTGAATGATTCCTTTTATATACGATTGAATTTGTTTATTAATCTTTTTAGAGTTTGATTGCTACTTGTTCTTGCTTAATAAACCTAGGTAGAGAGAAATTAGGAATAGAGATAGTGTAATTACTTGTCTCACGATGTCTACACCATTAATTACACTCTCATTTGGGGTTGAATGCAATAATCTCTCTATGTGTAGCTAAGCCTCTTGTTGAGGATTATGATGAAATCTTGATATGCTTATGTATGTGGTTGTATTGGTTAGATGAATATGTTTTGATGTCTCTCTCACGAGGTTAATCGTTTAAGCTTGTTTCATGTCTTATGTCAAACATATGTCATAGTTACTTCTTAAGCGATCTTTCTGATTTTAGACTCGATGTTTAATGGAATATGATGACCCTTTGACTAGTTATGACCATTAGGTATATCTAGCACTTAGAGCATCTAATGTAAAGTCGAGATGACTCAAACTCAATAACTGACCCAAGCAAGAACTTACATAGGTATATCTCGATGGATTCACGAATCCTTGACCTCTCTCATATGTTTAATAAGACCCTAGCCTCCCAATAAGCTTTAGTTAATAGTTTAAGTTTAGTTATTTCCCTTTTGTTTATTTTCGATTCATGCCTAACTATCAAAACCCCCATTTATCTTTGTTCTTTCTATTTTTGTCTAAGTTAGCTAGTAACACTTAAACCCGTGAACGAGACCCTCCGATAAACAAGTTATTTTCCTATCCTTGGATCGATCCTGGTTTTGCCGGGTTACTACTTGATACCTCCGCTTGGGTGTGCAACCTTTCGGGTGCATCACCTAGCGGATCCATTTACAAAAGGGTTATCTAGAGAGTTAGTAGTTGCATCATTAAGGGGAATGTGGCTAACGCCTAAAGTAAATGAGTAAAGGCATGGTGAAACCCTACCTAGATGACTGGAGATCCCACGATCTAGGTTCAAAGGACAACTGAAGCTATATCCTGACTCGACAGTAACACTGTAAGAGATTTCTATCTCTTACCCATTCCCAGGATGACAACAGTGTTACCTGCATTGAGAGGTTAAGCATTAAGCTTTTAATAAATCCGAAAACTTAGAACTTGATTCTAACGTGAGGTATAGCAGGATATCTTATTACGGATAACTTATATGTGTGTGAATTGATGCCGGTTCTATGGGAAGGTCGTCTAGGCCGACTTCTCTAAAGCACACACGAAATCGGGAATGTTCAGGGCCGAAATGAACACAACCGAGAACCTAAGTAAGTAAGGGATTAGCTGTGTGATAGCTATTTTGGATTACAATTCCCAGGACTCAGTTCAAGATGTAAAGTTCACTGCCGTCCTTGTAAACCTTGTAGTTATTCACTAGGAAAGGTTCAAAGTCGAAAGACTACCTTCTTCCGATGCAGCGAAGTTCCGCTTATGAGCTCTGTCAGTGTCAGTCTGTCAGTATAGTATGTCTGCATATATCATAACATAAAACCTCAAATTTTCATTCATGTGGGGGATTGTTGGAATCGGAGCCGATTTTGGCTCGACCCGACTCGTTAAACTCAGAAACGGAATGCGCCATTGCGTTCGTCTCGTCGAGCTCTTCAATTTAGAGCCAAGAATCACTCAAATCCGATTCCGGATGAATGAGAAATTCAAGGTTAAAGTTTGAACGAAGATCGGTTGAAATAGGTACTAAATCGTCAAAGAGGACAAGTTAAAATAGGGACCATTCAAGCAACGCACGCGCGTCCGCATCTGGACGGCTGGCGTTCCGTCCGCGGGAATCCGCGAAGATCTAACGGCCGCGCTTCATGAGAAGCGGGACCGCTTCAAGCATAACGCGGAAACGTTGATCCGTGCGGATCTAACGGTCCGCGTTCTCTCCGCGTCAGGACAGAGGCGGGACTTTGCGAGATCCCACATATGACGGACACGTGGCTAGCGCGGAGGGCAGATTTCGGTACAGATCTCGACCATCTAACGGCTGCTGCTTCTCCCGAGTTTTTAAGGCCAATCCAACGGTCTAAAAGCTTGCCGAAATTCCCAGTTGTATAACCAACTCTTCTCAAAGAGTTGTGTCCCTAAAAACCAAGAGAGATGTGTCCCAAAATAATATACCTATTCAATTCCTATATAAACCCACCAAACCCACTTCATTTTTTATCAATTCAATTCACTCTCTTCTTCTCTTCTCTTATAAGAAATTAGAAATTCTGGTTTGTCTAGAATATCTAATTAGCAAGTATTTCTAAGAGTTCTGGTTAGACTAGAATATTTAGAAAGAGAAAGAAAAGAAGATTTAAGTGACATTTGAATTTCCGAAGCATCCAGAATATCATCCGCATTTAGTCCAAGAGCTCATACAACTTACAAAGGTTCGTCCGCTTTCAGAATATAGAAGTACCATCTTAAAATTCTGAAAGGTTAGTCGTTGTATCCCGAAGGCATTCACCCTAACGTTTGGTACTGTTACGGGGGTGTAAAATGTCTTAAGGAAAGAGAATCTATTCTCGCCTCGACTACATTAACCGAAAGAAGGAATATTGATAAATCATTATTCTTTAATAATTTATCTCTCTATAAGTTAGAGAAAGGAAACTCTGTCTAAATCAAGCCAAGACAGAGAGAAATCGACTTATCGATTAATAACCAGAGGAATAACACACCAAACCTCTGCTTACACGTTGAGCATACGCTTTTTCCTTAGAAGTTTGACGTATTCATTGTTTCAGTGACATCCATACTGTCACACTTATTTTTAGTCTGGCTAGGTTAGAGATAAATCGTAATTTTTTAGAGTAACATGCACATTTCTTTCCTGTTTCGAGGAACTCTGCTACGGGTCTCGTTTTTTGTGGTCGGGGAGGGAGGAAGATCAGTCTCTAGGTCTATCCCTCTTCTCTTCATGCTATATAGAGTATGATCATGACATTGGGATATTTTCCAAGACGCCTTCTTCTTCTTGGGAAATTTTGTTCTTCCTCTAATTAGTAGCTCTTATTCATTATTGGGTGTACCTCCTCACCTTGTCGTTCTCTTTCTTTCCTTCATCATTTGGTAGGAGTTGAGGACGACAAAGTTGGAGTCTGCCTTTTCTGAAGACCTAATAGATGTCCTTTCCTTTTGCGCCTTTCAGTCACAACTTTAGTAGATGAAGATAGATGTTTCTCGTTATGTTGTTCAATTTCTTATAATAGATTTCTTTGTGAATTTAGAACTGATTTTCTTCGGTTCTAATTTCTTTTGTTATCAGGATGTTTAGAAGATGAATAAAATTCCATTTTGCTTCTTTGTCGCCTCTTCTGTTATGATGATTATGATCTCTGCCTCTTATAAGGGTTCTTTTAAATATTATTGTTATTTTCAGGGCTGCTTATCAGCCCTGTCACATACTCCATTCGGAGCTCGAGTTTCTTTGAACCATTTGTATATTCGACGAATCGGGTGCCTTTGTCGTTTAGGTTACGTGATCTTCCTTTAATGCGTCGTAGATCTCTGCATGCAAATCTTTTCCCATCATTATCGCGAGTTTTCCTTTAATACCGCTTCTTCAATGGTGAGTTGCATTTTTGCCTTTTTTTTACTTCCTATTCTCTGATATTTCTCTCTCTTCATCTTAGATCGTTCTTCCCATTCTAATATTATAGCGACTTCCCCTTCGTCTCAAGGCCATCAAGAACATCCAAACACCACTACTGACAGAGAATGTTCATCTCTGCTTGAGGAATTTGTTATCCCTCAAGATTCTGAACTTTTTCGTCCTTCTCTTGAGTACCGTATCTTTCGGACTTCCGACCAGTGGTTCTGCTTTTAATTTGTCTTTTTGAGCGCGGGGTTGTTTCCCCCTCTCACTGTCTTCCTTATTGAGGTCTTAAACCACTTTAGGTTCTTGCCTTGCCAACATAACCCTAACGTTATTTCAATCATTATGAATTTTTTTTGTTGTGTAAATGAAAACTAAACGCGAGCGCAACCTGTATGTCTTTACTCAACTTTATCAATTGAAGTTGAATAATGCTAATTCTTCTTGGTATTACTTTTGTCCAAAATAAACCTAAATAAATAAAGCCCCTTTATTTGTTAGGTATTTTGTGACGCCCATTCCTCGATACTTCGATCGACTAGAAGGACTATAAGGAAAAATATTTTTGTTCTTTACAAGAAGGCCAACATATTGGAATGCTTTCACGTTACTATATTGTTGACGCTAAAGCTATACCTAAACTTTATGTTGGGGCAAACGATGTGGAGGATCTTTAGATGATCAAAATTGTTGTTAAAGATCAAGGAATTACCCCTGTTTACTATTTTGATTATGAAGACTTATCCAGTCAAAATATCATTCCTCTAGCTCTTGGTATTAGGTTTCTTCATTTTCCCTTTTATTTATTTTGCAACTTTAGATTTTCTTCTAATTAGCCAATCTTTGTTGCCTTTTTCTAGCCTTCATTTCATCCAGGAAGAGGAAGATTCTTGCCTCCATGTCTCTTTGTTGACAGGCGGAATAGTCATCTGTGAACAAAGTAGCCCGTTTCTTCAACTCCGACTCAGGTATTGCCTTTAACTTTCTCCACTCTTATCTTTCCACATCTGGTTTGTTTCTTTACTAGAGACTTATTTCCTAATTGTTTCATTCCCTGTTCAAATTTTGATCCTTTTTCCTTGCGTTCGTATCGTGATTTCATCCTTTTTTTTGTGGAAAAAGTTTATAAAAAAGCTATGACCCTAATGGGGGCGGGCTGGACGTTTAGCCTACAGAAGGATCTTATCCAAAACGGAAGGGACAGTAAAGACTATAGACAAGTTCTTTCCTACGCTCGAAAAAAATGAGAGGCGTCGTCTGCTTTTGTGGTACGTGTTCTATCTCTATCGCTTTGTCATTGTCCGATTCTTAGTTGTCTGATCACACTCGATCTGATGTATCTATTTATCATATTTTTTCCCGTGCTTGGTAGTTCCCTAGCAGGTTTTTTCGGGCTTTTTCTACGATCAAAAGAAATTATACCATTTTTAATGCTGGAGGTGTCTACACGCAAGCCTTGAGAAAATCAGAAGTTGCACTTCGAAGTGAGATGGGTGTTCTCCCATTGTTACTATGGTGCTCTTAACGAACCTCCTCTATCTGACCATCTTCGATAAGAGAGTATCTAATATAATAGCTGAAGCCAGTGAGTGGAATAACATTGTATCGCACGAGTTCTTGGCCACTCCGTTTCAGGATAATACTTTGTGTGTAATACCAAATGTCTTAACACATATGACTCATTATTTTTTATTATATGTGAAGAAGTCTTTCTGTTATCTTTGTCATTCAACGTCTTTCCCTTCTCTTGATCTTCGACATTAACCTGCAATATATGCACATTATTTAAATTAACTGACACGTTAATATGTTAATGTAATATAATCCGAATTAGTGCCTTCTTAAAAACATCATCTTCTCCTTGTTCTAGAAAAACAACGATATTCGAACTTGTTGAAACTGTCCTGAATATGGGTTGGACCCATTAGCAGGGCTGATTACCGAGTCAGAGCTGGTATGTGAAGCAGGGCTCTGAGGCAAAGCTGGATTCCGAGACAGAACTGGAATGCGGAGCAGAGCTTATGTCGGTTATTAGTTGTAGCGTATCCATGTTTTCAGATTTAGAAAGAGAGAGTCGGTGAGGCGGTGTGTCAGTGGGATTAGGGTTTTAGTGGCTATATAAACTAAAACTTTAGGAGATATCTGTGTCTAATTAATGATCATGGATCTCTTGTGTAACTTTTTCCTTATCAAAGTGGGAATCATTGCGTCGTTGTCGCCGTGGAGTAGGTCTCACCAACCGAACCATGTAAATTTCTTGTGATTGTTCTTTGTTTCTTATTGTTTTTCTTGGATTACTTATTTTCGTCATAACAAAACTTGACCAAAATATTCATATAAGAATTTAGTGAGGCATTTAATCCTACACCTCAAACCCACAAAGAAATGAGTGAACTTGGTGAAAACCTGATGCACCCGAAAAGGTTGCACACCCAAGCGGAGGTATCAAGTAGTACCCGGTAAATCGGGGTCGATCCACGAGACAACAAGTGTAACTAAGATATGAGCTAAATAGGATAAAATTGACTAAAAATTAAATTGGAACAAGTAAAGATGGTTTTTGTATGCAAAGATAACTAAAAGAAGTAACCAAACACATAACCGAAAAACTAACGAACTAAACTATCTAAGATGCAAAGAAAGATGAAGAGTTTACGATTTTTCAAGAGTGAGAAGGGTTGAGGATTTCGGGAATCCATCTTGAAATGATCATGTGTATGCTTACTTTGGTCCGACTTCAAATTCGAGCTATTCTCGAGTTTAAGGTAGGCAACCTAAATACTAGCGTATATCTCTTGATGATACCTAGTTAGAGGATGACATGTTCAAGTAACATCGATTCTTCATCGAGAATAATGCGTAACAAATAACTATGATGGATGCATGACATACAACATGAAATAAGTTTAGACATTTAATCGAAAATGAGATGTGAATCGAATTCAATAATCACACCAAAATAAACACACACAATAGCATATCAAGACTTATCCCTAGACCTTAACAAATTGATTAGCTACTCATGTTCAAGGAAATATCGAGATTCAAAGTTAAAGAAGAAACCACACACATGATTTTATAATTTGAAATATTAAGAATCACATATGAGTTGACAAAAGTAACTTAACACAAGTTAATATGCTTTTGGAGTACTTGAACAAGATGAAAAATAAGTAGAAAAATGGAAGAACAAGAGAGAAAGTAGTAGAAAATGGGTTTTTCCAGCTAAGATTTGGGTTCCACTGTGCAGCCAAATAGTTCCTCCAAAAAGAAGAAATTTCCAGCCAAGAACACTCTCCTAACGGACCCCAATGTCCTTCCAACAAGCTACTGTTTACTCCTTTTTCAAATCCAACCACAAACACTTTGAAAACCGCCACTTAATTCTCTAAAACCCATCCAAACTGCCTTTTTCCATAGCACAAACAGCCTATCCCTAAACCACCAAGAACAACCCGTGAAAACCACCCCCCAAAATTGCCTCTCCTGGTTCCCTCTCTCTCCAGAATTCAACACTTGAGAAGCTCCTCAAGTCTGACCCCTTTCTTTTTTTTTTGTTCTTTTCACTAAAGCCCTAGTCAAACTTGACTTGGTCGTACTCTTTGACTTAGGCCAAACTCTTGAAGAAGGTGCTCATAAAATCTCTAATTGCTCATCTTCTCTACACTCTTGGGCTTGGGTTTGGATTGTTGCTTCTTGTTAGGAAATCAAAGTGGGTGCCTTCATCATTCTCTACATCTTCTAACTTTTAGCAAAGAGCGAAATATCCACCGACTTCTTTCTATCACCACTTTTTCATCCGAACTCCAATTCGACTTTCGTCTTCGCCGTTAGACTCATCATTGGCTCTACTTTTCATTGGTCATTTATTTTTGCCAAAAGTCACTGAACCACCCTGGTCCAAATGACCAAATTGCCCTTCGAGAGCCTTTCTTCCATCTTTACCCGTTTTTCTTGTTCAACTCCAAAGATAGTACCTAGTCAATAGAAATCTACAACTTATCAAAATAAAAACATAAAATGGGCTAACTCGTTTAAATTAAGTGACATAAATGTGGTGAATTCACACCACATCAACACCCCAAACTTAAATTGCTAATCCTCGAGCAATTAAAACAAAACAAAAAGCTAACTAATTTTCGGGGGAAACCCGGTTGCATTTAGCATATGCAACAAGCCTTTAAACCCTTGGGTTACCCCTAAAGGACGAGTGTTGTCTTGTGAGGGTTTCCAGTAAATACACCAACAAAATTCTAGATTTCTAAGAGACATAAGAGTTCAACTATCGATGCAAATAAGGTGATGATCACAAGTGAGAGACTTAAGTATGTCAAACATATGAATCAAACTAGTAAACACAAAAGCATGCTAAGAGTCTCCTCACTAATAGTTTTATACTCAAATGCAAGTGTCCCATCATCATAAGTATCATTCAAGTCTAAAGTAACAAAACCTTGTTTCCTATCATAGCACATTTCGCCTCGACTTTGGCCTCACGGTCATACTCTCTTAAACATGAAATCACTCAAAAACGAATCATAATAGTTTACTCTCATGTGTGAGCATGGAATAAAGTAAACTCAACACATACAAAATTTAAATGAGGATATCAAGTTCTAAAACGAAATGATCTCTTAAGAATGAAAATAACCACTAACGGAGTGGGGAAGTTCACTCACCCTTTTCACCCACTCTACCCTCTAATAATGCCTCCTAAAGGTAAACGGATACACGTGATGGAATGGAGGGTGATGAAATCCCTAGAATGTCGACGCCTTCAATGATCAAAGAACACTCAAACAACCTTTAAACTTGACTTTTGCCTTGAATACTTTATTCATTCCAACACTTACATAAAAACTCAAAAGTTCACATGAACTTTTACACCACAACAACTTTCTTTCTTTTCTTTTCTTTTTTTCACTTTTTTTTCACTTTCTTTCCTTTTCTTTGCTTTTTTTTTACACACATAACCAAACACCAAAGCAAAAATACAAACTAGTATTCTCAACAAATCACTTTTATCTTCCACACTTTACTTTCACATTCTTTCTTCTTTACTTTTCACGCCTCCATTCTCGGGAGTAATATGATGAATGGATAGTAGACTATCTGTTTCCCTAAAGTTGACATCATTATCGGGTTTCATGGACTACAAGGGTAAGGTTTATTCGCTATCCTGATGTCACTCCTAGTGGCTAAGGAAGTTGAGCTCATGAGATCGTCTAAACTCTTTTGAAAGTTGCGAAGTTGAGTAGCTCTTCATTCTACTCGGAGTTAGCGCGAAAGAGTACATTCAAAAGCAATATGATGGCTCAAATATCTCACATGGGTTTAAGTCTTCACTAATGACTATTTTAGGTCACTTAGAAGTGTTCCTTCTTCCTTAAGATGCTACTCACATGATAAAACACCAACACCAAAGGACTTAACATTCATGAAAAGACTAAGAGCATGCATAAGATTTATCAAGAAAGAACCACATGCATCAACATACTTAAGAAAACCACTAGAATCATACCAAATCTACCCAATTTTTTTTTAAATTTGGTCAATTTGTTGAACCCTCTTGCCTTTTGAAATCGAAGGTCATGATGTCATGCGACCAGAAATCGTATCCCCATCCACAAACTTAAAACTGACATTGTCCTCAATGTTTAAAGCATATATTCACTAAAATATAAGAGGTATAATAAGTTAAAGAGAAGAGTGGAAGGATATTACCATAGCCGAAGGAGATAAAAGGTAATACTATCAAGACTTATGTATTCGAGTTCTAAGTTGATGATGAGCCCAACGCCATCCCCAAACTTGGAACGAACCACGTCCCAAAAGTATACAAATTGAGAAACACTCTTAACACATCAATAAATATAATAAGAATGAAGCATAAGCATGACCATATAGAAATGACCACTCACGCAGGATCACTCGATTGCATCAAGCTATGCACCTAACCTTTGAGTCTCTCGTATGCACGAGGGCACGTGTTTTGTCTCGTGGAGGGTTTCCAGAGATGACACCCACAAACATTGACTCCAAGAGGTCTGACTATGAGAGGGGGGTCAACCCTGATGTACAGGATTGACCAACATGAGAGGGAGATTGATCATAGTAAACCAGATCAACCAATGGGGTAGTCTCAACCTCCGGGTCTTCAAGGTCCAAAAATGGGTTCAACCTATGGCCATTCACTTTAAAAGAATTGCCAACTTTGGGATCCTCGATCTTAACTGTACCATAAGGGAACACGGTCTTCACAATATATGGGCCAGTCCAACGAGACTTCAAGTTTACCAAGAAATAAATGGAGCCTAGAGTTATAGAGAAGAACTTGATGCACCCGAAAACTTGATGCACCCGAAAAGGTTGCACACCCATGCAGAAGTATCAAGTAGTGCCCGGTAAACCGGGGTCGATCCACGAGACAACAAGTGTAACTAAGATATGAGCTAAATAGGATAAAATTGACTACAAATTAAATTGGAAAAAGTAACGAGGGTTTTTGTATGCAAAGATAACTAAAAGAAGTAACCGAACACATAACCGAAACACTAATGAACTAAACTATCTAAGAAGCAAAGAAAGATGAAGAGTTTACGATTTTTCAAGAGTGAGAGCGGTTGAGGATTTCGGGAATCCATCTTGAAATCTATGTTGAAAAAGTCGGGACTAGTCCTCGACTAGTCCCAGACTAGGCCCCAGTCGCCATAGTGGCGCCTCACCTTGGGACCACACCCCTAGTCGGGACTTTTTATCAATAAAGCCCCGACTCGCCCGACTAGGGTCGGGTCGACTAGTGGGGCCAGTCGGGCTTTATAGTAGCAGATCTGTTTTTTTTTCGTTCTTCGAACCGAGAACGGCTAGGGTTCCTTCCATCTTATCTTCTTCCCTCTTCTCCAAACACCAATCAAGCATCATTGAAGTACTTTTTCAAGATATCTTCTTTTCCAAACTTGATTCAAAGTAAGTTTATCTCTCTATGTTCTCCATTTTTTTTTTACAACTCTTTCTCTCTCTAGAAATCATAAGTTGAGTTTTTTTTCTATATAAACTGATTTTAATGTTAAGTTTGAGTTGTTATACTTCATTAATGTTGTATGACAATCAGGTTTGACTTGTTATGGTTAATTTATAGTGATTTATACTCAATAATATGAACTGATTTTAGGGTTTAGGGTTTGATTTTTTGGTGTTTTATACTTATAATGATCAGAGTTTAGAGTTTAGGATATGATTTGTACTGTTTTATACTCATAATGAGCTTATTTTAGGGTTTAGGGTTGATATTATACTCGCAATGAACTGATTTTATGGTTTATAGTATGATTTTTGGTGATATTATACTCATAATGAACTTATTTTATGGTTTATAGTTTTAGTGATATTATACTCTTAATGAATTGATTTTGTTCATTTTTTGGTTAATTTGAAACAGTAAAGTCCTTAAGTGATGAATTCTGCGAGTACTGGATCTGCTGGTGCTAGTAGTTTTGCTCCGGTGAAAAGAAGTTCCACAGACATAGCATGGGAATGGGGAGAATGTAGGAATGTTAATGACAAAATTTTGGTATGGTGTAAGTTATGTGAAAAGAAGTTGTCAGGGGAATCTATAGACTTAAGGAACATCTTGTTGGCAAGAAAGGAAATACCTTACCATGTGTAAAGTTACTATTGAGATAAAGAAGAAAATCCAAGAACAAATGGATAACTATGGAAAGAAAAAAAATCGAAAAGGCTAGAATTAGTAATATCATTCGAATCCATGATGTTTTGGGTGATGATGATGATGAGGGATATGATGAAGATGTCGAAGATGAGGGTGAAGTATTGGTAAAGGAATCAAATACTGTTAATGCTAAAGGAGAAAGTCAGAAGAGAGCAAGCAATGTTAGAGGTTATATGGATGCTTATTTTAAGTCTGGTCCTAAGAAAATGAAACAAGACACTCTAGATAGAAACAACCCTCATAAAATAGAGTTGATGCACAAGTCTTGGAAGAAATATGCCATTTGGGCAAATGAGGCTGGGATTTCTTTCAATGCTGTAAAATTGGATAGCTACAAAGACTATACAGATTCAGTTGGAGAGTATGGAAGATTCAGGCCATCTCCCTCCATCTACCATATTAGAACAACCAGGGTCAAGGAGATGTTGAAGGAAACAAACGCCTATGTTGAGTCTTTTCGAAAACATTGTGAGAGCTTTGGATGTACTATAATGTCAGATTTTTGGACTGATGGAAAACGTAGGTGTTTGATTAATTTCTTAGTGAGTTGTCCGAAAGGAACGGTTTTTTGAACTCCATTGATGCATCTGAGTATGTTAAGGATTCGAATCTCATTGTGGGCATGATTAATGATGTGATTAAATTTGTAGGAGATAAAAACATTGTTCAGGTATGTTTTTGGATTATTATTACTTTATTCGATATCATCTTTAATTACTCTTGCTCATACAATCTTACTATGCTTTTCTTTGTAGTTTATTACCGATAATGCTGCTAATTACAAATTAGCAGGCAAGAAGTTAGTGGAAGAACATCCTCATATGTTTTGGACTCCATGTGCTACACATTGTGTGAACTTAATGCTTCATAATATTGATGATGATTTACCGAAGATAAAGAGTGCTTTAGATGATTCCAAAACTGTTATGAGGTTTATATATAACCATGGTAGAGTATTGAACATGATGAGGAAACTTACTCTCGGGAAAGAGTTACATAGATCATGTATTACTATATTCACCACTGCTTTTTATACTTTGAAGAGTGTTCATATGAATAGGTGTGCTATGCAAACATTGTCTGTAAGCGAACAATTCAGAAAATCAGATTTTGCAAAAAAAGCAGATGGACTGAAATGTGCAAGGATAGCCGGTAAAAGTACATTTTGGGGAAATGTATTTTTTGCATGTCGAGTGTTGGCACCACTTGTTGATGTTGTCAGGTTGGTGGTCACTGAGATAAAACCGAGTATAGCTAGGCTACATATACGAGGCGATGTCTAGAGAAAAGGAGCAGATCAAGAAGAACATTGGAGATGACCACATCGCATGTGCGAAAGTTTGGGATATTATTGATGAAAGATGGGTTGATCAACTTCATCATCCACTGCATGGAGCTGCGTATTATCTAAATCCGGCAATTTATTATGGTTAAGGTTGGGAAAAAGTTGAGACCAATCAAGTCATGAACAGTGTATATCTTGCCAGTGATCTGATATGGGCCTTGCCAAGTAAGTGCAAGTTTTCCAGCGCCGCTTTCTTTAGTGTTCTGGAACACTTTTCAAAGTTCCCAATCTCCTACCTTGAAGGTTCGAGTTTGTATGTTTTTGTTGTAGTGACGTGCCACTTTTTTTGGTAAGTTGCATTTCTAATGGCTGTTGTATCACGAATTTCATCGAGCATGTCAAGATTGTGATTGAGTTGTTTCCAGTTACTTTCTTCTTCCGTCCACTGTTAACGGGTAGAAGGAAGTCTTGCTTCTGCAGGTATGACGGCTTCTGAGCCATAAGCGAGTGAGAAAGAAGTTTCTCCTGTTGGAGTTCGAACAGTGGTTTTGTACGCCCATAAGACTCCTGGTAGTTCATCTGTCCAGGCCCCTTTGGCTTTCTTCAATCGTTTCTTTATTGTGTTCATGATTGTTTTGTTGGAAGATTCAGCTTGTCCATTTGCTTGGGGGTATCTTGGAGTTGAGAAGTTTAATTTGATCCCCCATTCTTTACATAAATCTTGGAAGTCGAAGCTGATGAATTGTGAGCAGTTGTCGGTCATAATTTCTTTTGGAACTCCAAACTTGCAAATGACATTCTTCCAAATAAAAGTTTTTACCTCTTTGTCTCGGACTTGGTGAAATGCTTCTGCCTCAATCCACTTTGGTGAAGTAGTCGGTTACAGCCAACATGTACACTCTTTGTCCAGGTGCTTTAGGAAGTTTTCCCACTATATCCATTCCCCCATTTCATGAATGACCAAGGAGATAGTATTGAGTTGAGACGTTCTGGTGGGAGATGAGATGTGGGTGCAAAGCGTTGACAACTATCACACTTCTTCACGAAGTCTATCCAATCTGACCTCATAGTGGGCCAATAGTACCCGGCAGTGAGTGCTATAGTTGTTATACTGCGCCCTCCTGAATGGTTCCCACATTCATCTGCATGTAATTCAGTGAGAACGTACATGGCTTCTTGTGGGGTAATGCACTTTAGATATGGTCCTGAATATGATCTGTTGAGTAGGTGTCCATCTAAGATGGTGTATCTGGCTGCTTTAGCACGAATTTTTCTTGCTTCCACTTTCTCCTCAGGTAGTTCATCATTTTCCAACTACCGAATCAAGGGAGTCATCCAGGTACTAGCTTGATCCGAAGCAGCTACCTTTGAGGTAGGATTTTTCCATATTGCTGGCCACTCGAGCAAGACTAAAGGAATGTTTTGAGTTACCTATGTTTGAATTGAAGAGCCAAGGTTCGCGAGAGCATCAGCATGTCAATTCTCTAGTCGAGGTCTGTGTTATGTTCATTTCTGTGAAGGATTCTTGTAATTCCTTCACGTGAGCAAGGTATATGGTCATCTTGGCGTCACGTGCTTGGTAAGTTCCCTGTGCTTGGTACGTGTACTTGGCCTCTAACTCCTCATAGCGCCCTTGCATGGATCTCTCCGACTCTGCGTGGCGACTACTCTCCGCTTCGATCTGCGCGTTCAAAGAACTAATATGCTCCTGGGCGTAGTTCGCACTCATCATCGCCTACAACAAAGAATATGGATGTTAACACATACAAGTCGGGAAGCCGATGATGTAGCAGACGTCTGCTCTAACACTTTATGAACTACAAACCTGGTAACCACTAAGCGCAGTGTGCTCCAACGCCTTCTGAACACCTATCTTCTTAAGATAGGCTTTATCACTCTCAAAAGTTAAGGAGCTAGAAACACGTCGAAGGGAGGATGGATCTTCGAACACCGACATCGAGGAGGAAAAATCCACGTGCATCGCTCTAGAGTCTGCCTCATGCATATTAACTCTCGAGGAAGAGGGCCCAACACCAGAAGTAGGGGGATGAACGAGCACACGCTCGGGAGACATTTCGACCCTCGGCTTCTTCTTTGGAATTTTCTTCTTGGAGGCTACCTCCTTAGCTGATGGTACCTTCAAACTCTGTCTTGGAGCCATGTTTCCACCTGTAGGAAACAAAGGAAACAGCTAAAGAAAACATCTACGCGCGCGAAGGAAACAGGTAAAAGTCAAGCGGCTGGAGAAAGCTGATGAGCGCAAAAAGCAGAACACGTACCCTGTGCGCGTCTAGGAGCTACAGACTCAGTCTCTCCGAAAACCAACCTTCTCCAACTCCTCCTCAATACGGGCTCCTCCCAGAAATTCCGGAGCCTGACTATCTGATCGTCACGAGAAAATTCGTGCAAATTCCCGTATGCCAATTCTACATTACACAGAGCAGATGTCAGAGTAAAACATGTGGAACAAAACATGTGAAACAAAACATGTGGAACAAAACATGTGAAACAAAACATGTGGAACAAAACATGTACGACACTCACGAGCATTTCTCCATTTGAACGAGACATTCCCGCTCTCGCGCGGGGCAAACACGCGTCCCTCTTAACAAAGAAGAACCGGCGCTGCCAATTCTTTTCAGAACGTGGCAAACCGACTATAACTTTTTGCATCCTTGGACGGACTTTGAGTTGGTACTGCCTTGATCCATGATCATTTGCTTTCATGAAATAATGGGCAGTTACATCTTGCGCGGTTAAAGGCTCGTTCAGATTCTCCCCAAGCTTCTCCAAAGCCATCAACAACCTCCACGCGTTCGGCATGAGTTGAGTGGGGGCTATCCTAAACCTAACCAACACATCCCTCACCAGACAAGAAACGGGGAATCGTATGCCCGCTTCCAGAAAGTTCTCATAAAGGGCATAATATCCAGGCCGACGCGACTCGACTACAGTTTCACCAGGTTCAGGCGCTCTCATCTTTAGAGTTGCTGGAATTTGATAGCTCATCCTGAGGTTTTTTACGCACTCCTCAGTCAGCACCGAGAGTTGTTTTTCCGCATCGATCTCGTCATCAGAAGACGAGTCAACATGAGGCTCTCCACCTAAATGCGGAGAAAGCTCAGCGCTACTTTGTTCACGGTTGTATGGGAAAGTCCTGGCCATCCTACGTATCAAAGGGAAAACACACTCAGGAATGCCTCACACGAGTACAAGACGGACTAACTGAAAATCGCGTGCAAAATGGAGGCATGTACAAAACAAAGACACTTGCGAATCGAGAACGCGTATAGACGAGTCACGTGAAATTGAGGTATTTCCCGTACTACTTACAGGATTGAGCAATTTTTTCTCTTGTGCACAGATACACGTCAGAGATTATACACGCATCCTTCTCATGAGTACGTGTACACACCTCCACCTCACAAGTTTACGTATACAACTATGCGTACTACAAGTTTTACATGTACACCCACACGTGCTACTAATTTACGTGTACTCCTACATGCTTCACCGGTTCACTCGTGCGCCAATACGAATTACAAGTTTACTTGTACTACAACTACTACCAGTTTGCATGCACATTTACAACTACTCCTACTTTACACAACAGCTATAGGTTCCCGTCTATCCCTATAACTACTACGAGTGGGTGCATGCGTCTACTACAAGTTCACATGCATACAGGAAGTTTCCTACAAGCACTAATATGGAAGAACATGCTGATCGGTAAGACAAACGAAAAATAGCAAATTCCATACGACGAAAACAGATCGAAGGATCGAAATTTCAAAAAATGGAAAATTGACTTACTTGTTGAGAATTGGTATGAAGATCACGAAGAACAGGAGAAAACCGCTTCTAGAAATCCAGAGCTCTAAAAAATTTCACAAACAATGAACTTCAAAGGCCTAAGGATCCCTTTTATAGGGCTCCCAACACCTGATCAAAGGGCCACGTCGACTCATAGGTCACATCGCCACATGGCAAGATCCTTATGATCCATGACATAAACGCCACCTGGGCGTCCACATGGCACTACTCTGCCAAGTCACCAAATTCGGTCACCCCGAAAAAGAACTCCCGGCATCGTACCTTGACAACAGTGGACTCTCCACGCTGCCCAGGCAGCGTGGGGAAGACCCTCGAAGCGCCTCGATTCAAACGAACCTTCAACGTGGTCCGATAACGCGAGGGACATCTCGAAACCTGCCCGACGACGGAGAAGGTCTCCCGGACTTCTCCTTCCAAGCAGGGCTGCAACATTGTTAGCTGGTTCACACGCCTGACACAGAAATCATCTAACCAACGAGACCGCCCTCGTTCCTTCTTCCTCATCTACTCTCCAAGGAAATAGACCATTTACTTAGAGAGTGGGGGACAAACTGTGTTGACCAAAAACTACACCTGGGCCCTCGACGATAAAATGTCCATCGAGACGTCAAGCCCAACCCGGCTGCTCGCTTGTCCTTGTTTGGGCCCAGCCCAGAAGTCTCTTAATGGGCACTCGTCAACTAGACCCTAAAACTCGTGTCAAGGCCCAATCACGTGCAAAGAGTTTCCACGTGCACAAAGCTCCACACGCCCGAATCTCCACACGTCTGGCGCTCGACACGTCTATATCTCCACGTACCACGTGTAAGAGATTATTTAATGAAGAGATCCTCTACATGTCAAATATATCCATAATGACAAAGATATCAGACTTGGTCAACGTAACTCCAGCAACGAATATTCCCCCATTAATGAAAGGCATTACATGGTAACATCTCACACAAATAATGAGACCATGTACATGCACGCGGAGAGTCATTACCAGAGAACATGCACAACCGTTGTGCATGTACAACTCGTGCACACGTCAACACATCCCAGGTATCTTGCCATGCATTTACTCCGTAAGGGATCACTCCTCGAGCGTATATAAAGAGGAGCACTTTCATTTCTCAATCATCGAAAGCAGAGCAAAGCAACCCATACTACTTCTTCTTCTCCACTCGCTCTCTGTTCTTCGACTGTCCTTGAGACATTTTGCATACAAGTTCACCTGGTTCTGGTCGTCGACACTACAAGACGTCTCAAGGGTGTTAAAGCTTATCCTTGCTCGACGCTTCCTGCTCGACGCTTCCTGCTCGACGCTTCCTGCTTGACGCTTCCTGTTCGACGTTTTCGGCTCGACGCTTCCAGACGTCTTCGAGGAGATCACAACCTTCTTCTTGCTCGACGTTACTGGTAACATCTACTCTCATACTTCTGATCATTTCATTCCCGTAGATTCGAACTCCGGTCATTCTACGAGCCTAGCCATTCTCCGATTATACATCAACGGTTATACCCTCGGCTTTTCATTTATTATTCATTGTAATACTTTGCTGACTTGACCGTCGGAGGGCCCTTGGCAGACACCATCCCGGTGTCCCCCCAAGGCTTCACGGGTTTGTTTGTGTCTATTCACCTTCTTTTGCAGGTTTCTTTCACACGTTGCTGGTGCCCATCAATCAAGAACTCGACGTTTGGAATTCTAGAAGACGTTTCTGCTACCGACCTTCTGAATTCCGACCCGTAGACTTCTCACCGTCTACAAACACGACAGTGTATCTGGTAAATATTTCACCGTGTACATCTATTGAGTGTAAAACTCCTAATGAAGTGTGGTATGGTAATCCTCGTAATTATGAGAACTTAAAGATCTTTGGTTGTTCGGCTTATGCACATGGTAAAGAAGATAAACTTGATCCGAGGTCTAAGAAATGTATATTTCTTGGGTAAGAGCCTGGAGTTAAGGGTTATCGGTTGTGGAATCCGGATGGAAAATCGAAGAAGTTTCTCATAAGTAGAGATGTTACTTTTGATGAGTTAGCCATGGTAACTCAGAAGGTAACGCCTGTAGATGCTCGGGAGGGTGTTGGTAAACAGGTGGAACAGGAAGATCACAGAGAGCAGGTGGAGCTTGAGATAGACACTCCAGAAGAGGTTCGGCCTCAGGTAGATGAGGAAGATGAACCAGAGCTGGTTCATTACAGTGTTGCGAGGAACAGGGTAAGGAGAGATATCCGGGCACCGGAAAGGTATAGGATGGCAGATATGGCTGCATTTGCACTTAGTGTGGGAGAAAGCATTGATGGAGGTGAACCATGCACCTATGAAGAAGCTATGAGGAGTGATGATTCATGGCAGTGGTCTCTTGCCATGAATGAAGAGATTAAGTCTCTTCAGAAGAACCAGGCCTCAGAATTAGCCGAGCAGCCCAAGGGTTCGAAGAATGTTGGTAGCAAATGGGTTTTCAAGAAGAAGGAAGGAATCCCAGGAGTGGAAGATGCACGTTACAAAGCAAGGTTAGTAGCTAAGGAGTTTACACAGCGAGAAGGGATAAACTTCAATGAGGTATTTTCTCCTGTTGTTAAACATAGCTCTATTAGAGTGATACTTGCTATGGTTGCTTTGTATGATATGGAATTGGAGCAGTTTGATGTTAAGACCGCGTTCTACATGGAGACCTGGAGGAACAAATCGAAATGCGTCAGCCAGAGGGGTTCGAGATTCTCGGGAAAGAAGACCAAGTCTGTTTGCTAAAGAAGTTCTTGTATGGACTGAAACAGTCTCCTAGGCAGTGGTATAAGCGTTTTGACACGTTTATGGTTAAAAACGGCTATGACAGAAGCAGGTATGATAGCTGTGTGTACCACAGGAAACTATCGGATGGTTCTTATGTGTATCTACTCCTGTATGTGGATGACATGCTGATAGCTTGCAAGGATATGTTTGAAATCCACATGTTAAAGGATCAGTTAAAGGGTGAGTTTGAGATGAAAGACTTGGGTGCCTCAAGGAAGATATTGGGTACGGAGATACGGAGAGAGATCTGCTGGGAAACTGTTTTTGTCTCAGAAAACGTACATCGAGAAAGTGTTGGAACGTTTTGGTATGAATGAGGCAAAACCTGTCAGTACTACGTTGGCAGCCCACTTCAAGCTTTCGGGTGAACTGTCACCAACAACTGATGACGAGACGGAGTAAATGTCTCTGGTGCCTTATGCAAATGCAGTAGGTAGCATTATGTATGCTATGGTGTGCAAGAGGCCTGATACTTCACATGCTGTTAGTGTAGTAAGCAGATACATGGGCAGACCTGGGAAAGGTCATTGGCAGGCTGTGAAATGTATACTGCGGTATCTGGGAGAAACTGTGGAGCTTGGTTTGGTTTACGACAGAAGGGCTGTCACTTCTGGCTCGGTAGTTAGATTTGTAGATTCGGATTTTTCGGGGGATCTTAATAGGAAAAGGTCGCTGACGGGCTATACGTTCACACTCTGCGGAGGGCCATTAGTTGGAGAGCAGTGCTGCAATCGGTGGTAGCTCTGTCTACAACGGAAGCTGAGTACATGGCAACAATATAGGCGGTGAAGGAGGCAATATGGCTGAGTGGCTTAGTTCGGGATTTAGGCCTGAAGCAGGAGGTGACAGAGGTCTACTGCGACAACCAGAGTGCTATTCATTTGAACAAAAATCAAATGTATCACGAGAGAACTAAACACATTGACGTCAGGTATCACTTTATCAAGGACGTGATTGAACAAGGGAAGATCACGATGAAGAAGGTTTCTACGGCAAAGAATCCAGCGGATATGCTGACCAAGGCAGTTACAACTTTCAAGTTTAAGCATTGCTTAGACTTGATTGGGATTTCCAGATGTTAGCCCTAGTAGGGCTGGAGCGACGATGGCTCAGAGGCGCTGAGCTATGATGTTGGCAGATCTAAGTCAAGAGGAGCATATTCAAGTCAAGGTAGAGAATTGTTAGAAGTGACTCGAATATGGATTGGTATCGAACCCGGTTTACGACCCGCCAACCCGCTTACTTCGGTCTCGGTGCCGAATTTTGGACCCGTTAGCAGAGCTGATTACTGAGACAGAGCTGGTATGCGAAGCGGGGCTGTGAGGCAGAGTGATGTGGCGTGAAAATGCCACATTTAGGTCACTTAACTTTGATGAGTTAGTTCTTTCCGGGTTTTATTTCTAATTATTTATGTGTTTTTATTGTTAGGTATCATATTTGGAGATAAACATGTAAATCGGAATAAAGGGAGCGAATTGTCACTATCATTTCATATGCGCAAAACAAAAGAAAAAGATTTCAAGCAAATCAAATGACAAGAGGAGTCAATGACGAGTCCGACGGTGAAAACGGAAATCGAATCGAAGTTCGGACGGAGAAATTATGGGAGATGGAGGCAAAAGTCGTGTCTTGAAATTAGATTTGTAGAGATCAAGTATGCACCCTCCTTGTTTCTGAAGAGCCCAAGTCCAAATCAAGCCCACAAAAGAAAAGAAGAAGAACAAGATAAAGAAAAATTTATGAGCACCCTCTCTTTGGTCCAAGTCAAAATGGTCTAAGACTTAGTCAAGTTTGACTAAGTCTAGGGTTGTGTATACACAAGTGAGAGAAAGGGGTCAAAGGGAGCTATCAACTATTGATCATCTTCTATCTTGGAAAGGAGATAAAAGAAGAGGCTAGGGTTTTGGGTGTTCTTGAGCTCTAAGCTTCTTGAGTTTTGAAAGCTTGAGAGATAGAGAAAAAGAGAGCAAGAAGGAGGATCCGACCAAAGCATAGGCCGGCCAGCACACTAGGCCGGCCGAGCTGCTGCTCGGGCTGCAACACGAGCAGCAGCTCGGGGGTGCTTCAGCAGCAACAGCAGCAGCTCCGGCGCGAACAGCACGAGTTTGGCCGGACTTGGAGCTGCTCGGGATAGCTCACACAGCACGGGATATAGCTCCTCATGCACAGGAAGCACTTTGCCGGCACGCGACAACTCGGGACAAGCTAGGGACGGCCGCAACAGTAGCTTACTTGGCCGGAATCTCCATGTCTTTTGGCCGAACCATAGCTTCTTCTTTGGCCGGAACTTTCTAGGGTTTCCGTCCACATTTTTGGCCGGAAACTTTAGGGCTTTTGTTCCCCTCATCCTTGGCTAGATCCCCATGTGGTTTGATTTGATTTTGGTTGAAGATTGCTAGAGAGAGAAAGCTAGGGTTTAGCTTTAATGGAGTTTGAGTAAAAATGAAGAAGATGATGATGGTCGCTATAGGGAACCCAGAATTTGCTAAGGGGAGATCGGCTGCACCTTAAAGACTCGTATTTTTCGATGATCTTAGCCTCAAACCACATCGAAAAAGGGGGATTCTCTCATCATCTTCTTTCCATTTCTTATTCAATCACCATGTTTAGCTAACTTTAGTGTGCCGATTATATGAGATGAAATGTGATGAATTCGTGATTGTGTTTAATATGATTTGATGTTTTGATTATAAATCGATGTTCATTTATTTCGATTATCGTTTCGATCGTATTTTCATGTGTCTTGTCAAACACTTCGCATAGTTAATAAACTAAACGAAGTATTCGATGTCGATTGTAGTCTAAGTCATAATTTCATGTGTTTTGTCATGCACTTCACATAGTTAGGCGACTAGACAACACTTTCGTTGACTCGTGATTAACCGGTTATGATGTTTGTTTGACTAAGTATGATCTCCGGATATACGTAGTGCTTATGGACATCACCTTAGGAGTCGAATATCGATTGTACTTTGGAACATTAGATTGAACCATACATAGTTATAGATTTATCATTATGGATTCCCGGACATCGACGCCTCTTTCGCCTATTTGTTGCCCGAATCGAGTCTTACCGTCTCCCGACTCTTGTTCCTCCGACTCTTCACTCGAATCTCTCTCGCCCGTTTTACTTATATTGTTTAGTTAGTTTTGCTTGTTTTCTTGTTTTGTTACTCATTCAATCTAAACCCCCCTATTTATCTTATTTCCTTTCCTTTTTAACCTAAGTTAGTATTTGACATCCAAATCGAGGGATAGGACCCTTCGTTATCCAAACTACCAACTTATCATTGGATCCACTCCGGTTTTACCGGTTACTTTTTGATACCTCCGCTTGGGTGTGCAACTTTTTCGGGTGCATCAAGTTTTTGGCGCCGCTGCCGGGGATAGGTACAGTAGTTTGGAGATCGTTTGTCGTTTTGTTCATTAGTTTAGTGTTAGTTATTTACTTAGACATTTTCTTTGTTTATTTTTCGAAGGTACTCATCCAAGGAGCTTTAAAGGACGAAAGCGAACAAGTTTGGGGATAAAAAGGTAGAGACAAGAAAAGGATCAAATTATGGTAACAAACACCACCTCAAGTATCGTTCCCTAACCTTTACTTATTTGAGCGGCTTAAGTGCAATTACATCTTGTCTATTATTGATAGTAGTAGTCGGATTGAACACTTGTGATTGCTTGCATTTTTCTTTAATTATGCTTCAATGGATATTTATGGGAATGATTGTCATGAGGTTCACCGACCGGTCAAGAGTCTTAGAAACTACCTTGAACCTAATATGGCTAGCATACCTTCATGCATCATATTTCCGAGTAATGAGTGCAATTTAGACATAGATCCTGAGATTATTTCAATACTTCCTATATTTCGAGGCCTAGAGAATGAAGATCCGTATTTTCATTTGAGAGAGTTCGATGAGATTTGCTCGATACTCCCAATCAATGGAGTACTTGACGGAATCGCTAAACTCAAATTATTTCCATTATCATTAAAAGAAAAGTCGAAGATATGGTTTCATTCTCTAAGGCCTAGGACTATAAGAAGTTGGGATGAAATGACTAGGGTGTTTTTGAAAAAGTTCTTCCCCACTCATCGAACCAACACCTTAAGAAGAGAAATTATGTACTTTGAGCAAAACAAAGCGGAGACCTTCTTTGGGTGTTGGGAGAGATTTAAATACCTCCTTCTCGCATGTCCACATCATAACTATGAAATATGGAGGGTCATCGGGTTCTTTTACGATGGCTTGACCCCCAACATGAAACACTTCGTGGAAGTGATGTGCAACGGAGAGTTTATGAGTAAAAGTCCTAATGAGGCTTGGGAGTATCTCGACCTCTTGGCGGAGAAGTCCCAAGATTGGGACACACCCGTTAAGAGTGACGGAGATATAGCTGAAGGAACCCATTACTCAAATGGAGGCATATGTTTTTTAAAGGAGATGGGGAAGTAGAAGATAAAATTGCCTACATGGCTCGAAAAGAATTTATAGATATGCATGATGGTGATTTAGCGATTGATAGTGTCTGTAGCATTTGTGCAAGTCGAGAACACCTAGCGAGTAAATGCCCTACTATTTCTCTTTGTCGAGATGTCTCACTAGGATGCACAAATGTCATAAACACTCATATGAAGCCCGTAGGTTCAAGGAGTGATGTCTTTACCAATGATTATGAGAATCTTCAAGAGCCCTTAGTTGGTTCTTATGCATCTCATCATGAGAGGACTCTTGAAGATGTTTCGAAATCATTTTATGAGGCAGAAACTCAGATTAGCCAAAACACCATGTACGCCCTTAAAGAGATGGAGGAAAATTTGAAAGACATCGAGAAAAGGGTTTCACAACCCCAAACTTCAACAGATCTCAAGGGTACAGGTGAGGGTAATACACCTAGTGCTAATGTTAAGTCCAACTCCATTCTTGGAAGTGATGAAATGATTAACTTGAATACTCCTATGAAGGTAGACATACCCGAGGATCTTACAAATTCTGAGAGAGGAGATGGACATAACGAGGTTTTAAAGTCGAAATCTGAGTCTGAACTAGTTGATAAACCTCATTCTGCTTTCCCTCAACAATTGTCCCTACCAATGATATGAATATGCTGACATCGATAGTTAAGAGAGACAATATTAGTAGTGCTCAGGAGAACCATAACGACATGACAAGTTTGTTACCTGAGACCTTTGTAGCTAATAAAGATGGACTAGATGTGGATGCCCTCTTGAGCGGAGCTATAGATTTCTCAAAGGACACGTATGATATCGAGACGAGAATAATGAATAAACGATTGGTTGAACCTTCACTTAAGGAAACTTCTGACTTAGTCCCGAGCCTTATGGACAAATCCTCAAGTTGTAGTTCGACATCTCAACCAATATCTCATACATACGTAGATCCTTTTAGTGAAATGCATGTCCTCCCTGTTATTATGTCAAACTTTGTTGCTTTGTCGTCATCCAAGTTTGGGGATTACCTCTTATTTTTTGTCGTCTCACGTATAAACCCATACCATTACATTGTTGTGAGACGGTCCTTACCAGTTAAAACTTTCGTATGGGTAGACCCCCAAATATTTCGTCTTTTGTTATATGATTGGTTGGTCTATTGAGATGGGTTTGATGTTTGTGGGTATCATCTCCGGAAACCCTCCACGAGACCTAACTCGTGCTCTTGTGAAAGCAAGAGAATCAATGACTAATTGCATGGTTCGATGCAATCGAGTGATCTTGCGTGACTGGTCATTTTTATTTGGTCATGCTTATGCTTCATTCTTATGTTATTTATTGATATGTTAGGAGCGTTTCTCACTTTGTATACTTTTGGGACGTGGTTCGTTCTAAGTTTGGGGATGGCGATGGGCTTATCATCAACTTGGAACTCGAATACGTAAGTCTTGGTAGTATCACTTTTTATCTCCTTCGGCTATGGTAATATCCTTCCACTCTTCTCTTTAACTTATTGTACCTCTTATATTTTAGTGAACATATGCTTAGAACATTGAGGACAATGTTAGTTTTAAGTTTGGGGATGGGGATACGACCTTTTGGTCGCATGACATCATGACCTTCGATTTCAAAAGGCAAGAGGGTTCAACAAATTGACCAAATTTGAAATTTTTGGGTAGATTTGGTTTGATTCTAGTGGTATTCTTAAGTATGTTGATGCATGTGTGTCTTTCTCGATAAATCTTATGCATGCTCTTAGTCTTTTCATGAATGTTGAGTCCTTTGGTGTTGGTGTTTTATCATATGAGTATCATCTTAAGGAAGAAGGAACACTTCTGAGTGACCTAGAATAGTCATTAGTGGAGACTTAAACCCATGTGAGATATCTGAGCCTTTTTATTGCCTTTGAGTGTACTCTTCCGCGCTAACTCCGAGTAGAATGAAGAGCTACTCAACTTCGCAACTTTCAATAGAACTTAGATGATCTCATGAGCTCAACTTCCTTAGCCACTAGGAGTGACATCAGGATAGCGAAAAAACCTTACTCTTGTAGTCCATGAAACCCGATAATGGTGTCAACTTTAGGGGAAAGGATACTCCACCATTCATTCATCATACTACTCCCGAGAATGAAGGCATGAAAAGTAAAGAAGAAAGAATGTGAAAGCAAAATGTGAAAGTAAAGGTGATTTGTTGGGAATACTAGTTGTATTTTTGTTTTGGTGTTTGGGTATGTGTGATTTAAAAAAAAAAAAGTGAAAAAGAAAGGAAAAAGAAAAAGAAAAAGAGAAAAGGAAGGAAAGAAAAAAGAAAAAAGAAAGAAATTTTGTTTATATGTGTTATTTTGTGTTTGTGCAAGTGTTATGATAATAAAGTATTCAATGCAAGAAGTTAAGTTTAAAGGTTGTTGAGTGTTCTTTTATCATTGAAGGCGTCGACATTCTCGGGATTTCATCATATTCCATTCCATCACTTGTATTCGTTTACCTTTAGGAGGCACTATTAGAGGGTAAAGTGGGTGAGAAGAGTGAGTGAGCTTCCCCATTCCGTTAGTGGCTATTTCCATTCCAAAGAGATCATTTCGTTTTATAACTTGATATCCTCATTTAATTTTTTTATGTGTTAAGTTTACTTTATTCCATGCTCACACATGAGAGTGAACCATTAGATTCCATTTTGAGTGATTTCATGTTTAAGAGCGTATGACCGTGAGGCCAAAGTCGAGGCGAAATGTGTTATGATAGGAAACAAAGTTTTGTTACTTTAGACTTAGATGCTGCTCATGATGATGGAACACTTGCACTTAAGTATAAAACTATTAGTGAGGAGACTCTTAGCATGCTTTTGTGTTTATTGGTTTGATTCATATGTTTGACACACTTAAGTCTCTCACTTGTTGATCGTACCTTATTTGCATCGATAGTTCAACTCTCTTATCTCTTGGAATCTTGAACTTTGTGGGTGTATTCACTGGAAACCCTCACGAGACAAAACTCGTCCTTTAGGGGTAACCTAAGGGTTTAAAGGCTTGTTGCATACGCTAAATGCAACCGGGAGTCCTCCGAAAGTGAGCTAGGTTTACTTTATTGTGGTGTTTTGTTTGTTTGCTCGAGGACTAGCAAATTCTAAGTTTGGGGAGGTTGATGTGGCGTGAAAATGCCACATTTAGGTCACTTAACTTTGATGAGTTAGTTCTTTCCGGGTTTTATTTCTAATTATTTATGTGTTTTTATTGTTAGGTATCATATTTGGAGATAAACATGTAAATCGGAATAAAGCGAGCGAATTGTCACTATCATTTCATGTGTGCAAAACGAGAGAAAAAGATTTCAAGCAAATCAAATGACAAGAGGAGTCAATGACGAGTCCGACGGTGAAAACGGAAGTCGAATCGGAGTTCGGACGGAGAAATTATGGAGGATGGAAGCAAAAGTCGTCTCTTGAAATTAGATTTGTAGAGATCAAGTATGAAGGCACCCTCCTTGTTTCTGAAGAGCCCAAGTCCAAATCAAGCCCACAAAAGAAAAGAAGAAGAACAAGATAAAGAGAAATTTATGAGCACCCTCTCTTTGGTCCAAGTCAAAATGGTCTAAGACTTAGTCAAGTTTGACTAAGTCTAGGGTTGTGTATACACAAGTGAGAGAAAGGGGTCAAAGGGAGCTATGATCATCTTCTATCTTGGAAAGGAGAGAAAAGAAGAGGCTAGGGTTTTGGGTGTTCTTGAGCTCTAAGCTTTTTGAGTTTGAAAGCTTGAGAGAGAGAGAAAAAGAGAGCAAGAAGAAGGAGGATTCGGCCAAAGCATAGGCCGGCCAGCACACCAGGCCGGCCTAGCTTTGGCCGGCCGAGCTGCTGCTCGGGCTGCAACACGAGCAACAACTCGGGGGTGCTTCAGCAGCAGCAGCAGCAAGTACCGGCTCGGGCCAAAGGCGATCAAGACGGACAGCAGCAGCTCCGGCGCTAACAACACGAGTTTGGCCGAACTTGGAGCTGCTCGGGATAGCTCACATAACACGGGCTGTAGCTCCTCATGCACGGGACGCACTTTGCCGGCACGCGACAACTTGGGACAAGCTAGGGACGGCCGCAACAGTAGCTTACTTGGCCGGAATCTCCATGTCTTTTGGCCGAACCATAGCTTCTTCTTTGGCCAGAACTTTCTAGGGTTTCCGACCACCTTTTTGGCCGGAAACTTTAGGGCTTTTGTTCCCCTCATCCTTGGCTAGATCCCCATGTGGTTTGGTTTGATTTTAGTTGAAGATTGCTAGAGAGAGAAAGCTAGGGTTTAGCTTTAATGGAGTTTGTGTAAAAATGAAGAAGATGATGATGGTCGCTAAGGGGAACCCAGAATTTGCCAAGGGGAGATTGGCTGCACCTTAAAGACTCATATTGTCCGACGATCTTAGCCTCGAATCACATCGAAAAAGGGGTATTCTCTCATCATCTTCTTTCCATTTCTTATTCAATCACCATGTTTAGCTAACTTTAGTGTGTCGATTATATGAGATGAAATGTGATGAATTCGTGATTGTGTTTAATATGATTTGATGTTTTGATGTTTTGATTATAAATCGATGTTCATTTATTTCGATTATCGTTTAGATCGTATTTTCATGTGTCTTGTCAAGCACTTCGCATAGTTAATAAACGAAACGAAGTATTCGATATCGATTGTAGTCTAAGTCATAATTTCATGTGTGTTGTCATGCACTTCACATATTATGCGACTAGACAACACTTTCGTTGACTCGGTGTTAACCGATTATGACGTTTGTTTGACTAAGTATGATCTCCGTATACGTAGTGCTTATGGACATCACCTTAGGAGTCGAATATCGATTATACTTTGGAACATTAGATCGAACCACACATAGTTATAGATTTATCATTATGGATTCCCGGACATCGACACCTCTCTCGCTTATTTGTTGCCCGAATCGAGTCTTACCGTCTCCCGACTCTTGTTCCTCCGACTCTTCTCTCGAATCTCTCTCGCCCGTTTTACTTATATTGTTTAGTTAGTTTTGCTTGTGTTTCTTGGTTTGTTACTCATTCAATCTAAACCCCCTATTTATCTTATTTCCTTTCCTTTTTAACCTAAGTTAGTATTTGACATCTAAATCGAGGGATAGGACCCTTCGTTATCCAAACTACCAACTTATCATTGGATCGACTCCGGTTTTACCGATTACTACTTGATACCTCCGCTTGGGTGTGCAACCTTTTCGGGTGCATCACAAGCTGGACTCCGAGACAGAGCTGGAATGCGGAAGCTAGGCTTATGTCGGTGATTAGTGTTTATCTGTGTATAATGTTGGTTGTAGAGCGTCGGGGAGGCGGTGTGATTAGGGTTTAGTGGCTATATAAACTAAACCCTAAGGAGATATCAGTAGCACAATCTCACAAATCTCTTGTGTAAACTTGTTTGCTTATCATAGTGGAAATCATCGCGCCGTTGTCGTCGTGGAGTAGGTCTCACCGACCGAACCACGTAAATCTCTGTGTTCTGTTCTTGATTGTTCTTTACTATTCCTATTGCTTGTCTTGGATTACTCGTGTTGTTCACATTAACCTCGATTTCTATAACAGTATTCAGCTTCATTGTTTGTTGCCTTGAATGCGCATCAAATAACACGTTGTATTAAGTCTCCTTCTGGAGAAGTCAGAGTTATTCCCAATCCCACGCCATTTATGTTACTTGAGCCATCTACTGATAGGTTCCATTTTTGTTGGCTCTAGTCGGTTAAGCATAACAATTTTTTTCTGCCTGCACGGATATGTTAGGTGAAAAGTCAACAAGGAAATCAGCTAGTACCTGCGACTTGATGGCGTTCCTTGGTTGGTATGAGATGTCATACTCACTTAACTCTACTGGCCATTTGGTAAGGCGTCCGGAGAGTTCTGGTTTATGGAGAATGTTCTTCAGCGGGAATTCTGTAACAACTACCATTGAGTGACATTGGAAGTAAGGTGTGAGCTTACGAGCAGCGTGGACCAGTGCAAGTGTAAAGCTTCTCTAACTGGCTATAACGCGTTTCTGCGTCTAGAAGTGACTTGCTCACATGGTATACTGGAAGTTGTTTTTTATCTTCCTCTCGTGCTAGCACGGCGCTTACTGTCGTCTCTGCAACAGCCAAGTAAACATAAAGTTTCTCACCTTCTTTCGGCTTTGAGAGTAAAGGTTGTGTAGACAGGTGCACTTTCAATTGTTGAAGTGCTTCTTCACATGCTGGAGACCATTCAAATTTCATCGACTTGCGCAAAGTAGTGAAGAAAAGGTAGAACTTTTCAGAAGATTTTGATATAAATCTGCTAAGTGCAGCAACCCTTCCTGCTAGCTTCTGCACGTATTTTATGCAAGTAGGAGATGGTATGTTCATGACTGCTTGTATTTGTTCTGGATTGGCTTCGATTCCTCTTTGGGTCACCATGTAACCTAAGAACTTTCTTGAGGAAACACCAAACGAACATTTAGTAGGATTAAGTTTCATGTTGTACCTTTTGAGGACGTCGAAGGCCTGGCGAAGGTGATCCAAATGTTGTTCAGCCTCCAAAGACTTAACTAACATGTCGTCAATATATACATCCATGGTATCACCTAGTATTTCAGCAAACATTCTGTTGACAAGTCTCTGGTAAGTGGCTCCTGCGTTTTTTAACCCAAAGGGCACCACCTTATAGCAGAAGATGCCACGTTCTGTCACAAAGGCCATCTTCTCTTGATCTTCAGGATGCATCAAGATTTGGTTGTATACGGAGAAGGCGTCCATAAAACTCAAAAGTTCATGGCTAGAGGTAGCGTCGACCAACATGTCAATATGTGGTAATGGAAAAGAATGTTTCGGACACGCCTTGTTGAGGTCGATGAAATCGATGCAGACTCTCCACTCACCGTTCTTCTTTTTTACCACCACTACATTAGCGAGCCAGTCAGGATAGTTGACTTCGCGTACTGACCCGATGTCGATCAGCTTCTGAACTTCTTCATTGATAACTTTGTTTCTGTCTAGAGCAAACTTCTTCCTTTTTTGCTTGACAGGAGAGAAACTTGGGTCGACCTGTAATTTGTGAACTATGATTTGAGGATCAATACCTGTCATGTCAGCATGTGACCATGCGAAGCAGTCATAGTGATTGGCTACAAATTCCACCAGCTTTTCTCGAAGTGTGGGATTTATCCTTGAGTCAACTTGTACTTTATGATCTAGTAGTTCTGGGTGAATTTGAACTTCATCCAACTCCTCCATAGTCAGTTTGTCTGGATCACTGTGGGGTAGTCGTTATGTCTGTAATTGCTATAAGGGAGCTTTAGGTGTCTTTAAGGTGTTCTTGTAGCAGTTCTGTGACGTGCTCTGTTTACCTCTGACCTCACGTACTCCCCACGGAGTAGGAAACCTTATGACCTGGTGAAAGGTTGACGGGACTGCTCTCATGTGGTGGATCCAAGGTCTCCCGAGAATTATGTTGTAGGCAGAAAGACTATCAACTACCACAAAAGTTGTACTTAGGTTGTTTCCTCCTGTAAAAACGGGTAAGGAGAGTTCGCCGAACGTGTACTTTTGCTCGCCACTGAAGCCAATGAGAATGGTAGGTCGGCGACAGATACTCGTTTCCTCAAGTCCCATTCCTCGCAATACATGTAAAAACAAAACGTTAGTAGATAACCCATTATCAACAAGTATTCTTTTAACAAGAACATTAAAAATAGTAAGTGGGATAACGAGAGCGTCCTGATGACGGTTGACGAGCCCTGATGCTTCACTGTCTGGGAAGCTAAGAACTTGATTAGTGAAGACAGGTGAAGATGTTTTAGATGAGTGAGCATCTGGATTGGCTGCTACACGTGCGCTTCTTTTGGCGGCTGAATGGCTGACTTCGCTTACTTCTGATCCTCCTGTGATAACCAAAAATGTCTTCGTTGGAATTGGTTGCTTGGGTTCTTTTTTATGAACATCTCGTTGGGCCATAATGTTCTTCCCTTTATTTGTCAGTAGGTGAGTAAGGTGACCTCTCTTCAGTAGTTCTACTACTTCTAGCCGAAGGGCTATACAATCAGCGGTCGTGTGTCCATGATCAGCGTGGAATTCACACCACTTGGTATTGTCTCTCTTGTCACTAGGAATTTTTGTCTTTGCGGGCCATCTGACTATATTGCCCATTCCTGTCATTATAGCAACTACTTCGACCGGTTCAATGTTGAGATTGTATTCTGGAATCTTTGAGCGAACAAGCGTCTGAGTTCTTTTACTTGGTCGTCCAAAAGAGGTGTATAGGGGTCTCTTATTATCCCGGGGCAAAGGTTCTCTAGACGTTTGATACGGTTCTGCATGTCAACGGTCGTTTATCCTGTCAGAGTGTCTAGAGCGCTTGTCTCTATTTCTATCTTCACATGAGTATGACCTATTCCGGTGGGCTTCATCTTCTTCCCAACGAATCTCCACCCATTCTCTTGCTAACATGTCATCCATAGTGGTGCAATTAAATTTGTAAGTTCTTTGTAAAGCTCTCCATCTGGTAAGAGACCTTTTCCGAAAGCGTCTACAGCAGTTTCCTGGTTACAGTAAGGAATGAATACCTTCTCTCTGTTAAATCTACCCACATAGTCTCGTAGTGGTTCTCTTCTTCGTTGGTGAACCCGATACAAGTCACCAAAAAGTTTTTCTAACTTTTTGCTGCTGGCGAACTGTTCGACGAAGGTGTCTATTAGTTGAGCAAATGGTGCAATTGAATTATTTTGGAGGTTCATGTACCACTGTAAGGCAGGACCGGTCAGACTGGACCCAAAACTTTTGCACATCCACGCTTCACGCTGATCTCTGGGAATAGCTGCTGTGAACATTCTCTACTTGTAGGATGTGATGTGATCATCTGAGTCAGAACTACCGTCATACATCTTCATGTGAGGAAAGGAGAATTTCTTTGGAGTCTCCACTAGTGCAATATCGTCTACAAAGGGGGAGTCGACGTAGTTATAGAGAAGGCTCTTCTTGAAAGGAGTAGGCATTCCTGGAATACGTGTAATCAACTCTTCCATTTCCGCCAACTTTTTCGCTATTAGCTGTTCTAGAGGAGTAGCTGTAAATGTAAACGGAAGCGAATCAGTAGACGCATTAACCTGAGTTGATACATTTGTCGTGGGATACATATTAAGTAAAGTATATGGGAGAGAAGAGTAAATGGGGCAGTTGTTGGAAGAGCTTGATGCGTGTGTGGGAAGACACGTAATGGCGTGATAGGAGTAGTGTCAGGAATCGAAGTTGGTCCTCCAACTGTTACAGGAATTTCTTGACTAGAAGGGCCTGCTCCTCATGTACTTGCAGAAGATGGTCTAGCATCTGTGGAGGTGCGAATTCTGGAACCCCTTGGAGTCGTCATAGAAAGTTTGGTGCTCTGACCAGTTAATTCTTTTCTTCTAACGCCTTGACACGTTCAGCGTTCTCACGCATTTGGGCATTAAGTACAGTAAGTTGAGCAGAAATGTCGAGTGAAGCAGATGTCATGTTCTCTTCCATTTGGTTGATAATCTCCGTTGTTAGTTGCTTCGACCCCACGGTGGGCGCCAAATTGTAGACGGTGAGAAGTCTACAGGTCGGAAGTAAGAAGGTCAAAAGCGGAAACGTCTTCTGGAATTCAAAACGTCGAGTTCTTGATTGATGGACACCAACATCGTGTGGAAGAAACCTGCAAAAGAAGGTGAACAGACACGAACAAACCAATGAAGACTTGGGGGGACACCAGGATGGTGCCTGCCAAGGGCCCTCCGACGGTCAAGTCAGCAAAGTATTACAATGAATAATAAACGAAATGCATAAGGACGTAACCGTTGACGTGTAATCGGAGAGTGGTTAGGCTCGTAAAATTGCCGGAGCTCTTGACTACGGGGCTGAAGTGATCACAAGTGTGAGAGTAGATGTTACCAGCAGCGTCGAGCAAGAAAGAATCTATAACACCCTCGAAGCGTCTAGTAGTGTCGACGATCAGAGCAAGATGAATGTGTCAAGTAAAGGAGATAAAGCGTTTAAGAACCAGGTAACTCGTATACCAACGTCTCAAGAACAATCAAAGAACAGAGAGCGAGTGGAGAAGAAGAAGTCGTGTTGCTTTGTTCTGCTTTCGATGATTTGTGAAGTGGAAGTGATCCTCTTTATATAGGTGCGAGGAATGATCCGTTGGGAGGAGTAGAGGCTGACCTTTACGGAATAAATTTGTGGCAAGATACCTAGGATGTGGTGACGCGTACACGAGATGTACATGCACAACGGTTGTGCATGCGCTCTGGTAATTACTCTGAGTGTGCATGTACATAGTCTTATATTTATGTGAGGCGTGACCATGTTATGCATGTCATCCATGGGGGGGGGGGGGGGGGTAATTGTCTCTGGAGTTACATTGACCAAGTCTGAGATCTATGTCATTATGGGCATATGTGACATGTAGAGGATCTCTTCGTTAAGTGATCTTTTACACGTGGTTCGTGGAGATCTAGAAGTGTCAAGCGCAAGATGTGTGGAGATTCGGGCGTGTGGAGTTTTGTGCACGTGGAAATTCTTTGCACGTGGTTGGGCTTGACACGAGTTTTAGGGTCTAGTCGACGATGGCCCATTAAGAAACTTCTGGGCTGGGCCCGAGAGTGTTGCGCTGGTCTTGACGTCTTAATGGGCACTCTAGCGCTGAGGGCCTTGGTGTGGGTTTTGGTCAACATAGAAACCCTAAATCGATTTGTTTCAAAATAAGTTGGGGAGAAAAGCATACCTTTCGGAAGTGGTTCAATTTTGAAGTCCTAAGTCGATTAGTCCATAACCCCAAATTGAAACCCTAAGTTGTTCTTTAACCACAATCTGAGCTTGGAGTATGTTTTCAGAAGGTAAAACCTATAAAATCAAAAAATATTTTTCTGAAGGTATACCTGATATGTTAGGTTAACAAAATAGAAGAAGATAACAAACCCAAATTGAAAATGTAAACAAAATGAAACACTAACCTCAATAAGAACAACCTGCTGGTCTGAATTTTTTTATGAGGGTGGGGAGACAACAGTCAATTTTGAAAGCTCCGAGAGTGATTTCCATCTTCATCTCCATCAGTGGTCTTGGTCAAGAGGAAGTGAAGATGAGAAGATGAAATTAGTAGAAGAAGTGATTGTTGGGAATTACATGTCCCTAAGACTACCCTAATCATCTAAGTAGTGTTTGTAGCGGAATCTCAAACATCTAATGTTTAACACTAAGTTATCTAGGATCACATACATGAACCAACAATGAATTAGAAGGGAAGAAGAATACCTTATTCTCTTTCCCACGAACTAATTTACGACCAGTATTCGGAAGATAAAGAGCTTTAAGTGTAGCTCCTCTACTTGAGACACCGAATGTATAACCTGACCTCCCTCCTTTCAGTCAGCTAGGTCCTTCTTGAAGGTTGAGATGAAGAACACCTTCTTCTAGACTTGATAGGTAGAATGGGAACCTTTTCTCTAAAATCTTATTCTAAGAAAATTCCACACCTTTTCTGAACTCTAAGTTGGTCCTTATATATGCATTACCTTAGTAGAGTTTTACTCAAATGAGGAATCCTAAAAGTCCCTTCAGAAAAGATAAGCATCAGTTAGAGTTTTATCTAACTGGGATTCTCTATTCAGATCAAATCCTAATTAGGGTTTCCCCTTGATGTGGCCGGCCACACAAGACCTTTATGGGCTTGGTTTTGGCCGGCCCACTTCACTCTTTTGGCCCGCCAGGGATCTCCCTAGTTGGCCCAAATAGTGGGTTTTGCTCCTTTTCGGGTTTCCCTTTCGAGCCCAATTCTTTTCTATCTTTTAAGCACTATCAGAGTGGATCATATCCATCTTTATGCTAGTTCCATCAGTCTATTCTCGTTGTTCAAGTTACCATTCTTATGTGTAACCCGTTGTAGGATCCGGTCTATGTTAGTCGCGGATAACCGAAGTGATCCAACAATTGTAAGCGGCTTCTAGATAAGCATTACGACTCCTAATTGAACCAGATTAATTGATCTTCCAAATAAGGTCATCATTATCCTATGAGCCAAATCGTACGCATTGCCATCTTGGTCGGAGGACATTCCTTCGGAAGGATATACCTTCAGACCTTAAGGACATATATCCTTCAGTCTCCCACTTATACTTAGAACAAGTGCAATGCTCGATTCCCATATCTTTTCATATCTCATTTGATGCGTCTTACTTATCAGACTTTCTTGATCGGGAGGACAAACTGTCAAAACAAATAATTAAATCTTAAATTTATTTGAGCACGACCATGCATTTCAGTTGTCACTCCTCAAGTGGCTTAGAGATACTTTATCCTAACTTTCGTTAGGAAGACATATTCCATTCTTGTACTCCCACCCAGCTTCATGTCTAACCTGTTTCACCTGACCTCCGTTTTTATAACCTCATTTTACAGCGCGGCGTTTGACGGGACCAAGGCTCGACATTCCTTACATAAGATGAGTGAATACTCATATTTTGAGGAATCTCTCTAATTTGTTAAATGAGAGTCATGACGTTCATATCTTCAACTTCTGAAGCACTCTCACTTGGTAGGTTTCTACTGTATCTGTTAGAAGTGACTCGAATATGGATTGATATCGAACCCGGTATAACCTACCGAAGCTTGGACCCATTAGCAGAGCTGATTACTGAGACAGAGCTGGTATGCGAAGCAGTGCTCTGAGGCAAAGCTGGACTCCGAGACAGAGCTGGAATGCGAAGCTAGGTTTATGTCGGTGATTAGTGTTTATTCGTGTACAATGTCGGTTGTAGAGAGAGAGTCAGTGAGGCGGTGGGTTTAGGGTTTAGTGGCTATATAAACTAAACCCTAAGGAGATATCAGTAAGACACAATCTCACGAATCTCTTGTGTAAACTTGTTTGCTTATCATAGTGGAAATCATCGCGTCGTTGTCGCCGTGGTGTAGGTCTCACCAACCGAACCACGTAAATCTCTGTGTTCTGTTCTTGATTGTTCTTTAATATTCCTATTGCTTGTCTTGGATTACTCGTATTGTTCACATTAAACCCCGATTGGGCACAACAAACTGGTATCAGAGCTTTACGTGGAGAGAGAGAGAAATTTATTTCTCTAACGGAACAGAGTTCGAGAGTCGTCTTATTGAGATGATGTCACAATTTACGACTCAAACGGAGCAGGAGATTGAGTCTTTAAGACATCAGGTAAAGATGCTTAAGTCACAGTTATTCGCCGATGAGGAAGGGGTTTCACCACCCCAAACTCAGGAGGGTACTAGGTACGATGACGAGGTTAATAAGTCTAACCCTAGTACTAAGTTAAATACCGATGAATTTACTGATAATACCTTAGAGCCTGAACGGTCTGATGACCTTGTTGTCTCTTTTCCTCCACCCGTGTCGTCACACCATGATAGGACTACATTAGACGTTGATGTTCAGGATGATGGCTCTACGAGCAAGTTTGGGGATGACACGATTTTGAACTTTCCGACATTTGATACTTGTAAGGAGTCAGTCTTAGATAAAAAGCTAGGAAGCACTACAAAAATGAAAGTTACTGCCGACGGAGAAAGATTGTCGTTAACATAGGAATTACCGTCGGCAGTAATTTGTGCCGTCGGAACAAGGGCATCGGCTTTAAAGGGGTAGGCAATATTACTGTCGACGACTCTGCCGAACGGCATAAAGGATGTCGGTCTCGATATTACCGACGGGATCATAACTTCTCCCTACCGTCGGCGTAATCTATGTGGATTCGTAACTAATTTTTATTGCCAACGGTGTTTCCCTTATTCTGCCGACGCCTTATAGTTGCCCTTATTCTGCCGACGCCTCTTAGCCGTCGCTATCAATTTTGTCGACGACAGTTTTACCGTCGGCAATAGTCTTCTTAACTGTTTTTAAAAATCGATTTTCGTCACCCGTTGCTGCAGTATGTGATCCATAAACTGCAGCAACATAATGAACAATTACTTGATAAACATAAATTGAAAACAAATTCATAACAAATTAACCTAAAGTAAATTTATAAAGTTCAACTATTCGTAAATTACATAAAACCGTCAACCTAAAGGTAAATGTATGAAGTTCAACTATTTATAAACTAGATATAATCAACATAAAAATCATTCATAAAGCGTTCATATTAACAAAACTCCGTTCTTCAAAATTTATACTCTTCGTCATTGATTTCAATCCCTACAAAGAAAAAGAAACAACACATATCTTAGTATCGAATGGCTTAAAATTGAATTTGATTCCAAGTCAATAGAATAATTAAGAACGTAACTGTAGCTATTTGACAAATCCAAAGAGAGAAACAATAAGAGTTTTAAGTACAGAAATCTAGAATACACCATTTCAGAGAAACAACTTCAAGTTCCGTCTTTTCGGGATTTATCGACCCAAAAAGTGTATATAAGTTGGTTGTATATCATCGGATAATGCTAAGTGTACGCTTATATCATTTTAAAACTGAAGAGGTCAAGGTTCGCAATGAAGCTCTTCATTTGCAAACAACAGAGGCTGCCGGTTGCGTCTCAGTTGAATTCAAAAGACAATGAAACTTGTATACTGATTTACATATCTACAATACTTATAGCACTTTCAAAATAAACACAGATGAAGGAAGTAAAATACAACAATTAAGAGACTTGGTCGGACTCTCGTCCATGCTTTTTCTAAGGCGCAGTCTCTTGAGATCTAGGCTTCTTAACTCAATTATCTTGCTAGATTAGGAGTAATTGGTTCTGGAAAGGAAAGAGGATAGTTGATTTAGATCTATCAAATTTGTAGCACAAAACTCAAATGACATATTCATGGTCAATTGCTTATAGAATTTTACTACTTACAAGGAGCATTGGAGTTCAAAAAATGATATACGAAAGAAACATTAAGACAAATTCAAGTTATTGTTATCGGTCCTTAACAAAAGATCGACGTAAATTCAGTGTAGGTAAGTTGGTTGTATATAGCTAAATATTTTTATTAGCATACTCTAAAAAATACGAAAGAATCATCTCTGCTATATTGTTTTAAGAAATCTAAATTTTGAACCTAAGAGATAGAAGAATCCAATAACTCTGGTCCCGTCTATGATTTTGTTAGCATCTATTTACTTGGAGTTTATTATTTAATACCATCATTACAAATGCTAGTTAACTGCTTGGATAACAAACTAGTGCACTCTCATGGGTCATCTCGTTGTTCATCCACGATGTACACACATCACCATAAAATACATAAAATAGACAGATTACGAGTACGGGTACACGAAGGAGTCAATATCTATTATATAAAACGCAAAGTTTTGTGCTGACTGGAACAAGCCAAAGAAAAATCTAGCCGTTTGTTCAGTTTGACAATAAATCTTGACGGTTAGATCTCTTACCTCCCTAATAAAAACATAATTTGTTCACCCACCCATTATCACGGTTATCCGTTTTATATATCTCTAAATCATGACCATCTGATTCACCATCTTCAAATATCAACCCTAACCTATCTTACCCTCACAAACCACTCATACAACCTCCTTTAAATGTCCTCTACTAAATGGTCATTATATATAATAAATGTCGTTGACATTTTTATATAACTTCTATTCTCTCTGAAAAAACTGAAAAGTTCAAAAAAGTTCTATGATTTTTAGAGTTAATGATGATTTTAGTATACCCTTTATACTCAGAAATACCAAAAGGTTCCATGATTTTTGGATTATGAGAAATTGGGTCAAACATATGTATAATGGTGACGCCAAGCCTTAATCCAACAAATGGTACTAAAAATATCTTTTCTACTACTTTCAGTATCCTTCAAAGTTTTCACTCAATTAAACACTAAAATGAAATTCAAAATAAAAATCTGTACTAAGTAAATGACTGGAGGCACAAACACAGAAAAATCTTTCCAGCTGAAAAAAAATGATTTTTCATGAACTACTAAGTCGAAGAGTCAAAGAAATGAACGAAAAAAGGGAAGAAAGAAACCCCTTTTTGATAAACTAACTATACACAACAACAACAACAAACAAACAAAAGAAAAAAAAAAGAAGGGGAAGTAGATGCTTCCAAGTGAGTCGCTATGTTTAGTCCATAGTAGCAAGAGAAGGCTCACACGCACCAAATACAGTCTCAAAAACAAATTTCATCAATTGGCCTACCCACACTCATATATCCTCACAATTTCAGACAACAAAATGACATGCATTTTCAATCTTCAAAGTGTACGAAAGAAAAAAGAAAAACATAACTTGAAAAAACAAGCACCCATATCATCTTCTACATGCCCCATGAAAATCATTGCAAGATTAACACCTACTTTTATTTGACAAGTGAAGATTTCATGAAGGCTGAACTAAACAAATGAAGTAAAAAAACAAACACTAGTGTGAGTATTTGACAAGTAAATAGGCAATAATGAGTAGAAAACAAGGTAAGCTACTCTTTTGAAGATAAAGTTGCAAACTTTATAATAATCCATGTTAATTTCGTTATGGGATTTGAAGATCATATCAATCTCATCCAGTACAACAACTTCACTAATAAGAACCCTAATTTTTTCTCAACTAAACAATTATTTTTCCATCTAAATCAAACAAGTAACAACAGTTTTTTCTGAAATAACCATAACCAATTTGACAGATGATGAAATCTCAAATTTTGGATTCCTATGAAGGATCTAATAAAACAATATCATCATTTAACCAGGTAATGTATTTCCCAGAGTAAGATTAAATAGGAGAATCAAAATAAACCCTTGTGGTTATTGTCCAGATTGGGTTTCTTGGTTGTACTAGTATCAATTCCAAGAAAGAGAAATTACTTAATAAGAAATTAGTAAACAGAAGGTATGTGTATCCATATATTATATAACCCTAACCAGATTGAGCCAGAAAACTAAGATAATTGATAAATACAAGTGCTGAGTTAGAATGGAGGAACCCTAGCTGTATCTTTAAATACCATTCTAATGGTTAGAAAATGTTTACTGTTATATTAGAAATGGTATGAAAGATGAGAGAGAGAGAGGGGAGAACCTGAGTTTCGAGTTCTTCTAATGGAGAGAAACAACAGCAGAGATGACGCTGACCCTTCTTCGTCTTCTTCTAATGGAGTACTGAGAAAGAGGAACAACTTCAAAGAATTTCGATGATGGTAAATGAGTTGATAATGGAGTTGATAAATTAAGCCTTCATACCTTGTGTTTAATGAAGAATCGCCATTACTGGTTAGCTAGGGCATAAAAGGGGAAAAGAAAGATTCGTGAGTAGTGAAGGAAGAAGGAAGGGAGGTTAACGGGCTAGGGCATGAAATGGGTATGGGCCGACGGCCTTTAAAAAAAATCCGTAGGCAAAGAGTTTCGCGGAAAATATTTCCGTCAAACCATTTCCACCGCCGACGGTGAGAAAACTCTTTTCCTTCGGCAAATGAATTTCCAGAACTTTTTCCCACCATCATGGGAAATTTTCCCACCATGGCGAAAATTCGCGCCATTTATTTACCGGCCGTTCCAAGTAACACCGTCGCCAAAGTCCTACCACCGACGGTTTCTTAGGTCGTCGGTCGTGCCGTCGGTGAAAGGAATCGAATGGAGGCCACCGTGGTGTTAGGTGCGACAGTTTTATTAGACAACCGTCGACAATGATCACCTATGCCGACGGGTTTTTGATTTATTAGTCGGTTATAGACTTATGGTCGTCGTTATTTTTATATGTCATCGGCACAGGCCGTCGCCAATAAGCCGCATTTTTGTAGTGAAGGCATGATATTATGAATGACTGCGAGGTCGCAGATGTCTTTGAGGACATTGATGATGTTAGAGACATGTTGGATAGTTTGTCAGACTGTTTACCTAAGGAAACCATGGACCTTGACTCAGTTGTTGATCCCTTTTGAGACACTTCAGACGTCTCCTCGAGAACGTCTATGGAGATAGTGGATATTTTATCCACTAAGCTTGCAGATGACTTTTTACCTTCGACTGATATATTGGCCCTTCACAGTTATGTCGATCATTTTGATAACTTTCTAGTCGTTGGTCCTAGTGTTTATAAGTACTTAGTGGACCGTGCATCCACTAAGTTTGGGGATTGCCCTTCTTCTCTGATAGTCTCACATGCACTATCGGCAATTCACAAAAATGTGAGACTATCGTTTACTAAAATCTTTGTATTTTGGGTGGACCCACAGATGTTTCGACTATTGGTTTACAGTTACTCACATATCCGTAATCCAGTAGGTATAATTCTTTCTATTTTGTCGAGTCATCTGTTTTGTCTAGCTGAAGACGTTAAACTTAGCGCTTTCTGGGAGGCAAACCATGCATAGGGCTTCTGAATATGGTAATATATTTCCCTCATCTTGTTATTTTTGTATAGTTTTCAGAACATTGAGGATAATGTTCGGATTAAGTTTGGGGATAGGGGATTGAAATTTTTGTCCTTATTTCAAAATTTCAAAAGGGTTTTAAAATTTTTAAAATTTTTTAATTTTTGGATTGAAAAGGTAAGTCTAGTTGTTTTTGTTTGTTAATAGTTATAGAGTCTAGTTTGTCTTACTATACTTTTGCTAAAGGTATTTCCACGAATTTCAAGTCTTGAAGTTGTTTGTGCACTAGCCATGTGAGTGTTAGATAGGTGAAGAGTAGACTTTTCTGAGAGAACTTAATTGATCATTAACGGAGACTTAACCTATATGAGATTCTGAGTTTTTTTTTTTGTTTTGACTGATCTCTTCTGAGCTAATTATGAGTAGAATGAAGAGCTATTCAACCTCGCAATATTGAAAAAAGAACTCATTTCATCTCTTGAGTTCAAATTTTACAACCACATCATTATTTAGAACCCTCAGAATAAGGCATGAAGCAAAATGAAAAGAATTTTACCCAAGGAAAGAGTAGTAAGAAGAAAGTGATTTTTGTAATATGAGTCCTATAAAAAAAAGTATTTAAAAAAAAGAAGAAAAAAAGATAAATAGAAAAAAGAAAAAAAAAAGTGTTTGTTCAGTCGTTTGTTTGAGTGTTTATCCTTCGAAGAAATTCTTGAAGATTTGAAGACGTCAGGTTCTCAGGAGTTCTAGTTCATCCTTAGTGTCTATCGACCTCTAGGAAGCATTGTTAGATAGTTGATCAGGTGAGAAGAGTTGGTAAGCTTCCCCATTCCGTATTAGTGGTTGTTTCCTTTCTATGAGATCGGTCGTTTGAAGAAAACTTTAGTCCTTTTATAATGTGTTGAGTTTTCTTTCATGCTCATACTCGCACATTGAGTGAACCATTTTTAAGTGACTTGATTTTTGAGTGTATGCCATGAGGCAGTAGTCGAGGCGAAATGTGTTGAGAAGGTAATCAAGATTTTGTCTTTCAGAACCGAAATGATACTCATATTGCCTGGTCACGTGCACTGCGGGTTTTGATAACTAGTGAAGGGATTTTTAGCATTTGTATGGTCTGGTCAACTTTGATTTCATTTCTATTAGCTTTCAAAAGTTTATACCGGATAAACATTTTTCAGTCCATGTAAGATTTGGACCCTTAGGGATTTTGAAATACTGAATTTTGTGGGTATATTCACTGCAAACCCTCACAAGACAAAGCTCGACCTCTAGGGCAACCTAGAGGTTTAACGGCTTGTTGCACGTGCTAAGTGCCATCGTGATTCCCTACGAAAGTGGTGAATTGGATTTGGTTTTATTTTTCTGTTTTGCTCTAAGACTAGCAAATTCTAAGTTTGGGGATAATTGATGAGTCATGAGAATGCCTCATCTGAATCTCTTAATTTGGGCTAGTTAGTCTATTTCGAGCAGTTACTCTGATGAATTATGTGTTTTTCTTTCTCATGCGTCTTTTGTAGAGTTTAGTGCGAAAAGAAGATAAAAACGGACACAAGAGGGGCATTTTGGTCATTTATTGATTATGTGAATTTTGGCAAATGTTGATGGTCGGATGGATAATAGTGTCCGAGGCGAACTCGTGGGCGAAAACGGTGTCCGGACGAGCAAGATAGACTAGGTCAAAGTTTTGGTCAAAGTCAGTGGACTAAAATAGAGCGAACCCGTCCTGAGACACGTGGCGCGCAATAGTGAAGGAAATCAGACGGTATAGATCATGCGAGGGATATCTTCGGTCAGTTGTGGGTGCATTTTGGGATATCTAGAAGCTAATGATCCCATACAAACTAGCGCAAGATTCCCCGTGCAACCGACCGTGACTTGTTAAGATCGAGACGGTTGTGATAATTTCCTCTCACATAGCTTCGTCTGAAGAGGCATGACGCACTCGTTTCTGTAGTCCTGCGAAGTACAGTAACAGTTCGCCCTCCGTTTCACACGCAACAGCCAGCAACCATGTTTCCAAATTTTGTGCGATTCCCTCCTTCTATTTTCAAACGAAAATAGCTTATTCTATAGAGAGAGAAAGAACCGAGAGAGAAACCAGTGGAGAGGGAAAGAGAAATTTATTTCTTTAAACAGGAACATTGGAGAAAGAAATCGGGATAGAGAGGAAACATTAGATTGATTGATAGAATGATGGCCAAAGAAGATAAGAGAAGCTCAAAGATATTCTTGAGAGATGATGCGGTTGATTCTTTTAGACATAAAATCTTAGAAAGAGGATCGGCTGATTGAAGAAGATAATCAATTTAGAGAGAGTGGTATTAAGTTTTGGAAAGATCACAGAGGGACAGTTGGTTCGGCTATGGAATTCTTCTCTTGTTTTCTCTTTAGGAAACAGAGTATATACAGATATGAAAACTTCACAAAGAAGAGAATGGATAGAGGAGGAAGAAATAATTCCTACAAAGAGAGAGAATCGGTCATTGGAGTATAAAAAGGAACAGAGCTTCATCAAGAGGATATCCCATCATTGGTGGAAGGAAGCAACTCATTTTAGGTTTCATATCTGCTCTGTTTTCCTTCTTCTTCTTGGTACATTAATGCAAGATTAGAGAGAGAAGAGAAGAAAACAGAGTGGAGAGAGAGAGATTTATAAAAAGAAAACAGGGAGATTTTCTGTTCTTGATCATCTTATTGTCTTCATCATTTAGGAATTCATCATGTATCCTTTTCTTTGTGACAGAGAAAAAGAGAGTGAGAAATAAAGAAACAGAGAGAGAAAGAGAGAGAAGTTTGTGTAGAGAGAGATATTTTAAATTAGAAAACTTTACTTTTCATTGTCTTCTTCTTTTTCTTTGTTATTTCATGAGAAGAGAGAGAGAGAAAGAATAATCAAAAACAGAGAGAGAAAAAAAGAAGTGGAGAAGAAGATCATGTTTGGAATAAGATTACTGCTGGAAAATCATTTTCCCACACTGCTGGAAAATTATTCTCCTTAAGGGAGTGTTTGGCTACCACACAGAAACTCAACAAGAAAAGTTTAGTTGTCTTCCCTTTTCCTCTATTTTTCTTCATATTTATTTTAATCTCGTATTATGATTAGCTAACCATCTAATCTAGGGCTAGGATGAAACCCATTTTTGAGCTTTTAGAGACACATTTTTGTGTGATAAATTCTCTAAACTGCGTTTTAACGTTTAAGTTGTTTAATTTGTTTAATATGTAATCTTTTCATTATCTATGCTTTTGGATTTGATGCATCATGCTTAGGTTAGATCCTTTGATGGTGTATACTTATTAATTGATAGATAATAGTTTAAAGATATATTTTTCGAAACAAACAAATACTCGGTTATGGTTTAACGGTTTTAAGCGAAAACATCTTACGGAATTAAGATAGTTCCTTATCTGAAATTCTGAGATAAAAAAAAGAAAGGAGAATTACTTAGTTAGTTATTTGTTCTAAAGTGTGATTTTATGTGGTGGATTCCTAAACCCTAGACTTCTCCCCATTGATTCGTTTACTTATTTGTTTTAGTATTTTGTTATTTTATCACCAAAATCAAATCAATTTTAAAAGAAAACCCCGCTACTTCCAAGTTTCAGAATAGGTTTCACTTAGTCCCTGAGGATCGACCCGGTTTTGCCGGAATTATTACTTGACGCCCGTATACTGGCGGGTGTAGACGTTTTAGGGTAACCTTTTAGGCCCATCAGTGTCAGTGTTAGAGAAAGAGGGATATCACCTATTAATAAAAAACCGACGTTGTTCTTTATATAAAGGTGAAGTGCTTTATACTAGTGCTAAGTTATACAACGGTCTCTGTATGAAAAATATTGAGAACGAAGTCTTTAACATAGAAACCGAAATGCTACGATCAGATGATTCAAATCCAAGTTACCTTTGGCATTGTCGTTTGGGTCACATTAATATGACAAGCATGAAGAAGCTTCATAAGCATGGAATTCTAGGATCGTATGACTTAGCATCATACGACACGTGCGAATCATGTTTAATGGGTAAAATGACAACGTCTTCCGTTAAAGGAAAAGGAGACCAAGCCAAAGAACCTTTGTAACTATACATACGGATGTGTGTGGACCGATGAGTATTCTCGCGAGAGGTAACTTTTGACTACTTCATCACGGATGACTTCACTCGTTACATATACTTGATGAAGCATAAATCCGAATCGTTTGAGATGTTCGAACAATTTTAGAACGAAGTAGAGAATCAACTTGGCAAGAAAATAAAAGCCATCCGATCCGATCTGGGTGGTGAATATTTGAGTCAAGAATTTGATGTTCATCTTAGGAGTTGTGGAATAGTATCTCAACTCACTCCGCTTGGAACAGCCCAGATGAATGGTGTTTCCGAAAGGAGAACTCGCACCTTACTAGACATGGTTCGATCTATAATGAGTTTAGCCAATCTTCCAAATACGTTCTGGGGATATGCTCTGGAAACGGCTGCTTTCACACTTAACCGAGCTCCGTCAAAAGCTGTAGAAAAAACGCCATATGAGTTATGGTTTAGAAAGGTTCCAAAGTTGTCTTTTCTCAAAGTCTGGGGATGTGAAGTTTATGTAAAACGTTTACAAGGAGATAAACTCGCACCCAAGACAGACAAATGTCTCTTCGTGGGCTATCCGAAAGAGACAACGGGTTACTACTTCTACCACGAATCAGAGAACAAAGTATTTGTTGCTCGTAATGATGTCTTCCTTGAAAAGGAATTTATTTCCAAGAAGACAAGTGGGAGAAATGTAGATATCGAAAAATTCGATATGAGCAACAAACAAACAAGGATATCAAAAAGTTTAGCGGATCATTTTCATCCACAAGAAATGGAAGAGGATAATGAGGTCGAGTTAGAGGAACTTATGCAACCTCCTGCACAAGTCAAATCTAATTCGCATAAGACATCTCAAGTAGTTGAGAATACTCTAAAAGTTGCTCAAGCCCCTCGTAGGTCTCAAAGGCTTAAGGAGTTATCTCAGAAAACAGACGTCCTACTGTTAGAAGATAAAGAGCCGAGCTATGACGAGCCCCGACTCTGAAAAATGGCTGAAGGCCATGAGATCGGAAATGGATTCCATGTCAGAAAATCAAGTATGGGACTTGGTTGATTTTCCCGATGGAGCGAAACCAATCGGTTGCAAATGGGTCTTCAAACTAAAAACTGACAAGGGTGGGAACGTTAGTGTTTTCAAAGCTAGACTTGTGGCAAAAGGATACAAACAGATTCATGGTATAGACTATGATAAAACCTTTTCCCCTGTCGCGATGCTTAAATCCATTCAGATCATTTAGCAATTGCAGCTCATTATGATTATGAGATTTGGCAAATGGATGTCAAAACCGCCTTCCTGAACGAAAATTGGAAGAGGATGTGTACATGACACAACCTGAAGGTTTTGTAGATTCCAATAATGCTGGAAAAGTTTGCAAGCTTAAAAGATCCATTTATGGATTGAAGCAAGCAAGCAGGAGTTGGAATCTTCGATTCGACGGGGCAATCAAAGAATTTGGTTTCCTTTAGAATACAAAAGAGTCTTGTGTTTACAAGAAGGTTAGTGAGAGCAACCTAGTTTTATTGTCCTTTATGTCGAAGACATATTAATCATAGGAAACGACATTCCAATGCTGGAATCAGTCAAGGACTGGCTTCGGAAGTGCTTTTCCATGAAGAATGTAGGGGAGGCAGAATACATATTGGGCATCAAGATCTTCAGAGATAGATCGAGGAGGATGATTGGACTCAGTCAAGAAACTTATATAGATAAGATTCTTCACAGGTTCAAAATGGAAGACTCTAAAAGAGGATTCCTTCCCATGTCACATGGCATCGCGCTAAGCAAGAATCATTGTCCTAAGAGTCCTGATGAGCTAGCATACATGAAAGATATTCTGATGGGCCTAGAAAGTTTCCTAAATAGGTCTACACCCGCAAGTGCACGGGTGTCAAGTTGTAATAATTTCCGGTAAGACCGGTTCGTTCCTCAGAGACTAAGTGAAACCTATTCTAAGACTTGGAAGTAAGACGGTTTTGAAAATAGTTTTGGTGATAAAATAATAAAGAACAAAATAATAAAACAAATAATGATACAAGGAACTCAAATGGGGGGAGATGACCTAGGGTGTCTGGAATCCACCAAATAACTCACTCTTAAACACACGAAATCAACTGACTAATTCTCTCGTTTTATAACTCAGAATTTCGGATAATGAACTATCCTAATTCCGGGAGATGTTTTCGATAAAATCGGTTTTTTAACTCATGAAATTGTAATTGTCTTATTTAAAAAATGAATTTCTAAACTACTATCTATCAATCAATAAGTATGTATCGTCAAAGGATTTAACCTAAGCACGATACATCAAACCTAAAAGCATAGATAGTGAAAAGATAATCGACTTGACAAATTAAAACAATTTAAACATTAAATCATATTCAAAGAATTAACCAAATAACTCGTGTTTCTAAAAGCTCGAATATGGTTTCATCATCAACCCTAGATTGAGAGAGTTAGCTATTCATGAAATTAAATTAATAAGTATGAAGAATTAAGAGAAAAGAGGAAAAAAGATTTAACTTTTCTTGCTGATTTTCTCTGTTGCAGCCAAACACGCCCCTAAGGAAAATAATTTACTCGTCTTCTCGGAAGTATTTTCTCTCTGGGAAAACTATTTTCCAACAGATTTTCCAAGCAAACAGAGTCTTCTTCTCCAACATAAAATCACTCTTTCTTACTGTTTCTCTCTCTTAATCTTCCTTCCTGTTTTTCAACTCAAGAGAACTAATACAAAAATAAATGGAGAAGAAAATTATATTCGAATAAAACATATAAACCAATCATCATTCTCTCTACAGTTTTTGTTCTCTCTCACTCTCTGAATTTCTGAGTACAATAATCTCTCTTTCTCACTCTCTGTTTTGTTAATTTCTTATTCTCACTAAAAGAAATACAGAAGAAGGAGAAGCTAGATGATGACCTCTCCCTAATCTCTCTCTCTAATATTCGGGTCTTTGTTGAGCTGAGAGATGGTTTGATCCCCCCAAAACCGAGATGATCATTTCCCCTCTGTTTCTCCTCCTTTATTCGGTTTTCTTTCTTTGTTAAGTTTTTAGAGAGAGAAAATATCTTCTCTCTCTAAAAACAGTAACTTCTTCTCCTCATTTTTCTTTCCATTCTTCTCTTCTTTTCTTTCCTCTTTCTAATCATCTCAGTCTCTCACTGAAAATCAGAGAAGATTTCCATCTCAGTCGAATGTTTGATTGCTCTCGGTTTTAACCAAGAGCTTTCTTCTTTCTCTCACTAAACTTTCTCTTTAGTTGAGCTTCCGGTTATCTTCTATCTCAATCGAATCTCTCTCGAGATTTCTTTCTATAAATCTCGAATCCGCAGCTCTCTTACCATATCCATCTCTCTCGGTTCAGTCGTTTTCCCTCTCTCCCTCTTTTAAATTTCTTTCCTAACAGTTTGAAAAAGACGAGAGAGAAGGAAGAGAGAAAATAGGAAAGAATCTTGGACGAGCTGCTACGTGGGCATTCACCGTGCATCGCGGGTCAATCTAAGAAGTTGCAACGCACCTCACAGATCACGCCTTGTGTATGGAGTCAACTTTGACTGTCCGATTTTCTTTGATGTGCATGGGAGTACTGTGGTATCCTGCTTCGTTTTACATGGGATCAGAACCTGAATCTAATCCCGAAAACGTCCCGCCGGTGCGTACCCGTCTACTGAAAATTTCAAATGAACGTTTGGTCTTTTGACACGTGTCCGTCTCTGTCCCGCTGGTCAACACTACTTGCATTAAACTTTGACCCATCCTAGTTTCTTCATCCGGACTCCGTTTTGACTCCCGTTTTCGCCGTTGGATTCGTTTTGAACTCTACTTTCATCTGAGTATTAAAGTCGACCAGGATTAGCATAACCAACAAATGACCAAAATGCCCCTCAATTGTGTCGTTCTTCCAATTTTAGCAATTTTTCGCACCGAACTCCGTAAAAGATACCTGAAAAAGAGAAACAAGTAATTCATGAGAGTAACAACTCGAAATAGACTGACTAGCCCAGATTAAGAGATTCAAATGAGGCATCTTCATGACTCATCATATTCCTTATGCTTCGGTAATAGGATCAATCATGTACGCCATGATCTTCACTCGCCCAGACGTCTCATATGCCTTGAGGATGTGCAGCCGTTGCCAATCGAATCCAGGTGAAGTGCACTAGACCGCTACCAAGAATATTCTAAAGTACCTGAGAAGGACTAAGGATCACTTCCTGGTATATGACGGAGAAGATACACTCAAGGTTGTAGGCCATGTGGATGCAAGCTTTCAAACAGATAGAGACGACTTCAAATCGCAGCCCAGTTACGTCTTCTGTCTGAATGGAGGAGTATTGAGTTGGAAGAGTTCCAAGCAGATCACTCTTGCAGACTCTACCACTAAAGCAAAATACCTAGCGGCTTCGGAAGCAACAAAGGAAGGTGTTTGGATTAAGAAGTTCGTAATAGAACTTGGTATCGTACCTGGCATAGAAGAGGGAATAACTCTTTATTTGTGACAATAATGGAGCAATCACCCAAGCCAAGGAACCCAGAGCACACCAGAAGTCCAAACATATCCAAAGGAAGTACCACGTGATTAGGAAAATCCCAGAGAGAAAAGATGTGGTCATTTGCAAGGTTCATACGGATGACAATGTCGCAGATCCGTTAACTAAACCGTTACCTCAGCCCAAACACAACTCACACATGAGGGGCATCGGTATAAAGTGCATTGGGGAATGGCAACAAATGTTATTTGGATTCATAAAGAAGTTTATGTACCTAATTACTTACATTCGATTAATCAAATCAAATGAATTTTATTTTGTCCTTAAAATCTGGTTTAGTATTTTAAGTGACACCCCATCGATAAAGAATCATTCTGAGTAGGCTTGTCAGATACGTGATCTGATGAATGAAACCTTACTAAGTGAATTTGGAGTTATTCATTATCAATTCCCTAGTCCAGGCCATTACATGGACAACAATGACTCATGCAGACTAGCTCGGGAGGTCGATGAGATAGCGCAGTTTCATGGCCTATAGGAATAGTGTATTCGATTCGACTACGTGGGTGTGTAACAGGATTATACGATGGATAACCGTCAATATGAGAAGTACATCAAGAATGATGAAACGACAAAACACTTCTCATAAAGACAAGATTGGAGAGATTCCTCAAAACATGAGTGTCGCTCATCTTCTGAAAGGAATGTCCGACTTTGGTTCCGTTAAACGCTGCGCCGTAAAAGGAGGTTATAAAGGCAGATACTGGGAAGGACAGGATAGACATGAAGATGAGTGGGAGTGCAAGAATGGATTATGTCCTCCTAATTATATTAGGATCCAGTGTCCTCGAGCCACTTGATGAGTAACAACTGAAAAAGGCATGGTCGTGCTCAAATAGATTACAAGTTAATCATTTTTCTTGACAGTTGTACTCGGGATCAAGAAAGTGTGAATGACGTGACGTATCATATGGGATACTAAGTGACATGGGAATCGAGCATTGCACTTGTTCTAAGTACAAATGGGAGTCTGAAGGAGATGTCCTTCGACCAGGGATGCAATGCGATCAATTTGTCGGATAGGACAATTGATGAGAAGATCATCAAGTCTGGTTGATTTAGGGGTCGTAGTGTTTAGCTAAAAACCAACCACGATCTTCGAATTACGAAGTAATTCGCGGCTAACTTCAACCGGATCCTACAACAGGTTACGCAAAGAGTGTCAATTTCATCGGAGGATATGACTACAGGGATGAGACATATAATCATGGGAGAGCCCCATAAATATGTCTCATAGGCCTAAAGGAAGTTTAGGCAAAGATAATACAAAAATCCCAAAAGAGGGGTTTGGGCCTAGAGCCAAAATGGGATTTTTTTGGCTCGGAATAGGATGAAAATTGGAAGGTCGGTTCCCCTAATAGGGAAGGATATTTATGTAGATTTTGGCCTGTTTTGGACGTCCCCTCATCAATGAATTGAGAAAATATCAACTAGTTGCTATTTTCGACTATTTACTTTATCTTATTCAAAAGGGTCATTTAGGAAACCAAATTGGAGGTGGTCTCTTATTAGGGTTCAATATAATGACCCTTAGGGAAGTGAATAAGGTGTGTAATTTCTCTTAGAGTTTTCTTACTCTACAACATCAAGTAGAGATTAGAAAGTGAGCTAATTCCCAACTATCTGTCCAGACAAAGAAGAAGTAGTTCTTCATCCAACCACCATTGGTGTTCTAGCTAGCAACAAGGTGGGAGATCAAGTTGATTGCTCGGTGTCCCAAGTGGAGGAGCTACAATTGGAGCTCTTGGTTGTGACGCCCCAAGCCTCCAAGCAGTTAACGATATTGTCCCCCCTTTTTGCACCACACACGGGTAGAGGGTTTTGTTCTTGGCGAAGACTCCACGAGTCACCCCAAAAGGCCTCGCCACTTACCAAGCTTGAGCGTACACCTATATCCAAGGCTCCGGACACTCTCATGAGCGATGTGGGACTATCACATTGGTCTTCTCAAAAGCGATTGGAAAGGTTCGAGGAAAAACTAGCGATTAAGGTAATCATCAAACTAGTTTTACTTAGTTATCATTATTGGGTTATGCATGTGATCCTGGCAATACTAAAGTTAGACATATGATGTATGAGATTCCGCTTAGAACATTAGTAGACTACATAACCCAACAGTGGCGGGTGCCACTTTGTTTTCGAGTTAGATTTAATGTTATACATTTATACACTGAAAACCACATCATGTATATATATATATATATCACATAGGTTGTATAAGGATGTAAGTTTTATGCAGGATGAGTTAACCTAGTTCGGGTGGTTCGCCTTGGAACCAGAGATGTTAGTTGAGTGATTTTAGTTTCATTTTAGATTCCGCTGTGTTTTATATGCGAATATATGGTTTGCATGACAAGTTTTTCAGGTGCGGCCGGTCTGATTTGTGGAGCAGACTGTCGGATTTTAGTCTCGTTGTCAATTACCGGGGCGTGCTCGTGCCTAATTATGGCACGAGGACTTTCCTGTCCATATTGGAACCCGCTTATATACTTTGTTGCGAGACCCGAGTTAATGAAACTACTTATTTTATATACATTCTTCTCTCTACTATAGTCTACTGCCATTTCTGGAATCATCATCTGCTAATATTGATCACCATAGTCGTGAATAGTAAGGTGTTTGCTTATATCGATAACGTTAAATTCTTCCCCAAGACTTTGGACCGATGTACGATCAATGTGAAAGGAAAACTGATTTACTTGAATTAGAATAAACAGACTTACGAAAAAAGTAAATAGACAATACCTGAATTTGAATAATATAGAATTACCGATCTTCTGTTGAACTTTGTTGGGATAAAAGACCAAAGATTGACACGGTAATTTGAGTGAGATTTTTTAGGGTTTTTGTTTTAAAGACTGAGGTATTTGAAATTTTAAAATAAGATTTTCAGCAAAGATTGACGTAGACGGTTTAAAAAGGATACTTGCGTCAGAGATCGAGAGGGATTGCGTGAGAGATCGACATGATTATTGTCTTCTTCCATATCTGAGCCAAATTACCCTGCTTCATCTTAGAAAGGTTGGTCAAAATGGGGTTTATTCACAACCCTAAAATCTTTTCTAATTCACTGGTTAACCAACCACAGGTAAAGGAGTACAAAATTCTTCACTAATTTGAGAGTGGAAGTTGGAAAGAGTAGAGAGAGTGAGGGAGCAAACGTGCGTGCACAAATAGACGAATACGTGGGGAAGAAGGTAAGTTCAAAAAAAGCATCTTCTAAAAGATGTTTTTCTTTTCCCTATTTCATTTAAACCCTTGGATCATTATTATTTTAAATCCCAACCATGAGATTTTAGCAAAACAAACTTGAACCGTCTGATATAAACTTGTGAGCTTAAATCTGGGCGGTTAGGAGGAGGGAAAAGATACCGTCGGACATTAGGTGAAGTGTGTGTGCGAAAATAGATTTGACTATAACTGGTCGACCAAAATCTTTGATTTTCTGGTTAGTTATCTCTAAACTTCTTAGTAGAAAAAAATCATCTCAAAGTAATAGAAAAAAGAGTAACATCACTAAATAGTAACATAGCAAAACTACACGAAGTTAAACAGTAACATCACTAAACAATAACATACCTGTCGGTTTCTTTTTAAAATTGACAATATTTGGTTGATTCAAACTTAATTCCAAACTTCATACAGTTTAATCAGCTTGTTCGACCAAAATCTTCATCCAAACTTCATTGTTAGTCGATCAAACCTATATATTAAAATAGATTCAGTCAGACAACACTTGAACATTTACAGTTAATACCGGTAACAATTGTTGTTACTAACTACAAAGAGAAGTTGCAGCAATGCTTATAAAAGTAAAGAGAAACTGAAAGATCTAGGTCAGACTAGAGATGATCTTGTATAGTAATGATGATAAAATTCTATTAATAAGCATTGAGCTGAGAGAGATTGTATAAAAAGTGCCATCAAGAAAAGCAGCAGTTAACCTGAAAAAAAAAGATGCAAAAATAAGGAAAAAATAAATCTACCATAAAACAATTTCTGAATGAAGAAGCAGTGATGTCATAATTGAAAATTGAACCAAGTGTTAAACTTAAAGCCTTCTACAAACAAAAGAAACAAAAAAATGGATAGATATATAGTTAAGGAATTTTAAAAATGCAAAAAGTGTGAAATGAAGATAAACCTTTAGATTCACAGCAGAAGAAGAGAGAGAGAGATATTGAAGAAGTAACAAATTCTTTACCAATCAAAGAATTAGTTTTTAATATGACAAAACTAGACAGAGATAGATTTCACTTGCTGCCGTTGCATTTATCGGAAAAAAACTATCCTATATTTTGTTTTCATTGCATTTAATCTATAGGTATTACGAAGATAAAACTACATTGAGCAAAAAGACATCGACTTAAATTCAGTTTCATCGGACATGTGCTATTAAAGTACAAGATAAAACTATTAATGTAAAAGATAAAATAATTTAGTAAGACATTTAGTCTATAGGTAGTAATGACTGGGTCAACTTATGATTCGAAGACCAAGCGACATGAATATCAATATTTTAGATAAAGAAAGCGAGAAGAAACACTAACCTTGGTTAAAGCGTGAAGCAAATTGCCAATTATCTTCTGACGAAGAAATTCAATTCATTTTCGTGTTTGGGAGAAAAATGAAGACCTAATAGCAAAAGTTAAATGAATAACCCATAGATTAAATTAATAAACCATATATTAAATGAATAATCCTAATTTCCAAGTAAACATAATAGCAAAAGTTAACAAAAACATATATGACTACCCTCTCCATCTTTCTCTTCTCCATTTTTCTTTGTTAATTTGGAAAGCATCCTAACCTGGTGAAGTAGCCACTCTAATACACAAAATAATATTTTCAAACCGTGAGAAGAAGACAGAGAGGATCCGTATAAGTGTAAAGCATAAACAAAACCAACCATACAGGAAGATTGACACATTAACAATACCTAATAGTCCGAAATACTCGCAAAGCGAACATAGAGGAAGATAAATATGTTAACGTCTTAATAGTTACGCCCGTCTTCGCGAGCTATGAACTACCCTATCTGAGTTCAAACATAACAACATTGTGACAATGAAGTGTAAAAAAGATGTGCGCTCATATCCTAAAGATTTCATACTATTCGACATATATTAAAGTTATTCAAACATTTCCTCAAACAACAACGTTGACGAAAAAATTTAATCAATAACTATTTTTTGCTGTCTTTTTATGATGTTTCTTTAGTACATCCTCTCAAAGACATTACTTTCAACACTTTATGTGCATAGGTAGAATCTAAAATAACTAAATTTTGTAAAATCACTAACTTCCCATCAGACATTTCTTCCTTTTACTACATTTCCTAATCTTACATTTCTAACATAACAAAATCACTATTCTGCAAAATCTAGAACATCAAACGTAAATACTTTGTTTTCTTTAAGTTGCATCTGAACCAATAGAAAAAGCAGTAATCCAGTTTTGAAGCACTAAATGGATATGGTAGAAAATCAGTGATTTAGTTTAGAAGCCTTAAATGGATTAGTATGTAACCCTAAATTAAAACCCTAAAGCAATGGTCCAATTTTAATCTTAATTAGGCTGAAGTAAACTACTAACGAACTCAATTAGCGTGATTAGAGTTAACCAAATATAGACAGTAAGGAAAAGTTATTTCTATGAACACTACTGTAAGTAGTAGTAAAGCTAATAAAATTGAGTTGTAGACGACGCTTGGAGCTTTCACTTGGAACAAGGAACAAGTAACTCAGGAACCCCAAAATCCAAGGAAAAATTGTTCACAGTAGCCCTAGACTGATGCAATCATCCATCAAAGTAATGAAACTACATGAATCCAGTTATGCATAAACAACCATACAAGAAAAAAAATCAAACGGATATCGATGAAGAAACAGGATGAGAAAAGTAACAATAAACAAAGAATTAAAAAAAACAAATTAAGATCAACACGTATTCATAAATTGAAAATGTTTATGCTTTTCATCTATCGAGAGAAAATGTTTATCAGATATGAATGAAACTAGATAAATAAAGACCTCACAGTAACAACGAATTTAATAGTAACAAATTCTCTTTTCGCCTTCCTTGCGTCAACCAAATTTGCAAGTGGAAGACCTATATATTATTTTCATTGCATTTAATCTATAGGTATTACGAAGATAAAACAATATTGAGCAAAGATACATCAACTTAAATTCAGTTTCATTGGACAGAAGCTATTACAGCAGAAAATGAAACTATTATATATAGTAAAAGATAAAACAATTTAGTGAGACATTTAATCGAACACCTCAAACCCACAAATAAATGAGTGAATTTGGTGAAAATCTGAGGCAAAATTCTTCTGAGAAAACAAAGAGATTCAGAATTGATTTAACATCATCGAATATGAAGAACTTTGACCACATAAATGTTGAAAGTAAATTACTCAAAAGCTAAAAAAAAATGCATACCTATGAATCAAAAATATTTACTCAAATGTCAACTAAATACTATTAAAATAATTTACAAAATCGAAAATGATAAAACTAAAAGTGAATAGAGGAACTTTCTTATTAGAAACCCTAAATCGATTTGTCACAAAATGAGTTAGGGAGAAAAGCATACTTGCCTGAAGCGGTTCAGTTTTGAAGTCCTAAGTCGATTAGTCCATAACCCTAAATTGAAACTCTAAGTTGTTCTTTAACCACAATTTGAGCTCGGAGTGTGTTTTCAGAAGGTACAACCTATAAAATCAAAAAATAATTTTCTGAAGGTAAAACTGATATGTTAGGTTAACAAAATGGAAGAAGAAAACAACCACAAATTGAAAATGTAAACAAATTGAAACACTGACCTCAATAAGAACAACCTTGTCAGAATTTTCAGATGAGGGTGGGGGAGACAACAGTCAACTTCGAAAGTTCCGAGGGTGATTTCCATCTTCATCTTCATTTCATGTCTATCAGTGGTGTTGGTCAAGAGGAAGTGAAAATCAGAAGATGAAAGCAGTGGAAGAGGATTTTGGGGGGAGAAGAGTTATTTCCATTTCCATGTTCATCTCTCTATACACTACTGATTGATGAAAGTCGTAGAAGAGGGGATTTTGAATTTTTGAGAAAGAGGGGGAGAGTGCGTAAGAGAGAGATAAATGAGAAGAACGGAATGCATATATTTGGGAAGAGGGCAAGCTAAAAAGCTGGTGAGAAGAAATCTGGACCATTCGGAGGAAGGGAAAATATACCCCCTCCGTTGTTATATATATATACTAGGCATAACCCCCGCCCTGTGGGCGGGGGAATGCCCTTTAGGCAATATATAAAACATGTAATTTCTTTTGTCACGTATAACAAACATTGCTCACCAATACAAAACTAATTCTACAACATACAGTTTCTGTAGTCACCAACTCAAAAGATAAATATATTTATCTCATGATCTCCTCTAACCGAATGTACACTTCAAATAAGAAATGTAAATTGTTGCATATATGCTCTTGTTTTATGCTCAGTTGACTTCACAAATCATATTTTGAGCATAAAAGAAACAATTACGACCACCAACTTTTCTAAACTACATCGAAGTCCATTCAAATTCTAAGCAATGATCACAAAGAAAGTAATCTTCAGCCAATAGGGTTTCTTTAATTTCTAGAGATAACAATTACTATCAACATGTTCTCCAATTGCACCCGAATTTAAAATCAGGTTGCTAGAACTTCTAATGATAGACAACTTTTAATGATAGACAACTTAATAAAAGAGATTACCTCTAGAGAAGATATAATTTTCCAACATGGCATCTAAAGCTCTGAAACCAGTTTATAAACATGAAACCTAGGTATCAATTCACATAAGGTACATAAAGCTCGTTTACCACATTGTTCATATTGAATCGTTAACTTACATGCAATGTTAGCAAGTGGTACAATATCAAGTAACAAACCAAATGTACTTGCATCAATTAGAATAATTATATTGAATTATTACCAATCTAAAATACTATATGAAAAAACTTCTAATTACAGAAATGATTATAGTTTTGTGTCACTATATGAAAAAACTTCTAATTACAGAATTATTACCAGTTTATAAACTTCTAATGTAAGCAAAAAAGATCAGAATAGCAGTAAGAGCGAGGTACCTTAAGTAATCAAATTTCAAATCAGCAACGATTATAGTTTTGTGTCAAGATCAGTTGCTTTACAAGAAAAAAATAAAGGTGTTCGAAATATGTTGCTTCGCAATCCCTATAACATCCAACAACTTCATTAGTCACGTATTTTCAATGTTCAAAATCAAGATAACAATATCTACCTACCCTTGTTGAAATGAATATGAGCTTCAAGTTTCTTTTAAATCAACAATGATTTAAGGTGAAAACCGACGAATATCAAATATATGAACCGAAAAATGTAAGTTTTATCAATTTAAGCTAAGAATATTATAGATACTCAAATGTAATGCGTTAAGCTTTAATCACAAGCTTTACCTCCGATCATGACAAATCTACATAGCCAAACATAACAATTTCGTCATGGCGTGGGTAATGATGGTATCCAACTCCACCTTTTACCCTTGTTCGATTTGATTACAACAACACTCCTGATTTATAAAATTCATGAAAACCAACATTGTTTCAAGGTGAAAGCTCACAATCAATAATGAACTAAAAAAGATGTAACATTCCATACATGTAAGTTAAAATGCTATAACTATACTTGTAAGATTCAATCCTGCATTTAATCTCCAATGATGGTGATATAAGCCCATGACGACAATGTAATCATGTTGTTAGTCATGATAGAATCCAACCCGTACCTTGTATCCTTGCCTGATTTGATTATGACTATACTTACTAATTACAAAAGGATAGAAAAAAGGCTTAATATTGCACAAATAAGAAAAGAATGATATGAAACAAAATCAGAGAATAATAATACCTTGTAAGATTTTCCAAATATCCTTTTGGTAACCATGACGGAACATAAAATTATGAAAAATGGAGAAGAAAATATATCCGTTTAGAAGCCATGGTGAAATCTGAAAACCTATGATCATAAAATTCGGATCAAAGATAGAGCAAAATAAAATGTTTTAGTTTTCTGAAGTTACATATTCTTATAGCCGAGCATATGCGTGAATAAAATACTTTATTTTTGAAGAAAAATCCGTTTCTTCATTAAGTATTGGATAGAATGATCCTCAGATGAATATACACAAGAAAAAGTCGAATATATAAAAGAAACGAAAAAGTATGAAGGTATGAAGCATACTCATACATTGATCATATATTCTAAATGAAATAAATTTCACTACAAAAATATGGCCTTTAGGGGCACACATAAATCGTCCCTAAAACCCAAAAAGCCGTCCCAAATACCCATTAGGGACAAATTCTGAAATGCCCCAGAAAGCGGTGTCCCCAATAGTATTGGTGACAACCTTAGGGACGAATTAGTTTGCCATTAATATATTTAGGGACAACAACTTTTTGTCACCAAAAATATTCTTGACGATTTTATCAAGACAAATTATTGTCACAAATTAATGTTAGGGCGCTTCAATGTTGTCACTAATAAGTATAGGGACACTTATTTGTCTTCACTAATAATAACAAAATTATTAAAAAAAATTATATACAGTATAGCTTTCCAGGTTACAACCTATTATTGTACCCGTAACATACAAAAAACAATTACACTAATCCACTGAACATTAATTTTACGAAACAACATAAGATTTGTATTACAACAAGAATGAACTAATGTAAATAAATATTTAACCATGAATCTTCAAACTAAGGTTTGTGTCCTTTACATATAAAATGAGAACACATTTCAAAATAAATTCCAACATCTATTGTTTTTTAAGTCAATTTAAGTACCAACTAACTACAATACTACGTAAGCATATAAAACAAAAGATGTAATAATAGTTGTACTATTCATTCGTGTCTCCTGTCTTCATCACCAAATGGCAGTATCCCTCCGTATAGCGATGTGGCAAACTGAAATGAAACAAAACATAATAGATAAGATTCACTCAAATATATGTTAATTAGAAAATTATAACGAAACATAGAATTTCCAACTAAAGGCGAGTTTAACATCTAATACATTTAAGATGTGAGAAAACAGCATTAACTTCACAAGTATCACCAACTAATAACATGAATAATACAGAGAAGCACCTTATAATAGTTCGCCATAAGTAAATTAATTTGGACTGTTAGGAGAACTTCCAAATGAGAAGTTAGGCGAAGATGCATGACCCTACAACAAGATAGTATAGATTATCATGACTTATCGGAACATAAAGTACATTGAAACCATAACTCTTTAAGTTTATACCTCTTGGTTGTTAAGACGTTTGAAATAAGCGTATCTGCAAGTTCAGTTTCCATTTCTTCCACTTTCTCTTTAAGTTTAAAACTTCTTCATCGTCTGTGGGAGTTTTAGCTTTTGACGATTCTATCCACACATATTTAGGAGTGCCTTTTCCATAACAACGAATGTGATCTCTTTTTTCAGGTCCCACGACTTCGCAAAATATGTCGTCTGGCCCATCACTATATACAGCCAATCCCTCTTGATTAGCCTTTGTGACCAATTTCCTCATTTGTTCCTTTAAATATTGAATGTAATATAAGTACGAAAAAGATGAATGAGAAAAAGAATAACGAGATCAATTAATTTCATCATTACCATCTTTTCAGCTGCTTCTTGTGTTATTGGTTCACTATTCTTCCGTGTGTGAGTTTTGAGGAACATTTCAACTTGTGATGCAGGTGTGCCCGGTGGTGCTGCTCTTTTAGGATCTTCTTCAATCTAAAAAATCCATAGAAATGAAATATGGTTATGAACTAAATTATAATAAGTTACTTCTTACCTCAATAGCGTATTTCGCATAGCTTTTGGATCCACCAGTATGTGGTATTTTTTTTTTCTATTCTCAGAGTTTTTTGCTGCTTTTTCCTACATAAAAAATTTAGTTAGTCATTGAAATGATAATATATTATAAGGTAAATGAAATAATGCTGGTAAATAAAATAATTAATGCAAGCCGAGTTTAGAAATTACTGCAACTATACTATTAGCCCAAATGCTTATAGCTATTCTCCATGATTCCAAAGGTACTTCTTGTGGACGGTTCATAAGTCTTTCAGTCGATGTTGAGAATGGAGAAAAGTAATCACGTTTTAGTTCATACTTGTTCTCTCTCCAAGCCTTGTTTAACTTGTCAACTACCCATTCCATGTTCTTGTCTGAGATGACAAAATATTTTGTAATATTTCGTACGGCATCATCCTTCCGCTCTTGGGGAAGCTCTTTCCATGTAGCTTGATGTACGGGTAGAATCTTGGCATCTCTACCAATTCTTCCAAGCAAAGCTGACAACTTTGTTGAATTTTCTCCAACTGGTTGTCCACGTTTCCAAGATACTTGTAGTGGTTCTTTTATGTTTGCCAACCAACGTAACTTCCCTTTTCCTCTTCCTTTTGTAGGAACATTTTGTTCTTGTGCTCCATCCATTGATATTGATAAGCTTAAACATACAAATTCAGATTAGTTTAAGTTAATAAAACAGAACAAACATCATTACATAAACACGATATAACTCCATACCTTAAGACAAAAGATTGGACTCTATTTATGCACAACGGTCATTCTTCAAGTCGCTTTAAGACATAACTGTGACGACATAACTCCATACTTTTAAATGGTCTAAACAATAATCTTATATTTGTAGAACTTTAAGTTAAATTCTAAGATAACATACTATAGTTCAACTCAAAGGGAAAATATACATACATTATCTCTAAAATGACATCTAATTCTCTGATATTGGGTGAACACGGGCATAAGATTAAAATAAGTTAAAAAGAATAATCAAAATGTGTTATAAGATTCAGAAATCAACTACAAAGTTCAAATACTAAACTGAAATTATAAAACATATAATAAAAACAAACTTAAACTTGAAAAGAACTCGAGTGATGAATTTCTTCGAACACCTGGTGGGCAAGATGTGAATATACAATTGAAATTCAAATGAAGACAAAGAAAAACAAAGATTAAAAACAGAAGATGAAGTAACAAAATTGAAGCAGCAACAACACCTTAATATGGCCTTATGGGATGAAGAAGTTGAGGATATGAACAATAAATCTGAATATGAACAAAAAAATCACATTAATAGTAATAAGAAGAAGAGGAAGAAGAAAAGGTGAGGAGAAGAAGACAAACTTGATTTTTTGCAACAATTTGGAGAAAAAATGGAAGCTGCAACAACACCCCACGATGACCTCACAGGGATAAGAGTCTAGGGTATGAACAATACAATCAGAATATGAACAACAAAATAAGAATACTAACAAGAAGAAGAATAAAAAAAATGTTTTATTGTTCACCAAAATTGTGAAGTTATGATAAGATCCATCTAATCTTATCATCTTTTATAATATTGTAGCTTAACTAATTATTCAGAAACAATTAATTTAGATCAAAAACGAATTTGTTAATATTTTGTTACCAGAAAGAAAAATAAGAAGAAGAACTAGACCAGAATATGAACAAAATATGATTCAGAAGAAGAAGAAGAGGAGAAGAACAACCTTGTTTTGTAGCAGCAAATTTGGAGAATCCAAGATGCAACAACACCTCTCGATTGTCTTGTGGGAAGAAGAAACTGAGAATATGACCAACAAAATCACGGTAAGAAGAAGATAGTAAAAACAGGAAGAAGAGAAGATTACCAACCTGGTCTTGAGCAACAACTCGAGAAGATCAACGCATGCACGGGAACGAGAAGTGGTAGAGAAGAGGAAAATTGGGAAGAAACCCTAAAATATTTCTTTTTTATGGCTGCCAACTCCTACCCACGTTTGGTGTTTGGCCATAAATTTGCCGCCAAACTTTTGCGCCCAAATTAAGTCCGCCTAAATTTTTCCCCAAGACCAAATTTCACTTAAAATTTGTCGATATTTATATCATTTCGGCAAAAATTTTGGTTTGTCCCTGATTGACCATTATTATTCAATAGTCATACAAACTTACAATTTTTATAGGGACAATTATCTCGTCCCCAATACAAATATATTTGTCCCTAATATAAATTTATTGGGGACAAGTATAAAAATTTGTCCCTATTGTAACATTTTTAGGGACATACGTGAAAAGTGTGTGCCCCTAAAAGCCATATTTTTTTGTAGTGATTTTGACTTAAAGACCAATATAGATACTCACTTTTATTAAAGAATCAAACTTTGATTAAATAATAATTTGTCGAATTGAATTAATAATACACAACACACTTCTGTCAATGAAAGAAGCTCTCACCACCCCCCAACTATGATAAATTTCAAAAAGTAGACCAAATAGAATTTCAGTTAAGGATGAAGATTCAAAATTAATAAAACAACAAGCAGAACTTTAGAGACTTCTCCAGGAAGTAACAAAGCCTGGAAATCTCACAATAATTGCAATGAAATTGTCTTTTATTAGTCTAAAATTGCAGCCAAATAATAAAAACCGAGTAAAATATAAGATCAAATACGAAGCTCCGAATTTCAATACGTGAAAGAAAAATCACTCTAAAATACCAAAATATATGAAAAAAAAATATAGATAACATAGTTGAAATATTAATTTCTTAGTAGATGGAAACCAAGATGATGACTGCAACAAAAAAAACTTAGGGATCAAAGTAATTACCCAAGACCTAACTGGTACTATTTTTTTTTTAATTTAACCATCCACTTTATATAAAGTAATTACCCAAGACATATAAGCTAACATACTGAAATCCCGAAAATGCAATCCAATGTTGTTGTATTGAACTGTGGGAAGAAGAAACTGAGAATATGACCAACAAAATCACGGTAAGAAGAAGATAGTAAAAACAGGAAGAAGAGAAGATTACCAACCTGGTCTTGAGCAACAACTCGAGAAGATCAACGCATGCACGGGAACGAGAAGTGGTAGAGAAGAGGAAAATTGGGAAGAAACCCTAAAATATTTCTTTTTTATGGCTGCCAACTCCTACCCACGTTTGGTGTTTGGCCATAAATTTGCCGCCAAACTTTTGCGCCCAAATTAAGTCCGCCTAAATTTTTCCCCAAGACCAAATTTCACTTAAAATTTGTCGATATTTATATCATTTCGGCAAAAATTTTGGTTTGTCCCTGATTGACCATTATTATTCAATAGTCATACAAACTTACAATTTTTATAGGGACAATTATCTCGTCCCCAATACAAATATATTTGTCCCTAATATAAATTTATTGGGGACAAGTATAAAAATTTGTCCCTATTGTAACATTTTTAGGGACATACGTGAAAAGTGTGTGCCCCTAAAAGCCATATTTTTTTGTAGTGATTTTGACTTAAAGACCAATATAGATACTCACTTTTATTAAAGAATCAAACTTTGATTAAATAATAATTTGTCGAATTGAATTAATAATACACAACACACTTCTGTCAATGAAAGAAGCTCTCACCACCCCCCAACTATGATAAATTTCAAAAAGTAGACCAAATAGAATTTCAGTTAAGGATGAAGATTCAAAATTAATAAAACAACAAGCAGAACTTTAGAGACTTCTCCAGGAAGTAACAAAGCCTGGAAATCTCACAATAATTGCAATGAAATTGTCTTTTATTAGTCTAAAATTGCAGCCAAATAATAAAAACCGAGTAAAATATAAGATCAAATACGAAGCTCCGAATTTCAATACGTGAAAGAAAAATCACTCTAAAATACCAAAATATATGAAAAAAAAATATAGATAACATAGTTGAAATATTAATTTCTTAGTAGATGGAAACCAAGATGATGACTGCAACAAAAAAAACTTAGGGATCAAAGTAATTACCCAAGACCTAACTGGTACTATTTTTTTTTTTAATTTAACCATCCACTTTATATAAAGTAATTACCCAAGACATATAAGCTAACATACTGAAATCCCGAAAATGCAATCCAATGTTGTTGTATTGAACTGTTTCCATTTTGAACAAGAAAAAAACAAAGAAAATCAAATAAAATAAAGAAAAAGAATTTTGTTTTTAGAGGAGACGGTAAATAAAGGAATAACTTTATTGGAAATGTGGATACTACTTCCCAACTTTTGACGATGGAAAAATGAAAATCAAAAGAAGCACATTGTTAACTATATGAGTGAAGGAAAAAACCAAAGAAATTTGCCTAAAGAAAAACAAAAATCCATTAGTAAGTATACCAATATACATGGTCAGTAAAGGAAAATCCAACGAAGTTTCCTATAAAGAATAAACCAATATCTCCCTTGGAATTTTAGTCTACTACTTCACCCATTTTGAATCCGGATTGATCAAGACCATATTATATAATTCAACAATGACCATCTTAATTTCAAACATCATCATAAGCAGTATTTTCATCAAACCATAAAACAATTCAGCAACGACCTTCAATTGAAAAAATTCAAACTTACTTAAACCCAAACCAGGCAGCAATATTCTCATCTTTGTAAATTCCAATCCTAACCTATTGGCACACTTAATAGACTGTTTGAAGAAATTTGGTGGGAGAGAAAGAGGTTGAGGGCGATGAAGTTTGAGTAGTGGGAGAGGGATTGACATGGAAGGTGAAGAGTTTTGGGTATAATTAAATGTAAAGAAGTTATGAAGGGAAACAATGAACATGAATGAAGAATATACGAACTAGATTAAAAGATGAGAGTACATGAATGAAGAATAGACGGACCAGATTAAAAGATAAGAATTATCCTAGTAATATGTTTGCGTGGCTGTCCAGTCATCATCTAGGAGTATTTATTTTGTCCCAGTCATATTGATCTGTTTTGTAATATAGATATACTAGGCATAACCTAATGCCCTTTATGCAGCGGAATAGTAGACACGATATTCAATTATTTAAATTTTCTCTTATTTTCCACATTTAGTAAGAATTGAAAATAGAAATAGAAATAAAATAAAAGTTTGTTATAAATTGAAATTTACAGTAAACCCCTTTATTAAAAAAATAAAATAATACAATCGTAGTATTACTTAATCTCGTCTAGCGCTTCAATTACCGGAGTATTATAATTTTCACTGCTATAGATATGTTTGGGTATATATTTGATTGCATCCATCCCATGTTCGGAACTCAAAGGCTTAACGTGTAGTTCTTTTGCATGAGGGTCCTTTGATAAAAGAATAACAGTCCCTCTTCAACTTCTCGGAAGTTCATTATAGTAGTAGAATATTGCACATATAAGATGGATATGTAGAGATCTAATGGACCCCCACCAGGACTGCTACAATGCTACATTAATATCTTTCAGAGCCGCAATAATACTACATATGAATTGAGAACTGAATCAAAAGCCAGATTTGGTAGAAAGCGTAATCCAAATTACCTCTTCCGAGACTCCATTTCTGACTTGTCACTAAATAAGTCAGCCAAATATCCAGGAGGAGTAGGTGGTTGTGGTGTAAGGACAGAGATGGTAAAGGCAGGGCGGCAATGTCAGACGAATTCGAAATGGGCCTGAAATGTTCATTTAATTCACCAAATGTGATACTTGCACCAAATGTTTCTACTTGATTTTAATGAATCATGATAACCTAGATTTTCTACATGAAAACAACTAAATAGGTAATAAAATTATAAAATAAGAGAGGGAAGTAACATACTGAAGAAAGAAAAGGATGCATGTTGCAATTTTACAATTTTACAATTGAAAACTCACCTAATAAAGACTGATGGGGAGAGAGAAGTAACATACTCAAGATAACGAGGAAACAGATATTTTATGCCAAGTCTTGCAGCCATAGGTTCACCAACAGGAAGAGGCCCATATTGACTCTTCTACTTCGGTTTCCAGTAAAGGTTGCATCTTTGGTCAACGATGAGCGTAGACATCTCAAGGTTGCATATTGTCAGATCCCAGACCGTTGAAATCAGGTTAGTTTCTCTTTCAACTGATTAGATTTCCCAAAGAAACCTTACCCCAAGAAAAGTCAACCAAATGTAATTGGTTAAATATGAGACATTGTATATTTCGAGAAGCTCCATGTGAGATACAAACTTTAAATATGAAATGAATAAAATTTGGCTATTTAGCTTAATTTGAAGTTGGTAATTTAGGAGGAATAATTCTATCTCTGGTAAAGTATCAAATACAAGGAAACCTAAAGTTCAGAGATATTTCTTCTCTTCCTCTAAAAGTATAGGTCAATCGAACAGAAACTAAAGGTCATAGGGGCAGAACGGGTATGTACTTGTTTAGTTGCCTTTGTGCTTCATAAACTAAGTTTCCATCTTTGAAATCCACAAATGCACAGTTTCTTAGCCTGCACATAGGAAGAAAGACAGGTGAAGCTCATGAATATTGAATACAAAGTCCCACCTAAAAAAACGAACCACCAAAAATATAAATTACACGCATTTATGAAAGATTACCAATTTATAGTTCATGGATCCTAAAGGAACAAAAGTAGGATATAACTTTTCTTATTTTTCGTATTTCGCCTGCATTATATGGTAGCAGGTTTGTACAATAATTAGGACATGGGTATTAAAAATGACAACACCAATATCAGTTAGAAGCAAAACCGAACACACCCATGTGAAAAATTATATATTTGAAAATTATTTACTCAAAGAACAACTTAATTGATGACCAAAAGCTTATTGAAACATCAATATGTCAATTGGAATTATGAGGTTGTTACTGAATAGAGCAGTACCTTCCACCGGAACAAGGATGGGCAGAGGAAGCACCACAATGAGAAAAAAGTCCAGAGAGTGTTTAGTGAGGTTACTGCCTATGGAAGATGCTGAACTAAATGGGTCCATCCTTCAAGTAATTCTTCTTCTTGTCCTGATGGTTTTGGCGTTGTCTGCATCTGATGGTGAACGTAATTCATTCCGTTGCTGCTGCTACAATGAAAGTTTGACATGAAGGAAAAGAATCAACAAAAAAGAACTGATGAAAGTTAAACAAAAGAAGGTTATACAAGATGAGAACGTAAAAGGATTGTTGTTCATTGCCATATATTATGCGAAATGAATTTCGATTGAAGACGTTGGGGTTTTGTTGAGGCAGTTGTCATTTTACACCACCAATGACTTCACATAAGAACAAATAATCTCATCAGCAATTGATATAACTTGAAGAAAAGGCAGTTAGACAACAATATGTCGTAGTATTTATAAGTAAAATATCATATATACTATATCAAGATGCCAAGTTCTTCGTTTCTCTTTTGAAATGGAAAAAAAGTTTTTAAGGCTTTTTATGTCATGAAAATACAGTTTGTAGTAATCGTATAGTTCAAAGACAAATACACGGTCTAGAAAAACTGAACATGCATAAGCTTTCTTCAATTATGAACAAAAGCTTTGTTATAAGTGCATTTGTATATTAGGTATGTATTCAAACAAAGTTGTTCCATGGAGGAATTTGACGAAGTAGATATTGTGGACATTATTAAAATGGTGAAAATGATGGGGCATGCCAAATAGAACACATAATAGTATAAGAGAAAAGGTAATCCAGAAGCAAAATTTGTGAAAATAAAAATTGAGTTGGTTGAGTCATTTTCCCAAACATGATGTGGGATAAATAGAAATATACCTAGATTAATAGAAGATGAAAGTACCGAGTGAATCTCGGCCAATACTTAAAAATTCAAAATTATAAAAAACAATAATTAGTTCAGTTAGGCAATGACTAATCTATCATTTTGCCTCGAGTATCCAAGACTCTCTTGTTGATCTCGTTGAGTAGAACCATTTAGACATGTAGGCCTCTTCTATAAACCTATCCGCATTGTCCCAAGGTAGAGGAGGTACTCTGCGAAGGCCGACCCACCTTCCTCGAACAAGGGCGCAACGAGTGTCTTAATCTGGGTAGGCGATTACTCAAGATTATTTTTGAGGACTTTTACGCTAGTCTGGCGTTTGTTATAGTGAACTATTCAGCCTGACTAACATCCACGACATAAAGCGTAAATAAGTAAGTAAATGCGCGCGAGAAAATAAATCAAGCAGACATGGATCCTAGTATGGCCCCTAACCTAGAAGATCTAATCTCCGTTGGTTTTCTTCTTGTTTTGCCTTTTGGTTCGTCTTAGATCGCCATCTTTGAACCTCCATTAATTTCTCCCGCTCGCCTTTGGATTCCTTCCTCGAGCTTCTTCAATGGACTAATTGACCCTAAACTCTAAATACAAGACTCTAACGATTCGCAGATCGTATAAACTTGAAATTGAAATTAATTACAAAGCATGCACCCATCCGTGCTTAAAACAAGAATAAGAAATAAATCTATGGCCATACTAGTTTCCCGCATTCACTTCACATGCAATCATATAATATATCAAGGCTAAGAATTATATATGCATGATAATCCGGGAGATACTTTTGTCGACATCCCATGTCACATTACAGACCTTAAGTCTAAATTCGAAGAATTCGACTAATGGTGCGTTCTTGTTTTATCTTTTATGATTTCTAAATTCAACTTTAAGAAAAACTCCGTTTTGGGCTCGAGAAAGACCGGGTCAATTTCGGAAAAAACTTGGTTCGATTCTTAATGATTCCATAAATCAATTTAAAGAGAAACCCGTATGGCCCATATTAATTTTGGAATTATTTGGTTGGAATTGGAAGAAAATTTAGAAAAAACTCCCACTCGAATGATGATCCCTTTTCGTACGTGGTCCGAAAAACCTCGAAAACGCCCAGGACAAGTCCTAGACAAGTCCCGGCCCAAGCCCACAAAAGGGCTCGGACAAGATCCTGACATGGCACGGCCCATAGGGCCGGCATGTCCTGGCCGAGACCTACCAAGGCTTGGTCTCGTCCTGGCCGGAGCCAGGACGCTAGTCCATGCACCAGACGCGTCCTAGACGTGTCTGGTGCTGGACCGGACCAGCATTAGGTGTGTTGGACCTAGTCCGAGACACCAAGAACCTCCCAGACGCGTCCTAGACGCGTCCAGGAAGCTCCCTCGCAACTACTGGTTGCGTCCTAGATGCGACATAGACGCATCTCCAAGACGCGTCTCAGCAGCTGCTCTGGATGCATCTTGTAGACGCGTCCAGAAGCTTCTGGTCTCGCCAGGAAGCTTCCTGGCCGGACCCTAGGAGTTTTAGAAACTCCTAGGGTTCCAATTTTTTTTGTGCAAATCTCTATTTGCTATTTTCCAAATTTTAAACTATTTCTAAAATTTTGAAACCCTTTTTAGAACACTTCAAAAATTTTCAAAACTTTAAAGAAACTTTTAAAATTTCCAAATTTTTGTTTTTGGAGTTTCTTAAAACTCAAAACAACTCTTTTAGAACTCTTTCTAAAATTTCCAAATTGTGTTTTTAGAGTTTCCTAAAACTCAAAAATTACTCTTAATCAAACCAATTTTGGATCAAAATTCTAGGTTTTTGAAACTTTTCAAGAGCAATTATGAAATCAATTTGATAAGTTCTTGAATCTTATTCAAAATCAATAAAAAAATTTGTGTTTAAAACACTTTTAAAACCAAAATTAATCAAATTGGATGTTTTGAAACACTTTCAATCATCAATCTTTGATTCTCAATTTGAAAACCATTGAATCCCCATTCAAAACATTCAAATTAGATGTTTAAAACTCTTTTTAACATAACTATCAACCAAAACAAGCATGGATTAGTTCGATTCTTAGCAAAAATAAGTTATTTGCAAGAGGCTCTGACACCACTGTTGGGTTTTACACCCTTATACTAATGTCAATTGCGGAAATAAGACATCTAATGTCTACATTAGTATTCCCAGGATCACATGCATAAGCCCATAGTAATACTAAACAAAACTAGAAGATGAATGCCTTTTTCGCTAGTTTTTCCCTCGAACCTTTCCAATTTCTTTTGAGAAGACCAAGAGCTTCAAACGTAGCTCCTCTACTTGGGACACGAGCAATCAACTTGATCTCCCACCTTGTTGTTAGCTAGCACACCAATGGTGGTTGGAAGAAGAACACCTTTCTTCTTTGACTAGATAGATAGTAATGGGAATTAGCTCACTTTCTCCTCTCTACTTGATGTGGTAGAGTAAGAAAGCTTAGAGAGAAGTTCCACACCTTATTCTCTACTCTAAGAGTGTTTATATAGAACCCTAATAAGAATCCACCTCCTTTTATGCTTTCCTAAAACACCCTTTAGAATAAGATTTAGGGAAATTATCGAAAATAGCAACTAGTTGATATTTTCTCAATTCCCTAAGGAGATGACGACCAAACCCAGCCAAAATTGGCAGATTTAATGTTCATAACATAAGGAAACGTCCCTCCAAAAGTCAGCCCAATCCGAGCCATAAAAGTACCCGAATCGGCCTAGGCCGGTTTTGGGCCTTTTGTACTATCTTTGCCTAATTTCTCTTTAGGCCTATGAGATATGTTTATGGGACACTCCCAATATTATATCTCACTCCCACTAGTCATATCCTAGATCAAATTGACACTCTTATGTGTAACCCGTTGTAAGATCCGATCGAAGTTAGCCGCGAATTACTTCGTAATTCGACGATCGTGGTTGGTTTCTAGCTTAAACTCCACGACCCCTAAATCAATCGGACTTGATGATCTTCTCCATCAATTGTCCTAGCCGACAAATTTGTCGCATTGCCACCTTGGTCAAAGGACATCTCCTTCAACTCCTTCAGTTGGGGTTTTCAACTTTAAGTTCATTGAGTCAAATGTAAATAACTTCGAAAATTAAATTTAGATTTTATATTCATGCTAACCATACAAACGGGAACAACAATTAAGTGTTGACGCTACCAACATGAAAAATTATTCATAATTGTTAAGAGTATCTTTAGAATGAGTCTCCTTAGAATAACAATAACTAACATAATAAAAAATCTAAATTATTCTATTCCTTTACTAATTCTGTGACAAATATCAAAATCGTTTGTGTCAAAGGCGCATGATATTTAAACAATCCAAGAACTCGATTTTTATTTGGGCATTCCTAAAGGGAAAGTGTCATTCAATTCTTTTAAAAGGTCGCCTCGAGAATAGGAAACTTTACCAAGGTTGGACGGTTATTTATAACTTTCATAGTTGGCTGTCTCCTGGAGAATTGTTTGACCATAGTACTTTGACGGAGTACTCCTCATAACAATCATAGTTCGAGCTTTGTTACAAAGTAGGAGTTGTCTAGACTTTTAGGTGAATCTGACTAACCCATTCACTAAATCTAAGTCTAATCAACATGTTGTTAAAATTTGTTTAGGTTGCTTGGTGGAGTCAGCTTGATTGTGCTTGTTTTCCTATAGGATCTTCGTAGTGATTCCTTAGTTTTGAAAAAAAAAAATTGAAAGAGAGATGGATAGATTGTGGTCCCAACATAATGGCAGAAGGGATTAGAGTTCTTCAAATCTACCATAGTGGTACTTAGCAAATGGTCAGAATAGTGTTAGTCATCCTAGGTACAATGTGCATAATGATGGTCGTGGGGATTATTATCAACCTCAAGAAGGTTATGAACCACATTATAGATATCCTAATTGATCATCTTACATTCATTATAGTAGAGAGTCTTACGCTCCAAATGTGTCCCAACCTCAATAGGATAACATTGAAGCTAATGACTCTTATATGCATTATAACGAAGAGTTTTATGCTTCGCTGTTCAGTTCGTGTTCGACTCCACTTCTCACCCTAGCACCAATGTTGGCCAAAATTATCAGAATCAACAAATGACCATAATGCCCCTAGCAAGCGTTTCTCCGGTTTTTATTCGTTTTTCGCGCTCAATTACATTGAAAGAATCTTGGACAAGAGAAACAAACAATTCATCAGAGTAACTACTTGAAATGGACTAAGTAGTCCAAATTAAGAGATTCAAATGGGACGTTTTCATGTCCCATATTTCATCCAACCAAACTAACCTAGAGTTTTGTTATTTCCATCAACTTGATATATAAAAAAATTAGGGGTGTTACAATCTTCCATCTTAAAAGAGGATTTCGCCCTCGAAATCAAACATAACACAATTACAAACACTATGCAATCAAATAAAAAATGCTAGAACATTTATGTTCTACAAACACAAGAAATAAAACACAACATAAGACACTCCGTATTCAGAGGTTCGATCCAACAACATTCACAAGCTCCCTAAAGCAAATCATATTTCACACATGATCAGACTCGATGCAATTGGGTCACAAGAGATGTACAAAATCTCGGTCACAATAGAAAGCTCACATGACATCAAAGCTTCTAAAATAACGTCTCTTAAACAGATCTATTATGCGATCCAGAAAACCATACATTTTGATTTCCCTTTCGATGGGTTATAACCAATTTCGAAGTCCACTAGTCGGCCTGATTTGGCTCTCGTGTTTGCATCAACTTAAACCTCTCAATAGACAAGGGATACCTACCAAAAGTGGAATCCGTACAACACGAGCACAGTGCAACACGAGCACTTCACATATGAGCAGGAGGCGAGCTAACCTCTTGTTGGTAAATAACTTCTCAAACTAGAAGTATGTGGTCCACAAGAATGAACTTGTATTTACAACAATCACCACGTCGAGCCAATCACCAAATCGCAATGGAATATCCTTGTCACAAACAATTTTCGAAATCCACTAGACGCTCTGATTTGTCCTCGTGTTTGCATCGACTTAAACCTCTCAGACAAGGGACCTCCCAAAAAGGGATTTCGTGCAATACGAGCACAGTGCAACACGAGCACTTCACGTATGAGGAGGCATGCCAACTTCTGATCGGTAAATTACTTCTCAAACTAGAAGTATGTGGTCCATAAGAATTAACTTGTGTTTGCATTGATCGCCATGTCGAGCCAACCACCAAATCGTAATGGAATATCCTGATCCATACTAGAACTTAAGATCATGGTCCACTAGGTTGTCTAATATCACATCAACACACTTGTATTTGCATCGATCCACGTGTCTAGCCAACCAGTCTTATTTCAATACATTAGTAGAACTCAAGATCATGGTCCACTAGATTGTCTGATATCACATCACCACACATGTGTTTGCATCGATCCACGTGTCAAGCCAACCAGTCTTAGTTCAATCTATTAGTAGAACTCGAGATCATGGTCCACGAGGTTGTCCACTATCACGGTAACAAACTTGTGTTTGCATCGACCCGCATGTCGAGACAACCAGTCCTAGTTCAGTCCATTATCAGGACTCAAAATCGTGGTCCACTAGGTTGTCCGATATCACATCAACAGACCTATATTTGCATTGAGATTTTCTTTGAGCCAACCATACTTAGTCTCACTTTGATATCGCTCATTGACAAAATATCCAACTCAATGTTCCACTAGATAGGCTACCACACATTAGCTATGTGTTTGTATCAACCCTTACGTCGAAATCGGGTTAACATTTTCTCACCCATTTAAAGTTTTAAGTTGCTTCATAACCAACTGATATACTAGCACACCACATAGGTTCAAACAACTCAAAGTCCCATAAAAGTAGGGAGTTTCACTACCCTCATGTACATTACAAATATATGGATTGCTATAAACAAAGTCAAATACCTAAGTTTGACATCATGGCCAAATAAGTCATTTGCTCGCACATATCACAAACAAAAGTATATAACATCAATATGCATTATCCTTCCTAGGAAAATTTTGTATTCCCAATTTAGATTCAGAAAACATAAAGACAAACTTTTTTGAAGTTTTCACAAGAAAACAATTCTAGGACACATATTTTAGACTCAACCAGTTGTGCAAGGCACTAATCAAAGCATTCCTAATAATGATCTCTCTAATGCCGACAATCAAACCCACAATACAACTCTAGGACCGCTAAACCTAGATTCTGATACCATTTTGTAGCACTCCAAATTTCAAATGTCAAGCTAATTGCCATGAAATTGAAGATTTGAGACCTTCAAACTGAATCCACGAGCAAGCGTACCATGAGTGCACAATCAATACTTGAAAAACAAAATAGCTAGCTCAAAACCCAACGATAGTAGATTTTCACAAACCTAAGTCTCGGGCAGGCAAGCTCAATCTCCCATCACGAAAGCATTGCATTCATATTCATTATTGACATTATCTGAAATTCAACGGTGACAACTAACATAAAACAGCAAGATTTACCTCATGCTTGTAGGAACTAATAATTTATAGTCAAGATTACTAGGTTTTCAAGGTTCTCATACTCTAATCAAATATTAACCATGATATTACAACGATCTTTCTCATTTTGAATAGATATAAAAAATCACACATTTAACTAAAATCAACCTTTATAACACCCAAACTTGATATTTAAGTCGACAAATATTATGCCAAAAGGCACAATCATCAAATCCTCTTTCTGGTATCTCAGACAAATACAGAACAAACATTGACTCTTATAAAGAACTACAAACAAGTTCACCAAACAATTCATGCCAACAACATATGACAAGTCAGAAGGGATGATGCTCAGAATAGATCCTCACGTGGATCGCAACCTCAAACAAGCAAATAACAATAATAGTTAACAAATATAGACTGACCATTAGAAGGTATCTACCTAGGAGATACGTTGTCTAAAGAACAGAAATCATGTGAATTATCTCAATAAATTCGTTCATTGGAGACTGTCTTGATGTCTTGACACCTTACGCAAAAACTATCATAACTCCTCACTCGGAACTCCAATTAATACAATGTTTGAAGCATTGGAAAGTAGATGAACATACCATTCCAGAAATACAAGACACACCCAAATTCATCACCTATACCAAATTTAATTTTAATCTAGACCGAAATACAATATAGACTGTTTAACACCTTGTACGAAAATTATTATAACTCTTCACTCGGAATTTTGATTGATGCACCGTTTGAACTACTAAAAAGTAGACGAACAGACATTTCCAGCTATATAATAAAAACACCGAGATTGATCATCTATCAATACTAGATTCAATTTTAATTTAGACCGAAATACAGTAGGGACTGTTCTGACACCTTGTACGAAAACTATTATACCTCCTCACTCGGAACTCCGATTAATGCACCGTTTGAACTACTAGAAAGTAGACGAACAAACCTTTCCAACCATATAAGAAACACACCGAGATTCATCATCTATCAATACCAGATTTCAATTTTTAATCTAAACCAAAACATTATCCTTTACAGATGTTTTATGGAATTCTAGATAAAACTAATATCTAAACCATTTTATCGTTCTTTATAGAAATTATGTGATTAACAATACTAAAGCTATCATAATTTATATTGTAATAGTCTACAAAAGAATTAGGTGATCGGAAATCTACCTCTTTTCACCTTAGACGTCTTTAAGACCACAATCATGCCTTGTTATCTCTCTACAAAACTCTATCTCTTTTCTTTTTTATTCATCCTTCATTCACTAAGGAGCGGCTGCACCATCTCTCTTTTCTATATGTTTTCTTCAAAGGATTCAGGTTTTTAATCCACTAATATTTCATCCAAACCAAACTGACCTAGAGTTTTGTTATTTCCACCAATTTGATATATATAAAAAAATAGGGGTGTTACAGTTTTGTATAAAAGATTAAGAGAGTGGGTGATCAAGTTTAATTTTTTTGAGTAGGTAGTAGATCCAAGGGTTAAGATGATAGAAAAAATGCAAGAAACGACTCGGTTTGTCTTTTGGTTTGGCCCAGACAACACAAAACTGTGTTTTATATAATTAAATGAATGGAAGAAATTTTGCAGCAGCTGAGGAATTCTTCAATAAATTTTAGTGGGCAATATATGGACAAACAAATTTCTTATTGGACAATTATATTGGGTGTAAATATAACAAAATATCTTTTAATAGGGCCCAATTTATTTTCTATAGAGATTTACATAAACTCTACACCAACTCCTTCTCCAACCAACTACCACCACCTTCTCCAATCAGTGGTATTTTTCTTGATGAATTAACAGTGCCCAACGACAATAACTCTAATTTTTTCTCACAATTTGTGATGAATCAAAAAAATTTAACAACCCCAACAAGAATTATAGCTTATCATTTATCAGTTCATCTGATCTTTCTGCTAATACATTGGTTTCCGGCTTAACAAAACCATTTAGAGGAACAAATTATGATATAATCTAGAGAGAGAAACTACCGAGACCTGATATGCTTGATTTCAGTTTCAAACCCTAGATACCAAAGTAAACACACCAGTGAACTATATTTTCGGAATAATATTTGAACTTCTCAGCCGACTGTCCCAATCTGTTGGGTCGACTAAAAGAGATGGTTGGGGCTGAGCCTTAGATCAGCCCCCTCTGGCCCAGGTTGGAACAGTCCGCTGAGAAGTTCAAATTTTCGGCCTTAGCCAATTTGGTTGGAGTTGCTCTTGCAATTAATATTGGCCACGGCTTTGGGGAATAAAGAAAATTCTTCGGGGAATAAATTCTCGAGGGAATCCAGATTTTTTTGAAAAGTCTCCGGGAAATAAATTTTTATGGGGAATACAGAATACATTTTTTTGAAAGTTCTCCTCCATCTCATCTGTTCTCTCTGCCACTTCATCTTCTCGACACCTCATCATCTTCTCAGGCGAAAGTCGCCGGCCGGCGACCTTCAAACATAAAAAAGAAAAACCTTTTTTTTTCTCTCTCCTCTCTCTCTCTCTAAATTTTTTTTCTTTTCTCTCTCTCTCTCTAGAACAGATCTAGAGAGAGAAGGTCTGTTCTCACGAACTAAAGACCCACAAAACAACTAAAGACAAATCTACTATTCATGAAGCTTCTTCTTCTTCTCCAACTAAACTAACCTTCTCTCTTTCGGGTCTAACGATTCATCTACCATTAATCCTCATCAAACCCACCTTTATGCTAGTACTTTGAACCTCAAAGAAGAGGCAGTTTCGTCGGGGAATTCGTCATTTTTATCTGATGTTTTGATTTCTCATCATCAAGGTTCTTATATGATGAATAAGAATTATGTATACAAAGGCAACCCGGTTAATAAAAGGGCAACTACTACTGCCACGACTAAACTATCGTCTTCCAATCAAGATCATGTAATGGCGGAGAGGAAGCGAAGAGAGAAGCTTAGCCAACGATTCATAGCGCTATCTGCCATTGTTCCGGGCCTAAAGAAGGTAGGGTCTTTCATTTTCTTGTCAAATATACATCATAATCCACGCCTTTAAGATTAACATTTCCAAAGCTAAAGATTAATTCTCATTAGAAAATATTTGTTGTCTTAGTTCATTTATCTGTCAATCTATTTACGAAATCTATGATCCATCCGCCTAACCCTAAATCATGTTGAATCGATATACCCATCATCTAGTTATTGGTCGGGGAAGAACACTATATATATATATATATTATATATATATATATATATATATATATTTATATATATTATATATATATATATATATTTATATATATGGGTTATTTCCCTAATGGCCCCCAACTTTGTGACCAACTTCCCGCCTAGCCCCCTACTTTACAAGAAATACCCATATGGCCCCCTTCCGTTATAACACCGTCACTCTCTCTCCTTCATCATGTTCTCTCTCTGCCAAGTCATGCCACCTCATCTGTTACGCCACCTCATCACCTTCTCCGGCGATAGTCGCCGGCCGGCAAATTTCCGGCCGGCGACTTCAAACCTAAAAAAAACAAATTTTTTTTTTAGAGAGAGAGAGGAAGAGAGAAAAAAAATTTTGTTTTTTTTTTTTGGTTTGAAGTTGCTGGCCGGCGACTCTCGCCGGAGAAGGTGATGAGGTGGCATGACTTGGCAGAGAGAGAAAACATGATGGAGGAGAGAGAATGACGGTGTTATAACGGAAGGGGGCCATATGGGTATTTCTCGTAAAGTAGGGGGCCAGGCGGGAAGCTGGTCACAAAGCTGGGGGCCATTAGGAAAATAACCCTATATATATTACTCCCTCCGTCCCAAATTAAGAGTCCCATTTTAAAAACGTAACTTTTTTTCACAACTTTTACTTTTCCATTTTTGCCCACATTAATTTTTAACATGTTTTTTGGAATTCAAAAGAATTAGTACTATATATAAGATTAGTTTCCATAAACACAAATTATTCTCATCTCTTTCTAAAAGATTACCAAAATACGAATTGTTTTAATTAAGTAATAAATACATTATATATTGTCAACACGGGTATAATTGGAAAATCTATGGATTTTATATGATAAAAGAGGAATGGGACTCTTAATTTAGGACAGACGAAAAAGGAATACGGGACTCTTAAATTGGGACAGAGGGAGTATATACGTTAGTTTTTTGTCTACATATCATTATTTTCACATAAATAATGAAGTAGTGTTAGAGAGAGAAAAAAACAAACAAAAAAAAAAATTATGTTTGAAGGTCGCCGGAGAAGATGATGAGGTGTCGAGAAGATGAAGTGGTAGAGAGAGGTGATGAGATGGAGGAGCCTTTTTTTATAGCATCTTCTAAAAGTAGAAGCCCCTTAGCAAAACATGAAAAGTCAATCTTATTTGACTAGTTTTAAGAAAAGTCTTTATTCCCCGGAAAATTTTCTTTATTCCAACCGTGGCCTTAATATTTTACATAAGTGGAAGGTCACGAAATTGGGTAGTCCAATACCCAGATGTTGGAGTCAATAGTTCTGCATAGGGTATAAACTCTCCATTCTCATGGCGATGGCGGTGAAGGTAGGAGTTTTAGCAAGAGAAAGACCTAGAACTGTCCCGTTATATTAAAAAAAATTACATTTACACCCAACACAATTTGTGTTCACATAACAAATTTGTTTGTCCACTTAATGGCAACCTAAATTTTAGGACCAAGCCCCCAGAGGGATTCATAAATTGCCAAATGGTCAGGATGCGATAGGTAGATGACAAGTGGCAAACAACGACTACAGTCAAAATGTGCAGACAAGAGGCCATAGTCTGCAAGGACACTAAACATAACATGAGCCGAAGTTGCTGATACCAGAGGACGAAAGGAGCCCAAACTTTGACTGCTGTGAAGTCTATAGGCTATAGAAATCTCTCATCGTAAGAGCAGCAAATCCCAGGCATCAATGTAAACCCCAAGTTGACAAAATGAACAAAAAGAGAAAGTAACACATTTCCTGTCAATGATCATTTACTATTATGAGATCTATCAAATTTGATAATCAAGTTGATAAAGAACAGCTTCATCATCACCAACCTTGAGCACCAAAACATTTTAATACTGGTTAAAAACTTGATGATAATGCTATCTAAATATATTTGTCATACAGAATATTGCAGATTCAACTATTATCATTCCCATCTTCAGAATAAATGAAGACTTCGCTGCATCAAATAATCAAAAGTAAATTCCTTAGTTGAAAGTTGAACCAATAAAACTAACATCTAGTTTTCTTTTGAATTATATTTCCTCATGTGAATTTCCAATTTTCTCATGACAATAACAAAATACAGTTCAACAAAATCACCAATAAATATTCGAACTTGAGGGTGGGTCAATAAACAATCCAGTTTTAGTTTATTCCTCAAGCATCTACCTACACGTGAGAACAGCTACTAGTTCATTCCTAATATAACTTTGTGGCACAGAATCTATCGTAAGAGTTTATCTGGTGGTTGCAGGATATAATTCAGTAAATTAAATGGAAAACAAGACCGGTTAAATCTAGTCTTCATTTCAATGGCACCACAAATACAGCAAATAAATGATGAGATAAATCAAATATGGTGTCTGCCAAACTTAAGAAAATCATCCAAGACTTGGAACTACAAATAGTTACTATCAAGATTTAAAGAATAAGATGAGCTCCCCTTCTGGGAAATATAAACTGCTTTCTTACATAATTTTATGTCAATTGACAAAATGAGGGACAAGCATAAGCAAACTATTGCCATTGGAATAGAGGTAAGAACATAGTGTTTACAAATTATGACTATGAGGCTATAAATTGTTGCTAGTTAAACAGTTATAGACTTATCTATTCATCAAAACAAATTGCTAGTGAACTAGTTAAAAAGTTTAACCATTACTCGCTGATTAGCTAACATATAAATATCGCAAATCTCTTTAACTACTCACCGAAGATAGATATCTATAATAAATCTATAGCGACAGTCTCGTTGATGACCCCCAATGAGAGAGCAATGCACGAAAAAAAACAGATTAAAAAGATTTCACTACATACGGGGAGAATATTGTACGATAAAGTTCCATTATCGGTTATCGCCTGCTAAAACTTCAAACAATCCACAGCAACTCTTCCAAGATGTTGATTGGGCCATCGGTGGAATAATTCTTACCTGTTCTTGCTTCTGATTCATCCAAAAAGCAAACATAATCATATATAGACTCTTGTAAATTACATCTGGAAATAGAGATTGAATTATCACATTATGTGCTTGGAAGTATTATTTACCTGCTTTTGTGAGCTTTCAGGTGTCTGAGCTTCTTTTTTATTTTGACTTCCACCACTAGCATCGACACAACGGACATCTGACAGTAGAACTATGTTGTCATCAATTTCCTTTGTAGGCGAATGGATCGGTCTTGAATCCTCAACTTTCTCAACGCTCACCAACATTTTGGCTTTGTAATCTTCATTACTACTACCATCTGATGATATACCACCAATTACTGATTGCTTGATAGATTCAACACACTCGATACAACCAGTTCCACCATTACGATCTACATCAGTCTCATTCACAATCTCAATTACCTCAATAACTTCCTCTGGTTTATTCTGTGGTCTTTCTTCACCATTTTCAGAGCCTCCCGTAACGAATTTTTGATCAGATTTAGATAATTCAACAGAATCACAATAGTCTTTATTTTTCTCAATTAATTGATCAAGATTTTCCTCCTCGGATGCAGCAGGATTGCTACCACTGCTGTCTTCCTTCAAATCATCAGTTCTTAAATGAACATCCTCTGTAAAGATATATATATATATATATATATATACAGAGAGAGGGAGAGAAGGTTCAATTAACAAACTAGTTTAAATACGATATCGACTGAAATGGGGAGACAATATTAATGATTAGAAAGGAGCCATTATGAAGTTCAACAATAATAGAAAAATCAAATAATAAAGGGAAAATGGGATCAAAACAGATTGGGGAGTAAACAAAGGCAAAGGGAATAACTGAAATTGCATACCATGTGGTTGAGAGTTTGGAGGAGAATTGATGTTCAATCCTCCAGCTTTCTGCTTTCTTTTTGCAGCTTTCTTCTTTCCACCCATGATTATTCTTATGAATAGCGTAAGACCAAATGAGAGGGGAAGAGAAAGAAAAGTTGATTATAGTGACAGATTGACTCCCCTTTCTTCTATCTCTTCTTTAGGTCACTAGCTAGGCTCACCTCTGTCTCTTGGGTACTCAAACTATAACTTCCTATATCTTCATTCTCAACCGTATCGGGTTGAATCCCAAGAATAGTGACCTAGCCTGAAACTGAAGTGTATCACCAAGCCCTGAAAAGACATAGCTGGTTAAAACCAGGCAAAAGTACATTTTCACTAGCTAAGGCCCCAAAGGCATACTCAGTTACCAACAAGCAACCAAGATAATGAAGATGTTTCAACAATGTTTTGGAAAGCGGTTGTCTGCCGCAAAGGGGTTCTCTGAGAAAGTGAGGTGTATGCTTCGAGGCATAGAAGGCGCACATTGATATTGAGAAGACAATTTTCCACGGTATTTACATAAGAAAATATATATATGCCATATTCTTTTGTACTTCGCATAAATAATATAAATTATGTGTTAAAACAAACTAAGATTACCAACATGCAACCAAGATAATGAAGATGTCTCAACAATACATTAAAAAGTTGTTGTCCGCCTCAACGCGGGTTGCTTTGAGAAAGTGAGCCTTGAGGCTGCGCTTCGAGACGTAAAAGGCGTACATTGATTTTGAGAAGATACATTCTACCATATTAATATATGAAAAAACATACCATATTCTTTTGCACTTTGTTATAATATTATAAAGTTTTTAAGTGTTTAAACAAACTCAAATTATTAATATGTTTGTGTCGCATAAACTCCAAGACATAATAAAACTAACAGATTAACACTCCAAACCTCATCTAAGGTAAAGCTTCTTACACTAAGCTTTCAACTCCTATGTCAACGCAAAAATACACTGTGAATCCAATCCAACCCCAGGGCTTATGAAGATACTTACTACTTACTAGATTGAGTATACACAACAAGCACTGTTGATCAAGTACTTAAAGCCCCACTGTTATGGGAGTACTGACTAATGAGACATGAACTTTAGTTTCAATGCTAACTTTACACATTTTCCACTTTTCATGCGATATCAGCCTTAACAACTATTAGTAATTACAACATTTGTTTCTATTTTATTATACTTGCTAGAAACCGTATCCTAAAGGAATCCAGAGTCAGATGGCCTAAATTATATTGCACTACAAGAAAATGAAAAACATAGACCAAGCGACAATATAATAATGTTCATGAGCTAATTCATGCATTTTAAATTAATTTTGATCATAACGATACATGTAAATACAAACATACAGAAACAGGTCCAATGATCTTTTTTTTCTGAAACTTCGTATGAATATTAGAATATATATTAAGAAAAAGTATAATTAGGGTACAGGGTACATATCTATATTAGATTGGACTACTATGTTATGACATTATGTTAACCCAATTTAAGACTCTATCATGATAAGACATTAATTTAGCCCCTAATATATTCCTGCTCCAATGACATAATAGTCATTTAACATCTTCTTGCAGCACCATACTCGCTTGGTTGGTCTCCTTACAAATCTTGTTGTTTCTATCCTTCAATATGGCTATTGGAATTGTATTCCAAATTTTTGCCTTTCTTTCTCCTTCTAGACTTCGGCCATAGTTTGATTGCATTTTGGATGCAGGAGGGCTGGAACCAGCTGACCAGACCCGACCTCTTAAAGTGCTGCCAAAGATATAAAGCAATCTTACAATGGACGAGTATGTGATCTGTTGTCTCCTCTGCTTCTTTGCATAGGACACATCTGGTTGAAAGTTGAAAACCCCTGTGGTTCAATTGATCCACAGTTGGAATTTTATGAACACAAGCAGCCCATATAGTGATACTCACTCTTAGAGGGACATTTTTGTTCCAAATGAGTTTATAAATGGGAAATTCCTTATCTGTGGCATCACGCTTTGCTCTTTTATATAGTGCCATGCTACCCAATGAGTTTGCATAGATAGTGTCATGCTACCCAATGCATCCTTCTACCCCCTGCGTTCGAAAAGAACTCAAACATCTTTGTCCATGTGTTTTAGAACTTCAGCAGAAGCATGAAAAGGCGAAAATATATTAGCTGTGCAGACAGGAATGCTTTAACTAGGGTTAGCTCTCAAGTACCACATATAAACATATTAAATACTTAGAAGTTCATCTTATGACATTTCAGTCCCTTAAGATGAAATTAGTAGTTATCTAGCTTATAAACATATTAAATACTTAGAAGTTCATCTTATGACATTTCAGTCCCTTCAGATGAAATTAGTAGTTATCTAGCTTCACGAACTCAATCTGAGATATTTGAGTCTGAACTAAATCAAACACACAGATAGTAATTAAATCAGCACTAATTAATTTAACGTGTTCTCAAAAAACCAATATCTGAAAAGGTTTAGGCAAATCTAGATAGAATGTCATAAGCAGTATATGAAATCTAACACATCAAAGCAAACCCAGAAAACCTATGAAGGAATCGAAATAAAAAAAGTAGGAACCTACCGACCTCTTTCTCTGTTCAAAAACAGCAACAAAATCAACCTTTGAGAAAAAACCCTTAGTTGTTCTAGGTTTATTCCTCCCCAGCACTCTCTCTCTCTCTCTCTCTCTCTCTCTCTCTCTCTCTCTCTCTTTCCCGTCTCTATCCTATTTTGTCCCGGCACAGTAGAAGTGCCTCTCTCTATCACAGACTCGCACACAATCTCTCTCGGTATAGTTTGGTATATTAAATCTCTCTTGATAAGGTTAAAAAGTATATAAATCAACAAGTGTATAATACTCAGGAGCATCTCCCATGGGACACTCAATCTCTAACACTTCGTCACATATGACTTTTTGGAGTTTTTGTTAAAAAATCATCTCCAATGGAACACTTTGTTAGACATTATATTACGAAGTGGACACATTTATTACATAGTGTCTAAAGAGAAAAACTTTAAAACTAGAGTGTCTCTTTGAGACTCTCTAAGTGTCAATATAATATTTAAACCAATAGGAACGTTTTCTCTTCAACTACTTTTTTCATATTCAATTTAAAAGTAACATGTGTATTAAGTAAGAAATTTAAGAGATCACCATTGGAGACCAAACAAATTTAGAGTGTCTCTATATTGACACTGGAAAAAGAGAATTTTTATTTAACACTTGACAACTAGACTTTTAGAGTGTTTATTATAGTGTCCCATTGGAGATGCTCTCAGAGAAAGTAAATGTATAACCTGGGATCTTAAAAGGAATAAGGGGGGTCTCCACAAGTTCGGCTCATATCTTACGCCCAGAACTTGGGAGATACTAGCGTTGTGCTACTTAATGACTTAATTCTGGACTGTCTAGAAAGATCTCAGTCGGCCTCACATCTTGAAGTGTTTAAGCCCGATTGGACTCCACGTATCTAGAAGAGGAAACTTCTCCTTTTAAGTCTATCACTCCGGCAAGATATATACAAAGTATCCTTGAACCTAGGAACTTTCACTTATCAAAGATCCGGGATAGACTCGAAGAGAAACCCTAGATACGCCAAAGATGCAACTTCCCTTACGGTTTGACGGCTACCGCCTCACCACCGCCACTAATCACAGTCGGTTTAACTTCGCCTATAAAAAGGCCCCCACTTCGTCCTTCACAGGACACGATCTCAGGACAGCTAAACACCAGATGGTCCACCATACGTTCCCCTAACTGGGAGGTCGGCCGAAAGAAACCTGCTCTGCATTAAACGCCCTTTGCACGAATAGATCAATCCTGGGATCTTAAAAGGAATAACGGGGTCTTGAACCGTAAGGGAAGTTACCTTTTTTGCGTATCTAGAGTTTTTCTTCGAGTCTATCCCGGATATTTGATAAGTGAAAGTTCCGAAGTTCAACGATACTTTGTATATATTTTGTCGGAGTGATAGACTTTAAAGGAGAAGTTTCCTCTTCTAGATACGTGGAGTCCAATCGGGCTTAAACACTCAAGATGTGAGGCCGACTGAGATCTTTCTAGAAAGTCCGGGATTAAGTCATTAGGTCGCGCAGCGCTGATATCTTCCCAGTTCTGGGCTTAAGATATGGGCCGAACCTGTGGAGACCCCCCTTATTCCTTTTAAGATCCCAGGGCTGATCTATCCATGTCAAGGGCGTTTAGTGCAGAGTTGATTTCTTTCAACCGACCTCTAAGTTAGGGGAACGTATGGTGGACCGTTAGGTGTTTAGCTGTCTTGTTGCCTTAAGCCGAGTCGTTCCAAGAGACTTCAGGTCTGATCTTGACTCTTCAGACGTTAGTCAACGTCTGGACATTTTATGCATCATCATGAGTCCCGCCACTCCTTAGTTGAAAGTAAAGAGACTAAAGAGTAGAAGTAACTCGTGTGTTTTTACTTTATTTGAAGGCCTGAAGTCGAGAGTATTACCTATCCCAAAGCTGTATCGAGAAACTCTTTGGGTCTTACCTTGACCAGGGCTAGTTGGTGGAACTCAGCATTGTGCTATGCTCCAGAGCTGATTGGTACCTGCTAAGTGGAGGTATTTTTCGGCCGAGTGTTGTTTTGGCAAGAGTCATCCCAGCCGTGCTTTTGTCTTAACGTGTGGTTTACTTTCCCAAGACACGTTTCGTCTTCTGCGCAAGTAATTTATCTTTTCCATGCGTGATTTTGTGACGTCATAGATTTGATCCTCTGATCATGTGCTTTCAGCGTTGATCTTCTGGGTTATTGCACACGACAGTTCTTTCCCTCACGCGAAGACGCGTGGAGTCTTGCTATTTGGGGATAGAATGCGTTACCTTAAAATCTACTGTCATTCTATCAGACCTTATCGATCTCGAGCCATGTGTATCCCTTGGTCATCATTCCTTCGTGTGTTCCCGAGATATGTTTGGTCTTTGTCTTCTATGACCCTTGTTTGTTTTCAAGAAGTCCCTTGGTCATCTTCTTTTACTATAAATAACTTGCTTTGGTTATCTAATTCCTTATCACCGAAAGTTCGAGAGGGAATTTAAGAGAGCCCCTCTTTTGAGGTTGTCTTCTCATTTTTCCCGTTTCTGCCAAAGATCCGAGATGCGGCCTCTGTTTGAGTTTATACAAGATCGCCTGCTTGAGGAGTGTTTCTTCATAATGACCGTGGTAAAAGATGGGTTTCTTCATAATGGTCGTGGTAATCCCATGAGCTATTTTTGAGGATCCCTCAAGGTAGTTGAGATGCCAGTGCTGCCTCCGATTGGGATGCTCAGGACATGGTGATGATGACAAAGGGGGTTATTTTTCCCTTGGTTGTCTTCTTGTCTTGGCAACTTTTCTGAAAAGGGGTACCTGGTAATTTCTCAGTTTCCGTCTAACCAAATGGCGTGGATGTTCTTCTAGTCTTTCACGTTCTTTGGTTTTTTTTTCCTTACCCTGTCTCTTCTTTTTGTTAATTTTTCGTCCCATTTACAATTTCTTCTGTAATAGATTTGAATGGTCGTACTCTTCTTGATATATTCGTGTTGCAATTTTTTCTGTAATAAGCTTAGTTAAGTAATTGAATAAAATCACCTGTTAGAGCTCTCCCCTTACTGTTTATTGTTTCCTAACATTGGCCACCATCTTATGAAAGAGCGATGATTTATCTCCAATACTGACTATTCGGTTCATTTTTCCCTGACCGATCCATCTGTTCGTTCCGCCTTCCCCTGACTTAGGCCTATAAATATGACTCGAATGGGTGGATAATTCCATCCATTTCCTTCACGGCTAGTTGGTCCATCGAGGGTCTTCTTCCCTGAGATAAACTTGAGAATAGTTTTCGTCGGACGCTTCTTGCTGAAAGTTTTTACGTTCGCCATTATCACACAAATGTTGAACGTGAAGGTCCGATCAGGGTCTTTCGGTTTATCGGCTTGTCCGTTTTTGAGAACTTAGAAGCGATTCTGTTCGGCGAACCCTTCTGTCCCTTGCAACTCTCCCAGAGAGGGGTATTGGACGACGACCGGCGAGTGACTTTTGAAATAACGGGATATTTGGTTCGTTTGCTAGACGGTAGTCTCGTGGCAGTGGTTATACAAACTTCCATATACCTAATTCCTTCTGATGTAATTTCTCTGTCTGCCTCCTCTCCCGTTTCTTCTTCTTCGTCCAACCTGTAAATAGTTGATGATGGGCGTCTCTTGATGCTCTTCTTTTTTACTCTGGTTTTATCTGCAAATACTTAAATGCGGAGTGGTTATTTATCTAAAGCCCTAATCTTACTAATCATTCCCTAACTTACTACGCATGGTTTGAATGATCGCTTCTGCGAAATTCAAAGAAAGTTAGGCTTAATCTATCATGCTCTAATCTTACTATTTCTTCCTACTAAAATAGAACCCAAATTAGCGCGACTCTGTAAATCATGACGATTTCCGAGCTTACCTTTGTCCCTGATCAGGGCTATTGCTCCCACGGTTGTCTTTTATTTAATCTGATTTTGAACCGTTTAGCTAGAATTTCTCCTTGGACCCCTGGTCGTTGCTTTTTCACTGCCAGGGTTGGTTTTGTTGGCTTAAGCGCAACCAGTTTGGCTAGGACTTCTCCTTAGACCTCCAAACGCAGCTTTCGCTATCAGAGCTGATTTCGTCAGCTTGAGCTTGACTAGTTTACCTAGGACTTCTCGTTAGACCTCCAGTCGTGGCTTTTGCTATCAGAGCTGATTTCGTTGGCTTGAGCACAACTAGTTTAACTAGGACTTCTCCTTAGACCTCCGATCGCAGCTTTCGCTATCAGAGTCGATTTCGTCAGCTTGAGCTTGACTAGTTTACTTAGGACTTCTCCTTAGACCTCTGGTCGTGGCTTTTGCTATCAGAGTTGGTTTCGTTGGCTTGAGCTCAACTAGTTAAACTAGGACTTCTCCTTGGACCTCTGGTCGTGGCTTTCGCTATCAGAGCTGGTTGCGTCGGCTTGAGCTCGACTAGTTTAACTAGGACTTCCCCTTAGACCTCTAGTCGTGGCTTTCGTTATCAGAGCTGGTTTCGTTGGCTTGAGCACAACTACTTTTCGTCAGGACTCCTACCGTGCCCCTTGTCGTTGCCTTAGCTACCAGGGCTGTCTTCCTCATTTCAAGTATGAATAGTTTCGCAAGGACTTCTCCTTCTACCCGCGGTCATCTTCGCCAGGGTTGTACTTTAACTAGGACTTCTCCTTGGGGATCCTCAGGGATCACGTTTTACTCGAGTAAAGAGTTTAAGTTTAACTAGGACTTCTCCTTGCGAGGCCTCGGGTCACAGTCGTAGCTACCAGAGCTACCTCATTTGCCGGCTTGAGCTGATCAGTTTGACTTGGACTTCTCCTTGGGACCTTGGTGAAAGGTCAGTTTTACTCAAGTAAAGTTCAGTTTAACTAGGACTGCTCCTAGAGCCCTCGGTCGTAGCTACCGAGGCTATCTTGTCCCTGGTCGTGGCTCTCGCTAGCAGGGTTGTTTTTAAATTAGGGCCCTTGGTCGTTACTCTCGCTACCAAGGCTACCTTTAGGTCCCCTGGTCGTGGCTTTCGCTGTCAGGGCTACCTGCTCGATTCAGAGCGAGATGAGTTTAACCAGGACTCCTCCTTTTATAGCTTTTTTGTTAAAACTATTTTAATTTGTTAGAATATGTAGCTAGTAATGCTACCTCTTTTGCCTAATGGCTTTATTTAAAGGAAAGTAGATTAGGGGTAGTGATGACCTGAGTCTTTCAGCTCTGCATGTCTGCCATGGGGTCATCGTAGAACACTTTGTCTCCTCTGATTGTGGTCGGGTTGAATGCTTCTTCCTCGCAGTCTTGGGCGGAAATAAGGTAACATTCCCGGGCTATTTTCTGGTCTCTTCTGACCGTCCCTATGTGATTCGTTCCCGGAACTGGGAATTTCATCTTATCGACAATGGCGAAGTTTAACATTATCGCTTTTGCCGATTCTCATTCACCGATTAGTACTGGCAGGGTTGCTACTACATCTATTTCAACCTGGTTGTCGCCGAACCCTGTCAAGCAAGATTTATAAGATTTGAGGTGGTGATGACTTACCCCGAGTTTTTGGAAGCATGTCTGACTCATGACTTCTGTCAAGGTTCTGGTATCGGCCAGGATGCGTCCTACCCTCCAATTGGCCACTACAACCTTTATTACCAATGGATCCGCGTGTGGAGTTATTACCCCAACTAGATCGTCATCAGTAAAGACGATGGGTGGAGTTTCCACGACAGGTTTGATTAGTAGGACTGGCGGGTTCTTCGCCTCGTTGGCGTATCTACGCTGTTCCCCTTTAGTTGCTCCGCCGAGGGTTGGTCCTCCTGCTATGGTGTTGATATTTCCCTTTACTCAAGTTGGTCCCTCCAGACCTTTGTTTGCCTTTTTGAAAGTCAGACCCTGCTCGTTGGTTTCCGGTCCCGATCCAATTCCTGCCCTGTTTACCGACCTTTTGTTCCGGTTTTCGTAGGGTCGCTGCTATTTTTGGATGTACTTATCCAGTTCTCCCTTTATTACCATTTCTTCGATAAGATTTTTTAGGTGCCAACAATTGTCGGTCTTGTGGCCGTTGTGTTGACCAAAAACTACACCTGGGCCCTCGACGATAAAATGTCCATCGAGACGTCAAGCCCAACCCGGCTCGCTTGTCCTTGTTTGGGCCCAGCCCAGAAGTCTCTTAATGGGCACTCGTCAACTAGACCCTAAAACTCGTGTCAAGGCCCAATCACGTGCAAAGAGTTTCCACGTGCACAAAGCTCCACACGCCCGAATCTCCACACGTCTGGCGCTCGACACGTCTATATCTCCACGCACCACGTGTCAAAGATCACTTGACGATGAGATCCTCGACATGTCACATATGCCCATAATGACATAGATCTCAAGCTTGGTCAACGTAACTCCAGACACAATTATCCCCCATTAATGACATGCATAACATGGTAACGTCTCACATAAATGTGAGACCATGCACATGCACAATCGGAGTAGTTGCCAGAGAACATGCACAACCGTTGTGCATGTACAGCCAGTATACACGTCACCATATCCCAGGTATCTTACCATGCATTTACTCCGTAACGGTCAGCCTTTACTCCTCCCAACGGATCACTCCTCAAGCCTATATAAAGAGGAGCACTTTCATTTCTCAAGACATCGAATACAGAGCAAAGCAACCCATACTACTTCTTCTTCTCCACTCGCTCTCTGTTCTTCGATTATCCTTGAGACGTTTTGCATACAAGTTCACCTGGTTCTGGTCGTCGACACTACTAGACGCCTCAAGGGTGTTAAAGCTTATCCTTGCTTGACGCTTCCTGTTCGACGCTTCCGGCTCGACGCTTCCTGCTCGACGCTTCCAGACGTCTTCGAGGAGATCACAACCTTCTTCTTGCTCGACGCTACTGGTAACATCTACTCTCATACTTCTGATCATTTCACTCCCGTAGATTCGAACTCCGGTCATTCTACGAGCCTAGCCACTCTCCAATTATACATCAACGGTTATACCCTCGGCTTTTCATTTATTATCCATTGTAATACTTTGCTGACTTGACCGTCGGAGGGCCCTTGGCAGGCACCATCCCGGTGTCCCCCCAAGCCTTCACGGGTTTGTTTGTGTTTGTTCACCTTCTTTTGCAGGTTTCTTTCACACGTTGCTGGTGCCCATCAATCAAGAATTCGACGTTTGGAATTCCAGAAGACGTTCACGCTTCCGACCTTCTGACTTCCGACCCGTAGACTTTTCACCGTCTACAGTTTGGCGCCCACCATGGGGCCTCAGCAACTAACAACGAAGACAATCAGCCAAATGGAAGAAAACATGACATCTGCTCCTCTTGACGTTTCTGCTCAACTTGCTGCACTTTACCGCTCAAGTACGAGAGAACTCTGAACGCTTCAAAGCGTTGGAAGAAGAGAACCTGTTGGTTAGAGCAGAGAACCAATTACTCCAGAAAAAAATTACTGAACTTTCTATGATGACTCCAGGAGGTTCCAGAATTCATACCTCGAGAAATGCCAGACCAGTTCCTACAAGTACAGAAGGAGCAGGCCCCTCGAGTCAAGAAGTTCCTGTAACAGCTGGAGGATCAACTCCAGTCCCTACCGCTACTCCTGTCACACCATTACGTGTCTCCCAGCACACGCATCAAACTCTTCCAACAACTACACCCTTTCACTCTTCTCTCCCATATACTTTACCTACTATGTATCCTATGACAAACGGATCAACTCAAGTTAATGTATCTTCTGATTCGCTTCCGTTTGCGTTTACAGGTACTCCTCTAGAACAGGCAATGGCAAAGAAATTGGCAGAGATGGAAGCATTGATTACACGTATTCCAGGAATGCCCACTCCTTTAAAAAAGAGTCTTCCTCACAGTTACGCTGACTCGCCCTTTGTCGATGCTATCGCGTTGGTGGAGATGTCAAAGAAGTTTTCTTTCCCGAACATGAAGATGTATGATGGTACGTCTGACCCAGATGACCACATTGCCTCTTACAAACAGAGGATGTTCACAGCAGCTATTCCAAGAGACCTGCGTGAAGCCTGCATGTGCAAAAGTTTTGGGTCTAGTCTCATCGGACCAGCATTGCAGTGGTACACAAACCTCCCAAATAACTCGATTGCATCATTTGCTCAGTTGACGGACACCTTTGTCGAACAATTCGCCAGCAGCAAAAAGTTGGAAAAACTTTCTGGTGACTTGTACAGAGTCCACCAAAGAAGAGGAGAACCACTACGTGACTACGTGGGAAGATTTAACAGGGAGAAAGTATCTATCCCTTATTGTAACCAGGAAACTGCTGTAGACGCCTTCAGAAAAGGTCTTCTACCAGATGGAGAACTTTACAAAGAACTCACAAAGTTCAACTGCACTACAATGGAAGACGTATTAGCAAGGGTGTGGGTAGAAATTCGTTGGGAAGAAGACGAAGCCCACCGAAACAGGTCATACTCGTATGAAGGAAGAAACAGTGATCGACGCTCTAGACAGTCCGACAGAAGGAGCGATCGTCGACATGCAGAACCATATCCAACATCCAGAGGACCCTTGTCCAGGGAGAACAGGAAACCATTCAGCAACCCCTCTGGGCGTCCAAGTTATAAAAATCAAGCGCCTGTTCGCTCCAAAATTCCAGAATGCAATCTCAACATTGAACCTGTCGAAGTAGTCGCTGTAATGAAAGGAATGGGCAATGTAGTAAGATGGCCCGCCAAGACAAAAACTCCTAGTGATAAGAGAGACAATACCAAGTGGTGTGAGTTCCACGCTGACCACGGGCACATGACCGCTGACTGCATAGCCCTTCGACTAGAAGTAGCTGAACTCTTGAAGAGAGGTCACCTCACTGACCTATTGACAGATAAAGGGAAAAATACTATAGCCCAAAGAGATGTTCATCCAAAGGAACCAGAGGAACCAACTCCAACAAAAACATGTTTGGTTATCACAGGAGGATCAGAAGTAGTGGAGTCAGTCATTCAGCCGCCAAAAGAAGTGCACGTGTAGCGGCCAACCCAGACGCTCACTCATCTAAAACATCTTCACCTGTCTTCACAGACCAAGTTCTCAGCTTCCCAGACAATGAAGCATCAGGGCTCGTCAACCCTCATCATGATGCTCTCGTTATCTCACTTACTATTTCTAATGTTCTTGTTAAAAGAATACTTGTCGATAATGGTTCATCTACTAACGTGTTGTTTTTACATGCATTGCGAGGAATGGGACTGGAAGAAACGAGTATATGTCGCCGACCCACCATTCTCATCGATTTCAGCGGCGAGCAAAAGTACACGCTCGGCGAAATTTCTTTACCTGTTTTTGCAGGTGGAATCAACATGAGTACAACCTTCGTAGTACTCGACAGTCCCTCTGCCTACAACATCATACTTGGACGTCCTTGGATCCACAACATGAGGGCGGTCCCATCAACCTTCCACCAAGTTATAAGGTTCCCTCTCCGTGGGGGGTACGTGAAGTCAAAGGCGAACAGAGGACGTCTCGAAACTGCTACAAAAACACCTTGAAGACGCCCAAAGCTCCCTTATAACAATTACAGACAGAACAACTACTCCATAGTGACCCAGACAAGCCAACTATGGAGGAGTTGGATGAAGTACAGATTCACCCAGAGCTAACGGATCATAAAATACAGATCGGTTCAACACTGAATCCTACGCTCAGAGAAAAGCTAGTAGAATTCCTCACGCTTCACCATGATTGCTTCGCATGGTCACACGCTGACATGATAGGTATTGACCCGCAGGTTATCGTTCATAAATTACAGGTTGATCCGAGCTTCCCTCCGGTCAAGCAAAAGAGGAGAAAGTTTGCTCCAGAAAGAAACAAAGTAATCAACGAAGAAATTCAGAAGTTGATCGACATCGGCTCAGTTCGTGAGGTCCACTATCCCGACTGGCTTGCTAATGTAGTAGTGGTAAAAAAGAAGAATGGCAAGTGGAGAGTGTGTATCGATTTTACCGACCTCAACAAGGCGTGTCCGAAAGACTCCTTTCCATTACCACATATTGACATGCTAGTCGACGCTACATCTGGACACGAACTCCTCAGTTTCATGGATGCCTTCTCCGGGTACAATCAGATCTTGATGCATCCTGATGATCAAGAGAAAACTGCCTTTGTGACAGAAAGAGGCATCTTTTGCTACAAAGTAATGCCCTTCGGCTTAAAGAACGCAGAAGCCACTTACCAGAGGCTCGTCAACCGAATGTTCGCTGAAATGATAGGGGATACGATGGAAGTATATATAGACGACATGTTGGTTAAGTCATTGGAAGCGGAACAACATCTCGATCACCTTCGCCAAGCCTTCGACGTCCTCAAAAGGTATAACATGAAACTAAACCCTGCTAAATGTTCATTTGGTGTTTCCTCAGGAAAGTTCTTAGGTTACATGGTGACACAAAGAGGAATCGAAGCCAACCCAGAACAGATACAAGCAGTCATGAACATTCCATCTCCCACTTGCATAAAAGACGTGCAGAAGTTAGCAGGGAGAGTCGCCGCACTCAGTCGCTTCATATCAAAATCTTCTGAAAAGTGTTACCTTTTCTTCGCCTCCCTACGCAAGTCAAAAAACTTTGAGTGGACGCCAGCATGCGAAGATGCACTTCAGCAACTCAAAGCGTACCTGACCTCACCACCTCTACTCTCAAAACCCAAAGAAGGTGAGAAACTTTACATTTATTTGGCAGTTGCGGAGACAGCAGTAAGCGCTGTGCTGGTACGAGAAGAAGATAAAAAACAACTTCCAGTCTACTACGTGAGCAAATCACTTTTAGACGTAGAGACCCGATACAGCCGGTTAGAAAAGGTTGCCCTTGCACTGGTTACTGCTGCTCGTAAACTCAGACCTTATTTCCAGTGTTACTTAATAGTGGTCGTTACAACATTTCCTCTAAAGAATGTTCTCCACAAACCTGAACTTTCTGGACGTCTCACCAAGTGGGCAGTGGAGCTGAGTGAGTATGACATTTCATACCAACCAAGGACCGCCATCAAATCACAGGTATTTCCTTGTTGATTTTTCACCTAACATACTAATACAGGCAGAGAAAGAGTTGTTGTGCTTAACCGACAAAAGCGAACAGAAGTGGAACCTATCAGTAGATGGTTCAAGCAACATGAACGGTGTAGGGTTGGGAATAGCTCTGACTTCTCCCGAAGGAGATCTAATACAACGAGCTATCCGTTGTGCATTCAAAGCAACAAACAATGAAGCTGAATACGAGGCACTTATAGTTGGGCTTACACTTGCAAAAGAAATGGGAATCCAGAGATTAGACGTTAAGTCAGACTCCCAACTCATTGTCAACCAGTTACAGGGAACTTATCAAGCACGTGACGCCAAGATGACTGCATACCTTGCTCACGTAAAAGAGTTACAAACTTCCTTCAAAGAAATGAACATAACACAGATACCTCGTCTAGAAAATAGACACGCTGATGCGCTCGCTAACCTCGGTTCTTCAATTCAAACAAAGGTAACTCAAAATATTCCTCTAGTTTTGCTCGAGTGGCCAGCAGTGTGGAAAAATCCTACTTCAGAGGTAGCCGCTACGGATCAAATCGATAGCTGGATGAATCCCTTGATTCGATACTTGGAAAATGATGAATTACCAGAAGACAAAGGAGAAGCGAGAAAGATTCGTGCTAAAGCTGCCCGATACACCATACTAGATGGACAACTACTCAAGAGGTCATACTCAGGACCTTATCTCAAGTGTATCACCCCACAAGAAGCCAGGTACGTCCTCACTGAATTACATGCAGGAGAATGTGGGAATCATTCCGGAGGACGCAGTCTAACAATTAGAGTACTCACTGCCGGGTACTATTGGCCAACTATGAGGTCAGATTGCATTGACTTCGTAAAGAAGTGTGATAGTTGTCAGCGCTTCGCACCCACATCTCATCTCCCCCAGAACGTCTCAACTCAATACTATCTCCTTGGCCATTCATGAAATGGGGGATGGACATAGTAGGAAAACTTCCTACAGCACCTGGACATAGTAGGAAAACTTCCTACAGCACCTGGACAACGGGTGTACATGTTAGCTGTGACGGACTACTTCACCAAATGGATTGAAGCAGAAGCATTCCACCAAATTCGAGATAGAGAGGTAAAAAGTTTTATTTGGAAGAATGTCATTTGCAGGTTTGGCGTTCCAAAAGAAATTGTGACCGACAACGGTTCGCAATTCATTAATTTCGACTTTCAAGATTTTTGCAAAGAATGGGGGATCAAACTAAACTTCTCAACTCCGAGATACCCCCAAGCAAATGGACAAGCTGAATCTTCCAACAAAACAATCATGAACACAATAAAGAAACGATTGAAGAAAGCCAAAGGCGCCTGGGCAGATGAACTACCAGGAGTCTTATGGGCGTACAGAACCACTGTTCGAACTCCAACAGGAGAAACTCCTTTCTCACTCGCTTATGGCTCAGAAGCCGTCATACCCGCAGAAGCAGGACTTCCTTCTACCCGTTACCAATGGACAGAAGAAGAAAGTAACTAGCAACAACTCAATCACAATCTCGACACGCTCGATGAAATTCGTGATATGGCAGCCATTAGAAATGCAGCTTACCAACAGAAAGTAGCACATCATTACAACAGAAACATACGAGCTCGAACGTTTAAGGTAGGAGATTGGGTACTTCGAAAAGTGTTCCAGAACACCAAAGAAAGCGGCGCTGGAAAACTTGCACCCACTTGGGAAGGCCCGTATCAGATCACTAAAGTGGTAGGACAAGGCGCGTATAAAATTCAAGCACAAGATGGACGTGACATAAACAACAGTTGGAATGTCGTGCATCTCAAACTGTATCATTTCTAAACTCTATTGTTACTTCTTTGTTTTCTCTCCTGCTTGTACATGTACTGACTTAGGCATCGAAGAGTCGGTGGGATTTCCACCGACTATAGCCCCTCAACGGAAATTGTGCTGGTAAAAACATCTTCACACCAGTACACGTTTCACGCTCACAAGAACATGTCGAGAGGAAATGGGAAGTAGTTTTCGCACTCTAAACTCAAATATTCCATCTTTCGCTTCTCTTTTAGTACTTGACTAACTTGAGCGTCGGAGGGTCAATGGCTATGCCATTGACCACTTGTTTCTTCCCCCGCAGGAAATCGAAGACACCTCTTGCCGAAGGTTAACACAGCCTAAGTCCAACACAAAGTTCAGTACTACACTTAGGCTGGGGGGAGCACACTCATGATGTATTTTCACAGGACAAAGAGATGTGGGAAAAAGCAAGCATGAACGAAGAAGCAATAAAATGCACGTAAAGACGTATGAAGAAGCAACAGTTGAAGAAGCAATAAAATGCACGTAAAGACATATGAAGAAGCAACAGATGAAGAAGCAATAAAATGCACGTAAAGACATGAAGAAGCAACAGATGAAGAAATGCACGTAAAGACATATGAAGAAGCAACAGATGAAGAAACAATAAAAACGCATGAAAAGACAACACAATCCAGGTGTGAATGTACAACAAACTCAACTACAAGACAATCCGTTTGTCTGTCTACATCCGCAAGCATCGACAAAGTGGCAACCCGATTGCTCATTTTCTTTACATATACTTAGCAACCCGATTGCTCATCTGTTTTACATGTACTCGGCAACCCGATTGCTACCCTTCCTGTAAAAGGGTTACATACGACAATCCGATTGTCTTGTACTCGTACTAATGTACGAAATCTTCACACGTATCAATAAAGAATTTCCTGAGGTATTAATTCACTTAAAATCTAAGTCTCTTACTTCTGCTTGTCTTTTTACATGCACAAAATACTTGCACAGATTCGGCATGCTCCACATCTATAAAACATAAGTCAACACGACTTGTAAAATACAACCCGTTTGCTCATACAAAATACTTCATTCAGAATATAAAAAGTGAGAATCAACGTCTCACCAAGTTCAAGTCGGAATACTTAAAAAGAATGGGGCAAAAACTCACCCATTCACGAAGTCTATCAAACTAGTACTGAACCAAAACAGACAAGCAAAGAAAGAAATAGAGTCCACGACTCAAAAGACATCTCTAGTCAGAGCAAAAATCTAGGTGGTAATCAACATCCTTCAGGGCCTCATAACGCTCAATCTCTCTTTCGAGGTCCCATCCTTTATGCTCGTTCGCGACGTACTCCTTCATCATCTCGCCTCGAGCTACTGCCACGGTATTGTAAGTCATCTCTTTAAGCACTCCCGCACACTTCTTATGAGAGATCTTCAACTTGGAGTACTTGGCCTCTAACTCCTCATAGCGCCCTTGCATGGATCTCTCCGACTCTGCGTGGCGACTACTCTCCGCTTCGATCTGCAATTTCAAAGAACTAATATGCTCCTGGGCGTAGTTCGCACTCATCATCGCCTACAACAAAGAATATGGATATTAACACATACAAGTCGGGAAGCCGATGATGTAGCAGACGTCTGCTCTAACACTTTACGAACTACAAACCTGGTAACCACTAAGCGTCGTCTGCTCCAACGCCTTCTGAACACCTATCTTCCTAAGATAGGCCTTATCACTCTCGGAAGTTAAGGAGCTAGAAACACGTCGAAGGGAGGATGGATCTTCGAACACCGACATCGAGGAGGAAAAATCCACGTGCATTGCTCCAGAGTCTGCCTCATGCATATTAACTCTCGAGGAAGAGGGTCCAACACCAGAAGTAGGGGGATGAACGAGCACACGCTCGGGAGACGTTTCGACCCTCGGCTTCTTCGTTGAAATTTTCTTCTTGGAGGCCACCTCCTTAGCTGATGGTACCTTCAAACTCTGTCTTGGAGCCATGTTTCCACCTGTAAGAAACAAAGGAAATAGCTGAAGAAAACATCTACGCGCACGAAGGAAACAGGTAAAAGTCAAACGCCTGGAGAAAGCTGATGAACGCAAAAAACAGAACACGTACCCTGTGCGCGTCTAGGAGCTGCAGACTCAGTCTCTCCGAAAACCAACCTTCTCCAACTCCTCCTCAATACGGGCTCCTCCCAGAAATTCCGGAGCCTGACTATCTGATCGTCACGAGAAAATCCGTGCAAATTTCCGTCTGCTAATTCTACATTACACAGAGCAGATGTCAGAGTAAAACACGTGGAACAAAACATGTGAAACAAAACACGTGGAACAAAACATGTGAAACAAAACATGTGGAACAAAACATGTAAAACAAAACATGCGAAACAAGACGTGTGAAAACAAAACATGTGAAAACCAAACGCACAAGAACAAAGCATGTGAAAGCGTAATCGACGATATGGACGACACTCACGAGCATTTCTCCATTTGAACGAGACATTCCCGCTCTCGCGCAGGGAAAAAACGCCGTCCCTCTTAACAAAAAAGAACTGGCGCTGCCAATTCTTTTCGGAACGTGGCAAACCGACTATAACTTTTGCCATCCTTGGACGGACTTTGAGTTGGTACTGCCTTGATCCATGATCATTTGCTTTCATGAAATAATGGGAAGTTACATCTTGCGCGGTTAAAGGATCGTTCAGATTCTCCCCAAGCTTCTCCAAAGCCATCAACAACCTCCACGCGTTCGGCATGAGTTGAGTGGGGGCTATCCCAAACCTAACCAACACATCCCTCACCAGACAAGAAATGGGGAATCGTATTCCCGCTTCTAGAAAGTTCTCATAAAAGGCATAATATCCAGGCCGACGCGACTCGACTACAGTTTCACCAGGTTCAGGCGCTCTCATCTTTAGAGTTGCTGGAATTTGATAGCTCATCCTGAGGTTTTCTACGCGCTCCTCAGTCAGCACCGATAGTTGTTTTTCCGCATCGATCTCGTCATCAGAAGACGAGTCAACATGAGGCTCTCCACCTAAATGCGGAGAGAGCTCAGCGCTACTTTGTTCGCGGTTGTATGGGAAAGTCCTGGCCATCCTACGTATCAAAAGGAAAACACACTCAGGAATGCCTCACACGAGTACAAGACAGACTAACTGAAAATCGCGTGCAAAATGGAGGCATGTACAAAGTAAAGACACTTACGAATCAAGAACGCGTATAGACGAGTCGCGTTAAATTGAGGTATTTTCCGTACTACTTATAGGATTGAGCAATTTTTTCTCTTGTGCACAGATACACGTCAGAGATTATACATGCATCCTCCTCGTGAGTACATGTACACACCTCCACCTCACAAGTTTATGTATACAACTACGCGTACTACAAGTTTTACATGTACACCCACACGTGCTACTAATTTACGTGTACTCCTACATGCTTCACCGGTTCACTCGTGCGTCAATACGAATTACAAGTTTACTTGTACTACAACTACTACCAGTTTGCATGCACATTTACAACTACTCCTAGTTTACACAACAGCTACAGGTTCCCGTGTATCCCTATAACTACTACGAGTGGATGCATACGCCTACTACAAGTTCACATGCATACGGGAAGTTTCATACAAACACTAATATGGAAGAACATGCTGATCGGTAAGACAAACGAAAAATAGCAAATTCCATACGACGAAAACAGATCGAAGGATCGAAATTTCAAAAAATGGAAAAATGACTTACTTGTTGAGAATTGGTATGAAGATCACGAAGAACGCGAAGAACGAGAGGAAACCGCTTCTAGAAATCCAGAGCTCTAAAAAATTTCACAAACAATAAAATTCAAAGGCCTAAGGATCCCTTTTATAGGGCTCCCAACCCCTGATCAAAGGGCTACGTCGACTCATGGGTCACATCGCCACATGGCAAGATCCTGATGATCCATGACATAAACGCCACCTGGTCGTCCACATGGCACTACTCTGCCAAGTCACCAAATTCGGTCACCCCGAAAAAAGAACTCCCGGCATCGTACCTCGACAACAGTGGACTCTCCACGCTGCCCCAGCAGCATGAAAGTGGTCTCTACGCTGCCCCGGCAGCATGGGAAGCTCCACGCTGCCCAGGCCGCGTGGGGAAGACCCTCGAAGCGCCTCGATTCAAACAACCTTCAACGTGGTCCAATAACGCGAGGGACATCTCGAAACCTGCCCGACGACGGGGAAGATCTCCCGGACTTCTCCTCCCAAGCAAGGCTGCAACATTGTTAGCTGGTTCACACGCCTGACACAGAAATCATCTGACCAACGAGACCACCCTCATTCCCTCTTCCTCATCTACTCTCGAAGGAAATAGACCATTTACTTGGAGAGTGGGGGACAAACTGTGTTGACCAAAAACTACACCTGGGCCCTCGACGATAAAATGTCCATCGAGACGTCAAGCCCAACCCGGCTCGCTTGTCCTTGTTTGGGCCCAGCCCAGAAGTCTCTTAATGGGCACTCGTCAACTAGACCCTAAAACTCGTGTCAAGGCCCAATCACGTGCAAAGAGTTTCCACGTGCACAAAGCTCCACACGCCCGAATCTCCACACGTCTGGCGCTCGACACGTCTATATCTCCACGCACCACGTGTCAAAGATCACTTGACGATGAGATCCTCGACATGTCACATATGCCCATAATGACATAGATCTCAAGCTTGGTCAACGTAACTCCAGACACAATTATCCCCCATTAATGACATGCATAACATGGTAACGTCTCACATAAATGTGAGACCATGCACATGCACAATCGGAGTAGTTGCCAGAGAACATGCACAACCGTTGTGCATGTACAGCCAGTATACACGTCACCATATCCCAGGTATCTTACCATGCATTTACTCCGTAACGGTCAGCCTTTACTCCTCCCAACGGATCACTCCTCAAGCCTATATAAATAGGAGCACTTTCATTTCTCAAGACATCGAATACAGAGCAAAGCAACCCATACTACTTCTTCTTCTCCACTCGCTCTCTGTTCTTCGATTATCCTTGAGACGTTTTGCATACAAGTTCACCTGGTTCTGGTCGTCGACACTACTAGACGCCTCAAGGGTGTTAAAGCTTATCCTTGCTTGACGCTTCCTGTTCGACGCTTCCGGCTCGACGCTTCCTGCTCGACGCTTCCAGACGTCTTCGAGGAGATCACAACCTTCTTCTTGCTCGACGCTACTGGTAACATCTACTCTCATACTTCTGATCATTTCACTCCCGTAGATTCGAACTCCGGTCATTCTACGAGCCTAGCCACTCTCCAATTATACATCAACGGTTATACCCTCGGCTTTTCATTTATTATCCATTGTAATACTTTGCTGACTTGACCGTCGGAGGGCCCTTGGCAGGCACCATCCCGGTGTCCCCCCAAGCCTTCACGGGTTTGTTTGTGTTTGTTCACCTTCTTTTGCAGGTTTCTTTCACACGTTGCTGGTGCCCATCAATCAAGAATTCGACGTTTGGAATTCCAGAAGACGTTCACGCTTCCGACCTTCTGACTTCCGACCCGTAGACTTTTCACCGTCTACAGTTTGGCGCCCACCGTGGGGCCTCAGCAACTAACAACGAAGACAATCAGCCAAATGGAAGAAAACATGACATCTGCTCCTCTTGACGTTTCTGCTCAACTTGCTGCACTTTACCGCTCAAGTACGAGAGAACTCTGAACGCTTCAAAGCGTTGGAAGAAGAGAACCTGTTGGTTAGAGCAGAGAACCAATTACTCCAGAAAAAAATTACTGAACTTTCTATGATGACTCCAGGAGGTTCCAGAATTCATACCTCGAGAAATGCCAGACCAGTTCCTACAAGTACAGAAGGAGCAGGCCCCTCGAGTCAAGAAGTTCCTGTAACAGCTGGAGGATCAACTCCAGTCCCTACCGCTACTCCTGTCACACCATTACGTGTCTCCCAGCACACGCATCAAACTCTTCCAACAACTACACCCTTTCACTCTTCTCTCCCATATACTTTACCTACTATGTATCCTATGACAAACGGATCAACTCAAGTTAATGTATCTTCTGATTCGCTTCCGTTTGCGTTTACAGGTACTCCTCTAGAATAGGCAATGGCAAAGAAATTGGCAGAGATGGAAGCATTGATTACACGTATTCCAGGAATGCCCACTCCTTTAAAAAAGAGTCTTCCTCACAGTTACGCTGACTCGCCCTTTGTCGATGCTATCGCGTTGGTGGAGATGTCAAAGAAGTTTTCTTTCCCGAACATGAAGATGTATGATGGTACGTCTGACCCAGATGACCACATTGCCTCTTACAAACAGAGGATGTTCACAGCAGCTATTCCAAGAGACCTGCGTGAAGCCTGCATGTGCAAAAGTTTTGGGTCTAGTCTCATCGGACCAGCATTGCAGTGGTACACAAACCTCCCAAATAACTCGATTGCATCATTTGCTCAGTTGACGGACACCTTTGTCGAACAATTCGCCAGCAGCAAAAAGTTGGAAAAACTTTCTGGTGACTTGTACAGAGTCCACCAAAGAAGAGGAGAACCACTACGTGACTACGTGGGAAGATTTAACAGGGAGAAAGTATCTATCCCTTATTGTAACCAGGAAACTGCTGTAGACGCCTTCAGAAAAGGTCTTCTACCAGATGGAGAACTTTACAAAGAACTCACAAAGTTCAACTGCACTACAATGGAAGACGTATTAGCAAGGGTGTGGGTAGAAATTCGTTGGGAAGAAGACGAAGCCCACCGAAACAGGTCATACTCGTATGAAGGAAGAAACAGTGATCGACGCTCTAGACAGTCCGACAGAAGGAGCGATCGTCGACATGCAGAACCATATCCAACATCCAGAGGACCCTTGTCCAGGGAGAACAGGAAACCATTCAGCAACCCCTCTGGGCGTCCAAGTGATAAAAATCAAGCGCCTGTTCGCTCCAAAATTCCAGAATGCAATCTCAACATTGAACCTGTCGAAGTAGTCGCTGTAATGAAAGGAATGGGCAATGTAGTAAGATGGCCCGCCAAGACAAAAACTCCTAGTGATAAGAGAGACAATACCAAGTGGTGTGAGTTCCACGCTGACCACGGGCACATGACCGCTGACTGCATAGCCCTTCGACTAGAAGTAGCTGAACTCTTGAAGAGAGGTCACCTCACTGACCTATTGACAGATAAAGGGAAAAATACTATAGCCCAAAGAGATGTTCATCCAAAGGAACCAGAGGAACCAACTCCAACAAAAACATGTTTGGTTATCACAGGAGGATCAGAAGTAGTGGAGTCAGTCATTCAGCCGCCAAAAGAAGTGCACGTGTAGCGGCCAACCCAGACGCTCACTCATCTAAAACATCTTCACCTGTCTTCACAGACCAAGTTCTCAGCTTCCCAGACAATGAAGCATCAGGGCTCGTCAACCCTCATCATGATGCTCTCGTTATCTCACTTACTATTTCTAATGTTCTTGTTAAAAGAATACTTGTCGATAATGGTTCATCTACTAACGTGTTGTTTTTACATGCATTGCGAGGAATGGGACTGGAAGAAACGAGTATATGTCGCCGACCCACCATTCTCATCGATTTCAGCGGCGAGCAAAAGTACACGCTCGGCGAAATTTCTTTACCTGTTTTTGCAGGTGGAATCAACATGAGTACAACCTTCGTAGTACTCGACAGTCCCTCTGCCTACAACATCATACTTGGACGTCCTTGGATCCACAACATGAGGGCGGTCCCATCAACCTTCCACCAAGTTATAAGGTTCCCTCTCCGTGGGGGGTACGTGAAGTCAAAGGCGAACAGAGGACGTCTCGAAACTGCTACAAAAACACCTTGAAGACGCCCAAAGCTCCCTTATAACAATTACAGACAGAACAACTACTCCATAGTGACCCAGACAAGCCAACTATGGAGGAGTTGGATGAAGTACAGATTCACCCAGAGCTAACGGATCATAAAATACAGATCGGTTCAACACTGAATCCTACGCTCAGAGAAAAGCTAGTAGAATTCCTCACGCTTCACCATGATTGCTTCGCATGGTCACACGCTGACATGATAGGTATTGACCCGCAGGTTATCGTTCATAAATTACAGGTTGATCCGAGCTTCCCTCCGGTCAAGCAAAAGAGGAGAAAGTTTGCTCCAGAAAGAAACAAAGTAATCAACGAAGAAATTCAGAAGTTGATCGACATCGGCTCAGTTCGTGAGGTCCACTATCCCGACTGGCTTGCTAATGTAGTAGTGGTAAAAAAGAAGAATGGCAAGTGGAGAGTGTGTATCGATTTTACCGACCTCAACAAGGCGTGTCCGAAAGACTCCTTTCCATTACCACATATTGACATGCTAGTCGACGCTACATCTGGACACGAACTCCTCAGTTTCATGGATGCCTTCTCCGGGTACAATCAGATCTTGATGCATCCTGATGATCAAGAGAAAACTGCCTTTGTGACAGAAAGAGGCATCTTTTGCTACAAAGTAATGCCCTTCGGCTTAAAGAACGCAGAAGCCACTTACCAGAGGCTCGTCAACCGAATGTTCGCTGAAATGATAGGGGATACGATGGAAGTATATATAGACGACATGTTGGTTAAGTCATTGGAAGCGGAACAACATCTCGATCACCTTCGCCAAGCCTTCGACGTCCTCAAAAGGTATAACATGAAACTAAACCCTGCTAAATGTTCATTTGGTGTTTCCTCAGGAAAGTTCTTAGGTTACATGGTGACACAAAGAGGAATCGAAGCCAACCCAGAACAGATACAAGCAGTCATGAACATTCCATCTCCCACTTGCATAAAAGACGTGCAGAAGTTAGCAGGGAGAGTCGCCGCACTCAGTCGCTTCATATCAAAATCTTCTGAAAAGTGTTACCTTTTCTTCGCCTCCCTACGCAAGTCAAAAAACTTTGAGTGGACGCCAGCATGCGAAGATGCACTTCAGCAACTCAAAGCGTACCTGACCTCACCACCTCTACTCTCAAAACCCAAAGAAGGTGAGAAACTTTACATTTATTTGGCAGTTGCGGAGACAGCAGTAAGCGCTGTGCTGGTACGAGAAGAAGATAAAAAACAACTTCCAGTCTACTACGTGAGCAAATCACTTTTAGACGTAGAGACCCGATACAGCCGGTTAGAAAAGGTTGCCCTTGCACTGGTTACTGCTGCTCGTAAACTCAGACCTTATTTCCAGTGTTACTTAATAGTGGTCGTTACAACATTTCCTCTAAAGAATGTTCTCCACAAACCTGAACTTTCTGGACGTCTCACCAAGTGGGCAGTGGAGCTGAGTGAGTATGACATTTCATACCAACCAAGGACCGCCATCAAATCACAGGTATTTCCTTGTTGATTTTTCACCTAACATACTAATACAGGCAGAGAAAGAGTTGTTGTGCTTAACCGACAAAAGCGAACAGAAGTGGAACCTATCAGTAGATGGTTCAAGCAACATGAACGGTGTAGGGTTGGGGATAGCTCTGACTTCTCCCGAAGGAGATCTAATACAACGAGCTATCCGTTGTGCATTCAAAGCAACAAACAATGAAGCTGAATACGAGGCACTTATAGTTGGGCTTACACTTGCAAAAGAAATGGGAATCCAGAGATTAGACGTTAAGTCAGACTCCCAACTCATTGTCAACCAGTTACAGGGAACTTATCAAGCACGTGACGCCAAGATGACTGCATACCTTGCTCACGTAAAAGAGTTACAAACTTCCTTCAAAGAAATGAACATAACACAGATACCTCGTCTAGAAAATAGACACGCTGATGCGCTCGCTAACCTCGGTTCTTCAATTCAAACAAAGGTAACTCAAAATATTCCTCTAGTTTTGCTCGAGTGGCCAGCAGTGTGGAAAAATCCTACTTCAGAGGTAGCCGCTACGGATCAAATCGATAGCTGGATGAATCCCTTGATTCGATACTTGGAAAATGATGAATTACCAGAAGACAAAGGAGAAGCGAGAAAGATTCGTGCTAAAGCTGCCCGATACACCATACTAGATGGACAACTACTCAAGAGGTCATACTCAGGACCTTATCTCAAGTGTATCACCCCACAAGAAGCCAGGTACGTCCTCACTGAATTACATGCAGGAGAATGTGGGAATCATTCCGGAGGACGCAGTCTAACAATTAGAGTACTCACTGCCGGGTACTATTGGCCAACTATGAGGTCAGATTGCATTGACTTCGTAAAGAAGTGTGATAGTTGTCAGCGCTTCGCACCCACATCTCATCTCCCCCAGAACGTCTCAACTCAATACTATCTCCTTGGCCATTCATGAAATGGGGGATGGACATAGTAGGAAAACTTCCTACAGCACCTGGACATAGTAGGAAAACTTCCTACAGCACCTGGACAACGGGTGTACATGTTAGCTGTGACGGACTACTTCACCAAATGGATTGAAGCAGAAGCATTCCACCAAATTCGAGATAGAGAGGTAAAAAGTTTTATTTGGAAGAATGTCATTTGCAGGTTTGGCGTTCCAAAAGAAATTGTGACCGACAACGGTTCGCAATTCATTAATTTCGACTTTCAAGATTTTTGCAAAGAATGGGGGATCAAACTAAACTTCTCAACTCCGAGATACCCCCAAGCAAATGGACAAGCTGAATCTTCCAACAAAACAATCATGAACACAATAAAGAAACGATTGAAGAAAGCCAAAGGCGCCTGGGCAGATGAACTACCAGGAGTCTTATGGGCGTACAGAACCACTGTTCGAACTCCAACAGGAGAAACTCCTTTCTCACTCGCTTATGGCTCAGAAGCCGTCATACCCGCAGAAGCAGGACTTCCTTCTACCCGTTACCAATGGACAGAAGAAGAAAGTAACTAGCAACAACTCAATCACAATCTCGACACGCTCGATGAAATTCGTGATATGGCAGCCATTAGAAATGCAGCTTACCAACAGAAAGTAGCACATCATTACAACAGAAACATACGAGCTCGAACGTTTAAGGTAGGAGATTGGGTACTTCGAAAAGTGTTCCAGAACACCAAAGAAAGCGGCGCTGGAAAACTTGCACCCACTTGGGAAGGCCCGTATCAGATCACTAAAGTGGTAGGACAAGGCGCGTATAAAATTCAAGCACAAGATGGACGTGACATAAACAACAGTTGGAATGTCGTGCATCTCAAACTGTATCATTTCTAAACTCTATTGTTACTTCTTTGTTTTCTCTCCTGCTTGTACATGTACTGACTTAGGCATCGGAGAGTCGGTGGGATTTCCACCGACTATAGCCCCTCAACGGAAATTGTGCAGGTAAAAACATCTTCACACCAGTACACGTTTCACGCTCACAAGAACATGTCGAGAGGAAATGGGAAGTAGTTTTCGCACTCTAAACTCAAATATTCCATCTTTCGCTTCTCTTTTAGTACTTGACTAACTTGAGCGTCGGAGGGTCAATGGCTATGCCATTGACCACTTGTTTCTTCCCCCGCAGGAAATCGAAGACACCTCTTGCCGAAGGTTAACACAGCCTAAGTCCAACACAAAGTTCAGTACTACACTTAGGCTGGGGGGAGCACACTCATGATGTATTTTCACAGGACAAAGAGATGTGGGAAAAAGCAAGCATGAACGAAGAAGCAATAAAATGCACGTAAAGACGTATGAAGAAGCAACAGTTGAAGAAGCAATAAAATGCACGTAAAGACATATGAAGAAGCAACAGATGAAGAAGCAATAAAATGCACGTAAAGACATGAAGAAGCAACAGATGAAGAAATGCACGTAAAGACATATGAAGAAGCAACAGATGAAGAAACAATAAAAACGCATGAAAAGACAACACAATCCAGGTGTGAATGTACAACAAACTCAACTACAAGACAATCCGTTTGTCTGTCTACATCCGCAAGCATCGACAAAGTGGCAACCCGATTGCTCATTTTCTTTACATATACTTAGCAACCCGATTGCTCATCTGTTTTACATGTACTCGGCAACCCGATTGCTACCCTTCCTGTAAAAGGGTTACATACGACAACCCGATTGTCTTGTACTCGTACTAATGTACGAAATCTTCACACGTATCAATAAAGAATTTCCTGAGGTATTAATTCACTTAAAATCTAAGTCTCTTACTTCTGCTTGTCTTTTTACATGCACAAAATACTTGCACAGATTCGGCATGCTCCACATCTATAAAACATAAGTCAACACGACTTGTAAAATACAACCCGTTTGCTCATACAAAATACTTCATTCAGAATATAAAAAGTGAGAATCAACGTCTCACCAAGTTCAAGTCGGAATACTTAAAAAGAATGGGGCAAAAACTCACCCATTCACGAAGTCTATCAAACTAGTACTGAACCAAAACAGACAAGCAAAGAAAGAAATAGAGTCCACGACTCAAAAGACATCTCTAGTCAGAGCAAAAATCTAGGTGGTAATCAACATCCTTCAGGGCCTCATAACGCTCAATCTCTCTTTCGAGGTCCCATCCTTTATGCTCGTTCGCGACGTACTCCTTCATCATCTCGCCTCGAGCTACTGCCACGGTATTGTAAGTCATCTCTTTAAGCACTCCCGCACACTTCTTATGAGAGATCTTCAACTTGGAGTACTTGGCCTCTAACTCCTCATAGCGCCCTTGCATGGATCTCTCCGACTCTGCGTGGCGACTACTCTCCGCTTCGATCTGCCCGTTCAAAGAACTAATATGCTCCTGGGCGTAGTTCGCACTCATCATCGCCTACAACAAAGAATATGGATATTAACACATACAAGTCGGGAAGCCGATGATGTAGCAGACGTCTGCTCTAACACTTTACGAACTACAAACCTGGTAACCACTAAGCGTCGTCTGCTCCAACGCCTTCTGAACACCTATCTTCCTAAGATAGGCCTTATCACTCTCGGAAGTTAAGGAGCTAGAAACACGTCGAAGGGAGGATGGATCTTCGAACACCGACATCGAGGAGGAAAAATCCACGTGCATTGCTCCAGAGTCTGCCTCATGCATATTAACTCTCGAGGAAGAGGGTCCAACACCAGAAGTAGGGGGATGAACGAGCACACGCTCGGGAGACGTTTCGACCCTCGGCTTCTTCGTTGAAATTTTCTTCTTGGAGGCCACCTCCTTAGCTGATGGTACCTTCAAACTCTGTCTTGGAGCCATGTTTCCACCTGTAAGAAACAAAGGAAATAGCTGAAGAAAACATCTACGCGCACGAAGGAAACAGGTAAAAGTCAAACGCCTGGAGAAAGCTGATGAACGCAAAAAACAGAACACGTACCCTGTGCGCGTCTAGGAGCTGCAGACTCAGTCTCTCCGAAAACCAACCTTCTCCAACTCCTCCTCAATACGGGCTCCTCCCAGAAATTCCGGAGCCTGACTATCTGATCGTCACGAGAAAATCCGTGCAAATTTCCGTCTGCTAATTCTACATTACACAGAGCAGATGTCAGAGTAAAACACGTGGAACAAAACATGTGAAACAAAACACGTGGAACAAAACATGTGAAACAAAACATGTGGAACAAAACATGTAAAACAAAACATGCGAAACAAGACGTGTGAAAACAAAACATGTGAAAACCAAACGCACAAGAACAAAGCATGTGAAAGCGTAATCGACGATATGGACGACACTCACGAGCATTTCTCCATTTGAACGAGACATTCCCGCTCTCGCGCAGGGAAAAAACGCCGTCCCTCTTAACAAAAAAGAACTGGCGCTGCCAATTCTTTTCGGAACGTGGCAAACCGACTATAACTTTTGCCATCCTTGGACGGACTTTGAGTTGGTACTGCCTTGATCCATGATCATTTGCTTTCATGAAATAATGGGAAGTTACATCTTGCGCGGTTAAAGGATCGTTCAGATTCTCCCCAAGCTTCTCCAAAGCCATCAACAACCTCCACGCGTTCGGCATGAGTTGAGTGGGGGCTATCCCAAACCTAACCAACATATCCCTCACCAGACAAGAAATGGGGAATCGTATTCCCGCTTCTAGAAAGTTCTCATAAAAGGCATAATATCCAGGCCGACGCGACTCGACTACAGTTTCACCAGGTTCAGGCGCTCTCATCTTTAGAGTTGCTGGAATTTGATAGCTCATCCTGAGGTTTTCTACGCGCTCCTCAGTCAGCACCGATAGTTGTTTTTCCGCATCGATCTCGTCATCAGAAGACGAGTCAACATGAGGCTCTCCACCTAAATGCGGAGAGAGCTCAGCGCTACTTTGTTCGCGGTTGTATGGGAAAGTCCTGGCCATCCTACGTATCAAAAGGAAAACACACTCAGGAATGCCTCACACGAGTACAAGACAGACTAACTGAAAATCGCGTGCAAAATGGAGGCATGTACAAAGTAAAGACACTTACGAATCAAGAACGCGTATAGACGAGTCGCGTTAAATTGAGGTATTTTCCGTACTACTTATAGGATTGAGCAATTTTTTCTCTTGTGCACAGATACACGTCAGAGATTATACATGCATCCTCCTCGTGAGTACATGTACACACCTCCACCTCACAAGTTTATGTATACAACTACGCGTACTACAAGTTTTACATGTACACCCACACGTGCTACTAATTTACGTGTACTCCTACATGCTTCACCGGTTCACTCGTGCGTCAATACGAATTACAAGTTTACTTGTACTACAACTACTACCAGTTTGCATGCACATTTACAACTACTCCTAGTTTACACAACAGCTACAGGTTCCCGTGTATCCCTATAACTACTACGAGTGGATGCATACGCCTACTACAAGTTCACATGCATACGGGAAGTTTCATACAAACACTAATATGGAAGAACATGCTGATCGGTAAGACAAACGAAAAATAGCAAATTCCATACGACGAAAACAGATCGAAGGATCGAAATTTCAAAAAATGGAAAAATGACTTACTTGTTGAGAATTGGTATGAAGATCACGAAGAACGCGAAGAACGAGAGGAAACCGCTTCTAGAAATCCAGAGCTCTAAAAAATTTCACAAACAATAAAATTCAAAGGCCTAAGGATCCCTTTTATAGGGCTCCCAACCCCTGATCAAAGGGCTACGTCGACTCATGGGTCACATCGCCACATGGCAAGATCCTGATGATCCATGACATAAACGCCACCTGGTCGTCCACATGGCACTACTCTGCCAAGTCACCAAATTCGGTCACCCCGAAAAAAGAACTCCCGGCATCGTACCTCGACAACAGTGGACTCTCCACGCTGCCCCAGCAGCATGAAAGTGGTCTCTACGCTGCCCCGGCAGCATGGGAAGCTCCACGCTGCCCAGGCCGCGTGGGGAAGACCCTCGAAGCGCCTCGATTCAAACAACCTTCAACGTGGTCCAATAACGCGAGGGACATCTCGAAACCTGCCCGACGACGGGGAAGATCTCCCGGACTTCTCCTCCCAAGCAAGGCTGCAACATTGTTAGCTGGTTCACACGCCTGACACAGAAATCATCTGACCAACGAGACCACCCTCATTCCCTCTTCCTCATCTACTCTCGAAGGAAATAGACCATTTACTTAGAGAGTGGGGGACAAACTGTGTTGACCAAAAACTACACCTGGGCCCTCGACGATAAAATGTCCATCGAGACGTCAAGCCCAACCCGGCTCGCTTGTCCTTGTTTGGGCCCAGCCCAGAAGTCTCTTAATGGGCACTCGTCAACTAGACCCTAAAACTCGTGTCAAGGCCCAATCACGTGCAAAGATTTTCCACGTGCACAAAGCTCCACACGCCCGAATCTCCACACGTCTGGCGCTCGACACGTCTATATCTCCACGCACCACGTGTCAAAGATCACTTGACGATGAGATCCTCGACATGTCACATATGCCCATAATGACATAGATCTCAAGCTTGGTCAACGTAACTCCAGACACAATTATCCCCCATTAATGACATGCATAACATGGTAACGTCTCACATAAATGTGAGACCATGCACATGCACAATCGGAGTAGTTGCCAGAGAACATGCACAACCGTTGTGCATGTACAGCCAGTATACACGTCACCATATCCCAGGTATCTTACCATGCATTTACTCCGTAACGGTCAGCCTTTACTCCTCCCAACGGATCACTCCTCAAGCCTATATAAATAGGAGCACTTTCATTTCTCAAGACATCGAATACAGAGCAAAGCAACCCATACTACTTCTTCTTCTCCACTCGCTCTCTGTTCTTCGATTATCCTTGAGACGTTTTGCATACAAGTTCACCTGGTTCTGGTCGTCGACACTACTAGACGCCTCAAGGGTGTTAAAGCTTATCCTTGCTTGACGCTTCCTGTTCGACGCTTCCGGCTCGACGCTTCCTGCTCGACGCTTCCAGACGTCTTCGAGGAGATCACAACCTTCTTCTTGCTCGACGCTACTGGTAACATCTACTCTCATACTTCTGATCATTTCACTCCCGTAGATTCGAACTCCGGTCATTCTACGAGCCTAGCCACTCTCCAATTATACATCAACGGTTATACCCTCGGCTTTTCATTTATTATCCATTGTAATACTTTGCTGACTTGACCGTCGGAGGGCCCTTGGCAGGCACCATCCCGGTGTCCCCCCAAGCCTTCACGGGTTTGTTTGTGTTTGTTCACCTTCTTTTGCAGGTTTCTTTCACACGTTGCTGGTGCCCATCAATCAAGAATTCGACGTTTGGAATTCCAGAAGACGGTTCACGCTTCCGACCTTCTGACTTCCGACCCGTAGACTTTTCACCGTCTACAGTTTGGCGCCCACCGTGGGGCCTCAGCAACTAACAACGAAGACAATCAGCCAAATGGAAGAAAACATGACATCTGCTCCTCTTGACGTTTCTGCTCAACTTGCTGCACTTTACCGCTCAAGTACGAGAGAACTCTGAACGCTTCAAAGCGTTGGAAGAAGAGAACCTGTTGGTTAGAGCAGAGAACCAATTACTCCAGAAAAAAATTACTGAACTTTCTATGATGACTCCAGGAGGTTCCAGAATTCATACCTCGAGAAATGCCAGACCAGTTCCTACAAGTACAGAAGGAGCAGGCCCCTCGAGTCAAGAAGTTCCTGTAACAGCTGGAGGATCAACTCCAGTCCCTACCGCTACTCCTGTCACACCATTACGTGTCTCCCAGCACACGCATCAAACTCTTCCAACAACTACACCCTTTCACTCTTCTCTCCCATATACTTTACCTACTATGTATCCTATGACAAACG